>NC_060139.1:51870967-54370967 GCF_021461385.2 Schistocerca piceifrons
ATGTTAACGAGATGCACAGCCGGTTAGACTGAAACAACGCAACAGGACCCGCTTAATAAGTAAGTGAGCCTGGTGCCTTAGTGTGTTGACAGTGTGTAATCTCTCTGCCATTCCACGTTGCTACAGCAACACATACCCGCCAGAGAAGAGAAGAACAGCTATGTTTATCCACTTTCTCTTGCATAGTCCCTTTGGTTTCCCATGTGAGTGAGTATATGCGTCTGAGCTTAAGTCGCTTCTATCTGGACAGAATTCTGAGAGAGCGGGGAAGTGGTTGTCTCAACGTAGCTGGCAGATGGGCGCTGATGAAACCACAGTGGTTGGTCTGTGGCACGGGGCAGAAGTCTGTTTCTGCATAACTCAGGTGGGCAGCTGGTAACAGAAATCTGCCCCCTCTACTGCTCGTGGTACGTTCGCCGTCGGACAGACGAACAATAGGCACACTTCCACTCAGCTTGGTAAGTTATAGACGCTTTCTTTGAAGAGCGGTATTCGGTTAGTTTAAATTGAGGAGACAATTAATATAATTAATTTCTCCGCACAGTTTAAAGAAAAGTTTCTCTATCTGTAATTATTCTTAATTTTCGTTCTTAAAATAGCGTGCTAAACGTAACTTTGTGTGATCCACTTTGTGTCATTATGGAATCCTTAAAACGTCTGCTATTGTGAATGCAATGTTAAAGTATCATGAGCAGCTCTACTTGTGTGTGTTGCTGTCTTTTCGTTAGTTTCGTGTGCAGTTCTAATCAGGGTATTTTCGTGGATTTTAATGGAGTTTTCTGTTGTGACTAACTAGATTCTGACCTTCGGCTGATCAATTTTGTCTTTACTTAAATATTCTTGGCCTATGACCTAATTTAAACGCTGGAACTCCTGACCCTGGGCTTAGCGAATACCCACTTGCTGATCGAATAGTTCCTATTCATTTAGTGTTTTCTGACGTTATTGGAGATAGCTTAGTTTTTCACTCTCAGTTGATCAGAGGCGTTTAACCTGATCACTGTCATCGCGTAGTACAAGTAGTGCTTGGGACTGATCGGTCGTAAACACAAACCCATAAGCACATGAAGATATTTTTTTTGGTTACTTATTTCTGTGTCTTGGTCCTATTTTACTTCATGATCGTAGATATAACTCGCCTAGCCAGACTCATGTCCCCGGCTCTTCACTCGCTCTCTGCCCCTTACTAAGCTATTATGTGACAGAATTAGTATTGTTGACTCTTTCTGTGAAAATACTCAATTCCTGCCTTCCAGGTGGTTTTACCGTCCTTAAATGACAGACTGTCTTGGATATTGGTTGCCTCTGTGTTCTTAGTATTTCACAAACCATCGTTCACTAAGGGATCTAGCTTGGTAAGTATTTTTTCATTGAGTCCATGTATGGTTTATAACCCGTGATTATTTTCATGTTTTATGATGAATGATCCCCCCCATGAACCATGGACCCTGACGTTGGTGGGGAGGCTTGCGTGCCTGAGCAATACAGATGGCCGTACCGTAGGTGCAACCGCAACGGAGGGGTATCTGTTGAGAGGCCAGACAAGCATGTGGTTCCTGAAGAGGGGCAGCAGCCTTTTCAGTAGTTTCAGGGGCAACAGTCTGGATGATTGACTGATCTGGCCTTGTAACATTAACCAAAACGGCCTTGCTGTGCTGGTACCGCGAACGGCTGAAAGCAAGGGGAAACTACAGCCGTAATTTTTCCCGAGGACATGCAGCTTTACTGTATGACTAAATGATGATGGTGTCATCTTGGCTAAAATATTCCGGTGGTAAAATAGTCCCCCATTCGGATCTCCGGGCGGGGACTACTCAAGAGGACGTCGTTATCAGGAGAAAGAAAACTGGCGTTCTACGGATCGGAGCGTGGAATGCCCGATCCCTTAATCGGGCAGGTAGGTTAGAAAATTTAAGAAGGGAAATGGATAGGTTAATGTTAGATATTGTGGGAATTAGTGAAGTTCGGTGGCAGGAGGAACAAGACCTTTGGTCAGGTGATTACAGGGTTAAAAATACAAAATCAAATAGGGGTAATGCAGGAGTAGGTTTAAAAATGAATGAGGAGTGCGGGTTAGCTACTACAAACAGCATAGTGAACGGATTATTGTGGCCAAGATAGACACAAAGCCCATGCCTACTACAGTAGTACAAGTTTATATGCCAACTAGCTCTGCAGACGATGAAGAAATAGATGAAATGTATGACGAGATAAAAGAAATTATTCAGGTAGTGAAGGGAGACGAAAATTTAATAGTCATGGGTGACTGGAATTCGTCAGTAGGAAAAGGGAGAGAAGGAAACATAGTAGGTGAATATGGATTGGGGGGAAGAAATGAAAGAGGAAACAGCCTTGTAGAATTTTGCACAGAGCATAACTTAATGATAGCTAACACTTGGTTCAAGAATCATGAAAGAAGGTTGTATACCTGGAAGAATCCTGGAGATACTAAAAGGTATCAGATAGATTAAATAATGGTAAGACAGAGATTTAGGAACCAGATATTAAATTGTAAGACGTATCCAGGGGCAGATGTGGATTCTGACCACAATCTATTGGTTATGAACTGCAGATTGAAACTGAAGAAACTAAAAAAAGGTGTGAATTTAACGAGATGGGACCTGGATAAACTGAAAGAACCAGAGTTTGTAGAGAGTTTCAGGGAGAGCATAAGGGAACAATCGACAGGACTGGGGGAAAGAAATACAGTAGAAGAAGAATGGGTAGCTCTGAGGGATGAAGTAGTGAAGGCAGCAGACGATCAAGTAGGTAAAAAGACGAGGGCTAGTAGAATTCCTTGGGTAACAGAAGAAATATTTAATTTAATTGATGAAAGGAGAAAATATAAAAATGCACTAAATGAAGTATCCAAAAAGGAATACAAACGTCTCAAAAATGATATCGACAGGAAGTGCAAAATGGCTAAGCAAGGATGGCTTGAGGACAAATGTAAGGATGTAGAGGCTTGTCTCACTAGGGGTAAGATAGATACTGCCTACAGAAAAATTAAAGAGACCTTTGGAGAAAAGAGAACCACTTGTATGAATATCAAGAGTTCAGATGGCAACCCAGTTCTAAGCAAAGAAGGGAAAGCAGAAAGGTGGAAGGAGTATATAGAGGGTTTATACAAGGGCGATGTACTTGAGGACAATATTATGGAAATGGAAGAGGATGTAGATGAAGACGGAATAGGAGATAAGATACTGCGTGAAGAGTTTGACAGAGCACTGAAAGACCTGAGTCGAAACAAGGCCCCGGGAGTAGTCAACATTCCATTAGAACTACTGATGGCCTTGGGAGAGCCAGTCATGACAAAACTCTACCATCTGGTGAGCAAGATGTATGAGACAGGCGATATACCCACAGACTTCAAGAAGAATATAATAATTCCAAGCCCAAAGAAAGCAGGTGTTGACAGATGTGAAAATTACCGAACTATCAGTTTAATAAGTCACAGCTGCAAAATACTAACGCGAATTCTTTACAGACGAATGGAAAAACTGGTAGAAGCGGACCTCAGGGAAGATCAGTTTGGATTCCGTAGAAATGTTGGAACACGTGAGGCAATACTAACCTTACGACTTACCTTAGAAGAAAGATTAAGAAAAGGCAAACCTACGTTTCTAGCATTTGTAGACTTAGAGAAAGCTTTTGACAATGTTAACTCGAAAACTCTCTTTCAAATTCTGAAGGTGGCAGGGGTAAAATACAGGGAGAGAAAGGCTATTTACAATTTGTACAGAAACCAGATGGCAGTTATAAGAGTCGAGGGACATTAAAGGGAAGCAGTGGTTGGGAAAGGAGTGAGACAGGGTTGTAGCCTCTCCCCGATGTCATTCAATCTGTATATTGAGCAAGCAGTAAAGGAAACAAAAGAAAAATTCGGAGTAGGTATTAAAATTCATGGAGAA
This sequence comes from Schistocerca piceifrons, assembly GCF_021461385.2. Classification (NCBI taxonomy): domain Eukaryota; kingdom Metazoa; phylum Arthropoda; class Insecta; order Orthoptera; family Acrididae; genus Schistocerca; species Schistocerca piceifrons. The sequence goes on from NC_060139.1 coordinate 51,874,879, forward strand.
GAAGTAAAAACTTTAAGGTTCGCCGATGACATTGTAATTCCGTCAGAGACAGCAAAGGACTTGGAAGAGCAGTTGAACGGAATGGACAGTGTCTTGAAAGGAGGATATAAGATGAACATCAAGTAGTAAAGGAGTTTTGCTATTTAGGGAGTAAAATAGCTGATGATGGTCGAAGCAGAGAGGATATAAAATGTAGACTGGCAATGGCAAGGAAAGCGTTTCTCAAGAAGAGAAATTTGTTATCATCGAGTATAGATTTAAGTGTCAGGAAGTCGTTTCTGAAAGTATTTGTATGGAGTGTAGCCATGTATGGAAGTGAAACATGGACGATAACTAGTTTGGACAAGAAGAGAATAGAAGCTTTCGAAATGTGGTGCTATAGAAGAATGCTGAAGATAAAGTGGGTAGATCACGTAACTAATGAGGAGGTATTGAATAGGATTGGGGAGAAGAGAAGTTTGTGGCACAACTTGACTAGAAGAAGGGATCGGTTGGTAGGACATGTTTTGAGGCATCAAGGGATCACAAATTTAGCATTGGAGGGCAGCGTGGAGGGTAAAAATCGTAGAGGAAGACCAAGGGATGAGTACACTAAGCAGATTCAGAAGGATGTAGGTTGCAGTAGGTACTGGGAGATGAAGAAGCTTGCACAGGATAGAGCAGCATGGAGAGCTGCATCAAACCGGTCTCAGGACTGAAGACCACAACAACAACAACAACAACATGATGAATGATAGGAGATGAATAAAGCTAATCTAGTACTTAGTAAATTTGCTGGTACTGTACCGGATCCTGTTATTCCAAATACTCTTCCACACTTTATGGGACCCCAAAGTACAAATAGGAAGATGAGATTAGACTCGTCTTGAGTTAAAGATGGAATGGTTGTTCTTCCGAATGAATTTCAGTAGAGAAACGAAGTATTGTACTACTTATAACACTACTACAACGTTTGTTATATCATTATGCAGTTTACCAACTGATGATAAGATTTTAGCCCTGTCACAAGGAAGACAAATATAACACTATTCTGCGCCGTTTGTTATACTGGCACAACCTGTATTGCCAAATATGGTGTTAAGTTGCAGTAAATGTTACCCTCTGACAGGCTTTAAGTAAATTGACCGTGAGTTACGTAATGGATTTAGATTATCGAACCTGAAGTTAATATAACAGTAGAAAGCAGAAAGTTAAGGCTGAAATTTGGAAAATTGCTTAACTAACCAAGTATGCTTAAATGAAATAAAAACGGTCGCCAGTCTAATTAGGCATAGTAAAATGGAACATTACTTTTAAAGAATCTATATTGAATTTTGGTAAAGGTAAGCTACCATTACTTTTTTCCCACAGAAGCACAATGAAATCTACTGTAGCCAGAGAAGTGGTACAGTGACGCTAAAGGCTATAAATAGTATACGCAAGTTTTCACAGATACCGTTAACGGCTTATTTCTTCTCAATAGTAATAACTTTGTTATATATGAATTATGTGATCACCAAAAGTTATCAAAGTCAGTACTAAACCAGAAATTGGACATGTACTTAGTCCTATTTCAACAGTTACTTTCCAAATAGTACAAATATAATTAAAAGTCACTTGCAATAGGATTTTTATACTCATTAAGAAGTAATGTTGTTTCTATTTTTCTGGATAAGGGCAATCACAGTAACTTAAGCCTTCGTACGCAAAGACTTAGGTGGGGGCCCTCAAACTGTCATTCCAAATTTAACTACACAAGGGACACAAAACTGTAGAATTTCTTCAAAATGCAATTAGTGAACTCATTGTTCCAGAATGTTTTCTCATATTAAGCAACACAAAAGTGAGAACCTTAAACTGTTCATTACCATAAATCAAACTAAACACACTTCTCTGATACACATTGTGAGATGCAAATTTTGGTATTACTCTTTCACTAATTTTACTTACCTTGAAGAACGTTTAGAACAGTTAATGTCAGTGATCTTTCATACAGGTTCTTAAGTATAACTTTAAATGCATTTTATTCTATATAACCTCAAAGTAACGTGCTTCCTTTTGTCATTAGAACAGCCAGTAATTTTCACTGATGACACAAGTATTGCAATAAATAGTATGTCGAGTGTAGTTCTAGAATGATCTGCTAATGATACTTTCATGGATATTAATAAATGGTTTAAAGCCAACTCACTGACACTAATCTTCGAAAAGACTCACTATATGCAATTCAGAACCTGTAAGTTGTTTCCACCCAGCATATGCATAAAGTATGAAGAAGAGCAGATAGAAGAGGTTGACAGTCTTCAATTCCTGAGATTACTGTTCGATAATAAATTCAGTTGGGAGGAGCACACCACAGAGCTGCAGAAACGCCTTAACACATCTGTATTTGAAATTCGAGTGTTAGCAGAAATAGGCGACATAAAAATAAAAAAGCTTGCATACTTTGCCAACTTTCATTCAATAATATCATATGGGTTAATATTTTGGAGTTACTGTTCAAGTCAAACAAAAGTTTTCAGAGTACAAAAGCGTGTAATACGTATTATTTGTGGAGTAAATTCACGGACGTCCTGTAGAAACCTCTTCAAAGAACTGGGTATACTAACTACTGTCTCTCAGTATATTTATTCCTGAATGAAATTTGTCCTAAATAATATACCTCTTTTCCAACAAACAGCTCAGTTCATACGAACAATACCAGGAACAAAAATGATCTGCATAAGGACTTAAAAGCACTTACTTTAGTTCAAAAAGGGGTCCACTACTCAGCAACACTCATCTTCAATAATTTTCCAGCAAACATAAAAGAGTTAGTTACAAATAAAGATCAGTTAAAAGGAGCCTGAAAGACTTACTAGTGGCCAACTCCTTCTACTCCATTGACGAATTTTTTAACAGATGAAATTATGTATCGTACATATTCATACTAATAGTATTGAAAGAAAAATTGACATGTTCCACATCCACGAGGTTCTCCTCAGCACGTATCTATGAAACGAAAAACTAATCTAAACTGACAGAATGAAATACAGTTAATCTTTGAAGCACAAATACTTTGGCTTAAAAACAAATCAAACATTATGGAGGTTTTCATAAATACAATACTAACTACCTCCCTTGATTTAAATGAAACCTACAGTATTTCTATCTATCTTGTTGCATTCAGAATTAAGCATCACCAACCATCACTTATTTTCAATCTTTTTCACGTACAAGGTACTCGGACGTTAGTAACTATGTGAAATGGATCCTAACAGGTTTGGTGAGAGGAACAAATTCAAGGATCAGAAACACAGTTTAACATAATTTGCCTTATTATTGAATATTAAGCAACACTTAAATGTAGTGGTCCATACTTTGACATAAATCTGACCTCTTAGATTTGTTGCAGTGATGGCGCAGTATTGGTGGTGAGTACGTAGTGGCGACCTGGTCTTTCCTCTGGATGTAATTTGCTCTATTATCTTCTTCTTGGCGACGATACTTCTAACATTAGAGCCTTTTTCATTAATAGAGCACCATTCTATAGTCGTACACACATCCGAGGCCTTTCCATATTAATCCAGGTACTGGATGTCGCCCTCGGCACTTGGCGCTGTTCACTCACTTGCGGCTCAGACCAGCCTTATCCAGTAGTTAGCTGCCAAGACTGAACACCACATCCACCTTTTAGCTCGCGCCAACCACCTTTTTGGCGCGCGCCAAATCAGTTCCGTTGTAAATGGGATATACTTTTGCTTTTCATTTTATACAGCCCTATACAGTTCCTAGGTATGAAACAGCTTATACATAGTCGTAAACAAACGTCTTTTAAAAAATCTTAACATTTAAACACATTAATAAGTTGAAATAAAATAACCGTAATTAAATACTACTTCTCTCCAATTAATACAAAGAATTTAAATGGTAAAGAGAAAACATTTTACACAACTTTCCACTTCATTACAATACGTCAAAGACGATACACAATGAAAATTACATACTTGACATTGTACAGAATTAATCAGTAAAACATATTTACAGTATTGATTACGGTGTTACATGCTCAGGAGATCAACTCCCCCTACACCTTCTCTTCCGTCACCTGTGCCTATGTGCATTCATCCTAGTTTCCACTGCGCATAAAATTCGGTGAGTATCACGTGAGTTACTGGCTAGTTCAGTTATTTGAACATAACTTTGGTGATGAGTATCCACAGCTATGAATATAGCTTGCGTGAAGGAAATTTGGTCCACACCAAGTGGTTCTAACCCACGACGTGAAACAGTCGACAAATAAAAATATTGCCGCTATTCTAGACATCCGTTGTGAAACGATTACCTGCACAACGGGCTTAGGCAGTGGTTTCCGTTTGCATTATTTTCCTTAAAGACTTTGGCTACGTATTAATGTTTGAGAGGGATAATGGAAACAAGGATACAATGTCAGAAGTTTAAAGTAATGTACAGATTTTTCTCGTCATCTCAGTTTACTGTGACTGGTTGTTTGCAGGGCGTTTTCGTTTCCAGTAGCTATTTAATTTAACGGAGGTGAAGCGTCCGTCGTCACCGCCGTTGTGTCGGTTACTGCATGCATAATAACAAGCATTTAATGGCCCACCTCGACGAGTTAAGTGCCTGAGTGAGAGCGTAAAAGCTCGAAATGTGCGTTTTTATGGGCACGTTGCACACATGAAAGGATTGATGCTCTATACTGCGTCCGTTGTAGACCACGTAAAACGATCCTTCCTACCTACTCCAGAAAAAGTGGCGAAAATAGGACCTGCACAGAGATTCAAACTGGACAGTAACAGAGGTATCAGTTTTATTTAGTGGAACGAATTTGCCGCTTCACTGCCCTGTAAATAAATATATTTACAAGGTGGCATAGTGGCAACACGGAACCAAAAAGGCGCTGGCAGAGAAATCCATTTGAGCCCTTAGGAGTTTCTTTGGGTACTTGGCTATTGAAGATGGTGCCCCAAGCATCTAAAGTACTTCTTCCTTTCCTGTGCGTCAGTGTTACTCCATGATTATATTTCCTCGGTCTCTAGGAACAGTTTCCTGTTGCCAACCTAGTGTTCTTGTAGGACGTAGTGTGTGGCGCTTTCCACTTTGTCTCTTTATTTTACACCACACTATTTTGTTTAACTTAGGTTCGGTCCATATATCTGAATTTCATCTCCATTACTCCAAGGTCTTCTTTTTTTTCGGACATGCCGGACCTGTGGTCACTCACAGTACGATAGCCAACCCAAGTGCACGGTAGTCAGGAATCCACACGGTTCTGACAATGCTGGTAATGCACTATTCATGCGTGAGGTGCTGCCTCTCTTCCCAGGGACAGCACTCTTTCGACGCAGACGACACGATGGGGATATTTAATGCATTGAAAAGGCCAAAATTATCACCTGGAAGTCTCTACAGATAGAAACGAACTCATCGATTCTGACCTTAATAATTTCTCCTCCTTGGCTGTCTCATGGGAGACGAGCTATAGTAGCGTCGGCGTAAGATGACACCTCACAGTCGCAGTGGGCTGGGCACGCTATCTTCGCACGTCAACCTCAAACAATTCTATAGACGACTGCTGTTTTTGTCTACAGCCATTGGTGCTTCGTAGTTGAAAACTGTTTACAGAACTGCGAGCTGTCGGGGATGTACGAGTACTTACGCCGTTTCGGTTATAGCAAAATGCTTTACCCGTGGACTGATGTTAAAATCTTTCTGTCTTGTAAAAGCCGACGTTCGATGTGCAGGATATTGAAAATGGAGAGAAATCTCTTTCGCTAGAAGTTATCTTCCATCTTAAAACAACGAATCTTACATATTCCCAGCCTTTGTTCTCTTGTATAAAGCTTGCGTGTGTACATGGTGCTGCAACTCTCAATAAGAGCCCGAGCATAGTACAGGTTTTTTTTAGTTTTTCACCGGGACTAAATGCTGCAGATGGACGAAGAACTGTGCGAAAGTTTGCAAAAGTGAGAGATCCTCTATGTAAGTCGCTTTCTTCGAGGCCCACCAAATGACAAGGCTGACTGTGGAGCATTCATATTAGCTGTTGAGCGGGATTCGTTTACTGTTACGATGTTGAAACCTCCCGTTAGAAAAATTTATAAAATACTGTGCTGGTAAACCTTCTACGTTATTTGATTTTCAAACAGCTGAGCAAAACTGAACGTACTCAGACATTTCTCTCTTTACTTATTCTGATCAACACTAAACTGACACACAATATTTTTAGCGTAACGCAATCTGACTTTCAAGAATCCCTTCAAAAGAATGGCCCTGACTAACAATAACCTATACCTTTCATGAATCACTTACCTCACAAACATTTTCGTTACTCGTACTAGTGAAATACAGCGCGAGCCAATACTGCCAGCTAAATAAAAGATTCTAACTACGGAAGGCACTAACTATTGATAGGCATAGTCAGCAAATGAAAGATTTTGATAGAGAACAAACAATGTATATATATATATATATATATATATATATATATATATATATATATATATATACCTTAATAATATTCAAAAGTCATATATATATATATATATATATATATATATATATATATATATATATATCAACCACTGCTGGTGGCTCGCCTCCAACTGCACAACGCTACGCGCTGTTCACATCCAGTTGCCCAACACTACAATAGCAAATATTCCGACAATGCAAACCAGTCACAGACTGCACACAGCACAGTCAGTGATTTTCATACAGAGCGCTACGTGGCGTTACCAACATAAAAACCTAAACAACCTACTTACAATGTTAAGCAATATTTCCTGACTATGATGCTGTGCTTTAAACGCCAGCGTTTCAGGTATTTGTGTGGCCTATGTGCGAACAACTGAAATTTTAGAGACTGGTCAGGCACTTCATGAAAACTCACCTTGTGAGCTATCGCTTTTGTGGAGATGAGCACCCTCCCCGCTCCCGAATTGTGCTACCCAAATTAAGAAACATAAATTTCGCAAATCATAATTTCCAGCTTCATAAACGTACGATCACTTATGGGATCAACTTTTGTCACTTACGCGGTCCGGTACAGCTGCTACTCTTGCTCACTGCCATCAAGGGGCTAGTAACCATTGGACCAGTGGTTACCCACGTGCTGCATGTTGACGTCTTTTTCATTTGGTAAATCACCCAATATGTACACTTTTCTGACTTCCACTCCAAGAAGCCCTCCGAAGAGGCTCCTGCTAGACGCCGGCAGTTTCGAACATCAGTAATTCTCCATAGGCTCATGGGAATTAATCTGTACAATGAATAAATTTATTTAATAAAAACGACCCTATTGAGGCATAAGACTTGGTTGTCCATCTATTTCAAAGGAGGTCATCTAATTAAAAAATCAAACAGAATTCCAATTCTAATTAATTGATTGCAAATGGTGGTTAGAAGCACAGACATGAATTTAATGAATTGAATGAGGATCAGATATCACAAGTACAAAAATAATTATTGACAGTCAGTACAAAGCTAATCTAGGCTTAGATCGGAAAATAAGAGCTCCACGTGGTTATTGCCCCATAAATTACCTGTAGAATTATAGAATCGCGACATCTGTCCAGCGCCTGTGTGTTGACGCTGAAAGGTTGGCTATCTGACGCATGCCTACCTTTTTTCATGTCTTCAGTCTTCTGACTGGTTTGATACGGCTCGCAACCACGAATTCCTCTCCTGTGCCAACCTCTTCATCTCAGAGTAGCACTTGCAACTTGCGTCCTCAGTTATTTGCAGCATGTATTCCAATCTCCGTCTTCCTCTACGGTTTTTGCCCTCTACAGCTCCCTCTAGCACCATGAAAGCCATTCCCTGATGTCTTAAACAGATGTCCTGTCATCCTGTCCCTTCTCCTTGTCAGTGTTTTCCACAAATTCCTTTTCTCTCCGATTCTGCCCAGAACCTCCACATTTCTTACCTCATCAGTTTAACTAATTGTCTTCCGATTTTCCCACATTCCATGTTTCACTGCTATAGAATGCTGTGCTCCAGACCGACAGTCTCAGAAATTTCTTCCTCTAATTAAGACCTATGTTTGATACTAGTAGACTTCTCTTCGCCAGGAATGCCTCTTTGCCATTGCTAGTCTGATTTTGATGTCCTCATCGGTTATTTTACTGCCTAGGTAAGAGAATTCCTTAACTTCATCTACTTCGTGACCATAAATCCTGAAGTTGAGTTTCTCGCTGTTCTCATTTCTGCTGCTTCTCATTACTTCCGTGTTTTTTGGATTTAGTCTCAGTAATTACTCTGTACTCATTAGACTGTTCATTCCGTTTCTGCGTATCGAATCATTGATATCCTTTCACCTTGAATTTTGATTCCACTCCTAAACCATTTTTTTATTTCCACCATTGCTTCTTTGATGTGCAGATTGAACTGTACGGTTGAAAGGCTACATCCCTGTCTTACACTCTCTTTAATCTGGGCACTTCTTTCTTGGTAGTCCACTCTTATTGTTCCCTCTTGGCTCTAGAACATATTGTATATCACCCGTCTCTACCTATAGCTTACCCCTATTTTTCTCAGAATTTCGAGCGTCTTGCACCATTCTACATTGTCGAACGCTTTTACCAAGTCGTCAAATCCTATGATCGTGTCTTGATTTTGCTTTAGTCTTGTTTCCATTATCAACCGCAATGTCGGAATTGCCTTTCTCGTGCCTTTACCTTTTCCAAAGCCAAACTGATCGTCATCTAAGACATCCTCAATTTTCTTTTCTTCTGCATATTATTCTTGCCAGCAACCTGGATGCATGAGCTATTAAAGTGATTGTGCGATATTTCTCGCATCTGTAGGCTCTCGCAGTCTTCAGCATTGCATTGATGATATTTTACCGAAAGTCAGATGTTATGTCGCCCGACTCATACACTCCACACACCAAAGTGAATAGTCGTTCTGTTGCCACTTCCATCAATGATTTTGGAAAATGTGATGGGATGTTATCTATCCCTTCTGCCTGATTTGATTCTTAAGTCCTGCAAAGCCCTTTTAAATTCTGATTCTAATACTGGATCCCCTATCTCTTCTAAATCTACTTCTGTTTCTTCTTGTGTGACATTAGCTAAATCTCCCCCCTCATAGAGGCTTTCAATGTATTCTTTCCACCACCCTCTCTCTCCTCCGCATTTAACAGTGGAATTCCCGTTGCACTCCTCATGTTACCACCCTTGCTTTTAATGACACCGGTTGTATTGACTCTACTGTATGCTGACTCTGTCCTTTCGACAGTCGTTTCTTCACATTTTTCATGCAGCCATGTTTCCTTTCCTACGTCTGTGATTTTCCTTCCTATAAATGTCAATTGCTCTTGAAGTGTACTGGCTACTGAGCTATTACTTAGTGCTGTATCTATAGCCTTAGAGAACACCAAGAGTATCTCGTCATTCCTTAGTACTTCTTTATTCTAATTCTTTGCTTACTCATTCATCCTGACTAGTCTCTTTAAGTTCAGCCTTCTCTTCATCACTACTACAATACCATCTGAGTCTATATATGCTCCTGGGTACGCCTTACAAGCCAGTATCTCATTTTGTAATTCTATCCGACCATTATGAAAGCTGACTGTAACCTTCTCGTAACATCCGTCCTTTTCCAAATATACACTCCTGGAAATTGAAATAAGAACACCGTGAATTCATTGTCCCAGGAAGGGAAAACTTTATTGACACATTCCTGGGGTCAGATACATCACATGATCACACTGACAGAAACACAGGCACATAGACACAGGCAACAGAGCATGCACAATGTCGGCACTAGTACAGTGTATATCCACCTTTCGCAGCAATGCAGGCTGCTATTCTCCCATGGAGACGATCGTAGAGATGCTGGATGTAGTCCTGTGGAACGGCTTGCCATGCCATTTCCACCTGGCGCCTCAGTTGGACCAGCGTTCGTGCCGGACGTGCAGACCGCATGAGACGACGCTTCATCCAGTCCCAAACATGCTCAATGGGGGACAGATCCGGAGATCTTGCTGGCCAGGGTAGTTGACTTACACCTTCTAGAGCGCGTTGGGTTCCACGGGATACATGCGGACGTGCATTGTCCTGTTGGAACAGCAAGTTCCCTTGCCGGTCTAGGAATGGTAGCACGATGGGTTCGATGACGGTTTGGATGTACCGTGCACTATTCAGTGTCCCCTCGACGATCACCAGTGGTGTACGGCCAGTGTAGGAGATCGCTCCCCACACCATGATGCCGGGTGTTGGCCCTGTGTGCCTCGATCGTATGCAGTCCTGATTGTGGCGCTCACCTGCACGGCGCCAAACACGCATACGACCATCATTGGCACCAAGGCAGAAGCGACTCTCATCGCTGAAGACGACACGTCTCCATTCGTCCCTCCATTCACGCCTGTCGCGACACCACTGGAGGCGGGCTGCACGATGTTGGGGCGTGAGCGGAAGACGGCCTAACGGTGTGCGGGACCGTAGCCCAGCTTCATGGATACGGTTGCGAATGGTCCTCGCCGATACCCCAGGAGAAACAGTGTCCCTAATTTGCTGGGAAGTGGCGGTGCGGTCCCCTACGGCACTGCGTAGGATCCTACGGTCTTGGCGTGCATCCGTGCGTCGCTGCGGTCCGGTCCCAGGTCGACGGGCACGTGCACCTTCCGCCGACCACTGGCGACAACATCGATGTACTGTGGAGACCTCACGCCCCACGTGTTGGGCAATTCGGCGGTACGTCCACCCGGCCTCCCGCATGCCCACTATACGCCCTCGCTCAAAGTCCGTCAACTGCACATACGGTTCACGTCCACGCTGTCGCGGCATGCTACCAGTGTTAAAGACTGCGATGGAGCTCCGTATGCCACGGCAAACTGGCTGACACTGACGGCGGCAGTGCACAAATGCTGCGCAGCTAGCGCCATTCGACGGCCAACACCGCGGTTCCTGGTGTGTCCGCTGTGCCGTGCGTGTGATCATTGCTTGTACAGCCCTCTCGCAGTGTCCGGAGCAAGTATAGTGGGTCTGACACACCGGTGTCAATGTGTTCTTTTTTCCATTTCCAGGAGTGTACTTCCTCCTCTTTTGATTCTTGAACAAAGTATTCACTATTACCAGCTGAAATTTATTACAGATCGCAATTACTCTTTCTCCTCTCTCATTTCTTGCCCGAAGTTCACATTCTCCTGTATTCATTTCTTCTACTCTTTCCCCTACTACTGCATTCCAGTCCGCCGTGACTATTAGATTTTCGTCTCCCTTTACCTACCAAATTACCCGTTCAATATCCTCATACACTTTCCCTATCTCTTTATATTCTACTTGCGACGTTGGCATTCATACCTGAGCTATAGTTGTCGGTGTCGGTTTGCTGTCGATTTTGATAAGAACAAACCTTTCACTGAACTGTTCACGGTAACACACTCTCTGCCCTACCTTCCTATTCATAACAGATCCTACTCTAGTTTGCTGTTGATGTTAACCTATACTCATATGACCGGAATTTCTTGTCTTCTTTCCATTTCACTTCAATGACCCCTGCTATATCTAGTTTGAACCTTTGCGTTTCCTTTTTCAGATTTTTCTAAGTTCCCTAGCAAATTAAAGCCTCCGACATCTAGGCCCCGACTCGTAGAACATTATCCTTCCTCGTTGATTATTCAATATTTTTCTTGTGGTCACCTCCTCCTTTGCAGTTTCATCCCGGAGATCGGAATGGGCGGCTACTGCGGAATCTCTTGCACTCGAGAGATCATTATGACACTCTTTCAATTACAGGCCACATGTCTTGTGGATACATTTAATGTGTCTTAGATGCAGTGGTTTGCATTGCCTTCTGCATCCTCAAGCCGTTCTTCATTCCTGATTCATCTGCCTTTAGGGGCAGTCCCCCACCACAAAGACAAGAGAGTGTCCCGAACCTCTGTCCCTCTTTGACAAGGCCGTTGGCAGAATGAGGGTGACTCCTTATGCCACTAATGCTGATTACTAATCAAAATTTAAGCTGTGGATGGTTTCGAACTCGGAATCGAGAACGTTTCGATTATTACTCGAAGACGGTACCCCTAAATCACGGGTGGCCGTGACGGAAGTAAAAGAAAGTTCCAAAAATGGCATTGAAATTCAGGATGAAAGCACAAGATTCGCAGATGATTTTGATATCCTCATTGTCAAAGAATAAGAATTAGCGGATCGGTTGAATGTTATGAACAATCTAATGGGTACCGAATATGGGTGGAAAGGACTATGGAAAAAGATAAAGGTAGGTAGATTATGCTATAAACGTAATATCAAAACTCATCATGAGAAGCAGATATTAAAGAATTCTATTACCTTCTACGCAAACCATAGCTATGCCGAAGAGGGCTTTCCTAGCCACGAGAAGTCTACTGCTATCGAACACATACTGTAATTTGAGGGTTAAGTTTATGTACGGTAGTGTATCGTAGACAGTGGGAAAACCGTGGCAGAAGAGAATCGAGGCGTTTCAGATGTGATGCTGAAGAAGTATGTTGAAAATTAAGTGGTGTTATAAGATAAAGGATGAGGTTCTTCGCAGAATCGGCAACGAAAGGAGCTTATGGAAGACACTGACAGTGCAAGGGACAGTAGGTGGTAGACGGAGCTGTAGAGGGTAAAAGTTGTAGGGGAAGAGGAAAATCGGAATATGAGTAAAAAATAATTGGCAAGATAAGATGCAACAGATATTCTAAAAGAAGAGATTAACGGAGGAGAAGAATTCACTACATGCCGCATTACACCAGTGAGAAGACTGAATACGCAAGGAAATCGCTCTTACCTGGCGAACTGCTGATGATACCCTTGTCTCTGACATACGTTCGCCATTTAGGATGACGTGTGGTACTGTATTGTATTGTATGTTAACCGGGGGCCTAGAAACGATGGAGAGGCTCCGTCTCCGCCGCAGCTGCAGTGGTCCACAACCCCACGACGACTACCACAGTCCACTTCAACCCTCCGACGCCCCACACCGAACCACTCTTTCAGGATTACTATGCGGTTCGGCCCCCGGTGGACACCTCCCCCCTCCCCCCCCCTCTCCCAGAGAACGTCTCACACCAGACGAGTGTAACCCCTATGTTCGCGTGGTAGAGTAATGGCGGTGTCGCGTACGTGGAGGAGAACTTGTTTGCCCAGCAATCGCCGACATGGTGTAGCTGATGCGGAATAAGGGGAATCAGCCCACATTCGCCGAGGCAGATGGGAAACCGCCTAAAAACCATACACAGAGAGGCCGGCTCACTGGACCTCGACACAAGTCCGCCGTGTGGATTCGTGCTGGGGACCAGGCGCTCCTTCCCGATCCGGAAAGCCGTGCGTTAGACCGCACGGATAATCGGGCGGGCTAGGATGACGTACTGGGTGCTATTACTTGAGAAGTCTTTCAGGTCCTCATATGTCGGTGAAACAATTCCATATGATCATATACTTGCCAACAGCAGTGGCACTGTCTCAAACGCTCTCCGGAAATCTACGAATGTGGAAACTGCCGGCTGCCATTCATCCATGTGTCACATGAGATCTTGCGAGAAGAAGATCAGAGAATACATTGACGAATTCTGCAGCAAACCGATGTTAAGGATATTGGTCTGTAATTACGCGGGTCCGTTGTTTTAAACATCTTACTAATGCGGGTCATCAGCGTTTTTTTTTTCCAATCGCTGGGGATTGTGCGTGGGGCGAGATGTTCGCTATTTATGCAAGCTAAGTAAGGGGCCAAACCGAAGAGTACTCTCTTTAAAAAAGAATTGGGATTCTATCCGAATCTAGTGACTTTGTTTCAACTCTTTCGGTTACTTATATACGGCAGTCTGCAAAAAGCTTAAATGGCGGTATGTTTATACGATTATCCTGAGTGAAAATATCTTAAATGCGACATTTAAAACTTCGGCAGCCTCTTCGCTGTTTTCTGTTGCCACGCCAGACTGGTCTACAAGTGACTAGAGAGAAGTCTTCTACCCGATTAGCGATTTTATGTAGGATAGAATTTTATCGGGTCCTCGATAAGATTTTTGCTAAGGTATGGTGGTGGTAACTGTATGCTTTTTACAGAAAGACAAGTTTCCAAAAACTTTTAACTGTCGTTATGTGAGTGTTCTTTCTAGAACTGAGCGTGCAGAAGTCTCTGTTTCCCCGGCAATTTCTGAATGTTGCTATTAAATCGCTGTGAATTTTTCCCGTCCTTAATCCACTTATTCGGCACATTCTTCTCCGAGGCGCGATTTACATCCGCTTGAACTTTAGCCAAGTCAATCGTACTGTATCTTAATGACATCCTTCTTCGAAGTGGGACGCAAACATATTCTTTTCTGCTCTTTCAAGCAAAGATACTCCCATAGCCCTCTACGAGGCTTTAGTAACATTAATAATCATCGTCGCTGTGATGAGATCATCATCACTAATCTCTGTCTCTATACTGACACCGCCGATAAGGTCAGGCCTGTATGAAGTCCAAGGTCTGAAACATTTACCTACTGGGTTGTTCGAACTAGCTGCTCAAGGTGGTTATCGGAAAACGTTTTCAAAAGTATTTCACAAGACTTCTTGTCTGTACCAACTGCAATGAAGCCGTAGACGCCCCAGTCTCTAATCGGTAGGTTAACTATTGACCTCGAAGCCTTGAGTTGAACCGCATTTCAGTGATATCAGCATCAGGAAGACATATGGAAAGTCATCGTTCTCATAGACGGAGGACAGCGGCTGATGGTATGAGGAAAGAAAACGCACAACCACAGTCGTAAAATCAAAGGAATGTATTTAAGACGACTAATTTCGGTGCAACACTTACGCCGTCTTCAGGATCACTATAAACCAAAAGAATACTTCCGTTCTTTGGGTCAAATATCGTAGCATCCATACCATACTGGTTGTCGTGGATTGCATACATCGGGAGCGTATGCTCTACAATGTGTTTTCAGCGCTGTGACCAAAGAAATGTCCGTAGGTGCTACCTCTGGACACTTTATTAGTAAGCACATTGTGCCGTGGTAAAAATTGCTCTTTTGAAGAGCGCGCCGCAGCGCGTTGTGTGAAGCTGTCGCCCTCCGTTTCTGGCAGTGGCGCCGCTGTGGCAATCGCAGCTTTGGTGTCTCCCTCTGCTGGGAAAGGGGAAAGGTTGCCTGTTCACGTGCATTTAGGGGGCGCTATGAGTTCACCATTTAGCGAGTCTGGGGTCAGTCTCTCGTTCCCAGCTTTCTAGTCTGTCTTTCGTCCGCAGTTGTGAGGTAGTTAGTGTCGGTCTGTCGTTCGGAGTGCCAGTATGTCCGTCGTTCGGATCAACCTTTAAAGCCGGTTGAATCGATCGGTTGGTCGGTAGCGCACTGTGGCACAAGATGACTTTTCCGCCTTGAGCGTCGGCGCATGTGAGGTCGCCACGTGAGTCCAGTGGGCCGCGCCGTATAGCGAGGGGTATTGGCTTCGCGGTCGACACATCAGTCTGGCCGGTGCGAGCTTCGACGCCGTGGTGTAACTGGTTCTCCGAGCGCTTCTGGGCCCTCAGTTACCAACTTGTGGAGCTTGGCTCGGTCCTTTCTTGTGCAGGGATGTCGTTATGCCAGTTGACGTGTTTCCTAAGCATGGTTGAGTCCAAGGTAGTATTTCCGCCGTCGTGTGTCTGGAAGTGAGTGGGAGGCGCACCAGCAGGGCAGTCGCAACGGAGCAGCAATCGCGGACGGAGCAGCGGGCAGTCGGTCGGTTGGTGCGGACAAGGAAAGACGGGAGATCGGCGCACCTTCCTGCGTCCGTTGAAGCGGCTGGCAGCGGACGGTTCGGGAGACCGATTTGGGGGTGCTGCGCCAGGACTTCTCGAGGAATCGCAGTTTATTAGAAGTTAAGTTATTGGTGACATGTTGTGTGATTTACTCTTGTTAAATTTTACGTGTTTCCTTGGTCAGTCTCTCGTCCCCAGCTTGCTGGTCTGTCTCTCGACCGCATTTTCTAGGCAGTTAGTGTCTGTCTTTCGTTCGGAGCTGCCTCTGTCATGTTTGTCGGATTTGGTGTGTTAACGAATTTATTGCTTGGAATGTAACGGCCTAATTCCTGAAATATGTTTTGATCTTGCCTATCATCTTGAGAGACGGTATCTGTGTACTGTAGAGCATCTTGACTTGTTTGGCCAACTTGTAGAATTTTATATTAGGTTGCATTTAATGGGCTGGTCTTTAAATGATCATTTTAGTATATAAAGATGCCACCCTTCCACCGTAAGACTTTTCTTAGAAGTTAAAGTCAAGTTGCACCTTCGGTGGCAAGTTAATCTTTTAATTTTAGTGTTTTGTACCATTTCCATCTCTCCTACAAGGTGTATAGTTTGTGTGCTTGTGTGAGTTGTTAAAACTTTTAGTTTAAAGTAATCTGGTGTGTTGCAGATTCGCACCAGTGTAGTCTTTCAGAGGTTGTTGTGAGCGGTCGTGACTACGGCCGTGTCAAAAGGGAGCGGCAAGGTTCTCAGCCCAAAAGCTCATACAGTCAAAAAATTTGTTTCCTTCTGTCTCTGAATAAATTGTAACTTGATATTTAGAGGGTGCTTTCTGCTTATAATTTTAAATCTGCTTCTTAAAAAAAACGCTTTTAGCAATTAAATTTCCATTTGTTAAAAGCAAATTGGATTATGATTTCATCAGTTACTCCGTGGCAACTACTTCCACGCTCACATAGTGTGATTAAATGTGTTAATGTTCTTGATGAATCGCTAGTAAATAAAATAAATTCTTGAGTATATTCTTTGAAAATAAATTCAGGGTTCACACCTCATACACTCTCTTAGGAAATTTGTTTTGAACAAAAAGCCACAGATTCAAAATGTTAGTATCAATAAACGTAATACACCTAACGTGTAGTGTTTACTATACACAAATAGCCGTATCCGTCCACAAAAGTATCTAGTATATCAAAGAACTGGAATATGCTGCAAGTTTCGAAAACAAATTAAAATAATTTCGGCAGGACTGCTCCCATCTGCTGCAGGAATAGATCCCTGAATAGTTAATACCTGTCTCTGACGGGTACATTTATTACGTTTTTTTAGGATAAATTAAAGTGAAATTCCAATTCACCACACACCCGGCATTTGATAGCCATGTTTCACAAAGAACATTATTGAAAACCTATTCCATGTTTCTCATATCAACGAGCTCCCGCAATTGCGATACACGGAACTTTCTAATTACCTACGTAACTAACCAACTGGTAACCTCTAGGTCGACCACCACTGGATTAGATACCTAAGGATAACATTCATTTTCGTAAAGTGTTGCATTTTATTCTTGGCATATTTTAAAGTACAGTTTATTTATTCGTCTTTAAAATATTTTATCGTCTATTTTGTACTTTTTCTGTGTTTCATATTATGCTGGCAGTCTACTTGGAATCGGCTTCGACGATCTAACATATGCCCGTAAGCTATAACGGAGGAATGGTACAGATGACCCTCTTAATGAAGCTAACTGAGTAAGAATGTATCCGCATTACCTGATGTCCAGTAATCTCCTTTTTAAGTGACCTATACCAGATGTATGCGACACTGTTTTCGAAGATACAGCTAAACATGTTGAATTTCCTATCCAGCTGTCGTAATCCATTTGAGTTATCACTTTGACTGTGATGTCTATGCGAACGAAATCTTAACCCTGGCCAATCATCTTATCTCTCCATAACTGAGGGAAAATTAAAGGATAAATTTAATAGAAGCAATATTGGGTGAAATTTAGTCTTGGAACACTTCCACAATACTAGTTTGGTAACACTCAGTTAACACTGAAATGAAGCTGTGATGCAGCGCAGGTTCGGGTGGCCCATCTTCTGCGCTCGGAGGTCCTATGAGACTGTAATGAGGTCCGTAACACTAACTGCCGCCGCTACGCAGAACTTGCGTAACAGGCGGTGAGGTGGCTCCTTTGAGACAGATTAGTCTCGGGCCTAACCATGCTGAAAGCCGCGCTAAACGTCTGGCCGAGCTGCGGCTATCATTTTCACTGCTACGTTGTGTTAAAGACACGTTCATTTCTCGATGTAAACGCAACACGATCTCGTTATGCAAACATATTTGCTTTAAACTATTGGAAGAAAAAAATACTGTGATTAGTTAAGTGTGTTTCTTCTGAGGCACACTGAAATGTGAGTAAATGAGACGTAATTACAAATAATGCCGCTGAATTATACTTCTGATGAACTGCGCTTTTAACTTACACCAGAACTGTGGAATGCGTAATACGGAAAATGGGCACGATGTAAACCCACGAGACAAGTAATTAAATTTCGTGCTATCTAAAACAGAGAAAGACTAATTTAGTGAACAACGTGAATTGAATTTCGTTGTGAGTTTATGTATTTCATGGCTTCTTAAACCAACAAACCATTCCACAGGATGTGGTCGTAGAGATTAGTCTAAGAAGACTAAACTGACAATTTTTTGCTGATACTATCTGTGGCTAATCGACTTTTATTTTTTAGGATCTTCTTCATCTGAGACTTGCGACATTGCCTTTGACAAAGTTATGGGGTTCGGGATGGGAGTTAATAATCGGCATGACAGCAAAGATTTGAAACTAGGCACGCCATTACTGCATAATATATTGAATACTACAAGTTTGCTTCATAGATATTTAATTAAAAAATTGTGATGAACACTTCCTGTTTTGACGTACAGGTCATATAAGGCTGGATAGGCGTACTTCCGAGACATCATTGCAGTGTTTTGCAGGAACCGTCAATATTATGAAATAAAATTAAACCATTATGGTCATGCCGGCCGCTGTGGCGGAGCGGTTCTAGGCGCTTCACTCCGGAACCGCGCTGCTGCTACGGTCGCAGGTTCGAATCCTGCCTCGGGCATTTCTGTGTGTGATGTCGTTAGGTTAGTTACGTTTAAGTAGTTCTATGTCTAGGGGACTGATGACCTCAGATGTTAAGTCCCATAGTGCTTAGAGCCGTTTGAACCATTATTGTGGTAATGCTCTGTTCACCAACAAGTGGTACACATTTCTAAGTTTCTCTATCACATGAAAATCAAAGGAAGGAAAGTGTAAATATTTATTGTACAAAAACAGGAATGCTACCTTTTTTAAGCGTTTCTGTGATGAAAACTTCTCGCGGTATTTGTCGAGTTCCGGCGTGATCTTGAAGCTATGTTTTGAGTGGTTTCATTTTCATTATCTTCAGTTTAAGTGCTCACGAAGAAGAGTGCAATGCACGTTGAAACATTGAGTGGACACGAGGATGGTGTGCGATAGATTTAACGACAACATTTAACTAGAGTGCTGTAAGCATCACCATATGTTACCTGCTTAAATTGGTGGATCTACGAGTTTTCTAACCTTGATGTTAAGATGATTGTCAAACAACATTACTGTCTTTAGAAAAGTCATGATCAACGCCAAGAACTACTGATAGAAATTTCTCTCCTATACAGTCAGTTAAGGTACATAGTCAAGTACCATAAAACTATACAAGCAATATAAAATCAAAGACATCAAATAATATAAAATGCATGTTTCGTCACTATTGTCATGGAGTAATATACACGACTGACCATTAAAATTGCTACACCACGAAGATGACGTGCTACACACGAGAAATTTAACAGACAGGAAGACGATGCTGTGATATGCAAATGATTAGCTTCCCAGAGCATTCACAAAAGGTTGGCGCCGGTGGCGACACCTACAACGTGCTGACGTGAGGAAAGTTTCCAAACGATTCGTGTAAGGAGGAGAAATGCGTACCATCACGTTTGAAAAAGGTCGGATTGTCGCCTATCGTGATTGTGGTTTATCGTATGGCAACATTGCTGGTCGCGTTGGTCGAGATCCCATGACTGTTAGCAGAATATGGAATCGGTGGGTTCAGGTGGGTAACACGGAACGCCGTGCTGGATCCCAACGGCCTCGTATCATTAGCAGTCGAAATGACAGGTGTCTTATCCGCATGGCTGTAACGGATCGTGCAGCCACGTCTCGATCCCTGAGTCAGCAGATGGGGACGTTTGCAAGACAACAACCATCTGCACGAACGGTTCGACGACGTTTGCAACAGCATGGAATATCCGCTCGGAGACCATGGCTGCGGTTACCCTTGACGCTGCATCACAGGCAGGAGCGCCTGCGATGGTGTACTCAACGACGAACCTGGGTACACGAATGGCAAAACGTCTTATTTTCGGATGAATCCAGGTTTTGTCTACAGCATCATGATGGTCGCATCCGTGTTTGGCGACATCGCGGTGAACGCACATTGGAAGCGTGTATTCGTCATCTTCGTACTGGCGTATCACCCAGCGTGATGGAATGGGTTGCCATTGGTTACACGTCTCGGTCACCTCTTGTCCGTATTGACGGTACTTTGAACAGTGGACATTACATTTCAGGTGTTACGACCCGTGGATCTACCCTTCATTCGATCCCTACGATACCCTACATTTCAGCGGGATAATGCACGACCGCATGTTTCAGGTCATGTACGGGCTTTTCTGGATACAGGAAATGTTCAACTGCTGCCCTGGCCATCACATTCTCCAGATCTCTCATCAACTGAAAACGTCTAGTCAATGGTGGCCGAGCAACTGGCTCGTCACAATACGCCAGTTACTACTCTTGATGAACTGTGGTATCAAGTTGAAGCTGCATGGGCAGCTGTACTTGTACACGCCATCCAAGCTCTGTTTGCCTCAATGCCCAGGCGCATCAACAGCGTTATTACGGCCAGAGGTGGTTGTTCTGGGTACCGATTTCTCAGGATCTAAGCACCCAGGTTGCGTGAAAATGTAATCACATGTCAGTTCTAGTATAATATATTTGTCCAATTAAGACCCGTTTATCATCTGCATTTCTTCTTTGTGTAGCAATTTAAAGGCCAGTAGTGTAAGACAAATCGTCAGTAATCAAAATTAGCAGACATTACTCAGACATTACTTTCCTTCACATTATACTGATGGTTAGGCTACGGAGTACTGCCGACTGTACGGATCATGACTGATTACATCATAAAAATTCGTTTAAAGATATGGAGTCTTACTGTAGTAATTACTTCTACCTCCTGTCCTGTCTACTTATCGTTACAACCCCTTCCTGCCTCCCCCCCCCCCCCCCCTCCAAGCTCTGGGGCTATAATATGTGGGAACGACCGAAAGGTATGGTTTGGGAGACACAGATTACTCACGCCAAAGCTCACAGAGAAACAAGGCAAGTGTGTAACTGACTTTATTACATCGAATAACAGCGGACCTCCTGCTGAAATCCATGATGGCGCGACACACTGTGTCTCTGCCAGAATCTGCAGCTTCGGGGCCCTGTTGCCAAACCTTGCACACGTAGCTCTGTTATTCACACCATGGCTAAGTGGCCGCCATATGTGGTGGCTGCGCCAGACAGCTCAGAACACGGCGGACGGCTTCCTCAAAGGCGACACATGGACCCCATCTAGAGCGCCGAAGGGAAACAGTCGACCACCGTCGTTGTAGTGGGTCTTAGCAGCACCGGCTGTCCCCCCAGGGCAGCTCGTTCAGTGCCCACCGACAGCTTTGTACCCGGGAGGCCTCGGGTTCGTGCCCCGGCGTCGCCTAGCTGACGAAAGCTTGCAGTTCACCGGACGATGCCACCCAGAGGGCGGGAGCTAGCAGCCCCCTCGCTCCTCGTGCCGCACCTGTAAAACTCCAAGATATCACGCGCCCTGCCACAGCAAAGACGCTTCCGTGTGGCGGAGGTTGGAGGTAGAGTCAGCTGGTCGGTCGGCCGCCGATATCTTTCAGCAAAGTCTTAATGGTTGGCCTGCAACTTAAACAGTCGTCAGTCTCTCAGGTTCTAAGGTTCTAGACAGGACAGAATGGTTAGACGACTGTCTCCCTTTGAGCCTCACTGCTCGCTAATTTATACATCTTTTCCCTATGCCTCTGACGTAGTTCCTCTGGAGGCGACAAATGGAGTACCCTTTGAAAACTATTACGTCAGCTTTCTTGAGCCCGCTTCGGCCCCTACACACAGGTCATTACGTGCTGTTATAACTACATTGCAAGGATTCTTCACAGCAAATCAGTGCCCTGTGCTGGCTGCACCGCCCCCCCCCCCCTCTCTCCAACCCTTAACCATGCCTTCTAGAATGCGAGCGGTGCCGTAAACCTGCCTCGCTGAATCGTTTGCAAAATATCAACATCGCCCACGCCTACCATCCGATGTGCCAATCGCTCCCTTAACTACTACTTTCCAGCGACAGCTGTGCAAAATTCACAAGAGCACCCCAAATCCAGCATTATACAACATGAAGGAGAGCAGTGTTTGGTACACTTTTACTACTGACAGTTGCAATTTATATTACCATTTGACACGAGTGGCAAATCATGGATTTTATATTATTTGATGCCATCGATTTTATGTAGCTTATGATGGTGATGTAAATAATTTAAGATGCCTAGTAATAGTCTGTGGACAGAAACAGGGTGATCAATAAGGAAACGCTTACCAGCAGCTCTTTGCTGTGATACACAACGTTTAACAGTCTACTAGCTTTCAGGCATCATCTTCTTATAACAGTGCCGTTATTGACCGCACGTGTTGTGAGGCCGGACCATAGCAGTGATACGATTATGTGTCTTGGTTCACTCAGCAGTGTAAAAAAATTGCTTGCACTAGATTTGTACTCAGTAGCCAACTAGTGATTAATAAGTTTTTACTCACATTTATTATTTCCTGCGAAACGTGTTAAATTATTACCGACAACGAGACTCGTTAAACTGCATATGCCAAGACTGCCGCTTTGGTTGGAGTGGCAGGTAAAGATTTCAAAGTGATAAGTGGTGGTACAGTCATGAGTTGTCAAACTTGTGCACATCAACATTTGGAAATCGGTGGTGCACAAAATCTCCGAGAAGTCGTCGAAAGCGAGCTGAATCACGGTGCTACATTTCAATAGGCGAGTGAGCGTCTTCTTAGCGGGAATCTGAAAGAAAGTATGAAGATTTTTGATATCGTCTGCCCTTTCGGGGATCGATTTACGCCCCACCCTCATAACTGAAATATACCGTCGGTTTTGTATCGGAAAAAACTTTCTCAGTACTGTATCGGAATAAGGAAATCGCTTCGTACTCTCAACTGTGTCTTGCAGCTCACTTCACTTCCGCAGAGTGCGGTACGTCTCCCACCGGGTGCGGTATAATATCATTTCTTTACACCGTTTAGCCTGTCAATATTTTTCAAGTTGAAACTGCACACTGTCATTTATGACAGGAAATGTGATTTTAGCATGGGAATCCGCTCATGGAATTGGCATCTGTCACAGCAACGACAATAGAAGATTCATTTGATGTTGTAGCGTTTGTGTTATTCTCATTACGACGCCAAGTTCCTTTGGACATGTGTTTCTCTGCCGACACCGTGCAAGCGACTTTCGAGTAAAACGTCTGACCTGTACGGGAGAGCTCGTAAATTAAGGACAATTTCAGACTAAGATGCCACACAACGTGGCACTACACAAAACTGGCGCTAATAGCATAGGTACATAGGGAACACACACGACACAGATCTGTAAGTCGAAGGTATTGGTGATAAGTTGAGAAAACCGTCCCGAAACACATTTGCTACAAACCGCCACTGTTTCCTGCGCATGTACCCCGACATAAATATGGGATTTGATCACCATGCACACGTACACAGGCCGCACAACGAGTTGGCATACTCTGGATCAGGTGGTCGAGCAGCTGCTGGGGTATAGCCTCCCACTCTTGCATCAGTACCTGTCGGAGCCCCTGACGTGTCGTAGAGGTTTGAAGGCATACAGCGATACGTCGACCGAACGCATCCCTGACGTGCTCGATGGGCTTTAGATCTGTAGAACAGGCAGGCCACTCCATTCGCCTGGAATCTTCTGTTTCAGGGTATTCCTCCACGATGGCAGCACGGTGGTACCGTGCGTTATCATCCATCAGGAGGTAGGTGGACGCACTGCACCCCTGAAAAGGCGGACATAATGGTGCAAAATAACGTCCCGATACACCTTACCTGCTACAGTTCCTCTGTCAAATAATGAAGGGGTGTGCATGCACCAATCATAATCCCACCCTGCACCAACAAACCACGACCTCCATACAGATTCCTTTCAAGGACATTAAGGTGTTGGTATCTGGTTCCTGGTTCACGCCATATGAAAACCCGGCGAGAATCACTGTTCAGACTATATACCTGGACTCGTCCGCGAACCTGGGACCACTGTTCCAGTGACCATGTACTGTGTTCTTGACTCTAGGCTTTACGGGCTCTTCTGTGACCAGGGGTCAGTGAAAAGCACCTTGCAGGTCTCCGGGCGAATAAACCATGTCTGTTCAGTCGTCTGTAGACTGTGTATGTGGAGACTACTGTTCCAGTGGCTGCGGTAAGGTCCCGAGCAAGGCTACCTGCGGTACACCGTGGCCGTCTGCAATCACTGATGGTGAGATATCGGTCTTCTTGTGGTGTTGTACACTGTGGATGTCCCGTACGGAAGCGCCTGGACACTTTTTCTGTCTTCTGGAAACATTGCCATAATCTTGAGATCACACTTTAGGGCACACAGAGGGCACGTGCTACGATCTGCTGTGTCCAGCCTCCAGTCGCCCTAATATTCTACCCCTCATAACGTCATCAATATGTGCTCTTTGAGACATTTTCAACTCACAGTCGCCGTTAGCACGTCTGATAACGTCTGCGCGCTTACTCGCTGCACCGTATTCTGACATGCACCAACACACTTCTGCGTATGTGGACAGCTGCCAGCGCCACCGTGCGACGACCGCAGGTCAAATGCACCCCATGGTCATACCCCGAGGTGATTTAAACCCTAAAACCGCTCACCAGAGCGTTGTTTCACCATGTATCAGCATTATCCTTAATTTATGAGCATGAGAGTACGTAATGGATGTACGAGTCTAAGTCGTAGATGCACGGTTGGCGACTTATGGAATTTTGTGTTTGGCCCTGAGTAGTGCACAGATAGCCAAATGGTAAGGCGATCGCTCGCAGCAATGCCTCCTCCAAATTGATCGTCAATGGACTTACGACAAAATCTGTAGTCGTAGCGAGGTATCTCAGACATGAATGTCTCTTATCAACCACATTATATGCCCTGGCTCTCGACCCGATACTTTGAGGCCTACGACACCGCTTGACAGGACTGATTTTGCGAGGATACACATTGACGTGCAAGTCGTAGACCTGGTGCTGATAGTATGGAATGAAAACGAAAGGAGGGTGACTTCAGATTGGATACGCAAGTATGGAAGGGCTACTGGTAGCTGTACAAATAAGGACAAGTCTGTAGCGTTGAATGCTGACGTTGGACTAACGGAAGATTGTGTAGCACCCTTACGACTCATGGGTACCTTGAAATGCCTAGGTATTATTTTTCCAGCTACGTGTGTCGCACTGCAGCGTACAACTATAATAGACTACTACAGTCAGTCCGGACTGGCGTTAGAGGGAACATCACACGGGCATTAGACATGATCCATCGGGTCACGTATGTTAACACATACCTGGCGTTACGAATTTCGCATTTTGCCGGTGACGACAGCACGACGAATACTGGCGGCTTTCGGTTCCTTTGTGAGCGCAGGTTGTTGTGGATTGGCAGGAGAGCCAACCCAGGATTATAGAGGAAGCCGAAAAGCACGCGTTTTAGCTCAAGCAGGCTGGCGTGAGGTCTGGAACAGGAAAAGGAATTTAGACTAGAAAAAAAGGATGTAGCTGGTGGAATACTTAACTTTAATCCATTAATGTTGAACGTAGCTCCTGTCTGTACATTATTTACAATATCAATAGTAACTGAACATGGCGCCTTACTAGGTCGTAGCAAATGACGTAGCTGCAGGCTATGCTAACTATCGTCTCGGCAAATGAGAGCGTATTTTGTCAGTGAACCATTGCTAGCAAAGTCGGTTGTACAACTGGGGCGAGTGCTAGGAACTCTCTCTAGACCTGCCGTGTGGCGGCGCTCGGTCTGCAATCACTGATAGTGGCGACACGCGGGTCCGACGTATACTAACGGACCGCGGGCGATTTAAAGGCTACCACCTTGCAAGTGTGGTGTCTGGCGGTGACACCACACAGGTCTACTGTTTAAAGTAAGATAAGACGCCCTTACCCTCCCTCTTAGTAGGTGTGGACTTGGTCTTGCGCATGTTTGTGATCGGGCGGTGGCACTATATATCAGCACAATGTTAAAACAATGGAGACGACATCAAACTTGTCTGAAAGGAATCTTAATAGTAGAACTAGCACCAGTTTCTCGAATGGCACCAGAGGCTGTCCAGCAAATTTCCCAGTCACTCCAGCATATACGCTTTTTTTTATATAAAGTACAGTTACGTTCAGATGGCTCTGCCGGAAACTAGACCTGCAACGGCGCGTGACATATATCGGATACTAACGACCAGACGACACAGCAGTCCTATTGAGAGGAAGCATCAAATGGTTCAAATGGCTCTGAGCACTTTGGTACTTAACGTCTGAGGTCATCAGTCCCCTAGAACTTAGAACTTCTTAAACCTAACTAACCTAAGGACATCACACACATCCATGTCCGAGGCAGGATTCGAAACTGCGACCGTAGCGGTCGCGCGGTTCCAGAATGTAGCGCCTAGAACCGCTCGGCCACCCTGGCCGGTAGAGGAAGCAACCACATATCAATTGGCAAGTAGTATGACGATCGATTCACCATGTTTCCTTTGACAAGGAGACACTTGCAACGTGGTACCTAACAGTTAATGGTAAAATGTCACCCGATCCAGACTCCATGCGATTCATATGAAGATTCATCGTTGTGCCATCAGTGCAAAAGTCTGGACAACGATGAACACCACTTCATATGCGGCGAATCGACAAAAGTGTGGCGTTTGGCGACGCAAATAATCTCTTTCTTTCTTCGAATGGGACAACACAACATTGAACCAGGGATTATATACCTCCCGGACGGGACGTACTACCCAGGTACCAAAACAAATACTGTAACGCGTCTTCGAGGACATCCGGTGCTCTGTTTGTTCAGAGATGGACTTTTCGACCTTTTTACAGGAACGACATCTAAAGATAATGATCAATCCGAAACACCGACAGTATTTCTCTAACTTCATATGGAGAGCGTTCAAGAGCCCCCACACAGCTGGAATGTCCAGGGTAGGAGAAGTTAAATTATCGATGCGAAGAAGGAATGAACGGAAGATAAGAATCGGTGGATACTTTATACTTACTAGAAGACATACCCGGATGACAGAACAGCGGCGGCGCTGGAAATGCGATTCTACATTATGATGTGTGTTTCTTTCTTTACGTAATGCGAGAATGATGTTCAGATTACTAGCTTCAAGCAATACAGAAATATTATTTGAGGTATGACAATGCAGTGTTTGTTACCGAAATTTAACTTCACTCAAATGTTACATGTGAACCAGGATTTGCTTCAATTTGTGAAATATATTCGTTAAAATTTGAAGCATAGTTGGAGAAATATTTCTTTATCACGTAATTTTATTGTATTTTTGGAAAAAATAATAAATAAGTAAATAAATTAACTAAAAAAGTAAAAAAGAGAGGTTGTAAAGCGTCCATAGTAAGTTACTAACAAAACAAAAGTGGTTAGGGGACTGCTCGCGATAAGTGGGAAATCCGGGGTAGAGCCCCGATCCGACGCAAATTTTCATTGTCGTCATTCAGTTCTACAGCTGATGGTTGACAATGTTCGATATTTTTAATATACTTAATGTAGAAGACTCAGCCGATGTCGTGAGACACTAATCATTGAAGATTGCGTCGCAGTGTTCGCTCACCGTCACCAGCTTGATGACATCCAAACAAATATTGGTTCGCAGTTACCAAAGAAAGACACTACGCGCTGCCGTTTTGGAGGCTACTTAGATGGTTGCGTCGACGCACGCAGTTCGTAACCGGATACACAATATTAATTTGACCTCTAGATGTCCAAAACGAACAACAGTGAAGGAGGTGGTCAACACCAGGATTTCAATTAGTTGCAAGACCACCTTGTCCTCTACATCAAGTGTAGGATTGAAACTGTGTCACTGTAATTGGGATGTAACAATCCCAATACTGCTAATAATATAAAAAATTTATTTCCGTGCTATTTGGACAAGCATTTTACAACAGACAACGCTTGTCCGCCCTATGCTGGAGTATTGTTGTGCGGTGTGGGATGCGAATCAGGTGGGACTGACGCATGACATCGAATAAGTTCAAAGAAAACCAGCTAGTTTTGTACTATCGCGAAATAGGGAAGATAGTGCCAGAGACAGGATACGTGAATTGGGGTGCCAATCATTACAACAAAGGCGTTTTCCGTTGCGACGGGATCTTCTCATGAAATTTCAATCACCAGTTTTCTCCTCCGATTGCGAAAACATTCCGTTGGCATAGGGAGAAATGATCATCACGATAAAATAAGAGAAATCAAGGCTCGCACAGAAAAACTGAA
The DNA here is from genome assembly GCF_021461385.2 of Schistocerca piceifrons. NCBI lineage: Eukaryota > Metazoa > Arthropoda > Insecta > Orthoptera > Acrididae > Schistocerca > Schistocerca piceifrons. The sequence continues at coordinate 51,903,282 of NC_060139.1, forward strand.
GTGCTCGTTTTTCCCGCGCGCCCTTCGATAATGGAAAGGTGGTTCATTGAAATCTCTGCCAGGCACTTTATTGTGAATAGCAGAGTAATCAGGTAGACTTAGATGTAGAAGGCATTGACACCATTCATGTGTTAATAAAATTACTTTTCTGCCCACACTCAAATATATTTTTGTATCACTAATAGTGAATTTACTGTCTCAAGTCTGGTGATCGCCGTAGCCTTCAGGATTCGGCAGGGAGCTGTGTCTCTCATGATTTGGGCTCAAATGTACGATTCCCGGAGGACTGTGGATTACCTCGATCTGATCCTCCAAGCTACTGTCCAGTCCTGCAGTCAACATTGGCGAGACAGGCCACTCTTTGAAGACGATGATGCACGGGAACCTCCACCCACCCCGTCGCAAAGGAAACAGTCTCAATGACTGACAAGTCTGGAACATTCGTAAAATGTCCTTGCTATGCTGACGCAAAATGGGAAACTAAGGCCCTAGTTTCACTCAAGGAGTGCAGCTCTACTTTGTGGTTAATTGTTTGTGGCATACTCTTGGGTAAAATCATCTGCAGGAGAAATAGTCTAGGCCTTCATTCAGTTCTCTGGAAAGGTTCTAGTAGGGTTGCCAGATTGTACATTGTTCCACGTATTCTTATGAATTTTACCTGTTAATTTAGCTGTAAGTTTATTTCCCAATAATTTTTCTCCTTAATATATACATGACAAAAATGCGCATTAATTTGATTATATTTGTTATTATGACTGTTCGGATATAGATTTACGGTAGTCTTTTAGCTTGATACTTCTGAAGATGTAAATGTGAGTGATTTTTTTATGTAATATCACATTTAATAAAAATATGATTGCATGAATCATTAAAACTGTGCCTATGAAAAATCTGCCCTTTTCTGTGAAGAATATGGCAAGTATAGAGTCTATCCAGGAGGTTGTCGTCATCAGAAAATTCGAAACTGGCCGTCTAGGGATCGAGGCCTGGAGTTTTGGGTCCCTAAATGTGTTCCGTAGGGAAGATGACAGGAAGAACAGGGCTTCTGGTTCGGTGAGTACAGGCTCATAAACACACAATGAGATGGGGGTAATGCTGCATAGGATCTAACAATTAAAAACAAAATAGTCATGTAGGTACAGCACAGTAAACGCATTTTTGTAGCCAAAATAGACAAGATGCCAGTTTCCACCACAATTGTACAAGTTTATACGCCACCTAGCTCCATAGACCACGAAAAGACTGAATGAAAGTATGATGAAAGAGGAGAAACAAATTATTCCGATAGCTACTACAGACGGAAATCCTTTAGTAGGCAAAGGAAGAGAAGGACAAATACTAGGATTTGGCGGGGAGAGAGTAGTGAATGAGGAAGCTACCGGCTAGAATTTTACGCAGAGCTTAATTTAATCTTTGCTGACATTGATTTAATAATATTGAAAGAAGGTTGATTATAAGGAGTAGACCTGGTGACACTGAAAGACTGCAAATAGGTTTATTGTGCTAATACAGAGATTTCGAAACCAGCAAAATATTTCGATTATATATGTAGATCCTGACTACAACTTGTTCTATATGAACTGCAGATTAAAACTAAAGAAATACCAGATAGTGTAGCGTCGCGAGTTAATTTATTCCAGTAAGCTACTTTGCAGTACAGCCCGCAGCATTGGAGCCGTTGGCTGTGAAGGAGACAGCCAGTTGTGTCTTAGCAATGACCCATTCGCACCTGTCGCTATGCTAGCCGTGGGAAGCGGTATCTCTGTCACTTCAACAGACTGAATATTCAAACCCTTAAGAATCTAAATAAACTATACTAAATATTATTCAATCATTTTCTTAAATGGTACACTAGTTTACGTTATTCAGGAGAAGATTGCATAAAAATTTCAACGTTGTAACTTTCATAGTTCCGGAGATCTGGAAAATTACCTAAAACATCCCAGAACGAGACTTAGACCACAGAACTCAGTTACTAATAATAAAAGTTTGCCTTTTAGTATAATTTGAAATCATTACAAGAGTTCTCAAAGTGTAGAATTATTTAATTCAGATTTTAATTTAAGAACTTAAAGTACTTTACATTTTCGTAATATAAAAGGGGAGCACTCCGTCTTCAGGCCACGGGTGGCCTACCAGGACCATCCGACCGCCGTGTCATCCTCGGGGGAGGATGCGGATAGGAGGGGCGTGGTGTCAGCACACCGCTCTCCCGGTCGTTACGATGGTATTCTTGACCGAAGCCGCTACTATTCGGTCGAGTAGCTCCTCAATTGGCATCACGAGGCTGAGTGCACCCCGAAAAATGGCAACAGCGCATGGCGGCCTGGATGGTCACGCATCCAAGTGCCAACCATGCCCGACAGCGCATAACTTCGGTGATCTCACGGGAACCGGTGTATCCTCTGCGGCAAGGCCGTTGCCTTTCGTAATATAAAAATCAGACAAAATTATTATTTGTGTCTAATGTTGTTGTGGGAGTAAATGAGAGTGAGTGAGAGTCTGTAAGTGGGGATTGCGTTAAATTTAAAGATTAAATTTATGTAATACATTACTTAATCATAGCGTGGGAAAGTTGTGTTTTACCCACAGTGCTGATGACTTATGTCTAAGTGTACTTCCTTTTGTAATGAGGCAGCCAGGATAGCCGTTTGTAGAGTAATAAGTTTCTAAATTTATTTCAAGATTAGTTTTCTTTTCATTTGGTTTTGTTAAACATTATACTGATATTTGCATATTGAAGTGACATTAATGCATCTGTGAACCGTGATTGGCGTAGGCCGGTTTGGGCCTAGAATAATCTCGAAGGATAGTTCGGATTGGCTGGTCAATTTGATCAACCAATCAGAGTTAAGCATTTCCCGTGCACTGTGTGGTGTGTGTACTGTAAGACCTTACGTACACACACCATCAGATTATTTGACTTGTCGCTCTAACGAAGTAGGCGAGTGTCAGCAATATGTCTCGTGGTCTTATCGAGGCGTGTTTATCTTCTTCTGTTAGGTCAGACGATAGAAATGCCACTTGCACGCTTAGAGTAGCAGATTGACGGTGACCAACTTTAAACAGAACTTGATTAATTTTCACACACATTTATTAAAATAATAAAAAGCATAGACGTTACGTAACTTGATGCTGGATGCTGTTTATAATTGACAATCTGAAGTTCCTTTGGTCTCGGTACGTTAATCTTATTCTCACATATCTCTGATACTTGACAAAAGTGTCTATTCATTTATCTTTATAGCTATGTACAGGAATATGGTAATCTTATTAGGGGCAGACTGAAACTTGACTATAGACTGCTACACACTAATGCAGACTGGTACAGACTGGTGCAAACAAATGCAGACTGACTAATCGGAGGTCTGTAGACTCATTATAATACCTAGCGCGTTCAGGTATCACCGAGCGAGTGTGATCCGCGAGGAGAAAAGGTTCTTCGTTAGCAGCAATCTCATTGGCTGCGTTACATATTAATACGCGGATCGGTGGAAGCAGAATTTGGTCCATCTCTAAGGCAGCGCCATCTTGTAGTGCGGAGACGGTCGAACGCTGCGCCTGCGCTGTTGTGCTTAGTGCGGCGCGCTCTAGTGGGAAAGTTGTGTACGCGCTGACTACGCGGAACTATGTACACTACACACTGCTAGGTAGTTATACTGGGAGAGAAGCCGACTGAATAGGGGTCGCTAGTCAGCTATCGGATGTGCAGGTCATGTTGAACGCTTCCGTCTTTATTATGTGCAAAATGAAGAAATAATTGGCTTCTCGCGTCCAGATTGTATGGCCGTAATAGCAGTTGCATTTACAGACAGTTTTGTGAAGTTTGGAAGTTTTTGGAGTGTTTTGTTGGGAAGAGTATTGTGTTAGCAGAAGAGCCAACACCGTGTTACTAGTGGAGGCCGAAATGCACGCGTTTTACCTCACGCAGGCTGCCGTGAGGAGGGAAGGACTATACTGACGTGAGGTCTGGAACATGACAAGCAAGTAGAACTCAGAAAGCGGACGTAATTAATTTGATACTTAACTTTAATCCATTAATGACGAACGTCGCTCTTGACGGTACATGAGTCACAATATTATCTGTTCGGAATACATTTATAGTAACTGAATATGGCGCCTTGCTAGGTCGTAGCAAATGACGTAGCTAAAGGCTACGTGTCTGCGAGTGAGGGCGTGTGTAGACAGTCAACGATCGCTAGCAAAGTCGGCTGTACAACTGAGGCGAGTGCTAGGGAGTCTCTAGACTAGACCTGCCGTGTGGCGGCGCTCGGTCTGCAATCACTGATAGTGGCGACACGCGGGTCCGACGTATACTAACGGACCGCGGCCGATTTAAAGGCTGCCACCTAGCAAGTGTGGTGTCTGGCGGTGACACCACAAAGAGAATCGCGTGTGAACTTTCGGCCTTAGTGAAAATTCCGCGTGGCATATTTCGTATTCGTTTATGGAATATTTGGCGAGCAGTTTCTTTAAAAACAATATCGGAGACCGTATGAAGTTTGTTCCAATTTGCTTTCGATCTTCGCCGCTGCCAACACACAAGCTAACTTTTCATCTTCTTTCTCGGTGCACGTAATGCTATTCATTTCAAACGACTGCAGCAATTCAACGTTTCCCTGCCCTGAAGCACTGGCGCAACTGCGCTTTCATTACAATTTACAATACATATAATACCATAGGAACGCACTGGTTATGTTATGAATGTTCCACAAACAGTACTGTGACCTGAGTAGAGACCACAGTGAGTGTGATTAGAAGTGGATTATTAACATCATTGAGTAGCTTCTTTTTCGTACAGGAGTGCAGTTGTTTTTACGTGAAGAGTCACACGGAATATGGGGCGACAGCCGGGATGGACAAATGTTATTCTGAGGAATTGGAAAAATATCTATTGTGAAATTTGAATTACTTTTAACATCGACATCCATCACACGCTCTTATTAATGTTACTGGCTGATAATACCGTGTAAGGATGGTATTTCACACGACCCCTAACAAACGAGTAGAGGAACAGTGAATCACAAATTTCCCGTTGGATTCTAGGTTACAAAGTTGATGGGGACCAGTAAGTTAGTTTGTACGTCGTGCTCGTTGTGTTACACGTCATAGCCAGCGTGTTCGCGTGTGACAACTGCTCGGCGTGCGAAACACGTTAATCAGGTCGTTCCGCTGACGGCTGACGCACTATGTAGCGTTAATCTCTCCTCCCACAGATTCTCCTCACTTGTTAGCTGAGGCAGGTGACTTGCATTAATTTGCTACCTGCTGTTTAGTCTCGTGCGTTGTTGCGGTGACCGTTTTGCAACGTGAGATCAGTGACAAGGAACGGAACTAAACAGTACTGAATGAGACCCATGAATTAAGTTAAGGCGTTTGTGTCAGTGACACTTTTCTTGCTTTTACGTAATTTAAACACATAGTTACTTCAATTATACAAGTAGTTGCAACAGACGATATGCCAATAATGTTTCTGCTTTTAGTTTAGATAACAGCACATTACACATTTCAACATTAATACTGTTGGATTCCATTTTTACTTTTAACGTAGACAAAACTGCTTGCTACTGCACTTTCTTTCAGTACCGTAAAATATCTGCAATGAAAATGTCTATATTTAGAGTTTTCCGCACTTACGTGTACTTTATAGCTTAACAAATACACCATTCTCACCATTTACTCGTATTTATGATATTCCACTTCTTATGCGTTTTTAGCCGTTCGCTCTCATTCTGCAGGCTGCATATGCGTGAAAAGAGAAACATGGACAGCAAACTCTGCCGACCTACTGAAGATTCTACTTAATTACAAGTATTTTTACCCCACCGGCGAGGATAATCACCAACAATCAAAGCGTAGCTGGAATGTCCCGTTTCTCATAACATGTGAATGAGGCATAAGCGAATAATCCTGTAATGTCTCTTGCAGCGGTCTCTCCGCGATATTTTCAGAAATTTTATAAATTATATAGCTCAGTACATATCTCGAAGTATCTCTTCTTATCTTACCAATTCCTAAACTTTAATATACGATGATTACCAATGAAAAGTAGTTTCAAGCCCTATTATTCCTTGGAGCGTGCATTTACTCCATGGAATAGCTTCTCTGCAATCTATGTTTTCTCTTCTGAAAAGAAGGATTGAGATCTTGCCGATTAGCCGTGAAAGAACGAAGATGTATATGTATGTATTGTTAAGCTAGTCGCCATCTTGATGAGATTCTGTATGAGAAGGAATTTAATACATGAAATAAACGAAAGTAAGTGTGTTCGCGTGTTATTTAACTGATTATTATTGACAGTGTCTGCTTACTACGCTATGTTGCACGGGATCAGTGGGGGACGTCTGATTTACACTGGACGAACCTGCCGTTTTGTACGCTCAAGATATCCAGTTTATTACTTTAAATAAATGGGCTAACACGGTCTTACCAGCAGTTCTCCGGTCTTCCCCATGTGATCACCGAAAGTTAATAATTATTACAAATGTTTTCAGGAGATCGACTGACAATTTTCATCGCACCGAGACTTCGAAATTGCTTCACTGCCTTACGGTATTTAAGTTAAGCTCAATTTAATCAGGATAGAACAGTATTGGTTGGTTGGTTGCTTGGTTTGGGGAAAGAGACCAGACAGCGTGGTCATCGGTCTCATCGGATTAGGGAAGGATGGGGAAGGAAGTCGGCCGTGCCCTTTCAGAGGAACCATCCAGGCATTTGCCTGGGGTGATTTAGAGAAATCACGGAAAACCTAAATCAGGATGGCCGGACGCGGGATTGAACCGTCGTCCTCCCGAATGCGAGTCCAGTGCCTAACCACTGCGCCACCTCGCTCGGTAGAACAGTATTGAACTGTGTGAATGTGATAAGCCTGCATTGTGAATGAAAATTCCATTAATATACGCATATTTTTTAATATTCTGATCAGTGAAGCTAAATCAGGCCGGTGTGAGAGAGGTTTTTAAATTTCAGATCCCACAAAAATGTTAAAATCTCATAGGCGTAAACAATAAACTTAATACTTGCATCCCTACGTATGTAAAAGTTTCGCGAATTATCATTCAACGGTAGACGCTAATTAACGAAGTTGTGCGAAGAAATATACGTAATTGAAAATACAGGAAACCAACATTATAATTGGTCTGGGCGGTCAAAGTTTTGTGGATTTAATATAGTCTTCATACCCAACCTATTGTGTTATTTTCATGCCGGAAGTAACGTCAAAGTATTCTTAACGTTATAGTCACAGACTGATAAATGTTTCTTTAGAAAAATAGCTGCAGCTGGGACAACATTTGACGCACGTTCATCAGTACGCCACAATCAGAGTAAGCGTTAGAAAAGAATACTTGTGCAAATCTGATATTCTGACGCTATTAGCTACCTCTGATATTGTATTTAGATCATTAGCTGAATATGTATGCTTTTTGAGAGCCCATACTGGCCGTGCTAGTTTGTAGACGTGATGGTTCAACGTTTCATCCTTGTATCATGGAGCTATTAGTGGCAGTCCATAGAACATTGTGCATCATTTAGCGGAAAAATTACACAAAACAGTAATTGATGATTCTCTTTTTATTGATGTGCCCCCGCTTTCTTAATTTTGATATTTCTCGTAACGTTTCCGTTTCTAGTCAAATCCTTGGTCTTGTAAACTTGAACAAGCGGATATTTGTTCTCTGTATAGAGCTCTAAGCCCAATGGAAGACGTAGATATGTTAATGGAGAATACGATGTCCCATAACTACAGTGAATGTACCCTTGTAGATGGAAACACACCCCGAAACGTTTACCGTAGTTGTAGTGCTGACCATTCACAGATGTGTATTCATTCACGAGATCGATACATACCTAGAAGTAATAACGGAAAAATCCATTGGTATAATACACCTACAGCTGGTTTGTATTGATCGTTGTGACCTTCTCTAAGTCATATTTGCCTCTTGCACAATCAATTTGAAAAAAAGGTCAACAAAACTTTCTCGGACCATTACACGCGCCAATGCGAAGTGCTCACTTGCCGTTTCGCCAAGTATACTCTCAATTCACATCTTCGATGTTTTAATCTGCTGAGTTCCCGTGGCCGAAGAAGTTAGTTCTCCGTATCGACAAGCTGCTCAGCAACATTAAGGTATGAGGTATTTCAAGGAAACGACTTCTTTATTTGAAACATCGAAGCAATTTTACTTTCATTCATTTTTAGGTTCTGCCTTTCAGACCTTAGCACTGAACAGCCCCTAGATTGACTGTACACCTTTCGTCAAACTTCAAGGTGTCCTGGATTACGATGGGGTTAATACTGAAATGTACATATTTAATCTTTGATACAGTCAAGCTGAACATTTAAAGCTAATGGCTCGTAAAATATGTTACACACAGATAGTTGCAAATAAAGTTTTCCTTCCTCTCCATGTTCTCACTGGAGAATAGCTTCAAACGGGTAATGCGAATCTCGAGATAACATGAAGGGTATCGTAACTTTAATCACTCAACTTTGGTACCATAATATTAGACATTTATAAATGAATTAACCACTGCTGCAGAGGACAGCTGTTGTTTGTATTCGCGGAATGCGTCTCAAGGAAGATGGAGCTGTGGCTAAAGCAGTAAAACAACTTTCAGTGTGGTAAGGCTTCAAAACATCATCCACCCGTCGACTTTTACGTCTTTCGTGTCTTTTCAAAAGCGTTTGGTGTGTCGAAATGGTAGCGGTGCAACAGAACAGGCTGATTTCCTAGGACATCCTTGTTTAATCGGACACTGTCGTCCGTCTATATCGATTTCAATATCGGAGATATATTTCATCTTTATTTTGCGTCCATCCTTCAAAATACCCTTTCTCTCTTCCGACAATCTCACAACTAATCGAGTCTTACTGCACTGTGAAACAATCAAACAGTTTAATTCACAAGACCAGTTGTGTACTCGTAATTGTCCTAAATGAGTAGTTACACAGAGATAGATAAGTTATTGTTCTGTTTCCACATAATGCTGATACGATATAGACCATTCAAAAGAATCTCTAATTATGTAGTCACATGCATTTTAAAACGGTAGTGAGTGGGATTATTTTTTGTCATTCGGTTTCCCAATACACACATTAATTAATCTACTGAAAATGACATACTTTCTATTTTGTAAAGGAAATTTATGTCAACTTTTGATAATGTGTATTGCGAAACAAGAAGAAGAAACACTGTAAGGAAATTACAGGTCTTTGCTGACAACAGATTCGCAAGTTTTTTTGTTTTCCCGTACCGCTAAGGTGCGCGCGCCTTCTTAATGCCATTGAGTTTCTATTAAATTACATAAATTTTGGTAAAATATTTATGTGGGCATATTGGAATAAGTAGAACATCATTGAAAAAATTAGTACCTTAACGTCAAATGTTTGTTTTTATATTTCGTGGCTTGCAGATACTTTAAATGGAAGGGTACGCCATGGTTAATGTTGATCTTCCGGATATTAAGTAGAGTTGTTGTTTCCAGTTAATGCAGAATACTTCTACGGCCGACCCGGTGGTCATCTTCAGGTGCAACGAGAGCAGTTTGTCCCGACACAGGTTTCGGTCGAGAGTAAAGTAACAATACGTAGCTATTGCCTCGACGCTGCTAATTTCCTTTGAGAGTGGCGTAAACATAAGGCTGGCGGGCTAACAGCACAAAAATAGCAGTATTCATGGTACTTTTACCCCGTAAATTCTAGTTCTCCAATAGAGTCGTCTCACTGAATCGAAATACCGCCCATTAGAATTTTAATTACGCGGAGACAAGAAGGAACTTAAGCCCAGTTAAAGAATAGAAGTCGATACCTGTTCTTGATTATTAATGAAGATGGGAGAAGGGACTGCTGTTTGTTTCGTGAGACCCTCGTCACTGTTCATATATGCGAAAATCATCATAAATTTTTCCGTCAGGTAAAAAGTAATTTAACGGAAAAGTTATGCACTTCAACCTGTATACGTAGAAAACAGCTTATCATTACCAACGAGGAGAAATATTAAGACGTGGAAATAAATGTGTGACTTCATTAAGGGAGCGTTACAAGATCACAACATATGCAAATTGGCCATGGGGATGTCTGAAATTCCTTGAAGCTTTTCGTGGATGCAATTCTTGTAAACAGTGAAGTCTGAACACCAAAAAAATTGTAGCGGAATGCAGGAAGATCTGTTAAGTATGGACGCTTTATACTAGCATTGACAGTTGACACCCAATATAAACAAATTTAAGGCACTTTACACAAAAACGTTCAAATACCTGTTATTATAAGAGTATGAGTAAGTGATTGTGGAACAGTCACTGGAAACTGTCACAGCTGTAATATCTCCGAGTAAGCGTTTAGAGTGATTTAAAATATAAAATAGCATAGTTAGCTGCTTTTGCTGGCGATCCACAATTTTCGCACTTGTGACTGAGATAAAGTGATGCTACAGTGTTCCTCCTTGGCATGCCAGTGTAGAGGTTGGCAAAGAATCAGCTAACTAAAAACATTCCGAGCACTTGACACATTTATTTACATTTAACAGCCGACTTTCAAATTTTCCTTTGTATGAAACAGCGTGTGCCAGATTTGTGTGCCAAAAGGAAATTAGAGATTCTACTATTTTACTGTTCATACTTATTTTGAATCATATTATATTGGTTGTGTCAACTCTCGTGTATATAGTGAAAGGCCAATATCTTGAAAATTTGAACATTTGCGAGTGTCACCATAAAACCGTCCTATTACCGGGTACTGTAAACTTAAATTATGCTCTCCGAGAAATTTTGATGAACAATAGACCTATCCTCGTTCTGAAACAATCGATCCCTACTTTCATCGTATAACTGCGTGAGATATATGTTAATTTTTCAAAATATTACGATGATTACAAAGGTATGTCTTTGCTAATTTTTGTCACTTACGAGTGTTGTCGATATCTTTGTCCTAGCAAATCAGCATTTGTGATTTACAGTTCTTCCAAACAAAAGTTCAGCCTGAGTGCCAGAGCACATAAACGTGAATAAATGTATATTTTACAAGATATTCGGAAGTTACGATTGCTGTGTACAAATGCTGTTTCGTATGAATCGGCGTTTTCGATCCAGCTACTGTAATACAAATTATAAGTAACATATGCTGTTACAATAAATTTTCCCTTCTAAGAGCAGTTTATATTATACACAGTTATCGTATATCAACGCTATTTTCGAGTTTATTAACCGCTATGGCCTCAAAAAGTTTGATGAAACTACGAGGTACTAATAGTCACCACAGTTTTTCCGTTACCGCAATACAAATTTCGTTTTGTGCACTAATTGCTTGATTTCTTAGAGGGAATTAGTAATACTTTCAGCTCATAAGAAAATCAGAATGCTTATATAAAGTATTTATTTACTGTACTACATGTCCGTTCCTACCTAATTGTCCAATAATAAATGTGAAACCTCCAATAAACAGTCAAATACAAACAGAATAAATTAATCTCCTGTGTTAAATTGCCTACATAGCTAAATGAGAAGCCACTGTAAAAGCTGCTTGTATTCCACGGAAAACGAGGGGAGCACAGTAAGGCCATGGATTCCAGAGTGTCGGTCGCCAATTCTGTTCGGAGAATCACCGCTCGCCTCTCTGGAATGGGAAAGGCCAGTCTGGTATAGCGTCAGGCTGGGATGTGTTCTGAAAGAATGCCGCCCTGGCGCCAGGTGTCTAAAACCATACAAATCGGATTACATCTCCAGGACATGCGAGACAACAGACTGTTTATCACAAGCTGCGTGGTCACTGGATATATTCTCCTTAACGGTAGAGTCCAGGAAGAAATGCCACGCTGGAGAGAAATTTCGGGCAGTCATAAGTCGACGAAAAAGCAACTTTTAAGGTAACAAATAGAAAAGGGAATGGGAATAGGAAGCTTGGGGCTTCCTTAAAGTTTGTGAAACGTCCAAAATCTCACTCAGGTGCCGCCAAACGTAAAAGTTAAGCGATTGTAGAAACGGCTACCATTGGTTCAAATAGATAATGTAGGAGTAGATGTACTGGAAAGTGTATCTGGGAGGAGATTCTAGATATAACTTATTAGTAAAGTATTTCTCTTACATTGAAAATTTTTGTATGATTATGTATTTTCCAGTGCATGAGATTAGGAAGAGAGAGGGAGCAATCGGACACATTTGGCAGCGCTAAGTGTAAAAGTTTTATCATTCGTCCATTATTTTTTTTTGATTCGTCAGTCTTCTGATTGGTGCGACGTGATCCACCGTAATTCCTCTGCTGTGCCAACTTTTCATCTCAGAGTGGCCGTTGCACCTTATGTCCTCAATTACTTCTTTCTGTAAAGTTTATGTCCTCTATATCTCCCTCTAGTACCACGCAAGTTATTCCCAAATGTCTTAACGACTCTCCTACCATTGCGGCGGCGAGGTTCTTTCCGTCCCTTTACGACGAACCTTCACCTAACTGTGAACATTCTCTCAGCAGATCATCAGTAGGGGAGCCGAGCGAAACCTACTGTACTTCGACGTGAACCAGCCTGCAATTAAAGTCACTAAATCTACGTTTCGGGAGAAAGTTTTCACATGAAATAAAGGTTGTAAATTTTTTCCTTAATTAATATATTATGACATTTAGGTGAACAGGTATCATTGCCAAGCCCGTGTTAGTCTTAACGCAGTCACTCACAATCCCTTTCACTCACGTTAGAAAGTTTATGGTGTTGCGTTTCCCGAAAACGTAACAGCTACAAAAATACGTATTGTTTTTGGTTGAGAATGCTCGCCAAATATTAAGTCTGTCGGTACCTAATGCAGTCACAGTTTTTAGCCACCGACCTGCTCAGTACGCCTTGCGGAATTTATGTCTTGTCTCCCCACAAAATTTACTTAAAAATTCCGAAATTTCTACACACCCATCGGAATAATTATGCCGTCACTTTACACCACTTTTGATGTAAGAAACACCGCTAGATCCGGCAACTTATCATTTCCATCGGAACTACTACTACACACGTCCGAACTGTTTCATGGCTAGGCTCTGACTCCTCTCTAGAATACTCTAAGTCTTCTCTATCAGCATAGAAAGGCGCGCGAAGAATATTGCTTTACCATTGGTCAGTTTACTCAACAGCCAATAGCAAAACAACACTCTCCCGCGTCAGTCCGCACTTTTCATCAATAACTAATCGCAAAATAGTAAACCTAACGACTGCAATTTTTGCCGACGTACTTATCAAATATGCTGAAGTTTTGTTTATGCATAAAGTTATTTACTATGTTATTTATACCTGAATTAACTTTCCCTTTACCACAAACGTACTTCACAAATCTATTCTACAAAAATCCCCTTTATTCACATCCATACTTCTTCAAAATGTTCCCACACTAAATCCCACTACATAACTCGGTAACAATTATCTTCATATTAACCTTAAACAACACTCACGTATCATTCATACTGCTAAATCACATTTATAACATTTTACATACACAAAAAGACATAATAACATTTTAGGAAAATACTAGAACAGTGTATGAAAAACATTTTATTACTTTAGTGCAGTGTAGTGGGCACAATCGAAACTAAATCAGTCCCCTATCCAATATTGTCCTCTATCGGCTGTTACATAAACTACGTGCGCGTCCAGTCTCGCGTCACCATCTGTCACTATCCAGCTCTGAGACACATCTCCCACTTAACCGCCTCCAAGGCAGGATCCGTGTACGGCGCTACGCCTCACCATCCTGTCCCTTATTGTTGTCAGAATTTCCCATGTAAATTTTTCCTCGTCGATTCTGCGTAGAACCTCCTCTTTCCTTGCCTTATAATTCCATCTGATTTTCAACAATCTTTTGTACCTCCACATCCCAGAGCCTTCCATTCTTTCCTGTTCAATTTTTCCCACAGTCCATGTCTCACTACCAAACAATGCTGTGTTCCAAATGTACATTCTCAGAAATTTCAAGACCTGTGTTTCATACTAGTAGACTTCTCTTGGCCAGGAATGCCTTTTCCGCCAGTGACAGTCTGCCATCCATACTCCGACCGTCATGTGTTATTTTGCTGCCTAGGTATCAGAATTCCTAATCTTCGTCTACTTCGTAATCCACCATTCTAACGTTAACTTTCTCTCTATTCTCATTTGTGCTACTTCTCATTACTGTGTCTTTCTTCGATTTACTCTCAGTCCCCATTCTGCACTCATTAGTTTGTTCATTTCATTAAACCTATTATGCAATTCGTCTTCACTTTCATTGAGACCATTATCGAATCTTCCCATTGAAATTTTTCACCTTGAATTGTAATCCCATTCTTCAAGCTTTCTTTTATTTACCTTCTTGCTTCTTCGATGTATGAAATGAACAGGTAGAACTACACCCTTTTTACGCGGAGCATTTCGTTCTTGGTCTTCCACTCTTCTTTTTCCCCTCTTGAGTCTGGTACATATTGTACACTACTGGCCATTAAAATTACTACACCAAGAAGAAATGCAGATGATAAACGGGTATTCATTGGACAAATATATTATACTAGAATTGACATGTGATTACATTTTCACGCAATTTGGGTTCATAGATCCTGAGAAATCAGTACCCAGAACAACAACCTCTGACCGTAATAAAGGCTTGAGTCAAACAGATCTTGGATGCCGTGTACAGTTACAGCTGTCCAAGCAGCTTCAACACGATACCACAGTTCATCAAGAGTAGTGACTGGCGTATTGTGACGAACCAGTTGCTCGGCCACCATTGACCAGACGTTTTCAATTTGTGAGAGATCTGGAGAATGTGCTTTCCAGGGCAGCAGTCGAACATTTTCTGTATACAGAAAGGCCCGTACAGGACCTGTAACATTCTGTCGTGCATTATCCTGCTGAAATGTAGGGTTTCGCAGGATCGAATGAGGACGTAGAGACACGGGTCGTAACACATCTGAAATGTAACGTCCACTGTTCAAAGTGCCGTCACTGAGAACAAGAGGTGACCGAGACGTGTAACCAGTGGCACCCCATACCATCACGCCGGGTGATACGCCAGTATGGCGATGACGAATACACGCTACCAATGTGCGTTCACCTTGATGTCGCCAAACACGGATGCGACCTTCATGATGCTGTAAACAGAACCTGGATTCATCCGAAAAAAATGACATTTTGCCATTCGTGCACTCAGGTTCGTCGTTGAGTACACCATCGCAGGCGCTGCTGTCTGTGATGCAGCGTCAAGGGTAACCGCAGCCGTGGTCTCCGAGCTGATAGTCCATGCTGTTGCAAACGTCGTCGAACTGTTCGTGCAGATGGTTGTTGTCTTGCAAACGTCCCCAACTGTTGACTCAGGGATCGAGACGTGGCTGCACGATCTGTTACAGCCAAGCGGATAAGATGCCTGTCGTCTCTACTGCTAGTGATACGAGGCCTTTGGGATCCAGCACGGCGTTCCGTATTAACCTCCTGAAGCCACCGATTCCATATTCTGCTAACAGTCATTGGATATCGACCAACGCGAGCTGCAATGTCGCGATACGACAAACCGCAATCGCGATAGGCTACAGTCCGACCTTTATCAAAGTCGGAAACGTGATGGTATGCATTTCTCATCCCTACACGAGGAATCACAACAGCGTTTCACCAGGCAACGCTGTCAACTGCTGTTTGTGTATGAGAAATCGGTTGGAAACTTTCCTCATTTCAGCAGGTTGTAGGTGTCGCCACCGGCGCCAGCCTTGTGTGGATGCTCGGGAAAGCTAATCATTTGCATACCACAGCATCTTCTTCCTGTCGGTTAAATTTCGCGTCTGTAGCATGTCATCTTCGAGGTTAGCAATTTTAATGGGCAGTAGTGTACATTATACACCTTTCGCTATAGCCTACCCCTATTTTGCTCAGAATTCAGAACATCTTGCACCATTGTAGAACGCTTTTTCCAGGTCAACAAATCCTATGAATGAGTTTCGACTTTCTTCAGTTTTGCTCACATAATCAACCGGAACGTCAGAATTGGTTCTCTGATGAGTTCACCTTTCCTAAACCTAAACTGATCTTCATCTACATATGCTCAGTTTTCTGTTTCATTCTTCTGTATCAGGAACTTGGATGCATCAGCTGTTAAGCTGATTGTGCGAGAATTCTCGTACTTTCGGCTCTCGGTGTCATCTGAATTGTGTGGATGCCATTTTTACGAAAGTCTGATGATGTATCGCCAGACTGATACATTCTACACACCAACGTGAATAGTCGTTTTGTTGCAATTTCCTTCAATGATTTCAGAAATTCCAATGGAATGTTATCTGTCCCTTATGCCTTATTTAATCTTAAGTCTTCGAGAGCTCTTTTAAATTCCAATCCTAGAACTGGATCCCCTACCTCTTCTCTGTCGACTCCCTTTTCATCTTCAATTCCGACAGTTCTTCTCTCTCGTAGAGGCATTCAGTGTACTCTGTCCATCTATCCTCTCTCTGCTCTGCGTTTAGGGATGAAATTACCACTGAACGCTTGATGTTACAGTCCTTGCTTTTAAGTTCCCCGAAGGTTATGTTAACTTTCCTATTTGTCGCATTCGTTCTTCTGACGGTCTATTGTTTTTCAGTTGAAGTATTTCATCTGTTATCCATATTTTCTTCGCCGTGGTCTGCCTTGTACCTCCAGTTTACTTTCCAACTTCTGTGAATGCCCTCTTTTGAGATGTCCATTCCTCTTCAACTGAATTACCACGTGAGCTATTCCTTACCGTAGTATCTATAGCTTTAAAGAACTTCAGACTTACGTCTTCATTTCTTAGTACTTACCTATATCTCTTCTTTCCGCTCTGATTCTGCTTGATTTGTCTCTGTAAACTTCAGCCTACTCTTCATCATTACTAAATTATGATCTGCGTCTATATATGCTCCTGGGTACGCCTTACAATCCAATGTATGATATAGGAACCTTTGCCTGACGATGATGTAATCTAACTGAAATCCTTCCATACCTCCCGTCCGTTTCCAAGTGTGCCACCTGCTCTTGTGATTCTTGAAAAGAGTATATCAATAATTAACTGATATTTATTGCTGAATTCAGTTAACCTTTCTTCTCTCCCGTTTCTACTAGCAAGCCCAGTTTCTACCGTAACTCTCTCTGCTACTGCCTCCCCTACAGCCGCATTCGAATTCCCCCCCCCCCCCCCCCCACGATTATCTAGTTTTCATGTCCCTTTACGTACTGAATTAACAGTTCAGTATCATCATATACTGACTCTATCTCTTAGTCCTCTGCTTGCTACGTCGCAATGTGTATCTGAACTATTGTCGTCGGTGCGAACTGTTCACAGTAACTCACTCTCTGCCCTACCTTCCTATTCGTACCAAATCCTACTCCCGTGATAACATTTGCTAAAGCTGTTGATATTATCTTAGACTCATCTGATCATATATCCTTGTCTTTCTTCCATTTCACCTCACTAACCTACACTGTATCTAGATTGAGCATTAGCATTTCGATTATCAGGTATTCTAGCTTCCTTGCCACTTTCTAAATTCTGACACTCCGCTCCCTGACTCATAGAACGTTATCCTTTCGTCGGTCATTCAATCTCTTCCTCATGGTGGCATCCGACTTGGCAGTTCCAACCCTACATTGGAATGGGGGACTATTCCGGAATCTTTTGCTAATGAAGAGACATTTACGCCATTTTTTTCAGTTACAAGCCTGTCCTGTGGATATACGAGTACATAGTGTGTCTTTAATGTAGTGGTTTCCATTCCGTTCTGCATCCTCATACTGTTGTTAAACAGTGATTCTTCTGCCTTTAGGGGCAATTTCCCAGTCCAACGGAAACAGAGTGAGCTGAACTTCTGTCGGCTCCTCCGCCCGTTTTCAAAAGCTGTTGGCTGAATGACGGTGACATGCCGGAAGTCTTCGACCGCCATAGCTGATGATTGTTATTCGAAACGTAAGGGAGTATGATTAGGCTTAACGTCCAGTCGATATCAAGGTCGTTAGAGACTGAGAACGAGCTCGGATTGTGTCAAGGTTGGGGAAGAAAATCGGCTGTGCCCTTCCAAAGGAACCATCATGACATTAGCCTGGAGCGATTTAGGGATGCAGTTTTTAATCGTCGTCCTCAAGAATGCTCAAAATTTAAGCGACGGCGGGGTTCTAACCTTGGACCGAGGACGTTTTGATTAGTAATTAAACACACTACCCTCCCTTTTTTCATTATTGTTCTGTGAAGTTGATCGGGGTGGACGCAGTATGGCACCTGTCCTAGTTTATCGTTGATTATTTAACTGCGTTTCATCTCATTACAGAGGCCAGCCGGCCCTCTGACCGAACACGCTGAGCTACCGTGCCGACTTTCTTCTTCTCTTGTGAAGTGTACCAAGCCCTAGACTACAGGTTAAGCCCTGTCACACAAGTAAGGGAGGGAGACCAGCCAGTTGTGAGACAACTCATTACTCTTTCGCTTTTACAAGTATTTGTGCCAAGCCATTCACAAATCACGTGACTCCGAATGATGCAGAATGTAGAGTTTTCCCTATGAAAGGCGCTCTGCACATAATTACTTGATAGGCAGGTCTCTTGTCCTAGGGGTGGGAAACTGTCCCTGAAGGCGAAACAATCAACAAAGATCAACTGCATGAGGATGCAAAAGGCAATGGAAACCACTGCATTAAGGACACGTAATTTGCATCCACAGGACATGTGTCCTGTAATCGAAGAAGTATCATAATGATCTCTCCTTTAGCAAAAGATTCCGGAGTAGTCCCCCATTCGGATCCCCGGGAGGGGACTGCCAAGGGGTAGGTTACCATATGAAAAATATTGAATAATCAACGAACTAATAACTTTCTACGAGTCGGGGCGTGGAATGTCAGAATCTTGAATGTGGTAGGGAAACTAGAAAATCTGAAAAAGGAAATGCAAAGGCTCGATCTAGATATAGTAGGGGTCAGTGAAGTGAAGTGGAAAGAGGACAAGGATTCTTGGGCAGATGAGTATATAGTAATATCAACAGCAGCAGGAAATGGTATAATGGGAGTAGGATTCGTTATGAATAGGAAGGTAGGGTAGAGAGTGTGTTACTGTCAACAGTTCAGTGATAGGGTTATTCTTATCAGAATCGACAGCAAACCAACACCGACAATAATACTTCAGGTATACATGCCGACGTCGCAAGTTAAAGATGAAGAGATACGGAAACTGTATGAGAATATTGAAAGGGTAATAGACTATGTAAAGGCAGATGAAACTGTAATAGTCATGGGGGACTGGAATGCAGTTGTAGGTGAAGGTGTAGAAGAAAAGGTTACAGAAGAATATGGGCTTGGAACAAGAAATGAGAGAGGAGGAAGATTAATTGAGATCTGTAATAATCTTCAACTAGTAATAGCGAATACTCTGATCAGGAATCACACGAGGAGGAGGTATATTTGGAAGAGGCTGGGTGATACGGGAAGATTTCAGTTAGATTACATCATGATCAGACAGTGACTCAGATACTGGTTTGTGGGGCGTACCCCGGAGCAGATATGGGCTCAGATCACAAGACAGTAGTGATGAAGAGTAGTCTGAAGTTTAAGACATTAGTCAGGAAGAATGAATACGCAAGGAAGTGTGATACGGAAATACTAAGGAATGACGAGATACGCTTGAAGTTCTCTAAGGCTATAGATACCACAATAAGGAATAGGTCAGTAGGGAGTACAGTTGAAGAGGAATATACATCCCTATAAAAGGCGATAACAGAGGTTGAAAGGAAAACACAGGTACAAAGAAGGTAATTGCGAAGAGAACTTACTTTAATTGATTGATGATTGGAGGAAGTACAAAAATGTTCCGGGAGACTTAGGAATACAGAAATACAAGTCCCTGAGGAATGAAATAAATAGGAAGTGCCGGGAAGCTGAGCAGAAATGGCTGCATGAAAAATGTGAAGAAATCGGAATAGAAATGATTCGCGGTAGGACTGACTCAGCATACAGGAAAGTAAAAACAACTTTCGGTGACATTAAAAGCAAGATTGATAACATTAAGAGTGCAACGGAAACTCCACTGTTAAATGCAGAAGAGGGAGCGGCTGTGTGGAAAGAATACATTAAAAGCCTCTATGAGGGGGAAGATTTGTCTGATGTGATAGAAGGAGGAAGGGGTGTCGATTTAAAAGAGGTAAGGGACCCGGTATCAGAATCTGAATTTAAAAGAGCTTTGGAGGACTTAAGAGCAGATACGAAAGGAGGGATAGATAACATTCCATCAAAATTTCTAAAATCGTTGGGGGAACAGGCAACAAAAAGACTATTCACGTTGGTGTGTAGAATGTATTAGTCTGGTGACATACCAACTGACTTTCGGAAAAACATCATTCACACAGTCCCGAAGACGGCAAGAGCTGACAAGTGCGAGAATTATCGCACAATGAGCTTAACAGCTCATACATCTAAGATGCTGACAAGAATAATATACAGAAGAATGGAAGAGAAAATCGAGGGTGCGCTAGATCAGGATCAGTTTGGCTTTAGGAAAGGTAAAGGCACGAGACAGGCAATTCTGAAGTTGCGGTTAATAACGGAAGCGAGACTAAAGAAACAATCAAGACACGTTCATAGAATTTGTCGACCTGGAAGTACATCTACATGGTAACTCCACAATTCACACTTAAGTGCCTGGCAGAAGGTTCATCGAACGTTTTTCATACTACTTCTCTACCATTTCACTCTCGAATGGGGCATGGGAAAAAGGAACACCTAAATCTTTCCATTCAAGCTCTGATTTCTCTTATTTTATTGTGATGATCATTTCTCTCCACGTAGGTGGGTGACAACAAAATGTTTTCCCATTCAGAAGAGAAAGCTGGTCATTGAAATTTCTTGAATAGATCTCGCCGCAAAGAAAACCGCCTTTGTTTCAGTGACAGCCACCCCAACTCGCGCATCAAATCAGTGACACTCTCACCCCTATTGCACGATAACACGAAACTAGCTGCCCTTCTTTACACTTTTTCGATGTCCTCCGTCAATCCTACCTGGTAAGGATCCCACACCGCGCAGCAATATTCCAGCAGAGGACGGACAAGTGTAGTGTACGTTGTCTCTTTAGTGGGTTTGTCGCTTCTTCTAAGTGTTCTGCCTACAAAGCTCAGTCGTTGTTTCTCCTTCACCACAATATGATCTATGTGGTCTTTCCAATTTAAGTTGTTCGTAATTGTAAATCCTAGGTATTCAGTCGAATTAACTGCCCTTAGATTTGCGCGATTTATCGCATACCAAAATTTAGCGGATTTCTTTGAGTATCCAAGTGCATGATTTTGCACAGTTCTTTGTTTAGTGCCAATTGACACTTTTCGCACCATACAGAAATTCTCCCTAGATCTTTTTGTAATTGGAATGGATCATCTGATGATTTTACTAGACGGTAAATTACAGCGTCTTCTGCAAACAATCTAAGGGGGCTGCTCAGATTATCACGTAGATCATGTACGTAAATCACGGACAGCAGAGGGCCTATGACACTACCTTGCGGAACGCCAGATATCACTTCTGTTCTACTCGATGATTTACCGTCTATCACTACGAACTGTGACCTCTCTGAGGGTAAATCACGAATCCAGTCACACAACTGAGACGATACTCCATATGCACACAATTTGGTCAATAGTCACTTGTGAGGAACGATATGAAAAGCCTTCTGGAAACCTAGGAATATGGAATCGATCTGAGATCCCTTGTTGACAGCACTTATTACTTCATGGGAATAAAGAGCTAGATGTGTTGCACAAGAGCGATATTTTCTAAATCCGTGTTGGTTATGTATCAATAAGTCATAATGTTCGAGTACAGTATATGCTCCAGAGACCTACTGCAAATTGAGGTCAGTGATATGGGTCTGTAATTCAATGGGTTACTGCTATATCCTTTCTTGGTTACTGGTGTCTGCTGTGCTACTTTCCAGTCTTTAGGAACAGACCTTTCGTCAAGTGAGCGGTTGTATATGATTGCTAAGAATGGCGCTATTGTGTCTGCATACTCTGAAAGGAACCTGACTGGTATGCCATCTGGACCAGAAGACTTGCCTTCCTTAAGTGATTTGAGTTGTTTCGAAACACCTAAGATATCTACTTTTATTTCACTCACGCTAACAGCTGTTCTGGTTTCGAATTCTGGAATATTTACTTCATCTTCTTTCATGAAGGGATTACGGACAACTGTATTTAATAGCTCCGCTTTAGTTACACCATCATCGGTAACGTTTCCATCGCTATCGCGCAGCGTTAGACAATGTAAAATGGTGCTAGATGTTCGAAATTCTTAGAAAAATAGGCATACGCTAGAGATAGAGACGAGTTATATACAATATGTGCAACAGCCAAGAGTGGAAGACCAAGAACGAAGTGCCCGTATTACAAAGGTTGTAAGACAATGACGTAGTCTTTCGCCACTACTGTTCAGTATGTACATTGAGGAAGCAATGACGGAAATAAAAGGAAGTTTCAGGTGTGGACTTAAATTTTTAGGTGAAAGAGTATGAATGATACGATTCACTTATGACATCACAAACCTGAGTGGATGTGGAGAACAATTACATGATTTGCTGAATGGAATGAACAGTCTAATTTGTACAGAGTATGGATTGAGAGTAAATCGAAAAAAGACGATGGTAATGAGAAGTAGAATACATGAGAACAGCGAGAAAATTAATATGGGGATCGATGGTCATGAAGTAGATGAAATTAAGGAGTTCTGCTACTTAGGCAGTAATATAACGAGTGACAGACTGAGCAAGGAGGACATCAAAAGCAGACTAGCAACGGCGAAAAGTGCTTACCTGGCCAAGAGTTTTCTACTAATGTCAAAAATCGGCCTTAAATTGAGAAAGAAATCTCTGAGAATGTATGGCTGGAGTACAGCATTGTATGGTAGTGAAACATAGACTGTGGGAAAACCGGAACGGAAGAGACTCGAAGCATTTGAGATGTGGTGCTACAGACGAATGCTGAAAATCAGGTGGGCTTATAAGGTAAGGAATGTTTAGGTTCCGCGCAGAATCGGAGAGGAAACAAATATGTGGAAAACAATGATAAGGAGAAGGGACAGGATGATAGGACATCGGTTAAGACGTGAGGGAATGACTTCTAAGTTACTAGAGAGAGCTGTAGACGGTAAAAACTGTAGAGGAATACACAGATTGTAATATATCCAGGAAATAATAGAGGACATAGGTTGCAGGTGCTACTCTGAGATGAAGAGGTTAGCACAGGAGAGGAATTCGTGGCGGGCCGCATCAAACGAGTCAGAAGACTGATGCCAGCGCGCCCTCCCCCCCTCCAAAAAAAAGACAGGGTCTTCTGTTACATATTTCTTTCCTGGAGGGTTCTCCGTGTGCAGACATCACTATTGGACAACGTTTCCTGGCTCGTCTCGGACGAAATGTGCACATCCTGCTGAGTTGATGGTTCAAATGGCTCTGAGCACTATGGGACTTAACATCGATGGTCATCAGTCCCCTAGAACCTAGAACTACTTAAACCTAACTAACCTAAGGACATCACACAACACCCAGCCATCACGAGGCTGTTGAGTTGATCAAAGACGGCAACAGAGAGAAGTTTTTGGTACTGAGCCAGTGACTTATTTTGCAGCCACTTCTGCCGCCACTTATAGATTATGTGTATGACGAGATTCCACCGCAAAAGCAAAGTGAACTGTAGGGAAAGGCAATCATTTGCAATGATGTTCAGTAATTTCATTCTGAAGACATGTTTCCACTTAGAGTTTGAAAATACTTCCAACTCTCGCAGTAGTTGACCACACATATACTTCTGTTGTCCTTCCTGTCTCTATGCATTGAACTTTTGCAGTCTCGGTAGACCTGCCGGGAATGTAATTATTTTTTCCAAATAGACATTCAAATGGATCACATTCCAGAGCCCTTATCCAGATATCCCACGGCATTAGCGTGATGATTTCAATGACTGTTTAACCATTTCCTATTAAATGAAATACGTATGTGTAGTAAACTGAGTATATTGAGACTTTGACCAATTTTGTAGTGAGACGAATTGTTTTTCCGTTATTTCGATGAGTCATGATTTACTTATATCAGATATACAGTGCCATATTAAAATATTTAATTAAAGATTCTGATTAAGGTACCCCAACCACATATTGCGATAGGGTGTAAGCTTACAATTGTCCTGTAAAATATTGCACTAGCCACAATGCAACCACACTGTCAATGCTGTTGTCGAACACAGGATGAGGTGGTGGATGTTCACAAGTAACTGGAAATACTACTGAATATTTTTAAACAATTGGCAACTGCTGCAACTGTGTGTGTTGAAGAGCTCTCCAGAGTTGTATACCAGAGATACCAAAGGTACCTAAAGTAGTGTTATCTCCAGCGGACCCAGTCTTCTCTGCAGGAGGTATGGGATTTGTCACTGCTTGGCCGCTTAACTGTGAGTGGAGTGTAAGTGGTAAGGATGGATGCCCTGTACAGTGAGGGACGGAGACTGGAGAGAAATTAT
Organism: Schistocerca piceifrons; assembly: GCF_021461385.2. Classification (NCBI taxonomy): domain Eukaryota; kingdom Metazoa; phylum Arthropoda; class Insecta; order Orthoptera; family Acrididae; genus Schistocerca; species Schistocerca piceifrons. Next base: position 51,927,756 of record NC_060139.1, read on the forward strand.
GCTTTTATACCGATGCCTGCATCTCACAAGTTCGAGTTGCTATCTTTCATTGAAACTGAAACTGAGGAAACAGGACTCACTTCCCTTGTCGGGATATCTACTGCGGACTGTGCCCAGAGGAGGCAAACAGAAAAGTTAGGGGTCTATTAATTGTAAACAGTCCTAGCCTGTGGGAAGTAATGATACCCCTTTGGGAAATGGCCGCAAGGGACAAGAAGAACACCCGGCGAACTCTGTGTGTATGCCTGTGGGCCGTGTTGATGAGGCCATTCCGATAGCCCTCGAGGGAACAGGGTGCGTACAGCTGCAGATTGTAGCGTACATTGGAACAAACGATAACTATCGTCTGGGCTCTGAGACCGTACTTGGGTCATTCCAGCAAGGACCAGAGAAAGTTGGGACCAGCCTTGAGCATGGAGTTTCAACGGAGTTTCGACGAATTGAGCCAGAGACTTCGAATGTTCTGTAACAAACCAGGCTGCGATTCTCTGGACTAGCGCCATAGGGTTGAGAAGTGTAAGGTCTCCCTAAATGGGTCAGGTCTGCAATGAACATCAGAAGCTGCTACCCATGAAGCTGTCTGTGTGTGGTGAGCACACAAGGGTTTTTTCGGTTAGGTGACTTTCCAACCTGTCCAGATAATGACAGCTGTAGGAGACCCTAAAGTATTCGTCTAAGATCCAACAAAGGAACCCCACCTACCCCCCCCCCCCCCCTTGACAAGAGCATTCAAACCGTAATAGTTTAACCATCGAAGAATTCACCAAAAAGTGCCAGAATTTAAAGCGTTCCTGATAAGTAGTGAAGCTCACGTAACAGTAGGTACAGAGAAATGGCTAAATTGAGATTTTTGGAAAACTTTAAGCTTATGTAAAAAGGCTAGGCAAATGGGAACTGAAGAAGGCGCATTTGTCGCAGTAGGTGAGAAACGTAGATCCACAGAGATTCAAATTGAAGCTCTATGCGTAATTGTTTGGACCAAACGCATTATCAGGAGTGGGCATATATATTTATAACTGATCCATCTATCGCCCTCCAGACTCATCTCCACACGTATCCAAAACCTTTCGAGAAAACCAGAGTTTGCTAGTGCGTATGTTCCGTAACTATACTGTAATAATCAGTGGGGACTTAGTCATCCAACAATCAGTTGAGAAAATTACAGCTTTGTTAGTAATGCACATAACAAGGAAACCTGAGAAGCATTACAAGATGCTTTCTCTGAAAACTACTTAGAACAGGTAGTTCAGAAACCCACTCACGATGGTATTGTATCTAATGGCAAAGAATGGATCCTGTCGCTTCGAGGGTGGCCATATAAAAACTTTTATCAGCGATAACGAGACGATTGTGGGAACAATGATTACCGAAGTACAAAGGGCAACTAAAATAGGTAGGAAGATTTATATCTTATGTGAGCAAGATAAGAAAGGGGTAGTGTCATATCTCTCCGAGGAAATAGGAACTTCCAACCCAGAACTGTGGCATGCAGAGAAACTATGGCTGATGTTGAAAAGATAAGTTGACCATGCACTGGATAGATTGTACCCAGTAGTACAGTTCATGATGAGTGGAACCCTCCATAGTATACAATGTACAAGTTGAAAAGCTTAGTTAACCGTGCACTGGATAGAAATGTACCCAGTATAATAGTTGATGAGTGGAGATATCCTCAATGGTATAAAGCCACTGTAAGGAAACTTCTAAATAAATAAAGACAACTGCATAGTGGGTGTAAAAAAAGCACAGAACTACAAATAGGGAGATAATGAAGTTGTTTATCTGTCAAGAAATGAGTGACTCCTCAAGTGACTAACATGCCAGAATATTGTCGAATGATCTTCCGCTAAAGCCAATGAAATTCCGCTTCAATGTAAAGGCTGTTAATGGCATCAGCTCTCATGCGGACGAAGCAGGTAATGAAATGGAGGGCAGCAAAGCAAAAGCAGCAATGTCTAACTCTGTTTTCAAATCTTCCATTACAAAAGGACGCGCACGAATATTACTTCAATGTATTTTAGTATCACTGACAAGAAGCATGAAATGAAATTAGTCTCACTGGCGTTGAGAAACAGCTGCAACTGCTAAAATGTAAGAACACTCCATGCTCCAATGGAATCCAAATCAGATTCTATACTGAATTTGCAGCTGAGTCCTCCAGCTCAACCACCTCTCCTGTCAACAGCACATGGAGATACACAAAAAACTATCCCACAGTGATATGCTTTATTATTAAAATTCAGGGAGTACACATTCCAGGAACAGTATTGTTTCCTCTTTCAAATGTGTCCCGAAAAGAAAAGAAATTTAAAATTGGAGTTAGTTAATCCGCTCACCCTACCATTCGGGAATGGTAAAGGAAGGAAGGGAATGGTGTATGAAATATTCTCTGCTACATAAAATAAGGTGAGATCTACATCTACATAAATACATCGCAGTTCACCACGTAGTGCAATCTGCTATAACTGCTAGTCAATCCCTTTAAGCTACACTAGTAAATGAAGCAAAGGTAAACCATCTATAACCTTCCATCCCTTATTTTGTCATCTCGGTCCTTACGCAATATATACGTCGGTGACAATAGGCCATTTTGTAGTCAGTCGCAGGCGGAAGTACTTGTTCTCTTAGTATTTCGTAAAAAGAACGTTTTTTCCTTCACAGATTGCGTTTCGATTTCACGGAGTACTTTAGTAATTCCCGATGTTGGTCCATCCTACCGGTAACAATTCCACCAGCACACCTCTGAATTGCCTCGATGTCTTTCTTTAACCGGACCGAACAGTACTAACATATGGGTTGCACAAATTTTCTGCGAGCGGTCTGCTTTATAGATGACTCACGCTTCACCAGAAGTCTACCAAAAAAACCGAAATCGACATTTCGCCTTCCCTAATACTGACGTCGCTTTGTAATGTTACACGTCTATATCTAAATGACCTGACTACGTCATGTAGCCAAACTTGAAGTGATGGGTTTTCATTCTCATCTTTTCCATCCAAGGATCAGGTATAACAGTGAACTGTTCCCGTCCCTACAATCCATCCGTCCCTTACGACTAATTCTCTGCCTCTAGTCGGGTGATAATTCGTTATGTTTAGCTTTCCGTAACTCAGTCAGTAAAAACATAACCCCCTGTAAGTCCGCTTTGATTTCTTTCTTTCTGTCTGTCTCTCCGACTATTAAGACCAATTTTTCTCAGGATGATCTAAAATTAGGCAAGAAGCAGGGTTTCACAGTGCAAGTAAAGGAGAAATTCTAAAGTTGTCAACTTGTAACTGTATCATATAAAAAAAAATTATTTCATATTTCCTGCCTGTCTATCTCTCTGTTCAGACACATTTTTCTCAGGAAAACTTTAAGTTATCAAGTTGAAATTTACTTATATATTAAGACATACGATCTCTTGTCGGTGTAAAAAAATTAGTATTCTAAGCCAATGAAGTCGATAGGTATGGCTTTCGATAGTGTACCCTTTCTCTCAGGAACAGGTATGGGTGTCAAGTCCAAATTTACGTCTGTCGAATACTAAGGTCTACGGTCCCATGGAAGTGTAAACAATTTAAACTTCTGATTCAGCGGATGACCTTTTGTGTTTCATGCTTTGATACTCGCGAACTCATTGGGAAATATTGGTTAAATATCTGTATAGAAGTTCGACCTGATGGTGTCTGGGAACGAAGAGATTACGGGATGGAATCTTGGACAGACCGTGTATTTTTCAGTTTTGGTTTTAACGTATCCTTCATCTCTCATCGATGTGAGGAGTCACTAGAAGCAGCAATAGGTTCTGATTTCACGTTAAACTGTACGCCCGTTTCCCAGTTTGATAAGTGGGGAAGTTAGGGACATGCAAATAGCCAAAGTGGCGTTCAGTAGAACGACTTGTTCCATGTCACTGGGTCACACTGCAGCATTATTATTGTCTATATATTACTATCCATATAAATAATTAACTTTCTGCAGAGCTTACAAAGGGAGAGTTGTACTGACAATTCCCTGACTTTTTTTCAGTCATTCTATCAACATGATCATTCCATTTCATTCTACTCTCTTCTGTCTTGTCATTAAGAGAAGAGATTTTTAAATATGAAGTTAATGTTTCACTCCTTATTTCATCCGTTATATTACAGTCCCTTACTTATCTCATGAATATCATCTCAGCTGGCTGTATACATGATTCTTCTTTCATGATCTTTCTTCCACGATTTGGATCCAAGTATATGATTAGGTACAGCCATAACTTTATGGAATTCCATTTGTATCTTCTTTCTTGTTTTCGTTTCCAACTTTTCTTACTCATCTTCATTAACATTGTGTCACAATTAGAAGAAGCTTCCTCCGGTCGGGGTGGCCGAGAGATTCTAGGTGCTTCAGTCTGGAACCGCGCGACCGCTACGGTCGCAGGTTCGAATCCTGCCTCGGGCATGGATGTGTGTGATGTCCTTAGGTTAGTTAGGTTGAAGTAGTTCTAAGTTCTAGGGGACTAATGACCGCAGATATTAAGTCCCATAGTGCTCAGAGCCATTTTAGAAGAAGCTTCCAGTCATCACATCAAATGGAAATCCTTGCATACCTTTACATGTAGATGTGGATATCTCCCTCCGTCACCCTGAACAGCATAGCTGGAAATTTATTTCCTGTGCAGGGTCCTTACATACAATGTAAGGATCTTCTCTGTGCACTTCGCAGTTGCGGAATTGCAAGTGAAAGTTGGGAGAAGGCAGAGTGGCGAGGCGCGTACAGGAGGCCATCCGTTTGCGCGCGCGCGCGCGCGCGCGTGTGTGTGTGTAGTGCGAGTGCACGGCTGCTTAACCCGCCGCCGCAGTTGCCGCGGGCCCGCACACCTTGTTACGTAGGGACACAGGGCCCGCCCTAAGAGGCGCCCGCGGCACTTAGGGCCTCGTTAGTCTGCGACAGCGCCCTGCTCCTGAGGGCTGCGCCCTTGGCTCCATGGCTCCTACCAATGCAGACAGCCTCGGCCGCGTTTCTACTGCTGAGCAGTGCAGTAATGGGGTTACTGCCATAACCGAATATGTGTTTGTCACCACGGGAAAGAAACACAAGCGGAAAGGCTTCCTCTGGTATCGAATGGCTTACACACGGATCTTATCAAGACACGAAACTGAGATCAGTTTAAGTAACCCTGCCAAACCACCCACTACCAACTCTGAACTTTAAGGTTGCTTCCAGGCGAAATGCGGGAAAAGTGGAAAAATAAATCAAAACCAACTGGATCCCCTTGCTTTCCTCTTCATACTTAATAGTGTAGCGACCCTTTTTTCTATACCGACTTCCGTCTCTTGCATGAAAGTAGGAATGTTAATTTATCTATACATTGACTGGTTTTGAGGGGTTTTGTTTTATCCCGGCTAGTTCTTAAATTCCCATGAACCATAGACCTTGCCGTTGCTGGAGAGGCTTACGTGCCTCAGCGATACAGGTAGCCGTACCGTAGGTGCAACCACAACGGAGGGGTATCTGTTGAGAGGCCAGACAAACGTATGGTTCCTGAAGAGGGGCAGCAGCCTTTTCAGTAGTTGCAGGGGCAACAGTCTGGATGATTGACCGATCTGGCCTTGTAACACTAACCAAAACGGCCTTGCTGTGCTGGTACTGCGAACGCCTGAAAGCAAGGGGAAACCACGGCCGTAATTTTTCCCGAGGGCATGCAGTTCTACTGTATGGATAAATGATGATGGCGTCCTCTTGGGTAAAACATTACGGAGGTATTCGTATCTCCGGGCGGGGACTACTCAGGAGTACGTGGTTATCAGTAGAAAGAGGACATGTTCTGAGGCATCAAGGGATCACAAATTTAGTATTGGAGGGCAGCGTGGAGGGTAAAAATCGTAGAGGGAGACCAAGAGATGAATACACTAAGCAGATTTAGAGGGATGTAGGCTGCAGTACGTACTGGGAGATGAAGAAGCTTGCACAGGATAGAGTAGCGTGGAGAGCTGCATCAAACCAGTCTCAGGACTGAAGACAACAACACCAAAAAACAGTTCTTAAATTAACCCCAGTGAGTCACTGCACGTATTGTCTTCCCAGTTTAGAAGGAAAAAACCATAAGTAAGTTAATACTAGTGTTTTCAATAGATTCTCGTTCACTTGTTTCAGTTACTAGTCTGTAGTTTGTTCTTGGTGAAAATCACGTAACCTAATTATTTATGAACCTAAATGGAAGTAAAGTTCAAGACGAATGGACTGTTTCAAATTAACACCTTATTTTATTTAACAATAATTATTAATAAATGAGTTCATTCACACGATCGCATTCAAAGGGGTTCTTTGATGAAGTATCTAATCTGGAATCCCGTCAATATCAGAGATACTAAACAATGTTCTGTTACTTTCGATAAAAAGATTGTTCCCGTTTAATATCCGTAAACTGTCACGAACTATGATTACTAGTCGCGTGGAGTTGAGCTTTTTCCACTATCACAATACAAAGTCCGAATCTGTCCAAAAATCGTTAATTCCGTAAAATATTTAAATCTTCACACGAAGTGACGTTAAAGTCAGAGAGATTATTTATCACCTTCCCGTTCCTCTAATATGAGAAAAGTTCTAATTAGGATCTGAAATTAATGCTTCCCAAAATTCAATGTCGTTGCGATTTGTTCTTGCGCCCTGGTTAAATAAAGCTCCTATTGTTGCTTCCTAAAGCTGTACGTCCTAATTGACTTCGAACAGACTAGATGATAGAGACTGGAGTATCATAATTGCATTGTATGTCTATTTATACTTTAGTAAACGCTATCTTTGGTGGTCAAGGCCTACGTTCTGTGACTATATTATTGATTTTCTCATATATAAGAATAAAAAATAATTTAACCTTTCTATTTTTTTCCCCCTCCCATGTTTCCAAAATTTATGACTAAAATTCTTTTCTTTTTCTATTATTTTTCTACTATAGATTTTCCTGTATTTGTCTCTTATTTCTATTTCGTAAATTACTACTTGTGGAGGGGCTTGGGACATTTTCTGAATTTATATTTCGAGGGCATGGGAGCTAATTTGGGAGCTATTTCGGTTTATTAACACCGACAGGCGTTGTAGGTGTTACAATTGCTACAAGATTCTAAGTTTGTTCATTTTCTATCTGCCCCATTCACTGAATTTCAAGTTCCCTGTTACTGGTTTGTCAGATTTGGTTCCCTTGACGTTTGTAACATTGCAGTCCACTTAACACACATACATTAAATAGGAAAAAAACTTTTCTTTCTTTCGATCAGAGGTGAGACCTTCATAAACTGACCAGAAAGCGGGACCAAGCGAGGTGTGCGCTGAGAATAAGACTCTAGAAGAACATTCCGAAGACGCTGGGTTCAGGCTCCATCCTGTAGCACTACATTAGTTATACTGTGGTCCACCTGTAATGACCAGCTAGTCGACGGAACGCTTAAGCCTGGTGTTCCTCCATTCCTTTCGGAAACTAGGTGTTGAACTACTGTCTCGTCGCCCCTGGTAGCTGAGCAGTCAGCGTGACGGAGTATCATCGATTCCCGGCTGGGTCGGAGATTTTCTCCACTCATGGACTGGGTGTTGTGTTGTCCTGATCATAATTTCATCCCCATCAACACGCAAGTCACCGAAGCGGCGTCAACTCGAAAGACTTGAACCAGCCGAACGGTCTACCCGACGGGAGGCCCCAGCCACATGTCATTTCCATTTCCATTACCTTAGTCTCAAAAAGACTTATGGAGTACATTCACATCAAATAATGTTTCAGCTGTGAACACGAAGTCATAAACACGATACTGGTATTAAACATGATCGTCAATGTAACAGAGGTGTAAATTATGGACGAATACAAGCCAAATAAGGGGCACTGTAGTTCATATTCTTTACTTGCAAACAAATGTCCCCGTTATTTTATTAATTTGTTGCATAACTTAAGTGTCAGTCCCTACTTCTGCACTGATGCATGTGGATGCGAAAAGGATTACTTCTCCTCTCAGAAACTGCAGGCTTGTGTTTACTTCGTATAAAACAGCTTACATTGAACAACGAATTCTATACGGGATCCCTCAGTCGGTTTAGTAGACGGCGTTCCCCAGGGACTTGTTCTGCGGTTACGGGAACATCCTGCCCGGAGCTCGGTGCCCATGCGGTTAGTTCGAATATGAACCGTGACCGACCATTTTGCAACTGTGATTTCATTTGCACAGCTGCGGACGTGGTTTCTGTCGAGCGGGTTAACACCACTGCCACAATTTATATATTTCATGGTGGTGTATTCTGGCTTTGCAGTTAGTTGATAAAGATAGCATTTGCGTTTGGCTTCTTTTAAAAAAAATGGCTCTGAGCACTATGGGACTCAACTACTGAGGTCATTAGTCCCCTAGAACTTAGAACTAGTTAAACCTAACTAACCTAAGGACATCACAAACATCCATGCCCGAGGCAGGATTCGAACCTGCGACCGTAGCGGTCTTGCGGTTCCAGACTGCAGCGCCTTTAACCGCACGGCCACTTCGGCTGGCGCTTCTTTTATATCTGAAGCAGTTTCTGTGGCGTGTATTACATTTTTGTTTAATTTATATAACATATGAGTTATCTAGTAGTTACGAGTATGTTACTATTTTACGTTTTTTCTTGTTATTCTCTTATTTTTCAGGTTAGGAACTAAGGCGGATTTTCGGCGACGTTTCAACAACATTTATATCGCAACTGTCACTATGTCTTTACCCTTCGTCTTTTGCGTGTACTGTAGCATATATTTGCTTGGTTTGATATAAATATAAGAAGGATTTGGCACACTGGAAGAGGCAGAACAGTTGGAACTTAGAGTAAACAACAACAAAAAACACAGTATCTCTTTGCTTCGAGGAGGAAATATGCTGTTGTTAAAGAGAAGTATATTAAGTTGAACAGGGACAATTATGTGATATGTGAGAAGTTCCAATTCCTGGGAGGGCTGCTTAGGGATGATAGCAGAATAAGTGAAAAAATAAAATCTAAGATTGCTGCAGGAAACAGAGCTCACTGGGCCCTGATCAAGATCCTTCAGTAACGTAGCGTGAGTACAAAATCGATGGCGACTGTCTATCGAACAGTCATAAGACCGGCGGCAATGTATGGCTCAGTAACATGGACAATTACGGTAGTAGAAAAAATGGTTCAAATGGCTCTGAGCACTATGGGACTTAACATCTTAGGTCATCAGTCTCCTAGAACTTAGAACTACTTAAACCTAACTAACGTAAGGACATCACACACATCCATGCCCGAGGCAGGATTCGAACCTGCGACCGTAGCAGTCCCGCGGTTCCGTACTGCAGCGCCTAGAACCGCACGGCCACCGCGGCCGGCAACGTTAGTAGAAGAAGAGCTCTTGAGAAGATGGGAGAGGAAAATATTGATAAAGATTTTTCGAGCCGTGTAGGAGGTGGAGCAATGGAGGATAAGGAGAAACAAGGAATTGGAAGAATTGTATAGAAATCGTGACTTGGTGACTGAAATTAAGTGTAACAGATTGACATGGCTGGGCAATGTACAGTGAATGCCTGAGGGTCGAGCTGTCAAAAAGGTTTACACAGGAAATCCAGGGGGCAAAAGGAGCAAACGGAGACCTAGTAAACGATGGCTGGAGGATGTGGAAAATGATTTGAGAAAGATTGGAGTCGGGAGATGGAGGAAACGAGCAGAAAATCGTCAAGATTGGGCTGCGATCATCAGATAGACCACGGTCCTACATGGGCTGTAGCGCCAAGGAGTAATATATGTGCTTGTGTTTGTTTCGTTACGTGTGGGTGTGTTATCGTTTGCGTGAGTGAATTGCATGTGTGTGTGTCTCTCTCTCTCTCTGTGTGTGTGTGTGGGTGAGAGAGAGAGAAAGAGAGAGAGAGAGAGGAAGAATAAGTTGTTACGTAGTCCAGTTATTTAGTCTGGTTATGTTTAAATTCTTGTTTGTTATTATTTTAGTGGCTAACATGGTCAGTGAGATATTTGCGTGTATTGATTTGGGCATTAATTATTATCTGTTTCATTGCAAGGGCTCTTTGTATATGGAAGTTTTCCTGTAGTCTGACGAGTTATAATTGTTTACTCTAATAATTTTCATGTCCAGTTCCACGTTGCTCGCTCCATATGCACGACGATTACATATTTCACAAAGGTTTCAAACACATTTCAGGATACTATACAGTTATATAGCAATCCCTGCGAGAAATTACGTTGTATATTGTTTCTTCATAATTTAAGGTCAGATTATCGTTCCGAAAATACATCACGAGCCTCTTGTCGTCGAGACCATATAATCACTTGGAAGAAGAATGGTGAGTTTTTGTTCAGTCTCCTGTTTCTCCTGGCAACACATCGCTGTTTCAGCTCATTTTAAGCTGACATGGCTTAAACCCACAAAAATCTGCACTTGATTGTGGCCTAAGGTCGAAATTCCAATCGTGAAATAAAGTGTTACAGTCACCGTAAATATGATATCTTTTATAAACATTGCTGTGTGGACCCTAGCGCCATTAACAAGTTTGCTCCATTCTGCCGGGGACACAGATGTAATGAAGTTTCCGAGAGGAACGTAGTATCCGAAAGGATCATATCAGCAGTGAAGACATCGAAAGAGAACTGAAGATGTTCTCAACTCTAGAAACACTCAAAGAATGCAGGAACAAATGATTTAACCATGTGCTTCATTTGGGAGAAATGCGATAATCGAAGAAACTTTTAAGTACCGACAGATAAGCAAAAAGGATCTGGGAAGACTGACCGCTGACTGGAACAGCTCCGAACATTTAAACCGTGAAGTAAATGACGACCACGACGATGATGATGCACAAACTAAGAAGTCGTCTTCAGCTTAAACTGATTCGGTCTCAGGTGCAATACCTCTCCGTTTGTCAGATTTAAGTACCATTATATTCGCCATGGATTATCCAATCTTCCAATGAATCAGCAGTTGGGAATCAATAAAGGTCTGAACAGCCAGACCCACCTTCATTTTGTCATCTAAAGGATGTCTCTCTCTCTCTGTCCCTCCCTCTCTCTCTCTCTCATGTTCCACTTTGTGTCGTTAGTCTTCTGAATGGTTTGATCCGGCGTGCTACTCTGCCAGCACTTCCTGTGCAGCGTCAGGCTCTTATACCTAATGTCCTACTTAGTTGATACATATGTTCTCTACGTTCTTCCTCGTATCACGTAAGTTATTTAAGATTTGATGATACATGTTTCATTATACCATCATCTACTCAATGTTTTTCACACATTTCTTACCTCACTTACTGCTCACTTACTGCTCACTTGCTGCTTACTGCTGAGTTGTCTCACCATTCTTCTTGTCTACTGCTGATTGTAGCTCCACATCTCAAATCATTGTTCTCTTCATCATCACTTTCAACAACAGTTGCTACTATTATCTTGTCTTCTACGCCGTCTTTAGAGGTATTTTCAGCGTTGCGTCTGTTCACGAATTCTGGTGGTCATGTTCGCAGTTTTTTCCAGCGTGTGCTACACTATTTCGGTCATTACACATGATTCTATGCATAATATTCAATCTTCTTCAATGTCCATACTAGATATTTCTTGGTCAGCTTACAAATAAACCCATGTCCAATTTTTTTAGCTACTTCCACACTTTTTATGGTCACTGTTTAACCCTGTAACATCGTATTTGTGAGTTGCTAAGCATAAGGACACTGCATTTGTAATGCTTTAAATTATGCAGCGTGTATAATCATTATTGGCAGCAACCGCTAAAGGTGAAAATAAACTAAATCGAAATGTAGTGGTAGTAGTAGCTTTATTCATCTGTAATTATCTTTTTACAAGGCTTTAGGACACGTCTAAGTATTTACAACTTTAGATCAATTTAAAATAAGCTAATTCGTATACACATATATTTACAGACTTCTAGTGAGAGAGAATCATTAGCGTTACTCCTGGTATACAACACGTTTTTTACAAATAACTTATTAAATAATGTAATGCCACATTATTAACTCGTATCTCATTATCAGTCACTGTACACACTATACACACATTGTTCCATAACACTTCATTCACTAAACACACATACACACACATACACACACACACACTCACACACAAACAGGTGATCTCGGGGCCATTTTCTGTACCACAACCTCCCATTTGCTATCCTGAAAAACTGAGGCAGCATCCCTCCATAATGAGTAAGGTATTGAGCTCAGAAAGAGGAAGAGGTGTTAATATGGTGCTATGGATAGCTTGGGGGTTACTGTTTCTACAAAGGAAAAAGGAAGGAAAAAACATGAAGTGAAAGTGTTATGTGATATGTTAGATGTTTAATAATCCTTATGATTATTATTTATTTGTATATCTTTTTTTTTTATCAAACCACAGCTCTGTTTTATCTAAGTAATCCTTCAAAGTAAAAAATTTACTGCATAAGTAGTACTTTTAGCTGCCTTTTTAAACAAGTGTATTTTTGCGATTTCTTTAATCTGTTTTGGTAATTTGTTGTACAGTTTTATTCCTTGGTAGAATATCTGTTTTGAGTTTTATGTTTATTTTTTGTTGGTAAATATAAGTTGAGTCTATCTTTTGTTGCATAATCATGGACAGAGCTGTTTGTGCAGTAATTACCAATGTAACTTTTGATGTGTACAAGTGACTGGTAAATGTATCCACATGGAGCACTTCAAGTCCCCAGAGTTTTGAACAGATCTTTAAAAGGAGCTGAACTGCTGTTTTTGGTTATTATTCTTATGGCTCTTTTCTGAAGTTTGAAAATTGTGTTCATTTTTTGTGCCATAGCAAAGAATTGAGTGTACATATGAATAATATGTAACTAAAAGACACTGCAAATTACACACTGATGATAGGATTCTTAGTGCATAACATACTGTTGACATTCTGTTTGCAAGTACATTTGTGTGTTAACACCACTTCAACTGAGAATCAATATTAATTCCTAGAAATTTTGCATTTGTTATACAGTCTATACAGGAGCGAACTACATTTAATTTAACATTGTCAGTTTTCCTCTTGAAACTGAAATTCATGGCATTAGTTTTATTTATGTTCAATGTCACTTTACTGCTTATTGACCAATCATAAATTTCTTTCAGAGTTTCTTTTGCTTTCTCAGCGAGGATATCTTTTGTTTTCTCAGTGGGTTTTCTCAGTGACTATAATATTGCTGTCATCAGCGAAAATAACTTTTTCACTGTGAGTAACACTATTGGGAAAGGCACTGATGTATATCAGGAATAGTATTGGGCCTAATATGCTACCTTGTGGAACTCCTATATTAATGTATTTTGGTTCTGATAAGCGTTTTAGTAAACGTTTGTTTGAAGTATGTGTTATCTCTGCTCTTCGTACTCTATCTGCTAAGTATGATCGAAATCAGTCATTAGCTACCTCTCTTATTCCTAATGATAAGCGTTTTACTAAATGTTTGTTTGAAGTATGTGTTATCTCTGCTCTTTGAACTCTATCTGCTAAGTATGATCTAAATCAGTCATTAGCTACCTCTCTCATTCCTAATGCTGCTAATTTGTTTAATAGAATCTGGTGGTCCGCTGTATGAAACGCCTTAGAAAGATCCAAAAATATGCCTGTGACACACTCATCTTTAGCAAGAGTACCAAATGCAACTTTTGCGAATTGTACTATGGTAGACTCCGTATCTTTGCCACGTCAGAAACCAGACTGTGATTCGCTTAGAAGATTGTATTTATTCAAGTAATTCATTAATCTATCTCTCATAATTGCTTGTATTATTTTTGAGAATGCTGACAGCAGGGCAATGGGCCGGTAATTTTCTATGTCTTTTGCATTACCTTTCTTAAGCAAAGTACAACTCTTGCCTGTTTTAACTGCTTTGGAAATCTCCCTGATGTGAAGGATTCATTTATTATTTTTGTTAAGGGGCCTTGTATAGTCCCTATGCATTGGGATTTTTACAGGGTTTGGGCAAAAATATGGAAGAACGCGATAAATGCATGTTTTAACATGAACATGATGTTCGCCAGGGCTGCACGTTGTGCTGCTCTATTTGGCCACTGAAAGCACCTGTGCAGTGTCCTCTGTACGTAGCAGATGTCCGCCGTGTTCAGAACAGTGTACTGTGTAACTGTGAGTGCATTATGTCGGAGCTAATTGAAGCTGAACGAGGGAAAATGGATGGTGTTCCAACAGCAATTACTTCTTTAACCAAGGGGGCCAAGTTTCTGGTGTTTCAGGAGGCACCAATCGGTTTTTTATCCACCGAACAAGGAGGCCGGAAACACATTATCCACTAAGTCAAAGAGCAGGTAATAGGTGTTTGTTCAGTGATCGTGACAGATGGTTACTGACAAGGACTGTGACGAAAAATAGCAGTACAACTGCAAAAGTCACCAAAGCAGGTATGTCTCACTTTGAACCATCAGCTCCACAAGAACACGAAGGGAATAAACGGGTACAGTGTTACCCATCACATACCTATCTAATTCGCTGTTCTTGTCAAAACACGGTTTTATTTAACGTATTTATTCAGTCCACAGTTACCGGTAGCCGAAGTGGGAAAGAAAGACAAAAAAATGGCTCTGAGCGCTATGGGACTTAACTTCTGAGGTCATCAGTCCCCTAGAACATAGAACTACTTAAACCTAACTAACCTAAGGACATCACACACATCCATGCCCGAAGCGGTATTCGAACCTGCGACCATAGCGGTGGCGCGGTTCCAGACTGTAGCGCCTAGAACCGATCGGCCACTCCGGCCGGCGAAAGAAAGACAGTTTGAATTCATTTTCCATATGTGCGTTTCCTAATAGGTCCTCATGTCCATATTCGTAATGTTCTTGAATAGATAATGTATCAGTGTATCGTCTGAGCGGAAGTGACCACAGTTGGTACACTAAGTCAGTAGTTATCTTCGAGCATTGTCTTGCTTGCCACTAGTTACACCAAAGAAATTTCAAAGTAGTGCTAGAAATGTTTGGAGGTTGGTTGACCAATGTGGTAACAAGGCGGATGCCCACTACTGACGAGTTGGATGATCCCTTTGTGGGAAGCCCTGTTCCGGCATTCTGCCTGTGGTTCCTGTACTGAAGAGTCTAATGTCTTCTGTGCTCCGTAACGTCATCTCGAGAAGGGTATACATGTGACACATGTGAAATACTTAAGACAGTAGTTAGAAAAAATGATTTCTCTTTTCACGTTATCAACAACGAATAGCATATGGGGGTGGGGAGATTTTAATAATTTTAACATATCTTTGGGCATGTGAATCTTTGGAACGTTAGGTTTCACTTTGCCAAGCCAATGGTCATGATAATACTGCATGTGTTTGTTTCTCAGATGAATTACAACGTGGGATTATTATTAAGTTGAGAATATTTAAGTATTCCGTGTGCTCATTTTGATTAAATCATCTGGTGGGTAAACTATGGCACAGAATTTGTTTAATGGTGCTGTGCAGAGAAAAGAGAACGGAAGGGCATTACCAAAGTTGAATCAGTAATCATTTTTTATTCAATCATTTTGATTAGTTAAAATTTGTTGTTGAGATGGTAAGATAAGCTTAGTCTACATCACACACACATGGTAGGGGTACAACGGGTTAACACCCATGACTGTAGCGTCAATAGAAAGATTTCATGTGATAATGATAATTTGATTTAGTAATATTTCGTGTGAAGTGCTTCTGACTTTTGGTTCCCCGAGAGAGAATGAAGGTCAGTTGTTAGCTATTTGCCAGCGGCTCCATGCGGGTTGCATTGCACTGGGAAAAGATCTTCAATGTTCCCGAGTTCAAGATAGATTTGATAGGAAAAAACGCGTGTGTGAAATCTGAAAAAATATGGCGTGTGAAAGTAACTTGGTGTATGTAGAAGTGATGTTCGTAAAACAGAACTCACTACGAGAGCGCGAAAGTTTCTCAGAAGAGTTTGTAAGTGCAGCATTCCTTTTTTGCAGACTTTTATTCGTTCATGAGACGGACGTACGAAAACCGATGGTGTCAACGACAAATGCTTTCACTTTTACGACAAAATAAAAAAAACCGAGGCCATGCACGGACAGATCTCAACGTTGGGGAACAAACTGCAGCGTTGCTCGGTTTGGGGACGCTTGTAATGGAATTACTGCTGTCGTGCTCTGATCCCCCTGCGGAATTGCAGAGAGTCGTGACGCGCCCGAGCAATGGATTGCGCTGTTAAGTCCCGTAATTGGTCCGTTAATTGCTATAGCGTGCTCGCGGTAGCCAGGTAAAACGTACATCGGCACAGAATTTACTCTCAATGTGTAAACGAGATTTGAGTTTTGCTCTGAGATGGTCCTTCACGAATTCCACATCATTGTCGCTCTTCATCAGTAACTGTGCATTCTACAAATGTCTGTTCACGTCTGTCGAGAATGGTTCCAAGCATTAGCGCTGCTAACGATAAACAAATTTTAGTTTATCACTGGACCGTCATTAGCGCAGATATGAATTTTTTTTTACCAGCAGTATTATTTCTGTAGGGTCCGTGGTAGGATAAGGGCATATTTAATGAAACTAATGGCGTTTGGAGTTATAAACAAGCGTCTCTAGAACACATTTTTTTTCATGTTTTGCAAATATTGTTTGTCTAAGTGTATCAAAATTTTGGAAGTGCATAGTGGATTCAAAATACTGAGACCGATAAATGTAGCTAATCAATAAAGTGGCGACTCAGAGCATTTTGTACATGCTCGAGTTTTTCGTTTATTACACCTTGCTGCTGATGTTACGCGCTTAGTCATAAATTGTAGGGTATCCACCACACTAGGTCAGCGATCAAAATTAACATATGGTTTAATTTTGATGGAATCGTACAAAATACTTCTGTAATTATCTGTGCATTATATAAGGACAGACGTTGTACTGTTGCAGGTTCAATAGAATTCTTCGATGTGTGTCTGTGACCATATGGCGATACAATTAAGCCTCCGACATTTCGGCTAAAATTGTAAACAGAGTTAATCAGGGCTGCTCTGATAAAATTTTCCAGCAAGAGAATCTGTGACGTCAGTAGTCTTATCACATCAAGACGTGGTCCCACGACCAGCATAATCTTACTTAAATGTACATCTGCGCTAAGAACGCTCTCCGACCGTATGCTATAGGATTATATAGTACGAATTTAGTGTTGATTTCCCTCAGCTCGAATACGTCGGTCACCTATCTTCTAATAACCAAAAACGTCATATCAGTTGGTATAAGGGCGTAGTTGACACTGCTATGTCATTCTACGTTTCCAATGTACGCGGTGCGTTTCTGTTATTTGTGTAATTATATTATTTTCATAAATGTGAATGCAGGTACATGTTTTGCTTAAAAGGTCTAAGTCTACTGTTCACTGCTTGGCTTCTGGAATTACCAAATTCGAATAATATTCCACTTTACAAACGCAAAGATCTAATGCGGCGTATGTCACCTACCTTTTCAGCGAGGAAGAGGAAGGTATATGCAATGCACAGCAAAGAAATACGCACAAAGTGCTTGCAATGATACCTTCCCTAGAAGAAAGAGCTCGATCGTAGGAGGTAGTCGTGATGCAGGCAGTAAAATACTGCACTCTTTAATTAATATTTTGAAACATTTCCTCCCAAGAATCATACTAGAAATAGGTCAACAATTTGGCCGTCGGAAGAGAACGAGGAAGAGTGAGAAAGCATTATACATGATTGCAGGTCGGTTAAAAAAAATGTTAGGCGCTCTGATGTTTTGCCGCCATATTTATAACTTCCAGCATTCTCGAGTTTCCGCTCAGGGCGATAACAACAATATCTACATCAGTATCTAAAAGACACTTGACGGTGTGTGACTGAGGGAACTTCTGGCACTACTAACTGATCCTCCATTCCTGTTCTACTCGCTAATGGCGGTGGGAGAAACGATTGTCGACAAGGCTCTGTATTAGCTCTAATTTCCCCAATTTTCTCCTCGTGGTCATTTCGTGAGACGCATATGTGTGGAATTAATATGCTGTCTCACTGTTCCAAGGGAAGGATCCCCCGAAATTTCGATAATGAACCTCTGCATGATGTGCAACGCCTTTGTAGTAGTTATATGGATATGGTGTCTGTTCTTTCAGACATGCCCGAAAGAACAGACACCTTATCCATATAAGTATATAGTTCTGGCAATACCGGCTATGACCTTCTTCTTCTGTGTGGATGGACACATATTACCCCAACTCTTACAGGACTTGGTAACAATGTCTTCCACGAGTAATGAGTAAGTTGGCTAGGGACACTACAAATGTAGTGTGTGGACATATAAGGTGAGAATGTGGGTCTCGCGGGAGGCATGTGTGAGATAGTCCCTGCAGTCGCACTATCCTCTGTGCCCTTGGTGGCTCAGATGGATAGAGCGTTTGCCTTGTAAGCAGGAGATCCCGGGTTCGAGTCCTTGATGGGGGCACACATTTTCACCCGTCCCCGTTGATATATGTGAATACCCGGCAGCAGCTGAAGGTATTAACATATAATCCTAATTCCTTTGTAGTAGTGTCTGCGACTGGAGTTTGTTGAGAATCTCGCTTACGCTCACGCGCCGAGGAAACGATCCCGTGACGGGATGCACCGCTCTTCGTTGAATGTTCTCTGTCTGTTCTACCAGTCCTCCACGTTAAAGGTCTCAGATTGCGACAAATACTGAAGAACGGTCGAGCAAGCGCTCTGCAACACACTTCTTTCGTGGCTGAGTTGCATTTCCTAAAATGTTTCTTATGTATCTCAGTCTGGCATTTGCTTGTCCTACTGTTTGTTTTGTGTTATCCTTCCACTTCAGGTCTCCACGGATAGTTACTCCCAGACATTTTACGCTGCATCGAGCAGCTTGTCAGCAATAGTGTAGTTGTAAAGTAGTGAATACCGTTTCCTATGTGTGCGCAATGTGTTACATTTATTTACGATACTTCGGCAAGCACACTCATTGCCATCTTCAGTGGTTTCTGATTACTGCTACACTGCTCTAGTTGGCATCCTGTGTTGATTGGCTATGGCCCCTCCATCACGCCGCTCTTTTCGATATCTGACTATCCGTTGCAACCGGCGGTGCACGAAACAGCTGCGTGAAATTACGGTCGTTTACTGCTCAGACCGAGACTTCACACAACTGTTACGTACACCGCCAGCTGCAGCCGTATGGTGCATTGGATCTGAAGATCATCAGCATAAAAGGCCGGTAACGGTCATCATTTTTAAATAAATGATTATTTCAATTTGGACTGTTTTATTAATTGATATTTTATAATAGTACGGTGTAAAAGTTCAGAACCTTATTTCTGACAGTTAGGAATGCTTATCGAAACTGGTAGTCTTTCATAAGCCTCTAGATTTTCACAACCCGGGTATACTTCAACAAATGTGGCCGATAGCTATGACACAATCGCGTCTTGTTCACTATACAAGTTGAATAATGCATCTGACTTCTCCATATCAAGTCCTAATTAAAACTTACGGCACCACGAAAAATCAGCAACTGACAAGAATTGTGCTAATGGGTCTTTGTAGAATGTCCTGAAAGGACCGTTCTGGGATGTTAGGTTGTCAGGTTCTGTTGACAATTTATTAACAAACAGACATAGAAATCCCTTCTGTCAACGTGAAGTCCGACTTTTGTCATCTCCATTTTGCATGCAGTCTATAATTTATTAACGAAATTTTGAATATACTCGCAGACAGGAAGGTAAAAATATTCCAATACTTACATTACCTTCGTTTCTCATTCTCCCTCGAAACGCAGAAAGTGGACTTCATATCAAATGGTACTCACTAAATAGCAAAATTTTATCATTAGATTTCAGTCACCACACCTTCTTTTTTTATTCTACATCGATTATTCTACGTAGTTTTGGAATGCAACCTAGGCACCACCACACCTTGATGGCATGGCACATCTTAATAGTGAGCTGCGAAATAGTACTGTAAACAATAACCAGTTTTTAGACATTAGAGTTTGATTACCGTGTAGTTTGTAGGCTTTGTTTGATCAATAGATGGCAGCTTAAGTTGTATTACTTTTGGTAAATCAGGGACCTTGTTGAGTCCATCGTCATTTAGCGTCAGTGTTGTGTCACGGAAGCAGACTGTGTAAACACGTTTAACGTAACGTTCTGTTATGTTTCGCAGGTGAAATCATGCTGTTTAGGAGTGTTGTCGGAGAGGGAATAAAGCGGTTGTGACATCGAAATCACCTGGTGGGGTAGCGCGGTGGTTACCCCAACGGACTCACATTCGGTAGGACGACAGTTGAAAGCCTCGTCTGCCGATCCTGATTTAGTTCTTCCGTGATTTCCCTAAATCGCTTAAGGTAAATGCCTGTATAGTTCTTTCGAAAGGTCGCGGCCGCTTTCCCTATTCATCCTTCTTTACTGTGAGCTTGTGCTCCGTCTCTAATGACCTCGTTGTCGACGGGACGTTAAACACTAATCTCCCTTCTCTTCCTCCACGTCGAAGTTCGATCCGATCCGTTATGTGGCACCAGGTACAACGTAGAAGAGGG
Source organism: Schistocerca piceifrons (assembly GCF_021461385.2). NCBI lineage: Eukaryota > Metazoa > Arthropoda > Insecta > Orthoptera > Acrididae > Schistocerca > Schistocerca piceifrons. The sequence goes on from NC_060139.1 coordinate 51,948,217, forward strand.
GCAGACATTAAATTTTTTTTGAAAACTGGAAGCTTTTATGCGTCCAGTAAATCAAAAATGGTTCAAATGGCTCTGAGCACTATGCGACGCATCAGTCGCCTAGAACTTAGAACTACTTAAACCTGACTAACCTAAGGACATCGCACGCATCCATGCCCGAGTCAGGATTCGAACCTGCTACCGTAGCGGTCGCTCGGTTCCAGACTGTAGCGCCTAGAACCGCACGGCCACTCCGGCCGTCTCCAGTAAATAAAAAAAAACTAAGAGACATATCACTATATAATTTCTTGCCCCGTACAGTTTTCTGTCTCGCAGTCTGTTTCAGTCCACATCTGCAGTCATTCTCTACAAAATACTGAATCACGATGAAGCATTGCAGTATCAGCTATTAGGGCTTATTTTCGTTCAATTCACGTATGCAGCGGGGAAGAAATAACTGTTTAGCCCTTTGAGCCCCATTAGTTTCAACTTCAAAGCACCATTTTGTTAATTTTGTTACAGGTAAAGGTGGCTTTAGCATGAAACCACAGATGCTACTGAAGCCTTCAATGAGGGCTTCATTACCGTCACTTGGTTCATGCCAAGTCACTTGTATTTGAAACCAAATTGATAAAACGTTGGTTTGAGGCAGAAACCAACGTGTCTCAAGGGTTAAGTCAGCATAGAATGCAAACAGTGTTTCTATATACATAAACTGTTGCAGTTATATTTGTTAAATGGGGACGGATTTCTAATTGGCAATGGAGGAAAAAAAGTCCGATGAATATGTGTCCGGAAATGCATCGTTGCCACGGCAGATGGCGCTGACGAGTGAAAGTCCCTCAGACCATGTGTTGCGTGTTCGTTACGGATTTCAGGCTGTGTGACTAACGCAGCGTACGGTAAGCAGCAGAATGGTCTGGTATTCATGTAGGGAAGAAGCCGTGATGGTGTTTGTGTACGGTCAAGCAGGTGAAAATGGTCGAGAGGCCGCATATGAGTATAGAACACGATCCGCCAAATCTAGTGTACGCACGTTCGTCTGGCTGAAAGAACCCATAATCACACAAACGCCTAAAAAGGGCATGAAATGTTGTGTGATATGGTTGGTGTCTGTGAGGATAATCGTTTTGGTACAGCTGAGCTGCCTCTCGACCGTTTCCATCTGCATCGCCGTTCACTGACACCATCTCGGCTTGTTCCCGACATGAATACCAGACCATTCTGCTGCTAGCAATACGCCGCGTCAATCATACAGCCTGCAACCCGCCAGGCACACGCGACACGCGGTCAGAGGAACTTTCACTCGTTAGCGCCATCTTTCGTGGCCACGGTGCATTTCCGGTCACTTGCTCGTAGGACCCATTTCAATTCCGTCCCTGCAGTTTTGTCAGTTTTACTGATTTTTGCCCTGTATCATTAAATGTGTTTGTGTATGTAACTCACAAAGTAATTGGTGACGGGAAATGTATTGTGGTAGGCCGAGATAAGAAACGTTACACTTTCTGTGGAGCTATGAGCATAGTTTACTGTGTTCTTTTTCAAAAAGTTACAGCAAAGAGATACATTTTTTAAATGGACCAACACTTCTTTCTACCATTCGCTGTAATCATTAAAACGAGCATTGTACTAATCAGTTCAAATCCCATTCCTGTCACGTTTTGTTTGAGAGCTACAACCATTCCAAGTTTCAGGGGCGGATACTACGCGCTGTACATGATACCGGGTGATCAAAAAGTCAGTACAAATTTGAAAACTGAATAAATCACGGATTAATGTAGATAGAGAGGTACAAATTGACACACATGCTTGGAATGACGTGGGATTTTATAGAACCAAAAAAAAATACAAAACTTCGAAAAATATCCGACAGATGGCGCTTCAGCTGATCAGAATAGCAATAATTAGCATAACAAAGTAAGACAAAGCAAATATGATGTTCTTTTCAGGAATTGCTCAATATGTCCACCATCATTCCTCAACAATAGCTGTAGTCGAGGAACAATGTTGTGAACAGCACTGTAATGCATGTCCGGAGTTATGGTGAGGCATTGGCGTCGGATGTTGTCTTTCAGCATCCCTAGAGATGTCGGTCGATCACGATACACCTGCGACTTCAGGTAACCCCACAGCCAATAATCGCACGAACTGAGGTCTGGGGACCTGGGACGCCAAGCATGACGAAAGTGGCGGCTGAGCACACGATCATCACCAAACGACGCGCTCAAGAGATCTTTCACGCGTCTAGCAATATGGGGTGGAGCGCCTGGTCCTAATAAAAACCACTGTCATTTCAAGCATGTCTGTCAATTTTTATCTCTCTATCTACATTATTCCGTGGTTTATTAAGTTTTCAAATTTATACTGACTTTTTGATCACCCGGTACAATGTGCCTTCTTAACCAACGTCGGACGAGCTGTAACGTCGCCGTTGTCACGGAGCGACAAGCCTCCTCGATGCGCTCTTAGACTGTCGATTGTCACCATACAAGGACTTACAGGTGACAGGTCGAAAAACACAATCAAACGAGGTTGTGTCCGACGGTTACTGACATAGGATGAAGATGGCATACTCGTATAAGGAGTACGTTGACATGTTGCTGATGCCCGGCAAATGCCGACGCGATACCACTGAAGCAGCCATGGTGTAGGCCGTGAGATATCCTAACAGAAGAGCTCCGGCAGCCACTAAGTTCTTACGTCCTGAACAACGACCAAAGAAAACAGGCAGCTCGACAAGCGCCCCAGTAACAGGCGAAGAGCAGCAAGAAGTGAGGAGACGGAGGTGTCTGTTTTAGCTGCAATACACCGCGATCACAACTTCAGTTCACGAGACATAGCTGCTCTCGCATAATTCAGCCGTACTGCCGTCGCTGACCCAGGAGCTGGTGGGAACGACTTCAATCGGAAAGATACTTTCTGTCATCGGGCCAAGCGTAATTTCTCTATGGACTCCTTAAAAGTGTTACATCGTCTGTTGAGCTCAATTCACAAATTATGGTGGAGTGAACCTTCATAACATACACCATTAGGCCGTAGACAATCCTTTGTGGGTACGACTCGTCGCACAAAATGGTTCAAATGGCTCTGAGCACTATGGGACTTAACATCTATGGTCATCAGTCCCCTAGAACTACTTAAACCTAACTAACCTAAGGACATCACACAACACCCAATCATCACGAGGCAGAGAAAATCCCTGACCCCGCCGGGAATCGAACCCGGGAACCCGGGCGTGGGAAGCGAGAACGCTACCACACGACCACGAGCTGTGGACCTCGTCGCACATCAGCGTAGGTGTCTATTGGGGATGAAATCATCGGTCCACACTACTTCCCAAGTATGCCGCCAGGTGAGATGTTGCAGGCTTTTATAGTCGACAATTTGGGTGCTCTTCTCGAGCATGTGTGTGTAGTCCATATTTGGAAGCCACACGATGGTTATCCATCCTATTCTGCGCATGCTATTGTGCAAGGACCGCATGGTGGCCCGATTTAACACCAGCAGATTTCTTCTTGTGGGGATATCCAAAGAACCGTGTTCATGTCACTAAGCCCACAACTCCAGATGATCTAAAACGGGGCTTCCAGGAAGTACGTCCCTCCGTGACACTGGAGACGTTATATGTCGTCTGCAGATCCTTTAGAAGGCGCATTGCGTTGTGCATTCAGGAACATGGACACACACTGGAAAACCTCATTTAAATCAACATTTCGTAGCCAGAAGGTCGGTACCCACATAGTCACGTACGAGTATTATATAAAGCGTATGGTATTCACCCCTGAAACTCTGAAGGGTTGTAGCTCCCAAACTAAACGTGATACGAATGTGATTTAAATTGATTTGTACGCAACTGGTTTCAACAACTCCAGTGCACAATAGAAAAAAAAACTACTGTTACATTTAAAAAGAAATGTATCTCTTTGCAGTAACTCTCTGGAATATAACACAATAAATTTTGTTTATAAGTTCGCAAAAGTATACCGTTTCGTATGTTGACCTACCGCAATATATTTTCCCATCACACTTTACTTGTAAGTTAGAGAGGCAAACACTTCTAGTGATACAATATGTAAATGTGTGTGTGTGTGTGTGTGTGTGTGTGTGTGTGTGTGTGTGTGTGTGTGTGTGAAGTCTGTACATCTGTGGTTTAAATCCTGTGTGCGCGCTGTAAATAATCTAATAACGTCCACACAATCTCTACGGAAGCGATACGTAGTGGGCGTAAGAATACTGTGAGAGCATCCGTGCATTAACATTAAAGCTGATGGACGACTTAGACATATAAAGACACACACATACATACACACACACACACACACACACACACACCACACACTTTAAATTTCAGATCTTGTTTTTGTGGGTAGCAATGGTACCTCAATTTATCTGGATTGGGTTCATCCCAAGGTAAAATAGGAGCACGCGGGACAGCCGGTGTTAGAGGTGCGATCAGCATTAATCAGTATTACCTCTAGATACTCCTCGCCACTGAAAAGATGTAAACACAGGTAAGCAAAACATAGCTAAGTGTTCCATGTGACATAACATCCTAATTAAATGTTATTTGAATGTCTCCAGATATATACATACATATAGGTTGCACTTGCATAGATTGAAAATTTGAGCCGAGAAAAGCATAGCTCCTTTTATATTTCAGTGCCTGGGATAGACAAAACTCGATAGAGTGAGCAGTTGTCGAGATCGCATAGGTGCATTTTTATTCTTTATGGAAACTATAAATCGGCTCTCAGTCGTTTCCAAGGCCCTGCATGCCTGTTAGCTTGAACAAAACTTGCCATAAAACAGGTTTAGCTTGGATATTTGCTCTCACTGCTTCAGATAACGGGCTTCTGCTATGTTTACCACTGCTTCTGATGTGCACGTTTCTTTGGTTGCCTCTCTGTAGGCTATTTGTTCATATTAGCTAAATTTTTTGTCGATGCACTGTAATTCCTTCTTTTGAGAACATTCGCTGTGGATCCTGCAGGATAACTTAAGAGACGGTGTCTTTCAAGAAATTACTTTTCAATGGTTAGAGGAATAAAAACTGTAACTTCCTGAGGAATGAAAAATGTGCCGGGTCGATATTCGAGAGTACGATTTGGGCTCTTCGCGGACAGTGCTAATGTGGTGTGTCCAAGGTGTCTGATTGGATAAGCGCACAGGTAATGAATGTCACATTTTTCAAAACTTTCAGCCAATTTCGGGACAGAGTGTGCAGGGTAAAACGTCAGTCAGTTATATGATTGTTTACCAGTAACTGTTTATTTATCTCCACGCCGGGATTCAAGGGTATAAACCTTCAAAATCAGGTGGATTTACATTTGTTAGTATAACATTTGTGTGTGTGTTGTGTTACTATTCTTTAGAGGAACTTGTGGCACTGTCTTCAGTGGTCACAGGTTCCTTTCACTGTCGTCATACATCACATGTATACTGTCATATTGTATTTTACAGAATATTTTATACTGTCATATTTTGTTTTACAAAATATTTTATACTGTCAAATTTTGCAAAACAAAATATGAGAGTATACATGTGATGTGTTACGACAGTGAAAAGAACGTGTGACCACTGGAGACAGTGCCGTAAGTTCCTCCCAAAAATCGTAACACAACACACACACAAATGTCATACTAACAAATGTAAATCCTCCTGATGATGGAGATTCAAACCTTTGAAACGTGTCGTGGAGACAAATACTTACTGGTAACAGTAAATTTGTTGTTTCATTTAACGTAAATAACAGTCACGGTAAAACCTAACCTAAAATGTTCGCATTTATAGTTAATCTGTTTGTCTAGTTGCATTTACAAAGTGCGCACTGCTAATGATCGGATTCTGCTGAGCAGTAGACTATGAATCTGTTCACGTTATCTGAGACAAAAGCTTTTATACTGTCAGATTTTGCTTCCTTTTTATGGCCTTCCATTCTGTGGTTTACGACATCACGGTAATGTCATTTTGTTGACGTTTCCCGAAGCAACCAGCTAGTGAGAAATACTAGCCGATCATCCCACGCGCTTCGCCACAGGCACTCCGCTCGCAAAACGCGCAGCCGTTACGCGCATCTGCTGGGTAGTGATCATAGCGGTGAAGAGCAAACACGTCAGTCTCGACATGAATATTCAGTAGAGCATTGATCACCCTGCTGCTGAGCGGCAGGCGGAAGCCACAAGCGGACGTAACTAGTCAGAGGATCAACGCTATCCGCTACCTGAGTGCACTGCAACACCTACAAGTAGGGAACAAAGTTTAAAGTTACGACCTAAATGTTCTGAACATTATATACCACTTAATTAATTTCGTCTGCTGGAAATTGGCTGCTACATAAATTTTGCAGCGAACTATAGGCAGTTGTCTTAGATATATAGGCTAAATTACTTTATAAGATGTGTCACATGTATCGTGACTATAATAGTTTAATTTAGTGGTACACAATGCTGAAAAAAGGTTTTTCTGTTATCATGTGATAGACTAGAACATAACATATGTTCATTATAGTTATCGAGTTTGTACTAAGAAGTGTTACGGTTTTCACCATGGCTGTTAGTCAGCAACCGTATACTAGTTTCAAGAAAGGATTAAAGAGCCAACCAGTTGCACATAAAGGGCAGGTACATTGACCTAGGTTTCCACACCTAGTAAGGGTGTCTCCATAAGAATGAAATGTTGCTGAATCGTAATATATATATATATATATATATATATATATATATATATATATATATATATATATATATATATATATATATATATATATATATATATATATATATATATATTACGACGCTGCGGTCGCTAACGCTTCCATAAGACGATACGTGTCTGGCGCAGTTGTTAGGCCGGTTACTGCTGCTACAATGGCAGCTTATCAAGATTTAAGTGAGTTTGAATTGGATTTGCTTACGGTGCCTTAACTTTGACTGCCGAACTTGTGCAGTCATGAAAATTGAACTGTAAGTATGGTGCAATTTGAGAATAGCTAAATATGTGACATATATGGCAATATCTTTTAAATTCATTGACTTCGAAGCTACATTTTCAACACCGCCAAGGTACCGGAACATAAACTTTAATTCCACGATGCTGCCCGTTCCTGAGACAAACGGATCTTAACAGAGAGATAGACAGACGAACGAGAAAGTGATTCCACAAGGACTTCAATTATGTTTTATAATAAGAATAAGAAAACTTCATCTTTTGCAACTGAAATTTGTTCCTGAGTACCAGACATGTTTCGCCTATTAACCCTCAGTGATATTAATTTTTGGGTCTTGTTCATACAGCCATTTCTTGTTATACATATGCTAAGTGCAACAACAAATGATTAGATGAACAGCACCCAAAAATGAATACCACTGAAGATGCCTAACACGAATATACGAAATATATCTGGCACTCAGTAATACCTTCCTGTTGCTACACATGGTTTATCACAAAAGTAATTCAAGTTATTATTAGTAGCTGAAGAAAATGGCTACAAATATTAACACTATGATCGTATTAGGGTTCCATTTTACCGACTGAGGTGCGGAAACATAGATATAAGTTCACTTCTTCATTTCAAAAGTAACGGTCGTAATTCTTAATACATTTATCCCGCTTTGGGACATCGGAAGAATTTTGGTGTTTGCCTCTGGAAATATGATTTTTCTTAGACTTACGTTTATTCACCTGAAGCAAATCGGTGACCACGAATCTCTTTCTTCAGGGCTCCAAAAATGTGGAAATCGCAAGGAAAGACATCTGTTATGTATGCAGGGCGTGTAAGAACTTCTCAGCAAAAGTTCTGCATGGTTCTCGAAACAATCTTAGTAGCATATTCAGCAGGCATTATCCAGCAACAGAATGATGCCATCTGTCTGTAGTCCCGAGCGTTTCGACTTACTGGCGAGTTTAAATTATTACAAAGTGTCCACGAACAGCTGTGGGTTACTTGTGGTGTCGTATTACAGAGAATCAATAACCAGCTGTCAAAGGAAGAGGCCACCGTAATACTTAAGGAGCTGGAGCGGCTGTTTTCCGACTACGCTAAACTGTGGGAAGCCCTAAAACATCCTCCATAGTCCGATCGCTCCACATGCTACACTACTGGCCATTAAAATTGCTACACCAAGAAGAAATGCAGATGATAAAGGGTATTCATTGGACAAATATATTGTACTAGAACTGACATGTGATTACATTTTCACGCAATTTGAGTGCTTAGATCCTGAGAAATCAGTACCCAGAACAGCCATCTCTGGCCGTAATAACGGCCTTGATACGCCTGGGTATTGAGTCAAACAGAGCTTGAATTGGGTGTACAGGTACAGCTGACCATGCAGCTCCAACACGATACCACAGTCCATCAAGAGTAGTGACTGGCGCATTGTGACGAGCCAATTGCTCGGCCACCATTGACCAGATGTGTTCAATTGGTGTGAGATCTGGAGAATGTGCTGGCCAGGGCAGCAGACGAACATTTTCTGTATCCAGGAAGGCCCATACAGGACCTGCAACATGCGGTCGTGCATTATCCTGCTGAAATGTAGGGTTTCGCAGTGATCGAATGAAGGGTAGATCCACGGGTCGTAACACATCTGAAATGTAACGTCCACTGTTCAAAGTGCCGTCAATGTGATTGGTTGGTTGGTTTGTGGGGGTTAGAGGGACCAGACTGATACGGTCATCGGTCCCTTTTCCCCAAAAAAAAGAAAAAAACTGAAATCACCCTCAGAGAGTAAAGAACGAACAACAGAAAAGACGGCAGACGACACAGGACAAGAAAGACTCAGACAGAGATCAGACAAAACAAATTAAAATCACTCAGAGCGTGACGGTGGTTGGCCGACCATAGAGATAAAAAAGAAAAAGCCAACCACCGAGAACACATGAAAAACGCAGTCTATAATCGTAGGCCAAAGGCCAGAATCAAAACAAAAACGACATTAAAAACACTCAGATTAAATGATAAAAGCCCCCTGCCCTAATAAAACGCAAAACTAAGCCCACAATGGCACAGTCATCTGTTAAAAGGGCAGGGATTGTTCAGGCAGTGCGAACGTCTGCCTGAGCACAGCTAAAAGTGGACACTCCAATAAAATGTGGACCACCTTGAAAACGGAGACGCAGCGGCACAGAGGTGGGTCCTCACGTGGCAATACGTAGGCCATGCGTCACCCATGTGTGCCCAATGCGCAGCCGGCAGAGGACAACAGACTCCTTGCGAGAGACCTGCAAGGAGGAGCGCCACACGCCGGTAGCCTCCTTGATGGCCCGAAGTTTGTTACGTGAAGGCAGGGCGCGCCATTCACTGTCCCAAAGTTCGAAAATTTTGCGGCGTACGATCCCTCGCAAATCACTCTCCAGGAGGCCAATGTCCAAAGATGGTTTACTGGTGGCCTCTTTCGCCAGGCGGTCAGCATATTCATTGCCAGGTATCCCAACATGGCCTGGGGTCCACACAAAGACCACAGAATGGCCGCAACGGGCAATAGTATGCAGAGACTCCTGGATAGCCATCACCAGACGAGAACGAGGGAAACATTGGTCGATAGCTCGTAAACTGCTCAGGGAGTCACTACAGATAACGACGGACTCATCTGAGCAGGAGCAGATATACTCTAGGCACGAAAGATGGTGACCAGCTCAGCAGTAAAAGCGCTGCAGCCAGCTGGCAGTGACTGTTGTTCATAGTGGTCCCCTAGAGTCAGAGCATAACCGACACGACCAGCAACCATCGAGCCATCGGTGTAAACAATGCCAGAGCCCTGATACGTGGCCAGGATGGAATAAAAGCGGCGGAGGAATGGGGCCGACGTTCTGGCAGATGGACGACCGATTGAGGGAACAGAAGACGATAAAAAACATGGGCAGCATAAACGGCCAGCAAACGTTGGCGCCGTAACCGCAGTGGAGGGACACCCGCCTCCACGAGTTTGCTGTCCATAGGGCTGGTCCGAAAGGCTCCAGTGGCAAGTCGTATCCCGCTGTGTAGGAGTGGGTCCAGCACCCGCAACGCTGAAGGGGATGCCGAACCATAAGCTAGGCTCCCATAATCCAGACGGGACTGGATTAACGCCTGGTAGAGCCGTAAGAGGGTAGATCGGTCGGCGCCCCAGCTGGTGTGGCTCAGGCATCGCAGAGCATTTACATGCCGTCAGCACGTTTAAGCTGCCGAATAAGAGGCAGCCAAGACAACCGGGCATCAAAAACTACACCCAAAAACCTATGTGCCTCCACCACAGCAAGAAGTTCGCCATCAAGATAAAGCCGCGGCTCCGGGTGAACAGTGTGTTGCCGGCAGAAATGCATAACGCAGGTCTTGGCAGCCGAAAACTGAAAGCCATGCGCTACAGCCCAACACTGCGCCTTGCGGATAGTGCCCTGAAGCTGACGTTAGCGGCTGCAATGCCAATAGAGCTATAGTAAAGGCAGAAGTCGTCAGCATACAAGGACGATGAGACAGACCTTCCCACTGCCGCAGCGAGCCCGTTAATTGCTATTAAAAACAGGCAGACAAAACAGATCCCTGTGGCACCCCGTTCTCCTGAACTCGGGTGAGCTATGTGAGGCTGCGACTCTCACGCGGAAGGTTCGATGCGGCAGAAAATTTCGGATGAAAATCGGCAGTGGACCGCGAAGACCCCATCCATGAAGCGTAGAAAGGATGTGATAACGCCATGTCGTATCGTACGCCTTCCGCATGTTGAAAAAGACAGCGACCAGGTGCTGACGGTGGGCAAAGGCTGTACGGATGGCCGACTCCAGGCTCACCAGATTGTCGGCGGTGGAGCGGCCTTTACGGAACCCACCCTGAGACGGAGCCAGAAGGCCCGGAGCCTCCAGTACCCAATTCATGCGCCCCCTCACCATCCGTTCAAGCAACTTGCAAAGAACGTTGGTGAGGCTAATGGGACGGTAGCTGTCCACCTCCAAAGGGTTCTTGCCAGGTTTCAAAATGGGGATAACAATACTTTCCCACCATTGCGAAGGAAACTCACCCTCGACCCAAATACGGTTGTAAAGGTCGAGGAGGCGTCGCCGGCAGTCCACTGAAAGGTGATTCAGCATCTGACAGTGGGTGCAATCTGGCCCTGGAGCGGTATCATGGCAAGCGGCGAGGGCACTGTGAATTTCCCACTCACTGAATGGAACACTGTAGGATTCAGGATGGTGGGTGCGAAATGAAAGGCTCCGACGTTCCATGGAGTGGAAGGCCAGTGGGCAGTTCGAAGAAGCGGAACTCTGAGCAAAATGCTCTGCCAAGCGGTCGGCAATTACGTCGGAGTCAGCACATACTGCTCTATGCAGCGAAAGCGCAGGGTCGCTGACAGGAGTCCGATAGCCATAGAGGCGTCGAATCTTGGCCCAGACCTGCGACGGAGTGACATGGAGGCCAATGGTGGACACATGCCGCTCCCAGCACTCCTGCTTGTGTTGGCGGATAAGGCGGCGGGCTCCCGCACGCAGCCGTTTGAAGGCAATGAAGTGTCCTATGGAGGGATGTCTCTTGTAACGCTGGAGCGCCCGCCGGCGATCTTGAATCGCTTCAGCGATCTCGGGCGACCACCAAGGCACAGTCCTCCGCCGGGGGACCCAGAAGAACTGGGAATTTGTGCGGCATTAACGATGCTGGTGGTGACTGAGTGAACCACCGTATCAACGGCTTCATGAGAAACAGGGTCAATAGCGGCAGTGGAGGAGAACAAGTCCCAGTCAGCCTTATTCATAGCCCATCTGCTAGGGCGCCCAGATGAGTGACGCTGTGGCAGCGACAGAAAGATTGGAAAGTGGTCACTACCACACAGGTCGTCATGCACACTCCAGTGGACAGTAGGTAAGAGCCTAGGGCTGCACATCGAAAGGTCGATGGAGGATGGCGGAGTACGTGCCATGCGCCACACTGAAGTGTGTGAAGGCACCATCATTTAAAAGCGAAAGATCGAGCTGTGCCAATAAATGCTCAATGGTGGCGCCTCGACCTGTTGCCACTGACCCACCCCACAGAGGGTTATGGGCGTTGAAGTCGCCCAGTAACAAGAAAGGTGGCGGCAATTGGGCTATCAGCGCAGCCAGGACATGCTGCGTGACATCACCATACAGTGGAAGGTAAAGACTGCAGACGGTAACAGCCTGTGGCGTCCACACCTGAACAGTGACAGCCTCTAAAGGTGTTTGTAGAGACAGACTCACTGTGATGTGAGTGAAGGACATAGATGCAGACACCACCAGACACCCTTTCATAAGCTGCCAAGTTCTTATAATAACCCCATGCCACGTAGTGCGGGGGTTCGAATTGCTGGAAACCGAGTTTCCTGAAGAACAATGCAGAAGAAAGTGTGAAGGCTGATAAGTTGTCGGAGCTCAGCTAGATGGTGGAAGAAACCGCTGCAGTTCCACTGGAGGATGGTACTGTCCATGGCTGAGAAAGGCATGAAGGGACTGGGGAGGCTGTTTGCGCCTTGTGTTCACTCGCTGCCACTGTTTCAGTACCCGTGCGCGTGACATCCATGGCGTCTGAGGGACCTGCGAAATCAAGGTCCTCAGCGGATGCCAGGATCTCGACCTCATCCTCAGACGCAGAGCTCGAAGGGTGCAGTGGGGTCGGTGCCACCGCAAGTTCTGTGGCCTTGCAGGTCTTTCGCTTGGACTTCTCTCACTGAACTTTGGGTTTTACTGGCTGGGAAGGCTTCACCGATTCAGTCTCCGGGACGGAGGAGGATCGCGAAGCCCTACGACCAGCTGGTGGTGGGGACTTATGCCACTGTCTGGCGTCATCCTTCCCGCTGGTGGAAGCCTGGGAAGGGAGGGACCCAAGGGGACCCTTACGAGCTAGAGTAGCCAAAGAAGTTGGACGCTTCTCCGGCTGAGAAGCGGGGACAGACGTCCCCGATGGGTTGGATGATGTTGCTCCTGAGGTAGGTGGTGGAGGAGCAACCGGGTGGGTAGAGCCCCCCACGGGCAAGGGGGCAGGAGGAGTTGTACTGCTCATCGAGCCAACGGGAAGTCTCGAAACTGACGGGGCTATCACAGTTGTTGTAACAGCGGCATAAGAAGATGTCATTCTCATAGGATGTAGTCTGTCATATTTCCTTTAGGCCTCAGTATAGGTCAGTCGGTCCAGGGTCTTATATTCCATGATTTTGCGCTCTTTCTGAAAGACTTTGCAGTCTGAGAAGCAAGGTGAATGATGCTCTCCGCAGTTGACACAGATGGGAAGCGGGGCACATGGAGTATTGGGATGTGATTGGCGTCCGCAATCTCGACATGTGAGGCTGGAAGTGCAGCGGGAAGACATATGGCCGAACTTCCAGCACTTAAAGCACCGCATCGGGGGAGGGATATAGTGCTTGACGTCACAAAGGTAGACCATCACCTTGACCTTCTCCGGTAATGTATCACTCTCGAAGGCCAAGATGAAGGCACCGGTAGCAACCTGATTGTCCCTCTTACCCCAATGAACGCGCCGGACGAAATGAACACCGCTACGCTCTAAGTTGGCGCGCAGCTCGTCATCAGACTGCAAAAGTAGGTCCCTATGGAAAATAACACCCTGGACCATATTTAAAATCTTATGTGGTGTGATGGTAACGTTAGCATGCCTCAACTTGTCACAAACAAGTAACCTGTGTGACTGGGCGGAGGATGCCGTTTGTATTAGTACTGACCCAGAGCGAATTTTGGACAAGCGCTCTACCTCCCCACACTTGTCCTCTAAATGCTCGACGAAAAACTGAGGCTTTGTGGATAGAAAAGACTCCCTATCAGCTCTCGCACAAACTAAGAATCGGGGCGAATAACTGTTACCGCCATCCTGAGACTTACGCTCCTCCAACGGCGTGGCAAGGGAGGGGAACGTTTTCGGATCGTACTTCTGAGCATTAAATTGAGCCCGAGAACACTTAGAGACTGCTGGGGGCTGGCCGCCAGCGAGAGATGATGTACCACGCTTCATTGCGGGACATCCGCCCTGAGGCCACCCACTCCGACCAAGGGCCCTCCCCACAGGCGCCACCCAGCCTTTGCAATAGCCACCTGGCAGGATGGCCATTGCCGGGAGTCCCGATACCCCAGGAGGATAGGCATCTATTCCTTGGCATACGTGGGGAGTTAACGACGCAGGCATCAGTAGATCGATCCCTGTGTTGTCAGGGGGCTACAACCAACAGGGTACATGGCGGACCCACCACAAAGGATTGGCTACCGTGCTGGATGTTAGGTGACATGTGGTTCATGGTCCCCGTCAGTGCAGAAAGTGGCATTGCACAGCGCAAGGTGGAAAGTGCACGCAGGAACGTATATACACCCAAGAGATGGAGAGCGGGCAGGACTGCTATGCAACGACAAATAAGCTGGCGATAGGTCTGATCGAAAGATGGACACAATGCACCAAGTAAGGCGCCCTTCCCCAATCAGCTCGCTCTTAGGAAGAATTTTGAGACATGGAGGTCAAACCCGACAGGAGACCATCACATAAGGCTGAAACTTTTGAGCCTCCTTTTAGTCGCTTCTTACGAAAGGCAGGAATACCGCGGGCCTATTCTAACCCCCGAACCTTCAGGGGGGCGTCAATGTGAACAAGAGGTGACCGAGACGTGTAACCAATGGCACCCCATACCATAACGCCGGGTGATACGTCAGTGTGGCGATGACGAATATACGGTTCCAATGTGCGTTCACAGCGATGTCGCAAAACACCGATGCGACCATCATGTTCCTGTAAACAGAACCTGGATTCATCCGAAAAAATACGTTTTGCCATTCGTGCACCCAGGTTCGTCGTTGAGTACACCATCGCAGACCGTCCTGTCTGTGATGCAGCGTCAAGGGTAACCGCAGCCATGGTCTCCGAGCTGATAGTCCATGCTGCTGCAAACGTCGTCGAACTGTTCGTGCAGATGGTTGTTGCCTTGAAAACGTCCCCATCTGTTGACTCACGGATCGAGACGTGGCTGCACCATCCATTACAGCCACGCGGATAAGATGCCTGTCATCTCGACTGCTAGTGATACGAGGCCGCTGGGATCCAGCACGGCGTTCCGTATTACCCTCCTGAACCCACCGATTCCTTATTTTGCTAACAGTCATTGGATCTCGACCAACGAGAGCAGCAATGTCGCGATACGATATTCCCCAATCGCGATTGTGTACAATACGACCTTTGTCAAAGTCGGAAACGTGATGGTACGCATTTCTCTTCCTTACACCAGGCATCACAACAACGCTTCTTTACCAGGCAACGCCGGTCAACTGCTGTTTGTGCATGTGAAATCGGTTGAAAACTTTCCTCGTGTCAGCACGTTGTAGGTGTCGTTACCTATGCCATCCTTGTGTGAATGCTCTGAAAAGCTATTCATTTGCGTATCACCGCATCTTCTTCCTGTTGGTTAAATTTCGCGTCTGTAGCACGTCATCCTTGTGGTGTAGCAATTTTAATGGCTAGTAGTGTATTTCCATATTTTTCGTTTCCTGAAGTAAGACATTCGGGGCTGTTGGTTTGTTTCGAACGAGTAAGTACACGCCTTGTAATATCACTGTTCCGTAGGCAACCGAAAACTTTTTTCCATGAAGACACTCACTGTTATGTCTCACGGTGAGCTAAATGTATTAACAGTTAATGCGATTACTTTTGAAAGATATGTAATAAATACTTTTTTCCATTTGTCTCATTTTCATTTTGCTGCACCTTACAGGAACAAAACTTTGCCAATTTAAACACATGTGGAACAGTTAATGGAAGTTTGATACGTAAATCCAAAAATGAAACTATACTTGAACTGTATAGAAAATGACGATTCCTGTAGTATTGTATGGAAGTGAGACAAACGAGCTTTCAAACAAAGATAGCTGTTAAATTACGTCACGTGAGACGAAATTTCTAAGTGAAGTCTAAATCTACGTGAAAGCGAAGGGCAGGATCTGTAACAGGGATAAGACAAGAACTACTTATCTTCAATTAAGAAAGGAAAATAAAGAAACGAGAAGGAGGGATAGGAAAAGTTATTTTCCGGAACAAGCTGTGTAGCCTGTTGCGTGAAGTGATGATGTGATGAATTTATTGTCTGTTACAAGACGAAAAAAATTTTACAATCACTTTCTCATAACCAAAAATACCTAATATCGCACGACCTTCTTCTTCTCCAGTATCTTTGGCTAAATTTGATAAGGTGATCAAACTACAGATGTTAAAAATTGTTATGTTCAAAACAAACGTTACGTGTTTCATCTGTTCAGTTCTTAAAATGTATTTCGGGAATACATCTCATCGAATGATTTACGCATGTGTATGACAAACAATACAGTAATATATTTTTTAATTAAGGAAGGTGGTTTGGGACTTATAAACGAAGAGACAGTGTGAATGATTGCAAAATACATGGTGATTCCGTTAAGCAGTTCACCTCAGATTTTTCCAGAACAGTTTAAGATACAGAAAGTCCGTTCTCACACAGAAGGACGGTGAGAAAATCCTGATGAAAAGGCGTATTTTCTCTTTTCACAGTTACGTTGATTGTAGAGACACTGTTATCAATTTCGCGTTTTCAGATTTAACTACAGTAATGCTAGTGTCTTGGTTCTAAAAGATACGAATTCAATGGTATTTCGGTCTTCGAAATCTAATTAGTTTTTTTGGAAAAATTGCAATATTTATAAGTTAGGAGTACCATTTTACAACATTAAGCCCATTGCTTTCTTGTGTGCGATTTCTTGATTTCGTACCCAAATAAGGAAGTACATCACATGCGACAAGAAGGAAATAACGTTACACAATCGCGATACCGGTATAAATAGGAAGTACATGAAGTGTACGTCTCATTCCGTCTGTATCAGTCGTAGACAAAGAGAAGCCAGTTATGCTGCTAATTCACGAAGAAAGGAGAAGAAATGGGGAGAAAACATCAGTGGGGCACTACCAAAGATATCCCGGCATAAGGTGTTCAATAAGAATGACAGTTTGGCGAGTGTTGAAAAATTGTTATTGGGAAAGCTCTGGAATACTACTCATTGTTACTGGGAAGGCACTGGAATTCGTAGGGTACGGAGCAGGCCTGAAACTAACGGAGCAAACGAAATACATGTTCTGGAAGCTGTTGCTCGTAAACGTGTGTAAGGTCCCCAGAAAGAGTGCTTCTGAAATTAATGAGCCCAGCAATGTACGCATTTTCCTCGCGAACAACTTCCATATATATCATGTGTCATTCCACCAGAAAACTAACAGGTGGGAATGCAGAAAAAGCAGCGAATTCTGTGACTCGATTCTGATGCGACATCACGACAGTTCCTCCTTTCTTCCTGGCTTTTTATCGAGGAAGCTATCTCTACGAACCGCAGAAAGCTGAATGTAAGAATCACACGAAATTTCGAATACTTGCTGACATAATCGCCTTTTACGAAAGTGATTGTGACTACAATATTTTCTGATTTCCTTTTTGTTGCTCTTGAAGATATAAAGTAAAGATAAGACATAAAGTAAGGCTGCGTCTTGCACTGAACTCATGACGCTAAGTTAATATTTACTAATGTCCTCATTCCATTCGATTTTTTATGTGCATCATTCTTTCTAGGCTCTAGCAGAAGCCAGGATAGAACTATTGCCATAGATAACAGGTTAACCATCCCTATATACCACCTCCTTGGTCTTCCAATTGGTGCGTCGTTTCAGTAACATGCCGATGACGTTGTAATTCTGTCAGAGACAGAAAAGGACTTGGAAGAGCAGTTGAACGGAATGGACAGCATCTTGAAAGGAGGATATAAGATGAACATTAATAAAAGCAAAACGAGGATAATGGAATGTAGTCGGGTGATGATGAGGGAATTAGATTAGGAAATGAGACACTTAAAATAGTAAAGGAGTTTTGCTATTTGGGGAGCAAAATAACTGATGATGGTCGAAGTAGAGAAGATATAAAATGTAGACTGGCAATGGCAAGGAAAGAGTTTCTGAAGAAGAGAAATTTGTTAACATCGAGTATAGATTTAAGTGTCACGAAGTCGTTTCTGAAAGTATTTGTATGGAGTGTAGCCATGTATGGTAGTGAAACATGGACGATAAATAGTTTGAACAAGAAGAGAATAGAAGCTTTCGAAATGTGGTTCTACAGAAGAATGCTGAAGATTAGATGGGTAGATCACATAACTTATGAGGAGATATTGAACAGAATTGGGGAGGACTTTGTGGCACAACTTGACAAGAAGAAGGGACCGGTTGGTAGGACATTTTCTGAGGCATCAAGGGTTCACAAATTTAGCATTGGAGGGCAGCGAGGAGGGTAAAAATCGTAGAGGGAGACCAAGAGATGAATACACTAAGCAGATTCAGAAGGATATAGGTTGCAGTTAGTACTGGGAGATGATGAAGCTTGCACAGGATAGGGTAGCACGGAGAGCTGCATCAAACCAGTCTCAGGACTGAAGACCACAACAACAATATTCAGTAACATGCAGTTACTAGTGGTCAGTATCAATTTAATTTAAAACTTTTTCCCACTATTCCGCTTTTGTAAGTAATGATGTCCATTTCGTATACGACAGCATTCGGTTTAATGGTCAAAACAGGTAAATCGCTAAGTTCTTAGTATTTTAATTATTAATTAATAACCGGTCTTGACGGTGATTGTAGCTTCAGTGTTTGCAATAGAAACTGCTGCAGCTAAGCAAAGTTCATATCGATATCTGTATAACCAATTTGGTTCTGAAACAATACTATACGTAATTTACTGAGGACTTAATAGCAGTTCAATTGGATGAAAACAGAACTACACCTTAAAGAGTTCAGGAAGAATCTGCGGTTAACAGTTTAGCAGAATTGTACATCATGTCCTCCTAATATTGTGCATTACAATGTAGTTGACAGAAATATTAAAAGACGATGGATCTTACCGGCACTTTCCAACACCAGCACTCAAGAGCCAAGAGTTATATTTTGTTTATGCATGACAAAAAGTACAATCAACGGAAAAACAGAAAACTTTATTTGAATATACTGTAAATGTGAAATAAAATCCGATAATTAGGCCCATACTAAAGGGTCTAGTTTGGTGAAGAATTCTGAACTAGGACCTTACGCAATAGGAGATAAATTATTGAAATTTACCGGACAGCTTAATGAAGTGGAGCATGTGAGTGGATATTGTAAGGCAAATTAAGACTCTCTTTCCACCGAGTGACTGTGTAATATTTCTCAGAGTAAAATAACTTTATTACGATTAATCATTTCCTTTAACAGAGTGCAGCACTCATTTTTGTGTTATGTGCAGCACGGAATTCTGTTAAGGGGAGGTAAATAATCAGAATTCAGGTCATACGGCAGACTTTTTTCGCCATGACAACCTGACAGCCCTCGCGCTTCGAAAAAAATCTATCGTCAGCTCACGTAAAGCGATAAAGTCAACGCGGCCATAAATAAAAGAGTGGCGCCAGGAGCACCTAACGCAGATAATTTTCAGATCCTGTTAGCAGCGTCCTGAACCCGACCGCTGAACGCCATTTTTCATATGACGAAGGGCGAGTCGCTTCCGCCGGCCTCCGCAGTGCTGACGTGAATTATGTAGAAATGGAAGGAAGCAATAAATTTGTTGCCAGAAACATGCCTCCTGGGATTCACGATGGCCTGAGCTGGAGAGATGCGACATCTGTCGGTAACTCAGATGTGGAACCTTTACAACCTGCGTGACGAAGGCTGTGACGTACTACAGAAAGCAGAGTGTCCGAAGCTTTCTTCTCTGCTTGTTAACGTGAATAAGAAAACTTAGAAAGTGTATATCAATATAGCTCGGAGGAGGAGTTCATCAAAGTGGGAAGTAAAGGGAAATTTGAAGGTGAGTACCAAAATGAAAAATCAATAATTAATTAATTGTAGAAGTTACTATACCATTATGCAGTTATATACTCATGTGACAAGTTATGGGCTAGTGATATGCACACGTGGAGATGGGTGTAGTATCACGAGAAAAAGATAGAAAAGGTCACTGAACCGTGATTTATTTTCAAAGAATATTCCTAAGAATTTATTTTGTTTACTAGCGATTCATCAAGAACATTAACACATTTAATCACACTGT
Organism: Schistocerca piceifrons; assembly: GCF_021461385.2. Taxonomy (NCBI): domain Eukaryota; kingdom Metazoa; phylum Arthropoda; class Insecta; order Orthoptera; family Acrididae; genus Schistocerca; species Schistocerca piceifrons. Next base: position 51,968,250 of record NC_060139.1, read on the forward strand.
GTAAGCATGGAAGTAGTTGCCAGGGAGTAACTGATGAAATCATAACCAAATTCCTTTTAACAAATGGCAATTTTATTCACTTTAATAGTGCCTAAAAGAATTTTTTTTAAAGAAACAGATTTAAAATTATAATCAGAAAGCACCCTCTAAATATCAAAGTTACAATTTATTCTGAGGCAGAAAGAAACAAGTTTTGACTGTATGAGCTTTCGGGCAGGGAAACTTGCCGCTGCCTTTTGACACGGCCGTAGTTACGACCGCTCACAACAGCCTGTGAAAGACTACACTGGTGTAATTCTGCAGCACACCAGATAACTTTAAACTAAGAGTTTTAACAGTTTACTCAAGCACACAAACTATGCACCCCCCCCCCCCCCCCCGTAGGAGGGATGTAAATAGTACAAAACACTAACAATTAAAATATTAACCTTGCCACCGAAGGTGCAATTTGATTTTAAATTCTAAGAAAAGTCTTACTGTGAAAGGGTGGCAACTTTACGTACTAAAATGATCATTTAAATAAAAGCCCATGAAATGCAATCTAATATAAAATTCTACAAGGTTGGCCAAAAAGCTCTACAGTACACAGGTACCGCCTCCCAACATTATAGGCAATAATATCAACGTTTCCAAAGATCGAAACATATTTCAGGTATCAGGCCGTTACACTCCAAGCAATAACTTCGTTAACACACCAAATCCGACAAACACGACAGAGGCAGCTACTGACATACGGCAGACTGATAGGGAGATTACCGAACAACCCGAACCGCAGGTTGCTCTAAACCGCCCCTACACCACAAGGGAAAAACGGACCACCCGATGGGAAAACGTAGAAGAACGGTGGGAAGACCCCAAAGCAAAACGGCTGGTGACCTCACCAAGAAAACAAGTAGAATTTAACAAGAGGAAATCAAACAACATATCACCAATCATTTAACTTCTGCGATTTCTCGAGAAGACCTGGCGACCCCCAAATTGCTCTCCCGAACCGTCCGCTGCCAGCCGCTTCAACGGACGCAGGAAGGCGCGCCGATCTCCCGTCTCACGGCGTCGCAGCTCGTACGGGCCAGACTGTTATCATGGGTTGACTCCTGTTGCTCTCATGTCGACCGCGAAGTCACTACCCCTCGCTATACGCCGCGGCCCACTGGACTCACGTGGTGACCTCACATGCGCCGACGCTCAAGACGGACAAGTCATGTTGTGTCCAGTGCGCGACCGACCAACCGATCGATCCAACGGACAATGAACATTGCCTGAGCAAACTCGAGCAGACTGGCGGCCTAACGCGCAGACTCAGATGCAGGAACTAAGCCCCGACCGGGCGACCGCTCTCTGAGTTCTCTTACTGGCGGAGTGGAAAGACTCTCTTTTTGTCGGCTTTAAAAGTTGATCCGAACGACAGACATACTAGCACTCCGAACTACAGACAGACACTAACTGCCTAACAAATGCGGACGAGAGACAGATTAAAAAACTGGGAACGGGAGACTATTCCAGAATGACCGACTGGCAAGCTCATAGCGCCCCTTAAATGCTCGTGAACAGGCAACCTTTTCCCCTTTCCCACCAGAGGGAGACACCAAAGCTGCGATTGCCACAGCGGCGCCACCGCCAGAAACGGAGGGCGACTGCTTCACACCACGCGCTGCGGCGCGCTCTTCAAAACAGCAGTTTTTCCCACGGCTCAGTCACTGATTTGGTTGACCTGTCGTTTGTAGTCTGGTGGTCCACTTGAAATGTTTTCCAGCGTGATTATGGCAGCACGATGGGAACTGACAGACTTTGAACTCGGAATGTTAGTTGGTACTGGACCCAGGGGACATCCCATTTCCGAACTCGTTAGGGAATTCAATATTACGAGATCCACAGCCTCAAGAATGTGGCGAGAGTACCAAATTTCCCGCGTTACCTCTCACCACAGACAACTCAGTAGCCGACTCCTTTCACTTAACGACCGAGAGCAGCATCGTTTGTGTGGAGTTGTCAGTGTGGACAAACAAGCTACACTGCATCAAATAACCGCACAAATTGAAGTGCGGGGTACGACGATCATACCTGTTAGGACAGTGCGGCGTACATGGGCGTTTATGAGCTAAAGCAGGAGAAGACCGAAGTGAGTGCCTCTGCTAACAGCGCGACATCGTCTGCAGCCCCTCTCCTGAGCCCGTAAGTATGTTCGGACTCTACACGACTGGAAAACTGTGGCGTGGTCAGATGAATCCAGATTTTAGGTACTAAGAGCTGCTGTAGGGTTTGATTGTGGGGCAGACCCCACGAAGCCATGGACCCTAGTTTTCAATAAGGCACTGTCAAAGCTGATGGTGACTCCATAATGGTGTGGGCTGTGTTTACATGGAACTGAACAGATCATTGACTAGATATGGTCAGGTTCGGCTAGTTGATCTTGCCATACATGACCTTCACGTTCTCAAACAAGGGTGGAATTCTTATGGATGGACTTGCGCAGTGTCACCAGACCACAACTCTTCGCGACTGGTTTGAAGAGCATTCTGAACTTGAGTGTTAGATTTGGCCGCTCAGATCATCAGACAAGAATCCCGTTGAACATATATGGGCCGTAATGGAGAGGTCATTTCGCGAACAAATCTTGCACTGTCATCCTTTCGCAATTATGGACGGCTATGAGGCAGCATGGCTTAATATATCTGCAGGTGACTTCCATGTGATTGTGTCCATACCATGTCGAGCTGCTGCATTACCCTGGGAAAAAGGCAGTCCGACATGATATTAGGAGCTTCGTATATCCATAATTGAAATGCACGATTTGGAACTTCACCTAGTAGCTAGTATAATATATGCCCACTCTTTCCATCTGCTGTCTCCTATTTCGTCCCTCTCCTCATTTTCACTCTATTCATCCATCTTCTCCTCCCCCCTCTGTCCATCTGTTCCTTCACTATCTGTCCATCTCCTCCTCATCCCGCAAGTGCATCTCCTCCTGCCCTCTCTGTCTCCTCCTCCCCTTCCCAACTCTCGCTGTCCATGACATCTCTCCACACTCAGTCCATATCTTCCTCCCTTCTCTCTATGCCATTTTATTTGCCCATTTTCTTCTCCCTGCGTTTGTCTATTTCCTTCTTTCACCTCTATTAGTCCATCTACTTCTCTCCCTCTCTCTGTCCAACTCCTACTCTTTCCTTCATCCATCTTACTCCCCCCTCTCTGTCCATTTCCTTCTCTTCCATTGCTCTGCCTATTCCCCCCTCCTTCTCTGTTCATCACTTTCTCCTCCATTCTGTGCCCATCGGTTCCTCCACCTTTCTGTCCGTCTCTTCTCCCCCCCTCCCAGTTACACATCCTTCGTGCAGCTTCTAGTCCCACTACAATATGAGATTCCTAGTTTTTAATCCCAGGGAATTTCTATTTCTTACCCAAAAGAAAGTAATATGTGTACCATGTTTGGTGTACATCTGTCCACGGCTCTGCTCATGTAGGTGCATGTCACATACATTTCACAGACATTTAACATATTCCACACATATTGTGCACACTTTTCAACTGAATCTCTAGCCAATTTCACCCTGTAAGTTCGTTTTCACATGGCTCAATGTTTATGACGATATATCTCTTGAAATATGTGTCATAGAATGACATAATTTTACATATATATTCAGACGCAAATCTGAATACTTTCTGCAGAGACTGTTGCGAATACAATTTAGAGTAAGGAACAAACAAATTAAAATGGTATACCTTAGGTGGTAGTTTTGTGGAGCTCGTCAGCAAGAAAAGGTTTCATAAAAGTTTGATTATACGTTTAAAGTTAGTTGCATGTCACATTGTGTTCTGTTGTTGTTGTTGTGGTCTTCAGTCCTGAGACTGGTTTGATGCAGCTATCCATGCTACTCTATCCTGTGCAATCTTCTTCATCTCCCAGTACGTACTGCAGCCTACATCCTTCTGAATCTGCTTAGTGTATTGATCTCTTGGTCTCCCTCTACGATTTTTACCCTCCACGTTGCCCTCCAATACTAAATTGGTGATCCCTCGATGTCTCAGAACATGTCCTACCAACCGATCCCTTCTTCTAGTCAAGTTGTGCAACAAGCTCCTCTTCTCTCCAATTCTATTCAATACCTCGTCATTAATTATGTGATCTACCCATCTAATCTTCAGCAGTTTTCTGTAGCACCACATTTCGATAGCTTGTATTCTCTTCTTGTCTAAACTACTTATCGCCCACGTTTCACTTCCATACATGGCTACACTCCATACAAATACTTTCAGAAATGACTTACTAACATTTAAATCTATACTGGATGTCAACAAATTTTTCTTCTTCAGAAACGGTTTCCTTGCCATTTCCAGTCTACATTTTATATCCTCTCTACTTCATCAGTTATTTTGCTCCCCAAATAGCAAACTTCTTTACTACTTTAAGTGTCTCATTTCCTAATCTAATTCCCTCAGCATCACCCGACTTAGTTGTGCTCTCAGCGCCAAATACTGAATGAAAAAAAGATGGATATTTGCGGTCATGGTCTACATTCCTTTTTCACCCCTCCCTTTTGATGGATAGTCTGTTCTTAAAGCCACAGCGATTCTTACCAGATGATAAGTGATACATATTATAAGGAGATATGGATTCTATATACTATACGTATGTGTATACATCGATACATTTTTATAATGCTGTGAAATGATCCACGGATTGCCAACTCTGGAGAGTGAAATGAGACGTCATGTCGACACTAGATTTGTTTAATTAACTTCTTTATTCTGGCCTTCGACCTTAACGCTTCCTGTAGAGCTTGGTGGAGGTGTGCAGTTGCCTCTCATGCGAAACAATCCATTTCCAATATTGCCTGCAGCGCAAAGTGCGGGACCAACCGTGGAATCTCTTGAATGCCGCTGTCAGCAATGTCTCTGGCTGTCACTGTGATGACAGCAAGACTTCACAGCTGACGATACTGCAGGGGCAGCCATGACCTCCGTCCAGCGAGCGGGCGCCTCTCTGCTACAGTGGCGACTGCTCTTGTGACTCAAGGCACGCCCCTCCATCACGTGACTGAACAGCAGACCCTGTACTGCATTGTAGGATGTTGCTCTGGTTGTCACACGCTCGTGGGATAAGCTGTGATGATGAAACAAGAATATTTTATTACACGAATTGCTGAGTAATTACATACTCCAGACTACGTTCGTTTAGAGTGTAAGGCACGTACTAAAAACATTTCCATGGTGACAAGTGAGGAAAGGCTTCTGTCCTTCCACTAGCGTATTGCAGAGTCAGTTGTTGCTGTACTGCTCCCAGCTGGCTCCGCTTCGCAACGCCTGGCAGCCGTAATTTGCTTCACAACGCTTACCACTCCTGCCCGTGTGTGTGTGGCTCTGTTACAACCCACTTCCACCCTGCTGGACTCTTCGACCAAACATGTTTGATACGCTGCCCCAGTGTCCTACTTTTTATCTAGACCCAGTCCCTCGAGTCGACCAAACTAGATTATCCTTTATGCTAGAGTTCCTGGTGACTAGCCCTTCTGTCCCTGTTTCAGCACCTATGAATTACTCTAGCAATTTGTTTCCTTAACCCTAACACTTAATATTGCATATTTTCACAGGGCCCGTTGCCCTGATTCTTAACTTCACCATGGAACTTATTTCATTACTAGGATTCTTGCACAATAACATTTAATACTACCCCCTCGTATTTTCATCTTCCTTCGGATGCTTTTAAGTCTGGGGCATCCAAGCCACTGGACTCTGAACGACGGCTGGGTCTGCAGTCAGTCTTGTGCTGCATCTTCTAAGCACCAAAACAAGAAATACGCTCAGCAGAATAAATGTCGCTGCAGTGGTTGGTATGACAATAGTCAACACTGATTTTCCTAACACAAATCTACATGCTCCACTAAGGTTTCCAGGGAGACTCGTCCCTTCTACTGGTTTAGAATCGTATTTGTAGACTGCGTTAATTCTGGCCCTAGAGTTTCATTTAAACTGGCTAGATTTATGGCAGGTAGCACTTCCATGGGCTCCTCTCGCCAATACAAACGAGGATGCGAAATATTCAGGTGGGTTATCTTTGAAATTGTGGCGGGAAGATGGGAAGTAGGCCCCATTATGTCGCACTCTGCTCCGTGTAATATCAAACCACTCTCGTTTAATTTTAGCCTCCTTGCTGACGAGATCTTACACTGACCTCAAAAATTACCCACTACTACCATCTTGTCATAGGTAGAACACAACCAATGCGCCTCGACAAGCTGAAAATAAGATTCCGGCTCGCTTTTCTTTGTTGCCTTCGCTTACCTCCTTTTGACCCATTAGCAATTTCACTGCACAGGAATCCTGCCCCTCTCTTTTACCATACTTGGAAAGACTGTGATTTCCTCTTGGTACCAATTTTTGTAACGTTGCTTCCTCCATTTCTACATGTCTTCCCTTGTCTTTGGAAATTAATAACAGTCATTATGTTTTTACCCTTACAAATTTCTTCAGTATTCCCCACTTGACAGGATACGTATGAAGTGTGCAGCACTCGTAACGTGCTTCTTTCCCAGCTATTGATACAGAAACCGAAATGTAATCTTTCACCTCATCAGTTTTCAGCGATGCTACGGCTTGCTCGAAATGAGAGGGTAAGATTTTGTGCTCGGGTTCTAAAACCAGCACCAACACCAACTCCGGCTCTAGATCAGTATGAACTTTTCTTAGGCCCTCAAAATACTGCTCAGGGGACAGCAAGTTTACCCCTAACTAACCCCTTACAGCCTGCTGCATAGCCTCCTGTAGTCATGTTACTTTCTTCTGTGCTTCCCGAACACAGTCTTCTACTGTTTTCAACCATTTTGTTATTATTACTTCCCTATCTAAGACATGTACTTCGGTTTGTAGTTTCATGACATTCTGATTAAGTAACTCTTCTGTAGCTCTGTCTGGCATACTGCATTACTTTTACAGTCAGTTGTCATAGTAGTTGTGAGTTATGCAACACATCGTTCTTAAAACTTGCAATCTGAGTAGTGTGCCAATCACTCATGGCTCTGTTCCCTTTTGCCGTCCGTGATGTCGTTCACTCTTCGAATATCTTCCTCATCACCAGTGCCAAATATCGTTTTCACAAGTCAACCTCCTCTTCTTTCTCGTTTTAGGAATACCCACAGTACCTGGGTCATCTCAACCCCTTAATTTCTCGTACACTGCATGTACTGTCTCACATAGTTCATTTGAGTATTCTGGGCTTTTCCATTTCCTGACGGAATTTGTCGAATGCTTCTTCCAACCTTCTGGCCTTGTTACGTATGTTCCACAAGTTGTATATCGCCTGTATAACCCAGCAATGTTTGGTGGTCATTACGTCTTTCTGCTTGGCAAACAGCACACCTCCTTCCAGGTGCTGGTTCTTTAACGCTTCCACCCAGACGAAGTTCAGTTTGCCCTTTATCAACGGCATCATTTTGCCTTTCTGCACGTCACCTATGGGCAGGAACACCTATCATTTTCCTGCCCTCTAAATTCATTGCCGCTTCACAGGCGCTTATACTAGTTGCACTAAATCTGTGCTTAACCAGAAATAAATATTGACTATCTCTTGGGTCTTAATCCATACAGGTTCCTCTTTACCTATTCATTCACGACCTCTTGTTTTCTTCTGACAACTTTCTCCTCACCTTCCCTTTCCAGTCCGCGTCTCCTGTCCCTGGAATAACTTCCAGACTCTCTTGAAATGGATTCAGCTTCCCTATATGCACAATTGTCGTTCTCGTTGGCATTGGATCTTGATATTTACTGGCGACGTAGTGTCTACCAATTGCATGGCCCTGACACTCTGCAGAAAATTTCTTTGTCTTTCCCTTCAGCATATATGAAGTTGATAGCCTCAACCACCGACCAACTTCATACTGTGGCATTCTTACCGTAAGATCAGCTGCATCTTCCTGCTTCTGTGGTGCTCGTTCATTTACCCAGTGTACTCTGTTCAAAATTTCCCTAATCACTCTGTAAAATAGCTTAACACATTCTCCAGTCTTCGCTTTCTTCATTTTCAATATGTCGAACCGTTATGGCATTTTACAACCATATACTACTTCGTAAGGTGATAATCCTGTTTTAGTATGCTGTTTTGAGTGTAGGTGACGACGACATACTTTAAATAGACATCCTAGTTCGTGTGATGTAAGCCACCATAGTATCGAAACAGTTTCCAAATTTACTATTGTTTCAGGCACTCCAGACTTCGATATCAAATTACTCACAAGTGCTCGTCCCAGTGTTGCTCTCACCTCGATAGATATTCCGACCATTTCTACATACCTTGAAAAATGATCTTTGATTTTCAGTACGTACTTATTCCCTGAAGGTGTTTTACTTAATTGACATAAATCATCAACCCCCAAAAATTCAAATGGTGGTAATTCTTCGGCTAACCTCTCGCAGTTGTACTCTTGTTAGACACAAATCCGCTCTCTGAGAGCGCTGTGGGCAATTCTGCACATACTGGTTTGAAGCTGTCTGCCTCTTCCATCACCTTTACCTTTGTGCTACATTCTGTTGGTTAGATCTGCAACATCTATTGCCCACTAATATGTGATCGTAAGTTTCTTGTAGCACTTTATTCCTTAGCTTTGCTGGTACCACTAGCCATGGTCCTAACTTGGTTTCTCTGCATAGCAACCCATTCTGCATACAAAACTGTGACTGCTTAAAATTCTGCTTACATTCGTCATCCGCTCTCTGTGCAGTTTGCCATTACTTATGCTCATTTCCACCAATTTGTAATACTGCTACTTTTCTACTTAAGCAATGCGCATTTTCAGTCTTACTGCCCATCACGTCAACCCACTAGATGGATCCTTCAACTCAAATAAAAATTTTTATACCACATGATCTGTTACTGCTCTAAAATTTTTACCGTAAATACGTGATTCCTTGAATATTGCTTAAAACCTTTTTCTTGAGTTGTTGAATAATTTATTTTCTCAGAATGTAGTTGTCTAGATGCATACGCTGCTGAATGTGCTAGTGAACGTACTATACCTTCCACCTCTTGTGAGAACACACAGCCAAGTGCATTGATTGGTGCATCACATGATAAAACGCGATCTCTGTTAAAATCCGGAAATACCAGAATCAGATCGATGTTAAAGCATAATAATTCTCTTCTGATTATACAAACTACGTACACTTTATTTTAACAACTTATAATGCTATTGAAAATATAATACTGCCATTAATCTGTATATTTTAAATTTTCTTTTGTTCCGTAATAATTTTTAAAAATTTTGCAAATACTATAACGAGAGTAAGCTTTTGTTAAGTGTAGTTTATCTGTTTAAAATAACCTCTTTGACGTAGGTGGAATAAATGTATTAAAACATATTTTGTAAATAATTATGTAACATTTCAAGTACAACTGTAATTAATTATTTCAATATTGTATGTATATGCTGTCATGCAATTGTAGATGGTTCATACTTAGGGTCTTCGTAAGTAGAAGTGTAAATTGAAGAGGTGTAGGGATCATAGGTAGAACGGAGATCCGTTCTGTGGTGGAATGGAAAAGGTGGTGGGGCGCCCAAGTGGCTCATACAGTCGGTAGCTGCCCTGCAAGTGGTGAACACGCATTACGTTGGTCAAGCATTAGAGGCCCGAATTTACCTGCAAGACTGGGGTTTGGCCTCGGACGTGTTGTACATGATTGGCGTAGTATGGCAATAAATTAATAGCTCAGAAATTTGCAATTGTTTCGAGGCCCCAAGAGGAAGACAGAGCTAGGTACATCAAGAGCCGTACCTGCGCAATGTTACTCCGCAGCACCGCCTCACACCACCTTCGACATCAGTAACAGGCAAAGTACTTTATTTAGAAATGTATCCCAGTATGAAGCATCCATCTTCAATCAGTGGAATATAAGTGTTAAATGTACCTTTGTGTTTAACACTAATTTTCCTATTTCATTTACCTCAGTAGGGTCCTTACCTAAACGAATTTATTCCGAGTATCCTGATGTTTATTGAAGCTTGAATAATAGTAAATTACTGGCAATAGTACTGTTTTGGTAGTAAATTCTGAAAATCATTATTAAATACTAAAGTTTGCACGTATCAGTTTAAGGGCCACCGCTTTGCGTGACCGTGAGGACAAGTTTTCAATAGCATTTCTGAAAGTAAAATAACATAATTGTTTAACTGCAACAATCTTAACAGTAATTGTTCGTGTTACTTCTCCATGTCAAAGAAAGCCATCAAATATTGCTGTTAGTAAAACATTAACAAATAACAGTCCTAAAGAAATGAAGTTTAGTCGTGTTAAATAATAGTTTTGGTCATATGAACGATAGCTATGAGTTTAATATTTTTTTCCTTGTTGAAACATATGTGTGTCTTCTTTAAATAATTACTGAAGTATAGTGATAAATTCCATAAGTAACAGAAAGTGGAATTAATAGTACTTACTGCCAAGTAACTGTAGTATATTGAAATTAAGTGGTTGTGTTTAAATTACGCAGTAAGTGAAAGTAGTTATTTATTCAGTGTCGAAAATTGACTTCGTCTTTTTGTGTAGACACTGTGCCCGACTTGGGCTGGCGGCCGTTTTATTAAGCGAAACTGTTTATCGTTATAACAGGCTTTGTCTGATAAAAGGTTTCCTAAAGTAATTATTGTCACTGCTTTTCCCACAAACCGTCTGATTCGGAGAAAAATAGTTCGATACTTTACCATTATGTTGAACACGGTTAAAATCGCTCTCCGACAGTCGATGGTTTGGAGTGTTAGTGCTGCGTGGTTTTGTGGTGGTGTTCCTGCCGCTACTTACTGCACAGTTCTGACATTCCGAATCGTGTATCTTCAGTCTTTACAGTGGTAGAACTTAAGCGTTCTGGTATCGTATTGACGAGAACGCGAAAGTACCATTGCAAACTGTGTCACCGATGTAATTGTTTGTCACTCCTAAGAACGGTTACAACTCCTTTACTGATTCTCTTACAGGAAATTCACGTAAAGCTGTAATGAATCTTAGGTATGTCTTAACTCCAAGTTTACTTACGATATGACTTAATTATGTTACCCCTTCGACCACAAATTACACTTTTCTGTACCGAATGTTAACTTCCCTGCTTTTAACCTTAGGAATACTTCCTTTCATCGCTGCATATGCTGTCAATATCACGCATCTGGGCCATTATGTCATCGAGATACATTAAGAATTGCCATGGTTAAACCTCTGAGTACTCAGTCCAAAAATCTTTGAAATTTTGCAGGTTCATTTTTTAGCCCGACTGGTATTCTTCTGAATTACTAATGTTCCCCTGGTGCAGCAACGCTGTTTTTGTCGATCCTGCAGTGCAACCTCTATCTGGTGATAACCACTCTTCAAATTCAATTTTGAAAAATATTTGTGTTGCCCTAAATTGTCCAAGGTTTATGTGAAGTTTGGCAAAGGGTGGGTTTCCATTACGGTTTCGGCAATTAGATGTCTGCTATCGCAACAAAACCTACTTTTTCATTTTACAGCTGTTGGCGTGTCGACCATTCCTGCCCCCCCCCCCTCCCCGCCCCATGCGCTATTACTTTCTGCAGGTATTCCACCTTTCAGCTGTAGCTCGATAAATTTCTCCACTACTGACTGCAAGTAGCTAGGTATTCTGTATGATTTGCAGTAGCGTGGTGGTTAATTTCTTGGTGGTATACAGTGCTGTGTAATTGCATAGCTGGTAATTACCCTTTTGGAAATAATAAAGCCTCAAATTCAAAATAATTTTTCCATACTTTCCCTGTCACTTCCATCTAGGTGCTTCACATTTCTTTGACAAATCACTTTCAATGGCGTTCGGCGATTTCTGTGACTGACACAACTTCTGTCCCATTCTTGTTCTTCCAGGATATCCATATTAGCGATTAAGAACCCTTTTGTTTATCCTATGTGTTCAGCACTAAAATTATCTTTAAAGACAAGTACTTCTATCCACCCTTTATTTCGTGTATGCTTACAGTACTTCCTTCAACTAACAGCCATCTGACCTAATACTTAATTTTCTTCTAGCGGTTCCATACATAAAATTGCTACCCACAACCTAGGCTCAGCGCTGACCCAGGTACACAATGGTGCGAATCAAGTCTTAATGTGATCGTTCGCAGTTTATTCGACTCGTCTTTCATGACAGACTCCCCTTGCAGCGTCGCTGCTGTGGTAGTGGCCTCACCTAACCGAAACATTTTTTCGACAAATTCAACCTCATGTTCCCGAAGATCGATTATGGCACAATGCTGATATAAGAAATCTATCCTACAATAATGTCATAGGCCTCATTCACATGTGGCTTAATCTCTACACATTGTTTGAATTGAACCAGATCCAGGGAGAAGTCTATGTCCACTGAACCTAATGATGTGTCATCTTTATACCCCACTCCACGTGATTTGTACCGTGGTGGGTCCCATTGCTTACATTTCATCAGATCTCAGATCTCTACTGGCGACCGACACATACGCCCCTGTGTCCACTTCCAACCTGCAACCCTTTTTTCCTACTATTCCTTTTGTTTCACAGTCCACCTCTGCATACGATTTCATACCATCCAATCTCATTGGGAATGACTGTAGGTGGACCTTGGCTTCCCATTCGCTTTTATCACTTTTGCCTGTCCCAGTCCTCCACTTCTGAAACTATTACCTCCTATTATTTTATTCTCACCACCGTGAGACTGGCTACATTGACTCTTCCAAAAAATGGTTCAAATGGCTCTGAGCACTATGGGACTTACGTCCAAGGTCATCAGTCCCCTAGAACTTAGAACTACTTAAACCTAACTAACCTAAGGACATCACAAACATCCATGCCCGAGGCAGGATTCGAACCTGCGACCGTAACAGTCGCGTGATTCCGGACTGAAGCGCCTAGAACCGCTCGGCCACCGCGGCCGGCATTGCCTCTTTACATGCTTCATTTGTCTACACCAGAAACATTGTATTTCCATGTACCCTGTATTCCAGTCGACAAATCGATGTGCTCACACGCTTCAGCTAACTGCACTGCTCAGGTTTTTGCAGAATAATTTCATTGACTGCAGCACTCTGCTCTAATTCATAGGTACATCCTTTAATTTTTCCTATCCTATCCACAAACTACTCCACAGCTTCCATGTTTCATTAAGTTATTCCCCCTAATTGTTCCTTATAGTGTCTAGCGCCATTTCTTTTCATATACCTCAGAAGTAACCCTTCTTTAATTTTTTGTAATGTTGTGGCTCCCTTAAGAGCTTCTGTATGCCATACGTAAGGTTTAGCTTCCACTTTTAGTCTCAGTTTTACAACACTCAATAATTCCTTATCAGACGACATCAGACTTCCAAGACCTCCCACAAAGGCCTGCACATCCTTGGTTGCCTTACCAGAAAAATGAGCAATTAAACTTGCGACTGACAAACCTATACCCCACTGTGATGACTGTATTTCTGCCAACCCACACAATTCTTTAATATTTCTGTCAATCGTGCTACTTTTTCTAACAATACGCATACTGCTTTCGTCGCTGACACACTTTGCGTCTCTGGTTCTGTCCACACTTTGTCCTAGACAAGACTCATTTTGAGAACTAACCTTCACAAGAATTAACTTTAAGCTTATGTCTAATCATGAGCCATCTCGGCTCCTGGCATTGCCTAGCCACATGCCCCTAACGTGTATATGTTGAACGTTTTACTGTCAGTTGATACATGGGGCTGAGTGAGTGTCAAGGTTACACTGTGCAGATCTAACAGGCACCAACCAGGCGTGACCTCTAAAGAAAATGGCTCTAAGCACTGTGGGACTTAACAGCTGACGTCATCAGTCCCCTAGACTTAGAACTACTTAAACCTAACTAATCTAAGGACCGCGGCAGGAGGCAGGATTCGAAACTGCGACCGTATAAGGCACGCAGTTCCGGACTGAAGCGCCTAGAACTGCTCGGCCACAGCTGCCGGCTTGACTCTAAACCTAGACAAATCCACTTATTCACTACTCGCATTAAAATCTGTTGTACAAAAAGCGTGGACTGTAAAATCTTTTCTCCGTGACCGAAATACAATCAAAATACCGTAGGCTGCCGGTTCAGATGTTGCTCAGCGAAAGCGGTGTCTATGATCGGACACCAGTGTGAGGTGACCCATGGATAATCGCCCATGGAGAGTGATATGAGATATCATGATCACAGAAGATTTGTTTAATTAACTTCTTCATTACGACCCCTGGCCATAGTTCATCGATGTCTGGTACTGCTGATAGTGCAACAAGTGGGGCCGAGCGTGTCAGTGCTCGAATGCCACTGTCAACGACGTCTCCAGCTGTGACTGTGATGACTGTGATGACAGTGTGGCAGTGCAGTGATACCGTGCAAGTGGCCATGACCTCCCTCCAGCGACGCAGCAGTTCTCCACTCCACAAGCGGCTGCTCTCATGACTCAGGGCTTGCTGACTCGTCTCATGATCGGACAGCGGACCCCTTACTGAATTACGGCATGTCGTCTCAGTGTCACAGGCTCGTGGTGCAGGCTGTGATACTGAGACGGAAGTATTTTAGTACACACATTTGTGAGTACATGTACACTCCAGACCATGTTCAACTAGGGCTTAAGGCACAAACTCTAAACACGTCTGCGGTGGCAAGTGACGAAAGGTTGCATGCTGCAGCATTGGCGGTTTCCAAATTGCACCCAGGTCACAACACCTGTCGGCCATGTTTTGCTTTACAATGAATAACATTCTTGTCTGCCTGTGCTGGCTCTGACCAACTATAGTCGATATGCTAGGTGTGGATGGGACATTGTGCAAACGAGGACGAGCAGTTGCCAAATTTTTGTAGTCGATAAACTACGTATTTACTGTTAATCAGCTTCTCCGCCGTGTGGGATTAGCCGAGCGATCTAGGGCGCTGCAGTCATGGACTGTGCGGCTGGTCCCGGCGGATGTTCGAGTCCTCCCTCGGGCATGGGTGTGTGTGTTTGTCCTTAGGATAATTTAGGTTAATTAGTGTGTAAGCTTAGGCACTGATGACCTTAGCAGTTAAGTCCCATAAGATTTCACACACATTTGAACATTTTCAGCTTCTCCGATTGTATTATGTCATCATGTTTTATTCTGACTTTTGCTAGTTTCCTCGTTAGTTTACGTAATGACACACAGTTTCTTGCCTAATATAGAAGCAGTAACGGTATAGTGATAACTATGGACGTTTCAGTATTTTCTCTGGTCAAAATGGGTGTGTCAGTAGTTAATAAACGTTGTTACCACCGAGTGTATCTGAAAACGTAGCACAAACTACATAATATGTAATAATTTTTTCATAATGCGGGGCCACAGTCATAATATATTTCTTTAAAGTCAACACAGTCAATAGACTGTTGTTTATTTACAGTGTTACATTTACATTTACATTTACACAATCATGATTTAGGCTTGAAAGTGCTTTTGTCAAGTGTTTTAAGTGTTATACAATGCCTAAGATGACATACTGTCGTTACCACCGAGTGTATCTGAAAACGTAGCAGAAACTACATAATATGTAATAATTTTTTCATAATGCGGGGCCACAGTCATAATATATTTCTTTAAAGTCAACACAGTCAATAGACTGTTGTTTATTTACAGTGTTACATTTACATTTACACAATCATGATTTAGGCTTGAAAGTGCTTTTATCAAGTGTTTTAAGTGTTATACAATGCCTAAGATGACATACTGTCGTATTAAAATACACTATTATACACATTGTCTAAGACTCGATATTTCTGGCACAGCCTACTGCTTCGTTTCATCACTGAGTAAACCATCACGTCTCATTTCAAGATGGTATACTCAGTCATGAAACAAAGCAGTAGGGTCTGCCAGAAATATCGAATCTTACACAATGTGTCTAATAGTGTATTTTAATACGACAGTATGCCATCGTAGGCAATGTATAACACTTAAAACTCTTGATAATGGCACTTTGAAACCGAAATGATGATTGTGTAAGAGTAAATGAAACACTGTAAATAAACAACAGTCTAATGGCGGTGTTGACTTTAAAGAGATACATAATATGTGTATGAACTAAAAGAATTTTATAAAAATCCCAT
This sequence comes from Schistocerca piceifrons, assembly GCF_021461385.2. NCBI lineage: Eukaryota > Metazoa > Arthropoda > Insecta > Orthoptera > Acrididae > Schistocerca > Schistocerca piceifrons. The sequence goes on from NC_060139.1 coordinate 51,984,316, forward strand.
ATTATTATGTCTTTGAATACATTTTGTACATTATGCTTAACTTCTAATAGTTTTCTAATCTTCGTAGCTAAATCCATTATTCTTTATATTTTTCAGGTAAATCATCGATTCCACAGGTCTAGAAGGTAAGGAAGAAATTTACTTGACAGCATACTTTCATTAATCTCAGAACCATTCCTCTGCTTTGAACAACCGTGTATTAAAAATGTACTGTCTACGTTCATACCGATCGAGTTAATTACGGTGACCTTTTCCGCTGCGTTTTGCAATTTGTAGGAACATTTTTAGTGTCATTTTGCGAGACCAATGCGAATACTACTATCAACATTTTATGATGCGTTCTCGTTAGATAACGCTGGTACTGTGATACCATGTCATTTCCCCACAAAAGAAGGAGGCACTGTGTATTATAGAATAAGTCAGCAATGCAGGTTTCGCTTCAATGAATGATCCATATTGTGCTCCTGTAGCTATTGTGATCAAAACTCACGCAGCAGTAGACATGCCTTAGCAGAGTAAGCGGAGTTAAGGTGCTGAGATATAATATTTGCGGCAAACAATGCTTCCCTACGACAAAATGAAACATGGACCTGGGGCAATAACCAAGCAAAAATTTTCATGTGGCGTGGACAAGCACAGTTGATACAGTACCTGTTACTGTTTCATATTCACTTAGACACTGGTGCACAATTTAATGGAGGGATAGGGCTGGGGGGGGGGGGGAGATGGTACCCCCTCATCCTGCTGAAACAACATAAATAATGAAAATTTCAAATTCAGTCTCACTTGTTAATATCTTTTGTGTCCTACAAAATAAATCTGTCATAAAAGACAGCCCTTCTGGACCCTAAAAGCATGCCGACTTCTACTGAAATAATGAACATGGCTCTCATATTACTAGTATACATAGATACAGCCTACTGACAGTATATGGCAACTTACCTGTGACTAACTTTTTTATAGCCCTGAAATAGTCGTGCTACTGCCATCGATTTGATTACTCTCCACCTATTAGATACAATTAACAAGAGAACTCCTATAGATCCTTCGTATTACCTTGTACGTGGATTTTTAACAACCCAAGTAATATCATTCCACAGTAATAACATAACTTCAGCTCTCTAAATTTCAAAAGAATACTTACGAAACTATGTAGTAGTAGTACTAGTAGTAGTGGTACACGATTTCGTTAATTTGTGAAATACAGTCTTACAGTACATCTGTTCTTGACTAGCGATTATGCAGGGTGAGTCACCCGACGTTACCGCTGGATATATTTCGTAAACCACATCAAATACTGAAGAACCGATACCACAGACCGAACGTGAGGAGAGAGGCTAGTGTAATTGTTTAATACAAACCATACAAAAATGCACGGAAGTAAGTTTTTTAACAAAAACCTACGTTTTTTTAAATGAAAACACGTTAGTTTTGTTAGCACATCTGAACATATAAACAAATACGTAATCAGTGCCGTTTGTTGCATTGTAAAATGTTAATTACATCCGGAGATATTGTAACCTAAAGTTGACGCTTGAAACCTCCGACGTTCAGTTGCGTGTTGTAACAAACACGGGCCACGGTCGGGGAGCAGCATCTGCAGGGACATGTTTACGATGACGACCGTGTTTCTCCTGATCTTACACCTCTGGACTTCTTTTTGTGGGATACGTTAAAGGAGAATGTGTACCGTGATGTGCTACAACCCCAGAGGATATGAAACAACTGACGGGATGGGTCTGTGCTAGTAGCGTGTTCATATGGCGTAATCGATTTTGTATACTATTGTGAAGAGCAATGCACAGCGTATTTCCGGTTGTAACTTATATTACCACTGTAGGGGTGGCAGCCTGAATTATTGATCTGGCCTTCTGACATTAGCATGGCCTTGCTCTGCTGACACTACGAACGGCTGAAACCAACGGGAAACAATAGGTGCAGTTTTGCATATGGTTCAAATGGCTCTGAGCACTATGGGACTTAACATCTGAGGTCATCAGTCCCAAGACTTAGAACTACTTAAACCCAACCAACCTAAGGACATCACACACATCAATGCCCGAGGCAGGATCCGAACCTGCCACCGTAGCAGCACCACGGTTCCGGCCTTAAGCGCCTAGAACCTCTCGGCCACAACGACCGGCGGTTTCATTTTTACAGAGGGCTGCAGATCAGCTGTACGTATAGTCAGATGATGAGAACATGCTCTTGGGTAAGATATTGCAGAAGTAATGTAGTCCTCCGTTTGCATCATCATACGGGGATTGCTCAGGAGTCTGCCATAATCGGAAAACAAAACTGACATTCTACGGAACGCCATATGGAACGCTGTATCAGTTAACTAGGTAGGTAGGATAGCAATTTAATTACTTCAATGGATACCAGAACGTGATTTTCCCTCTGCAGCGGAGTGTGCGCTGATATGAAACTTCCTGGCAAATTAAAACTGTGTGCCGGACCGGGACTCGAACTCGGGACCTTTGCCTTTCGCGGGCAGGTGCTGTACCATCTGAACTACCCACGCACGACTCACGCCCCGTCCTCACAACTTTACTTCCGCCAGTACCTCGTCTCCTACCTTCCAAACTTCACAGAAGCTCTCCTGCGGTAGTAGGAGACGAGGTACTGGCGGAAGTAAAGCTGTGAAGACGGGACGTGAGTCGTGCTTGGGTAGCTCAGTTGGTAGAGCACTTGCCCGCGAAAGGCAAAGGTCCCGAGTTCCACTCTCGGTCCGGCACACAGTTTTAATCTGCCAGGAAGTTTCATGTAAATGGATAGTTTGAAGCTACAGTGTGAATTACTGAAGTGAGATGGCAGGAAGAACAGGACTTCATGTGACAGATAGGCACGGCTGGTGCATGCAATTATATGAAGCAGACTGTGTGGAGAAAAAAGAAAGGAATAGGTGGAAATTCCTGACTTCCAGCCGCACAGGGTATTGCTTAAATGCAACGGCGAAAGTAGAAAATATGTACGCGACCAGGACTCGAACCCAGATTTACCACTTATCATGAGCGGTTGCCTTAACCGCATTTTACCTATGTTTTTTTTCTTTTTTTAAGCAGTGGTTTTCATTTTATGGGGGCCCTAGAGCGGTTGGCGAATAGGGCAGAGCGGACAGGGTTCTTAACCCGGGACCTGCCCACGGCGTCGTCTTTCGTGGTCCAGGTATCAGAAGCGATGAGGGAAGTCAATAGTGGGAACGTTTTTTATTTATTTATTTACTTTCATTTTCATTTTCTTTGTACCACACCTGGAGTACGTGTAACTTCAAATGGCTCAAATGGCTCTGAGCACTATGGGACTTAACTGCTGTGGTCATCAGTCCCCTAGAACTTAGAACTACTTAAACCTAACTAACCTAAGGACATCACACACATCCATGCCCGAGGCAGGATTCGAACCTGCGACCGTAGAGGTCTCGCAGTTCCAGACTGTAGTGCCTAGAACCGCACGGCCACTACGGCTGGCTACGTGTAACTACCACCACACTGTGCACTAAATAAATAAAACAAATAATTTCGGGGCCTTACTACTCCGACGCAATATGTATTGGGAAACTGAATATGTGTTAACACTACCAAAGATCGTAAACACTTTGGTTCTCCATACGACCTATCGATGTATTCGTTCGATAGCATAGTAGACCCAGCGTATAAATACAAATAACTTTTTAAAGCACCTTACAATACTGTTTGTAATGGGCTGCTGCATTTAGATTTTGTCTGTTTCTAACGTTTTGATATAATTGCCACTTTCTTCTACAGGATATTCTTATCCCTCTAGTCAGGCACCCAGGTTGCCTGTTTGTGCTAGTACCCTGTTCAGACGGAAAGCAACTGTCAAAGAGCACGAGAAAAGTGTTAAGGAAAGAATTATATTCATCGTCTACTGTATCCGCACTATAAAACACCTTGCCACTCTTGTTCCTTGATAAGGTTTGGTTTACAAAGTTCTCTACAGCAACTGGATCAGCTTTCCTAAAAAGTTGATAACTATATTTAACATGTGTTGCAGCACAAAAATCTTTTAGAGTTAAAACTTGTGCATCATGATCTGAAAGGCCATTCTTTTTTTTTTTTGCTAACGGAATGCCTTTCCAGTAATTAGGAATGAACAAAAATGTTGTTTATGTTTGTTCTACTGTTCCCTTGCACTCTCGTTGGAAAGAGTGAATTAAGGAGGTCTACTAGCATTCTTTTCCTTTCACAGTCACTTATACAATTAATATTGAAGTCACCACATGTAACTAACTATTTGTATTTCCTACAAAGTGAACCAAGAACCTCCTCTAGCTTCAGCAAAAATGTTGTGAAATCGGAGTCTGGGGATCTATAAATAACAACAGTTAGAAGTGAGATGACGTGAGGCAGGGTCGGTTGTATACGGTTAGTTAAATGTCTCGTGAATATCTTCATGTGGCAGTTGAGGAGTGTTAGCGGGCGGTAATCAAGCACTGGAGCGCCACTGTCGGCTTGTGAACCGGTATAAGCCTGCGAGGAGCGACACCGCGGAGGCATAATTTCCCGACAGATGTCATTCAACTAGGAAACCAGAAGTTCTATAAAGCTCCACAGGGAGTACGTCGGGAGCAGGAGACCTGTTCGACACTCCTTTCTATATGGCCTCGATAACTTCCTCTTCCGTAATTCTGTCTGCTAATTCAGTTTGTAAGTCCTGTGGAACAGTGCCGTAAACCAATCGTGAGACTCCTGTCACCAAGGTTGGGTCGGAATATTGAGCAGAATAAACTCGTGCTTCATGTCGAAGAACGCTGCACCAATGCTGCGTTGCGTGGTGAGCTGTGATGGGCTGTATCAACGCTCTTCGTCATGGTTTGCGTTGATCGAATACGTGATACATGGTGAGGCGTTCCGTTGCTATTGTGCCATGTGTCCACTCTCTGGGTGGCATACGGGCTACGCACAGTGTACTGTTATCTGTCGTTGTTGCGAGGGTGGTACGGAGACACATTTACGAAGGACGATGAAATTAAAATCTGGGGTGGCAGTGCAGCGGACTACGACGTATCATAACAAGTAGTACACAGCGACCGGTGCTCGTGTATCGCGCAGACGTAGAACAGGTAGTAGCTCTGAACACAACAATACTTGAGCAGTGTTTATTGCCTGCACACCTACCTGTCATTTGGAGAACAGACGTGCAAGTGGATGGTGAATATTGTAATCACAGACGAAAACGTTACAGTGGTCCTGATGTAGGAAGAATGTAGGAGAAATGTTGAGGCTACTGCCACCTTGTATGGTGAGCTTTTTCCACAAAAATCTCGCACTCGATCGGTTTTTTCCAGGTTGTGAAAGCCTTTTTGTTTGATGGCAGCCTATGGACCGAAGGAAATGAAGGAAACGTGTTACAGGAGAAGCTAAAGAAACAATTGTACTAGCGGCGGTGCACAACAACCCACGAATAAGCGCCCGGCAGTTCTACCCTCGGTTCCGGTGTTTCGGTAGGTAGTACTGCCACAATAACCAGCGTATTAAGTACCAACCATATTACGTGTCAGTGCATCAAGAACTTCATGGACCCGATTTCCGTAAACGGGTCGTATTTTGTGAGTGGGCGCGTCAACAAATGCAAACGATCCCCATGTTCTTTGCAGAGGTAATATTTTCCGGTGAGACCACTTTCACTGGCCATGCTAGCGTTAACCGGCATAAAATAACATTCTGCAGTGTAGACAGTCCCCAGTGGTTGCGGCCAGCTAATCACCTTGGTCGCTTAACGTATCGCCGGCCGGAGTGGCAGGGTGGTTCTAGGCGCCAGAGTCTGGAACCGCGCGACCGCTGCGCTCGCAGGTTCGAATCGTGCCCCGGGCATGGATGTGTGTGATGTCCTTAGGTTAGTTTGGTTTAAGTAGTTCTAAGTTCTAGGGGACTGATGACCTCAGCAGTTAAGTCCCATAGTGCTCAGAGCCATTTTGGTTAAAGTATGGTGTGGGATCATGGCGAACAAACTCATTGGTCCGTATTTTGTCGGCGGAACGTTGAATGGAGGAAGTTATCGGACGTTTTTGGAACAGGAACTAACGGCACTAGTGCAGGATGTTGCCACGGACATTCGTCAACGTATGTCCGAGCCGTGCGTGGCTCACGATTGCGACCTGTCCTTCCTGCATTTCTGAAACGGCAAGAAACTTTTTTTCTGGGTTGGTGTTAATGTCTTCCGGCGCTACTATCCCTGCTCACCTTCGCTGTCCGTGAGTGGCAGCACCAACGTTGTCGATAGTAGGTTCGTGCTTCTTTCTGTGGAGCGACGCAGTATTTTTCGGGTTCTGCTCTGACAGGAACGAGTCAGTTGAGTGAGTCGGTGCAGTGAGTCGGCAGAGTCACTCGGAAGGCAGACAGTCGCATGTTGGTCAGTCGGCTCTGAGTCTCAGTCCCCTTTGGGTTGTGGACTGAGTCGGGTTCGTCGTTACTCGGCTATTGGACGATTTGGCAGTCAGTAGCAGGCAGGTCCTCACGGTGTAGGTACGCGGAAGGACCATGGTCGACGCCGATGGAAGGCCGTTGGTCGGTCGGTTGGTTGGTCGTCGAATGGTGACATGTCGTCTGCTGAGCACTGACACCAGTATCAGTCGGGGAAGAGTTGGCGACTAGCAACGGTAGGGTCCGTATGGTGTTAGTATTCGCCGGGACCGCTGTTGGCGAAAGTGAGTTGCCGTTCATCGTTTGCTCGGCTGGTCGTCTCTCACGACGACGTCTTGGATCCTCAAGCCGAACACCATTTTCCGAGTCGGGATGTGGTTGGACCTTGTTGGTTCGTTGGAAATGAGCAGCGAAGTAGTCTCCACGAAACCCAGGCCGTGGCTTTTGGCGGAGGCACGTTCTGTTGCATTTGGAGGCGCTAGCTAAGTGAGCGACTTTTCGCTTTCCTCTGAAGCAGGATCCTCAAGATGAGTAATTAGTTGCCTGTTCTTAAAACTCGACTGTAACGATTTCTTCGTTTTGGTGGATTATTCTTTCCTCAGCCGTTGACGCTTGTGATCACAAGTGTTGTTGCCTAGAACCCGCAGCCTCCTTCCGTAGAGATTTGACAGTTGTGACTTGTATTTGCTGAATTCTTTGAAACTTATCTTGAGTGGTGAGCGATGCCTTGATCTTGGTGACCCCGTGTCCGAAGTATAGGTATTTTGGTTTACTCGTCATCGGCCGATAATTACTATTACTTGTGCAGTTGGATCTGACGGTTGGAAATCGGTCAGATTGTTTCTCGGTCGTAAACCATCCCTAGGTTGTGCCACCTTCTCTTATCTGACCTTGCCGCCCGGAGTGGCCGTTCGGTTCTAGGCGCTACAGACTGGAGCCGAGCGACCGCTCCGGTCGCAGGTTCGAATCCCGCCTCGAGCATGTATGTGTGTGATGTCCTTAGATTAGTTAGCTTTAATTAGGTCTAAGTTCTAGGCGACTGATGACCTCAGAAGTTAAGTCGCATAGTGCTCAGAGCCATTTGAACCATCGTATCTGACCTTAAGCCTTGGCTGCCTGTCCCACTTCAATACACCTGTGAGGGACCTTCTCAGACCGATCCTGGAGTATTTTGTGAACACCACTTGTTAGTGTTTTCATTTGTGTTTTCCCCTTTCGTAAATTTGTAAGTACTGTACTTGACCTTCTCTAGTGCATTAATGCTATTTTAATGATTGAAATTAGGTCTTCATCTGTTTTTTATTTAAATTTCTTTTTCGCTCTGTGTTTAGGCCTTTAGCCGTGTTTGTTGCAGAATCTGTAGCTTTAATATACAAATCCTTGTCTGTAAGCTTCCTCCTTAATTATCTTGAAATCTTGAAATGGCCTTCAGCAGTGTTCTGTAAATGTTTATCTTAAGTTTGTCTCTAATTATTCTCGAGCAATTGCCGACAAGACAGTTCAAGTTTTATTAAGATGTTTACCTGTTATATTGTGTAAAGGTTTATCTTTAATGTCTCTCTTTTGTTATGTAAAGAAATTTTTTTTAATTGGACTTTCAGCCGAAGAATTAACTTGAATTTTCCTTAATATGACCTTTAGCCGGAATTTGTAAATGCTTGGCTTTTAAAGAATTTCCTTCGCTGATCTGAAATATTTATTCGGCCTTTAGCCGAGAAGATATTGTAATTTTACTTAAGTAAGGCCTTCAGCCATTATTCTAAATTCTGGTGTTTTAAAAGCAATCGTTTAAACTTATTCTGGGGAAGTTACTTGGGCCCTCAGTCGTGAATTGATCTTTTTTGATTTAAAGAGAAAACTGAGCATTGGTTTGAGGAATAAAGTTGTGTGTGCTCTTGTTGTTGTTTTTGGGGGAGGAGACCAGACAGTGAGGTCATCGGTCTCATCGGATTAGGGAAGGATGGGGAAGGAAATCGGCCGTGCCCTTTCAGAGGAACCATCCTGGCATTTGCCTGGAGTGATTTAGGGAAATCACGGAAAACCTAAATCAGGACGGCCGGACGCGGGATTGAACCGTCGTCCTCCGGAATGCGAGTCCAGTGTCTAACCACTGCGCCATCTCGCCCGGTGTGTGTGTTCTTGTGTAACTAACAGCAATTGACCTTGCCCCCTTTCCACAACCTGATCCACTCTGTCCTGCGAAACCAGATTTCAGTGTGGTTTCAGCATGACAGTCGTCCAGCCCATTACACAATTGAAACACGGGAGGGGTTATACTGTGTTTATACTAGTCGGTTTATCGACAAAGGTGGCCTTATTAATTAGCCCGCTAGGTACGGTAGTCGGATTTGACGGCACCGGATTTCTTTCTGTAGGGATTATTAAAAGATAAGGTGAACCAGTAGGTGCCAAGAGGCCGTGATGACGTGGTAAACAGCATCAGAAAAGCGTGCTGACATTGCCGCAGACATGCTTCTATACTTCGTGCTCTCATTTGAAAAGCGGCCACTAATGGTGCTGAAGTTGGCCGTACTAAGTGCGAACACTTACACTAATTAGAAAAGCAGAGTAGCGTTCGTCTCGAGCCACGGCCATAGTGGCGCGTCGAGAAGTCCCGTGTTCGATATGTCGGAGGAATGCAACACTGCGAATGGGGTTTCCAATTAGGAGTTGTGAAATACTGACCTGCGGCATAGAGGTGGTGTCCCATATATCAATGGATATTTATGGGCCTTTGAGTAGCATGTCGTAAATTACGGTTGTGTACCAATTTCTTTTCCTACAATTACGCCGTCTGTGGCGAAATGGAGAAAATGCTTCAGACAAATGTGGATTTTGTCGTAGAATCGTAATCTTCAATAAAAAATGGTGATTCCTATTCGAGATTTGAAAGTAGCGCCCCCCTCCCACGCGGGGGAAACAAATTGGAATTATAACTTGTTTTGATCTGATGTGTAGCTTTCGAGATATTTCAATGTATTCAGTTAAAATGAATGCGCTGTTTTTATATACTGGAGCAGAAGTCAAACTGTTAACAACAGTTTTGATCCACATTTTACCAAGAGTTATCAGTAAAGTATTATTTGGAAAAAAGTTGATATTTCGCATGAAACAACGCATGTTAACATGTTCAGTATTTACGACTTGATAAGAACTTCTCTCTTGAGAAATATAGCCCTGTATGTTGTCGTTATTGTTGTTGTTCCTGCTGGCAAGCTGAAATTTCCGGTCTTCATTTCTAACTAGGATTCAGTTCTCCGACTGAAATTCCTTACCTATTTTAACCAGCTGGAAATATTTCACAGATTCTGTATAACATTTAACTACGTACACGCAAACTACCCACTTGATTCCTTTACACGTTTCGATTTCCTTTCCCATAAGAAATAACGATAGATACTTGTTCTCCTTCCCCTAGTTACACAGTAACGCGGGATCTCATATCTTGATCTCCTCGACGCTGTTTTCTTTATTTTACTCGCGGAACCCACCTGACGGCAATTCACAGTGCTCACAGCTTACCGGCTTGTCTGCCTCGCGAAAGCGGGACTGTGTGCAGAGGGTGGGAGGGAGGAGGAGGAGGAGGAGGAGGAGGAGGGTGCTCGCTACCTCTCGTAAAGCACCTCATTAGAGGCCTGCGCGAGCGCCTCGACGCTCAAATACGGCCCGAGAGCGGCTTCTCCGCTGCACGGTCACTCCTGCTGCCGCGTCTCATGTTCCACTTCACGATTTTTTCTAAAACACCCACTAGTGTCTCTTTAACTACCAAGAAATGCTATTCGATTCCTTACTCCGTCGAAAGCAAAACATCCAATACTCCACAAGCTACCTTAGGGTGCGAAGGTGTGTACTTCTACGCCGTCGGCACTCGGACCATGCAAAAAAAAAAAAAAAAAAAAAAAAAAAAAAAAAAAAAAAAAAATAAATAAATAAATAAATAAATGGTTCAAATGGTTCTAACACTATGGGACTTATCTTCTGAGGTCATCAGTCCCCTAGAACTCAGAACTACTTAAACCTAACTAACGTAAGGACATCACACACATCCATACCCGAGGCAGGATTCGAACCTGCGACCGTAGCGGTAGCGCGGTTCCAGACTGAGCGCCTAGAACCGCTCGGCCACTCTAGCCGGCCTCGACCCATGCACTATTACATTGAGTGTCCTGCGTGCCGAGGTTCTGACAGCGTGGAAAAATCCCGTTGGGTAGTCTTTCCGAACATGCAGAGCAGTGTGTGACATTTAAGATATTTCGAACGTGCGTTTGAACGTAGACCATGATATGGAAGAATGTGACAAGCACACCACCAAAATACAGAGTCGCGAGACCCCATTTGGACTTTCAGTTAAAACCCATATGTATATATGCCGTTTCTAGGCTCCATAAATCTGAGGATATTTCAAAAACCCATCATTAAAGTACGATTTGTTGTAATAGAATGACAGGAAGCGTCATTTTGGTGATTAAAGAATTATTTTAGCTAGCGTAATATGGAAGTGTGCAGTTTCAAGGAAACGGCACACAGAGGATCGGTGAAAAAAACGCTTTGTTCTTCTTACAGTTTGTTATAATCAGAGGTGAGTTAATAACATATCTACGACTTCAGCGTTCGGGGGATGGTGAGATGCAAAGTATCGTGGTAAATCTTTCATGATCGGTGTCGGGTAATGAGCAGAGCCGCGGAATTGTGAAGTATAAAATGATGCATTCCTAGTTCGCAACCTATTGGATCTAACCTTTTTTAGTAACCATCGCATTTTATAGCAGATTCTCATAATTTCTTACTAGTTTACTAAAAGTTTATTCTATGGTATTTGATGTTATGTAAATAGAGATGCACTCTTTCTGGTGAGTGAGTTTGTTCGCTTGACTTTATCTACAAGCATCTTGCACTGTTGGCAGTAAGATATTTTGCAGTTTGTTGTTTAAGTTTTCTATTTAGCGTGTGTGTGCAAAATTTTATTGGACTTAACTGCTAAGGTCATCAGTCCCTAAGCTTACACGCTACTTAACCTAAATTATCCTAAGGATAAACACACACACAAGCCCGAGGGAGGACTCGAAACTCTGCTGGGACCAGCCGTACAGTCCATGACTGCAGCGCCTAGACCGCTCGGCTAATCCTGCGCGGCTTGTATTTAGTATATTGTAAAGATTCTGTTACTGAATAGGGGCACTGGTCAAGTAAGAATGACAGAGTTTTCTCAAATATTGAGAGTGATGAGATAACTCTTATCTTATAAGGAGAACTATTGTAAACTTGTATCCCACTGTTCATAATGTGTAACCCCCCCTTCACTTATCGACCTTAATGACAGTAAAAAATGAAACCGCGTGTACCTAATGGTAATTTTGGAAAAGCAATCGTCACCGAAGTTAACCTGTCGGTAAAGAGGGAGGAAAGGGTTACATCTAAATGAAAGGAAAAATGCAAGTGAAACTGGTGGAAATTAATTTTGAAATAGGGATAAAGTTAATAAAGAAAGTAAATGTGCGGCCGTTACGTTAACAATCAACTAGCGGTAATTAGATATTTGAGATTTGGGGGAAATTACGGTCGCCAGTCCTATGGACAATTACTATAATAACTGAAAAAAAGGTTATTACACATATAATTAGCACTAGAAGCGTGGCAACTGAAGGTTGACACATGTAGTGTGAAAACTGAAAGTTTGTCAGAAGTAATAAATTTCGCTACACTTAATTTAGCACAAGAGTTAATGAAACTGGAAAATCGAAAGTTAATTTAGTGACTGAAGTTAATACAGTAAAATATGGTTAGTCTTGGACTACCTCAGCAATCATTTCAAAAGCTACTTGAATCTACGCAATTTAGAAATAAGAGAATTAACTTTGAACTTGAATTAAATGATTCAGAACAATTAACAATAGTAAAATTTAGTACGTACCAAGCTGAGCTGCAGTCACAGGTAACTAAAATACGGTAACATAACTCGCACTCTTAATTTGTGCTTGTGCAATCTAAATATTGTAGCCAGCTGAACTTTGAAATCAAAGCAGTGAAATCGAATGATGCTGGCATTTGAATTTCAACGACCCTCGGGCTCATTTCGGAAAAGGAAGGGACCCTGCTTGGCAATGCAATTGGGACAATGAGCAACAAAGGTTCATGCTAAGTTGCTGTAATTTTGCGAGGCAAATGGAACAATTTGACAAGCTGAGGTCTGCCATACAGTTCTGAAACTTTACGTGCTTTTAGTCTTCCTTGTTGGTTGATTGAAGGTTTGAAGCCGTCGATCGAGGAGGTGGCGACAGTCACTCATTGTCGGCCGTCGCTGTTGCAGAAGCTGGATGTAGGCGCGCCTTCTTCTCGACACGGTCACCAGGCGAAACGGGCTCTTGATGTGCGCCAGCTAATGCTTCCCGTCCGCGACACCATGTCAGAAACTATCATCGCGAGTCGAGCGCAATTACATGCTGCCGATCCCCGAAAGCGCGGCAACTCGCGGGAGCGTCACACAACACACCTGCTCCACTCTCTACTCCCGCCAGACTCTCTCTGCCCGCGCTCCACGCGGCAGAGTTAACACTACCAAAGATCCTACACACTTTGATTCTTCACACGACCCATCGATGTAATCGTTCGATAGCAGTTTTCCCTAGGCAAGACCCAGCGTAAAAATACAAATAATATTTACGAAACAAACCAATTATACATCGACATGAGTGCATAAATATATATATACAAACAGTAAAACAATTACAATATATAAAGAGACAGAAATGTCATATCTTGAGGTAACAAAACAAGGAAAAAAAAATAATGGTACAATAGATGGAAATAGGAGGATATGCATTTCCGGCGTTACAAATGGAACGTTTAGAGGCTGGTGTCCTTATTGACTGGATACGATACTTCCCTTTGTGCCTTCTGACATGTTCCTGGATACTGAAGTTTTCATATACTACAGGTAAACCAACACAATCTGCATTAAAAGCGGTGAAAAAGTGCTTTTGAATAGAGCTAACGTGGGAATTTTATGCCTGTCCATTACCTGATGAGTGTCATCTGGGAGCTAGGTACAGTCGACAACTGCCGCTGGAGCGAGCCGCAATCGTGTGTGTCACGTTGGGACACGCATACTGTATGCATAAGACCTTTGTTGTGAGCATTCAACGACACGTTGAAGTCGGAACGCTCAACGTTGACGTTCGGAAGCACGGTCTGCGCTCCGGCAGCTTCAGTCCCACTAAAATTTCACCCTGGTGCATAATACGAACGACTGTCGATAAAATACCCCCTGTGAGCTCAAGTTTCTCTGATTTTCTCGCTGAGGTTCCTTTGCGAAAAATGTACATCGCCTGCCACTTCCTTGATTCAGGCTGATTCCCTGTGGAATCCTTTGAATGTAAGCTGTCGGAATTTCGACCGTAAACGTCTCCATGATACGCACCGCCTCTACATCTACACGTTTATCATCATGTACGTCATTGCTCTGCTGTTGACACTGAAGTGGTTGGGAAAGGGTCCATGAGAAACACTGTCAGACTACTGTCGACCGTTTCACTCTCAAGTAGCATGTGGGAAAAAAGAACGCATAAATTTTCCTCTGAGAACTCTGATTTCTTTTACTGTATCACGATGGTCTGCTATCTCTCTCTCTCCCTCTCTCTCTCTCTCTCTCTCTCTCTTTATATATATATATATATATATATATATATATATATATATACTCCTGGAACTGGAAAAAAGAACACATTGACACCAGTGTGTCAGACCCACCATACTTGCTCCGGACACTGCGAGAGGGCTGTACAAGCAATGATCACACGCACGGCACAGCGGACACACCAGGAACCGCGGTGTTGGCCGTCGAATGGCGCTAGCTGCGCAGCATTTGTGCACCGCCGCCGTCAGTGTCAGCCAGTTTGCGTGGCATACGGAGCTCCATCGCAGTCTTTAACACTGGTAGCATCCCGCGACAGCGTGAACGTGAACCGTATGTGCAGTTGACGGACTTTGAGCGAGGGCGTATAGTGGGCATGCGGGAGGCGGGATGGACGTACCGCCGAATTGCTCAACACGTGGGGCGTGATGTCTCCACAGTACATCGATGTTGTCGCCAGTGGTCGGCGGAAGGTGCACGTGCCCGTCGACCTGGGACCGGACCGCAGCGACGCACGAATGCACGCCAAGACCGTAGGATCCTACGCAGTACCGTAGGGGACCGCACCGCCACTTCCCAGCAAATTAGGGACACTGTTGCTCCTGGGGTATCGGCGAGGACCATTCGCAACCGTCTCCATGAAGCTGGGCTACGGTCCCGCACACCGTTAGGCCGTCTTCCGCTCACGCCCCAACATCGTGCAGCCCGCCTCCAGTGGTGTCGCGACAGCCGTGAATGGAGGGACGAATGGAGACGTGTCGTCTTCAGCGATGAGAGTCGCTTCTGCCTTGGTGCCAATGATGGTCGTATGCGTGTTTGGCGCCGTGCAGGTGAGCGCCACAATCAGGACTGCATACGACCGAGGCACACAGGGCCAACATCCGGCATCATGGTGTGGGGAGCGATCTCCTACAATGGCCGTACACCACTGGTGATCGTCGAGGGGACACTAATAGCGCACGGTACATCCAAACCGTCATCGAACCCATCGTTCTACCATTCCTAGACCGGCAAGGGAACTTGCTGTTCCAACAGGACAATGCACGTCCGCATGTATCCCGTGCCACCCAACGTGCTCTAGAAGGTGTAAGTCAACTACCCTGGCCAGCAAGATCTCCGGATCTGTCCGCCATTGAGCATGTTTGGGACTGGATGAAGCGTCGTCTCACGCGGTCTGCACGTCCAGCACGAACGCTGGTCCAACTGAGGCGCCAGGTGGAAATGGCATGGCAAGCCGTTCTACAGGACTACATCCAGCATCTCTACGATCGTCTCCATGGGAGAATAGCAGCCTGCATTGCTGCGAAAGGTGGATATACACTGTACTAGTGCCGATATCGTGCATGCTCTGTTGCCTGTGTCTATGTGCCTGTGGTTCTGTCAGTGTGATCATGTGATGTATCTGACCCCAGGAATGTGTCAATAAAGTTTCCCCTTCCTGGGACAATGAATTCACGGTGTTCTTATTTCAATTTCCAGGAGTGTATATATACAGGTGCAGGTCAGTAATGTACTGGATGTTAGAGGTTTCAGTGCAGATCTTGAGATCATTGGTACCTTTATATGCATTCACTTCATTGTGTTAGCTGTTTTTTCTCTGCGTTCCAACAGTCTTACGGTAAACACATCACACAATTTACTACCTTTTATTTTCTACACTGCCGTAACTGCATCAGTAGTGGATTATGCCAGTCAGTATAGACTCAACATTTTGCATCTACGTGTCCATATTTAACACCTGAACTGCTGCTCAGGTGAAAATAAGCATTAATGGCTTGCTCTTGCCATGTGTAGTCGAAGGTAATAACCACCCTAAAACATACTACTCCTAATAGCTGTAATTATTTGTCTGCCAATGAAGTAAATACTGTAGCAGCACCACCATTTACGTTAAGGTAAGTTAGTTTTGTGCAATATTCTGAGCACAAGTCACAACCAGGTACGGGTCTGTTGACAGTAAGTTATGCTAACCAGTGACTGCAAAGTAGAATGGAGGCCACAGGGCCATCGAATCGCTGGAAAGAGTAAACGCAGCGGTATGCATGGCGCAAGTTACAGGCAGAAGGGGCCCACTAGCGCAACATAGATGTTATGATTACGTGACTAGGAGCAGCGCGTTAGCAAAACAAGGGCACACAGCTGAGTATAAATAGGTGCCATTTTCTAACGAGAGTCATTCAAGTGTGGCATCTCTCCTGGACAGCAGAGCGTGTCACACCACCAGCTACACACAGCAGCAGATGGGGCGCCAGCGTTCCAGTCCACGACGGGCCGTTGGATCGACCCCCTGAGGCCGATGCGGGGTCTGTAGCCAGCCAGCCAGCGGCGGGCCACTCCACGAGTCACTATCATTGGCAGTCGTCCTGGCTTCCAACACACGCTGGAGGCATCCCGAGGCGAGGGCCACAGATTCCCGGGTGCTTGTGGTGTCCGCGATCTCAGCTATGCCAGCAAGGGAGGACGTAGCGGGCCACTCGGCGACTCCCAGCGGAACAGTGCTGAGTCAACAGGGAAGAAGACCACCGAGCCGGCTGCCGGCGTAGCCCTGACAACGCGGTCCTACAAGGCCAACACAAAGCAGGGCATTGCACTGGCTTGCTGGGGCGGTGGCCTCCGCATTGCGGGGCCCTGTGATGCAGACTGAGTGGAACGGGGCACTGTAGTGGAAACAAATACATCATTTGGAAAGTTCTCGCCGAGTTTTAATACGGCACCTCCTGGCACCCAGTCACCACAATACTGATAAAATGTTGTTCAGTACATTGTCTATAGTCAACAATAAAACATCAGCCTTTTACCCCTAAAACCCTGTATTTTCGCATTCAGACGTGAAAGTTAGTGATTGAAACTCTGTGAACAGATCTTGGAGCAATGGAGAAACGCCTTTGCTTTATTAATTTCAACACCCAATTCGCATACCTTATCCAAGGCAATCTCTCCCTTATTTTGCGGTAATACAAAACAAGCGGCCCTTCTTTGAACTTTTTCAGTGTCCTCCGTCAGTCTGGTAAGGATCCCATACCACGCAGCAGTTCCCCGGAAGGCGACTGGCAAGTGTAGCATATGCAACATCGTCAGAGTATCTGTTGCACGTTGGTAAGTGTTCTTCCAATAGAACACAATCTTTTGTTCACCTTCCCCAAACCATTTTCCGTATGGTGGCCTCAATTTAAGTAGTTCATCTGCAAGTTGTTGTGAATCACCATAACACTCTCGCACAAGCTCAATGATCAAATAGTGAAAAATGCAGCCCTTTGCTTGATCTTCTCTATCTTTTCTAGCAATAGTACGTGGTAAAGCTCACATAATGATGACCAATAAAAGAATCTATCTTACAGTTGTTCATTACAGTATGGTGCAGGAGTACAGGAGTTTTCTAAAGCTAACTCAGGTTATGTTTGTCAATAACGTAGAGCTGGCTGTTAATCGGAACTTGTTCGCAGTTGTTTCGATCGCGGTGCCATTTAGTAGTCATGCAGCACAGGAGAAGTGCGGAAAGTGCTGTGAGAACGTTCTACAAGGGAAGTGATAGTGTGACTGCTACGCAAAGGTTATTTCGACAACATTACCAGTTACGACGTCATGGATGTGGCTCATCTCCTCATGTGATTACATCGTGGGTGCGTAAGTTTGAATGAACTGGTTTAGCCTTGAAAAATAAGTCAACGGGTGTCATTTGAAGGGTACGTAGTCCAGCGAACATTGTCGCTATTGGAGGTTCCATAGAGAGGTGCCCTCGGCGCTCCATTCGACAATCTACATCTGCACTACAGGAGAAATTAATGTTCCAGACCTATAACTTACAGACTTTGCATCATTTAACTCCAAGAGTACTGGATGGTATGAATGGCTGGAGAAACCCGAAAGGCATGATCATCCACATTAAAAGCAAAGGTCTATCCCAGAGGCATCCCCCTTTCGCGAAGTATGAGCGCTGTGTGTTATTTAGATGTAAATGTTCGGTGTAGGTGACTGTAATGTGTGTGCGTATAGCGTGGTCTCACGTACGTGGTGGATAATGAGAGATCAGACAAACCCAGTGCCGGCACTTAGCCAGTTTCCTTAATAACATACGTTTACCAGATGAAGCCATCCGGACCCCTTAACGGATACTTTATTATAGAGATTTTTTTGTTACTTAGCCTCAGAAAATCCTTGTGAGTTTCACGAGCTTGCAGTACGTAGCGCCCACGCTACGGTATGTTTGGTGTATCATGTCCTGGTGTCGTTGCTTTTACTTCTTTGAACAGGAGGGCGGCATTGCAACAACATTCTTCTGCTACGTATGTTGATAATATACTTTAGATTGCGGTTGGTCGATGTTAATATCTAATATACATGGTTTTCATTAGGACGGAGCCCAGTCATATTCTGCTAGACAACCGAGGGATCCTCAATGCCTAGTTTATATATTTTTCGGTGCCGGAGCGGACCTCTTCAGTCATACAACACCCGCTCCCTCCACCGTAAAAATAAGTTTGGTTTTAGAAAACATGTGATAAAACTTGTAATGAGAAATCATTTTTACAAAATACCATTCTGAATTTCAAGTTTTTCAAACACAATTTCTTACAATCATAATAATAAAACTACGGGGTTTAATATAAACCACAGGCTTTACCGTCGTGCCCGTCACAGGGTCATTTACTTCCCAGCTCTGCTCGGTGCATATCGGCCCATGCCTTCTTGACTACGACGTCATTTTTTCAGCTGCTGCCAGCCGCAACGTTCTAACAGTTACCGGTAAGTACCGATCATAATTTCGGAAAGAGGTTCATTTATCTTGGGCATACTGTACACACACATACACACACACACACACACACACACACGTATTTACGCTGCGATTTAGAACGCGTGTACTATTTTAAATTCCTGGTGCCAACTTGTTGTTCCAGTAAGTGTAAGTCCCCTGGGTGGTGCCGGAAGCCTCTTCCGGTCGGAATTAAGCCCTGGGTGGAAGCCCTTCACAAATTGTTTGGAAAGCGCCTCAGTTGATGTAACGTGACATCCCATGACCTGCAAGATCCTCTGATTTAGTGTCTGCGGCTTCTTCCTCTGGTGACATCTTAAAATCAATGTGTGACGTGCACGTCCTGCATCTACCTATGAACTGAAACAGAACATGAAGACTAACTCACTGCCATTCCCGGAGACATGCTGCACCGAGAATTCCGGAGTTTCACTAACCGTCCTAGAATGTGAACGGCAAAAGAAAGCATACTGTTCCGATGTTGCTTTGAAGAGCCATTTTGTAAGGAAAAGATAAATGCCAATATACAGGGTGGTCCATTGATCGTGACCGGGCCAAATATCTCACGAAATAAGCGTCACACGAAAAAACTACAAAGAACGAAACTTGTCTGGCTTGAAGGGGGAAACCAGATGGCGCTGTGGTTGGCCCGCTAGATGGCGCTTCCGTAGATCAAACGGATATCAACTGCGTTGTTTTAAATAGGAATCCCCATTTTTATAACATATGCGTGTAGAACGTAAAGAAATATGAATGTATTAGTTGGACCACTTTTTTCGCTTTGTGATAGACGGCGCTGTAATAGTCACAGACATATGGCTCACAACTTTAGACGAACAGTAGGTAACAGGTAGGTTTTTTAAATTAAAATACTGTGCGTAGGTACGTTTGAACATTTCATTTCGGTTGTTCCAATGTGATACATGTACCTTCGTTAACTTATCATTTCTGAGAACGCATGCTGTTACATAGTGATTACCTGTAAATACTACATTAATGCAATAAATGCTCAAAATGATGTCCGTCAACCTCAACGCATTTGGCAATACGTGTAACGACATTCCTCTCAACAGCGAGTAGTTCGCCTTACGTAATGTTGGCACGTGCATTGACAATGTGCTGACGCATGTTGTCAAGCGTTGTCAGTGGATCACGATAGCAAATATCCTTCAACTTTCCCCACAGGAACTAATCCGGGGACGTCAGATCCGGTGAACCTGCGGGCTATGGTATGGTGCTTCGATGACCAATCCACCTGTCATGAAATATGCTATTCAATACCGCTTCAACAGCACGCGAGCTACGTGCCGGACATTCATCATGTTGGAAGTACATCGCCATTTTATCATACTGTGAAACATCTTGTAGTAACATCGGTAGAACGTTACGTAGGAAATCAGCATACATTCCACCATTTAGATTGCCACCGATAAAATGGGGGCCAATTATTCTTCCTCCCATAATGCCGCACCATACATTACCCCGCCAAGGTCGCTGATGCTCCACTTGTCGCAGCCATCGTGGATTTTCCGTTGCCCAATAGTGTATATTATGCCAGTTTACGTTAACGCAGTTGGTGAACGACGCTTTGTCGCTAAATAGAACGCGTGCAAAAAATCTGTCATCCTCCCGTAATTTCTCTTGTGCCCAGCAGCAGTACTGCACACGACGTTCAAAGACGTCGCCATGCAATCCCTGGTGCATAGAAATGTGGTACGGGTGCAATCGATGTTGATGTAGCATTCTCAACACCGTCGTTTTTGAGATTCCCGATTCTCGCGCAGTTTGTGTGCTACTGATGTGCGGATTAGCTGCGACAGCAGCTAAAACACCTACTTGGGCGTCATCATTTGTTGCAGGTCGTGGGTGACGTTTCACCTGTAGCTCAACACTTCCTGTTTCGTTAAATAACGTAACTATCCGGCGAACGGTCCAGACACTTGGATGATGTCGTCCAGGATACCAAGCAGCATAGATAGCTCCAGCCCTCGGAGCATTTTGATCACAATAGCCATACATCAACACGATATCGACCTTTTCCGCAATTGGTAAACGGTCTATTTTAACACGGGTAATGTATGATGAAGCAAATACCGTCCGCAATGGCGGAATGTTACGTGACTCCACGTACTTATACGTTTGTGACTATTACAGAGCCCTCTGTCACAAAGCGAAAAAAGTGGTCCAACTAAAACACTCATGTTTCTTTACGTACTACACGAATATGTAATTTAAAAAATGGGGTTCATATTTTAGAAAACGCAGTTGATATTCGTTTGACCTATGGCAGCCCATCTAGCGAGCCAACCATAGCGCCATCTGGTTTCCCCCTTCAAGCTAGTCGAGTTTCGTTCTTTGAAGTTTTTTCGTTTGATGCTTATTTCGTGAGGTATTTGGCCCGGTCACTATCAAAGGACCACCCTGCACATACAAGAACTTTCGTCAATAATATTTCTTTAGTATTTATTCGTGGAAATTACGATACTTAAAATTTTTCCGTTTCCGTTCGCCACCCTGTATATGGTTGTATCGGCGTGGTCTATATTCAACAAGAAAGGACCAAAGTACGTAAATGTAGTGACTATTTAGGGAGCATTTCCACCTTAACAGCTTCAGTTAACACTCACCACTAATTTTACAACACTATTGTCATTACACTTTTCGACGAAGATCACGGTAAAGTGTTTGAAAAATCGTGTGAGACAGGGTTTTCTATCACGCACGTGCGGTAATTCCCTTGAATAACCCGAGTCGCCAACTGACGAGTTTTGTCTCGAGGAGAGGATGGTGGCCAATGTTACGCTACATTACTTCACAATGAGAAACTCGATGCCGCCGGCCTTAAACGCCGTATTTGGTAGGTTTTTCTTCATCACAGAGTACGTGGTATGAATATAAGCAGTTTCAGGGTGTCTGTAAAATTGCAGATGTCTCGAAAACGCGTCGTTTTAGGTACGATTTGTTATAATAAAATGACAGGGCAGTATATGTCAGTAGGTAAAGTCTTTCTGTAGTTGATGTTCTTCGTGTAAAATGGGTGTGCTGTGGAAGTATACCTTTTCGCTTCTACGGTACTATGATGATCTATCAAAAGCCGAGTCGTAATGGTACAAAAGTTCATATCAAATATCAAAGTTGTAATGACACTTGTAGATGCACTTTTGCAGACAATGTACACCGTATACGGAGGTCTGGCTGCAAGTCGAAGCGGTAGTGTACTTGATAGAGACGTCAGCTGTCAGCTGTGGAGAGAAAGGTTGCAGGTTTGCGTTCACTTGCTTCCAGTATTCTTCTCCACCTTCTGTTTTATAAAAGATTCCTTGTTTTTATTATTAATTTAACAGACTTATCCTATGGAAAGGTCAATGTTATTTAATATAAATAATGTATATGTTGCAATTCCTGTTGCAAAAGTCAACGACTGGAAATTTTCCTAGTGGCCAGGAATCTTAACTTGACTCTCAGTCTACGTCGAAAACTAAACAAAATTACGCACTGGATGTATTTTTGTAAAATATGCAGGGTGTTCGGAAATTCCCGTTACAAACTTTTGTGACTTGTAGAGAGGAGTGAGTACATAATATTTCTGAATAGGGACCCATGTCCGAAAAGGTACCGTTTCTGTGTTACAGCAGCCTGAAAACATGTTTGCTAGGTAGGTACGAAACAGAGTAGTCATGGTAGGGGGTGGTACTTAGTGGCACTTGCGCGGAGTGACGTCCTGAGAAGGACTTTGTTGACATTTACACGGAGCCCATGACACTGACGGTAATAGGATGTTGCAGAAGTAGGACACATCGGCCTGTCCGCCTCTACCATCGATGTATTCTGGGGAGAGCCAAAGCCCATTTCTGCACAAAGTTGTCTGTCCCGGCATCAGCTTGTAGTTGCGTGGCTTTCACCAGAGTTGAGTACTGCAGTTGATCCCCGTCTGGCAAGTAGTGTTCAGTGTTTTAGTGCTAAGATAATGGAGTTCACCTCGACCACCAAAGGAAAGCCTTCAGCGACTTACAACGGACGTCAGTATACAGTGGACTATACACACAAACAAGAAGTGACTTACTGCCGTTGTGTAAAGAGTAAAAAGAATAAATACAAAGGAAGACTATCCAAAAAAAATAACAAAGCTTTGCGGGAAGGTAGCTACGTTTATATTCCAGATGACGCAGCAAATGATGTGTGAAAACATTTTGTCGGCTCAAAGAAGCGAGCAAAAGAAATAGACGTTACAGATTCATTAGTTTACGTTGCAGAAGTAGGGCAGCTCTTCAATCGACTCCACGACTTAGTAACATCGTTACCCAAACAGACGTGCGGAACAGTCGTTACACTGCATTAGGCGAAAATATATGAGGACTACAGAAGATCCTACAGATTCTGGAGGAATATTCTTCCAAGAAAATAATTTACTGATGAATGATGGTAGCAATTTTTTACTTGCAGTCGATATCAGGGTACCGAACGACTGAATACTGAGGTTTGCCAGCGAAAAGGGCCATCCGTGTTTATCAAACTGTGAATCACTTTTTCTGAATATAACTTTCAAGAGTTCGAACAAACACTGTAGACAGTTGTTTATACTCCACTCCGACCTTAATAGTTCTTGGGAGGAAACAAACACCATTCCAGTTGTTGACGCTTTGCTGCCAAATACACTCCTGGAAATGGAAAAAAGAACACATTAACACCGGTGTGTCAGACCCACCATACTTGCTCCGGACACTGCGAGAGGGCTGTACAAGCAATGATCACACGCACGGCACAGCGGACACACCAGGAACCGCGGTGTTGGCCGTCGAATGGCGCTAGCTGCGCAGCATTTGTGCACCGCCGCCGTCAGTGTCAGCCAGTTTGCCGTGGCATACGGAGCTCCATCGCAGTCTTTAACACTGGTAGCATGCCGCGACAGCGTGGACGTGAACCGTATGTGCAGTTGACGGACTTTGAGCGAGGGCGTATAGTGGGCATGCGGGAGGCCGGGTGGACGTACCGCCGAATTGCTCAACACGTGGAGCGTGAGGTCTCCACAGTACATCGATGTTGTCGCCAGTGGTCGGCGGAAGGTGCACGTGCCCGTCGACCTGGGACCGGACCGCAGCGACGCACGGATGCACGCCAAGACCGCAGGATCCTACGCAGTGCCGTAGGGGACCGCACCGCCACTTCCCAGCAAATTAGGGACACTGTTGCTCCTGGGGTATCGGCGAGGACCATTCGCAACCGTCTCCATGAAGCAGGGCTACGGTCCCGCACACCGTTAGGCCGTCTTCCGCTCACGCTCCAACATCGTGCAGCCCGCCTCCAGTGGTGTCGCGACAGGCGTGAATGGAGGGACGAATGGAGACGTGTCGTCTTCAGCGATGAGAGTCGCTTCTGCCTTGGTGCCAATGATGATCGTATGCGTGTTTGGCGCCGTGCAGGCGAGCGCCACAATCAGGACTGCATACGACCGAGGCACACAGGGCCAACACCCGGCATCATGATGTGGGGAGCGATCTCCTACACTGGCCGTACACCACTGGTGATCGTCGAGGGGACACTGAATACTGCACGGTACATCCAAACCGTCATCGAACCCATCGTTCTACCATTCCTAGACCGGCAAGGGAACTTGCTGTTCCAACAGGACAATGCACGTCCGCATGTATCCCGTGCCACCCAACGTGCTCTAGAAGGTGTAAGTCAACTACCCTGGCCAGCAAGATCTCCGGATCTGTCCCCCATTGAGCATGTTTGGGACTGGATGAAGCGTCGTCTCATGCGGTCTGCACGTCCGGCACGAACGCTGGTCCAACTGAGGCGCCAGGTGGAAATGGCATGGCAAGCCGTTCCACAGGACTACATCCAGCATCTCTACGATCGTCTCCATGGGAGAATAGCAGCCTGCATTGCTGCGAAAGGTGGATATACACTGTACTAGTGCCGACATTGTGCATGCTCTGTTGCCTGTGTCTATGTGCCTGTGGTTCTGTCAGTGTGATCATGTGATGCATCTGACCCCAGGAATGTGTCAATAAAGTTTCCCCTTCCTGGGACAATGAATTCACGGTGTTCTTATTTCAATTTCCAGGAGTGTAAAATACGAGAAACATATGAACGTTTATTTTTTAAACCTGTTAAAATTAACGAGACTGGAAGGATCCC
Source organism: Schistocerca piceifrons (assembly GCF_021461385.2). Taxonomy (NCBI): domain Eukaryota; kingdom Metazoa; phylum Arthropoda; class Insecta; order Orthoptera; family Acrididae; genus Schistocerca; species Schistocerca piceifrons. Next base: position 52,009,229 of record NC_060139.1, read on the forward strand.
TAAATCTCTGATGGTGGACTTCGAAACTGCCATCATCCAAGCAGTTAAAAGTTTGTTTCCTGTTGTTGGTGTTGGACTAATGGTTGAAAATATCATTTCATTCAATATTTATGAAAACAAGTTCAGTGTTGCGACCTCGTTCCAGCCTATAAGAAAAATGAGGAAATATGCTGTCACGTAAGAATATGTTCTGCTCTAGCACATCTTCCCCTGGAAATGTTCGACGATGGTTCGTTGTGTATTCAGGAGAGCATGCCTGAAAACCAAAAGCTTCAGGACTTGTACGACTATTTTCTGGACCACTGGCTCGATAACAAACATATGCCGAGAGAGATGTGGAATAGGCGCCATCGCACTAACAGCGTCTGAGGAGGTTGGAACCGAAGAAGAAATACATTAAAATCAAAAGCCCATGCGAATGTTTACTCACTAACATCAACACCAATGTATCAGAGCAGTTTGCCGCGTCTATGTGTTTATTGTAAGGGGACACGCTTAGTTACCTATTAATGTGCTTCAGAACTTTGATCATAACAAAAAAACTTTTAAGAGATATTACTAAAGAAAATATTCATCATATGAAAGCAAAGAAATAAATATCTCAATAATTTTCACTAAGAAAATCTATTTTTATTATCAGGAGGAACACTCAATTAATGAATCTGCAGTTCGATCAAGTTACCATATTGCTTTTCAGTGTGCAATGTGTTGCACTGTTTCACTGATTTTCGGGTTATGTTGACAGTGTGCAAACATGGCTACATACAGAATTACACACCTACTGTGTGGCGTTTGCATGATTAGTTTTACGGTAAAATCAGTATCGTAGACTCTTGTTTCCTCAGTGTAAATTTTCACGACTTTACGAGTCTGCTGCTACGATTAGGTCTATGGTTAAACCTATATGCAAATGCTGCTTTTTTACACAATGGAGAGAGTGAAATCCACCCACAGAAACTCAGACAGACATAAGCGTAAGAGCTTGTCTTTGAATTAGCACTACTCGAAAAATTGATGCTTTAGTAGACAGCAAAATAAGTGGAATTTATCGAGTTTCTGTGTTTTTTTGTGTTTAACTTTAAAGTAAAATGATAACAAATTTCAAATATGTCTTTCTCAATTTCACCCTAAAACGGCAGTCGTCACAAGGCTGCAACAATCGTAAGAAACTACCACGTTTCTTAGTTAGCATCATTAAAATTTTAATAGGGATGTTGAATTTCAACTTCAGTTCTCATTACTGCAACAGTCTTAAAAATAAATTTACCACGAAACGCGTTAATGAGCCACCCTGAAACGATACACTGTCGCTCACTGTTGGGGTGGGAGCGCGAGCCAGCTCGCACGAACAGCTGTGCTGAACTGCAAGATTTCTTAGTGTGCAATGCCAGTTAACCCGGCAAGCGCCCCAGGCTCCGTGCAAGGGTCACTCCGTGGAAATGTCACTCCGTGCAAGTGTTCCAAACCGGGAGGTGGTTATGTCGTATCGGCTGATGTCTTTTGACGTCCGCCCTACCTCTGTGACGTGGTTCGCGACTCATTCACATATCTGTGAGTGTTAGGGCACCACGTTTGCGTAATACACCGACATGATCCTTCTGAACGGCGGAGTTCTCGGTGAAGGAAGACCCGCTCGTCGCCTTTAACAAAATACTTCTCCTCAACGTCCGACTTCATTGCATAAACTTTCACAATTACGTAACGGCTTCGAGAAAGTGTACCTTCGCCATGACTGTGGAGCTCCAAGGAGATGCCCCACGATCGAACTCTTGAAAGCGCCCGTACAGCATCACGCTGAAGAGAATATGTCAGCGAGTTAACGAGATATTTCTTTGGCTATTAGTGAGTGGAACTGTAAAATAAGTGATGTACTGGTTCACGCCTAATCATTACTCCTACAATGAAGCGCCAAAGAAATTGGTATAGGCCTGTGTATTCAAATACGGATATATATGTAAAGTGGCAGAACACGGTGCTGCGGTCGGCAACACCTGTATAAGACAACAAGTGTCTGGCACAGTTTTTAGATCGGTTACTGCTGCTAAAATGGCAGGTTATCAAGATTTAACTGTGTTTGAACGTGGTGTTATAGTCGGCGCACGAGCGATGGGACTCAGCATCTCCGAGGTAGCGACAAAGTGGGAATTTTCCCGTACGACCATTTGACGCATATACTGTTGATATCAAGAATCCAGTAAAACGTCAAATTTCCGACATCACTGTGTCCGCAAAAATATCATGCAAGAACGGGACCAACGTCGACTGAAGACAATCTTTCAAAGTGACAAAAGTGCAACCCTTCCGCAAACTGCTGCAGATTTCAGTGCTGGGCCATCAACAAGTGTCAGCGTGCGAACCATTCAATGGAACATCATCGATATGGACTTTGGGAGACGGACGCCACTCGTGTGTGTACCCTTTGTGACTGCACGACAACAAGCTTCACGCCACGCTTGGGCCCGTGAACACCGACATTGGACTGTTGATGACTGGAAACATGTTGCCTGGTAGGACGAGTCTCGTTTCAAATTGTATCGAGTTGATGGACGTGTACGGGTATGGAGATAACCTCATGTATCCGTGGACCCTGCATGTAAGCAGGGGACTCTTCAAGCTGGTGGAGGTTCTGTAATAGTGTGGGACAAGTGCAGTTGGAGTGATATGGGGCTCCTGATATATCTAGATACGACTCTGACAGGTGACACGTACGTAAGGATCCTGTCTGATCACCTGCATCCATTCATATCCATCGTGCAATCCAACAGACGTTGACAATGTTACACGCTGTACGTCCAGAATTGCTACATAATGGCTCCAGGAATACTCTTCTGAGTTAAAACACTTCCGCTGGCCACCTAACTCTCCAGACATGAACATGATTGTGCAAATCTGGGATGCCTTGAAACGTGATATTCTGAAGAGATATCCACCCCTTAGTGCTCTGACGGATTTATGGACAGCCCTTCAGGATTCATGGTGTCAATTCCCTCCAGCACTACTTCAGACGTTACTCGAGTCGATGCCACGTCGTGTTACGGCACTCCTGCGTGCTCGCTGGGGCCCCACACTATATTAGGCAGTTGTTTCTTTGTCTCTTCAGTGTATAACTGATCGCATTACCAACATGTTTTACAGTGGTTTCAGTACAGAAAGCGTACGTTTCTGGACATGGGTTCAAATTCAAAACATTATCTACTCATTCTCTTCTACAAGTCCTATAAATTTGTAGCGGGAAGTTTCAAACACCTAGATCTTTGTTTTATGGCCTATCACATGTCTGTATCTTGCTGGTAAACATATTTTTCAGTGATGGCGAGCATGTTCGGAATGGGTCTCCCATTCCATTAAAATGAAATTACGAAATGAATCTCGATCCTGAAATCTGTGTGATGAAGTACGTTACTTCAGACTGATTCTAGAAAATACAACATCGAGAATATGGGTATTATGCGTGGAGTAACTGCTATTACACACTACATTTTAACTGAATTGAATCAAAAACCGAAAATAAGACGAAGACTCACCTAAGTTAACGAATAACGTGTACTAATATGCACCTCAGATCCAGCTGTACGGCCGGCAATTGCTAACAATAACTTTGTTTTACGCACGTGCAATTTCATAAGGAATGTGCATGATTTACGCGCCATACGCAGCCGCGATCGTCCGTAGATGAGCGCTAAGTTCACAAATTTTGTGGAGGACGCTATGTTCCCTTAGATGCAGCAGGTCGTTTCAGAGCGCGGACCAACCATAGTGCACAACACGTCTGGCGTATTTCACGATGAGAAACACGTGCCTTTAACACCATGACTACTACGAGGAAGCCGGCGGAAACAACAGAGGATCACGCTTGATACCGTGTGACCGCTGGTTGCCGGACGCTACACCGAAATACAACTTATCTTTCGCTAGTCGGTGAAGTTACAAAAAACGAAGTACAAAACTTCAGCAATATATTATATACGATCTCCCGTACACCTGCGTAAATTCGCTCAAGAAATACAAATTAACGGACAATACCCCACTAAACACTGTACTAAAGATAGTGGAGCATGTGGCCACCGATGGGCACATGCTGCCATACGTTTATTTCTGTTGGGCAGCGTGTTAACTGCTAACATTCCTCCCTTAATCAGAAATAATTGCCTCTTCCTCTGCCTACTGATTAATTTTCTTCCTCTCATCCCAGTACCCCTACTTGCTTATTCTATGCATAACTTCGTAGCACTTCTGTTTTGCATGTTGGTATTCCGGTTGCTATGGGTTTATCTATAGATTTTCATTTTTTTTATTTGTAATTCACTGTTGCTGTTTGCATCACACGTGCCGGCCGCTGTGGCGGATCTAGGAGCCTCAGTTCGGAACTGCGCTGCTGCTACGGTCGCAGGTTCGAATCCTGCCTCGGGCATGCATGTATGTGATGTCCTTAGGTTAGTTAGGTTTAAGTAGTTCTATGTCTAGGGGACTGATGACCTCAGATGTTAAGTCCCATAGTGCTCAGAGCCATTTCAACCATTTGCATCTACGTGCTGTCATTTTCTCATTTGGATTGGTAAGTGGAGCTGTAGAGGCTAGCGAATTGGAGTAATCTGATCTTTTCCGAGATTTTCTTCTCTCTGATTTCAGTAGAGGGTATAACACTACTGTCAGCTACTGCTATACCATAACCTTCAAGTTGCTGGCAGGTCGTGAAATAAAAACTATCTTGTTAAAGTAATTATGGTATAAAGCAACAGGGCAGTGTTACCCTCTGAGAGGAATTTTGTTATGTTGACCGTGTCGTACCTAACGGAGGTGGCTTATCGGAAGTGAAAGTTAGAACTACGTAAATATTCAGATAGTAAGAAATAATATTTTACCTTGCTACACTGTTTAAAGAATAAAGGAAACGGTCGCCAGTCTAATTAGGCAAGAGAAAGATTAACGTTCTTGTTTAAGAAAGTATGTGTGAGTACCTTTAACGGACAAACACAAACTGTATTTTGCCACACGCGAGTGCAATGAACTGTGACACCTGCATATGTTCACGGTTAAGATTGGAGGCTGATAGAGTAACTTTAACGGACAAACACAAACTATATTTTGCCACACGCGAGTGCAATGAACTCTGACACCCGCATATGTTCACGGTTAAGACTGGAGGCTGATAGAGCAGGACAGAGTATTGCATAAATATAACATATAATGAACCATACTATTACTTTAAGGGCTTATTCCAACTGAATGGTCTTTATAACATTATTATTAATATTCACTGCAGGATCAGTAATTGGACATAGGTTAAGTATTATTTTTCAAAACACTTTCCTAAATGAGATGGAATTATAAATGTTGTTCACTGCAAAATTGTGAACTGGTAACTGATTAAGTCTCTGTCAGTTAAATACTTTACTATTTAAGATGAAAGTTAAATGGAATCCACTAACAGGTTACTTCTCACTGTCTTTTGAATAAAGAAATTATTGTTTTCATAAATAGTGGTAAAGGATGACCTGTGGATCTTATTACACTATTAATATGCACTTTCAATACCCAAAAGAAACAAGTGCTTAGTAAGTATGGCTATACAACTTTCCACAAGTGCAATTCACGACTTTTACCGCCGTGAGACACAATGCTAACAAATTTACGAGATACTGACTCACCTTTTAAAATTTACTACAGGCAGCACTATGGTCAATAACTAAGCAAAACTTTATAGGCCTCAGTTTTAAGAACTTTTAATTTTTAAAAGAAACAGCAAATTGTGTTTTTTACCACAGCCTTCTACTTTCAAGTAAATGATTAAATAGGTGACTTTGGGACTCCACTAAACTTTAAATTAGACTGTTTCCATCCCTGGTAGGCTTTCACAAGACTATTATTACTACCTCCCACAATTTCACTAAATGCACAGTAAATCTGAACACTCCCTTCCTACCAAAGGTCAAACAACATTATTTAATGTTCTGAGGCTTTTATTTTTTTTTCACAAACTAGGACACTCGGTAATCATAGTTTAAATGGAGAGGAACACGAGAGGTGTTGTGATATGGAAAATATCAAGGTAGGTACATAAATTCAGTTATAACTTACCTTATATTTTAGCACACTAACTCATCCAATAAGCTGATCCTTCACTGTACATTATTATAGTATTCCGTTACAGTGATTGCGCAATGTGGTGGCAACTGCATGTTGGTAGGTAGATTTGCAGGCAGAATTGCTGGACTTTGTCCTTTCTTGGTGGCGATGATGGATACCAATTCCAGAATCGTTCCAGCTATTTGTCCATCCGTCCGAGGCATTCGACAGTGGCAGAAAAGCCTCTCTCGCAATTAACACAATATACAACTTTTACATGGCAGTGCACAGTTTCGTAGCTCGTCCCCGACTGACTCTCAGTTCCACCTTTTCTACCTAGGCCAACCACAATTTGCGGGTGGTACTAAGTTCCGTTCCCGGAACCACACCATCTCTTAACACAAGCTAACTAAAAATTCTAAGTGAAGGTCAGCAGTTTACATAAGAGCAAACAATCATTTTAAACAAAACATATCATTCGCACATATAGGTAGTTCTAAACAAAATTATTTAAACAAAGTCCAAATATATACAGTAAATTTTGTCTCCCTCCAACTGGTACAAAGAATTTAAATGACAAATATACTACTTTGCATAGAATCAAATCATGACATCGAAGTATGAACAAAGAAAGGAGTATACCATTTTGTGTTATCGATTGAAACACATTTACAGATACTCAATGCTATAACATTAAACTAAAGCAAAAGGCAAAAGAGATCTGTACAGCATTAGAGCTACGGTGTTACGAGGGGTGACAACAGACGAGTCAGACAGAAACATTGGAAACCACCTTGGAGCTGTACTGGCCCGTTTAACAACCAAAAACAAAGAAATAGTGTTCGCTGGTGATTTCAATGTAGATTTCCTTAAAGACTCCCCCAATAAGAACTTATTTGAGTTAGTAACACTATCATTCAACTTAATTCCCACTGTGAAGTTCCCCACTAGGGTAGCCAATTGCTCACAAACAGCCATTGATAATATCTTTACAGAAAAGTCCAGTGAACAACATTATATTACAAAACCAATAGTAAATGCCCTCTCAGACCATGACACCCAGTTCTTTCTGTTAAATGTTAATACTGAACAGCATATAAAATCTGAGCTCAAGAGGGTAATCAATTAGCCAAAAACTGATAATTTTAGGACACTCCTCAGAGACATTCACTGGACTGATGTTTACAGTGCTCATGGCATAAATGAAAAATATAACACTTTTGCTAATAAAGTGCTAACACTGTTTTCCCCCAAAACTTACCAAGTTTAGAGCAAAGTCTACAAAGAAGCCATGGATTACTCAAGGAATAGGGGTATCTTATAAAACAAAAAGAAAACTGTATCTGTCAATCCGAAACAGTTCTGATGTTCATGCTGTAGCATCTAACAAGAAATATTGCAAAATATTAAACACTGTAATATGGACATCAAGGCAAATGTATTACAAGGAAAAGAAGTCATATCAGATAACAAAATATAGACAGTATGGGATATAGTGAAGGAGGAGACCGATAAAACCAGACATGAGGAGGATCAAATAGCATTAAGAGTAAATGATACATTGGAGACTGATGTGTATAGTGTTGCAGAACTTTTCAACAAAGAGTTTATAACTGTTACTGAAAAGATGGGGTTATCAGGTTCAGTAGATGCTGCTATGGAACACCTCAGACAAGACATTTCAAGTAACTTCCATAATATGAATTTAACACTCACTGCCCCAGCAGAAATAATGTCCACCATAAAATCTTTAAAATCAAAAACATCAAAAACATTAAAGAATGTGATTGTGAGCTAAATAACATATTAAGCTATCAGTGTAACCAGTCGTTTATCAGTGGAATATTTCCTGAATAGCTGAAATATGCTGAAGTTAAGCCACTGTTTAAAAATGGAGATAAAGAAACCATCAAATTTCCGTCCAATTTCACTGTTGCCAGCATCCTCAAAAATTTTAGAAAAAGTAATGTACAATCGGCTTTATAACCATCTTATCTCAAACAACATACTGTCAAAGTCACAGTTTGGATTTCTAAAGGGTTCTGATATTGAGAAGGCTATCTACACTTACAGTGAAAATGTTCTTAATTCATTAGACAAAAAATTGCTGGCAACTGGTATATTTTGTGATCTGTCAAAGGCATCTGACTGTGTAAATCACAATATCCTTTTAAATAAATTAGAATATTATAGTGTAACAGGAAATGCTGCAAAATAGTTCAAATCTTATATCTCTGGCAGGAAACAAAGGGTGTTATTAGGACAGAGACATGTATCAAGCTATCAGGCGTCATCCAACTGGGAACTAATTACGTGTGGGGTCCCACAAGGTTGTAAGGGGTGTCCCACGAGTATATGCCTTACATACGATGACAAGCAGACAGAAGCTGTGGACAGTGTTAAATTCTTGGGATTACACCTCATAATAAATTCAACCGGGAGGAGCACACCATAGAACTGATGAAGCGTCTTAACAATTCCCTATTTGCAATGCGAATTGTGTCAGACATAGGGGATATAAAAATGAAATAGCTGGAATACTATGCTTACTTTCATTCCATAATGTCATATGGGATTATTTTTTGGGGTAATTCATCAAGCCAAGCTAAAGTTTTCTGGGCAAAAAAAAAAAAAAAAAAAAAAGTGCAGTAAAAGTTACATGTGGTGTGAACTCATGGACATCCTACAGTAGCCTGTTAGGGAACTAGGGATACTAACTGCTGTTTCCCAATATATTTATTTCTGAATGAGATTTGTCATTAAAAATATATCACTTTTTGAAACCAACAGCTCAATTGGTTGGTTCAAATGGCTCTGAGCACTATGGGACTCAGATTCTGAGGTCATTAGTCCCCTAGAACTTAGAACTAGCTAAACCTAACCAACCTAAGGACATCACACACATCCATGCCCGCGGCAGGATTCGAACCTGCGACCGTAGCAGTCTCGCGGTTCCAGACTGCAGCGCCCAGACACACACGGCAACAGCTCAATTCATGGAATCAATACTAGAAATAAGAATAATCCTCACTAGGATTTAAAGTCACTTAGTCTTGTACAAAAAGGTGTGCATTGTTCAGGAACACACATTTTCAATAACTTGCCAGTAGCCGTAAAAAGCTTAACAACCAATGAAATTCAGTTTAAGAGAAGCGCAAAGGATTTATTGGTGGCCAACTCCTTTTACTTCATTGACGAATTTCTCAGTAAAACCAACTGATTTGTGGTATATGTATATATGTGTGTGTGTAAGTACGATCTAACTTCTGCACCATTTCAGTGCAGTAATGTGTTAATCGTAAATAAGTATTATAGTAGTTGTATTACACGTTTATTACCTTATAAATAAATAAAAAACTTTTTTATTTTAAATTCAGTGCGTTAGTATTTGTAAAATGACTCTTTCATATAGTGTTCAATAAAAAATGACGATCATTCCACTTGGGACCTGTGAAATGGTACATTAGCTTATTTGTTTTAGTTGTAAATATTTGTCATCTGTTGTTGTTTTCCTGACATGTTCTACATCCTGGAGGACCTCCTCACCACGGATCATATGGAATGAAAGTAAATCTAATCTAATGTAATCTAATCTGCGCCGTGTATGGGGATAGTGCCACTAGACAGAGAAGGGCAAGAAAATGTTTTTCTTGTTTTAATAAGGATTGTATTCATATTAGTGACATCCCACGTTGAGGGAGTCTTTCGAGGTTCGATGAAATCGTATTAATCCACATTGACCAACGTCAGTGTACTGTAAAACCTGGGAATGTGATGAGCTGCGATCATTCCAGCATCGTACATGCAGTGCGGAATGTTCAAGATCGGGTCTACAGGTACCGCAGGCTCCAAGCACAAAAATCAGCAAGTGCCCATGTATGCACCTTTGCTTGCTCGTCATCAATTTGCTCGTGATCAACACCGACCATTCCTATCTTGTACCGTTACTGGTGACGAGCAATGAGTCTTTAGGCTAACATAAACTAAAGAAAGGAATGTTTGTAACCAAACAGAGCAGTAATTCCCTGGGTACACAAAAGATAATGTTATGCATCTAGTGAAAAAGCGACGGTGTGGACAAATTCTTTACCCGAGATTTAACCATCGCTGTTGACGTTTGCTGCCAACAATTGAGACGTCTTGCACACACAATCCAAGAACAGCGACCAGGAAGGTCGCGTAAAGTGATGCTACTCCACCACAGCAACCGCTCGCATTCTGCTAGACTGACAAAAAGCACTATACGGAAGATGATTTGGGAAGTCATTCGGTACACACCTCATTCACAAAATATTGCACCCTCAGATTTTCACCTTTTCCGCTCTGTGTCGAACAATCTTCAGGAAACGCCGGTAAGGGATGATAATGCGTTCCGAACACGGCTGTACGAGTTCTTCGCTTGAAAACTACATGGATCCTACAGTCGCGGAATCGCAAAGTTACCCCAAGAGTTGCAGACTGTTCTACATAGTGAAGGAGAATGTGCACTCCTGGAAATGGAAAAAAGAACACATTGACACCGGTGTGTCAGACCCACCATACTTGCTCCGGACACTGCGAGAGGGCTGTACAAGCAATGATCACATGCACGGCACAGCGGACACACCAGGAACCGCGTCGACCTGGGACCGGACCGCAGCGACGCACGGATGCACGCCAAGACCGTAGGATCCTACGCAGTGCCGTAGGGGACCGCACCGCCACTTCCCAGCAAATTAGGGACTCTGTTGCTCCTGGGGTATCGGCGAGGACCATTCGCAACCGTCTCCATGAAGCTGGGCTACGGTCCCGCACACCGTTAGGCAGTCTTCCGCTCACGCCCCAACATCGTGCAGCCCGCCTCCAGTGGTGTCGCGACAGGCGTGAATGGAGGGACGAATGGAGACGTGTCGTCTTCAGCGATGAGAGTCGCTTCTGCCTTGGTGCCAATGACGGTCGTATGCGTGTTTGGCGCCGTGCAGGTGAGCGCCACAATCAGGACTGCATACGACCGAGGCACACAGGGCCAACACCCGGCATCATGGTGTGGGGAGCGATCTCCTACACTGGCCGTACACCACTGGTGATCGTCGAGGGGACACTGAATAGTGCACGGTACATCCAAACCGTCATCGAACCCATCGTTCTACCATTCCTAGACCGGCAAGGGAACTTGCTGTTCCAACAGGACAATGCACGTCCGCATGTATCCCGTGCCACCCAACGTGCTCTAGAAGGTGTAAGTCAACTACCCTGGCCAGCAAGATCTCCGGATCTGTCCCCCATTGAGCATGTTTGGGACTGGATGAAGCGTCGTCTCACGCGGTCTGCACGTCCAGCACGAACGCTGGTCCAACTGAGGCGCCAGGTGGAAATGGCATGGCAAGCCGTTTCACAGGACTACATCCAGCATCTCTACGATCGTCTCCATGGGAGAATAGCAGCCTGCATTGCTGCGAAAGGTGGATATACACTGTACTAGTGGCGACATTGTGCATGCTCTGTTGCCTGTGTCTATGTGCCTGTGGTTCTGTCAGTGTGATCATGTGATGTATCTGACCCTAGGAATGTGTCAATAAAGTTTCCCCTTCCTGGGACAATGAATTCACGGTGTTCTTATTTCAATTTCCAGGAGTTTATTACTGACGACTAAGGCCTCTGTTACGTGTATCTGTTGTGTTTGTTAAAGTTAGAGAAAAACGCTACGAAATTACGCACCAAGGTAATACATTAATTTCACATTCTGTTTACTAAAACTCTCTGCGCTTAAAATTATGCCTGCCTCCACTGGTCTCCACGACCAACTGACGTGAATACACACGCGCTTCTTAATCGCACAACCAGCATTAGCAGAGCTACTGTACTCAACAAGTGACCGTCTGCCGGAGATCTTGAGGACGATAGTAACGTTACGGTCGCAAGATTTATGAAAGGAAAACACATAGGATTCGAAATCGACTAAGCAACAGAAACTCCGTACCAAGTACCTCCAGTTGTCGGCTGTTAGACAGAACCATCTTCTTTATGCCAACTGAGCCAATGCCACGAATACGTGAAGAGCGTATTTACGTTTACTGCTTTGTTTTTCACGACCCTGAAACAGTGAAAAACGTATCGTGGCAATTGTTGCAACGTGTGTGTCTTGACTTATACACTACTGACCATTAAAATTGCTGCACCACGAAAATGTCGTGCTACAGACGCAAAATTTAACCGACAGGAAGAAGATGCTGTGATGTGCAAAAGATTAGCTTTTCGGAGCATTCACACAAGGTTGGCCACGGTGGCGACACTTACAACGTGCTGACATGAGGAAAGTTTCCAACCGGTCTCTCATACACATACAGCAGTTGACCGGCGTTGCCTGGTGATACGTTGTTATGATGCCTCGTGTAAGGAGGGGAAATGCGTACCATCACGTTTCCGACTTTCATAAAGGACACTTGAACAGTGGACGTTACATTTCAGATGTATTACGACCCGTGGCTCTACCCTTGATTCGATCCCTGCGAAACCCTACATTTCAGCAGGATAATGAACGACCGCATGTTGCAGGTCCTGTACGGGCCTTTCTAGATACAGAAAATGTTCGTCTGCTGCCCTGGCCAGCACATTCTCCAAATGTCTCACCAACTGATAACGTGTGGTCAATGGTGGCCGAGCAACTGGCTCGTCACAATAAGCCAGTCACTATTCTTGATGAACTGTGGTATCGTGTTGAAGCTGCATGGGCAGCTGTACCTGTACACGCCATGCAAGCTCTGTTTGACGCAATGCCCAGGCGTATCAAGGCCGTTATGACGACGAGAGATGGTTGTTATGGGTACCGATTTCTCAGGCTCTAGGCACCCAAATTGGGTGAAAATGTAATCACATGTCAGTTCTAGTATAATATATTTGTCCAATGAATACCCATTTATCAGCTGCATTTCTTCTTGGTGCAGCAGTTTTAACGGCCAGTAGTGTATCATGCTAAAAATTGTTGTTGAAATGCGTACCTTTCGTATAAGACGCTGTTTTCCCGCCTTAAATTAATAAAAATTTAGCACATTTTTGGTGTTCCATTTTTATTTGGTTGATATACTCGTTTCTAGCGTTTTTCCATAAGTTGAACAAACACAACGGATACTTGTAGCCTCGGCTTCAGTCAAGAATCACAAATTCTCCTTCACTATTTACAGCAGTCTGTCTACGCTGGGGTAATTTTCCTTTACCGCCACTGTAGAAATCACGTGGTTTTGAGCCGAAGAATTCGTCGATCCTTATTTAGAGTGCATTTTCATCCGGAAAGGAAGTCTCTTGAAGGTGGTCATATAGTGAGCGAGAAGGTGAAAATATATGGCGCAAGATCGTAAGTTCCCAGCCCATCTCCTCTGTAGTGTTCTTTGTCAGTCCAACAGAGTGCGGGCGGGCGTTACCATGGTGTAGTCTTCCCGGTCTCGAACTGTGACTTCACTGTTCCAGCAGGTGCCTAACATTATCTTCTGTGAATGCAGGTGGCCTTTTTTTCTTTATGATAGCGCAAAGACATCATTTCTCGTCACCCGTAGCTATACGTGTTAGGACGAGCAGTCAGAGGTACGGCCATCTGGCAGTTTTGGCTTAAGACATGCTGTACCCGTACACGCCATGTTTGAAGCTTCGCTATTGCATACAATACGGTAGAATGATCACAACTTATCACATTTGCCAGTTTTAGGGTACACAAACGTTGAAACGTTTTTATTTAATCCTGAAACTGCTGAGTGAAACTGAACGTACTGTCACTTTGCTTTATCGTTTGAACACTGACCTACAGAATTTTCCCTTACAAATACAGCTCAAACTTATCCTATTCATTAATGACCCAAAATATACACCGATAACGCAATCTATTAATTAACAAGAAAAATGGCCCTGAATTAGAAAAAAATCCTAGCAATAACCGATACATATCATTAGTCACCTCAAAGAAAATCTTCATGGCACCAACTACAGCAAATACAGCACGTATACAGACAGCTTAATGTATAGATTCTAACTACTGTAGGCCCTAACTACTAATGGGCATGTGGTTAGCAAAGGAAATATTTTGTTGCAGAGCAAACAATGTATTTAGCAGATTTTACCTTTATCATGCGACATCCAGTTCCAAAATTGATATAATCGTCAATAATTCCACTATTCACATTTTACAATCCATGTCCAACCAATATTAAATCTCCGTGACGGACACACGTTTTGATCGTCCGCTCACGCTAACACTACTTTTAACGTCCATCACTGATAACCATTATCTTATAATCTCCATTACTTATGACTATTAACTTCCAACTGCGAGTCCGACCAGCCACAGAGTCTGTTACAGAGGGCGCACAGCGCTTTCAGTGATATTGCTGCAGTCTACAGCGCTGCCAACATAAAAACATATAAAAGGGTTGTTTACAACATGTATCATTGTGGATCAGTACGTTAAACGATCTTCATCAAACCTCGAAAGTATCCCTTTACGTAGAGTGTTGCTGATGTCAAAACAGAGGAGTACGTCGAAAAGGTTCCCATTTGTCCACTTCACACTCGATTTTATAGATTCCACAGCTCCAGTTACTATCTCCAAACGACAAAATGACAATGTGTAAACTCAAATAGCAACAGTGAACTACAAATAAAAAATGACAATCCATGCATGAACGCATAGCAACCGAAACACCAACATGCAAAACAAAAACGCTACAAAATGCACTAACGTCAATATTTACAAAGCATCTTCAGTGGTTTTTCTTTCTCCTCTTCTGTACATGTTATGAAATCCACTGAATTTTCCCTTTTGGCCTTCAGAATATGTACACAGGAGGAAGAAAATACCAATGGCCGCTGATAATGCTTTCGAAATGAAAGTGAAACACTTCTTGTGCAGTCTTAAAATGGGTAAAGCAATTGTGTATATGCGTACAGCTGATGCGTATTAAGGCCGTGCTGACAGAAATGTTGTGTATCTTTTATTTACATTGGTATTCGTGTTGATCTGAATGAGCAGACTAAACGGCGATAAGGAGTATTATTTAAAGCTGGACTGATGTCACCATGTAGAGAAGAGACTGTCGGGTATAGTGCTCATCGAAGGTTCCAGTTAGACTAATTATACCCCAGGAGACAGGTCACACGTGGGTAGCTTTGTGTGTGTGTATGTGTGTGTGTGTGTGTGTGTGTGTGTGTGTGTGTGAGAGAGAGAGAGAGAGAGAGAGAGAGAGAGAGAGAGAGAGAGAGAGACCGGGCTTTCGGGTAACGAAGAGAGAGAGTAACAGAGAGAGAGAAAGAGATACATTTTGCCACGCCGCAGTGGCAGGTTGATTAGGCGTGGTCCGGGCCGCTATTGCGACAATTAACACGGCCGGATTGCGTAACCCAGAAAGCGGACACGCATTTAAAAGCAGCCTGTTGTAATGACAGCAAGTAGCTCAGCCACACAACTCCAAAGCACCAGTGGATTGCGACACTACAGAGTAAATTCTGATACTGGTGGTATCTGCAGTTTATCAAAGCGATGGCCATCAGTTTACCCTAAAGATATTAACTCTAAAAGTACTGAAAGCTACTACAGATAATACCTGCATAAACCTGTGAAATGACCTGCCTATGGTAATAGTTTGAAAGAAAGAGGTAAAGGCATTGGAAAATTTGTGGAAAGTGATGAAAATTAAAACCATGCTTTAATTACATAATATAAATAGTAGTATAGGCAGTAAAAGTCTTTATATTAAAATATTTTACTAAACAAGAATTGTGTTTTGTTGTAAGTATACAAAAAAAAAAATAAAAATGAATGCCATTTCACATAAGGAAGACTTGTGCAAGGTCATGTGTTTCAAATAGGTTATTTATTGCAAAGAAGAGGAAGGAGATGGAGAAGAAGGAAAAGAAAGTGATGATGAAGATTAAGACGAAGAAATATAAGACGACGATCAGTGTAAACCTTCTATGTGGAATCGAATTATTCTTAAAAACGTCAGAGATTGGTAAGACAGAAGAGAAACAATCAGAGCAATCATTGACCACATTCGAAACTATGAACACAAACGATAAACTGTATTTTTACGAATGAGTCACGCGTCGGAATTCGGACAGCTGTGAGTGTAGTTTTAAGACTGTAGTTTCTCAGTCTCGATGTGATTATTGGTTTGTAGAGAATAGTAGGAAGAAAACACTACTACTGCGTCTGTGGAGGCGTTTACACATGCACAGGTGTGTTGAGACGGTGCAGAGGCTCCCTTTGTGCACTCTGGCAGGTGAAACATCTTGTGCTGGCTACAGGTTTTATTCCCGCTCGTAGTTTCTCGTAGCTTCAGCTTGCCGCCAAATATCCTGTGAAGGGAATTACGGAGATTTATCGTATATTATTTCATTGTTCTTACAGATGGTATCGAATAAAATTTGAAGATATATTGTTTTCCTGCTGCTCACTGTTCTCTCGAATCGCATATACAAAGAATCTGAGGTTTTATTGTTCGGCTGTAGCGATACGTTGACGCTACAGCTGCGGTCTAATCCACGGCCGCAAATTAAATCCGTCAGTCAGGCGGTGCGTGGGTTGCAGCACTACTCGGCGTGATATACGCTCCGCGGGAAGCAGACTCCAGTGACGTAACAAACAACGCGGAGGAATATATATAGCGGAATGTTTAGTTTAGCGTAAAACTTATCATAAAATGAATATAGAACAACACGCTTCTCGTCTTATCTTGCGGTTATGAGCTCTATTTCCTTTCTGGAAACACTATAGTTCATTTAATTTTAAGGCAATAGTATCTTTCGAATGGGTGATCCAAACAGATCATGGTCAACGAAGCCTATGTCCATGTGCCTACCGCCTGCAACGTTCTGTAACTGATTCATTTACAAAACTAATAACTTGTGGCGCAGATATTCAATGGGAGTGGTTGTGTAAGCACGGGTACGAAGTCCAGCACTTTGATATTTCAGCATGAAACTTGCTATGCTAGAGCGAAAGCATAAACTAACAAGGCAAGCACTGACACCCGAATCTCTCATCAGTTAGTTACTGTGATTTATTTATTTACATAAGTTACACTCCCACAGGAGCATTTAAACATTATACAACAGAGTCTACAACGAATAAGTCTGGATCGTAGCAGTCAACAGTTTCTTCCTTTCCCAAAACTGCTTCATTCGAAGTGATCTGGTGCCTCGTTCTTCTGCAGATATGACGTACTCCTTCTGTAGTCATATTTTAACGTCACTCGTACGTATTTGTTCGTCAGCAGCAACTTCCCTCCTCTAAGTTTAATTTGATGTTTAGTAATGTTCAATTCATTTGGATCCGTTTGTAAATCTTTAAACTACTTGTTTTTGTCTTTCTATTCCAAAAATTATCAGAAAGTAGTGTCAATAGTCTAGTACTCGGTAAACGAGAAATGTGGCCAAAAAATGCAACTCTTGTTTTTCGCATCATAGCAATCATAGGACTTTCTTTTTTGAAAGCAGCCGAACCGGGCAACAGTCTCCACTGACCATTAACTTGCTGTTTTTATTAATAATCGAGTAGAGTATTCTTGTACCAAGTTTTTGCCATTTATCAGTTGTTGCTTGAATATTTAATTTAAACAGTGTTTCACTTGCATATGTTGCCTCTGATTTTACGACGGTGGAATAATACCAAAATTCAGAATTTATTGAAAGAGATGGTTTTTGTTAAGTTGGTCACACGCTTCTCTGTGCTCGTTGTAGTTTTAATGTTCTAATATCAACTGATGCTCTTTCATTGACATTACAAATAATAATCTCACCAAGATATTTAACCTTTTACCACACAAATTTTTTTAAACATTGTGGAAAATAATATGGGCTGTATCAATTTTTAAGGTAGGCATCATTTCTGTTTTCTCAAAAGAAATTTGTAGCCCAACCCTTGCCACTACTCGTTTCAGTTCTTCAATCTGAAACTTTGCTTCATCGATACTATTTGCTAAGAACGCAAAGCAGTTAAGTGGAATCTTTCTTCCATTCTCAACAGAATGTGGACCGATTTAGTTCCATTTTGGCATGAGTTTCTCAGTACACAATTAAAAAGTAATGGAGACTATACACCACCTTATCGAAGGCGACTTCGAATCTCAGAAGGTTCAGAGAATTCGTTTCTAAACTTCATTTAGTATTCTGAAGAGTGACCACAATGAGGTTGCCAAATTTCTGAAGTAAACCAAATTCTGTAAGGATAGACACGAGAGATTCACGATGGATACTATCAGGCTCTTTTAAAATCGAGGAAGGTGATCACTATCTCCCTATCCTTGAACTTTTGGTTTTTTATTATCCATTTAAACTAATAAACAGCATTGTCCTGAACGAAACCCTCCTCGTATTCACCTAATTTACCATCAAGCTGTTCATGGATTCTGAAATACAGACATTAGAGAAAATTTTGTATGGTATGATCATTTATCTCATTGAGCATTCATATACAAGAAGAACCGGTACTGAAATAAATGTGGCTTAACAACATCAGCTCACTTGTTGATATGATGGTAGCCAACTACAAAAAAAGCGTTAATCATGGACAGGACTGACAACACTTATGAACATCACAATGTACACCTGACATGTAAACTAACGTGTAATCAACTATTAAGGTACAGTGTTAGACATAAAACCTGGCCTCCAGGAAGGTGACATATTATGATGCCTTAATGTTAACTTCAGTGGAAGAAATTAATGAGTGATCCCTAACAGATAATGCTCTAGAAATGGCCGTGTGAACACAATATATTGCATTTGGTGGCACAAAAAGTGCAAAAAGTGCACTACGAACTTGTCCCCTGGAGCGAGTGTCACAGCTGGTATTTGCTCAAACAACTGAGACGCCTTTCTGTTGGAATGTTAGAAAAACGACCGATGAAGTAGCATCAGTCACTCGTTTTACAACAATAGTCAAGAAAATTGGTTTCCAAATGAAAACGCAATTAAAACCTCATTTGACGACATATTTAACCAGTAGGTTTCTACAGCCGAGAAATGCAATCCAAGTGAGGCCTATTCCTCTAGTGGTCTCTGCTGTCTGGTACATTTTTCCAAGTTTGATTTTAAGGCATAGATAAAAGTAATCATTTTTCACTTCCACTGAATGGTTTTCGATGGAGACCATAATACTGACCGAGCACAAGGCTTCGGTGTTTTAGTGGTTAATTTTGAGGCCTTTGGGAGGAAATTTGGGTTGCGGGTCGTTGTTGACAATCAATTTGTGTCACTGCTAAAGAGGATATCAGCAAAGGAAAGCTGGATGAGCCTTTTTCCATGTTGATAACTTTATGTCACTAGGATAAACACTGTACACTCATTATAATACCTCGTGCATACAGGTATCACTGCGCAAGTGTGATCCATGAGGAGAAAAGGTTCTGCATTAGCAGCAATCTCGTTGGCTGCGTTACATATTAATACCCGGATCGGCGGAAGCAGAATTTAGTCCGTCTCTAAGGCATATACATTTATCTTCATGGATAAGTACAGGATTATGGTAATCTTATTAGGCGCAAACTGAAACTTGACTATAGACTGATAGAGACAAATGCAGACTGGTACAGACTAATGCAGACAAATGCAGACTGACTGATTGGAAGTCTGTACATTCGTTGTAATACCTCGCACATTCAGGTATCACTGCGCGAGTGTGATGCACGCGGAGAAAAGGTTCTACGTTAGCAGCAATCTCATTGGCTGCATTACATATTAATACGCTGATCGGCGGAAGCAGAATTTGGTCCGTCTCTAAGGCAGCGCCATCTCGTAGTGCGGAGATGGACGAGTGCTGCGCCTGCGCTGTTGTGCTTAGCGGGGCGCGCACTAGTGGGAAAGTTGTGTACGCGCTGACTACGCGGAACTATGTATACAACAGCGTGCTCGTTTTATCGTACTGTGTACTGACCAGGTCTCGTTCGTGCGGAACGATTACTGGCAGTCTATGAAGATGGACTCTGTACATTTCTCTGTCACTGTACGTACTACTTGGATATGGTCAGTAGTGCTGGATTCTGTTCTGAATCGTTCTTATTTGATGGGCTTGTGGTAGTCAAATTTATCACCCAGATAGTTCTTAAATATTTAGCAGCTTGTAAATATAGAAACAATCCTAATACGTCTGGAACTCTCAATATTCCTATTGTCACCTTTGTTGAAGAGGAGAATGGCTTTGGCATACTCCATGACAGGGAATATACACTTCCTCAAGACATTTATGTAATAAAATTGCGAATAACCTCTTCCAGACATGATCTAATCTTCTCCTGGTACCTTAAAATTCTAGAGTTATATCAGAGATATTTCCATTTCATTTTTAACAATAGCTTTCTGTTCATATCATACCGCGTTCGTTATATTCATCATGATTCAACATGGAGGCTTCACCCTATCAATGATTGACTGTTGAGCTTGTGATAAAAGTCCTTGACAGTTTTTTCATAAGTTTGTCTTTTTCAGTAACAACTTCTACTTGAGCATTACGAATGTTGCGGATGATAAGCTTCCATTTTGATTGCCTGTAACAAAGAACTCTCTTGTTCACATTCATTTTGTTAGCCTCCTTGATTGGTCTTGTGTTTTTCAATTACTGATCTGTTCTGATGTTTTTTATTGAGGTCTCTGTATTTGGGTTAGTCTCTGTCAGTGTTATGCACTTCTACTAGAAGTTGTGCTGTTTCGAGGCTGAATCCAAGATCTCTCGGATTTTGGAATGACTGACTTTTTTCCTGCTTTTCGGACACTGTCGGTAATTCCTGTTGAAAGTTTGTTCAGTTCCACTCCTCTTTGTTGGTAATTTCTAGTCGATGGCTCAAGTCACATCTTTTCTCTTTCAGCTCATTTGTTGTTGGTCCATAGTTTCATTTAATCATGAATTTCTGTCGATTTGACTGCCGATGTGGATCATGACACTATGGTCATCTGTGAACTTTACTCCTGTCTTAGTGTCAAAAAGATGAAGTACTGAGGAAAATGTGAAGATCTCTCAATGTTTTTGCTGTTGTCAGACCTTCAGAGAATTGGTACGGTCATTCATCGATTGAATTGGAAGTAGATGTGCAGGCAAAACTGATTTCAAGGCTAATTTTAGCATTCAACTCACGGATCATGTGGATCACTCTGTCGACATTGGACATGATCTTGGTGTTAAGGGATCCCCTCCTGTTGTGAATCGGCAGAGCTGTTCGGCCAATACGCAAATTCATGTCAGAGTTGTTCTGAAATAGGTGTCCCAGACTTGAGAATAGTTGTCGCTTTGCTTTTTAGCCTCGTCTCACTGATCGTGAGTATGTCCCCTTTAATATTGTGCAATAATTCATGTTCCAAACCGAAAAGATATTCTTCAAATCTCATAGTGCACATACTATACGTTGAAGCATAGAAAGTTCCATTCACTCATTTTCTCCCTACTTTCTTTGTGTTTATTTTAGTGTTTAATTTCATTAGAAGATTTTAGCCACCCCTGCCCCCTACTTCCCAGAATCCACTTGGTAGATACTTCAGTTTGGGATTCCGCGCCTCCAGGACTACATACCTTGGGTGTGCTTGTTTTAAATTACGAAATTTTCGTTCGTGGAGGGTTTGGACCACACCTTATCACTCTAGTCCAGTGTGGGGCTGGATGCAGTGTGTTCGGGGGCTGTACAGAAATTATTACAGATTTGGATGCATGTGAGATGTAGGGCATATTACCCTAGGATATGGAGTCGAGGAAGAACAAGTGCTTGTATAAAAACGTTATGATCGCTACTCCCTCCAACCAACAGGATCGTTAGAGGAAACCATCTACGACCACAGCCTTCACGTAACACATTGGTAATTCTCATATGAATAATGTTACAGCCTAAAGGCGCCGTTTCTTTAAAATGATCAGGACCTAAATTAACGACGCTCTGCGCCGATTACCAGAATGCTCAACTCATTCTCTAGCTCTTAACAATACTCCAAGAAAAACAGATCCTCAACATAGTCATTTTCCTGCTACTGATAAAAACATCAGCGATGGTAGTATCGTAATCATTGCTAGAATTTTCGTCGTTCATACAGTATTGATGAACTGAATGACATTTCTGCTTAAGGATTACTTATTCTAGACATCACTGCCAACGATCTGCGTTCTATGTTCCAGTCTCTGGTGATCACAGTTTCTGCTTTCCTGTTAGCTGGCTTCATTTTCCCTACTGCATTTTGAGCCCATTTTCTCGGTCATCGGTCATGTACGTATAGCATACTTGGTGGTATGATTTTCTAATTCAAGTTAATCTACTAGAGGTATAAGTAATCTCAGGTGAAGGGATGGATCAATCTCATCATTTATTTGATCAGTGAACGTCATTTCACGTCCCTATCCATTCCACAGTTGATCATGACTGAGTCGATATGATTGTGCCTGAATTTCAGATGATTTTGCCGGCAACCACAGATAGAGTGGATGGTGTGGAGTACCTGGTATGGTAGTTCAGTAATGGACGATAGGTGACAGCAGAGCCGAAGATGAACTCTAGTTTCACATTTTGTCGTGAATGACTTGGGCACAGCCAACTGACCTCTCGCCCCGCCATCGCGGTATGAAAGTAGAACTGCTTCGCTTAGGAATCACGCCAGGCACTCTGTACCAGATTAGGCATGTGCGTGTTCATGATCTAATGGGCTAACTCGTTCCAGAGTAGCTACAGGTATCTAAATATGTTGGTTTAATTAAAAAAATGTGGCATCTTCTCTGTTCCAATATTAGGCATTTTAGGCCATTGTTTTGACATTCCATATTATGGGGCTTTCAGTTAACTTCATCACGAGAGGGCGGTTTAGTAGTACCAGCTTTGTTCGAACATCAACCATCATACTGCATGTCTAGAGCCATACGACTTCAGCATTGTGAGATAGATTTCGTGTGAAATCTATTTGCTTAGGAACTACAGTGTCATGTAGGGAACTTTCCATGAAGTTAATCCGTTTTCATCATAGTCTTTATGCAATGCAACGCTACATGTATATGATCCCATTCTTCTTCTGTACCGAATAATCAATAGTGAATTAGCGTCCTTAAGCACTATCTCAAACTTTTAAGAAAGAAACCGTACGTATTTACAGTAATGGCCGTTACTGATCACTCCCATTTTTCTCTGCTTGGTTCAGTAATATTTGTGATTAACATAAATCATTGGCCGCGTCCTCTAGATATACGAGTGTGGATGAAATACCTAATGTTTGTGGTGACTCAGTATAATACCCTAGTCTGCCTGATGCGAATCTTAGTTCAGTTCACCACCCTTACACTCTTGTATTTAATTTTAAGGAACGTATATAATTGTATGCTCTTACTTACCATCTACAATTTGTCTGGTAATTGTGATTTTAAATGCTGCTGATGACGGTACCAAGTGTATGTTCTATTTCTCTAAATAAGTCTCGGCATTCCATTATGAAAATAATCCCTCTGTTTCGGTAATTGATTGCTACCTCTTAAGCTTCCTCCATCCTCCGTCATGTACTTTGTTATAAGAGACACGCAAGCCATATGGGAACTTCAAGGGTTTGAGGCAACACCGTAAGGAAGAGAGGGAGCTGTAATATACGTCAACACAATATCCAGGACTTTGCCTTCCATGACCTTCTAGCTTGTCATTACGTTATCCGTTGTTCTAATTAATTAGTTACCCTTCCTGTTGGGTGATGTCCGTTGTGTTATCATTAAATAATCCAAGAATGCTATGTAGTGAACATAGCGTAGCTGGAATCGCACGTACTTATCAGTGTATGGATCAACATTAGTCCCTCCGGTAAACGCCTGGATTCAAAAGCGCAAGGTAAATTGCAAAGCCCCCCAGGGGCTCAGCATTCATTTGCTGGGTACGGGCTTGGCGACCCCGGGGTTCCTGAGCTGGGGACTGGTAAGCGCCACCTGTCCCCCGTCACCGTAAGCTCTGAGTACACTTCAGCGACCACCGTGCGGCGCGGCGGTGGAATGTTGTGTGTCTCAGGGAATGGGGATCTTGGCTTGGCCGCCCGGATCGCGAGGATGGAACAAACCTCTATAAAAAAACCCTCAATCTTCCGGTGTGCTCCGCGCCTATGAGATGCATGGCTGTTGAGGTGGAACAGTCGCAAGCGGGCAACCTCTGGGGCACCTGCCGCGCCCCAGTTGTATACGGCTTACTCAGGCACGCGGGGCTCTGTCTGAGCGGACCTTTAGTTCCCTAGCTGCTCGTGGGACCGCAATGGACCCTTCGACTTCTACATTTCCCCCTACCAGTGGATTGGGTGGGCCGCTGGTAGGCAAACACACCCCTTCGAAAAAGCGACTTCGTGCTTCGAGTCCTCCAGCTCCTGGTGTTGCTAGAGATTTATCAGACTGTTGTAACAGAGCACATGCTGATAATCAGAATGTGTTTTTGATTATTAAACGAAAGGAGGGTAGCTTTGAGAGGGTTTCTCCCTTTTACATCCACAAGGGTCTTGAAGGAATTGCAGGTACACTGAAATCTGTTAAGCGACTGCGCAATGGTACTCTCTTAGTTGAGACTTCTAGTTCCCGTCAAGTCGCTTCTCTTCGGAAAGCACCCTGTCTCGGAGAGTACGCTATCGAGACCGAGCTCCACTCCACACTCAACTATAGTAAGGGTGTTGTGACATGTAGGGACTTGGCGGATATCTCCACAGACGAGTTGAAATCTGAGTGGGCTGCCGAAGGTATTGTTGATGTGCAGAATATTATGAGGCGAGTCGATGGGGACCTAGTAAAATCCGACTCGTTTATTCTCACGTTCAGTTGCCCGCGACTTCCAGAGCATGTTAAAGCGGGGTTCTTACGTTTGCCAGTACGGCCATATTTCCCCAACCCAATGCGCTGCTTTAAATGTCAGCGCTTTGGGCATACTACACTGGGGTGCAATGGGATAGCCACTTGCGGTAAATGTGGTCAGCCTGCCCATGAAGGAGCTGATTGTTCATCGCCTGTGAAGTGCGTGAATTGCTCTGGGAGTCACCCTGTCTGGAGCCGGGTCTGCCCCATCTATCTCGACGAACGGAAGATACAGGAGATCAAAACATCTAAGCGCATCCCCTATGGTGAGGCCAAGAAGCTCTTTAAGGCCATGCAACCTCCTGTGTTTACTACATCTTTCGCTTCCGTTCTGAAAAAACCGGTACAAATGGCCACTGTTGCTACGCAAACGGAGGTTGCTAGTGTTAGCACTAATACCTGCGTTTGCCAGTGCACTTGTGCTGCTGCGGTTGTTTTGCAACCTGCAGCTCTCCCCGCAACGTCGGACAAGGCCGTGGTTGCTGACATTGGGGTACTTCCTGCCTCTTCCCCTATGGCGCCTTCTGCCCAGGCGAGTAAAGCTCCAACTGCTGACAAGGCTCTGCATTCTAAGCCCCCTAAGACCAAGACGCCGAAGGTGAAGATTTTGCCACCTGTGGAGACTGATCAGGGTCGGTCCGATGACGAGACCATCGTACTGTCTGACATCTCCCGTGGGTCGTCATCGGAGCTGATGGACATTGATGTCGACCGGGGGCGCTCTTCTCGCCCCAGGAATAAATCTCCGGCCAGTACGGGCTCTCCTCCAAAACACAGAGGCAGGGTGAAAGTTCAGCCACCCTGATCACTGGCTCCCATCTTACAGTGGAACCTGAATGGGTTCAGGACGCATGTGGCCGAACTACAACTCCTTGTACGTGAGTTCCCTTTGTGCTTATGTCTCCAAGAGACACATTTTCGGGCCACTGATGCTCCTTCTTTACGGGGCTATACCGTCTATCGGAAAGATGATCTGACGGGGGAAAGGGCAAAGGGTGGTGTTGCGGTTTTTGTCCGTGACACGCACCCCTCATCTGAGCTCCCTCTCGTTACAGACTTGCAAGCAGTTGCAGTTGACCTTCTTGTGGGTCGGAGGCTCACAGTCTGTTCACTTTACTTACCTCCTCAGGATGCGATAGACTCTGAGGCTCTCTCAGACCTTACTGGCCAACTTCCCCGCCCCTTTCTTCTTCTGGGGGACTTCAATGCTTATAATGTCTTATGGGGC
Organism: Schistocerca piceifrons; assembly: GCF_021461385.2. Classification (NCBI taxonomy): domain Eukaryota; kingdom Metazoa; phylum Arthropoda; class Insecta; order Orthoptera; family Acrididae; genus Schistocerca; species Schistocerca piceifrons. The sequence continues at coordinate 52,035,313 of NC_060139.1, forward strand.
TCGTCGACTACTTGCCCCAGGGGTCGCATTCTGGAACGCCTCATGGTGTCTGAAGAACTGTGCATCCTCAACTCTGGTGCCCCCACTCATTTCTGTACTGCTTCTGGGTCGTCATCAGCTATTGACCTTTCCTTTTGCTCTCCAGCACTAGCAGATTCTGCTCTATGGGAGGTTGATGCTGACCTCCATTCTAGTGACCACTTCCCCCTTTGGATTCGCCTCCTGGATGAGGCTATGGCATTTCCGGTACCGTCCCGGTGGCACCTCTGCAGGGCTGACTGGACACTTTTTAGCCACTTGGCCGTTTTGGAACACCGTGACAGCGTCCACGAATGGGTGGACCATGTTACAGCTGTGATCTCCCGTGCGGCTGAATTGTCAATCCCACGGTCATCCGGTCATCCCAAGAGGCGTCCTGTCCCTTGGTGGACCCCTGCGTGCCGCTCAGCCATCCGAGCCCGCCGTGCCGCTCTGCGCCGCTTCAAGTGCCGTCCCACGGCTGACAATCTTGCAACCTTTCGGGTGGCAAGGGCTAAAGCGCGACGCGTGATTAAAGAGAGCAAACGACGGTCATGGCAATCGTTCTTGAACTCCATCTCCCGCTCCACTAGTTCTACGAAAGTATGGGAAGCCATCAGGAGGATTTCCGGGAAACTCGGCCAGCTACCCGTCACGGCCTTGCTGCATCAGGGAAGTCTCCTCACGGCGCCGAGAGACATTGCCCAGACACTGGCAATGCATTTTGCGGAATCTACCGCCACTATTAACTGTGATCCAGATTTCTGCCGCTACCGCACTGCCGTCGAGAGGGGTCACTTGGACTTCCGGTCTCCTAATTCTGAACCCTACAACTGCCCCTTCACAATGTGGGAACTGGATTCGGCGCTGTCTGTGGCTCATGATACTGCGCCTGGTCATGATCAAATCCGGTATAGCATGCTGCGGCACTTGTTACTGCCTTCCAAGGAAGTTCTCCTGAATTGTTTTAATATGATATGGTTATCCGGCACGTACCCTGACTCGTGGAGGGAAGCGATTTTGCTACCCCTCCTCAAACCAGGGAAGGACCGAACGCATCCCAGTAGTTATCGAAGTATCGCCTTGACGAGCTGTGTCGGGAAGACGTTGGAACGCATGGTCAACCATCGCCTGGTTTGGCTGCTCGAGACCAGGCAGCTCCTTAGCCCCTCTCAGTGTGGCTTTCGGAGATGGCGTTCCACTATAGACAACTTGACCCTGCTTGAGGCGGCCATCCAGCAGGCCTCCCTGCGTAACCAGCATTGTCTAGGTGTATTCTTTGACATTCATAAGGCGTATGACACTACTTGGCGCCGCCATATCCTCAATCAACTCCATGAGTGGGGCTTTCGTGGCCGTCTCCCCATCTTCATTCGGTCCTTTCTTTCCCACCGCCTCTTTCGCTATAGGGTTGGTAATGTGCTATCTGATTTGTATGTGCAGGAGAATGGTGTTCCTCAGGGAAGCGTTTTAAGTGTCACCCTCTTTGCCGTCGCCATTAACAGTATTACGTCCACTATCCGGAGTCCTGCCCAATGCTCCTTGTTTGTGGACGATTTTGCTGTTTTCTGTTCTTCCTCCAGTCTTGTCACTGCTGGTCGACAGTTGCAGCTTACGATACGGCGATTAGAGGCATGGACTGCGAAGACGGGTTTTACCTTTTCTGCAGACAAATGTGTGTGTGTTCATTTCAATCGTTCTCGACGTGCTTTTACCTCCCCTGAATTGCGTCTGAGGGACACCATTCTTCCTTTTAGCGACACTGTGCGGTTCCTGGGCCTCACTTTTGATTCCAAACTGTCGTGGTTGCCTCACCTTAAAGACCTCAAGGTGCGGGCCCTGAAGGCACTGAATATTTTGAAGTGTCTGAGCCATCGGTCCTGGGGAGCAGATCGGGCGCGTCTGCTGCAGTTTTATAGGGCTTTCGTCCGATCGCGACTTGACTATGGTTGCACCGTGTATGGGTCAGCAAGGCCTTCGTATCTGAAGATTCTTGACGCAGTACACCATGAGGGTATCAGGCTGGCCACTGGTGCATTCCGTACTAGTCCCATCCCCAGCCTGTGTGCTGAGGCAGGGGAACCGCCGCTCGCCATCCGGCGGAAACTCCTCATGGTGCGACGGGTGTGTCAATTCCTTGCCTGTCCTACCTCCCCTGCGTACCCTACCGTTGCCCGACCGCCTATGGAGCGTCTCTTTTCCAGTCGTCCCAGGGCAACGAGACCGTTTGGGATTCGTGCCAAGCATTTGCTTGAGTCCCTTGGTGTGGAGCGTGTGGCCCCCCAACGACAAGGTTTTACTCGCCTGCCTCCCTGGTTGCTCCAGAGGCCCAGCGTCGTTTTAGACTTGTCGGAGTACCGGAGGAGCTGCACTCCTGCGTTTGTTTTTACCGCCTTATTTTACGATATTTTAACCCAGCATCCCGACCATGTACCAGTATTTACGGATTGCTCTAAACAGGGGGACTCTGTTGGTTGTGCTGTTGTTTTCCCTGATCGACTCGTCAAGTTACGGCTTCCTGCGGCGTTTACCATCTTTGATGCCGAATTGTTTGCGATCATGCGGGCATTGGAGCAGATGAGATGTGTCCCCAGTCGTAAGTTCCTCATCTGTTCTGACTCCCTGAGTGCCCTTCAGACCGTGCAACACTTGTACCCAGCGGATACGGTCGTCCAGAACATCCATGATGCCCTACTCCACCTGCAGCGGCAGGGGAAGGAGGTTTCCTTCTGCTGGGTGCCGGGGCACGCGGGAATTACGGGAAACGAGCTGGCGGATGTGGCTGCCAAAGATGCATGTTCCCTCCCTGACGTTGTTGAATGTGCCGTCCCCCTCCATGCTGTTACCTCCCTCCTGCGTTTTCGCGTTATGCGTCAGTGGGAAGAGGAGTGGCTGGCCGTCGGTGAAAATAAGCTGCGTCTGGTGAAGGCCACCACGCGGCCATGGCGTACTTCCTCCCAGTCATGCAGGCGGGATGAGGTTCTCCTCACTCGCCTCCGCATCGGGCACAGTCCCTTCACACATGGTTTTCTACTCCGGCGGGAGGATCCCCCAATCTGCAGTGCTTGTCGCGTCCAGATTACTGTCCGCCACATTTTACTTGATTGTCTTTTATTCTCTGACCAGAGGGCGGTGGTTTCTTTGCCACCGGATTTGCCCTCTATTTTGCAAGACGACGCATCGTCTGTGGTGAAGGTTTTACGGTTTTGTGTCCTGTCCAATTTGTTGCCACGGATTTTAGGGAGAGGGTTTTAATGTGCAGCTGGATGACTGGCTCACCCAGATTTTAGGTAAGAGGTCCGCCAGTCACGAATACCTCCTTGTTTCGCTTCGGTTTCTGTCCTCCCTTCCTTGTGTTTCCTTTCCTTTTTTCGTGCACCCCTTCTCCTCTTGTTTTGCCTCTGTACGTGAGGATTTGGAACTGCGTCTTTTCGCTGTTCCCCTTGTTCGCTGTTCGTCTTAGTCCCTTCACTGCATGTGTTCCTGTTTTTATACGTTTGGGCGCTGATGACCTCGCTGTTTAGCGCCCGTAAACCTCAAACACACACACACACACACACAAATTGCAAAGATACAGAAAGACAAATAAACATACCCTCTGCTCAGGAATATTTTACAAATAATTTACACCGCATATTATACCTTTAGCACCCCTATTTCAAAATGTACTTAGTTTATTATTCTTCAAACAGTAGAGGAGGCCTAAATATGTCCTTCTCAACAAAATCGTTCAAATGCGTGTGAAATCTTAACTGCTAAAGTCATCGGTCCCTAAGCTTACACACTACGTAACCTAAATTATCCTAAGGACAAACACACACTCATGCCCGAGGGAGGATTCGAACCTCCGCCGGGACCAGCCGCACAGTCCATGACTGCAGCGCCTCAGACCGCTTGGCTAATCCCGCGCGGCCTATGTCCTTCTCATTCTCAGTGATGTAGTTCACAAAGAAAATTTTTTTCCCAACCATGTCATAGTTTGTTCATGTTGGTTCAGTGTTAGTATAGATATAGTAAAGTCATTTACAAATTATTTTGTGTGCCGGTATTGAATCTAATAATGGGTTTTCACCTGAATCTCGTTATGTGACATCTGATCTCGTAATTAACTTCCTCGACAAGTAAAAGATTATGTAAGTCTGCAGGCTTTCGTGGCCGTTTCACTGAAGTTAAAATCTTCTGGCCACGACATATATCTTCTAAAATTATCGACGTTTCGACCCTTCTGCTGGGATCTTCCTCAAGATCTTTAGGTGTCCTAGTAGTGGACACCAGAAGATACTGAGGAAGATCCCAGCAGAGGGGTCGAAACGTCGATCATTTTAGAAAAAATATGACGCGGCCTAATATCCCAGAAGATTTTAACTTCAGTGAAAGTTTCTCCAATTTACAACTTCTAAATAACCTTTGTGTATTAATTAATACAGGTCTCCGAACAATTGCATATATGCTTCCCAGCTTAATTTTTACGAGTCCATCTTCCTGCTACTTTATCTAGATGTTACCCCAAATGCATTCTACATTTAACTTCAAATCTGCTGCTGACCACATGTGCTCGTTACTGCAACCAATCTCCCGATAGGCGCCAACAAAGACTCCTGACAACGAAAAATACCAGAAGATAGGCATATCGTGTAACTCATACTAAGCCAACGAGTGCAACTTGCAAAATCACCCTGGTCCTACGCAGCGCTCTGACAGCTGGGACCGGTGGACTAGGTGGTCCGGTTCTCTCCTAGTCCCCCAGTGTCCCTCGGACATCTCGGCGTACCCAAGCGGCCTCGCTCGCTGGTCCAATTACAGCATTTCCTCTTCTGCCTGTTAGTTACTTTCTATTCATTTGATTGGTTTTGTTTCGCCAATAAGGGAAAAGCTTTGTGAAACAACGAAACAATAACATTCCCTCTGCAGCCGCCCAGCATCTGACACATTGGTACGGCAGTAGCGTGGGCGGTGGCTATCACAGAGCGGAGCGCGCACGTCTGTGCTATATGGCCGCCGGCTCTCTGCTGAAGCCATTAGCTGGCTGCGTGCGGGTTGCTCATGGCGAGGGATAAGCCCGCCTGCATGTGCCGGTATAATCGCTTCAGATCTGCCACTACGGGAAACACTCAACCGCCACCATGAATGAGCCAATGCAGTTGCGAGCTACGGCGATTACCAAGGTAACCGGCTGCCCCGAGTTAAACTGTGCCAAATTGATTAATGTGAGCGTTAGTGTTAGTGTAAACAGATATCACTTCCTTTCTAACAGTGTGAGAGAGTAGTCAATATCACCCACTATCCAATTTCGCGAATAAAGAGAAATATCTTCATTAATTTGCGGAGCTGTCTCAAGTTACTCTTCATCTCGCTTTGCTTCGCTCTACGCGTCAATTACTACGTTCCTGGTACATTCAACATATTTTTTGAATAACATTTAACATTATACGTAACTAGTTCATCAAATATCTTTGAAGATCTGCTTTAACTCTGTTATCACCCGACGACTCCTCACCTCTACAGGTCTCTACGTGAATATTAAATTATATATTTCTTTCTTTCGGTTAGAGTTTTCCAGGGAATTCCTTCTTACCTCATACAGTTTTCTTTACACACACATCAGTGGATTTTTTCCAGTTCTATCTCCTCCTGTTTTTTTTTCACAATTGTTATATCGCTGCAATACACTGATGTGATCTAGACTACAGTATCACACTCATCCTTAATTTTGCACCCGTAATTTACACTCGTGGGGCTTCATACAGAATAAAATTCAGTCACTTTCTGTTCCATTAATACTGCTGTTTCGCAAATATGTGTGTTTGGGTAGTAGTTATTCACCATTTAGTGTTCTTCAGTCTTCACTCTTTCGTAATGTAACCCACTACCACATTATTCCAGTTCAGGACATATCTTTCGATACTGTGAGTGCTTATTCGAGGTATAAGTGAAACGAGCGGCCCTATAAACTAAAATCGTGCCAAACACAGTCCTTAGCTCGATATTGTCTACTTAAATTCGACCTCCCTTAGAAATAATCGCATTAAACAATCGTTTCTCATTGACATCACATGGCTACAGGATTTATGAATAATATCTCGTTCTTGAGACACAGGCACACTACAAGTGGAAACTAATATATATACACTGCTGGCCACCGTAAATGCAACACCCTGAAGGAAGCATCCGAATCAAGTGAAATTTACACTATGGGTTTGCAGCGATGAGATATGCAACTGATTAGAATTTCAGCGCAGACGCACATCACGCGCGCCTGTGGCGCCACCTCATAACGCCATTTAAGGCTTGGCGTTTTCGACGAGTGTACGTTCGGCACGTGTGTTTACCTTCTGGTTGTTTCACAAGACGATCAGTTATGCCTCGTAGACAACAGCGAACATCGTTTGATCAAGTATCCGAGTTCGACAGAGGAAGGATAGTGGCTTACCGAGATTGTGGATTATCATACAGAGAAATCGCTAGTCGTGTTGGACGAAACCTAACAACTGTAATGCGGATATGTGACCGTTGGATGCAGGAGGGTACGACGGACCGACGTGGTCTGTCGCATTCACCTCGGTGCACCACTGCACGTACTGATAGGCAGATTGTGCGCATGGCAGTGACGGATCGCTCAGTGACATCCCGAACCATAGCACGGCACAATGCGTCTGTAACGCATCATCCAGTGGCTGCGCGTACCATTCGACGCCGTTTACAGCAGAGTGGTCTGTCCGCAAGACGTCCATTGCTTCGTCTACCATTGACGCAGAACCACAGACGTCTCCGTCGCCAATGGTGTGATGACAGACGGATGTGGACGGCAGAATGGAATGACGTTGTCTTTACTGACGAGGCACGCTTCTGTCTGCAGCACCACGATGGTCGGATTCGAGTGCGGAGACACCGTGGAGAGAGGATGCTGGACAGCTGCATTATGTACCGCCACACTGGTCTTGCACCGGGTATTATGGTATTGGGCGGTATTGGATATTACTCTCGCACGCCTCTAGTACGCATTGCCGGTACTTTAAATAGCCGGCGGTACATATCCGAGGTGCTGGAGCCAGTTGTCCTTCCTTACATTCAGGGCTCGGCCACAGCCATATTTCAACAGGATAATGCGCGACCACACGTGGTACACATTGTACAAAGGCTCTTCGTCAATAACCAGATTGAATTGCTTCCCTGGCCGGCTCGCTCTCCGGATCTTTCGCCGATAGAAAACATGTGGTCCATGGTTGCTGAACGAGTGACCCAGATTGCATCCCCAGCTGCCACACCAGATGATCTTTGGCAACGTGTGGAAGCTGCTTGGGCTGCTGTAGCCTAGGAACACATCCAACGTCTCTTTGACTCAATGCCGAGACGTGTGGCAGCGGTGATCTCCAACAATGGCGGCTACTCTGACTACTGATTATGGCAGGAACCACATGTCACAGACGTCTGTAAACGTAATCATTTGATACTTGGTCAACATGTTATCTACAAAATAAATTTTGTTGTGCTACCTCTTGTCTTTCTTGGTGTTGCATTTACGTTGGCCAGCAGTGTATATATATATAACGCTCACCGGCCATTTGACCATCTTCTTCTTACGGGAGTCGGCAAAAAGCCGCGAGTAATGAGTATCATGGGCAAGGGCACTATGAATTTAGTGCGGGACAATAAGTTGAGAATATGGGCCTCACGGGAGGCGTGCCAGAGAGAAGTGCCTGCAGTCCCACTAGCCTGTGTGTCCTCGGTGGCTCAGTTGGATTGCCGGCACGGTAGCTCAGCGTGTTCGGTCAGAGGGCTGCGTGCTCAGTCTAATAAAAAACCTGAGTCAAGGAATCATCGATCAACTTGAACGGATGTCATGTGACGTCCACCCAGATCAAACGCATTGAACTATATCGAACAAAATCGAGAAAAAGATGGATAGAGCGTCTGCCATGTAAGCTGGAGATCCCGGGTTCGTGTCCCGGTCGAGACACACATTTTCAACTGTCCCCGTTTAATTATATTAACGCCTGTATGCAGCTATGGGTATTCATTTCACTGTATTTTATGATTTACGCTTTACTCCACTTCCGTTCAGTATCTCGGTATGTTTACAACATCTGTACACTAATTTATTATTTCCACTCCTATTCAATATCTAAGCGTCTTTATAATATAAGAAAAGAAATCCAACTCTCTAACAGGTGCCGTTTGTCTGTTTTACAAGAACAACGTATCTCCGAGACACCATAACAGTTTTAATCTTTTCAATATGCCCTCCTTTCCGACAACCGCATATCTTGCTAATTTTGGTAGAAGTACTCATTCATTGAAACGATTGACGTATGAAGATTTAAATACAAATATGCATAAATTTCGCACAAGTGCGGATTATGTATAATAATAACGCAATATAAACACAGGAGTAGTTTCACACGGAAATAGAATTATTTGCGTTGGAAGACAAAGGAGACGCATGCATAGGACAATCCACCGACACTATCAACAATTTAAAGGCCTCGTAATATCCTTGAGGCTGTTGGCACTTTAGACACTACCTCAGATACTCGACAGCATGCTTTTCAAGATTATTGCAAAATTGTACCAAAAAGTTTGCACGAGGTATTCAGTTCTGAAGAATCAAAGTACGTCGCCTTGACAAAATCCTAAGATTAATGCATATGCTAAGTGACGAGGGTCCAAATCGATGAATACATGAGGTAGTAGACTAACAGAACGTAATGCCAATGGAGAAGTAAGTGGACAAACTGTTTAGAATGATAAGGCACAGTTTAAAAGGAGCAACAGGTCGACGTAAATACTTGTGTTAGTATGGACAAAACGAGCATATATTTGGAGAAATAAAGTTTCTGTACCAGAAGTTAAGTGTGATGCGAACGGTCAAATGTCTTTCCTGATCTACAGTATATGGTCCGTTACATATCAGCATGAACAACGCATCCGTCGGACCGTCACTAACTTTCCTTGCAATAAGACGAAGAATCACCAATGTACTAAAGGGATGTAGAACGTGTTCCTATATCGAATAAATCTTCTCCTAAGGCGACGTAAAGAAGATTGTAGTGGCCTGAGTTGAGACCCCTACAGTCGTCGGGGTGAAAGAGCTCGCATTGCGATGAAGCAGGCAAGTCGGCGCCTTGGGAGCTAATAGTAGGCGCCCAGGCCAATGGAGAACCAACAACGCGTTCTTGAAAGTGACTGATGCTGACTCAGTGAACTCCAACGGACCTTACTCTCGGCGTGCTGCTCACGTAATTACGGCGTCGGGAGGGTGGCAGGTATCGGGCGACGAAAGGCTTATTGCATACGACGGGTCTGACTAACGAACACAGAGAATCTGAATTAACAGGGTACCCTCGTTGAAGAGGGTGTGCTTGGATAATCTCTCAGCATTTCTGCATGGTGTGGAGATTGTCCACACCGTAGCCGTTGCACCAAGAAACGCCAGGGAAGTCGATGCTTTCTTAGAGATTCCAGTCAAGGGCAGCAGCGGCTACCGTCCCTCCTGAATAATTCTACAGGCTGACAGTGCACGAGGCACTATCAGTTCGGCTCAGCAAGATGTAGGTGGAAGTATTAAATTCCTCTCACCAGTGGTTGCGAGATCGGCAGCCCACACCGACAGAATCTGGTAGACCAGACAGGTAGCAATCTCGGAGGCGGAAGTCACCTTGGCGCACATCGCAGCCTCGGCCTGGTGACTGGTGTAGTGCAACGTAAAGATTGACACAAATGCTGGAACCCTTAGTGTTTATTACTACTGTTGTGAGCCCAACGATGTGCGAATGTGGCCTACCTTCCGGGCTCATAAGCAGTCTACACCACCCTCTGTTTCGCAAGAACGCCTTTCAGAGCTTCAGCTTGTTGCTGTTCCGCTGTATCAGCAGGTGTCCTTGTGGAACTTTTACTCTCACGAAATCAAGCCGTGCTGTTAACAGTTATTACCAAGACGGGGTTGCTTCTGCTCGTAGGGGTCATGTTGCTGCATTTACAATTCAAGCGTGTCGCTCGTTCTAAGTGAGGCGATTTCTTCCTGTTTTGTTGAGTTTTCCGCGAATTCGGCTTTGTGCCTGTTTGTCGTTTTTGTTGAGACACGGGGCGTTGACCAGTATTGCCCTGGCTCCCTGCTGTCTGTACACGACTTCGCAATAACACATTTCTGCTGTGTAACAATGTTTGGTAGAACATAAAACCAGTAACATTACCAGTATTTCGGTATGAAATTGTAGATGCAATGTATATTTCGATTCGGCAGTGAGGACTCGGACAAACCTGTCTGAAGCATCTGCCTGCATCCAACATTTGTTGTAAACAGAAATGTCCTGACTGTACTTGACAGTAATTAACGGAAACGGCAGTAAGAGACAAATGTACAAAATATTCGTCCTCACACAATAGTATTACTATGTTTATCTGTTCGTACGTCAGTACTCTCTAGGTTGCTAACAAATCTTACAGAAAAGACTACAATTATAACACGCGAAAGACATGAGAGGTAAGTACTAGTTGAAAAGGCGTGAGACATAATTGAAGCCTGTCCCAGAATTTATACTATCATTGAAAAGGGCAAGCAGTAAACGGAATAATGGAAGAACGGAAAGATTAGTAGAATCCGGCGGAGGGGAATATGGTACCGGGGAAATGTAGAAAAGCGAAGTACAATACTGACCCAACGACTTATCTTCGGAAACGGATCAGAGGAAGGCAAATCTATGTCCATAGAATTTGTAGATTCGTAGAAGGAATTTGACATATTTACAATACACTATTGGAAATTCTGAACATAATAGAAATAAAATACAGTGAGTGAAAGGTTTTACCAGACATGTACAGGAACGACATTAAAGTGTAACGCTTGACGAATGTGTAAGGAAGGGAGTGAGACAGAACAGTGGCCTACTCGAATTTTTTCGAGTCTGTACACTGAGAGGACTGTAAAGGAATGAAGGAAAAATTTAGGAAGGGAATTAAAGTCAAGCGAGTAGAAATTGATATACAGGGTGAGTCAGGGGGAAAGATACATGCGTTGGGGGGTTACAGCATTAGTGATTCTGAACAAAAGACTGCAGTTGGGAGTATGTCCTATTCCGAATGGTTTCCGAAATTGCACGCGTTATATGTATACGTGTATTTATTTTCTGCTTTATTCAGACATTATCATTGTTTCCAATGTACAACAGTAGTGAGGAGGAAGTTGAGACGAACATTTATATTCACGACACTTCTGGGCTATAAAATCGGAAATATATCTAAAACTGGCTCACAGAAATTACCTAAAATACAGCGCATACGCATCCCATAGCAATTTTCAATATTCACGAGCTCTCTACGCTCGAAATATTAGTCCTAGAGAAAAAATGAACAACACATTTTTTATATTAACTTCAATGTGGTTTAATTTTTTTGCTATGACACGTTTTCGCTAGAGGCTGAGATTTTCAGGTTATACATGAAAAACGTACCAAGGTGATATTATATAAGTTATGTCTTGGAAACCACTTGGAATCGAGCATACGTCCATATGATGACCTTTGTTCAGAATAACTAATACTATCACCGCTTAAAGCACATACCTGTCCGCATCTCATGGTCGTGCGGTAGCGTTCTCGCATCCCGCGCCCGGGTTCCCGGGTTCGATTCCCGGCAGGGTCAGGGATTTTCTCTGCCTCGTGATGACTGGGTGTTGTGTGATGTCCTTAGGTTAGTTAGGTTTAAGTTGTTCTAAGTGCTAGGGGACTGATGACCATAGATATTAAGTCGCACAGTGCTCAGAGCCATTTGAACCATTTGAAGCACATACCTTTTCCTCCTGACTCATCCTGGTTCAAATGGCTCTGAGCACTATGGGACTTAACATCTTGGGTCATCAGTCCCCTAGAACTTAGAACTGCTTAAGCCTAACTAACCTAAGGACATTACACACATCCATGCCCGAGGCAGGATTCGAACGTGCGACCGTAGCAGTCCCGCGGTTCCGGACTGAAGCGCCTAGAACCGCACGGCCACCGCGGCCGCCGACTCATCCTGTAATACTGCTACAGGCAGAACAAGAACTCCACGGGCACGACACCAAGAGCACTTACTGAACAGTTCCACCACACACACAATAAGTAGTATGAAATATATTGAACAAAAGGTGCCTGTGTTAGAATAGTTTCTAAGTTACATACACAATACCAGATAAATTGAAAGTGAACCTTACAAATGAAAATGCCCATACAGAGAGACAGATCTTGTCTCAATAATTGACGCGAAATGTGGTTGCCAAAAAGCTGTTTTTTTGTTCTAACAGTCCTCCTTAAGCTGAAATATACGCACGTAATAGAAATTTTGAGGTCTGGGAATGTCATGGAATATCATAGGAAAAACAGGAAGAGCTGTTGTGAGGATTGGATTGCGTCTTGTAGAGAGATTATAGGATGAATATCAACAAAACTAAAACAAAAGTAATGGATTGTAGCCGCAGTAAATGCTTGTAGTCATCCCATGCAAAGGTGTCATAACAATAAAAAAGCTACCATAATTCGTCAAATTTTGTTTCGTAACACCATACTAGATAAATTTTTGTACAATTAATATAGACAAAATAATTTTTTTCCAAGTTGTAAAGCGTGCTAAACTAATTATTCGTGGTTTCTAACTGACGTACTCCTGCACAGGCTCGTTCAAGTAACGGGAATAGTTAAGTACTGCTTTCGAATATATTTTTCCCTTATTAAATGTGTCATAAGTAACATAACTATGTACTGTCCTTTCACTATTGAGGTCACATTGCCCAGTTTGCGATTCAGATGACACGTTCATGCTGTGTGTGGTAACGACCTCAACTGTGTCAAGCGATATTTGCCGTATCGACTCTCCTATCTGTATGTCGTTCAGGTTGTGACGCAGTGATTGAGACATGATGTTTGCTGGGAATAACTTCAAAAAACTTTTACATTCACCGCGAATAGCTTTCCGCGTCGCAATTTTATTCAGTTTCGTTCTGAAATAGTTTCTTTCATCAACAGTTATTAACTGTGTACTTCCTGTGATTTAAATGTTTGTGAAAACTGATTCAAACAGTCCTCGTTCTTTAATTTTATGGTTTCGCTGTTGACTCTCTACACACTATCACAGACTAACAAGTTTGATAGCTACACTTTGTGTTCCTTATTTATGCTAATAGGCTACTACATCTACATCCATGTGATTACTCTGCTATTCACAGTAAAGTGCCTGGCTGAGGGTTCAATGAACCACCTTCAAGATGTCTCTCTACCGTTCCACTCTCGAGCAGCGCGCGGGAAAAATGAGCACTTAAATTTTTCTGTGCAAGCCCTGATTTCTCTTATTTTATCGTGGTGGTCATTTCTCTATATATAGGTGGGTTCCCACAGAATCTTTTCGCAATCGGAGGAGAAAACTGGTGACTGAAATTCCATGAGAAGATCCCGTCTCAACGAAAAACGGCTTTGTTTCTATGATTGCCACTCCAATTCACGTGTCATGTTTGTGGAACTATCTCCCCTAATTCGCAGTAATACAAAACGAGCAGCCCTTCTTTGTACTTTTTCGATGTCATCCGTTACTCCCACCTGATGCGGATCCCCACCGCACAGCAATACCCCAGAATAGAGCGCACAAGCGTGGTTTAAGCAATTTCTTTAGTAGCACCTTCAAAGTGTACGGCCATAGAATCGCAGTCTTTGGTTTGCTCTACCCACAACTTTATCTATGTAATCGTTCCACTTTAGGTTATTTCTAATTGAAATCCCTAAGTATTTAGTTGAACTTACAGGCTTCAGATTTGTGTGACTTATCGCGTAATCGAAATTTAGTGAATTTCTTTTAGTACTCACGTGAAAAAGTTCACAATTTTCTTTATTCAGGGGCAATTGCCGCATTTCGCACCACACAGATATCTTAACTAAATCCTTTTGCAATTCGTTTAGGTCATCTCATGACTACAAGACGCTAAATGACAGCATCATCTGCAAACAATCTAAGAGGGTTACTCAGATTGTCTCTTACGTCGTTAATATACACTCCTGGAAATGGAAAAAAGAACACATTAACACCGGTGTGTCAGACCCACCATACTTGCTCCGGACACTGCGAGAGGGCTGTACAAGCAATGATCACACGCACGGCACAGCGGACGCACTAGGAACCGCGGTGTTGGCCGTCGAATGGCGCTAGCTGCGCAGCATTTGTGCACCGCCGCCGTCAGTGTCAGCCAGTTTGCCATGGCATACGGAGCTCCATCGCAGTCTTTAACACTGGTAGCATGCCGCGACAGCGTGGACGTGAACCGTATGTGCAGTTGACGGACTTTGAGCGAGGGCGTATAGTGGGCATGCGGGAGGCCGGGTGGACGTACCGCCGAATTGCTCAACACGTGGGGCGTGAGGTCTCCACAGTACATCGATGTTGTCGCCAGTCGTCGGCGGAAGGTGCACGTGCCCGTCGACCTGGGACCGGACCGCAGCGACGCACGGATGCACGCCAAGACCGTAGGATCCTACGCAGTGCCGTAGGGGACCGCACCGCCACTTCCCAGCAAATTAAAGGACACTGTTGCTCCTGGGGTATCGGCGAGGACCATTTGCAACCGTCTCCATGAAGCTGGGCTACGGTCCCGCACACCGTTAGGCCGTCTTCCGCTCACGCCCCAACATCGTGCAGCCCGCCTCCAGTGGTGTAGCGACAGGCGTGAATGGAGGGACGAATGGAGACGTGTCGTCTTCAGCGATGAGAGTCGCTTCTGCCTTGGTGCCAATGATGGTCGTATGCGTTTTTGGCGCCGTGCAGGTGAGCGCCACAATCAGGACTGCATACGATCGAGGCACACAGGGCCAACACCCGGCATCATGGTGTGGGGAGCGATCTCCTACACTGGCCGTACACCACTGGTGATCGTCGAGGGGACACTGAATAGTGCACGGTACATCCAAACCGTCATCGAACCCATCGTTCTACCACTCCTAGACCGGCAAGGGAACTTGCTGTTCCAACAGGACAATGCACGTCCGCATGTATCCCGTGCCACCCAACGTGCTCTAGAAGGTGTAAGTCAACTACCCTGGCCAGCAAGATCTCCGGATCTGTCCCCCATTGAGCATGTTTGGGACTGGATGAAGCGTCGTCTCACGCGGTCTGCACGTCCAGCACGAACGCTGGTCCAACTGAGGCGCCAGGTGGAAATGGCATGGCAAGCCGTTCCACAGGACTACATCCAGCATCTCTACGATCGTCTCCATGGGAGAATAGCAGCCTGCATTGCTGCGAAAGGTGGATATACACTGTACTAGTGCCGACATTGTGCATGCTCTGTTGCCTGTGTCTATGTGCCTGTGGTTCTGACAGTGTGATCATGTGATGTATCTGACCCCAGGAATGTGTCAATAAAGTTTCCCCTTCCTGGGACAATGAATTCACGGTGTTCTTATTTCAATTTCCAGGAGTGTAGATCAGGAACAGTACAGGACCTAGAACACTTCCTTGGGGAATGCCGGATATTTCTTCTATTTCACTCTATGACTTTCCGTATATTAATACGAACTGTGACCCCTCTGACAGGAAATCACGAATCCAGTCGCACAACTGGGGCGACATTCCATGGGCACGCAGTTTGGTTAGGAGACGCTCGTAAGGAACAGTGTCGGAAGCCTTTTGGAAATCTAAAAATATGGAAGCAAGTAGCCATCTCCTGTCGATAGCACTCTTTACTTCATAAGTGTTGAGAGCTAGTTGTGTTTCGCTAGAACGATATTTTCTGAATCCGTGTTGACTGTGTCAATAAATCGTTTTCTTCGAGTTACTTCATAATGTTCGAATACAGTATACGTTCCACAACACTACTGTATATCGACGTTAGTGATATGGGCCTGTAAGTCAGCGGATTACTCCTATCTCACTTTTCGGGAATTGGTGTGACTTGATCAATTTTCCAGTCTTTAGGTATGGATCTTTCTATGCGTAAACGGTTGTATATGATTGCTATATGGAGCTATTGTATCAGCATACTCTGACAGGAACCTGACTGGTATACAATCTGGACCGGGGGCCTTAGTTTTATTAAGTGATTTTAGCTGCTTTGTTACACCGAGATTATCGACTCCCATGTTTCTCATCTTGGCAGTTGTTTTTGATCGGAATTCAGGAATTTTTACTTCGTCTTCTTAGGTGAAGTAGTTTCGGAAAACCGTGTTTATTACTCTACTTTAGTGGCACTGTCATCCGTAACAGCACCGTTGTTATCCCGCAGTGAAGGTAGTGATTGTGCCATGCCACTGGTTTGCTTTATGTATGACCAGAATCTGTTTGAGTTTTCTGCCAGATTCCAAGACAGATTTTCGTTGTGGAAATTATTAAAAGCCTCACTCATTGAAGTGCGCTCTAAATTTCGAACTTCTACAAAACTTTGCCGGTATTTGGGATTTTGCGTTGTTTTAAATGTGGCACGCTTTTTTCGCTGCTTTTGCAACAGCGATCTGGCCCGTTTTTTGCACCACGGGGGATCAGTACCATCACTTATCAATTTATGTGGTATATCTCCCTCAATTGCTGTCGATACTATTTCTGTGAAGTATTTCCACAACTTTTCTACCCTTACATGATCAGATCGGAAGAAGTGAAGACTCTCTATTAAAAAGGCGTTAAGAGCATTTTTATCAGCTGTTTGTAATAGATACACTTTGAGCTTCTTTTTGATGGTTGTATGTGTTACAGTATCAGCCTAGCAGCAACTGTCTTGTGGCCGCTAATCCCTGTAATCGTCACGATACTCACTATTTGTCCTAGATTATTTGTTGCTAAGACGTCAAGTACGCTTTCGCAACCATTTACGCTTCGAGTGGGCTCATGAACTAATTGTACAAAATAATTTTCTGAGAAATCATTCGGTACAATTTCGCATGACATTTTGTGCCTGCCACCGGCTTTAAACGTGTAATTTTTCCAGCATATCGAGGGTACATTGAAGGCACCACCGACTATAATTGTATGAGTGGGGAAAATATTTGAAATAAGACTCAAGTTTTCTTTGAACTGTTCAGCACCTATATCTTCTGAGTCGGGGGTCACTAAAACGACCCTGTTAATAGTTTAGTCCGATGTCGTGTATAGCCCCTACCCACACTATTTCGCAGGAATTATCTACTTAAATTTCACTACAAGGCAAACTACTTCTGCCGTCAATATATATTCCACCACTAATTGTAAATAATGTATCCTTTCTGAACACTGTTACATCGTTTGAAAAAATTTCAGCTTAACTTATTTCCAGTTTTATCCAGCTTTCAGAATGAGATTTTCACTCTGCAGCGGAGTGTGCGCTGATATGAAACTTCCTGGCAGATTAAAACTGTGTGCCCGACCGAGACTCGAACTCGGGCCTTTTGCGGGCAAGAGCTCTACCATCTGAGCTACCGAATCACGACTCACGTCCGGTACTCACAACTTTACTTCTTTTATGTACCTATAAATATTTCAGCTTCTGTGTTTTCTATTAGGGCTTGGAGCTCTGGTTCTTTCACAACACAGCTACGACAATTTACAACTTCAATACCGATCGTTTCTGCAACTACCTTACTGTGTTTTACCTGCCCCTTTTAGACGGACGCCCTTTCTGTGGTTTCCTGAGACCCTCTAACCATAAAAATCGCCCTGTCCCTACCACAGAGCCCCCGCTACCCGTGGAGCCGCTTCCTGGTTGTAGTGGACTCCTGGCCTATTATGCGGAACACGAAAACCCACCACCTGTGGCACAAGTCAAGTAATCTGCGGCCTACATGGTCACAGAACCGCCTGAGCCTCTGATTCAGACCCTCCACTCGGCTCCTCACGAAAGGACCACAGTCGGTTCTATCGACGATACTGCAGATGGGTGATTTCCACCTTAATCTCGCCAGCAAGACTGGTATTTCCGCTAGCCGTCCGACACCAGAGAGAACCTCCTCCGATCCAAAGCGACATACGTCATTGGTACCGACATGACCCAGACCCACCACCTGCAGTTGGCTGCACCCTGTACTCTTCGTGGCATCCCGAAGCATACTTTCCACATCCGGAATGACTCCCTCCAGTATGCACACTGTGTGCACGCTGGCTCCCTTCCCCTCCTTGGCAGCCAAGTTCCTAAGGGACCCCATTACTCGCCTTACGTTCGAGCTCCTAACTACCAGCAAACCCACCCTCTCTGAATGCCCAGACCTTGCGGGCCGAGAAGCTTCCTATGGAACAGGATGGACGACTGCATACGGATCAGAGACATCATCAGCCACAGATAACTCCCGAAACCTGTTCGTTAAACGAACCAAGGAGGCCCTGTTATCGGCCCCTCGGAGAGTTTTTCGCTGCCTGCCAGAGTTTGAAATGATCTCCAAGGGTGAGGGGTCAACCCCAGTGCAGGCAGTACCTGGAGCTGCCACAACAGTGGACCGATCGTGGGACACGTGGGACGTGCTCAACGTCCGTCGCATCACCACGTCCGACCCCTCACAGTGATGCCGCCAGGCAGCGCTCAAGCTGTGTGATGGAAGCCAACGTAGCACGGAGCTGTGAGCGAAGGGTCGCCAACTCAGCTCGCATCTGTACATAGCAATCACAGTCCCTATCCATTACTGCAGTCGCTGCCGTTTGCAGCTCATAAAAGTGTGTAACAAACGAACGGAGTACTCGCCTTATTAGAAGCAGCGAATTCATTGGAGGGAATAGTTTTACGGTTAAAGAAAACTAGAGTAATCAAACCGCTAGTAGAACTAATAACAACACGGGAAGTTGTAATACTTATCGTCGTATTGTTGTACTGTCGTTTGTCTCGATATTGCTGGATATGCTTGAACATTTAATCTGCGAAAATTCTCTGTGGTTCAGTGCGTTCGTACAATAAAAGTAGTAGGTTGGAGTTCGAGGTATCGTTTAGAAGAGGCAGGTAGTGTGCTAGTAACACTTCAACAGTGTTTCCAGCCAATACAATGGAGGGTTTGACAACTACCGGTGGTTTTAACTGAAAGACGAAACGGTACTCCAGCTATATCACGAGTCATACCACTTATTAATACTCCACCGTTTTGTAATTCTCCTTTTGCTACACCTAGGGTTTTCCGTTAACGTGAGAATCCGTTATAACGACTTCTGATGAGAAAACTGAATAAATCCAACGGACTCCCACCGTCCTAAGGTGAGGCTGCGCGGCCAGCACTTCCCTCTTTCCCTCTCTTGATTCCATTTTCCCCAACAACAGTTGTCCTTCTTGCGCCTGTGAGTAAGTCTACATCACTCAGGCTGGATAAATCGTAATATTTTTTCTCAAAAACTCTCACAAGTCTTCTAGTGACACGAGACAGTAAGATTCAGTCTGTTCCGAGACTATTAACGGTTCCTCAAATTGTATTTGAGTCATCTTGCATATGGTTCCCCACGTAACTGAGTATGGATGAACCGTGAAACATTGATATCGTGCGTTCATGCCAGCTATCGGAAATCGAATCGATACTTGTAGTTTTCTTCCATCACTATTGACTTCATCAGTTGCTATTTTCTAGAATTGTGGCATGTCCTTCTCAGTTAGTTCCACTATATGTTGTAGTGCTGCATGCAATTATTTTTGTGCTTGGAGTAATACTGCTAAGAATTGGCGTGGAAGCAACATTGTAGAACCCAGTTGTCCATGTACTGCTTGGTAAAACGGTTCTAGCAGCTTTGGTCCTTCTGTTTTTGAGTCACTGAGGCTATCCGCCAATGCTCGCAACAGCCTGGTTATCGCCGTTGCTCTCTTCAATGCATTTAAACGATTGTGTACTTTCTCTGTGTTTTTTACTGTCCGCATAGTGATTCCGTAGTTAACTTCCCTATTAGTTTTGTATCATTTAAATAATTCCGCTTCCTGATTTGACAGTTGCGTAGTATGCTATACCACTATAGTTGTAGTTGTGTCGACCATAGCACTGTATTGTTTAGATTTTGTATGTCTTCGCTGTCCACCGTGTCAAATACTATTTTCAGTAACTTCCCTCCTGCCTCCATCCTTCCTGTTTTTCACCGTACTAGTGTCTGTGGTACTAGATCCTTTAACTGATTCAGCTGTGCTCTCACTTTCTTTTACGAGAGTCTCAACTCTTGATAGTCGTCCTGTATTTCATCTAAAACTTTATTTCTCTGTATTTACTGCTTTAATTCCGAGAATATATCTTGTAACCATCAACCCTCATTACTTACTTTCCACACACCGTATGTTTCTGCTGCAAAAAGTATAATTCCTTCAATAAACATAACACATCAAAAGCAGACAGTAGCCAGGGCAGAGCATACTAAGTTTTTGGGTATACATATAGATGAGAATCTTAATTGGAAAATTCGTATTTAGGATCTCCTAAAGTGACTAGGTTCAGCAATTTATGCAATCAGAATAATTGCCAATTTTGAGGATGTAGAAATTAGTAAGCTAACATACTTTGCATTCTTCCACTCTCTGATGTCATACGGAATGATATTCTGGGGCAACTCAACACTTAGGCAGTAATGAAATTTTTTCTCAACAACATGTACCTAGTTTAAAATCAACACCGACATTCATGATTACATTACCAGAAAAAAGGAAGACCTACACTATCCTTTACTTAACCTATCTTTGGCACAAAAAGGGGTAAAATATGCTGCTATAAAACTTTTTGATAAATTACTAGATGAAATAAAATGTCTGACAGAAAGCAGTAATAGTTTCCAAAGCAAATTGAAATCATACCTCCTTGACAACTCCTTCTATACCATAGATGAATTCTTGAATATGAGTAAATAAATCTGGTGATATAATATATGCATTTTGTGCCATTTAAGGGCATGGGATATATAATAGAAATATTTAGGTACAACACTATAATGTAAACAAAAAAAGAAAAGGAAAAGGAAAAAAAAACTTGTTTCCTGTGCACATTTCTAATGCATTTGACACGTTGCACATCATAACGGTTTGCCGTGCTATTGATCAATGGAACACGTATCTAGTTCACTAACTAACTAACTAAGTGTCAATGTCCGCCGGTGGCTTGTTTCATGCTTTCAAGCATATGTGGTTGCCTGGAAGACATTATTCCAGAATCTAGAGGCCGGTTCTGAACTGTATTCAGTATTCCTCCCCTGACAACGTGTAGTAATATCGGGACTACATCCTCCCAGACAGCCATGTTGCTTTTCCAATACCTCACTGTTTCAATGCATGGATATACACGTGAACATTAGTATACGTTTTAAACCACTAAAGGAACTTGGAACTGAGTGTTCCTAGCTTCGGTATAATATTATTCATACTGCGTTTGTATCTAACCGATGGGTAAGCTCTTAGGAAAAGATGTGAATAGTCTGATTTATTTATCGATTAGACACAACACACGTTGAAATCCTGTAAAATGGGTAAGTCTTAGCTTTTGCTATTAACAGGACTACCCTCACATAGTGTACACTATTTGCAAACTGAACTATATTTTAGTAAGAGGGCTACACGTGCCTTTTTCCGTGACAGGACTATTTGTTCGGATGGTTACAGAGTACGTGGCAACATAGAGATAGGGCTTTCTGTTATTTAGTTAAAACCGTACTAAATTACAATAGTAGTGGTAGGGCTATAAGCTAAGTGATTGCTTAATTATTACAGTAAATGCGACATCTGACAGAGATAAAGAGTACAGGTTGGAGAGTAACCGAATAAAAATAATATCAGCAGCGAACTGTGAACATGTCCAGAGCTTTCATACGAACTGGACGTGGCACGCCAATACCGGAACGGGACATGCGACAGGTGTCTGTTACACCGAGGATATGCACTCATAACAAACCTGACATTTTTACTGACATTTCTGTCATATGATTTTCAGCGATCTTTGAAGCCAATGATGACTTGCTTTCAATTTTAAAAAATGTACACTTTTTATTAGGGCATGCGATCATAAATACTCGGAGCTATGAAATACACTGTCGAGTCCCACTGACGTGTCCACCTATCAAAAGCCTAAACAACTACCTTTTGCAACGCTGACCATTGTTAGACGTGCAGGAAGGGAGACAGTGATGTTCTGACAGTTACGGACAGGGATGTGGAGCCACGCCGGCTGCAGGGCAATGGCCAGCTGCGCTAGGCTTCTCGGCTGAGGATCTATGGTGCGAACGCCGATCGATGTGGTCTCACAGGTTCTCGATTGGGTTTAAATCCGGGTAATTTGGTCAAGGGAGTACAGTAAACTCATTCTGGTGCTCACCGGACCATGCACGTACAACGCGAATTGCAAGACATGTTGCATTGTACTGCTGGTCGAATCAGTTGCGCTGCAGGAACAACACTGCATGTAGGGGTGGACATGGTTCCCACGGATAGTTGTATACTTACCTTGGTCCACTGCGCCTTCCAGAATGACAAGATCATCCGGTTCGTCCCATTACAACCTTACTAAGACCATAACGTACTAACCTCCGGCCTAGACCCTTGGTTTCAGACATTCCACGCCGATGTAACACAAAACGTGATTCATCTGAAAAGGGCACCTGTCGCCATGTCCAACCTTCGGCACTGACAAACAGTAGTCATCATGGGTGCGTGAAAATGGAGCCTATTTGGGAGGTCCATACGCAGCAGCGTTGAGTATACGGTCTTTGAGGAGATACTGTTGGTAGCCCCTTGGTTCATCTGGCCAATCTTTTGCTCGGCAGTTGCACTTCCATTAGCCATCACACATCTCCGCAAGTTACGTTCAGCCCTGTGATATTTGTAGCGTAGTGCTCAACTCTTACCTTAGCGCCGGTTTTCCTCTTACACGATATATTTTAACAACGGCGGCACGTGAACAGTTAACAAACTTAGTCGTTTCGGAAATACTTCCATTCTTGTCCCGATTACCAATGACCGTTCCTTTATGGTCGTCAGTTAATCCGCTTCGCTTCCGCATTACGACAACAACTGCACTCATACAACGAAAGCTTTCACGACCGGGTGTCTCAGGTGTCAAGATTTCTTCCAGGTTGTATGGCAGTGGTCCATTATCTCTTCTGTCCCTGACGTTTCGTCCAAAGCTACGTTGGACATCTTCGGAGGTGCTCCTGGTTGTGCTGATTCTTGCCGACTGCCGAGTCGGACGCCGAAGAACGGCCTAAATACCGGGGAAAGTGGGCGTGGTCTGGATTTCACAAAACCTTGTCAAGGATAATCATCATCCATTACAGAAAAGAGGTGTAATTAAAAGTCTAGTGGACAGAGCTAAAATCATTTGTGCTCAGGAATACCTGGACGCCGAGTTAAAACATCTAAAGCAGGCTTTTGAGAAGAATGGGTACTCTAGTATGGAAATAACAGGAGCCCTAAGGACGACGATAGGACACAGCGATGGAAGAACGCGGTTTCTCTACCCTTCATCAAAAACGTAACGGATCAAATCGGCAAGATTTTAAGGAAACATAACGTTTGACCGATTTTCAGACCAACTAAGAAAATAGGCCAAGCACTTCGTTCCGTTAAGCATAAACGTCCCCCACTGTCTGCAAGTGGTGTATACAAGATACCGTGTACATGTGGAAGGGTCTACATTGGAACTACAAAGAGAAATTTGAAGACACTGTTGAAGGAACATAAAAGTCTTTGCCGACTAGGGAAAACAGACTAGTCAGCCGTAGCGGAACATGCTCTTCAGTCTGGTGATCACGTAATGAAATTTTCGGAAACTGCAGTTGTGTATAGTATAACGAACTATTATCAAGAGCTATGTAGAGAAGCCATCGTGTGGTGTCACCGCCAGACACCACACTTGCTAGGTGGTAGCCTTTAAATCGGCCGCGGTCCGTTAGAATACGTTGGACCCGCGTGTCGCCACTATCAGTGATTGCAGACCGAGCGCCGCCACACGGCGGGTCTAGAGAGACTTCCTAGCACTCGGCCCCAAGTTGTACAGCCGACTTTGCTAGCGATGGTTCATTGACAAAATACGTTCTCATTTGCTGAGACGATAGTTAGCATAGCCTTCAGCTACGTCATTTGCTACCACCTAGCAAGGCGCCATTACCAGTTACTATTGATGCTGTAAAACATGTAACGTCAAGAGCGATGTTCACCAATTATGGATTAAAGTTAAGTATTCCAGCAGCTACGTACGTTTTTTGTTAGTCTCATTTCCTTGACCTGTTCCAGACCTCACGCCAGCCTGCGTGAGCTTAAACGCGTGCCTTTCGGCTTCCTCCAAACTCCGTGGGTTGGCTCCTGCCAATCCACAACACAGCGAAATATATAAACATGATGATAATTTTAACAGAAAAGAAGAAGCTATGAATCTCAGCGGTATATGGACAGTGGCGTTATGATCGATAGTTATATTTTATCCTTGACAAGGTTTGTTTCTGCTATCACGTGACATCCAGACCACGCCCACTTTCCACGGTATTTAGGCCGTCCTTCGACGTCCGACTCGTCAGTCGGCAACACTCAGTGCAAGCAAGAGCACCTCCGAAGATGTCCAACGTAGCTTTGGTCGTAACGTCAAGGATTGAAGAGTTCCATGGACAACCCGGAAGGATACTCGGCAGCTGAAACAATTGCACTGTTTCTAGCGTCCCAACGACACTCATTATATATGATCCAACGCTTGTGCTTCCATCTGCCGTCTGAGAGAGGTTATTAAATGGTGAAGCTGAACATAGGCGGTGGTGACATTAATGTGACCAGATCGTTTACGTCGTACTCAACGGTCAAGTTCAATATGGAGACGTTATAACAGGAAGGCAAATGGAACAAGAGAACAGACGCTTCTACCATACGGAGCTCTAGTTACGTAGATGACTCTGTAACTGTGTACAACACAGAGCAACATCCGAATTGCAATATTTGTCTAGACTGATGCCAATATTCCCATTAATTGCTACAGACGACTTTCACAACTACCGCTTTTCAACGACATGTAGTACAAAGCCGTACTGTAAACTAATAGCTTGGAAGTTTCTATGTGAAAACCCTTACACAATTTAATGGGAACAGAGGTTATGAACATTCTACAACTTTATTCTTCATGTCCAGATATTTGCAGTCTTCTGCCACTAGAGACCTCCAAATTGTACCGTGTAACATTGTGATGTGTAACGTCACTATGTGACTGAGTTTCGAATTCCAAGAGCACGTCTGGACATTGAGTACCATCTTATTTAACATTACAAAGCCAGACCC
This sequence comes from Schistocerca piceifrons, assembly GCF_021461385.2. NCBI lineage: Eukaryota > Metazoa > Arthropoda > Insecta > Orthoptera > Acrididae > Schistocerca > Schistocerca piceifrons. Next base: position 52,060,493 of record NC_060139.1, read on the forward strand.
CACACGAGTGCTGCAATATCTGCAACAATCCGGCGTTTTGGGTTCCCTGTCACCGATTATCCTCCATACAGTCCCGACTTGGCCCCATCCTATTTCCATCTGTTCACCTGTTAAAGAACACCTCCGGTGATTCATTTTGGTAGTCATGCAGTGATGAACGCCGAGGTGAGTGTGCAGCTCCGTCAGAAAAAGGTTAAATGATGAATGTGTAAGGTGAAATATTAAATATTTTATGGAGGTGTGAAACTTAAATAATCAAACAGTTTACAGTTACATCATCGACATTGTGTTTGTCCCAATAGTAAGTATGTTGAGAGCTAATTATGTAACTATGAAGTATAATAATGTACAAAGTTAACGTTTATTTTATTTAAAAATCTTTAATAGTTTTCGCATAAAACTTTTGAAGCATTGCTTTTCAGAACGCCATCTTATGTGACAGAAACAGTCAAGGCTGTAGATGAGGCACTATCGAAGGATGTACTAATACTGATGATTTATCGAGCTGTACAACATGAATGTTCAGCAAAGAGCTCATTAATGTTAGCGTTCTCTGCCAGATGTTCGTCTGGTCGTGCTCACGGGGAATCTTGTAAATACGTCATTACGGAGTAATAGATCTTTGTGACGAAACAAAGAAGTGATGAGCTCTTTAATAAACGGAGTAAAATCACTTTTATTTTGTGCTGTGTCAGTATCGGTATCATCTGCGACAATCATTTGAACAATAAGCAGACAATAAAGAAAAATTGTTGAAAAATAAATCTGACGTAAACTATCGCTACCGAGATGTTTACAAATGACATCCGAGATATAAACAATTGTACGAACATTTTAGAATACAATGGATGTTTAAATAACTTCCCAGTGGAGAGCGAGTGTTTAAAAAAAGGAGTTCCGACGTGTTAGACGTAATTTAACGATGGATAATTACTAAATTAGGAAAAGACTCTGTATACGTCGTTTAGCATGTCTCCTAGAAAGCCAGCAAGCCTAACTATTATTTTACACACCTGATTCACACAGTTATGGAGACACATGATTCGTATCAATTCAGTTTAACTATAATTCCTCAAACTACGTAGCACAAGCAACAAATAATGTTTAGTTTCTGGGACTACCCGTACAACGCAACATCAAGGTAGAAAGCCGTTGCCTGGATATAATGACGCGTTTTAGTTCAGCGTATTTGCAACACCCAAGAGGAGTACTCTTTAGATTGAAGAAGAAAACTACAATGCATTACCATGTTATATAAGAGATACTCTTTTTTCTGTGAATGAGAAACCGATAGTAAGACTACTTACTTACAGAACATAGGACTTTGTTACTCAAACAACATCAAACATGATGTCTTTTTTTAATTTTTGTTTTGTTATTCGGCCCCCAATCGCAGTTACAGAATTAATATGGGTTATATGCAGGCCTTTTACGACAGTAATAAATTTCCTATTTAAACCAAACTCGTTTCTTTTTATTTCAAAGTATCTTCAGTAGTCACTCTAACAATGTTTCTTTTAAATCTGTTTGCTAAGATCGTAAACAGTTCTCACGTTTTAAATTACTGACATTAAACAGTAGTAAATTAAAATTATTACGAATTTTTCTTTCCTGTTTCATTCCTAATGTTCTTTTACACATAGGTGTCGCATTTTTAGTATACAACAGTTTACTTGTAGCCTGTCCGCGATGTTATTCATGTTGGAATTAATGTTCAGGAAGAAGAAATAAAAACTTTGAAGGTTCTGGAAACATTTTAAATCTGTCACAGACAGCAAGGGACTTTGAGAAGCAGTTGAACGAAATGGACAGTGTTGTTGGAGGAGGATAAAGACAATTTCTTTGAAGGAGTATATATGATGAACATCAGCAAAGCAAAGTAAGGTTAATGGAATGTAGTCAAATTAAATCAGGTGATACTGAGGGAATTGGATTGGTAAACGAGATACTTAAAGTAATAAATGAGATTTTTATTTGAGCAGCAAAGTAACTGATGATGGCCGAAGTAGAGAGCATATAAAACGTGGACTGGTAATTGGAAGGAAAGCGTTTCTGAAGAAGAGAAATTTGTTTCCATCGAATATAGATTTAATAGTCAGGAAGTCTTTCTTGAAAGTATGTGTTTGGATTGCAGGTATGTATGGAAGTGAAATAGGGACGATAAACAGTATAGATAAGAAGAGAACAGAAGTTTTTGAACTGTGGTGCTACAGAAGAATGTTCAATGTTAGATGGGTAAAACTAACGAGGAGGTAATAGAATTGGGGAGAAAAGCAATTTATGGCACAATCGGACTTCGAGAAGGGACCGGTTGAAATGACACATTCAAAGACATCAAAGAATCACCAGTCTCGTATTGGAGGGAAGTATGCGGAAGGGGTGGGGAAAAATCACAAAGGAAGGCCAATAGATGAATACTATAAGCAGATTCTGAAGAATGTATACTGAAGTACTTATTCTGAGATGAAGGGCCTTGCACAGGACAGAGCAGCATGAAGAGTTGCATCGAACCAGTCTTCGGACAGAAGGCTGCAGCAACAACAACAAACATCACTGACACGGAATAAACTTTCACTTTCATGTAGCATAGATCCACTACACCCCTTGCGCACACAGAAGGGAATAGCGGACGATTCCACCACCTCAACAAAACCAAACGCGGTCGGATCCCGCCGCTTAAAAATAAGGTACACGAGGTGTAAATGGATCCATACAATATAAAAACAAAAATGTCTCTCAGTGTCAATGAAAACGGTGTACCAAAAATCCAACACATATGTGTAGAAAAACATTTGGAATGAAATAGGAAACAAAGTCAAGAGTAATAACTGCAATTTAATAATGTTTAATGTTAGTGATTTAAAACATGAGAACTGTTCGTGAACATGACAAATACGTTTGTAAGAAAAACCAACTGAATATCCTTGAAACAAAGCAAATGCTTACGTTATAAGTAAGACTTTTGTTGCATTCGCAAAGACTGTATATAATCTACAAAACTTAAAAGCCTAACAACTCACATTGAAGCAACTAATTGCTGTACTTCTGCATGATAAAGAGGTTAACGTGTAAGACAAGAGAGCACTTCGGTAGTTAAGGCCATTGTAACGGTTCAAGTGATGGCATGCTACTCATTTGTTTTACTAATGTCATGAATATTTAGGTCGCGCCTCGGCTATAATTGGCGGCGTGCATTCATTTGTAGAGGCAGCAGGCGTTTGCATTTTCGGGTCTTCAAGAACAAGGGTCGCCTCTCTCTAATGCTCAATATTAACAAAGTCAGACAATTTACACTTTCACACTTAACGTATTTATCAGAAATGCTAACAATTACAGAGTGTTTGCCAGCTTCAGTGATATTTTTCAATAGCTTTGCTTGACGCATTTTCAGTCACGTAATAGTCAATATGTGCAGTTTTCGCAAAGATTACAAAAAATGAGTCTTGTATGTAAGGCAATAATTAAACCGAAGTCACCTCGATTCGTGATATCCCACTGGGTGTTAAACAAGGTGGGACTTGGGTATGTGGGCATCATGGACCGCAATTCATGTTCCTCAAGGTGCTTCAGGCTAGCGACAAAGGTATAAACAGATCTCCCTTAGGGATATGGCAGCAAGAGAGGGGAAGAAAACCAATGTGCACTCCGTGTGCATACCGGGGGGAGTAATTCCAGATGTGGAAAGGGTCCTTCCGGATGCCATGAAGGGTACAGGGTGCACCCATCTGCAGGTGGTCGCTCATGTCGGCACCAATGATGTGTGTCGCTATGGATCCGAGGAAATCCTCTCTGGCTTCCGGCGGCTTTCTGATTTGGTGAAGACTGCCAGTCTCGCTAGCGGGATGAAAGCAGAGCTCACCATCTGCAGCATCGTCGACAGGACTGACTGCGGACCTTTGGTACAGAGCCGAGTGGAGGGTCTGAATCAGAGGCTGAGACGGTTCTGCGACCGTGTGGGCTGCAGATTCCTCGAATTGCGCCATAGGGTGGTGGGGTTTCGGGTTCCGCTGGATAGGTCAGGAGTCCACTACACGCAACAAGCGGCTACACGGGTAGCAGGGGTTGTGTGGCGTGGGCTGGGCGGTTTTTTAGGTTAGATGGCCTTGGGCAAGTACAGAAAGGGCAACAGCCTCAACGGGTGCGGGGCAAGGTCAGGACATGCGGGGCCCAAGCAGCAATCGGTATTGTAATTGTAAACTGTCGGAGCTGCGTTGGTAAAGTACCGGAACTTCAAACGCTGATAGAAAGCACCGAAGCGGAAATCGTTATAGGTACAGAGAGCTGGCTGAAGCCAGAGATAAATTCTACCAAAATTTTTACAAAGGTTCAGACGGTGTTTAGAAAGGATAGATTGTATGCAACCGGTGGTGGAGTGTTCGTCGCTGTTAGTAGTAGTTTATCCTGTAGTGAAGTAGAAGTGGATAGTTCCTGTGAATTATTATGGGTGGAGATTACACTCAACAACCGAGCTAGGTTAATAGTTGGCTCCTTTTACCGACCTCTCGACTCAGCAGCATTAGTGGCAGAACAACTGAGAGAAAATTTGGAATACATTTCACATAAATTTTCTCAGCATGTTATAGTCTTAGGTGGAGATTTCAATTTACCAGGTATAGACTGGGACACACAGATGTTTAGGACGGGTGGTAGGGACAGAGCATCGAGTGACATTGCACTGAGTGCACATCCGAAAATTACCTCGAGCAATTAAACAGAGATCCGACTCGTGGAGATAACATCTTGGACTTACTGATAACAAACAGACCCGAACTTTTCGACTCTGTATGTGCAGAACAGGGAATCAGTGATCATAAGGCCGTTGCAGCATCCCTGAATATGGAAGTTAATAGGAATATAAAAAAAGGGAGGAAGGTTTATCTGTTTAGCAAGAGTAATAGAAGGCAGATTTCAGACTACCTAACAGATCAAAACGAAAATTTCGGTTCCGACACTGACAATGTTAAGTGTTTATGGAAAAAGTTCAAGGCAATCGTAAAATGCGTTTTAGACAGGTACGTGCTGAGTAAAACTGTGAGGAACGGGGAAAACCCACCGTGGTGTGACAACAAAGTTAGGAAACTACTGCGAAAGCAAAGAGAGCTTCACTCCAAGTTTAAACGCAGCCAAAACCTCTCAGACAAACAGAAGCTAAACGATGTCAAAGTTAGCGTAAGGAGGGCTATGCGTGTTCAGTGAATTCGAAAGTAAAATTCTATGTACCGACTTGACAGAAAATCCTCGGAAGTTCTGGTCTTACGTTAAATCAGTAAGTGGCTCGAAACAGGATATCCAGACACTCCGGGATGATGATGGCATTGAAACAGAGGATGACACGCGTAAAGCTGAAATACTAAACACCTTTTTCCAAAGCTGTTTCACAGAGGAAGACCGCACTGCAGTTCCTTCTCAAAATCCTCGCACAAACGAAAAAATGGCTGACATCGAAATAAGTGTCCAAGAAATAGAAAAGCAACTGGAATCACTCAACAGAGGAAAGTCCACTGGACCTGACGGGATACCAATTCGATTCTACACAGAGTACGCGGAAGAACTTGCCCCCCTTCTAACAGCCGTGTACCGCAAGTCTCTAGAGGAACGGAGGGTTCCAAATGATTGGAAAAGAGCACAGGTAATCCCAGTCTTCAAGAAGGGTCGTCGGGCAGATGCGCAAAACTATAGACCTATATCTCTGACGTCGATCTGTTGTAGAATTTTAGAACATGTTTTTTGTCGAGTATCATGTCGTTTTTGGAAACCCAGAATCTACTATGTAGGAATCAACATGGATTCCGGAAACAGCGATCGTGTGGGACCCAACTCGCTTTATTTGTTCATGAGACCCAGAAAATATTAGATACAGGTTCCCAGGTAGATGCTATTTTTCTTGACTTCCGGAAGGCGTTCGATACAGTTCCGCACTGTCGCCTGATAAACAAAGTAAGAGCCTACGGAATATCAGACCAGCTGTGTGGCTGGATTGAAGAGTTTTTAGCAAACAGAACACAGCATGTCGTTATCAATGGAGAGACGTCTACAGACGTTAAAGTACCCTCTGGCGTGCCACAGGGGAGTGTTATGGGGCCATTGCTTTTCACAATATATATAAATGACCTAGTAGATAGTGTCGGAAGTTCCATGCGGCTTTTCGCGGATGATGCTGTAGTATACAGAGAAGTTGCAGCATTAGAAAATTGTAGCGAAATGCAGGAAGATCTGCAGTGAATAGGCACTTGATGCAGGGAGTGGCAACTGACCCTTAACATAGACAAATGTAATGTATTGCGAATACGTAGAAAGAAGGATCCTTTATTGTATGATTATATGATAGCGGAACAAACACTGGTAGCAGTTACTTCTGTAAAATATCTGGGCGTATGCGTGCGGAACGATTTGAAGTGGAATGATCATTTAAAATTAATTGTTGGTAAGCCGGGTACCAGGTTGAGATTCATTGGGAGAGTCCCTAGAAAATGTAATGCATCAACAAAGGAGGTGGCTTACAAAACACTCGTTCGACCTATACTTGAGTATTGATCATCAGTGTGGGATCCGTACCAGATCGGGTTGACGGAGGAGGTAGAGAAGATCCAAAGAAGAGCGGCGCGTTTCGTCACAGGGTTATTTGGTAACCGTGATAGCGTTACGGAGATGTTTAACAAACTCAAGTGGCAGACTCTTCAAGAGAGGCGCTCTGCATCACGGTGTAGCTTGCTCGCCAGGTTTCGAGAGGGTGCGTTTCTGGATGAGGTATCGAATATATTGCTTCTACCTACTAATACCTCCCGAGGAGATCACGAATGTAAAATTAAAGAGATTAGAGCGCGCACGGAGGCTTTCAGACAGTCGTTCTTCCCGCGAACCATACGCGACTGGAACAGGAAAGGGAGCTAGTGACAGTGGCACGTAAAGTGCCCTCCGCCACACACCGTTGGGTGGCTTGCGGAGTATAAATGTAGATGTAGATGTAGAGGTAGGAGGGGGGGGGGGGAGGGGAGGGAGTACCCCTCGTCCATCAGCGGGGTAGAAAATCGATGGGTGGTCGTTGTTGCACGTGATGGAATACGACTCCACACACGTGCTTGATGAGATTTAAGTTGCGGGAACTGGTAGGGCAGTCCATTCGTCGAATATCCTTTGGGTCGGAGGGCTCTTCCACGTGTACTCTTCCATAAAGTCATCCATATCATTGAAGTCGGGGCCGAATGCACACCTGGAAAGAAACGTATGGACAAGGAGTGCCCGTGCGACTGCTACGGTCGCAGGTTCGAATACTGCCTCGGGCATGGATGTGTGTGATGTCCTTAGGTTAGTTAGGTTTAAGTAGTTCTCAGTTCTAGGGGACTGATGACCATATATGTTAAGTCCCATAGTGCTCAGAGCCATTTGAACCATTTGACAAGTTCAGTGTCAAAATAACATTGACCGGTGACTGTAAAGTGTTTACAGATGTGGGTGTCACTTCGCTCATGTAACATTACATATGGCGAGAGGCAGTGAGACTTAGTGCAGCCAGGAACATTGGCGAAAGGGATGGCGATTGTCGCCGAAATAACCGGTTTTTGGTTATATCGCTTTCTCCATATCAGTTTACCTTGACAGTTCGAACCGCTCAGAATAAACAGTTATGAAATAACCGGTTTTCGGTTTTTTGTTTCCGTTATTTCCTGTAATAATCGCAGAAATCGAACAAAGGTAGAAAAATTTTCACTCTCTCAGTTTCAAGATAGGCTACATTGAATCGAAACGTTAAATTAAATAGGTGGATACGAGAAAACTTAGTCAGTCCATCGTTACTGCTGTTCTCGAAAAATGGTAAGTGGTCGAAAACCACAAAAAACCAACAGTGTTTCCCTGTGGCATTTTTGAAACTCTGCTCTAAAATCGTGTTGTAATCGAGGATCGTGTCACTATTACCACATTACAAATCGTCGTTGCTGAAGGGTGGAGACTAAGGCTGAAGTACTCCTTTTTTCGTGTTAATTTGTCCTTTTTAAGGGCTACAAGCAGATAAAGACATGTCAAGTAGAAATAGGAACCAGATGAGCTACTTTCTATTTTTATTGTTTAGTTGGAATGAATTGCTAAGTTTTTAATATATTGCTGTTAACGTAATTTTCTTCCTGTCTTATTATTTCATAGTAGACAAACATTTAATCCTTTAAAACAAATGGAAAATTCTAATTCATTGTTACGTCACTTCGCAAAAATGTGCCATTCTGGAACGCAACGGTTGTTTGGCGATGGCAGCTAGAAACTACGATATAGACCAGGTTGGGGCAACTCTAGAACACTGTACGTGCAGTACATGCGCCAGCTTAAGGGGGGATGTAATAGGTTTTGGTAGAAAATATCGATTTTTTTAAAATATTATTTTCTTTTTGAAGGACTGTTATAAGTATTTGTTACACTATTGCAATTTCGGCCTAAGGCCGAAATTCCAATAGCGTAATAAAAACTTATAATAGTCACTGGCAGAAAGATGATGTCCTTAAAAAAATTTTATATGACTGTGAATCCCAGCTACAACAAGTTTATTATTTTCTAGATCTACACAGTTTAATCTATGTTGTGTGTGAATCGTATCGTGATACCAGCTTTAGAAATGCCTTTAAATCTTTAAACTGATTGATTCTGCGCTGGCGACCACTCCCACCTATTCTAACATTTGGGAAATTGCTTGCTTCATCGGAATTTTTGTCAGTGCGAAGGCTATGTTCTTTCAATATCTTTGGCTGACACCTAAATCTCTGGCTGGCATCTACTTCTTACCTGAAAACTTTTTGAATGTGTTATATTTACATTTTGACAGTACTAACACATATTGGTAGGTGGAAGGATGAATTCGCAAACCTTTACGTGGCAGTCAAGATTTACGCATAATGGGTGGTGGATAAACTGTGTTTAGGAAACGGAGGTTTCATGGAAATCGGTTTACCAGCAAAAAAAAGGAAGCAGCTCCTCTCAGCTTCTGCATCGAAACTTGGGTCATACGAAAGGCGTCAAGTAAACGTGAGAGAAATATGGTTCAAGCAGGACAGTGCCACAGCTCACACGGCGAGAGCATCCATGGAAGTGGTTCGACAAATGTTTCGAAGACATGTTACTTCGAGATATGGTGATGTTTACTGGCCCCCTCGCTAATCCGATTTGCCGCTTTGTGACTTATTTTTGTGGGGATATTTAAAATCAAAAGTTTACATGAACAAGTCTCGCACAATCGATGAAGTGAAGAATTCCATTTGTCAGGAAATTGAAGCCGTTGTTGACTGACATGTTGAACAGAGCCATACGTAACTTTCCGGAGACGATCCAAATTTGTATCCAGCAAGAAGGACGTCATCTCCAAGACATTAGTTTTCGAACCTAATTAAAGTATGTTTATTTGAAAACTGCATTAAAAGATCTATCACTTTATGCTCGTTTTTGTTATTTTTATCAAACCGTGTCCCAGTCATTCAATAGTCAAAACATGCGTTTCCTCTCCTCCACTCTGTGTATATAACAACAATAGAAACGATGGAATGAATTGGTGGTAGGCTCCGTCGGTTGCTCAAAAAGAAGAAAGGTGAAGTACTTGATGATGGAAAAACACTAGGAGGGTAAGGCAGGCTTACTCTGAAAGAAACTCTCTTCAGTTATGTTGTGGGAAAGCTATCAGGAAAAACACACATAGCTTAGAGGCAATGACGCGTGCTGTGTGGGCAATTTCCTTCCAAAAACTATCCACTTACCAAACACCAGCGCACAATCTGCGTCCGAAAGACGATTGGTGTATGTTCAACAAACGAAATGAGACGTATTCACATAAACACTCATTACCAGAACCTGTTATGAATGCAATGAAGGCCAACACCCAGGTTTCTTGCAAACCCTGATTTATTGAGGAACTGTCTTCGCAAAAAGGCACAAAACGCAAACGAAATCCTCAGTAACTTAATTTGGATTAGATGCTCAAAAAGGACGTTCTGTTGACTTGAAGTACTCAAAATAGGGGTCTAGGATGCAGTTTTATGTTATAACAACGGAAATAATGGCAGAATTGAAGTGCTCAAGAGAGCTGGCATAGATCAAGTTGTGTTTGCAACAAAAGCATTTTACAACATCGACGAGAGCTGGGTCAGGAAAGCTAACAGGTGAGTGTCTGTAACACCATAGCTCTAATGCTCTACTGATTTATTTTGCTTTTGTATCATTTAATATTACATCGTTAAGCTTCTGTAAATATTGTTTGATTGAACGATAACACAAAATTGTTTACTCCTTTCCTTGTTAAAACTTTGATGTCATGATTTGATTCTGTGCTGTATAGTGTATCTGTTATTTAAATTCTTTGTCTCAACTGGAGTGAACAAGTCCTACTGTACGTAATTGTAATTTTGTGTGAATAATTTTTGGTAGAAATGTCAATATGTGCAAATATTCTGTCTTTTTTAAAATGTATGTTTGTTGTTATGTAAATTGCTGATCCTCACTTAGGGTTCTTAGTTAGTTTGTATGTAAACGGTGTAGTGGTTCCCCTCGGGAACGGAACTGTGTAGCGCGCGCAAATTGTGGTTGGCCTAGGTGGAACTGATAACCAGTCGGGGACGAGCTACCAAACTGTGCACTGCCATGTAAGAGATGCATATTGTGCTGGTTCCGAGAGAGGCTTTTCTGCTACTTTCTAATGCCTCGGATGGATGGATAAATAGCTGGAACTATTCTGGAATTCGTATTTATCATCGCCACCAAGAAATGACAGAGTCCAGCAATCCTGTCTGCGAAACCACCTACCAACATGCAGTTGCCACTACGTTGCGCAATCACTGTAAAGTAATACTATAATGATGTACAGTGAAGGATCAGCTTAATGGATGTGCTAATGTGCTCAAATATAAGGTAATTTATATCTGAATTTATGTACCTACCTTGATTTTTCTCCTCATCATAACATCTCTCAGGTTCCTCTCCGTTTGAACTAAAGTGATTACCGAGTGTCTTTACTGAAAGTACATTAAAACCCAGTTTGATAATTAATGCCTCTTGAACTTAGTAAAAAGAAAGTTAAAGTTAATGTTGCAAGAGAGTGAGTTAAAGTAAATGTTGTTTGCTGAAAATAATTTTTCTATTAAAACTGCTTATTAAAGTGCTGTTGCCAACTGCAAACTTAAAACTTCTTAAGACTGAGGCTTATAAAGTTTTGCTTAGTAAATTCTAAAAGGTGAGTTAGTTTCTTGAAATTTTGCCAACATGGTGTTTCACTGTAGTAAAAGTGGAAAACTACAGTTGTGAAACTTTATATACTCATGTTTATTAAGTGTATGTCTCTCTTGTGTATAGGAAGTGCATATTTATAATATAACAGGATCCACAGTTTGTCTATTGTATTAATGCTGGGTAACAAGTTATGGGAAGACCACTGATTATAAAAACCATAATTCCTTTATTCAAATGATAATGAGAAGCAACCGGAGAGTGGATTCCAGTTAACTTTCATTTTAAATAGTAAAGTATTTAACTGAGAGAGATTCACATATGTACAATTTATGATCCTGCAGTGAATGTTAATAGTAATGATATAAATACCATTCAGTTTGAACAAGGCCTGAAAGTAATAGTGCGTTTCGGTATCTGTTATAAATTTGCAAATAGTTTGTGCTGCTCCAGTTGTTAGCTTCAATCTTAACGTAAACATACGTATGTGTCAGGGTTTATTGCACTCGCGTGCGGCCAAGTATAGGTTGTGTTTATCCATTAGAGTTACTAATAACTATATTCTTGAACGAGAATGTTAATCATTCTCTTGCCTAGTTAGGCTGGCGACCGTTTTCTTTATCAGTTAAACAGTGCAGATAGGCAAAATTTTCTTTGTTACTGTTCAAATATTTACGCAATTCTGATTATCATTTCCGATAAGCCACCTCTGTTAGGTACAACACGGTCAACGTAACAAAATTCCTCTGAGAAGGTAACACTGCTCTGCTACTGTATACCATTGTTACTCTAACAAAATAATTCTGTTTTGCAAATTGCCTCCAGTTTCCAGGTTATGGTATAGCAGTAGCAGACAGGAGTGTTATATGTCTTAACTTCAAATACAGTCCAGGCAGACTCTAAGAGGGGAGAAGAGAAACCTGGAGGATGAAGGGTATCAGTACAGAGAATTTTAAAAGTGAGGTAAGTTTATTACATGTAGAAGAATGAGAAGAAAATTTTTGATTCTCATTTTCTCTGTTTAAATTTTTTACGTCATTAGAAGCCTTTTCTCTAAACGTATTTGCGCTAATGCTATGAAATTTTCGGGAACTGTTCGCAACATGTCGCTGTCTCCCTGAAACTAAAATATACGTGATCCTGCAATCACATTTTGATTTTTAGATGACTGTATGTAGAAAAAAACTTAGTTTTGGATGTGGAAAATTAAAAACTCTGTCAATGATACAATTTGTACCATAAATTAATAACTGTATTTCAGTGGTCTTATAACCTTCTCACGACACTGAAATAACATTTTCTGATAAATTGCATGAATAAAATTTGAGTTATGGCTTCTTATAAAAAAGTCAATTAAAAAATTAAAAATTAAAATTTCTGGCAAAATATTAATTCTGCATATTTTATTGTACTTTTCCGTTAAAACACAGCTCTTTCGCTTTACACAAGCAAAATTTTAGGTTCTGTACATTATTAAATATGGCTGTAATGGTTTTTTAAATAAATGTTTACATTTTCATCCGATCGCCCTTTAACTCAAGAGACGTTGTTAAAAGGCATTATTGTCTCATCAGTGCTGTTCCAATCCTTACACCATGTATTTCTTGTTCGTTACTGTCGGCATAGTTATTAAAATAATACTGAGTGCTTTTTCCATTTTCTACGATAAGGTAATATTGGAAATCAATGCAAATTATGCGAACAAAAACTACTCGACTTTAAAAATTAGAAACTTTAGCCCTGGTGATATGGTTCACTGATATTAACCCATTTGCGTTCGGTTATTAGTAAATAACAAAAATAGCCTGATATAACTGAGCCAAACCAAAAACTGGAAAATACCGGTTATTCAGAACAAAAATACTGATATAGGTTTTAACTGGTCCGTTCTTTTCATCCCTATGTCGCACATAGTGCACAGGGAAGTAAATGTGCTTGTGTCGGAGATAAGTCTGAGCAAGAGTTTCAGCTGCATTATGTGTCTAAGAATAAGACATTGCAAGTGGTGAGCCAGTAAGTCAGCAAGAATTCCCATCTGTGTTATTAATTATTTAGTCATATGTAATGTGTTGGCATGCCAGACAGGACTGTGTCAGATCAATAAGTCCTCTGAGAGCGCACATGTGAAATGAGTGACTTCCATGATTTGCTGAGCTGGAAACCGTCGTCTCTGTTGAGCAGGTTGTTTGCTAATTGTACACACATCAAAAAACGTTTTACATCATCCCGCTTCCCAAAACTCCTGTCTGTGGATATTGTGTCACAGACACAGTTTCTTAGACTGTTCAGAGATGTCACTAAAACCACCCAAAGATGTAAACAACCGTGCATGGGCAGCGTCTATTAGACGGAGGGGGTCCGGCAGCCGATCAGTTCCAGTCATTCTGCCAGGAAGGAGGTACATGGCTCGTGTTGTCTGTAGTTCAACCATGCCTAGACGGTGAATACCGAGGTGTGATCGCGTCCGCATTGTTACTTTGTGCCAGGAAGGGCTCTGAACAAGGGAAGTGTCCAGGCGTCTCGAAGTGAACCAAAGCGATGATGTTAGGACATGGAGGAGATACAGAGAGACAGGAACTGTCGATGACATGCCTCGCTCAGTCCGTCCCAGGGCTACTACTACAGTGGATGACCACTATCTACGGATTATGGCACTGAAGAGCCCTGACAGCAACGCCAACATGTTGAATGATGCTTTCCGTGCAGCCATAGGAAGTCGTATTACGATTCAAACTGTGCGCAATAGGCTGCATGATGTTCAATTTCACTCCCAACGTCCATGGCGAGGCCCATCTTAGAACCACGACACCATGCAGCGCGGTACAGATGGGCCCAACAGCATGCCTAATGGGCCGCTCAGGATTGGCATCAAATTCTCTTCACCGACAAGTATCGCATATGCCTTCAACCACACAGTCGTCAGATGCGTGGTTGGAGGCAACACGGTCAGGCTGAACGCCTTAGACACACTGTCCAGCGAGTGCAGCAAGGTGGAGGTTCCCTGCTGTTTTGGGATGGCATTATGTGAGGCCGACGTACAACGCTGGTGGTCATGGAAGGCGCCGTAGCGGCTGTACGATACGTGAATGCCATCCTCCGACCGGCAGTGCAACCATATCTGCAGTATATGGGCGAGGCATTCGTCTTCATGCACGGGAATTCACGTCCCCATCGTGCACATACTGTGAATGACTTCCTTCAGGATAACGACATCGCTCGACTAGAGTGTGCAGCATGTTCTCCAGACATGAAGCCTATCGGACATGTCTCGGATAGATTGAAAAGGGCTGTTTATGGACGAAGTGACCCACCAACCACTCTGAGGGATCTACGCCGAATCGCCGTTGAGGAGGGGGACAACAGTGTGTTGATTAATTTGTGAACAGTTTGCCACGACGAATACAGGCATACATCGATGCAAGAGGACATGCTGCTGGATATCAGACGTACCAGTGTTTACAGAAATCTGGACCACCACCTCTGAATGTCTCCCTGTATGGTGGTACAATATGCAATGTGCGATTTTCATGAGCAATAAAAAGGGCGGAAGTGATGATTATGTCGATCTCTATTTCAATTTTCTGTACAGCTACCGGAACTCTCGGAACCGAGGTGAAATGGTTCAAATGGCTCTGAGCACTATGGGATTTAACTTCTGAGGTTATCAGTCCCCTATAACTTAGAACTACTTAAACCTAACTAACCTAAGGACATCACACACATCCATGCCCGATGCAGGATTCGAACCTGCGACCGTAGCGGTCGCGCGGTTCCAGACTGTAGCGCCTAGAACGACTCGGCCGCCACGGCCAGCAACCGAGCTGATGTAAAACTTTTTTTGATATGTGTATTCCCCAAGCTTTCGAAAACACTGAATCTCAACAGGATGAGGAAGTGGCCATCAGTCTGAATTTCTAAAAAGTTCAGCCTGGAAAACTCAGCTTTCTTATGTAAGAATCTGCGAATGTTATACTAAAGAGTTCTCCTTTCTTCAGGTTGTCCTCTAAGTTGACTAATAAAGTAAAAGCCAAGGACTGATGTCAGCAAATCAAAAAACTTACACTTATCCGTAGAACGTGGTCCATTGCTGGCGCCCCGTCCGTATTCTAACGTTACCAAGAAACAAGAGGTTGCAGCTGTAGCAGTCTATTGCTCACTGAGCAAAGACTGAGTGATACATCGTAGTGCAGTCGCCCACAGTGTTTTGTTTCCATTTAGCTGTAATAACAGGACAGCAGCGTGATGGAGAAGAGTCTGTACTGAGGAGAAGGGGTGGGGGTGGGCATGCGGTGGGGTTGGGAGGTGGGGATCTTCAACCAATTACGGCGGCCGCCTACGCCAGCTGGCTGTCCGAAAAGCCCGCTGCTCTTACCACAGCTGCCGTTCGTATCTGTGCCGCCAGACGGCGGCAAAAGCAGCGAGCCCAGTAATGAAACCGGCCCCTAAAAAGCGCCACCTACATAAATCACACACTTACACCACTTTGCACCATAATTACATGATTCCTGCACAGATGTTAGTAACGACTGCCAGAGGATAGTTTCCAATATTAAGGATTGTTGCGCTGCTGGGGCAGGGTTTAAGTATATGTGTTTGAAGAAGACTTTGTCTCTCTAAAGTAATTTTGGTACTGCTCATCTATCCAACTGACTCCCGAGCCCAATGTGGAATTTGCAAACTCTTAAGAGATTACACAAACCGCGAAAGGACTTAAGTTTCAGAATTATAGTTAGAAATAGAGACATTCGAGTAACATTTAATACATAGAGAACAAGTAACTCTATACATAGGAAAACAACAATTTCATTAGTAATAGTCTTTCAGTTGTATGCGAACAGAGCTGAATCACTGCACAAATATTCGTTGATATTGGTACTAATTAATGCTAATTAATGACAGGCTGTATGATAACAAGAGACGTTGGCCGATATATCATTCAGAGACCACTGGTGCTGTGTGGAGACCTTAAGACTTGTGTAAATTTAGCATGCTGTACAGACATTAGTAGAACGACGTGCTGATAATATTGACATGGAAAATACTGTTAAATTTTAATCACCGTTTGCAAGACAATGTTCTTCACAATTGTTGCATATATTTCAAATTCGTCTGTGCAGCTACTTAAAAATCGTATTTACTTTACCATACGAACGTCGTATAATTCACTTTCAAAATATAGTACTGGCCATTAAAATTGCTACACCACGAAGATGACGTGCTACAGATCCGAAATTTAACCGACAGGAAGAAGATGCTGTGACATGCAAATGATTAGCTTTTCAGAGCATTCACACAAGGTCGACGCCGGTGGCGTCACATACAACGTGCAGACATGAGGAAAGTTTCCAACCGATTTCTCATACACAAACAACAGTTGACCGGGGTTGCCTTGTTAAACGTTGCTGTGATGCCTCGTGTAAGGAGGAGAAATGCGTACCATAACGTTTCCGACTTTGATAGAGGTCGGAATGTAGACTATCGCGACTGCGGTTTATCGTATCGCAACATTGCTGCTCGCGTTGGACGAGTTCCAATGACTGTTAGCTGAATACGGAATAGGTGGGTTCTGGAGGATAACACGGAACGCCGTGCTGGATCCCAACGGCCTCGTATCACTAGCAGTCGAGATGACAGGCATCTTATCCGATTGGCTGTAACGGATCGTGCAGCCACGTCACGACCCCTGAGTCAACAGATGGGGACGATTGCAAGACAACAACCATCTGCACGAACAGTTCGACGACGTTTGCAGCAGCATGGACTATCAGCTCGGAGACCATGGCTGCGGTTACCCTTGACGCTGCATCACAGACAGGAGCGCCTGCGATGGTGTACTCAACGACGAACGTGGGTGCACGAATGGCAAAACGTCATTTTCTCGGATGAATCTAGGTTCTGTTTACAGCATCATGATAGTCGCATCCGTATTTGGCAACTTTGCGGTGAACGACATTGGAAGCATGTATTCGTCATCGCCATACTGGCGTATCACCCGGCGTGATGGTATGGGGTGCCATTGGTTAAACGTCTCGGCCACCTCATGTTCGTATTGACGGCACTTTGAACAGTGGACGTTACATTTCAGATGTGTTACAACCGGTGGCTCTACCCTTCATTGGATCCCCGTGAAACCCTACATTTCAGCAGGTTAATGAACGACCGCATGTTGCAGGTTCTGTACGGGCCTTTCTGGATACAGAAAATGTTCGACTGCTGCCCTGGCCAGCACATTCTGCAGATCTCTCACGAATTGAAAACGTCTGGTCAATGGTGGTCGAACAACTGGCACGTCACAATACGCCAGTCACTACTCTTGATGAACTGTGCTATTGTGTTGAAAGTGCATGGGCAGCTGTACCTGTACACGCCATCCAAGCTCTGTTTGACTCAATGCCCAGGCGTATCAAGGCCGTTATTACGGCCAGAGGTGGTTGTTCTGGGTACTGATTTCTCAAGATATATGAACCCAAACTGCGTGAAAATGTAATCACATGTCTGTTGTAGTATAATGTAACTGTCCAATGAATAGCCGTTTATCATCTGCATACCTTCTTGGTGTAGGAATTTTAATGGCCAGTAGTGTAGTAAGAGATGTGGAATCAAATATATTGACACTTTTAGCATGTGAACCGTTCAGCGACTGATAGATCTCCAGTAGAACATCTTTGTCCTACCAGGGCGTGGCTCACACGCAGAACTGAGGTTCTAGTTGTGTAATACACTCCTGGAAATGGAAAAAAGAACACATTGACACCGGTGTGTCAGACCCACCATACTTGCTCCGGACACTGCGAGAGGGCTGTACAAGCAATGATCACACGCACGGCACAGCGGACACACCAGGAACCGCGGTGTTGGCCGTCGAATGGCGCTAGCTGCGCAGCATTTGTGCACCGCCGCCATCAGTGTCAGCCAGTTTGCCGTGGCATGCGGAGCTCCATCGCAGTCTATAACACTGGAAGCATGCCGCGACAGCGTGGACGTGAACCGTATGTGCAGTTGACGGACTTTGAGCGAGGGCGTATAGTGGGCATGCGGGAGGCCGGGTGGACGTACCGCCGAATTGCTCAACACGTGGGGCGTGAGGTCTCCACAGTACATCGATGTTGTCGCCAGTGGTCGGCGGAAGGTGCACGTGCCCGTCGACCTGGGACCGGACCGCAGCGACGCACGGATGCACGCCAAGACCGTAGGATCCTACGCAGTGCCGTAGGGGACCGCACCGCCACTTCCCAGCAAATTAGGGACACTGTTGCCCCTGGGGTATCGGCGAGGACCATTCGCAACCGTCTCCATGAAGCTGGGCTACGGTCCCGCACACCGTTAGGCCGTCTTCCGCTCACGCCCCAACATCGTGCAGCCCGCCTCCAGTGGTGTCGCGACAGGCGTGAATGGAGGGACGAATGGAGACGTGTCGTCTTCAGCGATGAGAGTCGATTCTGCCTTGGTGCCAATGATGGTCGTATGCGTGTTTGGCGCCGTGCAGGTGAGCGCCACAATCAGGACTGCATACGGCCGAGGCACACAGGGCCAACACCCGGCATCATGGTGTGGGGAGCGATCTCCTACACTGGCCGTACACCACTGGTGATCGTCGAGGGGACACTGAATAGTGCACGGTACATCCAAACCGTCACCGAACCCATCGTTCTACCATTCCTAGACCGGCAAGGGAACTTGCTGTTCCAACAGGACAATGCACGTCCGCATGTATCCCGTGCCACCCAACGTGCTCTAGAAGGTGTAAGTCAACTACCCTGGCCAGCAAGATCTCCGGATCTGTCCCCCATTGAGCATGTTTGGGACTGGATGAAGCGTCGTCTCACGCGGTCTGCACGTCCAGCACGAACGCTGGTCCAACTGAGGCGCCAGGTGGAAATGGCATGGCAAGCCGTTCCACAGGACTACATCCAGCATCTCTACGATCGTCTCCATGGGAGAATAGCAGCCTGCATTGCTGCGAAAGGTGGATATACACTGTACTAACGCCGACATTGTGCATGCTCTGTTGCCTGTGTCTACGTGCCTGTGGTTCTGTCAGTGTGATCATGTGATGTATCTGACCCCAGGAATGTGTCAACAAAGTTTCCCCTTCCTGGGACAATGAATTCACGGTGTTCTTATTTCAATTTCCAGGAGTGTAGTTAGACCGGGAAGGAGTAACAGTTCTCTTGGTATGAGGCGGCCTGGTTGGAACCTGGTGTCAAGGCGAGTTGTGCGCCGACGGTTGAAGGCTGGAACAGCTTCGACATTTAACAGTCACCGGCCCTGATCATAACAGCGACAGCAGGAAGCGACGCTCTGACTGGTTTCGTGATTGCAAACCTTTATTACTTCGGTACCGGCCTGCTGGAAACCTCGGGACATGTGGGGCACGTACCGAGGGAAAGAGGATGTTGGGGTGGGGGGATTCAGTGACTGATCCCACCCGGAGGCGCACTGCCGCTGTGTTGAAGTTGTACATCGGCTCCTCGGTATCCTTTCTGAATCGTTGTACGGATATATCTCCTAAGCTTCCACTTTGTTTTGTCGCATGCAAGTGAGCCGGCCAGCAGCAGTAACCACAGCTATAAATGCCATTTCCTGCACTAGTACTGCGGCCGTTTATTTCGGTAGTGTCCTGGTTGTTAGAGGTTCACGTCCGGCTCCGTATCGGACTTCTGGTTGTTGATCCCAATTCTGTCTTGAGGCAGGAAAGTTGCGTGTGCACTCCCACAAAACTACTGAATCTATTTCTTTTATTTAAAGCTCCAAATTGAGTGTAGTTACTAAGTTCGGTTTCAATTTCTTAGTTGGCTGCTGTAAGGTGTCGGATTTGTAGCGGCGATGATTTATGTCTTAAGCGATTGAGCCGTGCAGTGCTCCATTTATTGTTTGTCATTTTCTGTTACACTACTGCCGCCTCCTTTTCTTTTCCATTTACTGGCGTCACTAAGTTCCTGCCTTACTTGCCCGTGAGCGGCAGCAGCATTACGTATCGATAAGTGCACTGTCGTACCATCTCTGCAGCGACCGATAGTATTTCCGGGTCGTCGTGTGTCTGGCAGTCAGTTGGGGACGAACCATCAGTGCAGTCGGGACGCAGCAGCAGTGAAGTCGGTGAGGCGCCGATAGCCAGTGCTCCCCGGCAGCTGGTGACTCGCATGCACTGTCCGACGGAAGGAGATTGGAGCAGGACGACCGTTGGTTGGTCGTTTGATTGGTCGCCTCATCGGCCGACGTATATTTGCTCCTTTCACTGTTTCCGGGCCTGGGGAGTCAATTGGTTAGCGTGGAGCAGCGAGAAATTCTCCGCTGGACGTAGTTTGGCTGGGGCTATTCCCATTGCTATCAGGTCCGTGGCCACCGAAAGTAGACTCGAAAGTTGAGTTTTGATTTAATCTACCAGTAAGTCAGGTCTGTTCACATTGAGTCGTTTGGAGTTCGTTGTCGGCTGTCGGGATATTCCCGTGAGTAACAACGTGGTTTACAAGTTGGGAAATTCTAACCACCCTCCGGTGGAGTTTCACTGTACCTGATTATTTGAATTGAAGAGTAGCTACCAGCAGAATCTTCTGCCTTGTGGCCGTTAACGTTCCATTTACCTGCCCTGGCCGTTGACGTATATTTCAAGCATTGTGTTGTTGCTGTTTTGACTGCTCCGTGTATGATTGGTAGTGGGCACAAATATCTTCTACGTTGTTCCGTTTGGCTCTCTGTTGTGCCCTGATTGGGTGAAGTGGAAGTTATCTTGTCGGTGGGTCCATTGACTGTAGGTCGGTTGGGTTGTCATCAGATCGTGAATGGTTGGCCCGACTGCCTGTCTCACCTAAGGGAACGTTAGTGTTTGAATTCCAGGCCGACCCTCGACATCTGAGCACCCTTGGGTGTACTGCCTCTTTTTATTTCTTCTTGTTGTTCGTACTTGTATGGCTTTCGAGCAGATTTTTTAAAATTAAGTTTGTTTTGCCCTTAAGGCGTAAGATTCTTCAGGCCTTCAGCCTCATTTAAAGAACTGTTTCACGTAAGTCCTTTCGTATTTTAAAAGTTTTACTGTTGTTGAATTTTAAGCGTTGTGCCTTCAGCCGATTTTGAGTTTGAGTTGTTTTCCTTCAGCCTGAATTAAAATAGTTTCACTTAAGGCCTTTGGTATTTTAAAAAAATAATGTTATGGAGATTTAAGTGTTAGGCCTTCAACATTTCTCCGCCTCGTGATGACTGGGTGTTGTGTGATGTCCTTAGGTTAGTTAGGTTTAAGTAGTTCTACGTTCTAGGGGACTGATGACCATATATGTTAAGTCCCATAGTGCTCAGAGCCATTTTTCTTTTTTTTGCCTTCAACAGATTTGAATTTAACTTGTTTGATTTTCAAGTGTCCGATTCTTTGGGCCTTCGGAATAGCTAAGGAACTGTTTTAAGATAAGGCTTTGCCTTGTAATTTCTCTTTTGGTTGAGTTTTGCCTAATTAAGAAATGTTTTACGTAAGGCCTTTCTTTTTTTTAATTTAATGTTGTTTAGCCTTATATATTGGGCTTTCAGCCTATTTTGTATTCAAATTGTTTGCTCTAAAAATCTAAGATTCTTTGTGCCTTGAGCCTAAATAAAGAACTGTTGTAAGATAAGGCTTGCCTTTTAAATTTCTGATTATGCTTGCTTTTTGAGTTATTGGCCTTCAGCCGTTTTTAAATAAAAGTGGATATCAGCCAGTAATTGAGTCCCAAATCTTAGAGCTGCGTGTTTAAAAAAAAAACAAATTTCTTTCGGGCTTTTGTAATGTTTGATCAAATAATAAAGTTGTATGTTCGAATGTAACTGACAGCCCCTTACATTGCCCCCTTTCCACAATTAAAAATACCTGTCCAGTCCTGCGGGTTGAGCGGAGCGTCTCAGCGATAAGTGGGTTTCATGTACCACATGCTGCATGTTATATCACTGGAGCGGACAATTTCATTTATTGTCTTATTGGCCGGTTTTACTATCAATATTGAGTGCTTTTGTTTTTTTTTATTGTCTCGAAGGGTGGAGTCTCTTTATCTTAATTACAGGTATTGAGTCTCTCTTCTCTCTAAATGAAGATTTTATTTTGTGTTTGTAACTACTATCTTATAAATGACTGAAATTTTTTTCCGAAAGGTTAGGGTCTGTCTGCTGTTAGGGGTTCGTTAGCCAACTGAACGCGTTAGCTGGGAGTTTAGTTTTCCGTCCCGAGTGCGTGGTGGTTACTCGTTTACCTCTCGCCCACGTGGCGCGAGGTTGGTAGTCGAACTTCGTGCTCGGTAACTGTATTTGGAACTGCGTTTAGATTTTGGGCCCCTTACAGGTTTCATTGATTTGACACAGTTAACATATTGAAAAAAATTATGTTCTTGGTTTTGTTGTTGCTGTAATTTTGTCTGTCGTGTAGCAGCGTTCGGTCTATAGTAAATGCCTGGCCCATTTCCTGTACTAAATTCTGTACTTACGTGTTCATCAGGCTACCAGTTGTGTTTCTTTTTTGTGGGACCTGGGTGACATCTGCCTGGCTGATAGAGCAGGCGCAGAGTCTGGAAGCGGAGTCAAGTCCGCGGCCAGAGGGGTGCAGGTGGTCCTGCACCATTTAATATTTCCGAGCCCACTATGCATTGCGAAGACAGATTGTGTAGCAAGTCGATGTACGTTTCTGTGTCTTAATCATTGCGCTCCTACTGCAGTTCTCCTTTTAATTTCTTTCTTTATTTCTAGCTCATGTACAATGTAGAAGTGGTAACTGGCTAACATTTGAGCCATTGTTGTGCATCTCCGTTTCTTACTGCAATGTCTAGAAGTAGCAAACCTAATATCACGAGCAGCACCTCCGTCGACGTTGTTCTACACGCATCCATCAGGCGCAGTGATACGCTCTTCTGTGATCTCCGTAGAGCCCTTGCTACCCTTAAATTTCTGGCTCTACGGGTCCAAACGCTCAACCCGTAGCCCATAATAGCGAGTAAGATTGCGTTGTGGCACGATTTTATTGCACTTAGTGGCATCTGAAAACTTCTTTGGTCAATTGTTGCTCTTTTATTTCGGATTTTAATGCGTTTCTGGCAGACGATTTCTACATTTGCATGAAAGTTTTTCTTTTAGTTGACTGTAATTCCAAGGTATCTAATATACTGCTTTTGTTTCCACAAGTTGGTCATTTATTCAAGTTGTGGGATTTCTCGTTCTTGATAATGTTCCTTTCAGGAACATATAAACTATTTTGTGCGCTGCTATCGTTTGCTTCCTACGTACCAGATACTTTGTTTTTAAAGAACTATCCTATGACTCTACGACAACATCCCAGAACTGTAAACCAGAAACAGAGCCTTATGGTCAGTCTTTTGTGATGTCTTTTACGATTTTATTTCCAGTTCATTCTAATTGCACCTGTCTGTCGCTCTAACAATTTAATACACTGTTTAGAGATACCTGGGTCAGTTCATCTGTCTCAGTCTTTCGAAAAGTGCAGGCCACCACAAATTATCAAACGCCCAATCAATCGTCATGCCTTAACATACTTGGCGTCTGATGTGGTCACAACACTAATTGCGTGATTTACCGCATCCTCGATGTTTTTTCACTTCCCTGAATCCATACTGCAGGGGGCTCATGCTTACTACCTGTCTGTGGTCCCTCAGACGGTGACACAGAACCTCTTCCTGTACTTTGGCTAGAGCATTTACCAAGCAAATCGGCCTATAAGATTTCTGTTCTCTTGGGTCTTAGTCTTCCCCTTTTTTAAGTATAATGATATTCGACATTTTACAACTTCTGGGAACCTGACCCTCCCAAAGACAATTGTTTATTAACACTGTTATATATGGCATAAAAATCCATGCAATTCTACACGCAGGGATCTAAGCAAAGCAAAGGCAGCTGTTCAGCGCACTGTCCGCAACTACATCAATACCTATTCGGAACAAATTTGCACTGGCATACAGGAGTGTTCAATGCTGGCGACATTGATGATGTGTACTGAGGCATCAAACGGTCCATTCCATAGTAGAGTGTACCACTCAAGGAAATAGATGGCAAAGTCATCACAGATCGAAATCGTCAACTGCACCGTTAGGCAGAACATTACTCCAGTCTTCACTCACATCCCATCAACATTATTCTAAACGCAATGGATGAAATTCCTCAGATGACAGCTTACATGGATGCCACGCCTACTATGGAGGAGCTTAAAAGAGCAATTGCATAGCTCAAATGTGGGAAGTGCCCTGGCAAAGACAATGTCTCCACAGAAATTGTAAAACTTAAGCCAGTTTTCCGCTGCTTTTCAACCTCTTACTGAAATGTTGTGCTGGGAGTATTGCGCCGCAAGACAGACGCGGTGCCAATATTGTTACTTTATACAAAGGTTAAGGTTATCGCGGCGTTTGCAACTGTCGCATTGGAATCTCATTCCTGAGTGTACCTCGAAAAACATTTGAAACTGTGGTACTGGGCAGACTTCAGAAGCTTGCCGAGCGCATATACCCTGAGATAAAATGTGGATTTCGTTCCCAAAGAACTATAGTTGACACTCCGGCAATTTCAGGAAGAGCGTCACGAGCAGAAAACCCCTCTGTCCATTGTCTTCATCGACCTAAACAACGCTTTCGACGCATTCAGCAGAGAAGGACTGTATGATAGTGTGTCCTCCAAAACTATTAATGATCAAGGCTTTTCACGAAGATATGAAAGGCGCTGTGGTCTTCGACGGAATCATATATAACCCTTTTGCTGTGAGAAGAGGGGTTCTTCAGGGCTGCGTATTGGTTCCCACTCTGTTCAATATTTTTTTTCTCAGCACTCCTCAAAGTCGCTTTTGGTGAAACTAGCCTGGGCATTCATCTGTATACCAGAGCTGATGGGAAGCTCTACAACTCAGATCCCAGCGCTTCAGAGAAGACTTGCATGTATATAGCTTTTTATTTGCTGACGACGTTGCATTTGTATCTCATACTCAAGACGATCGACAAGAGCTTGTGGATAAATTCTCTACTGAATGCAAGCTCTTCTCCATGTCTATAAACGTAAAAAAGACGGCTGTCGTGGCACAAGGATACACAGATCCGCTTATCATCAAACTGTCCGGATCGATGTTGAAGGTAGTCGATAATTCTGCTATCTTGGTTCAATAATGACAGAAGATCTCTCCCTGGATGAAGAGATCAATGCAAGAATAGGAAAGGCTTCCAGCACTTTCGGAAAGTTCCGCATACGAGCATGGGACAACAAACATTGTCGACAATAATACTTGTGTATCAGTCATGTGCGCTGAGTACTCACCTGTATGGAGCTGAGACTTGGACGTCGTATGCCAAGCAGGAACGAAAGCTCAACGCCTTTCGCCTGCGATGCTTACGGAACATCTTGGGAATATCATGGAAGGAACATATGGCAAATAACGTGGTTCTGAAAATTGCAAAACAATAATCACTGCCACACTCAAGCAACGTCACCTGCGTTGGTTAGAACATCTACATGGTATGGACCACTCCTGTCTGCCCCAGCGCACATTACACAGTTAAGTATCAGGACCAAAGAGACCTCGTGGAAGATCCTTACTACGCTTTAGGGATTGCGTTAAGCGGGATGTGTGCGCATTTAATATTGACAGTGACAAGTAGGAACAATTTGCTGACGGTCGCAGCAAATGGAGGAAACTGACTGCAGTTGGAACCATGATGCACGACCAAGTGTGGCTTAATAACTTAGCTGTAAAACGACCGCGCAGACATGAGCTTATGATTAACCCTCCAGCTGGAGCGACTCATATTTGCCTGGCTTGTGGGCGCCAAGTCCGCTCTCGCATTGGACTTCTGAGCCACCAGCGAAAATATCTCCAAGGTACCACCTGAATCTTCCGACAGGTAACACCAGGCCATTATATATATATATGGCACAATTTGGTTCACCAGCTGATGCAACACTTTTGCCATTATTCTGTTTAGTCCTAGCACTTAAATCTTCTTTAACTTCATAGTTTCTAGTCTTACTTCCTCTAGGGCAAATTTAATCACAACACTGTCATTCATTTGCTGCTCTAGTAATTCATAGTTTAGATGCTGATGGTACTTTGTCGCTCCATTGTTATGTCTTCCGGCAACAAAGTTCTGAGTGTTCTGTCGTCATCGTGTCATCAGATCGTCTCAGGGCTGATAATATAGTGGTGATGGAACATCGCCTGCAGCAAGTTTATATGGAAATCCCCAAACATCTGTTGCCATTTGGTCCGTGAGGTACGACTCCCATTTTTGTAATCTTGTTTTCTGTAGTAGCTCTTTATGTTGTTGTATGACTGTCTGATAGAGACTCTGCGTTCTTTGTCTTTCTGTTTCCCCAAAGGATCTTTCGAAGTGTCTCCTCGCCTGCCTTGATCTGAGTGTTAAGAACTGTACTGCGGGACATCAGGATATTTTAACCCCTTCTGACTTCCTAAGAAACGCTGGTATGGCCTTATCTTTCGCCGTCTGGAACGCTTGCACCAATTCGCCTGCTTTAGCGTCAACATACATCGGCTTCCTTGCGATGGTGTATCTTGCAGTCTGGCTTTATAAGTTACCAATTTGCCTTGCACAGATTGTATTGTCACTCAGGCGCGATTTTGTGTCTAAGTCATTATCTGCGTTTATAATTACGAAGTGAATGAGATTATGTCGCAGAGCTCTTCCATTGGGAAATGTTGTCATTGACGTTCGAGTTTGCGAGGGCGGTATCTATATTTGTTACCGCATGTGTGCCATTTTAGAAAGTAGATCTTAGAAGAAAGATTAAGGAAAGGCAAACCTACGTTTCTAGCATTTGTAGACTTAGAGAAAGCTTTTGACAATGTTGACTGGAATACTCTCTTTCAAATTCTAAAGGTGGCAGGGGTAAAATACAGGGAGCGAAAGGCTATTTACAATTTGTACAGAAACCAGATGGCAGTTATAAGAGTCGAGGGACATGAAAGGGAAGCAGTGGTTGGGAAGGGAGTAAGACAGGGTTGTAGCCTCTCCCCGATGTTGTTCAATCTGTATATTGAGCAAGCAGTAAAGGAAACAAAAGAAAAATTCGGAGTAGGTATTAAAATTCATGGAGAAGAAATAAAAACTTTGAGGTTCGCCGATGACATTGTAATTCTGTCAGAGACAGCGAAGGACTTGCAAGAGCAGTTGAATGGAATGGACAGTGTCTTGAAAGGAGGATATAAGATGAACATCAACAAAAGCAAAACAAGGATAATGGAATGTAGTCTAATTAAGTCGGGTGATGCTGAGGGAATTAGATTAGGAAATGAGGCACTTAAAGTAGTAAAGGAGTTTTGCTATTTGGGGAGCAAAATAACTGATGATGGTCGAAGTAGAGAGGATATAAAATGTAGGCTGGCAATGGCAAGGAAAGCGTTTCTGAAGAAGAGAAATTTGTTAACATCCAGTATTGATTTAAGTGTCAGAAAGTCATTTCTGAAAGTATTCGTATGGAGTGTAGCCATGTATGGAAGTGAAACATGGACGATAAATAGTTTGGACAAGAAGAGAATAGAAGCTTTCGAAATGTGGTGCTACAGAAGAATGCTGAAGATTAGATGGGTAGATCACATAACTAATGAGGAAGTATTGAATAGGATTGGGGTGAAGAGAAGTTTGTGGCACAACTTGACCAGAAGAAGGGATCGGTTGGTAGGACATGTTCTGAGGCATCAAGGGATCACCAATTTAGTATTGGAGGGCAGCGTGGAGGGTAAAAATCGTAGAGGGAGACCAAGAGATGAATACGCTAAGCAGATTCAGAAGGATGTAGGTTGCAGTAGGTACTGGGAGATGAAAAAGCTTGCACAGGATAGAGTAGCATGGAGAGCTGCATCAAACCAGTCTCAGGACTGAAGACCACAACAACAACAATGGGTTGGGAGGCCTATTCATGACAAGAAGGCCAAGTTCTTATATAACGTCCTGAAGGCAGAGTCCTCTTTGATCCGCTACCCTGCTATGCCACAATATTGATTTGTGGTTGTGTCTGTTACGAAAATGTGTATGTCGTGAATACCCGCTATTGTTGTCTTTTTTAAGTTTACTGTACGTGGTTGTATCTCCTGACAGTATGAAAATACTGATCAGTTACGTAAAATATTCCTAAGTCAGTATTTATTTTTATTATCACCACGTGTTCGACACAGAGCTATTGTGTGTCCGCCACTGTTATGTCTTTATCTGGCACCACAATGGCGACCATTGGATGACGACCTAATGCTATGATATATACTGTACCTGGCATGTAGGGCAACGCAGAGTGTTTGGAATATGGCTAGTGAATCTACACTCCTGGAAATTGAAATAAGAACACCGTGAATTCATTGTCCCAGGAAGGGGAAACTTTATTGACACATTCCTGGGGTCAGATACATCACGTGAACACACTGACAGAACCACAGGCACATAGACACAGGCAACAGAGCATGCACAATGTCGGCACTAGTACAGTGTATATCACCTTTCGCAGCAATGCAGGCTGCTATTCTCCCATGGAGACGATCGTAGAGATGCTGGATGTAGTCCTGTGGAACGGCTTGCCATGCCATTTCCACCTGGCGCCTCAGTTGGACCAGCGTTCGTGCTGGACGTGCAGACCGCGTGAGACGACGCTTCATCCAGTCCCAAACATGCTCAATGGGGGACAGATCCGGAGATCTTGCTGGCCAGGGTAGTTGACTTACACCTTCTAGAGCACGTTGGGTGGCACGGGATACATGCGGACGTGCATTGTCCTGTTGGAACAGCAAGTTCCCTTGCCGGTCTAGGAATGGTAGAACGATGGCTTCGATGACGGTTTGGATGTACCGTGCACTATTCAGTGTCCCCTCGACGATCACCAGTGGTGTACGGCCAGTGTAGGAGATC
This sequence comes from Schistocerca piceifrons, assembly GCF_021461385.2. Lineage (NCBI taxonomy): Eukaryota > Metazoa > Arthropoda > Insecta > Orthoptera > Acrididae > Schistocerca > Schistocerca piceifrons. The sequence continues at coordinate 52,089,538 of NC_060139.1, forward strand.
GCTCCCCACACCATGATGCCGGGTGTTGGCCCTGTGTGCCTCGGTCGTATGCAGTCCTGATTGTGGCGCTCACCTGCACGGCGCCAAACACGCATACGATCATCATTGGCACCAAGGCAGAAGCGACTCTCTTCGCTGAAGACGACACGTCTCCATTCGTCACTCCATTCACGCCTGTCGCGACACCACTGGAGGCGGGCTGCACGATGTTGGGACGTGAGCGGAAGACGGCCTAACGGTGTGCGGGACCGTAGCCCAGCTTCATGGAGACGGTTGCGAATAGTCCTCGCCGATACCCCAGGAGCAATAGTGTCCCTAATTTGCTGGGAAGTCGCGGTGCGGTCCCCTACGGCACTGCGTAGGATCTTACGGTCTTGGCGTGCATCCGTGCGTCGCTGCGGTTCGGTCCCAGGTCGACGGGCACGTGCACCTTCCGCCGACCACTGGCGACAACATCGATGTACTGTGGAGACCTCACGCCCCACGTGTTGAGAAATTCGGCGGTACGTCCACCCGGCCTCCCGTATGCCCACTATACGCCCTCGCTCAAAGTCCGTCAACTGCACATACGGTTCACGTCCACGCTGTCGCGGCATGCTACCAGTGTTAAAGCCTGCGATGGAGCTCCGTATGCCACGGCAAACTGGCTGACACTAACGGTGGCGGTGCACAAATGCTGCGCAGCTAGCGCCATTCGACGGCCAACACCGCGGTTCCTGGTGTGTCCGCTGTGCCGTGCGTGTGATCATTGCTTGTACAGCCCTCTGGCAGTGTCCGGAGCAAGTATGGTGGGTCTGACACACCGGTGTCAATGTGTTCTTTTTTCCATTTCCAGGAGTGTATAATATGTGTAGGTCCAACTCCTTTAGCACTTCTCCTAGCTCTTGCGTCACCATAACACTGTGCATCCCATATAATTGGCCGATTTTAACCATCTGTTTCTCTTTCCATTGGCGTTGGGGTTGGATTTGACAATAAGTGAAAGCTAAGGAAATCTATGAGCACATAACTAAGGGGCCAGTCTAACCGACAATCATATACAGTTTGCCCATTTGTCATCACTAATTGCCTGTACAGATGCCCAATAACAAGCGTCTTCTTCCTCACCTTTAATTCCATTTGTGGGCAAGTAGTTAAGACTGAACTGTATATGACCTACGTCTTCCTTGCCACGAAAATTTATGGTAGAGCCTTTTCAATGAATGAGGCTAACTAGGTATCTTATTGCTTTGGTTAACATAAGCATATCCTCCAATTTAGGTAGTCTCATTCCGTTTTTACACATTTTGTAAACTGGGCGTGCGTCCAGCTATAGTCTCCCTCCAATTTGCATGTCATGCCCATCATTGTTTGTATATTTTCCATAATTCCCGTTGCCATCTTTAGCTACTATGACCAATGTATTTTGGTAATGTTCCTCTGTCACCTGCTGCGTGCTATCACACTCCGCTACTACAGCGTGTTGCGTGCAGTCAAATCTTGCATTCATTGCAGTTCCCGAAATTGAGATTATGTCTTTCTTTATGTCTTCCTTGTCCAGAGATGGTCATGCCATCCGTTCCTCATTTTCCTTTCTTCTCATCAATGTCCAGAAACAAACAACATTGCGAGACGTTCCTCAGTCAGTTGTGCCGAATGGGTGCCCTATTGACGGGCGCCAGCGGCTATAATTTCTTTTGTAACGTCCTTAGATGACATTTCCGGTCACAGGTTTCTGTCTTCGATTTGTTCGTCAAGACACTATCTACAACCTCTCAAAGTTGCCGCAACATTTCTGTGATACCCTTTACAGTATTCCTCCATAAGGTTATAGATCCTACACTGATAACCGAGCGAGGTGGCGCAGTGGTCAGCACACTGGACTCGCATTCGGGAGGACGACGGTTCAATCCCGTCTCCGGCCATCCAGATTTAGGTTTTCCGTGATTTCCCTAAATCGTTTCAGGCAAATGCCGGGATGGTTCCTTTGAAAGGGCACGGCCGATTTCCTTCCCAATCCTTTCCTAACCCGAGCTTGCGCTCCGTCTCTAATGACCTCATTGTCGACGGGACGTTAAACACTAACCACCACCACCACCACCACCACCACCACCTACACTGATACTTATATTATAAGTAGGAGACACAGCTTACAATATTTAATACATTCCACAGTTCCACCACAAACATACCGCAGTTTTTAAACATGAGTCTGGAACCGCGCCACCGCTACAGTCACAGGTTTGAATCCTGCCTCGGGCATGGATGTGTGCGATGTCCTTAGGTTAGTTATGTTTAAGTAGTTGTAAGTTCTAGGGGACTGATAACCTCAGATGTTAGGGCCCATTCCGCTCAGAGCCATTTGAATGATTTTTTTTTTATTAAAAATGACATCACATAGATATTAACACGTTACACAGAAAGAGGATATAGATCAAATTCAGCGTAGTTTATAAAAGTAGCTTCGTCAGATTGAACGTTCCGACAGTGAAATAAAAGAAAGATCCACAGCGAGCGAGTTTCGTGCAAACACGGCGAAGAATATTAACAGTCGGCAGAAGCAGTGGACGTATGTCAACCGAAAATGCATGTTATCGGATTCTGTCATCGGATGCAGGCTCTCTTACACGTTCGCAGCACATCCGCAGCGTTTGAAGCGAAGACGGAGAGCAGAGAAAGCGGCTGCCAACCGCTCACCGCAGCCGCCAACCGCCATGCGCGCGCGCCCTTTGTCTCGGCGGAAGGCCGCGTTAGCCGCCAGCCTGGCTGCCGATGGCCGGGCACAAAGGCGGCGCTGGACAGGCCGGGGACGGCCCGCGTCCCGTCTACCAGAGCTGCCTGCCTCTGCCAGCCGCCGCTTGTCGTTAACTGACTGCACGAATGAGAAAACGCACGGCCGCGACGTTCTCGTCTGCTGCCACCGACCGTCACAGCACGCGGATAGAGCTAAAGCTGTGGCGTTCCTAGCGCCCTTGACAAGAGAATTGAAATGCAGAGAGCCGGCCGCTGTGGCCCAGCGGTTCTAGGCGCTTCAGTCCGGAACCGCGCTGCTGCCACGGTCGCAGGTTCGAATCCGCCCTCGGGCATGGATGTGTGTGATGTCCTTAGGTCAGATAGTGTGTGTGGGGTTGATCTGCTATTCTGCTCAACGGATTAATCTGAGATGTACCCTTTTACCCTGTGGCTCCTGTAAGATGCAATTTCCAACCCCACACTACTACAGAAGTCAGACAGACGCTCCTAACGTTCTAAAGAGAAATGCCTGAAAAACTTTCAGCAATAAACACCTTCAGGAGTCGTCCGCTGCAATGAAATGACACAAAAATTCACAAAATTTCTTACGTAACTACTGGGATACTTGGGTACTGGAGTAGCGCTAGTTAGTATAAGAAAAACATGAAACTAACGAAAACTATTATTTATTTTGCAAAAAATCTGAGAAATAACAATGGCACTTTTAGTTATGAATTGAACAAGTTATATCCTGGTTCTTTTCGGAATGTGAAGTTACCTCTCAAGGATAGGATTTCCTAATGAAATTTCTATACAAAGTTTAAGATTGTTATTGACTTGGCAGAATGGCCGAGAGGCGCACCTACTCAACTTGAATATTTATCCTTTAGAATGATGCTAGGTACGGTCGAGGTTGTCACGTGTGAAATGAAGTGTACTGTTGTGGCGGAAATATGGGGCTCGCAATAGCTGTAGTGCACAATACCGTAAGCTGCGATGACTGCTGTCTGCGCCACTCGCTGCTGACAAATAAGATAACTCTCGTTCTATCTGGATTGACCTTCGCCAATCAAACTCTCCCTACACCTTGATGAAGTCAAGGATTCCTATTCGCCCCTAGTCTAACTATTGCCGTGGTACACCGGTCAGATAACCAGTCCACCACGATGCCACTCAAAAATTCGCTCGCAGGCGTTTAACTATAACTCTGTCCGTTCACACCGCACAATAAGCAATAAGTGTGTCGGCCAACACAGTGAACAATGCTTAATTGCAAGGACTCAATATAGAGTCGCACTTCAATTCGCTCTCGACAGAGGTGCTCTCCCAGTGAAGTATTCAGGAGAGATTTGTTCCTCGCTCCAAGAACGACAACGGAATGTCGCCTCTCCACACCAGACGTGAAGGGGTATATCTTTCGGTCTCTTCCATTACTCCTTCAACTCAAGGCGTCAGAAATATCGTCTGCCAATCAGCATTGCTCTTCTAAAACTGCAGAATGACGATTCGTTGAAGGCGACCAATCCGGAAATCTGTAGTATTGGCGTTTGGCGTTTGCTGTCTCCCTGTGAAAATCTCTTAAACTGTATGCTATGTGTAAGGAATGCGTAGGTTGGACGCTCCCACACAATGTAGTGGAATTTGCTTTTAACCTGAACACGGGGTCGTTCCCCCTTTCACTCGGGCACACACTGTCTGCTCCACGGGTGGCCGAGGTTGACTCGTCCTCTGAAGGGACCCGCCTCCCGGTGTGTGATCTGCCTCTCTCGAACTAAAAGCTCCTGTGACCGTCGTGTCTGGAATGTATGTGTATATGCCAGCCTTGAGTATTTCAACCCCAGTGAGCAGTTGTTATTTGCATATCGTTTACATGAATTCATACCACATTGACTTTATCTTATCGAGTTCGGGTTCGAATGAAGCGTCTTGAAGTGCGGAATATGATTGTGAGGGCGGAATATGTAAGCAATGAATGTCAGAAGACCACGATGTCTTACAATATGTCTAAGTAGTTCTATGTCTAGTAGACTGATACCCTCAGATGTTAAATCCCATAGTGCTTGGAGTCATTTGATTTTGAAATGCAAAGTCGTACTCAACAGTAACGTGAACATTCGTTGCGGATCTGGTAACTTCTTACAATAAATCGCTGTCGCTGTAACATTTGGAATAGTCTTTCTATTATCCCATCTTCTTAAATGGAATTGGACTGCGACTGGTCGAAGACTTAAAGAGAATAGAGGCCAACAGCCTTAACTGTACTCAATAATTTTATTTAACTACCCAGTTTCGCTGCCTAATTGGCACAATCGACAGGCCCCTATAGACATAGCTAGGTAAGTCATTTAAGCATTTGGGCTATTACAGGAACCACTAAATCAAAATGGTTTCCGTATACTTCTTCTTGGTAGACGTGGCCCCATCCACACTGAAGAGTAAGAGTTGACACAAGCAGAAAATGGTTGCAATCGTGCTCAACGGATGCCTAAACCTGCGCTACCCATAATCGTAGTATTTAACTTATTGGTTTCCGCTGTAGCGCAGCCTACAGTTAATGCCACTATCCGTTGATGATTAAATTCTGTGTGGCGGATTCTATCCAGGCAGGTTTCACCGAGTGAAGCATTCCTTCCCCACGTTTCCACAGAGCTTCTATGTCGTGGATGCGACCCGCGCCACGGACTGCCTTGAGGTGCACGAGACAAATCACGCAACGTTTTGCTCTGCACACCCTCCGAAAAGTTTGTTAGCGGACCCGATTTGTACCTGCGCCTCCTACGCTCATGCTACAAAGTTCTGACCAACAAGACGGGTTCAAATAGCCACTCCTTCTATACCGCTAATCAATACACCCTGCACGAAGTCGACAACTTTCTAAGCGTCCCCAATTCCTGCTTCTGTCTCTATGCCGTCAGTAACTGATCTACATCTACTTGGATACTCTGCAAATCACATTTAAGTGCCTGGCAGAGGGTTCATCGAACCATCTCCACAATTCTCTATTATTCCAATTTCATATATCGCGCAGAAAGAATGAACACCTGTGTCTTTCCGTACGAGCTCTGATTTCTCTTATTTTATCTTGGTGATCGTTCCTCCCTACGTAGGTCGGTGTCAACAAAATATTTTCTCATTCAGAGGAGAAAGTTGGTGGTTGGAATTTCGTGAGAAGATTCCGTCGGAACGCAAAACGCGTTTCTTTTAATGTCGTCCAACCCAAATCCTGTATCATTTCTGTGAAACTCTCTCCCATATTTCGCGATAATACAAGACGTGCTGCCTTTATCTGAACTTTTTGAATGCACTCCGTCAGTCCCACCTGGTAAGGATCCCACACCGCGAAGCAGTATTCTAAAAGAGGACGGACAAGCGTAGTGTAGACATTCTCCTTAGTAGGTCTGTTACATTTCTAAGTGTCCTGCCAATAAAACGCAGTCTTTGGTTAGCCTTCACCACTATCTTTTCCATGTGTTCCTTTGAATTTAAGTTGTTCGTAATTGTAATACCTAGGTATGTAGTTCATTTTACGGCTTTTAGATTAGACTCCTTTATCGTGTAACCGAAGTTTAACGAGTTCCTTTTAGCACTCATGTGGATGACCTCGCACTTTTCGTTATTTCGGGTCAACTGCCACCTTTCGCACCATTCAGATATCTTTTCTAAATCGTTTTGCAGTTTGTTTTGATCTTCTGATGACCTCATTAGTCAATGGCTCTGAGCACTATGCGACTCAACTGCTGAGGTCATCAGTCGCCTAGAGCTTAGAACTAATTAAACCTAACTAACTTAAGGACAGCACACAACACCCAGCCATCACGAGGCAGAGAAAATCCCTGACCCCGCCGGGAATCGAACCCGGGAACCCGTGCGTGGGAAGCGAGAACGCTACCGCACGACCACGAGATGCGGGCCCTTATTAGTCGATAAACGACAGCGTCATCTGTAGACAACCTAGGATTGTCTCCCAAATCGTTTATATAGATAAGGAACAGCAAAGGGCCTATAACACTACCCTGGGGAGCGCCAGAAATCACTCCTGTTTTACTCGATGACTTTCCGTCAATTACAACGATCTATATCCTCTCTGACAGGAAATCACAAATCCAGTCACATAACTGAGACGATATTCCATAAGCAATTTCAATACGAGCCGCTTGTGTGGTACCGCGTCAAAAGTCTTCCGGAAATCCAGAAATACGGAATCGATCTGAAATCCCTTGTCAATAGCACCCATCACTTCTTGTGAATAAAGAGCTAAGTGTGTTTCACAGGAACGATGTTTTTTTAAACCCATGTTGACTGTGTGTCAATAGACCGTTTTCTTCGAGGTAATTCATAATGTTCGAACACAGTATATGTTCCAAAATCCTACTGCATATCGACGTTAACGACATGGGCCTGTAATTTAGTGGATTACTCCTAGTACCTTTCTTGAATATTGGTGTTACCTGTGCAACTTTCCAGTCTTTGGGTACGGATTTTTCGTCGAGCGAACGGTTGTATATGATTGTTAAGTACGGAGCTAATGCATTAGCATACTCCGAAAGCAACCTAATTGGTATACAGTCTGGACCAGAAGACTTGCTTTTATTAAGTGATTGAAGTTGCTTCACTACTCCGAGGATATTGACTTCTACGTTACTCATGTTGGCAGCTGTTCTCGTTTCGAGTTCTGCAATATTTACTTCGTCTTCTTTTGTGAAGACATTTCGGAAGGCTGTGTTTAGTAACTCTGCTTTGGCAGCACTGTCTTCGATAGTATCTCCATTGCTATCGCGCAGAGTAGATATTGATTGTTTCTTGCCGTTAACATACTTCACATACGACCAGAATCTCTTTCGATTTCCTGCCACATTTCGAGACAAAGTTTCGTTGTGGAAACTGTTATAAGCGTCTCGTATTGAAGTCTGCGCTAAATTTCGAGCGTCTGTAAAAGATCGCCAATCTTGGGGATTTTGAGCCTGTTTAAGTTAGGCATGTTTGTTTCATCGTTTCTGCAACAGTGTTCTAACGCGTTTTGTGTATCAAGGAGGATCAGCTCCGCCGTTTGTTAATTTATTTCGTGTAAGTCTCTCAATTTCTGCTGATACTATTTCTTTTAATTTAAGCCACATCTGATCTACACTTACATTATTAATTTGGAATGAGTGGAGATTGTCCCTCAGGAAGGCGTCAAGTGAACTTTTATCTGCTTTTTTCAATAGGTATATTTTTCTCTTATTTTTCGAGGATTTGGGGATTACAATATTCAGTCTCGCTAGGACAACCGTGTGTTCACTAATCCCTGAATCGGTTTTGATGCTCGTTATTAACTCAGAATAATTTGTTCCTAAGAAGTCAAGTGTGCTTTCACAACCGTTTACTATTCGCGTGGGTCCATGAACTAACTGCTCGAAATAATTTTCAGAGAATGCGTTTAGCCCAATATCGGATGATATTTTATGTCTGCCTCCGGAATTTAACATGTATTTTCGCCAAAATATGGAGGGTAAATAAAGGCACCACCAACTAACCCAAATATTGGCCCGCCCGGTTGGCCGTGCGTTCTAACGCATGGCTTTCCGCCCGGTGGATTTGTGTCGAAGTCTGGTGAACCGGCTAGTCTGTGTATGGTTTTTAGGCGGTTTTCCATTTGCCACGGCGAATGCGGACTGGTTCCCCTTAATCCGCCTCAGTTACACTATGTCGGCGATTGTTGCGCAAACAAGTTCTCCACGTACGTGTAGACCACCATACTCTACCACGCAAACATAGGGGTTGCACTCGTCTGGTGTGAGACGTTTCACGGGTGTGGGGGGGTCCACCGGGGCCGAGCCGCACAATAACCCTGGGTTCGGCGTGGGGCGGCGGAGGGGTGAAGTGGACTGCGGTAGTCGTCGTGGGGTTGTGGACCACTGCGGCTACGGCGGGGACGTAGCCTCTCCGTCGTTTCTAGGTCCCCGGTTAACATACAGTACAATACAAAATGGTTCAAATGCCTCTGACCACTATGGGACTCAACTTCTAATGTCATCAATCCCTTACAACTTAGAACTACTTAAACCTAACTAACCTAAGGACAGCACACACTTCCATGCCCGGGACAGGATTCGAACCTGCGACCGTAGCAGTCGTGCAGTTCCAGACTGCAGCGCCTATAACCTTTCGGCCAGCCCGGGCGGCAATACAATGTATACAACCCAAATATTGATACACCACGAACACTGGCCACTAATGGCTAATGTATTGTTCCACTTCAACCTTTCACAGATTTTACTCTTAACCTGGTAGCAGCGGCACAGTACTGTGGTTCACTGTTAAAGTTCTGCTATTATACGGTCCTTGAAGAGCCGATGAATATTTTGCTTTATCCAACATATATCGCACAAAAGACAATGAAGCTAAAAGTAGAGAGAATAGAGTTCGTACGTAGGTCTAGCAACAGTCATTCCTTCCAATCGCAAATGCATCTAGGGAGAATGGAAGTGACACTCACACACCGTAAGTGTACAGTATATGTAGATGTGGTTGGATGCAGTGGTTCCTGTCTTAGAAAGTCTTAACACAAGTTGATCATTGGTGTTTACGGTTGTTTTCTGTAGGAAATTTTCTTTCTGTGTAACAGTTTCTACATGGAAACGTAGCACCCAGTTGGAGACCATTTGCTGAAGGGAACTATAATCGAATTTTAATGTTATTACTCACCCGGAACGGACAAAGTAGTCGATAATACTAACATACTGAGGAACTAAAATGCCATGATCACTGCACACCGCCTATTTAAGTGCCGCACAGTGGCGTTACGAATACGTGACGCGACAAAGAAAGTCAATACACGGAGCAGAGATGAACGGGGAAATACTCATGCAACAATACGCGTCGCAAGTGGGTAAATGGACTGACAAAAGGTTCTGGCCCTGCGTCTGGGATCGAGCGTGTCACAAAGGGAGAAGCTGTTTTGAGGCTCGCATGCTACTGTGGTGAACTAAATTTTCTCGCTTTGAGGAGACAGTAGGGGCGATAAGTTTTTCTTGCTAAAAACTTTCTAAAGCCAAGATCGCAAAACATTTCTTTATTTCAAACAACCGAATTCCAGAGGATTCGCTCTGTCGGAACAGTTGTTTTAATAATAAATGAATATTTATGTGATCTAGGCTTTAGAAAGTTTTTACGGTGATGAACATCTATGCAAAGTCATGTGTTATAGCGATAGAGGTGAAAGTCTGGCAACCGCGAGTGGTTGCTGCGTCTACAGGTCTCGACGTATTGGGTGAAACACATGACGTGCCTTCCTGTTGAGGTTCAACCCACTTCCTTCTTATCGGCTGTCAATCAAATGGTTCAAATGGCTCTGAGCACTATGGGACTTAACAGCTGTGGTCATCAGTCCCCTAGAACTTAGAACTACGTAAACCTAACTAACCTAAGGACATCACACACATCCATGCCCGAGGCAGGATTCGAACCTGCGACCGTAGCAGTCGCGCGGTTCCGGACTGCGCGCCTAGAACCGCGAGACCACCGCGGCCGGCGGCTGTCAATCGTTAAGTCATTTTGAACAGGTTGTACTATCATAACTAGATGTTTCTTTCGGCAAGAAACATCAGAAAATATATATTTGAAACACAGCACTGCATGGATGTGAATCACGGACTGTAGGGAAGCTGGTAAAGAAGAAAATCGAAGTCTTCGTGGTGCTGTATAAGGATGTTGAAAATTTGATGAATTGACAATACGTATTAGAAGTGAGCATGTTCTCCGCGGAATCGGCCAGCAGAGGAATATCTCGAAAACACTGACAAGAAGATGTGACCGGGTGATAGGGCAGGTATTAATACATCGTATTATAACTTGCCTGATACTAGAATGAGATGGCACAAAATGTAATGAAAGACAAAGAATGGAAAGTTCCCAACTAATAATTGATGACGGTTGTAGGTGCTACTCCGAGAGGATGACATTTCGCTCTTACCCTGACCTCGTGGACTAACAGCCTTAGGTATCCAACACGGTGGGGAACTGCTTAGTCGCGGTCCAGTGGCTATTTCCAGGAGGGAACTTTCCCTCTGCCACTGTGTATTAGCCAGCCTCGTACACAGCTTTAGTTTGCGAGGAAGTTTCATTATGACGTACTCCCTGCTACAAAGAGAAAGTTTTATAACAGTAACAAGCAGGCTCTTTCTGTCTCCATATCATACAATCGCTTTTCGGGTAACACTACAAAGCGTTGACAGGGCTCTTGAAGAGTGCTGTAAAAGACCACAAAATTGACGTTAATGTCGAATTGATATACTGATATCCATAAGAAAATGACTGTATTAAGTTGGTATCTTGTGGCTGCCAAGTTTGACATATTTTTCTTTTTATATTGTAAGTATTCCATGTATGTCAAGACGGGAAAGGAATTCCAGGATGCGGTTCATTTAATTTAATACCTGTTTTATTCAATCACTTAACATTATTATGTATTATAGTACTTTAGGTTTAACACTAACAACCTCTGCTACTTCACTTCGTAACAGCAGAAGTTAACAATGTTCTGAACTAAATGACGAGGTTTGTACCCTAGAATAAGGAAGCTATAGTGTTTGGGTCGCTCTGATTTTGGTTTGACAGACAAGTTTTCCACGAAATCAGAAATGTGATTAAAATTGTTTACTTTGATAGGTCTCTTTGACAAATGCACTTCATGCTGCAAGTAATATTAGCAGTAGTGTGTGTGTGAGCTTTGCAGCGTTATAGAAGCAACTTCTTGTGGTTTGATTAATTTAGTCCTGATATTAATGCGTGGTACCAAGAGCAAACTACGCTCGGGAGTGCCCATATGAGGGCCATGTATAATTTTTTAAATCCTAAAGGGCATTGCAGCAGTAGTGTCATACGTGTTTTGCGCTCGAAATCTTACTTGAGAAATAATAGACTTTTATTCATCATCTGCTTTAAAGCTAATTGTATCTTTTCCGATATAATATTGGCTCCTTGGCATAGTTCATCGTCATGTTCTTCGTTCGGGTGTATTTTCGTTAGGTCAATCTTACCATTGTTTTTTAAACCTCGATCGCAATTTATTCAGGATCTTTGTTATTACGAGTAATCGTGCAAAATGTTTTTTTGGTTGTTGTTTCTGGAGTTTAAAATTGTGTATGTGCGATCTGAAGCGTTGTAGAGCCATCTCTAATCTACCATGTAAAGCATTTCCAGTGTTTGATATCATTACATTCCAGGACTCTTGATGTGCTGCACTCACTATTTGCTGAGCATAGGTAACTTTTTCGATTAACTGCGCCTTCATTTCCTCGCTATTGTTCTTTAGATTTTGTAATGTAGAGCTCTCGTTTCAAGTTAATTGCATTTGCTATATCTTCATTCCATATTTTGAGATTCATGTTTTACGGTTCCGTATTTATATTCCGTAAATTTATTTTGCGCATAATACGTTAGTCGCCGTTGAAATAGACTTATTTCACTGTTTTGTTGCAAAAAGTAGATTCTGAAAACTACATCTTTGGGCATGATACCACGTCATGTTGTACAAAACTGGAGACACAGAAAAATTCTACATCACGGACACTAGCTGCGACTGCCTAAACAAATACATTCATATTAGAGTTTACCCTACGTTATATGTTTCTTCCATCTGATAATACCTGGGCTGTCACCAGGGAAACATCTGACAAGTGTCGCCATCTGCATTTACTCTTCCACGTTGTACTAGTCCTAAGAGTTTTCTGTTTTCTATGAGATATTCGTAATAAAAAGTGACATAATAATCGATATATAGTCCATTGAAATGCATTTAAATTTATGAATACCCTTCTTTCCAAATAAACTGTTAGTAATTTTCATTTCGGAGTATATTACTCAGGGACGTAATTCGAGTGCACTTTTGTTTGTTACCTGTTTTCCAAACGTTCCTTTTTTTCTAAATATTGGCAGATTCCATACACGTGCCCCAACGTTTCCAATTGTTATCACATGCTCTTCCTGGTTATGGTCTGCTTGCTCTTGGAAGTCTTCACAGAACAGTTTCTTATCTCCTTCCTTCTGCAATATCATATAATCCTCTACTTGTAATAGATCCTTTGTCTATCTTTACACTATAGACTACTGCTCAAATTTTATTGCGTTACTAAAAATCCGATATCTTCTTTAGATTGCGCTGCTTATGTGCTGTCAGTAGGCACTTTATTCCCATATATCACGTAATGTATTGGCAATTATTAGTATTTTTAAGAAGAATGAGTAGATATCTACATCTACATCTACATTTATACTCCGCAAGCCACCCAACGGTGTGCGGCGGAGGGCACTTTACGTGCCACTGTCATTACCTTTCTTTCCTGTTCCAGTCGCGTATGGTTCGCGGGAAGAACGACTGTCTGAAAGCCTCCGTGCCCGCTCTAATCTCTCTAATTTTACATTCGTGATCTCCTCGGGAGGTATAAGTAGGGGGAAGCAATATATTCGATACCTCATCCAGAAACGCACCCTCTCGAAACCTGGCGAGCAAGCTACATCGCGATGCAGAGCGCCTCTCTTACAGAGTCTGCCACTTGAGTTTGTTAAACATCTCCGTAACGCTATCACTGTTACCAAATAACCCTGTAACGAAAGGCGCCGCACTTCTTTGGATCTTCTCTATTTCCTCTGTCAACCCGATCTGGTACGGATCCCACACTGATGAGCAATACTCAAGTATAGGTCGAACGAGTGTTTTGTAAGCCACCTCCTTTGTTGATGGACTACATTTTCTAAGGACTCTCCCAATGAATCTCAACCTGGTACCTGCCTTACTAACAATTAATTTTATATGATAGTTCCACTTCAAATCGTTCCGCACACATACTCCCAGATATTTTACAGAAGTAACTGCTACCAGTGTTTGTTCCGCTATCATATAATCATACAATAAAGGATCCTTCTTTCTATGTATTCGCAATACATTACATTTGTCTATGTTAAGGGTCAGTTGCCACTCCCTGCACCAAGTGCCTATCCGCTGCAGATCTTCCTGCATTTCGCTACAATTTTCTAATGCTGCAACTTCTCTGTATACTACCGCATCATCCGCGAAAAGCCGCATGGGACTTCCGAAACTATCTACTAGGTCATTTATATATATTGTGAAAAGCAACGGTCCCATAACACTCCCCTGTGGCACGCCAGAGGTTACTTTAACGTCTGTAGACGTCTCTCCATTGGTAACAACATGCTGTGTTCTGTTTGCTAAAAACTCTTCAATCCAGCCACACAGCTGGTCTGATATTCCGTAGGCTCTTACTTTGTTTATCAGGCGACAGTGCGGAACTGTATCGAACGCCTTCCGGAAGTCAAGAAAAATAGCATCTACCTGGTAGCCTGTATCTAATATTTTCTGGGTCTCATGAACAAATAGAGCGAGTTGGGTCTCACACGATCGCTGTTTCCGGAATCCATGTTGATTCCTACATAGTAGATTCTGGGTTTCCAAAAACGACATGATACTCGAGCAAAAAACATGTTCTAAAATTCTACAACAGATCGACGTCAGAGATATAGGCCTATAGTTTTGCGCATCTGCTCGACGACAATTCTTGAAGACTGGGACTACCTGTGCTCTTTTCCAATCATTTGGAACCCTCCGTTCCTCTAGAGACTTGCGGTACACGGCTGTTAGAAGGGGGGCAAGTTCTTTCGCGTACTCTGTGTAGAATCGAATTGGTATCCCGTCAGGTCCAGTGGACTTTCCTCTGTTGAGTGATTCCAGTTGCTTTTCTATTCCTTGGACACTTATTTCGATGTCAGCCATTTTTTCGTTTGTGCGAGGATTTAGAGAAGGAACTGCAGTGCGGTCTTCCTCTGTGAAACAGCTTTGGAAAAAAGTGTTTAGTATTTCAGCTTTACGCGTGTTATCCTCTGTATCAATGCCATCATCATCCCGGAGTGTCTGGATGTGCTATTTCGAGCCACTTACTGATTTAACGTAAGACCAGAACTTCCGAGGATTTTCTGTCAAGTCGGTACTTAGAATTTTACTTTCAAATTCACTGAACGCTTGACGCATAGCCCTCCTTACGCTAATCTTGACATCGTCTAGCTTCTGTTTGTCTGAGAGGTTTTGGTTGCGTTTAAACTTAGAGTGAAGCTCTCTTTGTTTTCGCAGTAGTTTTCTAACTTTGTTGTTGTACCACGGTGGGTTTTTCCCGTCCCTCACAGTTTTACTCGGCACGTACCTGTCTAAAACGCATTTTACGTTTGCCTTGAACATTTTCCATAGACACTCAACATTGTCAGTGTCGGAACAGAAATTTTCGTTTTGATCTGTTAGGTAGTCTGAAATTTGCCTTCTATTACTCTTGCTAAACAGATAAACCTTCCTCCCTTTTTTTATATTCCTACTAACTTCCATATTCAGGGATGCTGCAACGGCCTTATGATCACTGATTCCCTGTTCTGTACATACAGAGTCGAAAAGTTCGGGTCTGTTTGTTATCAGTAGGTCCAAGACGTTATCTCCACGAGTCGTTTCTCTGTTTAATTGCTCGAGGTAATTTTCGGATAGTGCACTCAGTATAATGTCACTCGATGCTCTGTCCCTACCACCCGTCCTAAACATCTGAGTGTCCCAGTCTATATCTGGTAAATTGAAATTTCCACCTAAGACTATAACATGCTGAGAAAATTTATGTGAAATGTATTCCAAATTTTGTCTCAGTTGTTCTGTCACTAATGCGGCTGAGTCGGGAGGTCGGTAAAAGGAGCCAATTATTAACCTAGTTCGGTTGTTGAGTGTAACCTCCACCCATAATAATTCACAGGAACTATCCACTTCTATTTCACTACAGGATAAACTACTACTAACAGCGACGAACACTCCACCACCGGTTGCGTGCAATCTATCCTTTCTAAACACCGTCTGAACCTTTGTAAAAATTTCGGCAGAATTTATCTCTGGCTTCAGTCAGCTTTCTGTATCTATAACGATTTCCGCTTCGGTGCTTTCTATCAGCGCTTGAAGTTCCGGTACTTTACCAACGCAGCTACGACAGTTTACAATTACAATACCGATTGCTGCTTGGTCCCCGCATGTCCTGACCTTGCCCCGCACCCGTTGAGGCTGTTGCCCTTTCTGTACTTGCCTAAGGCCATCTAACCTAAAAAACCGCCCAGCCCACGCCATACAACCCCTGCTACCCGAATAGCCGCTTGTTGCGTGTAGTGGACTCCTGACCTATCCAGCGGAACCCGAAACCCCACCACCCTATGGCGCAAGTCGAGGAATATGCAGCCCACACGGTCGCAGAACCGTCTCAGCCTCTGATTCAGACCCTCCACTCGGCTCTGTACCAAAGGTCCGCAGTCAGTCCTGTCGACGATGCTGCAGATGGTGAGCTCTGCTTTCATCCCGCTAGCGAGACTGGCAGTCTTCACCAAATCAGATAGCCGCCGGAAGCCAGAGAGGATTTCCTCGGATCCATAGGGGCACACATCATTTGTGCCGACATGAGCGACCACCTGCAGATGGGTGCACCCTGTACCCTTCATGGCATCTGGAAGGACCCTTTCCACATCTAGAATGACTTCCCCCGGTATGCACACGGAGTGCACATTGGTTTTCTTCCCCTCTCTTGCTGCCATATCCCTAAGGGGCCCCATTACGCGCCTGACGTTGGAGCTCCCAACTATCAGTAAGCCCACCCTCTGCGGCCGCCCGGATGTTGCAGACTGAGGAGCAACCTCTGGAACAGGACAAGCAGCCATGTCAGGCCGAAGATCAGTATCAGCCTGAAACCGGTTCGTCAGACAAACTGGAGAGGCCTTCCGTTCAGCCTTCCGGAATGTCTTTCGCCCCCTGCCACACCTTGAGACGACCTCCCACTCTACCACAGGTGAGGGATCAGCCTCAATGCAGGCAGTATCCCAGGCAACCACAGTCGCAGTCCGATCGGGGGATGCGTGGGACGAGCTGGCCGTCCCCGACAAACCCCCATCCGGAATCCCACAGTGATGCCCATTGGCAACAGCCTCAAGCTGTGTGACCGAAGCCAACACTGCCTGAAGCTGGGAGCGAAGGGATGCCAACTCAGCCTGCATCCGAACACGGCAGTTGCAGTCCCCATCCACGCTAGAAACTGTTGTGCAAAGAACGTCTGAACTAATCGACAGAGAGCGCAAACAAATCGACACAAAATTTTAACGGTTATTGAAATACAAGATTGCCTAGTAAATGCAGTAATGCTGCTACTTGTGGACTGCTGACACACTGCTCGGCGGCGATTTTACACTACTCAGGTACTAAAACGGGATGCTACAACTCTCAAATACTATAATACGCCCGAAATACAAGAACTGTCGCTGAATCACCTTAATAGCTCATGCATCCAAGCTGCAGGCAATAATAATATACACATGAATGGAACAAGAAAAATCAAGACACGCTCATTGCACTCGTCGACCTAGAAGAAATGTTCGACAATGTGAAATGGTGCAAGATGTTTGAAAATCTCAGAAAAATCTGGGGTAAGCTATAGGGAAAGACGAGTATTATAGAATATGTACAAAAATTAAGACGGAACAATAGGATTGGAAGGCAAAGACGAAGTGCTCGATTTAAAAATACTGTAACTCAGTTCAGACTCCCACCCCTTTCGCTCAATCTGTACACTGAAGAAGCAATGACGGAAATAAAGGAAAGGTTCAAGAGTGGGTTTAAAATTCGGGATGAAAGGATATCGATTATACGATTCGCTGATGGCATAGCTATCCTCTGTGAATGTGAAGAAAAATAATGTAATCTGTTGGATGGAGTGAACAGTTGATGAGTGTAGAATATGGATTGAGTGTAGAGCGGAAAAACACCAATGTAATGAGAAGCAGCAGAATTCAGAACAGCGAGGAACTTACGGTCAAAATTGGTGATCACAAAGTAGACGATTGGATTGGATTGGATTGTTTGGGGGAAGAGACCAAACTGCGAGGTCATCGGTCTCATCGGACTAGGGAAGGATGGGGAAGGAAGTCGGCCGTGCCCTTTCAAAGGAACCATCCCAGCATTTGCCAGGAGCGATTTAGGGAAATCACGGAAAACCTAAATCAGGATGGCCGGA
This sequence comes from Schistocerca piceifrons, assembly GCF_021461385.2. Lineage (NCBI taxonomy): Eukaryota > Metazoa > Arthropoda > Insecta > Orthoptera > Acrididae > Schistocerca > Schistocerca piceifrons. The sequence continues at coordinate 52,107,315 of NC_060139.1, forward strand.
CGCGGGATTGAACCGTCGTCCTCCCGAATGCGAGTCCAGTGTGCTACCACTGCGCCACCTCGCTCGGTAAGTAGACGAAGTTAAGGAGTTCTGCTACCTTTGAAGCAAAATAACCCATGGCGGAGAAAGCGAGGAGGACACGAAAAGTAGACTATCACAGACAAAGGGGGAATTCTGGCCAAGAGACGTCTACTGGTACCAAATGTTGGCTTTAACTTGAGGAAAACATTTCTGGGAATGTACCATTGGAGGACAGCATTGTGTGGTAGTGCATCAAGGACAATGGGAGAACCGGAGCCGATGGGAATTGATGTGTTTCAGATTTCATGCCATTAAAGAGTGTTGAAATTATACAATGTAAGCTTTAACGGCCGGTATTGTCTTCACTTAAAACTTCCGAGCTGACTGGCCGTGGTCGAAGTATGAAACTCTCTCCTGACGTTTCGTCTCCGACTGCGGGAGACATCCTCGGAGGTAAAGCGCCGAACTTGCAAATCAGGTGGATTTATAACGAATTACGAGGTTCCCCACAGAGTTTGCTAAAGAAGGCACATATGGGGAGAGCTGAAAATACACTCCTGGAAATGGAAAAAAGAACGCATTGACACCGGTGTGTCAGACCCACTATACTTGCTCCCGACACTGCGAGAGAGCTGTACAAGCAATGATCACACGCACGGCACAGCGGACACACCAGGAACTGCGGTGTTGGCCGTCGAATGGCGCAAGCTGCGCAGCATTTGTGCACCGCCGCCGTCAGTGTCAGCCAGTTTGCCGTGGCATACGGAGCTCCATCGCAGTCTTTAACACTGGTAGCATGCCGCGACAGCGTGGACGTGAACCGTATGTGCAGTTGACGGACTTTGAGCGAGGGCGTATAGTGGGCATGCGGGAGGCCGGGTGGACGTACCGCCGAATTGCTCAACACGTGGGGCGTGAGGTCTCCACAGTACATTGATGTTGTCGCCAGTGGTCGGCGGAAGGTGCACGTGCCCGTCGACCTGGGACCGGACCGCAGCGACGCACGGATGCACGCCAAGACCGTAGGATCCTACGCAGTGCCGTAGGGGACAGCACCGCCACTTCCCAGCAAATTAGGGACACTGTTGCCCTTGGGGTATCGGCGAGGACCATTCGCAACCGTCTCCATGAAGCTGGGCTACGGTCCCGCACACCGTTAGGCCGTCTTCCGCTCACGCCCCAACATCGTGCAGCCCGCCTCCAGTGGTGTCGCGACAGGCGTGAATGGAGGGGCGAATGGAGACGTGTCGTCTTCAGTGATGAGAGTCGCTTCTGCCTTGGTGCCAATGATGGTCGTATGCGTGTTTGGCGCCGTGCAGGTGAGCGCCACAATCAGGACTGCATATGACCGAGGCACACAGGGCCAACACCCGGCATCATGGTGTGGGGAGCGATCTCCTACACTGGCCGTACACCACTGGTGATCGTCGAGGGGACACTGAACAGTGCACGGTACATCCAAACCGTCATCGAACCCATCGTTCTACCATTCCTAGACTGGCAAGGGAACTTGCTGTTCCAACAGGACAATGCACGTCCGCATGTATCCCGTGCCACCCAACGTGCTCTAGAAGGTTTAAGTCAACTACCCTGGCCAGCAAGATCTCCGGATCTGTCCCCCATTGAGCATGTTTGGGACTGGATGAAGCGTCGTCTCACGCGGTCTGCACGTCCAACACGAACGCTGGTCCAACTGAGGCGCCAGGTGGAAATGGCATGGCAAGCCGTTCCACAGGACTACATCCAGCATCTCTACGATCGTCTCCATGGGAGAATAGCAGCCTGCATTGCTGCGAAAGGTGGATATACACTGTACTGGTGCCGACATTGTGCATGCTCTGTTGCCTGTGTCTATGTGCCTGTGGTTCTGTCAGTGTGATCATGTGATGTATCTGACCCCAGGAATGTGTCAATAAAGTTTCCCCTTCCTGGGACAATGAATTCACGGTGTTCTTATTTCAATTTCCAGGAGTGTAGGAAGGACATGATGATAAGACGTGTGTTAAGGCGTCAGGGAACAATCTCCGTAGTACAGTAGGGAACTGGAGAGGATAGGAATTGTACGGGAAGAGAGAGATTAAAATACATCCAACAAATAACTGTAGACGTAGAGTGCAAGTGCCACTCTCAGATAAAGCAGTTAGGCTAGGAGAGTAATTCGTGGCGGAGCACATCAAGCCATTGAAGGAGTCTGATGGCTAATAAAAGAATGTTTCCGAGGAATAATTCGTGGCGGTCCGCATCAAGCTAATCAAAAGATTGATAACTAAAAATAATGTTTAATTGCTTCCTCGCTCGTAGATAATATTCTGCGGACACAGTATTTCGGCTATCAGTCATATTGCCATCTATTGCCATCTTCAGGCGTGCTGACAAATTGACACCTCAAAAGGGTGCCCGGCTGCAGCGGTGTGGGTGCACGCAAATCAATTGTTAGCCGAGTCTCTTTTAAATTAAATGCAGCGCAGATTTCGACGCCTTACTGAGACTATAGCCGCAATCCTGGTCGGTTAAATTGTCCTTGGTGCTTAAATCAGTCACCTTCTTAACAACAATGTCCAAATTTTTCGACGTTCCTGCCAAGTAGTTGTTTCTTATTTAACTACAATAAAATGTTATAACTACTTTGCGGATGATGATTGACTTGCCCTCGTACATGTACGATGCCGCAACAGTCGATTGTTCAGTTGTAAAGGATGTTAGTGGGGCGTTTAAAGATACCTGCTGCAGTGAAAAGGTATGGGCGCAATCTGGTCTGGATTGGAATACAATTTCTTTACCAGTCGGAGCGAAGATCTTTATGCGAACTACGGAACTATTACCGTAAGAAACTTAAGTCGCTATTACTTTTTATTATTACTTTGTTCTTGTGTCCTCATCCTGCAGTATTTTGGAATGGGCAAAATTTCTGCGCTGAACTATCATTCAATGTATATGCTGCGTGCTTTTATATAAATAAAGAAGGCTTCTTTCTTACTATACACATCAAATATACACTGAAGAGCCAAAGAAACTGGTACACCTGCCTAATATCGTTTACGGTCCCCACAAGCACTCAGAAGTGCCGCAACATGACTTAGCATGGACTCGACTGATGTGTGAAGTAGTGCTGGAGGGAATTGACATTATGAATCCTGCAGCGCTGTCCATAAATCTGAAAGAGTAAAAGGAGATGGATATCTCTTCCGAGCAGCACGTATCAAGGCATCCCAGATCTGCTCAATAATGTTGATGCCTGTGGAGTATGGTGGCCAGCGGAAGTGTTTAAACTCAGATAAATGTTCCTGGAGCCACTCTGTAGAAATTCTGAAAGTGTAAGGTGTCGCATTGTTCTGCTGGAATTGCCGAAGTCCTCTGCTGACATGCTGGGTCCATGGATTAATATTGGAAATTCCTGATGGTATTTTCGATCCGTGGTTACATCTATGAGAGAATGAGTGTTTTTTACACCAGATAATTTCCGCTTTAATGAGGTAAAGCATCATCTGCGGTCTGTAATTAAAATATTTACAGATTGATTTGTTTTTGAGATCGAAAAAAATTTTCATAACAATTTGTTCGGTTTTACTAACGGTCAGTTCTGCTTGGTTTCTCACCTGCATCCGAAAATGCCACCTGCTAGCACATCTTTGGAATCTTTTTTTTTCGACGCTGATACTTGTAGGTTAATTTTTTGTTACTCTGCAGAACTAACATTTTTTATGTGTTACACAACACAATTTTTTGTACACCACTTTTTACTGTTTATTTGTACACTACTAAGTGTGTATTGTGTTTTGTAGTGTTGCCTACATAACATTGCCTCTAGTCTGTCTTTGACCTAAACCTTTTCATTTTCAGTTAGTGTTGCTACTTTCTCAGGTACGAATCCTGCCTTGGGCATGGATGTGTGTGATGTCTTTAGGTTAGTTACGTTTAATTGGTTCGAAGTCTAGGGGCCTGATGACCTTAGATGTTAAGTCCAATAGTGCTTAGAGCCATTTCAACCATTTTTGAATGGTTTGTACCGTATTTCAGTGCTGTGATGAATTCTTTGTATCTTGCGTTGAATGTCCTACCAGACATTCCAGTGTATATGCTTTTTCAGAATCTCTGCACCTGAGCCAAGAGATACCTGATTGTTGGTATCTGTCTGGTTTTTATTTCAGTTTCGGAATGTGTTTTGTATTGAGTTGTTTGTTTTGTAAGCAATGTTTATACCTCCTAGTTTTTTGAATATATTATCTATTCTATGTTTGAATTTGTAATGGTTAGTGATTTCACTGCTTTCTCCCCAGCTTTTCCGCCAAGTCACACTACCATGCACTTAGGTCCGCTCGTCTTTGTTTTTCCCTCCCGGACCTATTGAAAGAAACACTGTTTCGCTATTCCCTTATTACTCTTACGCAGTACATAAATACACAGCAACCTAATGAAATACAATAATTAGGCAAATAAAATTAACTAAAATAAAAGAAGTATAGGTCAAAGTGTGGGGAAAAACCAGAAACCAAAATACGCACTTCGAAGTGTACAAACAAGCAGGAAGCAGTGGTCTACGAAAAAGTGTGCTGTGTAAAACGTGAGAAATCCATAGCTTTGCTGAGCAACGAAAACTTAGACTACAAGTATCAATGTCTAGTGAAGAGACACCAAAGACGTGCTAGCAGGCGGTATTTCCTGACGTAGGCTATAAACCAAGCACAAATCACTGCAAGTAAAAGCCAACAAAATGTTAAGGAAGTGTTTTTGATCTTAAAAACAAATCAAACTGTAAATATTTTAATTACAGACCACAGATAATGCTTTACCTCAATAAAGCGAAATGCGTCTGGTGTGTAACAACTAAGACGGCTTCTGGCATCAAATGTAACAACTGTGTTACTAAATGTGACACTTCTGTCACTCAATGTAACTGTGTTTTCTCTTTTGATGCTGTCAATTGGCAGGATGAGCATTCTAAAGCATTCTGTCAGGGTGAAAATATTAAATAAATTAACTTTTCTCTCTTAACAACATGTGGGCAGGGTGGGTTCTTCCTTGGCTCGGGTATGAGGTCGAATGAAACATCATTCTTACATAAGTTAACTTTTATTGAAAGTTTCGTACAACTGTATCTTACTGGGACGTTCTGGTACGGAGAGCGGCAGCCGTGTCGTTTGCGTAGCCTTCTGCTGCGACAGCGGCGGCGGCGGCGGCGGCGGCGGCGTCTGATTACGCGTAGCGGTGTGTATCTCGTGTCGCCGTCTCGCCCAGCTGACCGGAGACGCGCAGCGCGAGGTGGCCCGTTTAATTATTGCGAGCGACGTCGTGCGTCGGATGGTGATACCTTGAATGTGGCGTCCCAGTGTTTCTCTTCTCTAAGCGGCCGCGTGTGTTGTGCGTCGACCAGCGGAGCGGCGCGGCGGTGGAAGGCCAGTGTCCCGAACTCGAACCACGGACTCCCGCTTGCCAGTCTTCGGCTGTCAGGTCTTCATCCCAGCTCACAGGTAACTACTGATGTGAGGCCGTCTCCTTCCCGTCCTCACGAGTCACCCGGGTATGTAAAAACCAGACTTCCAATACCTTTTAACTTCTGTCTTCTGGCGCCGCGGCTGCTGCTTGCTATTCCATTACAGCGGCGGACTTGGTGCGTCTGTGCATGATGCAGTCTCTTCTTGCATGACGGTCTTCAGCACCGAAACTGACTGAAAACTACTGCTACTCTTCTTTTCTTCCTTCGTCTCTCGTCTTCGTCTCCGTCTGTCTTCATCTGTCTTCATCTGTCGGGCCCACCGCGTCTCGCGTATTTATTCACTTCAGTTCACTGGGGGTGAACGACTTCACGGCCATTGCCTCTTCTGTCACGTTGAAAAGCTTCTCGAAGAATCTTCTTGACCTCGGTCATTGGCTCTTGGAATGTAGGCGGGGGCCTCTGATCGCAGGTGACGACTGAGAAACACGTGAGCCGGTCATTGCTTCTTCCGTCACGTTGAAAGGCTTCTCGAAGAATCTTTTTAACGTCGGTCATTGGCTCTTGGAATGTAGGCGAGGGCCTTTGCTCATGCGACAACTTAGAAACACGTGAGCCGGTCGGGCGATGCCCTGACGGCTGAATCGACAGCGCCCGCTTATGTGGAACTCGCTGACTCCACGGTCATTGTTTCTTCTGTTCTGCCCGCTGAATGCCAGTATGTAACTCTCTAAACTAAACCAAGTTTTCCATTTATATTCTAATTTCTTAGTTCACTTTGATTTCACTAATTTATTTACTTAATTAACACTCAACATTCCTCCACCCTTCGGAGAAATTCGCCCTCGAATTTACCACTCAACAGGTGAGAAAAACAAATGAAGAATATAATACGGGAAAACTTTTACCTCACGAGATTTCTTTATTTTATGAAATACGTTTTTCCATTATATTAACAAACCTGCCTATATATCCGACGCCACCACTGTACGCCTGTACGGTGACACTTGATTCAGTTCTACCCGGGTCGAATCTTGTTGGTGGAAGGTGATTTAATCTCTAATATCTAGACTGCGCAGGAAGACGAAATGATAACGTAAAGTTCTTGGTGCCAGTGTCCTGGACTACATTCCAATCATCTCCACACGGCCGCCCATACAGCGGGAGGGCATGCAACACAGTTAATCCAGAAGGAATAGGGGCGTTAAGCTCATTGGTCCCCTTGATGCTGTTCTAGGGATGTAAGCTGTGTAATGGCAATAGGTTTCTTCTTCCTTAAACGTCATACAACACAATCCTCACCATATGCCACACTCACATCAGTTACAGTATATTGTATTCCACAGCAACCTTTCAGATACAGTTCTCACACATCGCAAGGAAAGGAGTCACTCTGCACGGAATAAAAGAACGCTCTCTGATTTTGCAGCCGAACACATCCCAGGAGTACTATACTGTACGATTCCTTCTTGACTTTCTTTAATATATCTTTTTTAGTTAAATGTTTTCCAACGTTACGTTTTATAATTTATCTGCTGCAGACTAATGTTCTTCTCTTTTTCCGCCGATGTTAAAAATCTCTAGGAGTGTTCGGAGTCACTAGAAGGCACAGATAGTGGTCTTGACCTAACGTCATGACATCTGCCGAGTGAAAGTTGTTGTTGACACTTAGTTGATAGGTCGATAACAACAGTTATACTAGAATTATGTAGAGCTATTACATGTAAACCTATAAGAGCTTACGACACTTACGTGAAAATATCGTCTGACAACATCATTGCATGAATAGTTAAACGTCTTGGCTTGAGACAGGTTAATAGAGATGTGTTACCACAGACAACAAAAGTGGCTGTTGATTTATGCATGCACTTAAGGAACATAACGTCATTAAGATCAGAGCTGCAGTAGCTGCAGAAATATTGTTAGAGCTGTCACCACATAACTTAACACAAACTAAGAGAAAATTTTTCTTCAGTGCTATTAGGAGCAGTTCTTGGTGTATATCGACCACCAGAAAAATGTACTGTGATCCAATGAGTCAACGTTTACATTGCGGAAGGGCAGCATGGTGTTGCCTGGAGAAAACAATGACTTTATTTGTATAATGGTAGGAACAAAGCGCAATCGAAACAACATAATTGTGTTGTAATGGTCGCTTACGGTAGAACTGGGTGATGTTCAGATGTAATACACTGCGGGGATACCTATCACTGACAAAAACAGGAGCACGTCAATCTGATGACGCTGGACTCACAGTCAGAGGAACTAGGTTCAGTTCCGCATCAAGCCATGAATACATATGATTTTCGTGATTTCCATAAGTCACCACTTGAGACAAATGACACGACAATTCCCCTGGAAGGTCGTAGAAGACTTCCTTCCCGAACCCGAGACTGATTTCCGTTTACAATAACTTCATTGTTGACCGGCAGCCATAACTGATCTAAAATTTTTATCCTTGAAATTATAAATTATCTCACGATAATCGTACTGATATTAATGCAATCTTCTGCCCTTGCTCATTATGCTAAAAAACTAACACTGTTTAGATCTTTTTGTACGGAGGGTGTAACGTACGCGTGGGGCACACAATACTCATCAAAGCCTGTACTATGGTAAGTGAGCGGGGTTCACCTTACGAGACAGGATTTTCGTATAGCTATTGACCGCGTGTACCTGAATGGTGGCAAATCAGACTTACACCCACTCTGTAATAACAATGATCCGTCAAGTAAGTTCAAAATGCAATTACACGTCAGTATGGAACAAAAGTAACACTGAAGATGCTACCAATATGATAATAATACGGTCGCCAGCCTAATTAGGCATTAACTGAGTTTCTTCCCTGTACAAGTTGGTGTATATTCATGCAAAACAACACGTAGTAACACTGCATAATATAGTAAAATTTTAGAACCAGAAAATCTATTGAACTGATAGTTTCACGTTCTGTACTGATATGGAAAACCCATGAATACATAACACTACACTATAATGTATACTATAAAACTTCGTACTGTCTATTGATCTGATTAAAATCGGGCATAGGTTTCCCAAGAAATAGTACTTTCGAGCCACACACAAAATGTCAATTTTAATAAAGAAAAAACACTGATAAATTTTGGCTTTTATATTGACTTTAACTTTTGCTGGTCAAACCAATGTGGAACACTTCAGAATTCAAATGAGTAAAAAGGGGGTGGGGGGGGGGGGACCCTGAAACTGCTATGATCGCTATATTAAAAAAAAATGATTACTGAAATTATCATGCGTTCAATATTTCCAGTATATGAGCTACTACTCTTTTTATCTTATTTACTTCTCATTTAAATACCTTTATATCTGTCTCGAAATAATTAAACTTCATTACTACATCAATATTAAAGTTATCTTTCAACTTCGTTATACCTTCGTTATTCATTTACTGGTTCATTAACAAAACAGTTCTTTAAACACCATTCTAACATAACTAGGTCTGCATGTAATTATTATTAACACAAAATTTAATTTTTCATTTCGGGACACTCGGATTGCACAACATTTGGAAAGGACTCTGTCTAGGATATTTGTGAGGATGATTAAATGAGGGGAAAGTTCTGGTAAAATTTAGGTTATTATTGAACAGTTCACTCTATGGTCCATACGAATACAGTACTAAAAGTTTCAACCTGCTTGTGTCGATGCGGCGGTTGGCGGGCGGCGAGATGGCGAGGCACAGAGCACACATACAACCACAGCTATGGCTCTTGACGTATCGGCACTTTAATTCTTCTTAACGTCGCAACACTTTTCCATTTAGTGCCTATGGACTTTTGCCATGCTGTGTGGGCGTTGGAACGGCATACCCGAGGCTTAGTGAAGCTACGTCTTCTAGGAGAGCCTCCTCGCTCCTGGTGGTGTTGCTCAGACCAGTGCCAAACTCCAACTACTACTGCTGAGCCCGTTGTGCCGTGCAGTGCCCGCGTGCATTTTCCCACGCTCGCCTGCCATCCACCTTTTACCGCTCCCTTAGAGACAGGGTATTTACCCGAGGTTTTGCATTCTACATATCCTAACACATTGCCTACGTATGGACCGGACGCACAGTTACAATTTTAAACATCTTACAACAGTTTCAACGTTTGTTACATTTCACTTCTGTTACAATATTGCTTGACATTTGACATAAACATTAATATTCACATAGGAACTCGTTTACAGTTTTCCTAACACAGTGACATGAAACGAAAAAGAAATGAAATCAGAAGATCAATTACACTAGTTTATCGAAAAATCAGAAGAAAAAAATTACTTATATGTACAATAGTACAGCGTCGTTGTTGTTACAAGGGGAGGGTGTTGTATCTAGGGAAGGGCTTTGAAAACTTTTTGTCACGGCGAGACACTTCTATTACGTTCAGTCTCACGAGACATACTAATGTTCATAGAATAGATTCTGTTGTAAGAAATGCCATTTTCAAAAATTTTAGTTTTTATATTTCATTTCTAGGTACATTGAAATTATACTTTAAACACCTTTTCAGAGGCACATAAATTTTAGGTTTGTTGTGGATTCAGTGGATCACGGGGCTTGACCACTGTTAGAAATCTGTCGTACATTACCTCGCGCGCGGCACAAATTCACATGCATTTCCTTACATACCTTTCCCAGACTGTAGCGTATAGCTGTTTTTATATTAGTCATAACATAAAATGTAATTTCCTACGAATATGTTACAGAGAACTCCAGTAAAAGGAAAGACCTCTTATACATAGGTTAGGGTGATCTTGCTGAATGGAAATTCAGAATTACCATAACTCTGATTATTCGTCCTTAAGTTTTAAAATACAGTTGTTCTTCGGGTCTATCAGTTCGACCTCTTCCACAAGTTAAAGTTCGCAAGGACTGGAAAGCCTGAATGGTCGTGACTCAACGGTGCCATTTTATTATTAATATCACCTTTAAATGTCAATGAAAAATTTGAAAATTGCTCTCTTTTGTTGTTCTCAACCAGTTCATAATTTTCTCTGTTGCAGTATGAAAATGTGCAGAATTGCCTTGTAAACTAACGTCTTGTTGAATACCTCAAATTAGTCAGAATGGAAAGTTCGTCTTTTAATGCAACAACGCAATCGGTCTTCTTTTCTTGCTCCAATAACTGCAGCATTTTATCCGAAAATTTGTACGCATGACTAAGTAGTCTTCCTCTAGATACGCAGTGGAATTACGTGTGAAGGAGTAAAAAGTGTGAAGGAGTAAAAATTCTGTACTTGTAGTTCGTCACGCATTTCAGTCAAAACATTGTCTTTGAAATAATACATAATGTTAACAGGTTTACATGGAAGTGATTTCAAATCCTTTCCAACGGCTTTTACTGCGAGCGCTTTTCTGTGCAGAAATCAGTGCTCAATAATCAAGGTTAGGTTTTATTGTTTGGATAGAGCAATGAATTCTTTTATGGAACACCATGTGTGCATATGCTGACACATTTCTTCCACAACATATCCTTGTCTCTACGGACCTATTTTTTACTTCAAAAATGTCATTGTCGTTAGAAATCATCGGAAATTTCTTTTTATAGAGGTACTGTTCAACTATGTTTGCTTCAGCAGTGAAACGAATAAAAGGAACTAGTTGAGCAGGCCACTTGCATCAGCCAGCTGCATTACAAACAACAAATTAGCTTTAGCGGCTCGAGTCTTTACAGAATGCTCAGTGTTTCAGACGTCGCCAGAATACGTCTCCCAACTGTATTATTAACCAATTTTTTTCACATTGCGGTCATACTCAGGGCCAAATATTGTTTTCACTATAGCATAACAACTTGGAATGACAGCTATCTCTGCAGCTATGCGAGGTTACGCGTTGTTTGCAATAATCTCAGCTGTGGCGATAATGGTTCAGAGGAAATCACAAAATGTAACTGTATCATCCGAGACAACACCTCCTCGAACCTCTACTGAGCTGGAACCGACCGTGTTCAACAAGTCGGACTGACAATACTCCAATTCGTCTCCCCAAAATTTTAAGCACCCGGAAATTTTAAGTTACTTGAACCCAGGAATACTCTACTTCTTCAGTGTAATGCAACGTTACAGTCCCACGTGCAAGTAAGTACCCAAAACTATAACATTATGAATGATCACCCATTAACCCTAATGAAACAGACTGCCACAGGTAACATGTAGGTCTACACTTACAGGCCAAATAAATAAAGAAACACTGGTAAATAAAAGCAAATGAAAAGAAATCAAAACGGTTTAACTCTTATCTCATTAGTATTAGTCACTACTGTTTTTGAAAACGACTGTGTCGGAAATTAGTGGATTTGCAAAGGTGTTATGGTTATGAAAAGAAATTATTTAACGAATGAAACCAAGTTTTAACTACTGTTCTGAATATTACTGAAAAGGACCTGAATGGTATTACAATACGACAATTTATAATTACGTAAAATGAATGAACAAGAAAGGTTATGTTGTTCCTATATAAAGAGTTTTTACACCACTGTTAAGAACGATGTAATTCGTGGTGTCTCTCAGTTAATGTCCCTTCAAAACAGTTTCGACATAGCTGATGTTGCCGCCGAGTCGCTGACATCCGCGTCGTTAGTCCATGACCCTTGAGCGTGTAATCCAATAACTGCTGTCGTTTTGTTGATCTCACTGATCGTGACCACCAGTTGTGAATGTAACAAGTACGCTCGGTGTTTGCAAAATTCATTCCACTCTGCGTATCTGCATACATAACGACGAAAATGAAACACGCTACTTTCCATTAACGCGTGATGTAGCCTGACGTTGTACACATTACCACAATTTTCTCACTTACTGTTTACGATCGCGGCCTTGGCACTTTTCACAGTATACCAGTCCGCCTTACGAAAGTAAATCAACTCGATTGTACTGTAAATCATTAGTCCGTGGTTTAAATCGAGCAACAAGTGACGTGTGTAACTGTGTACGCAGTCACTTCAATCACGCGGCGATCAGCACACCGTATATTTACAGTCAAAGTTATTCGTAACAGTATACGACACGCCATTGTGTTACTACACTGTACGCTACATTCGACAGTACGTGGTATACATTAAACAGTTTGTGTTGGCTACAGTCGAAAACAGTATCTTTACGGCGTTCATATAGCTTACCGGTCTCCATATTAAAGTTTTGTGTTTAATGAGCCAAAACAAAGTTCCGGCTGATAGGAAACGTAACACGTAAAGTAACTAGTTCTTTAATGGTGGTTCACATCTAGATCTTAACTGTAGCACTGTACAAACACTGAATTTTTTAATCGACCACGAACAGAATGTGTTGCAGTACATGCACGGCACGAACTATCACCTGCACTCTCTTCTTCTTCATCCCGACTCTTTGTTGATGCCTTCTTTTTCGACCTAGCGATATGATTCTACATCGCTCGTACACGTTGCTTCACGTAACCCTCTCCAAAATTATGATTGCCTTGAGTTACATTTTTATACAGAACCACAATTTCGTAATACTTTGTCCATAGAAAATGAGTTCAAATAATGTGTTAAAAAATAAGAAAGTACACAGTATGATAATAAGTGAAAATGACCATCACATTCACAACATCAACATTATGTAAACAGAATCATAATTACACCAAGAATTAAAGGACGAGATTCATTCTGAAATAACCTTTTCAATGGATGACGAAAATAAAGCAGAAAGAAATAAAAAAAAATATATTAATACGGGAAAAAATTCTATATCAGCTTGTACTGTTATCTTAACACAGTTAAATGAAAGGTAACCTTGTAACGCCGGAAATGCATATCCTCCTATTTCCATCTATTGTACTATTATTTTTTTTCCTTGTTTTGTTACCTCAAGATATGACATTTCTGTCTCTTTATACATTGTAATTGCTTTACTGTTTGGATATATATATATATATTTATGCACTTATGTCGATGTATAATTGGTTTGTTTCGTAAATATTATTTGTATTTTTACGCTGGGTCTTGCCTAGGGAAAACTGCTATCGAACGATTACATCGATGGGTCGTGTGAAGAATCAAAGTGTGTAGGATCTTTGGTAGTGTTAACTCTGCCGCGTGGAGCGCGGGCAGAGCAGTGAGAGTCTGGCGGGAGTAGCGAGTGGAGCAGGTGTTGTGTGACGCTCCCGCGAGTTGCCGCGCTTTCGGGGTTTGGCAGCAAGTAATTGCGCTCGACTCACGATGATAGTTTCTGACATGGTGTCGCGGACGGGAAGCATTAGCTGGCGCACATCAAGAGCCCGTTTCGCCTGGTGACCGTGTCGAGAAGAAGGCGCGCCAACATCCAGCTTCTGCAACAGCGACGGCCGACAATGAGTGACTGTCGCCACCTCCTCGATCGACGGCTTCAAACCTTCAATCAACCAACAAGGAACACTAAAAGCACGTAAAGTTTCAGAACTGTATGGCAGACCTCAGCTTTTCAAATTGTTCCATTTGCCTCGCAAAATTACAGCAACTTAGCATGAACCTTTGTTGCTCATTGTCCCAATTGCATTGCCAAGCAGGGTCCCTTCCTTTTCCGAAATGAACCCGAGTGTCGTTGAAATTCAAACGCCAGCATAATTCCATTTCACTGCCTTAATTTCAAAGTTCAATTTGAGCATTAGCTGGCTACAATAGTTAGATTACACAAGCACAAATTAAGAGTGCGAGTTTTGTTACCGTATTTTAGCTTACCTGTGACTGCAGCTCGGCTTGGTACGTACTAAATTTTACTATTGTTAATTGTTCAGAATCATTTAATTCAAGTTCAAAGTTAATTCTCTTATTTCTAAATTGCGTAGATTCAAGTAGCTTTTGAAATGATTGTTGAGGTAGTCCAAGACTAACCTTATTTTACTGAATGTCGATGTGCTTCAGAAAGAAAGCTCACTATTAACTTCAGTCACTAAATTAACTTTCGATTTTCCAGTTTTATTAATTCTTTTTTCTAAATTAAGTCAGAGTGTAGCGAAATTTATTACTGCTGACAAACTTTCAGTTTTCACACTACACGTGTCAACCTTCAGTTGCCATGCTTCTAGTGCTAATTATATGTGTAATTACCTTTCTTTTTCAGTTACTATAGTAATTGTCCTTAGGACTGGCGACCGTAATTTCCCCCAAATCTCAAATATCTAATTACCGCTAGTTAATTGTTAACGTAACGGCCGCACATTTACTTTCTTCATTAACTTTACCCCTTTTCAAAATTAATTTCCACCAGTTCCATTTGCAATTTTCCTTTCATTTAGATGTAACCCTTTCCTCCCTCTTTACCGACAGATTAACTTCGGTGACGATTGCTTTTCCCAAATTTCCATTAGGTACACGCGGTTTAATTTTTCACTGTCATTAAGGTCGATAAGTGAGGGGGAGGTTACACGTGGCGACCGTGACAGGACAATCTTCAGATTTGAGGTTGTTCTGGACACGAATTTTGTATGTTGCAAATCTTGTAACAAAGTACTGGTTACGTACAGGCCGTTACGTCAGCGAGAATAAGTAGTGGGAGTAATCCTAATTATATTTGAGATTTGGCAGTTATATTGAAAATTATTAAAATGAGTGAAGGCAACAATTGCCAAAATTTGGTAAACTTGGATACGGAACAATCGGTCGAACAGTGGGAAACGCGCGCCGCGGTACCCATTGTTCAGGGGCAGGCGGCTAGCATGAAAGACGCGACCGCCGAAACGCAACAAAGAGCAGAAATGGAATTCCAAAGTTTAGAAAATGTTTCGGAATCAGAAGTGAAAATCAAATCTGAATCCCTTGATGACGAATACGGGGGGACAATTAAAGAGGAAGCCGCTACGGAAGAAAAACCGGTAGTTTCCGGGAATTTAACTGATTTATTGAATGTTTTGATTAACGAAATCAAGAGTCAATCGGCCAAGCAAGAAGATCAGGCTGCCAAACAAGAAGCTCAGGCTGCCAAGCAAGAAGCTCAGTCTGAAAAATTTGAACGGATGCTAGACAATCAGAACAAAGCTATTAGCGTTGTTATCAACAATGTTGGAGTTGTTAACACAAATGTTGATAAAATCAAAGAAGATATTGTTGTAATTAACACCGAAATCGGTAATCTTAAACAGGAAATAATAGGCGTTCAGGCGGAAATTGCGAGCATAAATACTCGTTTTGATTCCGAAATTAGCAGAATCGAGAAAAGTGTAGGAGACGCAGTTGCTCCGATCATCGAGAATAAGGTGACGGAACAAATTCAATTAGTGAGAAAAGAGGATCATCAGAAGGTGGAAACTTTAAAGGCTTTAGTATCCGAAGTAGATACCAAAGTGACGAAGCAGGCTAATACCTGCGAAGAGAAAAAGAGGGAAGTGGAAACGCTTGCGACAACCACTTGCCAAGTGATTACGAGGGTGTCGGAATTAGAAAGGAAACTTGACGAAAAACAGAGCTATGTGCCAATCTGTGCACATAGTTCGGAGTTGTTGACGAAAGAGGAGCGGTTCGACCCCTTGAAAAAAGGCGGTATACACCCGACGGATTTCATTAAAAATTGTGAAAGAGTTTTACCCAGATCATGGACTAATGAGAGAAAAATTAATGCGGTTATTGATGTGTTGGCTGGTGATGCCAAGCGTTGGGGCTTAAACCTCAACATTACGAACCTGACTTTTGACGAGTTTAAAAATTTGTTTCTGGCTGAATACTGGTCAGAGCAGAAACAGCAAGGTGTCTGGCGCGAATTTGTCGTATCGAGGCCTTTCGATGCGAATTCGCGCGTTTCGATGAAGGAGTTTTGTGAGGGCTGGATCCGCAAGTTGGAATATTTGCGTGATCGCCGCACGGAATCCGAAATAGTCTGGGAACTCTACAAGAAGCTTCCAGATGATACAAAACGCTACGTAGGAAGCAATTACAGGACAATCAATGATTTCCTGGAAAGAGTTGAGGACGAGGACAATTGGCGCAATAATCGCGACAGTGGTGGAGGCCGTGGTAACAACAACAGGAACCACAACAACGATAACTATGGGAATAATGCATACCGCAATCTTGGCAGCAATAACAATAATGGTTCGGGCCATAATGACAATCGGTACAATGCAAATAATAACCGGAATGACGGACACCAGTATCATACTAGCATGATACGGGCTGCGCAGAATAGTAATAACGCCAGAGGGTGTGACCAGCCGCCTCAGCAGTATCCGGGGAGCGTATCTGCTGGGACGAGACAGGGAAACCATTAGCCGCGCCGGTGAGGGGCCGACCGGGCGTGGAGAAATTTTGGCGGCCCAATAACAGGAGAAAACCCAGGTGTCGTCGTTATGAAAATTCCGTATGGAATAATCAACGGCGGGAGAGTGTGCCAGTGTTAGGAGAAAGGAGTGCGCCCACAAGTAGTAGATCAGCTGTAGACACGGCAGTAGGAAGTACATTCACTGTCAGTAAGAACAATTTAAGTTGTGTTCCGGAAATCGATTATAAAGTGGCAGCTGTAATACCCACAGCGGAACTGGAGATTGAGTTTAAGAATGATTCGCAAGTGTTGAAAGAAGATCAGATGTCGGATAAAACGTCCGTCATCGAGCGAGGGGATGCAGAGAGGGATGAGGTCTGGTTAAGGCAGTTCGGTCGCTTATACGACGAACTAAGAGAATATAGGGGCCTGTACGGGAGAAGTGTTTATGGGGAGCGCGGGCAGGATTTGCCGCGTCTCGTCCCGCAGGAAGATAGTGATTGTGAAGTGATGGAAAGTTCTGGCCCTAATCGGCAGACTTTACCAGAAATAGTTTATGTTAATGGGGAGCACGAGCAAGATGCGTCGTGTTTCGTCCCGCAAGAGTTGAATGTTGAAGTAGTAACGGAAAGCTCTGGCCCTAACCGGCAGACTTTACCGAAAGTTGTAGTGGTAGAAGTAGCCGACCCATCCGACGCGAACATCCAGTTTAAACATTGCGAGAGTATTAAGGAGAAAGATTACGAAAATTTTAGTGATAGCCGGAAACGATTGGTAGAAAAGCACGTAGATTACAGCGTGTATGAGGTTAGAGCTGACGTTATACGGTCAGACGGTAACAGTGTGGGTTGCGCAGATCCAGAGGAAGTAATTTCAGATGCTACTGGGCACATTCTTCCAGGTAGATTGGCAGATGAGATCAATCTGACCAAAGAGGAATCAACGAAGGTGACAATTAGTGAAGTGATAGCAAAGCAGCACTCACTAGTTGACGAGTTACAGGAAAAGGTTTCGGTATTGGAGGCGAAGCTACAGACTAAGCCTCAGGACAGACGTGTTGAAATTAAAACTGTATGTGAACAGAGGCTGAAAAAGCCGCCAGATGAACCGGATTTAGGATCAAAGCCGGATGGTTTTTTCTGGAATGACCTGGATATAGACGAGGATTTACTGCGGGAAAATAAAGAAACAGCCGAGGACAAGTTTAGACAGATAGTAGTGTCTGTTAATACGCACGACCTACAACTAAACGTGAAGATGGACACCGGTGCAGAACTGAGTGCTGTATCTGGGAAAATATTTGAGTTACTGAAAGACAGACCTGGCATCGTAGTTATGCCAGTAACAGGAGTGAAAATTATCGGTGCTACTGGGAAGGCCAGTAAACCGGTCACAAAACAGATTTTTGTCAACTTCGAGATATGTGGGGCACGATTTGAACAAGAGTTTGTCGTCGTGCCAGACTTAACTACGGAAGTAATTATCGGGTTAGATTGGCTATTAAAGTACCGTGCAGTGATTAACTGCGAAAGCAAAACTTTGACATGTATGTCACTAGATAAAACAATGGTAGTTGGTTTTGACGAGGCAGGAGACGGTGTGCATAGGCAATACCAGCCTATACACATTGTTAACTGGCCGGATGACATTGGCGTAGGAATGAGTTTGAACTACTGTAATGTGAGGAATTTCGGCATTGACAAAAGTGTAGAAAGTGAATTGGAAGAGATAATCAAATTCCCTCCACGGATTGACATTAGTATTGGTGTGAAAAAAGATCGTTTGCGAGAAGTAATGAAGCTAAAAGCCGATGCTCGCATACGTCGTCATGACGCTAAAGCGCGTTTTGCTAAGTTTGCGATCGGAGACTTAGTACTTGTAAAAGCTCATGAGAAATCGAGCGAGATAGACAATGAAATCTCTAAATTTAAGTATGTTTATAATGGACCATATAAAGTCATTGGTATACCTCACACAAATGCTTATTGCTCAGAGTATCCAAGCTCTGGAAAACTATTAGGTATACGGAACATTGTAGACTTGAAATTGTACCGACCTAGGATCGATTAATACCACACAATGGGTAATTTATACAGTATGTAAAATAGAGTGTAAGATTTAACGATTTGCTAGATTGCCATGCTTTTGACTGACCAAGGTCATTAAAGAAGTTGTAATTAATAAGTAATTAATTTTGATCAATCAATTTAATTTTAATCAATTTAATCATGATCTAATCAACTGAAAAAACCAAGCTGCTAGTTTAAGTTTTCAGCTGAGTCACAGTAGATTAAGGAATGTAAATATGATTTTGTAACTTGCTGTAAGATTTAATGAATGTGTGTTTTATTAATCACTGCCGATGTACTTAGACGCTGTTTTAAGTTTCAGGCTAGTACATGCGTGTGATGATGGACAGTGTTGAGTTATCCACTGTGAGAGTATTAAGGGACTCCTTGAGATTACTCGGGAGTGTACGGGCGAGTGAGATCAAGCGTGCCGCACAGGCGGGCGCAACAATACTGGCGAGGCGGAGTCGCTGTCGGCTCTTGTGCCGCTGTCGGCTCTTGTGCCGCTGTCGGCATTCTTTGTACTTGCGAGTACGAAAGGCGGAATAGTTTTTCTTCCCGGACAGCTGATGTGAAAGAATTCTGCTGTCAATATTTATGTTTTTTTCGATCTACTGAATATTATTTTCTTGTTTAGCGTTAAGTAGATTCTCGTGACGAGAATATTAATTATGAAAAGGTTATATAAAATGTGTAGTCTATTTAATTATTTATTTGCGTATTTTGATCTACCTGTTTTTATGACCATGCAATCTAATTAATTTTGCAAATAGTATTCCATTTCTCATAGTGTTACGAATTTTAATGATTTTGGAATAGCTAAACCATTTTCTATATTTTCTATGAATTTTAATATGTTGTCAACCTGTTTTATTTTGTGCAAGGTGACAGAGTGGAATAAGATTAGGAGTGTCTCCACTCAATTATTATGGTCTAAAAATTGATTTATGATTAATTAGACGAATGCTAAATCTTGTTGATGTTTTGAGCATATGCATTTCCGCTGTTTCTTTTTTGGGACATTTTCTGAGTCTGTTTACGTTACACGAACATCCTCAGACAATGTGGGGCACGTGTAACGCCGGAAATGCATATCCTCCTATTTCCATCTATTGTACTATTATTTTTTTTCCTTGTTTTGTTACCTCAAGATATGACATTTCTGTCTCTTTATACATTGTAATTGCTTTACTGTTTGGATATATATATATATATTTATGCACTTATGTCGATGTATAATTGGTTTGTTTCGTAAATATTATTTGTATTTTTACGCTGGGTCTTGCCTAGGGAAAACTGCTATCGAACGATTACATCGATGGGTCGTGTGAAGAATCAAAGTGTGTAGGATCTTTGGTAGTGTTAACTCTGCCGCGTGGAGCGCGGGCAGAGCAGTGAGAGTCTGGCGGGAGTAGCGAGTGGAGCAGGTGTTGTGTGACGCTCCCGCGAGTTGCCGCGCTTTCGGGGTTTGGCAGCATGTAATTGCGCTCGACTCACGATGATAGTTTCTGACATGGTGTCGCGGACGGGAAGCATTAGCTGGCGCACATCAAGAGCCCGTTTCGCCTGGTGACCGTGTCGAGAAGAAGGCGCGCCAACATCCAGCTTCTGCAACAGCGACGGCCGACAATGAGTGACTGTCGCCACCTCCTCGATCGACGGCTTCAAACCTTCAATCAACCAACAAGGAACACTAAAAGCACATAAAGTTTCAGAACTGTATGGCAGACCTCAGCTTTTCAAATTGTTCCATTTGCCTCGCAAAATTACAGCAACTTAGCATGAACCTTTGTTGCTCATTGTCCCAATTGCATTGCCAAGCAGGGTCCCTTCCTTTTCCGAAATGAACCCGAGTGTCGTTGAAATTCAAACGCCAGCATAATTCCATTTCACTGCCTTAATTTCAAAGTTCAATTTGAGCATTAGCTGGCTACAATAGTTAGATTACACAAGCACAAATTAAGAGTGCGAGTTTTGTTACCGTATTTTAGCTTACCTGTGACTGCAGCTCGGCTTGGTACGTACTAAATTTTACTATTGTTAATTGTTCAGAATCATTTAATTCAAGTTCAAAGTTAATTCTCTTATTTCTAAATTGCGTAGATTCAAGTAGCTTTTGAAATGATTGTTGACGTAGTCCAAGACTAACCTTATTTTACTGAATGTCGATGTGCTTCAGAAAGAAAGCTCACTATTAACTTCAGTCACTAAATTAACTTTCGATTTTCCAGTTTTATTAATTCTTTTTCTAAATTAAGTCAGAGTGTAGCGAAATTTATTACTTCTGACAAACTTTCAGTTTTCACACTACACGTGTCAACCTTCAGTTGCCATGCTTCTAGTGCTAATTATATGTGTAATTACCTTTCTTTTTCAGTTACTATAGTAATTGTCCTTAGGACTGGCGACCGTAATTTCCCCCAAATCTCAAATATCTAATTACCGCTAGTTAATTGTTAACGTAACGGCCGCACATTTACTTTCTTCATTAACTTTACCCCTTTTCAAAATTAATTTCCACCAGTTTCATTTGCAATTTTCCTTTCATTTAGATGTAACCCTTTCCTCCCTCTTTACCGACAGATTAACTTCGGTGACGATTGCTTTTCCCAAATTTCCATTAGGTACACGCGGTTTAATTTTTCACTGTCATTAAGGTCGATAAGTGAGGGGGAGGTTACAACCTCTTCAGCTTTCTGAGAGGTCTTGGTAAACAAAGAAGCCTCCTAGAGAGAAATAAAAGAAAATATATTAATACGGGAAAAAATTCTATATCAGCTTGTACTGTTATCTTAACACAGTTAAATGAAAGGTAACCTCTTCAGCTTTCTGAGAGGTCGTGGTAAACAAAGAAGCCTGCTGGTTGTCTTAGAATTTCTGCGAATTTTTCGAAACTTTCCTGTAGCACCTGTTTGTGTTTTGCTGATATATGGCTTGGAGATTTATTTAGTACTGTCATTGCAGTGCAAAATTTTTCTCCAGCGTAAGGCATCCTTCATATTGGTTCAACATGAACATAATTTTCTTCTTTAGTCACTTGTGTTCTTGCTAAAGCATCATCGCTTCGACTGTATGGATAAAAATAGAGTATCTGACACTTGTAGATATTTTGTTGATTAGACAAAACAATTGTTTAGTCAACATGGTGCTCGTGAGCCCCCACATGCATCTGCATAAGTAATAAACAGCAAGTTGGAAAATCACTGTTTGTAGGCCCCGCGAATGCGTGGTTGGGTTTTGAATTGCTGTTTCGGAGTATTTGCTCTCGATACATGCGAAATTCTAAAATCTATGACTCAACACTTAAGACAAATGTCGACTCACACAAAACACGACTTGTTGTAACGCATGTACTGTCTGTTCCAGACTCCAATCCCGATTACTGAAAAATGCCAACCAAAGTGTGTCCTCTGTTTAAGCCCTCATTTCCACGTGAGTGAAGCGCACACACTCCAGACTTCCGCGACATACTTAATAACAATAAATTTAATCTTATTTACGTGTATCATACATTAGTTAATATGTAAAATTCCTCATACTTCTACTGCTGTTATTTGTTTTTCCATGAGTTAAATACTTCGTTCACAATTACTAATTTTGTCCAAATAAACACTATTTTACACTGTGTCATTACTAATACATACAAACAATTGGAACTAAATACCTTCAGACTTTCCAATCTATGTCTCCTTAGTTATACTGTCGCTACTTTCTAATCTTCATTTATTAATTACGTGAAAATTAACGCTTTTACGCGCGGAATGCACACTCCGGCCTCTAATTCATATCAGGTAATGTTTATAACAAATGTTCTATAATACACTCCTGGAAATGGAAAAAAGAACACATTGACACCGGTGTGTCAGACCCACCATACTTGCTCCGGACACTGCGAGAGGGCTGTACAAGCAATGATCACACGCACGGCACAGCGGACACACCAGGAACCGCGGTGTTGGCCGTAAAATGGCGCTAGCTGCGCAGCATTTGTGCACCGCCGCCGTCAGTGTCAGCCAGTTTGCCGTGGCATACGGAGCTCCATCGCAGTCTTCAACACTGGTAGCATGCCGCGACAGCGTGGACGTGAACCGTATGCGCAGTTGACGGACTTTGAGCGAGGGCGTATAGTGGGCATGCGGGAGGCCGAGTGGACGTACCGCCGAATTGCTCAACACGTGGGGCGTGAGGTCTCCACAGTACATCGATGTTGTCGCCAGTGGTCGGCGGAAGGTGCACGATCCCGTCGACCTGGGACCGGACCGCAGCGACGCACGGATACACGCCAAGACCGTAGGATCCTACGCAGTGCTGTAGGGGACCGCACCGCCACTTCCCAGCAAATTAGGGACACTGTTGCTCCTGGGGTATCGGCGAGGACCATTCGCAACCGTCTCCATGAATCTGGGCTACGGTCCCGCATACCGTTAGGCCGTCTTCCGCTCACGCCCCAACATCGTGCAGCCCGCCTCCAGTGGTGTCGCGACAGGCGTGAATGGAGGGACGAATGGAGACGTGTCGTCTTCAGCGATGAGAGTCGCTTCTGCCTTGGTGCCAATGATGGTCGTATGCGTGTTTGGCGCCGTGCAGGTGAGCGCCACAATCAGGACTGCATACGACCGAGGCACACAGGGCCAACACCCGGCATCATGGTGTGGGGAGCGATCTCCTACACTGGCCGTACACCACTGGTGATCGTCGAGGGGACACTGAATAGTGCACGGTACATCCAAACCGTCATCGAACCCATCGTTCTACCATTCCTAGACCGGCAAGGGAACTTGCTGTTCCAACAGGACAATGCACGTCCGCATGTATCCCGTGCCACCCAACGTGCTCTAGAAGGTGTAAGTCAACTACCCTGGCCAGCAAGGTCTCCGGATCTGTCCCCCATTGAGCATGTTTGGGACTGGATGAAGCGTCGTCTCACGCGGTCTGCACGTCCAGCACGAACGCTGGTCCAACTGAGGCGCCAGGTGGAAATGGCATGGCAAGCCGTTCCACAGGACTACATCCAGCATCTCTACGATCGTCTCCATGGGAGAATAGCAGCCTGCATTGCTGCGAAAGGTGGATATACACTGTACTAGTGCCGACATTGTGCATGCTCTGTTGCCTGTGTCTATGTGCCTGTGGTTCTGTCAGTGTGATCATGTGATGTATCTGACCCCAGGAATGTGTCAATAAAGTTTCCCCTTCCTGGGACAATGAATTCACGGTGTTCTTATTTCAATTTCCAGGAGTGTAGAATAGTAGTAATCAAGGGGATGGACTGTACCCAGTGCTCTTCAATTGTGCCCTTGAAAAAGTTGTTCGAGAATGGAGAAAAGCAGGTGCACCAGCACATAGACTGGGACCAAAACGTAAGGGCATAGGATTAGACTCTTTAGTATTTGCTAACGACATGGCACTCATCGCCCAAGACATTACCGATGCACAGAAACAGCTAGAATTATTACAAGAGCAGGCGGAAAAAATAGGATTACAAATTTCATTTGAAAAAACAAAATTTGTGACTTACATCAACGATGCAACTTCTGATCCCACAATTAGTAATAACCACATCTGTCGAGTGAAAGAATTTAAATATTAAGGTGAATGGATTGCAGAAAATTGTAATGAAAAGAAATCTGTCAGATCAGAAAATGGAGATGGCGTTTCAGTTTGTAAAAAACGTTTACAACAAAAACAGTCTCTCGTGGAACTGCAAAATACGACACTATGCAACAGTAATTAATCACTGAGACACTATATCTTCAACACAGAACACTAAAAGGGGAATTAGAAGGGAAGGATCGTAAAATAACGAGGAAAATCCTAGAAACAAGAACTAAAGATGGTGTGCATTATCCAAAACCCAATGCAGAAATATATAAAAATATCTCCAAAATAACAGACACAATGCGCATGAGAAAAATCTGATTTATGTGGCATTTATAAAGAATGGACTCAAACAGGTTAACACAAAAAATCCATACAATTTTAAGGAACAAAACTACAAGACCGAACTGGTACAGACGGAAAAAGAACTCAGAGAATTAGAGTTTCCAAATCTAAATGACAAAAATGAAATCAGAAAAATCACAGACACACGGGATTTTGAGGAAGAAGACAAAAAATGTAACCGACATGCGCAATGAAAACTAGCCCATTCGTTGCGTATGAAGGGATACTGGGCGAAAAGGAAGGCCAAAAAATGTTGATTACGCCTGGTCCTAAGTGATCCATCCACGAAGAAGAGGAAGTAATGATCAGTGACACCTAGCCGTAGACACTCCGTTTACGGGAATCGCTTAAGGTCTAGTCGAGACATTAATTTTCTAAATTCATTTTAAACATAAAACAATTAACATGAAATAACTTACAAACTACTTCTTGGATGGAGGGTGCATTTTCACCCAAGCACTCGTCTTAATGTAGTCTTCGTAACCATGTTGCTGACATCTCTGAAATTATTTGGGTCGCTTTTTGTTGGATTTAATCATATCTGATATTTATTCTAAATATTCAGTTCAACCAAGGGGTTAACCCCTCCATGTTTCATGCATACGTGCGGGCGCCGGGGGTTTCACGAACACATGGCCAGAGCATGAGCCTTGGTACTTTTCGTACTCAGTGTTCACCAATCACTGAGGCTCAAATGGTACCACCATCTATTGATGCAAAGCGTTGCTCTCATGGCTACTGAGCTGCGTCAGACTCAGTCTCCACGCCTCCTCAGCTCCCAAAACACTCTCATCGACGCGACACTTGTAGTCTCTCGTCGTAATAGAACGTGCGCACATGGCCGCCACAGCTACCGGACTGTATCACCTCATGGCGCGGAACAGATGTCTGAGTCACACAATTAGATTTTTGTTCTGTATCTTTATGAAACACGTAGCTGAACTGTTGCTGTGCACTTGATGCTTCATGAAATGCCGAACGTCACTTTCTGACAACAAAGTTACCCATTTCTGATGACTCCCGTCGATTTTGTCACTTTCAAAGAAGTGAAATAGGGACATATGCCACAAACAAGACAGACTGAACGAAAAGTGTGCATACTTCCACCACTGCTACTTGAGGAGCTCGCTAAGACATGCATCGATTGTGAGTGGAATTCAAAATACCAGTGACTCAATTCGTATGTGATCTATGGTTAAACTGCTTTAGAAGACGGAAGTTGCATTCCATTTTATAAAATTTTTTTAATTCGTTTCACAATCTGAATTTACTTGTCTTATGATAGCCATGATACTATTACTGGACACCCCAGGGTGTCGCCACAACCAGTTTCGAAAGCTCAGACCTAGTTGATAGTGTACCCAGGAATACACGAGTTACTTTGGTTGGTACTTCAGTTTAGCGACTGATTTTACAATAACGCGAAGGAATGCGCACACTAGCTACGCCCATAAGTAGTTTCCGCCAACTTCGACTGCCTTTATTGTTGTTTGACATGAGGTTGCGTTTTATGGAGCATATGTGGGTGCCCTAAAATAGAGTTAATGAATAAATAAGGTATATCATGGAGGACCTATGTAATTTACTATTAAAGCTGCATAATCTTCGACAGCCTTCCACAGCTGAACGTTCCTCTGGATTTGAGTGTCATGTAATCAAAGAACTGCATGACAGCTTCGCATTGCTGCTGTGATAGTTCATATATTTTTAGCACGACTCGCTTCACCTAGGTACTAAGCGTGTGATACCATTTTGTGTAAAATAACAGCAAAATATGATCTAAACAAGAATACCCGCACGTACGCAACCAGTGTCTTTACCTTACTATCTTAATACCTCATTAATGTGCTGCTGGGAGAAAATACACAAGACAGTTAAATGTAATGGTCCCATATAAGAGAAAAACTGCTCCCAGGAGAGTAATTAAATGCACCAGCCATAACCCAGTTCTCCAACAGAATGGATAAGTACCTACGCTCCCTTTATGACCCCCTCCTTGACTCTATAGATTTATCGCTGCGATTATATGCTTGTGAAACGCCTTACTGTCTTAAACATTAAAAAAATTTAATTGTAGAATGTATTTCCTATGAAATCCTGAAGATAAGCAGAAAGATATTTGGAATACACTTCTCTATACGTTATATGTATGACGAGGTCCGATGAACGGGTCCTACATCTTTCTGTAATATATTAGTGTAAATAATATTCGTCATTACTTAAAAGTTAGTCTACGTTACCTGTCCCTGTAATCGTGAATACAAATGTTAACAGTTGTCGCCAGACTCCTCCTGGGTGGATATCTAGCTATGTCTTCACAGAATTCTGCGGACTAATGTCGCGCAACGCAGTTGGTAGTATTCTCTCCATGGATTTGGAACATCAATCTCCATGCCCCTTCCCTCCCCCCTATGCTTTTCAAGAACAGCATATCGTCACCGACTCTGAATTCCATGGTATTCATTCTCTATTCAGCTCAAGTACCGCAGTGTTCCTTACATGCATTCGTCTTGTAATGCTTACAATACATATACGCTTCATTCACCATACAATTTATCTGTCGCTGTATATTTCCGTGGAGAATGTTTCCAGTTAGGATGTGTAATTCTCAAACATCTCTCCTCCTGGTCAAGAACGTCATCAACTGCTTGTATTCTAGTGAACGGTATTTGAAATTAGAAAAAAAAATATTTTCACTGAAAGACATACGTTACTCAAAGGAAAACATGTAAGCGGTTGGAGAAACTTGCTGGAGTAGGCGACATGGAAGCTGGGGTAAAAACACAATTTGTCAGAGTTTCATGATACGATGTTTACAAGATGGAGAATGCACAATTAAGTAATAACATATGTGGCAGGTTCACATATTTAGTAATTTTCTAATATTTTTCTTGTATCCATAGAATTATTAATAATTTCCCATTAGCGTTGCAGCCTTAAAGCCTGCTGTAACATAGATAGCAAAAAAAAGAAGTGCGTTAAACGGTAATTCTCGCTTGGGAATATTATCAGCCACTCCTTCAGATCACAGTACTTACAATCGTGGCAAATGGTTCGTGATATTTACAGGGTGTTTCAAAAATGACCGGTATATTTGAAACGGCAATAAAAACTAAACGAGCAGCGATAGAAATACACCGTTTGTTGCAATATGCTCGGGACAACAGTACATTTTCAGGCGGACAAACTTTCGAAATTACAGTAGTTACAATTTTCAACAACAGGTGGCGCTGCAAGTGATGTGAAAGATGTAGAAGACAACGCAGTCTGTGGGTGCGCCATTCTGTACGTCGTCTTTCTGCTGTAAGCGTGTGCTTTTCACAACGTGCAAGTGTGCTGTAGACAACATGGTTTATTCTTTAGAACAGAGGATTTTTCTGGTGTTGGAATTCCACCGCCTAGAACACAGTGTTGTTGCAACAAGACGAAGTTTTCAACGGAGGTTTAATGTAACCAAAGGACCGAAAAGCGATAGAATAAAGGATCTGTTTGAAAAATTTCAACGAACTGGGAAAGTGACGGATGAACGTGCTGGAAAGGTAGGGCGACCGCGTACGGCAACCACAGAGGGCAACGCGCAGCTAGTGCAGCAGGTGATCCAACAGCGGCCTCGGGTTTCCGTTCGCCGTGTTGCCGCTGCGGTCCAAATGACGCCAACGTCCATGTATCGTCTCATGCGCCAGAGTTTACACCTCTATCCATAAAAAATTCAAATGCGGCAACCCCTCAGCGCCGCTACCATTGCTGCATGAGAGACACTCGCTAACGATATAGTGCACAGGATTGATGACGGCGATATGCATGTGGGCAGCATTTTGTTTACTGACGAAGCTTATTTTTACCTGGACGGCTTCGTCAATAAACAGAACTGGCGCATATGGGGAACCGAAAAGCCCCATGTTGCAGTCCCATCGTCCCTGCATCCTCAAAAAGTACTGGTCTGGGCCACCATTTCTTCCAAAGGAATCATTGGCCCATTTTTCAGATCCGAAACGATTACTGCATCACGCTATCCCAACATTCTTCGTGAATTTGTGGCGGTACAAACTGCCTTAGACGACACTGCGAACACCTCGTGGTTTATGCAAGATGGTGCCCGGCCACATCGCACGGCCGACGTCTTTAATTTCCTGAATGAATATTTCGATGATCGTGTGATTGCTTTGGGCTATCCGAAACATACAGGAGGCGGCGTGGATTGGCCTCCCTATTCGCCAGACATGAACCCCTGTGCCTTCTTTCTGTAGGGACACTTGAAAGACCAGGTGTACCGCCAGAATCCAGAAACAATTGAACAGCTGAAGCAGTACATCTCATCTGCATGTGAGGCCATTCCGCCAGACACGATGTCAAAGGTTTCGGGTAATTTCATTCAGAGACTACGCCATATTATTGCTACGCATGGTGGATATGTGGAATATATCGTACTATAGAGTTTCCCAGACCGCAGCGCCATCTGTTGTTGAAAATTGTAACTACTGTAATTTCGAAAGTTTGTCTGCCTGAAAATGTACTGTTGTCCCAAGCATATTGCAACAAACGGTGTATTTCTATCGCTGCTCGTTTAGTTTTTATTGCCGTTTCAAATATACCGGTCATTTTTGAAACACCCTGTAAGAATAGGTAGGGAACCTTATGAGAACAATTTACTTCCCTTCCCCGAACCACTATTTGTCAGTACAAAAACTCGATTGTACCTGTAGAAAATGTCGTAACCCGGACAGTTACCAAATCATTCTGAATCGCAACATCAGGCCATAGGTTACAAAATACTGTGAAGGCAGATCCGAACATCAAAATGCGATGAGCCTTACTCCAGGAGCGATTCGCGTCTCATTTGTTCCATTTTCATTTCGATGTTATTTCGCAAGTGGTACAGTAGTTAAGGCACTGGAATGCCACAGACTTGGAGGGTTCTTTTACGAGACGTTTAGGGCTATGTTTTCCTGACTGTCACCACTTACATTTAAAGAGACTGTAATAATTTGAACCAAACATCGAGTAATGATGTAAAGCCTTTACTATATCTTTAAGAAATCCACAATTCGGAGAATTTGAAGCACTTGGTGTTTGTTATATTATGACACGAAAACTACCTGATATTCAGACGGAACTTCAACTTGTCATCACATAATGTGTGAGGATTATAACAACTGTTTGTGGAAGGCCAAAGTAGGACGTAAACTGCCACGGTTTGGCAAGACTGCGTATGTGCCAAACGTTTGACTTTAATTGTATTACCCTCTCAACAGAGTCGTCTATAAGAAGTCGTAGTGCTGAGTTTTGAATTTAATGACACAAACTGCTCTTTTCTTCAATCTCTTGCAGTTTCGTCCTTTGTAATCTTCTTCATTATAGTGTGATTAGCGTCGAACTCTACATTTTCATTTAATTAGGTTCTCTTGTGGTGAAGTGATAGTACCTACCACAGAAAAGTCTTACACCCTCTGCTCTGCACTGATCGGCAGCCACTGATCCCCTTGTTACACTAAAGAGGAAAATGATGGGGGATCACAGTATTTCTGAAATGCGAAAAAAATGGAGATGCCCTCTCTCTCTCTCTCTCCCTCTCTCTCTCTCTCTCTCTCTCTCTCTCTCTTTCTACCTCACACGCGCGCGTGTTCCCTCCCCGCTCTTTCTCTCTGTATCTCTCTCTTTCTATCTCTCTCTCTCTCTCTCACGCAGAAGGACGCGCGTTTTCATTGTGAAGACCATACCCCTTATGATGGATGATACAAAAACA
Organism: Schistocerca piceifrons; assembly: GCF_021461385.2. Lineage (NCBI taxonomy): Eukaryota > Metazoa > Arthropoda > Insecta > Orthoptera > Acrididae > Schistocerca > Schistocerca piceifrons. The sequence continues at coordinate 52,137,721 of NC_060139.1, forward strand.
AAAATGGCTCTGAGCACTATGGGACTTTACTTCTGAGGTCATCAGTCCCCTAGAACTTAGAACTACTTAAACCTAACTAACCTGAGGACATGACACACATCCATGCGTGAGGCAGGATTCGAACCTGCGACCGTAGCGGTCGCGCGGTTCTAGACTGTAGCGCCTAGAACCGCTCGGCCACTCCGGCAGGCGATGCATAAAACATAAGGGACAACAAATCCCTACGAAAAATTTTACTTACCGTTTCTCCGTGGGATCAGAAGTAGATGTCGCGTCAATGTCAAAATGTTGTGAATTTTTTGGTCTGATCGTATTTTAATAAGCCGCTGAATAGCGAATCTAGATGTAGATGCTGATGTGCATGATTATGGCAGTCCCTTACTTAAGGTATATTTAGAGAAATGAAATGTCTGTACATTTACTGATCAGCTACAGCGTTATGACCACCTACTCAATGGTCGGTATGTCCACATTTGGCGCGGATAGCAGTGCGAAGCGTCGTGGCACGGGAGCACTGAGGCCTTGATAGGTCGCTGGAGGAAGCTGGCACCTTACTCCCGTAAATTGCGAGAACGCGGGCGACGAGCTCTGACGCCACGTTCAGTCACATCCCAGATATGTTCGACTGGGTTCAGATCTGGGGGCCAGGACATCAGCTGGATCTCGCCACTGGGTTCCATCACACTCCTGGCCTCGTGACTCGGTGCATCACTTGTTGAAAAATGCCACAGCCGGCAGGAAACGTGATTGTCATGAAGGGGTGTACGTGGTCTGCAACCAGTGTGACGTGCTTTTTGACTGTCATGGTGCCTTACACGAGCTCCACTGGACCAGTGGATAACCACATGAATGTTCCCTGGGGTATAAGGAAGCTACCGCCAGATTGTCTCCTTCCCACAGTACAGATATCAAGAAGCTGGAAGACGACATTTCGCGCCTGCCATACGCATAATGAAGAAGGTTTCGCGATTCATCAGACTGTGCAGCGCTCTGCCACTGCGCCAAAGTCCAGAGCCAATGGTCACGTGCCCACTTCAGTCGAAGTTGCCGATGTCGTGATGTTAACAGTGTCACGTGTGTGGGATGTCAGCTGCGGAGACACGTCTTTAGGAATGTTCGAAACCATCTGCGTCCGCAGCTCGTGGTCTTGCGGTAGCGTTCTCGCTTCCCGGGCACGGGGTCCCCTGTTCGATTACCGGCGGGATCAGGTATTTTTTCCCTCCCTCGAGATGACTGGGTGTTGTTGAGTCGTCTTCATGATCATAATTCATCCCATTTACGGTCGGAGGACGGCAATGCAAACCATCTCCGAAAGGACCTTGCCCAGTGCAGCGGTGCGGGTTTCCCGCATCGTCCACTACGCTCCACGGAGCATGGGACTTCACCATATGTCTTCAGGCACACTTGTAATTTACCCGGCATTAATGTCAGATGTTAGTTCTGATCTAGTGCGCCACCTGTCGTGTTTTACCAGTTTGTCCAGCCTACTACGTCCGACCGCTGTAATGACGTCTGACGTGGTTACATTTTGATTTCACCACGTGTTGAAAACATTCACCACAGCATTCCTCGAACACCCGAGAAATTGTGCCGTTTCCATAATGCTCGTGCCGAGACTCCGGGCCACCACAGTCTGCTCTTGGTCAAACTGAGACAGATAGCACGCTTTCCTCATTATACTCAAGGACAGCATTCTCACTGATGCTACATGCACCGGGCGTGTGACTAGCAGTCATTCCTCGCCATTTGACGCTGCTATCGCCTGGACGGTTTATATCGGTACTATGTCGGTGATGTTGACGTTCTTTCTGATCAGTGTAGTTGCTGTATTGTTAGAAATTAGTGTGGATTGTATCCAGTGGCGAACATGTCTCTGTTCTAACAATTTTTTTCTTCATTGCTGATTGTACGAGGTATCCCTTCCGTACTTACATTGACTTAATGTGCAGTAAGCTACAGAACTGGTGGGCAGTGGCAAATAAATAATGTTTAGTGATTGCCAACTACGGTACTGTGTCAAACTATATAAAGAACAGATATTTAATATTACTCCATTACAAGATTTCTGTTAATCTTAGTAGAAACACTAACTACTTGATATAAGATGTGTTTCCGAGGTATCTACATCTTCAGTCTGTTCTCTCTGTTCCAAGTCTAAAGAAAATCCGAGCCGTTTACATAAGATTACCATTTCAGGTAAGTAATTGTCCTTTACTGAGCTCAATGACTGTTCGGAATTTTAAATTTCAACTAAGACAAATCTGTCTCCGAGCGGTTAACATGGGGTGAAAGGAGAAAGCAGAGCGGATACAATTACCGTAAAAAAGCCAGTGAAACATAGTGAAGAATTACACAAATGGGTTGCAAACGAATGGTAATGGCAACAGTAATGGGACCAATGAAAGCCCGAAAAATAGTGTATGATCTGCAACAAAACACGTCGTCCGTAGTATAACGGAGCATATTGCAATCACTCAGGGAGATGATGCTTCTCGATCTACATCCTCTACACTCACGCGTATGCACAAAATAAATAGATTCCCTCATGGCAAGTGTATATCTAGCGATGTACTTCACTGTAACGACCACGGTGTAGCTTCTGGACTTTGAGCTCATCGATAGTAATTGTTACTGATAGGGGGTTACATCGGCACCTCATAAAACACCCATAAAGTGCTAAGTGAAAGGACTGGACTTTGGGGCGTGAGTACCTCAGTCACCTTTTATTGCACACAAAAGTTTATTGATGTAAGCAGTTAATTCAAATAAGAAATATAAAGAAAAATTTTGCCACATGAGTGGTTACCATGTATCCAAAAAGGCACAGGTTCGACCTTGAGACAACAATTCAGATATAGATACAATCAGTAAAAGAAACAAGCTAGGAGTAAATAACAATTCTCTGGACAGCTTGTCGTTACAGTGATTAGTTACACATCAGACGGCAGCAGCCGATTTACCCTAATGCAGCTTTCATAGGATTATTGTACCATGATTAACTGTAGAATGATACGGATCGATCGTTGCAGATCAAACGGCAGAAGAGATTTTACGTTAATGTATGTAAATTTTATGGGATTATAGTAATGCGATTGCAATAAATTGCTTTCGGTATTAAGTATCTCGAGGACTAGCCTGAAGACCAAATGACCAATGACAAAATTGTCTTACAGACTATAAAGGACACGTTTGGCAAACGCATTAATAACTGAACAAATAGAATAAGCAACTTTAAACGTTAAAGTCTTTCATCTGAAACACAACTTAGCGAACACCTGAAAATGACAGGGAATAATTACGTATACAGAAATTCTTTCTATGTTTGTATAACTTGGACCAGTCAACAAAACTATTCCCGTAAATGTATCTGAGCTCCACGCGTAAACCAGGTTCAGACGCGAACGCCGTACACAAGAGGCAGTGTGGACAACGGCCAGTTGTCCCGCTCGACCAATTGTCTGCCCGACAAATAGTGCGAGGTATGCGAGTGTCAGGCCGACTTCGTCTCACATACACTCCGTCAAAAGGTATTAGCTTCCATATAGGAAACTGTTACAGGGTGTACCTGGAGCATCAACAAAACGTTAAAAATCTACTAAATAAGAAAGACACGCCAGAGCCTGTAGGCGTACGTCAGACCCGTAACCCAAGGTCAGAGATACAACAAATTGTAAGTAATTATTATACAACAACTTGTGCAGCCCAATACGATAACAAACACCCTACAATTTAGACTCCTTAAATAAATAATCATAGCCTAATATACATAAGGCAATACACTTAGAACAACGTTAAATAAAACAACATCAAAATAGTACCAAAAGAAATTAAGAAAATTGTCACTTCCTCCAAGCAGTAACTCACACCCCAAGTATTTTAAAGAAGCAATTCAAATCACATTAACATAAGACTGCCTCAAGCAAAGACGTAAAATGATAAATTAATCTTATAATATTTACACGTCCTTGATGGACACAACGTTCAAGACTCCGCAGAAAGATCTGGAGGAATGGCCACACATTGGTGGATCGGTCGCTCCAATGACACACAGTGCTTCCTGAAACAGACTGAACCCTCAGATTAAGAAAGAATACACAGTAAGCCTCCAGTATTAAGCAGAATACCGGCGCAATCAGATGCCAACATGAATTACTACAGTCACAATGGCACAACAAGTTTCGATAGTATGAACCACAAGATAAATTCACAAGATAAATTGTGCACAAAATTTCCTGATTGAGAATCAACCAGTAATCTGTCTCAGGTTCATCACACTAGCAACAAGGAGGGCAGAAAATGTGTCTCCAACGAATGAGGAAATACAAGACGTGAGTTAGGACCCTCAATAACATGTAATCGATTAAAGAGCATCAGACGTCCTCGGTGTGCAGTCCATCCCAAAACGCGCCCAATACAGCCGGCGCCACCCCGAATGAACGTGTTCATAGCGACAATACTCGCCGCAAAGGTTGCCTCTGCTTTCCGTTATCAACCCCACGCCATTACTCACTGCCCCCTCACTCCGTACATTCGCTCGGCCGATCCTCTCTCGTGCGCGCATCTCGCAATGGCATCAAGAACACCAAAAGGGTACGATCTCTGAAGGAGAAACGATACGACGAAAGCTGCCAAGGCTGAGTGACATTTTGATCAGCAAACTGTTGATTGTAAACAGATGTGGGCAATAATTTGAAGAACAGCTAAATATCTTGCAGAAATAAAGCTGAAGTAAGAAAATCGCCAAGAAATATGAAAAACAGGTTTGATTTGCAGTGTAAAAATTAATAAAGAACTAGATGCTTTCAACTGTCTGGGAAGTAAATTAACGAAGAAACGGAACATGAAGTATGACATTTCGGAGAGGATACAGAACTGTTCGAAATTTTATTATTGCACATCGGACATAATAGGGAATTTGAAAATACCTGCCAAAACAAAGATCATGAATTACAAGTAATATTATCTGCCAATTTTGACCTATAAATCAGAAAGTTGGACTTGGCAAAGGAAGATCCAAGCAGAGTACAAGCAAAAGCGAAGCGCTTTCTAAAAGGCATCCTGCGTAAGACGAGAAGGGACAGGATAAGGAAAGAAATAATACGAATCATCGTGCAGATGAACTCCCTAAAAGAAACTATCGTGAATAATAGACTTGCAAAGTTTGGCCATATTAAAACAGTGAGACCAGAAAGACTTCCAAGGCTAGCCATAGAGTGGACAGAATCAGGACGAATACCGATCAGAGGGCCACAAACAAGAGAGATAGATAAGGTAAAGGACGATGTGAATCGAAGAAAACTGCAACTGGAGGAGATTGCTAAACAATAGACTGTGGAAGAAAAGAGAAGCTTGGAAGAAGGTCTGTGAAGGACCTACTCATCATGATGATCATTTCTCCCTATGTAGGTTGGCATCATTAACTGAATCTTCTGCCGGTGCTTATCAGAGAATGATAGCAATATTAAAACTGAAAAGTGTTCTGAAAAATTATATTTATTCGACCACGGACCGGCTTTCAGTTTTTCAGGCCATATTCAGGTGACAACTGAATGTTTTCAAACACCGATAAACATGAGGTACGACTTACAAAGATATTATTTGTACAGAAGACAGTCATATGACACACACTGTTTACGTAGGACAACATTTAGGAAAACATTACATTTTTTTGTGACATAGAAATAATCACGTAATGTAAAAGCGGGAGGAAACAAAGATTTCATGTGGCGATATATTTAACAACTCATGAGAAGTAAAATGAATTTACAGTGTGAGTATGGTATTAATAATGAAATCTTTATTTAACAAATGGGAAAAAGGAAAATAAGTCTGATCATATTACTAACATGGTACTGTGTCATACCATTATTTAGAGTAAGATCATACTTCTTCTTTCCTCAACAGAATGTAAAACCTCACGTTGTGAATCATATGAATGGTTTTATGTTAAAAAGTGGTCAGCAAAGATAGAATCTGCCTTCATCTCCCACTTCTCCCATATTCAGAGACATGAATTGCCATATTTTTGCCTGAATGACCGATGTATACTTTCTCACACTGGTTGAATGTGATTTTGTACACATCGCTCCGTGCCAATTATTGTAATTTGTCTTTACTATTGACTGCTGATAGAAAAAGAACTTATCTAGTGTAATACCTGCTGTGTATCTGCTCGAAGTCTTACACGTAGTAAATATGCCTCACGATCCAAAATCTCAGAAAAATGGCTAGACGTGCTGAAACCGTATATTCTGAGCACACGTAAGGCGACGATGTTCCTGCGAAACCATTGGTGGACCACAATTCAAAAACTGATGCTCCTCGTAGTGACCAACTCTCACACAATGAAACTGGTATGTTAAGCAAGTTTAAGAAGAAAATAATCTCCAACAATGCTATTTCTACCAAAGCTGAAAAATCAAACAGTTCAGCTCTTTTGAACATTACGTTATCAAAGTGAACCAAATACTCGATGTTTCCGTCTTTTAACATCTACAGAAAGATTCAACTCCACCTTTCAATGAACATATAAAAATCACCACCAAATCATATAAAAGTTTATATCTGAAGCCAACAGCGGTGTGCTAGTTAATATGAATATAGCTACTAGATTATACGGATTACCTAAGCTACATAAAGATTGTGTTCCGTTATGCCCAGTAATGTCGTCATTTTCTGCTCCTTATTATATTCTAGCAAAAGAGATATACTACTCATTACAACAAACCAGTTTTAGCCCCGAATTTGGTATCAAAAATCCTATCTGCATCTACATCAATACTCTGCAAATCACATTTGAGTGCCTGGCAGAGGTTCATCGAAACGCCTTCGCAGTTCTCTATTATTTCACTCTCGTATAGCTCGCGGAAAGGACGAACGCCTATATCTTTCCGTACGAGCTTTCATTTCCCTTATTTTATCATTGTGATCATTTCTCCCTATGTAGGTTGGCATCAACGAAATATTTTCACATCCGGAGGGGAAAGTAGGTGACTGGAATTTCGTGAGATGTTTGCGCCGCAACGAAAAATGCCTTTGTTTTCATTATGTCCGTCCCAAATCCTGTATAATCTCAGTGACACTCTCTTCCCTATTTTGTAATAATACAAAACGTGCTGTGCTTCTTTGAACTTCTTCGATGTACACCGCCAATCTTATCTTGTAAGGATCCCACTCCGTGCAGTAGTTTTCTAAAAAAGGACGGAGAAGCGTAGTGTAGGCAGTCTCCTTAGTAGATCTGTTACATTGTCCAGGTGTCCTGCCAATAAAACGCAGTCTTTGGTTAGCCTTCCCCGCAACATTTTCTGTGCTTTCTTTCCAGTTTAAGTTGTTCGTAATTGTAGTTCCTAGGTACTTAATTGAATTTACGTCCTTTATATTTGACTGATTTATCATGTAACCGAAGTTTAACGACTTCCTTTTAGCAGTCATGTGGATGACCTCACACTTTTCGTTATTTAGGGTCAACTGCCACTTTTCGCACCATTCAGATATCTTTTCTAAATCGTTTTGCAGTTTGTTTTGATCTTCTGATGACTTCATTAGTCGATAAACCACAGCGTCATCTGCAAACAACCGAAGACAGCTGCTCAAATTGTCTCCCAATTCGTTTGTATAGATAAGGAACAGCAAAGGGTCTATAGCACTACCTTGGGGAATGCCAGAAATCATTTCTGTTTTACTCGATGACTTTCCGTCAATTACTACGAACTGTGACATCTCGAACAGGAAATCACGGGTCCAGTCACATAACTGAGACGATATTCCATAGACACACTATTTCACAAGAAGCCGCTTGTGTGGTACAGCGTCAAAAGCCTTCCGGAAATCCAGAAATACAGAATCAATTTGAAATCCCTTGTCAATAGCACTGAACACTTCATGTGAATAAAGAGCTAGTTGTGTTTCACAGGAACGATGTTTCCTAAATCCGTGTTGCCTGTGTGTCAATAGACGGTTTTCTTCGACGTAGTTCATAATGTTTGAGCACTATATGGCTCTTGATAAAATTAGTCATATGCAAGCACTACCAATTTCTAAACTCATAGTATGATTGCCTACCATTGGGTCACCTATTATCCCCATGCTTTTTGAAGTTTTCAGGGGCAATTTAGAGCACATATTCTTAAATAAAGGACCAATGAGCTGCAAAATGAATACTCTGCTGTGATTGTGGTCTTGGACCACGAGACAATTAGATACGTTACTGTAAAATTCTCAATATAAAAAATTCAGTTTGTATTTGAGCTGAGACTATGTTCTCTGAACTTCTTGGATCTTTGTGTAAATATAACAACAAGAATACGCTTTGCAGAATTTACTGAAAAAAAACATAGCTGCAGATAAGGTAATCCATGCTGGTTCCCCGTATCCACACAGCAACAAACAGGGAGTTTTCTGTTCGATAGGGCATCATATAATATCTGTTCCTTAATATGAATCGGGCTTTAAAACACAACTACAGTGCAGCAAACATGTCGCTCCCAGCAGTGGCTCTAGATCTGCCCTGATGGATAATGCAGTAGAAGAAGGAAATTCCCAAATCAAACCACTTCTGTACCCAGGCCAATAGCAAATTACTCAGTAGTTACAAACACAGGCGCAAAACCCCGTATTTGGTCAATTTTCAGCAACGCTGGAAAAAGGTTAAAGTCTCGTAACTGCACACTTGGAAAGACAAACTACAGCCCTTGTCACATAGTGGCGTGTACAAAGTCAAATGCAAACAGTGTGAAGTCATCATCATCAGTTATCTGCTATATTAGCAGGTCCTTTGCCTCTCCATTTTCTGCGATCCACTGCTTCCTTCATAAGGCTGCTGTATGTTGTACCGTCCATCATGTGATCCAGTATCTGGAATCTCTTCCTTCCTCGCTTCCTTTTCCCTTCTACATAACCTTCTAAAACTGTTTTTATCAGTCCGTCGTTCTTTCTCAATATATGTCCAATCCAATTTCTTTTTCTTCTCTCTATTACATCTAGTAACTGTCTTTTCTCTCCCACTCTTCTCAGTACCTCTTCATTTTTTACTCTGTCCATCCAACTTATTCTTTCTATCTTCCGCCATGTCCAGATCTCAAAAGCCTCCAGCCTTTCTCTGTCTTTTTTCCTCATAGTCCATGTTTCAGCGCCATATAGAAGAACACTCCATACAAGACATTTTATGAGTCTCTTTCTGAGTTCTCTGTCCATACCGCTGCAGAAGATTCTCCTTTTCTTATAAAACGCCTCTTTTGCCATTGCTATCCTTGTTTTAATTTCTGTGGAGCACTTACAGTCGGTGTCTATCCTGCTTCCAAGATACTTAAAATTTTGCACCTGGTCTAGTATTTCTCCATTCAGCACAATTTTTATTTCCTTATTTCCTCCTATTGCCAATACTTTTGTTTTATTTGTGTTAATTTTCATTCCATATTTTTTTCCGTTAGTTGCAATGGTGTCCACCAAATCCTGTAATTCTAGTGTGAAGTACTGCATATATATTGGTCAGTCGGGAAGATCTGTGTAAATTATACTATCTGAACATGAGGGAACAAACTACAGATGAGAGAAGATGTATTCCACCTTTGCTGATCATCTTTTACCAGAAAGCCATTCATATGACGCAAAATGTGAAGTTTTGCATTGTGTGAAGCAAAGCGGAAAAGCAGAAAGTTGACGTTACTCAAAATACTGGAAATCAAACAACTCATGGCGCAGAATGCCAACTTGTATCAAAGACGGGAAGGCTCAATTCCGGTTTTCCCCTTTCTTAAATTAGTTCTTCGTTACAAATGTTAGATTCTGAGTGTAAACCCATATTATTTCTCATCAGCTGTTACAAGTATTCCCACATAAAGTCTTATTTCGTCCCTTTGTTAGTTTATAAAATTACTTCTGTGCGACTAACGATGTAATGTTTTTTAATGTAAACATTGTGTTGCTTATCTGTCTTCTGCGTAAATAATATCATCGTCCATTATGTTCATATGTGTTTGCGCTATTCAGTTATCACATGAAGAAGCCTAAGAAGCCGCATGGCAGATCATGACCAAATAAATATAATTTTTCAGAACATTAGGAAGTGCTTTCAGTTTTAATTTTATTGTCAGGTTCTGCGAAGCGCAGACGGAAAATTCACTTAAAGTACGTGTGATTGGGGTAATAACTTAATTTTAGGAATTTTAATTTTTTAGTATGAAGAAAGAGGTTATTGAAATAGAAGTTTCAATTAACTCTTTATTATGCCGGAATTATGTGTCTAATGGCTTAGATCTCAGATCTCTCTACTCCTTAAGTAGCTTATGCAGCTTTCTTTCATTTAAATTGCCCATTTTTCGTCTTATTGTAGTGTCCCATCACGTTGGTGTTCCTTTGGGCCTGATACTGTCTTTCCATCACTCTGATGTCTTGATAAACTAGCTCACCTTGTCCGTAACTGCAGTCATCTAAATATTCAGGAAAAAGGCTATGGAAACTGTGCAAAAAAGTGAATGCTGAGGATCATGAAACAAATCAGCATCAAAGGCCGTAATAAAAACCTCCTTCAATGGACCCTCTCTCACACAGTCTTTTTGAATCAAAGCTGCACTCGAGCAAGACTTTCCAAATGTCAATTTCTACAAACATGCCGTCTTTCCATATTGTTTCTGATGAATCTTCTCACAGAGATACTTGAAACACCCGCCATCTTTCGATAAGGCTTCAACAAATCAATGAGTGGAAATGATATCTTAGTTTTCTATCGGATCCGTGAGAGAATCTAAGAGCGTGGAGTAGTAGTTACGATATATATCATCCAGAGCAACCAGTTGTTACAAAAATTTCGACTTTATATTTTTATAATTATTAGAAGTATTATGTTGAATCTTATTTTATCTATGTGGGATCTCGTGAACGCCGCATCTGTTAATGACAATATTGTTACGGTGTAAAGCTAAGCGCCGGCATCCCAGTCGGGAACGAGAGACCAGAGGTGGCTATGAAGGAGACGTCAGCCAGTTGCACGCTGACCGACCTCTCTCCAGGATGACAAATCGACAGCAGCGGCCTCTATGCGAAGAGGACAGAAGCGCCTCGCCCGACTGCCCGCGGCCCAGTTCTACAGTAGCTTGAAGACTAGCAACTAGACTGAAGCGTCAAAGCTCATTACTTTGCTCGTACATTCTATGTAGCTCAAACTTGGAATTGTTATACTGAAGAAATTTCTTATTTTGTCTGTCGCTCTTTGTTTGAGACACATTTGTATTTCTCAAAGTTAAGTATTGTCATTTATTTTCTCTAATGAAACTCAGTAATACGATTTGCTTGAATTGTTGTCCAGCGATTCGAGAAAGTAGGTTTCCTAGACACCCCGTCTTTAGTGCCATAAGTGGTTTCGGGCTTCCATGCCCTTCTACAGATGGCTAACGAAAAATATCAGCCATCTGAAGATGGGCATGGTAGCTCGAAACTGGTTATGGCACTAAAATAAAACATTTAAAAAGCATGGTGGCTGGCTGCGTCATTCACCAACTAGTCTATTAATTATAGTTCCGCACGACTGCTACGGTCGCAGGTTCGAATCCTGCCTCGGGCATGGATGTGTGTGATGTCCTTAGGTTAGTTAGATTTAAGTAGTTCTAAGTTCTAGGGGACTGATGACCTCAGATGTTAAGTCCCATAGTGCTCAGAGCCAATTATAGTTGTTGTGGTTGTAGTCCGAAGAATGGTCTGATGCAGCTCTTCATGCTATTCTATCCCTTGCAATTCTTTTCATTTGCAAATAACTACTGCAACCTACAGGCTTCTGAATCAGCTTCCTGTGTTCATCTCTTGGAGTCCTATGATTTTTAACCCTTCTCCCCCGCCCCCTCCCGTCACCCACACGCTTCCCTCCAATACTAAAATTGTTATCCCTCGCTGTCTTAGAATGTGTCCTATCGACTGATTGCTTCTTTTGGTCAAGTTGTGCCACAAATTTATTTTCCCCCCGTTCTAATCAGAACCTCCTCGTTAGCTACATGAGATACTCATCTAACCTACACCATTCTTCTATTGGACCAACAGCCTCTATTCACTTCTTGTCTAAACTGTTTATTGTCCTTGTTTCACTTCCGTACTTGGTTACACTCCATACAAACCCTTTCAGAAAAGACGTCTTTACATTTAAAACTATATTCGGTGTTAAGAAAATTCTCTTCTTCTGCAACGCTTTTCTTACAATTGCCAATCTACATTTCATATGCTCCCTACTTCGTCCATCATTAGTTGATACGCTGCGTAAACAGCAAAACTCATTCGCTTTTTAGTGTCTCGTTCCCTTATCAAACTCCCTCATCATCGCGTCATTTCATTCGACTGCTTTCCATTATCCTCGTTTGCCTTTGTTAATGTTCGTCTTACATTCTCCTTTGAAGACAGTTTCCATTCCATTCAGCTGCTTTCCTAGTCCTGTGCGGTCTCTGACAGAATTATAATGTTATCGTCAAACAGCAGATTGTTCGTTTCGTCCCTCTGGACTTTAATTCCTGCTTAAAAATTTTCTTTGGTCTCTTTCACTATTTGCTCAATGTACATATTGAATAACATCGAGGATAGGCTAGAAACCTGTCTCACTCCCTTCTTAACCATTGCTTCCATTTCATGCCCCTGGACTTTTATAGCTGCTTTTTGGTTTATGTACAGGCTGTAAATAACCTTTCCGTCAATCTGGTTTACACCTACTACCTTAAGGATTTCAAAGAATGTATTACAGCCCACATTGTCAAAAGCTTTCTATAAGTCTTCAAATAATATAAACCTAGGGTCGCCTTTTCTTAATCTATATTCTAAGGAAAGTAATAGGGCCAATATTGCCTCACATGTTCTCTAATTTCTGTGGAACCCAAACTCATAGTCCCCGAGCTCGGTTTCCACCAGTTTTTACAGTCTTCTGCACAGGATTTGTGTTACCATTTTGGAACCACGACTAATTAAACTGATAAATCGATAATATTGACACCTGTCAGCAACTGATTTCTTTGGAATTGGAATTACTTTATTCTTCTTGAAGTCTAAGGGTATTTCATCTCTCATGCATCTTGTATGCCAAAGGGAAGACTTTTGTCATGGCTGGCTTTCCGAAGGTTAAAAAAAAAATGGTTCAAATGGCTCTGAGCACTATGGGACTTAACATCTGTGGTCATCAGTCCCCTAGAACTTAGAACTACTTAAACCTAACTAACCTATGGACATCACACACATCCATGCCCGAGGCAGGATTCGAACCTGCGACCGTAGCAGTCTCGCGGTTCCGGACTGCGCGCCTAGAACCGCTAGACCACCGCGGCCGGCTCTCCGAAGGTTATCAGTTGTTCTACTAAATGTATCACATTAACAACCGCTAAAACACATTATTTAAATTATATTAGGATTTAGCACACTTAAAACTACAAGGTAAAGCAACTTTCATTTAAAAATACATCACTGATGCATGTTACTATCCCTATGGTGCACTTAATATCTTCATTTAAATTAGAATCGAACACTTACAAAGCATCAGAATCTTTCAGCATTTATAGGTGCTACAGAGATGAAAGGGAGCGGCAATTCTTCATTCTGCTCGGACGTAGCTGTTGAGGTATTTTCTGGAAATAACTAATTTGTGTAAACTAATAAACACGGATATCGATGACAGAAGACGACTTCTAATTACTGTGCTCCAATTGGTCGCTTGTATGTAATGTTATTAAATAGTATTTCACAGCTAAAATTAATTAAAGAGCTTATGTTTATTTTTGTTCGCTGTAATTTTCGCTCATCGAACAAATATTAACTGTGGTATTAAAACTGATCCTAGTGTATGATCGTTAATACAGTCAACGTGTGTAAAAAGGAAGTAAATAACTCTTTGCGAATTGAATTTTGAACCCAATTAGCGGTCAACACATTAAAAGTGGATTGCATTTTCATCATAAGACGTGGTCACGTAAAACACATTAAAAGTGGATTGCATTTTCATCATAAGACGTGGTCACGTAATTCTTCTAATCCTACTTCGCCAGAGTGAAAGGGATTTTGCACAAAACTTCTGTGCAGAGTTTCGTTCACTGAGAGCAAACACAATGTCGAAAGTGGTTCGAACGACGTATTGAGAACTTAATATCTGTCTTGTTTTGAATGATCTCGCTACTATACTTATATGGAATCATCTATAACAATTCAGTCTTGTGTTGTGAGCATAACGTCGAAGCAATCTGTGCAGTGAATTACGTTGGCAATCAGTGACAAAATACAGCGTGCAATAGTGCAATGTCAATCAACAGCTCCGTCATTACATCAGTGATGCAAGTGAAGGAGCAAGATGATATCGCTGTGATATGATACATAGTCGACCACACGGAAGAAAACCAGCAGAAGATATCACTGATTTTGATTTGTAGCCATATACTGCCCCCCCCCCTTCCCCACCAAATGTCACACGAACCGCTACAGTAACAAACAATGGACAAAGAGTTGTAGATTAATCTTGTTTAAGACTGTTTCTTTTTAAGTAAGATATCTCTGTATGTATGTATGTATAAATGCCTGAAGATGAACATAACATGTTCGAAACTCGTTGTATTATGTTAGACTAAACATAAAATAAAAAAGTGACTGGTAGCAGAAATTAGAAATAAATAAATATCCCACACAGTCACGGTTTACAAACATAGCCATTATGGCCGAAAATAATTATAACAATTCAAATTCAGGGTAACGAAGGAAATAATCAACAAGTACGTCAGTAGTTCAATACGACACCCGATCGTTTTTAAAATCCGCACGTTTCTTTCACGCTAGAAAGAATTGATTGAAACTCACAAAAATCACGAAATCCCGAGAACAAACATTTTCGGTGGGAACGCAAAACTTACCTTCATTATGAGGAAAATATACTGTAGGAGCGCATAGTTTCACTGCGATATGTACTAATAAAGGTTTCTTGGGCTTCCAGCCACGTCAAGTGTTTAAAATCCACGAGCTTTCGGCTGAGGACTCCTCGGCCATTGCCAAGTGGTGACTGTCTTCTAGTTGCTGCCGCCGTCCTTATGTAGCAGCGCTCCCTTCCGTGACGTCACTGGTACGTGCTTCAGCATCATATACAGTAAAGTTTGCGTTGTGCGGGCGCGGCCCCCGCTTCAACCTTCCCATGGCCAGGTCCCACGCTGTGCTTAGCTGCAGGCCTCCGTCTTCATTGAGCGTGTTGTCACAAATTTTTACTTCGATGGCTTCTTTTACTATACTATCCCAAAAACAGTTAGTCCTTGTGATAACAGATGTTTCGTGGAATGCAATACGACGACCCTTTTCTAATGCATGTCCTGCTACCGCTGATTTCACTGGGTACCGTAGACGAAAACATCTCTCGTGTTCTACACAGAGGTGTTCAATGGCACGCACAGTGTGTCTGATATAGAACCGTCCACATCCACATTGTACTTTATATACTCCTAGCGTTCTGAGGCGTACGTAATCTTTCACTGGCCTCAAGAGTTGTCGAATTTTTGCTGGAGCCCTGAAGACCGAATCGACTTTATGCCTCTTTAGGAGCCGGCTTAACTTTCCTGTTATTGAGCCAAAGACCGGCAGGAACGCAAACTTCTTCGAGTCCTCGTCGGGGTCTTTTGCTAACGTATTTTCGGAAAGATAGCTTGCTTAATCGAACGGTTGTTGTAGCTGTTTCCCTTGAATACTTTCCGTAAGGGGCTCAGTTTCATCGGCAATTTTTCGGAGTCCAAGAGGGTTGCGGGATGCCCTATGCTCTTCAGAACAGTACGTTTCTGTGACGGGTGGTGATAGCTGTTTGCGTGGAGATATCGATCTGTGTGGGTCGGTTTCCGGTAAACGCTGTGACTGAGACACCCATTATCTTTGCGGCGGAGGAGGAAATCACGGAACGGAAAGGCACCATCTGTCTCTTCCTCCATCGTGAACCTGATGTTGTCATGGATGTCACTGATGTGCTCGAAGAATTCTACCAGCTTTTCACGGCCGTGAGACCAGACGACGAACGTGTCGGCAACGTAACGATAAAAGCAAACATGCTTTCCAGGAGCCGTGTCCAGGGCGATGTTTTCAAAGTACTACATGAACAGATTGGCTACCACTGGAGTTAATGAGCTTCCCATAGAACTCTGACGTCATCGTATTTCTTATATGGTGGAGAACACTTCAATCAGACGAACGGCGTTGCGAAGTACCGTTAGCCTTGCACTATCTATTAAGAAGTGTTCAGACACCCCTATAAAGCGGAATTTACCAGTTGGCATCAAGTGTGGCGAACCGTAGTCTAGGAGGAGGCGGGGGGGGGGGGGGTCTTGTGTTGTCATTATATGAGCAATAACAGCAGAGTGAATCGGTCAAGAGACTCGGTGACTCCGAACGTGAGCTACTCACTGGATGTCACGTGGGTAACAGATCCATGTTGACACTATTACCCTTCTAAAGCTGCCCAATTGGACTGCAGCTGATGCGACTGTGATGTGGTGACTTGAAGAAACAAGCTGAGCTAAACGCAGACCAGGAAGACTTCACGTACTGATGGACAGTTTCTGTCGAGCATTGCGGAGGGTGGTTGTAAAAAGTCTCATGAAATATGAGGAAACAATTACTCGTGAGTTACAAAGTACTACAAGCAGTCCAGCTCCCTATGACTTTGGGCATGGAATTAAAAGAATCGATCAGCTCCTCATAAGTCATCCATTTCTGTAGTCTATGCTGAACGACACTTAAGTTGGTGCAAAGAGTGACGCCACTGACAGTGGATGATTGGAAACAGGTGACGTGGAGTGATGAACAGTGGTGGAAATGTGCAGGTTCTGCAGCACTTTCCAACCCATACGTGTCTGGGTCATTACGATACGGGATCATTTATGATCCTTATTCAAAAAAAATTGTTCACCTGTGCTCCTACATTATGTCCATATAAGTCTAATCCATGGCTCTACTGAAAACAAACTATGCTCTCGGCTGGGGTTCTTATCTAAGAAAAATCACAGCTAGAAACTCTTCTCGGTTTGTAAACAAGCGGCTTACTATGCTGTGACCCTGACGTTAACAAAATGGCCACCAGATGTTTTTAGTTTTATGGAAAGAAACTACACACTTGTGACCTTACGCTATGTTTACGTAAATTTAATTTGTAACTATATAATTTTAGCTTAATCTTATTGGCTGTAATTTATAACCCAAGATGGCTGTCTTCCCCACCTCCCTGCTACTCCAACCACTTCCCTAGCCAAACTGGGGGGGGGGGGGGGGCTGAATTTCTAAAATTGAATCATGCCAGACACTTGGACATTAGAGTGTACGTGGGAAACTAAGAAAACCTCTCCCTCATTACTCTAGGCCAATTGTGTATTAGAGATTGTAACCTATTAGCTGGATTACCGCCGGGTTACAAGAGTAATGTGTCAGTTTGAGGTAAGGGAGCCTGGTCCAGAAACAATCAAGTCAAAAGTTACGAGGCGCAATCAGATACCTTCACAGATAACCTCTTCTATTACAAGCTGTTTGTTTTCCATATTTTTGGAGGACGTTGAATAGGATAAAACAGCAAAAAAGTCAATAAAACTGAGCACTAAAGTATATACCTCAAGAGCTATGATCTCTTGTTTTTATTTTCCACACGTCTCTTCTACTTAACAATTACTTGTAGCTATTGCCGCATGCATTGTACAACACATGTTTACTATACCATTGATTCCTCTGAAAATATGGAATGCAAAAAGGTTGCGGTTGAAGATGTCCACTGTCAGAGGTATCGGAATGATTTTCTCTTAAAACTTTGGACTTAGTCATTTTTGGACAAGACGCCCTTAAAGAAAATTGATACATTTACTCCACTCCATCGTCCCTGGAAGTCCGCAACATGATGATGGAACTACACATTATAATTTAATGATGGTGTGCCTTCCCTGGCTCTCCGACACTGGTACTCCAATATACGACTATCTGCAGTTCCTATTTGCAGTTTTTGGCACTTCCTTACACTTTTGTCGTAATTTGATACAGATTTTGCTGAAACCTTTCCTTTTTTTTTTTGTAAGTTTTCCGCATACCTGTTTTCAAGTACTGTTCAACGTCGTCATGCAAAGATACAAGAAGCTAACTGTAAATACATGGTGTTTAGTGGTTAACAATTACTACAGTGCACTATATTAACAAACAATTTCTTGCTAATGTATTTAACTATTAGCACAGTTTGAGTATTATTTACAGAAACACATTTTTGCTATGCACCATTTCCATTTATTTTGCAATGATGCGCTGTAACGAAACAGTGTTACAGAATTACCCCTTTACACTTACAGTATTTCAAACGTATGAGTTCCGAGACTTTCTTCCAGCATGAGCAATATTACAATCACACTAACAAAAATTTTTTAAGTAGGTCAGTTGTGAAAATCAGTTTGCTGCGATATATGTGTCCCATGAACCTAATTATTTTACTGTTTTCATTTGAACCTAAGATTTACATGGCTAACATACTTATATTAATTCTTGTCCCATACATCATGAATACGACATTTCTTAATGATGTGGAATGTGTCACTTTAACATAAGTTATCTTTACACAAAATAATTAATTAATTTTTCTTATAGCTACTACTTCATATCTAAGAATTCATCTATTGAGAAGAAGTTGCTTTTAAATGTTAGTTGGTTATCTGTCAGACTTCCAATACTATTTTGAAAATGACCAAAGATTTTTGTGGCAGTGTAATTCACCCCTTTCAGTGCCAAAGTGAGATTTAATCCAGAATAGTGAATATCATCCTTTCTCCTATTGTTGTAGCTATGCACTTCGCTGTAATTTTTGAAATGGGATGGGTTATTAATGACAGATTTCATTAGTGAATATATGTATTGCGAAGGTACTGTGAATATCCCGAGTTCCTTAAGTAAATGTCTGCAAGATGATCTTGGGTAGGCTCCTGCTATTATTCGGATTATACGCTTTTGTGCAATGCATACCTTCTCTCTTAATGAGGAATTGCCCCAAAATATGATGCCATATGAAAGCAGTGAATAAAAATAGGCATAGTAGGCCAATTTACTGATATGTTTATCACCAAAATTTGCAATAACCGTAATAGCATAAGTAGCTGAACCTAACCGTTTCAGTAGATCATCAATGTGTTTCTTCCAATTCAATTTCTCATCAATGCACACATACAAAAATTTTGAGTATTCTGCCTTAGCAACAGACTTCCGTTCATATTCTATATTTGTCAATGGTGTTATGCCATTTAATGTACAGAATTGTATAAACTATGTTTTCTCAAAATTTAGTGAGAGTCCATTTGCAGAGAACCACTTAATAATTTTCTGAAACACATTATTTGCAATTTACTCAGCTGATTCTTCCTTCTTGGGTGTGATTATTACACTTGTATCAGCAAAAAGATCTAGCTTTACATCTTCATGAATATAGAGTGGCAAGTTGTTAATATATATCAAGAACATGAAGGGACCCAAGACTGAACCCTCTAGGACACCATTCTAGATACCTCCCCAGTTAGAGGACTCTGAGGGTTTTGCAGACTTTCTGTACTGTTAATTTCAGTCTTCTGAATTCTTCCAGTTAAGTATGAATTTAACCATTTGTGCATTGTCCCACTCATACCACAATACTTAACCCTATCTAGAAGAATTTCACGATACACACAACCAAAAGCCTTTCAGAGATAATTAAATATCCCAGTGGGGGTATTTGATTATTCAGATCAATGAGAGCATATAAAGCATTTTCTGTTGAAAAGCTGTTCTGAATACCAAACCGACATTTTGTTTGTACTTCATTTTTAGAAATATGTGATACTACTCTTGGATACATTACTATTTCAAGAATTTTGGATAAAGCTTTCAGAATTGAGATGGGGCGGTAATTGTTAGCATCAGATCTATCCCCTTTCTTATGCAATGGTTTAATAATAGCGTATCTCATCTCTCTGTAAAAATGCCCTGTTTCAGTGAGCTACTACCTATGTGGCTGAGAATCCTACTTATTTGTTGGGAACAAGGGTCTTGTACTCTGTAGTAAATGCCATCAATTCCATTGGAGCTTTTACCTTTGAGTGAATTTATTATTTTCCTAATTTCAGTAGGAGATGTGGGTTGGATTTCAGTTTTATCAAATTGCATAGGTACTGCGTCCTCCATGTACTGCCTTGCATTTTCTAATGAACAGCTGGATCCCTTTCTGTACAACACTTAAAAGGGATTATTCAAAATGTTTTCTACTTCTGACTTCTTGTTAACAAACTTTTCATTGTGTTTGATAGAAATACAGTCTTCCTGTGCTCTCGGTTACCCTCCTTCCCTTTTCACAATATTCCAAATCGTTTTAATTTTATTATCAGATGAGCTAATCTCTGGCATAATGCACACACTTCTGCAGTTTTTAATAACTTTTCTTAATGCAGTGCTGTAATTTTTATAATTTTTCACTGTTTCAGAATCACTACGCATCCTAGCTATAAGATACAGAGTGGCGCACGAAATGTGTTACCAGTTATTTCTTCCACAATTTGCTACGTACATTAGATATCCCGCTGTGGTCTCTACAGCAATACCAGCAGAGCTTGGAAAAACAAATGAGTTACTGGCACTAGGAGGGTAGTAAGCAGAAATGGCTGACAATGGAAGACTGACGACAGAGCAACGATCGGCAATTGTGCTACTTTTTCATGAAACGAAAAGCCATGTTGTGACTCAGACGCGTTTTCGAAAACAGTTTAACACACGATGGGTCCCTTGCATGAAGACCATCCACAGGTTGTACGATAAATTTCTACAGGAAGGAACAGTATTGGAAGCGAAGTGACCTCGGCCTAAGCCTGTTTGTTCGCCGCTGAATATTGAAGCGGTACGAGTTGCTGTACAGAGAAGTCCTGGGAAATCGTGTAGAAAGGCAGCAGTGCAACTGAGAATATCCAGACGCTCCGTTCAACGCATTCTTAAAAGTGACCTCCATATGTACCCATACAAGATGACCTGTGCACAGAAGCTCACTGAAGAACAAAAGCAGCAGAGACTACTGTTTGCTCAGTGCGAGGAAGAAACTCTCAACAACGTTTGGTTACCAGACGAGGCGCATTTTCATTTAGACGATGTGGTTAACAAACTAAATGTACGCTTTTGGGCCACTGAAAAGCCACAAGTGCTTCATGAACGACAACATTATGCTCCAAGGATTACAGCGTGTGCAGCAATTTCCAGTCACGGACTTATTGGACCCTTTTTCTTTGAAGAAACTGTGAACAGCGAGCGTTATTTGAGCATGCTTCGCAATAGCTTCATTCCACAGCTTCTTGCTACTGCCTTGCCCTTCAACACGCAGTGGTTCATGCAAGATGGAGCAAGGCCAAATACTGCCAACACTGTGTTGGAGTTTTTACACGAGCATTTAGACATGCGGATCATTTCACTCAGGTTTCCAGGTCGCTTCAATGACGGACAAAATTGCGCCCCCCCTCCCCCAATAGTCCAGACCTAAATCCATGTGACTTTTTTCTTTTGGGGTACCTAAAGGAAAAAAATTTCCCGAAACGTCCACGTGATTTAATGGAGCTCAGAAGACTTGTTCTTCAAGTTTGCAGTGAAATTACGGAAGACATGTGCCGTAGGGTAATTACTAATTTCAGTTTTCGTTTGAAGGAAGTTAGGAAACGAAATGGTGGAAATATTGAGCATGTGCTGAGTTAGAACAAATCTCCATGGACGGCTCTTCATTGTAGTATTTACAATGAAGTTTATATTCAAAAACAAAACGGCAACACATTTCGTGCGCCAGTGTACATTTCCCTTTTCTGTTTACAAGATATTTTTATCCCTTTAGTAAGCCATGGCTTTTTACATGGATTCTTGAAATTATATTTCACTGTTTTCCTCGGGATACTGTGTTGTAATATGTTCCCAGGGGTATCGTGAAATAGGTTAAATTTTAAATTAGCATCATGTTCCCTGTACACCTCATCCCAGACTAACCGTTGCAACCTTTCCCTAAAATTTTGAATTGTTAAATCGTTAATAGAATGCACTATTTTGTAGGACTATTTTGCATTACTGTATGGAGCTATATCATATACTGTAACTAGTTGTGCATCATAATCAGGTAGACCATTCTTAACAGGACAAGTTTTTATTTCATTAAATTTATCTTGATCTATGAAAACGTTATCTAGCAGTGTGCTGCTTTCTTGTACCACACGAGTAGGAAAATCAATAACTGATGTCAAATTGAAAGAACCAAGTAATACTTCAAGGTCAAGCTTTCTATCGGACTCTTTCAGAATATCTACGTTGAACTAACTCCCCACAAGCTATGATTTGCTTTCCGTTCTCAGACAGTTAGCACAACAAGGAATTCCACGTTTTTAAAAAAATAGATGAAAATTTCCCAATGGGGACCTGTACACGGCTCTGCATGTTAGAAGTATTGTCCCTGGCTGCTTAGGGCTTTTTAGACACTTGTCCCACTGTGAGACAAGGGAGTGAATGGGTGTCTCATAAAATTCCCATGTCTCCGATGTTAACCAGTTCCGCACGTAGAACTAGACGTCGTCGTCCACACGAGTGCAGGAAATATTATGCTGACGTTCTTCTGTGACCAAGATGGCCCCCTTCTGATTCACTTCATGCAGCACAGTGAATGCCCGGCGTTACTCGCTAGCCTCGACCACCCTTCGCCAAGTGACAACAAATCAAAACGACAGGCAATCCCACCAGAGGGGTCATTCTGCTCCACGACAGTGCAAAGCCACATACGGCCAACACAGTCGCGGCACTCCTGCAGAATTTCGAATAGGAGGTTCTCGGCCATCCTCCATACAGTCCGGACCTCTCTCCCTGTGATTACGTCATTTTTGATGCCCTTTAAAAGGCATTGAAGGGCAAACGATTCATCGCGGATGACGACGTCCAGACGTACGTGCGTAACTGGTTAACATCGCAGCCCCGGGAATTTTATGAGACAGCCATTCACCGCCTTTTGTCACAGTGCGACGAGTGTCAACAGCCAGGATCAATACATCTAACATACAGATACTGGTTTCTGTAATTATGCCTTCGGCTCGTTTCTTTTTGAATGCTCCTTGTATATAGTGAAACAAATTTACTCTCATAACAATGACAAACATGAAATATCACGTACAAATTTTCAATATAATATTTTAAAGACCTGTTTGTTGTATCATACACCACGGTATGTTATACATTCTAAGAAGTTTACTCGGGTATATACAGTGTGCCAGTATTTGGGTATATGGTAGGGTCGATCATTCGAAACAAAAAAAATCTAGTAAACATGGTCACTGAAATGCACAGCGTAAGAGCTATGATCACCTGTTCAGTAGAAGATGTGAGTTTCAGACTAGTGAAATTGAATAAGTGGTCATAGCCCTGATGGTATGCATTTTAGGTCCCACATTTACTTGACATTTTTGTTTTGGCTCACACTATCAGATCTTTACGATATCAGAAAAACAATGTATTTGGAGTAGAATGTATTTATCTCACAGTGACGAAGATGAAGTGCTTCTAGCTCTTAGGGTTTGTATTTTAAAGTACATGTTCATTAGACATTTTTTGCTTCTAGCTATTATTCCTGTCATGTCCCTCAGTACTGATCATTCCTTCTGCAGTATGCTTTATGTCCTGCGAACTGTTGTGATGTACAAACCAGCAGAATTACCGAAGGGTGCTTAATGTTTCAACACAGTTTTCATAACGTATAAGAAAACACAATTTCTTACTTTAATATTCATTGAATGGAGTTAGCGGTTATTCGATTAGATTTTCCTGAAAAAGAGGTATCGTGTTACCTGTGAAAATTTGTTGTCCCAATTGATTCTCCCACGCTTTTATGTATCCAACCACGGCAAGCAGTATTTTGGTGAATGTTCCAAGATCTTCTTGCTCAATAGTAACCAATGCAGGTGTGGAGCATAGAGGTCGCAGTGCTCAAAATAACTTATTACCAGAGAGAGACATGTGTTTCCCATGAACCACAAAAGCGTTAGTGTGTTGAAAACTATCATCGACACACTAAGAAGCCACTTCGGAAAAAAAATCCATATATCCCAAAACTGAACTATAACTTACTAGAGCAACCTCAAACACTGTGTGTTCTAGTATGGCTGGACAGAGAGAGGTATGCACTTCATTTGGAACAAGCAAAAAAAGTTCAAGAGGGTATCTTCCGCGCTCTGTTCCATCTGCACCGTGCCAATACCGGCCATAAAGATTTCACTCCCACAGTGTCAGTCCACCATCGGCAGCCATCAGTCACTAGACACTGCAGCGTCTGACCACGTCAGAGATGACAGTGATACGTTATTTATAGTTAGGCAGGTAATATAATTTGAGGCCTCCAACCAAAGACATGCTTAACTATGGCACCATCCAATTTCAGCGAGTACAGACAGGTCCTTTTTTCAAACAATACTGAAACTGAAAGATGTATAACGCTTATCTAAAACCACGTCTAATTACAATACTTGATTGAGCAGTGAACATTAAGTCAATGTGAAGCCATCTTAACGATGTGCGATCTCCATTCGGCGTAAGCTGTCTTATCAAAAAAGTACCGAGGCACCTACGATTGGGCGTTAATTTTAGGTGTTTCTACTGGTCGAATTGCACTCAGTAATTAAAAAAACCTTCGTAACTGGCAAGACTGAGACAACTACACAGGATTTGCGATGCATTTTAAGTGTTTCATTTTCAAATATTGTAACATAACCGATAACGATATAAGAATACCACTTCGGCATTGCATACCGAGAATCATGTTCTAAATAACATGTCTACATGCAAAGAAGTTGGGTCAAGTAAAGTCGTTACCCTCTACAGCAGTGTTCACATCAGATGAGGTAAGGATACCGATTTTCAAACATTAGAGAGATGCATCAAATCTATATTAAATACAAAGTGCATAAAACGTTCATGTTATCCCTCTTCTCGGCTACTTCTGTGCAGTACGTTGCCAGATAGGAGTTTTCGCTAGAGAATCGGGTATCTTGCCCCACGTCGGAAGTGTGTATGTGATCCATGGTATGAGGGCGTGCTGAAAAGTAATGTCTCCGAATTTTTATAAGGAGACTCTTGAAGCTTTTGAAATGAAACAAACGTTATTAACACTGTACATCTTTATTCTTGATGTCTGCATGTTTACAGCCCCCTACCACTAGAGAGCGGTGTGTAACGTAACTGTGTCGGTGCGTGAGGAACACCATGCTGCAATCAAGTTTCGAATTCGAAGAGTTCGTTTACGCATGGACGACCCTGTCCTTCAACATAGCAACACCAGACCACGCACGAGCGCTGTGACATTGTAACAGTTTGACGCCTTGGGTTCACTGTCATCGACCATTGTCTATACATTATGGACTTGGCCCCATCCAATTTTCATGTGTTTCCAAAACTTAGAGAACTCCTTCGAGGACTTCACGTTGATAGTTATGAGGAGGTGTAATCAGAGGTGGAGTTTTGGTTCTGTCAACGTAGTCGAAAGTTCTGCAGTAATGATATCAACAAACCGCCCTTTCATTGGGAGAAATGTGTTCGTTGCCAGGGTGACTATAACGAAAAATAAATGTAGACATGAGGAATAAAATTGCAGAGTGTTAATAACGTTTGTGGTATTAAAAACTCCTTAAGAGTTTCACATAAAAAAATCGGAGACATAACTTTTAAGCAGGCCTTCTTAGTTATTTTAGAAACAAAACATTACTTTTCAAAGACAGAACAGCTGAGAGCCTCTAGAGATTTTGTGGCTGGGATTCGCCTTGTGGGCGGAGAATGTAAACGTCCACACATCGGATAAAGCTACTTCCTCTGAAGTTATTTCCAGCTGTTACAAAAATCTTGGATCTTTAGAGATGATCAGTATTCTACGTTGGTAACATAAGGGGAGTAAGAATGAATGTGGACCTTGAAGGTCATTTAAATGTACACAGTAAGAATTTGTAAGCATAAATCTGTACTTAAGATGGTTACAGTCAGCACACTCTCCTATGGTGCATTAAGTAACATTGTAACATATACCACCTTTGTAGGTCATTTAAATGTACATAGTAAGAATTTGTAAGCATAAATCTGTACTTAAGGTGGTTATAGTCAGCACACTCTCCTATGGTGCATTAAGTAACATTGTAACATATACCACCTTCACCTCAATCACCGTGTTTTAGTGTACATCAGGGGTGGCTTTGGCAGTAAGCATTGTACATCTACAAGAAATTTTTTTCTTGACCAGAGTTTGGAGGAAGAAGACTAAATGCTCCTGGAAAAAAATTGCAGATACTCCAGCTTACTAAGAGAATCTGTATCATTTCTGGATGATAAAGAAACCAGCGCACGGCTAGTAGAGCGCCGAATAAGAATATTTCTATTCTTGTATAAAGATATGATTTGAACATTGCATATACATTTGGAAAGCAATCCTGATATGAATGAGGCATACGAGTTATCTGGTTTTCCTGTAAATACTACTGGAGAGTATTCATATGTTGGTGAACTTGCTGAAAAAAAGGTGAAAAAGCGTTCAGTACATGCACATTATTTTACATGAATCTATCGACTTGGGAGACATGGAAGATCAGCAGAATTTTGTATATTCTGCGTAGTTTACAATACGAATACATTAGAACCACAAAGACATAGATCCTACAGTGAATTATCAAAAATGCCGTATAATTGTATGTACCCAAACGCTATAGTTGCTTTAGTTAAAGTGACATAATGCATATCAACATTCTGTTTCAAGACAGATGGGTCAGCTGTTAATATTATGGCTATGAATAGATTATCTTAACACATCCCTTGACAAAAAAAAGGAGGAGACTTTAAGGGATCATACTTTGGATGCCGAAACGCAGAACAGACAGACAATACAACCATTTGGCGACATAGACGGCCATTCACAGCTTTTTTTTATAAAAAAAAACAAAAAACAAAAAAAAACTCTTCGTTCGTTGTGATGTGCTATCGTTAAGATATTCATATCTTTAGTACAGAGTTCTGTATCTTGTTATTAAGTGTTTGTGTAATAGGAGTGGCCCACGAAACGCAACTTGCACTCTCTGGTATCCTAGTTACGGACTGAGGCTGCAGAGCACTGTGTACAACGAGGAATATCATACTCCGTGACATAAGAATTATAATTTGATGCCTGCTCCTAAACTAATTTTACAGATTCGATTACAAAAAAAGCATTATACATTGGAAGTAATAAAATATGCGGTAGAAGTTAAGAGCACTAGGTGTAGGAGAGGAAAGCAAACATATATCTACACTTTAACATAGGAAAGATAATACATTCTAGAGACATCATGTCAAGACGGAACTACAATTTCTTTTACATGGGAGGAATACTGCGGCAACAAGATGGATATTAGAAAATAATTGTGAGGGAGCATGGGAAAGCTTTTCAAAGAATTTTAAAAATGGTGTGGCTATACCATATAAAGTAGAATTTCCCGACATCCAAATGGATCATTTGCCTGAAATTTTGCAACAGTTTTTTATAAATATGTAGTAGTTCATGAATGTCGATACAATGCAAGATTTTTCTTGGATTTTTAACAAAATGGAGACGTGTCACATCCTAAAATTGAGCAAAGAATTCCGTATATATGAATGAAACTTCCAGCCGAATAGTAATGCTTTTGTAAAGGACGATAAGACTGTTTAAAAAGGATGAGCTCCTATTTTAGAGAAAAGATACATAAAAAATTTATGTCAAATCAAGAACTCAGGAGTGAATGAATTCAAGGGTATCTAGTTCTATAACGTGCCCTGATACATGTCTAGT
This sequence comes from Schistocerca piceifrons, assembly GCF_021461385.2. Taxonomy (NCBI): domain Eukaryota; kingdom Metazoa; phylum Arthropoda; class Insecta; order Orthoptera; family Acrididae; genus Schistocerca; species Schistocerca piceifrons. Next base: position 52,165,520 of record NC_060139.1, read on the forward strand.
AGAACTTTTGACACGTCATTCAGCTAAAGAACATATTTTTAAGCTACGATTTATGGTTGTAGAATTGACTGTGCATTGTTGTCCTTGTAGAGTACTGTTCTAATGTGCTGAATGTTTCTGAACAGTATTGTTTAAAACATGCTCCACTGTACTCCATGTCAATCACTTCCACGTAGTGTGAATTATCTAATAGCTTAAAAAACAGATCTTGTGTGTTGTGTTTAATAGCATCCTTGTTTTTCTACTGGGACAGTAAGAACATGTGGAAGTTGACTGGTGTACAAGTAAACCTTACACAATCAGTAATGAAAGAAGATTATAAACTATGTTTTATCTGCCTAAAGGTTTAGATATTTGCCTTTAACTAAAAGCGTATTGTTAATATAGATTCCAATGAATATAACATAAGAACTTTATTGAGGTGTTTATATTAAAGCAGGGGAAACATATTTTTCGTCATCCATAGAATTGTACGTCACAATACCGCCAAATACAGACATTAGAAAATTATGATTGACTCTCAGAAGCAATGTTATTCCATAGTCTTCAGAAAAATTATCAATGTGTCAAACAGAATATAACCATATTGTATTAAAGATTTGGAGCATAAAACATAAATGTACCACTGTTGTTGTAATTTCGTTGTTCTGTAGCAACAGAAAGACAGTTAACAGTGTTCGGGAATTACCTTGCTTTTTATTATGGCTGTTCTAATTGGATGGATGGGTGCATATGATTTTCGCTTGGGTGTGATATCTTCAATTAAAAATAGATTTAGGTTGATGTCTTATTAAATTTATGGCAATAAATTTCATCCCTATGTAGGTTTATTGCGCTGTACATAACACTATGCATGCAAGAGACATATCTGTGTAGCATGGCTTATCGAGCTTATTAAATGCTATAGAATTCGGTATCAAGCTGCTATTTATAACGCTATGGTGATGCTACACACTTTTTGTGCTAATTAACAGTAATTTTTTCCAGAGTACCGCATGTTGTTGTTGTTGTTGTTGTGGTCTTCAGTCCTGAGACTGGTTTGATGCAGCTCTCAATGCTACTGTATCCTGTGCAAGCTTTTTCATCTCCCAGTACCTACTGCAACCTACATCCTTCTGAATCTGCTTAGTGTATTCATCTCTTGGTCTCCCTCTACGATTTTTACCCTCCAGGCTGCCCTCCAATACTAAATTGGTGATCCCTTGATGCCTCAGAACATGTCCTACCAACCGATCCCTTCTTCTGGTCAAGTTGTGCCACAAACTTCTCTCCTCCCCAATCCTATTCAATACCTCCTCATTAGTTATGTGATCTACCCATCTAATCTTCAGCATTCTTCTGTAGCACCACATTTCGAAAGCTTCTATTCTCTTCTTGTCAAAACTATTTATCGTTCATGTTTCACTTCCATACATGGCTACACTCCATACGAATACTTTCAGAAATGACTTTCTGACACTTAAATCAATACTGGATGTTAACAAATTTCTCTTCTTCAGAAACGCTTTCCTTGCCATTGCCAGCCTACATTTTGTATCCTCTCTACTTCGACCATCATCAGTTATTTTGCTCCCCAAATAGCAAAACTCCTTTACTACTTTAAGTGCCTCATTTCCTAATCTAATTCCCTCAGCATCACCCGACTTAATTCGACTACATTCCATTATCCTTGTTTTGCTTTTGTTGATGTTCATCTTATATCCTCCTTTCAAGACACTGTCCATTCCATTCAACTGCTCTTCCAAGTCCTTTGCTGTCTCTGACAGAATTACAATGTCATCGGCGAACCTCAAAGTTTTTATTTCTTTTCCATGAATTTTAATACCTACCCCGAATTTTTCTTTTGTTTCCTTTACTGCTTGCTCAATATACAGATTGAACAACATCGGGGAGAGGCTACAACCCTGTCTTACTCCCTTCCCAACCACTGCTTCCCTTTCATGTCCCTCGACTCTTATAACTGCCATCTGGTTTCTGTACAAATTGTAAATAGCATTTCGCTCCCTGTATTTTACCCCTGCCACCTTTAGAATTTGAAAGAGAGTATTCCAGTCAACATTGTCAAAAGCTTTCTCTAAGTCTACAAATGCTAGAAACGTAGGTTTGCCTTTCTTTAATCTTTCTTCTAAGATAAGTCGTAAGGTCAGTATTGCCTCACGTGTTCCAGTGTTTCTACGGAATCCAAACTGATCTTCCCCGAGGTTGGCTTCTACTAGTTTTTCCACTCGTCTGTAAAGAATTCGTGTTAGTATTTTGCAGTACCCCATGCCTGATGTATATTTGTACTTTAATGAATATAAAACAGTAAAAAAAATTTCCTTAATGTTCTATAAAAGTACTAGAGAGACCAGAAAACTACCAAGATGAAGGACGTACGCGTTGAAAAAAAGAGTCTTTCTTGTTGAATCGGACTAGTAATCATGACTTTGTACCGAAAGCAAGGAATTTTGTGTCAATATCGATAAGAGCAATAGATTATTTTAGGATTTACGATAGTATTAAGACAATTTACTCCGCACATCCCAATGTTATAGAAAATTTAAGGCAAGCTACTCTGCTGGCAGTAAAATTTGGCTCAAATCGTGAGCTTCTGGTGTCACTGAGTGGCGTCAACGGTGTGTGAGTGCCCAGGTTACTTAAAAAAAAAGGAAGCCCCCCCCCCCCCCCCCCCGGGGCAGTTTTGGAGTTGCTGTATATGCGAATCTGTAAGCAGTTATGTTATGTGAGATTTAGTTGGCCCTCATTCCTTAAATATTAATACCTGTAGGTGACAACCGTATACCTGACCGGTAGCATGATATAGTCACTGTGTGGTATTAATACCACTTTTTACGGATGAGTATATAAATGTAACAGGCCTTGTCTGTGTTAATTGATGCATTAAGGTTTGATTCACGTATCTGGCTACGGTCGGAACACATTGATACTTACTTGTATGGAGGCGACTATGAGGATATCAGGCCATGTTGATGTACTGTGTTTTCTATTTGATCTCTGTTATTTCAGTATGTGCGTTATTGTGATAAATGTCCAATGTCTTACTGCGTTTAAATAAGTTTGTGATAAGGTTACTGTTCCCTGGCCGGTAATGGACATTAATTGCGAAAATAGTTTATCAGTCAAATTATTGCACTGTGATATTATTCAAAATATTTGTGTAATGAAAAGAGCAACCGGTACGTAAATTAACCCAGCCCACCACACGATTTACTCCAAGGAAGGCCGATATTTCGGTTTGATGTTTTGCTGTCCTGCCATTGGAGAGTGGGGATTTTAATTAAAAAGAGATCAAGTGTCGGGCTTTACTACTCACATTTCGAACAGTTCTGCCTCACTCGTTTTCCAAACGAGAACTACGATCCCATTCACTAGCAACACTACGCGTTACACTTGCAAAAGGGCGATAATAGATCATAAATTAGGCACTTCAGAACCTACCTTCTACAACAAACACTTTCTTACTCCAAACGCAAAAAGAGTGTCAAAGGTACGAGAAAGAAATAATTATAAGAGCTCGAGTTTATAATAGAAAAATTATCAGATTACAGTATGGAATGTGTGTTGGAATCATTTACATAGATATCTATTGCGGGACTAATGAAACATAAACACTATTAGTATACTTCCATAAAAATCTGTCGTGGAAAATACAGTTACGCATTCGTCTAGCTCAGCCTGTGTAGTTGCAGATAATATCCAATACTTATTCATAATCTGTTAATTAGAGTATATTTTGGGAGAAAGATGTTTCGGTGTTCATAGTAAATGCTAAAGCTTTATTACAAGTGAAATGCAACTGACCAACAGGTTAGTCAGTAACCACAGTAGAAGAAACAAACTAGGACAGTCACGCGGAATTCATCACTGAAACAAATAAGTATCAAACAAATCTCTTAATTTGATTACGGAATTTCTGAGAATATGTTTAAGCACAACGTTTGGGAAGCGAATTGCTGAATGTGAGCAGATCGAGAAAGAAAAGCAGCGAATCGCATGATACATGTAGGTGGAGGAGGGTGAAAATCATGTGGTCTGGTGGGAAATGAGTTGGTCCTGCGTTGAACATCGTGGAAAGAAGACTCTACAAGAACAGACGTGGTGCCAAGAAGCGAAGGTAAGATTCGAGAGTAATTTCCGTGCTAGTAGAGGGAAAGACTAATATAGGCATGTGCGCTACATATAATCGATGTCGTCTTGCGTTAGTTGCCTCTGAAGTGAAGACGGTGGCGCCGAAGGGGAAGCAGTGGCATGTTGTGGGCTGCATTAGATCTCTCATGGGGATGATGAAGAGAAAAGAAAACACACGATAGTTGCTGAACGATTTTCGTGTTCAGCCCACCCACACCTGCTGGAAGGTAAGATGTGGAGCCCTCCGCAGCTCCAGTATCGGTCGGTGTAGCGTGGACTGGGCGCCAGCCAGCCATTAGTCGCTGTCGCCATCTGGTGGAGCGCGGCGTTGCAGCAGGCCGTACTTCAAGTTGGGGAGTGGGCCGACCGCCACCCACATTACTACCTGCTGCAGCTGCTGGTGCACACGCTTATCTTCCACACAGGTATCGCAGAGAAATGGGACCACTCTCTCTAGCGCGCACCCCAAGGCACATCTTCTGTAGGCTAACTAGAGAATTAGCCTGTCGGCAAAGAGCCACCGTGAGGTGTGGATTACCTACGAGTTATATCTGCTTTGTTTCCGACAGTGCGGAGTCTCCAGGAGCGCATTATGTGGGCCGGGATAAGTAAACACTGATTGCAGTGGGACTACGGAGAATTAGATGCACCACTAATGTAGTACGACGTACTGTGTGCCGAAATTATTGTGTGGAGGTAAGTCCATTGCTATCGAGGTCACAGGAATGGTGTAATGACGAGTGGAAACGGGATTGGTACGCAAGTAAGCTCACTCGCGGCAGAAAAAAATTTCACAAATTTATTTGAAATAAGAAATTTAGTTCAGGCAAATGGTGGTACACTCTCCACATATAAGAATTAGTAAAGTAGTTACTTAACTGCCCTCTTGCGCCAATAAGGCAACGGTCTTGCCGCAGTGGATATACCGGTTCTCGCGAGATCACCGAAGTCAAGCGCTGTCGGGCGTGGCCGGCACTTGATGGGTGACCATCCAGGCCTCCATGTGCTGTTGTCATTTTTCGGGGTGCCCTACGCATCGTGATGCCACTTGCGGAACTACTCGACCGAATAGTAGCGGCTCCGGTCAAGAAAACCATCATAACGGCCGGGAGAGCGGTGTGCAGACCACACGAACCTCCTATCCGCATCCGCAGCTGAGGATGACACGGCGGTTGGATGGCCCCGATGGGCCACTTGTGGCCTGAAGACGGAGTGCTTTGCGCCAATAAATAATTTAAATACAACAAACAAAAGGCAGTTTACAGTCGTCAATAAGCAAGTTCAACAAAACAGTTAAAAATCGGCAGTATCTAGACAGCAAACATCTAGGTATCTTAACATTTACTTTAAGACATCTACAAACAAACAACAAAAAAATTGCGATAGAGCCACGAGTAAACTTAACAACTGACACAGCTGCAGTAACGTGATTCAAATCGTAGCATGTGGTTCCTTTACAGTACCAAAATCCACGCCGGTAACACACGAAAACGGTAAGAGCGCATCCTGAATAACTTCGTACACAAACTCGAATGAAGTTTGTCACAGATACCAAGACGCCGTGCATACAAATACTACACTCAAGCGCCAAAGAAACTAGCATAGGCAAGAATATTGAAATACAGAGATATGTAAACAGGCAGAAGACAGCACTGCGGTTGGCAACGCCCATATAAGATACTAAGTGTCACAACAAGCGTCTGGTGCAGTTGTTAGATCGGTTACCGGGTCTACAATGCAGGTTATCAAGATTTAACAAAATTGCAACTCGATGTTACAGATGGCGATGGGGCACATCATCTCCGAGGTAGCGAAGAAGCGGTGATTTTCCAGTGCGACCATTTCACGATTGTACCGTGAATATCAGAAATCCGGTTGAACATAAAATTTCCGACATCGCTCCGGCCGGAAAAAGATTCTGCAAGAACAGGACCAACGACGATTGACGACAATCGTTCAACGTGACAGAAGTGCAGTCCTGCAAACTGCTGCAGATTTCACTGCTGGGCAATCAACAGGTGTCAGCGTGCGAACCAATAAACGGAACGCCGTCGATATGGGCTTTCGGAGCCGAAGATCCACTCGTGTACCCTTGATGACAGAATGACACTGGCCTTTACGCTCACCTGGGCGTGTCAACACCGACACTGGACTGTTGATGACTGCAAACATGTTGCCTGGTCGGACGAGTCTCGTTTGAAGTTGTATCGAGCAGATAGACGTGTACGGGCATGGACACAACTTCATGAATTGATAGACCCTGCATGCTGAAGCTGATTTAGGGTCTGTAATTGTGTGGGGAAAGTGTAGTAGGAGTGATACGGGATCCGTGATACGTCTACATACGACTCTGACAGATTACACGTACACAAGCATCCCGCCTGATCACCTGCATCCATTCATGTCCACTGTACATTCCGACGGGCTTGGGCAATTCCAGCAGAACAGTTCGACACCCCGCACGCCCAGAACTTCTACAGAGTGGCACTAGGAACACTCTTCTGAGTTTAAACACTTCTGCTGGCCACCATACTCTCCAGAGACGAACGTTATTCAGCATATTTGGGCTGCCTTGCAACGTGCTGTTTAGGATAGAGAGGGGCAAAACTGTTCTTTACAAAGAGTGTATGAGAGCTAGTTATTCACTGGAATGAACTAGTTCTCTTTCATGACTCCCCACTCACCATTCACTCATAAAAATAAGCAAAAGGAATGTACATTGCCTTTTTAATTCAGGTCACTAAACCTGTATTTTTAGCTGATTTTGTCCTGTTTTGAAAGAACATATAATGAGGAGCGATACTGTTGTGTTATGTCCCTAGTAAATTTCGGATACAAAAGTTTAAATTTCTCCTGCTGCAAAAAGTACAAAAAAATCCTAAATATTTTTTAACAAATGGAAAATTTTGTAAGAATGAAGACTAATTCTTGATATATTTTGATACATCTATCGGAAAAAAAGACAGTATAAGAATTACAATAATTGCAACGTAAGTGCATCTGCAGTAATCATTTACAGTCAGTATTACCATGTATGTTCCCATTAAAGAAAAATTAATCAGTACTGTCATATATGAATAAAATTTGACCCACTGAAGTCGATGTGAATCTATTTCTCTTCTCAGTGCATATTTGTCCTGCTTTCGAAAATATTCGTACACAGGCGACAGGTGTTGCTATCATATATAATACTTTTAGAACCAATTGATACAGTGCTGGCTGTAGCAACGTTTTTGTTCCCCACCAGTTTAAGTGATCACTGTTTCTAGGCAAATATCTCTCCACTAAATATTCATCCAATTCGACGGTTGCTGCAATTTCCGGGTTGTGGCTTGCTAGAAGTTAACTAATAGTTTCATTAGACTCCTACCAGATTGAAGAAGTCCCATGCGCCATAGTGGTAACAGGTTGAGACAAGCCCTCTGTTTTTTCTTGCTGAACAACCAACACTTTCATTTCTGCAGTAGCCTTCATGTAGCAGTCCTGAAGTGTTCTGTCATCTCAAAATCCTTTGCCTTTGAATCAAGGGTTCAGTAATGTTGCCTGGCTAATCATTTCGTTGCTGGAGGTAACACCAAATGACTCTGATAACCCTTTACGCAAACTATCAAGAAGTGACATTGTTTCTTGAAGATATTCTTTATTTTTGTCTGTAAAAGGTTTAGGTTTCCATTTCCTTAACCTTGAAAATTTTTCGTTATTGAAAGGGAGACTGTTTTCTGTGAAGGCATATCTTCAGTTACCTCATAAAAACTTTCTAAATATCTAAAGTCTGTTGTATTATCTCCCAGTCTGTATCTTTTAAGTTTAAGGTGATCGATTATCTACCTAAACTGGCAAGGTAAGAAATTAAGAGATCCTTATTTAAAGTAAATCTTTTCAACATTTCATAAGTTGTTCCATCTAATTATGACACCCTGTTTCAATTTCAGTCTGTCTGTATCATATTTTCTTCAATCTCAGTAAGTTTTCTTAAAGCAAATGGTTTCTCCTTAAGAAACGCAACTTATTTGAACTCATGAATGGTTTTTGTATGGACTCGTGAATAGCGTGTTGTGCAGTGGGGTTAAAGAATGTGCAAAGCATGGCATATGTCGAAGTTTTAAAAGCATTGCAGTTAATTTCGTATTTGAATTCATTTTCTGATATTATGGAAGTGATTTTAAAATTGATGTTGTGCTTCGGATAACAAACTTTACTCAGCCTGAGATGTTTTCTGCAATCTGCCCGTCTTCCAATTGTGAGCACTCTAAAAGATATGACTTCGGCTCACTCTTCCCAAACTAACGTTACTTACAATCGTACATGCATCAGACGTAAGACAGACTGCCATTTTGGTGGGCGAAAATTTTTTATTTTTCAGTGCAAATCATTTTTAAAAGCTTTACATATAATGGAATACACCTACTTAATATGAACGGCTTTATAATATTCAAAAAAAATTACTTATTGCTTGTTGTAAATGAAATTCAGTTGACGGTGGGGGCACCACAAAGAAAATAAATCATGACTTGGACCAGAACCTGATGACACAGATGGGCAGGATACAGCTTGTGACGTAATTTGCCTTTTTGGGAGGATACCTTCACCCGATGTGGGAGCAGACATCGATGAGGACTGTTCACGAGAAATGATTTCTCGAATTTCTGCATCGATTGATGGCGATTTTGATCGCCCACATTGTTCCAGAGGTTTTGTCGGATGCTTCGATTTTAGACGTCTCTTCAGGTTTGATGATGAGCCAGAAGACATGATCATTTTATGCTGACAAAAGCGGAATTTTTCTTTTTCATCCATTTTGGTAAAATGGTACCGAATATCGCTCGTAATTCTTCCAGGCGAAGCCAATGTGGATAACATATTGTTGTGCAGCACTAAAAATACACTGGTAAAATTAAAGCATTTATTATTAAGATAGCCATTTTACATGGTAAATGCTTAAATTGAGGACAAACCTATATGCAGCACATTCTATAGTCAGAAGTTGTAGAGTAGGAGGTAGGCATCATGAAGTTTGTATCTTATACGAAAAGGTCAGTCACAGAAATTAAGAAACTCACGAAGACAAGACTGACAATATGTGAGGATTTCACTACTGAAAGATACAAATTTTGAATAATGTGATACTAGAATTTGGGCTACATAGCGTATGAACAAGAGATAACAGGATAATGGTGCGGATAAAGGCTGGAAAAAGCAGTGCAAATGAACTCTGAAGTCTGTGCTTTAGGAGCTACGACCATGTCTACTCATGCAGGCGCTATTTCTACCAGCGTGTCTTTATAGTTACTATAGAAAATAGTTGGCCATCACTTTCCACTCATTTTGACGGATGCCGTCATTCGTTTCTGAATTTCGACATCCACGTCTTTCTTCGAACGAACTTGAAGACCTGACTCAAGGCAAGAGTGCTCTCCAGTTCCATAAATGTAGACTCTACTGTCATAAGATATGACAGAAGTAACAGACCAGGAGTTGGAAAAGTGGCATACAAAGCCTTATTACCGATGATGCTAGTCACATCCATTACCACTGAATACAAACAAGACAAGTATATGTTCGTAAATATTTACTTTAAAAAAATTTGACAAACGTGCGTCTTCAAGCCTCCGCCAGTAGGCGGGATAGCCTGTTTCAAAACTGACCTTTCAAAGTTCGATTCAAATTAGAACCGTACAAATAATGCTAAGAACACTAACATAAATATTCTTCCCCTTCAGTGTGAAATTAAATTTTATCTTTTCTTCGTGAAATGCAACAGTACTTCAGTTTGCACCTACCCATAATGCAGCCTATAGAAACACCGCCATACCTATGTTTTCCACGAAAACTACAAGCAAAGAAATTCGTACCTGTAATATCGGCTCACTACGTCATTACCAAACTAACTGTTATGACTTCGTAATAAATATGCTCCCCCCAAAGCCTGGAAACGTGAACAGAAAACCTGCACCTTCGCTCATGCAGGAGCTAAACCAGTCCATGAATGTCGGAAACCTGCACGTCGGACTCACAACGACCTATTACTCTTGAAAAGGAAATTTATCACATGCAGAAAGAAAATAGAATCAATCAAATTTAGAGAAACGATAACTATGACATGCCAATACGTTAATCTAAAACAAAAAGACCACATGCTCTATGGAAACGCTTGTGTGATCTAGGGAAGAGTAGGCAAAGTAGAAACTGCAGCTGTCCCCATTGTTCCAATAAAGGAACTAAACCAGTGCCTGACTTTAGCTATAACCTTCATTGAACCATAAACAAAATTGCTGATTATTTCGCACAGATAAATGACGGTAGTTGCGAAAAATTCTTTCTTGTGCTGACAGCACTGTCGAAAAATCCTTTAACACAGCATGTACTGTACAGGACGGCATCGCAGTCCAATTACTCAAGCTTATTGTTGATCCACTTCCGCTCATAATGACTACTGCTCCCTAGATCTTGAAACTCTTTCCTGGACAACACAGTAGAAATACTCGTTCCGATCAGAATATTAGTACAAGTGATACAGCTGCTAAGCAGAGTAGCTGAATACATTCTGTCTGAGGGGAGAGTGAATGTAGACATCAGAAAAGAACTGAGAGTGAAAAACTTAAATGAGCAGATTAAAGAATACAGAAAGAACTGGAAGAATGTCAAAATACTGGAAGACCACAGATTACCAAAATTAGTGTTCATTATTACCCAGTGCGCTGAAGATATTTACTAAGCCCGAGAAAAGTCAACAATGCAGCCAAGAGGGCGTAACAGGCAAATACGCACTTCATACAAAGAGACGAAGAAGAGATATCATAGTAAAAATATTAAGATTTTTTAAGTAACTGTGATTTTAATAAGTTTTCAATGCGATAGGGTCTTCAGCAGCGATGAAATGTTTGAATGATTTCTTGATGCCTTCAGCTACCATTTTCTTTATTTCCTGTACGATTGTACAATTTCGGCCTTAGGCCGTTTTCAAGTACCTAAAACGGAAGTTTCATACATTGGATAATTTAGTGACATTTGTGATTTTGATGTAGGAACAAGTCATGTCTATACATATACTAGGCGCATTATAACTTACTTTACGGATGATTTTTAGTGGCAGATTATGTCATATACGCCGGTGCTCTTATGACATCATGTCATGTTCATAAATTAGTTCGAGGTGTTCACGCTATTTTACGAGCACGTTACTTTCGAGCAGTTTTTGCAAGGCTCTTATATATGTCGTATTTAACACAAGGAAGATTGTAATTATTTTACAGAATTTTGCTACTTAACCTGCATATGCTTTTGTTCTCAGTTATATTTCACTATCGTTCATCATTGGTGTAAATATGATTGTATGCAATTTCTTTAAAATAACTTGTAAATATTTGCTCTGTTACTGCAGGAGCACGTCATTTTTGAATAGTTGGTACAGAGATCTTACATATCACATTTATCTCAGCATTCAAATGAAATAGTTCTGAGAACCACGAAAGTCTAGTAAAAACTGCTTTATGGTTGCTTGATTTTCGCATTGCTGTCGTATTTGTTATTGAGTGTAGCGATAAATTTACATTTCTCCTTTTGTAACGCTTCGCCTTAGAACTGGTAGAAAGAGGTCTAGGAATTTCCCATTTCTCAAGTCTTTTTGCTCGTTTAAAACTTTGACTGACTGATCTTTTAGATGTATGTAGATTTCAATGTCTTCCATTACACCCATGACTTTTCCTTTCTGTAGCTTATGTAACATATGTAGTGGTACATGTATATTAGGTAATTTGTGGTTGGTGTCTTTTAAGTGCGCAGCAAATGTTGATGGGTTATTGTATCTTATTGTCGTGTGTTCTGATATAAGAGGACTCAAGAGGGCATTAACCTGTTCAGGTTTAATGAATAAATAAAAAATTAAGCAAAATATACCACTTGTCCCAGGATGAATGGTCAGTAATCAGGGATATTACAAGAACGATCATTTGAAGCAAAAAGCTTCGTAAGGACGTTCAAACTCTTCTGAATGGTTTGTGAGACAGAACATATTTAATGTACATTGTAACTCATTTTACTTATTGTTCAGTACTTTCTCGTTATTTACTATGTACCATAGTAGTGCAGAAGAATTCGAGAAGAATAGGACACGTTATCTCTCAAGTCGTGAAACTACCTCAAACTGGCTTACATACACCTGAATGCATTCGCGTAGCACAAAAATTTCCTTAATTTCTCTCGCTCTCTTCATGCAATCTAAAAGTCCTTGAGAAAAAATGAATAGGACCCTTTTAAAGGAAATTTCATGTAATGTAATTTCTTACTGTGACAAGTTTTTGCTAGAGGCCACGGATTTCGTGTTGTTCAATGACAAGAAACAAAAGTAACTTTAAATATGTTTCGTCTCAGAAACCGTTTTGGAGTAGGGCATATGTCCTTATTTAGTTTTTCGCCTCAAATGATCATTCCTGTCATATCTCTGTATACTGAACATGCCTCCTGAGACAACCTGTATACATGGACTATCTTGTATGTTAAAATAATTATGTGTTAAACGTACCAGTACATTTAGTGTCCTATTCACCCAAAATAATTAAAAGCTGCATAAAGACTACTCGCACACCAACAAAAGCAATGCACCAGACACAGAAGAACACACAATAATACACGTAACAAGAACCCTCACACAACAAGAAAACAGAAGAGTAATAACAAGAAGATGACGATTCGAAGAGATCAAATAAGGATATAAAGAATTAAGTGCTGAACTCGGATGGAGATGTGCTCAGACATGAAAGCGAGTTGCAACCTGTTTCACTGTGCCAAGAGCACAGGGAACAGAGTGACACCTCAATTCGCAGTGCAGTCTGCGAGAGCTAGTTGTGTTGGTGGTGAGACGTGAGCTACTTTGCAATCCGATCATTAAGAATGGTGGGGAGCAGTGAGATAGTAAGCTACCTTGCAATCTGATCCCTGAGAGTGGAGGGGAACAGTGAGCTAGTGAGACAGCCTACGTTCCGATCGGTGAGGGAAGTGGGTAGCGATAAGCTATTGGGAGGGGAGTGATTGCTGTCTCGATTTGCGACACGCTCTAACCACGCGGTGGCCGAAGGCTGCAACTGTTATGATCGCTGGCAACATACTACGAGTGCGATGCTAAGTCAAAGGACAAGAAGTAACTACTATCTCAAAAGCACGTAAACGTTTATTGAACTTTTAAAACCTGATATATTCTTTTGAAATCAAGAATGGAAACATGCTGGAAATGTTTTCTGCATTAATGTATAGTTCTGAAGATCTTGACTTCCGTTTCTCTCGGTAGCTACGTGGTCAGCGCGTCGGATTGCGTAGCGAAAATGCCCAGGTTCGTTTCCGAGCGAAGTTGAAAGTTCTTTTTTCCTCTCAAAGACTGGGTGGTCTGTTGCGCTTACTTTCATATCGTCATAATTAGTTTTACTATTGGAATGGCTGCTCGAAAGCCAATAAATTTTTAAAAAAAGAAGCTTTGATTATTTACTGTTTTCATGGATGAGAAAAGCTTCATGTATTAATAAGTTCTGCAAATCCACATCTGCACATTGTCTATAAGACTTCTTTTTGTAGCTCGGGAAACATTTTCTTACGGATGCGACATGGGGCGCCATTGGAGCATCCTAGCGCAAAATTTTCTCCCCGCTCATTACAGCCAGCAGAAACTCATCTTGAAATCAGATGAGCTACCATTAATTCTTTCCGAGTCATCCATTATCCACTCTTTAGAAAGAATCTTTGAATCAATTCAGAAGCAGACTGCCCACCTCTAGTGAAGAAGAGATCTCCACCCCCTCGTATTCTTAAAGATTTCTGAACAGCCCTGCAGATTCAAGGTGTCACTTCCCTCCAGTACTACCTCTGACAGTCGTGTCCATGTCACGGCGTGTTGCGGCTCTTCTGAATGCTCGCAGGGGCCCTACACGATATTAGGCAGGTGTACCACTTTCTTTGGCCCTTCGGTGTATAAAGCAACTAGGTTTTAGAGCTGTAAAATCTAAAAAACCACTAAATTACCGGTCGTACTTCATTGTCCAGTCACGTTAATGTGATAACCTGTCAGAAACCTGAATAACTATCTTTTGCAGAGCCCAGCTGTGCGAGACGTGTAGCAGAGTCAATGAGGTTCTGTAACGTGTACAGCCATGACGACTGCAGTGCCATCGCCAGCTGCGGTAGGTTTCTCGGTTGAGGATAACTGGCGCGAAACGTCCGATCATTGTGGTCCTACATATTTTCGATAGGGTTTAAATCCGAGGAGTCTGGTGGCCAGGGGAGTATCGTAAAGTCATCCTCGTGCTCTTCGAACCACGCACATATACCGCGAGCCTTGTGACACGCTGCGCTGTCCTCATGATAGATACCAAAAACAGAGCCGTGTACGGGTGGATGAGGTCACCAAGGATAGATGCACACTTCTGTTCATGCTTGTGCCTTACAGAATGACGAGATCACCCAGGCAATGCCACGAAAACATTGCCCAGATCATAGCGCTCCCTCCTCTTCCCTGAACCATTCCGACGAGGTCGAGTATTGTTTTCTTTCAGACGTTTCACGCCATACACCTCAACGGTGATATGTCCCTTGGAGCATGAAATGTGATTGAACCGAAAAGGCCACCTGTCAGCACTTACGGAGCGACCAGTTACGTTGAACGGCAGCCAACATGGGTTCGCTTAACGTTCGTTGAGGAGACACTGTTTGTTGCCCTTGGTTCATCTTGGAGGTCAGTTGCTAGGACGTTGCACGTCTACTCGCACTTACACATCTCCACAGCTATTGCTCGTCCCTGTCATCTACGGCCAGTGGTCCTCCACAGCTGCCTTGGCGACGGTTTCCAATAGCGCCATTTTGCCACCAACGGTGCACTTTAAGCAGAGCGGCAGGGCAAATACACTACTGGCCATTAAAATTGCTACACCAAGACGAAATGCAGATGATAAACGGGTATTCATTGGACAAATATATTACACTAAAACTGACATGTGATTACATTTTCACGAAATTTGGGCTCATAGATCCTGAGAAATCAGTACCCAGACAAAACCACCTCTGGCCGTAATAACGGCCTTGATACGCCTGGGCATTGAGTCAAACAGAGCTCGGATGGCGTTTACAGGTACAGCTGCCCATGCAGATTCAACGCGATACCACAGTTCATCAACAGTAGTGATTGGCGTATTGTCACGAGCCACTTGCTCGGCCACCACTGACCAGACGTTTTCAGTTGGTGAGAAGAGCTGGAGAATGTGCTGGCCAGGGCTGCAGTCGAACATTTTCTGTATGCAGAAAGGCCCGTACGAGACCAGCAACATGCGGTCGTGCATTATTCTGCTGAAATGTAGGGTATCGCAGGGATCAAATGAAGGGCAGAGCCACTGATCGTAACGCAGCTGAAATGTAACGTCCACTGTTCAAAGTGCCGTCAATACGAACAAGAGGTGACCGAGACGTGTAACCAATGGCACCCCATACCATCACGCCGGGTGATACGAGAGTGAGGCGATGACGAATACACGCTTCCAATGTGCGTTCACCGCGATGTCGCCAAACACGGATGCGACCATCATGATGCTGTGCACAGAACCTGGATTCATCCGAAAAAATGACGTTTTGCCATTCGTGTACCCAGGTTCGTCGATGAGTACACCATCGCAGGCGCTCCTGTCTGTGATGCAGCGTCAATGATAACCGCAGTCATGGTCTCCGAGCCCTATAGTCCATGCTGCTGCAAACGTCGTCGAACTGTTGCTGCAGATGCTTGTTGTGTTGCAAACGTCCCATCTGTTGACTCAGGGATCGCGACGTGGCTGCACGATCCGTTACAGCCATGCGGATAAGATGCCTGTCATCTCAACTGCTAGTGATACGAGGCGGTTGGGATCCAGCACGGCGTTCCGTATTACCCTCCTGAACCCACCGATTCCATATTCTGCTAACAGTCATTGGATCTTGACCAACCCCACCAGCAATGTTGCGATACGATAAACCGCAATCGCGATAGGCTACAATCCGAAAGTCGGGCACGTGGTGGTACGCATTTCTCCTCCTTACACGAGGCATCGCAACAACGTTTCACCAGGCAACGCCGGTCAACTGCTGTTTGTGTATGAGAAGCCGGTTGGAAACTTTCCTCACGTCAGCACGTTGTAGGTGTCGCCACCGGCGCCAGCCTTGTGTGAATGCTCTGAAAAGCTAATCATTTGCGTTTTACAGCATCTTCTTCCTGTCGGTTAAATTTCGCGTCTGTAGCTCCTCATCTTCGTGGTGTAGCAATTTTATTGGCCAGTAGTGTACTTTGCAAACTTAGACAATTTGGAAATGTTCCACTCTTGGCCGAGAATCCAGTTATCATGCGCGTTTTGACGTCAGAGAGATCGCTCTGTTTTCATATTATGACAACGACTTCACTGTTTTTGTGTTTCCCCGACAGGCGTTTTATATCCTCTATTGCTGGTGCTGCTACCTGCCGTCTATGAGCGGTTATCGCACGTTGACGTCGAACAGATACGGGGTTATGTTAATGTGACTGGACTGTGTATCATGCTAAAGACTGCCACAACGGTGTTACAGCAAGTACACCTCGGCAAAGTACCTTCATGGTAGAACTAAATTGTGGATTTACCGCATGATATGTTCCAAATCAGAATCGGGAATGCCATGAAGGAACCGACGACTTTATAAGTGGCTCCCCATCACACAGCTACCTCCAAACAGGAAAACTTACTGCTTTTCCGAGTTGGCAGTCGTCACCGTCCTTGGCAATCATGACTTGCTCGCCACTGCTGGCAGACTGGTTGTCCAATGAGCTACTCAAGTCCTGTGTCCTTAACGCACTTGTCCATTGTCTCAGTATCGCCGCAGGTGGAAATCATGACATTCCAGAACTCCTCTAGCTTACCGGAGTATCTATATGTACGTATCCGTTAGACACCATAAATATTTTGACGAATTGAGGAAATTTAACATTTTGGGATTAAGGTAATTTCTAGGATTGTAAGATACGTTAGCTAGTAGTAGCTACCATTGTGAGTTGGAAGATCTTGTTTATAACACTATTTCTCTACAAGACTCTAGGCCTGCACAAAAAATTTAATTTTGTTACTTCACTACTGGCTAGTCTTGGTCTTACAAGGCTTATTTTCCATGTGACAAAGTTTCTCTTATACAGATCTGTCATTTACATTCCAGCCTGTAAATTTGATTAACTTGACATACAGCAATTTAACTACATGAAAAAACAAGTTTACTGTTACCTGTCACCGTTTTATTTATTTCCACGACACGTTTCAAAGATTTAAACCTCCATCATCAGGAGGATTTACATTAGCTAGTATGATATTTGTGTGTGTGTTGTGTTACGATTATTTGGAGGAACTTGTGGCACTGCCTCGAGTGGTTGTAAACAAATATGACTGTATACATGTGATGTACTAAGAGATCGAAAGGGACCTGTGACCATTGGAGAGTGCCACAAATTCCTCCAAAAAGTCGTAACACAACACACACACAAATGTCATACTAAATAATGTAAATCCACCTGATAATTGAGGTTTAAACCTTTGAAACGCGTCGTGGAAATAAATAAAATGATGACTTGTAACAGTGAACTTCCTGTTTCATTTAATGTCAGTAACAGTCACGGTAAAGCCTAACCTAAAAATGTTCCCATACAGCAATTTATTTCTTATCAGTTTGCAGAAGTTGCACCAAATTCTAAAGCAGTTTCTACATAGCTACTGTTTCATAGCTGTTTTATAATAGTTTTAAAAACGTTGTTTAGTAGTCTTTTTATCAACACGTAACAAGAATCATGCTGTAATTAAAATGCATAAATACAATATCAACATCTGTCGGTGCCAGTTCTCAATTTTCCGTCAAGTGCGGTCACAACCTACTAGTCTTGCGGTGCCATGGCTGCAATGATGTACAAACCAGTGGCTGGTGTGGGAAACAAGCATTTAGCGAATTGTTCTGTGTATTGTGGTTTTAATCTTGAGTTCCCGATACGCTGTTCATCTCGTTCCTCATATATCTGGCAATGTTTCAGGAGTACTTGTGCGGCTGGTATGCGAGGCATGCACTAACATTTTATCGAGGTATGCTGCAACGCGGTTTTGATATTAAAATGCAACTGCTGTTCCATACTTAATTTTACCTCTGTACAATTTCACAATATACGAATGTATCGAAAAATCTTAAGATGGTAATCATGCTTACCGAAACCGATAATTGACAATAAATGTTGGTTACAAAAGATATTTGATAAGATGTTCACCTTCTCTCATGTGGTCAAGATGAGTAAACTTTTAAGTTCGTTAAAGTTAAAAAATATTGAAATCGTTTATTGATGGCTGTTAACGTTGTGTCTCGTCGAGAGACCATGTCGACCTCCGTCTACACCAGTCGATTTCAGGACCCTCGAAAGACTGTCACGGATCCTGGTGACGCATACGCCGGGGGATTACAGGTTTTTCGGATTTTCTTAGGGGCGCCAGGCGGTTTGTCAGCAGTATACAAGAAGCACTGGTACAGCAGCATCAGGGTTACAAAATATTTAACTTCATCTATGTGGTCCCGAAATTAAGATTTGATATTGTGAGACCTTCTCAAGGCATTTGTGCCTTGAGAATGGCAGGGTGTGCTCCTGTCGAAATATCGGCAGTAGTCGACGACGTGACCCGGCAGCAAACCCGTAAGTTGTTCGAACAAGATTTGATATTATGTTCACATAATACTTCAGATATGATTGATCGATCACACATATTAGATTGATCCATGTTCAAATAGGAGACTGTTTTCCCGTCCTACATATTCCAGAGTTGCTTATGCACATTGTGTTTCGGGTGTAACTTTTCAATTTTTACAGTCCTTTTCTGTCTCTGAGCTATGAGATAGTACATTCCCAGATCTTCATGAAATTTAATGTTCATTACACTGTCCCTGAAGTCCATTAAGTAATTGTGTCATGACTCTTTGTTAAATTTCGTGGAACACATGCATACAACTTTCACGAGGCGACGCAGTCAGTATTGTCGCGCGCCGTTGGACCGACTTCTGAGCTCGTTTCTCGGTTACTCATGATCTCGTGCGTCTTAGCGTATGCATAGTTCATGCAAACAGAAGCTGTCACGGGATTAATTTCACCACTACATCTCACGACGAGCTTGGGTATGGTTAGTGGTTACTTCACTGTTCACTTCCTCATGTTAAAAGTTTACCGATCACGCCGACTTGTTAATAGCTGTCGTGATAATATTATTGCTTTCCAAGACAGTAAACTCAAGCAGAGTCACTTTATCACTGAGTCCACGTTGCACCTATTTCGCTTTCCGTTTCACCTTTCGCATTTTCGTTAAATTTCTCTGCCCCTACTGATCCTTTAGTGCCAACACATTCACATTATTTACAATATTCCTTGTGAATAGAAAATGTTTTTTATTTTTTTTATGTGTGTGGCCATGTTGTCGTGCATATGGCCATAGGCATGATACTTACAGGTTCGATTACTGTTCAGGCCATTATTAATACATAGGACATCGTAATTTCATCTCACTAGTAATACGTTCTGACAAGTGCTACTGCTGACGAACGTGATATTGAAAAACTCAAAACACTCATTAGGACAATGATGTCCAAAAGCTAAGTCGCACAATGGATAACATGTAAGTGAATTTACATCAATGAAAGTTACGCAAAGTGAGACAGTCAGTGTATTATTGGATTGTCCGTGTTCCTCTTATTCCACGCTCATGGCGTGCACTGGTCTTGCCATGCTGATAACGACGGTCATAGCAGTACAAAATGTCGGGTATGGGTGCAAGGACTGGTATGCCCATCTGATTGGAAGTCCCTCCATTATCTCTGAACACTTTCAAAAAGTATTCACTTAGAGAAGCCACTCTTGGAGGGGAAACAGATAACTCCCTGAGTTTTCGTCCACTAAAAATACTGGCCTCTTACGTATGTCCTAAATTATTGAGAGGTATTTTACCCAATACCACTCTTGATGGTAAACAGTAGATTTATTCACTTTCTCCAAAACACAAGCCATCTATAAAGCAATGTTTTTCTGCACTAGGAAAGGGGAAAGGATGTGACCTCAAATAAATGTTCGCACATACTCAAATATTGCTCATGGGCACTGTTGGGGTTTGTATTATAATCTAGATTAAAATGTTTGTCGTATCGTCGCCTCCTGGTAAATGGTGGCGAACTTTGAGTGGCATGCGATAAGTCTTGTTCCACACATCTACGTGGTAGAGCTGCTCTGCAGGGGCTATAATGACCATTCCTGCCCTGATTCTTTAACAAAACGCCAGAGTGGACTGACGCACGCGGTTACCGCCACTGTCTTTGGAATCCTCATTTATTTAATCTATTGAGTGTAGTCTAGATTCAAAGGACCAAATTTGTGTCAAGTGCATGCACCAACATCTAATCCTTATCAGTAGCTTAGAGTTCAATATTCTCAGCAAATCTCTGTGCGAAATGGGCTCATCGGAATATCACTTATCATTATGTAACGCTCAAGGGTGCTTTACTCGCTGTTATATTTATCAGGCTTAAAAGCATCTTATGAAGTCACGCCTGAAGAACAGTTCACCAAACTTTATCGAGGAAAGCGAACTGCTCATATCTTTCGCATAACGCCACAGTCTCCATCGCCAAAAGTTCTGCGCATCGTTGGGTGTATGCTGTAGTAAATGGAATCTTTTGTTACTCTGTCCCAGTGTTGGGACGTACACCTTTAAAGTTTTGTACATATACAATGCGGTGTGGTGACTTCTTACCACGAGAAACAACGTGAAATTATCGATGTTGCAACACTCTTTTTTGCAAAAGAATTATTAATACAACGGATATAGCACTCTTGTAACATGTCAAGTGATTATTTAACGGGTTAAACTGACATGTATTGTGTCGATAAGCTCCATTGTACTGACCTGTAGTGACATACATCTCACCTGCCTGATTAATCAAGGGTGGTGCACGATAAACAGTGTTTCTAACTTGGACAACTCCCTGCATAAATCAGTAATCTGAGAGACTACGTTGTCCCACCACTCAGAGACGTCCTTCATTAAAACAGCTTTCATCTGACTTAGGTTATGGTTATTGTATTTTACTGTATTGTATGGAACTGGGGACCTAGAAACGATGGAGATGCTTCGTCCACGCCATAGCCCCTCCGGTGGTTACAACCCCACAGCGGGCTGCAGCAGTCCACTCATCCCACCGCCGCCCCACACCGAACAAAGGAGGCTGACTGTGCGGTTCGGACCCCAGGGGATTACCCCCCCCCCCCCCCCCCGCGGGGAACGTATCCCTGTAAACCGTTTGCAATTATGATGTACGCGAACGTGGAGACAGTGTTTTGCGCAGCAATCGCCGACATAGTAACTGAGGCGGAATAAGGGGAACCAGCCCGCATTCGCCGAGGGAGATGGAAAACCGCCTTAAAAACCATCCACAGACTGGCCAGCAAACCGGACGTCGACACTAATCCGCTAGGCGGATTCGTGCTGGGGGCCGGCACACCTTCCCGCCCGGAATGCAGTGCGTTAGACCGAACGGCTAAACGGGTGGGCCTCTGATTATAGTTAACTTCTTAACTAGTAGTACCTAGTCCCCGTGATGTATCTGATCCAACTCGTTGTACGGCATCATTGAACTCTGTGTCTAATCTTTCCTTAATCTGTCAATCTTTTTTGTTTATTCACATCGTAAAGTCATCGGAAAAATGTATGTTAAATCTGTTATTTCGGAAATGTAGTAAAGAACAGACACCATTTTGATCCTGCAGGCACACAGTAATTACTGTCACTTAGGTGCTAGTGGGCATTGAATTAACGAATGGAGCAAGTTGAAATGTGTACCGGCCGCGGTGGTCTCGCGGTTCTAGGCGCTCAGTCCGGAACCGCGCGACTACTACGGTCGCAGGTTCGAATCCTGCCTCGGGCATGGATGTGTGTGATGTCCTTAGGTTACTTAGGTTTAAGTAGTTCTAAGTTCTAGGGGACTGATGACCACAGATGTTAAGTCCCATAGTGCTCAGAGCCATTTGAAATGTGTACCAAACGAGATTCGAACCCGGGTTGCGGCGGCGCGGTTCTTTCGTCCCTTTACGACGGACCTACACCTACCTGTGAACATTGTCTCAGCAGATTATCAGTAGGGAAGCCGAGAGACACCTACTGTACTTCGACGTGAACCAGGCTGCTATTAAAATCACTAATCTACGTTTCGGGAGAAAGTTTTCACACGAAATGGAAGGTTGGAAATTTTGACCTTAATTAATATATTCTGAAACTGAGGTAAACAAGTATCATTGCCAAGCCCATGCTAGTCTTAGCGCAGTCAGTCACTATCCCTTTCACTCACGTTAGCAAGTTTATTGTGTTGCATTTCGCGAAAACGTAATAGCTGCAAAAATACGTATTGTTTTTGGTTGAGAATGCTCGCCAAATATTAAGTCTGTCGGTACCTAATGCAGTCACAGTTTTTAGCCACCGACATGCTCAATACGCCACGCGGAATATATGTATTTTCTCGTCGTCACAAAATTCACTTAAAAATTCCGAAATTTCTACACACCCATCGGAATAATTATGCCGTCACTTTACACCACTTTTGATGTAAGAAACACCGCTAGATCCGGTAACTTATCATTTCCATCGGAACTACTACTACACACGTCCGAACTGTTTCATGGCTAGGTTCCGACTCCTCTCTAGAATACTCTAAGTCTTTTCTACCAGCAGAGAATGGCGCACGAAGAATATTGCTTTACCATTGGTCAGTTTATTCAACAGCCAATAGCAAAACCACATTCT
Source organism: Schistocerca piceifrons (assembly GCF_021461385.2). Classification (NCBI taxonomy): domain Eukaryota; kingdom Metazoa; phylum Arthropoda; class Insecta; order Orthoptera; family Acrididae; genus Schistocerca; species Schistocerca piceifrons. The sequence continues at coordinate 52,188,475 of NC_060139.1, forward strand.
GCCGCGTCAGTCCGCGCTTTTCTTCAATAACCAATCGCAAAATAGTAAACCTAACGACTGCACTTTTTACCGACGTAGTTATCTAATATGCTGAAGTTTTATTTATGCATGAAGTTATTTACTATTGTTATTTATACCTGAATTAACTTTCCTTTTACCATAAACTTACTTTACAAATCTATTCTACAAAAATCCCCTTTGTCCACATGCATACTTCTTCGAAATGTTCCCACACTAAATCCCACTACATAACTCGCTAAACAATTATCTTCATATTAACCTTAAACCTCACTCACGCATCATTCATACTGCTAAAACACATTTACAACATTTTACCTAGACAAGAAGACATACTAACACTTTATGAAAATACTAAAACAGTTTATGAAAACATTCTATTACTTTAGTGCATTCTAGTGGGCACAATCGAAACTAAAATCACAGTCCCCCTATCCAGTGTTATCCTCTGTCGGCTGATACATAAACTAGTGCGCGTTCAGTCTCGCGTCACCATCTGTCACTATCCAGCTCTGAGACACATCTCCCACTTAACCGCCTGCAAGGCAGGATCGGAATACGGCGATACGCCTCGGGGTCTTCTGCTCGCTAGGTAGATACTCTGACCACTGAATCATCCAGGCACAGTGGTCAGCGCAACTGCATGTACTACCCTAGCAGGCCTCAAGTGAGACCCAAATTCTCAACTCATCCACACACGACTGTTGTAGTGCCCCTGCCCACTATGCCATTACTTGTGGCGTTTCGCTAATTCAAGTAAACTGTCGGGCATGGCGTGCATCTGCATTGAGGGGATCATAGGCCAGCCCTGGCTTAGTTTTATATTAAGTCACAAAGGATTGTGCATTGCCTGTGAGTGGGCATTGATGAAAATCAGTGGAGAAGGTTGACACATTGTACTGGACTAGGAATCGCACTGAGATCTTCTGCTAACTAGACAGACGCGCTGATCACTGCGGCATCTGGGCACTGTAGTCATCGCAACAGCACACCCAGACTACCCTAGCACGTCTCGTCTCAGACACAAATTCTCAACGATGCACACACTACCTGTGTACTACTCCTTGTCCATTATTCTCATTACTCACGACGTTTCACCGATTCCCATAAGAGATCGAGCCTGGTGTGCATCTGTACTGAAGAAAGCATTGGATGTCCTCGCCTTAACTATATGTAGTGGTGTATGCTCTTTCGAACATTTGTGAGAAATGGAGAGGTACCAACTAACTGCAGTACTTTCCTGCTCATAAGGAAGCAATCCCCAACAAGAGGAGGAGGCAGTACTTTCCTCCACAACTGTGTCTGTGGTAATTTTAGTCTGACGACTTAATTCCTCTTCTCTTTCGTTATAACTCTGTAATTCATTCTGTAGGCAAATTTTCCTTAAATGAGTCAGCATCAACATTTTTTTTCCTCCGATGTCCAAAAACAAACCAAATACTGATTACAGAAAAGTGAAAAAACTACGTGCACACTTTCAGCGTCTAAAACTACCCGCACACCGAAGAGCCATCCAACCTATTACCACTGAAATGTTGTAAGGTTGCAGGGATCGAGAGTGTAAGAGAATGAAGCGACTGTTAACAGAACGAAATTCCGAGATTTATTCAATACAAACAATTTACAAAAAGCATTATATTATTTCTTTCTTTATTTATTTACATGCCAAGTTCCTTGTGACCAAATTGAGGAGTATATCTCCAAGGCATGGAACGTGCGAGTACATGAAATTACAACATAAAAGTGATAACAGATACAAATAAAATGTTCATGAACCCGAAAGAAGTCTATCCATAAGTTTAAATAAATGCAATCAATGAAGCAACTAGAATCAGCTTAATTTTTCAAGGAACTCCTTGACAGAATAGAAAGAGTTAGCCATGAGGAAGCTCTTCTATTTCGATATGAAAGCGCCTGGATTACTGCTAAGATTCTTGAATTCGAATGGTACCTTATTGAAAATGGATGAAGCAGTATTCTTGGGAATAAGCTAATATTGTTAACAAGTAATGACAGTACGGAATATTTGTATTGAGAGGACAATGTCAAAATACCCACACTCATGAACAGGGATCGAGAAGAGCTTTGTGAACCTACACCACTTATTGGCAGAACCGCCCGTTTCTGAGTCAAAAATATCCTTTTAGAATGGGAAAAGTTACCCCAAAATATAATACCATATGACATAAGCAAATGAAAATAACCAAAGTAGACTAATACTTGTGTCGAACAATCACTCACTTCAGATACCTTTCGAATAGTAAAAATGACAGCGCTAAGACTTTGAACAAGATCCTGAACGTAGGATTTCCGCGACAGTTTATTATCTATCTGAACACCTAGAAATTTGAACTGTTCAGTTTCACTAATCATATGCCTGTTCTGTGAAATTAAAACGTCAGGTTTTGTTTAATTTTGTGTTAGAAACTGTAATAACTAAGTCTTACTGTGATTTAGCGTTAGTTTATATTCTACAAGCCATGAACTTAGGTCATGAACTGGACTATTTGAAACCGAGCCAATATTGCATACAACATCCTTTACTACCAAGCTTGTGTCATCAGCAAACAGAAATATTTTACAGTTACCTGTAATACTAGAGGCATATCATTTATATAAAAAAGGAACAGGAGTGGCCCCAACACTGATCCCTGGGGCACCCCCCCCCCCCCCCCCCCCCCACTTGACAGTATCACACTCAGACCCCACATCACAGCAATTCTCAACACTGTGACTAATGACCTTTTGATGTCTGTTGATAAAGTAAGAGGTAAACCGATTGTGAGCTACTCCTCGTATTCCATAATGGTCCAACTTCTGTAGCAATATTTTGTGATCAACACAATCAAACGCCTTAGTTAAATCAAAAAATATGCCTAGCGTTCGAAACCTTTCGTTTAACCCATCCAGTCTGTCACAGAGAAAAGAGAATATAGAATTTTCAGTTGTTAAACGACCCCCCCCCCCCCCATGAACCATGGACCTTGCCGTTGGTGGGGAGGCTTGCGTGCCTCAGCGATACAGATGGCCGTACCATAGGTGCAACCACAATGGAGGGGTATCTGTTGAGAGGCCAGACAAACATGTGGTTCCTGAAGAGGGGCAGCAGCCTTTTCAGTAGTTGCAGGGGCAACAGTCTGGATGATTGACTGATCTGGCCTTGTAACATTAACCAAAACGGCCTTGCTGTGCTGGTACTGCGAACGGCTGAAAGCAAGAGGAAACTACAGCCGCAATTTTTCCCGAGGACATGCAGCTTTACTGTATGATTAAATGATGGTGGCGTCCTCTTGGGTAAAATATTCCGGAGGTAAAATAGTCCCCCATTCGGATCTCCGGGCGGGGACTACTCAAGAGGGCGTCGTTATCAGGAGAGAGAAAACTGGCATTCTACGGATCGCAGCGTGGAATGTCAGATCCCTTAATCGGGCAGGTAGGTTAGAAAATTTAAAAAGGGAAATGGGTAGGTTACAGTTAGATATAGTGGGAATTAGTGAAGTTCACTGGCAGGAGGAACAAGACTTCAGGTCAGGTGATTACAGGGTTATAAATACAAAATCAAATAGGGGTAATGCAGGAGTAGGTTTAATAATGAATAAAAAAATAGGAGTGCGGGTTAGCTACTACAAACAGCATAGTGAACGCATTATTGTGGCCAAGATAGACACAAAGCCCGTGCCTACTACAGTAGTACAAGTTTATATGCCAACTAGCTCTGCAGATGATGAAGAAATTGATGAAATGTATGACGAGATAAAAGAAATTATTCAGGTAGTGAAGGGAGACGAAAATTTAATAGTCATGGGTGACTGGAATTCGTCAGTAGGAAAAGGGAGAGAAGGAAACATAGTAGGTGAATATGGATTGGGGGGAAGAAATTAAAGAGGAAGCCGCCTTGTAGAATTTTGCACAGAGCATAACTTAATCATAGCTAACACTTGGTTCAAGAATCATGAAAGAAGGTTGTATACCTGGAAGAATCCTGGAGATACTAAAAGGTATCAGATAGATTACATAATGGTAAGATAGAGATTTAGGAACTAGGTTTTAAATTGTAAGACATTTCCAGGGGCAGATGTGGATTCTGACCACAATATATTGGTTATGAACTGCAGATTGAAACTGAAGAAACTGCAAAAAGGCGGGAATTTAAGGAGATGGGACCTGGATAAACTGAAAGAACCAGAGGTTGTACAGAGTTTCAGAGAAAGCATAAGGGAACAATTGACAGGAATGGGGGAAAGAAATACAGTAGAAGAAGAATGGGTAGCTCTGAGGGATGAAGTAGTGAAGGCAGCAGAGGATAAAGTAGGTAAAAAGACGAGGGCTAATAGAAATCCTTGGGTAACAGAAGAAATATTTAATTTAATTGATGAAAGGAGAAAATATAAAAATGCAGTAAATGAAGCAGGCAAAAAGGAATACAAACGTCTCAAAAATGAGATCGAGAGGAAGTGCAAAATGGCTAAGCAGGGATGGCTAGAGGACAAATGTAATGATGTAGAGGCTTGTCTCACTAGGGGTAAGATAGATACTGCCTACAGGAAAATTAAAGAGACCTTTGGAGAGAAGAGAACCACTTGTATGAATATCAAGACCTCAGATGGAAACCCAGATCTAAGCAAAGAAGGGAAGGCAGAAAGGTGGAAGGAGTATATAGAGGGTTTATACAAGGGCGATGTACTTGAGGACAATATTATGGAAATGGAAGAGGATGTAGATGAAGATGAAATGGGAGATAAGATACTGCTGAAGAGTTTGACAGAGCACTGAAAGACCTGAGTTGAAACAAGGCCCCGGGAGTAGACAACATTCCATTAGAACTACTGATGGCCTTGGGAGAGCCAGTCATGACAAAACTCTACCATCTGGTGAGCAAGATGTATGAGACAGGCGAAATACCCACAGACTTCAAGAAGAATATAATAATTCCAATCCCAAAGAAAGCAGGTGATGACAGATGTGAAAATTACCGAACTATCAGTTTAACAAGTCACAGCTGCAAAATACTAACGCGAATACTTTACAGACGAATGGAAAAACTGGTAGAAGCGGACCTCGGGGAAGATCAGTTTGGATTCCGTAGAAATGTTGGAACACGTGAGGCAATACTAACCTTACGACTTATCTTAGAAGAAAGATTAAGAAAAGGCAAACCTACGTTTCTAGCATTTGTAGACTTAGAGAAAGCTTTTGACAACGTTAACTGGAATACTCTCTTTCAAATTCTGAAGGTGGCAGGGGTAAAATACAGGGAGCGAAAGGCTATTTACAATTTGTACAGAAACCAGATGGCAGTTGTAAGAGTCGAGGGGCATGAAAGGGAAGCAGTGGTTGGGAAAGGAGTGAGACAGGGTTGTAGCCTCTCCCCGATGTTATTCAATCTGTATATTGAGTAAGCAGTAAAGAAAACAAAAGAAAAATTCGGAGTAGGTATTAAATTCCATGGAGAAGAAATAAAATCTTTGAGGTTCGCCGATGACATTGTAATTCTGTCAGAGACAGCCAAGGACTTGGAAGAGCAGTTGAACGGAATGGACAGTGTCTTAAAAGGGGGATATAAGATGAACATCAACAAAAGCAAAACGAGGATAATGGAATGTAGTCAAATTAAATCGGGTGATGGTGAGGGGATTAGATTAGGAAATGAGACACTTAAAGTAGTAAAGGAGTTTTGCTATTTAGGGAGTAAAATAACTGATGATGGTCGAAGTAGAGAGGATATAAAATGTAGACTGGCAATGGCAAGGAAATCGTTTCTGAAGAAGAGAAATTTGTTAACATCGAGTATAGATTTAAGTGTCAGGAAGTCGTTGCTGAAAGTATTTGTATGGAGTGTAACCATGTATGGAAGTGAAACATGGACGATAACCAGTTAGGACAGGAAGAGAATAGAAGCTTTCGAAATGTGGTGCTACAGAAGAATGCTGAAGATAAGGTGGGTAGATCACGTAACTAATGAGGAGGTATTGAATAGGATTGGGGAGAAGAGAAGTTTGTGGCACAACTTGGCTAGAAGAAGATATCGGTTGGTAGGACATGTTTTGAGGCATCAAGGGATCACAAATTTAGCATTGGAGGGCAGGGTGGAGGGTAAAAATCGTAGAGGGAGACCAAGAGATCAATACACTAAGCAGATTCAGAAGGATGTAGGTTGCAGTAGGTACTGGGAGATGAAGCAGCTTGCACAGGATAGAGTAGCAAGGAGAGCTGCATCAAACCAGTCTCAGGACTGAAGATCACAACATCAACAACAAACGACTTGATAGTAAATCGTGTGATATAAAATGATGACTTATCCTTACATACACAGCCTTTTCAAAGACTTTAGCAAACACTGATGGCATGGAAATAGGTATAAAATTATCTGCATTATCCCTTTTTTCCCTTTTTATAATGAGGCTTTACTACTGAGTACTTTAATCGTTCATTCTTAAAGGAAAAGTTACAAGTATGGCTAAATACAGGGCTAACATTTGCAGCACAGTACTTTAATATTCTGCTAGGCACGCCATCATATCCATGAGAGTCCTTAGTCTTCAGTGATTTAATTATTGACACAGTCTGCCCCTTGTCTGTAAAACTGAGGAGTATTTCAGGCATCAGTCTCGGAAAGGCATTCGCCAAGAAAATTATATGATTCCCTGTGGAAACTAAATCTTTATTTAATTCACCAACAATGGCCAGAAAATGATTGTTAAATACAGCACATATATCTGATTTATCAGTAACAGAAATAATTTGACTACGAACTGACTTTATACTGTCGGCCTTCGGCTCCTGACCAGACCATTCCTTCACAACTGACCATATGGTTTTAATTTTATCCTGTGAATTAGCTATTCCATTTGCATACCACAAACTCTTTGCCTTGCTAATAACATTTTAAGCACCTTACAATACTGTTGGTAATGGGCTACTGTCGCTTGATTGTAACTACTTCTAATGTTCTGATATAATTCCCGCTTTGTTCTACACAATATCCTTATCCCACTAGTTAGTCACCTGCGCTGCTTATTACTGCTTGTAACCCGTTTCGAACGTGCGAATGCAAAGTAACTATCAAAGAGCATAATAAATGTGTTAAGGACAGCATTACATTTATCATCTATGTCATTGGCTCTATAAGCATCCCGCCATTCTTGTTCCTTTATAAGGGTCTGAAAAAATTTTATTGCAGTTGGATTTAACTTTCCTACGTAGTCCTAGCATTTGTAGACTTAGAGAAAACTTTTGACAATGTTAACTGGAATACTCTGTTTCAAATTCTGAAGGTGGCAGGGCTAAAATACAGGGAGCGAAAGGCTATTTACAATTTCTACATCTACATCTACATTTATACTCCGCAAGCCACCCAACGGTGTGTGGCGGAGGGCACTTTACGTGCCACTGTCATTACCTCCCTTTCCTGTTCCAGTCGCGTATGGTTCGCGGGAAGAACGACTGTCTGAAAGCCTCCGTGCGCGCTCTAATCTCTCTAATTTTACATTCGTGATCTCCTCGGGAGGTATAAGTAGGAGGAAGCAATATATTCGATACCTCATCCAGAAACGCACCCTTTCGAAACCTGGCGAGCAAGCTACACCGCGATGCAGAGCGCCTCTCTTGCAGAGTCTGCCACTTGAGTTTATTAAACTTCTCCGTAACGCTATCACGGTTACCAAATAACCCTGTGACGAAACGCGCCACTCTTCTTTGGATCTTCTCTATCTCCACCGTCAAACCGATCTGGTACGTATCCCACACTGATGAGCAATACTCAAGTATAGGTCGAACGAGTGTTTAGTAAGCCACCTCCTTTGTTGATGGACTACATTTTCTAAGCACTCTCCCAATGAATCTCAACCTGGTACCCGCCTTACCAACAATTAATTTTATATGATCATTCCACTTCAAATCGTTCCGCACGCAAACTCCCAGATATATTACAGAAGTAACTGCTACCAGTGTTTGTTCCGCTATCATATAATCATACAATAAAGGATCCTTCTTTCTATGTATTCGCAATACATTACATTTCTCTATGTTAAGGGTCAGTTGCCACTCCCTGCACCAAGTGCCTATCCGCTGCAGATCTTCCTGCATTTCGCTACAATTTTCTAATGCTGCAACTTCTCTGTATACTACAGCATCATCCGCGAAAAGCCGCATGGAACTTCCGACACTATCTACTAGGTCATTTATATATATTGTGAAAAGCAATGGTCCCAGAACACTCCCCTGTGGCACGCCAGAGGTTACTTTAACGTCTGTAGACGTCTCTCCATTGATAACAACATGCTGTGTTCTGTTTGCTAAAAACTCTCCAATCCTGCCACACAGCTAGTCTGATATTCCGTAGGCTCTTACTTTGTTTATCAGGCGACAGTGCGGAACTGTATCGAACGCCTTCCGGAAGTCAAGAAAAATAGCATTACCTGGTAGCCTGTATCTAATATTTTGTGGGTCTCATGAACAAATAAAGCGATTTGGGTCTCACACGATCGCTGTTTCCGGAATCCATGTTGATTCCTACATAGTAGATTCTGGGTTTCCAAAAACGACATGATACTCGAGCAAAAAACGTGTTCTAAAATTCTACAACAGATCAACGTCAGAGATATAGGTCTATAGTTTTGCGCATCTGCTCGACGACCCTTCTTGAAGACTGGGACTATCTGTGCTCTTTTCCAATCATTTGGAACCCTCCGTTCCTCTAGAGACTTGCGGTACACGGCTGTTAGAAGGGGGGCAAGTTCTTTCGCGTACTCTGTGTAGAATCGAAGTGGTATCCCGTCAGGTCCAGTGGACTTTCCTCTATTGAGTGATTCCAGTAGCTTTTCTATTCCTTGGACACTTATTTCGATGTCAGCCATTTTTTCGTTTGTGCGAGGATTTAGAGAAGGAACTGCAGTGCGGTCTTCCTCTGTGAAACAGCTTTGGAAAAAGGTGTTTGGTATTTCAGCTTTACGCGTGTCATCCTCTGTTTCAATGCCATCATCATCCCGTAGTGTCTGGATATGCTGTTTCGAGCCACTTACTGATTTAACGTAAGACCAGAACTTCCTAGGATTTTCTGTCAAGTCGGTACATAGAATTTTACTTTCGAATTCACTGAACGCTTCACGCATAGCCCTCCTTACGCTAACTTTGACATCGTTTAGCTTCTGTTTGTCTGAGAGGTTTTGGCTGCGTTTAAACTTAGAGTGGAGCTCTCTTTGCTTTCGCAGTAGTTTCCTAACTTTGTTGTTGTACCACGGTGGGTTTTTCCCGTCCCTCACAGTTTTACTCGGCACGTACCTTTCTAAAACGCATTTTACGATTGCCTTGAACTTTTTCCATAAACGCTCAACATTGTCAGTGTCGGAACAGAAATTTTCGTTTTGATCTGTTAGGTAGTCTGAAATCTGCCTTCTATTACTCTTGCTAAACAGAAAAACCTTCCTCCCTTTTTTTATATTCCTATTAACTTCCATATTCAGGGATGCTGCAACGGCCTTACGATCACTGATTCCCTGTTCTGTACATACAGAGTCGAAACGTTCGGGTCTGTTTGTTATCAGTAGGTCCAAGATGTAATCTCCACGAGTCGGTTCTCTGTTTAATTGCTCGAGGTAATTTTCGGATAGTGCACTCAGTATAATGTCACTCGATGCTCTGTCCCTACCACCCGTCCTAAACATCTGAGTGTCCCAGTCTATATCTGGTAAGTTGAAATCTCCACCTAAGACTATAACATGCTGAGAAAATTTATGTGAAATGTATTCTAAATTTTCTCTCAGTTGTTCTGCCACTAATGCTGCTGAGTCGGGAGGTCGGTAAAAGGAGCCAATTATTAACCTAGTTTGGTTGTTGAGTGTAACCTCCACCCATAATAATTCACAGTAACTATCCACTTCTACTTCACTACAGGATAAACTACTACTAACAGCGACGAACACTCCACCACCAGTTGCATGCAATCTATCCTTTCTAAACACCGTCTGTAGCTTTGTAAAAATTTCGGTAGAATTTATCTCTGGCTTCAACCAGCTTTCTGTACCTATAACGATTTCAGCTTCGGTGCTTTCTATCAGCGCTTGAAGTTCTGGTACTTTACCAACGCAGCTTCGACAGTTGACAATTACAATACCGATTGCTGCTTGGTCCCCGCATGTTCTGACTTTGCCCCGCACCCGTTGAGGCTGTTGCCCTTTCTGTACTTGCCCAAGGCCATCTAACCTAAAAAACCGCCCAGCCCACGCCACACAACCCATGCTACCCGTGTAGCCGCTTGTTGCGTGTAGTGGACTCCTGACCTATCCAGCGGAACCCGAAACCCCACCACCCTATGGCGCAAGTCGAGGAATCTGCAGCCCACACGGTCGCAGAACCGTCTCAGCCTCTGATTCAGACCCTCCACTCGGCTCTGTACCAAAGGTCCGCAGTCAGTCCTGTCGACGATGCTGCAGATGGTGAGCTCTGCTTTCATCCCGCTAGCGAGATGGGCAGATAGCCGCCGGAAGCCAGAGAGGATTTCCTCCGATCCATAGCGACACACATCATTGGTGCCGACATGAGCGACCACCTGCAGATGGGTGCACCCTGTACCCTTCATGGCATCCGGAAGGACCCTTTCCACATCTGGAATGGCTCCCCCCGGTATGCACACGGAGTGCACATTTGTTTTCTTTCCGTCTCTTGCTGCCATTTCCCTAAGTGGCCCCATTACTCGCCTATCGTTGGAGCTCCCAACTACCAGTAAGCCCACCCTCTGCGACTGCCCGGATGTTGCAGACTGAGGGGCAACCTCTGGAACAGGACAAGCAGACATGTCAGGCCGAAGATCAGTATCAGCATGAGATAGAGCCTGAAACTGGTTCGTCAGACAAATTGGAGAGGCTTTCCGTTCAGCCCTCCGGAATGTCTTTCGCCCCCTGCCACAGCTTGAGACAGCCTCCCACTCTACCACAGGTGAGGGATCAGCCTTAATGCGGGCAGTAACCACAGTCGTAGTCCGATCAGGGGATGCGTGGGACGAGCTGGGCGTCCCCGACAAACCCCCATCCGGACCCCCACAGCCTCAAGCTGTGTGACCAAAGCCAACACTGCCTGAAGCTGGGAGCGAAGGGATGCCAACTCAGCCTGCATCCGAACACAGCAGTTGCAGTCCCTATCCATGCTAAAAACTGTTTTGCAAAGAACGTCTGAACTAATCTACAGAGAGCGCAAACAAATCGACAAAATTTAAACGGTTATTAAAATACAAGATTTCCTAGTAAATGCAGTAATGCTGCTACTTGCACACTGCTGACACTGCTCGGCGGCGGAAGGAGACTACGCGAATTTACACTATTCAGGTACTAAAACGCGATGTTACACTCTCAAATACTATAATACGCCTGAAATTTATGAATTAAACAACGCAAGTACCAAAAACACGCAAAGAAATTAAGAATTAAACTATGTAACAAATGAGTGAGCTAGGAGTATACGACTTGCTGCTCCAGCTGCTTATCCAACGGCGGCAGGGAGCAGACTGACTGTGACCAACCGACACTGGCCGTTCAAAACAAAAACAGAAGACAAACGACTACGCGAATTTACACTATTCAGGTACTAAAACGCGATGCTACAACTCTGAAATACTATAATACGCCCGAAATTTATGAATTAAACAATGCAAGTACCAAAAACACGCAAAGAAATTAAGAATTAAACCATGTAACAAATGAGTGAGCTAGGAGTATACGACTTGCTGCTGCAGCTGCTTATCCAACGGCATCAGGGACAGAAACCAGATGGCAGTTATAGGAGTCGATGGGTATGAAAGGGAAGCAGTTGTTGGGATGGAGTGAGACAGGGTTGTAGCCTATCCCAGATGTTATTCAATCTGTATATTGAGCAAGCAATAAAGGAAACAAAATAAAAGTTCGGAGTAGGTATTAAAGCTATGGAGAAGAAATAAAAACTTCGAGGTTCGCCCATGACATTGTAATTCTGTCAGAGACATCAAAGGACTTGGAAGAGTACTTGAACGGAATGGACAGTGTCTTGAAAGGAGGGTATAAAATGAACATCAACAAAAGCAAAACGAGGGTAATGGAATGTAGTCGAATTAAGTCGGGTGATGCTGAGGGAATTAGAATAAGAAATGAGACACTTAAAAAAGTAAAGGAGTTTTGCTATTTGGGGAGCAAAATAACTGATGATGGTCGAAGTAGAGAGGACATAAAATGTAGACTGGCAATGGCAAGGAAATCGTTTCTGAAGAAGAGAAATTTGTTAACATCGAGTATAGATTTAAATGTCAGGAAGTCGTTTCTGAAAGTATTTGTATGGAGTGTAACCATGTATGGAAGTGAAACATGAACGATAAATAGTTTGGACAAGAAGAGAATACAAGCTTTCGAAATGTGGTGCTACAGAAGAATGCTGAAGATTAGGTGGGTAGATCACATAACTAATGAGAAGGTATTGAATAGAATTGGGGAGAAGAGGAGCTTGTGGCACAACTTGAGTAGAAGAAGGGATCGGTTGGTAGGACATGTTCTGAGACATCGAGAGATCACAAATTTAATATTGGAGGGCAGCGTGGAGGGTAAAAATCGTAGAGGGAGACCAAGAGATGAATACACTAAGTAGATTCAGAAGGATGTAGGCTGCAGTAGGCACTGGGTGATGAAGTAGCTTTCATAGGATTGAGTAGCATGGAGAGCTGCATCAAACAAGTCTCAGCACTGAAGACCACAACAACAACAACAACGTAGTCTGTAATTAAATGCGACATTTGTTTGAGTACAAAAGCCTTTTAATGTTAAAATTTCGGCATCCTGGTCTGAAAGACTATTCACCCTTTTACTAAGAGAATTCCCACCTAATAATGAAGAATGACTATAATTATTGTCTACAGCTGTGCTACTATTTCCTTGTACTCTAGCTGAAAAAAACACAGTCTGCATCAGCTCATATGAATTTAGGAGATCTTCCAACATCCTTTTTCTTGCACATCACATACAAAATTTATACTGAAGTCACCACATATAACTAATTTTTGGTACTTTGTACCAGGTGAATCAGAGCAGAAGTGCTCTGAAGTCAGAGTTAGGGAATCTATAAACAACAACGATTAGAAGTTTAGTTTAGATAAATTTAACTGCACCTGCACAACGTTAAAATATCTGTTTAGTACAATGCCGTGATACTTCTATTGACTCAAATGGAAGACTGTTTTTTATTTACATAACCACTCCCCTCACCTCACAAGGAACTCCTTGAAAAACAACCAGCTGATCTGCATTCTGGTAAAGGAAGCCTCTGAACTCCTAAATTATTTAAGTGGTGCTCCAAAATACCAATAATTTCAAAGTCAACTTCAATAAGCAGTTCATTAGCTTTATATCTAATACCTCTTATATTTTGATGAAATATGCTAATTCCTTCTCTACGTGTAAACATGACTGCCTCTGAATGTAAGCCCATAGGGACTTCCTTTAAGCTGGTATACCTATCAGCTGACTTCAATCTAAAAAAGATGCAGCTCTAACACCAACTACTACATGAATTTTTCCATAAGTGCTCCCACCATCACCCATTACACTGTCACCTATAAGCTTTGCCAGCCTCTCCTTCCCATATCTATTAAGGTGCTGGCCATGCCTAGTGAAACCCGATGTACTGATAGAACTGTCACCACTGAAACGTGACGCATGCCCTCTGCCATCAGTGCCCTCTCCAGCTACATGTTAACACACCCAACAGCTGCGTTCAAATGAGACCGATCATGACGCTGAAACAGTTGCACGAAATGCACATTAGTGCCACCAGTTTGAGTAGCTATTTTTACCAGATCACCACCTAGATCATATACCCATTCCCTATCAAGACTGTTCCCTGCTCCACCCACTATCACTACCTGATCCTCCTTCGTAAAATTCCTACGTAACTCCCCTAGGCTGTCAGTCACCTGAGCCAGCCCCGCACTAGGCTTCACAATGCTGGTGACCTGGTACTGAATCCCAAATACTTCCTGCAACTGCTGGCCCACACCTCTACTGTGTGAACTAGCCAGCAGAAGAACTTCATTTTTTCTGTTAAACTTCGTAACTGACCTTGCATCTTAACTGCTGAGGACTGCTGCATGCTCCCTACATCTACAGCTGTAAGAGGCTCCTCTCCACTCAACTCTGACAGTTGGTCAAATCTATTGCATATACTGTATGAATACGTCTTCCTTCTAGCTGCCTTCTTGCCAATTGCCAGTTCCCATTCCCCACCACCTATCACACTCCTCAATCTAACTACTTCCTCCTTTGTGCCTTGTAACTGCACTTAATGGCACAGATCTTACGCTCCTGCTCCTCTATCAACTTATTTCTACTACAGATTCTGCATTCCCAGGATAGGATCTTGCTAGAATGCTCACTGGCTTCCCCACTGCATTCCCGCCAATGAAAATACTTTGTACAAATGCCACACCATAACCCACTACTCACAAATCTACGACAGAGCCCACAATTGTCACTCATGGTAAAATTTTACAGTTACTGAAAAAACTATACGTCTACTCTACCTAAGTTCAGTTACACCAGTGGAACTATTTATAGAACTCACAACAGCGGTCTCGAAATTCTCCGTCTACTAAGAAAGCAACTACTTGTATTAATACTACTACACCACAGCTAATACCAATACCAACAAAACTTCACAAAATTATTAGGTAAAACCAAAAATTCAAGCGGCCAGTGGAACACTCAACTCCACAGTAACTTTAGGAGATTTAATCATTCGGTAAAACACTTGTAGAATGGTTGTTAAATTGTGTGGAAGCGCCAATTATTAACTGGAACATAGCAAGAAGCAAGGTGACTTGAACAAAATTATTAAAAAATGCCAATAAATAGACTGCAAAGATCATGACAGTTTAATTTGATCAAGAAAAACACAAAAATTTAACTTAAAAGCGCCAAAAAAAGTAAGAACACTAAGATAAGTAAGGTCGTGGATGAACAATGAGTAAACTTAACAAGACAATGTAACAAGATTTAAATCACGACGTGTAGATTCTTTACGATACCAAAAAGCAGGCCGGTGACAGAGGAAGAACGCAAAATGTTTCGTTCAGAAGCTCATATGGATATATTTACTTTCGGCGCAGGTCCTGACAAGTTGAACTAACTGGTATGGATGAATACAGCCAATAGGTTTTGAAGCTATAAAACAGACAAAAATCATTAATTGGCACATATACTATAACATCTTAACACAGCCTAGCACCCTTCACACAATTCAACAGCATTAACGCAATTATCAAATCTTCCACTACTCACTTACTTGTCTCTTTTGGTAATGTCGCACACGTAGAGGCCGAATGCCAGCTCATGTGGTTCAACAGAAAGTGGTTTACGGAAAGACACCGCCAATGAGATACAATAGTTACAAGTAAATTTTAATCACAGACATTAATCACCACTGACTGCCACTCCGTGTAATACCTCAGATAAAAGATATAGTGGGGTAGTCTCGTGGCATGGAAAGGATCCAAAACAGAAATGGAAACGCTACGAACGAGCCGACGACGTAATATGTGGCTCTTCATGACGTAGCCACCTCTACATAGGAAAGCCTGCTGCTTTTCCAAGTTGGCAGTCGTTACCTTCCTTTATGTACTCGCTGCCCCTCAGAGACTGGCTGTCTAATGAAGTGCTAATGCCTCATCGCGATTGCGCACGGTCTTTTGTACCACCGCTGGCGGAAATCGTGTCCCCTTGCGACGTACCAAAGACAATCCAGGCACCCTAAATCAAGGCATCGCCTCTGGCTTATCAAAAGATCAATGTGAAAGTATCGGTTAGATGCAGCAAATATTTTTAGGAATTTAGAAAACGTAGCTTTTTGGATCACACAAAATTTCTAGGTTTTAGAAGGTCCGATAGCTAGTAGGAACTACCATTCTGAGGCGACGATAAACACTGTACGCAACGCCAGTTTTCTACAAGGCTATAACAAAGCAGAAAAATTTTCACTATTGGCCGCTTTTTGTTCTACAAGTTTTTTTTTCCATGTGTTAGTTGCAAACTAGTGTTTCATCAACTTACAGATCTCAATCAACTCTTCGTACCTATGTCGAAAATAAAAAGAACTATTGATTCCGCTATTTTTGCCTAAACAGCCATTTTTATTTAGTGTTCTAACTACACCACTGGCCATTAAAATTGCTACACCAAGAAGAAATTCAGATGATAAACGGGTATTCATTGGACGGATATATTATACTAAAATGACATGTGATTACATTTTCACGAAATTTGGGTGCATAGATCCTGAGAAATCAGTTCCCAGAACAACCACCTCTGGCCGTAATAACGGCCTTGATACGCCTGGGCATTGAGTCAAACAGAGCTTGGATGGCGTGTACAGGTACAGCTGCCCATGCAGCTTCAACACGATACCACAGTTCATCAAGAGTAGTGACTGGCGTATTGTGACGAGCCAGTTGCTCGCTCACCATTGACCACACGTTTTCAGTTGGTGAGGGATCTGGAGAATGTGCTGGCCAGGGCAGCAGTAGAATATTTTCTGTATCCAGAAAGGCCCGTACAGGACCTGCAACATGCGGTCGTGCATTATCCTGCCAAAATGTAGGGTTTCGCAGAGATCGAATGAAGGGTAGAGCCACGGGTCGTAACACATCTGAAATGTAACGTCCACTGTTCAAAGCGCCATCAATGCGAACAAGAGGTGACCGAGACGTGTAACCAGTGGCACCCCATACCATCACGCCGGGTGATACGCCAGTATGGCGATGACGAATACACGCTTCCAATGTGCGTTCACCGCGATGTCGCCAAACTCGGATGCGACCATCAGGATAGTGTAAACAGAACCTGGATTCATCCGAAAAATGACATTTTGCCATTCGTGCACCAAGATTCGTCGTTGAGTACACCATGGCACGCGCTTCTCTCTGTGATGCAAGATCAAGGGTAACAGCTGCCACAGTCTGCAAGCTGATAGTCCATGCTGCTGCAATCGTCGTCGAACTGTTCGTGCAGATGGTTGTTGTCTTGCAAACGTCTCCATCGACTTAGGAATCGAGACGTGGCTACACGATCCGTTACAGCCATGCGGATAAGATGCCTGTCATCAACGTTCCACCAGGCAACCTTTCACCAGGCAACGTCGGTCATCTGCTGCTTGCGTATGAGAAATCGGTTGGAAACTTTCCTCATGTCAGAATGTTGTAGGTGTCGCCACCGGCGCCAGCCTTGTGTGAATGCTCTGAAAAGCTAATCATTTCCATATCACAGCATCTTCTTGCTATCGGTTAAATGTCGCGTCTGTAGCACGTCATCTTCGTGGTGTAGCAATTTCAATAGCCAGTAGTGTACTTCTAATTTAATTAACTCAAATAATCGTACCAAAAGTGCCCGTGTAATTAGTTCTGATACGAAGGCGTGCTGGTAGGTAATGCCTCCGAACATTTTATGTGAAAACTTTTAATACCTTTTAAATAAAACAGACGATATTAACATTCTATATCTTTATTCTTTATGTCTTCATATTTGCCGCCCTCTGCCACTTGACGTCCCCGAATTATAGCGATGAAGCTGTGTAAGCAGAGGTGTGGTTGAGGCACTGTCAACGAAGTTAAAAATTTTGCAGTGACAGTATCAACGAACTGACCTCTCGTTTGAAGAAATGTGTTCGTCGCCGGGGTGACTAGGCTGAGAAATATTTTTACGTAAGAATGAAGATGTAAAATTTTGATAAAGTTTGTTATATTTAAAAATCTTTAAGTGTTTACAATTAAAAAGTTCTTATTCGTCACTTTACTGTAACTGCAGTGTACATTGTTTATTTGCCTAGGTACTTATTTCACCTGCTAGGATTAGGAGCTTCAGTCCAACCTCTAACATCCTTCCTGAGGTTCTTATTGAGTCAATTTCTTGTTTAGAACATGAGAAAAATTAAACCCTCCTGTCGTAGATTCTGTCTGTATGTTAACGCTAGCCTCAGGAACCGCCATAGGGATTATGACATGGTTCTCAGTTATACATAGAGTTATTGATGAGGAACGTTTGAGGATCCTTTATAAATATGTTGTGCAGTTTTGTTGAATTATGATCCTGCTATAAAGCATCCGCCACTGTGAAAACACTGTCAGTGCCATCTAGCGATGAAGCGTAACGGGGACCGACAGCAACGACGCCAGCGTTAGCTACTGTGGGTTTCATATATACCTATCCTGCAAAGGGGGATAGATATTGAGCTCATACGAAGACTTTTTTAGGTACAGATATTTTAGGGATGTGAATGGAAATACACGGGAAGACTACACAGAAATTGTAGCTAAGAGGGATCCTACGGCGATGACAACAGATAAAGTATCAATCTCCTGTTGAATGCAGAATGGTTTTGGAAAAGACACGTGTAAGAGCGTATTATCGAAATGATGGAGGAGAGGGAGGAAGATCTAGTATTATGTGAAGGTGCACTCAAGGTGCTGGAGATATACGATCTGATATTTCAGTTTTTTGAGTAATGAATAGATTTTTGATATGTGAGCAAAGGTACCAATGTTACCAGTGACTAAGAAGCCAGGGAAGAAAGTAGAACATACGATAATTATGTTACGCATAGGCTCGTACACAACCCATCTCAGCATATGAAAACAGATGTGGTGAAACAAATAAATGCTACACATACATTTTACCCCATCAGTCATGACTAGCTCGAGCGTTTTCACTAATTGTGCCCGTGTTAAAGTGGACCGTTGACCAATCGCGGAAAAGGTCGATATCGTGTTGATGTATGGATACTGTGATCAAAATGCCGAACGGGCGTGTGCTATGTATGCTGCTCGGTATCCTGGACGACATCATCCAAGTGTCCGTACCGTTCGCTGATAGTTACGTTATTTAAGGGAACAGGAAGTGTTCAGCCAGATGTAAAACGTCAACCACGACCTGCAACAAATGATGATGCCCAAGTAGGTGGTTTAGTTGCGGCTAATCCGCATATCAAAAGCAGACGGACTACCCCACAATCGGGAATCTCAGAAACGTCGGTGTTGAGAATGCTACATCAACATCGATTGCACCTGTACCATATTTTTATGCACCAGGAATTGCATGGCGAAGACTTTGAACGTCGTGTGCAGTTCTGCCACTGGGCACAAGAGATATTACGAGTCGATAACAGATTTTCCACGCGTTCTTTTTAGCGACGAAGCGTCATTCACCAACAGCGGTAACGTAAACCGGCATAATATACACTATTGCGCAACGGAAAATCCATGATGGCTGCGACAAGTGGATCATCAGCGACCTTGGTGGGTTAATGTATGGTGTGGCATTATGGGAGGAAGGATAATTAGCCCCCCATTTTATCGATGGCAACCTAAATTATGCAATGTGTGCTGATTTCCTACGTAATGTTCTTCCGATGTTACTACAAGATGTTTCACTATTTGACAGAATGTCGATGTACTTCCAACATGATGGATGTCCATAACATAGCTCGCGTGCGGTTGAAGCGGTATTGAATAGCATATTTCATGACAGTTGGATTGGTCGCCGAAGCACCATACCATCGCCCGCACGTTCACCGGATCTGACCTCCACGGATTTCTTTCTGTGGAGAAAGTTGAAGGATATTTGCTATCGTGATCCACCGAAAATGCCTGACAACATGCGTCAGCGCACTGTCAATGCATGTGGGAACATTACGGAAGGCGAACTACTCGCTGTTGAGAGGAATGGCGTTACACGTATTGCCAAATGCATTGAGGTTGACGGACACTATTTTGAGAATTTATTGCATTTTTATTTACAGGTAATCACGCTGTAACGGCATGCGTTCTCAGAAATGATAAGTTCACAAAGGTACATGTAACACACTGGAACAACCGAAATAAAATATTCAAACGTATCTACGTTCTGTATTTTAACTTAAAAAACCTACCTGTTACCAACTGTTCGTCTAAAATTGTGAGCCATATGTTTGTGACCATTAAAGCGCCATCTATTACAAAACGAAAAAAGTGGTCCCACTAAAACATTCCTATTTCTTTACGTACAACACGAATATGTAATAAAAAATGTGGGTTCCTATTTTTAAAAAAACGCAGTTGATATCAGTTTGACCTATGGCAGCGCCTTCTAGAGGGCCAACCACAGTGCCATCTGGTTTCCCCCTTCAAGCTAGCCGAGTTTCGTTCTTTGTAGTTTTTTCGTTTGATGCTTATTTCGTGAGATATTTGGCGCGCTCACTATCAGTGGACCACCCTGTATGTTTCGAAATTGAATTGCATACAGGCAAGGGAATTTTCCCGCATACTGCAACCGTCTATTCTTCCAATTTACATGCACGTCTGGGATTACGTCGGGCTCTTTGTTTTTTATGAGATAATTCAGTACTACTGAGAAGTACTGGAGATTCATTTTCACGAAAATGCCCGCTGAACAAATTCTGGTGTGCTTTGAGGATGGCAAGTGATTTCGTGTGGTTTAGTTAAATTGCTAGATTTTCTGCCACTCGTGATCTGGAACGAAGTTCATCGATCATTCCTGATACTGTAGTGGCAACGTTGTTAAAGTCGTTACTTCGATGCAACTGGACGTTACTAGCATATACGTGCTAATTAAAACAATGAAGCACGGGTGAAACAGCACTGATTTAACACTAGAACCGCCGGAACTAGTACTATACTTAGAACCGCCGATGTGGTCAAAGTGACCACTTCCTTTGTAAGTACCTGCTGTGCTGTTTAATGTAATTATTAATGACCGTGATAACAATGTATCACTTTAATTATGTTTAATAACAGTATCATTGTACACTCCTGGAAATTGAAATAAGAACACCGTGAATTCATTGTCCCAGTAAGGGGAAACTTTATTGACACATTCCTGGGGTCAGATACATCACATGATCACACTGACAGAACCACAGGCACATAGACACAGGCAACAGAGCATGCACAATGTCGGCACTAGTACAGTGTATATCCACCTTTCGCAGCAATGCAGGCTGCTATTCTCCCATGGAGACGATCGTAGAGATGCTGGATGTAGTCCTGTGGAAAGGCTTGCCATGTGATTTCCACCTGGCGCCTCAGTTGGACCAGCGTTCGTGCTGGACGTGCAGACCGCGTGAGACGACGCTTCATCCAGTCCCAAACATGCTCAATGGGGGACAGATCCGGAGATCTTGCTGGCCAGGGTAGTTGACTTACACCTTCTAGAGCACGTTGGATGGCACGGGATACATGCGGACGTGCATTGTCCTGTTGGAACAGCAAGTTCCCTTGCCGGTCTAGGAATGGTAGAACGATGGGTTCGATGACGGTTTGGATGTACCGTGCACTATTCAGTGTCCCCTCGACGATCACCAGTGGTGTACGGCCAGTGTAGGAGATCGCTCCCCACACCATGATGCCGGGTGTTGGCCCTGTGTGCCTCGGTCGTATGCAGTCCTGATTGTGGCGCTCACCTGCACGGCGCCAAACACGCATACGACCATCATTGGCACCAAGGCAGAAGCGACTCTCATCGCTGAAGACGACACGTCTCCATTCGTCCCTCCATTCACGCCTGTCGCGACACCACTGGAGGCGGGCTGCCCGATGTTGGGGCGTGAGCGGAAGACGGCCTAACGGTGTGCGGGACCGTAGCCCAGCTTCACGGAGACGGTTGCGAATGGTCCTCGCCGATACCCCAGGAGCAACAGTGTCCCTAATTTGCTGGGAAGTGGCGGTGCGGTCCCCTACGGCACTGCGTAGGATCCTACGGTCTTGGCGTGCATCCGTGCGTCGCTGCGGTGCGGTCCCAGGTCGACGGGCACGTGCACCTTCCGCCGACCACTGGCGACAACATCGATGTACTGTGGAGACCTCACGCCCCACGTGTTGAGCAATTCGGCGGTACGTCCACCCGGCCTCCCGCATGCCCACTATACGCCCTCGCTCAAATTCCGTCAACTGCACATACGGTTCACGTCCACGCTGTCGCGGCATGCTACCAGTGTTAAAGACTGCGATGGAGCTCCGTATGCCACGGCAAACTGGCTGACACTGACGGCGGCGGTGCACAAATGCTGCGCAGCTAGCGTCATTCGACGGCCAACACCGCGGTTCCTGGTGTGTCCGCTGTGCCGTGCGTGTGATCATTGCTTGTACAGCCCTCTCGCAGTGTCCGGAGCAAGTATGGTGGGTCTGACACACCGGTGTCAATGTGTCCTTTTTTCCATTTCCAGGAGTGTATTTTAAAACAACAATGGGAACATAATATTACTAATATTAAGGAACATAGTTCACAATATTTATCTGTAACCATACTAACTGTATTGCAGTAGTTTTAAAATTAATAGAAATTAATGTTACTGGAGAAACTAAGTACCCATGAATATGTTAAGAGAAAGACCAATCATAAAACATGACCATGTATAGTACCTAATCCTACTTATAAGCATTACAAACTACTGTCTTTATTACTTCATATGTACACGTCCCACAAACATATCTCTTGCATTTACTGCACACTTCATTTGTCTTGTGCCTGCATTTCCTTGTTTGGCATAGTTTTCTTACTTTCGCAGGAATTTCCGCTTCTTCTCTTTCTTCAACAGCATCACCCTTTTCTTTTCCATCCCTTGCCATCGTTTCCTGATTTCTGGTTTCCATATAGGCTCTACGTAATTCTTCTGCTAGATTTAGGATGAAATTCCTCCTACTTATTTTGATCCATGTCACTAGTTTGAAAATGATCCATGCGTTGATGGCTGCTAAATCAAGGATATTGTGAAATACGTGTACAGGCCATCGACGCCGGCCGTTGTGGCAGAGCGGTTCTAGGCGCTTCAGTCTGGAACCGCGCGACCGCTACGGTCGCACGTTCGAATCCTGCCTCGGGCATGGATGTGTGTGCTGTCCTTAGGTTAGTTAGGTTTAAGTAGTTCTAAGTTCTAGGGGACTGATGACCTCAGATGTTAAGTCCCATAGTGCTCAGAGCCATTTGAACCATTCAGTCATCGACGAGTACCAGAGCGGACAGGATATTTCCTCGTCATCTGGTCCAAGACATCTACAGAAAATTTTGTGCTATTGTAGAAGCTCCCTGTTTCGGGAAGGTGTTTCGAATTATTTTGTATTTCAGCATCTGTGTGTATGGTGCTACACAGAAGAACATTTTTATTCTTGTCCCTTGGTAAACAGTCAGAGTACCACCTTCCCTTTTCAAGAGAACAGACGTATAAAGAGCAGTTTCCATTTTTTTTTTTTTTTTGTAGTGTTCGGAATTTCTTTTCTTGCACAGTTAATAGTGCCGACAAGACTAGTTTTCTCTTTTTCCAGTCTCTCCCCAAGTGCGACCGTAGTGAAAAAATTATCAGTTGTGACATTTGGCCCCTTATTGCGATATGGAGCTACCAACCTCATTACTACTTGTTCTGGAAGTTTCCCATTAGGTGCCCTCTGTTCGTTCTTTCCTACATGAGGGAACCCATTACAAAGATGTTTTGTTTCTAAATCCACTAGAAGCCAGAATTTGATTCCGAATTTATCAGGCTTATCCGGCATATATTGCAAATACGAACACCTGGTTCTGCTGGGGAAAAGTTGTTCGTCCACAGTGACATTTGATCCAGGTATGTAAATCAGCTGACAGTTTTCTATAAAATGGTACCAAGTAGTTGATATAAGTGCAAATTTGTCACTTTTAAAACGTTGCGACCGTGTATTTTTTTTTTTCATCAAAACGCAGATATTTCAAAATTTCTCGAAACCTGTTTCTGCTCATTGTATGAGTGAAAACTGGGGCTCCCCACTTTTTCGACCACAACTCATCTACTGCAATACATCTGGCACCTAGTGAACCACGAACATATAATAAAGCAACAAATGCATCTAATTATTCTAAATGTAAACTCCAGGACTCATTTCCAAGAAGCCGTTGTGCCTCTGCTTCTGTGCATTTCTTTGTGTGTTTCAACACTGATTGATCAACTAAAGCCGGCAGGAGTGGCCGAGCGGTTCTAGGCGCTACAGTCTGGAACCGCGCGACCGCTACGGTCGCTGGTTCGAATCCTGCCTCGGGCATGGATGTGTGTCAGGTTTAGGTAGTTCTAAGTTCTAGGGGACTGATGACCTAAGAAGTGTAGTCCCATAGTGCTCAGAGCCATTTTTTTGATCAACTAAAAGGCGCCAGGCACTCGAATCATTATCATTTGAGACGTGCCGCTTTGCGTGTGGAGTAGGTCCCCGTGTTTCTTTCAGTATATTCTGCTGACATATCCTACCTGGAGTAGTAACATCGAAGTTTGCTACAGTCCACTCCGTGATCCCGTCCTTCCCCAGGAGTTTTGGGCCAGGTTCTGGAAATGAACCCTCACTTCGTTCTCCTCTTCCACGTCGATTCTGTATTGGTCGACATACAGGAGGTGCAGTTCTTTTCTTACCCAGGGTAGGTCCTTCTCTAGCACTGTTTATATTACTACTTGGTCCTGGTTCAGCAGCCGGCCGAAGTGGCCGTGCGGTTAAAGGCGCTGCAGTCTGGAACCGCAAGACCGCTATGGTCGCAGGTTCGAATCCTGCCTCGGGAATGGATGTTTGTGATGTCCTTAGGTTAGTTGGGTAGAACTAGTTCTAAGTTCTAGATGACTAATGACCTCAGCAGTTGAGTTCCATACTACTCAGAGCCATTTGAACCATTTGAATCCTTGTTCAGCAACTGCGTGATGAAAGAGACAATTAGAAAGTTACAACTCATTATAAAATAGCAGTAACAGAAGTAGTAGTTGAAGTGTCAGCTATATTATAATAGTGATCATTATTCACATAGTAACAATAATAATAATAATAAAGTGAATGTAAATTACCTTCATCTTCAGTCTCGGAGCTGTCACTATCCACATTAGCAACAGGTTGGTAATCTTCAGCTGTACAATCTTCCACAAGATCCTCAACTTCAGGATCCTATTCAGCATCTGATTCATGCAAAAGTGTGACAATTTCTTCATCTGAAAGTGGCCGTGGCCGTGGTTTGTATCGCTGTGACATCTGAGCCATGTCTACTGCTCTGAGACCAGTACTCAAATAATTAGCCTTGTTTATGCGAAACCCAATAGCAAACAATAAATGACATATTGCATTGTTGAGCTTTTAAATACAAACAATGCGAATAAGTCCGGGGAGTGATGCACAACAATCTATAAATAATCTGTTTTCAAATATACATGCAATGTGGTCAAAGTGACCACTCGGCGGTTTTAAGTGTAAGTGGTCATTCAAAGAAAACTAATGGAGATAATATAAATATTGTACTGTTTATATGATCTACATAAACATTTAGGAAAAGTCATTAACTCACAACAGCATAGATTAGAAATTGACCGAATAATAACCTGTTAAAATATAAAAAGTGGTCAAATTGACCATTCGGCGGTCCTAGTGTTAAAGCAAGAAAAAGCAATCGAGGAAAGACTGAATTCTAATGGCTGCAGAGCGTACATGTTTCCACAGGCAACTCTTGATAACTCCAGTAGTAAAGGGCACGGAAATCAGTCGCAAATGATGTTTGCAGTATATCTAGGTTCTGGTCACGTGTGAAATATCACCTACTGTACGTAACACGCATGCCGTAAGAAAAATGTACTCGCATAAATTTTAAAAGTGAGTCAGTCACAGAATACACACCAGTTAATGTAAGTTAAAAAATTAAAACGCCTTTATGTGTGCATAGCCCCAACTGGACTACTCATGTCAGATAATTAGGTCACACTGAGGCTGATGTTCACAGTTGCAACACAGCTGGCTTCAGTATACGTTATACCAATCAACAGCACCCTTCTTTCATGTGTTGTGGATTTAAAACATATATTTACATTACTTTACAATTCGTATATTTTATCACTTTCTTTAATACTCTATATTTTTTAAACCTTCTGTACATAAAACAAGTAACGTGGTTGTAACTAAAACCAGTGACTAATGTCTGGCAGTTTGACGTGGTGGTAAGTGTGTTAACGGATGAGTGGTGACAGTTACTGCTGCACATTTTACAGATGAACATAGTTTAGAAAATACGAAACATCGTCTTCAAATACCTAAGTTAATATTTTGTAAACCATGATATTTACGAAGTACAGTTAAAGGAATTGGAACAGATGAGAGTGATGCTATGAGTCATCGTACAGTCGGCGTTATGCCCAAGGGCCGGGTGAGCTCAGTCTCTGACATGAATAGTCCAGTAGGGACTATGTGCAAATGCAAGTGTTTTTAATGTTTTAAGTTACATTTACTGGTATATTTTATTACTGACTAACATTTGAAGCTTTTGCTGCGATACATTTAATAAGGCATGCATGTTACCCTACTGTAAACGATTCTTCACATATTTTTTACCGTTGAAAAAGGCCACACAGTGACACAAATGTAGATACACAATAAACTTCATCTGTGACTCGTTGCTGAACCGTTTAGTACTTGAAATGAATACAATTAATGGGTACAACTGTTTCGCTATAGAATCTTTGACATCTTGTTCTGAGGTATTTTCCGAACCACAGCATTACACTATTTAAGAAATTCATCTGTTTCATTTAAATTAATAATATAAATTAATTGACTGAATAACAATAAATGGATTTCACATTAATAATTAATAGGTAGAAAATGTTTCTTGTTCTTATTCCGGAGAATTGTTCGTTGCCTTCGCGGCACAGGTGTTTTAATTTTTTGTATCTGGCTATGTTAGTGATACTGGGTTGTCCATTGTCCTTCCTGTCACGGAATGAATCGATCAAAATTAACAGTATTATATGTCTAGTTGCAATCCAGCAGTGTTAAAATCGTCGCTTTCTCCTGTTCGTAGCATTTTTTGTGCTGTCATTCCTTTTGATTAAAGCAGTAGCTGTGCTGTCTTGTTTCGGAAGTCTGAGTTATTTTTGTCATGTATGTTCTGTGATTTGAGGTTATCCACCTGCACTAAGTAAAAAGGTACTGTTTGTAAGATGCTGCTCGGCATACAATGAGGTGACAAAAGTCATTGGATAAGCGATATGCAGATGTACAGTTAGCGGTAGTATCACATACACAAGGCGCAAATGGACTGTCATTTGTGCTGAGGTGATTCATGTTTTAAAAGTTTTTGACGTAATTATGACCGCACGACGGGAATTAAGCGACTTCAAACTATGAATATTACTTGGAGCTAGAAGCATGGGACATTCCATTTCGGAAATCGTTTGGCAATTCAATACTCAGCTATCCACAGTGTCAAAACTGTCCCAAGAATACCAGATTTCAGGCATTACCTCTTACCACGGACAACGCAGTGGCCGATGGTCTTCGCTTACCGACCGTGGACAGCGGCGTTTGCGTAGTGTTGTCAGTGCTAACAGACAAGGAACACTGCCTGAAGTAATAGCAGAAATCAATGTGGGATGTGCGACGAATGTATCCGTTAGGACAGTGCGGCGAAATTTGACGTTCATGAGTTATGGCAGCAGAAGACCGACGCGAGTGCCTGCAGCGCCTTTCCTCGGCTCATGGCCATGCCGGTTGGACACTAGAAAACTGGAAAAGCTTATCCAGGTCAGATGTGTCTCGATTTTTGTCGGTAAAAGCTGATGATAGGAGTCTAACGTGGCGCACCAAGCTGTCAACAAGGCATTTTTCAGCAAGCTTGCGGTGGCTCCACATTGTTTTGGGGTGTGTTTATGTGGAATAGGCTTGGCCCTCTCGACCTTCGGGTACTTGGAGACCATATGCAGCCCTTCATGTACCTCGTGCTCCCAAACAGCGACGGAGTTTTTATAGATGACAATGCGCCAAATTATCGAACCGCAATTGTTCGCGATTTGTTTGAAAAACGTTCTAGACCATTCGACCGAGTGGTCTGGTTGCTCACAACGCCTGATATGAATCCTGTGGAACGTCTATGGGACATAAGCGAGAGGTCAGTCTGATCACAATATACTGCACCGCCAACACTTTCGTAATCATGGACGCCTGTAGGGGCAGCATAGCTGAATATTTCTGCTGGGGACTTGAAGCGATTTGTTGGGTCTATGCCACGTCGAGACGCTGCACTAGGCCGAGCACAGGGGGATACGTCATAGTACAGGGTGATTCAAAAAGAATACCACAACTTTAGGAATTTAAAACTCTGCAACGACAAAAGGCAGTGCTAAGCACTATCTGTCGGCGAATTAAGGGAGCTATGAAGTTTCATTTAGTTGTACATTTGTTCGCTTGAGGCGCTGTTGACTAGGCGTCAGCGTCAGTTGATGCTAAGATGGCGACCGCTCAACAGAAAGCTTTTTGTGTTATTGAGTACGGCAGAAGTGAATCGACGACAGTTGTTCAGCGTGCATTTCGAACGAAGTATGGTGTTAAACCTCCTGATAGGTGATGTATTAAACGTTGGTATAAACAGTTTACAGAGAATGGGTGTTTGTGCAAAGGGAAAAGTTCTGGACGGCCGAGAACGAGTGATGAAAATGTAGCACGCATCCAGCAAGCATTTGTTCGCAGCCCAGGAAAATCGACTCGCAGAGCTAGCAGAGAGCTGCAAATTCCACAATCAACTGTATGGAGAGTCCGACGAAAAGGGTTAGTTATGAAACCTGAACGTCAACTACCCGAGGCGATGGATCGGCCGCCAGGCAGCCCATGACAGAGCACTTCATCACTGGCCTCCAAGAAGCCCTGATCCTACCCCCTGCGATTTTTTCTTATGGGGGTATGTTAAGGATATGGTGTTTCGACCACCTCTCCCAGCCACCATTGATGATTTGAAACGAGAAATAACAGCAGCTATCCAAACTGTTACGCCTGATATGCTACAGAGAGTGTGGAACGAGTTGGAGTATCGGGTTGATATTGCTCGAGTGTCTGGAGGGGGCCATATTGAACATCTCTGAACTTGTTTTTGAGTGAAAAAAAACCTTTTTAAATACTCTTTGTAATGATGTATAACAGAAGGTTATATTATGTTTCTTTCATTAAATACACATTTTTAAAGTTGTGGTATTCTTTTTGAATCACCCTGTATTGTGAGATATCCCCATGACTTTTTTCACGTCACTGTGTAGTCTCCTGATGACTCAGCTTATCATTTTTGGATATTGGTGGAATTAATCTTTCATACCAGTCAGCGCGAAAGGTAACAGTAACAAACGAGAAATTAACGTTGTAAGAAGTAGAATAACACCATCTAAAGAGTTTTCACTCCCTCTGTCATTAGTTCCTACCTCAGAAGGTGTTCTCATGATTGCTTCTGTTGTGGCGCAACAAGCTAGCTACGCCACACTGAGAAGGGAGCCGAAAGGCACGCGTACACACACGCCGACTGGCGTCAAGTCCGGAACAAGATACGTTATGACTGCTATAAAGAAAATACGTAGCTTTGGAATACACTTAACTTTATTCTTTGTTGGTTTACAAAGTTCTTCTTGAGACATTTATACGATAACTCTCAAACTAGGTAAGGCTAATGGCGCCTTGCTAGGTCGTAGCCATGGAGTTAGCAGAAGGCTATTCTAACTGTCTCTCGGCAAATGAGAGGAAGGCTTCGTCCGTATTGTCGCTAGCAATGTCGTCCGTACAACTGGGGCGAGTGCTCGTCCGTATCTCGAGACCTGCCTTGTGGTGGCGCTCGGTCTGCGATCACACAGTGGCGACACGCGGGTCCGACATGTACTAAATGGACCGCGGCCGATTTAAGCTACCACCTAGCAAGTGTGGTGTCTGGCGGTGACACCACAGCTTCCATACTGTCTGTGTACAAACATATTTAGAGAAAACTTCTATGTCGAGAAGGTGCTGTCTGGTGGCTAATAATTTACTGCAGTTTGTGAGCTGACTGTTGCTCACAAAAGCTGTTTAATTCGTCTGCTGAAGCTTGGAACAGACCACCAGACTTTACTCCTCCTTCGCCGAGGCTGCGCAGATTCCTCCTCGTAAAGAGAAGCCTCAGATACAACCAGTCGACTCAGCTCATATTTGGCAAGTTGGGGGTGTACAACCTAAACTGAATGACTAAAATATTTGTGCCAAACAACCCCGTTATCGAGGATACTACCCGTAAATTTCACGACGGGCAGTCGACTCAGGATGGGGCGATCGATAGACAAATGAAAACTGAGCACTCTTCATTTATTGTGTATTCTCGTAGATATCAAGGAAAGAAGACTGCCACTTACGTACCCGTAATGTGAACGCTGTTCGAGGAGAGCGCAGCTAATGTAGCGATCAAGATATCATGTTGAGAAGCGGAGAACCTGTGTTCGATTCCCAGGTAAGCAAATAAATTTCTCATCGACTTTGGGTAGGTAAAGAATTTAAAATCACACCCAGGTCGATTTACACTGATTCTATTAATCACTCTGCTACATGTCGTCAATTTCCTTCTACCAACCAAGTGGATGGTATTTGTCACAGAAACATTCAAAGAAAATATTCTCGCGATACCAAGAACATCTAACAAATGTCCTCTTCACTCAAGAACATCTTTCCTTCAGAAGATTCGCAGGAAAACAAACTTAGTTACATTTAAAACTATTTCTTTTTAGGGAATCAATTTTTATACGTACCACGAATACGTTAACAGTGTCTGCAAAATCGGTGTTGAAAACCGGTCATGAAATATGCTGTGAATCGTTATTGCATCCGCAAGGTTGTGCAATTGCCGCTGGGTTTCCAGATGTAATCTGTAAGTTTGAAACCTCGAAATGAAGTTTTTAATTTGGTCATAAAAATAAACATCGCATGCTGGCAAACAGGTGTGCAATTTGGCGGTATTACCTCCACCGTGCAGTTCGGATGACCCTCGTCATATAAACACAATATCACACATGACGGCGTTAGTTTGTCCACCCCAGGAATCCAACATCAGACAAAATTTGTTATCATCAACGTATAGTTTTAAAGGTCCTCGAGATATGTTTCGTAAATTGAATTGTTTATTCCCTGATTTGGAGCAAGTAAAGCAAACATTTACTGACTGGCCTCTTCTATACCGTGAAGAACAAATCAGTCATTGGTCTCTTACAATTTCTAAGCCGCTGTGATGGAATATAGCGCCGTACACGAATTCGTTATTTTATGTAGACAACGAACTGCGACAAGGGTTATTTTTCTCCCTTATGTGATAACGTGCATCGAATGATCGTCTTCGCAGCAAGTTTACTGGAAACTGTGTTCATACAACGAAGCTTAAAATTTTATTTCTTAACTAACACAAATCGTTTGATAAATTCATTTACTGACGTTGTTATTATTCCTTATTTATTTACTTACCTTATTAACTCTGCCATTCCTACTAACCTCGACCCATAATGCCGATAAAGAAACTGCAGAAATGCAGCCTGCCGTTGTGGCCGATCGGTTCTTGGCACTTAAGTCCGGAACCGCGCTGCTGCTAGGGTCGACAGCAATAACAGTATCAGTTTAGAAGAGAGGGGATCCTGCACTATCTAAAAATTACCAGGGGCAACAAAAATCTGATTTTCAATATTGCACATAATTATAATTCAAATTTTAAATTTTAAAATGCTGTTATAATCTGTTCTGTAAGAGGTATAATCTTAAGTTTAACAAAGTACGATAATTATTGAACTTAGAAATAGAGTGTGTAACTGTTGGCGCGCAAATATGCCGAGTTAACCCAACCAGTATTTGAGAATGAGAGCATTTAGAGACTTCCAGCAAATTTTGAATATAGTGTGAAACCTTCACGAAACATTATGAAGATGTCCGAAAGAACAGACACCATCTTAATATAGTTAAGGCTATCCGGCCATTGACCTTCTTCTTCCTTGCTGGATGCACACGCAGTTCCTGAACTCTAACGAGACTCGGTAAGATTGTCTGCCGCGAGTAATGAGTGTAATGGGCAGGGGCACTAGGAATGTAGTATGTGGACACTGTGTTGGGAATGTGGGTCTCATGGGGAGCTCTGCAAGGGATAAATCCCTGCAGTCGCACTATCCTCTGTGCCTTCGATGGCTCAGATGGATGCCGGCACGGTAGCTCAGCGTGTCCGGTCAGAGGGTTAGCTGCCCTCCGTAATAAAAAAAAAAACTGAGTTAATCGATCAACAACGAACTTAAACGGCTGTCTTACGAGCTCTGCCCAGAGCAGACGCAACGAACAAAAGTGAACAAAAAGAGATTAAAAAAAAAAAAAAAAGATGGATAGAGCGTCTGCCATGTAAGCAGGAGGTCCTGAGTTCGAGTCCCGGTCGATAAACTTTGGGGTATCTATTTACTAGAAATTAACATTCAGAATGCCGTAATACCAGTTGTATTCCTAATAGATCAATAATGAAACACTCGTGTCACAAACTACTTGTAACCGAGATCATGACTACCATCGAACGAGACGGGAAGAGCTCTTAACGCCGACTGCCGACTTGGCGCGCAGTCCGTATCTCTTACTAGATTCGTCACAGTTCGTAGATTTCCGATCAAGTTCGTACTTACTAAGATATGCATTTGTTATTGAACGGGTGTGAATTTTAAAAAGACAAAATTATGATAAATAGTTTTAAACATCCAGAGGCTCCTCCTAGTATTCATGTTGTCATAAATGACTTTAATCATTAAATATAAATAAACAAAATCGGTGTCTTTGGCGCCAAGATGTGTATTTTCCAGGCTGACGCTTGTTGCTACTGTCCAGCGCCGAGCCCCACCCCACTACGTGCGACATATGGTCGCTTCGTCACCTAGCCAGCCAGCGTGCGAAATGCTCTCCGACTCATGGCCGACTACGGACTACGGCACTTCCTAACTATCGTGAATACATCAATAAGAGACAATAATTCATTAAAACTGGTAAAAATGTCTTCCTCACGTAAGAGGCACCTTACAATAGGCAATCTTCAATTGGCGTGGGGTTCCGGGATAACGGTTTAGTATTACAGATATGTTTGAAACAAGCCACTTCGATTTATTCCTTTTACAGATTTTTGTTGTTTAGCTGAAGTTCACGTCATTCAATTACTTTACAGTTTGGAGCATTCAGTTGATTACATTAGCTGAAGTTCACGTCATTCAATTACTTTACAGTTTGGAGCATTCAGTTGATTATATGCATACTGTCAGGTGAAAATTATAAAGTTAATGAAGAAATTTATGTTTGGCCTACTGGGCTCCAGAGCGATTGCTGCCTCTTCTGAATGAACTATTTACCTCGCTACGGCAGTTCATACAACGAATTTTGTTAATCCTGTCTCAGTGGACAAAACAGATTTGCCTCTGAAGGACGAATGGCCAACACCGCCATTACATTGGTGCAGACAGATTGATAAGAAGCCACACTTCTCTTACCGGTGTTCACTCGTGTTGACCACCACATGTCAGGCACGGTAATGGCAGTACCACGTACAGCTGTGTTACCACGCGTTATAAATTTTGTGCAATTGTTGTCCACAACTGATGAGGGGCTTTACCTAGGAAAGTCTGTGCCACACTCTCGTTCAGTAACGAAAACAATCATCATAATAATACAATATGAAGAATAATATTCGTATTTTGAGACTAGATAAATGTATAATCGTCTGTACAAACAGCCTGAGAACAGAATGTGTAACGTGAAACTCGAATACCATCGATTACTAACTAATGAGGGCCATCAGTTTCGGAATAGAAGTCAGTGCAGAAAAAAATCTATGTAACACTTAACTCACGAGGTGGATTTTCTGTAACGTACAATTCGAGGTGGTGTTTCTGTGACTCTATGTTTAAACCAAGATTAGGGCACAAATAATATGAAATAATTAATGGTGTAATTTGACATTTATTTTTACAATTGTTTAAGTGTTGTTTATAATCACTGATTAAAGCGTGCAGCATTTCAGTATTTACCACACAAAATCACATACAATTGTGTTTTTTTTAAATAATACACATAAATGGATTGTAGAGAACCAAAACTATACTACCTCTGGGGCAAGTATCTTTGCACAAAAAAACTAGATTTTAGGTTTTAAATTTGCGCCTAAAAATTCTACTCTATAAGTATGAAGAGAAAGTCTGCAAAGAGACATTCGTTGTGGGGTTCTATGTTTCCCGTATCGCCAACCAGAACACATTTGATTTTAGCCAGCACTTTTAATACTTTTTTGGGGAAACAGACAGAGCCCTATCACAACTGTCCAAAATTTCTTCCTCTGAGTGATACTGTTATTCGATAGCAGAACTGTCTTCACTGGCTATTGTAAAACCGTCTTTTTTGTCTATTTCTTGTTCTATATTACTGACAACTTCCTCCATCCACAGACTAACAATTTCATCAAACTCTGGAAATTTAAAACTGATACTTTCCTGTAAACACGTTTCGTACTTTACGGTTCCGCACACGTCCGTAGTTCAGGATGCACGCTCTCGCAACCTCCTCAGTCGGTGTAATATTGTCCTTCATACAGTGTAGTCGATGCACCATCAGTTCGTCATCAGCGGTGTTTGCAGTGCTGTTGAATGAAACCTGCTAGCAGATAATACTTGCTGTATGACTTTGGGCGCAGAGCGAGAGAGTGATACGGAAGCAGCGACAGTCTGACTGACTAAGCCAGGCGTCCCGTTTTATCATCTCTTGTGCAATGTGCTTCATCATCACAGAATGATACGTGATGTAAGAGCAGAGATAGATAGATAGAGAGAGAGAGACAGAGAGAGAGAGAGAGAAAGGGTTCCATTGTATAAATATACATTCACAGATGTGTTGTGAGAGTATGCTACAGTGATATCATTTGTATTTCATAATGCAGTTTTGTTTCGTTTGCATATTTAAGTAAACATTGGTAGAATGTAACCTTCCGATAAGTATATATGTGGCTGCATAATCAGCGTTAAAATTGCTACTGTTTACTCCTTTCATTATATATGTGTGTGTGCGTGCAGCAGATGTTATTGCTAGTGTTTTCATCCCAGCATGTCTGCCATGGGGGCTATGAATGGCCTTGTTGGTAAGGCAAGAAAACTGTGGTAGCGCCCCCTCTTCATAACAAAATAATTGCTAATACTTAAATATCAATTTTCATATTTATTTTCCCCGCTGGGTCTCCCTAGGGCAGCCACAGCCGTTGTATTGTTTTACGGTAGGGTTAATTTACATATAGTTTGGCGTAAGTGTTCATGCCCGAGGAGGGGAAACTACACAGTTCATAATCTGCAGGTATTACAAATGCCACAGGCAAAGATTAAGTGTCTATCATAAATAGTATCTCCCATGAAGCCCAAATAGCCTAAGGTAAAGGTAAGGGCTTACAGACTTACCGACACACAGCATCAGATGTAAAATATTTCATTCCAATGTGGCAAATACTAGGCTGTATTTACTGCATAATATAGTGTTTTAAATAATGGACTCACAATGCATGAGAAAGATGAAAGCCCAACATTAGTATCGGATATGCCTAACTTCTGAGTTAAGAGGCTGTCAGTTACGGCCACCGTACACTTTAGCCAGCGTTCTTAGACATCTCGAAACTTTAGTTGAAGATATAAATCTATATCTTCAAGTGAAGCTTGCTTGACACACACATCTTAGCGATCACGAGTGAATTACGAAACAAACTGCCATATTATTTGGCATTCACAGAGGAATGTACTTCATGCACCGGCAGCGCAAATGTGTTTGGGAAAGTATCTTAATTGGAAGATCGTAAATAATTGTACAAAACCTTGACGGAATGTTTCCTTGGTACAATGAGTTCCTATAATAAAGAGAAAGAACCGTGTATTACCTGATTACAAAATCAGTTGTGAACATCTAGACCACCATATAATATATATATATATATATGTATATATAATCATCATCTGTTATCTACTATATTAGCAGGTCCTTTGCCTCTCCATTTTCTGCGATCCATTGCTTCCTTCTTAAGGCTGCTGTATGTTGTACCGTCCATCATGTCATCCAGTATCTGGAATCTCTTCTTTCCTCGCTTCCTTTTCCCTTCTACATAACCTTCTAAAACTGTTTTTATCAGCCCGTCATTCTTTCTTAATATATGCCCAATCCAATTTCTTTTTCTTCTCTTTATTACATCTAGTAACTGTCTTTTCTCTCCCACTCTTCTCAGTACCTCTTCATTTTTTACTCTGTCCATCCAACTTATTCTTTCCATCTTCCGCCATGTCCAGATCTCAAAAGCCTCCAGCCTTTCTCTGTCTTTTTTCCTCATAGTCCATGGTTCAGCGCCATATAGAAGAACACTCCATACAAGACATTTTATGAGTCTCTTTCTGAGTTCTCTGTTCAGACCGCTGCAGAAGATTCTCCTTTTCTTATAAAACGCCTCTTTTGCCATTGCTATTCTTGTTATGATTTCTGTGGTGCACTTCCAGTCGGTGTCTATCCTGCTTCCAAGATACTTAAAATTTTGCACCTGTTCTAGTGTTTCTCCATTTAGCACAATTTTTATTTCCTTATTTCCTCCTCAAGTTATATATATACGAAGAGGTTGTGATAAGAAAAGATATGGGATGGTCACGTTAAATTATTGGCAAGAGTAATGGAAGACGTAATTTTACTGCATGCAAGACGCAGGTGTGACCAGTGACAGTTTTAGGAGTCCTTGTAATGTAAGCATGAGAAATTACATCAAAGGAATTCAGGGACGCGCTGCTAGGGTCGAACAGCTCAATATAGCCTGTACAAGTGTGTAACAGAAATATTTAGGAAACATAAGAATGATTCTCTGGAAGAAGACGCTGTTTTCGCGTAAAACCCTTGTAGGATGACAGTCACGCCAAACATCTTTTTTCCTTTCCCTTTTCTTTCTTCTTTAAGCAACACATCGCAATTTCACTATTTTATTGTTTATTTAAGCACAACCCAGGTTTCGTCTTTTACACCATTTTCAAGTACTTGGTTTTATGTCTTTAATACATATTGCAGTAAACGTGTAACATGTTAACTGTCCCGCAATATATGTTAAAGACGTGCGGCATAAAAGGCCGAAACCTGTGTTGTACTTAAATAAATAATAAAAAAGTTATGTGGTGGTATGACTGTTGCTCAGAAACAGCAAGAAAAGCCTTTTGTCTCCTCTATGATCTGTACCTGTTGGACTCATTGAGAAACAGATTGGTCCCTATGAACGCAGATACACAAGTGGATCTGGCTGGCACTGGATTGAACTGTATTAATAGAGCCGCCCAGGGTAGCCGCGCCGTCTTTGGGCGCCTTGAATCGGTTCGTGCGGCTTCCCCCCGTCGGAGGTTCGAGTCCTCCATCGGGCAACTGTGCGTTGTCATTAGCATAAGTTAGCTTATTTTATATTAAGTAGTGCGTAAGCATAGGGGCCGATGACTTCAGCAGTTTGGCCCCGTAGGAACTTACCACCACCATTGTATTAATAGAACGGCCGTCTTATGTGAGTCCCAGTTGCTGGTTCTTAAGCAAAGTGTTGAATTTTTAATAATTAGTAAGTGGTTAATCTATCTACTGAATTAAAAAGCCTGGTCGATCCTCTCCTGTTTTGATTACAATTACTCCTTTTGATCACACACTTAAACAAGGAAGCAGTAATTGAACGTGATTAATAAAATACAGAGTGAAAGGAAGTGATAATTATGAACACTGAAATAAATTTAAGACAGAACTAGGCTGATATATCAAAACTTTCAAGTAACAAGTGATTGCTCGACCATACCCGAAAGACGTGTGAAACCCACATTTAAACGACAAAGCTCGATCTGTTATTGGCGAGCCCTTGAATACCAGAGTCAGTGTTACATCACTGGCATAACCTAAAAGCAACACAATGAAAAACGCCTAACTGCTCTCCTTTCCTGATAGCCTGTAGTACCAGATATTCTCACCGTAGTTGACAAATAAGAGAGTAAAGTCTGGCACATGGGTGCGCTTGCTGCCAACCACTGGTACAAGTCAATGTGTGATTTGAGTACCTGTTCCTCTCTGTCCTCTCTGCTCCGCACAAAGACACGTGCAAAAGATACCGCACCAGTGAGAAGGGTCCACTAACCACCGGGCAATGATATATTTCGACATGTTTTATAAACCTTGGTAGAGTGCCCCACCTGATAAATATTTTAAAAATTATCCAGTGTGCTAGCTTCCCACATATGCAATTCTAAGAGCACCAACTTCCAAACTCCCACTCGTCAGAAATCTTTCTCGCCGCCCAATGAATTGTTTTGCCTCATTTGAACTTTCTAGAAAAAAGAACTGAACTCACGTTTACTGGTGAATTTTTAGATCACTCAGTGGGCTATCTTCTCACCTTGCGAGAGAGAGACAAACTCTCACTCTGCGTGTGTTGGCGCCTGGCTGTTGCCCTACTGCCCTGCAACAGGAGAGAAAGAAGTCTTAACAATAAACACCCACTGAGTTCCCACAAGAAAATATAGGTAAAATTTAAAATTGCCTGCATGACTGGAGTATTAACACAATGAATTAAAAGAGACACAACTTAGGTGTCGCCATTTGGTATTTCCTCACCGAGAAGACGTTTTTTAAACGTTGAAATCATAATAAAGAGTTTTCAGTAAACCTTCCAATTAGCATTTGACTGGCTGTTTACTCTTTCTACAAGAAGTAGAGATAAAAATCAGCTTGGCACATTCCAGTTGTCTACTAAAAGCGTAAATAGCGAAAACTACTTTCTACCAATGTTCCTTGGGCACAGGGGTCGACTTATCAAAAATAATTTGTTCTGCACTTGATGGGAGTGCAGCACGGTTAATTATACTGGGGGCTTCAGCCAGAGTCTTGGACGGCATAATGCGTGGGTCAAAGTTTGTGGAATCTTCACCGCACCAGCTTACCAGAGCTGCGGCGGACAATATAGGACCCGTGAACTCTTACCTGGTGGTCAGTGCCATAGCGCCATCACTTGTTCCAAGCAGCCTAATGCTTAAAACTTATTCTCTCCAGGAAGCTATGGGGACGGTCAGTTGCCGGCTTTGTCCCTCCTACCGAGTGACCTATCTAACGTACCATCAAATTCGTTCGACACAACGGATATGGACAGGCAGTTAACTACACAGATAGACTGAAATTAAACATTGTTAGCGGCTTGATCCTGGCAGTCGCCGATATCACTCATATTATCAGTATCAGATGTTCAACAACTGGTAGAGACGTGGTACAGATTACAACTGAACTAAGAGCAATGATGCACGAGACTTGGAAGTCCGCCACGTGGCTAACGTTTTCCACCCTGTTGAGTAAATTTATAGATCTGTATTCGGTGAAGATTGTGTGACAAATATGCCTCCACTGACGTCTCTCCCCTGTCGGGCACATGAGAAAGCTAGATTAGTATGCGAAAAGGAACAAATATAAAGACTATTGAAATGATAATTAAATGGACACCCTAGCTGCAAACAGGCGTTCATGTAATTCATAGGGGACATGTTCAAAATGTGTGCCCCGACCGGGACTCGAACTCGGGATCTCCTGCTTACATGGCAGACGGTCTATCCATCTGAGCCACCGCGGGCACAGAGGACAGTGCGTCTACAGGGACTTATCCCTTGCACGCTCCCCGTGAGATCCACATTCCCAACATGTCCACACCACTACATTCGTAGTGCACCTAATAGATGTTTGCCCATCATACTCATTACTCGTGGCAGATTAATCTACCAAGTCCCGTACGAGTTCGGGCACAGCGTGTGCGTTCGCACAAGAAGGCAATGGCCGGGAAGCCATATTTTAAGTATATATGACGGTAGTATCTGTTTCGGGAACAGATACTACCGTCATATGTATAAAGACTATTTTTTCGTGCTCAGTAAACAAATAGAACAGGATCAACAAAATTGATACGACGAAGTGTCCGCTGTGCGTTGTAGACTGGATTACGGCATATTTATGCAGATGCAGGTTGATATGGGATTTCTGCATACTGTGAGTGTGCATGGCCAAGAGAACAATACGGGACATCAACTTGATCTGTGGATAAGTGTGGACGACCTACTCGATCAACACACTCGTACAAGTTACAGTGATTAAACGTTTAACTGTGGATTTACTAGCTGATGGCGAACCGTTGAGGAGTAGGACTTGTACGGGTTGAACATTAATAAAACCGAGAAAGTGTAGGGACGGTTCCTCACTGGAAATGACAAAAAAAATGTCATATGAATGGCATCATTGCCATGGTAGATGACATTGACGAATGAAAGTTGCTCTACATATACATCTACATGTCCATGGTTACTCTGCAATTTACACTTAAGTGCCTGTCAAAGGGCTCATCGAACCATTTTCATACTACTCCTCCACCATTCCACTCTCGAATGACGCTTGGGGAAAAGGAACACCTAAATCTCTCCGTTCGAGCTGCGATTCTCTTATTTTATTATGATGATCATATCTCCCCTACGTAGGTGGGTGTCAACAAAATATTTTCGCGTTTGGAAGAGAAAGTTGGTGATTGAAATTTCGTAAACAGATCTCGCCGCAAAGAAGACCACCTTTGTTTCAGTGGATGCCACCCCAACTGGCGTATCATATCAATTACACTATTGTGCGATAACACGAAAAGAGCTGCCATTCTTTGCACTTTTTCGATGCCGTCCGTTAATCCTACCCGGTAAGGATCCCACACCGCACAGCAATATTCCAGCAGAGGACGCACAAGTGTAATGTAGGCTGACTCTTTAGTGAGTTTGTCGCATCTTCTATATGTTCTGCCAAGAAAGGGCAGTCTTTGTTTCGCCTTCCCCACAATATTATCTATGTGGTCTTTCCAATTGAAGTTGCTCGTAATTGTAATTCCTAGGTATTTAGTCGAAGTGACAGTCCACAGTTTTGTGCGATTTATCGTGTACCCAAAATTTATCGGATTTCTTTTAGCACCCATGTGGATGATCTCGCACTTTTCTTTGTTTAGTGCCAATTGCCACTTTTCGCACCATACAGAAATTCTCTTCTGATCATTTTGTAATTGGAATTGATCGCATTATGATTTTACTAGAGGGTAAATTACAGTGTCATCTGCAAACAATCTAAAGGGGCTGCTCAGATTATCTCCTAGATCATTTATGTGAATCAGGAACAGCAGAAGACCCATGACACTACCTTGCTGAACGCCAGATATCACTTCTGTTCTGCTCGATGATTTACGGTCTATAACTACGAACTGTGACCCATCTGAGAGGAAATCACAGATCCGGTCACACAACTGAGACGGTACTCCATATGCACCCAATTTGATTAATAGTCGCTTGTGGGGAACAGTATCAAAAGCCTTGTGGATATCTAGGAATATGAGATCCCTTGTCGACAGCACTCATTACTTCACGGGAGTAAAGAGCTAGCTGTGTTGTTTCTGAATCCGTGTTGGTTATGTATCAATAAGTCATTTTCTTCAAGGTGATTCATAATGTTCGAGTGCAGTATATGCTCCAAAATCCTACTGCAAATTGAGGTCAGTGATACGGGTCTGTAATTCGGTGGGTTACTCCTATTTCCTCTCTTGAATATTGGTGTGACCTGTGCTACTTTCCAGTCCTTAGGAACAGACCTTTCGTCAACTGAGTGGTTGTGTATGATTGTTAACAAAGGCGCTATTGTGTCGCCATACTCTGAAAGGAACCTCATTGGTATACCATTTCGACCGGAAGACTTGCCTTTCTTAAGTGATGTGAGTTGTTTCGCAACACCTAAAATATCTACGTTTATGCCACTCATGCTAACAGCTGTTCTGGTTTCGAATTCTGGAATATTTACTTCGTCTTCTTTCGTGAAGGAATTACGGAAAACTGTATTTAGTAACTCCGATTTAGTGGCACCATCATCGGTAACATTTCCATCACTAGCGCGACCACGTGCCGTGTGCTGCAGGCTGTGTAGTTGACGCAGTGCACTGTAAGCAGCGGAATGGTCCGGTATTCAAATCGAGAACAAACCGAGACGGCTTTTGTGTACAGCGAAGCAGATGGAAACGGTCTTGACGCACCATGACTGTACCAAACAGGTAGCTTCACAGAAGCGAACCACATGACTCAACATTTCAAGTCCTTTTTAGACGTCTGTGATCATGGATCCTTTCAGAGAGATCAACGTGGAGGGACGCGGCGGTCTGTGTGTACACCAGATTTTGAGAACCGGATTCTGCATGATATTGAGACGAATCCGAGTAAAAGCACTAGACAAGTGCCCTACCAATATGGTTTAAGCTAAGGTACGATTATGCGTATCCCGCATGACAACCGCAACTACCCCTATCACCTACAACCAGTGCAAGGATTGTCAGCAACAAATTTCCCTCTACTGGAAGCATTTTGTTTCTGCACATCACAATTATGGGATTTCTGTTATCAGTCCTCTTTAGCGATCAAGCAACCTTTGCCAAAAATGGCATCATCAATCAGTGTAATCGTCATCGTGGGCTACGGACGATCCCGGGGAATTGTTGACGCGTCTCATCAGCATCGGTTCAGCATCAGTGTGTGGGCAGGGGCTCTTGGATCGGTTACTATTCCACAACGCCTTCACGGATGAATGCACTTGGATTTCCTGCGGAATACTATGCCTGGGCTGACTGAGAGTGTGCCTTTTGCAATACGACTGGTTATGTATTTCCTGCACGATGGAGCACCACCCCACTTCTGCACTACAGTTCGCCGACTTTTCAACAGCGGACGTTAGATAGGATGCTGAAGCCTTGTAGTATGGCACTGGATTTTTACCTCTGGGGGTATCTGAAAAGCCTCGTGTATGCTGAACCAATTCCTGATGTGGAGACCTTTCAATAGTGCTCACGATGCCTGAGTCGCTATTCGTAGAGAGGCCGGAACTTGCGAAAGAGTGCAACAATCCATGATGCGACTGTGAATGCATGCCTTGCACCCCACGGAGCAAACTTTCAACATATTTTGTGACGTGGGTACGATGTAGCTCTGTACTGTGTGCCGGGACGATTTTTTGTCGTTGCACGCACACTGTCCATTTCCGGAGACATGTTCATAGGACCTTTTTTCCTTCATTTCCAGTCAGGAGTACGCCCCTGCAGTTTGTCGGTTTTATTAATGTTCACTATGTATAAGAAGGCGAGGTAGATACAAATACGTATAATTCGGAATTCCTTTGTGTTGTAACTTGTTGTGACCGCGACCGGAACGGTCGCGGTGTGGCCAAGAAAGCGCGGCGGGGCCAAACGGAGAGCAGCCCGTTCACAAACAAACGAACGGAAAGGACGGACACGAAACAACGACGGACGATGGAGAGAGAACTTACGACGACAACACGCAAGAAGCAACGGCGTGACAGAGACAACCAAACGAATGCAAGACGTCCACGAGTAATGAAGACAAAGAACGATAAACAAGCTGTCTGTTGTCGAGGCGATGTGTCAAGACTCACGCAACGATTAGACTCGCTGGCTGAGCATTTTTTTTTGTTTATTGTTAATTTCACAGCTGATACAGGTGGGCCAGCAGCGGCATATTACGCCGCTCTTCTGCTACAGATAAAACTAACGATACAAAAGAAGATAATCGCAGAACACACAGGGTGGATATACAAACGTAGACATACAAAATTCACGGGCGCAGAGTCCAAAATAAAAATGTTCAGACACATGGACACGCACAGAGATGACAGATGGCACACGCGAACGTTGGAGCACAAACGAATAAACACTAGACGATGATCGGCGCGCGAAAGTTCACAATACGTGTGCGAGTCCGGGGACCTGCCAAAAGGGGAAAAAGGGGGGGGGGGGGCGGGCGGGCTGGCAGAGGGAGAGGCCGGCTCTTAAATACTGTGGTGTCACCGCCAGACACCACACTTGCTAGGTGGTAGCCTTTAAATCGGCCGCGGTCCGTTAGTATACGTCGGACCCGCGTGTCGCCACTGTCAGTGATTGCAGACCGAGCGCCACCACACGGCAGGTCTAGAGAGACTTCCTAGCACTCACCCCAGTTGTACAGCCGACTTTGCTAGCGATGGTTCACTGACAAATACGCTCTCATTTGCCGAGACGATAGTTAGCATAGCCTTCAGCTACGTCAATTGCTACGACCTAGCAAGGCGCCATTACCAGTTTATATTGAGATTATAATTCATGTATCAACAAGAGCGATGTTCTCCAATTATGAATTAAAGTTAAGTATTCAAGCATCTACGTTCTTTTCTTGATAGAATACTTACTTTATCTGTTCCAGACCTCACGCCAGTCTGCGTGAGCTTAAACGCGTGCATATCGGCCTCCTCTAGCAACACGGTGTTGGCTCTTCTGCCAACACATCAAATATTCTATCGGGGGCGCCGATTTTGGCAGCTGGAAACACGTGCTGCACTGTGGCCTTGGTAGCACCGTGGGATATTTGAGGCGGGGAGCGAAAAAGTAGCCCGCCCATATGCTCACATCGGAATGGCGCATATGAGCAGTGGTAGTATTACCAATACCATAAATTTTGCCTTCCTCTGTATTAAATTTTATTATCTTTGGGTAGTGTTTCGTTTTTCACCATTTAAACGCTCCAGCTTTCTTCGTTAGTACATTATACTTTTCTGTTATATATATCTGTATAGTTTTGTTTTGTTTTTCTTCTGTCAAGAAAAATGCATA
The DNA here is from genome assembly GCF_021461385.2 of Schistocerca piceifrons. NCBI lineage: Eukaryota > Metazoa > Arthropoda > Insecta > Orthoptera > Acrididae > Schistocerca > Schistocerca piceifrons. The sequence goes on from NC_060139.1 coordinate 52,233,012, forward strand.
CTTCGGTAATTGGTGAGCCATTGCCCGCGATGTTTTCAGATCGCAAGAAGAGACACAGGGTAGTGAATAAGGGAGCAAGGAATATTATAAAATCATGTAATTAAGAAGCAAAGGAGGAAAGTAAAACAAGGTTATCTTCTCGCTGCCTAGTATGCTGGCGTATCTGTAAGATCTCTAACAAAAATTTGGAAAGGGATAATGTCCACAGTTGTGACCTCGTTGTGCTCCTGGTAAAAAGGGTCCAAGATCTGAAGTATAGACGTCTCACTGTGATTACTTGGATATGGGTGTAATACGATACACTGTACTACATGCATGTGAACATCACATTTCCTCTGCAAGCAAGAAACAGTCGAAAAGCAGTCACAAATAACAATGTTTTAATTGGTTCGCTGTGATGAGAAAAAGCATTTCAATAGTTACATGCACATTATCAGCATTAATAAACTAATTATACAACCGGCTCCACAAATGAAGACAATGACCGGTATTATTACGAAAGTAGGAATATCCTAAAAGATTGTCATGATTAGATGTATTTAATTTGTTGAAATGTACTGCTGACAAAGGCGGATCTACTTTCTTTACAATGTTTTTCGAACTCCGGCTCACAAGGCACACATGCATTCCTGTCTCGCGAATTATCCTCCGCTGCTGACAATACACTGACCATTGTGTTGTGCGACAGATCAATTGCTTATTTTTCTTAATAACAACTATTCTGAAACTTCCTGGCAGATTATAACCGTGTGCCGGACCGAGACTCGAACTCGGGACCTTTGCCTTTCGCAGGCAAGTGCTCTACCCACTGAGCTACCGAAGCACGACTCACGCCCCGTCCTCACAACCTCACTTCTGCCAGTACCTCGTCTCCTGCCTTCCAAACTTTACAGAAGCTCTCCAGGAAACAACTATTTTATTCGCGATCTCACATTATCAGCTTGGCAAGCCTTGGGTGAGTAACCTGTATCTGGTATGTGACTATCATTCCACCTGAAGGAACGCTCGTCAGTATTTTAATACTTTTCAGATCAAGAGAAGGAATAAAATCCTTTGGTAAGTTTCCATTCTAGTCAAAAAATGGTTCAAATGGCTCTGCGCACTATGGGACTCAAATGTTGTGGTCATAAGTCCCCTAGAACTTAGAACTACTTAAACCTAACTAACCTAAGGACATCACACACATCCATGCCCGAGGCAGGATTCGAATCTGCGACCGTAGCGGTCGTGCGGTTCCAGACTGTAGCGCCTTCAACCGCTCGGCCACTCCGGCCGGCCCATTCTAGTCGCTCAGTGTTAAAAATACGTTAGGTTACGGGGATTCCACCCAAAATTCCAACAGAACTGGTAATCTTTTACTGTGTGAGTTGTTAAACTTTTCTCATTCGAAGAAGCATCACCATTTATGAGTAACGACCACATTTGTCTTGGTGACGAGTTTAATTGTACTTCCTATGTCAGAGTGTAATTTGCCAAACTCATCGCACAGCAGCTATTGCGACAGAATCCCGAAACGGAGTGCCTCATTAAACATGTAATTGGCAATCACAGAGCTCAATAGCTTACGAAAAACCTCATAGTGTCAGTTTGCAGTAACATAAATGAAGAAACTTCATGTTTATTTTCATACTAGGAACCTCTTGTTTCGCTAGCTGTCGATAACTCTTAAACAATTACAGTCACTGGAGTGAAGTAAATAAAAAGGGAAGTACTGATATATCGCCATAGATAAGAAAGTTCAGTGTGTTTAAGAATTGGCAAAATAGCCTCCTCCTTGTGTGCTGTCATTCGCCAAACGTTCGTTCCGATGTCTAGAGCAGTTTAGGAGATATGAGAGAGTATTTCACTCTTGCGGGCGTGAGATCGGAGGTGAGCGCCCTGAATAGTATCCATTTTCTCCAGATCGGAGGCACATAGAGACCTCCTCCCAAGTCTAAACAAAAATTCAACACGTTAGCTAAATTTCATACGCAGCTACATTTAGTGTAATACGCACCAAGCGCAAAATCATAGCGACCCCTAATTTTCGTTGCAAACTTTTTGAAGTTTTCCGTAGTATCTTATTAAAATGTGTACATCACCATAAGAATGGCCATTAGCGAGATGACGGGCAATTCGCCACGAAGCTGACATATAACGCTGCAAGTAAGGCAAAAATCAAATATTTTCAGGTGAATGGTTTCTGTAAAATCGTTTGAGAAAGATAACAGGTCGCGCGCGCTTCGGTTCTGTCAGCGCAGAGCGTCGCCAGTCGGCGCGTGCGAAATTAGTGTACGCGTCGCAGTATTCGCTGGACCCGCGCGACTCGTGCGGCACGTGGGTGACGCGCTGTAGTGCCGTGTGACGTCACACGTGCTATACGCGTCTCAACTTGCGCCTAGCGTCAATGCGGACCAGGACGCTCGCGCTGCCACAGCTTACGGCGCGATGGTGCAGGGACCTCTACGGGTCTTCGACGTCCATGACGTCTGGCGTGGATTCAAATTCCGCGGCGCGCGGTACCAGACTTTAAGCGAACAAAATATAGCTGGCGAAATACTGCATGAAGGTAGAGGAGCTAATTATCCCTGCTTGACAGCCTGAGGTAAAAATAAAAGTCGGTAGAGATTTCGCGGAATTGATTATAGACATACGATAGAGCGACATTAGAAATTCAATACAACAGGACCGAGGTCGAAGTTAACTCTGCAGATCTCGGTCTAAATGTGGACAAGGTGGCGTCATACTTCTATCAGCTTTATATGAGGTTTCGTTGGTCTTGGGAACAATTATTGTTCAAAGTGGCTGGCTTTGTATCCACGACGCAGTGAAGGTGCCGCCTGGTGGATATATCCCCACTAATGAGGATCGGTCTGTAGGATGTTATGTCATAATACGTACAGCACCGCAGATGGCGTACGCAATTCCTAACAAGATGGAGCATCACATTCTAGCGATTTGTGTATGTGTATGCGACAGTATCAACAATGTCAGGTGTTTTGGAGTTCGTTTTAAGTCCAAAAGTAGCAGCTATATGAAGTATTTAGACGAAATATGAGATTTTCGAACGGTTATTACGATATGTTATGAATCGTACCTGAAATTATACAAATTGCAAGTGACATGAAATGATGTTCCAAATTATGAACTACTCGTTAAACTAAGTCTTCCTCGACCGACGTTGTAAATGACTTTTCTTCTGGTTTTTACACGAGTAATTCTGGAACTAATTATTGTCTCCCTTTGTACGCTAATAATATAACTATAAAATTTTTCATGTATTGCTTAACATATAAACTGAACAGAAGCAGAGTTTCAGACAACGTTAATCACAGATGCGTCTTTTGATAACTGACATTTGATCTGAGGATGAATTCAGACACGCGAAAACGTATGTCATTTCAATTAGAGCTGCTGTTTTCATTATCCATGCTCGTACAGCTGCGGTCAGTTTACACGTTCATGATAACCAGGCAAATTTATTCTTAGAGATAGTTTGCCTCATCGCAAGGATAAAATCGGCAGCTTTGAAGAGTCATGGCAAGCATTAGTTGAGTTTCAATATGCTGAGCTTAACATTTTACTTTTATATAGTTTTTTGTTGGTCTTTCTGTATTTAATGATAATGTTTTATTGGGGTGACATGAAGAACAGATAAACTCTTCATTATTATATCATTGATTTATGTTTGTTGTTTTGATCCATAATTTATGAACACAAGATTAAGTTACCTTAGGGATAACAGCTTAATTGCTTCAATATGCTGTACCTTCGAAAATAATCTTAAACCTGATGCGAGCGCAAGTTTCAGTCATCTTTTTTCATCAGATGAGTGTATAGGCGAGGCAACAAACTGAGAGATGTTGCAGACTCCTTGCAGGACACTGTCGACAACTTGCACATGCTTGGAATCCATAAAGTCAACGAAGACTGAATCGTGGCGACTTATTAGAAATCTCTTAAGGAATCAACGGAGGCAACATAGCACATCAGTGTTGGCAGAGCTTCAGAAATAGCCCGACCAATACTAGAGTGGGGAGTCCTTATTAAATAGGCCAATAGAAAGACTTCAAGAACCCGGTGCCATGATAGTAACAGGCCGTTAAATCCTATACGAAAGTGCAGCATAAATAATTGGGGAACTTCAGTGTGTATTATGGTAAAAAGACGACTCGGGTATAAGTTTTGTTGTTACGGTAATGTAAAAACTTGCGCTGGAGAAACCAACGTTTCGGCCACGGTTACAGTGGCTTTCTTCTAGGTAGACCTGTAGACCGAGAAGGAGCCCGTTGCAAACAGTGGGCCAAATTTTGGTTTCCCTAGCACATATTTTTACATTACGACACTGTACCGTAACTAGGAAACCTTTACGTCAAGTGACTTTAGCCGCAGAAACCTAAGGAATTATACAAAGAAAAACTAATTCTCTTGACGCTTTGAGTGGTTTTAGTAAACCTGCATTCAAAGAAGTCGGCGTGACAGCTGTATTGGGACAACCGCCTATGTCCAGTACCCATCATGAGAATAAGAGACTAGGACAAGTTCAGAGGAGTAAAAATGGTAGAGGAACAACGTATTCATATTTGTAAAATTATTAGGGAAAAATAAACCACTTTTGTTATGAGACATAAATATAAAAAGTACAATGTTTCTCAGCAAGGGGTTTTAGAATTGATGTCGATGGACTTCCTTAGTCCAAAGCTTACAGTACCTTTCAACGCGCATATATTAGGATCCTGTTGCAAATCGTGTGTTACCCATCAGCCTAGATACCGCAAATTTCTTCCTTTACGCTGCTTACGACAATCCCGTCCGTATGCTATCAGTATTACCATACCTTCCTGCGTGAAGTAATACGGGAAACTTTGGAGAATGTCGCGCTAGCAGTGAGGCAAGTGCAGTCGGTCCAACACGACTGACTGAGCGAGGTGGCGTAGTGGTTAGCACAAAGGACACGCATTTGGGAGGACAGCGGTGCAAACCGGCGTGTGGCCATTTTGATTTAGATTTTCCCGGATTTGCCTTAATTGCTTCAGGTAAATTCCGGGATGGTTCCTGTGAAAGGGCACGACCGACTTCTTTCTCCATCCTTCCCTAATCCTATGGGACCGGTGACCCCGCTGTTTTGTCCTCTCCCCAGGTTCAAGCAAACAAGCAACATGACGGGATCCCACCACATCCTGTCGCTGATGTCAGGGAACCTTTACCCCAAGACCTGGATTCGGTGGGGTTAGCCAGTGATGTTGTTACATCGTTCTCCCGATATCATTCCTACAGATTTCTTATTGGGGTGGGAATGAGATGTTTGGTGTACGAGCCACTGATACGCATCACCCCGCTTCCCAGAACTCCTGCTGAAGATAGACGTTGTATCACAGACACAGTCCCTTTGACTGTTCAGAGATGTCATTAAACCCGCCCAAAGAGAAGCACCTATTAGATGGAGAGGGTCCGACAGCCGATCAATTCCACTCATTCCACCAGGTAGGAGGTACACGGCTCGTGTTGTCTGTAGTTCATCCACGCCTATACGGTGAATACTGCGGTCCGATCGCTTCCGCATTGTCACTTTGTGCCAGGAAGGGCTCTCAGCAAGGGAAGTGTCCAGGCGCCTCGGAGTGAACCAAAGCGATGTTGTTCGGACATGGAGGAGATACAAAGAGGCAAGGACTGTCGATAACATGTCTCGTTGAGGCCGCTCAACGGCTACTACTGCAGTGGATGACCGCTACCTACGGATTGTGGCTGGCAGAAACCCTGAGAGCAATGCCAGCATGTTGAATAATGCTTTTCCTGTACCCACAGGACGTCGTGTTACGACTCAAACAGTGCGCAGTAGGCTGCATGATGCGCAGCGTCACTCCAGACGTTCATGGCGAGGTCCATCTTTGCAACTATGGCACCAGATGCGCCCGACAACGTGCCGAAAGGACGGCTCAGAATTGCTATCACGTTCTCTTCACCGATGAGTGTCACATATGCTTTCAACCAGACAATCGTCGGAGAAGTGTTTGGAGGAAACGTGGTCAGACTGAACGCCTTAGACACACTGTCCAGCGAGTGCAGCACGGCGAAGATTACTTGCTCTTTCGGGGTGGCATTATTTGGGGCCGACGTACGCCGCTGGTAGTCATGGAAGGCGCCGTAACGGCTGTACGATACGTGAATGCCATCCTCCGACCGACAGTGCAACCATATCGGCAGCACATTGGCGAGACATTCATCTTCATGGACGACAATTTGCGCCCCCATCGAGCACATCTTGTGAGTGACTTCCTTCAGGACAACGACATAGCTTGAATAGTGTGGCCAGCATGTTCTCCAGACATGAGCGCTATGGAACATGCCTGGGATAGATTGAAAAGGGCTGTTTATGGACGACGTGACCCACCAACCACTCTCAGGGATCTACGCCGAATCGCCAATTAGTAGTGGGACAATCTGGACCAACAGTGTCTCAATGAGCTTGTGGATAGTGTGCCACGACGAATACAGGCATGCATCAATGCAAGAGGACGTGCTACTGGGTATTAGAGGTACCGGTGTGTACAGCAATCTGCACCACCACCTCTGAATGTCTCGATGTATGTAAAACATGCCATTTGTGATTTTCATGAGCAATAAAAAGGGCGGAAATGATGTTTATGTTGATCTGTATTCCAATTTTCTATTCAGGTTCCGGAACTCTCGGAATCGAGGTAATGGAAAACGTTTTTTGATGTGTGTAGATACTGCATCGGAGCTGTCTTCTCGGTTTGATGAAGGTGTAACCATCACTCGTAAAATATCAGGTTGTTTTGAAAATTTTAGACAGTCATTAGCGCGTAGATGCCAGTTGTGCGTTAATATAAACGGACGACGTTATCAGGAAAACCTCTAGAACAATATCCGTCACACGGAAGTCTGAATACCGTATCTGAACATCACTGGTGTCATGATTTCCATGAAACTGTAACGAGTAAGTGGAGCAACTTAATCCTGTATACGATCAGTTTTCCTACTCTGAATACACGAACAAATAAGAAGGAACATTGATTGGCTTAGTAGGAAGTATTGTACGCCATGGAGTGTACGGTGGCTTATGCAAAGTTCTTGTGGACGTAGTTCTAGCGCACTAGTTAGATAACCACGTACCTCCAAGGACGGCGATTGCCAACACACAACGCGATGATGGATAAAACCGACAGTAAGCGACAACGCACTCGAGCGTTGTTTTTATTAACGTTTGTGACAATTGGGCCTAAGGTCAGGATAATACCTGTATATACGAGCTGAATGGAATAGATGCATTGACGAGTCAGGATATTACCATTACCCGCATAATAGTGTGTTGACCCACCTTTTGTAAGCAATACGGATGCAGTTCTGCTCGACATCGATTAGACGTGTCTTTGGTATGTGTCGGGATACATGTTACCAGTTACCTACTCATAGACTGCATGATTTCCATGAACTACGGGTCGGTGGCTTGAAAGTGCGTAGCTGCCCCTCGATAGCGCCCCAGAAGTACTACATGATGGAGAAGACATCAAGCGCGGAGAGACGCAAGTGTACTGCAATAATATTCATATAAAGTCAGTACCATTCTCATATTATGTGATCTGATTGTTAATATGTAAAATTCTCCAAAGTTTCGGCAAGTGTTGGAAATGGGTGAAATCTTCTTTTCATGTTTACTTCACCAAGCCATCGACTACATTTATAAGGGTTGCAAAATGAAAATATGTTGTAAGATTTACGAAAAAAAATTGAATTTACCTTTATTTAATTATCTTGTCGGTAAAGATGGCATGAAATAAATGTGGAGTAAACCTGCGCTTGTTAAAACACCATAAATTAATGCCATTGCAAATATAGCTTAGGAGAAAACGTGTACGCAAAATTATAAGCTGATCTGTGACAGCAAATTATAGTATGTCTTGTAGCAGCTTTTGCTGTCGATAGGCTTGGGTTACAGAAAATGAAGGTTTCCTATATCTGGCTAGTTGTTATTGAGAGAGGATTTATGTTGTAATAAATGCGACAGAGAATGTTCTTTGAATTGTACTGTTCTGTTGACACAATTCTGAAAGTCAGATCGAATCTCATTGTATTTCGTGGTACGAGGAAAAACCAAAGCAGCCTTAGAATTGTTTTTTCTACGGAACAGTAATTATGTAAAAAAATTCGCTAGAGTCTCGATTCTTCTCTAAGTGGAGACAGAACATATAGATCTTATGATCGCTAAGAGAAAATGAATGGCCGACGGGAACCGTATCCTGGTTTAGTCCCTGATGCATAAAACATGATCTCTGTTATCTGTCGAAAACAGATCTGCCGTAGGCTTCCGTCCCTTCAGGGGCTGTTTTTCATGGATCTCATATTCAAATAATATTGGCCCTAATGATATCACATCTGCCTACTTAGGAGATCGATGGTTCCACGCTGCAGTAAACCCATAAAGTAAAAGCATTACAAGGCGAGCCGGCCGAAGTGGCCGTGCGGTTCTAGGCGCTGCAGTCTGGAACTGCGAGACCGCTTCGGTCGCAGGTTCGAATCCTGCCTCGGGCATGGATGTGTGTGATGTCCTTAGGTTAGTTAGGTTTAACTAGTTCTAAGTTCTAGGGGACTAATGATCTCAGAAGTTGAGTCCCATAGTGCTCAGAGCCATTTGAACCATTTGAACCATTACAACGCGACTTCCGATTCGTTTTCTTAATCAAGAGATAAAGAACTTAAAAAAATAAAAAAGTTTACACAGATCTGGAAACTACAGTAAGTTAGTGTAGATATTGTTGCATGCGAGACATGACAAAAAAGTTACAATACTGATGGTGCAAATTGCTGTACTTACCAAATGCATTCGCTCAGTGGTTGTCGGCTTCAAAGTAGCAACTTTGTGAGTCCATCGACGCCTACTTATGTTCCTAAAACATTCTGCACGTTGTTTTTCATGAGGTTGCACCCTTTGGGGCGTTTTGTACCCCTTAAGAGTGAAGCTGGGCACGGACGAAAAAAAATACGTATTGCGTTATTTTGCTATCCCTATACACCCGCCAACTTTCACCAAGATGTGTTGTTCAGACATGGGAATGTTCTCTTGTGAGTCGACCTTCAATCGGCCCGCGTGGTTGTGTACGCAGGAGTGGCGCCCGTTCATTACCCATTTGTCGTCTCCCTGTCAACGAATGTGGAAGCACAGTGATTCTTAAGTTTAGTCTACACACTACTGATTTCGGAAATCCGTATTGTTGTGTGATCTCCGACATACTATGACTCATGTATCTTGCACCGATTGTCCTACCACGTTGCAAGTCTGTTAACTCGCAACGTGCGGCCATGTTGACTACACTCTTGCTTGTAACCGGAGACAACGAGATACATGGGCCCTTTGGGGCACGTAACAGCACGTGGCACTACTTGTCCCATGAGCTGTAGTGACCGTCTCCAGCGGGGAAGGAATTACTACACACATCAAAGAAGATTGGAATGCTGATATGACATAAACACGTTTCAGCCCTTTTTATTGCTCATGAAAACCACACATCGCGTGTTGTAACACCATACACGGCTCGTGTTCATCCCATTAATCGTTTGTCATCTTCTACTACGGTAGTGCCACATTGTTTTCTTATTCCATTGACTGGCGTCACTAACTTCCTGACACTTACTTGCTCGTGAGTGGCAGCAGCAGCTCGCATTGATATGCGCACTCTCTTATCCTCTCTGGAGTGACCGGTAGTATTTCCAGGACGTCGTGTATCGGGTAGTCAGTGAGTGGGAGACGCACCAGCAGGGCAGTTACGATGGAGCAGCAGTACGTAAGCCACCCAACGGTGTGTGGCGGAGGGCACTTTACGTGCCACTGCCATTACCTCCCTTTCCTGTTCCAGTCGCGTATCATTCGCGGGAAGAACGACTGCCGGCAAGTCTCCGTGCGCGCTCGAATCTCTCTAATTTTACATTCGTGATCTCCTCGGGAGGTATAAGTAGGGGGAAGCAATTTATTCGATAACTCATCCAGAAACGCACCCTCTCGAAACCTGGACAGCAAGCTACACCGCGATGCAGAGAGCCTCTCTTGCAGAGTCTGCCACTTGAGTTTGCTAAACGCCTCCGTAACGCTATCACGGTTACCAAATAACCCTGTGACGAAACGCGCCGCTCTGCTTTGGATCTTCTCTGTCTCCTCTGCCAACCCGACCTGGTACAGATCCCACACTGATAAGCAATAGTCATGTATAGGTCGAACGAATGTTTTGTAGGCCACCTCATTTGTTAATGGACTACATTTTCGAAGGACTTTTCCAATGAATCTCAACCTGGCACCCACCTTACCAACAATTAATTTTATATGATCATCCACTTCAAATCGTTCTGTACGCATACTCCCAGATATTTTACAGAAGTAACTGCTTCCAATGTTTGTTCCGCTATCATATAATCATACAATTAAGGATCCTTCTTTCTACATATTCACAATACATTACATTTGTCTATGTTAAGTGTCAGTTGCCACTCCCTGCACCAAGTGTCTATCCGCTGCAGATCTTCCTGCATTTCGCTACAATTTTCTAATGCTGCAACTTCTCTGTATACAACAGCATCACCCGCGAAATGCCGCATGGAACTTCCGACACTATCTACTAGGTCATTTATATATATTGTGAAAAGCAATGGTCCCATAACACTCCCCTGTGGCACGACAGAGGTTACTTTAACGTTGTAGACGTCTCTCCATTGATAAAAACATGCTGTGTTCTGTTTGCTAAAAACTCTTCAATCCAGCCACACAGCTGGTCTGATATTCCGTAGGCTCTTACTTTGTTTATCAGGCGTCAGTGCGGAACTGTATCGAACGCCTTCCGGAAGTCAAGGAAAATGGCATCTACCTGGGAGCCTGTATCGAATATTTTCTGGGTCCCATGAACAAATAAAGAGAGTTGGGTCTCACACGATCCCTGTTTCCGGAATCCATGTTTCCAGAAATGACATGATACGCGAGCAAATAACATGTTCTAAAATTCTACAACAGATCGATGTCAGAGATATAGGTCTATAGTTTTGCGCATCTGCTCGACGACCCTTCTTGAAGACTGGGACTACCTGTGCTCTTTTCCAATCATTTGGAACCTCCCGTTCCTCTAGAGACTTGCGGTACACGGCTGTTAGATGGGGGCAAGTTCTTTCGCGTACTCTGTGTGGAATCGAATTGGTATCCCGTTAGGTCCAGTGGACTTTCCTCTGTTGAATGATTTCAGTTGCTTTTCTATTCCTTGGACACTTATTTCGATGTCAGCCATTTTTTCGATCGTGCGAGGATTTAGAGAAGGAACTGTGAAACAGCTTTGGAAAAACGTATTTAGTATTTCAGCTTTACGCGTGTCATCCTCTGTTTCAATGCCATTATCATCCTATACTGTCTGGACACGTTTTTTCGATCCACCTACTGGTTTAACATAAGACCAGAACTTCTTGGGATTTTCTGTCAAGTCGGTACATCGAATTTTACTTTCGAATTCACTGAACGCTTCACGCATAGCCCTCCTTACGCTAACTTTGACTATCGAGCCTCAACTGTTTACATTTCTTCACTTAATCCAGATTGTAGCTTTTGGACATTCCCGCGAGCAACAACGTATGTGTATTTAAGTCGGCTAAGATTCCAGCCGTCTTCCTGTGAAATTTAATTTAATTTATTTCTTGTTATGGAAGTTCACTAGCTGTAATATTCTGCCTTGTGGCCATTGACGTTCCGGTTGCCTGCCCTCGTCGTTGACGTAATTTTAGGCAGTGTATTTTCCTCATCGTGTTGTTGCAGTACAGCGCGGCGTGTTGTTCGACAGCTGAGGTGTTGATGGTCGTTGTGGGCGTCAATATTCTGTGTGACGTGTATTGAAATCTTGTGGTCGTTTTGCTGGTTGCGTGGAGCGCAACTGATTTGGCTGATTGGTCGGTTGGCTGTCTGTCGGTTGGGTTGCCTCCAGAATAAGAAGTCGTCGAACAGGCTGCCTGTCCCACCTAAACGGGCGTTAGTGCTACAATCCCAGGCTGACCTTTGGAAACTTCTGAGTGCCGATCCTGGTGTGTTATGTAGTAATTTCCCTGTTTGAGTTTTAGTTATTTGGGTGATGTGTGGCTTTCAGCTGAGTATCAATATCTTTTAAATTAATGTTCTTGTCTTGCCCTTAAGGCATGAGGTTGTTACACTTTTATATGGGGCCTTCAGACGAATTTACTGTAGAGGTTTAAAGATAAGGCCTTCTGCCTTTTGATTGAAACTCCTCTTATTTCTTAATATGCGACCTCCAGCCTAGTCCCATTAAAATTAAACTGCTAAGGCCTTTAGGCGATTAAAGATCTAGAAAATATTCTTGGGTGAAACCTCCAGAATAACCTTGTACTTCAGTTTTGCTTAAGCCTTGTGTCTTGGATTCTGAATGTGGCCTTCAGCCGATCCAAAAGTTAATCAAACGAGGTAGATTAAAGTTTTGAGTCTTTTGAATCCTTGTTGTACTATTGTGTGTTGATAAATTAAGTTTGTATGTTGAGTACAACTGACAGGAACTTATTTTATCCCCTTTTCACAACCTAATTCACTCTGTCCTGTTAGCCCACGCATTTCAGTGAGACCTTTAGAGGTGGTGGTCCAGATTGCTGTACACACCGGTACCTCTAATACCCAATAGCACGTCCTCTTACATTGATGCATGCCTGTATTCGTAGTGTCATACTATCCACAAGTTCATCAAGGCACTGTTGGTCCAGATTGTTCCACTACTCAACAGCGATTCGGAGTAGATCCCTCAGAGTGGTTTGTGGGTCACGTCGTCCATAAACTGCCCTCTTTAATCTCTCCTAGGCATGTTCGATACGATTCATGTGTGGAGAACGTGCTGGCGCTCTAGTCGCGCTATGTTGTTGTCGTGAAGGAAGTCATTCACAAGATGTGCAAGATGGGGACGCGAAGTTGTCCATGATGAAGAATGCCTCGCCAGTATGGTGCCGATATGGTTGCACTATCGGTCGGAGGATGGCATTCACGTATCGTACACCTTGCACGACCACCAGCGGCGTGCGTCGGCCTCCCGTAATGTCATCCAAAATAGCAGAGAATCTCCACCTTGCACTGGATGTGCAATGTACCTAAGGCGTTCAGCCTTACAAGGTTGGCTCGAAACTCGACTCCGATGATTGTCTGATTGAAGGCATACCCAAAACTCATCGGTGAAGAGAACGTGATGCCAATCTTGGGCGGTCCATTTGGCATGTTGTTGGGTCCATCAGTACCACGCTGCATGGTGTCGTGGTTGCATAGATGGACCTCGCCATGGACGTCGGGAGCGAAGTTGCAGATCATGCAGCGTATTGTGCTCAATTTGATTCGTATCACGAAGTCCAGTGGCTGCACGGAAAGCAGTACTGAACAAGGTGGCGTTGCTGTCAGGGTTCCTCCGATCCATAATACGTAGGTAGTGTTCATCCACTACAGTAGTAGCCCTTGAGTGGGCAGAGCGAGGCTGTCATCGGGAGTCCCTGCCTCTCTGTATCTCCTCCATGTCCAAACAACATCGCTCTGGTTCATTCCGAGAGGCCTAGACACTTTCCTTGTTGAGAGCCCTTCCTGTCAGAAAGTAAGAATGTGGACGCGATCGAATAGTGGAATTGGCCGTCTAGGCATGGTTGAACTGTAACAACACGAGCCGTGCACCATCGTCCTGGTGGAATGACTGGAACTTATCGGCTGTCGGACCCCCTGCGTGTAATAGGCGCTGCTCATGCTTGGTTGTTTACATCTTTGGGATGGTTTAGTGACATCTCTATACAGTCAAAGGGACTATGTCTGTGATACAATATTCACATGTCAACGTCTGTCTTCAAGAGTACTGGGAACCGGGGTGATGCAAAAGCTTTTTTTGATGTGTGTATTTGAGACCACTTCAATACTTTGTTGCTGGGTGTTTAAATATACCCATGCTCACGACAACACATGACAAATACCATTAGTTGCGACAGTGTCTGTATTGATGCAATAACTGCATTTATAATTTCATAATGTTGTTCACACTTGCATGCATGTCTGATGGAACATACACTCTCTTTGACGATGTGTAGCTGTGAAAGTCGTGAAATGGATTCACATGTGTGAATACATACTAGCGTTGCTAAACCAGGAGTCGTACCCTGGTATGCTGCTTATCATGAACAGTAGCCTTAACCACTTTAGCTATCCGAGCATGCCCCCAGGTGCAGGTCAGAATCTCCATATGTCATCAAGTCACAATAGACATGATGTCACATTCGTAAATCTAAGACTAGGACGATCTTTATCTGCTCTTTTGTATGGCCATTTTCGCCCCGTGAGGTGTGATTGTATCATTAATGTCGACGGTATCGGTGTTAAAGCTGTAACTAAATTTATTAAAAAACAATGGAAACATGCATGCATGTCTGAAGGAACAGACACTGTCTTCAACGCTGTACAGGTGCGAAAGTCATAAAATGGATACACATATTATGAATACATGTTAGCGTCATACATATTAGTGACAGACCGGGATTCGAACCCCGGTTTCCTGCTTGTCATGAGGGGTCGCCTTCACTTTTTGTCCTACTCGAGCACGCATCCAGTGCTGGTCCAATCCTTCATGTGTCCTGTCATCTCTGCATGTCTGGTGGACATTGTTTTATAATAAATTCACTTACTGCACCGACACAGACATTGTCACCATTATTGATATAATCATGCCACTCGGACCTAAAACGACAATAGAAAATAGTAACAAAGATCTTCCTGTGCTTAGTTTCACGGATATGCGAGCATTTTGACTGCGTCATGGATGGAGGTTTGGCCTGACACCTGGTGCATACTCAGGTAGCCGAAGTCGTTAAGGACAATGCTCACGACAGTTGGGAAGCCCGGGTTTGAGTTCCGGTCTCGTGCAAATTTTCATTTGTCAGATGTAGCTGACGCTAAAATGTATCCACATCATGAGATTCGACAAAGGTAAGGACTTTATTGAGTACCTTCTCGCTGACAAGCTGATTTACCACCTGGCGCCGAATGTAGCCGATCGTTCCCGATGTCACTGAGACGACAGGTCGTGGGATAGAGAAATGCAAGTATACAGATGGCCATAGTACCCCGTTCGCAAGGTGTGAAATGGCAGTGCATTGACGGAGCTATCAAATGTACTTAGGTGATCCACATGAAGAGGTTTCCGACGTGAACGTAGAATGTTAGTTGAAATTAGAAGCGCGGGCATTCCCTTTCGGAAATCGTCAGGGAATTCAATATTCAGAGATGCACAATGTCAAGGGTTAGTCGAGAATGCCATATTCCAGACATTATCTCTCATCACGGTTAACACAGTGGCCCAAGCCCTTCACGTAACAACCGAGAGTAGTGGCGTTTGCGCAAAGTTGTCAGTCCTAACCGACGAACAACACGGCGTGAAATAACCACAATCAATGTGGAGCGTTCAACGTCCATATCCGTTAGGACAGTTAGGTGAAATTTGGCGCTAATGGGCTATGGTAGAAGCCGACCTACGCGAGTGCCTTTGCAAACAGCACGACATCGCCTGCATCGCCTCCCTGGGCTCGTGACCATGTCGACGGAATCCTAGTCGACAGGAAAACCGTGACGCAGTCAGATGAATCTCAACTTCAAGTGGTAAGAGGTGATGGCAGGGTTCGAATGTGGCGCAGTCACAGCGAATACTAGCGAATGATCTGGCCGTCGAGATCGCCAGAAATGAATCCCATTTTACATTTATTTGACATAATCGAGAGATCAGTTCGTGCACAAAATCCTGCACTGACAACTCTTTCGCAATTATGGATGCAGACCTGGCCTAGCCGGCGTTGCGCGTCTCCCGCATCGTCCCCTACGGTCCTCGGAGTATGGAACCTCATCATCATCATCATCATAGAGGTACCACTGCCTAACATTTCTGCAGGGGACTTCCGACGACTTGTTGAGTCCACGCCATGTCGAGTGGCTTGCTAAGCCCGACAGAAGGAGGTCCGACAGGATATTAGGAAGTATCCCATGACTACTGCGACGTTACAAGTACGACGTCGCGTTCCCCGTATTTTATGTGGGCCCGCTGAAGGCAGATTTGTCATTTCTAGTACTGCATACCACTTCTTCTACTGCACAGTCTTATGGCATCGGTACTTTCTGCTGACATTAGAGGGTAATCCTGCTATGCAATTTGCTGCTGTTATCTTTTTTGCCTCTCCATCAAGTTAAATGTGAAGGCAGGTAGGTAGCAATCCATCCTCATTTTGTGCATACTAATTAATCGAAAATTTTGTGCCCTCATGTTATCATGTAAAACATAAACTTCTTCTTCGTGTATTGCTGATTATTTATTTAAATCTGTAATTTATTCTTATTGTTCTCAATATTCAGAAAGTCGTACTTAATACGGTCGATAGATGCCTGTCGTCCTTATGTTACCACCATATCAGACTCAAAGTGATACGTTTCGTATTAAAGTATTGCATATTGTGTACTGACTTTGTGAGAAAATGTGTACCTGGAAATTACCGGTCCATTAAAAAAATGGTAGAATTTATTTCTGCTCTTTAAAAATGGGATTCATTGCAACAATTTGGAGTATGTAGAGCTACAGGAATTCAATTTTGGTTTGTAGTAAATCACTTATAGATAATTGGAACTTGACATATCTACTGGCTACCATTTAATGTCCCAGTTGTAACGGATACTACCACGTCGGGCTTCTATGTTGAACAAAGCTGCAGACTAAACGCTTGCAGATACTGTGATATTATGCATTTGATGTTACATATTTTCCTCTCGCTTCCATTACGTTCACTCCCACAATATTTAATTTTTAACACAATTAATTTCATAGACTACTCGGTATTAAGGGATAAATTCTTACTGGAAATTTCTCTTATCCAAGCGAGATGATTTCAGTTGACAATGATGTTGTTATCCGTCTTCTATTCCCACATAATTCGTTTTGCAGGGAAAAAGATTAGTCATTTCTTCTTGAGTACATTTTTCGATTTCTACGATTAGTCGATAATCCTTTTTTACCCTCCCGAATACCCACGCATGCTAGCACACCTCTTCTAGGATTCGGAAAGGACCGCCTACCTCTGTAACGACGATAGCCGATGTGCCAGCCAACTTCGACGTAGTTTTTTGGGGTTTTCCACATCCGACTAGGTGAATACCGGGCTGGTACCCAGGTCTTGTCTCAGTTACATGATACGGAAACTTTTAGAGAACGTTCGCTCACTCTCACGTGTGTGACACAATATGAAAAAAGTGGGATTACACAAATTTCATCCCTGGGCGTAAAGAGATGGTGACAGGAGCGGTAGCTGGGCACTCTCTAACATTATGCCAAATACGATAGTAATGATGGCGAACCATGCAGGAACGGGGTAAACACAACAGAGAAAAAGGGAAAAAAAGTTGAAATCTATTCTAATACATCCGTCATTGTTTTATATTTTTCCTATTCCGTGTTAACAATGGTACTATGTGAAACGGCCATTCATGTAGTTACATGATCTTAGAAACCAGTATTAACTTCTTTATTTACACACATTTAATTTTTCAGTGAAATTGACGTTAGGATCTTTGTACTTAATGTGCAGTCTCTGTAGACCCTTACACATTCTATTCTATTTTGCAACTTCGAATGTTCCCGTAATCTAAATGTCCCTAATGCATCGGTGATTTCTTATACTTGTTTCTAACACTGGCTAGCGTAAGCTCAACACAGCTTCGTGATGACATTTACAATTTAGAATCCCAAGAAGTTCTTTCTTGTACTAATGATAATCGACATTTTGAGTGATGTAGGTTTTATACCTATGTGGTTATACTGTCACCAATACTGTATAAGGTACACAATGGGAAACATTTATTTTATATCTTGAATGCTACCGATATTCGTCCACTCAACTCACTTTGATGAAAGTGATGCACTGATAGCCGCCCTAAGCTGCACGACCACCATGTTACCCATTGCCAGAGGCCTCATTCTGAGTCGGTATGGAGCAGCATGGCGTCAGTACAATACTTTCCCACCCATTGTCTAAATATTCCTCGCTGCTCCAATATTAATGTATTTCTTGGATGGCTCGTCCTCTCTACTTAACATTGTTTCCTCGACTTGATTTCTAACACACATATCTTCTTGCTTGAACATGTCTCGAATCTCCTTCTTCGTGACAAAAGTTATTTTTACAGCAAATATATATTCATTTTTTCTTTCGGTAAGGCTGCTTTTATTTATCTTCCTTGGTGACTTGTTTACCAGCCTGCCTACACTTGTGGCTACTCATGAAAACGCTGTACATCCCTTACGTTCATCTTCCTTCAACAAACTTTTTTTCATCGAGTATCATCGGTATCTGCTGCTTTATACGTAACGGTCCAGTTTTGTCCTAATTAACTACCGACCTAGTTTTGACGCTTTTCTTCATACAGTGGAGGCCTTACGGGTAGGGTACAGATTACTGTGGATCTTAGCACTTAGTAGGTAGAACACTTGTTTAGCCTTTGGTCGTTTTCTTAAAGAATTGTGCTAAAATCACTTCGTGCATTGGTCATTCACTTCGCAATTCCACGGACGGATGGTCCCCCATAGCCTTTCGAAGCTAACAGTCGGTCTCTCTTATTCCACATCAAGGTCATTGAATGCTAACATTTCGTGCTTCCTTTGCACTTTCGGTGTCACGTCCGTGGTATTATGTAGTAATTAGATTCTTTATTACAGAATAACAGAAGAGTCTCTAGCTGATTTTCATTCACTTTTTCGTGTTGTACTTTTCGTGAGGTTGCGTCCTAATTTAACATACCGTCCTATTACCACTACCTTCCGCCTATACTTTCAGTTTCCTAATTTTACTTCTGTAATGGAATATAACTTAAACGGTGTACGATACTGGATGTTGCTGACTTCCTAACAGTTCTGGCTGGTGAAACAAAGACATTTATTGTCTTCCAGCGTACTCATCGCTTGTCTTCTTAACAGATAATCGGCGATCGTTTCTGTACGTGAAGTGTTAAGTCAGACGGACACTTGTCTGGCTTTGCCATTTATGCGTCAGATATTATACGCGTCATGTTACGCGTCAGCTTGGTGCCCCATGAAGATCCTCAATAACACAGGCTACTGGAAATTTTTTCACATCACAGTTATAGGTTATAGAAAATGACTACACAGAGATTTAGGTAAGACTACAGGTCCTTAAGACAAGTTTCCTTTCATTTAAATTGTACAGGATCCGGTAGTCTTTACGGCGGAAGCTTCTTGACGACGCTTCCTCCACTGGTTTCGACTCGAGATGTAAGAGCAAGACGATTGCTCTAAAATGTTACCGTTACAGCTACCGTATTTACGACGCTGTTAGCAGAATGTGTTGGAAATCATTCAACAGTCCAGTTTTGTATGAAACGAATGACGGTTTCTTTTACGTAAATTTTCGGATAAGTAAAACATATTTTGCTCTTCATAAATTTAATTTTAACAGTTTTACATTCCTTTGATCTATTTTGTGCGGCAAGTATCTGATATCTCACTAGCAATTTATTACTGCAGAGAAATGCTTCGTTTCAGCTGAAAAACTGTGATACGTGAGGCGTGCTACTTCTACAAAGTGAGTTGAGGCTTAGAAAGATGTTTCACTTCTTGTAGGCGATTAAACTCTCACATAATCCGACATACTGTACCCGCGAAAAGCCTCTGACTATTTCAAAGAGAGAGAGAGAGAGAGAGAGAGAGGATGTAGGTTTAATTCAACTGGCAGTGAGCCCCCCGTGGGAAATCATGTCAGCCTCTGGTGTTCACTGAGTGCTTCTAATATTAGGTGAAGTGGTATGATGTAATTCCAATTCTTCTCACGCTGGTATCATCTCGCAGTGTCTGCCGTATTGGCTTTCTTACGTCTCAGCCCAGGTGCTGCTAAATCGGCTGCCCCACCTTACCGCCTGCTTCTTACGGTCCGTTAAACACTTCAGCGGATCTTATTTTCTGCGCTCTCCAACTGCTCTCCGTCCTTCGTCTTCAACTTTACTGGGTGTCTCACGGATTGCACCATCTATACTTTCCCGACTTCATGTACTTTTCCCTTTCCTCCGTTTATTTTTTTTTCTCATTGTCAAAGGACATCTGCTCTGTTCCAGTAGTTTAATCTCTGGGTCTAACATCTCTCCTCCTTCACAGTGGATCATAACTTGCTTAGTTGAAACTGTTCGTAGAATGTTCCTTTAAGCCATATTTTTCACATTTTAATTCTGCGAACACATCCGAGTACATCCGCAAGGAATACGATTCATGATATGTGAATATGTTTGATTGTAGTTTCCCTATATATTTAAGTGGTTAAGTAAAATGTATCGCACTAGACTAATTTGAAACCACTCTATCAAAAGGGAATGAAAAATTTCGTTTTAAGGTCTTTTTCTCATAACAGGGAAACAAACTGACGCTTTCTGTCGGCGTTGGGTGTAGCGTTAAAGACGCAATTAGAGTACTTGTTTGTAGCGAAAGTGAAAATATATACCAACACACCACAGATAATGCAACTGACGACCCTTAGGAGTCGCTCACTATATCTCAGATTGCTGCATTAGTGTAACCTAAACGAGGGGAGAGCCCTCTGGCAGAATTGGGGTGTATTTTCCTGCACAACAGAATGTGAATGTCGAAAAAATTTGAAGCCATACACTGATAAGCCAAAATATGGTGACCACTGCGCATCTCAATGGTGGATGCCGCCTGGTGACGTTCTGAGCATATGACGCGGTAACAATAGTATGTAAGCGGAGCAGACATGGACGAGGGATCACCCTAGCGAAGATATAGGCTGCAACGGGCGAATTCCATTCAGATAAGCGACTTTTAGGGAGGGCAGATTATTAATACCAAGAATCTGTGAACGAGTATCCCAAAAACGGCGAATCTCGTCGAATACTCACTTTGTGCTGTCGTGAGCATCTACGGAAACAGACAGGGCAATGAAACTACCACAAAGCGTTAAACAGTTGGACGTCCACGACTCGTCACAGGACGTGGAGTTCGGAGGCTTCTCTCCCCTATGAAGCAGAATAGATGGTGATCTGTGGCATCTCTGCCGAAAGAACACATTGCTTTTGAACGCACATTTGTTTCGGAGTACACTGTTCATCGTACATTGTTGAACATGGAGCTCCGAAGCAAACCATCCCTACGTGTTCACATTTTGATGCAACGGTACCTACAATTAAGATTGCAGTGGACACCGGACCTTCGAGATTTGACAGTCGATCAATGGATACGTGTCGGCTCTCCAGTTGAAAAACACTTTTGCTACAGTAGGTCGATGGTCGTCTCCACAAACACCGTCATCGAGGTGAGCGGCAGCTCGAAACGTGCAGCGCCCTACGGACGCCTGCTGGAGGGAGCAGTATGGTGCTATGGAAGACATTCTCCTGTGCTTGCACGGGACCTGTGGTGCCACTTCGGCGACTGGCGCTTCGATGAGGTAAAATGATGATGATGATTAGGACAACACAACACCCAGTCCCTGAGCGGAGAACATCTCCGACCCAGCCGGGAATCGAACCCAGGCCCTTAGGATTGACATTCCATCGCGCTGACCACTCAGTTACCGGGGTCGAATGGGACTTGTGGTAGTAATCGAAGACACGCTGACAGCTGTGAACAACCTGCATCCCTTCATACTTGATGTCTTCCACAAAGCGATATCGTCTTTCATCAGTAAAACTGTCTGTGTCTCGGAAGTTCAAGAGTGTTACAGCGGTTTGACGAGCATTGTAATGAAGTCACCTTGGTGTCTCGGCCACCAAATTAGCCTGATGTAAATCCTATGGAACTCATCTGGCTTGGTGTTGGGCAACATCACCTCGTAGGCAAGTCAGAGACCCAGTATTTACGCGTACTTCATGGCCTGTGCGTACACATCTAATGCCAGATACAAACTGTCGGATCGCTGATACGCAGAACCAGTAACGTATTTCGTTCCAAAGGCGGACAACCGTGCTGTTAACCAGATGGTCATATTGTTTTCGCTCATCAGCGTATATCTGAGGAGACCTGCAAATGGTTTGTGTAATGTATAACTGATGTAGCATTCGGTGCAAATGGTATCAATTGGTGAATGTGATGTACACGTACAGTCGAACAAATGATTGCAATTTCAGAAAAATCGAGTAGTTTTCAAGAGAAAAATATTTACAAATTCAGCAAGTCTGTACCGTACTGGTCCACTTCTGCCCTTCATAAAAGCAGTTATTTGGCTGTCATTGACTGATGAATTGCTGGATGTCACCATGAGGTATATTGAACCAAATTCAAAACGTGATACAACACATGCAACTCTCCATTGAACTTCCTCAACGAACTCCAAATCAGCAAGGACAAGCGTAGTGTAGGCAGTCTCTTTAGTAGATCTGTTAAGTTTTGTAAGTGTTCAGCCAATAGAACTGAGCCTTTGGTTTGCCTTCCCCACAACATTTTCTGTGTGTTCTTTCCAGTTTAAGTTGTTCGTAATAGTCACTCCTAGGTATTTATTTGAATTTACGGCCTTTAGACTTGACTAGTTTATCGTGTACCGAATTTTAACGGATTTCTTTTAACATTCATGTGGATGACCCCACATTTTTCATTATTTAGGGTCACATGCCAATTTATCACCATTCAGATATCTTTTCTAAACTGTTTTGCAATTTGTTTAGATATTCTGAGGACTTTAAAAAGTCGATAAACGAGTGCGTCATCTGCAAAAGACCTAAGACAGTTTCTCGGATTGTCTTCCAAATCGTTTATATAGATGAGGAAAAACGAAGGACCTATAACACAACCTTGGGGAAAGCCAGCAATCACATCTGTTTCCGTCAGTTACTACGAAGTGTGACCTCTCTGACAGAAAATCACGAATCCAGTCACTTAACAGAGACGATATTCTATAACCACGCAATTTCACTACAAGCCGATTGTGTGGTTAAGTGTCAAAAGACTTGTGGAAATCTACAAATACGGAATGTATCTGAAATCCCAATACTTTGTGTATGAAAAGAGCTAGTCGTGTTTCAGAAGAACGATGTTTTCTAAATCCTTGTTGGCGGTGTGTAAATCGACCGTTCTCTTCGAGGCAATTCATTATGTTCGAACACAATATATGTTCCAAAATCCTGATGCATATCTACGTTAATGAGATGGACCTGTAATTTAGTGGGCTACTCCTACTGCATTTATTGAATATTGGTGTGACCTACGCAACTTATTAGTCTTTGGTTATGGATCATACGTCGAGGGAGCGGTTATATATTATTGTCAAGTAAGGAGCTAATGCATCAGCATACTCTGAAAGGAACCTAATTGATATACAGTCTGGATCAGAGGACTTGCTTTTCTTAAACGATTTAAGTTGTTTCACCACTCCGAGAATATCTACTTCTAAGTTACTCACGTTGGCAACTGCTCTTAATTCGAGTCCTGGAATGTCTTCGTTTTCTTTGGAGAAGGAATTTCGAAAGGATGTGTGTAGTAATTCTGCTTTCGCAGCACTGTTGTCGACAGATTTGCCATGCCTATCACTCAGAGAAGTCTGTTTCTTGCCGCTAGCATACTTTACATAAGACCAGAATCTCTTTGGATTTTCGGGAAGGTTTCGAGATAAGCATCTCGCATTGATATCTGCACTGAAATAGCCAGTCTTGGAGAGTTTGAGTTCATTTGAATTTGGCATGGTTTTTTCGCTGTTTCTGAAACAGTATTGTGACCCGTTTTATGTACCAAGGGGGACCAGATTGGTCGTTTGTAAATTTATTTAGCATAAATCTCTCAACTGCTGTCGATACTATTTCTCTGAACGTAAGCCATATCTCTACACTTACATTTTTAATTTGGAAGGAGTGGAGATTGTCTCTCATGAAGGAGTCAAGTGAATTTTTATCTCATTTTTTGAATAGGTATATCTTTCGTTTATTTTTGAAGGATTTGGGGCTTACAGTAAACAATCTCGCTACGACAACCCTATGTTCACTAATCCCTGTATCAATTTTGATGATCCTTACTAGCTCTGGATTTTTTGTTGTTAAGAGGTCAAGTGTGTTTTCGCAACCGTTTACTATTCGCGTGGGCTCATGAACTAACCATAATAATTTCCAGAGAATATGTTTAGCACAATTTTTGGATGAAGTGTTATGCGTACATTCGAATTTATACATGTATTTTCGGCAACTTATCGAGGGTAAATTAAAGCCACCGCCAATTACAACTCTATGAGTCGGGTACATGTTTGAAATTAAAGTTTTATTTGAACTTTTCGGCAGTTGTATCATCTGAGTTTCCAGGGCGGTGAAAGGATCCAATTATTATTTTATTCCTGTTGCTGAGAATGACCTCTACCCATCATATCTCACAGGAAATATCTACATAAATGTCGCTATAAGATAAACTATTTCTAACTGCAACAAGTACGGCAATGCCAACTGTGTTTAGCTCTGTTTAGAACATTCTTTCTGAACACCGTTAGTTTCTTCGCAGATACTTCAACTGAACTTATCTCTGGCTTTAGCCAGCGTTCATTGCCTATAACGATTGTACATCAGTGCTTTATATTAGCCCTTGGACCTCTGGTACTTCCCATCGCAGCTATGACAATTTACAACTGATGCACCGACGGTTCCTGTATCTACGTTTTCCCTATGTTCAACCTGCACCCTTTGAGACTGAAGCCCTCTTTGTATTTCCCGAGATTTTCTAACCTAAAAAACCACCCAGTTCCCTCCACACACACCCTCCGCTATCCTTGTCGCCGCCTCATACCTGTAGTCGACTCCTGGCCTATTCAGAGGAACCAGAAACCACACCACCATATGACGCAAGTCGGGGAATTTGCAGCCTTCACGATCGCAGAACCGTCTGAACCTCGGCTCTGTACCAGAGGTCCCCAACAATCGGTCCTGTCGATTATGCCGCAAATGGTGGGCTCTACGTTTATTTCGCATGCAAGACTGGCAGCCGTTACCACTTCTGTTAGCCGCATGAAACCAGAGAGAATCTCTTCCGTTCCAAAACGACACACATCTTTGGTAACTACGTGAGCCACCACCTGTAGTTATCTGACCCTATGCAACCAGAGCGATCCCTTTCATCTACACCTACATCCACATGGATACCCTAGAAATAACATTTAAGTGCCTGACGAAGTGCTAATCGAACCACCTTTACAATAATTCTCTGTTATTTAAATCTCCGCTCGCGGAAAAAAAGGAACACCTATATCTTTCCGTGCGAGCTCTGATTTCCGTTATTTTATTACGATGATCGTTTCTTCCTGTGTAGGTCGGCGTCAACAAAATATTTTGCCATTCAGAGGAGAAAAATGGTGACTGAAATTTCGTGGGAAGGTTCTGCGGGAACGAAAAACGCCGTTGTTTTAATGATCTTCACCCTAAATCCTGCATCTTTTCAGTGGCACTCTCTGGTATGACTCCACGCGGTGCACATGGAGTGCACACTGGCTTTCTTCCCCTCCTTGGGTGCCATGTCTCTAAGGAGCTCCATAACGCGCCTAACATTCGAGCTCCCAAGTAACAACTGCCCCACCCTCTGTGAGTGCCCGGATCTTGCAAACTGAGAGGTTCCGTCTGAATCTGGACGAGCGATTGGCAGTGAGGGACAGTGCCAGCCACAGACAGGACCTGGAACTTAAATCAGACTAACCGCCCTGAGAAGTCTTTCTGCCAAGCTCCGAGTCGACCTCCCTGATACCAATATTGCCTCGGTGTATCATAAAACTCTCAAAGGACTAAGGACTGGGCCTTAGGGCCGGGGAGCATTGACCTTTTATTATTCACAAAATTTATTGATGTCAATCAACAGAAATAACAATTATCATAAACTTCAAGTGAGAGAACATTTGTACATGAAGCCCATCTGTTGGCTTTAAATACTGAAGAAAGTATAACAACTTTTCAAATGAGAAAGATAACACCTTTTTATAAAAAATAGAATACACTGAATCCCTAAAAGGGCTACCGTAAGTTCACTTACAGACAGTTTTAAAACCTACGGCCAAACTTTCAGGAAACAATCCTTACACACAAATAAAGAAAATATGTTATGTGGACATGTGTCCGGAATCGCTTAAGTTCCATGTTAGAGCTCATTTTAGTATCGTCAGTCTTTCTCGATTCACCGCCAGTTGGCCCAATTGAAGGAAGGTAATGTTGACTTCGGTGCTTGTGTTGACATGAGACTCATTGCTCTACAGTACTAGCATCAGGCACATCAGTACGTAGCATCAACAGGTAAGTGTTCATCACGAACGTGGTTTTTGCAGTCAGTGCAATGTTTACAAATGCGGAGTTGGCAGATGCTCATTTGATGTATGGATTAGCACGGGGCAATAGCCGTGGCGCGGTACGTTTGTATCGAGACAGATTTCCAGAACGAAGGTGACCCTACAGGAAGACATTCGAAGCAATTAATCGGCGTCTTAGGGAGCACGGAACATTCCAGCTTATGACTCGCGACTGGGGAAGACCTAGAACGACGAGGACACCTGCAATGGACGACGCAATTCTTCGTGCAGTTGACGATAACCCTAATGTCAGCGTCAGAGAAGTTGCTGCTGTACAAGGTAACGTTGACCACGTCACTGTATGGAGAGTGCTACGGGAGAACCAGTTGTTTCCGTACCATGTACAGCGTGTGCAGGCACTATCAGCAGCTGATTGGCCTCCACGGTTACACTTCTGCGAATGGTTCATCCAACAATGTGTCAATCCTCATTTCAGTGCAAATGTTCTCTTTACGCATGAGGCTTCATTCCAACGTGATCAAATAGTAAATTTTCACAATCAACATGTGTCGGCTGACGAGACTCCGCACGCAGTTGTGCAATCACGTCATCAACACAGATTTCCTGTGAACGTTTGGGCAGGCATTGTTGGTGATGTCTTGATTGGGCCCCATGTTCTTCCACCTACGCCCAATGGAGCACTTTATAGTGATTTCATACGGGATACTCTACCTGTGCTGCTAGAACATGTGCCTTTACAACTACGACACAACATGTGGTTCATGCACGATGGACCTCCCGCACATTTCAGTCGAAGTGTTCGTATGTTTCTCAACAACAGATTCGGTGACCGATCGATTGGTAGAGGCGGACCAATTCCATGGCCTCCACGCTCTCCTGACCTCAACCCTCTTGACTTTCATTTATGGAGGCATTTGAAAGCTCTTGTCTACGCAACCCCGGTACCAAATGTAGAGACTCTTCGTGCTCGTATTGTGGACGGCTGTGATACAATACGCCATTCTCCAGGGCTGCATCAGCGCATCAGGGATTCTATGCGATGGAGGGTGGATGCATGTATCCTCGCTAACGGAGGACATTTTGAACATTTCCTGTAACAAAGTGTTTGAAGTCACGCTGGTACGTTCTGTTGCTGTGCGTTTCCATTCCATGATTAATGTGATTTGAAGAGAAGTAATAAAATGAGCTCTAACATGGAAAGTAAGCGTTTCCGGGCACATGTCTATATAACATATTTTCTTTCCTTGTGTGTGAGGAATGTTTCCTGAAAGTTTGGCCGTACCTTCTTGTAACACTCTGTATATATTAAAGGGTTACCTGAACCGTGAATAGCTGTATTCTCTATTAACAAATAATGAACAAATAACATTTCCCAGTAAGAGAACGTTTATACATGAAGCCTATCAGTTGGATTTTATTACCAAAGTATGTATAACAACTTTTCAAATCAGGAAGGTAATACTTCTTTCATAGAAAATTGAAAACACTGCACGCCCAAAGGACTATCGTAAGTTCACTTATAGACAGTTTTAAAACCTTGCCCAAATATATTCGTTTCAAAGAAACAGTAACCTTACATACGGACTTTCAACTAGACAGGTAATAATATACATCACACACTTCTGTTACAAATAGTTCCCAGCTCGCGGCGTCGGCCAAGTGCGGACATGAACGTCCTGCCGAGCAGCCAATTCGGGCCACACCTGGTTGTGGCCGGCCACTGTGGCCGAGCGGTACTAAGCATTTCAGTCCGGAACCGCGCTGCTGCTACGGTCGCAGGTTCGAACCCTGCCTCGGGCATGGATGTATATGATGTCCTTCGATTAGTTAGGTTTTAGTAGTTCTAAGTCTAGGGGACTGATGACGTCATATGTTAAGTCCCATAGTGCTTAGAGCCATTTGAACCATTTTTTTTTCATACTGATTGTGCCGTTCGGACCCAATTTATCGGCTCTACCGAGGGCACAAAGTACTTTACTCCCAGATGCCCCTCCCCCCGAACGGTTAATGCAGAGGGCTGTCATGGGTGCTCCTGGGCCTTAACGGAACGTTCAGTTCCGTCAGGTGAACGAACAAGCGAGATCACGAAGATGTAGCCGAGACCCAAAACCTAGGCAAAGATCTAGAACAAATTGTCAACAATTATAGTCCAACAAATCGCGTGTGCTGACGGAGCAACAACACGCTACAACCAAATGTCTCGAGCAGTGCTACGTTAATAAAACCATGATCAATCATTTAAAACAACTTTAAATAAAAAGGAATAGTAACAGTATCACAAGAGTTAAAACAAGTTGCGACTGATAAATTTAGCTTACAAGTAACAATTAAACAAGACTCAGGGTTGAGATATTTTAAGAAACCGATTGAGCTCACTTCCAGACCTGATGCCCCCCTCCCCCCCCCCCCAAAAAAAATACCAAATGATATTTAATCCGTACGATAATCGAGCCCTTGGAGGATGCCGACATTCGAACTTCGGCACAAGTGTCAGACGGAGTTAGCGTGCTTTGGTACATCATACAGTTCAAGATCCACAATATTGTTTGGAACAAATTAAACACTCGGTTTTAAAACATTATACACAATAAGCCCCACGGCTTGAATGGTAAGGCAGAATGCCGACGCTACCAGACATCAAGCAAGAACAGTTCGTTCAGAATCATGCAACAAATTGGGTAGCGTCCGACCACAACATGGATTACTAACAAATTTTCATAACTGAGCACTCGCTAATAATTTGTCTCAGGTGAGATACACTTGCAAATACGCAGAAAGGACAGGGCCAGTGAAAGACATAAATAGAATGGTGTCACCTTATCAGGTCAGCGAAATAATCGTCCAACAGCCTCGGAGAACTAGGTCTCCACTACAGTCTCCCAATAAGATGTAATCCGTTAACGGCCACCAACTGCTTGGCTGCACAGACCATCTCAAGACACATCCGTTGCAACTGTCCCTGTACAAAGCCTTTTCAAGACACCTCTACACCGACCGGGTTCTCTACCCATCTCGAGCAATCGCACCGTCTCCTACCCACCTCCAAAACTCCTCTCACGCTCCCCCGTCGATCCCATCACATCCGCGCCACCTCGCGACCGACCCACAAGCGCCGGAAAGTTAGCCTCCCTGAACGAATATCGATAGCTGCAAAGCCGGCATGGCTCACTCCCACTCGAACACGGATGAGTGTTCAACCTCAGCGCGAGCATTACTGGGCTGGTCACCGGGGCTAGCTAGCTGTGCTGGACGTCCGCTGGATCCGCATGGACGGCCCACAACAATGACGCCTATCCATTGCAGCTTCAAGCTGTGTAACCAGAGCGATCATAGCCTGGAGCTGGGAGCAAAGTGTCACCAACTCGGCTAGCACCCGCACACCGCCATCATAGTCCCTATCCATACTAAAGACCATGGAAAACCACACTACACAGACAAATATGACAATAGACACGAGCTATTAACTCTGTTGTAGACACGAAGGTAAACGCAAGAACTGCGTCTAGCGAAAAAAAGAAAAGAAAGACAGATTAACACCCAGAGATTCGAAAACAAAGCTACCAAAACACACAGGCAAGACTAAATAATTCGCTGATTAAGAGCTGGAATGTGGAACAAGATCGGTTGACTTTCCGACGCAGACGAAATCGTGCGAACTGCGTCCATTAAATACTAAATTAACACACAGAAATTCAAGACACTTAACTGGCAAAGCACACAGATGAAACTAAACAATTCAATTTTGGTTAGGGAATCGTAAAATGCTGGAACATCGGTTACTTCCCTGTGGCTGCTTATGTCTCGGAAGGCTGCTACATATGAGGTTCACTTGATGTTGACATGAACATATTTTAAAATATATTTTGTGTAGGTGCTGCTGAACAGCTTTCAGGAAAACTAAGAATTGTAACATACACAACAGTATTATTATTTTTGTTGAAGAAAATAGATTTATGGACAACATCTAAGCATCTTCAGGTCTCAGGAAGTGACTCAGCTACGCATTACCACAGTTACAGTACCAAATGTAACTTACAGAGAGTCTTACAACTATTGCTAACGGCCTACGAGTAACAGTTATGCCCTCACGAACATCAGAGGTGCTCGTGTCCACCCAGTTTCCATATTGTGAACTCTTCAGTTAGTGGGGTATAGTCAGTGTCGTCTCACCTATCCAACATTTCCCACCAACACAAAATGATAATAACCAAGGTCAACTTCTACCAGCTTTTCTGTTCTTTTGTAAATAGTTTGTTTCAATATTCTGCAAGTATGATTTATTAAACAGAGAGTTCAATAATATTCACTCCTGTCAACACCTGCTCTGTTAGCTATAGGAATTATTGCTTTCTTCTTTAAGTGTAAGGCTCTTTCCCCTGTCTCACATATCTTGACCACCAAGTTTTGTTATGACTGTCTCTCCCAGGGATATTAGCGTTTTTGAAGGAATATCATCTACTCCATAGCTTTCTTCGGCTAAGGTCTTTCAGTGATATGTCGACTAGTTAGTACAGTACAATATCTCATTTTCATCTGCTGCGTCTTGCCATTTTATGATATTGCCCTTTTATAGACCTTATATATAGCCTAGCTGCCTTCCAGCTTTCCCTTCTTAGCCTATTATTGATTTTCCAAACTCCAAACGCCTCCTTCGCCTTTTTGTAAGCCGTATCTACCTTTTCCCAAGTTACATACTTTTCCATAGACATGCATTACTTATCTATCCATTCCTACTTAGACCTTTCACACTTGCTCTTGATCTCATTTTTGAACTTTATATTGAGTCTCACCTACTTCAGTTACCGTACGTTCATATTTTCTCCTTTTATAAGGTAAATTTCATATCTTCTGTGACTTCCGAGGATTTTTTATAGGCTTTGTCTTTTTACCTACCTTCTATGTTTCATCTTTAGTTTAACCACTTATCTGCTACTTTGTTCCTTTCATCTATTAAAATCAATCTTGCTTAATGCTCCGTTTAAAAATCTCAGCAATCTTTCTTCTGATACTTCCTGTCAGATCAAAACTGTGAGCTGGATCGAGACTCCAATTTATGATTTTTGTTTTCGATGGTAACTGCTCTACTGGCGGAAGTGAGGCTGTGCGGAGGTGTCGTGGGTCGTGCTTGGGTATCTCAGTAGTTGGAGCACTTACCCACGAAATGCAAATGTCATGACCTCGAGTTTTAGTCTGGCACACAGTTTTAATCTGCCAGAAAGTTTCATACCACCGCACACTCCGCTGCAGAATGAAAATTTCATCCTGGAACCTCTGTTTCTTTCAGCTCATCCAGTTCCTATCCCCCCCAGTTTCCTAGCTTTTCGAAAGTTCTACAGTCTGCAGTCAGAATACATAAAGATCCTTCCCTTACAGTATTGGTAACTTTTGATGTTAATAGTTCCTTCACGCTTCTCGCATTCACACTTCATTCTGCATTGTCTCAGATTTGACTTAGATGCAATACGCCTTTCAGTTGTCCCAAATATCCTCTGGTCTTCATTCTTGCTCACGAATTTTCACTGGGAAAATACGTATGTCCGGTCCTCTACTCTGGATTCCTCTAATCTATGCACATTTTCTCCACGATTCCAGCTATATGGAGGAAGTAATTTAAGAATGCCCTCCTAACAAACTGATTGCTAACACTCAGCACTGACTTGAATGACAAAAATTTGGAAGCCAACTCAGCAGCAACAAAATATAGGAATATCATTGATTGGTTCTTGTAAGAGGAATGACTAAATCTGCTGCAGCAAACTCTTTTAATCTTGATGGATTAACCGGAAATAATAGTGTGTGATGAGACACCATGAACGGTTTCACCTTTTGATAGGGCTTGTATGGAGCCAAAATAATGAAAATATGTTTCTCCTAATGCAAAAAGTTGTGTGTTTTATAAAATTTGTGCTTCCTTGCACCTAAGCGTATGTAATTTAAATGAATGTATTATACCAAATTACTGAACAATTAGTCAGGTATGTACATACCCCACTGTGAATTATCTCTACCTCTCCTCTAGAATTAGGCATCACTTGTAACTAAGTAAAATTGTGGAATGGAAATGTTATTATGATGTCTCCACCTCGTCTCTATCTCGTGGCATGACCGATCCTTGTCTCACTACTTGGAAGTTTGACATTGGAAGTACATGATACTGTAATCGTTCTCCTTCAGATCTTCTTCACTTCACTGATTCAACCCTAGAGATCTCAAAAACCTGTCAAAAATAACATTATCACTATCAGGAACATACACAGTCTTGAAATTAAACTCTTGAAGGCCTACCTGGCTAAACAATGATGAGTCAACTTCTGACTCGTTGGTTCTCCGATCAGATAACACCTAAATTTCCCGAAACGCATGCTACAGCTAGAGCTTGAAGCTCAGTGTCTGAACAGTTGTGTTCACACTTATTGAACACCAGGCTGACGAAAGTGATAGTATAATGCTTCCACTCTATCTGTTTCGTATTCCTGGATTAATTCAGCGCCAACATCACGCTTATATATGTCACCAATAATGCCTTCTTGAATTTCAGCATTAACATCACTGGTAACATCACATTCTCCATGACTATAAGACTTGCCAACTGAATCAGTAGATAATGCATTACGACTCCCCCGAGTAGATGCAGCTAACAAGATATTTGCATCAGAATTTCGACAACTTTGAGTTCTTCTCTTTGCCTAAAGCTCTCAAAAATATTAGCTCCAAGAAAAGCCCAAGCAAATATCTGAAAATAAGCTCAGAAGACACATAGTGACAAGAAAAATACATAAGACCCGAATTCCAGAAAAAGGAAGACCTAAAACTTTACAGTAATCATGAACAAATCAATTAATTGTGAAGGCAATAATGAATGCATCTCAAAACGTTCTGTCACTTCCATCAAGGGCAAGCGAGACATTTAACAGGAAATTGTGCTATATGTAACAACGTAGAAAAATCACTATCACCATATAAATGAGATAGCTAAAAATTCCCTGCGGTTTTGTTCGTCAGAAGCATTGGCAAATTACACTTAAGAGCATGAAACGTTTCAGTATCACATCAGCATACATCTTAGGCACTATGCATGGAAGTCTGGACGTAAGTCCCAAGAAAGGTTTCTCAAAAGCAGCTAATAAGTAACTAAATGAGATGAAGTATATTGTAACTAAAACGTTTAAAATGCTTGACTCACCTGAAAATGTCTCTGAAACAAAGCGACTAGCATCACCATTACAAGGTACTAAACAAAATCATTCAATAAATTTCATCTGTATCTGGTCCCACACACAATCAACTGCTGCAGTAGAGCACGTGAGTTCCTTACATACTCTTGTTCCCTGAGAAGCGAATTCGCAATTTGAACAAAATAGATGTCACCAATAATAATGTGCTCAGTAGACATATATCCAATTACCTAACAACGAAATGACTGAGCATTAGCTCTCACACAGTGACAGTAATACTAATTTATATTAATATAAAATTTATATTAATATAAAATATTATATATGTTAATTTATGATATTAATTTAAAAATTAACATCACCTCTTAAGGCAAAGAACAATTAATTCAACACCCTGCAACAAAATGTTCAGCACATAGTAAGAGAAAGTTTTGAGCGACATATGTATTTTATCCCACCCTGCAGCGGTCTCACAGAAGTCACTCTTTCACTTTGATACTTTTAAGTATTTGCAAAGAAGATAATTGTCACTTGTCATTTAAATTTGAATAAATAGATACTAACTGCACCACAAAGTCCCAAATCTTTTCTCAGATTTCACACCTACTTGTTTCAAATCACAGACATATTCTAGTAAATAACTATCAACTAATCTGGATTTCAGTCAAATCACGAGTAACAATGAAAAACTGTCCCACGGTAGTGTACCAATTAAACAAGGCAAACAGCATGAGCCTAGAAACAAACAAAAGAATTGTCTCCAATAAGCGCGTGTTTCCCGCAGTTGTTCATAAATAAACTTGATAATGCAATTTTTAAGCTTATTTCGCCCTTACTTTACTTTCCCAATTTAATAGAGTTATTTGAAGCTTGCAGGTGTAGCTGTATGATAATAGAAAACGAAAACAACTGACTTTCAGAACAGTGCACAAGGGTTCCACAGATTTTCGCAAAACACACACAATCATCTATGAAAATTCCCTACAGAAGAAGAAATGAACTGTCTTTTTCAAATCCATACTATCTTCTGTTATCAGTTCGTATAATGAATCCTGTAACATACTGTGAACCTGGTAGATAGCTGGTTTAATGAAAATAAAATTTATACCAGGGAAACGAAAAGTTTGATATATTTGATTAAATTATTTATCAACTAATAAAATGTAGGTGTGCGTTAAGAAATATCAGAAAAATAATCCCTGTTCATTAGCAAGGCACAGTCGAACAGGTGTAAGCTGGAAGACACTGACTTGGTGAAGCACTAAATAGAATGTCTTGCACTAGGTTCGATCTTGTCAGGCTCGAATAGATGTGAAATGCATGAGCATGGTAAAATGAATAGAATGGCCCCGAAAATGAACATCGAATGTAGTCTTGATCAGAAGTCCACCTTTCTCCAACCATATTGACCCACAAAATACTTTCACAGCCCTGTCTGACAGAGGCAATCTTAACACAGATAAACTTACTTAGTTCAGTGGTTAACTGGGCAATAGAAATCATTTATTACTTAACAGTGCACAAATTGCCTATTACAGGCACTAACACGCAATACTCAAGCATTTCATACAGTATGCCTCACAGGAAAAGCAGTTATGAGGAACATGCTTGGATCTTAATTATAATCCAAAGCTCAGAACACAAATTTTCACCATAAGTTACACTGAACGGACATCCGCACTACTGTTACGAAATTCTCGACGTAAGCTTACGTTCCGAAAGCCTTAACAATTACACTAGAACACTGTGTGTAACCTTTCACTTTTGGAAAACCTGTTCATTCTCATACAATTAACGATAGCGCTAATTTCACAAAACTGAGACTAGTTGTGGATACTGTACTATGGAGGTATACTTAGACTCATATCTTTCACGGACAAACTACAGAAACTTGCACGTTTGTATTTAATTTAGTGAGAGAACAACATTTTAACAAATGGAGGATTTGAAGTAAAAAAATAATTATTGGAAATATTTTTCAAAGTAACATGATAGTTAATCACAAAAGAGCCAAGTGCTACCAATAGCCACCATTAAACAAGAACTTCGACCGCGGAGTACTTGCATAACTGACAAAATGCATGCTCAACTTTGCTGAATGAAAATGCTGTTTGCTTAACTAGGTTACGAATAAAAATGCACTCTGCAAGGAGAACGGATACCAACCCACATGAATCCTGACTGTTAGTCCCATTCTGCTATTCATACTGCTTCAGCACTCAAAACAAATTCCTTTTCCAATATGGATCGGCAAGCTCGCAATTACAGAAAAATATTTCCTTGTTTTCCAGAGCAGAACGATGGAGAAATATTGTATGAAATTCTCAGCATAATCTCACTTATACAAATTTATGACTGCATCCATACGAGCGCATCACTCTCTATCCTTCTATTCAAAATTCACAGCCAAGCTTATTACCTCACGTAGCAAACACCAACGAAATGCACACCACCAACGTCCAGAACGGATTCGAATACAATAGCACGAAGGGCCCTTTGTTCCCTTGGAACCTCCAAGCCTTGCAGACTGCAGCTGTGATTCCAGTTCTCATTGGCTCGAATATCTTAGTTAAGATAAATCAACGCTGCAATAGCAGAAGCGACTGTTTAAACAATCGAATAGCGGGAGCAGATATCATAGCAAATATTTTCCTCGAAAAGAGGTACGTAGAACATGATACGTACAAGTTGACAAATAAGAGGAGACAACTTTCAACCTTATGCCGGATATCTGAAGGTCGCGGTAGAATGTTATGCACCACCATTTTCCTATGTTCCTCCGTTCCTCCACCATGTAATTTACTTTTATCTCCTGTGGTAACAACAGGTACTGTGTCATTTACAGATGATGATTTACAATAGTCTATGACAGAATTATTAAAAGCGAAAATAAATAACATGTTTGTTGTCGACACTGAATTCATCTCTGAAAGTGATAAAATGTTTTCTGATGTTTTCTGTATTCGTTTGTGTGTTCCATATTCTTACGAAATAGTACAATGTAGATAAAACATTTTCCTATTACATAGTGTTGGCAGTGAATAATCAGTAATTTGAATACCGACTTTTCATTCCTTTCTTTTGTTGCAGGTAAACCTGTCCACTTTACCATGCTCTCGAACTATGAACTGGGTAATGTACAGATAACACTACGATGCTCTCTTACTTACCGTGAAGAGATAAAATAATATATGTTTTGATTATTACCATTCTTTCTGATTTGTACTGACAGTTGACAGTGTAGGCGTCTTATTACACTTGAAGTAACCATTCAATCAAAACATGTTGTATTTTTGTATGCTATATAATGAAATTGGCACTATTTGTGAGAAATAAGTCTCCGAGATAGAAGGTTGTATTTTTATTTCAGGAACAGTCACAGCTACTGTAAGACAGAATGCCACCTAAATGGCCTATAATCAGCGCGCATGAGGTTCGGTAAACATTTGGCCAAACTTGACGGTCAGTGTCAACAGCTGCAAAAGATGCTAACAATAATCGCTGTATGTGACTGTGCTCTTTCGGTCAGTGAGGTATTCGTCACATGGGTTATGCGCATTTCAACTCAGTCATCTTTTTTCGTTTGTCGCTGCAGACGGAATTACATTGATAGTCGAGAAGATGTTGACCACTGTAGAGATAAACGCAATATCACAGAAATGTGAGCTATTCCCGCCGTATGTAATGTTTGACTAACTCGTGGGTATGTGGCTAGGAAAACTCGTCAGAAACGACTGATATTTACAGTCAGTATTCTACAGGATCATTCAGTACGAACGTTTACAGTGGCTTACTGCTTCACAGACAATCCAAGCTTCTCATTACAGCGGTTTCTTTCAGCAGCTTCCATTACTTCCCCGACCATTGTCATGTTCGTGGACTAGAGTTACTTCTTGTTAGGTCGAACATATTTTCCTATCTCGTTATCACGATCACCAGTCCCTTTGCACATTTATAAATTCTGAGATATCTGTAATAAGCGAACAGCTACTGAGGATGGACAACTACCAATACTACAAAACTTTATTGTCTGGTAGTAACTGCGGTCCTTGGGGTGCAGTGGAAGCACATGTTATTATTTTAGCAAATATTTGGAAGCCAAAGTCAGATTCAAACATATTCTTCAGTATACATAACGTAACACAAGAATGAGAAATAATATAACGTTTCTCACACAAATGACAAAAGATTGTTGCGACCAGTTGGTGTATAGGTTATGAAAGTTATTTAATTTTCATTTACATATGTATGTTTTGAGTCATCAGTCTTATGGTTAGTTTATCTTCCGATTAGTTTACTACTCCACGCCTCGTATTCTTCTCATGTGACCACTTTATATCAGAGTTCCAGAGTATCACTTGCGCACTACATCCTCAATGTTTTGTTGGATGTATTCCAATCTACTTCTTCCCTACAGATTTACAGTATACAGCTCCTGCTAGTATCTGGGAAGCTACTCACTAATATCTTCACACATATTCTATCATCTTGTCCTAATTGTCAGCATCTCCCTTACTCTCTTTCGCCACCGATTCTGTGGAAGAACTCGTCATTCTTTATGCCCCACCCCCACCCCTAATTTTAATATCCTCGTATACCACCACATCTCATACACTTAGCCTTTTCTTTTCAGCTCTTAGCATACTCCATGATTCACTACCACACAGTGTAGTGATATAACCATACATTCTCAGAAATTTCTTCCCCAAATTAAAGGCTTTGTTTGATACCACTAGACTTCATTTGACCATGAATGCCATCTTTGGTTGCTCCCTTGCTGCTACGTTTCTGATGCCCTTCTTGCTTTCTCCATGATGTGTTTATTGTTTACAAAGTAATACAGTTTCTTAAATTCGCCTACTTAGTGCTCAAGTTGATTTTAAGTTTATCTTTAATCTCATTGTTACTAGCTCTCATTTCTTTCGTCTTTCTACGGTTTACTCTTAAATCGCCTTCTTTACCAATTTGACACCTCATCCGATTCGAGAGATTTTGTAATACTTGTTCATGTCCACTGACGATAAAAGTTTCTTCAGCTAATCTTACCACTTATTCCTTTCGTCCTCAATTGTAGTGCCGTTTAACCCTAGCACTCACTCTATTGAATGCGAGCGCTTAGTTACTTATCTCCATTCTTATTGTTGCCTATTGGATCTTGTACACAATGTGCAGTACCTGCCTTTCCCTATAGCTTACCTAAATTTTTCTTAGCATTTAGAACATCTTGCGTCGTTTCACGCTGTCGAACAGTAATGTTAGGTCAACAAATCCTATGAAAGTTTCATGATTTTTCCGAAGTTGTGAAGGGCAACTTCAGAACCGTCTCTCTGTCCTTTACCTCTCCTAAAAACAAACCGATTCTCATTTAACAGATATTCCTGGCAGATGAAAACTGTGTGCCGGACCGAGACTCGAACTCGGGACCTTTGCCTTTCCCGGGCAAGTGCTCTGCCATCTGAACTACCCAACCACGACTCACGCTCCCTCCTCACAGCTTTACTTCTGCCAGTATCTCGTCCCTTATCTTCCAGACTTGCACGTGAAAGGCAAAGGTCCAGAGTTCGAGTCTCGGTCCGGCATATAGATTTCATCTGCCAGGATGTTTCAGATATTTCGTTTTGTTTTCCATTCTTCTGTATATAGTTATTAACAGAAGCATTGAAAAATTAGTCACCAAGCGGGTTGTGAAATAGCCCAAGCATTTATCTGACGTTGCTATCTTTGGGACAGCGTGACTTACACTTTCATGAAAGTTTTATTATAGATCTACAGTTTTATGTATTCTACACACCAGTTTGAATAATCATTTGGTTGCCACTTCCTTCAATAATTTTAGTAATTTCGAAGGAGTAGCTTACCATTCTGCTTCATTTGACTGTAAGTCTTCTAATGGTCTTCTAATTCTCAGTCTTGTAGTGGATCTCTTATATATTCAATAACGACGCACATCTTTTCTTATATCTGCTTACCAGACATGTCCCAACCCTCATAGAGGCCTTCAATGTACTCTTTTCACCTCACCGCTCTCTTTTACGTCTTGACACAGAAATACTTAGTACAGTCTTACTATAGACGACTTCGCTTTTAATTTCCCCGAAAATTATTCTCACTTCCCTATATGCTTAACGATTCCTTCCAACAATCAGGTCTTTTTTCTATTTCTTCACATTTTCCTACATGCATTCCACCTTGTCTTCCCTTCTGAGTGACTTACAGCGCTTTTATCTCGAACTTCTTTGTACTTACATCGCTCGCAGATAATTTGAAGTACAAGGTTGGGGTGGAAAGTAATGTCCTCGATATTCCTATGTGAATATTTCTAAGCATTTTTAAATAAAACGAACGTTATTAACAGTGTATATGTTTATTCGTCATGTCTACGTATTTATTTCTCAATATAGTCACTCTGGCGATGAAAATATTATTCCCGGCGAGAAACCAGTCTGTTTATTTCATCAGCGTAGAGGGTTCGACTTTTTTAAATGAGTGAAAACGTCATCTCTCCTTGCTGGACTCCATCAATATCAAAGTGAAGTCCTCGAAGGTCATTTTTAAGTTCTGGAAAAGATGAAAGTGATATGAGACCAAGTCGGGACTGTATGGAGGATTATCGATGATCCGAAGGCGTCGGACTGCGGTAGGTGTCGCAGTGCACATGTGCAGTCAGGCATTGTCATGCTGAAGGATAGGTTTCTCCATGTGTAGACGAACTCTTCGATTACGAAACCGTTTTTCTCGCAGCGACAGAGTTTCTTTGCACAGGTGTTGCTACTTCATGTTCGAAATAGAAAACTCTGAAATATATAGCGTGTCATTGACCTTATTTCGGAAAGAAAGGTTAGACACCATATAAGGAGGAGTGTTCATTGAAGTCGACAAAAATGTTGTTCATTGAGAGCGAATTTCACTGTGACTCTGAAGTTATCTGCACGCGTGTAACAGCCGAATGTGAAATCAAGCTGATTGACGGAAGTTATTTTCGGACATCCGACTCTGCCGTGACAGTTTTAGAGTAATTCAAGCGAATTCTACGTCCAGTAGCGCGGAAACACACATATCGTGTAATAATACTTGCAGGCGACTTCAACCTACGGTATATTGACAGGGACGCCATGAATTCATTGAGGAGGTACGGACAGTCAATCTTCCTGAGAACTTTTGAACATATTTTCCGAAAGCCGACAGCCCAAACGCAATGGAAATATTTTATACTTTGCAGCTACGAGCGAGGCTGACTGGATCGACTGTGTCAATGTACAGACATGGATTAGTGATCTGATGTCATCGTAGCGACTACGATTACAAGAGTAATCAAGAAGGCTAGGAGTGAATTTCTCTTATAAAGAGCAGATGAGGAGTTTGTAGCATCCCACTTAGACAGTTAATGAAGGTAATATGGTTTCAGTATGATGGAAGTAGAGGAATATGAGCAGCGTTTAAAAGTTTTGTAAATTGCGCTCTGAAGAAGTACGTGCCGGGTAAGTGCATTGAGGACGGAAAGGGTCCACAGTGGCTATACAGAAGTTTCGGAAAAAACTGAGGAAGTAAGGACTGTTGCAGTCTCGGTTCAAAAGAGAACGCGCGAATGACGAAAGGCAAAAGTTAGTAGAGTTTCATGAGTCTGTGAAACAATCGACGTGCGAAGCGTGCAACAAGTACCATAATCATATCTTAGCAAATGGTCTAGCCCAGAACCCGAGACAATTCCGGTCCTACGTAAAATCGCTAAGCGGGTCGAATGCCTCTGACCAGTCAATCGTTGACCAATCTGCTGCGGGAATAGAGTATAGCAAAATGAAAAGTGAAGTTTTAACTTCTGCGTTTAAGAAACTTGCCTCAAAAAAGCAACGTACAAACATAACGTCGTTTAACAATCGCACGAAGTCCCGTATAGAGAACATATTAATAGGTAGCCGAGGCGTAGGGAAGCAACTGAAAGAGTTGAAAGCAAGTAAGTCGCCATGTCCGGATGGAGTGCCATTCGGGTGTGACAAGGAGTACGTCAGTGACCGCTTCCTTAGCTTGCATTCTCGCTAGTCTCTCACCCAGAGCAAAGTCCCAGGCGATTGAAAAAGAGCGCAGGTCGCTTCTGTAAATAAGAAGGGTAAAAGAACTGAGGCCCAACGTTACAGACAAATATCCTTAACACAGGTTTCCTGCAGATTCTTGAACATATTCTAATGTAGTAAAGTTCGCTGAGAAGCAAAACCGCCTGTCCATAAATCAACACGGTTTTACAAAACATCCCTCGTCCGACACTCAGTTTTCCCTTTTCTCACATGAAGGGCTTATTTCAATAGTGGTACAAGTCCATTTTTGTTCATTCTGAGATACAGAGTCCTAAATTTAAATGAGCGCTGGCAAGTCTGCAGTTGAGATACCAGAAATATTCAAATGGTTCAAATGGCTCTGAGCATTATGGGACTTAACTTGTGAGGTCATCAGTCCCCTAGAACTTAGAACTACTTAAATCTAACTAACCTAAGGACATCATACACATCCATGCCCGACGCAGGAGTCGAACCTGCGACCGTAGCGGTCGCACGGTTCGAGACAGTAGTGCCTAGGACCGCTCGGCCACACCGGCCGGCGAATATTCAAATATATGTATACACAAACACACACATACACATTCAACAATATCTTTGCCTCTGTACTTCCGCCTCGACTGATATCTCTGCCAAAACTCTTTACCATTACAAATGT
Organism: Schistocerca piceifrons; assembly: GCF_021461385.2. Lineage (NCBI taxonomy): Eukaryota > Metazoa > Arthropoda > Insecta > Orthoptera > Acrididae > Schistocerca > Schistocerca piceifrons. The sequence continues at coordinate 52,275,179 of NC_060139.1, forward strand.
CTGCTTGTGTGCGGATGGATATGTGTGTGTGTGTGTATGTGTATACCTGTCCTTTTTTCCCCCTAAAGTAAGTCTTTCCGCTCCCGCGATTGGTATGATTTCTTACCCTCTCCCTTAAAACCCACATCCTTTCGTCTTTCCCTACCCTTCCTCTTTCCTGATGAAGCAACCGTGGGTTGCGAAAGCCTGAATTTTGCGTGTGTGTGTGTGTGTGTGTGTATTTGTGTTTGTTTGTGTGTCTATCAACATGCCAACGCTTTCGTTTGGGAACGTTACATCATCTTTGTTTTTAGATATATTTTTCCTACGTGGAATGTTTCCCTCTATTATATATATAAGTTCTCAGGAAGAATGACTGTCCGTACCTCCTCATATATATATGAGACAGAGTCCTAAAATTAAATGAGCGCTGAAAAATCTGATATCTCAACTGCAGTTTTTCAGCGCTCATTTAACTTTAGGAATCTGTATCTCAGAATGAGTAAAAATGGACTTGTACCACTATTGAAATAAGTGCTTTACATGATTTACTGCGAACTATAGATGAAGGGCAACAGACAGTTTGCATATTCCTAGATATCAGAAAAACGTTAGCGTTTGACATGGTGTCCCATCGCAGACGGTTAATGCAGAACGAGCGTACGGATTATGCTCTCAAATATACGAGTGTTTCGAAGACGTAGTAAGTAAAAGAGCCCAGTATGTCGTCCGCGACGGCCAGTGCTCACCAGATAAGAGGGTATCATCAGGAGTTGCACAGAGAAGTGTGATAGGATCGCTCTTACTATCTACATACATATTCTAACGGACAAGGGCAGCACCAGTCTGCGGCTGTTTGCTGATGATGCTGTGGTGTATAGGAAGGCATCGTCTTTCAGTGTTTGTAGGAGGATACAAGATGACTTAGACGAAATTTCTACTTGGTTTGAGAAATGGCAGCTTGCTCTAAATGTAGAAAAATGTAGATAATGCAGATGATTAGGAAAAGCATTCCCGCAATGTTAGAATACATCGTTAGCAGTATGCTGACTGACACTGCTACGTCGATTAAATATCTAGGCCTGACGTTGCAGAGCGATACGGAATGGAACGAGCTCGTAAGGTTTTGTAGTAAGAAACGCGAATGGTCGACATCGGTTTACTGTGAGAGTTTTGGGAATGTGTGGTTTATCTCTAAAGGAGACAGCATATAAAACACTAGAGTGACACATTCTTGAGCACTGCTCAATTGTTTAAGACCCCCGTCAGGTCGGATTTAAACATGACGTCGAAAATATTTTGAGGCGGGCTGCTAGATTTGTTACCGGTAGGTATAGTTAACACGCAAGTATTACGAAAATGGTTTGGGAACTCTAATGGGAAACCCTGGAGGGAAAGCGACGTTCTTTTCGAGGAACACTAATGAGAAAATTTAGAGAAGCGTCATTCTAAGTTGACTATAGAGCAATCCTACTACCGCCAAACATTTTGCATAAGGACCACGAATGTAAGATAACACTAATTAGGGCTCTTGTGGAGGCGTACACATAGTCGTTTTCCCCGCGTTTTATTCGCTAGTGGAACAGAAAAGGAAGTGACTCCTAGTGGCGCAACGTACCCTCGGCATGCATCGTAAAGTGGCTTGCGGTATATGTAGTGAAGATTTACAGATAATTGCCAAGAATAGTCTTCAGTATGTTCTCTATGCACTGCTCGGATGTCTATTAGCGATTAGCAGAAACGGACCTCATCAACACGGAATCACGCTGACTGCCAGCACAAAATTTTCGTGGTTGCAGTTTAGATGTCAGTCATCTGTTCCCAACTTCCAAAATGTCGCCTCCTTTATTGTAGCACAACTTAACCACGTCAGTGTTTCAACCTTTCGTCCAAGGTCAAATAATACCCGTTGCTAGTATCACATTCTGTTTTACGAAGCATGGTTAGGGCAGTGTTGTAAATATGTTCATTTATATTTCATCTATGACTCCAAAAGTATCAATCAGAAAGAGAAATCGCTCTTTCCTCTGCCATATGAGAGAATGAAAATGAGAAATTTGCAAGTTTGAAAAATCTCGAATCGTGACGTCCTCAAGTTCCATGTTGTGGACACAGCTCAAGATGCAGTTATAGAATCACCAATTTAGTAGCGCAGTTTCAATAACTGCCAAATAAGATGCCAAACTCAGAAGACGAGGACTATCTTAGTATTAAGACTTTTTGTAGATGAGGAAAAATATACAGCTTTAATTTTCTAACTCGTTGAATGCACTGGATTTAATCACATGGGGGATGTAATTTTGTACTGTTTAATTGAAATGGTGGAGCCTAAATTCGCACTGACAATACGAAAAGACACACGTTGTATATGATAAGGAAGTTTGTTCATGTTTTAGATGTTAAAGTAATCTACCTTCAAGTTATACTAGTTTGAAACTGTCAGGTGTTTGACGTACAATATACATTTAGTACAAATCCTATCGAAAAATGTAGTTCTGGAACTAATCGAGTCAATTATATCGAAAATTGCAGCTCTGGAATACTGTCCCATTTTTTAATTCCTGCAGAAGCCATGTGACTGCTACAACCAGAATATTTCCGTCGCACTCTGCAGTGATAGATCTGCGCCTCAGTATAGTCACAGACAATCACGTTTAGAAATGAGTGAAAATTCTGTAGTGGGTAAAAAATTTGATTTTTCCAAAAGCTTTAAAGAAAAAGACATACCATTAATGATGTGAAATTCTGTTACCGTAAGTAAAGTGTGTCGACCATTTTTGAGGGGCACGATGAAACAGATGGGCGTGTTTTGGCGCAGAGCATTTTCAACCTCACTAATCGATATATTCCTTAAATATGCACTAATTCGTCATGCGATCACTGATGTGAGCAATCATATCTTTTTCCAGGTGGAGTCGCATGCCATGTACAGGAGAAATCTGTTGTACGTACTAATGCCACTATGGAATATTGTGGGGATCATTGGTTTACTCAGTTCAGTACATTTCTAAGTATAAATGGAACAAAAGTTTGTAATTCAGTAGTTCACAACAATCCACAAGAGTGGGTTACCTCCGTAACTAATTAAGATCACGTCTTCCTTCTCTAAAATCTATATCCACAGTACAATTCAAATTTTAGTTCACTGAGTGTAAAACCAAATCGTAGTTGGACGTCTAAAAATTCCATTTTTATGACAGCCTTAGGAAGTATATTCCATGATTTTCTATTTCTTCATGCACAATACAAATCTGTCTCAACGAATAACCAAATTTCAGAAAGTCACCGTTACATCTACTAGCACAATTAATAATCATTTTCCAAATTGTACATATCAGCTTTTTTTGAGAAACCTTGACCACTGTTATTTGTTTTTTTCTTCGTGAATATTTTCGAATCAAAATAAAGTATGTTCACATATATTCTTCAGAAGTTGCACGATATGAAAAATTTCTGTTCCTGCTGTTAGTTACTGGAGAAAATATCTGAAACTAACATGTTAAAAGGCAAAAAAGTGACTGGAAGAAGAGAAACAGTCACAGTGATGAACAGCATTCAGTATATTTGACACAAAAATATTCTACCGCGTTGGGATATTTGTCGTAATCATACGCACCATCTACATTTCTTTTTATTTCCGAACTTTCGTCTATGGTTGCTTCAAACTGTTTGTTCCGCACAAAAGCCTTAACGATATACCGGCAGCTAATCCTGCATCTCACTGTTTATCAGCTTTTGAGGTGAATTAATTAAATACTATTTATAAAATATAGTGCCACACATGTTCGACAAGTATCTGAACAATCTGCTTCTAATGGTCAGGTCTCCATGGATCGCGCGTTAGTAAATGACGGCTCTCTTTATATCTCCAGTCGTTCGACGGAGAGCATGTGTGAAATGCTAGATTTACTGAAGCAGTTACAACTATTCCAGTAACGAAACACATTCCCCTGAACGAGTTAAATCTAGAATGAAATGAGATTGGTAGTTTTAATTTACCTTTATTTTAGAAGAACTGACAGCTATGCAGCCACTACTTCTGGAAAAGTAGTACGTCATAAGCTCTATAACGCCAGTAGACTTGCAGACTGTGCTGGAAGGAATTATAACCTACGACGTAAGCTGCAGACGATTAACATTTCAGTTATATTCAAATTTCAAGTTCACACAATTTTCCATTTTTGGCAAACGAAGAGTATTAAACAATGTCATCCTGCTTTAAAAACGTATCCATTTCAGCATGTTGCATGACCAATGAAACCCATTTTGATCTCTGGCAGGTATGTTCATGCTCGTTTAAATAAAACCAACCGCAACGCTTGTTTGAAAATAATACCATAACTCACATTTAGATAAGGCGGTAACACAGACGAGATATACCTTTGAATTAATAAATGGGCTCGTTTCATCCTTTAGATTCATTTTCAGCTACTACTGCAGATGCAATGGCTAATAATTGGAAGAAGAAATGAAATCGCGGCAGGTCGCCTCAGAGCAGCGGGATGGCCGTGTAATTAGAATTCGCTGCGGTAATCACAGTGTTTTTAAGACATTTAGCGCGGGATGACCGCAAAGTTTTCTCTTAGGGCCTGCGTTAATCTTCAGCTAAACCCTTAATTACGGTCACAGAATTAATGGTTGGAGTTAAATTAGCCCGCCAGATGTGGAAGCAGGGTATCTATTTACTTTTATTTCTGCAGATAAAGAGCTCTCCGAGGTCTTTGTTCGTTTCCGGTTTTAAATTTAAATATAACATGCCATTGTTCATTGCTGTGCGCATTGTTCATTTCGGCGCCAAAGAACTCGGTAGGACCTGCAAGAAGTTATTAAATACGATGCATTAATCTAATATTAAAGGTGAAGGTCTTCTCATATTTCGGTTCGTAATGGAAGACTTTATCTGACAAAATTTCCCACTCCTCTTCTCTGACGCCACACAACTGTAGGTCTTTCTGTTCTCCACGAGGAGTTTTTGACGGTGCTTCAAGCTCCATTAAAAAGATTTCTCTTATTTCATTTTTTATGTTTAGAGGAGTGACCGTTACATTCAAATCAAGCCGTATTTTTAGACGAAACAACGGTGGGATCAATGGCAGGGGCGTGTGCACAATGAGAAAATCAAAGAAAAACTGAGAATGAACTCTATAGATATAGCAGTCAGGGCGAACAGCCTTAGATGGCGGGGTCATGTTACACGCATGAGAGAAGCAAGGTTACCCAAGAGACTCATGGGTTCAGCAGTAGAGGGTAGGAGGAGTCGGGGAAGACCAAGGAGATGGTACCTGGATTCGCTTAAGAATGATTTTGAAGTAATAGGCTTAACATCAGAAGAGGCACCAATGTTAGCACTGAATAGGGGATCATGGAGGAATTTTATAAGGGGGACTATGCTCCAGACTGAATGCTGAAAGGCATAATCAGTCTTAAATGATGATGATGATGATGATAATGATGATGATGACAACAGTGCAGATTTGCATTGAGTATGTGTATGGCACAGTTTCATATACTCATCAGCATATTTGTACTCATTGCGAGCCATATTTTCGACTCTTTATATGTACCTTAAACCGCATATATTTTATCTTATCATCACGAGAGAGGACATGCATAGTGGATGTTCTCATTTCCTGAGTTAATCCTTTTGTAACTTTGAACCGACAATGTTTCAAATTTCGCCAATCGATGAACCAACTGGAGTGCAGTATATAGATACAATACACAAGTCGAACAAGCCGTCGACGTTACTCCGTCTGTTGTTGTGGTCTTCAGTCTGGTTTAATGCAGCCATTCACGCTACCCTATCCTTTTCAAAAGCTATTCATCTCCAAATAACTACTGGAGTCTACAACTATTAGAACCTGCTTACTGTATAGACGTTTTCGTCTCTCTCGATAGTAACTAACCCCCCACTCTTCCCTCCTCTGATGAACCGACAGATTCTTGACATGTCATAACGTGTCGTATCAACTGACCCGTTTCATTTAGTTGTGTCACAAATTGCCAAAGTATCTGGCAAAATGAGTCTGGGAATTCTAGCACTAGCCTCACAATATATATTTTCCTTAGTGTAATTTGTTGCTAAGAATTTGCACTCACTCCTGAGAATTAGCAGCTCTCACTCAGTTAACGTCAAACAGAAGTCAATTCTCCATTTGGATCGAACTTCGTTCACTCTCATGTGGAAAAGCGTAAAGTGTTTTACAGCAGTAATCTAATAATCAAAAGTCAATATTCTGCCACAATAATTTCAAGAAATGGCAGGGATTCAAATATATTCAGGCCACTCCTTCTATTTCATAAGGGAGCCGGTGAAAAAAAAAAAGGAAATAAAAGAAGTAAGCACCTCAGTTTGTTATATTATTGTTTATGCTAGTGTATACTCAGCAGCTTAACGTCTGTATAGGATTACTGTAAATCTTTTTATCTATGTTTAACTCTGCTGATATTAATTTCATGTACTGACTCGTTCCACAACCACGGAGATTTGCTGCAAAATTTCGTCCTACGGAAATACAGGCGCAAAATGAGGAAAATTCAGTATGCTTCTGTAGCACTATTTTTCAGAATCTGTTTTTCTCTTGTCTGACCTGCGTATCAGCACATTTCATTTCCGCAGACAGCTACATTCCAGACAAATCCTTCGAGAAAGTCTTCCTTACACATAAGCTTCTATCACGAGGACATGCCGAAATATGATGCTCTGAATTATTTATGTGAAAACTTTGAAAGCGTTTTAGATAAAAGATACTTCATTACAAATGTACCTTTTTATTCTTCCCGTCTATATATTTATTTCTCACCGTAGTCACCCCCGTCTCTCACAAAGAGAGACCAGTTCATTGAAACCGTCACTGTAAAACGTTTGACTTTGTTGATGGAGCCACAACCCCACCTATGCTCGCACCACTTCAGCATAATCGAAACGAAAACCGTGGAGGTGTTCTTTAAGTTCTGGAAATAGCTGAAAATTGGATGTGGCCAAGTCGGGAGTCTACGCTGGGTGATGGATGACAATGAGTTCAAGATGTCGGATTGTTGGAGAGTCGTTGCTCTCGTGTGTGGTCTGGCATTGTTATAGTAAAGGAGAGAGTGCTCCATATGTGGGCGAGCTCTTCGAGTTTGTACTTTCAGTTTTCTGAGGGTTTCGCAGTACCTTACTATGTTTATTGTTGTGCCTGTAGGTATGAATTCCAAACGCACTACACCTTGAACATCCCTGAACAATGTGAGGATGACTCTGCCTTTTGGTAGCATAGTCTCGAAGTTTCTTGACCTGACTGATCCTTTGTGAGAGAACACTATTGAGGCGAAGTTCTTTCAGTCTTCAAGAAGAGCGCAATATTTCCAATTCCAAAAAAAGTAAGTGCTGACGGGTGGGAATATCACCGATCTATCAGTTTAAGAAGATATGGTAGGAAAATACTGACACGAATTATTCACAGAAAAATGGAGGATACTGTTACAAACTGACCTCGAGGTAGATGTCTTTGGGTTTTGTAGAAATGTAGCAACACGAGAGGCAATACTGACCTTACAGCTTTTACATCTTATCATAGAAGATAGGTTAAAAATTCAAATCTAATTTGATAGCACTTGTAGCCATGGAAGAGCTTTTGAAAATGTTGACTGGAATATACTCTTTACAGTTATGAAGGCAACAGAGTAAAACATATGCAAATAATGGTTATTCACAGGTTTTAGAGAAACCAGACGGCAGTTATAAAAGTAGAATGGCATGAAAGAGAGGCAATAAGTCGTTTCAAGACGCTGTCCATTCCCTTCAGCTATTCTTCCGAGGCCTTTGCTGTTTCTGGCAAAACTACAGTGCCAACATGAAATCTCAACAGTGTTTATGTATTCTCCCTGAACGTCATTCTCAAATTGTATTTCTTTGGTTTTCTTTATTGCCTGTCCATTCTATGGATTGACTAACATCGGAGGTAGGCTAAAATTCTGTCTCACGTTCTTTTTGACCACTGCCTCTCTTTCATTCCCTTCCACTCTTATAACTGCCGTCTGGTTATCTAAAACTTGTGAATAACTATTTTCTTCGTGTATTTTATCCTGTTGCCTTCAGAACTGTAAAGAGTGCATTCCAAGCAGAATTTTCAAAAGCTCTTCCAAGTCTACAAATGCTATCAAAGTAGATTTGCATCCTTTAACCTATGTTCTACGATAAAGTTTTAAAGTTGTATGACCTGTAGTGCCTCACGTGTTGCTACATTTTTACAGAACCCAAACTCCCTTTCCTCTAGGTCAGCTTGTAACAGGTTCTTCCATTTTTTAAAAATAATTCGTGTCAGTATTTTCGTATCATGTCTTATTAAACTGATAGATCGGTGATACTCACATCTGCCACCACCTACTTTGTTTGTAATTGTAATTATCTTCTTGAAGACTGAAGGAATTTCAGCTGTCTCATAGAACTTGCAGACCAGGAGCAAATTTCGTCAACTGTGATTCTCCCAAGGATACCTGTAGTTCTCGCCGTATCGTGGATCCCCTCTCGTCTTCATGTACTTCGCTTCCGTTTCTATAATGATGCCTTGAATTTCATTCCCTTTGTATCGGCTCTCAGTATATTCTTTCCTCTTTACAGTTTTCTTATCTTAGTAGTAGTAATCCACCTGAGCTCTTCATATTCATTCAGCGGTTTTCCTTTCCTCCAATGTTCTGTTGAACTATCCTGCGGGCAACATCTGTCTTCCCATTGTTATACCTGCTTCTACAGCCTTGAATATGTCCTCTAGTTATTCGTGCTTAGCTATGTTGTAAATTCTGTCATGTCACTTTTAGACTCTACATACATATATTCCCAGTGGCCTGCTTCTTTGATGCATTTTTGTATTTTCTCTTTTCATCAGTCAAATTCAATAGCTCCAGTAATAACCAAAGACATCTGCTAGGACTTGTATTTTTATCTATTAGACCCTCTGCTACCTTCCTTATTTTAATACTCAAGGGTGCCCACTCGTGGCCTATTGTATTCCTATCGCCTGTTGCAGTCAGTCATTGTCTAATGCGCGTTCTGAAATTCTGGACAACCTTCGGTTCCTTGAACTTGTCCAGGTCTTATCTCCTTGCCGGCCGGGGTGGCCGAGCCGTTCTAGGCGCTACAGTCTGGAACCGCGCGACCGCTACGGTCGCAGGTTCGAATCATGCCTCGGGCATGGATGTGTGTGATGTCCTTAGGTTAGTTAGATTTAAGTAGTTTTAGGTTCTAGGGGACTGATGACCTCGGCAGTTAAGTCCCATAGTGCTCAGAGCCATTTGAAGCATTTGAATCTTATCTCCTTAATTTCGTACTTGTCAATTTCTTCAGTTTTGCTCCACAGCCCGTAACAAATGAATTAGCGGTCAGAGTCGCCATCTCCTCCTGGGAATGCTTACAGTTGAAAATCTAGTTCCAATATATTTGTCTTAGCGTAGTATAATCAGTGTGAAACCTTACACTTTTCTAGGTCTCTACCGAGTAAAAACAGTCTTTGATGATCATTAAACCAAATGTTAAGGAATAACAATTTATGACATGTTCTAAATTCTACCAGACTGATCCCTAATTCATTCCCTCCCCCCAGTTCATATTCTCCTACCATTTTCTCTTTCCTTCCATTTCCTACTATCGAATTCCAGTTCCTATCACATTTTTATTTTCCTCTCCCCTTGGTATCTTGTTATTTTCTTTTATCTCGCCAAACATTTTTTCAACTGCCTCATTTGCAGTCTATTTGGCATTTCAATTGGTACTACTGTGGTTGGTGTTGGCTTCATGTCTGTCTTGTCCTTGATAATGCGTTCAAAATGATGTTCATCGTAGTGCACCAGAATTCCTGTTTTGTATTTCATTGTTAAATCTAATCTAGCACAACCACTATTTGATTTTGTGTCTGTATCCTCGCACTCAACTGACCTTACGTCCTTCCCAGCCTGCCACCGAACATTACTTATTCTCCTTTTATCTAACTTCATCCTATCCGTTTAACCCATTAAATTCTGAAATTTCGTATCCGCTTAAAGGAGCTAAGATTTCACACTTTGACCCGTAAGATACCAGTTTTCTGTTTTCTGAAGTTCTGAGTTGTCCCTGCCCAGAATCCGAATGGCGGACTGTTTTACCTGCGGAATATTATACCCAAGAAGTTGCCAAAGACATTCCACCATATATTAAAACTTGTTATGCACAGGAAAAACAACGGGTGTAGTTGACCTTGCTTCAATCTGTTCGCAGTACCAACACAAAAAGAAAAGGTTAGCTGATGTTACATGACCAGAAAGGTCATTCACTCAGACCATTACCCCTGCAACAACTGGAAACGATGCGGCACCTCTTTAGGAACCACAAGAGTTTCTGGCCTCTCCACAGATACCTCTTCGTTGTGGTTGCACCTACTATACGGTTATCTGTATCACTGAGGCGCGTAACCATTCTACCACGTCCATGGTTCATAGGCGGTTACATTGTACGCACATAAACAAAACTACCTTCACGTAAGCTTCTTCCTCGTGGTCATACTACTTCAGATAAAATTAAAAAGGTTTCTCGCCCTCACTTCAAAGTCTTTCGGGTTGTTTCTCTCAGTTCCTAGGAAAATACCGGAACTGGACAGGCGCTCCCTAACATTCGCAATTGGAACTCTCTCTCTCTCTCTCAATACCAGTTCGAATGGAAAATGGCTAAAAAGTTTCTGACTGTGCACACTTGAACAGCGTGCTCAACATATATAAAAATATAAAATGTACTGTAGCATTGCGTGATCTTGATGCTTTTGGTCATTACCTGTTATCGACGTTCAGGCGCCATTTTCCATCACAAATGTATGTTGAAGCTCTGAGATGAGGTCCGTTTCATTTCATGTTCAAACGATTGAAAGAAAGCATTTAAAAATTGTCAAACCCCAAATCTATTCATGGATATGGCACTAAAGATCATTCCAAAAAAAATTTCCACATAAAAGGGGGCTTTAAAATGTATATCTTACGAGATCTGAGCACTTGTTCATTAAAAGAGGTGCGTTTCATAGTGGCGATGATAAGTAAGTGCTCATAGCGCTTAAGGTATGCACTTTCGAGTGAATGTTTACTGCGATCCATACTACGAACTCTCAAAATATGGATAGCAAAGAGTTTGCGCTAGATGAGTTTTGCTATACCGTGGCGAAGATGAAGAAGTGCTCATTGCTCTTAAGGTATGTATTTTAGTGTCGATGTTTACTACCCTTCTTTGCTTCGAATCATCGCTCCTGTCATCTCACTGAATACTGGCATTCGCCCTGGGACGCTGTGTACAGAGGAGGGGAAAAAGAAATGAAGTTTCTCGGGGCGGGAGAACTTCCGTGGAGGTACGTAATTAAACTTTTTATACGCAACAAACTTCACGCGAAGTGGTGGCTTTTACTTCCTCTCCAGTATATTCTTGTTACTCTTGTTAACGCTCCAGAGGGGCTACGTCGGCGGAAGAATGTTACGTATGCCGCTGCTACTTTTTTTTCCGGAAGTGGCTATTCTTAACATCCTGACGTTGATTGCTTCTATCCAAATGAGTTGGCCACATAACGGAGAGGTGAAAGGATTTCCTCAAGTATTGACTAATTTTATAATGTACATCCCTTTTATTGCGAATCAATTATCAGTGAAAATGAGCTGTCTGGAGTTTTTGTTGGTGGTGTATATGAGAGAATGCCACTGTTTATATGTTGTGTTTTCGTCGCTCAAATTTCCAATGTAATAAGAAGCGTTTGTATATAATTTCCTGCGCTCGTTTTGCTGCAGTAGAGTGTCGTTTACTGTATTGAATATTTTGGTTTAAGCGCTGAGTGGATAACGAATCTTCTACATATCAATGTTCCACCTATTCCATATTAATAGTCCTATCACGTTTTATACGAAACGCCATTTACCTGAGAGACGTAATTTGTAGAATCCAAAGAAAACCTTAGTTACCGCTCACGAGTGTGGAACAGATCACCGCATTTCTACATTTCTATCCAACTCTTTAAGCTGTACGTAACCGTCCGCGAGGTCATACTGGATATTGATGGTTAAAAATACGAGTTGGTGTTTTTCTTTAGTGACGGAAGGTACATACACACCTTTCTGAAACAATCTTTTCAAGCTTAAACGCAAAATGATCATAAATGAGTTATTTGATACCCCCCCAGTAAGCACAGTAGTACTGAAATTGCACCAGTAACGAGAGCACATTTTCATTATGAATCCTCGGACATACATAATAAAATCAAAAACTAAAATTTTATTGCCTTTCTTCCATCCCGTTGATGTTAGATCGCATAATTTCGTTGTTGTTGTTATGGCCTGTCCAGTTCAGAGACTGATTTGTTGCACATCTCCATGATAGCCTATCCTGTGGAAACCTCTTCATCCCCGAATAACTACTGCAACCTACATCCGTTTGAATCTACTTGCTATATTCACCCATTGGTTTCTCTCTACACATTTTCCTCCCACACTTCTCTCCAATGCCATATTTACCATTCCTTTATGTATTAAAATGTTTCCTGTCGATCGATCTCTTCTAGTCAACTTGTGTCATAGACATTTTGGTTGCTAAGTTCTATTCTTCACTACCTAACGAATTTATAACTCCGAACTAGTTACGTGACTAGCCGTCCATGCAGTCTTCAGCATTATTGATTAGGTTCACATTTCAAAAGCTTCAATTCCTTTCTTGTCTGAACTGCTTCCAGTCCGCATTTCACTTAGGTACAAAGCTACACTCCATAAGAAGTCCTTCAGAAAGGTCCTTCTAACGCTTAGATTTATCAGCGATAAAATCGGCAATAGTTGTTAATATTACTCATTACAGCTATAGCGGATTTTAACATTGCCAATGGATAACAGTTGCGGATGTCTCGTGAAGAGACACATTTATATCAGCTGTTAACAAAGTCCTATTTTTCTGAAGCGATTTTCGTTTAATGGGGAATATGTATAAAAATACAGTTTCTGGTTCGTCCATCATCAGCCATTTTTGTTGAAATAACTAAATTCAGCTACTATTTGTGACACACTTCCTCATCTAATTGACTCATAATTTGATTCATATTAGCTACATTTCAGTAGCCTTGCTTTATTTTCATTGACATTCGTATTTGTAACCTCTTTTAATGATTTTATCCATTCCGTTCAGTTCCTCAGCCACGTCCATTGTCGTCTCAGAAATACAATGCCACCTTCAAACCTCAAATTTGGTGTTCCTTCTCCTTCAATTTCAATTCTTATAGTTTTCCTCTACTGATTGCTTAGTGAACAGGTTGAATAACATCGGAGGTACGCCACAACTCTGTCTTACTTTCTTCTCAAGCATTTTCTATCTTTTCATGTTCTTCGACTCTGGTTTGCTTTCTGTACATATTATAAATAATCTTACTCTCCCTGTACTTTTTCGCTGCTGCCTTCACTATTTCAAAGAGTGTTTTCTAGTCAACAATGTCAGTCAAAATTAGAATGAAAATATTTAGAAGGTGCCACAAGCCATATATATTCAAGTGTAGACGGTAGTAAGCCAATAGTTACTTTTAACGTTTTGTACTAGGTTGCAAATACGTTCTATAAATGACCTGTTACAGGTAAGCATTACACAGCCCTCTTAGTAGACAACAAAAACGTCTTGTAGCAAAAGAGATAAACCTCCCATTCATACAGGTTAAAAGTTCCAGATTTCATATATCAGTAAATCACAACATTGACTCTCAGTATCCAAACATGGCAATAATCACCTTTTCTGTCATTATTCTCTAATCCTAATGCTCATCAGTGTTGTGTTGATTGAGAGCTTCCACTTAACGTGTTGTTATACAGAACGTGAGACAACATTCATAATCTTAAGCGATGCGCTGCCAACCGTAAGAGCCACTGCACAGACGAAGCTCAACTCTCAGATGCTCTAGCAACAAATAAAAAAATCACAATGAAGAAGGGAAACTTGTTTCGGTTCACTTCCCTCTGAAAATGATATTGCTGACAACTTTTGTTTGTCAAGGCGAAAAGAATTTCTTACTTCTTCTAAAGATATTTATTACTCAATTTGTAAATCCACATAATTATTTCTGGCATTTTTGTTAGCACGTTGACGAAGAGGTACAGGGTGAGAGATATGTTTCAAATGTAACACAAAATTGCTGCTATATACTGAGTTCCGAGCCTTACTACCAGTTCAGTAAGTTCAAACGAATTAAGAATAGTTTAAAATACTTCCAATTTGGCAATGTAATATAGGCAAGAAAGGAGTGCATCATACTTTCAACTGCCTGCATGAGAATTTTCCTTGTACCGATAAATCATAGCTTGCTAACAAAGGCAGGTCTGAACCAATTTGAACTGATTTGAAATTGCTGATTCAGCACGAACACTCAGATATGCTCTTACGTATTCGGAACTATTCGTCTGACTCAGCTGGAAGAGATTAATAGAACTGGGGCAGTCACTCACGACGAATCATTGGTGTTGAACCATCATAGCTGTCATTTCAATGCTTGGAACACGCGATCAGCTCTCTCGAAGACATGTAAGTCTAAGATATATTACTATTTCATTTAATCGTATGACTAGGGCCCCCCGTCGGGCAAGCCGTTCGCCGGGTGGCGGTCTTCCAATTTTACGCCATTTCAGTGCCTGGGTGGAGAAAATTCCCCGACCCAGCCGGGAATCGAACCGGGGCCCAGAGAATTAAAATCCGTCACGCTGACCATTCATCTACCGGGGTAGGACTTATTACTATTATCAAACTTACACAAAGCAACAGCATTCCAAAGTGCCTTGACATCACCTTCGATAGGTGTGCTACCTACCGGCACCATCTTTGGACAACAGCTGCAGAACTGAAGAGCCACAACCGTTTATTGCAAAATCTGACCGGAGTTTCTTGAAGAAGCACCTTTTTGGGGAAACGTAAGTTACTGTTCGGAGTAAAGGCAGTCACCGCTTGCAGTAATAGCATTAACTAATGGGGTAACGGTACTCACATTTGGGGTAAAGGTATTCATTCCCTGGGATAACGGCACTCATCATGTGCGTTTGGAGTAATGGCAGTCATCACTCGGATTAGTTGTTGCTACTGTTTGGGCTAGCGACGGCCACTCTGCGCTTTTTGGTTACTGGTAGTCGCTATCATTGGAGTAATGACAGCCACTGTCTACTGTTCACTAGGTTATTTCATCGATATGTCATGTAGTTTTCACTATGTGACGATTTAACGTTATCACCAGGAGATGACAAACATTTTATTCATCACGAAAACGTTAATACGCAAGTACTGAGTCATTGTAATGTTTGCTTAACATTGAAAGGATGGCGGTCTTTGTTTCTCATATTTACGAATGTGTATCACTACTTTTCAGTATGCTATTCCCTCAAAGTGTCACGCAGTTCCCACTATGTGACAGCAGACCATGACAGACGCGTTCATCTGGATTATTAGAGAGTCATTCCATGTCATATCGTATAATTGTGGAATATCAAACGTTTTCCTGCTTCATCATCACGGATTTCATCATAATTTTCTGTGAATTTTCTCACACGTCCCTGTTGAACACTGCTAAAGTTTAACGCTTGTCGAAGCAATAATGGTCGAGATATAGCCGCTTCGACTCCATGTGCAAATTCGCGCAAATTTCTGACAACTTGGAGCTGTTTTACCTCGGTCAATATATTGTAAAAAAAATGATATTTGGCTATCTTGTACAATTGTAAGTGCCCTCTTAAAAACACTCGTGGAACGAATTTTACGAGCCATAATCAACGGGAGATTTGTAGACTAATTCGCCGAAAAAAATCAGCTCCCAAAAAAATTTCAAAGTTTGGTTTCTTATATCTAAGAGATTAAAGGTATTACAAACGTTAAACTTGGCATGTAGTAATCTAACAACACAAAGATCTCAGATATAAGTTTTCATTTGTGTGATACCTTACAATACTGAATAAATTAAGTGCGTAATTAAAGTTCTGTGAAAAAGTACTGCGGTATTTGCGACCTGGGTTTTTTAAAAACTATAGATATAGCCAAACTGGGCTCATTAGAATGACAATGGTTTTAACTGCACGAAAATTGTATTTGATTGTCCAACACAGGCTAACAAAGTTAGATAATTTGAATCGAAGTTTGACGCCAAAATTGCAGTACGAAAAAAACATAAACATTGGATTATTATAACTCGTTGAATAACCGCATGATGAACATGAAACTTAATATGCAGTAGCCCGGTGGCCCTAGGATGTGGAATACTAAATTTTTCATTCAACTAATATCTCCTAAGAGTGTGTAAATTCGTCCAAATATAACGATTTTTGTGAGAAGGTGAAAATACTGTATATTCGACACTTCCTTTACAAATACAGTTTCCGATGAAAGCTTCAAAACCGGTCTCATTCGGAACAACGTATTTTAAACACGACAGAACAGTGAGTGAAACTATCTATATAGGCTAACAATGCGACGTAAACAGAGGCAAACAAACCGGAAAAATAAGCTGCAAATAAAGTTTTAATTTAGGCTTCCTATATTTCGTTGATGAAAGGCATGATAAATATGAAATTTTGAAGATAATATCTCAACAAAATAAGGTTTTCCAGTTTAAAATATCTTTCGGGTATTGTTTCCTAAATTTCTGTAAAAGCATTTGACACTTGATTTTCGTAAAAATCACACCTATAGATCTCATGCAATTCGCTTTTTAAAAATTCTCTTCCCCATAAGTGATTAAAAATTGATCACAGTGGAAAACGGCAATTTTTAGGGCACTCACCAAATAAATCTCGCATGTTTTTCCAATGATCGCTAACAGTACCTGAACATGACAAAAATATGTGAGGGAATGCACCACGGAAATAGACTACATACGGGTCATGCCCCGTAAGTTTGTGATACCAGGCATGCATCTGTTTCGTCACTCAGGTCCACAACCTTATAATTTAAGCTTCAGTTCTAAAGCCTTGTAATAGTACTTGCCTGCTTACAAAGTCATTTTCAAAATACCTTATTTCTTATTCTTAAATCAGTAGGACTATTTCACACAGGCGGCAAGCAAAAAGTAATATCAATTTCGATTTAATTTTTGAGCCACATACTGCTGTTCATTTTCTGTAAACTGACTGTGTGATTCGGATGAAGATACCGAAGGAAGAGACTTCGGGGAAATAAGGTGTTGTTCTGATAACCAACAAGCATCCTGTCTTCCGAGCCTATAAAGTGAATGAGCCAGGCCTTGAGAACGCAAAATTTTAATCAGTGAATCATTTTGTTTCGTAGATATGTCAGTAATGCTGCAATGTTGAGCAGTTTAAAATCATAACTGGTATTACTTTCGCCTGCTGCCTATGTGAGATAGTCCAGAATCGGACATAAAGTACTTAGAAAATCTGTTTGTAAGGAAACAGATGAGACCACAAGCTTTGGAACTTTAATTAAGAAACCAAATTACAAGCTTCTGCATCTGAATTAAGAAACCCTTTATGGCTGGTATTGCACAGCTATCCGGCGTGATCGTCATGCCGATGGGGTTGCTGGTCCTTGAACTGATCGTGACAATGTCACCATGCACCAGGCAAATTTAGTGAGTACTACTTTTCAATTAAAAAATAAAAACCACATGCAATGTAACACAAGCGACAGTTTGCTGTAATGTAGCCTGTTGTCGTTGTGGATGGTATCCATGCACAAGGCCGCGCGTAAGGAGACAGAGCTCTCGTGAAAAATAAGTAATTTAGGTTGTAATTATTTGTAGTTGAACAGTTTTAACTAATTACATACGTTCTTTAGTGTTCTCTTCAAGCTCTCCATTAAAAGTTTTTTTTTTTATTTGCGTATTCTTCCACTAATCCCATAAAGTTCGTTTTGGTTACATTCGGCTGTTTAAGCCTAATTTATGAACGTGCATATTTAGCGTTATACCACAAATTTAAGTTCATTTGCTAATAGTTTACTGACATATAAGTTTCCAAAACATATTTAGTGTCCTTTTACATCTGTAATTAATATATTATCGTTATCACTTACTAAATCTCTAAACTAATTTCCAAACTACCATGCATACTAAATGTGTGAGCTATAGTAGGACAGTTAGATCAGGGGTTTTGTGCAGCTGTTGTGACAGGTGTTTTCATTGGGGAGATTTTAGTAGAGTGGGACTCGGAGAAGCAAACGAGACTCTTCCATTCTTTTGCAGGGTTTGCTCAAGAGACAGGATTATACCTGAAAATGTGGAGAAAATTAGAGTCCTTCAGGCTGATTTGGACAGAGCAAGGAAGTAACTGAATAGGTTAAGGGGGGAGGAGGGTAAACAGCGGTGGGAAGTGGTAGCTGGGAACTGGGGCCACAGAAAGAGAACAGTGTCTGACAGTTTTCTAAATGGCACAACCAATAGATTTGTCTTCCTATCACAGTTAAGTAAGGAAGAGGCTCCAGTAGAAGTAGATGTAGTTAGAATGCAACAGAATCTCACTAGGAAACCAATTGTTTCAAAAAAAGTAGAAAGTAAGAGGAAAGTTCTGTTGTTAGGTAGTGATGATAGTGGGTGGAGTGTGAAACAATATTGATAGGGATCAGGGCTACAGTATTGAGTGTGACCTGGTGAAAATAGCCTCTGCTAAAACCCGTAGCAATGTTGGGCTGGTGCCTGCTTTCCCACAGCATGATCAGCCCCAGTTGAACCGCTCTGTCAGGAGGGTAAATATGGAGTTGGATCAGTTACGTAGGGCGGCCACTCTGTCAGACATTGGATTGGTTCCTGTTGAGGCTCTTGATAGGGGGGAATTTCACAAGGCATGGCCTACACCTCAATAGGAAAGGGAAGGGTAAAGTGGCAGGTTTTTTAGCGAAATCCATAAGGGGGGACACTAGTACTCATGGATGTACCTCCTTATCAGTGTCCAATGAGAAGTTCAGGCAGGCAGTTGCTAAAGACGTCCAAAACTCACAAGATTCTCACAACAGTAAAGTAAATAACAATGTAGCTATATTTAACCAAAATATTCGTGGATTAAAGAGAAAAGTAGAGTCTCACAAAAGTAAAGTAAAAAATAGTGTTACCATTTTTCATCAAAATATTCTGGGATTGAAGAAAAAAGTAGATGAGCTCCTGGCTTGTTTAGATGACATTGAGTCTGATAATGTAATAGATATACTATACCTTTCTGAGCATCACATTGTGTCTGATATGGAAAAAGCAAATATCAGTGGTTATAAACTAGCTACACATATGAGTAGAGAGAATAAGGTGAAAGGAAGAGCTGCCTTATATGTCAAAAGTTATCACTGCGTAAAAAGCTCAGACACAAAACGTTTTGTATAGAGCAACATATAGAAGCGTGTGCCTGTCAACTTAAACTGAAGAAGGGCTCTTCTATAATTGTAACAATATACAGGTCCCCTTTAGGAAACATTCATTTATCCCTGGAAAACTTGGATGCCTTGTTGTGCTATCTGTCAGATAGAGGAAATCAAATTATTATTTGTGGAGACTTCAGTGTTGATTCACTGAAAGGGTGAAATAGGAAGAATGACCTAGAAGTCTTGCTCGGTTCTTTCAATTTAATATCTGTCATTGATTTTCCTCCTTGGCTAGTAAAGGACAGCAGCACTTTGATAGATAACACTTTTATAGACCAAGATAAGTTTAACAACGTAAATTCTTCTCATGTTGAGAGTGGCCTTTCCGATCATGGTGCTCAGCTAGTTAGAGTACATGACATAGCTCCATTCAGTAATTGAAAACTACACTCCAAAGTTGTGCATTCAATTAATGACTCAACAATTAGAAATTTCGGGGAAAGTCTTCAGCAGTTTGACTGGGATCAGCTGTACAAGGTGCCCGAAGCTAATTTCCAATATAACTTTTTTCATGATACACTTGTAAGAGAATTTGAAAACTGTTTCCCCATGAAAGTAGTTAAATCTAATTATATGGAACCATACAAAGTAATCTTAGCTTACTAAAGGAATAAAAATATTTTGTAACCAAAAAGGGGACAGTATCTAATAAAAAGAAAGAATAATGACCCTGAAACAGCCAAATATTTAAAAAAATACATTAGGAAAGGTTATTAAAATGTCCAGAAGCATGTGCATCATGTCTGAGGTTAATACCTCTGATAACATAATCAAAACAATTTGGAATATTATTGCAAGGGAGACAGGGCAGCCTAGAGTACAGGATGATGGCATTACCATCAAAGGAAATGGAAATTTGACAAAGAACATGCCGGAAGTCGAAAACGTTTCGAATAATCATTTTTTAGATGTTGTAGAGAAAATAGGATCTAAATGTTCATTATAAGAAGGCAGGTAGATAATGGAAGAGGTCTTACCCACACACTTTGATACAACTGAAATTTCACCCACCTCTCCTTCTCAAATTAGGAAGATAATAAACACTCTCAAGAATAAAAGCTCACATGGAATTGATGACATTTCCAGCAAGATAATAAAAGCTTGTTCCCGAGGGATAACAGCGTTCTTAGCCACATATGCAATAGCTCTCTGAAGCACGGTATTTTCTCAGATAGACTGAAGTATGCCATTGTTAAAACACTGCATAAAGAAGGTGATATGTCTGTTGTCAACAACTACCGCCCAAATTCTCTTCTGACTGCCTTATCCAAAATTCTTCAAAAGTAATCTATTGTGGAGTAGCGTCACACCTTTGTAAATATAAAGTTTTAACAAAGTGTCAGTTTGGTTTCCAAAAATACTTTCACTAACGAAATATTAATTGCTCTGAGTAACCAGAAGTCACCCATTGGGATTTTTTGTGATATCTCAAACGCTTTTGATTGTGTAAATCATGGAATACTTCTAGATAAGCTCAAGTACTGTAGTATGAATGGGACAGCGCTCAAATGGTTTAAATCATACCTAACTGGAAGAGTGCAGAAAGTTGAATTAAGCAGTTCACATAATGTGCAAAAAACTGGAGATTTCTCAAACTGGGGAACCATTAAGAATCGGGTGCCGCAAGTTTCGGTCTTGGGTCCTCTGCTGTTCTTAATATATAGCAATGACTTGCCATTCTATATCCACTAAGATGCAAAGCTGGTACTTTTTGCCGATGTTGCAAGTATAGCTATTACACCGAACAGACAAGAATTAACTGGTGAAATTGCAAACGATGTTTTTCAGAAAATCATTAAGTGGTTCTCTGTAAATGGACTCTCATCGAACATCGACAAAACACAGTATATACAGTTCCGAACAGTAAATGGAATGACACCATTAATAAATGTAGAGTTTGATCAGAAATCGGTAGCTAAGGTAGAGTATTCAAAATTTCTGGTGTATGCATTGATGAGGGGTTGAACTGGAAAAAACACATGGAAGATCTGCAGATACGTTTGAGTTCAGCTACTTATGCTATTAGGGTCATTGCTGTAGCCTCACAATATATATATTCGCTTATAAAATTTGTTATTAACAATCCAATCGAATTAAAAAGTAATAGTAGTGTACATGGCTACAACACTAGGAGGAAGGATGATCTTCACTACTCAAGGTTAAATCTAACTTTGGGTCAGAAGGGGAAAATATATGCTGCCACAAAAGTCTGGTCACTTACCTAATAGCATCAAAAGTCTGATAGATGGCCACATAGCATTTAAAATGAAATTAAAAGAATTTCTTAATGGGAACTCCTTCTACTCATTAGATGAATTTTTGGATATAGTAAGTGGGTAATTTCGCCAAACCCCACCAAAAAAATTAAGTTTCATGTAATATTTTGGTTAATGTAGTATCTTGAAAGGGGCCACGGCCTTGCCGCAGTGGATACACCGGTTCCCGTGAGATCACCGAAGTTAAGCGCTGTCGGACGTGGTCGGCACTTGGATGGGTGACCATCCAGGCCGTAATGCGCTGTTGCCATTTTTCGGGGTGCACTCAGCTTCGTGATGCCAATTGAGGAGCTACTCGACTTCGGTCAAGAATACCATCGTAACGGCCGGGTGAGCGGTGTGCTGACCCCACGCCCCTCCTATCCGCATCCTCCACCAAGGATGACACGGCGGTCGGATGCTCTCGATAGGCCACTCATGGCCTGACGACGGAGTGCTTAATATCTTGTATAGACACCTTTTATTAACCTGACACGTTCCACATCATTACGAAGTGTCGTACTCATGATCTATGGAACTAGTACTAATCTAATCTAATCTAATCTTACCTCAAACATGTCCGCCATTTTCAGGTAGTGTTAGTGCGTATTGGAAAATTGTACATGATATTTTGAATGTCAGAAAACATGCTCATCCCGATTGTCAATCATTTGAAATCCGTTATGCAAAAGAGATTTTCTAAACCCAAGTTGAATTTGATCTGTGTGTGTAATTTTTACGCCGGTCTGGGTGTCCGAGCGGTTCTAGGCGCTACAGTCTGGAACCACGCGACCGCTACGGTCGCAAGTTCGAATCCTGCCTCGGGCATGGATGTGTGAGATGTCCTTAGGTTAGTTAGGTTTAAGTAGTTCTAAGTTCTAGGGGACTGATGACCTCAGAAGTTAAGTCCCATAGTGCTCAGAGCCATTTGAACCATTTTGTAATTTTTACGAACATCAAGTTTGAACTAATTTCGTAGAAATTTAGGAAGTAGTACGTGTTTTTATGCCGGAAAACCGTATGTTCTATGTTATTGTATCCAATATTTCACGTTTATCATGCACTTAATTAAATAGGTATAATAAGCTAACGTTAAAACTTTATTCACAGCGCCATTTTGCCGGCTAGTCTGCCTCAATTTATGTTGCATTGTTACCCAAAATAGGAAATTTTACTCACTGCGCTAGGGCGTGACGCGGGATGGTGGGGGGGGGGGGGGGTCGCCATTGGAGGAGAGACAGCTGTGGCTTAAAATACGTTGTTTCGAATGAGACTGGTCTTGAAGCATGAACAAAATTGGTATTTGTAAAAGAAGTGTCCTTGTATTCGTTAGGACGGCGGTTCAAACCAGTGTCAGGCTATCTACATTTAGGTTTGCCATGATTTCCCTAAATCGCTCCAGGCTAATGCCGGTATTGTTCCTTCGAAAGGGCACGGTCGAATTCCTTCCCCATCCTTGACACAATCCATGTGTGTTCTCCGCCTCCAGTGACCCAATCTTCCTTCCTTCCATCTTAAAACAAGTGTCGAATGTACACTGTTTCCATCGTCTCACAAAAATCGTCACATTTCGATGAATTTTCACTTTATTGGAAAATAGTAGGTCAATGAAATTCTGTATTCTACATCCTTGGGACACCAAGCTACTGCATATTACGCTTCATGTTCAGAATGCGTGTACTCAACAAAATACAATAATGCAATGTTTACTGTATTTTCATATCGCGATTTTGGAGCCCAGATTCAATCCAAATACCGCGTTTGATAATGAAATACACTTTCTAGGCGATTATGACCACTGTATTTCTAATGAGCCATGTTTTTAAATTTCTATGGAACACAGATTTTCTTGCAAAATCAAGTCGAAAATACTGCAATTTTAATCTTTGAACAAAACTTAAATTCTTATATTTAATTTTTTCAGTATTGGAGCTCTTCATTTGAGAAACTTGTGTTTCACGTTACTACGTGACAAATTTCATGTTCGTCGTACTAATAGTCCCTGAGATATAAGGAGTCAAACTTGAAATTTTCACCGACTTTGTCTAATATTTTCTTTATTATTCCTAAAAGGACACTTACAGTTGCACGAAACGACAAAATTTCGTATCTTTCAACAAAACATTGCACAACATACAACAGCTGAAATTCGCCAGATATTCACGGTAGGTCTGCGCAGAATCGCGCATGGAGTCAAAACAGTGACTAAAACTCTGTTTGAAGAACTTTACTAGTGTTTATCGGAGACATATCGAACAATAGCAACGGTAAACCATCCAAAACCACGACTCAGTGTATCATTCTCCAGTAGAGAACATTTCAAAACACCACCTACAAAAACACAAGGACGCCATTGACCTTAACATTATTTTCCTCTTTCGTCGAAAGACTGACGGTCGTGCAGGGAAGCCTACGTCCGGTGACATGGAATGACCTAAGGCTAATATTTTTAATAGCTGTTACTATACTGTTTGGCTTTGATTACATATTTCACGTAAGAATTACTTTGTTTACTTCGCCAATTCTAGTCGACTAGTGCACTTTGGGCTGCAAGTTAGATCAGCAGTAGTGAATTTGTGTGTTTTGCAATCAGTTTGGATATATTTAGATGAATTTTATTTGTGGCACAGAGATCGAACTGTAGTCGTCTACTTATCTATAATTTATTTCAGCAGTGCCAATATGCAAGCTGCATATAGAGTATTTTAATAAGTAATACAGGCAGTTTAGATGTGAGAAGTTTCTATTTAATGGTTCATGGTGTTTAAGAAGTTTGTTTTTTACCTAGTGCAATAATGTAACTGCAGATAGCGTTCGTGGTGAAGCGCCTGCTCTACTCCCAGAGACCATCTGATATCATGGCATGGGTGTAAAGATGGCCTAAAACAGACCGAAACCGGTAATCTTATATTAGAAAGAAATTAATTGCTGTTGTGACTGTTTATATTCAATTTTAAATAATAAATAAACCGCTGTACTACAGACAAACATGTTCTCAAGAATCAGGGATTAAAAAATCTTTAACATTCTTCCCTGGCGACGCCAGAGGCAGAGGCAGAGCCAAATGGGACAGTGACTAGGCAGAATGCCAGTGAGAGAGGAATGCTGATAGAACTGCAGAAAACAAATGAACTACTGCTTCATCCTTGACAGCCAGGGCACCCAACTAAGCATCATAGCAACATGACGTCGTGGCGACAGAAGGTTATCGTCATAAATATGCATGTGCAAAGTGTTCCAAGAAAGGTCATATAAACGCAAGAGTAGCTATTCACTAACTGATCCAGCAGAAAAGAGTTACTGGAAAGCAAAATTACGACATGTTGATGCGACCAAGAGTAGTGACAAGCTCAGAAAACGGGTCACAATTGGCTGTTCCTGCAGAAGGATAATCGTTGTATCCTGACAAATACATATACTCTGAATTCCAAAGCTTTGTCTGAGAACTGAGGTCAGTGTTGCAACTAAGCCACAGAGAGGTGGAAGTTGCAATTCGCCGTCCACGATCTACTAAGACTATGATCTTTGATGCCACCATGCAGTAGTTCCAATGGACGCTGCTGCAAAGAGCTGCTGCTGTCTGATCCTCACCCTTGCTGAAAAGAAGACATGGTCGTCTTCCAGAACCAGGCATCTCCAGACCTCAGTGGTGGCCTTTGGCGAGCTGATCAACCACGGTAATTCTGAGTGAGTGTGATGACTGCTGTCCAACCTTGCTGCTATGTCGCGATCCTGTCTGTGGAAGAGAGGTCATGACGTTATTCTCCATAACTGTGGCGATCTTGTGCAGAGATGTTTGGCTGCCTTTCCAGGGAACAGTTTATGGCGTCAACGAAAGTGCGCTGGTAGTCTGCTGATCGTGATGCTGGCTGTCAAGGTAGTGCACTCAACAAAGGACGTGCTGCAGCTAGCTGACTCTGACGTCATAAACCACTGTATGCGAGATTACCTGGTGTCAGCTCTTACTAGTGTGGCCAGGACCCTTCGACCTGCTGCATTGGTGGCTGCTGCGAAGGAAGGCAGCTGTGTTCCTCTGCTCAATAAATGAAGCGTGCCAAAACATAACACTGAAAGTGCCTTGAACTAAGTTTTCAGGAGGAAGAAACTAATTCCCGTGCCTAAGACTGGCAGACAGACAGTTTTAATCTGCCAGGAAGCTTCATATCAGCCCACACTCCCCAGCAGAGTGAAAATCTCATTCTGGAAGCAAACATTTTCATGTATTTTCGTGTATTATCTAAACATCTTTGCTACATTAGTACCCTGAAATGGTTTATAACGTAACACCACTTGTACCAAAGTCTTGTAAGTACCTGTAGGGAAGCAGCCTACTCACGCCGTAATAAATGCACATCAGTCTTTCCATTGTGTGCCAGCCAGTCCGCTGTAACTAGCTCTGACGTCATAAATGTTGCGCAATACTTTGAAAATCAAATAAATAAACTAAAAAGTTTCTAGCATGTCAGGAATAATACTAAATTAACATGTGTTGAATATCAGTTCGATAACTTTAACCATTTTCGAAATTTGGACGTTTTTCTGTAAAAATCATTGGCGCAACAGGAAAGAGCTAAGGACTTAAAATTTTATATTTAAATTCCTGTTTCGTAATTATTTAATAGAAACAGTCTTCTGGATCTCACGAATTAAGATTTTAGTTGAAATTCATAATTTTCTGGTTTTTGTCTTAAAACTTAAGGAAGCAAGATAGATTAAGTAGGCTAATAAATAAGGCTAGGATGTGTATATTTAAGTAGAATGGAAATCCGCTATAACCATAAAGATGTGAGCAGTTTCATTTGAATAACTATAAAACTATAGCGATAGCGTATCTCAAAAGGGCAAGTTCAGAGCTCGTCTATTGCGTGCAGTGTAATTAAATTAATTCTCTCGCCCAAAATATTTAACTTAGCCACGTCAAACTTTTATTATGATTACTTACCTGTGTGCTGAATGCACATTTAAATTAAGAGCTTCATCGGCCATCAGCAAAAGAAGCTATGATTTATTCGGTAACTTAATGTGGTGCATTACTAGCCCAGCGGCTAGTCGGGAGAGCCGATTTGATCAGGTGTTCCCTTAGCCGTCCGCACCGCGGCTTTATATATAAGAACGCTGCGCGAGGAAGCAAGGCCCCAGTTCTCTCCAGACGCTGAATAGCACGCCATCTGTGTCGGGAGTCGCGTCGCGTCGGTATCATTGCTATAAACAGCCTCGGATGCCGTATTAAGTTACTCGGGATAAGCGTAACCATGAAATCATTTTCGAGTGAAGTGTTAATTCTGGGTTGACTTCAATTATCTATCTTCAGTTTACGTATGTCGTATTTTCACGTGCCGCCGCGGGACAAACATTCTACCATTATTTAATGTAGCGTTTGATGAACCTAATCATCAAATTATGGTGAGCATTCATTTAAACATTTAATTTGGATATTTATAGTGGCGCATTAGACTCTGAACTGCTCTGTTAGTTAGATTGTGTGGATTCTTTTGTTTTCATCTGTGACTTTCAGAATACAGAACGTTTTTTTTTCACGACCGTTTTTGATTATAAATCCCAGACAATCTCCTAATTCATCAGAGCTATAAGCTGTAACTATAAGTGTATTCTCAGATGAAGTGGGCAGTAGGAATTCTAATTACAGGCTTCACGTTTTGCTAATCACTTTCTGGTTGCCAATATTGTAGTTAGAGAGCCAATGTTGAGAACGGCAAAACAACAGCATAAATAAGAGGAACACTTATATAACAATTAATTCCACCCGCCGCCCCACATATGGTTAATCGGCCGGAAGGTGTTTCAACATTCAAACATTTATAGAACAGTAAGTAAATTTCCCAACCAGCCGCCCCACATACCTTTTATTACGCAGTTCAGAAAGCTGTGTGTCAAAGCCAGTTGCACATGGGACTGATCTTGGTGAATAGAACATTACACATTAAACCATAGTAAATTTAGTTACTGAAAAGAAACAAAGTATTTTAAAAGTAACTAAACACATTTATTTATGACAATACTATAAAAATATAGGAATATAATGAGAGCAAAGCACTAGGTCGAACTATCGTTCAGAACTGCGTACGTTTTATAACACGTAGATTAATGTTTAGTCAATAACAGTTCATAGAAAAATTTTTCATACCCTTCTAAATATTGTAGCATTGTTTTGATATCCTTCCTGTTCTCCTGCGACAGTGCAACTGGTGTTTCCTTAAATCCAACACTAAGATTTTTTAAGTCAGTCATGGCTTTGTGTGTCTGCAAAACGGTGATCGATGTCCATAAACTCGCTTCCGAGTACCTTCTTCTCACGTCTGCTACACCGAATGTGTGTTTTGATATCTTCACTTACGTGTAGGTGTTTGGCGTTAAGGAAGGCTTTAGAAATACTTTTCGAGTCCAGTTTCGTAGGATGAGATAAACGGCTTTTGACATGTGTACTGCCTATAGATTCCATTAGGTGTTTTGGTGTCAGAGTTTTTTTTTTTTTTTTTTTTTTTTTTTCAGGCGGTGGAGCCCCTCCACGTCTACACCGGCATAATGGCCAGCTTAATGGTCTACTGCCATCTCTGCATATGGATTAGTTCCCACTAAAGTGAGGTGTCGCAGGATGTGGGTACTGCGATATTTGCGTACATCTGGTTAAGGCTAACCATTAATACCCTCTCACCTGCATATAGAGTGGGTCGAAAGTCGAACGAAGGATAATGGTTTGAAGGGCAGAGGAAAAAAAGTGCCAAGGCAATAGCCAAACGAATAAAACCTCTGCGATAGTTAGGTCGGGTAGTAAGAGCAGTAGCGGATGTGTTGCTGCCTGCGACAGGTCGTGCAAGGGTAGGCTTTGTTAGTAATGGGTATCATGCTTGGCGATACCATTCACGTAGAGTGCTGCTGTTACTCGGCGGCTGCCGCTGGATGCTGGTGTTCTCTCGACCAGCGTCAGCAAATCCTCAACAGATTCATCATCTTTTTGTCTCCAATAGGCCATATATGAGAGGCACAGTGTAGGGTGATGTTGGCGATTTGTTTGTGCGTCAGTGGGTGAGCTCGTCGATTTCTCTGCTGTAGCCTGTTGGTCGGCTTTAACAGTAGCTGGTATATCCAGTCAACGTTGCTGATATGCAGGAGCTTGACGACGTTTGTCACTTATTGGTGTATATTAGCTTGCCATATGTGATTATTTCCTAGCCAGTAGTGTCTTTGGCCGCTTATGCTTTCACCTACAGTTGTTATCATAGTTTCCCAGAGT
The DNA here is from genome assembly GCF_021461385.2 of Schistocerca piceifrons. Taxonomy (NCBI): domain Eukaryota; kingdom Metazoa; phylum Arthropoda; class Insecta; order Orthoptera; family Acrididae; genus Schistocerca; species Schistocerca piceifrons. The sequence continues at coordinate 52,304,010 of NC_060139.1, forward strand.
AACGATGAAAGAATTTTCGAGGTCTGGAGTTCCTGTATAGTCGTGTGGCGTGTTATTTGGAATACTTCCTTGGGGTGCCACAGGAATAAAACCCCTTTTAACCTTCTCAGTCAAATCAAAATCTCTGTCGCATGACATGTAGATATGACTAGAAATCAAAAAGTAGAATTACAGTTTCACCTAATCTTAATTTTGCGACTACAACTGGCAGCATTACCAAAACACACTGGTTTTTATCTGGACCGCTACAGTTGTCACACCAAGACTCAAGCTTCTTTATTTTCTTTTAAGATATTTCTTGATAAAGTCAAATACAATGCCAGCTATCTCGTTAGAGCCATGCTTTGCATCAGTTTCATTCCACAAGTTCATCTTGCCCTTGTTTTCTTCCTTTGAATGCATATCTAAGCTGAGATATGCTGCTTATCTGGTATAATACATTTATGGCCTTTGTTTGCTAAGTGAAGTACATGGGACACTGGCTGGTAGTTGTGACCCTCACTCAGTACATGCTCAGCAAATGCAGAGTCTGAATTCTGCAACCTCCAGCTGCGTTCATGTTCAGCCAGCCTAGTTGATATGTCTCTGCCTGACTGACCAATGTAAAATTTGGTCAGGTGATTTTGTATACCCCACTGTTGGCTAATAACTGGATCTTATCTTTGCTATTAAAAACACACTGGGCTGTAGTGTTCCTGACATAGTAGGAAACCCTATACATGCAGGATTTCAGTGCTTTGGCTATAGTCTGTGATACCTTACCTAGAAATGGTAGAGTACACCATTTCTTGCAGACAGTGGATGGGGAAGCAGGTGGGGCATAGAGGAGGGGTATAATTTTCCGTTTTTGTTTCCTTTGCAAGATATGGTCAATAAGAACTGGATTGTAGCCATTGGCTGAGGCAATAAATTTTATTGTATCTAACTCTGCTTTAAAATCATCTCTGGACATGGGGATGGATATGGGACGGTGTACCATTGAGTGGAAAGCTGCATGTTTGTGAGCTATGGGGTGTTGTGAGCAAGAAGGTATTACTGTGTATGTAGTTGTTGTTTTTCTGTAAATTTTGAAACAATGTGTGTGTGTACTGATGTCAATGGTGAGATCTAAGAAGTTTATGGATTTGTTGCCAATTTCCATAGTGAACTGGATATTTTTATGTTGACCGTTTAGGTTTTTCAAGAATGTGTTGAGTTGTCTTGTAGTACCAGTCCACATACACAGGACATCATCTACATATCTAAACCAGTATTTGATGTTTGCACTCAAAGGTTCTGTTTTTAGAAAATTTTGTTCAAAATGGTCCATAAATATTTCAGCCAACAGTGGACTAAGAGGGGAACCCATAGCTAAGCCATCTAATTGTTTATAAAGAGTGCCTTGGAACTGGAAATAGTTCTGTGCAAGGCAGGTCTGTGTGGCCAGTCTCAAGTCATTCAATTCCACAGGATTGACATTAGACTTGTGCATCAGCTCTGTCAGAATGTCTATACATTCTACTACTGGTATGTTAGAAAACAAACTGCTGACATCAAAGGATACTAATTTATCACTGTGTGAGACAGATACACCTTTTAACTTGTTTACTAGGTCCACAGAGTTTGAAATACCATGCTTTGGTTTAAATTTAGTCTTGCTCTTAATTAGGACATCAAGTTTACTGGCTAGTTTGTAAGATGGAGCAGTGAATGATGATACAACTGGACGAATAGGAATATCTTGTTTATGCAGTTTAGGAAGGCCGTACATTCTAGGAGGCATTGGGTTCATATTAGTTAACAGTTTTACTTCAAATTCAGTGAATATGCTTTTGCATGAAATGATTGCATATTTAACATCCCCTTTGAACAATTTAGTAGGGTCTTTAGGACAGACTTGGAAGACTGTGGTATTCAGAAAATCATTAACTTTATCCACATAATCACATTTGTTCAAAAGCACAATGCTGTTGCCTTTATCAGATTTTGTGGCAACGATACCTTGGTGTTGTAATTTCTGTTTTAAGGACTTGAGGGTGTGAAAGTCAATAGACCGTGGGATGTTACACACGAATTTGGTTTCGTTCTTTAGTGCATTGGCAACTATATATTTTGCAGTGGTGTCTTTCGTTAAGGCATATTCAATATCAACTTTCATAACATCCAGTTGTTTTTCTGATGGAGGGTGGGGAGGAGCATATTTAAAACCTTTTTCAAGCATTTTCTGTTCCTTTGGGGACAGAACCAAGTTCGATAAGTTAATTACACGTTGCGAAAAATTTTGTTTACAGTTTGAGGTTAGAGGTTCACTCACCTTCCTAATCATAGGTAATTTCTTGTTCTGACGCAAAAATACGTCGTGAATAAGATCACTTACACTTTGACGAACTTCTCGATCGAAAACATCGAACTCACACGGGTGTAACTTAGATGTGATTGCCATATGTACCACTTTTAGATGTGTACACACGTTGTCACGAACACGATACCATTTCTTCATTTCTTCCTTTATCCACGTGTGTCTTGCGACGTCAACGGCTTTGTTTGCTGCGGCGGATGTTCCTCTTGACTTTATGGAGACGTATTTTGGCGTGATTTTGCGTTGCAAACACTGTTTGTTAAACCAAATGTGTTGTGTTGATTTAGCTTTTTGTCTCAGTAATCTACTATAAAAGACGGATAATTATGCTGTTGTGGCACATTTTATCATAATAACAGAATCTTCCGTCGGTTCTTGGTAGAACAACATTATAATAATAAATGAAAAGCACCAGTTTGCTTTTGTTCTACAATATTATTTTTATTGCTAACCGGTTTTCGGCTTACAAGGCCATCTTCAGGCATTTACTGAGTATTATCACCAAAGAAGTTAAATGTTAGCAGACAACACTGGAAGAGAAGTAACACATCTAGAGTGAAGTAGAAACATACAGTGAGTAACATCTTTGCAATGAAATAGTAAAAACTGAACAGTACATAAATAACAATGGAGTTGACAGGAAAACCTTTAGCACAATATAAGAATAACATGCCTACATAACGGTATCTATTGATAAACAAAACTATTGAAATAAGATAAACTTAGTACTAGGTAAGGCTGCATCAAGAGGTATGAAACATGGAGAGTGATACACAACCAATTAAAAAAGAAGAGACAGTTGTCAATGTAAATACAGAATACACGAAGAACTTAAGCTACACTCCTGGAAATTGAAATAAGAACACCGTGAATTCATTGTCCCAGGAAGGGGAAACTTTATTGACACATTCCTGGGGTCAGATACATCACATGATCACACTGACAGAACCACAGGCACGTAGACACAGGCAACAGAGCATGCACAATGTCGGCACTAGTACAGTGTATATCCACCTTTCGCAGCAATGCAGGCTGCTATTCTCCCATGGAGACGATCGTAGAGATGCTGGATGTAGTCCTGTGGAACGGCTTGCCATGCCATTTCCACCTGGCGCCTCAGTTGGACCAGCGTTCGTGCTGGACGTGCAGACCGCGTGAGACGACGCTTCATCCAGTCCCAAACATGCTCAATGGGGGACAGATCCGGAGATCTTGCTGGCCAGGGTAGTTGACTTACACCTTCTAGAGCACGTTGGGTGGCACGGGATACATGCGGACGTGCATTGTCCTATTGGAACAGCAAGTTCCCTTGCCGGTCTAGGAATGGTAGAACGATGGGTTCGATGACGGTTTGGATGTACCGTGCACTATTCAGTGTCCCCTCGACGATCACCAGTGGTGTACGGCCAGTGTAGGAGATCGCTCCCCACACCATGATGCCGGGTGTTGGCCCTGTGTGCCTCGGTCGTATGCAGTCCTGATTGTGGCGCTCACCTGCACGGCGCCAAACACACATACGACCATCATTGGCACCAAGGCAGAAGCGACTCTCATCGCTGAAGACGACACGTCTCCATTCGTCCCTCCATTCACGCCTGTCGCGACACCACTGGAGGCGGGCTGCACGATGTTGGGGCGTGAGCGGAAGACGGCCTAACGGTGTGCGGGACCGTAGCCCAGCTTCATGGAGACGGTTGCGAATGGTCCTCTCCGATACCCCAGGAGCAACAGTGTCCCTAATTTGCTGGGAAGTGGCGGTGCGGTCCCCTACGGCACTGCGTAGGATCCTACGGTCTTGGCGTGCATCCGTGCGTCGCTGCGGTCCGGTCCCAGGTCGACGGGCACGTGCACCTTCCGCCGACCACTGGCGACAACATCGATGTACTGTGGAGACCTCACGCCCCACGTGTTGAGCAATTCGGCGGTACGTCCACCCGGCCTCCCGCATGCCCACTATACGCCCTCGCTCAAAGTCCGTCAACTGCACATACGGTTCACGTCCACGCTGTCGCGGCATGCTACCAGTGTTAAAGACTGCGATGGAGCTCCGTATGCCACGGCAAACTGGCTGACACTGACGGCGGCGGTGCACAAATGCTGCGCAGCTAGCGCCATTCGACGGCCAACACCGCGGTTCCTGGTGTGTCCGGTGTGCCGTGCGTGTGATCATTGCTTGTACAGCCCTCTCGCAGTGTCCGGAGCAAGTATGGTGGGTCTGACACACCGGTGTCAATGTGTTCTTTTTTCCATTTCCAGGAGTGTAAATTATACGTTTTAACAGCTGAAAATACTAATGTCCCATCAGTAACAACAGTTAGTCTTTGTACATAAACGAACAGGAGGAACTCTACAGAATAATGAAAATAAGATAATATATCCTTCGTAAAAAGTTGAAAAAACGAAATACTTCTCTTGGTTCAGATTTCTGGTTCACCTGCGCATTTTTCATATGACGATCTAGTGTTCCCCTTCCTTTTTCGCATACTCGTATTCAATGTAAATTTATTTCTAGGTCGTTTTCTAGAACTGTTTGGTGTGTGTGCTGTTGCTTATGATCCGGCATTGCTGCTAACAGGTATCTTATGAGAACCAGAGTCTTGTGCATCTAAACTCGGTACATACATCGCTATGGCAGGCACGTTTGATTTCTCTGAACTGGGGCGGTAATAGTTAACACATTGAGAGTTCTGTATATGATAGCAGGTGGAGAGCGGAATATACAACCAACTTTTACTATTGTATTAACTCGATTTCCACTTTTTGTGACACTTTCAACGTTCAAACGTGTATTCTGACAAAAAATCCTCTTATAAACGCTTTTAGGTGTTCAAAATATCCGCACCACAGTTTTCCACACGGCCCTATGCTGAAGATTGTAGAGGCCATGGTCCAGGCCTCTGAGGTTCCGTCATTTTTGCTCAGGTTTAAATGACAACATCCTTTACGTACTTTAGGTGCGGATAAAGTCATTATAACATCTGGCACGTACTATAAAGCACTTTAGATTTATTCCAGGTTGTGTTGTGACTTACAAGAGCAGGCCTCATTGGTTACATTCTTCCAGTAATTCTGAATGCCTATTTGTGTGTGTTTACCTAGTATTTCAGTCAATATAAGATTATATTTTCTGCTTGTAGATGTTAATTGCATAACGTCGATCTTGTGTACCGAACTCGTAAAGTCAGCTGTCCATTCAGCAAGTTATTCTTTTTCAGTCACTTCTGCCTGCGCATGAAAATTGCGTTTAAGCAATCCAAGAATCCGCAGTGATGTTTGAAGTACCAATCTGACGGTAAAGTGTTTGTATGTGGACAATAACATTGTGATGTTTTCCATAAACAATGCCCTGGTTTGCATTGCTGATGTATTTTTGCAGTAATTTTAAAAGTTGAATTAAGATTTCGACACTTGACAAGTATCATAGATGTGAAGATAACTAATTTCAAGCGCTATTGCGAATTACGTTGTGGTCTGTTAATCGAATTCTGAACGATTAATAGCGCTGACATCTGGTAACTGATCCAGTAAGTCTATCTTTATACTGGGTTGTTGTGGGACGTCGACTGTTCAGTATAAGACGTCAAAGTAAAACGCCTTCAGCCGACTAAATTTCCAGTTTTATTTTACCTTTGCGACTAGTTTCAGCGTAGTATTATGCCAACTTCATGGCCGCTGACGAAAGTGTAGAAATAATTCCACCTCTTGTACAATCAACTCAGGGGCCAGAATACACCCACTGGTATCCGTAGACAGCGTGATCAATTTGATCATCATCTGCAGTCTCAGCTGTCACCTCATACCACTTGTCAAGTGATTTAATCTGTCAATAGATGACAAGCAACAGGAGCATAAAGCATTATTTGACTTTGTTTCACATTCTGAAGTTTCGCAGGGCAGTGTTTAAAGTAAAATTCATATTTGTCAACAGAATACTACTGATTCATAAATTATATTGCTTAAGCTAACGTTGGATTTAATTGCTTATAGAGGGTATGTTTTATACTCAGTCTCATATTCTGTAAGAAGTAATGCCATCTCTTTTGAGGTCACATGTATTTAGACACGAAATTATCTCTGGAGAAATCTGAGTTCCCGATCATGCTTTGGACACGAATTTGATGTAAATACAGCTCTTTGTTGAGCTGCTGACGTATTTTCGCAGGTGCTTTAGACGTGGCAAAAACATTATCATACTTGACAAGTATCATAGAGACGTGTGAAATAAGTCATTTGAGGGAATCACTGTAGTTTTTGACTGTGTTCGGTATCAGATAAGTTACTAACGTGGATATAACGTTGTTTACTCTAATCAGCAAGACATACGACGTTGACATTTGGTGCTGCAGATGAATGCTGAAGATTAGGAGGGTAGATGGCGTAACTAATGAGGAAGTGCTGAATAGTGTTTAGAGACAAAATAATTTTTTATTTATTTTACACGTATAGTTGCATCATTGGTAAAGGGGATGTACCTTCACCATAAAATGCCAAGAAAGTGCGTCAGAATGCCCAGTGCCGACAAAGTGTGCTCGATAGAAAGTTGGTTATGCCATTGGAAGGGCACTCAGCTACAAAGACAATTAATTTCATAAAAATCTGGCAAATCATCAGAAAGGTGAAGCTGTACTAAACGAGATAAATGGTAGGAAAAAGAAAAAGTAAGGTAGCCTGTTTCGACAGAAATCTGTGGTAGCACTGAAATTATTTCAACGTGATAATCTCTCGGTGAAAATATCACCGAGGATATTAAATATACACTCGTAGTATCTATGTGGAAACGTGAATTCAGTAAAAGTTCTTAAAATACAATCAAATTTTGCTCCAAATTATGGACCATGATGATATATCTGGATGGTTTCAACGGCCCAATCGATTCTCTAATACTGATGATTCCTTTTCTGCAGTCTTTCAGATCCTCCCTTTCGTACTTGAATGTAAGACAGTGTTTCCGCCTGACTGTTGGGCTCACTCCTCGAACTTTAGTATCAGTCAAGATGCGACAATGCAAAAATTTATCCCTTACTACAGGTCGCTGTTTTTTATTTGAAGCAAACTAAAATGCGGGAAAAGGAAGAATTAGTGTATTTTATAGATGCTTCTGGTAAGCAGAAATCGTATTCTGTACCGTTGGTTCCACAGCTGTTAAAAATTATAATGTAAGCACAACAAATCTGTTCTTAATTTTGACAAAACCTTTGCAGACCCAATGGAATCATGGTATGACCTACAATAAACACAGATAGGTATTTACTTTCCAAAGATACTGGAACTGATGATGAAATAGCTGTTGTAGAGAGGAACAGGAAGAGAAAGAAGAAACAGAAAGGAAGACAGAAAGGCCGGCCGATGTGGCCGAGCGGTTCTGGGCCCTTCAGTCTGGAGCCGCGCGACCGCTACGGTAGCATGTTCGAATCCTGCCTCGGGCATGGATGTGTGTGATGTCCTTAGGTTAGTTAGGTTTAAGTAGTTCTAAGTTCTAGGGGACTGATGACCTTAGATGTTAAGTCCCGTAGTGCTCAGAGCCATTTGAACCATTTGAAGACAGAAAGACGGGAAACGCCTGAAACGGTGTTTATAGCGGTATTCCAACCGAAGAAATGTATAGAACATAATTCCTTTAGTACGTTTATCAGCTACATAAAATTAGGAATATCGCAGCAGCTCATGTTTTCGTCTGTTATTACTATTGGCAATGAAAAATACGTTCAAGGGCATTAGACTGAAATGTTTTTGAAATAATTGCATAAAAATTACTACCGCTTGTTTGCTGTAATGCTGTTTCGTTAGCCATATACCGATCTCCCACTCATGTTTTTGTTTTTGTTTTCTTTTTTTCATAAGAAACCCGCAACTTTTCATGCATGGAACTCTCGCATCGTGCTGCTGCAGCGAAACTGGCAGTCAGTGTCGTTAAACTTGTGGGTAGGTAGTACGGAATGTGCGCGTTAGATATGCGCTGAATATACGTAATGACGTAAGTTGTTTCCTGCTAAACGGTTCAGAAGGGCTTAACGAGGGCCCACAGTCTGTAGAGAGGAGACTTCCTGGGCACATTTGATGAAGATCCTGGGTTAACCAAGTGAAATTATGAGACAAACTCGAAAGGACAGTTGCGTTGTATTTCGATCATCACACGCTGCACTACACAAATTCAGTTACTTCGCCAAAAAGGTTTTGAATTTCTCGAACTGTAGAAATTAATGTAATCCTTCAATGTCTCAAGCCACTCAGTAAAACTAGCAACAAACTTTTAGCACTCTGACTGCAATAGTTCTCACCATGTAAGTGCACAATTCTGACTTGCACTCATTTAGTATTTAACATTAATGAAAGCAATCTTTGAATCGTACGCTTTCCATAAATTATGAAATATTACAAAGCTGGTCAGAAATTAATTAGAAACTCTACGGTGCACAGTGGGTCTAGACAGTTTTGAATATGTAGCCAATAGAGTTTCCACAGTTATAAAATAAAGATTTTCTGCTGCATTTGATAATATCGACGTGGTAACAACTATTAAAGGACAAATAGCTCTCAAAATAAAAGTTGCAGAACTCGACAAACAATATTCATTGCATACCGTTGACAACTTGTTGTGTACTAAGTAGCAGCAGTTGGCACGAAGTCAAACCACGAAGACTTTCGTCAGCTTTGTTGAGATTCTTAGTTCAGTTATGTTGAAGTAGCTTTGACGCGTCGTCTGGCAGTTCTGAGGTGAATCTTCCTGATTAGCTAAGTCTCTTGAGGTGAATACCGACAGTAATCCCTTAAGCAACCATACGCCAAATTATTTCCAAAAATTATTATTTATTTTGACTAGTGTTCCAAATGTTGACGGAATGTTAAACCATGCTTCTTTTATTACGCCTAGGATTACGAAACAATTTCAGTTTCGTTTCTTTTTGTGTTGTTTCCTATTTTTCAATTCCTGAATCATCTCCCCATATTGTGTGTTACTTATTTTGGCTATGCTGATCACGATTTTTTTGTAATTTGACACTATTCTAAATTTAATATTTATTATTAAAATATTTCTTCACGCTATTTCCGATTCTTTGATGTTTCTTTCTAGCTAACAGCTTTCTGCACTCTATCTTTATTTACATTAGAAGACGTTTGTATATAAGGGCCAATTTCCACTGTAATTTTCATAAAGAAAATCAATTTCCTGCCTTGCACTTCAGTTTTGAAATAAAAATTTTATTCCACTGTGAAGCAATTAGTTAATTTCTCCTGCTTTAACATTATCAAGTTAACTGACGAACAAAAACTATAACGAAGTTTATGACCAACTTCACCTAACACAATAAATAAAAATCAAAAGTATGACACAATTTGGAAAATACACATCTGAGTTATTTTCATCACAATAGGAAGCACTGTAAACCTAACAGTTTTTGCTGTGGAGTAAGTAACTGAGTCGTATAATTTTAAGCTCTTTATTTTCAATATTCTTTCGTTTCTTTGTAACTGCGTGTAACTATTACTACTTTTGTACCACTTGGTAACTTCATGATGTGTTTGGGGATGAAACTACCAAATTGCTAGAAAGGGAAAGAAAGTGCCTATTTCAAAATAAAACGTTCGCTCCCATAAATGATGTAACACAATCATATTATTGGTCCATGTGGTTAGGATGCACACCACAACAGTTTAACATAAATTTTTATACCAGTTGTCTGTAATTCGTATTATGAAATATCGGATGATGAAAAATTAACTTGCAGAAGAAGGCCCATCCCCGTATCAATCGTTTGATAATTCATCTGGTAGTTAACAGCAAGTACTTCTTTACGGCCATAATCTACGAATGTCACACACCTGCTTGCACAGCAGCTATATTATGATTTATTTTACGTTTTTGTAATCACTCTATACATTATCAGTGAAATTAATTCTTAAATAAGATACTGCGAAGATTAACCTAGGATTAAGGTTTCATGTATATCTCTCTCTCTCTCCTACCAGCGACACTTGCGTTTTTATGCCCGTTTCTATCAAATACTCCAACAGCTAGATGGAAGGTGTATTTTATTTATGGCATGTACTGCAGTTCCCGATATTTGATTCACCGCCAAATTTATTGCTCACATTCCATCAGTTGGCACGTGTGTAGTTCAGGCCACTTGTGATATACCGACTTTGGTTACCCTAGCACTGCATTTCATAATGGCCTGGGCAGTGCTTGCACTTCAAAACGCTATGAGTTACGCTTGCTCATCCAGACAACATAAATTTCTGCATTCGAATGTTCTAGGTAATTACCACTCCAGTTAACACAACGTTGAATATAAATTAATGTTTCGATGTAACTGTCGTTTTATTACCGTACAAAGATAGAAAGCACGTGGAGGTAATGGTAATTTGATGCATCATCACAAATACAAATGTAGACAACGTGCACTGACGGCAAAACCCTAGACGATGGATTACAATAGGTGGCGCTTTTAGACGCCAGCGGAAAAGAAGAAAGAATGGAAAATGAGAATGTAATTAACGTAAGCCCCCGTCAGTCTCATGTGAGATGCACAGTGGAGTGTTTTGTCCTTCTGCGTTCCATCTAGGGGAACCCCCCGCCCCCCCCCCCCCCCCCCGACCCCTTTTTCCCTTTTCAGATACCTTCGTAACTTCCGTTACTGCTTCGGACAGTGTACGCAGTCGTAGACTGTCTGTGGAGATACTAATTCATGCTACATCGTGCAAGTAAATTTATTTTGGTATCTCAAAGTTTTCTGAGGACTGGATATTTTACTGCGATTCGGTGGTGGTTTCATTTTTACCCAACAGATTTCTTGTTTGGTAATTTGTTACTGCTTCTTTAAAGACATAATTTTACCTATGACATGCACGCAGTAAGTGGTGTTACCGGAAAAAAATCCCGGGCGATGTCTTGTAAGGAAATATTTTATGCCTCTGTTCCTCGAGGTTTTACAAGAGTTAACTGCTTTTCGATGCTCAGTCTAACGCAGAGGAAGATTTTTAGTCAGATCCTGATACCGACAATGAAGATCGGCTTCGAGATGCAACGCAAGAAAATAATGGTACTGGGCAAAGAGATATACAGAAGGATGGAGAAATGGAAGTTGAGGATGAAACAATAAAAAAAAAAATTATTGAAATGAATTAAGAAATTTGTAAAGTGCAAGAAAGGAAAATCATTGGCGCCCTAGAATGGAATACGACATCCTGTACGCAACAAGAAGTCTGGAAAAACAAGACATAGTATAAAAATGGTGTAGCTATTTAGCATTGTCTTGTGGATGAATCAGTGCTCATGTTCACAAATACATATTTGGATTTTCTAATAGAGAAATTCTGTAGGCCGAGAGATGTTCTCCCTAGTCACCCAAATGAAAGCTGAACATCTATCCGTCTCTTGTATCTGGCTGATACATGTCAAAGAACTCAGCAGATATATTTATAAGATTGATAGGAACCAGTGGAGATGGAACTAAAACATTCAGGCTAAGAATGACTTTGCAACGCTTGTCAGTTGAGATATAATTACAAAGAGCCCGTATCTCAAGGAAAGCAAGAGCGAGGAACTTGAAGTGTACAATGCAAAATGTTCGTTTCGACAATGCACCCCTCATAGAACCGCGAGTTATGTTGTAATTTTATCAGTCTTGCTGGATGCAAAATTTTTCTACACAGATGCTTTGACCTGAATTAGGGATGGGGCCCATCCACGCCCGCACCAACGTGATGACCAAACCAAAAGTTCTACTGTCACCTCCGTCAACATGTTAGTTATCTAATAGGTGGATCACAGGATGCTGGGCTGTGTTGTTATCCGTGCGTCTGGGTAAGACTACCTGTTAACAAGGTCCATCAGGTGATAGATAGTGGACGAAACGCGAATGAGGGTAGCAATTTGAAGAGCAGAGGGAAAAAGTGCCAAGGCTCGTGCCGTGGGAAAAAGTCCTCTGCGAAAGTGGGATGGGTAGTAAGAGCAGTAGCAGCTTACTAGCTGCGATGGTTCATGCAGGGTTGGATTTGTTAGTATGGCTATGATGCATCATTACCGTGGGAAGCGATGGCGATGTATCCGAGTTTGCTGCAGCATCTGCATCCCTGGAGCAATCAAGTTCGTTATATAGTAGTTAGAGATCGGCAATAGATCGTCTCATTGCGTGGGGGTGGGGGGGGGGGGGGAGCAAGTCTGCATGCAGTGTACGGTACGGCTTCGCTGTGGTGCCAGTTATTCGGCAAGTGTGCTCCAGCTGGATATCCAGTAATGGTGTCTGTTTAACAGGGGCTCACTTGTTCTGTTGTGTTTGCGTGTACTTGGCCATAGATGTTAGGTTCTTACAAGTATGTCTTTTGGTCTTTTATGTTTCCATCGATGGTTGTTGTCGTAATTCCCCCAGATTCAGAATAAACGGGTTCTGCGAATGTCTGGAGTTTCCATATAGTCTTGTGGTGAGTTTGTGGATTACCTCCGTGAGAGTCTCAAGTCGGTATTCCCGGTGAAGGACCGCGATTTGTGTGTATCGTGGAGCATTGCTTATGATTTTCAGTACTTTGTTTTGTATGATCTGCAGACGGCGCAGGTGTGTGGGTGCAGTGTATCTCATGACAGGAGCTGCGTACGTCATCAGGGGTCGAATAAGTGTCATGTACAGTCTTAGACATAAAAACTGACCGCCGGCCGGCCGCCTCAGAAACTAGTCCGTGTCGTTCACATACGGTGGCCAATAAAACTGACCGCCCCTGACAACTCTAAGTCCGGCCATCTGCACAATCTGGCAACACTGTAAGATGCAGAAGTGTTAGGAGGAAGTGTTGTCTACTTCCGAAATGTTTTCGTGTTGTGTGAGCCCGTGGTCTCGTGATAATCGTCGTGCATTCTAAACTTATAGTCGCTTGTTCGCGTCCATTTGTATTCTTTTTTTTTTCTTTTTTTACCACATTTCGGTCTAAAGTTATGCGTCTGATTGAACATCGAAGATAATTCGCTTAACATTGTACCCACCAGCAGTAACAAGTATTCCATAAACAATTCCGCAGGACAGCTCGTGGCTGCGTCGCGATCATAACAGCTAACGCTCGAGCGTTTCCTCGCGCTGCAGCGGCTACCGGCCACCCGCCAGACGCCACCCGCCGCCTAAAATCCGGCGCCGCCCATGTGAACGCGGCGCCACGCTGTCAGTGTATGTATCAACTGTCATTTTCGAATTTAAAGTTCTAGTTATCATCTTGCAGTTAAGCATTGGATTTTGCATACTTGAAAATCATGAACTACAGTTAAGCATTGTAAAATTGAGTCGCAAGTGGAAAAAGGTGTAACATCTGCAACACAACGTTTACTTTTGGTAAAACAGAGGGGTGAATGCAGAGGAGGCAGCTAGAAAGATTTGAACTGTGTGCATAGCGAGTGCTTTTGGGAAAAATACGCCAGAAACAGATATTCTTGTTTCAACAAAGATCGTTCTGGCATTAATGGTACTCCATATCAATGAAGTCTCGACTACTGATATGTGTGATAGATTACCATTTTACCATCATGCGAAATTTGCATTCAACAGGCAAAGTTCAGAAGTCTGGTGCAGGAGTACTGCATGCTCTAATTCGAAACAACAAAAATCAACGGAGTGACTATTATTGAACGTCATCAGGTCGCTCATTGAGCATTCCTGTGCAGTACTGTTACTGGTGACGGGTTATGATGTTTTTATCGTTAACTTCCTAACAAGAAATGAAAGGCTGAGCTCCACCAAAAGACGTAAACTCGAGCAAAGAGTAGTGTGAACATATTATTTTACATCTAATAGCTCCAAAAGTGTGTTTTGGGCTACGAATTCTGCCCCAAGGGGTGTGTGCAACGCAGCTGGAATTTGTTGCCAACAACTGAGACACCTTTCGGTCGCAGTGTAAGAAAATCGAGCAACAAAACTACATCACCTGTGCTACTGCATGGTAACGCACTCTGTTGATCTGAGAAACCAAACTATCCAGGAGACTGATAGGAAAGTCGTCCCTCAGACGTTTGTATTGATAGGGAAGTCCTCTCTCAAGCACTTATCCCTCTCGTCATGTATTCGTAAAATTTTACGTTTCCCGCTCTTGATCGATCAACCGCCAAGGCAATTCATTTCTAGACGAAAATACTCTTAAAACGACTCTGGCCGCGTGGGATTAGCAGAGCGGTCTAAGGCGCTGCAGTCATGGACTGTGCGGCTGGTCCCGGCGGAGTTTCGAGTCCTCCCTCGTTCATGGGCGTGTGTGTTTGTCCTTAGGACAATGTAGGTTAAGTAGTGTGTAAGCTTAGGGACTGATGACCTTAACAGTTGAGTCCCATAAGATTTCACACATGTGAACATTTTTTTAACTACTCTGGTTTAATGACATCGTTAGAACCAGTAGGTTTCTACTGGCGTAGAATTTTTAAACAACTTTAGCATTCTCAGATCGGTTTAGATATTGTGAAAGAAAATTCTGCTGCTGATTAATTTCTCTTTGATGATTACAGTTTCGTTTAGTAAACTAATGGAAAATGCAATTAAAATATTCACTGTACTAATACAAATGAAATTCAGTTTACACAGAAACATCACGACGGCAGTCTGTCTTAATGAAGCATTAAGTGTCTGTAAGACAATTGAGCCTATTTTAACACGAATTAGTAGGCCATTACCGACTTTTGACTTCGAAAAGATCTGTTTTTACTTCATTTCCTGTATCACTCGCAAGTATTATGAAAATGTGGCATTTCATGGATAAAATTATGTATTCACAACAACAAAAAATATGTCGCAGAAAACATAAGTGGCATTATGAATTTGGCAGTACCGTAAGGTTTTCGCTCTGACACTAAGGGTTACTGAAAGTAGCAAGACGAATTTTGCTCGAGCGTTGTCTTACGATTCCCTTATTGAGTTTGTACCTGCCTGCTTGTAGCTTTGCTACAAAAGAATTAAAAATCTGGCTTTCAACGAGTCTCGAAAGGCGAACGAAAGCTGCTTGCACCCTATAGTAATTTCCAGCCCAGCCAGACACCGAGGTATTTGACTTTCTGACGGAAACGTATTGGGCGTGCGTGTAGAGTTATTGGTCTGCAGTATCGGTGTTTGCGCAGTTGCTTCGTTCTTCTTGTGAACAGGACGGCTTCGCACTTGTCGACATTTACTCAACACGCCGTTTCTCCAAGCAAGGCTCATCCGCTCTGAGTGCGGTCTGTAAGCGTGACGTAATGTTTGATGGTTTCCAATTTTGCGCGAGGATGGCTGTGTCATCCGCGTAGATTACCATTGTTGTGTTGCGTGTGGTTGGGACATCGCTTATGTAGCGGTTAAACAGTAGGGGCCCTAGGATGCGTCCCTGGAGTACTCCCGCTTGTATACCGTGTCGTGTTGATTGTTTTCCCTGCACGTCAGTGTTGAAACTCCTGTCTGTGAGGTATGAGTGTATGAGACGCACCAGCCCGTCGGGGAACCTCACGTCGCTGAGTTTGCGGATGCGGCCGTTGTGCCATAGACGGTCGAAAGCCTTTTCGATATCCAGGAACACCATCCCTGTTGCTTTGTTTTTGATGAAGTTATGTGTTATATGTTTAACGACCCGTAAGGGTTGTTGTGTTGTGGAGTCGTGATCCTGAAGCCGAATTGCTCCGGTCTCAGGATATCATTTGTTATGCAGTGACTAGTGATGCGTTTGAGAATCACCTTCTCAACAATCTTGCTGAGCGAGCTCAGAAGGCTGATGGGTCGGTAATTTTGTGGGAGGCTGTGGTCTTTCCCCGGCTTTCTGAACATCTTCCAAAAGCCGGGGAAGTGTTGGTGTTTTAATATGGCATTCGTTATGTGTGTTAGGTATTCAGTGGCTTTATCCGTGAACTCCTGGAGGACACGCTTTTGAATGCCATGATGACCAGGGGCTTTCCTAGCAGCGGAATGCATTATAGCCCAGGACACTTCAGCTGTACTAGCACGTCGAATGTCGCACGATGGTTGGGCCAAAATGCGTGTATCCTCTTGGTCAGTAGCAAGTGTGAACACTGGATCTGATGGTACCAGGTTCGGTGTGAATGACGCTGCAAGTGTGCGGGCCATTAGTTCTGATTTCTCTTCCGCTGGGTATGCAGGTCCGTCAGGCCCTTGAAGCAATGGGGTGCACATTTTCTCCCTGGGGAAGTGTCGGGCTAATTGCCACACGCCAGGTCGCACGGTGTCCAGCCCTTCGGGTTTTTGGTTCCACTGTTGTGTTCTATGTATTTGTATTTCGACGTGTATGATGCCCTGTAGCCTGTTAATGTGCCGTTTGAAGTACTGACACCTCGTACGCTGCCATTGTCTCCTGAGGCGATTCCTCATTGATATTAGGCCCAGGATTTCCTGGGGCAGGGCCGCACTGTGTTGTTGTGATGTGCGATCAGGTATGGTGCCTGCCATTGCGTCCTGGACGGCGTTAGTGAGAGTTTCTAGAGCCTCGTCAATTTGTGCTGTTTCGTTAATTTCGTGTATGGGTGGGATGTGGCTATCGAGCGCTTGCTTGAACAATTCGCACGCCCTTAGTACAACATCCTGCATTGTTCCATGTGCTGCAGTGTTTCTTCAATGTATAATATTACAGGTTGGTGGTTTGAGGGCAGATAGTTTTCAACGGCAACGCTGAGTGTCGATGTAATGCCCTCGATGAGGGCCACGTCTAACACGTCTGGCCTGTGTCCCCTTTGATAGGGAATGTGCGTCGGTTCAGTCGGCGCTAGTATAATGTAGTTTCTGTCTAGTGAATGTTCATACAGTTTTTTTCCGTTGGGATTTCGTATGCGTGAATTCCATTCTGGGTGTTTTGCGTTCAGATCTCCAGCGACTATTACTCGCGGTGAAATGTTGAGTAATGTGCTGATATCGCGTGTTGAAATGCCTGCAGGACTGTTATATACCGATATGAGTGTGGTGTAAGCTCCGTTAAATTTACTGTGACGGCCGTGGCCTTGATTTTTCCAGTTCAGGGAGCTCTATGTTCGTGTGCTCAATGTCTGTGTATGACGATTGCAGTTCCACCTGCCGCGGCGTCACCCGATCGGTCGGTACGATAGACGCGGTAGCCAGGAAAGTTTAATTGTGTGTGCGCTTTAAGCTTAGTCTCGCTCAGTAGTGCGACAAGGATTCCCTTGCGCTCCATGAACGCGGCAAATTCTGCCCTTTTGTTGTAGATCGAGTCTGCATTCCAGAACAGGATCTGTGACAGTGTGTGCGGGTTTGGGTTACGGGCTGGGTGTGGTAAGTTATTCACCTAAGTGTGTGAAAGAGTGTTGTGAAGACAGCGTGTATGACAGCCCAGTATTGCCCGGGTTCGGCGCTCATGAGCTGGGTGATGAGTGTAGCGACGGCCGTCAGCACCTTGGTAAGGCTTTGAACGGTCGTGTGTCGTGGGAATAGTGTTTCCAATATTCCCGTTGGTGTTGGGTGTGGCAGCCTGAGGTGCTGTTGTAGAGTCAGCGGCCGCTTGTGCAGGTATTGGTGTGCTGTTAGGAGTGGCATTTGTGTTTTTGTTTTGTGGCAGAGGTTTTGGCGCTTGTGTTACTTCTGTGGTGAGGGCGATGGTGGTGTGTGTTACAGTGTCGATGTCTTGTTGACTGTTATCTACATAAATGATTTGGGAGACAAGCTGAGCAGCCCTTTTAGGTTGTTTCCAGACGACGCTGTTGTTTATCGACTGTTAAAGTCATCAGAAGATCAAAACAAATTGCAAAATGATTTAGATATGTTATATCCTAGCCAGTAATGCCACCCGAGCCCGCTGCCAAAAGGTTGGCAGCATCAAAGTCCGGACGCCGTCCGCATAAGCAGCGCCAGCGAGACAGGAAATCGCCGCAAGTCTGCGCGCGCCACCGCTGGCTTCTGGCTTCTTAAGCGCTGGAGTCGCGAGCGCTAGGACAGTTCTGTATTCGCCGCTCAGTTGTATACTCGCCACCGAATTGTGTACTTGCTAGTCAGTTGTGTGTTCATCGCGGCAGAGTTGTTGTTTGTCGTCAGCCGACGCTGACCTAGCCGCTCCGACTCGAACTAGACAGATTTCTGTAGACACCGAGTTCACTACTGTGTTTCTGTATCTTCGTTAATAAAGATAAGTACCGACTTTTATTAAATCAGAGTGTTTGGGTTTTCATCTTTCTGTTCACTGTTCCAGCGGACCGGTCGGCCCGCTATTAAAAGTGTGGCGGTGACTTCGTAAGCCGTTTCTACAGCGAATTGCTTGTCGCTACGAACGCCGCCACAAAAAGATATCTGTACGGCGCCAAGATTGGCAACTGACACTAAATAACGAAAACTGTAAAGTCACCCACATGAGTACCAAAAGGAATCCGATAAACTTCGGTTACCCGATAAATCAGTCAAATCTAAAGGCCATATATTTATGGTGTCTCACCTAAATCTGCCACCTCAAATATGGAACAACAGTAGATATTCAAAAACAGTTTTCACAAGAGTGAACGTACGGCAGGGACTTAGGGAACCAAATACTATGCGAAATTTTAAAACGTAAACAAATACTGTTTTCAACACAAACTTGTGTGTTTTTAAATGGACATACCCTATTATTTCGTATGTAATAAAGATCATGAAAGATCACAATAATCATGGTAGTGGTTGCATCGCAATACGTCAATTACATCCCGAGGAATTGCGAAGAGACGTTGACGCTTCAAATAAATGAAGCGCACACAGCTAGCGAACATCAATGTGCACCTCACGCTACCGGTAATCGTGATGTGATTGACGTACTATGTCAGTGGAGTGTTAATGTATGGTGTTTTATTGTATGGCAACACGTCATTGGCCCATATTTCATTGAAGGCACTTCTAAAATGGGATAGTTTAGCCCCTTCTCGAGCTGTCCCTTACTTCAACCGGACCTCTTCTTACAACGTGTCAAATAATGCGGTATCAGAATGATAGATGTCCTGCACATAATGTTTCATGTTCGGAAATGACAACTAGAGGTACAATTAGTGCTAACGCACTTGGTTTCTCGTTTGTAAACCTGATAAGTTCTGAAAAGTGTGGCTTGTAAGTGATAGCAACGGCGTCACAGTTTCTGACGTAATGCATCACATATACACTCCTGGAAATGGAAAAAAGAACACATTGACACCGGTGTTTCAGACCCACCATACTTGCTCCGGACACTGCGAGAGGGCTGTACAAGCAATGATCACACGCACGGCACAGCGGACACACCAGGAACCGCGGTGTTGGCCGTCGAATGGCGCTAGCTGCGCAGAATTTGTGCACCGCCGCCGTCAGTGTCAGCCAGTTTGCCGTGGCATACGGAGCTCCATCGCAGTCTTTATCACTGGTAGCATGCCGCGACAGCGTGGACGTGAACCGTATGTGCAGTTGACGGACTTTGAGCGAGGGCGTATAGTGGGCATGCGGGAGGCCGGGTGGACGTACCGCCGAATTGCTCAACACGTGGGGCGTGAGGTCTCCACAGTACATCGATGTTGTCGCCAGTGGTCGGCGGAAGGTGCACGTGCCCGTCGACCTGGGACCGGACCACAGCGACGCACGTATGCACGCCAAGACCGTAGGATCCTACGCAGTGCCGTAGGGGACCGCACCGCCACTTCCCAGCAAATTAGGGACACTTGCTCCTGGGGTATCGGCGAGGACCATTCGCAACCGTCTCCATGAAGCTGGGCTACGGTTCCGCACACCGTTAGGCCGTCTTCCGCTCACGCCCCAACATCGTGCAGCCCGCCTCCAGTGGTGTCGCGACAGGCGTGAATGGAGGGACGAATGGAGACGTGTCGTCTTCAGCGATGAGAGTCGCTTCTGCCTTGGTGCCAATGATGGTCGTATGCGTGTTTGGCGCCGTGCAGGTGAGCGCCACAATCAGGACTGCATACGACCGAGGCACACAGGGCCAACACCCGGCATCATGGTGTGGGGAGCGATCTCCTACACTGGCCGTACACCACTGGTGATCGTCGAGGGGACACTGAATAGTGCACGGTACATCCAAACCGTCGTCGAACCCATCGTTCTACCATTCCTAGACCGGCAAGGGAACTTGCTGTTCCAACAGGACAATGCACGTCCGCATGTATCCCGTGCCACCCAACGTGCTCTAGAAGGTGTAAGTCAACTACCCTGGCCAGCAAGATCTCCGGATCTGTCCCCCATTGAGCATGTTTGGGACTGGATGAAGCGTCGTCTCACGCGGTCTGCACGTCCAGCACGAACGCTGGTCCAACTGAGGCGCCAGGTGGAAATGGCATGGCAAGCCGTTCCACAGGACTACATCCAGCATTTCTACGATCGTCTCCATGGGAGAATAGCAGCCTGCATTGCTGCGAAAGGTGGATATACACTGTACTAGTGCCGACATTGTGCATGCTCTGTTGCCTGTGTCTATGTGCCTGTGGTTCTGTCAGTGTGATCATGTGATGTATCTGACCCCAGGAATGTGTCAATAAAGTTTCCCAATCCTGGGACAATGAATTCACGGTGTTCTTATTTCAATTTCCAGGAGTGTAGTACTGTGCTCAAAGCAGGGGTTGCCTGCACTGGCATCTATATCCTGTCGTAAACATACCAATATCACCACGGCACGCTCTGCCTTCAGTGTACAAGTGTTTCCTAACCTGGTCTGCTGAAATGCTCTCATACTGTAACGTAATTCTTATACGTTGCCGCATTAAAACCTGTTTTCTTGTGCCTTATTACATTTGCCGTCATCTAGTCGATATGCCGGCCTTCAGTAATGAAGAAAAGCTGGATATTATTTTAATTTATGGCGAATGTCACATAAATGTAACCGCAGCTGTGACACTGTAAGATGAACGCTATGCAGATCGGCGGTGTCCGTCACGTCGAACCACTGGCAACATCTGGAAGACACTCACGGAAACAGCGAGCTGGGCTCCCACAAATCGTCGACCTTCAACTCCAACGACTGGCAATGGAAATGAAATTGCTGTTCTGGCTGCTGTAGCGCACAATCCCCAGGTGGGTGTACGAGAAATTGCGCGAGATGTAGGAACAAGCCACAGTGGTGTGTCCAGAATCTTGCATCGTCATCGGTTTCATCCGTTCTATATCTCGCTCCACCATGAACTGCACGGGAATGATTTTTAATCCCGCATTGTATTCTGTCATTTTGCACTTCAGCAGTTGCAAGGTAATTCAGTATTCCTACGCAACACGTTGTTTACGAACAAGGCTTCATTCACAAATCATGTTAATGTGAATCTGAGGAACATGCACTACTGGTCCGTGCAAAATCCACACTGGATTCGCCAAGTTGCTCATCAACGACAGTGGAACATTGAACAGACAGCGATATGCATCATTTCTTCAACACACACTAGAGCTCGTCATGGAGGGTCTAGAATTGAAAATTCTTCTATCAATGTGGTTCCAACATGATGGATGTCCCGCATACAATGCAAAAGTCGCCAGAGACGTTCTAGATGCGACATTTCCAAATAGGTGGATGGGGCGGGGAGCTACTGTGCGATGGCCAGCACGGTCCCCCGACTTGATGGCTCTGAGCACTATGGGACTTAGCATCTATGGTCATCAGTCCCCTAGAACTTAGAACTACTTAAACCTAACTAACTTAAGGACAGCACACAACACCCAGTCATCACCCCCGACTTGATGCCATTAGATTTCTTTCTCTGGGGCGCTGTGAGGGACACAGTGTATTGAGAACCCCCAACGACAGTAGAGGATGTGCAACATCGTATTACTGCGGCATGTGCGGCAGTATCTGTAGAAACTCTACAATCTGTGCAACACTCCCTCGTTATCCGTCTGCAAACGTACATTGAGACAAACGGAGGGCACTTCAAACATATGTTGACGTGACACAGTTTCGTTGGTCAAGATGTTGGTGTATTTTCTTTGCATGATGTAATGCACAACAATACTGTCTCAGTGGGCGACAGGGTGCTGGTAAATGTGTTTAGCAACGTGAATTGAGGTGTGTTATCTCTAATTATAGCTCCAGTTGTCATTTCGATAGAATAAACTTACATCTACAATTTGAAAAACGTAACTTTGCGTTGGACGTGTTACTTGTTTATTTTTGTGGATTGTGCATACCTTCTCATTGTGTGAGCTCCTGACACCGGCAGCGTGAGGTGCCCGCTTGAGCCTTAGGACGTGCTCTAGCTGTGTGCTTCATTTACTTCAAGCAACTTCGCTTCGCAATTCCTCGGGATGTAATTGGCGTACTGCGATGCAACTAACGCCATGATTTTTGTGATTTTTCATTGTATTGATTGCATACGAAATATTTGGGGGTGTCCATTTAAAAATACACAAGCTTGTGTTGAAAATAATATCTATTTACGTTTTAAAATTTCGTATTGTATTTGGTTTCCTAAGTTCGTACTTTCATGCTGGTGGAAGCCGGTTTTGAGTATCTATTGTTGTTCCAGATATATTTGACGTGGCAGAGTTAGGTGAGACACCCCCTCTCTCTCTCTCTCTCGTCGGAAAGAACAGAGACCAGTTTGATCCTGCAGCCACTGAGACACAAAGAAATTAAAAATATTATATGTCTGTGGTGGACATTGATTTACATCAATACTGCAAGAGTTGAAAATTTGTGCTAAACTGTTACTAGGCAGATACACTGATAACTATGACATCTGGAGACAGCGGTCACCACAACCGCATGGACCACCCAAGCATGCCTTCCGAATGACCCTAATTTTCTTCTTATATAGCGCACGACTGAGGTAGTGTCCCTGCTCATTCGTCTCGTTACTCGCAGCATCTCGCTGATTCCTATAAAAGTTCGAGCTTGGCTTGCAACTGCACCAAGGGATCATTTGTCGTCATTGCTTTGATTGATTACGTATGTACTGTCTCTTCTTTTGGATATGTTAATAATTTGGGTCTGACAGGAGGCGTGCAGTTGTGGTGACTACTGTGTCACTTGGTGTACGGGTCAGTGCATCTGCCTAGTAGGCATCCCCTGGGTTTGAATCCCACTGCGGTACAGATTTTCAACCTATCCCATTGATATAAAATAATCCTCACTGAAAATTAATATCTTTACATTCTACTATACTGAATATGTTTCATTATTATTTCTGGGTTAATGTCATGCATATAAAATAACTGTACCATAATATCTATAGAATCTTTCACAGCAATGTTCGATAGGACGCTGGCTATTCGAAAGAGACTACATTAACATTTACTGAAATTTCCTGAAACCTGCAGTTCCCCTTTGACCCAGTGTATCAGTAATACAAAGCATCAGAAAAGGAGTTAACATAATCTATGCGCTTCATGGTTTACTCGTTACCAGTGGCCCCTGCCACTGTTAGTTTCCGTATGTCTTCTTTTTAAACTGATAATGCTGAATATTATTTCCTTACCTGTGATTACATTCTCTAGGAATCCAATGCTGGTTATCAAAAGTAGAAAACATTACTTCTCATCAATAACAGGTTTCTTTCATACTCGCTTTCGTATTGGATGATATTCACTTTAACGAGATGCCACACGTATTTGTCAGTGTGGAACACCGAACATATTCCAGGAAATTTACGTCTTTCGTTACAGCCACAGGCTGTCGACGACGTCTTTCTGCTTAAAAATATCATGGACCCATTTCTCGATGAAAATGCAAAAGAAACAATTTCATTCCTTAATCTGCTCTTCCTTGCATAGAGTATACTTCCTGTTGTTAGAGAATGGAATATCGCACTATACATCCATTACCTAATTGTATGAACAGTTAATGGGAATCTGGCAGAGAATTACCGTTCTTATTGGCGCTGTATCTACAGGTACCTTTGCCTTATTCTGTTGACACTAAAGGCAGGGAGAGCTGCTTGTGCCCCGCAATTTAATCCTATTAACTTCTTGGTGGGCGACTCTGCGTCGTGGTAGACATCGCAGGATCGCAATCATAAGGAATTATGGGGAAATTACCCGCCGAAATATCAGAGATCTAGGTAATTCTACCCAGTCGTTTATATACGGTGGGAAATGCTTGGCGTTCATGTTTTGCATATGATTTAAATGGATGTTATGATTGTAACGTCCAAAACGTGCACTTGAATTATTCGCTTTACCTTGGTGGATGTTCTTAATACAGTAGCAATGTCTGCCGCATTGAGTAGCTGCACTGAATAGCATTCCTGCAATTATAGGACGATGTCCGTCATTTTTCAAATTTAAGTATGTTGTCTTTGCCCTTTTCGAAGAGTCGTCCAGAAAAATGGTGGGGTCATCACTGAGATAGATCTATTTAATTTTTAAATTATTATATAACCCGCTGATTTTATTTCCAATTACATTTAAGTGAACTTGTTGGGGGTGTCCTATGCCTGAAAAGAAAAAATTAGGTTAGTTAGCTAGTTAGTTATTCATTCGTAGTTCATCTACAGAATTACATCAGAAATGTAATATTAACTGAAAAATTACGAAGTTAATTAAATGGTCTATGATGGTCAATACTATTATAATGATGTAATGGCTGATGTTCTTCTTGATGTGCATAAGAGAGTGGTAGATGTACTCGCATGATACACTTAGAATCGTCAGCTGTGTAACCATGTCTTTACGTGGAGGTCTGTTGCTAACTTTAATGGCTATAGAAATATTCCTTTCTGTAACCTGAAGAATGCGCCTCTGTCTGCGTACGCGACCCCCAAAATATAACCGTATAACCAAGATGTAGTGCGTATCAAGATATTATGTCTTTATGAGCCATTACCTGTTACACCCTGATAAAGACACTAAGTGCACAGTATGCTGAACTTTTCATTGTGCCTTGTTATCTTCGTATGTTCGGAGAACATGACCAGTAAGTGATACAAATGGATAATGTAAAAGTATGTTTTGATAAGATAATCTACATCTACATGAATACCCAGGAGTTCGTGCTTAAGTTCCTGGCAGTGAGGTTAGTGTAAGTGTGACGTAATTCAATAAGTATTTCTTACTTCTTCAAGGCTACTTAGATAACACAAATTCGGTAGCGGTAAAAAAGAACATATTTTATTATAAGGAAATACTAATGTTGGGTAAACAGAAGAGGTTTAGTGATACTTATTACGAAATTCTTTGAGTTTTTTGTTATTTATTCTTGCGTAATGTTAGTTTTGTCTTTGTCCATAATGTGTGTATGTCTGTGTAGGGCAGTGCACTTGAACCATGTCTAAGATCAACTGGGTACGTATATGATGTCGTCTACCCTCATGTCTAATGTTATCTAGCTATCTAGAATCGCTCACTCTGTAACGCTACGTAAGCAGTGTTATTATTCAGCAGATTACAAGGATGACATTCGTCGCGCTTTTATTTGACATACATATACCCAGAAAAATTAAAATAATTTTTAGACGCAGTGCCCAGTCGCACTTCTACAGTTTCCAGTACGTAGCATAAAATCAACCATTCTGAGTTTAGTTCACCGGAAATGACTTTAACTATTATTCCTAAACTCGCTTAAGCTCTAGCGATTGACAATGACTTGAAGAGTCAATAACATCACGTAACACCCATGGCTTACGTGTAAACGCAAGGTACCATTATTATCACTTTCAAACCTACAATAACGTATACGTGACAGCTTCAATTGCATGATGTATTATCAAAACTACTGCTTTAATGGAAATTGTATTATATGCAAAGGCGCTCAGAAACCATTGTAGTTACTACAGAAATGCTATTATAAATAGAAAACCATTATAATTAATGCACAGTCGTACAGTTTCATTAATCCAGCGAAATGTTAAGAATTCGTCGGATTAATCTCATGTAGTATTACTGATTGTAAAATATATTGACTTCCTTGTTAAAATAACTTGGATAAAATTGTTTTAATACCTTTTTTATGTAATTATTTCTCGAGTCTTTTTATTTAGCTCAAAAATATACCTTTTCTTTTCTTGACTGAAAGATATGATAGTCTTTCTCACTCAGATGCCATTATTGCGTTAATAGTGACTCTCATCTAGAATTCTTATTACTAAAACATTAAGGATAATTTCATTTAACTTTATTCTTTTATCCCCATTTAGGATTTACTTCCTAGTAATTATTACCAGTTTTAATAACTTTCAAGTTTTATCTTTTTATTTCAAGCGGGTTCATTTGACGTAAATCAAAGAATAATTTATGCCTTTGATTCAAAATACTATTATACGTCACACAAACTCTCAAACAGTTTCTCATATGTATTACTCCTTCAAATAATTAGAAATTGCAAGTGGAATTTAATCTTATTACTATACATTTAATCAGTAAAGACCTTTCCAAATAACACGACAAATACCCACACTATTTAAAATTTGTTGTCTCTCACAGCACACGTTAAAACACTCACACTACGAAACTAGAAGGCGAGTTTCTACGTTTTATTTCCTTTGCCAGTCTCGGCTATCTTGTTTGGTATCTGTTGATAAAAGCTCAGTTATCACTTACACACTTCGTATACATGTATGAGCGAGTGACAAGGAAACTATGTCCCATTGAATGGAATCAAATTAAAAAAAAAATACTTGTCACCGCCAATTTAAATACTGCAACTGAATGGTAATTCAACTCTCAAGCACTTCAGGCGTTGACAGTACGTGTCCCACTACTTCAAACAAATTACGACTGTCACCCGTCACGGATCTCTTCAGTAGTCTTAAAATGGTTGCACCGTGCCTCGTAATATAGTTCCAACTTCTCTGACCTTAATTTCCGTTCTCTTCACGTTAGGGTAGATCGCAAACTTCACGGAACACCCTGCGTGTTCCGGCCTAAAGACAATCGCCGGCACGAACATGAAGAACATTAGAATATAGAAGGCTGTGGGACCACGTCAGCCAAAAGCCCGCTGATTAGGACCGCACCACGACAGGACCGGCCTCTATACGAAGAGAAAATAAGTGCCACTCCCGCCAAGCCTCGGCGGACAGTAGATGACGGACACTAATGGAGTAGTTATTACTGATCCATATCCATTGCTTACATGGACACATTGAAAGTCACTGACTTTAACTACTGTCAATCTACTTTATTGTAATAAAAACCATTATTGTGATTTGCTTGAATTGTTGTGTAGCTATCGGAGAACACAGCATCCTTTAGGTACCCTATAAGAGACGATTTGGCAGGATCCCACACTGCTTGCAGTAGCACAATAAGACAGAGTTCTCAATCTGTGAATTGTTTGCGACTGCCAAACAAATAAAATACATCGAGACCTCCGCTCTGAAACTGCAATAATCCTACAATCAACGGCCACCAAATAAGCACGAACTCTATCATCTAAGAGTCGACCGGAAGATTCGCTAACACCCTTCATGTGACTGTAGGACTCGTAAAGTCCAAATAAACTAACTTACGCTGGAGTCATCCAGTCTCCCACATACACAGCTTACTGTACTAGCTCGTAAATCAAACAAGCGATGTCCCTAAACAATATAACTGCATTCTCAGCTTAATTATTCAAATTCTAACATGCGGAACATCACGATTAGGAGCACTAATAACTTACCTAAGCCGTACAAATTTCTGAACGAGCTAGCAGCGACGTCTCTCAGCTATTAGACTTACCTATCCAGGCAAACTGTTACCGATAATATTTCGCATCGGAAGATCTGCTGCGTCCTATGGCGTAACGGAAACTCAACTAAGTATCTAACAATATTAAGAACTCCAGAAACCATATCACAGACAAAATGCAATCGTTTTTTGACTTCACAATATTATTCACATTGTAGAAAAGAGCTCTCACGGCGTCGTATAGCGTCGAGGTATTTTTGACTGTGGATCATCTCTGGACTCCGCTGCCGCTGCTCAATTTCTGCTTTCTGCACAGTAGATGGGTTTTGCTGCAGTCTGTCCATCTGGATGTCTACAACATAGAAAAAAAAAAAAACGCTTAGGAAATATTTTCAGTATGTTAACATTATAACCCTTCGTATTTCTTCTCTATACCGGACATGACGTAGCACATATGTGGAGGTGCAGAACATCTTCTAATGTTCGTCAAGTTCGACACAGAACACATTGCGGTGTAGAGTGTTTTTAGTGTGGGCAGTAAGTTTATTGCAAAATGACAAGTTACAAAGATCCTGTAGGGTTTCATTTGCTTCCTCTAACAGCAGTTATGAGGTCCCATCACTGATTAACAGTTTTCTATCGTCAATAAAATAGATTTTTTCCCCATTGTATAACATTCGATGGGAATTCATTGGCATATATCGGCAACACTACATCTTCAGGTACCGACCTGAGTGACTCCAATGTTATTGGATTTAGTAATGAAGCACGTGCTATCTCTACAATTTGTACCCTGGTGTTCTGAGATAAGACACAACCCATCATCGGCAGCACCTCTTATTATTTGGGAACAGTTTAGTAGTTTTCCACGGCAACAGTTCAAATGTTCAATGTTTGTTAATTCCTAAGTGATCAAACTGCGGAGGTCATCGGACCCTAGACCTACACATTACTTAAACTAACTTATGCTAAGAACAACACACACACCCATGCCCGAGGGAGGTTCAAATGGCTCTAAGCACTATGGGACTTAACATCTGACGTCATCAATCCACTAGACTTAGAACTACTTAAACAAAACTAACCTTAGGACATCACACACATCCATGCCCGAGGCAGGATTCGAACCTGCGACCGTAGCAGCAGCGCGGTTCCTAACTGAAGTGCCTAGAACCGCTCGGTCACCGCGGCCGGCTCCTGAGGGAGGACTCGAACCGCAATCCGTGACATGGCGCCTCTAACCTCGAGGCCACTCTGAGCTGCTATGGCAACAGCAACAACAGCTTTTGACAGATATGAGAATATATCATTGGGACATTCATCCTTGCCCAGCACATTAAGTACCAGCTTTGTAAACATTGTTACAGCTAACACTATAACTTTGCGACTCGGGAAACTGAACTGCGCCTGTGTTTCATATTGCATCCTTTTATTTTAGTGAATGCCAGCAGTAAAGAACTGTCCAACAGTTTTTCAGATTTTTCATGTGTTTCCGATACTCTGGAATGTTACCTGAATGGAAAGACTGGTTTATTACTACCGTTAATAGCGTTGCATACGGCATCTGCATCCCTTGCGTATACACACAGACGCTTGATGTATGTCTACTGACTTAATGGTACTTAATTTTTATACAGTTTTCTTGGCTTCATGCTCTGTATTGAGTGACGCAATCACTGTACTTGCCGCATAACTTTTTAGTGGGTCAATATTTGATTTTGGGAATTTTTTGTTATATTTTCTCTACAATACCTGAAAATATTCATTCACATAATTTGATAGTGAGGGGGTGGGGAGCTGGTTGGGGAATGGTAAGATGCAGGGTTAACAAAATTCTCTGTACTGAAACACTAGATTAATATCAAAGTACAACTGAAGACTTCAAAATTAGTAACATACAAACTTTAATAGTGGGAGCACTCATGACTTGTCAATAAGGCTCATCACACCAATGAGAATATTTAAAACACATGGGTCCAAGGTGATAATAATAATAATAATAACAATAATAATAATAATAATAATGACAAAACAATAAAAGATGAATCATTGCACATTGGTATACCCAAAGCAAATTCTTCATTCTTAACTTATCAAAGTAATATAAAGAAAGAATTATTAACTGCCATACGGTGCTGTTAATTATCAGGTAGTTACAGGTCAAGAACTTCGTTTGATCAAATAACTACTCTTTGTATCTGCACAGTTGTTGGGGTTGTAAACCGATCAATATTTCTAGCCATTATGCTGTGTAGAAAGCGCATTTGTCTGACGAATTTGACACTTGAGTTCATTTGTCTGACGAATTCGACACTTGAGTTCAACTCTACCTTGGTTCGCCCTTTCTGCTTGATCCAAGGGCCATAGTGGAGCAGCGACCGCATATGGATTGCTTGGTCTTGTGGCGTGTTTGTGCTCAGTGGTTAAGCGTTCCCACTTCAAAGGGAGCTGCATTCCTACCGGTGTTGTTGGGTTCTATTTCCGACGCGCAAATGCAGCACACTTGCCTTTTGGCGTATGTGTGTTCAACAAGTGTCTGCCACGAGTGTGTAGTGCACGGGAAAGCTCATTTTTACGTGTGTTGGACGGGGCGAAGTGGTTCTGTTAAGCGTGAGTGAGTTGAGTCTTTCAGGCTCTACGTCACTGCTAATTCTTCAAAATGTGTTGTTCATTTCTTCAATATTCCTTAAAGTGAAAGAAAAAATTTTTTATAAATTTTATTTGCTCAATAACTACTTTTTGGGGTATCATTTGGGTATTTGCTTGAAGCTGATGATTACTGAAAATATATTCTTCAATGCGTAGTGTAGGTTTTCTTTGAAGATCTGTATTTTGAGCAAACTTGTTCATGCAGTAGTTAGGGCCAGATTTTCTTAATATTACTTATAGTTGTATTGCGCCCATTTATTCTTACAGTCGTTGGTTACGACAGATCAGTGGTTGACCTGTGCCTATTCTTAAACATTCTTGAGTGCTGCCTCTCATCAGAACGTCTGTTCTAAGTTTTTCCCACACTCTTAGTATTGTTTGTCTGATACATGTTGAAACAGGGGCCGCAACGACTACAAATAGTCAAACTCCACTTTTATGTACCTCCTGTAATTATGTTGTAGATACATATGTGTTTTTAAATTGTGGAACATTGTTTTGAATATCGTTTAAACAGAGAAGTCATTTTATTAAATTATTATTACTCACAAACTAGTGTCGTCAGTCTTTCAATTAAAAAAAAATTCTTTTAGCTGTAAGCGTAATTCGTTCTGATATACTATGAAAGTGTTTTGTAATAAAAAGCAAGGTGGAATGTCTGAAATTTTATTGTAAATAATTTTATTTGATGCTTTCATACAAGTGTCTTTTCTGGTGCAAACGTCAGGCATTACTTCCCAGCACATTTCTGCTCCAGCTCACCGCTAGTTTCTCCATTACAGCTATTATCGTCTTTATCATCTTTGTTGTTAGTTGGCTGTTTTGTCTTTGTAAACGTTTCACTATTCCGTTCCAAGGAAGAGGTATCTGTACGTGTAATAGGAGTAGTTCATGAAAGTTATAGTTGTATGATAAGCTCTTTAACACTCCTTGTAGCAAAATTAAACCGCTGTATTCCGCTTTGTCAGTTCTCTTAGTTTCTTCCTTTGTTAAACATTGTAACCGTGGGGTAAATAAAGTAACAGTAGAAAAACTTCCAATTTTCAGTTCAAATTCGTGCAAAAATTGTGACACTCATCATATAGCAACTATTATTTCCATCTGAAAAGCATGTGCTGGGTACGGTTGCTATGGCAATACTGGTGTTAATATATTCGATGAAATCATCATATATCTACCGTACACAATGTATATGTATGTTTGTAGTATGAGTATGTAAAGTAGGGACTACTGGGAAAACGAAACAAAACTTCCTTCTACTGTTGTTCCAGAGAAATTAGTTCTAAGAGTCTATTGAAATTTTTTGCAAAGAAATAAGAGGTGGCCTTCGGTGTGCCAACACATATCTTTGCCATCCATTGTGAGATACAAAAGGCGATTTGAGGTACTAAGAAGCGAACAGTAGCTGTGAAGTCTAACAATACTACTCCGTACCGTGAAATAATACTCTGCAGCTACTTAATGTAACAACAGGCACCACGTCAATCGCTTTACGTTCCGCTTGATAAAACATGCTTGAGACGTAACGATTTCAATAGCTAACAAAGACACACACACACACACACACACACACACACACGCACACACACACACACACACACACACACGCACAAACGCAGAGAGAAAGAGAGAGAGAGAGAGAGAAAGAGAGAGAGTGAGAATGGGATGGGGAGGGAGGGAGGGCAGGGCAGCAGCACATCGTGTCTATTACGAAGAGAAATCCTAACATAGCAACAAATCTATTCAGTACTTACAGACGAAAGCATTTCTCCGACGACTTGAAGTTCGGGTTAACGGCTGGAAGTTTTGTTTTGCTTTGTACCAGAATGCTAAGTATTATGAAATTTTCTGGTCCTCTAAAACCTGAACTCGAACGCAGCTGTCCAGATACGGTTTAATATCTGGAATATCAGGGAAGAGACAGCTCCAGATTATTTCTTACAAAGTGTAGGAGTGATTTCACTTAATTTACAAATAAATTACACGAGAAAAAAATTTTGTAAATTTGTGGTCAGGTCTTACGGGACCAAACAGCTGAGATCATCGGACCCTAAGCTTACACACTACTTAATCTAACTTAAACTAACTTACGCTAAGGACAGTACACACACACCCATGCCAGGGGGAGGACTTAAAACTGCGACGGGGCAGCCGACACGAGAAAAATCTACCGATCATAAAATGAACCTCAGCGAGCAGTAAACAACAGAGATTACTACACAATGTAACGTTTATGGCCGGCAGCCCTGATACACACAGAAAAACAAAAGTAATGCAAAAGAATGTAAATGAGCGCATGTTTAAACTTAACTGTTAAAATCTAATTACTCTTTGATACTGCCCTACAACGCTGCACTTGCCCATCTCTGGGTGCGGAAATTTTTATTATAGACAGCGGATTTTTATCAAGAGTCAGTACGTAAAATCAATCTCTCTGTATGTGTGTCTCTGTCTCTATCTTACCCACACACACACACTTGTACAATGTTTTGAATGTTATGGGGGACTCCCCTGTTTATGTCGTAGCGTGCAGATGAATTCTGGGAACAAACTGTGGATGCCTGTCAATGTATTCGGAACATGCTTGGGAATTTTGAACGTCTGTGGACACATGTGAGAAGACTTACTGAAGCCTGCTCGTACATGAACGGTGGACATGTGGAACACTTGTGTTTGTCTTCATGTGCATATCTCCAGTTTCGATCCTCAGGTGGCTTCGTTATAATCTATTCCTCTGCTCGGTCGTAATACTTAATATTGGGGAAACCATTGCTTTCCGGACCTATGTTTATAAGGATTTCTTGCTTATTTCAGAAACTTCTTCGCCTCTACTTATAATATTGGAACACTCCGTGTGTGTGTGTGTGTGTGTGTGTGTGTGTGTGTGTGTGTGTGTCTGTGTGTATGTGTGTGTGGGAGGGTGGGCGGATGGATGGGTGCTGTATTCGGTGATTCAATAAAACCGTGAAAAAATTAGATTACAATAACAGAATATACTATTGAACAAACGTAATAATAAAACAAACTATTTGGTTTACCAACACCAAAATAAAAGAAGGAATTAAACTGACAGAAGAGAAGATTGCTGAGGTGTATTGCTGAAGTGTACACAATACGTGTGAAACAGGTGGGATAATTACTACCAAAGCAAAGGCGGAAAATAAAGAGCACATTAGCATAGGGAAGAACGTATTCCTGGCCAGAAGAAGTGTACTATTATCAAACTGTGACCTTCATTTGAGGAAATAATATCTGAAAATGTGCGTTTGGAACACATAATCTTACAGCAGTAAATCATGTGCTCTGACACAACCGGAAATGAAGAGTATCGAAGCGTTTGTGGCGAGGAAGCCAAATACTGTATGGGCTGATAAGAAAGAGCACATTTCCTACAGAATCGGTGAAGGGTGAAATGCGTGGAAAACACCGACTAGAAGAAGAGGCAGGATGACAGGACCGAGCTAGGTTAATAATTGGCTCCTTTTACCGACCTCCCGACTCAGCAGCATTAGTGGCAGAACAACTGAGAAAAAATTTGGAATACATTTCACATAAATTTTCTCAGCATGTTATAGTCTTAGGTGGCTATTTCAATTTACCAGGTATAGACTGGGACACACAGATGTTTAGGACGGGTGGTAGGGACAGAGCATCGAGTGACATTATACTGAGTGCACTATCCGAAAATTACCTCGAGCAATTAAACAGAGAACCGACTCGTGGAGATAACATCTTGGTCCTACTGATAACAAACTGACCCGAATTTTTCGACTCTGTATGTGCAGAACAGGGAATCAGTGATCATAAGGCCGTTGCAGCATCCCTGAATATGGAAGTTAATAGGAATATAAAAAATGGGAGGAAGGTTTATCTGTTTAGCAAGAGTAATAGATGGCAGATTTCACACTACCTAACAGATCAAAACGAAAATTTCTGTTCCGGCACTGACAATGTTGAGTGTTTATGGAAAAAGTTCAAGGCAATCGTAAAATGCGTTTTAGACAGGTACGCGGCGAGTAAAACTGTGAGGGACGGGAAAAACCCACCGTGGTACAACAACAAAGTTGGGAAACTACTGCGAAAGCAAAGAGAATTTCACTCCAAGTTTAAACGCAGCCGAAACCTCTCAGACAAACAGAAGCTAAACGATGTCAAAGCGTAAGGAGGGCTATGCGTGAAGCGTTCAGTGAATTCGAAAGTAAAATTCTATGTACCGACTTGACAGAATATCCTAGGAAGTTCTGGTCTTACGTTAAATCAGTAAGTGGCTCGAAACAGCATATCCAGACACTCCGGGATGATGATTGCATTGAAACAGAGGATGACACGTGTAATGCTGAAATACTAAACACCTTTTCCCAAAGCTGTTTCACAGAGGAAGACCCCACTGCAGTTCCTTCTCTAAATCCTCGCACAAACGAAAAAATGGCTGACATCGAAATAAGTGTCCAAGGTATAGAAAAGCAACTGGAATCACTCAACAGAGGAAAGTCCACTGGACCTGACGGGATACCAATTCGATTCTACACAGAGTACGCGAAAGAACTTGCCCCCCTTCTAACAGCCGTGTACCGCAAGTCTCTAGAGGAACGGAAGGTTCCAAATGATTGGAAAAGAGCACAGGTAGTCCCAGTCTTCGAGAAGGGTCGTCGAGCAGATGCGCAAAACTATAGACCTATATCTCTGACGTCGATCTGTTGTAGAATTTTAGAACATGTTTTTTGCTCGAGTATCATGACGTTTTTGGAAACCCAGAATCTCTTATGTAGGGATGAACATGGATTCCGGAAACAGCGATCGTGTGAGACCCAGCTCTCTTTATTTGTTCATGAGACCCAGAAAATATTAGATACAGGCTCCCAGGTAGATGCTATTTTTCTTGACTTCCGGATGGCGTTCGATACAGTTCCGCACTGTCGCCTGATAAACAAAGTAAGAGCCTACGGAATATCAGACCAGCTGTGTGGCTGGATTGAAGAGTTTTTAGCAAACAGAACACAGCATGTTGTTATCAATGGAGAGACGTCTACAGACGTTAAAGTAACCTCTGGCGTGCCACAGGGGAGTGTTATGGGAACGTTGCTTTTCACAATATATATAAATGTCCTAGTAGATAGTGTCGGAAGTTCCATGCGGCTTTTCGCGGATGATGCTTTAGTATACAGAGAAGTTGCAGCATTAGAAAATTGTAGCGAAATGCAGGAAGACCTGCAGCGGATAGGCACTTGGTGCAGGGAGTGGCAACTGACCCTTAACATAGACAAATGTAATGTATTGCGATTACATAGAAAGAAGGATTCTTTATTGTATGATTATATGATAGCGGAACAAACACTGGTAGCAGTTACTTCTGTAAAATATCAGGGAGTATGCGTGCGGAACGATTTGAAGTGGAATGATAATATAAAATTACTTGTTGGTAAGGCGGGTACCAGGTTGAGATTCATTGGGAGAGTCCTTAGAAACTGTAGTATATCAACAAAGGTGGTGGCTTACAAAACACTCATTCGTCCTATACTTGAGTATTGCTCATCAGTGTGGGATCCGTACCAGATCGGGTTGACGGAGGAGATAGAAAAGATCCAAAGAAGAGCGGCGCGTTTCGTCACAGGGTTATTTGGTAACCGTGATAGCGTTACGGAGATGTTTAACAAACTCAAGTGACAGACTCTGCAAGATAGGCGCTCTGCATCGCGGTGTAGCTTGCTCGCCAGGTTTCGAGAGGGTGCGTTTCTGGATGAGGTATCGAATATATTGCTTCCCCCTACTTATACCTCCCGAGGAGATCACGAAAGTAAAATTAGATTAGAGCGCGCACGGAGGCTTTCAGACAGTCGTTCTTCCCGCGAACCATACGCGACTGGAACAGGAAAGGGAGGTAATGACAGTGGCACGTAAAGTGCCCTCCGCCACACACCGTTGGGTGGCTTGCGGAGTATAAATGTAGATGTAGATGTATTTAAAACATCAAGGTGGTGGTCCAAGAGGAAGCTGTAGTGGTGACGAAAGATATGGGAATATATCCAACACATAAATAAGGAGGGACGTAACTAACATGAAAATACTGACAGACGAAAGGACTTGTGTCGGGCTGCATCAAAAGAGTCAGAAGAATGGTGATGAAAATAAAAATAAACGGAAGGGAGCAGGAAGATTCGCTGCAAGTCCTGGTAAAATAAAAAAAAATATGCTGATGCGGCACTCTGTGCTTCACTTCGGGACAGCGATGTCGACAGGCATAACACGCATCTTATCACACACATCAAAAATGTTTTGTATCACCTCGGTTCCGAGAGTTCCGGAACCTGCACAGAAAATTGGAATACAGATCAACATAAACATTTCCGCCCTTTTTACTGCTCATGAAAACCACACATTGCATGTTGTACCACTATACAGCGAGAGCTTCAGCGGTGGGGTTCCAGATTGCTGTACACACCGGTACCTCTAATACCCAGTAGCACGTCCTCTTGAACTGATGCATGCCTGTATTCGTCGTGGCATACTGTCCACGAGTTCATCAAGGCACTGTTTCTAGGGACTGCCCCACTCCTCAACGGCAATTCGGCGTAGGTCCCTCAGAATGGTTGGTGGGTCACTTTCTCCATAAACAGCCCTTTTCAATACATCCGAGAATGTTTCGATAGGGTTAATGCCCGGAAAAAACGCTGGCTACACTAGTCAAGCGATGTCTTTATCTTGAAGGAAGTCATTCACAAGATGTACACAATGGGGGCGCGAACTGTCAATATGGTTGCACTATCGGTCGGGAGGATGGCATTCACGAACAGCCGTTATGACGCCTTACGTGACCACCAACGGCGTACTTCGTCCCCACATAATGCCACCCCAAAACAGCAGGGAACCTCCACCTTGCTGCACTCGCTAGACAGCGTGTCTAAAGCGTTAGGCCTGACCGGGTAGTCTCCAAACAAGTCTCCGACGATTGTCTGGTTGACGGCATATGCGACAGTCATCGGTGAAGAGAACGTGATGCCAATCGTGAGCGGTCCATTCGGCATGTTGTTGGAACCATCTCTACCGCGCTGCATGGTGTTGTGGTTGCAAAGATGGGCTTCGCATTGGACATCGGGAGTGGATTTGCGCATCATGCAGCCTACTGCGCACAGTTTGAGTCGTAACACGACGTACTGTGACTGCACGAAAAACTTTATTCACATGATGGCGTTGCTGTCAGGGTTCCTCCGAGCCATAATCCGTAGGTAGCGGTCATCCACTGCAGTAGTAGCTGCTGGGCCGCCTGAACGAGGCATATCATTTACAGTTCCTGTCTCTCTGTATATCCTCCATGTCCGAACAACATCACTTTGGTTCACTTCGAGATGCATGGACACTTCCCTTGTTGAGAGCCCTTCGTGGGATAAAGGAACGATGCGGACGCGATCGGAAGGCGGTATAGACCGTCTAGGCGTGTTTAAACTACAGACAACACGAGCCGTGTACCTCGTCCCTGGTGGAATGACTGGAACTGATCGGCTGTCGGACCCCCTCGGCCTAATAGGAGCTGCTCATGAATGGTTGTTTTCATCTTTGAGCGGGTTTAGCGACATCTCTGAACAGTCAAAGGGACTGTGTCTGTGGTACAATATCCACAGTCAAAGTCTATCTTCAGGAGTTCTGGGAACTGGGGTGATGCAAAACGTTTTTTGATGTGTGTAATTTTGACTTTCCTGATCATGGGCTACGTACGTTAAAATGTTTAGCCTTGTGCCCCAATTTCCTGATCAATATGTGCACGCTTACACTACGTCACACTGGGTATATATACAGTGACACTAGCCAAGACTGTGTTAGCATCTTTAAAACAGAATTCCTCCAAGTTACCGACAGCACCAAGTCAGTGATAACATTTGAACGCCATTACATTGCACCCCATAAGTGCCAGAATAGTCTAAGATATATTTCGCGTTGTGCTACCTCATTCTGAGCCTGGCGTTAAATCAAGGAGGTCATTAGAAGGTTCTAATTGACTCAGTGCCTTAGGGACGTGACTACGTAGACGAGAAGTGTTCAGAGTGTAACTAAGATATTTGGTATGATTAGGAAAAGAAATATAAATCGGGAATGTGGTGAAAGATGTCTTGTATCGTGAGTAAACACAAAATTTTCATGTTTACTCTGAGCACCTGTAAGTTGTTACAGGCGGTCTTAACATTAATACGTATTCCCAAAGAATATACTAATGAATGTGAAATAATCTGGGTTAAGTTAAGTATCAAAGGTGGGTCAGATATGATAGTCGGATGCTTCTATAGACCACCTGCATCAGCAACCGTAGTAGTTGAGCGCCTCAGAGAGAACCTGCAGAACGTCGTGAAGAAGTTTCGTGATCATACTATTGTAATAGGGGGAGACTTCAATCTACCAGGTATAGAATGGGATAGTCACACAATCAGAACTGGAGCCAGGGACAGAGACTCTTGTGACATTATCCTGACTGCCTTGTCCGAGAATTACTTCGAGCAGATAGTTAGAGAACCAACTCGTGAAGCTAACGTTTTAGACCTCATAGCAACAAATAGACCGGAACTTTTCGACTCCGTGAATGTAGAAGAGGGTATCAGTGATCATAAGTCAGTGGTTGCATCAATGACTACAAGTGTAATAAGAAATGCCAAGAAAGGAAGGAAAATATATTTGCTTAACAAGAGTGATAGGGCACAAATCGCAGAATATCTGAGTGACCACCATCAAACGTTCATTTCTGAGGAAGAGGATGTGGAACAAAAATGGAAAAAATTCAGGAACATCGTCCAGTACGCCTTAGATAAGTTCGTACCGACTAAGGTCCAAAGCGTGGGGAAAGATCCACCGTGGTATAACAATCATGTACGAAAGGTACTACGGAAACAAAGAAAGCTTCATCATAGGTTTAAGAGTAGTCGAATCATAGCTGATAAGGAAAAGCTGAACGAAGCGAAAAAGAGCGTAAAGAGAGCAATGAGAGAAGCATTCAACGAATTAGAACATAAAACATTGGCAAACAATCTAAACAAGAACCCTAAAAAGTTTTGGTCATATGTAAAATCGGTAAGCGGATCTAAATCCCCTATTCAGTCACTCGTTGACCACGATGGCACCGAAACAGAGGACGACCGAAGAAAGGCAGAAATACTGAATTCAGTGTTCCGAAACTGTTTCACTGCGGAAAATCGTAACACGGTCCCTGACTTCAGCCGTCGCACGGACGCCAAAATGGAAAATATTGAAATAAACGATATCGGAATTGAAAAACAACAGCTATCACTTAGTAGCGGAAAAGCATCCGGACCAGACGAGATACCCTTAAGATTCTACAGTGATTATGCTAAAGAACTTGCCCCCTTTCTATCAGTAATTTATCGTAGATCGCTGGAAGAACGTAAAGTACCTAGCGACTGGAAGAAAGCGCAGGTCGTTCCCATTTTCAAGAAGGGTCATAAATCAGATGCGAATAATTATAGGCCTATTTCGCTTACGTCAATCTGTTGTAGAATAATGGAACATGTTTTGTGTTCTCGTATTATGACGTTCTTAGATAATACAAATCTCCTTCATCATAACCAACATGGATTCCGCAAACAGAGATCATGTGAAACTCAGCTCGCCCTATTTGCCCAAGAAATTCACAGTGCCGTAGACACTGGCGAGCAGATTGATGCCGTATTCCTGGACTTCAGGAAGGCATTTGATACGGTTCCGCACTTACGTTTAGTGAAAAAAATACGAGCTTACGGAATATCGGACCAGGTTTGTGATTGGATTCAGGATTTCCTAGAAGAAAGAACACAACATGTCATTCTTAACGGTTCAAAATCTGCAGATGTAGAGGTAATTTCGGGAGTACCGCAGGGAAGCGTGATAGGACCTTTATTGTTTACAATATACATAAATGACTTAGTTGACAACATCGGTAGCTCCGTGAGGCTATTTGCAGATGACACGGTTGTCTACAAGAAAGTAGCAACATCAGAAGACTCGTACGTACTCCAGGAGGACCTGCAGAGGATTAATGCATGGTGCGACAGCTGGCAGCTTTCCCTAAACGTAGATAAATGTAATATAATGCGCATACATAGGGGCAGAA
Source organism: Schistocerca piceifrons (assembly GCF_021461385.2). NCBI lineage: Eukaryota > Metazoa > Arthropoda > Insecta > Orthoptera > Acrididae > Schistocerca > Schistocerca piceifrons. Next base: position 52,344,562 of record NC_060139.1, read on the forward strand.
ATCCATTCGAGTACGATTATGCCATAGGTGGTAAATCATTGGAAGCGGTAACGACCGTAAAATACTTAGGAGTTACTATCCGGAGCGATCTGAAGTGGAATGATCACATAAAACAAATAGTGGGAAAAGCAGGCGCCAGGTTGAGATTCATAGGAAGAATTCTAAGAAAATGTGACTCATCGACGAAAGAAGTAGCTTACAAAACGCTTGTTCGTCCGATTCTTGAGTATTGCGCATCAGTATGGGACCCTTACCAGGTTGGATTAATAGAGAGATAGACATGATCCAGCGAAAAGCAGCGCGATTCGTCATGGGGACATTTAGTCAGCGCGAGAGCGTTACGGAGATGCTGAACAAGCTCCAGTGGCGGACACTTCAAGAAAGGCGTTACGCAATACGGAGAGGTTTATTATCGAAATTACGAGAGAGCACATTCCGGGAAGAGATGGGCAACATGTTACTACCGCCCACATATATCTCGCGTAATGATCACAACGAAAAGATCCGAGAAATTAGAGCAAATACGGAGACTTACAAGCAGTCGTTCTTCCCACGCACAATTCGTGAATGGAACAGGGAAGGGGGGATCAGATAGTGGTACAATAAGTACCCTCCGCCACACACCGTAAGGTGGCTCGCGGAGTATAGATGTAGATGTAGATGTAGATAGGAACTAAGTAACGTGTTCCTCGAAATACCTAGGTTTTGTAGGACTTAGTGGTGTACGTATTTATACTAGGTCTTTATATACAATTAGTCCTGTTACATGGCAATGGAACGAACTTCCTGGGTGTAAATGTTTTGGGGTGCTAAAGTTGTAAAACGCTAATTTTATAATATAACAGCACATGATATTCCAGGTCTTACATATAGTCCGTGTGAACAAGGGGTTATTCACGGTTCCACTTTGTGTTTTCTTTCAAAAATAAATGTTCATGTTAGTAACCTACAACAGGACTAAAAAGCCATCAGATAAAGGTAGCGTTAATATGAAACACGCATGTAAATAATATTTCTCTATTACAGAGCGGCGCATGCGAAAGATTATTTATTGATAAATTAGTTTTTGAATTGTGGGAAAAGCAGCTTTTTTCACTGCCAACATTGACATTATAAAGCTGCTTTTCCCAAAATAGTTTCAGCGAGTTTAGTGTAGGAAACAGAAACTATCGAGGTTGGTCGTAACCTCTGAATTCCTGAGAGAGTTATCTGAGTTACCTCGAGCCAGTTTTTTGATCATAATTCATTAATTTTGGCAAATAATGAGCTACATTATTTGGTATTTGGACAGCGAAACGTCTGTTAAGAAAAGAAATTGTTGATCTTTAATCCAGGCCGGAAAAACAGATAATCTAAATAACCAAGTTGTGGTAACGTGAATACCCCTCACAGTATTCCTCACAACAATAATTTATGGCTGGCCACAAGACTTATTCTCCTCGTCCTGCCCTGTTAACTATTCCTGTCCTGACTTGTACGTGTATATTGTCACGGGTTGTAGCCTCCGTTGCCTTATTGCCTTCAGTAGTGCCACTACGTCGACTAAAGGTTTCTGTACAAGTTAGCTGTTAGTTGTCTTTATTTATTAGCTCATTATATGCATTTTGAAAATTATTTAATACATTTTTAGACTTCATGTCATCCAAAATATAGTTACGGAAGTAATCTAGTGCTCTATGCAGGAAAAGATGAAAAACAGAATACGCATAGCTTGTTAAACTAGCTGGAAGTCTTCATACATTTACTGCGAATCTGCTGATAGCAACAGAAATGTAAGTACGCCAGAATTTGCAAGCTCATGTAATCCATAATATGTAAGCTGTTCACTCTCTACAGCAGAAGCAGAACAACTTTGTCTGACGCTTCAGTCCGGAACCGCGGGACTGCTACGGTCGCAGGTTCGAATCCTGCCTCGGGCGTGGATGTGTGTGATGTCCTCAGGTTAGTTAGGTTTAAGTAGTTCTAAGTACTAGGGGACTGATGACCTAAGATGTTAAGTCCCGTAGTGCTCAGAGCCATTTGCACCATTTTGAGCTTTGTCTGAAAGTGCTTCAGCGTCTCCGCAGAAAATCACTCTCTCAGAGCACACTGATTTGAGAGTTTTCACTGACATTAGTTACTAGCCAGAAATACGAGCGGTACTTCAGAAAATAAACTTGTTAAAAGAGGGGCATGTGAATGAGAGAATGAATATGTATTTTCGTCAACAGATAATACTGGAAGACCAGTTTTAATGAGTGACTTTATATGAAGTTAGAAAATGACGATATAATTAATGGGCATTGATGTTGTATTCTCCTGTGAAACCTGCTATGTATTGCTTTCTTCCAGTATTTTCTTAATTTTTTATTTAATTTTTTTTAGCACAGCGAGAAGTTCTTTCGTACAGCCATAAGGTTTTACAAAAGGTAAAAAGCGTTAGATTATGAACAAACATTAGAAAACTGGAAACAGCTTTAAATGTGATGCGTAGATGTCAATCCTCGATGATGCATTCAGTTAGAACAACGTAAGCAATTTGAGAACTCGACAGTAGTATCAACAAAAAATCTTGATTATGTCTTGTATTTACCGAGACAATCATTACTCTGGCATAGTCACCCAGAAGATCTCTGAATTTTCTTGAAGCTTTCAGGCTACGTGCCAAATATAATCCAGTTGCGAATCATCATTTTCACTAAGTTCAGCAAACAGACGGTCTGTTGTGTCTTGTGTTTCTAGATGAAGACAAAATCAATTCATCAAACTACTCGGTGACCATCTCGGGATAGAGACATTTAAGAAAATTTCTAAAGCTAATTCTCTATCATGTTTAATAGTGTACTAGATATATCGCATTCCGACGAAATGTCTCAAGTGAATCGTCATGTACAAACTGAAGGTTCAGACGTCACAGAAGGGACATCCCGTATTCACTTGGTTCCATTCTATGGAACTTCAGCTAGTGGACCTACACAACAAATTTGTGATGGGTAGCAACGAGATGGCCTAAGAGACGAGCACTGCCTTGGAGAAGGTTATGATAATCTTGCGACCACTCCTAGATACATTTGTGGTCTTCCGAGACGTATTTTGTACATAAACCCCAAAACAGTGTATATGGCATTTATCACTTACTTATTCCTGCTGTAGTATATGCAACTAGTGTTGAAGCAAATTCGGTGACTTTTTTTGAAATTGTGAAAAAGGTGCACACATTTTCTTCAATCTCTACATATAGATGGGATGTATATAACACCATTTCCAGCGAAAGTGAAACGCTGTAATGACAAAAAATTGAGTTGAAAACATGGATCTGTACGTGTGCTTGCTGAGCATGCTGAAAGCATACTAAATGCACTGAAAGCCTTGAGAGATGGATGAGTAAAAACCCCAGAGACTAAAGGCGTTGCAGGCACTTTGTTGATCTGCATTATGACCTGTCTTTTCTCGACATTCCTTTATTTTTTACTGAAATGAATGATGCTCACGTATATTTAAAACAAAGGGGACTTGGTCTAGATCACTGTGTTCAAAAACTGGGAGCACTGTCTATTTGTAACCTCCCCCCTCACTTATCGACCTTAATGACAGTGAAAAATTAAACCGCGTGTACCTAATGGAAATTTGGGAAAAGCAATCGTCACCGAAGTTAATCTATCGGTAAAGAGGGAGGAAAGGGTTACATCTAATTGAAAGGAAAAATGCAAATGAAACTGTTGGAAATTAATTTTGAAAAGGGGTAAAGTTAATAAAGAAAGTAAATGTGCGGCCGTTACGTTAACAATTAACTAGCGGTAATTAGATATTTGAGATTTGGGGGAAATCACGGTCGCCAGTCCTAAGGACAATTACTATAGTAACCGAAAAAGAAAGGTTATTACACATATAATTAACACTAGAAGCGTGGCAACTGAAGGTTGACACGTGTAGTGTGAAAACTGAAAGTTTGTCAGAAGTAATAAATTTCGCTACACTCTGACTTAATTTAGCAAAAGAATTAATAAAACCGGAAAATCGAAAGTTAATTTAGTGACGGAAGTTAATAGTGAGCTTTCTTTCTGAAGCACATCGAAATCCAGTAAAATACGGTTAGTCTTGGACTACCTCAACAATCATTTCAAAAGCTACTTGAATCTACGCAATTTAGAAAGAAGAGATTTAACTTTGAACTTGAATTAAATGATTCTGAACAATTAACAATAGGAAAATTTAGTACGTACCAAGCTGAGCTGCAGTCACAGGTAAGCTAAAATACGGTAACAAAGCTCGCACTCTTAATTCGTGCTTGTGTAATCTGAATATTGTAGCCAGCTATTAATGCCATAATTGAACTTTGAAATTAAAGCAGTGAAAACGAGTTAGCTATATTACTTTAATGCTGGCGTTTGAATTTCAACGACACTCGGGTTCATTTCGGAAAAGGAAGGGACCCTGCTTGGCAATGCAATTGGGACAATGAGCAACAAAGGTTCATGCTAAGTTGCTCTAATTTTGCGAGGCAAATGGAACAAGATTAAAAGCTGAGGTCTGCCATACAGTTCTAAAACTTTACGTGCTTCCAGTCTTCCTTGTTGGTTTATTGAAGGTTTGAAGCCGTCGATCGAGGAGGTGGCGACAGTCTCTCATTGTCGGCCGTCGCTGTTGCAGAAGCTGGATGTTGGAGCGCCTTCTTCTCGACACGGTCACCAGGCGAAACGGGCTCTTGATGTGCGCCAGCTAATGCTTCCCGTCCGCGACACCATGTCAGAAACTATCATCGCGAGTCGAGCGCAATTACATGCTGCCAAACCCCGAAAGCGCGGCAACTCGCGGGAGCGTCACACAACACCTGCTCCACTCGCTACTCCCGCCAGACTCTCACTGTTCTGCCCGCGCTCCACGCGGCAGAGTTAACACTACCAAAGATCCTACACACTTATATTCTTCACACGACCTATCGATGTAATCGTTCGATAGCAGTTTTCCCTAGGCAAGACCCAGCGTAAAAATACAAATAATATTTACGAAACAAACCAATTATACATCGACATGAGTGCATAAATATATATATACAAACAGTAAAACAATTACAATATATAAAGAGACAGAAATGTCATATCTTGAGGTAACAAAACAAGGAAAAAAAATAATAGTACAATAGATGGAAATAGGAGGATATGCATTTCCGGCGTTACACGTGCCCCACATTGTCTGAGGATGTTCGTGTAACGTAAACAGACTCAGAAAATGTCCCAAAAAAGAAACAGCGGAAATGCATATGCTCAAAACATCAACAAAATTTAGCATTCGTCTAATTAACCATAAATCAATTTTTTAGACCATAATAATTGAGTGGAGACACTCCTAATCTTATTCCACTCTGTCATCTTGATCAAAATAAAACAGGTTGACAACATATTAAAATTCATTGAAAACATAGAAAATGGTTTAGCTATTCTAAAATTGTCAAAATTCCCAACAGTATCAAGAAATGGAATACTATTTACAAAATTAATCAGAGTACATGGTCATAAAAACAGGTAGATCAAAATACGCAAATTAATAATTAATTACATAGAATACACATTTTTACATAACCCTTTCATAATTAATATTCTCGTCATGGGAGTCCATTAAACGCTAAACAAGAAAATAACACACATCAGATCGAAAAAAAACATATTGACAGTAGAATTCTTTCAGCTGTCCAGGAAGAAAAACAATTCCGCCTTCCGTACTCGCAAGTACAAAGAATGCCGACAGCGGCCCAAGAGCCAACAGCGGCACAAGAGCCGACAGCGGCTCGCCTCGCCAGTATTGTTGCGCCCGCGTGTGCGGCACGCTTGATCTCACTCGCCCTTGTGACGGCGTTTCCAGAACGTCCGTTTCACTGAATTCTTTAGGAAAAACTCACTCCCGAGTAATCTCAAGGAGTCCCTTAATACTATCACAGTGGATAACTCAACACTGTCCATCATCACACGCATGTACTAGCCTGAAACTTAAAACAGCGTCTAAGTACATCGGCAATGACTAGTAAATCACATATTTATGGAATCTTACAGCTATTTACAAAATCATATTTACATTCCTTAATCTACTGTGACTCAGCTGAAAACTTAAACTAGCAGCTTGGATTTTTAAATTGATTAATATTCAGTAACTCTTAAATCAATTAATCAACATAAATTACTTATTAATTACAACTTCTTTAATGACCTCTAGGTCAGGCAAAAGCATCGCCACATGGCACATCCTTAAATCTTACACTCTATATCTACATACTGTACAAATTACCCTATCTGTGGTACTAATCAATCCTTGGTTGGTACAATTACAGGTCTACAATGGTCCATTATAAACAAACTTAAATTTAGAAATTTCATTGTCTATCTCGCTCGATTTCTCATGAGCTTTTACAAGTACTAAGTCTCCGATTGCAAACTTAGCAAAACGCACTTTAGCGTCATTACGACGTATGCGAGCATCGGCTTTTAGCTTCATTACTTCTCGCAAACGATCGTTTTTCACACCAATACTAATGTCAATCCGTGGAGGGAATTTGATTATCTCTTCCAATTCACTTTCTACACTTTTGTCAATGCCGAACTTCCTCACATTACGGCAGTTCGAACTCAGTCCTACGTCAATGTCATCCGGCCAGTTAACAATGTGTATAGGCTGGTATTGCCTATGCACACCGTCTCCTGCCTCGTCAAAACTAACTATCATTGTTTTATCTAGTGACATACATGTCAAAGTTTTGCTTTCGCAGTTAATCACTGCACGGTACTTTAATAGCCGATCTAACCCGATAATTACTTCCGTAGTTAAGTCTGGCACGACGACAAACTCTTGTTCAAATCGTGCCCTACATATCTCGAAGTTGACAAAAGTCTGTTTTGTGACCGGTTTACTGGCCTTCCCAGTAGCACTGATAATTTTCACCCCTGTTACTGGCATAACTACGATGCCAGGTCTGTCTTTCAGTAACTGAAATATTTTTCCAGATACAGCACTCAATTCTGCACCGGTGTCAATCAACACGTTTAGTTGTAGGCCGTGCATATTAGCAGACACTACTATCTGTCTACACTTGTCCTCGACTGTTTCTTTATTTTCCCACAGTAAATCCTTGTCTATATCCAGGTCATTCCAGAATAAACCATCCGGCTTTGATCCTAAATCCGGTTTATCTGGCGGCTTTTTCAGCCTCTGTTCACATACAGTTTTAATTTCAACACGTTTGTTCTGAGGCTTAGTCTGTAGCTTCGCCTCCAATACCGAACCCTTTTCCTGTAACTCGTCAACTAGTGAGTGTTGCTTTGCTATCAATTCACTAATTGTCACCTTCGTTGATTCCTCTTTGGCCAGATCGATCTCATCTGCCAATCTACCTGGAGGAATGTACCCAGTAGTATCTGCTATTACTTCCTCTGGATCTGCGCAACCCACACTGCTACCGTCTGACCGCATAACGTCAGCTCTAACCTCATACACGCTGTAATCTACGTGCTTTTCTACCACTCGTGTCCGGCTATCACTAAAATTTTCGTAATCTTTCTCCTTAATACTCTCGCAACGTTTAAACTGGAGGTTTGCGTCGGATGGGTCGGCTACTTCTATCACTATAACTTTCGGTAAAGTCTGCCGGTTAGGGCCAGAACTTTCCGTTACTCCTTCAACATCTAACTCCTGCGGGACGAAACACGACGAATCTTGCTCGTGCTCCCCATTAACATCAACTATTTCTGGTAAAGTCTGCCGGTTAGGGCCAGAACTTTCAATCACTTCACAAATACTATCTTCCTGTGGGACGAGACGCGGCAAATACTGCACGCGCTCCCCATAAACACTTTTCCCATACAGACCCCTATAATCTGTTAGTTCGTCGTATAAGCGACCGAACTGCCTTAACCAGACCTCATCCCTCTCTGCATCCCCTCGCTCGATGACGGACGTTTTATCCGACATCTGATCTTCTCTCAACAATTGCGAATCATTCTTAAACTCAATCTCCAGTTCCGCTGTGGGTATTACAGCTGGCACCTTATAATCGATTTCCGGAACACTACTTAAATTGTTCTCACTGACAGTGAATGTACCTTCTACTGCCGTGTATACAGCTGATCTACTTCTTGTGGGCGCACTCCTTTCTCTTAACACTGGCACACTCTCCCGCCGTTGATTATTCCACACGGAATTTTCATACCGACGACACCTGGGTTTTCTCCTGCTATTGGGCCGCCAAAATTTCTCCACGCCCGGTCGGCCCCTCACCGGCGCGGCTAATGGTTTCCCTGTCTCGTCCCAGCAGATACGCTCCCCGGATGCTGCTGAGGCGGCTGATCACACCCTCTGGCGTTATTACTATTCTGTGAAGCCCGTATCACGTTAGTATGATACTGGTTTCCGCCATTCCTGTTATTATTTGCATTGTACCGATTGTTATTACGGTCCGAACCATTATTGTTATTGCTGCCATGGTTGCGGTATGCATTATTCCCGTGGTTATCGTTGTTGTGGTTGCTGTGGTACCCGTTGTTGTTACCACGGCCTCTACCACTGTAGCGATTATTGCGCCAATTGTCCTCGTCCTCCACTCTTTCCAGGAAATCATTTATTATCCTGTAATTGCTTCCTACGTAGCGTTTTGTATCATCTGGAAGCTTTTTGTAGAGTTCCCAGACTATTTCGGATTCCGTGCGGCGATCACGCAAATATTCCAACTTGCGGATCCAGCCCTCACAAAACTCCTTCATCGAGCCGCGCGAATTCGCATCGAAAGGCCTCGATACGACAAATTCGCGCCAGACACTTTGCTGTTTTTGCTCTGACCAGTATTCAGCCAGAAACAAATTTTTAAACTCGTCAAAAGTCAGGTTCGTAATGTTGAGGTTTAGGCCCCAACGCTTGGCATCACCAGCCAACACATCAATAACCGCATTAATTTTTCTCTCATTAGTCCATGATCTGGGTAAAACTCTTTCACAATTTTTAATGAAATCCGTCGGGTGTATACCGCCTTTTTTCAAGGGGTCGAACCGCTCCTCTTTCGTCAACAACTCCGAACTATGTGCACAGATTGGCACATAGCTCTGTTTTTCGTCAAGTTTCCTTTCTAATTCCGACACCCTCGTAATCACTTGGCAAGTGGTTGTCGCAAGCGTTTCCACTTCCCTCTTTTTCTCTTCGCAAGTGTTAGCTTGCTTCGTCACTTTGGTATCTACTTCGGATACTAAAGTCTTTAAAGTTTCCACCTTCTGTTGATCCTCTTTTCTCACTAATTGAATTTGTTCCGTCACCTTATTCTCGATGATCGGAGCAACTGCGTCTCCTACACTTTTCTCGATTCTGCTAATTTCGGAATCAAAACGAGTATTTATGCTCGCAATTTCCGCCTGAACGCCTATCATTTCCTGTTTAAGGTTACCGATTTCGGTATTAATCACGACAATATCGTCTTTGATTTTATCAACTTTTGTGTTAACAACTTCAACATTGTTGTTAACAACATTAATAGCTTTGTTCTGATTGTCTAGCATTCGTTCAATTTTTTCAGACTGAGCTACTTGCTTGGCAGCCTGAGCTGCTCGCTCGGCAGCCTGAGCTTCTTGCTTGGCAGCCTGATCTTTAATTTCTGCCGATTGACTCTTGATTTCGTTAATCAAAACATTCAATAAATCAGTTAAATTCCCGGAAACCACCGGTTTTACTTCCGTAACGGTTTCCTCTTTCATTGTCCCCCCGTATTCTTCATCAAGGGATTCAGATTCGATTTTCACTTCCGATTCCGAAACAATTTCTAAAGTTTGGAATTCCATTTCTGCTCTTTGTTGCGTTTCGGCGGTCGCGTCTTTCATGCTAGCCGCCTGCCCCGGAACAATGGGTACCGCTGTGCGCGTTTCCCACTGTTCGACCGATTGTTCCCTATCCAAGTCTACCAAATTTTGGTAATTGTTGCCTTCACTCATTTTAATAATTTTCAGTATAAATGCAAAATCTCAACTCTAATTAGGATTCCTCACACGAATATTCTCGCTGACGTATCGACCATTTCGTAACCAGTACTTTGTTACGAAATTTGCACAATGCAAAATTCGTGTCCAGAACAACCTCAAATTTGAAGATTGTCCTGTCACCAGGTCGCCACGTGTAACCTCCCCCCTCACTTATCGACCTTAATGACAGTGAAAAATTAAACCGCGTGTACCTAATGGAAATTTGGGAAAAGCAATCGTCACCGAAGTTAATCTATCGGTAAAGAGGGAGGAAAGGGTTACATCTAATTGAAAGGAAAAATGCAAATGAAACTGGTGGAAATTAATTTTGAAAAGGGGTAAAGTTAATAAAGAAAGTAAATGTGCGGCCGTTACGTTAACAATTAACTAGCGGTAATTAGATATTTGAGATTTGGGGGAAATCACGGTCGCCAGTCCTAAGGACAATTACTATAGTAACCGAAAAAGAAAGGTTATTACACATATAATTAACACTAGAAGCGTGGCAACTGAAGGTTGACACGTGTAGTGTGAAAACTGAAAGTTTGTCAGAAGTAATAAATTTCGCTACACTCTGACTTAATTTAGCAAAAGAATTAATAAAACCGGAAAATCGAAAGTTAATTTAGTGACGGAAGTTAATAGTGAGCTTTCTTTCTGAAGCACATCGAAATCCAGTAAAATACGGTTAGTCTTGGACTACCTCAACAATCATTTCAAAAGCTACTTGAATCTACGCAATTTAGAAAGAAGAGATTTAACTTTGAACTTGAATTAAATGATTCTGAACAATTAACAATAGGAAAATTTAGTACGTACCAAGCTGAGCTGCAGTCACAGGTAAGCTAAAATACGGTAACAAAGCTCGCACTCTTAATTCGTGCTTGTGTAATCTGAATATTGTAGCCAGCTATTAATGCCATAATTGAACTTTGAAATTAAAGCAGTGAAAACGAGTTAGCTATATTACTTTAATGCTGGCGTTTGAATTTCAACGACACTCGGGTTCATTTCGGAAAAGGAAGGGACCCTGCTTGGCAATGCAATTGGGACAATGAGCAACAAAGGTTCATGCTAAGTTGCTCTAATTTTGCGAGGCAAATGGAACAAGATTAAAAGCTGAGGTCTGCCATACAGTTCTAAAACTTTACGTGCTTCCAGTCTTCCTTGTTGGTTTATTGAAGGTTTGAAGCCGTCGATCGAGGAGGTGGCGACAGTCTCTCATTGTCGGCCGTCGCTGTTGCAGAAGCTGGATGTTGGAGCGCCTTCTTCTCGACACGGTCACCAGGCGAAACGGGCTCTTGATGTGCGCCAGCTAATGCTTCCCGTCCGCGACACCATGTCAGAAACTATCATCGCGAGTCGAGCGCAATTACATGCTGCCAAACCCCGAAAGCGCGGCAACTCGCGGGAGCGTCACACAACACCTGCTCCACTCGCTACTCCCGCCAGACTCTCACTCTCTGCTCAGCCCGCGCTCCACGCGGCAGAGTTAACACTACCAAAGATCCTACACACTTATATTCTTCACACGACCTATCGATGTAATCGTTCGATAGCAGTTTTCCCTAGGCAAGACCCAGCGTAAAAATACAAATAATATTTACGAAACAAACCAATTATACATCGACATGAGTGCATAAATATATATATACAAACAGTAAAACAATTACAATATATAAAGAGACAGAAATGTCATATCTTGAGGTAACAAAACAAGGAAAAAAAAATAGTACAATAGATGGAAATAGGAGGATATGCATTTCCGGCGTTACATATTTTCTGAGAGAAAGTCACAGAATCAGCTGAGAGAGCCATGGAGAAATGCGACATATGTGACTCTTCAAGAGAGAAGAATCGGAAGATGAAAGAAAACATGTGGTGAAAAAATTTTACAAAGGAAACTCGTCGAGAACAGCTTGAGGCAGTGTATAAGCAAAGACCTAAATAAAAAGAAACATACGTTATAAATGAATTTACTTCATGAGGTTATTTCAGTTCCTTAAAATTAAATAATTGTTAGAAATATATTTATGTAGAAAATATTCCGAATTGAATGCATGGCTGTAATTGCTTAAGCACATCATAACAAAAACCACATTTCATTAGTCAGAGAAGTTCACCCAGATTCAGTTTTTGCATGGTCAGCTTTACAGTTATTGAGATGGACAATTAAGTGGAAAGTGCAAGGGAGTTTAAGTAACGTTATTGCGACACAGCAATTTTTTTAAAAAACTCTGTGGTAAATACTATTTGTGAAAGAAGTTTTTGCCAATTAAAGCTAATAAAGACCGATCAGGGAGTGACTATGAGTCACGAAAGTTTGAGTTACCTTGCAATTTCGTCATTTTAAAAAAATGTTAATGTAAACTTTACCATGTAATCGAAAAATTTGGAAGAATAAAATGCGGAGGATTTTAAGGAAATGAAAACTACGACTGAAGTTTTCTGTTTTCCTGTTTTGTTATATTTACAGAGGTAATTTGAACTATTATAATTGTAGGTTTAGAAGAACTTGGATTTGTGAAATCTTACTAGGGGGCTCAGTATTTTAAACTGCCACGACCGCTCGAACCCCGAGACACACTACTGCAGACAGTCTTGGGAAACTGTGTGTGAGAGCTCTGCGGCGAGTATATCTCGCCCCATCTACTGAAAAAATAAATACATGTTATGGATCGACGTGTGCTATTGTGAGTTGTATCAGAGCACTGCTGGGCAATAACTAGCTCTTAACAGCTATACCATTCACGTTTCCCCGTTCCGGAATACGGTAGTCAGGAGAATGTCTGCGAGAGGTGAGGCGGGGAGCGAGGAAACAAGTTTCCCTCCGCCGCCCTTCCGCCCTGTTCCTGCCGGTGGTCTGCATTACGGGCCGTCCGAAAAATATTGCCTTAGCATTATACTGCATCATCAGCCTTGTTGTGTTTCTTTGTTTGCTGTTTATGGTCTGCCATTTTCCTGCATTCTGTATGATACAGCACCGTTGCCGAAGAGGAAAATTTTTGTGGAGCACACCGGTACATGCAGACATACGATTTCCATTTCAAATAAGAAACAAATAATTCTACTACAATTTAACTGAAAAAATATAACGAAACGTGCATCGCGACGAAAGTACGATTTCAGTAGCTTCGTAAACAGTACCTACATAGTAATAATAATATGAAAGGTGCGAAAGAAAATCGTGTACGATGGTTGCGACCTTAATGTATAAGTTAAACAGTATTGCGTTAGTGCTGGATAGATCACGCTATTAAATGTTTTGAGGTGGTGAATAAATGACTTTATTAAAGTTATTTGTTCAGCACCTGATGACATTTCATTAAATGACCGACCTAGCAATTCTACTGGAGAAAGGAGACATACAGATTAACGTGGAATGCGAACCACATGCCATTCCTGAAAATTCTTCACATTGTTGAGAGGTGAAATGAAAGTACAGTGCGGATATCTATGTGAAGTTTCGCATGGTCATATCTACCCGAACTTCGTGAGTGATTGGTCGGAAAGTATATGTGTATTTATGTTTCTACGAATGTGTACTACTAGGTCGAACATGTGGACTCAGGACAAAGAGGTTGCACAAACGAACAACAAAGATTACCAGTAAATAAAATTTTTATTAGGTAAATATCGAAAGTGAGAAAATGAAAAGGAAATTTTAAAGATATCCTACTCTTTAGCTTCCATTATTATACAGGATAGTGCAACAAAGTGTGACACATGTAGTACAATGGTACCGGTACTATTGAAAAACTTCTTCAAAAGAAATGTCTGCCTTCTATTAAATAGTTGTGCGGAAAGGACGACATAATTTCTGAAATATTGGTGGGTGCACAGCACTGTACGAAAGTGAAACGAAATCCACGTGGACAAATGGGAAACATGTAAAAAACATTTAGCACGAGCGACGCAACGTTAAAATTTGAGTGCATGGGTATTTCACGAACTCTTCTTGTACTAGGACCAGTACAGAGGAATGAAAGGTTAAAATAATAATTTTTTGAAACTTCCAAATGCTAGGAACGTAGCCCAACAGTTGATTTAGCGCTGTAAGGAACAATAGAGACGTGTAGGCCTGTAAGGAGAATACTATGATGTGTGAAACAGACAAGTTATTTGTACCAGATATACAACGATGAAAATTAGAAATGGTGTCTGTTTGAGTGGCGATTACATGATTGATGGCAACAGATACTGTAAAATATAGTGGTCACTCTCCCAATAAATGGTCTTTCGCTCAGACATCTAGCAGTCTAAGTTAATTGCTCGCCACAAACGTGGAAAATAATATCACCACTTGCCACACGGCACTACGGGCGAAACACAAACAGTTATATCCGCGAAATCTGAGCGATCAAGGACGGTGTACAGTCCCCGAGAGTTCATTTCCTATTTGTGCCAAAACCATTCCCTTAGCAGCAGCATAGCTGTGACGTCATCCGAGGCAGCACATAAACCGGCGTTTGACTGACGCGGACCGATTGGTAGCGGGGTGCGAAGTGAAGTCAGTCGTTGCCTCTCAGGGAGTATTTATATACGAAAGCAGGGAACGGAAGAAAGGAACACCTGCTGTCATCCGCTCTACCCTCTAAATGACCACTTTCTCGGACACATAATATTTTGTACCAGTGTTGTATATTAATTTAGAAGCTTACTAATTTTCGTATGAACGGAATTAAGCTGGCTGTAATCACAGAAAAAGATTTAGCTCCCCTGCATTTAAGCTTTGCCGTCTAGAATTTTTAGAACGAGACTGACAGTAGAACATGAACTCTGAACTACAACTTTAAGAGATCTTGTATTGATTGTTATTACATCAAAGTCTTGAAACTTGTTATAGCTCTATTATTTAATGGATTTCATCACGTACTGTAATCAAAACTTTTTGTAATTAATATAAATGGTACTTAATCTACTGCAAATAAGAACGTTCTGGTTCCAACGCTTTCACTACTCAGTTGTTTAATGGGGTCACATAGTTACTCTTTTTATATCGAACTGATGCTTTACAGAAATTTTTGGCTTTCTAACTTTATTATTTAGCACCACTTATTTTTTTCTTAAAACGATGTGTTTAGGGAAAGATATTCAACTGATCACTCTGAGATTTTACAATTGAAACATTAATATACATATATGTTGACAAATTTTGGAAAAGCAACTTTAATTCTTGATTTCATTCGTAAATTATGGCGCAATACTTGTATGTTAGGCACAGGCGCGTTATGATTACGTTGTGCTATTAGAAGTGCACTGGGACAAGTCCCGGCACATTCGTTCGTCTCCTGTATCTCTCAAATGATACAGCGCTTGTTTTGCCACAAGGTTTTGTAAGATGTTGAAAGCTAATTAAAGCTAAGGATTCTGCTTCAGCGTACATAACTCACTGATAGTAAACTACTGTGAAATCGTATCATAACTGTTTTTCTACAATATGCTGCCACTTAAATACGAATTATGGTAGTTGCTATAAGGAAATGTAAACAAATTCATCCATAAACATTTCAACCGTTGGGCAAACAATGTCTGTAACAATTGTACAGGATTTTCAATAACTTAACACACGGATGTTCAGTGTCCTGCGATAGATAAAAACAAAGAATTCAGATGTAGACAAGCTTATACAAAAACTGTTCTTGACATACGGATTTGCCGCGATCAAATACAAAACATTTCAGAGGTATCAAAAATATCCTTTAATGCCAACATCTATAACGCTTTTATAGATATATGTGTTCAAACCTCTTCACGTAATGAAAATACCTTAATAAGTTTTCTAATGTCGTGACTATACATTTTATTAATTCCAAAATCATCTTATCCGTTTCGACATTCAGTCATTATCAAAGTGTAGAAGATACAACATAAAACTGGTAGTAGCAGAAACGAAAATGTTACATGTCACCATAAGATACTTAGTGTAATGAATAGAATATGGCTTTTTAGCTTACCTGTGTTACGTCAGCAATGTAAAATTGATTATTAGACATATTGTATCACTTCAACATTCTCAATCACGAGACACTAAAAAAAAAATTGGAAGCCACGTGGACTACATCGCTAGGTGGTGCTGGATACGTGGTACACGCTGTATTTGTTTGTTTACCTCTACATTTTCATCGCTACACCGTATAAAATAATTTAATCAGTAAATATTTCATACTAGCCATTTTACAGTGTTTTACAAAAAGGCATTTCTTTACAAAACTATGTACAACAGAGCTTTTGAGTGGTCGAAAATAGTACACTGCATGCTGAATGTCATTAGAGGCCAACTATCTGTTAACAAACAACTGTTTTAATAACTTGCAGTGTATAAATAGCTAACATCAGTGAAAGTCCAAAAGTACCATATTATAAGAAAATTCAAAGTGTAGACATACGAGCTAAGGCATTTAGCATTCACTTACGAGGAACAGGTGTCGTCATACATTGCTATTTCCACCAATGGCAACAAATGTGTTAAGTCTATACAGAGAATTCAAACAACTTGAAAAGCCGCTATCCTGAA
Source organism: Schistocerca piceifrons (assembly GCF_021461385.2). NCBI lineage: Eukaryota > Metazoa > Arthropoda > Insecta > Orthoptera > Acrididae > Schistocerca > Schistocerca piceifrons. Next base: position 52,361,041 of record NC_060139.1, read on the forward strand.
ACTCAATACATCAGCTCCATCAGCAGTATGTGGCAACCATCCCAGATTTCCTTATCTAATTGAAACTCTTTAATTCCCAGACATCAGTATAATTAGAGCACCATCCAAAATACAATCATGTAAAAATCCATGCAATAATATAACTAATGATACACTGGTAATCGTGCTAGCTTATGTAACTTGTTCGCTTTTACTTATCTTAGATACCGTTTTTTTTTTTCTTCAGAAATTGAAGAAAACTCCAACAGATATAGATATAACTATATAACAAACAGTAAGCTGTAATTGTACGTATAACACACGAAAAATTAAAAATTACCGAGATTAGTAAAGGATGGGAGAGGAAGTAGGTTTACATCAGTTACTCTAAAAAAATATATTTAAGACCTTCTGTGATTCTACTACCTAAAACTGATTTCTGCTGTGGATAATAGGAATTGAAAAATTGTAAAATGCCATGACTCACTTAAAGAAGACAGGTAAAGGGGTAAACAATATTAATCTTGACATATACCAAAATCATTTAAACAAGTTTGTAATCCAGTGACTACAAATGTTTTACCATAAAAACACTGTAAAACGTTGTAGATTAGCTATAGTAGCGCTGTTGTCGAAAGTTTTCAGTTTAAGCCATGCTGCATCAAGAACTGAGTAATACTTATGAAAGTTGTCATTTTGTAAGAAATTTGTAGTCACAACGTTACAAACAATTTTACAGGATTGTTCAATATGTCAAGATTAATCTTGTTTACGTTCTCACTCCCCCCACCTTGTCCTCCCGCCCTTCTGTAATTGCTTGTTATTCACAGCAGAAAACAGTTCTATAGTTATGGAACGACAGAAGGTTTCATGTACGCCATTTTAAATGTGCCAGTTCTAAACCTATTTACTTCCCATGATCTATTAATCTCTACAAATTTTAATTCTTATTAATTTTTCAACTGTCATACGTATGCCTATTCCTGTAGGAGTTTTCTTTCATTCAAGGAGAAAAAAAGAAATATGACTTCTAACGCAAGTAAAGGGAAGTATGTAAGGTAGTACGATTGCCACGGTACCATTAGTAGTAATAGTACATAATAGTACACGGGTTTTTACGATAGTCTTTTGGGTGGTGCTTTAAAGTGATGTTTGGGGGTTAAGGAGGTTTAGTTAGATAATGCAGTTTGGGATAGAAGCCGTATACTATTGATGGAACTGATGAACTGGGTTCCAAGATTACACCGTCTCAAATTGTTTCAATTTCCTGTATAGACTACATGCATTTGCTTTCACCAGAGGAAATAGCACATGTTCCTCCTAAGTGAGTGCTGCATGCCACTTCTGGTACTTCTAGGCTTTGAAAACTCTTGTAAAATAGTATTTATTAACTTTTAATGATACAAGTAATTTAAATTTTCAACAGGCAGTTGGCTTCATGTACCCTATTGACAGCGTTCCCTTGCAGTGTATTACTTTCGACCGCCAAAAATATCTGTTACACGTGATTTTGTTATGAAATACTTATTTTAGAAACACTGTATAGTGATTTCCATAAACTGTTTACTGATGAAATTCTTTTATACGACGTAACGATGAAACTTTAGTTGTAAACAACCAAAAGCAACGTGTACAACGTATCCGGCGCCGCGTAGCGATGTAGTCCACTTGGCTCCCAATTAATCCCATAGTTCTCATGATTGAGAGTGTTGATAAGATTCAATGTATCTAATGAACAAATTTATATACTTAATATAGCGCTGGTAAGCTAGAAAGCCATATTTTACACTGTGTACTGTTTCTGTAAACAATGGTGAAATGCAACTTCGTTTCATGTCTTGTGATTCCAGTTTTGTGTCAAGTCTTACAGCCCTTGAAAACTACTAAATGTCTAAACACGTAAGCTGATTTTGGAAATAACAAAACGTGTGGTCATGACGTCAGAAAAGTTACTAATGTGCATTCAGATGTCCGCTTCGTCAGTAAGCACTTTCACGCAAAAGTGCAGGTAATACTGAAATTACGTAGACTTAAAAGCTACCGTCAGCTCCCTTAGTGGTGAAGCGTACTGGATGTTCTTGTTTCCATTTTTATTACGAAAGGAGATAATTAAACTAGGCAGTACCAGCCGTTGCTGGTTATGCAACCTACGGGTAACATAAAATTGTCCTTAGCATAGATTTATCCAGCAACAATAGGGTGCATTCAGTACCACAGTTTTAATTCTCGGTGAAACAGTTACGCAGCGAGTAAAACAGTGAATTATGATGCGAATGCTTCACAGAACATCAGTTGTTCGACACACTCTGCTCTTGACTCAGATTTAATGGAGTGAAAAGGCAGCGCATGGTAAGGGAAGCATAAAATACGATTTGGCCTAACTTGGCACGGAATTTCCCTCCATTCTGATTAAAGGACCACTCGACCAAACAATGAGCAGCCAGCGATGTACAGTGGCAGGACGCACCGCACACTGCGGTATTCAAATGAACAGGTACACTCACTGATGTTGTAGCAGCCACACAACTCCAAGCAATAGCAGCCACACAACTCCAAGCAACAGACGCTATATCTGCGCTGAACTGGATGCTGTTTTCGTATTACGTCTGCTGTATTGCTCTAGAGTTTTAGTTGTTCTATTGTTTTAGTTTGATTACTCTGAACACGGAGGACTGCGTTGTAAGTTTCCAGTGAAATAACGATTTTGTTTGTCTTACAGCTCCTTTCTCTTCTTACTCGCTCCTCTATTATCTAGAAGAAGGCGTTTGCTTTTTTTAAAATTTTTATTCGTACGAGTTCCACGTATATCCTTTGTGTATTTTAAGAACCTTGTTTGTTATCAGCATTCCTGATTCGCCGAAAGTCAGTTCCACTTCTACATTTACTGCTTCATATTGTCTTTCACTTATCAATCTCTGTAATTTGCTCTCACGGTATTAATAAACCTTAAAATCACTAGGTGTTAAATTCAATGTATCAATTAAAACAGATTTTAGTATTTTAATCTAAATTCTTTCTTTTGCGACTTAGTGCAGTACGTAACTGATTAGATCAATCGTGGCAAATCACTTATTTGTAAACTATTATCCCATTGAACTTCCTTCACATTTACTCAAGTAGAACGGTGTTCTGCAGCAGATTCTTTAATATTATTTTGAATGCGTGCGGAGTAAACATCCGTCCACCTATTCAAATTTAGCGCTTTCTTCTTTTCCCGATATCACGTAAGATCTGTGTCGGATCAGTGACATTGAATAATGGCCTTCTCTGTTTCACTGAGGATGTGTTCTAAAAACATACCTTAATGCGTTTCAGATAAATATGTTTTGGAATACGAAGTCTGACCTGAGCAAATGTAATTTCCTCCTTTTTCACGCTTACATCTTTCGGTGAAATATACCTATGATCATTCGAATTTTTTTAAATTATTTTCTGTCACATAACAGGTAAGAGAATAATGACGTGTGAAGTCATAGGTTATGGTCATTACATTTATAAATTTCAACCAAGTAGAGACATTAATAGCACATACTGGTGTCTGTCATGTGCAGTGCATTTGATGCTTTGGACAGTTTGAAATCTTCTACTACAGAGGATTTCTCTGTAGTACAATACTTGCAATAGAAGAACTATTTGTTCTAAGATGACATATAAATATTGATATTTGTTTCTTTGGTCTTTTAATTGTTTACAATATTAATATAACACTTTAATTTCAGTGCTTTCTATACTCTCTGGCAAAATTAGGGATAAAAGTTCCTCTCTTACAGTGAAACTGGCGTTCTACATATTTTACACCATATAAATTATGACAAGCTTTTTAAAAGGGGTTTTCTATATAGCTACATGAGTATCTGGCGCTTCCTGGTATGCTGTTATTCCAATCTTCTATTACTCAGTTTCCTGCTTCCCCTTCTATTTACCATCTCCTGCTCTGAGTACCTTCTCCATCCCCATTCTGTCCATCTACTCCTGCCAATCTCTCTATCCATCTACTTCTCCCCCCTCTCTGTCCATCACATTCTCCTCCTCTCTTTATTCATCTACTCCCCCCTCTCCCTATTCATCTCCTCCTATTTCCTGTCCCTGTCCATTTCCATCTCTCCCCTGTCCATCTCGTCCACTTCGCTTTCTCTGTCAATTTCGTAACCCCTCTCTCCGTTCATCTCGTCCTCCACCTCTTTCTGCCTGTCTCTTTCACCCTCTGTCTCTGTCCATCTCCACATCTTTCCTTTCCATGCCCATTCCCTCCTCTCATCTCTCTCTGTACACTCCCCCCCCCCCCCCCCCGCCTCTCATTGTTCATATCCTGTGCCGCTCTCGCATCCCGGCACCGGTAGTGCCTTCCACCACTCTTCAGTCGGTGTTATTTGTGTGGCGCAGTCAAGACGTTGGCAACATCGTGGTGCTTTTCTGAGACAGAATTCACCCGTCTCAACCTTTATAACTGAGCAGAGAGGAAGAAAGAATCTCCTTGGTTGACTACTTGCTTGGAAATGTCAGTGTTGCCGACTTTTTTTTTTTTAATTAGTTTTCTGACTGGTCTGATGTAGCCCACCACTAATTCCTCTCCCTAATTCCTCTCCTGCGTTAACCTCTTCATCGCAGAGTAGCACTGCAATCTATATTTGCTGGATGTATTCCAATCTCTGTCTTCCTCTACAGTTTTTGGCTTCTACAGCTCCCTCTAGTACCATGTAAGTCATTCCCTCACGTCTTAATAGATGATCTATCATCCTGTCACTTCTCCTTGCGGGCTTCCCACTAATGATGAAATGAGGTGGTGCGATGGTGCGTGGCCCTCAAATACATACTCTCAGACTCAGAGTTGAAATATTAAAAGTTTTGGCTGGTTTTGTTTTCTAGGGGCTGGGATACGAAGTTGCCGCATTACTCGCCAAATACTGCTGAGTCGACAGTATACAATATGAATATACACAGGAATCGAATGGTCGGAAGTTCCTATCACTCGGCAATAGCGAATTTTGAATGTTATGTAGAAATTTACAAATGAAAGATTGTAATTATATAAATTCTGCAAGTACTATTTTAACGACTTTAAATGATGGGTAGGATAGCAGAAGTACCTTTAAGAATGCCATTTATTAATGTAAAACACTTATTGGTGTCGACGGTCAGAATTTACATAAAGTATAAGTTGAACAACAGGGAAACAATAGATTCCCACTTCACATAATTAGTTATGAGCAACAGCATAGCGTGGGAGATATTCACTTCTAAACGCATACTACGTCATCACTACAAAACCCACGGAAGTCTCACAAGTGCACAAGTTCAGAACTCCCTTGTCCTCTCTCGAAACGATCCTTCTCCCCTACTTCCATACAAACTCTCCATGTGTCTTTTTTGGAACGATTGCTGTGATTGGCTAGCGCACTCCCACGCTGTCTCCAAGCCAACGAAAACTCACAAACATAATTAAACACATTGGAAATACTGTATTCACATTTAAAAAACTTGAAATTAAATAAGTATTCCTACGGTTGGACCATAAACACGCTCTAACATACATTGTTAAATATGTAAAAAATTCAATAGACATATATCAAAGGAATAGAACAGCAGTAATGTCTCTCTGCTTTCTAAAACACAGTAAATAACTTACCAGTTTCTTCATGAACAGTACATATCCGACACAAAAAAGACACAGATGAGTACTTATATTTATAAGCATGTTGCTACCGTTTTTTCGTGTAACTGTGGAGTACTTGTGGCTTGACGTGGTCAATAGTAATTGGCCACTTTCACCTCCAATAAGTCATGTACTTTTCAAGTTAGACGGCTGTAATGTATACCAATGTAGGTTTACACTAATATGTATCTAAAGACATGTCGATCTACAAAATCGGATGAACTGTTTAGATTTTGTAAATTCGTTGCTCGGTGCTACTTGTATAACTTATCATCAGATACTAAACTTTAAACTAATAAAGATACTGAAAATCTAATTACACCATCAGAACTGCCATGCAAATAATAGTAATGTACGTTTTTCTTTTTGAGATACAGGCTACTATTAATTTCTATGTGAACTGTGAAATGTCTGCCTTGATGGTTTTACAAACTTCGCCATCTTTGACACTCGTGGCATACAAGTCTCTTTCATCGACACAGTGTCACCAAGGAATTCCCAGCCACATGGTTGGCCTGGACCCCGGCTAACGTTCGGAACCACACGGCCGCCGACGTGCAGCAGCCCACCGAGAGGCCCCAGTGCCGCCACGACAACTCTGAACTTAGAGTATTTTCAGGTCGCCACAACTCGCCCGTTACCTCACATCCTTATCAGTGCTTCCCACATATTCCTTTCCTCTCCGATTCTGTGCAGAGCCTCCCCATTCGTTACTTTATCAGTCCACCTAATTTTCTACATTCGTCTGTACCATGGCATCTCAGATGCTTCGATTCTCTTCTGTTCCGGTTTTCCCACAGTCCACACTACTATACAAGCTGTACTCCAGACGTACATTCTCAGAAATTTCTTCCTCAGGTTAAGGCCAATATTTGATATTAGTAGACTTCTCTTGGCCAGGAATGCCTTTTCTGCCATTGCTAGTCTGCTTTTGATGTCCTCCTTGTTCTGTGTGTCACTGGTTATTTTACTCCCTAGGTAGCAGAATTCCATAACTTCATCTACTTCGTGACCATCAATGTGGATGTTAAGTTTCTCGCTGTCCACATTTCTACTACTTCTATAAATGAGTAATGTTGCAGACAGATTCTACAGAAGTTGTAAGTCATGGACCTCATGGACCTCAATGACCTCAATGGAACACTTCCATTGAGCAGTTAGATAAAAGTGAGATTATAGAGAATTGAAGTAGATGAACTGTTAGAGCTACACTGAAGCGTCAAAGAGAGTGATAAAGGCATGCGTATTCAAATACAGAAATATGTAAACAGGCAACGGTTGGCAACTCCTATCTGAGACAACGGGTGTCCAGCGCAGCTGTTAAATGGGTTACTGCTGCTAAAGTGGCAGGCCATCAAGATTTAAAAAAAGTTTCACCGTGGTGGCTGGCTGGCTCTGAGCACTACGGGACTTAACATCTATGGTCATCAGTCCCCTAGAACTTAGAACTACTTAAACCTAACTAACCTAAGGACATCACACAACACCCAGTCATCACGAGGCAGAGAAAATCCCTGACCCCGCCGGGAATCGTTCACCGTGGTGCTATAGTCGGCGCACGAACGATGCGACACGGAATCTGCGATTTTCCTGTACGATCATTTCGCGAGTGTACCATGAATATCAAGAATCCGGTAAAACATCAGATCTCCTACATTGCTGAGGCCGGAAAAAGATCTACACAAAAGAGGCAAACGACCACTGAAGAGAATCGTTGAACGTTACAGAAGGCCCACTCCTGTACATAACTGCACGACAGAGGGCTTTACGCCTCGCCTGGGCCCAACAACACCGACATTGGACTGTTGAAGACTGGAAACATGTTCCCTGGTCGGACGAGTCTATTTTCAAACTGTATCGAGCGGTTGGACGTCTACGGGTATAGAGACAACCTAATGAACTCATGGACCCTGCATGTCAGCAATGGACTATTCAAGTTCGTGGAGGATCTGCAATACTGTGAGGCGTGTGCAGTTCGAGTGAATGGGAACCTCGATACGTCTAGATAAGTACGGAAACATACTGTCTGATCACCTGCATCTATTCATGTCCACTGTGCATCCCGACAGACTTGGGCAATTGCAGCAGGACAATGCGACACCCTGCAAGGAAATTTGGAAATTTGTAGTAAGGACTATCGGACCAAACTGCTTAGGTCATCGGTCCCTAGGCTTGCGCACTACTTAGTCTAACTTAAACTATTATCCTAAGGACAACACACACACCCATGCCCGAGGGAGAACTCGAACCTTCGACGTAGAGAGCCGCGTCAACCGTGACAAGACGTCTGAGACCGAACGGCTACCGCGCGGCCGCCCTACACGTCCAGAAATGCTACAGAGTGGCTCCAGGAATACCCTTTCGAGTTTAAATACTTCCACTAGCTACCAAACTCCCCAGAGATGAACATTATTGAGCATATCTGGGTAACTTGCAACGTGGTGTTCGGAAGAGATCTCCACCCACTAGTACTCTTACGGATTTATGGACATCCTTGCTGGATTCATGGTGTCAGTCGCCTCCACACTATTTCAGACACTACTCGAGTCCATGCCACCTCGTATTGCGGCACTTCTGCATGCTCCCGTCCTACACGTTATTAGGTAGGTGTAATATTTCTTTGGATCTTCAATGTATTATTCTTACTAAGAGAGTTAGTCAACTATCAAAATGAGATAGAAGCGAGTGCTGTTAGTCACTCACATTGTGCTAACTACTGGCCACCTGAGTTAGTTTCCGTACTACTATATGGACTAGCGGCTTAATGATACAGGAGACAAGTCGTCACTATAACTTGATACTGTTATTTATGGAGATTCTGAAGTATTACACCTTGAGGTAGAGACAGGCTCCCACTGTTTAATATTATTCCAAGAAATGTACAATAACTAATTATCTCGCAGCTGTTACGTGTCCTCGGAGTCTCAAAAAATGGCTCAAATGGCTCTGAGCACTATGGTACTTAACTTATGTCATCATCAGTCGACCGTAACAGCAGCAGCATGGCGTCGGACTGAAGCGCTTAGAACCGATCGGCCACAACGGCCGGCCTCAGAGTCCCCCCGAACTACTCAAACCCAACAGGCCCAAGGACATCACACGCATCCATGCAGGAGGCAGGATTCGAACCTGCGAGCGTAACTGCAGCTGGGGCTCCAGACTGAAGCTTCCGGAACAGCTCGACAACAACAGCTGGCCTTAGAGTCTCTCCAGCACCCTCTCCCCTCCGAACTACTCAAACCCAACCAGCCCAAGGACATCACACACATCCATCCCCGAGGCAGGATTCGAACCTGCGACCGTAACTGCAGCAGGGGTTCCCGACTGAAGCGTCCAGAACAGCTCGACCACAACAGCTGGCCTTAGGGGCTCTCCAGCACCCTCTCGCCTCTGAAGAAACTAAAATTTCATCTGCTGCTACGGCGGTTTCGCCAGTAGTTGCGCCGACTGCCCAGAACTGCAACTGATTAGCGAACCTTCTCTCTGCTGATAACGGCCCCTTTTATATCCGTACCAACTGATCAGGCAGCAAACGGCCTTCCCAACAGCAGCAGCAGTGGCGTCGGACTGAAACGGTTTTGAACCGCTGGGCCACAACGGCCTGCCTCAGAGACCCTCTGAACTACTCAAACCCAACCAGCCCAAGGACATCACACACATCAATGCCCAAGGCAGGATTCGAACCTACGACCGTAACTACAGCAGGGGCTCCTGACTGAAGCATCCAGAACATCTCGACCACAATGGCTGGCCTTAAAGTCTCTCCAGCACCCTCTCGCCTCTGAAGAAACTAAAATTTTATCTGCTGCTACGGCGGCCTCGCCAGTAGTTGCGCCGACTGCCCAGAACTGCAACTGATTAGCGAACCTCCTCTCTGCTGATAACGGCCCCTTTTATATCCGTCATAACTGATCAGGCAGCACACGGCCTTCCCAACAGCAGCAGCAGTGGCGTCAGACTGAAACGCTTTTGAACCGCTCGGCCACAACGGCCGGCCTCAGAGACCCTCTGAACAACTCAAACCCAACCAGCCCAAGGACATCATACACATCCATGCCCAAGGCAGGATTCGAACCTGCAATCATAACTGCACCAGGGGTTCCCGACTGAAGCGTCCAGAACAGCTCAACCACAACGGCTGGCCTTAGAGTCTCTCCAGCACCCTCTCGCCTCTGAAGAAACTGAAATTTCATCTGCTGCTACGGCGGCCTCGCCAGTAGTTGCGCCGACTGCCCAGAACTGCAACTGATTAGCGTACCTCCTCTCTATTAATAACGTTCCCTTTTATATCCGTCATAACTGATCAGGCAGCACATGGCCTTTCCAACAGCAGCGGCAGTGGCGTAGGACTGAAGCGCTTTTGAACCGCCCGGCCACAACGGCCGGCCTCAGAGACCCTCCAAACCACTCAACCTCAACCAGCCCAAGGACATCACTCACATCCATGCCCAAGGCAGGTTTCGAATATGCGACCGTAACTGCAGCAGGGGCCCCTGACTGAAGCGTCCAGAACAGCTCGACCACAACGGCTGGCCTTAGAGTCACTCCAGGACCCTCTCGCCTCTGAAGAAACTGAAATTTCACCTGCTGCTACGGCGGCCTCGTCTGTAGTTGCGCCGACTGCCCAGAACTGCAAATGATTAGCGAACCTCCTCTCTGCTGATAACGGCCCCTTTTATATCTGTCATAACTGATCAGGCAGCACATGGCCCTCCCAACAGCATCAGCAGTGGCGTCGGACTTAAGCGATTTAGAACCGCTCGGCCACAACGGACGGCCTCAGAAAATTTCCGAACTACTCAAACCCAACCAGCCCAAGGACATCACACACATCCATGCCAGAGGCAGGATTCGGACCTGCGTCCGTAACTGCAGCAGAGGCTCCCGACTGAAGCGTCCAGAACAGCTCGACCACAACGGCTAGCCCTAGAGTCTCTCCAACACCCTCTCGCCTCAGAAGAAACTGAAAGTTCCTCTGCTGCTACGGCGGTCTCACCAGTAGTTGCGCTGACTGCCCAGAACTGCAACTGATTAGGGAAAGTCGTCTCTGCTGATAACGGCCCCATTTATATCCGTCATAACTGATCAGGCAGCACACGGCCTTCCCAACAGCAGCAGCAGTGGCGTCGGACTGAAGCGCTTTTGAACCGCTCAGCCACAACGGACGGCCTCAGAGTCCCTCCAATCTACTCAAAACCAACCAGCCGAAGGATATCACACACATCCATACCCGAGGCAGGACTCGAACCTGCGATTGTAACTGCAGCAGGGGCTCCTGACTGAAGCGTCCAGAAAAGCTCGACCACAACGGCTGGCCTTAGAGTCTCTCCAGCACCCTCTCGCCTCCGAACTACTCAAACCCAACCAGCCCAAGGACATCACACACATCCATGTCCAAGGCGGGATACGAACCTGTGATCGTAACTGCAGCAGGGGTTACCGACTGAAGCGTCCAGAACAGCTCGACCACAACGGCTGGCCTTAGAGTCTCTCCAGCACCCTCTCGCCTCTGAAGAAACTGAAATTTCATCTGTTGCTATGGCGGCCTCGCCACTAGTTGCGCCGACTGCCCAGAACTGCAACTGATTAGCGAACCTCCTCTCCATTGATAATGTTCCCTTTTATATCCGTCATAACTGATCAGGCAGCACACGTCCTTCCCAACAGCAGCAGCAGTGGCGTCGCACTGAAGCGCTTTTGAACCGCTCGGCCACAGCGGCCGGCCTAAGAGTCCCTCCGAGCTACTCAAACCCAACCACCCCAAGGACATCACACACTTCCATGCCCGAGGCAGGATTCGAACCTGCGACCTTAACTGCACCAGTAGATCCTGACTGAAGCGTCCAGAACAGCTCGACCACAACAGCTGGCCTTAGAGTCTCTCCAGGACCCTATCGCCTCTGAAGAAACTGAAATTTCATCTGCTGCTATGGCGGCATCGCCACTAGTTGCCCCGACTGCCCAGAACTTCAACTGATTAGCGAACCTCCTCTCTATTAATAACGTTCCCTTTTATATCCGTCATAACGGAACAGGCAGCACACGGCCTTCCCAACAGCAGCAGCAGTGGCGTCGGACTGAAGCGCTTTTGAACCTCTCGGTCACAACGGACGGCCTCAGAGACGCGCTGAACTACTCAAACCAAACCAGCACATGGACATCACACATATCCATGCCCAAAGCAGGATTCGAACCTGGGACCATAACTACAGCAGGGGCTCCTGACTAATGCGTCCAGAACAGCTCGACCACAACGGCTGGCCTTAGAGTCTCTCCAGCACCCTCTCGCCTCTGAAGAAACTGAAATTTCATCTGCTCCTACAGCGGCCTCGCGTGTAGTTGCGCCGACTGCCCAGAACTGCAAATGATTAGCGAACCTGCTCTCTGCTCATAATGGCCCCTTTTATATCCATCATAACTGATCATGCAGCCCACGGCCTTCCCGACAGCAGCAGCAGTGGCGTCGCACTGAAGCGAATGTGAACCGCTCGGCCACAACGGCGGGCCTCAGAGTCCCTCCGAACTACTCAAACCCAACCAGCCCAAGGACATCACACACATCCATGCCCGAGGGAGGATTCGAACCTGTGACCGTAACTGCAGCAGGGGCTCCTGATTGTTACGTCCAGAACCGCTCGACCACAATGGCTGGCCTTAGAGTCTCTCCAGCACCCTCTCGCCTCCGAACTACTCAAACCCTACCAGCTCAAGGACATCACACACCTCCATGCCAGAGGCAGGATTCGAACCTGCGATCGTAACTGCAGCAGGGGCTCCCGACTGAAGCGTCCAGAACAGCTCGACCACAACGGCTGGCCTTACAGTCTCTCCAGCACCCTCTGACCTCTGAAGAAACTGAAATTTCATCTGCTGCTACGGCGGCCTCGCCACTAGTTGCGCCGATAGCCGAGAACTGCAACTGATTAGCGAACCTCCTCTCTGCTGATAACGGCTTCTTTTATATCCGTCATAACTGATCGGGCGGCACACTGTCTTCCCAACAGCAGCAGCAGTGGCGTCGGACTGAGACGCTTTTGAACCGCTCCGCCACAAAGGCCGGCGTCAGAGTCGCTCCGAACTACTCAAACACAACCAGCCCAAGGACATCACACACATCCATGCCCGAGGCAGGAATCGAACCTGCGATCGTAACTACAGCAGGGGCTCCTGACTGAAGCGTCCACAACAGCTCGACCACAACGGCTGGCCTTAGAGTCTCTCCAGCACCCTCTCGCATCGCGAGAAACTGAAATTTCATCTGCTGCTACGGCGGCCTCGCCAGTAGTTGCGCCGACTGTCCAGAACTGCAACTGATTAGCGAACCTCCTCTCTGCTGATAACGGCTTCTTTTATATCCGTCATATCTGAACAGGCAGCACACGGCCTTCCCAACAGCAGCAGCAGTGGCGTCGCACTGAAACGCTTTTGAACCGCTCGGCCACAACGGCCGGCCTCAGTGTCCCTCCGAACTACTCAAACCCAACCAGCCTAAGGACATCACACACATCCATGCCCGAGGCAGGATTCGAACCAGCGACCGTAACTGCAGCAGTAGATCCTTACTGAAACGTCCAGAACAGCTCGAACACAAAGGCTGGCCTTAGAGTCTCTCCAGCACCCTCTCGCCTCTGAAGAAACTGAAATTTCATCTGCTGCTACGGCGGCCTTGCTAGTAGTGGCGCCGACTGCCCAGATCTGCAACTGATTAGCGAACCTCCTCTCTGCAGATAACGGCCCCTTTTATATCCGTCATAACTGATCAGGCAGCACACAGCCTTCCCAACAGCAGCAGCAGTGGCGTCGGACTGAAGCGCTTTTGAACCGCTCGGCCACAACGGCCGGCCTCAGAGTCCCTTCGAACTACTCAAACCCAACCAGCCCATGGACATCATACACATCCATGCCCGTGCAGGATTCGAACCTGCGACCGTAAGTGCAGGAAGGGCTCCTGACTGAAGTGTCCAGAATATCTCGACCACAACGGCTGGCCTTAGAGGCTCTCCAGCACCCTCTCGCCCCTGAAGAAACTGAGATTTCATCTGCTGCTACGGCGGCCTCGCCACTAGTTGCGCTGACTGCCCAGAACTGCAACTGATTAACGAACCTCCTCTCTGCTGATAACGGGCCCTTTTATAGCCGTCATAACTGATCAGGCAGCACACGGCCTTCCCAACAGCAGCAGCAGTGGCGTCGCACTGAAACGCTTTTGAACCGCTCGGGCACAACGGCCGGCCTCAGAGACCCTCCGAACTACTCAATCCCAACCAGCCCGAGGACATCACACACAGCCATGCCCGAGGCAGGATTCGAACCTGCGAACGTAACTGCAGCAGGGGCTCCTGACTGAAGCATCCGGAACAGCTCGACCACAACGGCTGGCCTTAGAGTCTCTCCAGGACCCTCTCGCCTCTGAAGAAACTGCAATTTCATCTGCTGCTACGGCGGCCTCGCCAGTAGTTGCGCCGACAGCCGAGAACTGCAACTGATTAGCGAACCTCCTCTCTGCTGATAACGGCCCCTTTTATATCCATCATAACTGATCAAGCAGCACACGGCCTTCCCAACAGCAGCAGCAGTGGCGTCGCACTGAAGCGCTTTTGAACCGCTCGTCCACAACGGCCGGCCTCAGTGTCCCTCCGAACTACTCAAACCCAACCAGCCCAAGGACATCACACACATCCATGCCCGTGGCAGGAATCGAACCTGCGATCGTAACTGCAGCAGGGGCTCCTGACTGAAGCGTCCAGAACAGCTCGACCACAACGGCTGGCCTTAGAGTCTCTCCAGCACCTTCTCGCATCTCGAGAAACTGAAATTTCATCTGCTGCTACGGCGGCCTCGCCAGTAGTTGCGCCGACTGCCCAGAACTGCAACTGATTAGCGAACCTCCTCTCTGCTGATAACGGCTTCTTTTATATCTGTCATATCTGAACAGGCAGCACACGGCCTTCCCAACAGCAGCAGCAGTAGCGTCGCACTGAAGCGCTTTTGAACCGCTCGGCCACAACGGCCGGCCTCAGTGTCCCTCCGAACTACTCAAACCCAACCAGCCCAAGGGCACCACACACATCCATGCCCGAGGCAGGATTCGAACCAGCGACCGTAACTGCAGCAGTAGATCCTTACCGAAACGTCCAGAACAGCTCGAACACAACGGCTGGCCTTAGAGTCTCTCCAGCACCCTCTCGCCTCTGAAGAAACTGAAATTTCATCTGCTGCTACGGCGGCCTTGCTAGTAGTGGCGCCGACTGCCCAGATCTGCAACTGATTAGCGAACCTCCTCTCTGCAGATAACGGCCCCTTTTATATCCGTCATAACTGATCAGGCAGCACACGGCCTTCCCAACCAGCCCAAGGACATCACACACATCCATGCCCGAAGCAGGATTCGAACCTGCGACCGTAACTGCAGCAGGGGCTCCCGACTGAAGCGTCCAGAACAGCTCGACCACAACGGCTGGCCTTAGAGTCTCTCCAGCACCCTCTCGCCTCTGAGGAAACTTAAATTTCATCTGCTGCTACGGCGGTTTCGCCAGTAGTTGCGCCGACTGCCCAGAACTGCAACTGATTAGCGAACCTCCTCTCTGCTGATAACGGCTCCTTTTATATCCGTCATAACTGATCAGGCAGCACACGGCCTTCCCAACAGCAGCAGCAGTGGCGTCGGACTGAAGCGCTTTTGAACTGCTCGGCCACAACGGCCGGCCTCAGAGTCCCTCCGAACTACTCAAACCCAACCAGCCCAAGGACATCACACACATCCATGCCCGAGGCAGGATTCGAACCTGCGACCGTAACTGCGTGTGATGTCAGTACTGTCCAGTAAGATGCTTTCCATCATATGCATTGATACTGTATTGCGGGGTTGGACTCTCTGTTTGAAAGAATTCTATCTATATGCGCTTGCCTTAATGTTCCATTAATTTTGTTCTCGCGCATTATGTGCTTCAATAAGCGTAATTCATACGTCTTATTTGACCCTGTCCTCTCACTGCCTTGGCGCCTACTCTAGTTTCTCTGTCAGAGTGGTTGCCTAAATCACGGGTGGTCTCCAGGTTAAAGTGGCATTATCTTCTCTAAATATCCTGTTCACTTATGCCACCCTCCTCTTGTTGATGTGACTGTTAATCAAATTTTACAGTTATCAGAGCTCGGGACACCCCTGTCTGCGTCCACCTCCTCCTTCCCCGTCGTACGCAGCTCGTGGTCTAGTGGCTAGCGTTGCTGCATCCGGGCCACGGGGTCCCGGCTTCGATTCCCGGCCCGACTGGAAATTTTCTCTGCCTGGGAACTGGGTATTTCTGTTGGCTTCCTCATTTCATCATCATCCGTGAGTGGCTAGATTCGACTTTGTAAAGCGATGGACTGCGTAAAGAACTGGTACTTTGTACGGGCGCTGATGGCTGCACAGTTGAGCGCCCCACAAACCAAACATCATCAACGCTCGTCACCAATAGGAGGCTGTTGGTTCTTGCCCAGAGAGTCTCTTTTCATATCGTAGCTAATATTTTAGGTTGAAATCGTTCCAGGGATTTAGGATGATCTTTTTACTTGTCTCTCACGGACGTACACGTAAAATACATGTCATATTTTTTAATGTATTTCACAGGTATCTGTATAGTTATATGGTCTTTATCTCTAGTAAATTTCGCCGTGCAGATTCTTTTCATACAGCTCATATTTTATGTATCTTCTGAACTATGTGCTGTACAGTGGTATCTGCAGGTACATCCAGTGGCGTATGTGGTTACCGTCTGCCAAATATGTTGCTAATAGAGTTAGATAAATTTTAGTATCCACATTCAGCGGCCTAAGTAGATACTGTGCGCGAAAAATGTTGAGACTAGAATTAATAGCAAAGAAGTAACAAATTAAGAGTCTCGCTTCATGCAACCGCTTTATTGTATGGACACCGAAAATGTAGTAACCTATTAACTAGTTTCTTTTCATCAGTTTGTGGGGGTTGTTACCGGGAAAAAGATTTATAAAGGTTTGAAATTATATGTATTGTTTGTTACAAGTCACTAAGTACTCTCATTCCCAAATAACAGATGAGTAAATTACGGGTATTCACGCGTTATGGGCTACGCTGAGACATTATTGACATATAAAAAGAACAAACCGATGCACTGATAAAATTTATCCATCCCTCAGGCTCATTTATTTTATTCGCCGGAAACGGAACATGCTTGTTGGGTACCAGTACAACACCTCATTTCCTTCAGTATCAACGCCTGACTTACAGTATCATTTTGCCGAAAATGAGGAGCAGAAGGTGAATAAAAGTTTGGAAAAATGTAAACTGCAATGTTGAGAAGTTTAACATGAACATTGATACTACTTTATGATTACCGCCTGTGTGAGATATTGCTACAGATTTGAGGATCGCAGTTATGGTCCTTCGCAGATGCTTTTTTAAGCAGACATTTACAACCATAAGGCTTTGGAACTTAAATTAAGAAACCGATTTACAGGCTTAGGGCCTGAATGAAGAAACCACCCGTGGCTAGTATTCCAGAGCTATCGGGGATGACCCCTATGGCGATGGCGTTGCCAGTTCATGTTCTTGAACCGGTAGTGACAGTGTCACCATGCACCAACGCTATACAGTGAGACACTGTATTCAACTTGAAAATAAAAACCACTGCAGCGAAATATGGATAACAGGTTGCTGCAGTGTGGGCTGTTGCCCTGCTACATTCCCTCAAATGTACCTACATTTTCAGGTATTGTTAGCGCAGACGGGAAAAATGGAACTTGATTTTTCTGAATGCTTGAAAACATGCTCTTTCCAACTGTGACTAGTATGAAATAAAACAGATTTCCTAAAAGCAAACTGAATTTGATATACTTTTCTAATTTTCACGAATATCAAGTCTGAACAGATTTCTTAGATGTTGGAAAACTGTACGTGAATGATATTTTATATGGGTTATCCTTATGCTATTAAACTGTTTCATGTTTATCGTGCCTTTAATCAACGAGATATATGAAGCCAAAGTTTAGGATGTATTCGCAGCGCGATTTTTTCTAGTAGTCTGCTTCTTTGTTGTATTGATAGTCCATGTTTTCAGTTAAACCCACTGCTTTTAGGGGGCTTAAAACCTGTTATTTCGGATGAGACTGGTTATGAAGATTTAATATGAAACCATATTTCAAAAAATAGTGTCGAATACACACTACTTTCACCTTTTCACAAAAATCATGTTTCCTGCGGATTTTTAGATTGTTGGAAAATGATAGGTGAATCAAATTATAATTATCTGCTTTTCATCCTTGTGCTACCGAGCTATCGTGTGTTAAGTATTATGTTCAGCTCGTGTTTACTCTACGAGATACAAGAATAGAAAATTTACATTCTTTTCATGTCGCGATTGTCCCACCCAACTTTGATTCAAAATATCAAATATTGTTAGCCGACGTAGGATAGTCAAACCACTAGGCGGTTAATACCACGCTCTTTCTAATGAGCCTTGTTAGATAAGTTCTATAGAACATATTTTTGCAAAATCATGTCGGAAATAGCGCATTATTGATCTAACTACAATATGGAAACTGATACGCAAATTAAACTATGTACTGAGACCCTTGTGTTATTAGGTTACTAAAAGCCACGTTTCATGTTCGTCATAATTTTGGTCCGTGAGATATAAGAACCTATTTTTTTAGAAATTTTTTCTATTGTTGACTTTTTAGGTCGACTTTGGCTAAACGTTTCTGGCTGGATACGTTTCGTAAAATCCTTTTCATTTTTGTTCTTAAGAGAGCTCATCGAGTTGTACGAAACTGCCAAATTTCATTTCTTTCAAATGTATTTCGCAGCTATATCAGCTGAAAGTCGCCAGGAATTAATGTTTGTTCTGCGCAAAGACGCCAATGGAGCCAAACAAGGACTATTTCTCGGCCAGTACTGCTTCGACGAAGCGTAAACTTCACCAATGTTCATCTGGGTCACATGCGAAAATGCACATAAAACTTCGTTGAAGCCAGTGATGGTCGTGCATGGAGGTCTAGCTGAGTTGACATGGAATGACCCTTGTGCTCATTACAAAAATGGTTCAAATGGCTCTGAGCACTATGGGACTTAGCTTCTGAGGTCATCAGTCCCCTAGAACTTACAACTACTTAAACCCAACTAACCTAAGGACATCATGCACATCCATGGCCGAGGCAGGATTCGAACCTGCGAACGTGGCGGTCTCGCGGTTCCAGACTGCAGTGCCTAGAACCGCTCGGACACTCCGGCTGGCTGCTCATTACATCCTGTGATGCAATTGCCACCAGCCGATAACCATAAAAAGGAGGCCACTTGCAATTCAAGATCAAGCAGCCAGTCCTCAGTTGCCTATCTACACCGACATAAGCTGCAGATCTCTCCCCGAGCTGAATTCTGCTTGCAGTAAACTTGGCGCTGTCAGAGCCGCTGGGTGACAACCTCCCGTTGACGGACACTTTCTGGTGAGCCGTGCGTTTCAACCTGGCCCATATACACTCCTGGAAATTGAAATAAGAACACCGTGAATTCATTGTCCCAGTAAGGGGAAACTTTATTGACACATTCCTGGGGTCAGATACATCACATGATCACACTGACAGAACCACAGGCACATAGACACAGGCAACAGAGCATGCACAATGTCGGCACTGGTACAGTGTATATCCACCTTTCGCAGCAATGCAGGCTGCTATTCTCCCATGGAGACGATCGTAGAGATGCTGGATGTAGTCCTGTGGAACGGCTTGCCATACCATTTCCACCTGGCGCCTCAGTTGGACAAGCGTTCGTGCTGGACGTGCAGACCGCGTGAGACGACGCTTCATCCAGTCCCAAACATGCTCAATGGGGGACAGATCCGGAGATCTTGCTGGCCAGGGTAGTTGACTTACACCTTCTAGAGCACGTTGGGTGGCACGGGATACATGCGGACGTGCATTGTCCTGTTGGAACAGCAAGTTCCCTTGCCGGTCTAGGAATGGTAGAACGATGGGTTCGATGACGGTTTGGATGTACCGTGCACTATTCAGTGTCCCCTCGACGATCACCAGTGGTGTACGGCCAGTGTAGGAGATCGCTCCCCACACCATGATGCCGGGTGTTGGCCCTGTGTGCCTCGGTCGTATGCAGTCCTGATTGTCGCGCTCACCTGCACGGTGCCAAACACGCGTACGACCATCATTGGCACCAAGGCAGAAGCGACTCTCATCGCTGAAGACGACACGTCTCCATTCGTCCCTCCATTCACGCCTGTCGCGACACCACTGGAGGCGGGCTGCACGATGTTGGGGCGTGAGCGGAAGACGGCCTAACGGTATGCGGGACCGTAGCCCAGATTCATGGAGACGGTTGCGAATGGTCCTCGCCGATACCCCAGGAGCAACAGTGTCCCTAATTTGCTGGGAAGTGGCGGTGCAGTCCCCTACGACACTGCGTAGGATCCTACGGTCTTGGCGTGGATCCGTGCGTCGCTGCGGTCCGGTCCCAGGTCGACGGGCACGTGCACCTTCCGCCGACCACTGGCGACAACATCGATGTACTGTGGAGACCTCACGCCCCACGTGTTGAGCAATTCGGCGGTACGTCCACCCGCCCTCCCGCATGCCCACTATACGCCCTCGCTCAAAGTCCGTCAACTGCACATACGGCTCACGTCCACGCTGTCGCGGCATGCTACCAGTGTTAAAGACTGCGATGGAGCTCCGTATGCCACGGCAAACTGGCTGACACTGACGGCGGCGGTGCACAAATGCTGCGCAGCTAGCGCCATTCGACGGCCAACACCGCGGTTCCTGGTGTGTCCGCTGTGCCGTGCGTGTGATCATTGCTTGTACAGCCCTCTCGCAGTGTCCGGAGCAAGTATGGTGGGTCTGACACACCGGTGTCAATGCGTTCTTTTTTCCATTTCCAGGAGTGTATATCTGTTTCATCGCTATCAACAGGCCCGTGCAGGCCCACCTTGTTGCTGGTTAACACCCAGAGTATGTCATAGTCCTCAGCCGTTCCGGAAGAGGCAGGTTAGCACCATCTGATCTAGTTTGTCGTACACTGCTGCTACAGGATCGGTCAGGTAGGCAAGGATATTATCTATCGCCCGTCGCCGACAACTCACTGGCTTGTGTTAGCCGGCTACTACTGCAACCATACCAGCGCTGCCTTCCAGGCGGATAACCGGTGACGCCGGCACGCTCCAGCGCCCAAGAACGACATGAGGGCAGCTACTTCCTCCACAGTCTTGATTTCGTGTCTTTTTAGCTGTCATAAATGAAGGGCTGAGCTTCCCCCACCCCCTCCCCCCAACCACCCACTCGGCGGCCCCTTTGAGGTGGGAGATAGCACTGTATCCGTGACAGATCGCAGCTATCTGTCACCACCCACCATAGCTGTCACTCAGCTGCTACATGCTACATCATGGAACAGAAGTGGTCGCTGCCACCTCTGCATCGCTAGCGGAGGGCCGCAGTGTCAACACGCAATATGATGAGTAAAGTGTTATTTTGTGCTTCTGCTTAACATTTTAACATCGTGGGTCACGGCAGTCAGTGGGTCTTTTGACAGATATTTAGTTCCATTTTTATGAGTAATGTGAGGAAAGTAGACCGAGACACTGTTCTGAGGCTTGTAAGGAAAAATATGTTAGTTTGCTCTGTTTGGGAAAGGCACTGTTTATTTTTGTGAGCAATGAGTACAGCTCACTGTTGTGAAACATGTAAAGTAGTAAGCCTGAGCACCAGATCAGCTGGAAAGTTTTTGTTACAGCAAGAAGTGTTATATTAGTAAAATTGTGCCCTATTCGTCGTTCTATTTTATTCTCTTGTTTTTTTTTTGGGGAATTAATAGAGGTTCAATCATATCGTGGGAAATTCCACAAAGTATTCACAAAAATAGTGAGAATTTTAGCAGTTGGGTTAACTCGTCTACGAGCAGATTAGGCGGGTACAGCATATCAAATAAAGACAGTGATGAAAAACAACTTGGCGTAGCACAGTTTACTTACTTCCGAGTAGCCGGAGAAGAAGCAGCAAGAATTTCATGATTGGTGGGTTAAATCAGTAGGCAATGTTAGGACTTCGAGAGTGCTTGACATACAGAATAAAAGTAATATTTTCAAGTAAGTGGGAAGAACGGGGAAAGAACTCAAGAGTGTGAGTTTAACTAATGCGCAGAGTAGTACTGTTGTAAAACTTAATGCTGATAAACTGGAATTATTAGCTCGAAAACTTGGCAAAAACGGTAGGTCTATATCATCTGTAGTGGCAGACGAAGTTAATGTGTGCTTTAATGATGTAAATAAGTGTGTGGGTACCAACATGGGTGATTTATATTTAGGTGCATCAGTATCTAACCCGCTGGGCGATAACGGCTGTTGTGAAGAGGTCGTGGAGCATAGGTCAGATGCACAGTCAAGGAGATGAGTCAATCAGTTTTGCATAGTACGGAGCGTAACTACAGACGGTAATTTGCTGTAGATAATACGAGACGTGACCATCAACAAAAGTAAAACGAGGATAATGGAAAGTAGTCGAATTAAATCGGGTGATGCTGAGGGTATGAGACTCTTAAAGTAGTAAATGTGTTCTGCTATTTGGGGAGCAAAATAACTGATGATGGTCGAAGGAGAGAAGATATAAAATGTAGACTGCCAATGGCAAGGAAGGCGTTTCTGAAGAAGAGAAATTTGTTAACATCGAGTATAGATTCAGGCGTCAGGAGGTCTTCTCTGAAGGTATTTGTATGGAGTGTAGCCATGTATGGAAGTGAAACGTGGACAATAATTAGTTTAGAGAAAGAGAGAGTAGAAGCTTTAGAAACGTGGTGCTGCAGAACAATGCTGAAAATTAGATGGGTAGATGACACAACTAATGAGGATGTATTGAATAGGACTGGGGAGAAGAGAAATTTGAGGCACAACTTGACTAGAAGAAGAGACCGGTTGGTAGGACATATTCTGAGGCATCAAGGGATCACCAATTTAGCACTAGAGGGCAGCGCGGAAGGTAAAAATCGTAGAGGGAGACCAAGAGATGAATACACTAAGCAGATTCATAATGATGTAGTTAGCAATAGGTACTGGAAGATGAAGAAGCTTGCACAGGATAGAGTAGGATGAAGAGCTGCATCAGACCAGTCTCTGGACTGAAGACCACAACAACAACAACTGCAAGAGGTGCACGGGAAGCTATTGATGATGTCAGTTACATTACGAATGTTGTGTGTTTATGTTTCAAAGATGCTGATTCGTCGCCACCTGTGGTGGGCCGACTTCCCAGAAAGGGTAAGGCAGGAGGAGAGGAAGAGTAGACGAGCTCAGTCCTTTAAGGAATGACTACCTGAGAATCAGGAGGTGCACCATGTTGACGATACGTGCAGTATAATAGCTTCTGAAGGTAAGTGGAAACGTCGTGTGAAAATTGTTCTTCGGCAGCGCACAGAAGAACTCGGGGAGGCTTTGTAACAGCCAAGGAAGACTGCTGCTAATGTCGCTAGGTTCTCCTGTCATGAGGGATGAACCAACTAAACTGCACGCGAAATCCGCAGGGCACAGGGGAGTTATTTTGAGTGAGCGAAGCTACAATTATAGTACTCCAAGAAGAATTCAGTAACGAACTCAGAAGTAAAGGCTGTAAGTGGAAATGTCGATCAATACCTTGCGTGTGGTAGTAACTCGTGTAGTTTTTGCTTGTGTTTATGAGACGATTTTTCTAGGAAAAGCCAAAGGGAAACTTTTGTCGCGACGACAAATCTCCCGATGATGTAACACAACAGCGAGTTAAGAAGCTACCTGATAAACAGGAAGGAATACCACACACAAGAAACGACTGAGTCGAGCCATTTGTCGTCAAATGACTTGATAAGGAGTTTATTATGATGCGTTGAAGTTATTAAGCATCCAATGAGACATGTAGGCTACCCTCAATTGAAATCATGAAGAAGAGTATAGTATAATTTTTATGTCACTCTTTCGAGCATAAGGTCGTTTCCTTGACATATGTACACATGGCACAATCCAGACACAGTGTCTTTGGAAGGGGGGAGGATTTATGCACCACGGGTTCATAAAGGGGGATGAACTGGTCCTGCGCCGATCAGGAGAACGTCCTAGGTACAAAAATGCCCGTCTGCCTTCTGACCAGGCGCTAAGCTTCAACAGCGCATATTCAGTATGCAACAACTCATTCAGAACGCTGACGAAGGCAAGACATCATCCAGCACCTCTGATATCCCAAGTTGCAGTGTCTAACAGATCGAGAAGAGCTTCTGAAGGACTTGACTACGCAGTAAAAATGACCCATTCCAGTCTGCTATGGGTTCCGTGGTGGAAATGCTACCATAGGATAAACACTAGCCAGGCAGCTCACATTTATATCAAGTAAATCAGACCCTTACTCTCAGCATGTTCTCAACAGTACCCACGTGTGTACAGTATACCCAGCGATACAGGGAGCTCCAGCCGATAATCGCAAGAAGAGTAGTGTTTTCTGTTCAAGATGAATCACCCATCCCTCCGTCCCTCCGTCGCCCTTCTTTACTGTCATTAGCTGCCGGTCTCCACCGGGGATGTAGTTTGCATGGAGTCACCGTGCCGCTATCGCACCTGGTGGGTGACTACCTTCCACTGCAGACTACCTCACTGGTGAGCCATGGGTTTGAGCCTGGCCCATCTAGTGCCCAGCTACTCTGTCGGTGTCTGCAGGCCAATGTGAGCCCACGTTGTTGCAATTCAACACTCACAGCGGGCACACGCGATGGTCTTGAACCGTGCCGGAAGCTGCATGATCTGTTGTGTTACATGTTGCCACTATGGTAATGGCCGAGCGGGGGGTTGTTCTATCACCTGTCGTTGAGAGTGCGCCGTCTTGCGTCATCTCACTATAGCTACGATAGTACTGGCATCACTAGCTTCACGACGAGCACCACTGACGCCGGAAAATGTGTGTGTGTGTGTGTGTGTGTGTGTGTGTGTGTGTGTGTGTGTGTGTGTGTGTGTGTGTATTCCTAACGGACCAAACTGCTGAGGTCATCGGTCCCTAGACTTACACACTACATAAACTAATTATGCTCAGAACAACACACACACCCATGCCCGAGGGAGGACTCAAACCTCCGGCGGGAGGGGTCCCGAAATCCGTGACATAGCGCCTCGAACCACACGGCCACTCCGCGCGGCGACGCCGGCAAGCTGCGGGGAGTGCCACCTACTACACCACTAAGGACCCCGACTTGGGGCTCAGCTGTGATTCAGTCTCTCTAATTGCCATGAATACAGGACCTACATACCCGCATATTGTGGCTCGCCGTTCAGCTCACAATCACCACTGCATAGCAGCAGCTGACAATCACCATTCATGTACATCCAGGCAAGT
Source organism: Schistocerca piceifrons (assembly GCF_021461385.2). Classification (NCBI taxonomy): domain Eukaryota; kingdom Metazoa; phylum Arthropoda; class Insecta; order Orthoptera; family Acrididae; genus Schistocerca; species Schistocerca piceifrons. Next base: position 52,386,032 of record NC_060139.1, read on the forward strand.
CAACTGCACTCAGTAACAGGAGCCCAGTTTACAGGTCACCATACGGGTCATGTCCCAAGCGCTAAACAGTGTAATGAGGACGCTACATAAGCCTCAATTCAGAGGAAAGCTCAAGTGAAAATGAATCGAAAAAGCCTAAAATGTCCAGCGTTGTACCAATGAGGGAAAAGGAAAAGTCGGAAAGGAAGTGAAGAAACGATAGACCGTGATAACATAGTTCTTTACCCAGCAGGCATATGGCGATCAGCGACAGTCCAAACGTCCACAGGTCATGTGCAGGCGTTGTTTGAATCCAGGCCAATCCAAAAGGATGTTATAGACAGGTATGTATCGCGACCATAAATGACCTTGGCTGGCCCACCAAGAGAATAAAAAGGAAAAGTCAGCCACTCTGCGAGACATTAAAACATCCACCCTAAAAGCATTAGAGTGGAGAACACAAAGGCACAAAAGAATGCACTAGAATTTATATACAATGATAAAAGCCACCGTCAAGTATAAAACGTAAAACTAAATTAGCCGACGAGGCGTTGTCAGCTAAAATTAAAGGCAACGAGTCAGCTGAAGAGTACGTCGCAGGGCAGACAAAGAAGGACAGCTCACCAAGATATGGGCCACTGTCAGCCGTGCGCCGTACCGATACTGTGGTTGTTTGGAGAGGGGCAGGGGGATAAGTGAGAGGGGAGGATGGGTGAAAAGAAGGAAGATATTATTTGTTTGATTGGGACTCAAAATCAGCTCAGAATTTGCTCAAACCTCCTGGAAACGATATCCAGTCTGGCCCATGTACCAGGTCCTTAAAAATTGACTACGTAATTGTTCCCACAATCAATGTAAATGAATCTCGTTTAGGTAGAGGAAGAGGGGTGAACGGCGCTCTTTATCCACTAAGTGTGTGTCCGTAATTCTTCACTCTTGGCACCTGCAATCGTAAGATTACAGATCTTCCCGCCTACTCTCCTATCAGATACATACATAACGTCCCACAATCGGCCACAACGTGTCATTTCAACTAGTGCACTCACTTAAGGCTGCCGGTAGTCGGTCAGAGCTAGCGTGACCGACGACCGCTACGGGCTGGCTGGCTGGCTAGCTGGTCCATCAACTCGCTGCCCGTCTATAAATATCCGCTCTCTGCAAAAACAGCGGCGCCTGCCGGTCGGCTACCGTTAATCACACGCCACTTCCAAGAGCCTTCGGCCGTCAAGAACCTTCCACCGTGTTGGCGTCGATCAGTTTTTCGCTAAACAGACCACACTCCATCAGCAGTGTACGGAAGGATACCTCCAGTATCGACGCTGCTGCGTTCCCTTGGCCATAGGCTTACAAGACAATTAATAAGTAGTTCTGCAATATATGTGATCCAGATATCTTCTGACTCAATGTAATGATATTTGTCATGAATAAACTTACTGATGGAAAGGTATGCCTAATACATTAATGGGAAGTCATAGGTATATCAGCAGTTGTTAATAATAAAACTATTATCTTCGATTATCAAGAGCCACATAGAAAGGACGTCGGTTTTTAATTAAGCAGAGGAAAAATCGATTTTAAAAGTGAATGGAGTGTATTGGAGCAGTGTATGAATTTTCATTTTGGATCGGATTCATAAAATCGAAAGACTTTTTTCTTGATTTTCACGAAACCTTAAATAAACCGTGCGTAAGACATTATTGACTGGGAGAACCCACCCGTGATTTGTAGCCGCTTAGTCCAAGGAATTTTTATTTGACTTGCACGTCGATGATGACGAATTTATAATGAGGACAAGACAACGATTAGCCGAGCGATCTAAGGCGCTGCAGTCATGGTCTGTGCGGCTGTTCCCGGCCGAGGTTGAAGTCCTCCCTCGGGCATGGGTGTGTGTGTGTTTGTCCTTAAGTTAATTTAGGTAAAGTAGTGTCTAAGCTTAGGGACTGATGACCTTAGCAGTTATGTCCCAAAAGATTTCACACAAATTTGAACATTTTTTTTTTTTTTTTTTTGACAAGACAACACGCTGTCTCGTGCAGAGAAAAACCGCAACCCAACCGGAACTCAACCAGGGCCACGTGCAGAGAGCAACGCTAACCAAAAGACCAAAAGTTTTTCACGAAATGTAAAATAACCACCATTTGGGATCAGGGTACTAAGGAACGTAAGTGTACGTACGTCAATGTTATCTGTGGCTTCCATTGTACCTCAGCAGACTGCTGGAACATTAGAACTGGAAGAGAAAAGGAGGTTATATATCTTATTCAGAGCATATATGGATGAAGTTTTCATATTCTGAAGATGGGAAAAGGTGAACGAACACACGTCAAAAAACACATCCGAACCAGCTTCTTTTTGCTGATGCCGTCGAACTGTTAGCGTTTAATGCAGACACACCTCAGTGACCAATGGAACTGTTTGAGAGTAAGTTTCAAAGTAAATTTTTTCAGCACAAAAATAATGTACTTCTAAAATAAAATTTTACAAATTTATTCTCAAATTGTATTTATTCTTGACGAGATTTTCTATTTAGGGGAGAAGAAGATGACTACTTGAAGGAAGCACAAGAAACAAACAGTAAGAGTGCCATGGAGCACTTTTGATAAGATAAATGTTTTTCAGTAGTATGTTCCTTATGTCTAAGACAAGGAGCGTTTTCAATCCGATGTATTAGAGTTAACTAAAGACTTTTAATGCGTGCAGTGCAGAAGCATATCTCAAGATGTGTTAGGAGAAACAGGAAAGCATATTGTTGGACGTAATTATGGATAACACGAAAATTAAATGGGTATGATCGAGAGACTAAACCAGTCGAAAAGATGATACATTAATGAAGTTCTATGTAGGACATCAGAGCACCGCGGCGCCGATGTTTCCGGTGATGGACAAATGACACTAGATGACTGAAGACGTATCTATAAACACTGTAGTACATGGAAAATTCCAGGGGTTTCGTCCAGCAATGAATGAATTGACTGAAGCTGGTCCTATTCGAAGTTGATAGTATTGTTAGCATATTGTTAAGTGTAGAATCTGTAGAGGTGCAATGTGTTAACATGAATGTTCCAATTATTTCTCTCTAAAAGAGCGTCGACGTACGTCTAAGCTCTATAAGACTTTCGTAACTGTAAAATAAGTTAATCATCAGGAAAATCCAGAAACTTTTACAAGTTGGTAAGTAATGGTTTTAATCTAAGACATTACGGATTCAAATTACAAAGCTGGTCAAAAAGAAAACAGTTGAAACTTAATGCTGCCACTAATTTCTAGAATCAATAGTTGTTCTAATACTACAGCTCTAAAACATCCATTAAGAAAACTAACTGCTGATAGAATACCAGCAAAATATTTATTAATGTAAGCAAACGTTAAACAAAGAATAACTCAAGTTGTATGATGTAGGGAAACAAAGCGAATTATCTCTTTCTCACAAATGTTCAGAGCATGAATGGTTTTCTTGACTAAGACAACATTGCAAAGAGCTGAATACCAAACTAAGTCAATGGAATTTAGAAATAACACCTTAGAAATAGCCTAAAAAGTTCATATCAGTTTGGCATAGTTCCCATAAAGACGATGTTGTCCAATAATAGTTATTTGGTTTTCTAAAAGAAGTAATTATTTCAGTCGCTGACTGTGATATTTTTGTACATTTATCATGCTTACACTGATTTGTATAACTTCGCAGTTCACAGAGTGCAAATTTAATAGCCGTATATAAGTAGTTGTAATCTATCCTGTCGACCATTTGGTAATACTTTTTAAATATTTTTCAAAATACGTTTCGCTTGAAACTTCTTGACAATTTAAAACTAGGTAACGGGCCGGGACTCGAACCATGAGTTTAACCTTTCGCGGATAAGTGGCGGAAGTGAAGCTATGAGGACGGGTCGTGAGTGTTGCTTGGAAAACTCAGTTGGTAGAGCACTTGCCTGTGAATGGGAAAGGCCCCTTGTTAGAACGGCAGTCGGTCATAAAGTTTCTATCCACCAGCATGTCTCACATCAGCTCACACTCCGTTACAGAGTGAAAAATTCATTCCGATACTTTTCGACTATTCTCTTTCCTGATGTCCCTTTGACGATCTGACAATATTTTTACACTATCTTTCTAGACGTCATCATTACATCTAAAAACTGCTATCTATCGACGCATGAGTAGATTTCTATCTTTACACTGAATAAAAATGAAAAGTAAATGGATTTCTCTAAAGTTGTTGAAAACTTCCAATTCTTCACAATAATTCAGTTACTAACACAAAACTCTCCGGAACTTTTTAATGTTGAATTATCACCTTTATTTTTTATGTGTATAGCTGTACAAGAAACGTTTTCTCCCCTAAAACAAGTACTGTCCGAAATGTCTTTGAACTGGTCAATGGCTTTCGAATAATGTTTCTTATACGACATTATGTGGTCGATAAAGATATTAGTCTATCAGATTTTCAGTAGTCTTGAATGATCTGTAACAGAAGCCCGAACAACAGGAAACTGACGTACTAGGACACGTATCGAAACTATGAAATCTGCATAGATAACGGCTTGTCACTAGCCGAAATCTAGATTAGCTTTAATAAAGTCTCAAAGGAAAGGACGAGTGATTGCTGTGCTCCATCATTTTGAAAGTCATATCGCAGTCGTTGAGCGCGTTTCACGTTCCTAATGAAAGGTAACTTGATGGATATTTGTCTATGTTTTACTAATGGTTTCCATCCAATTGTGACATTCAGTTTGTAGTAAATAATACTAAGGAAGACGAGGGCTCAGAAATAAATTCCGTTTCCCACACAGGGGGGTAAATCATATGTGGTTTGACATTGCAGTGTTATGCCAAAGATGTCCTTAACTTTTTTGCTAAGTTACATCTAAAACGGATTTCGGTATGACAATATATATAGACCGAACAGAAAAATTCCTTCATAATTCTTGAAATACCAGGAACAGAATTCCTGCTGTACCACGAACGGGTCAATGTGTTCTAGGCTTAGCAGCTATGATTACTAATCAAAACGTTCCGTATCCCAAGTAGGCTCAAAGTTACTGCGCAAATTTTGTAAAAAAGGATATCAGCAATGGTGGCCGAAAACATCCAGAGTCACCCTCGATACGCCAACAGCCTTTTCGAGGGCTTTGTAGAACAGAAGTTCTCTGATTAAGGTCCCAGATGCATTGATAATAAGACCTGATGCTCCATTTTTGCCAGAAGCATTTTTGCCTCATGCATTGTCTCACTATGGACTGAAGTTTAGACTTTGCGCAGAAAATCAAACAGGTTCGAGCATTGAGGCATCGGTACCTGTGTTAAAGAATTTCCTACCATTGGAGTTTTACTTCATTTATAAACTTGATATCCTGTAGAAGACTAGTGTTCAGCTTCCAGTATCCGAAAGTATACGAGGTCACTGAAGTTGAGGATTTATGAAAGAGTTGTAGCCGAGTGGTCAGGAAAACTGACTGACGCTATGACATAGCTTGTACATACGGTTGCAGGATGGGAGAAACATGTCTTTTATGCAATCTCCTTGCTACACAGTGAGACTGGTAAGTAAATGCTACGCGGTGAAGCCTGGTGTTCCTACTTTGTGACAATGATTGAAATATAGTCTCTGATCCATAGCGTGGAGGTTGCAGTTAAGCTCTCCAGCAAACATTATCCGACCGTCGTTGATGCCTATGAGACTGAGTACCTCTTCTTTTAAAACTACAATGAAAACTCGTGTCTTTTGGCTGGCCCTGACGAGGAATAGAAGTTTATTACGTTTTCCATTGGCGATAAATGATATGCCTTGACCTTGAAGAAAACGCTTTATATCAATGAGGAGAATATAGTCACGCATGATGACTGCGGTTCCAGTAGAATCTTCAAGTCACGTTAAAAACGGCAGAATAATCCGTAACAATAAAATGTTTAGTGGTGCCCTCCTGAAGGAGAGCAATATCCACTGCGGTTCCGTATTGCAGATCCGTAAGAAAGCTTAATATTTATTGTAGTGATGTTATACACTGAGACGAAAAAAATGATTCGGTAGAGATGTACACGTATACAGATGGCGATATTATCTCGCACACGAGGTATAAAAGGGCAGTACACTGGTGCAGCTATCAAAAGTACTGAGGTGATTCGTGTGGAAGGGTTTCCAACATGAAGGCAGATGGGTAGCTGGAACGAGACGAGTGGGACATTCCATTTGGGAAACCATGAGGCTGGCTGGCTCTGAGCACTATGGGACTTAACATCTATGGTCATCAGTCCCCTAAAACCCTGAGGCAGCACTGTTTGCGTTGATTTCTCAGTGATAACAGGCAACTAATTCTGGATGAAGTAAGCGCAGTAATCAATGTGGGACGTCGATGGGCGTATCCGGTAGGACACGGCGAAATTTGGCGTTAATTGGCTATGGCAGCAGACGATCGACGCGAATGCCTTTGCTAACAGCACAACATCACAAACAGAGCCTCTCCTGGGCTCATGACGATATAGTTTGGACGTTAGACGACTGGAAAACCGTGCCCTCGTCAGGTGGATCCCAATCTCATTTGGTAAGAGCTAATGCTAGGGTCCGAGTGTGGTGCAGGCTCTACGAAGCCATGGACCCAACTTGTCCGAAAGACACTGTGCAAGCTGGTGGTGGATTCATATTGGTGTGGGCTGTGTCGACATGGAGTGGACTGGATCATCTGGCCAAACTGAAGCGATCACTGACTGAAAATGAATTTTTTTCCAGCTGCTTGGAGACTATTAGTAGCCAATAGTGGACTTTATGTTCCCAAACACGTCACTGTGCCACGATTGTATGCGATTGGTTTGAAGATATTCTGAATAATGCGAGTGAATGATTTGGCCACCCAGCTCGCCCAACATGAATCCCGTCAGACATGTATAGAACATAATCGAGATGTCAGTTCTTGCACAAAATCCTGCATCGGCAACACTTTCGAATTTATAACTGCTATAGAGGTAGTACGCTTCAATATTTCTGCTCCGCGCGGGATTAGCCGAGCGGTCTGAGGCGCTGCAGTCATGGACTGTGCGGCTGGTCCCAGCGGAGGATCGAGTCCCCCCTCGGGCATGGGTGTGTGTGTGTTTGTCCCTAGGATAATTTAGGTTAAGTAGTGTATAAGCTTAAGGACTGATGACCTTAGCAGTTAATTCCAATAAGATTTAAAAAATATATATATTTCTGCACGGGACTTTCAACAACTCGTTTCCATGCCGCGACGAGCTGCTGTGGTACGCTGGGCATGTCTTTAATCATCTCACTTTAAGTAGCGCCAGTAGGTACGTCAGATGTACATTCTGAAGAAATTTCAGATCTATTAATGAACGTGCCCATTTTCAGTTTAGTAAGATTTAGCTGTTAAGCCTTCTGCTGCGCCACAGAATGCGCTACGTAAATTGTTTTCTTACCGGGTGACAGATGTACAGCGTCTCCCTTCTTTTGGTGTATGATGTTCTTGTTACACCACTGTTTATAATGCGTTTCGTCGTCGGAACGCCTAAGATAGCCTATAACAGAAGATACAACTTTGTCTTTATTTACAACCAGAGTTGCAGTGTTCGTTTCGCCAGCTATTTAAAAGCGTGAAACACTGAGAGGAGGAGATGTTTCTACATCAAAGGAGTCTTCGGGAGCCGTGGGGTGTTTCTCGTTCCCCGACTTGTGATGCCGCCTCTTCCGTGGCAATATCTTCCTCCGACTCACGAGTGCGGTCCTCGTAAGAGGGATTGCGGCTGACGGCTAAAGCTGTAGAGCGACTACAATGATGTGCATGTCAGTGGGCGTTCCGTCCGAGTCAACGAAGACAATAGCGCGAGAGCACGGCGGCGCGGCCGTTTGTCTGCTGGGGCAGCGGCTGCCTCGCTTCGTGTGGAACTTGTGCCGACTTAGGCTTATGATAATTAGCACGTAAGTACACGGTCGATCCGCGAAAAGGGCAGGTGGGAACTGCTGACTGTACGACACGAATGTACGTAGGTCACGAATAGCCAGATACGAAGGGTCTTCAGGTCAATGCGAACATTCCTAAAATCACTGTTAGCATTGTAAAGCCTCTGCCGGTAACGAAAAATTCAATACCAACGAAGACTTGAGCGACATAAACGAAAGTTGGTGGGCGTATTTCTACATCTGAAGATGAAATGTGGTAAAATTTCGTGGCCGTCGCTTGAGAGGGGCGCTAGTGGCGCCACAATGATGATGCAAATCAGGTTTTCTTGAAATACAAGTTTTCACGGACGTGAGTTACTTTTTAGATTCGACGCGATGAGCTGATGTTACTCAAGCTTGTCTTTAAGGCGACAAAGACGCCAGTATCAGCACTTTGCTGAAGATGAACCGGGGAGTGTAATAGGGCTACGAGAAGTTGGATGTTCCTTCTGCGATATTGCTGAAGTACTGAACGGAATATAGCCACTGTACATAACTGCTGGCAGCGGTGGTCACGAGAATATATGGTAACGAGAGGACCGGGCTGCGGACGACGACTTGCCACTACTGACAGGGAAGACTATCGTGTTCGACGTTGGCTCTGGCACATCGAAGTGCATGTTCAGCAGCAATTTGAACATCAGTTGGCACCACAGTGGCGCAACTAACTATTACAAATCGATTACCTTAAGTACAGATCAAGCCACCGGACCTGTAGTGTCCTTCGGTTAGTTAGGTTTAAGTAGTTCTAAGTTCTAGGGGACTGATGACTTCAGATGTTATGTCCCATAGTGCTCAGAGCCATTTGTTCTAGGGGACTGATGACTTCAGATGTTATGTCCCATAGTGCTCAGAGCCATTTGAACCATTTGACCTCTAATGGCCATTTCACTGACCCCAAACCACCGCCATTTGGGAGTTCCCTGCTGTCAGGTGAGAGCTCACTGGAGGGAAGGTTGAAGGTCTGTTGTTACAGACAGTGCTATAGGTCTTCTCAACTTACTCATAATGGTATCTCTGCATGTGATATTGAGACTAGAAATATACATGCTTCGTATGTTTTCTGATGAAAGCTGGTACTGCCTCGGTGCCAGTGGTGGCAGCGTGTTGGTTAGAAGGAGGCTAGCCGAGGGCCTGTAACCAACCTGTCTGCGTGAGACACCTGGAGTTATGGTGTAAGGTGCGATTTCGTGCGACAGCAGGAGCGCTTCCGTGGTTATCCCACGCACTTCTGTCTGCTAATTTGTACATCAGTCTTCTGGTTCGACCTGTTGTGCTGCCATTCATGAACAGCATTCCAGGAGATACTTTCCAACAGGATAACGCTCGTCCACCTCCCGCTGTTGTAACCCCAACATGCTCTACAGACTGTCGACATGTTGTCTTCACCTGCTCAATCACCGTATCTCTCTCTCCAATCGAGCACTTATGGGACTTCATCGGATGACAACTCTAGCGTCATTCCCAAATGGCAGTAACCGTTTCCGTATTAACCGACCAAGTGCAGCAGGCTTGGAATTCCGTCGCACCAATAACCAGCTGGAACCTGTGCAACGCAATTTGTGCATGTTTGCATGCTTGCACTCATTATTCTTGTGGTTACTTCGGTTATCAATGTACTAGCATTTAATAGGTTTGTTTATAAATAACTCATCTGCTACCAGTGACGATTTTTTAAATTTTGTTTTTCGCACAACGCTTTTCGGGAAATGATTCCCATTTTAAAGTGAGTTTTTTGTGTTTGTTATGCGATTTCTATGTGATGTTGTCTATATGCGAGAGTCTGCTTCATTTCGTTGACTTTAGTGCAATATATAAGAAAACACGCGATTTTTAGTTGGTTTTCGATCTCTTTGTGAAGTTAGTGGCGAAATTTATAAGAATTTGTACTTACAGTTCCCTTATGGTCCATTTGTGCAGAATCTCACACACAACTTGTACACTTCTAAACATCGAAAACATTTTACATAAACAAAACAGTTACACAGATGGTCCTACAAGAAGTCAACAGAGATGACAGTATAGTTCTTCTACAGAGTATGATATGCTTTTATACAGAGGCTATTTAGTTAACAATATTGATTTTAATTTCCTTATATCTATTTTACGACTGTGCTTCTTTCTTTGTGTTACTATTTTTATTTAAGTATGCTATCGAAACATCTGAAGAAATTCACAGATTCACTTTAAAGTTTTTCGTTTAATATTTTATCTTCTTTTATCTGTAATGTGAATATATTTCCAGTTCTTCTAGCAAATCCATTTTATGTCCTTTAATTAGTCGATGGAGTACTTTGACATTTTGTCTCTTCTACTTGACGTGTCTTACGGTAACTAGCAATCTGTCATTTCGTACATTGTTGATATTCCTACCTGGAATTTCCATTGTTTGCTTACTAAAGTAAAAACGTAATGTCGTGGCGTTGAATGGCCATGATGCTTTCCAGCGAAATCCAGCTCTAGACGTTCCTGTGCACAATCCCAAAAATCGTCGGCGTAGTTCCTGGAGAACCATGACGAAAAAAATGTTGACGAGCTACACGGCGGACTCGTTGGACGTATGGACGCGATAGTGGAGGTGATGTCTCTCTGTTTACAAAGAGAACTCCCATATTCTTGGCTGACTATAGCTGGCTCCAACTCTGCTGACGTATGGCTTAGGGAGCTGCCTCGTGTGCTGACGTCTGAGACCTCCAGGATGCTTCCACCACTCTCATTTACTATGAGTCGACGTCATATGCAGTATCCTGTGGCTCCCCCATCACCGTACAACTCGCGTGTCCGCTACCAGACTTTAACAGTACAAGCTGACAGATTGTCATTGCTGTGGAAGCACGTAAGCCCTTTGAGACTATCACTGAGGAAGTGGTGTGTGCTCGATATGCCAAGTACTATCAGTCACACGCGTTTGTGGTTTGTGGACAGCACGGAACAGTCGGTCTAGAAAGGTAAACATACACTGCCAGTTCTAGTTGAGTAGTCAGCATGGTTGATTAAGCTTCACCGTCCGTGAAGACCATGTGGACAAGATGTCATTTAGTTTGAGTGGTCCAATAAACGCTTGCTTCTTTGTGCGACCCTTCTTTATCCACCGGTTCCACATACATCACGATGCTAATCAGAAGTTTACGAAATCATAATTAAATTTCACAGAAAGCGATGATTCTGCCCTGTTCGAATCCTCACTGATATTAATATAAAGGTCATCGATACTTTTCAAATGCACTAACACTTCATTGTTCTCACAACGTTTGATGGCTCTTCATTGACTGAGACTGACTTTGCAATCGCAACACGTGGTGTGACATAACGTGTCCTTTGTGAATCTGCAGTCTTGATGAGTACAGCTTGTCCGTTGTTCCCCATAGGATCGTTGTTTGGCTTCACTGCTTCTGGCTGATGGAATATTCCAAAATGCTGCTATAGTTTATTCGCCTTCGTTATTTCCTGAAAAAAATACAAGATCTGGAAGATGCACTCTGGGAATTGAGAAACGTTCCTCTGCCATCATTTACAGTGAATTAGGCTAGGGCTGCAGTTCATGCTATCTGACGTGTCTCTGATGCTAAGTGAGTCTGAACCTTCAATGCGAATCGAGCATTGTCTTGCTCTGGTCGTTCTAATTATGTTTTGATAATCACTATAGAAAAAAATTAATCGTCATATCCACTGAAAATATAAAAAAACCACTCGATACTCAGTGAAGAAATTTGCAATACAACGTACGAACTGATGATCATATTATATCCGTTTAGTAATATATAAAACTGCCTTCCGTGTTCTTCAAATGGTTCAAAGGGCTCTGAGCACTATGGGACTTAACTACTGAGGTCATCAGTCCCCTAGAACTTAGAACTACTTAAACCTAACTAACCTAAGGACAACACACACATCCATGCCCGAGGCAGGATTCGAACCTGCGACCGTAGCGGTCACGCGGTTCCAACCCGTGTTCTTCAGTTCAGGTATTTTAACCAGAACTAATTCTACTTTCTATTTGGTTTGAAAGGAACCAAAAGTGCGCATTCAGTTAACCAAATTTCTTTTCGTACTAGTGGCTACTGTAGACTCCGGCGCGAGCCCCCTGTGTCCAGGAGGCGGGAATGGGGAGGGGGGAAGGGGGAGGGGGGGAGGGGGAAGGGGGGAGGTTGTTCAGACTGGTGATTGGCCTGGCTTCCCGAAGTACTCCTAAATGGATTTTGTTAGGGGCCTGCTACGTTGGTGTAAGGCAGGTGGATTCCAAGACCAGCTGGAGACATGTACTGAATAGTCCTCGCAGGAAGCAGCGTATTTCGGACAAGCTGCGTTAGCCAAAGCCGGAACAGGCCAATGAAAGTAGCTGCATTGTGCGCTGAAGGCTGAATGGCTAGAAGGTCTAAACGTTGAAACAGTTTCCTGGAGAAGTTTGAGGGGTTAGTCGACAGTCCTCACAGGGTCAACTAGAAAAGCCTTGGCCCCCGAGACGGAGGGGACGATTCGGAAAGAACAACTGATGTCAGTAGTCAGTGGTCCCTGGAGGTAAACCTAGTTATTTTTCAACTGCGGCAAGCCTGCGAAAAGTGTAAAGTGCCTTGCTGTGTAAGGTCGTGACATTCTGCTGGAGACGTAATGAGGGCGTGTGGCGAGGTAGTGAACGAAACGAAGCATGGTAGCAATAAGCCCCTAAAATGAGGTCGCGATGCCAGTAGCTAGCTGGAGGTTGTAGTAACCTTCCTCAGTTTGCTATCGTATATTATGATATGAAATTTTGAAATAAGTAAGATATGTTCTCAAATTATTAGTATTATTCAAATAGTACACCAATACGACAGGATAGGGAGAGTGCTAATGCGCGGCTTTCTGGACTGAGGTAGGCGCGCCGGCCCCGGATCTAATACGACCGGCGAATTGACGAAGAGGGCTAGTGTGCCAGCCAGCCTGGATGTGGTTTTTAGGCGGTTTTTCACATCCCACTAGGTGATAACTGGGCTGGTCCCCACGTCCCGTTGCAGTTACAGGACTCCCAGACATTTGAAAACGTTCACACCATTTCATGGCTTACACTAGACACAGACAGCTGGGGTACACTAATTACGTCCCAGGGGGTATGGGGTAGCGGCAGGAAGGGCATCCAGCCACCCTTTGACAATAACATCCATAGTAACAAGACCGTCCCAGCGTTGGAGCTGGAGAAAGGCCACGAAAATGAGGATGATTCAAATAGTAAACCTGAGTCGTGTAAACCATAAGACAGCAGTCGCCACACTATTTTGCTCAGCAACCAATACTGAGGTTGTGGGAAGGCACCTAAGGCTACATATATGCCAATATTATTATTGACTGGTTACCTCCGTCTATTACTATGTTATGAACCCCCAATAGAGTGTTCTGTTTCACATTGCTGCCACTCTCTGTGACCCCAAAGTTGTGACACTGTAGTTATCTGACGAAGTGTTGTTGTGATGTTTGTGAGCGCAGATGATTAATTCATTGACAACAATAATTGTACTTATACTTAAACGCATTATGATATATGAAACACGATAGCAAAAGTTTATTATATGTTTTTCATATAATTTTTGTTCCAGACACTGTGTTGTATTACAACAGCCTAAATTTAGTTTTATATTCTTTGCTACAAGCATATACTGGATATGAAGATTACCGTCTCCATAATGCGCTTACCTGAATCCCATGTGACTTGCATCTGGAATTTAAACCATAGCAGCTGATCGGTATGAGCCGCGCGCACGACCTCGGTTTTTCAGCTCTGGAAGACAAGCTAATAAACATTCTCCCTCTCACATCTTCCGATCTCGTAGTGAAAGCTCTGCTTGCCTCATCTGCCCCTGATGGACACAGCCAAATTTATTATTCTCTAGGCTGAATTCATCAAAATCAGTTAAAGTCAAGCTATGAAAGGTGTGTCGGTCGGCGTGATAAACTAGTACAGTCCACGACCCGTGAATAGCCAGATTTCATTCATGCACTATTTGGGAATTAGGGCACTTAGTAACTTGATACGAACTTTACACACAATTTCAAACCTTTAAGAAATTTTTTCTCACTGATAGTACCCTCAAAATCATGGTAAGAAAGAAGTTATGTTTTCGTTGTTCATACAGAAAACTGCCGCTTCAGGCATGACGTTTTAATTTATTACTTCTTTAGCACTAGCTATATTCGTGACATAACTTTCAGATAATTTTCCCATATAACATTACATTTGCAGGAAAAATTGTAACAATGTACGTTAAATAGTTCAGGAGATACGACGTTAGCAGTGCGATGCGTGAAGAATTGTCGCATCGTGAATGGCACTTAAGTTTATTAGATCCGTGCTACTGACTCCATTCGCAACAGATTTCGCAGACAGTATCAATAAATGCCGCTGAATGTACAATCAAATGGTTTAAATGGCTCTGAGCACTATGGGACTTAACATCTGACGTCACCAGTCCCATCGAACTGAGAACTACGTAAACCTAACCAACCTATGGACATCACACACATCTATGAACGAGGTAGGATTCGAACCTGCGACCGCAGCAGTCGTGTGGTTCCTGACTGAAGTGCCTAGAACCGCTCGGCCACCGCGGCCGGCAATGTACAATCAAAACTTTATCATTTTTCATGGCAGAACCACTAATCTGTGAAAACGAAACTGCAGGGAGAAATTCGCTAGAGATGCAGTTGAAACATGTGTACAGATATATGCGAAATATATGTGAAATGCTCGTATGCGACCGAAGATGAAGTTAAAAGACCTCCTAAAACAGAGGATCGATTTCAGTCAAACGTTGTACACATATTACTTTCTACATACAAAGAAATAATTTGTGGATAAGAATCAGCGACCTAGAATAGGGGTGAGGGAGAGAACATGGAGAAAGAAAGGATAAGGATGAGATGTACAGAGAGAGAGAGGTGGAAGGAGAATGGACAGGTTAAGGGAGGAGGACATGCCAAGAGAGATGGGGATGAAGAAATATACAGGGAATTGGGAAGGAGAGTATGGACCGGGAAATAGGGAGGAGAAGATTGGTAGAGAGTGAGGGAGGGGTAGATGAAGGTAGTGCGGAGACAGAGGTGGCAGGGGCAGGTGGACTCAAAGAGTGGTGAAGGAGATGGAGAGAGAGGAAAGGAGCAGACGGACAGAGAGAATGGGGAGGAGCAAATGGGTAGATAGACCGGAGGAGGAGATAGAGGGCGTTGGTGGATGTGGACACAGATAGGGTAGAAGGAGATGGACAGAGAGGTGATGGAAAGAGAGAGGGGGAAGGAGAAGATGAATTAATAGACCTGGAATAAATATACAGCCGGGAACGCCGTGTACTCTGCTAGTATTATTAAAATACCGGTATGCGCCTGAGAACTGCAGGCCGCACAGGTATTTGATTTGGGCTGCATGTGTCCCGCCTGGCCGCAATTTGCAGATCACTAGTCTCAGGTATCGGGCTATGACAATGTATTCCTACACACTGAATTAACGAACTACATGGTTTAATTTGTTTATAGTCAAAACAGTGTAATGTGCAGCCTTGACATTAGTTCGTAACTACATGCAGAACCCAAATACGAGTAGATAATATGCTAGCAACCAAACGGGACAGCAATTCCCACATCATTTCCTCAACTTAACATTCTCGAAGTTAATATAATAATGCACAATAGACCGCTCGCCACATAAGCAACACTTATTCGAGTATAGCTGGTCAGATGTACGGACAACATGAGAGTCACTAAAAATTAAAGCAACATAGTATTCAAACCTCACGCATCAGTTATCTGAATCGTAAATCACAGATTAGTCATGTCCACATGTTTGAGCGTAGAACAAAATTAATAACTGTGACATGCAGTACAACAGTTTGTACAGCGAATATATTTAGTGACTCACGTGCACAACAGCTCTATCTAAACTAGCGAACAAGCCAATACTGTGTAGAAAATTCACTACCAAGACTGGTGAGTAAAATACAATGAGTACAATTCAGATTTTAGTATGTGTTAACTGAGAACTTAGAACGGATGTTCCACTGCAGTCGAACAGCTTATACTTCAAAACAAATACAGTACCTACTACTGCAGCACTCAATTATTCCGTTGTAGCTGGGTATCGTTTGGGAATTCGAGTCTCGGTCCGGCACACTGTTTTATTCCGTCACGAAGTTTCATATCAGTGTACACCCTGCTGCAGAGTGAAATTTCATTTACAATACATTCTACATAACTTTGTTGCACTGAGAAGGTTTCGTATTAGTGAAAGTGCAGAAGCGTAATCAAGTTCTTTCTTTTCACACACGTTAATATGTATAATAAAAAAATCTACAAAAGGCTATGAGAGAGGTCATTTGATCGTTGATCACAACTTCAATGTTGGCGCTTTAAGAAATTGTGAAATTAATTCATCTTCTATGGAGAACGTCATAATTATGTCTCTTTAAATAGCGATCCAGAGATGCGGTTAGTCTATCTTCATGTTACTGCTTGTTATTCATCCAAACCACCTTCATAAACAACTTAGAGAGCATTTACAGGGGAGGACGAAATTGTGGAAACAACAAAAACGTGACATTATCTTGTATAACTCGGAGTAGGAAACCAGCGGGGGTTCAAAACGTTTCCAATCGTTCAAAAATCAAATGGCTCTGAGCACTATGGGACTCAACATCTGAGGTCATCAGTCCCCTATAACTTAGAACTACTTAAACCTAACTAACCTAAGGACATCACACACATCCATACCCGAGGCAGGATTCGAACCTGCGACCGTTGCGGTCGCGCGGTTCCAGACTGAAGCGCCTAGAACCGTTCGGCCACACAGGCCAGCCCTCTCGAAGTCTTTCACATGCATCGAACTGCCAACTTTGACAAAGTGACCCATCGGTTAATACAAACTAGATTCTTTCAAAGTTCTCTCTCTTATTGCACGTTTTTAAAATGTTACCTCTATTCACGGATCTACAAGCACATCAGAAAATTAACAGACTGAAGACACGAAAGTGTACATACATTAATATATCACATTGATTTGAATGTGTGATACTGCTGAATCGATAAGATCAATAATATATAGTGCCGTCTGGCAATGGAAACCGTCTTTAGTGTACTAGTTACTCTACATGTCTCACAGACGCTACAGGTGTTTAGTTTCTGTTATTAGATCTTCCGGAACTCGAACACGCATCCGCTCGTTGACTCCTTCATGATCTATTGCCTTGGCAACAGATTGGGAGAGTCTGTACACTCTTATGAATGAGATGCGATTCCTAGTTATGGTAAGCATATATACCGCGGATTGGTCAATGTTTAATTGGAGTCCATAAATTCCATTTGAAACTATGGAAAGTTGATACGCGGTACCTTTGTTTGTCTTTTGACCCACTGGCTTAGATCTGTGAGCCGCGCACGGCTCGCGTTTATCCTATTTATTGTTTGTCATCTTCTATTACGGTACTGCCGCCTCGTTTTCTTATTCCATTTACTGGCGCCACTAAGTTCGTGCTTTACTTGCCCGTGAGCGGCAGCAGCAGCGCGTATCGATAAGTGCACTGTCGTACCATCTCTGGAGCGACCGATAGTATTTCCGGGTCGTCGTGTGTCTGGCAGTCAGTTCGTGAAAGACCAGCAGTGCAGTCGGGACGCAGCAGCAGTGAAGTCGGGGACGGAGCGCCGGTGAGGCGCCGACAGCCAGTGCTCGCCGACCGCTGGCGACACACATTCACTGTCCGACGGAGGGAGATTGGAGTAGGACGACCGTTAGTTGGTCGTTTGGTTGGTCCTTTCACCGTTTCCAGGCATGTATGTTTGGTCGGTTGGCATGGAGCAGCGAGGAAATTGCAGCGGCGAATGATTTGGCCCTGGCCCGCTGGCAGCCTCTATGCGGTGTCGGAGTTTGTGGTGCTGGTCCCATTGCTACGAGGTTCGTGGCTCACCGATCCTGGACATGAGAGTTGAGTTTTGAATTAATCTACCAGCAAATCAAGACCGTTCACATTGTGTCGTTTGGAGTTCGTTGTCGGCTGTAGGGATACTCCCGCGAGCAACAACGTGTGTTTTTAAGTTGGCAAATTTTAGCTATCATCCGGTGTAGTTGAACTGTACGTGGTTATCTGAACTGAAGTGCACCAGCGGTATCTTCTTCTTTGTAGACGTTAACGTTCTAGTTACCTGCCGGGGCCGTTGACGTACATTCAGGCAGTGTATTTCCCTCATCGTGTTGTCGCTGTCCAGCACGGTGTGAAGTTTGACAGCTCAATGTATAATTGGTTGAGGGCGCCATTACCTTCTACGTTGTTCCATTGAACTCCCTGTTCTGTGCTTGTCGGGTGAAGCACAGTTTAGCTTCTCGGTGGAACCGTTGACTGTCTCTCGGTTGGGTTGTCGTCGGATCGACAATGGTTGGCCCGACTGCCTGTCTCACCTAAGCGAGCGTTAGTGTTTGAATTCCAGGGCGACCCTCGGAACTTCTGAGCGCCCTTGGGTGTACTGCCTTTTCTTGTTTGTTCTTCTTGTTTATACTTGTATGGCTTCTACCCAATTTTTAGATTAAGGATGTTTTGCCATTAAGGTGTCAGGTGGTTTGGGCCTTCAGCCTAATTGAAGAACTGTTTTACGTAAAGCCTTCGGCATTTTTTAAAATTAATGTTATTGAGTCTTAAGTGTTGGGCCTTCAGCCGATATTGAATTTAAGTTACTTTGCTCTTTAAGAGTCAGATCCTTTGGGCCGTGAGTCTAATTAAGGAACAGTTTCCAGATAAGGCTTTGCCTTTTAAATTTCTGATTTTGGTTGAGCTTTAAGTCATTGGCTTTCAGCCATTTTTAAATTAAAGTGGTCTTTCCCTTAAGGCATGAGATTGTACGGCGTTAATTAAGTTCCAAAACTAAAGCTGTGCCTGTAAAAAAAAAATCTCGACTCTTGTAATGTTTGATCAAATAAAAGGTTGTATGTTCGACTGTAAATGACAGACGCTTATTTTGGCCTCTTTACACAACTTAAACTACCTGTCCCGTCCTGCGGGTTTAGCGGGGTGACTCAATCTGTATACCTTTTTCATTGTCGTGGAGATGGAGGAGTAACTAGGTGTTCGACGGAAGTTATGAGCGAAGTGTTAGCTGTATACTTTTTCCATTCCTGTAGTATGTTCTCTGAAACTTTCTAAAGAGTGATAGAGGCTGTTTATACTGCTTTAGTCCTCTACTGCTGGTCAAAGAGTGGGCGGCGAACCTTACGTAGACCGAGTTAATGGTGTAGCAGTCCAAAGGACTAATCCGGGTGAGCCAACATGCGTTTCCCAGTTAATTCGCGGAGCAATACGACTCGTAATTTGTCTCGAGCGCTGCTCATTGCTGGAGTGAGCGAATTCTGGTCACTGCTGCGAATGGGACTTCATTCTGCTTTGGTAGCTCCGAGCATGGACGAGAGGAGCGTTTCAGACTGGGTAAGCAATGACGGAAAGCTGGGAAATTTACATTTGCTTGACGTCTCGTCATCGCTAGAGGAAAGCGAATGTCGTTGAATAGAGGCAGGCCAAGAAATCGATTGTGGCTTCAGAGATGAATATTTCACTCGACGTTCCTCAGGGAAGCCAAGTAGAGGTCATTATGGATTGGTGAACGGGACCTGTAACGCAGATCGTCCAGAACAGAATGCCACATCGGTTATTTCAAACAGAATCCATGACACTCTTTTGCAGCGGTAGAACTGAATAGGAGATCTTGGGCTTAGTTTACCTTATTTACCCTCTGCATTATTCTTACAATCATGGCCATACATGAAACCAAGCTAACAGGCGCAGTGTTTGAGCTGCTTCACTCTCTTTATTGAGAACTCTGTGTGTAATTAACCCTTAAGTAAAGCCGCTATTGTGACTGGCGTTAATAACTTCGTGGAGTAGTTTTCGATCCCAAAAACAAATATCTGTAAAGCATCAGTAAAAGAAAGGCTTCCATTTGTGAAAAATCCACCTTTATTAAAAAATAAAACATAATATTAACAACAATTAAGGCTCTTTCATTATTATTGGCGTCTTAAAGAGAGTTGTTGGAATTAACTTGAAAAAACGAGAAAATGTACCTCAACAATGTTCATAAAGATGTTCTGAGATCAAAGTAAAGTAAAAGGAAAAAAATAAACAATGGCTTTCAATAACAAAATGGCAGTAGGTATAGGAACGAATCAACGAAGCAGTTATTTTCGTTCATTAGTCAAGACAGTTTTTTCTCAATGTAATGCATTACAAATATAGTGTTGCCATTGAGAGTATGTTTGCTGGACATATGTAGCCTCGTGATACGGTTGATTTTTTTTGGCTGACTCGGTACTGCTTGGACTTTCACTGCAGATTCGTCAGTCGTGTTCTCATTTTTGAAACATTTGCAAAGAGCCTGGTCTGCTCCAATCTGCGAGTCTCTAGAAAAATTCCTGGAATTTATTTTTCTTTATTTGATATTTGATCAATGCCATACCGAAGTGTTTTAGAAAAACTCGATGCACCTTCTTGCTGTTCTCATTTATAACGCTTTTTGCATAAAAATAGTCAGACAGGCATGCTATTTCTTGCTTTTCTTCGCAAAGATTCTCATTTTATGCCTCTTCATCATACTCTATTTCACTTCCAGTTCATGATCAGCTGTTTCTGTTTCACTGCACCTAAACTGGGCTATAACTTAAAAAGAAGCTGGTGTAGCCAATGATTCATACATTTACTCTGGCTAACAATAGTTTCGAAATTTGATCTTCGCTCTAAGGTCGATAAAAAAAATTTCTTATGTCAAACAAGCAAAGTAATATTTATAATTTTTTGGTAGATTTCAAACCGAACTGGTACATAGGCCTAGCTATTAGAATAATAGTAACTGCTTAATACGCATTTGTACAATGTAAAATCACAACCAGTACTAAGATTACACGAAAGCAAAGTGGCAACATGGCAATAGGAACGGAACTGTAGACAAAAGACAGACGCATGGAGTAATAAATAGCCCTACGAATGTAGTTAAGGGTTAATGTCAGACAGTCACATTATTGATGGATAAAGCATGGAGTGTCACCCGTGGAGAGTGAAATGAGACATCATGACGGCGGAACATTTTTTCATTCCCTCCCCTGCCCGCAGTACATCAGGAACATCTTGGTAGAGGCGTCCAGTTGCCAGAACAGTAGACAGAATGCATTGTTGACAACGCAAAGAGAGTTACTGAGTGTCTCGGGTGTCACTGTCAGCACGTGTGTCCGGCTGCTACAGTGAAGACCCCTCCATAGCGCAGCTGACGATTCTGCAGCGGCGGCCGTGACTTCCGTCCAGCGACTGGGCGGCTCCGTGCTCCGGTGGCGGCTGCTTTCGTGACCCACGGCAGGCTGACCTGTGACATGGTGAAACAGCCGAACCAGTACTGCATTCCAGGAGTAGCTCCGGGTTTCACAGGCTCGTGGTGTAGGCTGTGATACCTACACGAGAATGTTTCAGTACACGAATGTCTGAGTACGTACACGCTACAGCCTATGTTCGCTTATGGCTTAAGGATACTCTAAACACTTCTTTGGTGGATAGTGCGGGAAGGCTTTCCTCCTTCTGCTATCGTATTGCAGCGTCAGCTGTTGCTACACCACGCCCAGCTGGCTCTGCCTCACAACGACTGTCAGATGTGTTTTCCTTTGCAACACGTAACACTCTTGTACGCCTGTGGCTGGCTCTTTTGCAACTCACTTCCGCTCTGGCGTTCTTTTTCACGGAATAGGGTCGATACGCTACATTGCTCTCCTTTTCATGAAGACCCAGTCCCTTGGTTAAACAAAAGTATATTATGCCTTACACTGGACTACCTGGCCACCGACCCCACTGGCCTTGCTTCGCCTCTTAAGAATTATTGTAAGAATTGGTTTTCTTAACCCTATCACTTACACATTTCTTCAGAGCCCCTTTCCCTGCTGCTTTTAACGCTCAGCTTACCCAGTCTACTGGAATCTGAACGACAGCTTTGTCTGAAATCACTCTTGTGCCTTCGTCTCCCACGTACCAGAATAAGGACTACACTCAGCAGAATAAGTGCTGCTTGTGGTGGTTAGTATGACAGTCTCAATGTTGTCTCTTTGTAAGACTCATTTTCCCGATATAAATTTACAGGCACCAACAAGGTAACCTGGTAGACTCGTCCCTCCTGCTGGTTCACAAGCGTGTTTATAGACTGCTTTAATTCCAGCACATTTTTTTTTGGTCATCAGCCTACTCACTGGTTTGATGCGGCCCGCCACGAATTCTTTTCCTCTGCTAACCTCTTCATCTCAGAGTAGCACTTGCAACCTACGTCCTCTATTATTTGCTTGAGTATTCCAATCTCTGTCTTCCTCTACGAAAATGGTTCAAATGGCTCTGAGCACCATGGGACTCAACTGCTGAGGTCATTAGTCCCCTAGAACTTAGAACTCGTTAAAACTAACTAACCTAAGGACATCATACACATCCATGCCCGAGGCAGGATTCGAACCTGCGTCCGTAGAGGTCTCGCGGTTCCAGACTGCAGCGCCAGAACCGAGCGACCACTTCGGCCGGCCCTTCCTCTACAGTTTTTGCCCTCTACAGCCCCCTGTAGTACCATGGAAGTCATTCCCTCATGTCTTAGCAGATGTCCTACCATCTTGTCCCTTCTCCTTATCAGTGTTTTCCATATATTCCTTTCCTCTCCGAATCTGCGTAGAACCTCCTCATTCCTTACCTTATCAGTCCACCTAATTTTCAACATTCGTCTATAGCACCACATCTCAAATGCTTCGATTCTCTTCTGTTCCGGTTTTCCCACAGTCCATGTTTCACTACCATACAACGCTGTACCCCAGACGTACATCCTCAGAAATTTCTTCCTCAAATTAAGGCCGGTATTTGATATTAGTAGACTTCTCTTGGCCAGAAATGACTTTTTTGCCATAGCGAGTCTGATTTTGATGTCCTCCTTGCTCGGTCCGTCATTGGATATTTTATTGCCTACGTAGCAGAATTTCTTAACTTCATTGACTTCCTGACCATCAATCCTGATGTTAAGTTTCTCGCTGTTCTCATTTCTACTACTTCTCATTACCTTCGTCTTTCTCCGATTTACTCTCAAACCATACTGTGTACTCATTAGACTGTTCATTTCGTTCAGCAGATCATTTAATTCTTCTTCACTTTCACTCAGGATAGCAATGTCATCAGCGAATCGTATCATTGATATCCTTTCACCTTGTATTTTAATTCCACTCCTGAACCTTTCTTTTATTTCCATCATTGCTTCCTCGATGTACAGATTGAAGAGTAGGGGCGAAAGGCTACAACCTTGTCTTACACCCTTCTTAATACGAGCACTTCGTTCTTGATCGTCCTCTCTTATTATTCCCTCTAGGTTGTTGTACATATTGTATATGACCCGTCTCTCCCTATAGCTTGCTCCTACTTTTTTCAGAATCTCGAACAGCTTGCTCCATTTTATATTGTCGAACGCTTTTTCCAGGTCGACAAATCCTATGAAAGTGTCTTGATTTTTCTTTAGCCTTGCTTCCATTATTAGCCGTAACGTCAGAATTGCCTCTCTCGTCCCTTTACTTTCACTAAGGCCAAACTGCTCGTCACTTAGCGCATTCTCAATTTTCTTTTCCATTCTTCTGTATATTATTCTTGTAAGCAGCTTCGATGCATGAGCTGTTAAGCTAATTGTGCCATAATTCTCGCACTTGTCAGCTCTTACCGTCTTCGGAATTGTGTGGATGATGCTTTTCCGAAAATAAGATGGTATGTCGCCAGACTCATATATTCTACACACCAACGTGAATAGTCGTTTTGTTGCCACTTCCCCCAATGATTTTAGAAATTCTGATGGAATGTTATCTATCCCTTCTGCCTTATTTGACCGTAAGTCCTCCAAAGCTCTTTTAAATTCCGATTCTAATACTGGATCCCCTATCTCTTCTAAATCGACTCCTGTTTCTTCTTCTATCACATCAGACAAATCTTCACCCTCATAGAGGCTTTCAATGTATTCTTTCCACCTATCTGCTCTCTCCTCTGCATTTAACAGTGGAATTCCCGTTGCACCCTTAATGTTACCACCGTTGCTTGTAATGTCACCCAAGGTTGTTTTGACTTTCCTGTATGCTGAGTCTGTCCTTCCGACAATCATATCTTTTTCGATGTCTTCACATTTTTCCTGCAGCCATTTCGTCTTAGCTTCCCTGCACTTCCTATTTATTTCATTCTTCAGCGACTTGTATTTCTGTAATCCTGATTTGCCCGGAACATGTTTGTACTTCCTCCTTTCATCAATCAACTGAAGTATTTCTTCTGTTACCCATGGTTTCTTCGCAGCTACCTTCTTTGTACCTATGTTTTCCTTCCCAACTTCTGTGATGGCCCTTTTTAGAGATGTACATTCCTCTTCAACTGTACTGCCTACTGCGCCATTCCTTATTGCTATATCTATAGCGTTAGAGAACTTCAAACGTAACTCGTCATTCCTTAGTACTACCATGTCCCACTTCTTTGCGTATTGATTCTTCCTGACTAATGTCTTGAACTTCAGCCTACTCTTCATCACTACTATATTGTGATCTGAGTCTATATCTGCTCCTGGGTACGCCTTACAGTCCAGTATCTGATTTCGGAATCTCTGTCTGACCAAAATGTAATCTAATTGAAATCTTCCCGTATCTCCCGGCCTTTTCCAAGTATACTTCCTCTTCTTTTGATTCTTGAACAAGTTATTCGCTATTACTAGCTGAACTCAAATAGTCTTTCTCCTCTGTCATTCCTTGTCCCAAGCCCATATTCTCCTGTAACCTCTTCTTCTACTCCTTCCCCTACAACTGCATTCCAGTCGCCCATGACTATTAGATTTTCGTCCCCCTTTACATACTGCATTACCCTTTCAATATCCTCATACACTTTCTCTATCTGTTCATCTTCAGCTTGCGACGTCGGCATGTATACCTGAACTATCGTTGTCGGTGTTGTTCTGCTGTCGATTCTGATTAGAACAACCCGGTCACTGAACTGTTCACAGTAACACACCCTCTGCCCTACCTTCCTATTCATAACGAATCCTACACCTGTTATACCATTTTCTGCTGCTGTTGATATTACCCGATACTCATCCGACCAGAAGTCCTTATCTTCCTTCCACTTCACTTCACTGAGCCCTACTATATCTAGATTGAGCCTTTGCATTTCCCTTTTCAGATTTTCTAGTTTCCCTACCACGTTCAAGCTTCTGACATTCCACGCCCCGACTCGTAGAACGTTATCCTTTCGTTGATTATTCAATCTTTTTCTCATAGTAACCTCCCCCTTGGCAGTCCCCTCCCGGAAATCCGAATGGGGGACTATTCCGGAATCTTTTGCCAATGGAGAGATCATCATGACACTTTTTCAATTACAGGCCACATGTCCTGTGGATACACGTTACGTGTCTTTAATGCAGTGGCTTCCGTTGCCTTCTGCATCCTCATGTCGGTTATCGTTGCTGATTCTTCCGCCTTTAGGGGCAATTTCCCACCCCTAGGACAAGAGAGTGCCCTGAACCTCTATCCGCTCCTCAGCCCTCTTTGACAAGGCCGTTGGCAGAATGAGGCTGACTTCTTATGCCGGAAGTCTTCGGCCGCCAATGCTGATTATTTATCAAAATTTAGGCAGTGGCAGGGATCGAACCCGGGACCGAAAACGTTTTGATTATGAATCAAAGACACTACCCCTAAACCACAGGTACTTCTGTTCCCTAGTTTCATTTAATAAGATTAGATCTGCCACAGTTAGCACTTCCATGGGTTCCTCTTGCCAATACAAACGAGCCTCCCAATTATTCAGGTGAGCTATCCTGAAATCGAGCCCAGCAAATGCAAAGTAGGCCCCAATATTTCTCAAGCTGTTCCATTTAATGACAAACCACTTCCGTTTAATGCTAGTCTCTCTGCCGATGTAAGCTTCACCTTCTCGGAACAATTAACCACTACTACTAGCTAGTTCAGCAAAGGAGTTGGAAGAGCATTTGAACGGAATGGACAGTGTCCTGAAAGGAGGATATAAGATGAACATCAACAAAAGCAAAACGAGGATAATGGAATTTAGTCAAATTAAATCGGGTTATGCTGAGGGAATTAGATTAGGAAATGAGACACTTACAGTAGTAAAGGAGTTTTGCTATTTTGGGAGTAAGATAACAGATGATGGTCGAAGTAGAGAGGATATAAAATGTAGACTGGCAATGGCAAGGAAAGCGTTTCTGAAGAAGAGAAATTTGTTAACATCGAGTATAGATTTAAGTGTCAGGAAGTCATTTCTGAAAGTATTTGTATGGAGTGTAGCCATGTATGGAAGTGAAACATGGACGATCAATAGTTTGGACAAGAAGAGAATAGATGCTTTCGAAATGTGGTGCTACAGAAGAATGCTGAAGATCAGATGGGTAGATCACATATCTACTGAGGAGGTATTGACTAGAATTGGGGAGGAGAGGAGTTCGTGGCACAACTTGACAAAAAGAAGGGACCGGTTGGTAGGACATGTTCTGAGGCATCAAGGGATTACATATTTAGCATTGGAGGACAGCGTGGAGGGTAAAAATCGTAGAGGGAGACCAAGAGATGAATACGCTAAGCAGATTCAGAAGGATGTAGGTTGCAGTAGGTACTGGGAGATGAAGAAGCTTGCACAGGATAGAGTAACATGGAGAGCTGCATCAAACCAGTCTCAGGGCTGAAGACCACAACAGCAACAACGACCTTGTTAAAGTTAAGGTACAATCAGTGCCCCGCGACTTGCTGAAAGTACAATTCCGGTTCGATCACCCCTTTATTGTCTTCTCTTACCTACTTTTGTCCCTTTAGCAATTTCACTGTGCAAGAATCCTACTCCTCTATTAATACCGCATTCGAACATGCCTTAATTTCCCCTTGGTAGCATTTTTACAGCTTTGTTTCTTCCACTTCTACATATCTTCACTAGTCTTTTGCAACTAATAACAGTCGCTGTGCTATTACAAATTTCTTCAACATTCACGCTTCACAGGATATGCATCAACTATGTATCATTTGAAACATGCTTGTTTCTCATACTGGTATAGGAACAGAAATGTAAATTTTGGCTCCATCAGTTCTCACAGACACTGTGGCTGCCTTGAAATAGAAAGGTAAGCTTTTGTGCTTGGGTCCTAAAACCACCCCAGCTGCGGCGATAGTTCCTTCCGTATTTTCCATAGGCTCTCTAAATACTGCTCTCGCAACAAGAAATGTTTCCTTAGCTGACCTCTTCCAGCCAGTTTCATAGCCTCCTGTAGTTCTGTTAGATTCTCTCATGCATTCCAAACATTATCTTCTACAGACTGCAACCGTTTTGTATTTAGTACGTGTCTTTCTAAGACTTCTACTTCTTTTTGTAGGTCCCTGGTTCTGAATGACTACCTCTTCTGCAGATCTGGCATATCGCATTATTTGTCCAGTGAGTTATCGTAGCAGTTGTGTGTTCCTCAGTACTTTCCACTCTAATCATGTAATCTACGTAGCGTACCAATTACTCACGGCTCTGTTTCCTTTTGCCCAGCGCATAACCTCTTCTACGGCTCGTTCAGCCTTCAAATGTCTTCTTCATCAGCAGTGCCAAATATGTTTTCATAAATCGAGCTCCAGCGCCGATCCCACCCCTCTTCTTTCGCCTATGTGGAATAGCCACCAGTATCTGGGTCATCTCACTCCTTAATTTTTCGTATACTCCATTTACTCTCTCACATTCCTCGGCACTTCCTTTGGGTATCCTGTAGCTTTCCGTTTCCTTGAAGAAATTGTCGAATGCTTCTTCCAAGCTTCTCACTTCGTTATGCATCTCCAGTTGGTAGGATACCACCTGTGTCATTCAGCGATGACTGGTGATCACTGAGTCTTCCTGCTTGGCGTACAGCAGTCCCCCTCACAGGCGCTGGTTTCGCAACTCTCCCAACCCGACGATCAGTAATATAGCTATGAACTCCATCACCTCGCTTTCTCAGCTCCTCACCCGTGGGCACGAATACCTATTACTTTCCTCCCCCTTAAATACATTGCTGCTCCACACCTGTTTTATTAATTACACTGAAGCTATGCTTAACCTAAAAAAAATATAATGACTGTCTCCTAGACCTTAATCCATACTGGTTCTCCGTTACCGTTCCATTCACAATCTCTTATATATATTCGGATACCTTTCTCCTCACTTTCCCTCTCCAGTTCGCATGGTCTTTCACTGGAATGACTTCTGGACTGCTTTGAAAAGGTTCCATCCACCCTACATGCACAACTGTCATTGTCGTCGGCAACTTAATGTTGACATTTACTGGTGACGTAGTCTCTGCCACTTGGTACGGCCCTGGTACTTTACGAAAACTTTCTTTATCTTTCCTATCGGCCTATGCGAAGTTGACAGCATGACCCACTGTCCAGTCTCATACTATGGCATTCTTGCCGTACGGCCCACTGCTTCTCCTTGTTTCCCCAGTGCTCTTGCATTTGCTCTCCATATTCTATTCCAAATTTCCCTAACTGCTCTCGAAAATTCCTTAACAGACCCTTCAGCTTTCTCTTTCTTCGTTTTCAATGTATCAAACGGTGTCGACGCTTTACGACCATACGAGATGGCGATAATCCTGATTCCATATGCTGTTTTCAGTTGTAAGCGGAATCCCATGTGGCGTGATGTGAGTCAACGTAATATCCAAGCATCTTACCGATTGTTCTATGCACTCTTTCAGTTCTTCCATTGGCTTCTGCATGGAGATGACTCCATGTTAACTTCTTTACATTCAGTAACTTACGCCTTTCCTTGAACAGATCTGACACGGAGTACTTTTCTGGTCTGTTACTATTGTTTCAGGCATTCAAAACTCCACTGTCCAATTATTCAAAAGGGCTTGAGTCACTGTTGCAGCCTGCTAATTTGGCATCGCGACCGTTCCTATGTATCTTCAAAAATGAACTGTTATTGTGGGTGTGTACTTATTCCCTGCAGGTTTTTTATTGAATGGACCTAAAACATTACTCCCCGGAAATTCGAATAGTGCTAATGCTTCACGTAACCACAGCGCTGGTACTCCTGTACAACACACATCCGATCTCTGTGCGCACTGTAGGCAGTTACGCACCTGCTGGTCTACGTTTGTCTGCCTATTCCTCCACCAATACCTTCCTGCTACTCTTCTGTTGATAGATCTGCAAACCTCCACGACCCATTAGTACATGATCTTTCGTTTCTTGTAACAATCTACTCCTTAGCTTCACTTGTACCACTACCCGCAATCCCAACATGGTTTCTCTACATAGCAATCCATCCTGCATACAGCTGTGACTATATAAAGTACTGAAACATCCTGGCGGATTAAAACTGTGTACTGGACGGAGACTCCAACTCGGGACCTTTGCCTTTTGCGGGCAAGTGCTCTACCAACTGAGCTACCCAAGCACGACTCACGCCGCGTCCTTACAGCTATACGTCTGCCAGTACCTCGCCTCCTACCTTCTAAAATTTACAGAAGCTCTCTTACGGGGCATGAGTCGTGCTTGGGTAGCTCAGATGGTAGAGCACTTGCCCGCGAAAGGCAAAGGTCCCGAGTTAGAGTCTCGGTCCAGCACACAGTTTTAATCTGCCAGGAAGTTTCATATCAGCGCACACTCCGCTGCAGAGCGAAAATCTCATTCTATTTAAAATACTGTTTAGACTCGTCATCCATCCTCTGAGCAGTTTGCCATTCCTTATGCTGATTACCCCCAATATGTAATACTGCTACTTTTCTAATTAAGCCATCCACATTTCCATGTCACTTCAATGGTTTATGTGTGACTTAGTCTCAATGTCCATCGAGCCAACCTACTAGAACGGCCCTTTAACCCCAACTACCATTTTAATGTTGCTTGATATGTAGCAATTTAAACTTTTTACTGTACAGGTAACATTTGCAAAAGTATTTCCATAAATAAGGCTTAACATCTCTTTCTCCGTTGTGCAATAACTTCTTTCTGCAGAATTTAGTTACCTTGATGTGCAACCTACCAGTTCTTCAACACCTTCTACCTCTTGTAACAACATTCAGCCAAGTACATGGTTTGATGCATCACATGATAGAACAAATACTCTGTTAAAATCCGGAAACACCAATATCAGACTTGTTATTACAGCTTCTTTTAGTTCCTCAGAAGCATGCTGTCACTCTTCCGACCACACAATTTTAGTACCGGTTTCTAACAACTACATCGACGGTCTATCAACATCTCCAAATGCTTTCACAAACCGACGGTCACAGTTCGCGACTCCTAAGAACGCTGGTAAATCCTTTACAGACTCTGGAACAGGAATTCACCTACGGGTCTGACTAATCTTGAGTCTGTCTGAACCCTATCTTTACTAACGATGCAACTAGGTATGATACCTCTTCCATCACAAAGTTATATATTTCTGTACTCAAAGTTAAGTTCGCTGCTCTTAACCTTAGGAATACTTCCTTTAATTAATCGCTGCATACTCTGTTCGACATCACTCCCATAGACGATTATGTCATTAAGCACTGCAGTGATTTTAAACTTCTAAGTACTTCGTGTAACAATCTCTGAAACGTTGCAGCTGCGTGTTTTAATCCGAATGGAATAGTCCTGAATTGTTGGTTTCCCCAGGATGCCGAAAACACTGTTTTGTGTAGTTTCTGCGGTGCAACGTCTACCTGATGATAAGTACTCTTCAAATCCATTATTGAAAAATATTTCATTGCCCTAAATGGTCCAAGGTTTCGGTGATGTTTGGCAACGAGTATGAGTCCGTTATGGTTTTTATGGGGTCTCGCCCCCTCGTCTCTTGTTGGGTGCCTAAAGGATGCTGCTTTCTCGAATAGCTATACAATGATTCAAGCAAATCACATTAATGGTTCTGTTATTACAATGAACTACATTGACAATATTTAACTTTGGTCTACAATTTCATGTCGCAAGCTATTGGCGATATAGAAATAATCAATATCTTTCGCTATATAGAATGTCCATGCAAGTAATGGATATGGGTCTCCCACGTTCATATGCCTCTTCTAGTGCTGTCTTCTAGTCCGGGTGTCCTCCCAGATAGCTGAGTGGTGAGCGCGGCAGTCTGTCACACCAAGGGGCTTGGGTTCGATTCCCGGCTGTGTCGGAGATTTTCTCTGCTCAGGGACTGGGTGCTGTGTTGTCCTTATTATCATTTCATCATCATCACTGGAAGGCAACGGGATACCACTGGAATGGCTTCCCTAGACGCTCATGCGGTGGACCTCTCTAACGAGGCTTCCCCCATGACAAGACTTGGCGTAAGGCAGAACACAAAGTTAATTTCTAGTCCGGGCCTACTAGTGTCCGTCTTCTACTGTCGGCCGAGGCTGTCTGTAGCGCCGCTTATATTCTCTTCTTATAGAGGCCGCTCCTGTCGTGGTGCACACATAGTCAGAGTACCTATTGGCTGACGTCCTCTCACAGACTTCTCTGCTCTTGCGTTATCCATCTTCGTGCCGGCCCTTATCGTTACGCCGGAACAGTTTTCGCATTTAGACGTCTGTTCCATCCGTCGATATTTTTGGCTTGACGGCTACTAATGCCCCCCCCCCCCCCATGCATTATTACTTTCTTCAGTTAATCCATCTTTTAGCTGTTGATCGGTAAATTCCTCCAAAATTGGCTCCAAGCACTTAAGTGTTCTGTGTGGCTTCCTGTAGACGGATTATACATTTCCCTTTGGTTTGCAGTGCTATGCAACACGCAAAGCTGATAAAGACCCTTCTGGAAAAAATAAATCCTTAAAATCCAAAAGTAATGTTTAAAACAATTCCCTAATGCTTTCACTCCCTACTTTACATTCCCTCGTAATGCAGTTTCGATGGCGTCCGGCGATTGTCCGTGGCTGACACCTCACGCATCCCATTCTTCTTCCTACGGAATATCCATGTTAGTGATTAACGATTCCTTTGTTAGTAGTATGTCCTCTGCACTAATATAATGTATAAAAGCAGATACCTTCTTTTCACCCATTATTTCTTCTGTGTGTGCAATACCTCTTTTAACTAAGCAATCCGCCTGAACTAATACTTTATTCTCTTCCAACGGCTTTACCAAACACAAAATTTATAGTGGCAAGCTACGCTCAACACTGACCCAAAGCGATTACCCAGCATCCTTAGGTGCAGAGTCATGCGAATCAAGTCTTTGTGTGCTCGTTCGCGGTTTAATCGGTTCGTGTTTCGCAACAATCTCCCCTCACGACATAGCGACACTGCAACGGCTTCAAGTAACTGGAACATTTTTTCGTCAGTTTCCACCCAATGTTGCCCAAAATCAATTATTACACGATGCTGTTGAAAGAAATCTAAACCTAGAATCATATCGTAGCCATCTCTCATGTGTGGCGCAATTGTTTAAATTGAACTGTATTCAGGCAAAAGTCTATGTCGACCGATTCCCATGGTGTGACACCTTTACCCCCACTCCACGCAACCTGTACCGAGGTGGATCCCATTGCATTTGTTTCGCCAGATAACTACTTGTGACTGTCACATGCGCCATTGCGGGAAGTAATGTCCTGCAGTCTATTTTTACTACTGTTCCTCTTATTGTACAATACATATCTGTATACGACTCTGTAGCATCCAATCTTACAGGGAATGACCGTAGGCGGACATGCGGTTCCCGCTGCCATTTAACAACTACATTATTCCCCGGCCCCCTGTTTCTAAAATTGTTACTTCCTCTTACTTTGTTCATACACTACTGACTATTAAAACTGCTACACCACGAAGATGACGTGCTATAGACGCGAAATTTAACCGACAGGAAGAAGATGCTGTGATATGCAAATGATTAGCTTTTCAGAGCATTCTCACAAGGTTGGCGCCGTTGGCGACGCCTACAACGTGCTGACATGAGGAAAGTTTCCAACCGATTTCTCATACACAAACAGCAGTCGACCGGCGTTACCTGGTGAAACGTTATTGTGATGCCTCGTGTAAGGAGGAGAAATGCGTACCATCATGTTTCCGACTTTGATAAAGGTCGGACTGTAGCCTATCACGATTGCGGTTTATCATATCGCGAGATTGCTGCTCGCGTTGGTCGAGATCCAACGACTGGTAGCAGAATATGGAATCGATGGATTCAGGAGGGTAATACGGAACGCCGTGCTGCATCCCAACGGCCAAGTATCACTAGCAGTCGAGTTGACAGGCATCTTATCCGCATGGTTGTAACGGATCGTGCAGCCACGTCTCGATCCCAGAGTCAACAGATGGGGACGTTCGCAAGACAACAACAATCTGCACAAACAGTTCGACGACGTTTGCAGCAGCATGGACAATGAGCTCGGAGACCATGGCTGCGGTTACCCTTGACGCTCCTTTACAGACAAGAGCGCCTGCGGTGGTATACTCATGACGAACCCGGGTGCACGAATGGCAAAATTTCATTTTTTCGGATGAATCGAGATTCTGTTTACAGCATCATGATGGTCGCATCCGTGTCTGGCGACATCGCGGTGAACGCACATTGGAAGCGTGTATTCGTCATTGCCTTACTGGCGTATCACACAGCGTGATGGGTGGCGTTGATTACACGTCTCGTTCACCTCTTGTTCGCATTGACGGCGCTTTGAACAGTGGACATTACATTTCAGATGTGTTACGACCCGTGGCTATACCCTTCATTCGATCCCAGCGAAACCCTACATTTCAGCAGGATAATGCACGACCGCATGTTGCAGGTCCTGTACGGGCCTTTCTGGATACAGAAAATGTTCGACTACCGCGCTGGCCAGCACATGCGCCAGATCTCTCACCAATTGAAAACGTCTGGTCAATGGTGGCCAAGCAACTGGCTCGTCACAATACGCCAGTCACTACTCTTGATGAACTGTGGTATCGTGTTGAAGCTGCATGGGCAGCTGTACCTGAACACGCCATCCAAGCTCTGTTTGACTCAATGGCCAGGCGTATCAAGGCCGTTATTTCTGAGGATCTATGCACCCAAATTGCGTGAAAATGTAAACACATGTCAGTTCTAGTATAATATATCTGTCCAATGAATGCCCGTTTATCATCTGCATTTCTTTTTGGTGTAGGAATTTTAATGGCCAGTAGTGTATTACCCTGAGGTGGGCTACACTGCCTTCTTGCATGTCCCTTTGTGCATACCTGAAAAATTTCATATTAGCTACAAACAGTGTCCGTTTACCTTGCATTCCAGTCGACAAGTCGGTCTTCTCAGACTCTATAGATAACTGCACTGTCGTGAACAAAACCGTTGGACCCCATGTTCATATAAGTCTTGAAATTTCTGCGTGAAACCTTCTTAAAAAAGCACCGAGCATTACCGCTCAGCTTCCTGCCTGCAGCATCCTATTCTTATTCTTAGGTAAACCGTTAATTTTCCGTAACATATCGGTAAATTGTTCCGTATTTCTCTTCGTTACTACTCCTAATTGCCGGACACGTTGGTCGAGCGGTTCTAGGAGCTTCAGCCTAGAATAGCTCAACTGCTGCGGTCGCAGCTTCGAATCCTGCCTCGGGCATGGATGTGTGTGATGTCTTTAGGTTGGTTAGGTTTAAGTAGTTCTAAGTTCTAGGGGACTGATGACTTCAGATGTTAAGTCCCATAGTGCTCAGAGCCATTTGAAGCATTTAAGGTACTTCTAATTGTTCCCTGTAGTGGCATGTTTTTGTTTCGTGTATCTCTGAATTAACCCTTCTTTAAATTCTTCGGATGTTGTGACTCCCTTAAGAGCTTCTGGATATACTACGTAAGTATTAGTTTCCCCTTTTATTATCAATTTTGCAACACTCAATAATTCCCTAGCAGACGGAGCCTCCATCTCGACCAAATTTCCAAGGTCTCCCATAAAGGCCTGCACACCGTCAGGAAAAAGAGCACTTAAAATTGCAATTGAGAAATCTAGCCCCGTTGTGACGATAGCGATTCTACCAGCCCATGACTTCTGCATTATTTTGTGTTAGTTTTGGTGGTGGTGGTGGTTAGTATTTAACGTCCCGTCGACAACGAGGTCATTAGAGACGGAGCGCAAGCTCGGGTTAGGGAAGGATTGGGAAGGAAATCGGCCGTGCCCTTTCAAAGGAACCATCCCGGCATTTGTCTGAAACGATTTAGGGAAATCACGGAAAACCTAAATCAGGATGGCCGGAGACGGGATTGAACCGTCGTCCTCCCGAATGCGAGTCCAGTGTGCTAACCACTGCGCCACCTCGCTCGGTCTGTTAGTTTTGCTACCTTTTCTAAGAATATGAGTTTTGCTACCTTTTCTAAGAATATGTATACTACTTTCGACTCTAACACATTCTGGATATATGGTTCTGTACAAGCTTTGTTCTTGACAGCACTCATCTTGAGAATTGACATTCACGAGACAAGAACACAAAACTTAATTCTTACATCTAATCGTGAGCCGTCTCGACTCCCCCATTGACTAGCCATACACCCCTAACGATTACGTGTATAATTTTTTTACTGGAACTGATACTGTACACATCAACGAGTGGCTGTCAAGGTTGCACTCTGCACATCTATCAGGCGGTAAGCAATCGAGACTTCCATTGCTTCTAAAACTAGAGAAATCCACTGGTTGTTTACTCACAATAAAACCTATTATACGGATTGCACGACTGTCATACCTTTTCTCCATGACCAAAATACAGTCAAAATTTTTGGACTCGGTGTACTGTAGGTTGTTGGTTCAGATGTTGTTTTAAGAAGGCGACATCAGTGATTTGCTTTATACTATACACCAGTGTTAAATGACCCATGGATTGTCACTGGTAGAGAGTGAAATGATATGTCAGGATGACAGTATATTGGTTTAATTAACTTCTTTATTCTGAATCCCATCCATGGTACATCAGGAACAGCCTGGTGGCGGCGTGCAGTTGCCTCTCATGCGAAACAATAGACGTCCAGTATTGCTGACAGGACAAAGAGCAGGGCCGAATGTGATGTCACTTCAGTGCCACTGGCAGCATCGTCTCCGGTTGCGGCCATGATTACAGTGCAGAAGGAGCGCTGACGATTCTGCAACCGCAGCCACGACCACCCTTCAGCGAGCCAGCGGCTCTCTCCTCTTGCGGCAGCTGCATTCGTGACTCTGGGCAGGCTGCGCTGTCCCGTGGTCGAACAACTGACCCCGTACTGCATACCAGGATGTTCCTGGGGGTGACACAGCCTCGTGGTGATACTGTGATACTGAAACGAGAATATTGTAGTACACTAATGGCGGAGTACTTACATGCTCCATACTGTGTTCGTTTAAGGCTTAAGGGATCTATTCCAAACACTTTCAAGCTGGCAAGTGTTCGCTCCCCGGTAGCTGAGTGGCCAGAGCGACAGAATGTCAATCATAAGGGCCCGGGTCGATTACCGACTGGGTCGGAGATTTTCTCTGCTCAGGTACTGGGTGTTGTGTTGTCCTAGTCATCATCATTTCATCCCCATCGACGAGCAAGTCGCCGAAGTGACGTCAACTCGAAAGACTTGCACCAGGCGAACTATCTACTCGACGTGAGGCCCTCGTCACACGACATTTTATTTATGGCGGCAAGTGGGAAAGACTTCCATCCTCCTGCTAGCGTATTGCAGCATTAGCTCTTGCTACAAAGTGGCCAGCTGGCTCTGTTTCGTTTCACACGTCGGCCGTGTTTTGCTTTACAGCACATAACATACCTGCCTGCCGTTAGCTGACTCTGTTGTGACTCACTTCCGCTCTGGCGTTCTTTTTAACCGAACGTTGTCGATATGCTACTTTATTGTGGATTATTTACATCAGTTGAGATTAATGCGTGTGTGTGTGTGTGTGTGTGTGTGTGTGTGTGATTGCGTATGTGTGTATACCGAAACAAGGTTATGTTTCTTTATATATACACTATAATACAAAGCAAACCAATGGCCTTGACACAGTGATAACACCAGTTCCCGTCAGGTCGCCGAAGTTAAGCCCTGTTTGGCTTGTCTAGCACTTGGATGGGTCAACGTGCGTCTCTGCTCTGTGCCGTTGGCGAGGGAGGGGCACTCAACCCTTACGAAGCCAATTGAGCAGCTACTTGACTGTGAAGTAGCGGCTTCCATCACGAAAACTTACAACGGCCAGGTCAGTCAGTGGTTTGCTCACGACATGTCCCCGCCGCGCGGGATTAGCCGAGCGGTCAAGGGCGCTGCAGTCATGGACTGTGCGGCTGGTCCCGGCGGAGGTTCAAGTCCTACCAATGGGTGTGTGTGATTGTCCTTACGATAATTTAGGTTAAGTAGTGCGTAAGCTTAGGGACCGATGACCTTAGCAGTTAAGTCCCATAAGGTTTCACACACATTTCTTTTTTTTTTTTTTTGACATGTCCCCCTGTATCCGCTTCCGGTATCGCCAAAGGGCTGAGGATAACGCGGCAGCCAGTCGGTACC
Organism: Schistocerca piceifrons; assembly: GCF_021461385.2. NCBI lineage: Eukaryota > Metazoa > Arthropoda > Insecta > Orthoptera > Acrididae > Schistocerca > Schistocerca piceifrons. Next base: position 52,423,357 of record NC_060139.1, read on the forward strand.
GTTGGGCCTCCGTGCCCTCTTCAGGAGATGATAAAAGATATCTGGAAACAACATGGTCGAGCGGTGCGTTGCATTGGTTAAGACACTGGACTTACAGTTGGAAAGGCAGAGTTTCACTGCCCATCTTTGAAAAATGGAAAATGAATGGATGTACAGTCCTTGCCCCTGTTTGAGTGTATTGATTCCAAGGCTGATAAGACGATAAATGCTACTGTACCTTCTTCTTGGTTGGTAAATGCCACTGTGCCTTCTTCTTCGTTCAACTGCGTTCCTAGGTAAAGGATAAAAAAATCAATGCGTACCTAAATTGATGACTTCAGGCATAGCTTCACAGTTAGTCAGCAATATAATTGGAGATCCACCTTAAAGAACTGTGAAGTAGTGTTATGCCATAAATTTTATTACTACGTCTTTAATGAAGAATCAACGCATTTATTTTCAGGATATAGCCGTTGCTGTTATCTTTCACTTCTACAGGCCAAGAAACACAGGAACACATTAGATAACTGAAAGTTAAGCAATAGTGTATTGGATTGGTTTTGTTTCAGTTGTGGCAAACTTTTCGAAATATTTTTCGCGTTAGAATAAATTTATATTACCTGCCTCTCTGGTTACCTTACAAGGTGTAATAGGTGGAAAAGGGTTCTCTACGTAGTGCAAGGCCATTTAGGAAAATTGTATTAACCTTGTTAAAAAAATGGTTCAAATGGCTCTGAGCACTATGGGACTTAACTGCTGTGGTCATCAGTCCCCTAGAACTTAGAACTACTCAAATCTAACTAACTTAAGGACATCACACACATCCATGCCCGTGGCAGGATTCGAAACTGCGACCGTAGTGGTCACGCGGTTCCAGACTGTAGCGCCTAGAACCGCTCGGCCTCTCCGGCCGGCCTATTAACTTTGTGTTCGCGTTTCGTTGACCTACTCGTTGTGAATAGCATTAACGCAGCTTGGACGCAGATGTACAAGAAACGTGCAGTCGGATTTCGTAAAGGGGCTATTGCAGGGTAAATGTGAAACGAGCATGGGAAGCAACGGAAAAGTAAATGCGCATTTCATGCCAAATATTTCAATGCAGCTACTATCGAGAGCCAGTAAAATGCCGTACCAGCCAACACAACTGTATTTCTATACGGAAAACATACTTTAAGGGCGTCGAGTGCCTTGGTCTATGCAATATATGCGAGGATGACACGGTCCAGTGCAGAGACATGTTTGTGTGCTATGACAGTACTGTACGTCAAGTGTAAGCCTCAAAGAAATCGTTTGATGCGTTTTCTGATTAATGAGTCCTTCCGCATCAACCGGCTCACAGCCCTCTCAGTGTTTGTGCTAGCTTACTTACGACCTGTGGAAAACCGCTCCGCCCGCCTAAACAAGCAAACCGTCACTGCCTTTCTACAGTGCACATTCCACGATTTCCCAAAGACGTACAGCAGCATAGCAGAAGCAAACTTCAACAGCGAGACGGATGCCATTCGGGAGGATATGTTTCTTTCAGATTTTTTTTATTGGCATGTGCTGTTGGCGTTAGTTACATTAAATTCGTTTTGCGCGCTAAGGATATTACTTCCATCGTCGCACTTTAGCGAAAGATCTTGCCGAGAAAATTATGCCCCCACCTAACGGCTTCGATCCAGCAATTTACGATCGAGATAGAGTGCCAATAAAAGAAAGCAAAAGGATATCTGAAGTTTTAAGTTCCACGTCTAAGATATTATTCACGCAAGAGGATAGTAAAAACACACCGATGTTTGACAGTCGCAACGGACTCTTTTTAACGGAGGAAATGGTAGTACGCATCTCTGTCGTAGGTAATTAACTGAGAAAAGTTGAAAACAAATAAGTCACCAAGTCCGGATGCAGTTTCAATTCGGTGTTAGAGAGAGTACTTTACTGCACTGGCTCCTTAGTTAGCTAGCATTTATCGCACGCAATTCCTTCTCCTAGCGCAAAGTCGCAAACGACCTGTGAATAAGAAGGGTAAAACAATGGACCCGCAAAATACTTAACATCGGTTTGCTGCATAATTCAGTCAAAATATAATAAATTTCCTTAAGATAGAAGACCTTCTGTTCACATATCAGCACGAGTTTAGACAGTCTCGTTCGTGCGACACTCAACTTGACCTTTTGTCAGATAATACCTTGTAAAACATGGATGAACGGCAACTGGCAGATGCCATATTCTTACGTTTTCATAACATGACACGGTGCCCCACTGGAAACTGTCAACGACGGAACGAGCATACAGATAAGTTTCCAAGATATATGACTGACTCGAAGACTTTTTAAGGGTCAGAACCCAGTACGTTGCCCTTCACGGCCAGTTTTATCTGAGACAACGGTTTCGTCAGGATTGCTGCAGGGAAGAGTTACAGGACCTCTCTTGGTCTCTGTATAAGTAAAACATCTGACCGGCAGGCTGAGGAGCAATGGGCGGTTGTTCTCTGACGAAGAAGAGGTGTACGGGAAAGGATAGTTTTTGAGCTATGGTAGGTGGATATAATATGAATTAGATAGAATTTCTAGTGGTGTGGTGAATGACAAGTTGGTTTGAACCTAAAAAAGCTAGGTTAATGCAGATAAGTAAGATAAACATTAATGTAATGTTCTAATAACTTTAGTAATATGCTGTTTGATACAGTCATGCCAATTAAATATCTAGGCGAAACGCTGAAAAACAGTATGAAACGCAAGGAGCAGGAGAGAATGATAAGAGTGAAAGGAAATGCTCCACTTCGTTTTACTTGGAGAATTTTGGGAAAGTGAAGCTCAACTATGAAGGAGAGACATATAGAGAGTGAGGTGATTCTGAACCTACGACTTATCTAAGAAAATAGATTACGAAAAGGCAAACCTACGTTTATAGCATTTGTAGACCTAGAGAAAGCTTTGGATAATGCTGACTGGAATACTCTCTTTCAAATTCTGAAGGTCTCAGGGGTAAAATACAGGGAGCGAAAGGCTATTTACAATTTGTACAGAAACCAGATGGCAGTTGTAAGAGTCGAGGGGCATGAAAGGGAAGCAATGGTTGGGAAGGGAGTGAGACTGGGCAGTAGCCTCTCCCGGATGGTATTCAATCTGTATATTGAGCAAGCAGTAAAGGAAACAAAAGAAAAATTCGGAGTAGGTATTAAAATCCATGGAGAAAAAACAAGAACTAGAGGTTCGCCGATGACATTGTAATTCTGTCAGAGACAGCAAAGGACCTGGAAGGGAAGGGTAGCTGAACGAAATGGACAGTGTCTTGAAAGGAGGATATAAGACGAACATCAACAAGAGCAAAACGAGGATAATGGAATGCAGTCGAATTAAGTCGGGTGATGCTGAGGGAATTAGGTTAGGAAATGAGACACTTAAAGTAGTAAATGAGTTTTGCTATTTGGAGAGCAAAATAACAGATGATGGTCGAGGTAGAGAGGATATAAAATGTAGACTGTCAAAGGCAAGGGGAGCGTTTCTGAGGAAGAGAAATTTGTTAACATCGAGTATACATTTAAGTGTCAGGAAGTCGTTTCTGGAAGTATTTGTATGGAGTGTAGCCATGTACGGAAGTGAAACGTGGACGATAAATAGTTTAGACAAGAAGAGAACATTTAGAAATGTGGTACCACAGAAGAATGCTGAAGTTTAGATGGGTAGATCACAAAACTAATGTGGAGATATTGCATGGAAGTGGGAAGAAGAGAAATTTGTGGCACAACATGACTAGAAGAAGGGATAGCTTGGTAGGACATATTCTGAGGCATCAAGGGATCACCAATTTAGTATTGAAGGGAAGCGTGGAGGGTAAAGATCGTAGAGGAAGACCTAGAGATAAATAAACAGATTCAGAAGGATGTAGGTTGCAGTATGTAATGACAAATGAAGAAGCTTGCACAGGATGGAGTAGCATGGAAAGCTGCATGAAACGAGTCTCTGGACTGAAGACCACAACAACAATATAGAGCATTAGTGCAACCATTACTTGAGTACTGCTCGAGTGTTTAGTATCTCCACCAGATCACATTAAAGGAAGACAACAAAGCAATTGAAAACCGCGTTGCTAAATTTGTTAACTCTAGGATCGATCAGCAGCCAGGTATTACGAAAACTTTTCCTGAATTCAGTTTGGAATCGCTGGAGGTAAGAAATCGTTCTTTTTGCGGAACAATGCTGAGAAAATTTAGAGAACCGTTATTTAAAGCAGATCGTAAAACGGTGCTCCTGCCACCACATACATTCCACGTACGTGCCAACAAGACAAAAGAATTTAGAGCCTCTAGGGAGGCTTAAAATCGGCAATTTCCCCTCGGTCCAGAATGAGATTTTCACTCTGCAGCGGAGTGTGCGCTGATATGAAAGTTCCTGACAGATTAAAACTATGTGCCGGACCGAGACTCGAACTCGGAACCTTTGCCTTTAGCGGGCAAGTGCTCTACCAACTGAGCTACCGAAGCACGACTCATGCCTCGTCCTCACAGCTTTACTTCTGCCAGTACCTCGTCTCCTACCTTCCAAACATTTCCCCTCGGTCCGCTTGCGAATGTAACATGAAAGGAAGTGACTAGTAGTTATACAAGGTACCCTCCATGATGCACCACATGGCGGGTTACGGATTATGGATGCAGAATTTAATTATAACATCTTTCAGTGACACGCCTAGAATTTTCAGCATGCAATAAGAAATGTGAAAACACAGATCTTACAAAACACATATGGCAAAACCAAAGAATATTGTTTCAGGAGGTATTATAGCTGTAATTTAAATTGCAATCTAAATTACATATTAAAACTGCTTTTCGATATGAATACAAAGATTACTGCAAAAGATCGCCTATTGTTCTCGCTGAATGGTGCAGTGATGTTCTGTGGGTTCTGGATATTTCATGAACTTAGCTGTCCGACAATTTTCGTTCGTAATTACACTCTTGTTGTAACAGGACAACAAATTCTTTGGAGATGTGAGAGACTCATTGTCCCAGTTACAATGCGGAGCTGCGTCGTAGCTGATTCTAACAGGGCGTGCTGAAAGGTAATGTCTCTGAATTTTTACTCCGTTCTCAATATCGGTTGAGGTATTATATGTCGTGCGTATTACTCGATCGACTTTCCTGCTTCGCTGACTCAAACCGATAACCTGAGCCGACAGGGTGCACTGAACTGCACCGTAAACATGGCGGTGTTTAACGTAACTACGCCGGTGTATGAGAAAAATGAAAGCAGGCTTTCGAAGTGTTCGTCCACACCCGGAATACCTTCTCCATCAGTTTGACACTACCAGATTACGCACGATCGCTGCCACGTATGCATCATTTACACGGTTCGCAAACATTTCGAAAACTTTTGCTCACTTTCATATGACTAACACCGAACGCAGACAGGTGGGAGATACACAATCCATCCGGAGGGGGCGGAGGCAGGAGGGTGATTGCGGGGTGGCGACAAGAAGGGAAACCGGTCATTCCTTAAATTAACCAAGCCAAATCAGTCAGTAACTATGCCGACCCTGCACCGATGCAAGACAGAAGCGCAACACAATGACGATTTTTTACAATTCCTGGTTGATATGTGAGGGGAAATGCTTTTTACTGTTGTTAGGTCATCTTGTTGGAACTCAGAATATGTTCCACGTTGCTGCCATAAACTTACGTGAGCGATACAGGAGTGTTATTAGGTAGAAATGTACCTCCTGTATTACCTGTATAGCCGAGTGGTCTAAGGCGCTGCAGTCATGGACTGTGCGGCTGGTCCTGGTGGAGGCATGGGTCCTCCCTCGGGCATGGGTGTGTGTGTTTGTCCTTAGGATAATTTAGGTTAAGCAGTGTGTTAGCTTAGGGACTGATGACCTTACCAGTTAAGTCCCATAAGATTTCAAACACATTTGAACATTTTATTACCTGTACCTATCCGTAGTCACTGGGACCATTCCTCTGGTCACAGAAGTTGTTGTAAATTATATTACAAAACTGCTACTCTTTCGTCAGACATTGTTTAAAGTATTTTACAGAACTCCACTGGGTGCTGAAGATTTAACAGATATTATTATTTGATAATGACACCACATCAGTTAAGGATAACCGGCACCGTACATTGCATACTCTCAGCTTCAGTTACGAAAATACCTTCTGACATACATTTTATTTCATTTTTTGCTATAATGTTGCAGATTCCCTTTTCAGTGGCCTCAGCTGGATACTGATAGTTGTTTTCAAATAAAATATTGATTTTGACAGAATAGCCCATGCAGAAATAGCTGTAGTTTTTGGTAGAAGGAGGAATCAAAATTTAAAGATTTCTAATTGATAATTTGACACAGGAGAGGCTTTCATATTAGAAGATTAGTGCCCTGTACCATTACAATATTCTCACGCTGTATGATAAGAAATCTCAATACGAGCTACGACCGAAAACGATGGGATAAAATACTGGACGTGAAAGCAATACAATTTGTTACTTGTATCGTAGTATGTTAACTTAACTCCGGACAATTCAGATATCGAAAGCCAGGTAACCTGGCTTCACATTATTGTTAGACCCTTTTAGTGTCTCACACAGATACATCAAAAAGTTTTGTGCAGAAGCCGCTTCCAAAACAGTTCTGTCGTTGCCTCACTTATTCCTTTCAACTTACTTATTAGTATTGCTGTATTAATTTAAATAATGCGATCTATCGGGAATTTATGAAGACACAGTCATATTTTCCTTTAGAAATATTCCATCTAAAGTGTACTTTTATTACCCAGAATCTTACGACGATAATTAGATGCAATCTAAAGCACAAACGTCTACGTTTCCGTGTTTTTTTCTAGTACTCTACCGTGGGTTTCTCGCTTCTCTCGTCCCACAACAATCACTTCAGTAGTAGGTGGAGACACTGGACGAAATGGCCATTGTGAGGCTTCTAAGAAAGATCTGTCTTAAAGAACTACTCATTCAATTCAGACTAAAAAACTATTTTATTAGAAACGAACTGTTCAAACTCAGTAACTGTAATAACTGGGATCCGATCGATTCCTACTTCAGCCCTGTTGTCCTTGTCGTCTAATGATTATGCCTCACGATTCAAGACACTGACCATTTTCATTCTGGATTCAGAAGAAAAGGAGGAAGATTATAGTTTGATATCCAGTGGACAGTAATGTCGTCACAGACGGAGCATAACTTCGGATTACAAAAGGATAAAGGAAAAAATCGGCCAGCCCTTTCCAAAGATACCATCCCGAGATTTGTCCGGAGCGCCTTAAAGAAACCGTGGAAAACCTAGATCTGTTTGGCCAGACGGGTATTTGAACCATAGTTCTCCGGAATTATATTCAGATCATAAATTGGAGTCAAAGATGTCCAAGAAGATAGGACTTGAAACAGGTGCCACGAATGATTTGTCATCATTTGTGACATTCCACGAAATATATGGCGATCGAATACTTCATTTTGAAACAATGCTGAAAAACTGATGTCCAAGCATGATACACATAATCATGCATTAACGTATAGAGTGATAGGCAAAATACAAATATTACTAGGTTTTTTCTCTTCTTGTAGTGATAATTTCAATACATTACGAAACAAGTATCTTGAGGCAATAAACAGCTTTCGCCACCAACTGGGCATGACGGAGCAGGGAAAAGTACTACATGACATAGTGCTTCGACATATGACGTCGTAGTTCATTCTATAACTTCAATATAACCCATGCCATGCAGCTGTTATCTCATGATATCTCTAACAAAATTTACATTAAAAAATCAGCTTTGACTGGGAGCGGATTTCCCTCTCACTTTTCAAACACACGTACCTGTGAAATTTGTAGCATAAGGACATAAATACATGAGTAACTTAAATTTTCATTTTCGTATTAACTAAACTGTCATATCTTCACGGTGGCCTCTGCAAGTTTAGAAGCATTTTTCTCCTTTTCTAAGGGTTCCGAATCTCAGTCGATCGAAACAATTATAGCAAAATTCTGTTGTTTGTCTACCTGTTTGTCTGTCCGTCAGTCCGTCCAACTGTTAAAAACCCTTTTTCTCAGCAACGGTTAGACGTATCAAGTAAACATTTATGTCACTTAAAGGGATCTAGGGAACCTTGAAGCTTCTGAGTCAAAACAATCAAAAGATACGGGTACTGATGTCAGGTATTTTGATACTCGCAAACTCATTCATCAAACCATATAGGTTACTTCCTGCAGACCTAGAATCATGAAATTTGGCAAGAAGGACAATCTCACATTATAACCAAAGGAAAACATCCGAAAATCCAAAAATTGTCCTCTGTTATCAGACTGTCTGTTCGTCCTTCCGTGTGAAAGACCCATTTTATTCGCGAACGTGTAGACGCATCATATACTGAAGTCTATGGTACCTTGGCGCTTAATACAGGGTGATTCAAAAAGAATACCACAACTTTAAAAATGTGTATTTAATGAAAGAAACATAATATAACCTTCTGTTATACATCATTACAAAGAGTATTTAAAAAGGTTTTTTTTCACTCAAAAACAAGTTCAGAGATGTTCAATATGGCCCCCTCCAGACACACGAGCAATATCAACCCGATACTCCAACTCGTTCCACACTCTCTGTAGCATATCAGGGGTAACAGTTTGGATAGCTGCTGTTATTTCTCGATTCAAATCATCAATGGTGGCTGGGAGAGGTGGCCGAAACACCATATCCTTAACATACCCCCATAAGAAAAAATCGCAGGGGGTAAGATCAGGGCTTCTTGGAGGCCAGTGATGAAGTGCTCTGTCACGGGCTGCCTGGCGGCCGATCCATCACCTCGGGTAGTTGACGTTCAGGTAGTTATGGACAGATAAGTGCCAATGTGGTGGCGCTCCATCCTGCTGAAATATGAATTGTTGTGCTTCTTGTTCGAGCTGAAGGAACAGCCAATTCTCTAACATCTCCAGATACTGTAGTCCAGTTCGAAGAAAAAGGTACCAAAAACTTTATTGGCTGCAATGGCACAGAAAACGTTCACCTTAGGTGAGTCACGTTCATACTGAGTTGTTCCCCGCGCATTCTCAGTGCCCCATATACAGACATTGTGACGGTTGACTTTCCCGTTAGTGTGGAAAGTTGCTTCATCACTAAACACAATCTTTGAAACGAAAGATTCACCTGTTTCCATTTGAACAAGGATAAAACCACAGAAATCGATTCATTTAATCTTATCAGCTGCAGACAGTGCTTGAACCAATTTCAGACGATAAGGTTTCATAACTAACCTTTTTCGTAGGCTGCGAACAAATGCTTACTGGATGCGTGCTACATTTTCATCACTCGTTCTCGGCCGTCCAGAACTTTTCCCTTTGCACAAACACCTATTCTCTGTAAACTGTTTATACCAACGTTTAATACACCACCTATCAGGAGGTTTAACACCATACTTCGTTCGAAATGCACGCTGAACAACTGTCGTCGATTCACTTCTGCCGTACTCAATAACACAAAAAGCTTTCTTTTGAGCGGTCGCCATCTTAGCATCAACTACCGCTGACGCCTAGTCAACAGCGCCTCAAGCGAACAAATGTACAACTAAATGAAACTTTATAGCTCCCTTAATTCGCCGACAGATAGTGCTTAGCTCTGCCTTTTGTCGTTGCAGAGTTTTAAATTCCTAAAGTTGTGGGATTCTTTTTGAATCACCCTGTATGTATAAGTTACTAAGTTAATGCACTCAAAAGATACGACCCTTTATGACACACATTTTGGTACTCGCAAACTCACTCATTAAAACGTATATGGTACATCCCACTGACGTAGAATCATGATATTTGGCAAGGAGCAAGGTTTTCCACTACAAGTCAAGAAAAAAAAAATCGGGAAACTTAATTTGTGATCGTATCACACGATAAAAATTTTTGTTGTCGTTTGTTGTCCGACTTCGGACTAGAAATTAAAACATTCTCAAAGGACTTGCAATCCCTGGAACCGATATCTTGCGAGAATCAGTGTCCATAATAGGTAAAACCCGTCAATATTTTCGTTTCCGGGAATGGATGAAATGTCTGTATATACGATTAAGTCTATACGGAACCCTCAATGCGCGAGCCCATCTCACATCTGGCCAATTTTCCCAAAATAAAGTAATACGGACCCCATGTTTGGATCCTAAACGTATTCTCTACCGTCGATTTACATTCTTCAATACTAGTGATACCGCAATCGTTGGAACTAGATATTCCCTGAAGCTTTTGAAAAAAAAAAGTTTTTTTTTATTACTTATGTGTATATAACTTTGACGGTCTTTCAAAATGTTGGCTTGATTGCCGGTAGAGAGGTTCTAGTATCGGAGCTCTTGTGTTGGAATTCCAGGTATCTCCACTAAATAATCATTTCGATCAAAGATAGCGTGGCACAATGAAGCACCGTTGAAATGTACAAATTGTAGAAGATAATAATTGGCGTCTGTTAGATAGGCGGCATTTTGCTTCCCGTTCAAAGGTATTGAGGAGTTTTGCCAATTATCGACATTGGTACTGGCAATACATCAGTCCCTGGGATCACAGTACTTTCGACCGTATTTTAAAATCAAGTTAGAAGACGGATAACAAACGAAAAAATAAGTATTTTTTCCTGTGATATTTTTACAAATTAACAATTTCGGATATTCTACTTTACTTCTACTGTAAAACCTTGCTCCGTGCTAGATTTTATGATTCTAGGCCACCAGGAAGTACCCTACACGTTCTGATGAGTAAATTTAGGAGTATCATAATAAGTGGTATAAATGGACATATCTTTTGCTCGAACAGTCCACGGTGTACTGCCGGTCCATAGTGTCCAAGGGGCAAAATATTTCGCCGATCATACATGTCGCCATCGTCAGGTGCGCTGACGAACTGAGCTCCTACGCTACGCAAATTCACAGAGCTTCGTACTCCAGTGTTTGTGGGGTGAGCGGATCACGCCTTTCCTACTTCTTCCTGGGTGTGTTGGAAGTTGTCCTCTCGTCGGAATTTTCCTCACGGTTGCGTTGCTTCTTTTAGTTCATCTGGCTCATGTTGCAGCGTGCCTTTACGCCAGCAACAGGTCTGGCCACCTTGTGGTCGGTCGCCATGTAACGCTGGAAATGCATATCCTCCTATTTCCATCTATTGTACTATAAATTTTTTCCTTATTTTGTTACCTGAAGATATAAGATTAAAAACAGCCGACCAGTTGCAATGGATAAAGTAATCTTTACCTAGGTTTCGACAGATTTAAATCTATCTTCTTCGCTTGTGAGCTCTGCAACTTCCATGCACTAATTTTTATTCACTTGACAAACCCTATTTTCAGGGCTATATTTTATTTGAACTAATAGATCTATGCAGCTTTTGTAAAAACGACAATGACATATCATTCCATATTAAGGTAATACTGCCGCCTTCTGAAGAAGATAGATTTAAATCTGTCGAAACCTAGGTAAAGATTACTTTATCCATTGCAACTGGTCGGCTGTTTTTAATCTTATTACGTGGAACCGTTGCTGTTGCGCAGCTATGTTTAAAATACCTGAAGATATGACATTTCTGTGTCTTTATATACATATATATATATATATATATATATATATATATATATATATATATATATATATATATATATGCATTTATGTCGAGACATATTTGTAAATACTATTTGTATTTTTAGGATGGTTCTTGCCTAGGGAAAACTATGCTATCGAACGATTACATCGATAGGTCGTGTGGAGAACCAAAGTGTTTAGGATCTTTGGTAGTGTTAACTCTGCCGCGTGGAGCGGCGGCAGAGCAGAGTCTGGCGGGAGTAGGGCGGTGGAGCAGGTGTGTTGTGTGACGCTCCCGCGAGTTGCCGCGCTTTCGGGGTTTGGCAGCATGTAATTGCGCTCGACTTGCTATAATAGTTCTGACACGGTGTCGCGGACGGGAAGCATTAGTTGGCACACATCAAGAGCCCGTTTCGCCTAGTGACCGTGTCGAGAAGGCGCACCAACATACAGCTTCTGAAACAGCGACGGCCGACAATGAGTGACTGTCGCCACCTCTCCGATCGACGACTTCAAACCTTCAATCAACCAACAAGGAAGACCGTAAGCACGTAAAGTTTTAGAACTGTATGGCAGGCCTCATCTTTTCAAACTGTTAGGTTTGTCTCACAAAATTACAGCAACATGGCATGAACCTTTGTTACTCACTGTCCCAATTGCATTACCAAGCATGGTCCCTTCCTTTTCCGGAATGAACCCGAGTGTCGTTTGAAATTCAAACGCCAGCATTAAAGTAATATCATTAAAATTCACTGCTTTAAATTCAAAGTTCAGTTAAAGTATTCATAGCTGGCTACAATATTTAGATTAGACAAGCACAAATTAAGAGTGCGAGTTTTGTTACCATATCATAGCTTACCTGTGTCTGCAGCTCAGCTTGGTACATACTAAATTTTACTATTGTTAACTGATCAGATTCATTTAAGTCAAGTTCAAAGTTAAATCGTTTATGTCTAAATTGCGTAGATTCAAGTAGCTTTTGAAGTGATTGTTGAGGTAGCCCAAGACTAACCTTATTTTATTGAATTTCGTAGTGCTTCAGAAACAAAGTTCACTGTTAATTTCAGTCACTAAATTAACTTTCAATTTTCCGGTTTTATTAATTCTTTTGCTAAATTAAGTCAGAGTGTAGCGAAATTTATCACTTCTGACAAACATTCAGTTTTCACACAACACGTGTCAACCTTCAGTTGCCACGCTTCTAGTGCTAATTATATGTGCAATAACCTTTCATTTTCAGTTATAATAGTAGTTGTCCATACGACTGGCGACTGTGATTTTCCTCAAATCTCAAATATCTAATTAACGGCAATTAATTGTTAACATAACGAATGCACATTTACTTTTTTTATTAATTTTACCCTTTCCTCAAAATTAATTTCCACCAATTTCATTTGCATATTTCCTTTCATTTAGATGTAGCCTTTTCCTCCCTCTTTACCGACAAATTAACTTCGGTGACGATTGCTTTTCCTAAATTTCCATTAGGTGCACGCGGTGTAATTTTTCACTGTCATTAAGGTCGATAAGTGAAGCGGAGGTTACAGCCAGTGCACTTGGTTTCCCAAGTTGCGTACAAGGTCGTTCCCCGACATCCGGGCGGCCCCGTAAAAATGATGAGCCGCCTTCCGGAATCGATGTTTGAGCAGTGGGACTCCTGCTACTCTGTGGAGTTCTCCGGTGCTGAAGTCTCGTGGCAGGTGAAGCGCTAACCTAAGCGCCTCGTTCTCGACTCTCTGCAGCTTTGCGATGGACGAGTCGGCCACGTTGCCCCACACCACAGCAGCGTACTCTAACACTGGCCTTATTAGTGTCAGGTACAGAGTAATGCCACAGTGTGGCGGCAGGGTCGTCGCTGGGTTGAGTAAGGGCTACAAAAAGCGCAATCTGACGAGCGCTTTACCCCTAACTTCCCTGAAGTGCGCCTTCCACGTCAGGCGCCGGTCCAGAGTGACACGTAGGTAGCGTCCGGTGTTCGACCATGGGATGGGGCCTCCCATGATGCTCAGTGGCTGGAGGTCGCCTGGGATCTTCTTTCTGGTGAAGATCACCGCCTGACTTCTGGGTGCATTAAACTTGATCCGCCATTTGGTGGCCCTAGCTCCGAGGACGTCGCAAGCCGTCTGCAGGCGGTGACGCATCAGCCTGGCGTTGATGCTTCTGCCATATCGTCCGCTTAGAGCGCAACGTGCACGCCCTGCTTCCTCGGAACGTTGGCGTTGTATAGTGAGTAGAGCAAGGGGCCGATGACCTTGCGGTACTCCAGCTGCTATGGGGCGTGCTGTCGACGTCCCGTCGTCGGTGCGCACACGGAAGATGCGCCCAGTCAGGTAGGATTGGAGCAGGCGGGCGTGCGACACGGGTAGGACTTGTGTAAGTAGTTCATACACAAGGCCGTCGTGCCACATGCTGTCGAAGGCTCTGGAAACGTCCAGGAGTACCGCCCCGAGATATTCGCGACGTTCCAGCGCCCCCATCGCCTGCTCTACCAATCGAAGTGTAAGACGTCGTGGTCTCGTGACCTTCATTGCTTACATATTCCGCCCTCACAATCATATTCCGCACATCATGACGCTTCATCCGAACCCAAACTCGATAAGATAAAGTAATGTTGTATGAATTCATGTAAACGATATGCGAATAACTAATAAATCGTGGCTGAAATACTCGAGGCTGGCGTACACACATACATTCCAGACACGACGGTCACAGCAGCTGTTAGTTCTAGAGAGGCAACCGCACACCAGGAGGCTGGTCCCAACTCATCTACGTCAGCCGGTGACCGCCCGTAGAGCAGATACCGTTTGCCCGAGTGAAAGGACGACCCCGTGTTCGGCTTAAAAACAAATTCCGCTACATTGTGTGGGAGCGGCCAACCTACGTTTGTTAACTGAAACGCCGTCTCCATTTTCTGGACTCTTGATCTGACAGATTTCTTTTCATTACAATTTTCTGCAATCCATTCACCTAAATATTTAAATTCTTTTCCTCCAGAGATGTAGTTATTACTAATTTTGAGATCAGAAGGTACATCTTTGATGTCAGTCATAAATTTTGTTTTTATCAAATGAAATTTGTAATCCTATTGTAGCTGCCTGTTCTTTACTATTTAAACGTTTTCATGAATAAATAATACTTGCCGCACATTATTTTCCTTTTCTTCAGGATTTTCCTATTTTCAAGAGGTAGGGGCTCTTCTTCCCCTAATCCTACTGAGCCCAAATTTCACACTGCTTATTTTTCCATGGAATACAACTGTGTGTGTGTGTGGGGGGGGGGGGGGGGGCGGTGCGAATGATAGTGGTGGGGCTGGGGGCTGGGGGAGGATAAAGAGAGAGGGGTAGTCGAAAAAAAATGTCATTTAAGAGACCCTCCCCTACATATACGAACTTACACCCAGACCGCACTACTGTTGTCACTGGTATGTGGAAAAAGGACTTCAGCTGCCACGAAGCGTCGTTGTGTGATTTATTACACGCTAGGCATTACTTAATTTCACAGTGCTGCCACCCCGGGTGGCTGAGTGGTTCTAGGCGCTACAGTCCGGAACCGCGCGACCGCTACAGTCGCAGGTTCGAATCCTGCCTCGGGCATGGATGCGTGTGATGTCCTTAGGTTAGTTAGGTTTAAGTAGTTCTAAGTTCTAGGGGACTGATGACCTTAGAAGTTAAGTCCCGTAGTGCTCAGAGCCATTTGAACCATTTTTCACAGTGCTATTCGTCACTGATGTTCTGGAGATACTTTTTCCAGAAATCTTACAGATAAGAACACGACATGCAGGTATATGGTTAAACTTAGGTGTTCCTCAATGTATCATCTGAGGAGACATACAGCCTGACACTCTTCCATCGGCCAATATAAATGTATTTAGACAGCACTATTACCTTCACATCGTCCCAAACGTCTCGAGTAACACCTATAAAGCGACAATTTTGTAGTGACACGCAAAAATCTTTTAATAATTTGCAACTTGAAGGAACTGATTATTTTTTTCTTAAATTACGAGTAAATGTACGATGGAAGATTTCCCATCAATTTCAGTACTGAACCAGTACACGCTTCGAAGCCCTACAACCTATCGTCACGAGTGGTGCAAACCAACAGTTACAAACATTAAATCCACCAGCTTTTCCTTTGAAAGATACGTACAGTTCCAGTGAAAAGCCGTCTTTTCTTTGTGCATCGGCAAAGCAGTAAGAGTCACAGCGGATTAAATTGATTTCTCGTGTCAAGCAGACGCATTACCACATGTCTCTGACAAGTGATTTTGTAATGCATATATGCATTCCCTTCACGTGTTTAAGCCAAGTACGAGTATTACGCAAACTTATGCTATCGCAAATGCTCAGTAGCAGCCAGGCTACATGTACATTTAACAATTAACCATCAGCAAGGAGCGTTAGTGATGAAATCACAGGAGGAAATGTTGTGCAACCTTAGTAGGGACAGGATCCGACTATTCGGGAGTAGGATCTTACAATGTGAGACAGTGTTCCGAGACAAACTTCCGTCACAATGTCTGCAAACGTGACGTCAGATCCGCCTAGCAACACGATCTGGACGCCCGTTGGCTGAAAGTTTGGATGTATATGTAGGGAACGAGAGAAGTGTCCCTATCGGCTGAGGGAGAGAGAAAGGTGGGGTGGTCTGTCTTGTCCTTCGGGAAGACAGGGCGAGAGAGTCGCGAGGAGCCACGCAAACTGCACGGTCGAGTAACCGGGGCGGCTCTAAAAGAACGGTCGCGAGTGCATATTTCAGATGTTGAAGAAGATATAAAGTGAAGTTATTAGTTATAAGAACGCCATGTGTGGTAGGCAGTGTCTATCATTATGTACAGTCAGAAAACGGTTTTAATTTGTGGAAAGGGTCTAATATAATGGCGTAGTCCTGAGCCGCCGTACTGCAAATGCTGAATCTGTGACGTGTGTGACAAAGCAATTTATATATTAAAAAAAGTATGGTACAAACGTTGTTCACAATTAACAACTGGCATCCCTAAACACTCCACTTCAGCAGGATCACCACCTACATGGAACCTGGCGACTGAGCGCTACTACTGTGCGACAAGGGACTTACCGAAGCAGCAAGACACCAGGTTAGTGATACCGCCTTAGAGAAGAACTTCCTTCTCGCTACAGTGCCAATGAGGGTGTTGTAATTTTACTGATGCCGACGTGCTCCACCGTTTACTGTACAGTGACTTACGTAAAAGCCAGCAAAGATTTATTATACCATGGAACTGCGAAGAGGAACCAGTAGCACTTTAATACCCTGTGAGTTTTTGTCTAGGCAGAGACATTCAGCGGACATGTATATAGAAGTACTCTTGCGAATACCAACAAACGAGAGACAGTATCAAATTACGTACCATTTAAAGACCTACAAGAATTGTATTCGCAGTTGGTGAATGAAGACAATCACCAGTTGCGTAATGGAGTGACGACAGTGGAAATTTGTGCCGGATCGGGACTCGAAGCCGGGTTTCCCGCTTACTGCGAGCGTCACCTTACCATTTCGCTCCCGGAGCACTGCTCACAGCGTCACCCAACCTTCTAAATGTCGTCAGAAATATGTATACAATCTGCACTCGTACATCCTTTATGTACTTTCCTGTACAGGAGAGACATTTTACTTGATCGTCGCTTGCACGCTGACGGCGGATAAATACAATATTGAAGCAAATCTACATATATACTCCGCTAGTCACCAAGCGGTGTGTGGCGGAGGGCACAATTCGCGACAAAGTCATATTCCCCCCCTTCACCCCTCTGTTCCATTCGCGGATCGCGCGAGGGAAAAACGACTGTCTGAACGCCTCAGTACAGGTTCTAATTTCCCTTATCTTTGAATGGTGATCATTGCACGATTTGAAAGTTGGTGGTAATAATATATGCTCTACATGCTCGGTGAAGATCGGATTTCGGAATTTAGTGAGCAGCCCCTTCCGTTTACCTCGCCGTCTATCTGCAAGTGTGACCTACTTCAAACTTTCTCTGAGATTTGTAACGCTCTCACGATGGATAAATGTACCACTCACGAATCTTGCCGCTCTTCTTTGGACCTTCCCAATCTCTTGAATCTGAAGCAACTGGTAAGGGTCCAATACAGTCGAACATTAACACTGTAAGCTATTCCCTTTGTTGAAGGACTGCATCGCTTCAGGATTTTACCAATAAACCGCAATCTAGAGTTCGCGTTACCCGTTCCTTCTAAAATCTGATCATTCCATTTGAAATCATTTCGAATGTTCACACCCAGATACTTCACGGATGTTACCGCTTCGAAAGAGTGCTTTGTTTTGTAGTCGTACATTAATTGGGATTTTCACCTTGTTATATGCATTAGGTTACACTTACTAATATTGAGAGATAACTGCCAGTCATTAAAATACGCTTTTATTTTCTGCAAGTCCTCATTGATTTGTTCACAACTTTCGTGTGATACTACTTTCCTGTAGACTACAGCATCATCGGCAAAAAGTCTAATGTCGCTGTCATTGCCATCGCCCGATCCGTTACATAAATCGTAAACAGCAGCGGACCTATTACGCTGCCCTGGGGCACACCTGAAGTTACGCTTGTTTCTGTTGTAGTCACCCAGTTGTGGACGACATACTGCTGCCTGTCTGTTACAAGACTTTCCATCCGAACGCATATGTCATCGGATAGACCGTAAGCGAGCACTTTTTGGAGCAAGCGACAGTGCGAAACTCAGTCGAACGCCTTTCGAAAGTCGAGTAATATGGCATCGACGTGGGAGCCGGTATCTAGAGCCTCTTCTATATCATGCACAAAGAGGACCATCTCTGTCTCGCATGACCGCTGTTTCCGAAAACCGTGCTGGTTACTGCATATGAACTTCTCAGAGCCTAGAAAGGTCATTGTGTCTGAACACAAAATATGTTCCACGATTCTATAACAAATCAGTATCAGTGAAATTGGCCGGTAATTATGTGCATCCGATTTTCTACCTTTTTTTAGAGATTGCTATGACATAGGTCTTCTTCCAGTCCCGTGGAACGTTCCGCTGTTCCAATGATCTCTGATAGATGTTGGATAAGAATGGTGCTATATTTATATCATAGTCAACATATAATCTCATGGGGATACCGTCTGCGCCAGATGCCTTTCTGACGTCTAAGGATCTTAACTGTTTTACAATCCCAGATACACTAAACGCTATGTCAGCCATCCTTGCGTTTGTTCGATGATTAAAAGGGGCCATGGTGCTGCAGTCCTCTACCGTAAACGAGTTTTGGAAAGCTAGGTTTAGAATTTCGACCTTTGTTTATCATCATCCGTACTGTCCGAAGGAGCTTTGCATGGTAATTGGTAACTACACAGGCACTGTAGTGACGTATTTAAAGACCTAGTGTCATTGTGCAGAATGCGACCGTATCGCAACAGACGTTACCATGCAAGCAAGCTGACAGCGCACATTTACGAGGTCGTGCTGTAATGTAATCACTCTGCATTTTTATGTGAAAACTCTAAGATTTTCAAATAAAACTAATTTTATTAACATTCTACATTCCTCTGCCGCTAGAAAATTGCGAACTGTAGAGTGCTACATATAGGTGTGAAACGTAACCATGTCAGTGGGCCAGAAACTGCGTGCTGTAATCGGGTTTTGAATTCGAAGAGTTCTTCCGCACATGGAGCACTCTGTCCTTCAGCGTGACAGTGCCAGACTATAGAGATGGGTCGTTCACGAACTAACGGGTTCAATGGAACGGTTCCCCAAGATGAACGAAACGAGCGAGGAACGAATTCTAAGGAACCGTCCTTCATAGTTCACTTCGGTTGTGGCTTTGTACGTATGGTTCCCGGGAACGGGAAACGGTCGGCCTCGTTCGAACAACGGCACGTCGGCCGGTCTCGTTCCAGCCTCGGTCCCGTTCCCGTCTATCTCGGTCTCGGTCTCGCTCGGACGGACTCGTCCATCTTCGGGTGGCCACTCGTCACAGTTCCACTGCCGACCGCTCATAATTAGTTCAGTAACGAGTTGTTGTTGTTCGTTTCTTTCGCTTCGCACGTCAATTCGAGATCTGTTTCAAACCTTTTTTGAACTCTGAACTTCTGGTTCTTTTCGTATTCTAATCAGCGTCCACGTCCGGTAATTAAAGTGTATTTCATAATTAATTTAACTATATAAAAATTACGTGGTATGTAATATTTACATCTTTTCAGGTAACAAAATGGCCTATCAGCTTACTTCACTATTTCGATAAACGGCAGAAAAATACTTGTAAAAAGCCAAGATACAAAGGACGTCGGCACAGCACACACGAGTGGCTATTTTCCGTCTTTTTATTGATCCAAGGTAAAAGAGCATGTTCATTGTGATGGAAGGCAGACCGCTTACAACCAAATGAAGCCCGCGCTTCGTAATCGACTGTATGGTATCACATTTTATAAAGAGAATGCGATAACTCCTAAAATATTATTTCAGTGGCACAGGAAAAATCGACCCCGAGTACTAGACTGCTCATTGTCGCCCACCAATCGTCATCTGTTGTTTCGAAGTTGTTTGCGTTAGCTTATTTGTTATTTTTTCACTGCCTAATTATTACATGTTCATCTATTCTCCTCGCAGCGGTCAACAAATCGTGCGTAATTGGCGAGCAGTCTGTACTGGGGGCCGCTTTCTGGTGCCCCACCTTATATTATTTCACTGCGATCAGCCACATAACGCCACAGTTGGCTAAACGAGATGTTTTGCAGAATGACGAAAATTACAAGTGTGTGAGAATTCTGTTATGAATAAAAACTCTATACTCCAGGAGGGAGTCAAGTGCCCCCTCTTGGCGCTTTACATCTTCAGTCACCTATGCTACTAATTTTAAATTTTTCATAAGAACCGTATACCAAACACAATGAACGGTGAACGAGTAAAAATGAACTGTTCCCAAAAAAGAGCGATCACCAGTGAACTAGTTCCCAAGACTACATAGGAGTGCTGCGATATCTGCAACAATCCGACGCCTTAGGTTCACTTTCATCTGTCATCGACCATAAGCTCCAGAATTGGCCTCACCCGATTTCAATCTGTTTCCAAAACTTAATAACACCTTCGAGGACTTCCCTTTAGTAGTCATGAGGCAGTGCAAGCTGAGCTGACGTTGTGGCTGCGTCAAGAAATTCAAACATTCTACGCTAACGAAATTAACAAATTGGTCTGTCGTAGGGAAAAACGTGTTCATGCCACGGTGACTGTGTTGTGTAAAACATATGTACACATAGAGAATAAAGATGTAAAACGTTAACAGAGCCCAAAAAAGAAAATAATAATAAAATAAGTTTGCACATAAAAAATTCCGAGGCATTACTTTTCCGCATCCCTTCTAATGTCACTGAATTCCTAGAAACTTTCACCCCGTTATTCTTACAACATAGTCTCCATCATGACAATGGATTTGTAATCAACTCTCGTGTGAATTGCTATACACTTACCGTTATTGATAAATTACTTTACATCTTTTGTAAGTGTACGTTGTCGCACTAGGTCTGTGGTTCAACAATGTTTGTCATTGGGTGTACAATACATTAAGTGACCACAGCTTACTGCTGAAACCATATCAATTCATGGCACAAAGACAGCAGTAGAAATACGGTACGTAAGTTTTGTAAGCCAATCTTAGTACATTGGAGAGTCCACCGGAGGTATCTAGCGTGAAACCAAACACAATAATGCTTCCGCTAAATTGTTGTTGAGATGTTAACGTATCACATTCTTATCTTCCACCAAAACATTCGGGTATTAAGTAATACAATCTCCTGTTACACGTACATATTATCGTACGTCATTGCAGTAGACACGTTATGCCATACCGTCAGTCACACACTATAGTACTTTACATACACCAACATAAATTACAATGAAATTAATACCCCTAGCTGCATACAGGCGTTGGTATAAATCAACGGGGACATTTGAAAATGTGTGCTCCGACCGGGACTCGAACCCAGGATCTCCTACTTATATAGCAGACGCTCTATCCATCTTCTTTTTTTTTTCTTATATTTCCGACCCAGCCGGGCATCGAACCCAAGCCCTTAGGACTGACATTCTGTCGCGCTGACCATTTTTTTATTATTATTATTTTTTATTTTTTTCCCTCTACCAACTTTTTTCTGTATGGGAAAAGACGTCTTTCAGTTACGACAAACAAAAGTAGAATGTACATCCGTAGCAACTACAGAACAAGAGTTCCTTCTAAACTATGAAATAGAATTCGAAACTAATAGTATGATGATAGATAATAAAGAAAGAAAAATGTAACCAAATCCCGCACGTCATTCCATGTGCGTGGCTCATCTGCGTACAGATTCCATGTTCCAAATTGATAAAACATTTCGCAGCGTGTGGAGCCCCATGAAGGCGGTTATCGTCTGCCCGGTACTCCCCAACTGTGAGGGAGGCTGTCGAAGACACTGCGCAAATAGTTCACAAATAGTTGTCGGTATCGGGGTGTACACTCAAGTGTGCTATGATTGTCTTGGAGAAATTGCCAGTATTCAAGTACCATCTTCTCATCATCTCGAAAGCGGTAGTATATGGACATGCCTTTAAACCATGTGAGAGCGTGAGTCTTCGCAGGTGGGAAATAAGTATCCTCCGGACAAAGGAGGAGCCGTGGCTCAATTGTGCGAGGAGCGATACGTAGGTAGCAGGTGAGGATCTTCTGCACTAGCAGCCATACCTCTGACGCCGATCCACATGTTAAGCGGTGTTCGTCAGTATCCACAAGGTGGCAACTTGGGCAAAGGGTGGAATCCGTCGTCCCAATAGCATGCAGCCTTTCTCGTGTTACAACCTTCCCGTTCACCACCTGGTACCACGCGGCTCGTACCCGCGTGGGGAGGAACGGCTTCTGGACCGCTCTCCACACTGCAGGCCATAGGGTGGTCGGGCTTTTCCTGTCAATCACATTGCGAGGGATGGACCTTAGCAGCAGTCTGTAAACGTCTCTCCCCTTGGGAGTGCGAGTGTTGGGGAGGTCTGGGTGCACGTTAACTATACTCAAGAATAAACACCGAGAGGTGCGAGAGTGAGGGTGTAATCTGCGCAATCGTGACAGGTGACAGAAGAGACACCGGCAGCAATTCCTCTACCAGACGTCCCGTAAGGGAAGCATCTTTGTGGGTCCACAATTTCATCATTGTGCACAAGTATAACGCTGTAGCTCTCGCTCGTACATTTATAAGTCCCAGTCCGCCATCACGCGGAGGGAGGTGAGTGTTTTGTAGCGGACTTTGAATAGGTGTCCGGCGGTAAGGTAATATCCAAAAGCTGTTTACCGAAGACACAGAGGATAATGCGACTGCAGGGTCTTATCTCTGGCACGCCTCCCGTGAGACACATTCGCTACTTATTGTCCCGCACTACATTGATAGTGCCCCTGCCCATTATATTCATTACCTGCGGCTTTATTGCTGATTTCCGTGAAATATCCCCTTAGAAAAATTAATGAATTACTGTGCTGATAAACCCTTTACGTTATTTGATTTTCAAAGAGCTGAGCAGAACTGAACGTACCCAGACATTTCGCTCTTTACTTATTCTGATCAACAGTAAACTGACACACAATATTTTTAGCGCAACGCAATCTGACTTTCAATAATCCCTACAAAAGAAGAACCCTTACTAACAATAACCTATACCTTTCATGAATCACTTACCCCACAATAATCTTCGTTACTCGAACTACTGCAATACATCGAGCGCCAATACTGCCAGCTAAATAAAAGATTCTTACTACTGAAGACACTAACTACTGATGGGCATAGTTAGCAAATGAAAGATTTTGATAGAGAACAAACGTATTTACCTTAATAGTATTCAAAAGTCATAATATAACATCAGTTCATGATATACAGTATTACAAACTTACTCTTTCTGGCGGACACACGTCCAGATCGTCCACTGGCCGTGGTGGCCGAGCGGTTCTAGGCGCTACAGTCTAGAACCTCGCGACCCGCTACGGTCGCAGGTTCGAATTCTGCCTCGGGCATGGATGTGTGTGATGTCCTTAGGTTAGTAAGGTTTAAGTAGTTCTAAGTTCTAGGGGACTGATGACCTTAGAAGTTAAGTCCCGTAGGGCTCAGAGCCAGCCAGATCGTCCGCTCTTAAAATTCTGCCATCTCTCTCCCCACATTGACCACTGCTGGCGGCTCACTTTCAACTGCCCAACGCTAGGGGCTCTTCTCATCCAACTGCCCAACAGTACACTAGCGAAAAACTTCCAACAATGAGTCCAACCAGCCAGAGACTGCTCACAGCGCAGTCAGCTATTTTAATACAGAGCGCTACGTGACGTTACCAACATAAAAACCTAAACAGGCTACTTACACCCATAAGAGTTCGGGCAGTATTTGTGCATCCGCACAGTAGAAGATGGTCAAATGGTCGGTGAGCCTTAACTATATATATGGACATGTCCGAAAGAACAGATACCATCTTCATATACAGGGTGTTACAAAAAGGTACGGCCAAACTTTCAGGAAACATTCCTCACACACAAAGAAAGAAAATATGTTATGTGGACATGTGTCCGGAAACGCTTACTTTCCATGTTAAAGCTCATCTTATTACTTCTCTTCAAATCACATTAATCATGGAATGGAAACACACAGCAACAGAACGTACCAGCGTGACTTCAAACACTTTGTTACAGGAAATGTTCAAAATGTCCTCCGTTAGCGAGGATACATGCATCCACCCTCCATCGCATAGAATCCCTGATGCGCTGATGCAGCCCTGGAGAATGGCGTATTGTATGACAGCCGGCCACAATACGAGCACGAAGAGTCTCTACATTTGGTACCGGGGTTGCGTAGACAAGAGCTTTCAAATGCCTCCATAAATGAAAGTCAAGAGGGTTGAGGTCAGGAGAGCGTGGAGGCCATGGAATTGGTCCGCCTCTACCAATCCATCGGTCACGGAATCTGTTGTTGAGAAGCGTACGAACACTTCGACTGAAATGTGCAGGAGCCCCATCGTGCATGAACCACATGTTGTGTCGTACTTGTAAAGGCACATGTTCTAGCAGCACAGGTAGAGTATCCCGTATGAAATCATGATAACGTGCCCCATTGAGCGTAGGAGGAAGAACATAGGGCCCAATCAAGACATCACCAACAATGCCTGCCCGAACGTTCACAGAAAATCTGTGTTGATGACGTGATTGCACAATTGCGTGCACACGTGTTGATTGTGAAAATTTACAATTTGATCACATTGGAATGAAGCCTCATCCGTAAAGAAAACATTTGCACTGAAATGAGGATTGACACATTGTTGGATGAACCGTTGGCAGAAGTGTACCTGTGGAGGCCAATCAGCTGCTGATAGTGCCTGCACACGCTGTACATGGTACGGAAACAACTGGTTCTCCCGTAGCACTCTCGATACAGTGACGTGGTCAACGTTACCTTGTACAGTAGCAACTTCTCTGATGCTGACATTAGGGTTATCGTCAACTGCACGAAGAATTGCAGGTGTCCTTGTCGTTCTAGGTCTGCCCCAGTCGCGAGTCATAGGCTGGAATGTACATACGGACGAAACTAAAATGAGCTCTCACATGAAAATTAAGCGTTTCCGGACACATGTCCACGTAACATCTTTTCTTTAGTTGTGTGTGAGGAATGTTTCCTGAAAGTTTGGCCGTACCTTTTTGTAACACCCTGTATACTAACATAAATGCTTGTTTGCATCTAATAATGTAAATCATAGACTTCACATCATTATTCTCGTCCTTCGTCGAGGTCCACGCAGCTGCGATCGCTATATTGCAAGACGCTGTTTTCCATACTGCAGTTGTATGCGTACTTCTGCACTCATTCGGCTACTCCATTTGATCACAGCGGGCAAGAGATAAATTGTCGACCACGGGCTCGACTGAGCGCATGCGCGAACGTCGGCCCAACTGCAGGACGCGGCGCGGCTCGGTTCGCTGAGGCAGTGCACGCGGAACCGTGCTTCGCCGTGCGTCACTGCCCAGCGTTGCCTCCGCCACACGCAGGCGCAGGTAGGGTACGCAACCCGCGTCACTACTACACCTGCTCTCTGTCGTACCTTTCGTATGCGCTGCTATTGTGTAGGGAATAAGCTGCGGGAAACTGAAACTTACAACAGAAACTCTCATTATTTCACCACCTCAAAGCAAAAAACAATCTACGATTCGGCGTTTCGGCAGCTGACGTCGGCAAACTTAATTTAGGCCGCACGGACGGCAGCTATCATTCGTTCAATTATTACTATTTAAATGTTCGCGTGTTTTCTAATCATTCTCTCCTTAAACGTTTAATGCTGAACATATATTCCTGACACTTCTTTCACTGACCTTTCGGCCATCGTAAGATCGAAGAGTAGTCAGGGTAATTTTTGGCTACGGTTGGAAACAGTAGTTTATAAATTAGAATTTGACGACGCAAACAACACCACCATGCATCAAATAGTCCATTTTCACTTATGTGAAGCAGACTCCATTTATTTTCTTGCTCAGGATGTACATAAAGATTCGACTGAATAACATTTCTTATCCAACCCCATATATATTTTCACGTAAACAATTCCTCTTTTTCTAGTTGCTATCTTAGTGTTCTCCGCATTTCAATAGTTTCATTAGAGTCCACATGCGCTATCCCTCTATTCAAAAAAGACTTCATTGCAGAAACACACAGAGTGATGAGTTTTACAGAGACCGAAAGAGATGCTTCAGCGAAAGGCCGGCCATCTCGAATCAGATTCCCAGTGGTTTCCCTAAATCCCTTAAGGCATGTGCCAGGATGCGTCCTTCGATATAGACACAGCCAGTTTACTTCCCCAGCGTCCCCAAACTTCCCATTAGCAAACATGGTTCCACAAATTCGACCTTAAGTGCTTAAATAATAAATCTTACTCTTTTTTACTTTTTCCACCACTGTTTTTATTTCTTAAACTTAGTCTCTGTAAATCAGTAACTACAAACTATCGAGGATGTAGCCTAGTGTGTGAAAACAGAATATTTACGCAGTAAAACTTACTCAAAATATAGTAGTCCGATACTACCTAATACTGTTACTGTCACAAAACTGTAGCATCCAAAGTTATTAACCATTAAAGTTTTATATTAGAGTACTACAAAATTTAAAATATGGCATGTTGCTTAACCCACTGCAATATTCTAGTCTTACAACCACTAGGCAGACAGGAAAGGTAGTAGGGATATATGACATTTTTTTGCACATACGACTCAAACCTGTGATACTTAACACCATTTTTATGAATTTTTATTACGACTCTAAAAGACCTGACAGGTTGCAAAAAGTAGTCATTCGATGTTAACGGAACTCTTATTTTCATAACGTGTTTCGGGCATAGCCCGTAAGATGATCTGTACAATGCAGTACGAATACAGTGCTGTGACAACGAAATCTTTACGCTTATAGGAAACAAAGTTACACCGGTAACGCGTTTTCAAAATCAAGGAGTTGCATTAACATCTAGTGACTATTTTATTCGACCTATAAGTTTTTTTCTAATCGTAATAAAAAAATGATATCAATTTGCCGAACTTGTTTCATTTACACATACCTTCCTTTTACCACCCATAACCTTTCTGAAACTAAGGTCTCGGCCATCGTCTCCTCTACAATCTGTATCTTATTTTTAACTGTAGTTCCTACAGCGCTTATAGCAAAACTAATGAACTTTATTTTTCCTTTGATTTAGGTATTTTTCAGTAAATCAGTTATGTGCAGTCGATTTTATACACTCATATGTGCTATTTAACAACCATTGACACTGCTTTTTTTTTTAATTCTGTGCATAACTCAAGACTTTCTTTTCGAGTTTTTCTAACAGCTTCTATTGCGTAGTTCGATTAGGTTTTTTAAGTTTCATTAGGTTTTAACAAATGACTATATGTAGAAAATCTTCCATTATATTCGTACATTTACTCATTCTGCGTATAATTTTCACGTTTTTGTTTGTGTCTGCAGAAGCGTTTGATTTCTTACAATATTTAACGAAAAATGTTCCTGTACCCTGTTTTCACGTCACTAAATCGAGTGCAGAAACATCGTACTTACGGAAGAACGTAAATTTATGTGACCCCTCTTTCTGAAATTCATGGTGAGATCCTTGTACTTCTCCTAGTTGCATTATTTGTCGTCCGAAAGGTAGGACTTAAATTACTTTCACAATAAAACCTGTGCCTCGTGTTTTTAAATATTTCCTAAGTAAAATTTTGTAAAGCTTTTGTCCCTTGTGATTACCTATTTCTACCTATGAATATACCCGTCTTCCTAGCTGACTGGTCAGCATGTCTGACTGCCATTCGGAAGACCTGGTTAGATTGCCGACAATGCCAGGAATTTCTCCTCGGTAGTAGGGCTGGAACTGGGTGCACAGAGCGTCGTGATGGGAATTGTTGAATTGCCTGACCGAGTAGTGGCGGCTCCAGGTCACGGAAACTGAAAACGACCGCGACAGCGGTGTGCTGACTCCACGCCCGTTCACACCGCATACGTGACTCTTTTGGCTGAGGACGACAATGGAGAAGCTCGCTACCGATTGTCACTCAGGGTCCCCTTGGACGGATATTAATACAAGTTTTCTTTATCTTTGTTTATATCATACTTAGTATTCTGTGCTTTCTTTTCAAATCCTGAAGATAATGGATGGATTGCAGCAATTATTCTCGGGGACTCACCACAGTGTTGAAAGCTCGTTACCAGTACGGTATTTCATATCCAGTGTCCTCATTGTTTGCAGACTACCGTTCCATCAGCTGTACATTTTTTGCCGTTCTTAACATCGATTTTCTGCACCTATGGCATCATTGTTAATACAGATTACAGTTCAGTCAGATTATACAATTTTGCCAGGAAAATTAAAGTTGTAAGTGCTAACGTTACGTGATAGGGCTCAACTAATTGCATGTTATGGCCGCTAACTTTGATGCTAGAAACTTAGAAACATATTCTTTTAGAGCCGTTCGAAAAGTTTGTTATTGAAATTAAATGTTTTTAATGCGTGCGTTTCTGGCAACGGCTTTGCCGCAGTGGTTACAACGGTTCCCGTGAGATCGCCGAAGTTAAGCGCTGTCGGGCGTGGTCGGCACTTGGATGAGTGACCATCCAGGCCGCCATGCGCTGTTGCAGTTTTCGGGGTGCACTCAGCCTCGTGGTGCCAACTGAGGAGCTACTCAACCGAAAAGTGGCGGCTTCGGTCAATAATACCATCTTACGACCGGGAGAGCGGTGTGTTGACCCCACGCCCCTCCTATCCACATCCTCCACTGAGGATGACACGGCGATCGGATGGTCCCGGTAGGCCACTCGTGGCCTGAAGACGGACTGCTCTTAATGTGGGCGATTCTATGGGTAATCTGTACAGTCTTGAGATATCTACATACAACAATGCCATAAGTGATATGTATGTACCTTGGGAACAGTATATACAGTACTCGGGAATATTGTATATTATCATTAGCCCTTAGGTACGAGCGTACATAGTTCTGAAATGCTGATGATATATCACATTAGCGCTTAAAGCAACAAATAAGATTTGCATAAAGAATATTCAGACATGAGATGTTGAGGACTGCACAATTTCTGACTGACTAGTGACGTGCCACGACTACGCACGCTTACCACGAGGTATCTACGGTTGGGTCACTGGCCGATGTTGTGGTGAAAATTACATATACACTCATGTTCAGAAAAAACTCGTTGAACGACTAGAGATAGTACATTCATATTCACAGGACATTTACATTGGTATGTTCTGCAGAAACGATAAGCATATCAGTCGCTGCGTTTCAGCACGTTTACCGTTTCTTTGTCTGCACAGAGTCCGCCAAGGGCCCTGATAACTGTGTCCATCTGTGATGCATCGACGCGTATCAGGAGCGAATGGTGTCATGTCGTATAGCCATCTGTACTGCATTCACCTGGTTCCAAAGGTGGTGGTCGGCGCTGAGTCACAGCACTGCGCACGTCGCGTCACCTCATCCCACAGAGTTTCGATTGGCGACAAGTCTGGTGATCTGGCGGGCCAGGGAAAGACTGATCTACTGTGACGCCAATAAGGCACGTGTTCGTGCACCAATATGTGGTAGTGCATTGTCTTGCTGAAAAATGACGTCTGGGGTGTTGTGTACAAAGGGTAAGGCTACGGGTCTCAGGATGTCGTTCACGTAGGTCGCTCTGGTCAGAGTTCCCTGGAAACGCCCCATCTGTGGTTTTTGGTAGTAGCCGATGGGACTCCACACCGTAAAACGTCGAGCTGGCGCTGTACGTCTTACGCGAATGCCTTCACTGTGATGCCGGTCTCCCTGTCTGCGGCAAACCAAAACGCGGCCACCAGTTTCAAACACACAGAATCTGGATTCGTCCGAAAACGCTATCTGATGCCAATCCTGTCAACAGTGACGTCTTTCCATACACCACTGCCGTCCATCATGTTTCTGCACTTTTATCAAATGTTGGCGGAGAAGTGGATGACGCGTACATAACCCGCGCCGAAGTAGAGGGCGACGGATTATCACCCTTGATAGTGTACGATGTGTTCCACTGTTGCGTCATAGTCAAGGAAGAAGCAGATCTGTCCTGCAGTGCCATTCGGAAGAGATGTTGATCTCCTCGGGGAGATGGTCTGGTTGGCGTTACCTGACTCATCTCTTCCTCTTCTACCGCCTTGTTCATACACTCATTGTAATGCCAAAACACTTGGTGGTGCATGGGCAGCAATTTTCCGGTTGGATGCATCACATTCTCTCATGGGAATAATGCACCCTCTTTCAAACTCACTGATCTGGTGGCACGGTTCGCGCATTCGTTTGCGAAGCATCCTGCACGTCTTCTTAAGTCACATTGTTCGCTTCGGTTTATAAAGACAAAGAGAGGCGCAAGCACAATTTACCGGTGGTGGTATTGCACCGCGGTATCGATACTGACCTCGAACCCGCGGACTGACATGAATCAGATGCTAATCATTTCTGCTAAACATACTAGTGTACGTGTCCTGAGAATACGAACGTTCTGTCTCTAGTCGTTCAAGGTGTTCTGTTTTTTTGTTTTCCCTGAACTTTAGTGTAAAAACTTTCCTTCGTAAATCAGCCCATTTATTTTTGAAAACCGCATCAAAATCCGGGGTCGGGGATTTTATATGTGGCATTCAGAATACAAGTTGCCCACGTCTAGAGAAACTGTTTCTCAGATATTGCAGGATAAATATATATGGGAATAAAAAATCAGCATAAACATTACAAACATAAATTTAGCGTAATTTGATACAGACCATCGTACTTCACTTGTTCCATGGAAAATGGAGTACATAGAAGAAATATTGGGGACTGCAACAATGTTTGAAGTGGAAAGTAGGACTTACTTCATTATTCTTCTGAAAGCCATCCCTGTCAGTTGTATATAAGATGACTTGTGCTGGATGTTCCTGTTATTATATTGGCCAGACAGGTTCAGTTGCTGTAAGTACTATGGGACTTAACATCTGAGGTCATCAGTCCCCTAGGCTTAGAACTGTGGTCTAGGGGTAGCGTCTTTGATTCATAATCAAAACATCCTCGGTCCTGGGTTCGATCCCCGCCACTGCCTAAATTTTGATAAATAATCAGCATTGGCGGCCGAAGACTTCCGGCGGAGGAGCGGATAGAGGTTCAGGGCACTCTCTTGTCCTAGGGGTGAGAAATTGCCCCTTTAGGCGGAAGAATCAGCAATGATCAACGACATGAGGATGCAGAAGGCAATGGAAACCACTGCATTAAAGACACGTAACGTGTATCCACAGGACATGTGGCCTGTAATTGAAGAAGTGCCATGATGTTCTCTCCATTGGCAAAAGATTCCGGAATAGTGCCCCATTCGGAACTCCAGGAAGGGACTGCCAAGGGGGAGGTTACCATGAGAAAAAGATTGAATAATCAACGAAAGGATAACGTTCTACGAGTCGGGGCGTGGAATGTCAGAAGCTGGAACGTGGTAGGGAAACTAGAAAATCTGAAAAGGGAAATGCAGAGGCTGAATCTAGATATAGTAGGGGTCAGTGAAGTGAAGTGGAAGGAAGACAAGGATTTATGGTCAGATGAGTATCGGGTAATATCAACAGCAGCAGAAAATGGTAAAACAGGTGTAGGATGTGTTATGAATAGGAAGGTAGGGCACAGGGTGTGTTACTGAGAACAGTTCAGTGACCGGGTTGTTCTAACCAGAATCGACAGCAGACCAACACCGACAACGATAGTTCAGGTATACATGCCGACGTCGCGAGCTGAAGATGAACAGATAGAGAAAGTGTATGAGAATAATGAAAGAGTAATGCAGTACGTAAAGGGGGACGAAAATCTAATAGTCATGGGCGACTGGAATGCAGTTGTAGGGGAAGGAGTAGAAGAAAAGGTTACAGGAGAATATGTGCTTGGGACAAGGAATGAAAGAGGAGAAAGACTAATTGAGTTCTGTAACAAGTTTCAGCTAGTAATAGCGAATACCCTGTTCAAGAATCACAAGAGGAGGAGGTATACTTGGAAAAGGCCGGGAGATACGGGAATATTTCAATTAGATTACATCATGGTCAGACAGAGATTCCGAAATCTGATACTGGATTGTAAGGCGTATCCAGGAGCAGATATAGATCACAATATAGTAGTGTTGAAGAGTAGGCTGAAGTTCAAGACATTAGTCAGGAAGAATCAATACGCAAAAAAGTGGGATACGGAAGTAATAAGGAATGACGAGATACGTTTGAAGTTCTCTAACGCTATAGATACAGCAATAAGGAATAGCGCAGTAGGCAGTACAGTTGAAGAGGAATGGACATCTCTAAAAAGGGCCATCACAAAAGTTGGGAAGGAAAACATAGGTTCAAAGAAGTTAGCTGCGAAGAAACCATGGGTAACAGAAGAAATACTTCAGCTGATGGATGAAAGGAGGAAGTACAAACATGTTCCGGGAAAATCGGGAGTACAGAAATACAAGTCGCTGAGGAATGAAATAAATAGGAAGTGCAGGGAAGCTAAGACGAAATGGCTACAGGAAAAATGTGAAGACATCGAAAAAGATATGATTGTCGGAAGGACAGACTCAGCATACAGGAAAGTCAAAACAACCTTTGGTGACATTAAAAACAACGGTGGTAACATTAAGAGTCCAACAGGAAATCCACTGTTAAATGCAGAGGAGAGAGCAGATTGGTGGAAAGAATACATTGAAAGCCTATATGAGGGTGAAGATTTGTCTGATGTGATAGAAGAAGAAACAGGAGTCGATTTAGAAGAGATAGGGGATCCAGTATTAGAATCGGAATTTAAAAGAGCTTTGGAGGACTTACGGTCAAATAAGGCAGAAGGGATAGACAACATTCCATCAGAATTTCTAAAATCATTGGGGGAAGTGGCATCAAAGGTGTGTAGAATACGAGGGCAGTTCAATAAGTAATGCAACACATTTTTTTCTGAAACAGGGGTTGTTTTATTCAGCATTGAAATACACCAGGTTATTCCCCAATCTTTTAGCTACACAACACTATTTTTCAACGTAATCTCCATTCAATGCTACGGCCTTACGCCACCTTGAAATGAGGGACTGTATGCCTGCACGGTACCATTCCACTGGTCGATGTCGGAGCCAACGTCGTACTGCACCACTAACTTCTTCATCATCCGCGTAGTTCCTCCTACGGATTGCGTCCTTCATTGGGCCAAACATATGGAAATCCGACGGTGCGAGATCGGGGCTGTAGGGTGCATGAGGAAGAACAGTCCACTGAAGTTTTGTGAGCTCCTCTCGGGTGCGAAGACTTGTGTGAGGTCTTGCGTTGTCATGAAGAAGAAGTTCGTTCAGATTTTTGTGCCTACGAACACGCTGAAGTCGTTTCTTCAATTTCTGAAGAGCAGCACAATACACTTCAGAGTTGATCGTTTGACCATGGGGAAGGACATCGAACAGAATAACCCCTTCAGCGTCCCAGAAGACTGTAACCATGACTTTACCGGCTGAGGGTATGGCGTTAAACTTTTTCTTGGTAGGGGAGTGGGTGTGGCGCCACTCCATTGATTGCCGTTTTGTTTCAGGTTCGAAGTGATGAACCCATGTTTCATCGCCTGTAACAATCTTTGACAAGAAATTGTCGCCCTCAGTCACATGACGAAGTTCGGTTAGACAACGAGGGACCCAGCGGGAACAAACCTTTGAAAATCCCAACTGGTGAACAATTGTGGCAGCACTACCAACAGAGATGTCAAGTTCAGCACTGAGTTGTTTGATGGTGATCCGTCGATCATCTCGAACGAGTGTGTTCGCACGCTCCGCCATTGCAGGAGTCACAGCTGTGCACGGCCGGCCCGCACGCGGGAGATCAGACAGTCTTGCTTGACCTTGCGGCGATGATGACACACGCTTTGCCCAACGACTCACCGTGCTTTTGTCCACTGCCAGATCACCGTAGACATTCTGCAAGCGCCTATGAATATCTGAGATGCCCTGGTTTTCCGCCAAAAAAAACTCGATCACTGCCCGTTGTTTGCAACGCACATCCGTTACAGACGCCATTTTAACAGCTCCGTACAGCGCTGCCACCTGTCATAAGTCAATGAAACTATACGAGACGAAGCGGGAATGTTTTAAAATATTCCACAAGAAATTTCCGGTTTTTTCAACCAAAATTGGCCGAGAAAAAAAATGTGTTGCATTACTTATTGAACTGCCCTCGTATATGAGTCTGGCGATATACCATCTGACTTTCGGAAAAGCATCATCCACACAATTCCGAAGACGGCAACAGCTGACAAGTGCGAGAATTATGGCGCAATCAGCTTAACAGCTCATGCATCGAAGCTGCTTACAAGAATAATATACAGAAGAATGGAAAAAAAAATTGAGAATGCGCTAGGTGACGATCAGTTTGGCTTTAGGAAAAGTAAAGGGACGAGAGAGGCAATTCTGACGTTACGGCTAATAATGGAAACAAGACTAAAGAAAAATCAAGACACTTTCATATTATTTGTCGACCTGGAAAAAGCGTTAGACAATATAAAATAGTGTAAGCTATTCGAAATTCTGAAAAAAGTAGGGGTAAGCTATAGGGAGAGACGGGTCATATACAATATGTACAACAACCAAGAGGGAATAATAAGAGTGGACGATCAAGAACGAAGTGCTCGTATTAAGAAGGGTGTAAGACAAGGCTGTAGCCTTTCGCCCCTACTCTTCAATCTGTACATCGAGGAAGCAATGATGGAAATAAAAGAAAGGTTCAAGAGTGGAATCAAAATACAAGGTGAAAGGATATCAATGATACGATTCGCTGATGACATTGCTATCCTGAGTGAAAGTGAAGAAGAATTAAATGATCTGCTGAGCGGAATGAACAGTCTAATGAGTACACAGTATGGTTTGAGAGTAAATCGGAGAAAGACGAAGGTAATGAGTAGGAGAAATGAGAACAGCGAGAAACTTAACATCAGGATTGATGGTCACGAAGTCAATGAAGTTAAGGAATTCTGCTACCTAGGTAGTAAAATAACCAATGACGGACGGAGCAAGGAGGACATCAAAAGCAGACTCGCTATGGCAAAACAGGCATTTCTGGCCAAGAGAAGTCTACTAATATAAAAAACCGTCCTAAATTTGAGGAAGAAATTTCTGAGGATGTACGTCTGGAGTACGGCATTGTATGGTAGTGAAACATGGACTGTGGGAAAACCGGAACAGAAGACAATCGAAGCACTTGAGATGTGGTGCTATAGACGAATGTTGAAAATTAGGTGGACTGATAAGGTAAGGAATGAGGAGGTTCTACGCAGAATCGGAGAGGAAAGGCATATGTGGAAAACACTGATAAGGAGAAGGGACAGGATGATAGGACATCTGCTAGGGCATGAGGGAATGACTTCCATGGTACCAGAGGGAGCTGTAGAGGGCAAAAACTGTAGAGGAAGACAGAGATTGGAATACGTCAAGCAAATGAGATTACCACAGGAAAGGAAGTATTTGTGGCGGGCCGCATCAAACCAGTCAGTAGACTGATGACCAAAAAAATAACCTAAAGATACACACATCCATGCCCGAGGCATGTTTCAAACCTGCGACCGTAGCAGCCAGGTGGTTCCAGACTGAAGCGCCTAGAACCGCTCGGGCACAGCGGCCGGCTGGCCAGACAGGAAGGGCCCTGTGTGTTAGGTTCAAAGAGTATCTGCCGACTAAAAGCGGTGATGGAACACGATGATATACTGGGTGATCAAAAAGTCAGTATAAATTTGAAAACTGAATAAATCACGGAATAATGTAGATAGAGAGGTACATATTGAAACACATGCTTGGAATGACATGGGGTTTTGTTAGAACCGAAAAATAGAAAAGTTCAAAAAATGCCCCACAGATGGCGCTTCATCTGATCAGAAAAGCAATAATTAGCGAAACAAACTAAGACAAAGCAAAGATGATGTTCTTTGCAGGAAATGCTCAATATGTGCACTATCATTCCTCAACAATAGCTGTCGTCGAGGAATAATGTTGTGAGCAGCACTGTAAAGCATGTCTGGAGTTTTGGTTAGGCATTGGCGTCGTATGTTGTATTTCAGCATCCCTAGAGATGTCGGTCGATCACGATACACTTGCGACTTCAGGTAACCCCAAAGACAATAATCGCACGGACTGAGGTCTGGGGACCTGGGAGGCCAAGCATGACGAAAGTGGCGTCTGAGCACACGATCATCACCAAACGACGCGCGCAAGAGATCTTTCACGTGTCTAGCAACATGAGGTGGAGCGCCATCCTGCATAAACATCGTCACGTTCCACCAGGTGCTTATCAGCCAGGCTGGCGATGATGTGATTCTGTAACATATCGGCGTACCTCTCACCCGTCACGGTAACAGTTACAAAACCTGAATCACGCATTTCCTCGAAGAAAAAAGGCCCGGTAACGGTAGATGTGGTAAATCCAACCCATACAGTGACTTTTTCGTCGTGCAATGGAGTTTCCACGACAGTTCTAGTATTTTCGGTAGCCCAAATTCTGCAGTTGTGAGCGTTGACAGACCCTCGGAGCGTGAAATGAGCTTCGTCGGTCCACAACACGTTACTCAACCAATCGTCATCTTCCGCCATCTTTTGAAACGCCCACACCGCCAATGCCCTCCGGTTTACTAAACCGCCAGGTAACAGTTCATGATGCCGATAGCATCGGAGGGTAGGCCTAAGTGCCAACCAAATAGTGGTGTGTGGAATGCCGGTGCGACGTGCGTCTTCACGAGCGCTGACTTTCCCGTGTATAGACGAACCCGCTACAGTCTCCATTTCTTCAAGAACTGTCTCAGCAGCATTACGCCTTGTGCTCGGTCGGCCACTACGGGGTCTATCGTCTAAACAACCCGTGGCTTAGAACTTCGAAATCATTCTAGCCACAGCTGCATTTGTCAACGGACCTCTACCCGTTCGAATCCGCTTCCAATGGCGATGGGATCGTAATGCTGAACTAGCACATTCCCATTCTGATAATACAGCTTCATTAAAAGCGCC
The DNA here is from genome assembly GCF_021461385.2 of Schistocerca piceifrons. Classification (NCBI taxonomy): domain Eukaryota; kingdom Metazoa; phylum Arthropoda; class Insecta; order Orthoptera; family Acrididae; genus Schistocerca; species Schistocerca piceifrons. The sequence continues at coordinate 52,460,384 of NC_060139.1, forward strand.
TTTTCAGGTAACGTCAACATGCTGCGAGTGCTGGTGCATCTGATCCTCTCTCTCATTACAGCTCCTTTCATACGCAATTGTCATGCGCAGTCACTGACGTTTTGCTGTCCAGCGCCATCTGTCAGACATTTTGTGAACTTTGTTTTTCTTTTTTGTTCTAATAAAACCCCATGTCATTCCAAGTATGTGTGTAAATTTTTACCTCTCTATCTACATTATTCCGTGGCTTGTTGAGTTTTGAAATTTATACTGACTTTTTGATCACCCGGTACATTTGATGAACATCTTGTCCAAATGGCCCGTGCTCCCAAGCCTCTAAAAGATGCAGAACTTTTGCATAATGAAGTAAAAGGTCGTAAGTTAGACAGCCTTGAAGAATTGCACATTTTTGAACACCTTATTATTGATAGAGAAAATTTGCTTAATGATCAGCTGCAACTAAAAAATAGAAATTATTTCAAAGGATTTCAACCTTTACGCCCTTGGAGTTGATCCACGGTCCGTTTCGAATGGCCGATGCTGTTTACTATCTGCTTTGCCCCTTTATTATAGTGCGTTTGTATATTGAGTGTCCATATATTTTGTCTTATACTGGCAATGTGACCTGTTGCAAAGATGTTTCTTAATTTGCCTGTTTTATGTTCAAGATGTATCATGCTTAGCACGCCAATGTCTCCCATACTAATTTATTAGTTACTGTCGTAGGGTTGTGCCCTCTTAATATAATATTTGAATGTAAATTTTCTTGCTCTGACTTAGTAGCTAGTTCTTAGGAAAATTGTTTAATGTATGTACCATGGGTTGGCATTTGTCCATTTGCAGGACTGTTTCCTGTAACATTTTAGTTACAATTTACGTTGCGCTAAGTAATTTTGAGATAGCTTGTCTCTAGCGCTGGCCGCTGGCCGAGCCTCGCCGCATAACTTCCCGCGACTCCTGGTTTCCTTGTTGCTTACGTGTGACCGTTGTTCCTGGCCCGGCGTAGCTCCGTCTATGTTTTTCTTGACCTTTTTGGTGCTGACAGACCTAGTCTTATGATTATGTCTATTTATTCTCTATTAGTTTTCTTCTGTGACGAGGCCAAGGTTTGGCCCTCAAAATAATTTAACTTTTGTAAGTATGACTATTTTCCGTATTATGAAATCATTAGATTGATGATGTACTGTATTTCAATGTTTAATATACGTCCGTATGGGTTAATGTATAGGTTCTGAAGAAAATACCATTATTGGCATCGAAACCTAGGTACACTAAAAAACAAATTACCATGCAACTGAAGGCTGAATTTCTTATTGCCTGAACAATTCACGGTTCCTGAAGTGCAGCATTATGTTAAAGATTTTTCTGTATCCGATCTTGTATTGACTACATTTACCTACGTAACCACACATAGAACAATTCCTTATTGTCTTCAGAGTCGGAGTAATTTTCAGCACACCGTATTTGACGTATGTCTGCGAAACAAGGAATGTGTCTGAAGAAACCGTGCTGAACGGGAGGAACAAAAGGCAGCACATACATGTCCTTCTTCTTGTCCTTTGCGTCCGTAACTGCACGTCGCTACTTGTAGGGGCTGTCTAGGTAGCTGACGTGCTGGCCTTCCTTCACCTTTCTTTGCGAAATTAATTTCATGGAGCGGTATGTAAGGATCGATGCTGTTTTTATATTTTAGTGAATATGCAGATCCCCTTTTCGTTCCTCAGCGACGGATTGTCTAGCGAATTCTCTTTGTGACCGTAAACTGTTTTCTTCCGTTTTATAATGGATGCTTCCAATGTCTTTGTGGATTGAAAGTCGGTGTGTATCACAGGAACTATTTTAAACGGATTTCTCTTCTTGGACTCTTTCGCATTGGCTATCCAGTCATCTGGCGAATCAGTAAGGGTTGCTTTTCTACCCTTTGCTTCTGTCGAGCCGCAGTCGGCGTTATTTAGTACGTACGAATGTCCTGTACAAGAAATTTATAGTCTATCCATGCAAGGTCTTTTTATAGTTCCTTCAAAGCAAGTGTCATTTTAATGTTCCGTTTTCGTCCCGTCCAGCTGTCGGTATACAAAATCACATGCTTCTAATGTATTGCATGTTCCTTGAGATGCTTCACTCGGCACGTTGAAAGGCCTTGCTATCCACTTACCAGGCGTTTCATCCCACATCCACACAACACCATTATTTTCTTTAAATGTATCCATTCGAAAGTTTTAGGCCTACAGATTCCTCTTTTAGTATGCAACTGATGTTAACAGTTTTGGAGACGGGAGTGCCTTCTGTGGGTCAAAGGTCAATAAGTACGAGTCGTTTGAAATATTTACTGAATTCGATTTCAAATTCTCCCTAGCACAGCCAGCTTTTCGCAAGGGCACGACTCTTTCGCGCGTCATGGATAGCAATTTAGATTCCTTGTATATCACTGAGATCTTCATGTTAACTTGTTCACAGAAGCTATGTGTGTCGTTTCATGTTAGCTCGAAGTGAAGAAAACATAATAATACAATTTCTCTTTTTCTGGTGTATTAACAGTTTGCACCACATTTGTGGACGTACTTGCAGTACATCTTGGAAATAGACTAACCTTTGTTTAACAATTTTATTTGAGGAGTATTGTATCGTGTGTAATGACTTCGATAGACTGAAAATTATTAGATGTATTTGGTAACATCCGTGTCATCAATTTCATTGCCTGGGGCATTCTTGCCACGAGATTCAACTACAGCACAAACGTCTCGATGTCTCATATGTGACGACACAGTCGTCCCTCGGATATCTGAAGTGTGTTCAGAAAGAATGTTTTACAAATCTCGATGCTTTGGATTTCCACGTCTAGGAAATAATTAAATGACAACCATTTCTTACTTCCAGAGCCATTTCGCGCCCGTCTCCTTCGCACACTGAATGACTGCACTGTTCCCCAGAGATAAATATTGTGTGGTGATTAGTCACCTCGGTTCCGGAAAAAATTTCTTAGACTGCTGATTCGTTATTCTTGCAGAGAATTGTAATTGACATCTGCAGATTCTTTTAGTAAAAACCTTTCCTTTAGCGTACTATCCTTTTCTGGTTGTAGATACTTGTCCTATATTTCGGAGAATTATTATGTTGGTCTTTCGAATCCCCACATTTCGTGTACGATTTCTCCCTCTCCATCTTTGCGTTAATGGTGACACACTATTCTCTACGATTCCCCCTCGCAGCGCTGAGACATACAATATACACTGAAGCACCAAAGAAACTGGTATTGGCATGCGTATTCAAATCCAGAGATATGTAAACAAGCAGAATACGGCACTGCGGTCGGCAACGCCTAAATAAAACAACAAATGTATGGCGCAATCGTTAGATCGGTTACTGCTGCTACAGCGGCAGGTTATCAGGACTTAAGTGAGTTTCAACGTTGTGTTATCATCGGCGCACGAGCGATGGGGCACAGTATCCCCGACGCAGCGATGAAGTGGGGATTCTTCCGTACGAGCATTTTCCGAGTGTACCGCGAATATCGGATATCTGGTAAAATATCAAGTCTCCGATGCCGCATCTGCCAATAAAGAACGTGCAAGAACGGGACCTACTACGACTGAAGAGAATCGTCGACAGAAGTGCAACCCTTCCCCAGATTGCTGTAGATTTCAGTGATAGACCATCAAAAGTGTCAGCGTGCGAAACATTCAACGAAACATCATCGATATGGGCTTTCAGAGTTGAAGCCACCCGTGTACCCTTGATGACTGCACGACACAAAGCTTTGCGCATCGCTTGGACCCAACAGTGCCGACATTGGACTATTGATGACTGGAAACATGTTGCCTGGTCGGACGAGTCTCGTTTCAAATTGGATCAAGCTGATTGATCTATACAGGTACGAAGACCACCTCTTGAGTCCATGGACTATGCATGTCAGCAGGGGACCGTTCAAGCTGGTGGAGGCTCTGTAATGGTGTAAAGCGTGTGCAGTTGGAGTCATATGGAACCCCTGATATTTCTAGGTACGACTCTGAGAGATGGCACATACGTAAGAATCCTCTATGATCACCTACATCCATTCATGTTCATTGTGCATTACGACGGAATTGGGCAATTCCAGCAGGATTATGCAGCCTGCCATACGTCGAGAATTGCTACAGGGTGGCTCCAGGAACACTCTTCTGAGTTTAAACACTTCCGCTGGCCACAAAACTCTCCAGACATGAACATTATTGAGCATGTCTCGGATGCCTTGCAAGATGCTGTTCAGAAGGGATCTCCACCCCGTCGTACTCTTACGGGTTTATGCACAGCCCTGCAGCATTCATGGTGTCAGTTTCCTCCAGCACTACTTCAGACATTAGTCGAGTTCGTGCCACGTCGTGTTGCGGCACCTCTGCGTGCTCGCGGGGGTCCTACACGATATTAGGCAGGTGTACCAGTTTATTTGGCTCTTCAGTGTAATAAAAATAGCTACTACAAAAACCAAAGGCAAAATTCGTAGCAAATAAGTTCTTTACATTGTATTAGCGTTTACAAAAGAGGTTAAGTTGACGAATCATGTATACAAACGGTAAAAGTAATGTAAACGTGACCTTCGTTTTGCTATCGTTTTGAATGGCATTTATTTCCTTCTGGACAGTCGTCCCTGTCCGTAGTCGTGTTCATTTGGTCTAATGGAACCACAGAACTTTGAAACACAGCGTGCAGTGTGGACTTGATTAAGCTGTCGTCTGAAATAATAAAGAGCGGTTTCAGTTGCCAAGTAAAGTTCTGCCATTTGGCAGCACACAGCTCAACTAGAGACATCATTCACTGGTCTGTGGAAAACACGCCGCAATGCAGAGTATACCACACTTCTGTTCTCATAAAACAGCTTTTTTCTAGTTACTTCACTTGTACCCTGATCGCCTCATTATATAAAAGGACATGTCCTGAGTGATTCACTGACTCATCATGGTCTAGCCCAAACCGCTAAGGATACAAACTTTAAATTTGGAGACGGTGTAGAACTTACAGTATGGACACCATTTTAGAAATTCCACCCCTAATGCGGTGAATATGTCACTATTAAGAACAAGGAAAGTTTGTATTTGTTTTCTCGGTTCAGTGTTTTTGGAAATTCGGCCTCTAAGGAGTTAAAACTTTTGCGGAAATATTTCACTACAAATGCATTCTTGTAGCTAAATCTATGAAAATTGTTATTTGACTCTCCGTTAGAAATAAATAAATATATGTAATGGGATGAACTTTTCCGTGGAGGTATCACCAAAAGAATTCAAGGGGCAGGATAAACGAAAACCTCCAACTCCAGCACCAAAATTGCTTTTTGGTCATAAGTGTGTTCGGAAAAGACCATGCTTCTATGGCCTTAATTCGCGTGGAAGGTGTAGATGATGTTGTCATTTGTGAACTTAATCAAAGAAACGTATTTAACAATCACCACAACTAATCAGCTTTGTCAGAAAGGCGTAGAGAAACAAACGCGAGCGAAGCAGTGGGCACTGAGATCGTGTATGATATATACAGGAGAAGGGTGCAGCTACAGTACTATGAAATTAACTCAGCTTTCAGGCACTACATGTGTACTTTGTATTGTCTTCAGTTCAGCTAAAAGATCGGTTTTGTGTCGCACGAAATTGATATTTAGCGGTGGAATCATTATGAGTAAATTCCGATAGTTTAGTGGTTCAAATGGCTCTGAGCACTATGGGAACATCTGAGGTCATCGGTCCCCTAGAACTACTTAAACCTAACTAATCTAAGGACATCACACACATCCGTGCCCGAGGCAAGATTCGAACTTGCGACCGTAGTGGTCGCGCGGTTCCAGACTGAAGCGCCTAGAACCGCTCGGCCACAGCGACCGACCGATAGTTTAGTCTGCATAATGTGGAAGGCGTCTGAAGACGGATAAGGTATCTGATTACATGCATCACAATCATCAGACTTTTGTGGCAATTTGTGGAAATATCGTAACTTTCAGTTTTCTTTTTGTTTTTGAAGAATTATACTTTTATTACTCTTTTCAAGTGTAAGCAGTACATGTTGTGAATTCCAAGAGAGTCCTCTCAATTTTGATGGCGTTCAGGTTTTATTCCTTTCTTGGCTACGTAAATCGAGAGTGTCGGCTCCCATAACGATCAGTTTTCAATCTGATATTTACAAACTATTGGACTACCGTTTTCTTACGGATTTTCTCAGTAATACATGATTCAGAGTGCCATAGCTTTCAAGGATAATGGAAAGAACAGTTATGACATAGCAGTGTTGTCCGCAACGTTCAATCAAGATCCCATTTTGTTGGTACAACTGGCTCTGAGCACTATGGGACTTAACATCTATGGTCATCAGTCCCCTAGAACTTAGAACTACTTAAATCTAACTAACCTAAGGACAGCACACAACACCCAGCCATCACGAGGCAGAGAAAATCCCTGACCCCGCCGGGAATCGAACCCGGGAACCCGGGCGTGGGAAGCGAGAACGCTACCGCACGACCACGAGATGCGGGCCCCATTTTGTTGGATTAAGCGCTCTGCACTACATATCTCCACAGTCATTTTACTATTGCTGATAATAAGGTCCAAAGTATGGCAATGAAAGGAAAATATAAATGGATAAATAAAATAAAAATCACCGATGATAATTTCAGAAAAAATTCACACTACTGTATTTTAATATTACATGCACTGTGCCCCACTGACGGAGACAGATTAAGAGCAGTTGGAGCAGATGGGACCTATGTAATTGAAGGTTGGGTTCTGTCCCGCCGGCACGAGAAGTGGGTAAGATTTAGATTTTTTCGTACAAGGATAGTTTTTACTGAAATTATGGTTTACTACACATACAGTCGTGTATGAAAAAATTTTATCCCATAATAAGTGAAGATAGTGGCTGCAGCCCTTGTGAAAGTACGCATCTCGCAGTGTGTCCTGATTCAACGCATTGTACCGACTCGTGGATATTTCTAGAAAATTCTTAAATTAGAAGGAATGTGGGGGGAAGGGGGGGGCAGAGTTGGAGTTTTGAAAAATATCTCGAGAAACAAGTCAATCTTTTGGCGTGTATCTCTAAGTTGAAGTATTTAAAACTCCTATAAAAAAGAAAGCTCTCGCCTAGGCCCCATAAATTTAAATATCTTTCATTAAAAAAAAAAATGAATCGGTTAATGTGTCGAGGCTCTAGACCACTCCACTCACGAAAATTGTTTCGAAGAAAAACGCGTTTTAAATTTGGAGTAGCAAAAAATAACGTTCTTTCAAAATTAACGTTGATCTAACATCCCATACCATAGAGGCATCTTCCTCAAATATGCTCTGGTCCCGGATTTGGTGCTGTATTTCTTCAGTCCGGACTCTTAACAAGCTGAGTTTCTGCTGTTCGTCTCTATGACGGTTTCTGACACGTTTCGTGATCTTCATAATAGATGAGTAACGTTCACTGAATAGCAGTTGTATGTATGGAACTATTTAAACAGCTTTTGCCCCAAAATGGAGTGGTTTCCGTAAAAGTTTCCAGATGCACCAGTTGAAGCTACCGATGTCACCTTGCCTTTTGGCACCGGTGCTTCTTATAACCAAACCTTCATTGGAAGGAATTAGTATACTGGTAGAATATTATCCTGAATTAATTCATCGAACGCCTGCTGCTGCCAATATTGCGGTCGGTGCGTGGTACCGTCGACACCTGTAACTTCTAAAACACTTTCACAATCAAAACATCCATTTGCAGGTGTGATCTGTGTACTTCAACTATGCAAGTTACGTAACAAAATCCATTATTTCATCGTTCTGCACCAGAACCTCCTCTTAAACTGTAGGGACGTAAATTTTTGTTTCGTCTCTTAAGACTGTACGTCACCGACGTGTCGCAGTAAATTTAAACGTTGTGTTAGACAGAATTATATTAATGAACCATGGCTGATTTGACTCATTTAGTGAAGTTTTACTACCAGAGCCACTGAATGAGGAAGTGAGTCATGGCGCTCTTTTGTAGCCGAGTGTGAGGTGAGAGTCAGAGAAATGTCCTGCTGATGGAAAGGATGTACAAGAGGCGAGAGATGCAAATAAGTTCTGTTGAAACTAAGTAGGCTCTCAGTTTAAGAGCGGTTTGCTCAGCGTTGGCGAATGCTTTTGCACCTAAATTGCAATATGAGCTTACTTCTTTTTATAGCACTGTGAGGCGACCCTTAAAATCGCCCTACAGATATAACAGTAAAACATCCCCTTTGAAAAATTTATGAATTACTGTGCTGATAAACCTCTTACGGTATTTGATTTTCAAACAGCTGTGCAGAACTGAACGTTCTCAGACATTTCTCTGTTTACTTATACTGATCTACACTAAACTGACACACAATACTTTTAGCGCAACGCAATCAGACTTTCAATAATCCCTACAAAAGAATGGCCCTGACTAACAATAACCAATACGTTTCATGAATCACTTACCTCACAAAAATCTTCGATACTCGAACTACTGCAATACAGCGAGCGCCAATACTGACAGCTAAATAAAAGATTCTAACTTCTGACGGGACTAACTACTGATAGGCGTAGTTAGCAAATGAAAAATTTTGATAGAGGACAACCAATGTATTTACCTTAATAATATTCAAAAGTTATATATATATATATATATATATATATATATATATATATATATATATATCAGTTCATGATATACAGTATTTCAAATTTACTCTTTCTGATGGACACACGTCCAGATCGTCCGCTCTCAAAATTCTGCCATCTCTCTCCCCACATCCACCACTGCAGAAGCCATGGAAACCTCACAACTGCACAAGTCGGCACTGCAAAATATCTCCCACGACCACGCACAAACTGCTCAACACTCTCCAAGTTTTTCCTGCGACTGTCCATCGCGCCTTCCCGTCCAGCACTTTCCCATCCTGTGCAACACGACGCTCCTCCCCCACTTCTATCCAGTCTCTCCATTGACTCTGGTAGTCGCCTATCGTAGTGACGAGCGTTGTGATTCGCTAGAGTGCTCCTGCCATATCTCCAAGCCAATGCACATTCGCTAACGTGTTGAAACACACACTAAATACTGGATTTATATTTAAATAACTTTAAATAAATATTCCTACGGCTGGACCATAAACACGCTCAAACACACATTATTAAATACATAAACAAATGAAACAAACATAAATCAAAGGAATAGAAACAAAAGTAGGCCAGTAGCACAATGTCTCTGTGCTTTTAAAACACAGTAAATGTTGTTGTTGTGGTCTTCAGGCCATAGACTGGTTTGATGCAGCTCTCCATGCTACTTTATCCCGTGCAAGCTTCTTCATCCCCCAGTACCTACTGCAACCTACATCCTTCTGAATCTGTTTAGTGTATTCATCTCTCGGTCTCCCTTTACGATTTTTACCCGCCACGCTGCCGTCCAATACTAAATTGGTGATCACTTGATGCCTCAGAATTTGCCCTACCAACCGATCCCTTCCTCTAGTCAAGTTGTGCCGCAAACTTCTCCTCTTGAATTCTATTCAATACCTCCTCAGTTTAATAAGTCACAGCTGCAAAATACTAACGCGAATTCTTTACAGACGAATGGAAAAACTGGTAGAAGCCGACCTCGGGGAAGATCAGTTTGGATTTCGTAGAAATGTTGGAACACGTGAGGCAATACTAACCTTACGACTTATCTTAGAAGAAAGATTAAGAAAAGGCAAACCTACGTTTCTAGCATTTGTAGACTCAGAGAAAGCTTTTGACAACGTTAACTGGAATACTCTCTTTCAAATTCTGAAGGTGGCAGGGGTAAAATACAGGGAGCGAAAGGCTATTTACAATTTGTACAGAAACCAGATGGCAGTTATAAGAGTCGAGGGGCATGAAAGGGAAGCAGTGGTTGAGAAAGGAGTGAGACAGGGTTGTAGCCTCTCCCCGATGTTATTCAATCTGTATATTGAGCAAGCAGTAAAGGAAACAAAAGAAAAATTCGGAGTAGGTATTAAAATTCATGGAGAAGAAGTAAAAACTTTGAGGTTCGCCGATGAGATTGTAATTCTGTCGAAGACAGCAAAGGACTTGCAAGAGCAGTTGAACGGAATGGACAGTGTCTTGAAAGGAGGATATAAGATGAACATCAACAAAAGCAAAACGAGGATAATGGAATGTAGTCAAATTAAATCGGGTGATGCTGAGGGGATTAGATTAGGAAATGAGACACTTAAAGTAGTAAAGGAGTTTTGATATTTAGGGAGTAAAATAACTGATGATGGTCGAGGTAGAGAGGATATAAAATGTAGACTGGCAATGGCAAGGAAATCGTTTCTGAAGAAGAGAAACTTGTTAACATCGAGTATAGATTTAAGTGTCAGGAAGTCGTTACTGAAAGTATTTGTATAGAGTGTAGCCATGTATGGAAGTGAAACATGGACGATATCCAGTTTGGACAAGAAGAGAATAGAAGCTTTCGAAATGTGGTGCTACAGAAGAATGCTGAAGGTGGGTAGATCACGTAACTAATGAGGAGGTATTGAATAGGATTGGGGAGAAGAGAAGTTTGTGGCACAACTTGACTAGAAGAAGGGATCGGTTGGTAGGACATGTTTTGAGGCATCAAGGGATCACAAATTTAGCATTGGAGGGCAGCGTGGAGGGTAAAAATCGTAGAGGGAGACCAAGAGATCAATACACTAAGCAGATTCAGAACGATGTAGGTTGCAGTAGGTACTGGGAGATGAAGAAGCTTGCACCAGATAGAGTAGCATGGAGAGCTGCATCAAACCAGTCTCAGGACTGAAGACCACAACAACAACAACCTCCTCATTAGTTATGTGATCTACCCATCTAATCAATATTTGACCAATTTCTTCATGAATAGTATACATCGATTATAAACAGAAACATAGATGAATAAATATATTTATAAAAGTGCTGTTACCGTTTTTTCGTGTAACTGAGGATTACTTATGGCCTGACGCGATCAATAGTAATCAATCACTTTTACCTCCAATGACTCATGTACTATTCAAGTTACACGCCTGTAGATCATACCAATTTAGGTTTACATTAATACACTACTGGCCATTAAAATTGCGACACCAAGAAGAAATGCAGATGATAAACGGGTATTCATTGGACAAATATATTACACCAGAACTGAGATGTGATTACATTTTCACGCAATTTGGGTGCATAGATCCTGAGAAATCAGTACAAAGAACAACCACCTCTGGCCGTAATAACGGCCTTAATACGCCTAGGCATTGAGTCAACCAGAGCTTGGACGGCGTGTACAGGTACAGCTGCCCATGCAGCTTCAACACGATACCACAGTTCATCAAGAGTAGTGACTGGCGTATTGTGACGAGCAAGTTGCTTGGCCACCGTTGACCAGACGTTTTCATTTGGTGACAGATCTGGAGAATGGTCTGACCAGGGCAGCAGTCGAACATTTTCTGTATCCAGAAAGGCCCGTACAGGACCTGCAACATGCGGTCGTGCATTATCCTGCTCAAATGTAGGGTTTCGCAGGGATCTAATGAAGGGTAGAACCACGGGTCGTAACACATCTGAAATGTAACGTCTACTGTTCAAAGAGCCGTCAATGCGAACAAGAGGTGACCGAGACGTGTAACCAATGGCACCATGCCGGGTGATACGCCAGTATGGCGATGACGAACACACGCTTCCAGTGTGCTTTCACCGCGATGTCGCCAAACACGGATGCGACCATCGTGATACTGTAAACAAAACTGGATTCATCGGAGAAAAGGACGTTTTGCCATTCGTGCACCCAGGTTCGTGTTGAGTACACTATCGCAGGCGCTCCTGCCTGCGATGCAGCATCAAGGGTAACCGCAGCCATGGTCTCCGAGCTCATATTCCACGCTGCTGCAAACGTCATCGCACTGTTCGTGCAGACTGTTGTCTTGCAAACGTCCCCATCAGTTGACTGAAGGATCGAGACGCGGCTGCACGATCCGTTACAGCCATGCGGATCAGATGCCTGTCATCTCGACTGCTACGAGGCCGTTGGGATACAGCACGGCGTTCCGTATACCGTCCTGAAGCCACCGATTCCTTATTCTGCTAAGAGTCATTGGACCTCGACCAACGCGAGCAGCAATGTCGCGACACGTTAAACCGCAATCGCGATAGGCTACAATCCGATCTTTATCAAAGTCGGAAACGTGATGGTACTCATTTCGCCTCCTTACACGAGGCATCACGTTTCACCAGGCAACGCCGTTCAACTGCTGTTTGTGTATGAGATACCGGTTGGAAACTTTCCTCATGTCAGCAAGTTGTAGGTGTCGCCACCGGCGCCAACCTTGTGTGAATGCTCTGAAAAGCTAATCATTTGCATATCGCATCTTCTTCTTCCTTTCGGTACTGTAGCACTTCATCTTCTTAGTGTAGCAGTTTTAATTTCCAATAGTGTAGCTTTCTAAAGACATGTCGATCGACAAAATCGAATGAACCGTTTAGACTTTGGAAATTTGTTGCTGGGTCTTACTTGTATAACTTACAGTCAGATACTAAACTTTCAACTAATAATGATATTGAAAATCTGATCACACCATCAGAATCGTCGTACAAATAATGGTAATGTACATATTTCATTTTAATGTACACTCCTGGAAATTGAAATAAGAACACCGTGAATTCATTGTCCCAGGAAGGGGAAACTTTATTGACACATTCCTGTGGTCAGATACATCACACACTGACAGAACCACAGGCTCATAGACACAGGCAACAGAGCATGCACAATGTCGGCACTAGTACAGTGTATATCCACCTTTCGCAGCAATGCAGGCTGCTATTCTCCCATGGAGACGATCGTAGAGATGCTGGATGTAGTCCTGTGGAACGGCTTGCCATGCCATTTCCACCTGGCGCCTCAATTGGACCAGCGTTCGTGCTGGACGTGCAGACCGCGTGAGACGACGCTTCATCCAGTCCCAAACATGCTCAATGGGGGACAGATCCGGAGATCTTGCTGGCCAGGGTAGTTGACTTACACCTTCTAGAGCACGTTGGGTGGCACGGGATACATGTGGACGTGCATTGTCCTGTTGGAACAGCAAGTTCCCTTGCCGGTCTAGGAATGGTAGAACGATGGGTTCGATGACGGTTTGGATGTACCAAGCACTATTCAGTGTTCCCTCGACGATCACCAGTGGTGTACGGCCAGTGTAGGAGATCGCTCCCCACACCATGATGCCGGGTGTTGGCCCTGTGTGCCTCGGTCGTATGCAGTCCTGATTGTGGCGCTCACCTGCACGGCGCCAAACACGCATACGACCATCATTGGCACCAAGGCAGAAGCGACTCTCATCGCTGAAGACGACACGTCTCCATCGTCCCTCCATTCACGCCTGTCGCGACACAACTGGAGGCGGGCTGCACGATGTTGGGGCGTGAGCGGAAGACGGCCTAAAGGTGTGCGGGACCGTAGCCCAGCTTCATGGAGACGGTTGCGAATGGTCCTCGCCGATACCCCAGGAGCAACAGTGTCCCTAATTTGCTGGGAAGCGGCGGTGCGGTCCCCTACGGCACTGCGTAGGATCCTACGGTCTTGGCGTGCATCCGTGCGACGCTGCGGTCCGGTCCCAGGTCGACGGGCACGTGCACCTTCCGCCGACCACTGGCGACAACATCGATGTACTGTGGAGACCTCACGCCCCACGTGTTGAGCAATTCGGCGGTACGTCCACCCGGCCTCCCGCATGCCCACTATACGCCCTCGCTCAAAGTCCATCAGCTGCACATACGGTTCACGTCCACGCTGTCGCGGCATGCTACCAGTGTTAAAGACTGCGATGGAGCTCCGTATGCCACGGCAAACTGGCTGACACTGACGGCGGCGGTGCACAAATGCTGCGCAGCTGACGCCATTCGACGGCCAACACCGCGGTACCTGGTGTGTCCGCTGTGCCGTGCGTGTGATCATTGCTTGTACAGCCCTCTCGCAGTGTCCGGAGCAAGTATGGTGGGTCTGACACACCGGTGTCAATGTGTTCTTTTTTCCATTTCCAGGAGTGTATCATGATTTCTCTGGCTATCATTAATTTCTATGTGAACTGTGATATGTTTCCCATTATGGTTTCACAGAGTCCGCCATCATTGGCACTCCCAGCATACAAATCTGACACAAAGCACAGTCCTTGACACATCGTCAACATGGAATTCCCAGCCACACGGTTAGCCAGGACCACGTACTGTGGCTACGCCTCTGCCTCTGGCTAATGTTCAGTACCACGCGGTTGCTGACGAGCCCCGGCTTGCAGAGTGGCCGGTGCGGCCACGCCATCTCTCAACTTTGAATATTTTCAGGGCGCCACAACTCACCCGTTACCTCACACACAGAACTGCAAGATTTGGGTGGCTCCAACTGCAGCAATGTTTTTACTTCATCCAGTGTTAATTTTGTGATAAATGTTTGTTTTGTACCTCTAATTTCTGTCAGGAATTCCGCTCACATCCGTTTATTACATAGGGAGCGTTGCGTAACGTTTTCGAGACACAGCGTTATTCCCATTTTTCAAGACATCAAGCATTTTACAGCGTAAGGATGATACAGGACTCCTCTGCACATCCAGAAGATTCTGTGATGCAATTCTCATATCCTCATTGACTTTCTGACACTCCAACTTGAAATGCTGTTTCATGATACGTAAAACATCGTTAGTCCCCTGACAGCAGTTCCCTCGAGCAACGGCCGTCTCGTCTGCCTTTGTAATCTTAGCAGATCAGTACAGTATGTAATGTAATCGAACAAAGACACCATAAAATCGTGCGTCACTGTTCGACACAAAAATATGCATCTTTATCAAAGTCAGCATTTATTGTCTACAGCTGGGTGTAGACTTCTGGCAACTTTTCCGTATATTATCAGCTTTTCGCACCCCAGCCAATCCCCCTTCCATGCCATTTTTTAGGGCTTTTTCTATCAGAAGGAATCTAACACAGGATTTCCTTCTTCAGTTCCTAACTGTCCAACTCAATAAAGTCCATTCCCATTTCAATTTCGTGGCCGTCACTATCACATCGTTAACTGGTTTCCTTCTCTTATCTGCTTGTTTTCTTTCTGTCCCTTTTTGCTTGTTGAATCTTTTGTGTTAGCAGAAGAGCCAACACCGTGTTACGAATGGAGGCCGAAATGCACGCGTTTTAGCTCACGCAGGCTGGCGTGAGGAGGGAAGAACTATACTGACGTGAGGTCTAGAACATGACAAGGAATGAGAATTCAGAAAGCGGACGTAATTAGTTTGATACTTAACTTTAATTCATTAATGATGAACGTCGCTCTTGACGGTACATGATTCACAATATTATCTGTTCAGAATACATTCTTGAAGTAATTATAGTAACTGAATATGGCGCCATGCTAGGTCGTAGCAAATGACGTAGCTGAAGGCTATGCTAAACTATCGTCTCTGCAAATGAGAGCGTATGTAGACAGTGAACCATCGCTCGCAAAGTCGGCTGTCCAACTGGGGCGAGTGCTAGGGATTCTCTCTACACTAGACATGCCGTGTGGCGGCGCTCGGTCTGCAATCACTGGTAGTGGCGACACGCGGGTCCGACGTATACTAACGGACCGCGGCCGATTTAAAGGCTACCACCTAGCAAGTGTGGTGTCTGGCGGTGACACCACAGAATCCATGCCTCTTCATTAATCATTGGACAACTTTCAGCGTACACTGACTGTAGGCTTTCCGTTGAAGGCACAGTACTATTTCCCCTAATTTTTTTCTCTATTCCATTATCTCCATTAATTGAGCCACAAATATCCTACATCACAGCTGCATTTCCTTTTCTTCACCAACAACTCTAATATTTTATCAAATCCTCAATCAACTGACACATTATTGCTATTTTATGAGACACGGTTTGGGAAACTGTAGGTATTTGTTGCTTTATCTGACTTACGTTGCTCAGATGAATAATTAAGTCACGACACGCATCTTAATAGTTCACTCTTGTACCAAGTCTTCCGTTCATGACAGTGTCAACATACAATATACCGGTCACTGATGTTGCTACAATCATCAATCTGTAAGTACATTTTTCATTCTCCATCACTTTTCTAATCGTTACTAACTTCACCCTTTTTATGTTTCTCTCTTCAAACTGGCAGCTTTCTTGGAACGTTCAATATTCTGCCATCTCATCCCCAGGTCATTCATATAATGTATATTGAGATCAATAACCTTCAAAATTTACACTTCAAAAAGTCCAGTCAGTATTTATAAATTTTTATATTTGCTAAGGCTAAAGCCACGATGTACGCTGATATTGTGCTATTTCAGTCTGTTGACTAGAGTGCCCGTCAACTACAAACGGCACAAGTCTTTGACTTAGCACAGAAGATATCGGCTGCAACAGACTAATAATGTTTGCTTTTACAAATGACTTCCGTTAATTCTTTAAACTGTTATTCCTCTATAGTTTAACTTACGTCAGTAGTGCATGCTGTAGGTTTTCGGTGTTGCGATTGTCTCGTATAACCATGTCAAATAAAATTCTATAACATGGGAACTACGCTTCTACTATGCGTATTGCTCATTAATTTATAACACTGTCTACCCGATTTTATATCAGTTCTGTCACACCACGGCCACACACTGTACACCGTCCACCTGAGACAATCTCATGAGACTGGTTCACATAAGTAAAGCCGTTCTTTTATACGCTACCCAACAAGAAACTCATTGTTTCTCCTATATGAGATCTGGGTTATTGGTTGGAGCAGGTACTGCCCTATATTGGGGCCCAAGACATTTTGCGCACACCTGTGGAACTTTGGAACTGGTCGTGTGTTGCGAACTCTACACAGCTAGACGGGATCATTTCCTTCTGCGCAATGTGTTCTCCGCGTACTGTGGTACTAGAAGCTGAAATGCACCGTGTCCAAGTAATTGACTCTAAGTATAGTTTCGTCTCTATTGCCATCTCTTCACCATTTCGACACACCCGTCTCCAGATTTTTCTGTTACGTGCATGCTTCATGTTACAAGTTGTCCGTTCACGTCTGCATGTATTCTTTCATGAAAAAGCGTTGTGTAACATTCTTCTATATCAGCATTCGTTTTGAATCAGTATAGCATTGACTAAACCACTGTATTTCTAATTTCACCACACCCAGAGGCCTAATAAGCCGCTACTGTTCGTATTAAATATTAATGGTACAGCATGCGGTTCGTTTACTTTTCAACCTTCATCACCACGAGGAGACAGATAAATCCGTTAATGTGGCTATAGACCTCTCTCAATTGTTTAAGTGAACTAGTAAGGTATGAAGTGAGGAAACCCTCACCTGATTCGGTCCAGAAAAAAATGTGTGGAAAAGAATCAGTGGAGGATAGAGATTGGAATAAATTCAACAAATAATTTGGGACGTAGGTGCAAGAACTGTGATGATCCAGGCTGCCACCAGAGAGGAAGTTGCGACGGGACGCAACAAATCTGTCTGAAGTCAAAACCCTCTCACACACACGTCTTTTCTGTTCCAGACGGTTGCGAATCAGATTCCTCTATCACCACCAAGATTCAGGATTTATTATCCCTAATTATCTCCAGCGTGTGATACAACTACAATTATCTCCTGACATCCGTGAATAAAACGTCTGTCGCACATACGAGGTCGATATATGCCACCTGCTGACTGGTATGTCCTTGGCGTATCACAATAACCATCTAATCCAAAGTATCTTGACACCCAGATGTAATGCGGAATTTACACTTAAATGTCATTATAAAAGGACGCACAGTGTATTGTGTTGTTAGAAGAAAAGCAGGTAACCGCAGAATGGGTCGAGCGGGAAAGTTTGTTGACTTCGAACATCGACTGATCATTAGCTGACATCTACATCTATATGTACATCTACTTACATACTCCGCAATCCACCATACGGTGCGTGGCGGAGGGTACCTAGTACCACAACTAGCATCTTCTCTCCCTGTTCCACTCCCAAACAGAACGAGGGAAAAATGATTGCCTATATGCCTCTGTAAGAGCCCTAATCTCTCTTATCTTTGTGGTCTTTCCGCGAGATGTAAGTTGGCGGCAGTAAAGTTGTGCTGCAGTCAGCCTCAAATGCTGGTTCTCTAAATTTCCTCAGTAGCGATTCACGAAAAGAACACCTCCTTTCCTCTAGAGACTCCCACCCGAGTTCCTGAAGCATTTCCGTAACACTCGAGTGATGATCAAACCTACCAGTAACACATCTAGCAGCCCGCCTCTGAATTGCTTCTATGTCCTCCCCCAATCCGCCCTGATAGGGATCCAAAACGCTCGAACAGTACTCAAGAATAAGTCGTAATAGTGTTTTATAAGCGGTTTCCTTTACAGATGAACCACATCTTCCCAAAATTCTACCAATGAACCGAAGACGACTATCCGCCTTCCCCACAACTGCCATTACATGCTTGTCCCACTTCATATCGCTCAGCAATGTTACGCCCAAATACTTATACGACGTGACTGTGTCAAGCGCTACACTACTAAAGGAGTATTGAAACATTACAGCATTCTTTTTCCTATTCACCTGCATTAATTTACATTTATCTATATTTAGAGCTAGCTGCCATTCGTTACACCAATCACACATCCCGTCCAAGTCATCTTGTATCCTCCTGCAGTCACTCAACGACGATACCTTCCTGTACACCACAGCATCATCAGCAAACAGCCGCACTTTGCTATCCACCCTATCCAAAAGATCATTTATGTAGATAGAAAATAACAGCGGACCAACCACACTTCCCTGGGGCACTCCAGATGATACCCTCACCTCCGATGAGCGCTCACCATCGAGGACAACGTACTGGGTTCTATTACTTAAGAAGTCTTCGAGCTACTCACATACATGGGAACCAATCCCATATGCTCGTACCTTAGGAGTCTGCAGTGAGGCACCGAGTCAAACGCTTTCCGGAAGTCAAGGAATATGGCATTCGTCTGATACCCTTTATCCATGGTTCGCAAGATATCATGTGAAAAAAGGGCGAGTTGCGTTTCGCAGGAGCGATGCTTTCAAAAGCCGTGCTGATTCATAGACAGCAACCTCTCTGTCTCAAGGCAATTTATTATATTCGAGCTGAGAATATGTTCTAGAATCTTGCAACAGACCGATGTTAAGGATATTGGTCTGTAATTTTGAGAACTCGTCCTTCCACCCATCTTAGATACAGGCGTCACCTGCGCTTTATTCCAGTCGCTCGGGACTTTACGTTGGGCAAGAGACTCGCGATAAATGCAACCTAAGTAGGGAGCCAATGCAGTAGAGTACTCTCTGTAAAACCGAATTGGAACCCCATCAGGACGGCGATTTATTAATTTTCAACCCAATGCAGTAGAGTACTCTCTGTAAAACCGAATTGGAATCCCATCAGGGCCTGGCGATTTACTTATTTTCAACCCATTCAGCTGCTTCACAACCCCAGGGATGTCCATCACTATGTCCTCCATACGGGAATCTGTACGAGACTCAAACGGCGGTATGTTTGTACGATCCTCCTGCGTGAAAGATTTATCAAATGATAAATTAAAAATATGATCTTTCGTTTTGCTGTCCTCCGTTGCCAGGCCAGACTGATCAGTGAGTGACTGGATGGAAGCCTTCGACCCGCTTACCGATTTTACGTAAGACCAGAATTTCCTTGGGTTTTCAGCAAGATCTTTTGATAACGTAGTGGTTGAATGCTACGTGCATCAATCTTTTTACAGCAGCACGAATCTCTACTAACTTTTGCCTGTCCTCATTCTCCCGATCTTTCTTGTACCGCGAGTGCAACTGCCTTTGCTGCCTGAGTAACAAATCCATCAGAGGCATTTCAGCCCATCTGTAGCTGCCAAAGTCGACTGTTGATGATATGATTGTGAAGAAGTGACGCGAAGTAATAGCCATAGTTAAACCAAAATCAGGCAGATCGCTAGAACTGACGAACACGAAAAGTCGAAAATCGCATAGGGTTGTATAAAACATTCTCCGACTTCTTTTCGCGTCAGTTCAGGGTAAAACTTCGAGCTTTTGACGATTTCCACCATCGTCTTCGTCAGGAGCAACTCATTGTCAAGTCTGCTGCTGTGATGACCTTACATGGCACCAAGACGGCTTCTGATTGGACAGTAGTTAAGTCATACGTCACAGATGGTGTCAAGAGTCGGCGCTGGAGGCGCCAGCACTTCCGCCATAGCGTAAACATTGCGACGAATATCTCTGGCTTTTCACTGCATAGAGAGCTCGCTTCCATACGCCACTAACATTATCTGCGCCGTCACGGTTGAAGGTTTTCTCACACATTCTTATAGCCTCTTTAGTTAGACTCCCAATGTGTGGGAGCCTAGGAAAAAAACTTACGTTTGTTCTGGGAAGATGAGTTGTCATATCTACTTAGCGACCACCTAAAAGGATAAAATAGATGCCACACTGTTTCTGACTGCTGTGCAGAAAATCGATGGCATATTAAAAATCGAGAACTGTAGAACTTGCTGAGTACAGTGTCACAAACGAACATAAAGTACTGCTGGACGAAATAAAGTTTTGCCTAGGCTACAACATACTGGGACCCTGTAATTGACGAGGCTGTGGAAATAAAAATGCGTGAGAAACCTTCAACCTAGAAGGCAAATATTAATTTACTGGTGCATGGAAGCGAACTCTAGATGCAAAGAAGAGCCAGCGATATTCGTCACAATGTTTAAGCTACAGTGCGAGTGGTGACGCCGCAGACATCATCTGCGACAGCATGACGTAACTACCGACCAATCAGAAGCTGTCTTTGGGATATGTAAGGCCACCACAGCAGCATATTTTACTCCTGACGAAGTCAACGGTGGAGATCGTCGAAAGCTCAAGGTTTTGCCTTGAACTGACTTACAAGGATGTCCAAGAATGCTTTTTACAACAGTGCCATTGCGAAAGACTTTGTTCTCATTGCCGAGTGTTATAGAATAAGAATCGCTTGCAATGAATGGAAAGAGTAAAAACGGTACCAGCAATCCAGATTGCAAAATGACTCTCTGAAGAGACTTAAAAATAATGCATAGTGGTCGAGAAGCTTCTTCTGAGTCACACAATTTTGTATTCAGTACCAAGAGACACTCGGGATGTGTAAAGAGCTACACCATTGAACAAAGGATAATTGAAAACGAGTGATATGGAGTGATGAATCACAGAATAACATGGAGCAAACCTATGGTGTGATTTGGATTTGCAGACTGCTTGGAGAACGTTACCTGCCGTCGCATGTAGTGCCAACAGTGAAATGTGGAGAAGATGGTGTCACAATATGGCGGTGTTATTCATGGTTAGCGTGCGGTCCCATTTTATGCTTAAGAAACGGTTAAATACGGATGGATACTGCCTACAGGAAAATTAAAGAAACCTTTGGAGAAAAGAGAACCACTTGTATGAATATCAAGAGCTCAGATGGAAACCCAGTTCTAAGCAAAGAAGGGAAAGCAGAAAGTTGGAATAAGTATATAGAGGGTCTATACAGGGGCGATGTTCTTGAGGACAATATTATGGAAATGGAAGAGGATGTAGATGAAGATGAAATGGGAGATATGATACTGCGTGAAGAGTTTGACAGAGCACTGAAAGACCTAAGTCGAAACAAGGCCCCGGGAGTAGACAACATTCCATTAGAACTACTGACAGCCTTGGGAGAGCCAGTCCTGACAAAACTCTACCATCTGGTGAGCAAGATGTTTGAGACAGGCGAAATTCCCTCAGACTTCAAGACGAATATAATAATTCCAATGGCAAAGAAAGCGGGTGTTGACAGATGTGAAAATTACCAGACTATCATTTTAATAAGTCACAGCTGCAAAATACAAACACGAATTCTTTACAGACGAATGGAAAAACTAGTAGAAGCCAACCTCGGGGAAGATCAGTTTGGATTCCGTAGAAACACTGGAACACGTGAGGCAATACTGACCTTACGACTTATCTTAGAAGAAAGATTAAGGAAAGGCAAACCTACGTTTCTAGCATTTGTAGACTTAGAGAAAGCTTTTGACAATGTTGACTGGAATACTCTCTTTCTAATTCTGAAGGTGGCAGGGGTAGAATACAGGGAGCGAAAGGCTATTTACAATTTGTACAGAAAGCAGATGGCAGTTATAAGAGTCTAGGGACGTGAAAGGCAAGCAGTGGTTGGGAAGGGAGTGAGACAGGGTTGTAGCCTCTCCCTGATGCTATTCAATCTCTATATTGAGCAAGCAGTAAAGGAAACGAAAGAAAAGTTAGGAGTAGGCATTAAAATCCATGGAGAAGAAATAAGAACTTGGAGGTTCGCCGATGACCTTGTAATTCTGTCAGAGACAGCAAAGTACTTGCAAGAGCAGTTGAACGGAATGGACAGCCTCTTGAAAGGAGGATATAAGATGAACATCAACAAAAGCAAAACGACGATAGTGGAATGTAGTCGAATTAAGTCAGCTGATGCCGAGGGAATTAGATTAGGAAATGAGACACTTAAAGTATTAGATGAGTTCTGCTATTTGGGGAGCAAAATAACTGGTTATGGTCGAAATAGAGAGGATATCAAATGTAGACTGGCAATGGCAAGGAAAGCGTTTGTGAAGAAGATAAATTTTTCAACATCGAGTATTGCTTTAAGTGTGAGCAAGTGGTTTCTGAAAGTATTGGTATGGAGTGTAGCCATGTATGGAGGTGAAACATGGAAGATAAATAATTTAGACAAGAAGGGAATAGAGGCTTTTGAAATGTGGTGCTACAGAAGAATGCTGAAGATTAGATGGGTAGATCACATAACTAATGAGAAGGTATTGAATAGATTCGGGGAGGAGTTTCTGGCACAACTTGACAAGAAGAAGGGATCGGTTGGTAGGACATGTTCTGAAGCATCAACGGATCACGAATTTAGTACTGGAGGGCAGCGTGGAGGGTAAAAATCGTAGAGGGAGACCAAGAGATGAATACACTAAGCAGATTCAGAAGGATGTAGGATGCAGTAGGTACTGGGAGATGAAGAAGCTTGCACAGGATATAGTAGCATGGAGAGCTGCATCAAACTAGTCTCAGGACTGAAGACCAAAACAACAACAACGAGCTAATTTTATAAAATTGTGTACTGTCTACGGTAGAGTTTGTGAGACGAGGTTGCTTGTATCAGCACAACATTGAACCCTACCACAAAGCAGCATCTTCGAGGCAAATGGACTAGCCTGACCGGATCCTCGGCCTGTACATCTTTGAGATGACCTACAATTCCAAAGTCGCTGTAGACCCCATTATCTAACACCACTACCTGCTCTAGTCTTAGCTCTTGAAGTTTGGGCTATTGGACATTTAGAAAATCCATTAAAAGTGTCCGCAGCTGAGTTCACCATCATCATAAAGGAGAACGCTGGAGACACACACATTGTTAATGCCCACCAATATGTATCCGGATTCTTTTGATCGGATTCTGTATATTTACGGTGTAATTCGACATCTGGAAATAGAAAATAAGTATCTCCCTATGCTGGTACCTCTTCAAGAAAGTCAAGGTATTCAGTAATCTGCCTCAGCGTTTCAAGCTACGAGATTTCCTGCCCATACGAAGTTGACATGAGCGAGTGTGCGCATTGACAGCTATTGTCATCTTCAATAAACATTTCAAGGTGTGTGAAGAACCAGATTCTCAGAAAAATTATTGAACTCTACACAGGAAATCATTTTTAATAAACATAGCAACGGCCGTAGAACTCGACGCTAGTGCATTTCTCACATGTCAGTGATGATCGCATAGTTTCCTGTCAGAGGTCTATTTGATGGATTCATTACACCAGCGAGAAATACCAAAACTGCGACACATTTATAGTCATTTGAGAGCGGCTGTAAACAGGATGTCTTCTCAGTGAATTTTAAAGAAACATTCGATACCTAACGTCTGTTAACCTACCGTATCACGTAGTGCCAATATTTCATGCCATAATATGTAGCTTCAACGTTTACTAATAACATTTAAATGCTCGTAAATTAATTAATTAGCCCTAAAAATACACTCTGCACACGATAATCACTATGACACGGGCAAAACAGCTCGACAGTATGGAGCGGGAATAGCCTGATTAAAGTTAATCATTATTTTCGCTTCATATCCAATGAAGTAAGGTTATCAATCTGTCCCTGCTTTTATACTTCATTTACTATCTGTTTCCTAGAAGATATCCAAATTGTAGCCCGAAAACCTCATACCACACACACAGTTCCATTCCCAACGTTAGAATTGCGACCTTACTTGCATTCAGCAAAAACGAGAGTAATTAGTTTTTCGCGACCAACACTCTTCTTACTTTGTTGTTTGTAAATTTCTACCGTATAAACTATGTCCTTAACTACGTTAAGCCAGAACATTCGAGATCGACATGATAATGTTCGGCTTGTGGAGCGCTCAGCTTCACGGTCATCAACGCCCGTAGAAAGTTCCAATATTTACACAGTCCACTGTCATGAATGGTGATGATGAAATGATGAGGACAATACAATGACCCTTTTCCGGGGCAGAGAAAATCCCCAACCCGGCCGGGAATCGAACCCCAGGTACCGTGATCCAAAGGCAGCAACGCTGCCAGTAGACCACGTGCAGCGGACTCCCATTCAAGATCGGCAGTATATGGCCACATGTCAGCTGAACCGTCCGTGTCACCTTACAGTTAGTCTGGGCCCACCATTACAGTTTATTCATCCATGTCTTTGATTTGATGCCACGAATTACAGAATCATTTTTATTGCAGCAACGAATTATGTGGTTGTATTGATCGAAACAACTTTTATGGCCTCTAAGCCGGGTGTCAACGCAACCTTTAAATCTTTCTGAGGCGTCATTCGGAACACTGCGTTTACCCTTGTACCAGGCCTTGTACAGTGGTGCAGCGGTGTAGCAGCCAAGACCGTTACTACTTGCCTCAGCGACCGCCATATTTAATCCCGCCATAATTAACATCAGAGGCGAGGGGAGGGGAGAGCGAGGAGCAGGCCCTAAGCTGGCAGATTGCTGTCTGCTGCTGTTGTCTTCAGACTGGGAGCCAGGGGCGCATTAAAATTAAGTGGGGTGATCTGATGTGGTAAACTCGATTTCGAGAGCATTCCGTCGAATAGAGCCAAGATAGGTCAGTGATGAAAACAATATCCAAAAACTGGAACAATGCTGTTCTGCTTCACACAAAAAAAGCAGCACTCTTCAGCCTCTACACGATGTAAAAACAAGTATTTAAAAATTTCACAATCCGCAAAGAAACCAATGGATCCTCACCGAGCTGGACTTTGTGGCCGAGCGGTTCTAGACGCTACAGTCTGGAACTGCGCGACCGCTACGGTGGCAGGTTCGAACCCTGCCTCAGACATGTATGTGCTCAGAGTAATTTTTTTATCCTCACTGAGGATGTGATGTAGCACGGTCGATTATTTTCCAACTGTTATTCGAAACTGTAGAACGGAGCAATAAATATTCATCGACTTGCGATGCATCCAAGGCGGTCCGCACGCTCGGTGCTAGCGCACCAGCCTTCCACTCTGGGAGCCTGGGGGCGAATCCGCCGGGGTGTCAACACATGCATTGTAGTTATAGTCGGCGCACGAGCGACACATCATCTCCGACGTAGCAATGAAGTGGGGATTTTCCCGTGCTACCATTTCACGAGTGTACCGTCAACATCAGGAATCCTCTAAAACATCAGATCTCCGATATCGTTGCGGCCGGAATGAGACCCCTGCAAGAACGGGACCGACGACGACTGAAGGGAATCGTTCAGCGTGACACAACCTTCCTCATATTGCTACAGATTTCAATGCTCTGCCGTCAACAACTGTGAACGTGCGAACCATTCAACGGAACATCATCGATGTAGGCTTTCGGAGCCGAAGGTGCACTCGTGTATTCATGACTGCACGACACACAGCTTTACGCCTCGTCTGGGCCCTTCATCATCGACAATGGACTGTTGATGGCTGGAAACATGTTGCCTGGTTGGACGCGTCTCATTTCGAATTGCATCTAGCGGATGGACGTGTAAGGGGATGGACATAACCTTATGAATCCATGGACCCCGCATGTCAGTAGGGGGGACTGTTCAAGCTGGTGGAGGCTCCGTAATGGTGTGTGGCGTGTGCAGGTGGAGTGATGTGGTACGTCTCGATACGACTGTGACCGGTGACATGTACGTAAGCATCCTGTCTGATCACCTGCAACCGTTCATGTCTATTGTGCAATCCGGCGGACTTGGGAAATTGCAACAGGAGAATTCGACACCCCACACGTACAAACCTGCTACAGAGTGGCTCGAGAAACACTCATTTTAGTTTAAGCATTTCCATTGGCCACCAAACTCTCCTGACATGAATAAGAATGTTTCAAAGAGAATACGCGTATAACAGAGTATTATTTTGTCCAAACTATCGATCGCGGCGCCGCGGCTCGGCTATTGGGGAAACAAAAACATAGTCTAATTTGTATTAATAGCCGGTAGATGTCTGTTGTCTTCTGTTGCCAGCCTTAGTGGCCGAGCGGCTGTAGGCGCTGCAGTCTGGAACCGCGCGACCGCTACGGTCGCAGGTTCGAATCCTGCCTCGGGCATGGATGTGTGTGATGTCCTTAAGTCAGTTAGGTTCAAGTAGTTCTAAGATCTAGGGGACTGATGACCTCAGATGTTAAGTCCCATAGTGTTCAGAGCGATTTGAACCGCCGGCCGCGGTGGTCTAGCGGTTCTGGCGCTGCAGTCCGGAACCGCGGGACTGCTACGGTCGCAGGTTCGAATCCTGCCTCGGGCATGGGTGTGTGTGATGTCCTTAGGTTAGTTAGGTTTAAGTAGTTCTAAGATCTAGGGGACTTATGACCTGAGATGTTGAGTCCCATAGTGCTCAGAGCCATTTGAACCATTTGAGCCATTTGAACCATTTGTCTTCTGTTTTTCTTGGTAACCGTCATATGTTTAAAGTAGCTACACCGTACCAGAAATAATTTTGTGTTCTAGAGTTTGCGAAGTGAAATTCCGTGATTACAGTGCAAAGACGTTTCAGGCTGAGGTACCAAACTGATCCTCCGAATGGGTGGAATATTCGCAGATGGTATTGACAGTTTAAAGATACAGAGTGCGTATGTAAAAGAAAGAGTCCTCACCGCCCTCGTGTTCCTGAAGAAAATGATGCATGAACTCAAACTTTTCCATCTTAGTCCTTCAAAATCAACTCGTCGTGCCAGTTAGGGGTTACCACTGCCTACAACAACAATTAGGCGTATTTTGAGACATCGGTCGGTTATGAAGCCGTACAAGTTACATCGGTTACAAGCTCTGCGTCACGATGACAAACGCAAACGCGTACCATTTTGTAACGAGGTTCTTGATGCTATTGACAGTGATAACACTTTGGCGCAACGCATCGTGTTCTGTGATGAAGCGAGTTTCCTTGTTAGTGGTCAGGTAAACGAACACAGTATTCGAATTTGGGACCTACAGAACAACATGCAGCCACTGAACTAGCGATATTCCGATCATCTGTTTACGGCTCATTCGTCTTTGAAGGAAACACGGTTAGCGGTCAGCAGTGTCTCGCTACGTTACAAAACTGGTTGTTTCCGAGGCTGCACGAAGACAACTTCATTTTTCAACAAGACGGGGCACCCCGTCATTTGAGTCGCCTAGTGCATGAATGTCTGAATGAAACTCAACCCAACCGTTGGATTGTTGTCAAGGAGCTGGCCACTTAGCATGTCTCAGCTGGGCTCCACGGCTACCTGTGTGGTTTCGTTAAGGACCTGGAGTTGAAGAACCGGATCCGTACCACCATAACATCAGTGACGAAGGCCATGGTTGCCCGAATATGGGAGGAATTTGAGTGTCGATGTGATATTGTTCGTGTCGCTGATGGAGGACATATTGAACATCTGTAATCTGAACATGAGAGGTTCGTAAATATGTGTGTAATATTTCATATTCGTATGTCTTAAAGTTTAATAAGTATATGCATTAGAAGTACGTATATTCTTTCTGAAATACCCTTTATTGTTGAGCATATCTGGCGTGACTGACAGTATGCTATTCAAAAGAGATCTCCACCCCCTCATACCCCAACGGATTTATAAACAGTCCTGCAGGATTAATGTTGTCAAGTCCCTCCAGCATTACTTCAGCTATTTGTCTAGTCTATGCCACGTCGTGTTGCAGCGCTTCTGCGTGCTCCCACTGGCCGTACACGATATTAGGCATGTGTACCAGTTTCTTTGACTCTTCAGTGTATGGTCGTCAGTATATTTACAACGACAGCTCTTTCTTTCATTACGGCTTGGGTATTGGTTAAAGTGCAACAGTTTAACCTTGTTAATAAAAATTTTTGCTAGAAAGTCGGCAGTACTGCCATTCGCGTTAAGAATTTTTGATGTATGGGTAGTTTCTCATAAAATAAGAAATTCTATGAGTGGATTAATCCATCAAAGGTCAAACATGTTTTCCATTTTTCTCATGTGCTCTTCTTTTGTGGCGTAGTGACTTACTTTTAACGATGTTTATGAACTCCCAATGGGAATGTTTCTACAATGTTTAGTAATGTATTGTAACGACAAGTGATACATTTCCGATTTTAGATTTTCTGACCAGGTTGGCAAATTCGTCAGTATTCCTATGCGAGGGTTGGAACTTTAATAGTGGCAACTATTTATTTACAGCTCGTACAAAATACATACATGTTTCAAAGTTTTACTGTCCTTCAAAGTAGTCGCGAGCATTGTATATAACCCGTTGCCAGCGAAGTGGAAGTCGTAGGATACTCTTAGCAGTGCCGGTTGTGTTGACAGTTCGAGCGGTGCGGACTATTGCTCGACGAACTTGCAGCATTTCTGAAGCGAATGCCGTGAAGTGGTTCCTTCGGTTTAGAAATCCAGTTGATCTCACGAGGGCTTAAGTCAGGGGAGTGCAGTAGGTGGTACACCACTTAGCAGCCCCATGAGTCAAACAAATCAGTAACAGCTTGCACTGTACGCGCTTGAGTATTGTCCTACTAAATGATGGTCGAGTCCTGCAGAATGTGTCATCACTTCTGTCTCTATGATGTTCAATTTTGGAACACAACCTACGACCAGCTTACAGACAAAAGTGATAACACCTTCTATAGGACCTGAGCATCATTTTGCAGGACAATGCTCAAGCACGTACAGTGCAAGCTGTTACTGAGTTGTTTGACTGATGAGGCTGCTAAGTGCTATACCACCTACTGCACTCCCCTGACTTAATCCCTCGTAAGTTCGATTTCTAACCTGAAGGAAACACTTCACGGCACTCGCTTCAGAACTGCTACAAATTCGACGGGAAAAAGACCGCCAACACAACTGACACTGCTAAGATTATCGTATAACTTCCACATCGCTGGCAACTGGTTATACACAATGCTGGTGACTACTTTGAAGGTAGTAATACTTTGAAACACGTATCTATTTTGTACGAGCTGTAAATAAATAGTTGCCGCTATTAAAGTTCCAACCCTCGTAGTATGAGACAGGCAGCAAGTGCCGAAAGAAAACATAGCTTATAAAGAAAATCTTTGGAGACCAATTAGTTTGTGGAACTGATACTGTTCATAGTGGAACGATTTAGGCTTATGTCTTACGAATTTTTATCTGAGGCGTTAAGCTCCGAGCGCGTTATTTCATGACTCTAGTTACCTATCATTCTCGTTAGGACATGTGAAATGATAACCGACAACCAGTTATTATACTATTGGAATGGCATTCTAACATAGAATCTCTCGTAATTTTTCTTTAATACCTTATCCTTCAGAAATGTCGTAATTGTAAGTGTAACACTGGTTGTTGTTGTTGTTGTGGTCTTCAGTCCTGAGACTGGTTTGATGCAGCTCTCCATGCTACTCTATTTGTGCAAGCTTCTTCATCTCCCAGTACCTACTGCAACCTACAACCTTCTGAATCTGCTTAGTGTATTCATCTCTTGGTCTCCCTCTACAATTTTTACCCTCCACGCTGCCCTCCAATGTTAAATTTGTGATCCCTTGATGCCTCAAAACATGTCCTACCAACCGATCCCTTCTTCTAGTCAAGTTGTGCCACAAACTTCTCTTCTCCCCAATCCTATTCAATACCTCCTCATTAGTTACGTGATCTACCCACCTTATCTTCAGCATTCTTCTGTAGCACCACATTTCGAAAGCTTCTATTCTCTTCTTGTCCAAACTAGTTATCGTCCATGTTTCACTTCCATACATGGCTACACTCCATACAAATACTTTCAGAAACGACTTCCTGGCACTTAAATCTATACTCGATGTTAACAAATTTCTCTTCTTCAGAAACGATTTCCTTGCCATTGCCAGTCTAAATTTTATATCCTCTCTACTTCGACCATCATCAGTTATTTTACTCCCTAAATAGCAAAACTCCTTTACTACTTTAAGTGTCTCATTTCCTAATCTAATTCCCTCTGCATCACCCGACTTACTTTGACTACATTCCATTATCCTCGTTTTGCTTTTGTTGATGTTCATCTTATATCCTCCTTTCAACATTTACGAATTGTTGCCTTTGTGGGGAGTAGTAATTGTGGCATTTTCATCTAGCAGCATGACACTGATGTTTATCAGATCGTTGATTTAGGACTGGTACCCTGGAAAACATATGCACCTTAACAATCACTCAGCAGTCCTCTCACCAGCGAGGGCCACCAAATTCCTACTTTTACTCATTAACTGTCACACATTTTTAATCACTTTAGCATGAGACTACGCGTGTTCTGTGTTCCTGCACATTTAAGGTCTGATAATATTGGTAAAGCTGAAATCAGTGGTGTGTTCAAATAAATCAAAATATAACCAAGACTACGAATTCTACAGTCTGTTTAGATGCAAAGGTCACTATTTCCCCAACGTCAAACTGACATTACTTCAAAACCGAAAATTTTTGCAAGACCAGTACACGTAGTTGGGTATCTTGTTATCGTGCACAATCAGACGGCTTACTGACTAAGGTGACTGAGCGCGGAAAGAAAGAAATCTGGCTTGTGTCCTAGTCTGGCACGAGTTTTCAACTACTAATACATATTCATTACGTTGCAAGTTAAATAGTTTTCACGGATATAATTTCATATCTTTGCAGGTAATTTATTTAGTAACCCACAATAACATTTAACCGATTCTCAGACAGGTAGCGGTACGACTTTTACATATTAGACAACCGTCACCGGAGAAGAATTGACCATCTCTACAAAAAAGATGTGACGTCATTTCCATAATTATTGCTTACCATACAGATACTCTAAAAAGTGAGAATAGAACGTTATCGACAAAGATAGTCCGTATTAAAACACTTCGTAACGGTTTGTAGGCAGCTTCCTGTGAGGAAAGAATAAGATATCAATCAATGTTGATAATATTGGTGAGACTTTTACTATTTGCAGTGATCATGTTCCACGCTATAGCCCCATGGCAAACCCAATTGGTGTTTGTCTCGTAATTTATTTAAGAGTAGTGATAGGATAAATGTTTTGGTTATATGAGCAGCTTCGAACACGTGTGGTCGTCAGATGGCACCATTCCTCAAACCAGTTCACAGGCACAGGTGGGAGCAAACTGTATACTAAATTTTGGATCTGTTTGCGTAACAATATTAGTAACGAAGCATTGACTGACCATAAGCTGTGGAAACCGGAAATGAAGTTAGTCCCGTACTGAAAACAACACATTGATATTAAATACTGCAAAACGTTTCATCAGTAGCTGAAAATATAACCGCCGATAGAATTTATCAAAGTCGATATAACGTCTTTAATTTTTATATCTTCAGATGGCAGATAGAAAAACTTTGATTTCGCCCTTTTCTATAATGCGTACATTTCAGGTTAGGGTTTAGTGTTACCGTTATGAATGCCAATTGAACAAACAAATACTGTGTGTTTCAACCAGACACGTTTATTAAATAATGCTATCCACGGTGTGTTTCGGTGGGTTGCACCTGCATCATAAAGTGGATTATGCATCAGTTGATAAGAAATGCTTGTATTGTGGTTTTGCTTAACCTGTGAAACTTCAATGATGGCAGGAACATTTTCCAGTGGTATATAAGTCACAGCATTATATATTTTCAATCTTGTTTCTCATTACGCTCATCCACTTAAAATAGGCTAAGTGTACAGTCGTGCTCAAAAGTATCCGAACGACCTGAATTTCATTTCGCCTGATTCCAGTGCAACCCACATAGCGCAGCTGTCTAGCAGGTCCTCTAAGCGCCCCTCAGTACAGTCGTTTGACTATTGAAAATGGTTCCAACAAGTCACCATTAGAAAACACTGCTGTGTATCGCAAAAACTCAAGATGTAAAGTAATACCAAGGTACTACAAATATCAGGGAACATCTTATCACAGATAAGACGGCTCTACAGGCTTGTAAGCTCACATCTATTGCAATAAATGACATACATGAAATGTTACCACTCTCATTATCACGTCAGGTAGGTAATTCACGTAGTAAGTTCGTCGTATTCATGATTTCCTCTTCACAATAACAAAACGTACTTATTATTTAACACAAAATGACATTAAAAATTTAAGTTATTCACGAGAAGCTAGTTGAGAATATCTGTGAACTTGAAATGACACCACGAACCGTCTCGTTCTGCATATGGATTCAAACCCAGGTCATGCAGGCTAAGCAAAGACTTCGTGACAGACGGAAACAAACCGTCATTCCTGACTAGGCATAAAGAGAGTGATATACCTCGATTTTAGACAGTATCAGTTAGCAAATATCAACTTTAAATTACATAACGTAGTTTGCAGCATGTTCAGTACATTCATTTACTTGGTTGACCGAATCTCCATGAACTAGCTGCCTCGGCTACCCAGTGCATACATTCGACTCTATTTTGTAATCACCGAAATAAAATCACATAACTGACACCTATACAGAACTGCCAACAGTGTGGGATGCAGAAATTTAAACAGGAAGTGTTCCTTTCGACTTGAGCTACTCTATTGCGCTAACTGTTTGTTAAAAACATCGTGCAATGCAAAAGAAAAGCTGTAACTGTCTGTCTCTCTGAAGTCTAGATGCGGCAATATGCATTATCTCACAGCACTGTGCAATGCGCAAGTTCTGGAGGAATTGTTGTTCAGTTCTAGAGGTGTTGTAGCTATGTGTCAGCTGGCAGCGTAAAGGTAAGCGCCTCGCACTGTTGATAAGACGTCGCGAGTTTGAGTACATTCACTGCTACATTTTTATAAACGCCATACTGCTGTCTGCGGAAGTTATCGATCTAATGGAACTTTGAACATAATTCCCTTCACGTCTCAACCCAAAATAGTCGCATGTGGAAAAAGGGCTGACTTCTGCGACATTTTGTTCTTTTCAGGTTTAATAGATGCCCAGGCTGCAGATGCATCTCTAAACTTTTGTATTATGTATGGGGAGAGCGCATCGTGCCAAAATACGTCAGAAAAGTATTTTCTACATTAGCTGTCGTGTGGCTGTGGCATTTTATTCTTCATAAAACCTTGTTTGACAGCCTTATCTCAGAACAAGTTTTCTACAAGCGTGTAATCAATAAACTGCATGTACATTGTTAGACTGTTACAGATAATGTTTGAGAATTCGAATATATCGTTGGTGTTTAATTCCTTTCTCATGTTACCTAATGTTTTAACAACACTAAAAGAAACCGTACGTAAATTGTGTACTGTGTTATAAGAAATGAAAAGAAACTTCCCACGATAACTTTACGACGAAAGTCTGTTTCAATAAAACTGAGTATCTGTACACAAGCGTGCCTCTACCGGCACGAATTTGTAAAATATTAATGACTTAGATTTCGATTGGATCTGTGTTTGATTGGTATGCTGTGTCATACTCAAGTGGTATGCAAATGTGGCGTTTCATAAATAAAGTTATGTATTCCTAGAAAACCAAGATTTGTTTGTCAGCAGGGGAAAGAGGCATTACCTTTTGTGCAGCATTTTAAGTTTTTCACCATTGCACTATGAGCCGAAAGTATTTTCTTGCGATTTTCTTATCGATGTGTGATCTGACTGCTTGCAGCTCTTTCACAGAACGGAAAAAAACATTACAGTCAGCAAGACTGGAAACGCAAACCATACCAGACGCTTTCTCTCAGGTTAGCACTTTTCCACAGAGCTACAGAAGACGCATGCAGCTAGGTCTCTTCTTACGATACTAGTAGGGGCTACAACTCGTAAGCTGCTATTTAAAGGACGAGATTCGATGCGATTTTCACGTGCAACGACTTTCCTGGGCTGAGAACCGTAAATTCACAATCTTTTGTTACAGCTCAAGCGTTGATAATAACTCAGATTATTCAATGGAAATGACAGGAAGAATCAAGTGAACTTGTAACCCCGCCTAACTTATCGACCTTAATGACAGTGAAAAATTAAACCGCGTGTACCTAATGGAAATTTGGGAAAAGCAATCGTCACGTAAGTTAATCTGTCGGTAAAGAGAGAGGAAAGGGTTACATCTAAATGAAACGAAAAATGCAAATGAAACTGGTGGAAATTAATTTTGAAAAGGGGTAAAGTTAATAAAGAAAGTAAATGTGCGGCCGTTACGTTAACAATTAACTAGTGGTAATTAGATATATGAGATTTGGGGAAAATTACGGTCGCCAGTCCTATGGACAATTACTGTAGTAACTGAAAAAGAAAGGTTATTGCACATAAAATTAGCACTAGAAGCGTGGCAACTGAAGGTTGACACGTGTAGTGTGAAAACTGAAAATTTGTCAGAAGTAATATATTTCGCTACACTGACTTAATTTAGCGAAAGAATTAATATAACTGAATAATTGAAAGTTTATTTAGTGACTAAATTAATAGTGAGTTTTGTTTCTGAAAAACTACGAAATTCAGTAAAATAAGGTTAGTCTTGGGCTACCTCAACAATCATTTCAAAAGCTACTTGAATCTACGCAATTTAGAAATAAGAGGTTTAACTTTGAACTTGAATTAAATGATTCTGAACAATTAACAATAGTAACATTTAGTACGTACCAAGCTGAGCTGCAGTCACACGTAAGCTAAAATAAGATAACAAAACTCGCACTCTTAATTTGTGCTTGTGTAATCTAAAATATTTTAGCCAGCTATGATTAACTTAACTTTAATATTAAAGCAGTGAAATGGAATGATATTACATTAATGCTGGCGCTTGAATTTCATCGACACTCGGGTTCATTCCGGAAAGGGAAGGGACCCTGCTTGGTAATGCAATTGGGACAATGAGCAACAAAGGTTCATGCAAAGTTGCTGTAATTTAGTGAGAAAAATTTAACAGTTTGAAAAGCTGAGTTCTGCCATACAGTTCTAAAACTTTACGTGCTTCCAGTCTTCCCTGTTGGTTGATTGAAGGTTTGAAGCCGTCGATCGAGGAGGTGGCGACAGTCACTCATTGTCGGCCATCACTGTTTGCAGAAGCTGAATGATGGAGCGGCTTCTTCTCGACACGGTCACCAGGCGAAACGGGCTCTTGATGTGCGCCAGCTAATGCTTCCCGTCCGCGACACCGTGTGAGAAACTATCATAGCAAGTCGAGCGCAATTACATGCTGCCAAACCCCGAAAGCGCGGGAACTCGGGGTAGCGTCACACAACACACCTGCTCAACTGCATTACTCCAGCCAGACTCCCTATGCCCGTGCTTTACGCGGCAGACTTAACACTACCAAAGATCCTAAACACTTTGGTTCTCCACAGGACCTATCGATGTAATCGTTCGATAGCACAATTTTCCCTAGGCCAGACCCAGCGTAAAAATACTAATAGTATTTACAAAACAAAGCAATTATACATCGACATAAATGCATAAATATACAAATAGTAAACCAATTACAATATACAAAGACACAGAAATGTCATATCTACAGGTAACAAAATTAGGAAAACATTTATAATGTACAATAGATGGAAATAGGAGGATATGCATTTCCGGCGTTACACGTACCCCACATTGTCTGAGGATGTTCGTGTAACCTAAACAGACTCAGAAAATGTCCCAAAAAGCGGAAATGCATATGCTCATAACATCAAGAAAATTTAGCATCAGGCTAATTAACCATAAAACAATTATTAGACCATAATAACTGAGTGGAGACACTCCTAATCTTATTCCACTCTGTCATCTTACACAAAAGAAAACAGTTTGACAACATATTAAAATTCATAGAAAATATAGATATTGGTTCAGCCATTCTAAAATCAGGAAAATTCCTATCAGTATCAACAAATGGATACTATTTACAAAATTAATCAGAGTACATGGTCATAAAAACAGGTAGTTCAATAAATGCAAATTAATAATTAATTACACAGAATACACATTTTTATATAACCTTTTCATAAGTAATATTATTGTCATGAGAGTCCTGCCGGCCGGTGTGGCCGTGCGGTTAAAGGCGCTTCAGTCTGGAACCGCGTGACCGCTACGGTCGCAGGTTCGAATCCTGCCTCGGGCATGGATGTGTGTGATGTCCCTAGGTTAGGTAGGTTTAATTAGTTCTAAGTTCTAGGCGACTGATGACCTCAGAAGTTAAGTTGCATAGTGCTCAGAGCCAGCCATGAGAGTCCACTTAACGCTAAACAAGAAAATAATACGCAGCAGATAGAAAAAAACATAAATATTGACAGCAGAATTCTTTCACATCAGCTGTCCGGGAAGAAAAACAACTCCGCCTTCCGTACCCCCAAGTACAAAGAATGCCGACAGTGTTACAAGAGCCGACAGCGGCTCCGCCTCGCCAGTATTGTTGCGCCCGCTTGTGTGGCACGCTTAATCTCACTCGCCTGTGCAAGGCATATCGCGAACGTCCGTTTCACTGGATTCTTTTGGAAAAACTCACTCTCGAGTAATCTGAAGGAGTCCATTAACACTATCACAGTGGGTAACTCAACACCGTCCACCATCGCACGCATGTACTAGCCTGAAACTTGAAACAGCGTCTAAGTACATCGGCTATGACAAGTAAATCACATATTCATGAAATCTTACAGCTAGTTACAAAATCACATTTACATTCTTTAATCTACTGTGGCTCAGCTGAAAACTTAAACTAGCAGCTTGGATTTTGCAATTGATTAATAATCAGTTACTCTTAAATCATTTGATCAAAATTAATTACTTATTAATTACAAATTCTTTAATGACCTCTTGGTCAGGCAAAAGCATGGAAATTTATCAATACTAATGTCAATCCGTGGAGGGAATTTGATTATCTCTTCTTTTACTTTTGTCATCTAACAGGATTTCTTCTGGAGAAAATGCCGTAGACTCATGTCTCAAGGTGTTCATAATTCTCACAAATTCTGCTGCATATTTGCTCCATGTCCTATGGTTATGATGGCAATAGGTACAGCAAAGTCGGCCTCTGTTTTGTTCGCGTGTT
Organism: Schistocerca piceifrons; assembly: GCF_021461385.2. Lineage (NCBI taxonomy): Eukaryota > Metazoa > Arthropoda > Insecta > Orthoptera > Acrididae > Schistocerca > Schistocerca piceifrons. Next base: position 52,497,736 of record NC_060139.1, read on the forward strand.
ACGTTTGACACACCGTCTAGAATACTTTCCAATTCACTTTCTACAATATTGTCAATGCAGAGATTCCCCACCTTACGGTAGTTCAAATTCATACCTACGTCAATAGCAACCGGCCAGTGTATAGGCTGGTATTGCCTATGCGCACCATCTCCTGCCTCGTCATAACTAACTACTGTTGTTTTATCTTGTGATGTACTTGTCAAAGTTTTGCTTTCGCAATTAATCACTGCATGGTACTTTAATAGCAAATCTAACCCGATAATTACTTCCGTAGTTAAGTCTGGCACGACGACAAACTCTTGTTCAAATCGTGCCCCACATATCTCGAAGTTGACAAAAATCTATTTTGTTACCGGTTTACTGGCCTTACCAGTAGCACCGATAATTTGCACTCCTGTTACTGGCTTAACTACGATACCAGGTCTGTCTTTCAGTAACTCCAATATTTTCCCATATACAGCACTCAACTCTGCACCAGTGTCAATCAACACGTTTAGTTGTAGGTCGTGCATATTAACAGACACTACTATCTGTCTACACCTGTCCTCGAATGTTTCTTTATTTTCCCACAACAAATCCTCGTCTATATGCAGGTCATTCCCGAAAAAACCATCCGGCTTTGATCCTAAATCCGGCTTATCTGGCGGCTTTTTCAGCCTCTGTTCACATACAGTTTTAATTTCAATATGTTTGTCCTGAGGCTTAGTCTGTAGCTTCGCCTCCAACACCGAAACCTTTTCCTGTAACTCGTCAACTAGTGAGTGTTGATTTGCTATCAGTTCACTAATTGTCACCTTCGTTGATTCCTCTTTGGTCAGATTGATCTCATCCGCCAATCTACCTGGAGGAATGTGCCCAGTAGTATCTGCAATTACTTCCTCTGGATCTGCGCAACCCACATTGCTACCGTCTGACCGTAGAACGTCAGCTCTAACCTCATACACGCTGTAATCTACGTGCTTTTCTACCAATCGTGTCCGGCTATCACTAAAATTCTCGTAATCTTTCTCCTTAATACTCTTGCAATATTTAAACTGGAGTTTTCCGTCGGATGAGTCGGCTACTTCTACCACTATAATTTTCGGTAAGGTCTGCCGATTAGGGCCAGAACTTCCCGTTACTATTCAACATCCAACTCCTGCGGGACGAAACACGACGAATCTTGCTCGTGCTCCCCATTAACATCAACTATTTCTGGTAAAGCCTGTCGGTTAGGGCCAGAATTTTCTGTCACTTCACAAACACTATCTCCCTGCGGGACGAGACGCGGCAAATCCTGACCGCGCTCCCCATAAACACTTCTCCCGTACAGGCCCCTATAATCTCTTAGTTCGTCGTATAAGCGACCGAACTGCCTTAACCGGACCACATCCCTCTCTGCATCCCCTCGCTCGATGACGGACGTGTTATCCGACATCTGATCTTCTCTCAACAATTGCGAATTATTCTTAAACTCAATCTCCATTTCCGCTGTGGGTGTTACAGCTGCCACTATATAATCGATTTCCGGAACACTACTTAAATTGTTCTCCCTGACAGAGAATGTATTTTCTACTGCCGTGTCTACAGCTGATCTATTACTTGTGGGCGCACTCCTTTCTCTTAACACTGGCACACTCTCCCGCCGTTGATTATTCCATACGAAATTTTCATAACGACGACACCTGGGTTTTCTCCTGTTATTGAGCTGCCAAAATTACTCCACTCCCGGTCAGCCCCTCACCGGCGCGGCTAATGGTTTCCCTGTCTCGTCCCAGCAGATACGCTCCCCGGATGCTGCTGAGGCGACTGATCATACCCTCTGGCGTTATTACTATTCTGTGAAGCCCGTATCACATTGGTATGATACTGGTTTCTATCATTGCTGTTATTCTTTGCATTGTACCGATTGTTATTACGGTCAGAACCATTATTGTTATTGCTGCCATATTTGCGGTACCGTTATGCATTATTCCCATGGTTATCGTTATTGTGGTACTCGTTGTTGTTACCACGGCCTCTACCACTGTCGCGATTATTGCGCCAATTGTACTCGTCCTCAACTCTTTCCAGGAAATCATTGATTGTCTTGTAATTGCTTCCTACGTAGCTTCTTATAGACTATTTCGGATTTTGTGCGGCGATCACGCAAATATTTTAACTTGCTGATCCAGCCCTCACAAAACTCCTTCATCGAGCCGCGCGAATTCGCATCGAAAGGCCTCGATACGACAAATTCGCGCCAGACTCTTTGTTGCTTTTGCTCTGACCAGTATTCAGCCAGAAACAAATTTTTAAACTCGTCAAAAGTCAGGTTCGTGATGTTGAGGTTTAATTCCCAACGCTTGGCATCACAAGCCAACACATAAATAGCCGCATTAATTTTTCTCTCATTAGTCCATGATCTGGGTACAACTCTTTCACAAATTTTAATGAAAACCGTTGCGTGTATACCACCTTTTTTCAAGGGGTCAAACCGCTCCTCATTCGTCAACAGTTCCAAACTATGTGCACAGATTGGCACATAGCTCTGTTTTTCGTCAAGTTTCTTTTCTAATTCCGACACTCTCGTAATTACTTGGCAAGTGGTTGTCGCAAGCGTTTCCACTTCCCTCTTTTTCTCTTCGCTGGTATTAGCCTGTTTCCTCACTTTAGAATCTACTTCAGATACTAAAGCCTTTAAAGTTTCCACCTTCTGTTGATCCTCTTTTTTCACTGACTGAAATTGTTCCGCCACCTTATTCTCGATGATCGGAGCAACTGCTTCTCCTACACTTTTCTCGATTCTGCTAATTTCGGAATCAAAACGAGTATTTATGCTCGCAATTTCCGCCTGAACGCCTATCATCTCCTGTTTAAGATTACCGATTTCGGTGTTAATCACAACAATACCTTGCCAGCGGCGGTGGTCTCGCGGTTCTAGGCGCGCAGTCCGGAACCGCGCGACTGCTACGGTCGCAGGTTTGAATCCTGCTTCGGGCATGGATGTGTGTGATGTCCTTAGGTTAGTTAGGTTTAAGTAGTTCTAAGTTCTAGGGGACTGATTACCACAGCTGTTAAGTCCCATAGTGCTCAGGGCCATTTTGAACAACAATATCTTCTTTGATTTTATCAACCTTTGTGTTACCAACTGCAACATTGTTGTTAACAACATTAATAGCTTTGTTCTGATTGTCTAGCTTATTGTCAATTTTTTCAGCCTGAGCTTTAATTTCTTCCGATTGAGTTTCTGTCTAGCTAGACTGAGCCTTGATTTCGTTAATCGAAACATTCAATAAATCAGTTAAATTCCCGGAAACCATCGGTTTAACTTCCGTAGCGGGTGCCTCTTTAATTGTCCCCCGCATTCGTCATCAAGGGGTTCAGATTTGATTTTCACTTCCGACTCCGAAACATTTTCTAAAGTTTGGAATTCCATTTCAGCTCTTTGTTGCGTTTCGGTGGTCGCGTGTTTCATGCTAGCCGCCTGCCCCTGAACAATGGGTTCCGCAGTGCGCATTTCCCACTGTTCGACCGATTGTTCCGTATCCAAGTATACCAAATTTTGGTAATTGTTGCCTTCACTCATTTTAATGATTTTCAATATAAATGCCAAATCTCAAATGTAGTTAGGATTACTCCCACTACTTATTCTCGATGACGTAACGGCCGTTCGTTACCAGTACTTTGTTACGAGATTTGCAAAATACAAAATTCGTGTCCAGAACAACCTAAAATCTGAAGATTCTCCCGTCACTAGTCACCACGTGTAACCTCCCCCTCACTTATCGACCTTAATGACAGTGAAAAATTAAACCGCGTGTACCTAATGGAAATTTGAGAAAAGCAATCGTCACCGAAGTTAATCTGTCGGTAAAGAGGGAGGAAAGGGTTACATCTAAATGAAAGGAAAAATGCAAATGAAACCGGTGGAAATTAATTTTGAAAAGGGGTAAAGTTAATAAAGAAAGTAAATGTGCGGCCATTACTTAACAATTAACTAGCGGTAATTAGATATTTGAGATTTGGGGAAAATTACGGTCGCCAGTCCTATGGATAATTACTGTAGTAACCGAAAAAGAAAGGTTATTGCACATATAATTAGCACTAGAAGCGTGGCAACTGAAGGTTGCACGTGTAGTGTGAAAACTGAAAGTTTGTCAGAAGTAATAAATTTCGCTACACTCTGACTTAATTTAGCAAAAGAATTAATAAAACCGGATAATTGAAAGTTAATTTAGTGACTAAATTAATAGTGAGATTTGTTTCTGAAGCACTACGAAATTCAGTAAAATAAGGTTAGTCTTGGGCTACCTCAACAATCATTTCAAAAGCTACTTGAATCTACGCAATTTAGAAATAAGAGGTTTAACTTTGAACTTGAATTAAATGATTCTGAACAATTAACAATAGTAACATTTAGTACGTACCAAGCTGAGCTGCAGTCACACGTCAGCTAAAATATGCTACCAAAACTCGCACTCTTAATTTGTGCTTGTGTAATCTAAAATACTGTAGCCAGCTGTGAATAACTGAACTTTAATATTAAAGCAGTGAAATGGAATGATATTACATTAATGCTGGCGTTTGAATTTCAACGACACTCGGGATCATTCCGGAAAGGGAAGGGACCCTGCTTGATAATGCAATTGGGACAATGAGTAACAAAGATTCATGCTAAGTTGCTGTAATTTAGTGAGAAAAATTTAACAGTTTGAAAAGCTGAGTTCTGCCATACAGTTCTAAAACTTTACGTGCTTCCAGTCTTCCCTGTTGGTTGATTGAAGGTTTGAAGCCGTCGATCGAGGAGGTGGCGACAGTCACTTATTGTCGGCCGTCACTGTTTGCAGAAGCTGAATGATGGAGCGGCTTCTTCTCGACACGGTCACCAGACGAAACGGGCTCTTGATGTGCGCCAGCTAATGCTTCCCGTCCGTGACACCGTGTGAGAAACTATCATAGCAAGTCGAGCGCAATTACATGCTGCCAAACCCCGAAAGCGCGGGAACTCGGGGTAGCGTCACACAACACACCTGCTCAACCGCATTACTCCAGCCAGACTCCCTATGCCCGTGCTTTACGCGGCAGACTTAACACTACCAAAGATCCTAAACACTTTGGTTCTCCACAGGACCTATCGATGTAATCGTTCGATAGCACAATTTTCCCTAGGCCAGACCCAGCGTAAAAATACTAATAGTATTTACAAAACAAAGCAATTATACATCGACATAAATGCATAAATATACAAATAGTAAACCAATTACAATATACAAAGACACAGAAATGTCATATCTTCAGGTAACAAAATTAGGAAAACATTTATAATGTACAATAGATGGAAATAGGAGGATATGCATTTCCGGCGTTACACGTACCCCACATTGTCTGAGGATGTTCGTGTAACCTAAACAGACTCAGAAAATGTCCCAAAAAGCGGAAATGCATATGCTCATAACATCAAGAAAATTTAGCATCAGGCTAATTAACCATAAACAATTATTAGACCATAATAACTGAGTGGAGACACTCCTAATCTTATTCCACTCTGTCATCTTACACAAAAGAAAACAGTTTGACAACATATTAAAATTCATAGAAAACATAGATATTGGTTCAGCCATTCTAAAATCAGGAAAATTCCTATCAGTATCAACAAATGGATACTATTTACAAAATTAATCAGAGTACATGGTCATAAAAACAGGTAGTTCAATAAATGCAAATTAATAATTAATTACACAGAATACACATTTTTATATAACCTTTTCATAAGTAATATTATTGTCATGAGAGTCCTGCCGGCCGGTGTGGCCGTGCGGTTAAAGGCGCTTCAGTCTGGAACCGCGTGACCGCTACGGTCGCAGGTTCGAATCCTGCCTCGGGCATGGATGTGTGTGATGTCCCTAGGTTAGGTAGGTTTAATTAGTTCTAAGTTCTAGGCGACTGATGACCTCAGAAGTTAAGTCGCATAGTGCTCAGAGCCAGCCATGAGAGTCCACTTAACGCTAAACAAGAAAATAATGCGCAGCAGATAGAAAAAAACATAAATATTGACAGCAGAATTCTTTCACATCAGCTGTCCAGGAAGAAAAACAACTCCGCCTTCCGTACCCCCAAGTACAAAGAATGCCGACAGTGTTACAAGAGCCGACAGCGGCTCCGCCTCGCCAGTATTGTTGCGCCCACTTGTGTGGCACGCTTAATCTCACTCGCCTGTGCAAGGCATATCGCGAACGTCCGTTTCACTGGATTCTTTTGGAAAAACTCACTCCCGAGTAATCTGAAGGAGTCCATTAACACTATCACAGTGGGTAACTCAACACCGTCCATCATCGCACGCATGTACTAGCCTGAAACTTGAAACAGCGTCTAAGTACATCGGCTATGACAAGTAAATCACATATTCATGAAATCTTACAGCTAGTTACAAAATCACATTTACATTCTTTAATCTACTGTGGCTCAGCTGAAAACTTAAACTAGCAGCTTGGATTTTGCAATTGATTAATAATCAGTTACTCTTAAATCATTTGATCAAAATTAATTACTTATTAATTACAACTTCTTTAATGACCTCTTGGTCAGGCAAAAGCATGGAAATTTATCAATACTAATGTCAATCCGTGGAGGGAATTTGATTATCTCTTCTTTTACTTTTGTCATCTAACAGGATTTCTTCTGGAGAAAATGCCGTAGACTCATGTCTCAAGGTGTTCATAATTCTCACAAATTCTGCTGCATATTTGCCCCATGTCCTATGGTTATGATGGCAATAGGTACAGCAAAGTCGGCCTCTGTTTTGTTCGCGTGTTACGTTTGACACACCGTCTAGAATACTTTCCAATTCACTTTCTACAATATTGTCAATGCAGAGATTCCCCACCTTACGGTAGTTCAAATTCATACCTACGTCAATAGCAACCGGCCAGTGTATAGGCTGGTATTGCCTATGCGCACCATCTCCTGCCTCGTCATAACTAACTACTGTTGTTTTATCTTGTGATGTACTTGTCAAAGTTTTGCTTTCGCAATTAATCACTGCATGGTACTTTAATAGCCAATCTAACCCGATAATTACTTCCGTAGTTAAGTCTGGCACGACGACAAACTCTTGTTCAAATCGTGCCCCACATATCTCGAAGTTGACAAAAATCTGTTTTGTGACCGGTTTACTGGCCTTACCAGTAGCACCGATAATTTGCACTCCTGTTACTGGCTTAACTACGATACCAGGTCTGTCTTTCAGTAACTCCAATATTTTCCCATATACAGCACTCAATTCTGCACCAGTGTCAATCAACACGTTTAGTTGTAGGTCGTGCATATTAACAGACACTACTATCTGTCTACACCTGTCCTCGAATGTTTCTTTATTTTCCCACAACAAATCCTCGTCTATATGCAGGTCATTCCCGAGAAAACCATCCGGCTTTGATCCTAAATCCGGCTTATCTGGCGGCTTTTTCAGCCTCTGTTCACATACAGTTTTAATTTCAATACGTTTGTCCTGAGGCTTAGTCTGTAGCTTCGCCTCCAACACCGAAACCTTTTCCTGTAACTCGTCAACTAGTGAGTGTTGATTTGCTATCAGTTCACTAATTGTCACCTTCGTTGATTCCTCTTTGGTCAGATTGATCTCATCCGCCAATCTACCTGGAGGAATGTGCCCAGTAGTATCTGCAATTACTTCCTCTGGATCTGCGCAACCCACATTGCTACCGTCTGACCGTAGAACGTCAGCTCTAACCTCATACACGCTGTAATCTACGTGCTTTTCTACCAATCGTGTCCGGCTATCACTAAAATTCTCGTAATCTTTCTCCTTAATACTCTTGCAATATTTAAACTGGAGTTTTCCGTCGGATGAGTCGACTACTTCTACCACTATAATTTTCGGTAAGGTCTGCCGATTAGGGCCAGAACTTCCCGTTACTATTCAACATCCAACTCCTGCGGGACGAAACACGACGAATCTTGCTCGTGCTCCCCATTAACATCAACTATTTCTGGTAAAGCCTGCCGGTTAGGGCCAGAATTTTCTGTCACTTCACAAACACTATCTCCCTGCGGGACGAGACGCGGCAAATCCTGACCGCGCTCCCCATAAACACTTCTCCCGTACAGGCCCCTATAATCTCTTAGTTCGTCGTATAAGCGACCGAACTGCCTTAACCGGACCACATCCCTCTCTGCATCCCCTCGCTCGATGACGGACGTGTTATCCGACATCTGATCTTCTCTCAACAATTGCGAATTATTCTTAAACTCAATCTCCATTTCCGCTGTGGGTGTTACAGCTGCCACTATATAATCGATTTCCGGAACACTACTTAAATTGTTGTCCCTGACAGAGAATGTATTTTCTACTGCCGTGTCTACAGCTGATCTATTACTTGTGGGCGCACTCCTTTCTCTTAACACTGGCACACTCTCCCGCCGTTGATTATTCCATACGAAATTTTCATAACGACGACACCTGGGTTTTCTCCTGTTATTGAGCCGCCAAAATTACTCCACTCCCGGTCAGCCCCTCACCGGCGCGGCTAATGGTTTCCCTGTCTCGTCCCAGCAGATACGCTCCCCGGATGCTGCTGAGGCGACTGATCATACCCTCTGGCGTTATTACTATTCTGTGAAGCCCGTATCACATTGGTATGATACTGGTTTCTATCATTGCTGTTATTCTTTGCATTGTACCGATTGTTATTACGGTCAGAACCATTATTGTTATTGCTGCCATATTTGCGGTACCGTTATGCATTATTCCCATGGTTATCGTTATTGTGGTACTCGTTGTTGTTACCACGGCCTCTACCACTGTCGCGATTATTGCGCCAATTGTACTCGTCCTCAACTCTTTCCAGGAAATCATTGATTGTCTTGTAATTGCTTCCTACGTAGCTTCTTATAGACTATTTCGGATTTTGTGCGGCGATCACGCAAATATTTTAACTTGCTGATCCAGCCCTCACAAAACTCCTTCATCGAGCCGCGCGAATTCGCATCGAAAGGCCTCGATACGACAAATTCGCGCCAGACTCTTTGTTGCTTTTGCTCTGACCAGTATTCAGCCAGAAACAAATTTTTAAACTCGTCAAAAGTCAGGTTCGTGATGTTGAGGTTTAATTCCCAACGCTTGGCATCACAAGCCAACACATAAATAGCCGCATTAATTTTTCTCTCATTAGTCCATGATCTGGGTACAACTCTTTCACAAATTTTAATGAAAACCGTTGCGTGTATACCACCTTTTTTCAAGGGGTCAAACCGCTCCTCATTCGTCAACAGTTCCAAACTATGTGCACAGATTGGCACATAGCTCTGTTTTTCGTCAAGTTTCTTTTCTAATTCCGACACTCTCGTAATTACTTGGCAAGTGGTTGTCGCAAGCGTTTCCACTTCCCTCTTTTTCTCTTCGCTGGTATTAGCCTGTTTCCTCACTTTAGAATCTACTTCAGATACTAAAGCCTTTAAAGTTTCCACCTTCTGTTGATCCTCTTTTTTCACTGACTGAAATTGTTCCGCCACCTTATTCTCGATGATCGGAGCAACTGCTTCTCCTACACTTTTCTCGATTCTGCTAATTTCGGAATCAAAACGAGTATTTATGCTCGCAATTTCCGCCTGAACGCCTATCATCTCCTGTTTAAGATTACCGATTTCGGTGTTAATCACAACAATACCTTGCCAGCGGCGGTGGTCTCGCGGTTCTAGGCGCGCAGTCCGGAACCGCGCGACTGCTACGGTCGCAGGTTTGAATCCTGCTTCGGGCATGGATGTGTGTGATGTCCTTAGGTTAGTTAGGTTTAAGTAGTTCTAAGTTCTAGGGGACTGATTACCACAGCTGTTAAGTCCCATAGTGCTCAGGGCCATTTTGAACAACAATATCTTCTTTGATTTTATCAACCTTTGTGTTACCAACTGCAACATTGTTGTTAACAACATTAATAGCTTTGTTCTGATTGTCTAGCTTATTGTCAATTTTTTCAGCCTGAGCTTTAATTTCTTCCGATTGAGTTTCTGTCTAGCTAGACTGAGCCTTGATTTCGTTAATCGAAACATTCAATAAATCAGTTAAATTCCCGGAAACCATCGGTTTAACTTCCGTAGCGGGTGCCTCTTTAATTGTCCCCCGCATTCGTCATCAAGGGGTTCAGATTTGATTTTCACTTCCGACTCCGAAACATTTTCTAAAGTTTGGAATTCCATTTCAGCTCTTTGTTGCGTTTCGGTGGTCGCGTGTTTCATGCTAGCCGCCTGCCCCTGAACAATGGGTTCCGCAGTGCGCATTTCCCACTGTTCGACCGATTGTTCCGTATCCAAGTATACCAAATTTTGGTAATTGTTGCCTTCACTCATTTTAATGATTTTCAATATAAATGCCAAATCTCAAATGTAGTTAGGATTACTCCCACTACTTATTCTCGATGACGTAACGGCCGTTCGTTACCAGTACTTTGTTACGAGATTTGCAAAATACAAAATTCGTGTCCAGAACAACCTAAAATCTGAAGATTCTCCCGTCACTAGTCACCACGTGTAACCTCCCCCTCACTTATCGACCTTAATGACAGTGAAAAATTAAACCGCGTGTACCTAATGGAAATTTGAGAAAAGCAATCGTCACCGAAGTTAATCTGTCGGTAAAGAGGGAGGAAAGGGTTACATCTAAATGAAAGGAAAAATGCAAATGAAACCGGTGGAAATTAATTTTGAAAAGGGGTAAAGTTAATAAAGAAAGTAAATGTGCGGCCATTACTTAACAATTAACTAGCGGTAATTAGATATTTGAGATTTGGGGAAAATTACGGTCGCCAGTCCTATGGATAATTACTGTAGTAACCGAAAAAGAAAGGTTATTGCACATATAATTAGCACTAGAAGCGTGGCAACTGAAGGTTGCACGTGTAGTGTGAAAACTGAAAGTTTGTCAGAAGTAATAAATTTCGCTACACTCTGACTTAATTTAGCAAAAGAATTAATAAAACCAGATAATTGAAAGTTAATTTAGTGACTAAATTAATAGTGAGATTTGTTTCTGAAGCACTACGAAATTCAGTAAAATAAGGTTAGTCTTGGGCTACCTCAACAATCATTTCAAAAGCTACTTGAATCTACGCAATTTAGAAATAAGAGGTTTAACTTTGAACTTGAATTAAATGATTCTGAACAATTAACAATAGTAACATTTAGTACGTACCAAGCTGAGCTGCAGTCACACGTCAGCTAAAATATGCTACCAAAACTCGCACTCTTAATTTGTGCTTGTGTAATCTAAAATACTGTAGCCAGCTGTGAATAACTGAACTTTAATATTAAAGCAGTGAAATGGAATGATATTACATTAATGCTGGCGTTTGAATTTCAACGACACTCGGGATCATTCCGGAAAGGGAAGGGACCCTGCTTGATAATGCAATTGGGACAATGAGTAACAAAGATTCATGCTAAGTTGCTGTAATTTAGTGAGAAAAATTTAACAGTTTGAAAAGCTGAGTTCTGCCATACAGTTCTAAAACTTTACGTGCTTCCAGTCTTCCCTGTTGGTTGATTGAAGGTTTGAAGCCGTCGATCGAGGAGGTGGCGACAGTCACTTATTGTCGGCCGTCACTGTTTGCAGAAGCTGAATGATGGAGCGGCTTCTTCTCGACACGGTCACCAGACGAAACGGGCTCTTGATGTGCGCCAGCTAATGCTTCCCGTCCGCGACACCGTGTGAGAAACTATCATAGCAAGTCGAGCGCAATTACATGCTGCCAAACCCCGAAAGCGCGGGAACTCGGGGTAGCGTCACACAACACACCTGCTCAACCGCATTACTCCAGCCAGACTCCATCTGCCCGTGCTTTACGCGGCAGACTTAACACTACCAAAGATCCTAAACACTTTGGTTCTCCACAGGACCTATCGATGTAATCGTTCGATAGCACAGTTTTCCCTAGGGCAGACCCAGCGTAAAAATACTAATAGTATTTACAAATCAAAGCAATTATACATCGACATAAATGAATAAATATCCAAATAGTAAACCAATTACAATACACAAAGACGCAGAAATGTCATATCTTCAGGTAACAAAATAAGGAAAACATTTATAGTACAATAGATGGAAATAGGAGAATATGCATTTCTGGTGTTACAAACTTTGAGGCTTAATTCCGTGCACACCAGGAAGTAACTCGTCAATCACAGAGTTGCCAAATATACCTTGCCTTGTTGCCAAATCTCACTTACATTACCAGCAGGAAGATGACGAACCGATGTGATCCTATAGTGGGCTAGGAAGTGACCATACCTGATGTCTCAAACACGCGGCTGCTACGGCCTGGAATACGTAATCCGTCTGATTCACATTTCTGTAACTGGGTTTAGGAACAGAAGCGTAGTTTCTAATAGTACTCAGAACTGACTGCAAACTACGCTTCATAAATCAGTAGCTCTCATAGTTGTTTTTATATATCTTTCGTAAGTGTACTCAAAACTAAGAAAATAATTGACGAACGCTTCCGTGCCTCGCCAATAGTCGAGCACAACAAACAAATAAAAATAAAAAAGACTGTGTGTGTGTGTGTGTGTGTGTGTGTGTGTGTCAGAGAGAGAGAGAGAGAGACAGAAAAGAGAGAGAGAGTGAGGGAGAGAGATGAAAATAAAAAAGAATGAGAGCGGGAGAGTAAAAAATTGTTGCAAAGAAACTGAATCATGGTATCTAAAGAAATCTTTCATTAAAGTGACACGTTCTACACCATTACGAAATGTCGCATTCATGATCTATGGAACAAATATTAATCTAATCTAATCTAATCTAATCATATTGCTGACTAGTCATGAAGAGGCATGAACTACATAAATGTTCGACAATATCAGTAACCAAATCTAAGCTTTAAAAAAAAAAAAAAAGACCATAGTTTTTGTAATAAACCGGGACCCCCTTAAAGACTCTTTCGTCCCTGTTAACTAACCACGGAATACTTGTGATATACTTCCATTCAGAAGGAACAAAGTGTTCATGCATTTAAAGATGAAGTGCATGATGTGAAGTTCGGTGACGGAGATACGAACCCAGCACACAATCGGATTGTTAACTATGTAAAATCAAATGTTACGTATCGGTTTTTCGTACCAGCTGCTAGATGTTTGAATGTAATATAAGGATACAAATTTTTGTGCCTGAGCGACAATCGAACCTGACACCTACCGTCCTTCTTTATCATCCACGAACATAGCTTAAGTAACACTTTCTTACTCACCAACAGTAAGATGTGTGCGTGTTTGACCGGAAATAACGACACCTGTTGCAATTGTTGGCAACACATGAACAGACATTAAAAATGCACGTTAATTTTCACTAGCAGACTGGTATGCACGTGATAAGGCTTGAAATTAAACTATGAATATTTTTGTACTGGATCAGGATTCGGACCCACATACTTACCTTTGGATGAGACATAGAGAAGATTGCAGTCTTGGGAAGAGGAACGATATGATTGAACTATACTGTTCCGAGAGTTTCAGATCCTCTAAAGATGAGATACGAATTGGAATCACAGTCCAGCACCAAATTTTTCAACGTCTCTAGTTCAATCCAGTATAAGAAAAATAAGAGCCCCGTTCCTTTAAATGGCTATCGTTTCATGAAATAAAATAAAATATTGTGGCTACAGTATTTCTGTTTACAATGACCTCCACCTATGTCATTACGCAATGTAAATCGGCTCTACCCAGTTGGGAATGAAGGAACGTGATGGCTAATGCGGATTCTGGATTATAACATCTTGCTCTTGAGGATACGAGAGGTAAAGTAAATCTGTTTGTGCTTCTTAAAAGTAAATGACTGAACCCACGCATTGCACCTGTGATAGCTCGTTCCACCAGGCCATTGTGGCCACATTACCCAGCCCAGGAGTGTGCTGTAACGGATGATGTGCTTAGCTTACAAAATTAGTCACGGTGGAAAAAATGCGAGTATATTAAATGGTTAAGTAGAAGCAATCTTCTGACGTGGAGATTATGCTATTCTCATATCAGCAGGATGTAAGACTCCTCTAGGCATCATAGCCTCGATGTATAGCTATTTTGAAATATTCACTAATTCAGCAATTTTCTTAGTTGGTGAAAATCTACTGTGAAGTGTGAAGTTACCGGATATTCGATTATTACCGACATTGATCATTTTCTTCATACCGTTGCTGGAACACATGTGCTTGAAGATCATTTAATGCCTTTTGGTCAGTATAGAAGTAGTTGCCCAAGAAGAGGTTCTTTCCCTGTCTACGGAGTCCCTTTCATGTTAATATCAAACATCAGCAATTACTCGCAGATTACATTAAAACTAAAGTAATTGATGTAGACGTTACTTGGTAACAAAAACGCGCTACCTTTCTTAATTTACTTGCGCCCAGGAATGGCTGTCGAATACTGCCAAACCAAAAGCCAAGGGGGCTTACTGCCTTCCGTTATACGTCGCTGTCAGTTCTTCCACAAGATTTCGTCGACGTGACCTGTTTCAAGTTATATATGGCAGAGAATGTTTTAGAAAATCAATTGTTTTCATGTGCAATAAACAGAAATATTTTCATTCTAAGCTATCCAAGTTCAAAATTTTCGCATTATTAGTTCAGATTTAATAATCACTTCTATAATGTAGGAAAGTATTTCACACTTGCAAAACCCGCATCCGACTCATTGACCTTAAACTTAGTCGCTGACCATAAATTCTAGCTAAGAGTGACACCAGTTTAAGTAACCTAATGTAGCGAAGACTGTTTGCCAGTGCTCTTTTTCACCGGAAAATATGCAATTCACTCATTGGGCTCCAATAGTACACTGTAACAGTAATTTGTGTGTGTATGCAATGCAGGCGGATTGTGGAATTCAGTGGTGCTCTCTCTTCCACTTCTGTATACAATATACCTGACCTAAATGGGCCCTTTATCATTACAGGCCCTGGGCAGTGCAACATCATTCTGACAACAGTAATGTGCTTATACTGACAGCCTCACTGTTCGTTTTAGCTGATTTTGTAATCATTTAAATAAAGCAACATGACCTTCCCGGTGGGAGACATTTCGTCCCCCTTTTCCTTGCGTGAAATTTGTCAGTAAACTTCTTGCCTTCCAACCAGCGAGATGCGGCAGAGTACAGCCAGTAAATGATTCACATAACACGATTTAGTGCCGTTAAGTCGATTTCTTTAAACATTGTCGTAGCTGAAGGAATTTACTTTCTTCTTAAATCGTCTTATGCGGCAACGTTCACGGATATTTCAAAAAGGAAAAGCTCTTTATCCATGTACGAAGGTTTTGAGATAAACTTCCCAGTTTGTGGCAGGTTGATCTTTTCGTCTGGTAGCACTGCATAAGTATTTTGTGTAAGAGGTATCACAAGTAGTGTTCCTGTAGCTGTGGGAATCATTCGTTGAAAACTAGTTTAACGTCAATGGGTACTGTACTGCCAAATATTCAGAATGATTATCAACGTGTCTGAGTTCATCCACAAACTGAGGCGTAGCTAGACTGTGCATCTTTGTCTTCATTGAGTGGGAATTACACACACGTATACAATACTATGAATACTTCGAACGCTATAGCTAACGTTGGTCTCATAAAATAATTTTTTTTGTTAATTTTTCTGGGTGTTTAGCGTGCAATATATGTTGTAAATACAGTCTTAAACAAAAAAAGTTGTCCGTAAGATGGACAATACAATCGTGCTGCCATCAGAATTCTATGTCCGGCAATATCCTCGATCTGGCTACATTGTAGACTGCGTCACTTCCTGGAGGTAGGCTTGAGTGCAGTCTGAGTTCATTATTTTCGACTGTGACTGTAGTCTTGAGGTAAAACGCAGGACTATTTATTACGACATCTGGAAATCGAGAGCACACGTCGACATAATTTTTATCACCCCTTTCCTCTCGGTGCTGAAGCTATGAGTGTACCTCAAACGAACCTACAAAATATTTCGCTTCCTGTCACATTGGTAATGAAAGTTTGGTTCAACAATATTTTAGCGAGAGATTTCTTGGCCGGCCATCTGCCTCTGAACACCTCATGCGTCTGAGTTCTCTGCGACCCGTTTGCTGCCTACCAGCAGGGGCTGAGGCACTGCGCTGCCTTCTGCCGGCAACGTCTGCTCCATTCCTCACTCTCGACGGTGTAAAATGCTTTAATGTTGTTGAGTGGTGACCCATAAAACCTGTCTACTATCTGTGTTTCACACTCTATTGCAATGGAGGCACAAAACCGTTTTTATTTGGTGAGTATTTGATTACACTAGTATGTAATACATCAATGTGGCACAGATTTAATTTCATTGTGATCAAGTGAGCTATACTTAAAGTGTCATATCCTGTTCTTTTTCCTTTCACAAGAGATTCTTCAATTAATATATTTTTTTCATGGATTCATGTATCTTAGTCGAGGCACAGAGAGTAAATGCAGTGTAATGTGTTTGGTTCCTTTCTTTGATTCCCTCTGGTAAATGGATGCAAAACATAGTGTCAATACCTTTCAAACATCCTACATAGCTACTCAGGCATATTGCTTGATTTGAGGTCTATATATTAATTAATGGAGAAGTGAACGCTGTTCAGAAGTGATATTTGAAATATTCAATTGGATTTAAGGCGACAAAATTGCACATATTTGAAGCTACCCAGAGAAAAAGTAAGTCGCTAGAACCACTGTTAGTAAATGTCTGCAGAGACTTCCTAACTGCTATTGTGGAAATTTAGCATAGAGGGCCTACAGTAATCAAGAGGTTCATTCCCTTCATACTTATCACCCTGCCATGTGAGTCTTATGTGAAGAACAAGATTCAGATTCGTATCGTTGACGATCGATTCGAATTTCTTCAGAGACGCTTGTATTATGAAGCAGCTTGACAGTCAGAAAGCCAAGACCTATGACCATTAACACAACTTACTGGGTCGATCTACCAAGAGGACTTGAAGTGTAAAGGTTTTTCTTCCGATTTCGTTACAGAATTTTTTCAGGAAATTCGTAGCTCCATAAAATCAATCAGAAAAAAAGCTCGCACACGCTGGCTCCTACCGCGGTTAGAACTGACGATTCATTGAGCCGTTGCGACACGAGACACAGGCGGCACCACGGGGCTACGGACACACTGCAGCGAGCACTCCACTCTCTTCATGGTATTGGTCGCTCAGCCTCATAACACATCGAGAAAGATAATGAAAGTTGTCACTTATGTGAAGAACAGCATTTCTTTAACCAAAAAATTGAATTTTCAATCTCAGTGTCTTAGTTTACATTATATAGCACGAGTCATTCAAATGGAAAGGGAATATCAAGCGAATTTAGCGAGTCAATTCAGTACCATACGTGGAAGTGATAGCACTGTCACAGTGTTGCCAAATGTTTGTGACAGTGTTGCCAATTCTCAGCTGTGCTAGGAACAGCTCTGTAGCGGTATGTGAGGAGAATCCCATGCTCAAGTCATAGCAGGATACGGAGAGGAGGCGTGTGGTTTGGTTAATATGCAGCGTTTTCTCTACCAGTTGTGTCAAACATTCAGGTGTATAATCTTCCATAACGATTACAGTTTCCCACAAAATATATAGAAATAAAACACTTACCTTGTTACTTTGTAACAAAAGATTATTTGAGTACAATAAAAGGTTTTTGGAAACAAAATTTGCCCCCTTTGTCACCAAAAGTACGGTAACAAACACTATGCACCTCTACATCGATTGCATCTGTGTACCGTCTTGTGATCATACCGGTAGAATTTCATGAATAGAACGAGAATGTTCTTACCTCTTTGTTACTGAACTCTGTTCTGGTTGTTTGCAGAGAGAAAAGAAAGACCCCTGTAGCCGTACATATCACTAGTACGAGATACTACCTATCAACCTATCAACTACCCTTGCTTTACATCACGAGACGAACATGGCGTCACCGAGCTGATATTTGAAATAAGTTTCTGTTTTCTCTCTCTGTCTCTCTCCCTCTCATTATTTTTCTTTTTATTTTCTGAGAAAAGCATCGTGAAGCGCGAGTAATAAGCAAGTAGGCATATAATCTATATACAGTTATTTTCATCGTGATACATAATGCAAAAATACACATTTTAAGTGTATTATTGCGTAATTCCAACTATTGACAGTGTATTCGTGAGCTTGCTCGCATTCAGTGGGCTGAAACCCGTCGCAGAAGCAACCAAAACACAAATATTTCTTGCACCATGCGCAACACACAAACGAAAGAGAAGACGACAATGGGATGCCGGTGATGCAGGCAATAATACCCAACTATTTCTACCAACTTAACACCATGACGACGGAAAAATTGGCGTCTTAGAGTATTTTGATTGTAATTCGTTAACCTTCTTGTGACCGCGTTCTAATACCTCGTGGGAGCAGGCGTAATTTCTTGCTCTTTGAACACCGAGCAGTAACACACAAATATAGTAGATGAAAGGATACAAAGAAACAATCAGACTCATGGGTGTGGATCCACTTCATCATTTGAAGACTAAACAAGAGGGAAACATTACGAAAGCAATGCATACGCTGATTTGTAAACGTTATTTGTATAGATCGGAAGAAGAAAAAGCGCAGATCTGCACAGTGCCCGCATCTGCCCTTTAGTTTCTGTCCACTCCCGTGGGTCTGATTGTTTCTTTGTATCCCCAATCTAGCAAAATTAGATTTGAGAGCAACGACAGCTACAGCGTTCGAAGTATTCATAGTATTGTATACGTGTGTGTAAACGACTTCCAATGCCCACTCAAGGAAGACGAGGATACTCAGTCTAGCTACAGTATTATAAATACGCCTCAGTTTGTGGATGAACTCAGACTTAGGTTGATAATCATTTTGAATATTTGGCAGTACAGTACCCATTGGTGTTAAACTCGTTTCCGACCAATGATTCCCACAGCTACAGGAACACTATTTGTGATACCTCTTACACAAAATACTTATGCAGTGCTACCAGACGAAAAGATCAACGTGCCACAAACTGTGGGAAGTTTGTCTCAAAACCCTCGTACATGGATAAAGAGCTTTTCCTATTTCAGATATCTGTGAACTTTGCTGCATAAGACGATTTAAGAAGAAAGTAAATTTCTTCAGCTACGACAATGTTTAAAGAAATTGTCTTAACGGCACTAAATCGTGTTATGTGAATCATTTACTGGCTGTACTCTACCGCATTTCGCTGGTTGGAAGGCAAGAAGCTTACTGACAAATTTCACGCAAGGAAAAGGGGGACGAACTGTCTCCCACCAGAAGGTCATGTTGTTTTATTTTACCGAATACAAAATCAGCTAAAACGAACAGTGAGGCTGTCAGTATAAGCACATTACTGTTGTCAGAATGATGTTGCACTGCCCAGGGCCAGTAATGATAAAGGGCACGTTAGGTCTGGTATATTGTATACAGAAGTGGAAGTGAGAGCACCACTAAAAATCAGGCATTTACTTTTAAGAGGCACAAACAGATTTACTTTACCTCTGCTAACCTCAAGAGAACGACGTTATAATCCAGAATCCGCATTAAACATCACGTTCCTTTATTACCAATCGGGCAGAGCCGGTCTACGTTGGGAAATGACATAGGCGGAAGTCAGGGTAAACAGAAATACTGTCTCCAGTAAACTTACTTATATTAGAAAATTTTATTTTATTTGATGAAACGATAGACATTTAAAGGAACAGGGCTCTTATTTTTCTTGTACTTCATTGAACTAGAGACGTTGAAAAATTTGGTGCTGGACTGTGATTCGAATTCTTATCTCATCTTTAGAGGATCTGAATCTCTCGGAACAGTCTAGTTCAATCATTTCGTTCCTTTTCCCAAGACTGCAATCTTCTCTAGGTCTCCTCCAAAGGTAAGTATGTGGGTCCGAATCCTGATCCAGTACAAAAATATTCATAATTTCATTTCAAGCCTTATCACGTGCATACCAGTCTTCTAGTGAAAACTAACGTGTACTGTTGGTGAGTAAGAAAGTGTTACTTAAGCTATGTTCGTGGATGATAAAGAAGGACGGTAGGTGTGAGGTTCGATTGTCGCTCAGGCACAAAAATTTGTATCCTTATTTTAGATTCAAAGATCTAGCAGCTGGTAAGAAAAACCGATACGTAACATTTGATTTTACGTAGTTAACAATCCAATTGTGTGCTGGGTTCGTATCCCCGTCATAGAACTTCACATCATGCGCTTCATCTTTAAATTCATGAACACTTCGTTCTTTCTGAATGGAAGTATATCACACGTCTTTCGTGGTTAGTTAACAGGGACGAAAGAGTCTTTAAAGGAGTTCCGGTTCATCACAAAAACTGTGGTCTTTTTTTAAAAAAAAGCTTAGATTTGGTTACTGATATTGGCGAACATTTACGCAATTCATGCCTCTTCATGACTAGTCAGCAATGTGCTATGATTAGATTAATACTTGTTCCATAGATCATGAGAACGACATTTCGTAATGATGTAGAACGTGTCATTTTAATGAAAGATTTCTTTACATACCATGATTCAGTTTCTTTGCAACAATTTTTTACTCTCTCGCTCTCATTCTTTTTTATTTTCATCTCTCTCCCTCACTCTCTCTCTCTTCTCTCTCTCTCTCTCTCTCTCTCTCTCTCTCTGTCTCTCTCACACACACACACACACACACACACACACACACACACGCACACAGGCACACAGTCTTTTTTAATTTTTATTTGTTTGTTGTGCTCGACTGTCGGCGAGCCACGGAAACGTTCGTCAATGTTCTTCTTAGTTTTGAGTGCACTTACGAAAGATATATAAAAACAACTATGAGAGCGACTCATTTATGAAGCTTAGTTTGCAGTCAGTTCTGAGTACCATTAGTAACTACGCTCCCGTCCCTAAACCCAGTTACAGAAATGTGAATCAGACGGATTACGTATTTCATGCCGTAGCAGCTGCGTCTTTGAGACGTCAGGTATGGTCACTTCCCTGCCCACTGTAGGATCACATCTGTTCGTCTTCTTCCTGCTGGTAATGTAACTGAGATTTGGCAACAAGGCAAGGTATATTTGGCAACTCTGTGATCGATGAGTTACTTCCTGGTGTGCACGGAATTAAGCCTCACAGTTCACTTAATTTTTCCTGTCATTTCCATTGAATAATCTGAGTTATTATCAACGCTTGGGCTGTAACAAAAGATTGTAAATTTACGGTTTTCAGCCCAGGAAAGTCGTTGCACGTGAAAATCGCATCTAATCTCGTCCTTTAAATAGCAGTTTACGAGTTCTAGCCACTACTGGACTCGTAAGAAGAGACCTAGACGCCCGCGTCTTCCGTAGCTCTGTGGAAACGCGCTAACCTGAGAGAAAGCGTCTGTTATGGTTTGCGGTTCCAGTCTTAATGACTGTAACGTTTCTATCCCTTCTGTGAAAGAGCTACAAGCAGTCAGATCACACATCGATAAGTAAATGGCAAGAAAATACTTTCGGCTCATAGTGCAATGGTGAATAACTTAAAATGCTGCACAACAGGTAATGCCTCTTTCCGCTGCTGACAAACAAATTTTGGTATTCTAGGAATACATAACCTCATTTATGAAATGCCACATTTGCATACCACTTGAGTATGACACAGCATACCAATCAAAGACAGACCCAATCGAAATCTAAGTGATTAATATTTTACAAATTCGTGCCGGTAGAGGCACGCTTGTGTACAGATACTCAGTTTTATTGAAACAGACTTTCGTCGTAAGGTTATGGTGGGAAGTTTCTTTTCATTTCTTATAATACAGTGCACAATTTTCGTACGGTTTCTTTTAGTGTTGTTGAAACATTAGTTAACATGAGAAAGGAATTAATCATCAACGATACATCCGAATTCTCTGACTTTATCTGTAACAGTCTAACAATGTACATGCAGTTTATTGATTACATGCTTGCAGGAAACTTGTTCTGAGTTAAAACTGTCATACAAGGTTTTATGAAGAATAAAATGCAACTGCCACACGACAGCTAATGTAGAAAATACTTTTCTGACGTATTTTGGCACGATGCGCTCTCCCCATACATAATACAAAAGTTTAGAGATGCATCTGCAGCCTGGCCATCTATTAAACCTGAAAAGAACAAAATGTCGCAGAAGTTAGCCCTTTTTCCAGATGTGACTATTTTGGGTTGAGACGTGAAGGGAATTATGTTCAAAGTTCCATTAGATCGATAACTCCCGCACACAGCAGTATGGCGTTTTAAAAAATGTAGCAGTGAATGTACCCAAACTCGCGATGTCTTATCAACAGCGTGCGACGCTTACCGTTACGCTACAAGCTGACACATAGCTACAACACCTCCAGAACTGAACAACAATTCCTGCAGAACTTGCGCATTGCACAGTGCTGTCAGATAATGCATACTGCCGCATGTAGACTTCTGAGAGACAGACAGTTACAGCTTTTCTTTTGTACCGCACGATGCTTTTAACAAACAGATAGCGCAATGGAGTAGCTGAAGTGGAAAGGAACACATCCTGTTTAAATTTCTGCATCCTACACGTTGACAGTTGTGTGTAGGTGTCAGTTACGTGATTTTATTTCGGTGATTACAAAATAGAGTCGAATGTATGCACTGGGTAGCCGAGGCAGCTATTTCAGGGCGATTCGGTCAACCAAGTAAATGAATGTACTGAACATGCTGCAAACTACTACAGGGAGTCTGTGTGTAAGAATTCTCATCCAGTGTGGCGCAACATTGTTACGATAGAAAAATGAGTGATAGAGAAGAGACTTTGAGGGTCTCTTGGGTTGATGTTATGTCATATACTAATGGCCTGGGTTCGAATCCAAATTCTGCTGATGATTTTTGATAAGGAGAGGCAGATTCAGTTCTCTTCTGGATACGCCAAGTGAGGAAGGTATAATGGCATTGTGGTCTGTCATTCATGTTAAACATGATATTCCTCCTCTACCAAGTAGACGTTAGATTGTACCACAATAAAGTCAGGAGTCGCGACACGTAGAAACTTTATCAACAGTAACCTTTCTTATACTAGTTATTTATTTCTAGTGACGAAACAAACGCTTTGTGGGATCACAGAACACTTAATCCATCTTTTATTTGAGATTCTGTATGTCGATAAAATTGGCTCTGATCTGAGAATGCAACTCAGACCACCCTTAACGCGGAATTTGATCCCTTCGTTACAATACAGCTCGACTGCAATTTGTTGTTTGTTCAAAACTGCAGACTCCTCAACATCTCCACATATTGCGCGTGAAAGGGTTCGAATCCTGGCCCAGCACTAAAGCTTTCATTATGTATTTTCAAGCTCTAGCATGAGAACACCTATCAAATGGTGGGCAATAATTTTGATTTTTAATGTATTTTCATTCGTTGTCAACACTAACGGTATTTGACGTTTTAGAGTCCTATTGAGACACAGAACTGTTTGCGAAATCATTGTAAATTCAAGGATGTTATTCCGAGCTCCTGGTGGACAAAAATTCGGTAGCTGACGTGTCTTTGTGTGCAGTCAACAACGATATGTGTGGGGCTCGATTCCCAGTCAGCACTGAACTCTTCGTCATATTATTTCTAGTTCAAACATGCTCACATGTCGCTGCTGGTGTAACAAACCCATTTTTAACGTTCATTTTCTCTAGAATATAACAGCGATAGCTGCCAGGTTGGAGTCCTGCAAAGAAAAAATTAATGCTTCGTCTCGTCATTTCGGTTAAAACATCTAGCTACTGCCGAAAAAATCCGATATGTCATAGTTGATTGTGCTTCGACGACATTCCAATTAGGTTCTGGGTTCGAATCCCTGTCCAACACAAAGCTTTACCTCACGGCATTTCAAGTAAGTTACTTGTGAAGAAGCAATATTTAACATCTCTCGTAGTTCGTTAACAAGGACAATAGATGCTGGGTAGGAATTCGCGTCCGTTAACAATGTTTACGTTATGTATTTTGAAGTTGATATTTACTAACTGATACCGTCTAAAATCGAGGTATATCACTCTCTGTAAGCCTAGTCAGGAATGACTGTTAGTTTCCGTCTGTCACGAAGTCTTTGCTTAGCCTGCATGACCTGGGTTTGAATCCATATGCAGAACGAGACGGTTCGTCGTGTCATTTGAAGTTCATACATATTCTCAACTAGCTGCTCGTGAATAACTTAAATTTTCAATGCCACTTTGTGTTAAATAATAATTACGGTATGTTAGTTTGAAGAGGAAATCATGAATACGGTGAACTTACTACGTGAATTACCTATCTGACATAATAATGAGAGTGGTAACATTTCATGTGTCATTTATTGCAATAAATGTGAGCTTACAAGACTGAAGAACCGTCTTACCTGTGATAAGATGTTCCCTGATATTTGCAGTACCTTGGTATTACTTTACATCTTGAGTTATTGCGATACAGAGCAGTGTTTTCTAGTGTTGACCTTGTTTCGAACCACTGTCAATAGTCAAACGACTGTACTGAGGGGCGCTTAGAGGACCTGCTAGACAGCTGCGCTATGTGGGTTGCATTGGAATCAGGCGAAATGCAATTCAGGTCGTTCGGATACTTTTGAGCACGACTGTACATGGATATGAAGCGTTCTATTGTTTTCCAATCGTGCCCTGATACCTCAGGGGAGCGCATATATGTTCAGATAGTAGACGTAGTATGCAGTTTCACGTATGAGTAAATGTAGAAATATCACCATTACGAAAATTCTGTTGCGACAAGACGGCTGTTGAAATCTGAGTACGAGATTCGTTACATAAACAGAAGAAGCGTCCAGCGGTAAAACTATCTGAATAAAGGCAGTCTGGAATACTGGAGCTATATTTGAACTGCCTTCATCAGAAGAAAACGACGGAAGCCCAGACACAAAAGCTTACAGTGAAACGAAACGCAGAGGTATAAAAGGAACACGACGCGGAGAGAGCTACCTAAGAAACTCTTTCCAGGGCAGCTGACGCTCCTGTTGTTGAGAGACGTGAAACTCTTGGAGCCTTACAAACCAAGTTTCAGATACAATTCATTTGCGCCACCCTTCACTCTCCATAGCCTTAAAATACCACAAGAAATATGTATTAGACCAGGTCACATAAAACTAAATGTAGGGTAAGTAAATGAATTTATGCAACTGTAACACAATATTAGGTATCCTAAGTCACCCTCCATGACAGTAAACATCCGTAGGTTTATGTTAAACTGTTTGTCAGTAGGGCGAACATTTAAAATTAATATCCCTATGAGGTTCCTTCTTATTGCGCTGAAGGCTGCAGGAATGACATCAATGCTGATATTTACCAATGTAATTGGTACACTTTGGTAATGTCCGGAAGCTGAAAGATTCCATGACAGTGGGCTATTGCATATAGGCTTCCAATCATGTCGATTTTATAAGCCCACTCCTACTGACAATATAGTGAAGTGTCGGAAAACTATTGTGCAGTTTAAGACATTGTACAAGCCGAAACGAATAACTACGTATTTCGATTTTACGCCTTGGAAACAACACACGTTTTCCACTTCCCTGTGTTATTTGCAACCAACTGCAAAGCAATTTTTTTCTGTTGACATATATATATTGGTTTATTGACAAAGCTACCCGTTCTACATTGTCAGACAGCCGTCCTGGGTGGCCGAATGGTTCTAGGGGCTATAGTATGGAACCGCGCGACCGCTACGGTCGCAGGTTCGAATCCTGCCTCGGGCATGGGTATGTGTGATATCCTTAGTTAGGTTTAAGTAGTTCTAATATTGACATTTGAAGATAGTGAGTGGAGCTGTGGACGTTATTAAATGGAGTGCCAATGGGTGATATCGCAACATGCCCGACGCATTCTTCTGTTTGCGTTCAGTGGAGGGTTGACAGGAGCGTGGACAACTGAAAAGATTTGCGCCGCGTTGGAGATGATGCCACTGGACGGGGCATGGGAAAGAAATGGTTTTCTCGTTTCAAGGCGGATCGCTTTGACATTAATAACTCTCCACGTTCAGGTAGACCTTCGGTATTTAATGAAGATCGTATAACGCGTTAATCGCAATGATCCACGTCAGTGAAACACAAAACTGGCAATTGAGATGAACTGTGGTCATTCTACCAGCGTAAAACATGTGCATGCTTCCGGGAATGTTCAAAAATCCTCTTTATATGTAGGGCATGCTTTAAGCCAAAATCATAAAAATCAGTCGGTGTCTACATGTGCGTCTCTGCTTGTTCCTCATTAACTGGTTCTTGAACGACACCTGTCATTCCTATTCTGGATCATTACTGGTGACGAGAAATGGTGCCTTTATACTAACATTAGGAACAGATAGGAATAGTTGAGCCCTAACAAGGCAGCAACTCCTCGTACACATACCTCCGCACATCCAGAAAAGATAGTGAAATGCATTCGGTGGAGCAGCGACGGCGTGGTATACTAATAAATGCTTCCCCGAGCTGTAACCATGGCTGCTGACATTTACTGTCAACAATTTCAGACGCAATCCAAGAAGAACGACTAGCAAGACTCTTTTAAGTTATGTTACTCCATGAAAACGCCCTCCTGGATGCTGTTAGACTGGCAAATAATACTATACAAATCATTCTGCATGAACCTTACTCACCTGATCTTGCGCTCTCAAATTTCAACCTTGTCCGTCCTCGAAGGAACTTTCTCTGCGAACATGGCTCGACGTGTTATTTACCTCAAAGCCTCGTGCTTTCTACCGTCGAAAACATACCCCAGCATTTCTGGTGTCTTTATGTCTGTTACAGATGATTATATGTATCTGTTTTGTTTATTAAACCTATGGAAAAGCGCTAAGAACTTACACACCGGCCTAGTAAATTAACCCGGCATACACTCAATCACTCAGTGAATATTATGGAGGGTGGAACCAATACCATCAAGCAAGCACTTCCTGGAATCCTTTATCATTAGAGTCTTTGAGGCTGCACAGTGTACAACCTGGTCTCATCTCTGAATGGCACATGCATCTATGCAGTATACATACATTTTAGACCTAAGCCCACCCTCCCCCCCCCCCCCCAAATTCCCCAATCAACCAACCATTCGGCTCTTCTTTCATCAGTTCGATAACTTTCTTATTACGTCGTGTTTTTCCATAAGGAATATTACTTACATATCCAAACATACTGCCCACAGGAAAATGAAAGAGACCTTTGGAGAAACGAGACCCACCTTTATGAATATTATGAGCTCAGACGACCAGTCCTAAGCAAATAAGGGAAAGCAGTAAGGTGGAACGATTGTATATAGGGTCTATACAAGGGAGATGTACTTGAGGACAACACTGTAGAAGTGGAAGAGGATGTACATGAAGCTGATATGAGAGATATGTTGTGCATGAAGAAGTTGATAGAGCACTGAAAGACCTAAGTAGAAACAAGGTCACGGTAGCAGATAACATTCTGCTGGAGCTACTAATAGCATTGGGAGAGCCACCCATTAGGAAATACTTCCACCTGTTGCGCAAGATGTATGAGACGGGTGAAATACACTCAGACTTCAAGAGGAATATAACAATCGCAAGGAAAGGAGGTGCTTATATGTGAAATTTACCGAATTACAAGTTTAATAAGTCATGGCTGCAAAATACTAACACGAATCGTCTACAGAAGAATGGAAAAAATGAAAGGAGCTGACCTGCGGGAAGATCAGCTTGGATTACGGACAAATACAGGAACACGCGAGGCAGTAAAGACCCTACGACTTCTCATAGAAGACAGGTTAAGCAACGGCAGACCTACGTTAATAGTTTAAAGCTTTTGACAATGTTGACCGGAATACTCCCTTTAAAATTCTATAGGTGGCAGGGGTAAAACACATGGAGCGAAAGTCTATTTACAAATTGTGCAGAAACCAGATGGCAGTTAAAAGTGTCAAAAGGAACGAAAGGGAAGTAGTGGTTGAGAAGGGAGTGATACAAGGTTATAGTCTATCCCCTATGTTGTTCCATCTGTATATTGAGTAAGCAGTAAAGGAAACAAAAGGAAAATATGGAGTAGGAATTAAAGTCCAGGGAGAAGAAATAAAAACTTTGAAGTTTGCCGATGACATTGTAATTCTCTCAGAGACGGCAAAGGGCTTGGAAGAGGAGTTGAATGGAATGAACATAATCTTGAAAGGAGGATTTAAGATGAACATCAACAAAAGCGAAATGAAGATAATGGAATGCAATAGAATTAAATCAGTTGATGCAGAGGGAATTACATTAGAAAATGAGACACTTCAAGTAGTAAATGGGTTTTGTTATTTGGGAACCAAAATAAGAAATGATGGTCGAAGTAGGGAGGATATAAAATGTAGACTGGCAATGACAAGAAAAGCGTTTATCAAGAAGACAAATTTGTTAGTATAGAGTATAGATTTAAATGTCACGAAGTTCTTCCTGAAAGTATCTCTATGGAGTGTAGCCATATATGGAAATGAAACGTGGACGATAAACAGCTTAGACTAGAAGACAATATAAGATTTTGAAATGTGGTGTTACAGAAGAATGCTGAGGATTAGACGAGTAGATCACGTAATTAATGATGAGGCACTGAATTGAATGGAGGAGAAGAGAAATTTGTGGTACAACCTGACCAAAACATGAGATCGGTTGGTAGGACACCTTATGAGGCTTCAAGGGATCACCAGTTTATTACTGGAGGGAAGAATGGGTGTGAAAATCATGGAGGGAGACCAAGTAATGAATACAGTCAGCAGATTCAGAGCGATGTACGTTGCAGTAGTTGTATAGTAGTGAAACACGGACTGTAGGCAAAGAATAACAGAAGAGAATAGAAGCATTTGAGATGTGGTACTAGAGTAGAATGCGAGAATTAGTGAACTGATGACGTAAGGAATGATGAGGCTCTCCGCAGGATCAGTGAGGAAAACAATTGTATGGGAAACAGTGACAAGAAAAAAGTTACAGGATGAAAGGAAATCCGTTATGATCTGGCAATCCATCGCTTCCTTTAATCGTACCTATATGTATGAATGACGTTAATTGTAATTATTTTTACATAAATAAAAGTATAACTTCTCAGTAACCTTCAAATGTGAGGTACACCCTTAATGTTTACATACGAATTTAGTGAATTTGCTCATGACCCTTTCGTTGTTTAGCAAATAAGACAAGCTGATAATTCTTACACAAAAAAAGACAAACACAAATCGGCAATGGAATGGATTTGATTGGCAAAATATACATTGGGGAGGACGCTACACAAATACACCCCTGAATGAATCCCTTTTAAAACACAATCGGACTCTGTTTACGTGAATCCACTGTGAGGCCCAACTCTTTTCAAATGGAGTCAACTACGACCAAGTATATAAGAAACTACGTTTTACCTGAGAACAGGAAGCTGTGAATATTTGGCCGGTGCAGCAGTCTTTTACCCTCTCGTCTTGATTCAGGCAGTGGCAGAAAACGGCGCTCTGTGGGCAAGGAGCGGTGCGCTGCGTCAAAAGTAATGTTTTGATTCGTCCACGAAAATTTGAAAACTACGCGGTCTGACTTACTGATTATGAGAACGCGGAAACTTCCCTATCAGAGCCCTGAAATTCCGGCAGATAACCGTATGAGATGCACCCGTTTTTTGGTCTGGTCAGACCAATTTGATCACAGGCATGGCGGAGGGTGCCGTAACTGTCAAACGTCAGATGCTCAATTCAGGACGAATAAGTTCACTCTCGTGCCACTAGATACCTCCGAGATGATACGCAGTTCCACTGTCAGAAAAGTAGGTAACTACCACTGACTCGCAGTCAACTACAAGATACACACCAGAAGACGAATAAGTTCACTCTCGTGCCACTAGATACCTCCGAGATGATACGCAGTTCCACTGTCAGAAAAGTAGGTCAACTACAAGATACACACCAGAAGTCTCACCCACTAGGGAGAGACCTATAGTTCTCCACCAGGGGAGGATCAGAAGACGAAGAAGGCTAAGAATCACAACCGCTTTCCACCAAGCCTCGGTACGGAAACCAAATTATCTAAAACGAAACTGGCCCACACTGCACAAACCAATCGAACTATCCGTTACTCATTGAATCTTCCCTCTTGACTGTTTTGTGGGCCTGGTAGCCAATCCATAGACAGTAACTGGGTTTCCACTGCGCACATCCTGAGAAGATCCAATCAGTGACTCCAAATCTCTTTTGCTGAAAGAAAAAAAGATTATTCTCGACTAGGGAGGCGTCGTTCTCACGGCAAGCGTGGCCATGTCTTCGCAAAAAAGCTTCTAACTAGACGGGATCACAGTTCCTAAATTACGGAGACATCTAACCATTCCAGGCCGACCATATCCAATTTCTGAAAGAAGTCTGTTCAGCTTCCCAGACAGGCGTGCCCTTGAAATACATGTTTTTGCCGCTCGCTGAAAGAACCCGACGAATTCCTGGCAGCAGGGGGTTACAGTTTGCCTTTATTAAACTCGTGCACCAGCCATTATGTCCGTATCGTTGAATCCGCCTACTATTCAAAATTATTAAGTCAGCGTCCCAGACACTTAGATTTGTTGCCATTCTCTGGCAAGAAGAACATTACGTTTGGGTCAAAAACATGTTCCGCCTAGTTCCCTCCAACATGAGTAAAGGCAGACATAAACGACAACTTTGTTATAGATGCTTCAGTCCGTTTAACAAGAGCGAATGTCTTGAAAAGCACCTCACTGTCTGAGTCATCTACCGCTACTTGCTGAAATTGCAAAGGAGGATACAAAGTTGGAGATGTTTAAGAACGCCCACGACAATAAGTGATGTCCCTTCCTTCGTCATATACGCTGACAACGAGTGCCTCTAGCTCCTGTGGTCAGCTGTGACGGTGACCCCAAAGGCTCTCGTATTCCCTTCACAGAACGGCACATACTGTATGTGTCACCATATCAAGTCGTATGGTCATTTGACAAGTCACAAAAAATTAGAATCATACGTCCGGAATAATACTGAGATATCGTTGCTTGATCAGCTCTATAACTTTGAGTGGGAAACTGATGAGATTTATAGCAACAACATTCCCATTCGTCGTAGAACGATGCATTATACAAGAAGCTAGGTAACTGTCATATTTGTTGTCTGTGGTTCTTTATAAAAGTGGTAAGTACATATAGGGACCATTGTCATCTACCAGGGATGTTTTGTGACTCTTGCTAAAACCTAACTATCCTGCTACGTGTGGGGTTCTGTAAGAAACCGACACAAAAATTTTTAATCCATGGATTCCAAGACAATCAAACTTATAGCGCATGGACAGAAGATTAGGTGATCGGAAGTGCCAACATCTGGATCCTTAGAGTATAAAAAGGCCTGGTAGCCATAAATTATCTGCTAACTGTGGTAGTAGAAATTGACAGTATGATATCCTCTAATAGGTTAAAAATCACTCAGTTATTAAGCAGGAAATCGGCACCAACCGACGAATGCTTTGGTTTGTGGTTTTTCATAGGAGAACATGAGCTACTTTGCTAGTGAAATTGGCAACATAAATTATTACGAAATTGTATGCTATTCAGCACGCATAATTTAAATGTGCTTACCTGTATTACAGATCAGTTTTCCGATAGCGTTATGGTAGTTAAAACCTGTGATCAAGTTGAAGAACAACTAGGAAATGGACGATGTGTAAAGTTAAAGAAGAAATGTGTTGTGTCTTTATCAGCTGTCTATGATGTATATTCTCCTAATTCGTCAGAGTGAGACATTTTCTCGTACACAGGAACGACAATTTTGCAGTAGGAGGAATACGGGAAGAATCGGCATGGTAGCACTAGAAACATTTTCGGAGAAATTTCTTCATCAAATTAAGACGTAGGTTTCGGTTGGCCAGGAATGATCTTTGTTCTCTTACTTCATCTACTTCTTGATCACCAATTTCGTCTTTCTCTTTAGCTGGCCCCTATTTTACTCTTAGTTTTGAACATCTTGCACCATTTTATATGGTCGAGCACTTTTTCTAGGTCGACATATCCTATGATCGTGTCTTGTGTTTTTTTTTTTTTTCAGTCTTGCTTCCACGATTAACCGCAACATCAGAAATGTCTCTCTGGCGCCTTTACCTTTCCTGAAACCGTCATCTAACACATCCTCAATTATCTTTTCCATTCTCCTGTATATTATTCTTGTCAGCTAGCCGTTAAGCCGGTTGTGCGATAATTCTCGCACTTGTTGGCACTTTATGTCTAAGGAAATTTGTGGGAGGTTCTTTTTCCTTAAAGTGTGATGGTGTATGGCCAGTCTCTTAAATTCTACACATCAACGTTAATAATCATTTTGTTGCCAATTCCCTCAATGATTTTAGACATTTCCATGGAATGTTATCTATCTTCGAAAGCTAATTTCCGCTATTGTTCTGCTTCTTCTTCTATCACTTCATTAGGCAAGTCCTCTCCATCATAGAGGTCTTCAATATACTGTTACCACCTATCGGGTCACTCATCTGCATTTAACAGTGGAGTTCCCATTGTACGCTTAATGTTACAGCCCCTACTTTTAATTTCACCGAACGTTGCTTTGATTCTTCTTTATGCTCGGACAGTTCTTCTGACAGTCATTTCCTTCTCGAGTTCTTCACATTTTTCAAACAGCCGTTTCGTCTTATTGTCCCTGCACTTCCCATTTATTTCATGACTAAGAGATTTGTTTCTTTGTACTCCTGAATTTCCCTCAACATTTTTGTATATCCTTATTGCGTCGATCAGGTGAAGTACTTCTTTTTTTTTACTCCCAGCTACTTTCCGGGAACGTGTATTTTTCTTCCGAAGTTCCGTGATTGCTCTTATTAGATATGTCCATTCCTCTTCAGCTAAACATCATACTGAGATGTTCCCTATCGCAGAATCTACACCCCCAGCGAAACTCTTCATTCATTAGTATTTCTCTATCCCATTCCATTGAACAGTGTTTCTTCCTGACTAGCCTCTTAAGTTTTAGTCCCCTCTTCATCACTACTAAATTTTTATCTGACTCTAGAGGGTGGTCCATTGATAGTGACCGGGCCAAAAAAATCACGAAATAAGCGTCAAACGAAAAAACTACAATGAACGAAACTTGTATAGCTTGAAGGGGGAAACCAGATGGCGCTATGGTTGGTCCGCTACATGGCGCTGCCACAGGTCAAACGGATATCAACTGCGTTTTTTTAAAATAGGAATCCCCATTTTTTATTGAATATTCGTCTAGTATGTAAAGAAATATGACTGTTTAAGTTGGACCACTTTTTTCGCTTTGTGATAGATGATGCTGTAATAGTCGCAAACATATGGCTCACAATTTTAGACGAACAGTTGGTAACAGGTAGGTTTTTTAAATTAAAATACAGAACGTAGATACGTTTGAACATTTTATTTCGGTTGTTCCAATGTGATACGTGTACCTTTGTGAATTTATCATTTCTGAGAACGCATGCTGTTACAGCGTGATTACCTGTAAATACCACATTAATGCAATAAATACTCAGAATGATGTCCGTCAACCTCAATGCATTTGACAATACGTGTAACGACATTCTTGTCAACAGCGATTAGTTCACCTTCCGTAATGTTCGCACATGCATTGACAATGCGCTGATGCATGTTGTCAGGCGTTGTCGGTGGATCACGATACCAATTATCCTTGCAATGATGATGAACTTTAGAATATCGTGGCACGTGACAAGCATCATGAGTGAGGTAAAATCATTTTCAGCCGTAAAATGTTTTGTGGTTAACATTAATCAGGTCCAAATCACGTGTAATAATTGTTCTTCATTATATTTTTCTAGTGATATCACGTATCAATATAAACACGTCTAGGCGATAGGAGCGTCACTTTGTGAGGAATGACTCCTAGTTAGATACACGCACAGTGCAAGTAGTATTAGTGAGCCTGCTGTCCCTGTATAGAAAGGGGAAGCGACCTATCTGACTTCGACCAAGGGCAGATTATGGTGGCCCGAGGCTCGGCACGAGCATTTCGAAAAGTGCTCGACTTGTCAGGTGTCCCAGGGGTGCTGTGGTGAGTGTCATCTACAAGTGGAGAATCCAAGGTGAAACCATGTCCAGACGTCGTGGTGTTTGGCGACCACACGTCATTACAGGTGTCGGACGTCATGGGCTGGGCAGACTTAGAACGACAGGTGGTGAACTTCGGCAGAACTAGCATCTGACCACACAGTGCACTGAACACTCTTGACAATGGGCCAATGCAGCAGACGATCCCTGCATGTGTCAATGTTAACACCACGATGTAGGCAACTACGACTGAAATGGGCACGTGACCATCGGCACTGTATGTTGAACCAGTCGCAGAGGGCAGCATGGTCTGAATCCCGATGCCTTCTTCATCAGTCCAATGTGAGGGCATGAATCCGTCGTCTTCCAGGGTACAGTTCGTTGACACTTTCACTGCGGGAGGGAGACAAGCTGGCGGTGGCTCCATTATACTCTAGGAAACATTTGCGTTGACATCCATAGATCCAGTAGAACTCGTGAAAGACACCATGGGCTGCCGGGGTGGCCGAGCGGTTCTAGGCGCTACATTCTGGAACCGCGCGACCGCTACGCTCGCAGGTTCGAATCCTGCCTCGGGCATGGATGTGTGTGATGTCCTTAGGTTAGTTAGGTTTAAGTATTTCTAAGTGCTAGGGGACTGATGACCTCAGCAGTTAAGTCTGATAGTGCTCAGAGCCAAAGACACCACGGCAGCCTAGGTTGGAGACCACGTACACCCCTTCATGACGATACGGTTTCCCCACGGTAGTAGCATTTTTTAACGTAATAATGCGCTAAGTCACAAGGCCAGTAGTGTGATAGAGTGTTTGGAGGCACCCAGTGGCGCCTTCCAATTGATTAGCTGGCCCCCCAGCTCGCTAGACACGAACCCGATCGAACACACCTATGCTGTGATTGAACGTGGCGTCAGGGCTCATCGCCACTCTCCCCGAAATTCACGGGAATTACATGCCTTATGTGTGCAGACATGATGCCAATTCCCTCCAACGACCTACCAACGCCTCATTGCTTCCATGCCATGAAGCGTCGCCATAGACGGAGATACCGGCTATTAGTCAGATTTTCATAATGTTCTGGCAGATTCATGTATTAACTCCACTCTCCCCTACCCTGAAGCATTAAGACAATTTGACGTATTTTTTGATAAACTGCGGATAATGGTGCTCACAGTCGCATGGTGATCCACTGTAAGACCATTACTAGTCTCTGTTCGGCGGTGAGATGAGGCGAATGTGGAACGCTAGACAGCTTGTAAATTGCGTATACTGTAACTTTGCCTTTCACGTTGAGGTTATGTAACGTTTTACTCCACAACTGGAACCATTTACATCTACAAGAATACTCTGCAAATCACATTTAAGGGCCTGGCAGATGGTTCATCGAACCGCCTTCACAATTCTCTATTATTCCAGTCTCGTATAGCGCGGGGAAGGAATGAACACCTATATCTTTCCGTACGACCTCTGATTTCCCTTATTTTACCGTCGTGATCGTTCCTTCCTATGTAGGAAAACATTTTCGCATTCGCAGGAGAAAGTTGGTGATTGGAATTTGTTGAGAAGATTCTGTCGCAACGAAAAACGCCTTTTTCTTGATGATTTCCAGCCAAAATCCTGTATATGTTCTGTGACACTCGCTCCCACATTTAACAATAATACAAAACGTGCTGCCCTTCTTTGAACTCTTTCGATGTACTCCGTGAGTCCTATCTGGTAAGGACCCCACATCGCGCAGCAGTATTCTAAAAGAGGGCAGACAAGCGTAGTGTAGGCAGTGTCCTTAGTAGGTCTGATATATTTTCTAAGTGTCTTTCCGAAAAACGCAGCCTTTGGTTAGCCTTCCCCACAACATTCTGTATGTGTTCTTTCCTATTTAAGTTGTTCGTAATTGTAATACCCAGGCATTTAGTTGAATTACGGCTTTGAGATTAGACTTATTTATCGTGTATCCGAAGTTTGAGTTCCTTTTCGCACTCATGTAAATGACCTCACACTTTTCGTTATTTAGGGTCAACTGGGACTTTTCGCAACCCTCAGATATTTTTTCTAAATCGTTTAGCAGTTTGTTTTGATCTTCTGATGACTTTATTAGTCGATAAACGACAGCGTCATCTGTAAACAACCGAAGACGGCTGCTCAGATTGTCTCCCAAATCGTTTATATAGATAAGGATCAGCAAAGGGCCTGTAACATTACCTTGGGGAACGCCTGAAATCATTTCTGTTTTACTCGATGACTTCCCGTCAGCTACTACGAACTGTGACCTCTCTGACAAAAAATCGCAAATCCAGTCACATAACTGAGACGATATTCCGTAAGCACGTAACTTTACTACGAGCCGCTTGTCTTGTACAGTGTCAAAAGCCTTCCGGAAATCCAGGAATACGGAATCGATCTGAAATCCCTTGTCAATAGCACTCAGCACTTCATGTGAATTAAGAGCTAGTTGTGTTTCACAAGAACGATGTTTTCTAAACCCATGTTTCTTTCGAGGTAATTCATAATGTTCAAACACAATATATGTTCTAAAATACTGTTGCATATCGACTTTAACGATATGGGCCTGTAATTTATTGGATTACTCCTACTACCTTTCTTCAATATTGGTGTGCCCTGTGCAGCTTTCCAGTCTTTCGGTACGGATCCTTCGTCGAGCGAACGGTTTTATATGATTGTTAAATACGGAGCTAATGCATCAGCATACTCCGAAAGGAACCTAACTGGTATAGTGTCTGGACCAGAAGACTTGCTTTTATTAAGTGATTTGAGTGGCTTCACTACTCCGAGGATATTTACTTCTACGTTACTCATGTTGGCAGCTGTTCTCGATTCGAATTCTGGAATATTTACTTCGTCTTCTTTTGTGAAGGCATTTTGAAGGGCTGTTTTTAGTAAATCTGTTTTGGCAGCACTGTCTTCGATAGTATCTCCATTGTTATCGCGCAGAGAAGGTATTGATTGTTTCTTGCCGCTGACATACTTCACATACGACCAGAATCTCTTTGGATTTTCTGCCAGGTTTCGAGACAACGTTTCGTTGTGGAAACTGTTATAGGCGTCTCGCATTGAACTCCGCGCAAAGTTTAGAGCTTCTGTAAAGAATTGCAAATCTTGGGGATTTTGCTTCTGTTTAAATTTGGCGTGTTTGTTTCGTTGCTTCTGCAACAGTGTTCTAACCCGTTTTGTGTAGCACAGGGAGGATCAGGTTCGTCGTTTGTTAGTTTATTTGGTATAAACCTCTCAATTGTTCCCGATACAATTTCTTTGAGTTTATGCCACATCTGGTCGACACTTATTAATTTGGAATGAGTGGAGACTCTCAGGAAGGCGTCAAGTGAATTTTTATCTGATTTTTTGAATAGGTATATTTTTCGCTTATTTTTCGAGGATTTGGGAATTACAATATTCAGTCTCGCTACACCAACCCTGTGTTCACTAATCACTATATCAGTTTTACTGCTGGTTATTAACTCAGGATTATTTGTTGCTAAGTGGTCAAGTGTGTTTTCACAATTCGCGTGGGCTCATAAACTAACTGCTCGAAATAATTCTCAGAGAATGCATTTAGCACAATTTCGGAGGATATTTTATGTGTACCTCCGGAATTAAACATGTATTTTCGCCAACATATTGAGGGTAAATTAAAGTCACCACCAACTATTATCGTTTACTAATACTATACTCCTATTGGTTGGGAAGAGGAAGGAGTGGTGTGTGATGCACAGTTAGTCTGTTTCCATCACGTCGCAATGTCAGTACAGATTCATTCAGTCTGGAGCTACGCAGAAGGGGAGGGGGGGGGGGGGAGGAGTGTACTTGATGTCTATATCGGAATAAGTAACCTGATAGAACTTTAATCATCATTTAATACTGCACACTGACTTGCTGGAAAAAAGGAGCGGTATTGGGTAAAAGCACAGAACAGGTCTATTTCCAACAGCTTCGTTTTTTCATACTGCACTGTTGTTGGTGTAAAAATGGAGAAAGAGGAGGGGCAGGGGGGGCTTGTAGTTTTCCTTTAACCGAATTGTTATATTTCCATCACCTTGGATTTTTAATACTATGCTTAGATTTGCTGCAGAAAAGATGAGGGGTATTAAATTCGACTATGCTAGCTTGATTTTTTGTATTTTCTTTTATTCTTATTGGATATCTCCTTATAATGCTTTTCTGTGATTTGTTGGCAAAAGAGCGAGTGGGGTTTGTGCAGGAAGCACAACTGAGATAGTTAGATTTTTCAGTTTCATACATTTTTTTTTTAAAATTTGCACCAACGCCATCCTTCATTTTCTTGAATTACTCACTTTTTTTATTTCCCACCTGTCTATATTTTTGATTTTTAAATTTCCCATCGTTTTCTTTAAATTTGCGGTGTTTTATACACAGGGCGAATGGCCTATTTTGAATTTCCTGGCAATTTTTTGCCGTTTGCTATTTGAAATTCCTTCCAAAAGCGACCAAGTGCCGTGACTAAGGTGACAGCTAGCGGCAGAAACTGCAACTCTTTGCCAGGTAGATCGTAGACTTTTTACTGCTTCCGTAAAATTCACGTGCGTCTTTGGTATGTTACCGAGTTCAAATTTCACGCAGTCTAATTCAGCCTGAAGGGCTTATATCTTACCCTCATCTTCGACGTGGAGAGTCTTGCTGAGTTTCCCATTCAGTTCCCCACTGCAGTCGCACCAGTGTAAGTCCAGCTCACAATCCAAATATACCACTCCCTGTCTGACCACCCTACAGCAACATCCAAACTTGTCGCACAATACTAACACGGACCAAACGATTAAAAATAGATTTAAATACGTAACTCCCTTTACACAATATTAATTTTCTTAATGTAGTAAAAATGAAATATGGCCTACATTTAAGCGACTCAGGTGTACGCTACAATCTAGAAATGCCTGCGTCGCTACGGGAACAATTGAGAATAGTGTCATCGTGCCGCTTTACAATTGCATTCAGTGTAAACACTGGCTGGATCTATATCGACCGATTTTTCATCAGTAAACATATACATACTTCTGTATAATGAACAGTGCTGAAAAACAAACCCGAGACAGAAGTGTGCTGTACCGAACGCAAGCTTGAAAATTAAGTGCAAAGTAGGCCTTACTGTTGCCAGCTGCAAGTACTGTGGGTGAACGGAAGAAGTTTGTTTCCAAACAAAACACATCGTCGACATTTGCGCTGTTTTGAAATTCCGATACAAGGGGAAGAAATCAAACGCTACATAATTTGTAACAAGCCACAGGAGAGCAAGAGTCCCTCACAGCGAGACACTCGGGAAACATACCTCGACAACATGGGAAATTTTGTCGATAGAGTTCTGGTTCACTCCATATACACACAGGGTGATTTTCATTCACATTTAAAATCCCCGAAGTGACGTGGATGACACTGAGACAAGTTATTTAATATAAGACATATGGTGTGGGAAATGTTGGCATACACCCGAAGAGTAGATGAGAAGTGTTCAACATGTGACGTCATCTGATGACGTATCTCACCACATGTACAGCTGTAGGCTTGGGCACAAAGCGATGACTGAGCTATACAATATTTGCTTTCGAGCACACGGTGCCAATTTCGAACTGTAACAAGTTGTAAATGTAACCTGTTGTAAACGTAGAAATTTCAAATTTATTGACCTCTCTGTAACGAAGTAAAAGCTGTTCCCATTTTGTGTTTCTTTCGTTTTGTCCCTTTATTTTCTGTTTGCTGATATTTTCAGTGAAGAAAAAGTACTTCATTCATGGTACCGACGAAATTCGAAATCTTACACTCATCTATTTGTGATGCAAAACGGTACGTTTTGTTGTACTTTACTTTGTGACGTGCGTTACTATTTTTCCTCACTCGATCAGAGAGCGTCCGATGGAAGTATATAAGGAAAATTAATAAGAAAAGAAACTCAATAGCAGACTCTTCTTGATACTCAGTGACTCATGTCTTGTACACGGACCAAATTTGAAACTCAAATCTCCAATCAATTCTTCATCAAAAGTGACCCCACAATAACCAATAAAATACTGTAATAACGTTTCCAGCTTTAATAGAGAGAACAGAAACTCGTATACATACTCTCCAGCGATACGAATGTTTGGAAAAAAAATTGTATCAGACTGCATCCTAACTGTCACATAGTTGTGTTATGAGTGACACTCTGCGGGCTGGCAACAACTTTTACTTTCAGAGAATCATGATATCGTTCTGGCACTGGCACAGACATCGTTCATCGTTTCACTATTAAGGATTACTTTATTTATCTGTCTGTGCCAGAACGTATCTAAAGTGCCGACGATATAAGAGTAGCCAGTCGTGTGGCCGAGCGGTTCTAGACGCTTCAGTCTGGAACCGCGCAACACGCTGCGGTCGCGGGTTCGAATCCTGCCTCGGGCATGGATGTGTGTGATGTCCTTAGGTTAGTTAGGTTTAAGTAGTTTTAAGTTCTAGACGACTGATGACTTCAGCTATTAAGTCCCATAGTGCTCAGAGCCATTTGATAAAGCGTGTAGCCAGCTCTTGTTGATAATAGGTTAACACACCGCGCTTTATATCTCTAGCAATAAATTTAGTGGTGGTTAACATTTAGGCTGATTTTATCGGTGGATCAGAAAACTTTACTCCGCAGTGACAGATGCTTCCCGTTTAGCGAACTATAGGAAGAATTAATGCAAATGTCTAAACTTAACAAGAGGAGGCAAGTGTAACTTTGTGCTTTAAACTTGGAACACCAGGAAGGAGAAAACAAACATATTTTACTTCTAATACGCATACAGTATAATAGGAAGAGCACATTATCATACATATATTTATCCTGATAGTCATAGCATGGGGTTTGTTTAACAACAACAACAACGATGCAAAGAAAATTATAATAAATTAATGATTCGCTGCAGTTAGTAATAATTTTTAATATTTAAATAGTTAAACAAATTTATATTGCAGAATAATTACCGTCACGAGCCCAAAGACGATTAATAGTCAAATATATTTATTGACAAAGATGACTTTGAAATCACGGAATGACTGGAAGTGAATAATTACCACAGGCTAAAATTTTGCAGAACTACTCACTGCCC
The DNA here is from genome assembly GCF_021461385.2 of Schistocerca piceifrons. Classification (NCBI taxonomy): domain Eukaryota; kingdom Metazoa; phylum Arthropoda; class Insecta; order Orthoptera; family Acrididae; genus Schistocerca; species Schistocerca piceifrons. Next base: position 52,538,736 of record NC_060139.1, read on the forward strand.
CTTAATATTTGCTTCTCAAGTTAAAGTCGTAAATTGTTTCATTAATAGCAATGTCAATTAGGTAATGCCAATGTTACGAGGATATAAGCACATGAAATTATATATAGAAGACAACATAAAATCATAAAATTTCTTTGGCTACAATAACGTCAGCATACATCGGTCATTGAAATATAAATTGCTTTTAAATAACTTCTGGTTTGATTGAATTTTTGCATTTGTACTGCCACAGGGTATGAAGAACTACAATTATTACTGCTTCTTAAGCCAATAATTATTTGGATGAATGTTCACTGTAAGATTAATTGGATTTATCTTCCTTTAATTACGTCTTTCAGCTAGGACTTTCTAGGAAGTTTTGGCGAAGGCATGGGACTCTGCTGATGGTTAATGACCTGTGTCAGTTAACTTCATCACTAAGTTTCTGATTTGACTAAACAATAATACATGTTAAAAATAATGAACCATTACGGTGGAAAGCTTTGTACACAACTACAAAACAACTAGTTTTAGCTTACTTTGCAATGCGTTACTTGTGGTGTGATGTAATGCTTTTTGTGATATCCATTACTAGCAACAGGCTCTTCTCGGTTAGCTAGCAGCTTGAATTGCTCTAGGCCACACAGTAATCTTCCTTAATTATCAGATTCTCTTATAGCCATATACTGTGGTCGATCACTCATGTAAATTGTAGTGTACCGTATAACAGAAACCAACTCCAGAACACTTTATATTTGCCATTAGCGCGCAAGCGCCTCACGTCCTTATCTCGCTACAGATGATTCGTACCTCTCTACTGTTCCTCCACTACCACTACTACAAGTTCTCACGCTAACGGTGTTATTCTCACATTAAACGATTTTCTTTGGTCTCCGTACAACACGAATTACCCTGACACTGTCAGCGCGTTTACTACAAAGCTTCGACATAATTATTTCTTACTTTTCCTTCTAGCATCATATTACGGCTTCGTAGACAGTATCTACTGACAAACATGATAGTATATATAATTTAAAAACGCTTTTCAAATCATAGAGTGGAATGTCAGTAAACTATGCGAGGCACTGTATGATAGTGTTACAGACTACTTCAGCTGCATACCACAGTTGATCGATCGTAGGGCCTGGAGAGCGGTAGCGTGCCAGTCTCTTGGCGATCCATGACCTGATTATTGTAATTGGGAACTAATCTGGAGAACGTGCTGGCGAGGGAAACAGTCAAGGATCCACCTTATCGAGGAACGCCAGAACAGTGCGGACAATGCGGTCTTGCCTCATTTTATTCATGTATAACACTAGTAAGACCTCAATGTAGGGCAGAGGCACATCGCATATTACGTTAGAAATGTAACGGCTACTGACCGAATTGTCCGCTCTGCGAAGAAAGAGGTGATCGTATTGTGTACGCAATAGCACCCAACATTGCGTTACGTAAGTGATGCCCATTGCCATCCGGAAGGTCCATTCCTTACAAATCTCTACACATTTGTCATGAAGCTGTAAGCGGAACTGAGACTCAACTCAAAAGATGACGCGGTGCTATTCGTATGACCATTGTCGCTAGACACGCCAACCTATCAAGGGGAAATACAACAATGATCACCTTGCTGACGGTGCTTGGTGCTCAAGGCGTCATCGTACTGTCTGTGTGTGTGTGTGTGTGTGTGTGTGTGTGTGTGTGTGTGTGTGTCTGTCTTGCTGTAGAGATGGCTATTTTCTCACCCAAGGTTCAAAACGCAGCTGTACGATTCTCCACAGCCGAGCGAACAGAGTGCCTATTCCCTTGGGCGCTAGTTGCGTCAGTTGAGATCATTCATGCAGCTGAGTAAGGCACTTACGAATCCTTCGATTCCATATTAGCGACCAAGGCTAGCACCAATACTTTAAAACGATAAACCACATTATCTATAATCCGCAGTCCTGCAGCTGTCGAAATACTACCCATGCTGATACACGTTTATCTTTGTCATTCTATGTTAACGCAATTTTCTCAGAAAGAGGCAACACTTACAGCTGTTTTTGAATCGAAATGCCCCTGAATAATCTGTTATCATATACATAGCGTAGACGACCTTATTACTTCCTATTTTGGACGTTTGCCCGGAAATGCTAATCATGTGCATATCGAATGAGTCATGCAAATCAGATGTTAAAGCAGGCCCCTCCTGGATACCGCAGTTTTAATAACCAGTAGTATAAATGAGAACGAGGAAACAAGGATAGTGTTGACACTGTAACTGAAATATTAGTTTCCTTGTGGACAGACTGAAGACTGATTGGGTACGCCGAGAGGGAGGTCAATGTAAAGAGGCAAAGATTTAAACAGCTCCTAAATGCAGAGTATTTTGAGACAAGGAAAAGATCAGTGGATCGTTTATTAAAGTGTTACACGCTGAAATGGAGAAGGAGACGAATAAATATTGGATATTGCGCTCAAATACCGCCAGAATGGTGGACGTGACAAGCCTTTTTTGAGAAGGTCTTATGGGACCAAAGTTCTGAGATCATCGGTCCCTATGCTTACACACTACTTAATCTAACTTAAACTAACCTACGCTAAGGACAACATACACACCCATGCCCGAGGCAGGACTTGAACCACCGACGGGGGGAGCCGCGCGAACCGTGACAAGGCTCCCAGACCGCGTGGCTACCCCGCGCGGCGACAAGTCTTGTATTGCAGTTTAGGAATGACGATATGCAAGACTGAAGTAAGCAATATACCAACCAGGAGTTGCGAAAGCCACGTCCTAACTGTCCATAAGAAAAAACTAGTATGGAGAAAATCTCGAAGAACGTTTTGTTTGGAGATGTTAATAAATATAAGGGTGAATATAAACTAAAATGTGAGCTTTCCTAAAAGGTCTTCTCTTTCCAGATGGCAAATGTCTCAAATAACGTTTCTATACAAACACTTTTCTAACAACTGTAAGCGGTTAGTTTATTTGATTTGAAGATCAGGTTTTCGTAAACAGTTCATTTCTAGATAAATTGTATGTGCTAATTTCTTGTGGCTCTGGTCATATAACTGCAAATAAAAGAGGTTGAAATTACCTACACCGAGTAAAAAATTATTCGAGATAAATGAGTAAGAACCTTAAGCCCCCTACTTCTGGGGCTGGAAGTGAAAATGGAAAATGGTGACACGTAAGCATAACTCTAAAATACCACTGGCAATTCCAGTCAGTTCTTCTACGTCACTGTCTGCAACAATATATTGTTGAAGGAGTTAAACTGCGAAACGTATCGAAACAAACCATAATAGTCTGGAATTCAAATTTTTAGGGACTGGTCCTCTGACTGGTGACAGTCCTGGCAATGTGTGGGTGGGGTGATCGGAAAGAGTGGCATGTAAATTACTGATGTAGATGGATTATGGAAATTTAAAAACGCATGGCATACATGTGACAAATTTTCCAGGAATTTATTAGTCATCGTAGCTTTTTAAGTTTCGTTAGTGTAGGAAATGCATGAATAAATTTAAACTGAATGAATTAAATATGAATAAGTAACTAGGAACAAGTAACAGGGGAGTAAAACGTTCCGATCACTTCTTCTTGTGGGAATTGGGAAGGAGAAATGGTTGAATGTAAGCACAACTGTGGAACGCCTGGAGCTATTTCATCTTAACCTGATATGCCTATGAGTATATGGAAAAGAACACTACTGAGTTCACACGATTGCAACACTTCTGGCAGTATGGAGGGACTATATTAGAGTCGAATACATAGTTTCGGTGTTTCTCGGACGACAAGTGTACGTCAGGATGACATTAAACCCATGCTGATGTGAGACTTGTTCGGAATGGGTAACAGGTAAACTAAATCTGTTTCTAGAATATGGACAAATTTCCTTCCTTCTCGAATCTCATTCATAACTAGCTGAGAAAGCTAACACTGCCCAGGTATTTGTTTATTGGTGTGCCCTAGACATCGTGTGTGTGTTGAAATTGTTTTTGACTTACACTGCTCCACTGCATGTAACTTTTAAGGTAGTATGATTTGGAACATCAACGAAGGGCTTCTTTGCTGTGGGAGTGAGGCACATAGAGCTGGCTGTGTGAAAAGCAATCAAGAATTAGGGCCACACACATAAACACACACACACACACACACACACACACACACACACACACACACACACACACACACACACACACACGCACAGACGCACAGACTGGCACACCATGCAGCGTCTGGCCTTGCACCTTGTTTCTTGTCATGGCATAACATAAGCTCATCGGGAACAGTATACCTTTAAAGGGAGGTGATAAGTCGATAGGAATAAGTGAGACTCAGCGTATAAAAGCCTCCAGTCAGAATATCCTCTTCTGTGGTGTAATGTTGAAGAGAAGTAACCTTAATCTGCTGTGATTGAACGGTTCTGAGGAGCGAAATAATGAATAACGTGCTAGGTCAGAGTTACACCATGCTCCGCTACTGGAAGACGTTTCCAAAGAACGAGTTAAAACCTGAACGACAACTTTTCTGTTTTCAAGATGCTTGAATTCAAATAAAATTCTGCAGCTTTCGTTTGCTATCCCCGCAGTCGTCTTCAGGAGTAAAAACACTGACAATCGGCGCTCCCATAGTTTCCACATACATCGCCACGATTGTAGCGTCTGGCTCCAGTCAGAGAGGGCCGAAACGTCGTGTGCGTGGAATGTGAGTTTGGCAGCTCACTGCAGCTCCGGCCCCGCGCGGCACCGAGTGACGTCAGACGGTGCGAGGGGCTGGCGGCACATTCGAAACTGCCGCTCCAGCCTCCAATTCGTCCTTTCTTCCTTCTGACGCCCATATCCCGACCCCAAGCCCTGTCATGTGCGCACCCATGGTCTCTGTTAAAACAGTTGCTGTCCATTCTAATCTCAGCCGCCTCTTTTATAACGGAATGCCAGAGAAGATTTTATTCAGAGATGCTGCCTCGAAAGACATCGAGGAAATAAAACCTGACGTTCTCCGGCTGCAACAAAATCTCGGCTCATGATCTTCATTGAATTCTTGCAACCACATATACCTCACTCATTTAGGTGTAGTGGCGTATTTGGAAAGATGTGGCCTTCTCAAGGAATATATATCGTACACAAAACGAAATGAAAATGTAATGAGCAAACACGCAAATCACAAAGCAAACGACTTAGACTTGTTTTTGCTAGCAAAGAATAAAATTAAAACCTATTAAAAAGCAATGCAATATCATTAAGTACTTAAGTACACAAAGACAGATAATTAAATCACTTTATCATTAAATTTGTTTGTTTTCGAAAAGATAAGTTTGCGGCGCTTAAGTAGATCACTCCTGCAATCATCCGAAAACACATATGTCACTAAGTTAAGAAAACAAACGGCTCTTCCTATAGATTCTTTGGTGTAGTATGCAGTTATGACCCAACAAGTTGTTGAAGGAACAAGTTGTGGAATGTTTTCAAAGAGATAATATCAACAGCAACTGAGAGATATATACGACATAAATTAATAAGTGATGGTACTGATCCCCCATGGTACACAAAACGGGTCAGATCTTTGTTGCAGAAGCAACGAAAAAAGCATGCCAAATTTAAAAGAACAGAAAATCCCCAGAATTGGAAAAGTTTTACAGAAGTTCGAAATATGTCGCGTACTTCAATGCGAGATGCTTTTAATAATTTCCACAACGAAATTCTGTCCCGAAAGAGATTCTGGTCATACATAAAGCACACCAGTGGCAAGACACAATCAATACCTTCACTGCGCGATAACAACGGTGAAGTCACTGGTGACAGTGCCACTAAAGCAGAGTTATTAAACACCGTTTTCCGAAACTCCTTCACCAAAGAAAACGAAGTGAATATTCCTGAATTCCAATCAAGAACGACTGCCAAGATGAGAAACATAGAAGTTGATAGCCACGGAGTAACGAAGCAGCTTAAATCAATAAAGGTAAAGCCTCAATCCACATTGTATACCAGTCAGATTCCTCGCAGAGTATGCTGATAAAATAGCTCCATAATTAGCAATTATATACAACCACTCGCTCACAGAAAGATCCGTACCTAAAGACTGGAAAATTGCTCAAGTCACACCAATACCCAAAAAGGGAGGTAGGAGTAATTCGCTGAATTACAGGCCTATATCACTAACGTCGATTTGCATTAGGGTTTTAGAACAAATATTGTATTCGAACTTTATGAAGTACCTTGAAGAAAACGATTTATTGACATATAGTCAGCACGGATTCAGAAAATATCGTTCTTGTGAAACACAACTAGCTTTTTATACTCATGAAGTAATAAGTGCTATGAAGAGGGGATGTCAAATTGATTCCATATTTTTAGATTTCCAGAAGGCTTTCCACACCGTTCCTCATAAGCGTCTTCTAATCAAACTGCATGACTACGGAGTATCGCCTCAGTTGTGCGACTGGATTCGTGATTTCCTGTCAGAAAGGTCACAGTTCATATTAATAGACGGAAGGTCATCGAGTAAAACAGAAGTAATATCCGGCGTTCCCCAAGGAAGTGTTATAGGCCCTCTGTTGTTCCTGATCTATATTAACGACATAGGAGACAATCTGAGTAGCCTTCTTACAAGGGAACCTCCCCATCGCACCCCGCTCAGATTTAGTTATAGGTTGGCACATTCGATAGGCCTTGAAAAACTGAACACAGATCAATCGAGAAAACAGGAAGAAGTTGTGTGGAACTATGAAAAAATAAGCAAAATATACAAACTGAGTTGTCCATGTGTAAGATAAGCAACATCAAGGATAGCGTGAGCTCAGGAGCGCCGTGGTCTCGTGCTTAGCGTGAGCAGCTACGGAATGAGAGGTCCATGGTTCAAGTCTTTCGTCGGGTGAAAATTTTTACCTACTTTATTTTCGCAAAGTTATGATCTGTCCGTTCGTTCATTGACGTCTCTATTCACTGTAATAAGTTTAGTGTCTGTGTTTTGCGACCGCACCGCAAAACAGTGCGATTAGTAGACAACAGGACGTGCCTCTCCAATGGGAACCGAAAACATTTGATCGCAAGGTCATAGGTCAACCGATTCCTCCACAGGAAAACACGTCTGATATATTCTATACGACACTGGCGACGGCATGTGCGTCATATGACAAGAATATGTTGTCGACTCACCTAACTTGTACACCTGGCGAATGAGTAAAAAGATTCTTTTACCTTGCCCGATTTAGGTTTTCTTGTGGATGTGATAATTACTCCCAAAAAAGTGATCGCATCGGACGGACAGATAATAATTGCCTGAAAATAAGAAATTAAAATTTTCCCTCGAGGGTAAATTTGAACCAAGGACCTCTTGCACTGCAGTTGCTAACGCCAACCACGGGACCACGGCGCTCATTATATCACATTGTCCTTGATGTTGTACATCATATGCATAGACTATTCAGTTTGTATATTTTGCTTATTTTTTCATACTTCCACACAACTTCTTCCTGTTTTCTCGATTGATCTGTGTTCAGTTTTTCAAGGCCTATCCACTGTGCCAACTTATAACTAAATTTGAGGGGGGTGCGATGGGGAGGTTCCCTTGTTAGATTGTTTGCAGATGATTCTGTCATTTACCGTCTTGTAAAGTCATCAGATGATCACAACGACTTGCAAAATGATTTAGATAAGATATCTGTATGGTGCGAAAAGAGGCAATTGACCCTGAATAAACGAAAGTGCGAAGTTATTCACATGAGCACTAAAAGAAGTCAGCTAAATTTCGATTTGGCGATAAGTCACACAAATCTGAGGGCTGTAAATTCAAATAAATACTTAGGGATTACAATTACAAATAACCTAAATTGGAACGATCACATAGATAATATTGTGGGTAGAGCAAACCAAAGATTGTGATTCATTGGCAGAACACTTAGAAGGTACAACAGGTCTACCAAACAGACTGCTGACACTACACGTGTCCGCGCTATTCTGGAGTATTGGTTTTCGGTGTGAGATCCGCATCAGTTGGGACTGACGGGTGACCTTGAAAAGTACAAAGAAGGGCTGTTCGTTTCGTATTATCGCAAAATAAGGGAGATAGTGTCACAGACATGATTCGTGAATTGGAGTGGCAGTCATTAAAACAAAGACGTTTTTCGTTGTGACGGGATCTTTTCATGAAACTTCAATCACCAGTTTTCTCCCGATTGCGAAAACAATCTGTTGGCACCCACCTACACAGGGAGAAACCATCACCAAGATAAAATGAGAGAAATCTGGGCTCGCACAGAAAAATTTAAGTGCTTGTTTTTGCCACGTGCCGTTCCAGAGTGGAACGGTAGAGAGACAGCATGAAAGTGGTTCATTGAACCATCTGCCAGGAACTCTATTGTGAATAGCAGAGTAATCAAGTAGATGTAGATGTAGAACAAAATATGTGTGTGAATTCCTAATGCCGGCCAGTGTGGCCGAGCGGTTCTAGGCGCGTCAGTCTGAAACCGCGCGACCGCTACGGTCGCAGGTTCGAATCCTGCCTCGGGCATGGATGTGTGTGATGTCCTTAGGTTAGTTAGGTTTAAGTAGTTCTAAGTTCTAGGGGACTCATGACCTCAGATGTTAAGTCCCATAGTGCTCAGAGTCAATTCCTAATGGACCAAACTGCTGAGGTCATCAGTCCCTAGACGTACAAACTTCTTAACCTAACTTATCCTAAGAACAGCACATACACCCATGCCCGGGATGGCCCGCGCAATCCGTGGCATGGCGTCTTGAACCGCGCAGCCATACCGCGCGGCTATGACCCAACATTCAAACAACAAAGCTGAGCGGATGATTCTAGATGTCCATGACCCTACAAATAACGTGGGGTTTAGAGGGCAGTGTGCTCTGTAAAATAGGATATATGGTGATCTGTGGCACTTCTGCCAAAAGAGCACAATGATGGTGCGCGCACAATTGTTGCGGAGCACACCGATCATCGTACATTATTGAACAGGTATCTCCACGGTAGACCATCCCCACGAGTTCACATGTTGACCCAACGACTTCGTCAATTACGATTGCAGTGAGCACTGGACCATCGGGATATCGGGATTCGAAGGTCAGTCAATGGAAACTTCTTAGCTATTTGGGTGAATCTCACTTTTGTTACACAAAGGCCCGTGGTCGTCTCCACAAACGCCTTCATCGAGGTGAACGGCGTTTCGTAACATACTGGATGAAGGCTGGTAGGAACAGTATTATGCTACGGTAGATATTCTCCTGCTCTGGGTTGTATCAGACTCGAGAACGATTCGGCAAAAAATCGAATGCGCCATTTCAAAGCAACCATCCCAGAATTTGCCTGGTGCGATTCATGGGAATCACGGGAAACCTAATCAGAATGGCTGGACACAGATTTTAACCGCCGTCCTCCAGAATGCAAAACCAGTGTGCAAACCACTGCGCCACCTCCCCAACTCCTGCACTTGCATCCCTTCTTGGCCCATGTCTCGGAGCCAGAGCCGATCTACAATGGCTTGAGGACCATTATACAGGGTGGTCCATTGATCGTGACCGGGCCAAATTTCTCATGAAATAAGGGTAAAAAAAAAAAAAAAAAAGAAAACTACAAAGAACGACACTCGTCTAGCTTGAAGGGGGAAACCTGATGGCGCTATGGTTGGCCCGCCAGATGGCGCTGCCATAGGTCAACTGAGTTTTTTAAAATAGGGACCCCCATTTCTTATTACATATTCGTGTAGTACGTAAAGCAATATGAATATTTTGTTGGACCACTTTTTCGCTTAGTGATAGATGGCGCTGTAATAATCATAAACGTATAAGTACGTGGTATTCTACCGTATCTTCCTTCGTCGTCGGCGTTGTCGTTGTTGCCGTGAGGCACCCTTATACCAAGAGGAAAGGCGCGTCGATCTTAGAGCATGAGATATGGTAACCTTAACCAATTGACAACACACATCGGTCACAGTAGCACCTGACTGCAGAACAGCTGCAGTAGTTAGGATCTACGATCTATCCCCTCTTGACCAGGTCCCCAAAACTTAACACGTAACGAGATCCCTTCAAAGCAAATTGTCATAAAGATCGTCTATAAAGGCTTCGTACAACCAGAAGAAATGTTATAGTTTATGGAATAATAACAGATACGACCATACTGTCTTCTCTCTTCTGTTTTATTTAACATAACTTTGTTCACAGTTTTATTTCGCATTCAGCACTCATTCATCGAAATCCTTTGATGAACAGTTTTGGTTGCTTGACACCAACAGTCAATGAAAATCATATAGTTTTACTCCCTTTCATAAATTGAAGCCCGCTCTCCGCCATATAATTAAAGAAAAAAAAAAAGGCCGGTCTCAATACTGCGTCCCTCGTGAGATGCGAATAGACTTATCCCGGAATTGACCGCCCTGAAGGTGTACACAATTTAATGACCACACTTCGCTATCCGCGATTTCGTGTAAGTAAATGTCCATTTGTTAGTCTGATTGTACACCGTAGCTATTTAAAACTCGACCCTATATTTCTTCACAACGCACAATTAGCACTCCTTTACTTGTTTATTTCTAAGAGTAAACGAAAGAAAATGACGCCGTATCATCGGCTTCGTCGATATAAAGCAAAACACCTTAATATGTCCAGTTTTACCTCTTCTTATAGGATCGGCTACCTTACTCATTAATTTACAACATATTATTTCCAATAACACTAAACAGATTTCGCCGTTATATTTTAATTGTATTCAAAAACATGTTATTATTATTATGACTGACCAAATCGTAACAAATCGCGCAGCGTGCGTTTTTAACGATAGCTTTACACTCGCCCAGCCTTTATTCAGGCAATATTATATATAAATATACAGACAGGACCGAAATATTGATCTGTCTACCGTAACCAATAGAGGCAAAGTTCCGTTACATGTATCTTGACTCGTAATGTTACAGTATGACGTAACATTCCGCCAGTGCGGACGGTATTTGCTTCGTGATACATTACCCGTGTTAAAATGGACCGTTTACCAATTGCGGAAAAGGTCGATATCGTGTTGATGTATGGCTATTGTGATCAAAATGCCCAAGTGGCGTGTGCTACGTATGCTACTCGGTACCCTGGACGACATCATCCAAGTGTCCGGACGTTCGTCGGATATTTACGTTATTTAAGGAAACAGGAATTGTTCATCCACTTGTGAAACGTCAACCACGACTGCAATAAATGATGATGTCCAAGTAAGTGTTTTAGATGCTGTCGCATCTAATCCGCACATCAGTAGCAGAAAAATCGTGCGAGAATCGGGAATCTCAAAAACATCGGTGTTGAGAATGCTACATCGATATCGATTGCACCCGTACCATATTTATATGCTCCAGGAATTGCATGGCGACGAATTTGAACGTCATGTACAGTTCTGCCACTGGGCACAAGAGAAATTACGGGACGATGACAGATTTTTTGCACGCGTTGTATTTAGCGACGAAGCTCATTCACCAACAGTGGTAACGTAAACCGGCATAATATGCACTATTGGGCAACGGAAAATCCACGATGGATGCGACACGTAGAACATCAGCGACCTTGGTAGATTAATGTATTGTGCGGCATTTTGGGAGGAAGAATAACTGGCCCACATTTTATCGATGGCAATGTAAATGGTGCAATGTATGCTGATTTCCTACGTAATGTTCTACCGATGTTACTACAAGATGTTTCACTGCCTGACAGAATGGCTATGTACTTCCAACATGATGGATGTCCGGCACATAGCTCGCGTGCGGTTGAAGCGGTATTGAATAGCATATTTCATGACAGGTGGATTGATCGTCGAAGCACCATACCATGGCCCGCACGTTCACTGGATCTGAAGTCCCCGAATTTATTTCTGTGGGGAAAGTTGTAAGATATTTGCTATCGTGATCCACCGACAACGCCTGACAACATGCGTCAGCGCATAGTCAATGCATGTGCGAACATTACGGAAGGCGAACTACTCGCTGTTAAGAGGAATGTCGTTACACATATTGCCAAATGCATTGAGGTTTTCGGACATTTTGAGCATTTATTGCATTAATGTGGTATTTACGGGTAATCACACTGTAACAGCATGCTTTCTCAGAAATGATAAGTTCACAAAGGTAAATGTATCACTTTGGAACAACCGAAATAAAATGTTCAAATGTACCTACGTTCTGTATTTTAATTTAAAAAACCTACCTGTTACCAACGGCTCGTCTAAAAGTGTGAGCCATATATGTTTGTGATTATTACAGCGTCATCTATCACAATGCGAAAAAAGTGGTCCAGTTAAAACATTCATATTTCTTTACGTACTACACGAATATATAATAAAAATGGGGTTTCCTATTTAATAAAAAGCCCAGTTCATATCTGTTTCACCTATGGTAGTGCCATCTAGCGAGCCAACCATAGCGCCATCTGGTTTCCCCCTTCAAGCTAGATAAGTTTCGTTCATTGTAGTTTTTTCGTTTGATGCTTATTTCGTGAGATATTTTGCCCGGTCACGATCAATGGACCACAATGTATTGAACACACATTGATGTCTCGGCGATCAAATTCGCCTGCATAAAACCCTATGGGATCCGTCACGCATAAGAAAATTTGTGGCTCATTATTTACGGGAATTAAATGACCTTTATTTAGGCATCTAATGCCACATAGCCTCTTCCTCGAAAGGATACGAATCCTCTACACCTCCCGTAAACTCGATCCTCCCCACCCGCTCGTCTCCCCGATCCTCTCCCACCCCCGCCCGCTGCCGCGCCTGTACTCTCATGTCCCACCCGGTCTCCATCTCTCCACCCTCCTTACCCTCTCCCGAGGTGGCTTCCGCCAGCTCCCCCTCCCTGATGATGCCCTCCTTCCCTCCATCTACCCCTCCTACCAACTTTGATCCTCCCGCCCTCCTCCCGTGCTTGCTCCTCCGGGCACCCTCCCTCCCTTCTCTTCCTTTTTCCTCCCTCCTCCTTTTCTCTCCCCTTCTCCCCCGGGCCTCCCCTCCCCTGTACCTCTCCCTCTTGCCCCCGTCTCCCCCGCCGTTGGCATCCTATTCTCCCCTCTCCCCCCACCTCCCCCCTGTTCCACTCTTGGCAGGTCCCCGGACTCGCACACACTACGTGGACTTTCGCGCGCCGGAGATCGCCGCCATCAGTGTCTTGTGTGTGCCGTCGTGTTTCGTGTTCAGTGTTTCCCGTCACGCTCCGTTGTTCACCAGTGCCATCGTCTTCTTCAGTGTCTGTGCGTCGTCTCCACAGTTTGAAGTGTGGTTTATCGTCAAGTGTGAACGGCTCCGTGTTTGTCTCTTTGTGTCTCCTATTTTATCGCCCACCATTTTGTGACTTTTCTGTTTTTCTCCTGTTTCTTGTGCTTCTGTCGCATTTGGCTGAAGAGCAGCGTAGAGTGCTGCTGCCAGCCTGCTTATTGTATAGGCATTAAAATGACAATAAAGTAAAAAAAAAACCACATAGCTTCAAGAACCTACCGGCGAACTGTCGGACTTCTGATGCGTAGAATCGGTGATGTATCTCGTTCCAAAGACGGACAAACAAGCTATTAAGCAGGTGATCATACTGTTTTGGCTCATTACTGTGTGTCGTTAAGAAATGTGAAATATAAAACCAAATCGTACGCAGTGCGACTGCATGCCAATTAAATGTGCCGCATTCAAAGTTTTTCCGTCTTCTTCCTCTGCGCTCTGACAATGTGGCGAGGCGGATGGGGAAACGTTCAGTGAGTGTCAGCTTCTTGGCTTTCGTGCTGGGCCATGGCTCATGAGCCGAGATCTTCTCCGCCCCTGGTACAGATGTTCAAATGGTTCAAATGGCTCTGAGCACTATGGGACTTAACGTCTATGGTCATCAGTCCCCAATAACGTAGAACTATTTAACCTAACTAAATTAGGGGGTAGGTATTAAAATCCATGGAGAGGAAATAAAAATGTTGAGGTTCGCCGATGACACTGTAATTCTGTCAGGGGCAGCAAAGGACTTGGAAGAGCAGTTGAACGGAATGGACAGTGTCTTGAAAGGAGATATAAGATGAACATCAACAAAAGCAAAACGAGGATAATGGAATGGAGTCAAATTAAATCGGTTGATGCTGAGGGAATTAGATTAGGAAAGTAGTAAAGGAGTTTTGCTATTTGGGGAGCAAAATACCTGATGATGGTCGAAGTAGAGAGGATATAAAATGTAGACTGTCAATGGCAAGGAAAGCGTTTCTGGGGAAGAGAAATTTGCTAACATCGAGTTTAGATTTAAGTGTAAGGAAGTCGTTTCTGGAAGTATTTATATGGAGTGTAGCCATGTATGGAAGTGAAACATGGACGATAAATAGTTTGGACAAGAAGAGAATAGAAGCATTCAAAATGTGGTGCTACAGAAGAATGCTGAAGATTAGATGGGTAGATCACATAACTAATGAGAAGGTATTGAATAGATTCGGGGAGAAGAGGAGTTTGTGGCACAACTTGACAAGAAGAAGGGACCAGTTGGTAGGACATGTTCTGAGGCATGAGGGGATCACAAATTTAGCATTGGTGGGCAGCGTGGAGGGTAAAAATCGTAGAGGGAGACCAAGAGATGAATACACTAAGCAGATTCAGATGGATGCAGGTTTCAGTAAGTACTGGGAGATGAAGAAGCTTGCACAGGATAGAGTAGCCTGGAGAGCTGCATCAAACCTGTCTCAGAAGTGAAGACAACAACAACAACAACAAATTAAGGACATCATACACACATCCATGCCCGAGGCAGGATTCCAACCTGCGACCGTAGCGGTCGCGCAGATCCAGAATGTAGCGCCCAGAACCTCTCGGCCACACCGGCCAGTGGTACAGATGTAATTGAGTGACGTTGGTGAACGATCTAGCATACAATATTTATCGAGTTCCTGCAACGATTGTTTCCTTTTCAAATGATATACTACTTGAGAATATTATCAGGCATTTACTCGTGGCAGTTTCAGGAGAGTATTGTTACTTTCATTCTGATACCAGCAATGGTACGACGAGAAAAATCTGTAAAAGTTTGATGAATTAGAAGATCTTTAGTATTTTACTTGTTAAAATTTTCGTGATATACGCACTGACTTTTGTAAGTCTACTCCACTAGACGGCCAGTCTTCGAGTAAAACTGAAGTGATATCAGGTGTTCCCCAGGGAAGCGTCCTGGGACCTCTGCTGTTCCTGATCTATATAAATGACCTGAGTGACAATCTGAGCAGTTCTCTTAGGTTGTTCGCAGATGATGCTGTAATTTACTGTTTAGTAAGGTCATCCGAAGACCAGTATCAGTTGCAAAGCGATTTAGAAAAGATTGCTGTATGGTGTGGCAGGTGGCAGTTGATGCTAAATAACGAAAAGTGTGAGGTGATCCACATGAGTTCCAAAAGAAATCCGTTGGAATTCGATTACTCGATAAATAGTACAATTCTCAATGCAGTCAATTCAACTAAGTACCTGGGCGTAAAAATTACGAACAACTTCAGTTGGAAAGACCACATAGATAATATTGTGGGGAAGGCGAGCCAAAGGTTGCGTTTCATTGGCAGGACACTTAGAAGATGCAACAAGTCCACTAAAGAGACAGCATACACTACACTCGTTCGTCCTCTGTTAGAATATTGCTGCGCGGTGTGGGATCCTTACCAGGTGGGATTGACAGAGGACATCGAAAGGGTGCAAAAAAGGGCAGCTTGTTTTGTATTATCGCGTAGTAGGGGAGAGACTGTGGCAGATATGATACGCGAGTTGGGATGGAAGTGATCAAAGCAAAGACGATTTTCTTCGCGGCGAGATCTAGTTACGAAATTTCAGTCACCAACTTTCTCTTCCGAATGCGAAAATATTTTGTTGAGGCCAACCTACATAGGTAGGAATGATCATCAAAATAGAATGAGAGAAATCAGAGCTCTAACAGAAAGGTTTAGGTGTTCGTTTTTCCCGCGCGCTGTTCGGGAGTGGAATGGTAGAGAGATAGTATGATTGTGATTCGATGAACCCCCTGCCAAGCACTTAAATGTTAATTGCAGAGTAATTATGTAGATGTAGATGTAGACTATCCGTGCTGAATTTTGTAAGTCGGCACTGCTATTCTAATTAGTGTGAAGTCCGTTAGAAGGCAGCACTGGCGGATAATGGACTACCAGCGAGTGCAGCGGTCGGCTCAGTATGAATGTTATCAATGGTGATCCACAGGAGCTTGTCTTGCTTGGCTGCAGCCGGGAAAACGGACAGGGGCGCGGTACTGCTGTCGCCTTTCGCGGCGCCTAGCGCGGCGCACGGCCGTCCTCTCTGCCGCTCTTCAGAGGTGTCCGCAGCTGGAGGGGTGGGACGGCTGCATTACGCCACAAAGTGGCGGAGCTCTCTGGTGCCTGCGTGCACACAGGAGCGGGTGTCGCCGCCGTGAAGTGACCTGCGGCAGCCAGGACCGGCTAATGAGGCCACTTTGCCATGCAAACGCCGCGGACCTGCAGTGGCCGCTAGTCGACACCACCTCAATCTCCGGAAGCGGTAACGCGGTCTCTTTTTCCATTATTGTCACGTTTAAGTCGCTGACGTGTTTAACTAGTGGTGGAGGTCGTTTTTACACACGAATTATTCTATACAGCCACTCTGATTGGTCATTACATGAGGAATTACAGAGGACTGCAGTTCCGGTAGGTGGATTTCTTCCAGTTGCTAGTAAGTCGATGATACCTACACGCGGCTTTTCTGGTCAGCCTGTGGCACTGTCCGCCGGCCGTGTGGCCGTGCGGTTCTAGGCGCTTCAGTCTGGAATCGCGTGACCGCTACAGTCGCAGGTTCAAATCCTGCCTAGGGCATGGATGTGTGTGATGTCCTTAGGTTAGTTAGGTTTAATTACTTCTAAGTTCTAAAGGACTGATGACCACAGATGTTAAGTCCCATAGTGCTCAGAGCCATTTGAACCATTTTTTTGTGGCACTGTCCTTTAGTGTCTTCAGTGAAACGATATGTGTGTAATGTTAACACATACACTTCGTGTAACTATAGGAAGTGTGGTACGTGTTTATACTGTGTGAGTCGCGTAAGACGTAACACCCCCTTTATTCCGGGGGCGAATGCACTTATCGGCACGCGGTTTTCGGCGAATCATAGCGGACTATGGGGCACATACGTTGGTACATGTACAATAATCACAACGTTTATACTGACCGAGATAATGAGGCAAGTACATGTTTTTTAAATGGGACGCTATACTTTTACCATCATGGCCATGCATGCTGCATTGAGGACGGCAACTCGGCCTGCGGGTCGCGCGAGGCGTGTTTACAGTCTGCAGCCGCTTCCGACCGCCTCGACCTTCTGTCGTACAATATCTCCCAGCGTCTTTTAAGCCAAGTTTGAATCACAATAGCAACATGCGTTACATCACTGTATTCATCTTTTCCAGAGCCTTCGAATGATGGTAAAAATAGGATAGCGCCCCATTTTCAAAACATATACTTGCCTCATTTTCTCGGTCATTATAAACGTTGTAATTATTGTGCCCCATAGTCGGCTATGATTCGCCAAACACCGCTAGTCGATACGTGCAATCGCCAACGGAATAATGGGGGTGTTACGTCTTACGCGACTCACCCTGTATACCACGTTTATATACCATGCAGAAAAAAATGTTTGTACTCCTGGAGTGACAAGGTCGATTTTGATGCAATGACGGCATATGCCACCTGGAGGATGGTACATGTACTAGTAATGGTTTCGACGTCATTCCCAAACATACAGCGTAGTGGCACTGCTACCAGTGCGCCATTTGTGTCTACCTTTTCAAAAATGTTCAAATGTGTGTGAAATCTTATGGGACTTAACTGCTAAGGTCATCATTCGCTAAGCTTACACACTACTTAACCTAAAATCTCCTAAGGACAAACACACACACATGCCCGAGGGAGGACTCGAACCTCCGCCGGCACCAGCCGCACAGTCCATGACTGTAGCGCCTAAGACCGCTCGTCTAATCCCGCGCGGCTGTCTACATTTTAATACGGAATTCTCAGAGCAGAAGGCTTAGTTTGGTGCTGGCGTGTAAAGCAAGCAGGCAGCCATGTCACGGAGCTGCACTTGTGGTTCGTACTGCCGAAAAAATGGTTGAAATGGCTCTGAGCACTATGGGACTTAATATCTGAGGTCATCAGTCCCCTAGAACTTAGAACTACTTAAACCTAACTAACCTAAGGATATCACACACATCCATGCCCGATGCAGGATTCGAACCTTCGACCGTAGCGGTCGCGCGGCTCCAGACTGAAGCGCCTAGAACCGCTCGGCCACTCCGGACGGCCGCTCGAACTGCCAACTGAGCGAGTTGGAGAGTGATCAGATTGTGGCCTTCCATGTGGTGGGATTGTATTTTCGGAGAATTGCCACAGAAGGTTTAAGAGTAGTGCCAGTTCTTCAACGATGCTGCTATCAATGGTCACATGCAGATTCTTACACATATAGACGAGGTTCTGGATATCCACGCACCACAATCGTATTGTAATGGCAGAAGTGGCAGATCGTCCAGCTCCTCGAAGGTGAGTGTTCATCGGAGGTGAGGGTATCTTCTGAAGTGCCCCAGGGAAGTGTGGTAGGTCTGCTGTTGTTTTCTATCTAAATAAATGATCTTTTCGATAGGGTGGATAGCAATGTGCGACTGTTTCTACATCTACATCTACATTTATACTCCGCAAGCCACCCAACGGTGTGTGATGGAGGGCACTTTACGTGCCACTGTCATTACCTCCCTTTCCTGTTCCAGTCGCGTGTGGTTCGCGGGAAGAACGACTGTCTGAAAGCCTCCCTGCGCGCTCTAATCTCTCTAATTTTACATTCATGATCTCCTCGGGAGGTATAAATAGGGGGAAGCAATATATTCGATACCTCATCCAGAAACGCACCCTCTCGAAACCTGGCGAGCAAGCTACACCGCGATGCAGAGCGCCTCTCTTGCAGAGTCTGCCACTTGAGTTTATTAAATATCTCCGTAACGCTATCACGGTTACCAAATAACCCTGTGACGAAACGCGCCGCTTTTCTTTGGATCTTCTCTATCTCCTCCGTCAAACCGATCTGGTACGGATCCCACACTGATGAGCAATACTCAAGTGTAGGTCGAACGAGTGTTTTGTAAGCCACCTCCTTTGTTGATGGACTACATTTTCTAAGGACTCTCCCAATGAATCTCAACCTGGTACCCGCCTTACCAACAATTAATTTTATATGATCATTCCACTTCAAATCGTTCCGCACGCATACTCCCAGATATTTTACAGAAGTATCTGCTACCAGTGTTTGTTCCGCTATCATATAATCATACAATAAAGGATCCTTCTTTCTATGTATTCGCAATGCATTACATTTGTCTATGTTAAGGGACAGTTGCCACTCCCTGCACCAAGTGCCTATCCGCTGCAGATCTTCCTGCATTTCGCTACAATTTTCTAATGCTGCAACTTCTCTGTATACTACAGCATCATCCGCGAAAAGCCGCATGGAACTTCCGACACTATCTACTAGGTCATTTATATTTATTGTGAAAAGCAATGGTCCCATAACACTCCCCTGTGGCACGCCAGAGGTTACTTTAACGTCTGTAGACGTCTATCCATTGATAACAACATGCTGTGTTCTGTTTGCTAAAAGCTCTTCAATCCAGCCACACAGCTGGTCTGATATTCCATAGGCTCTTACTTTGTTTATCAGGCGACAGTGCGGAACTGTATCGAACGCCTTCCGGAAGTCAAGAAAAATAGCATCTACCTGGGAGCCTGTATCTAATATTTTCTGGGTCTCATGAACAAACAAAGCGAGTTGGGTCTCACACAATCGCTGTTTCCGGAATCCATGTTGATTCCTACATAGTAGATTCTGGGTTTCCAAAAACGACGTGATACTCGAGCAAAAAACATGTTCTAAAATTCTACAACAGATCGACGTCAGAGATATAGGTCTATGATTTTGCGCATCTGCTCGACGACCCTTCTTGAAGACTGGGACCACCTGTGCTCTTTTCCAATCATTTGGAACCCTCCGTTCCTCTAGAGACTTGCGGTACACGGCTGTTTGAAGGGGGGCAAGTTCTTTCGCGTACTCTGTGTAGAATCTAATTGGTATCCCGTCAGGTCCAGTGGACTTTCCTCTATTGAGTGATTCCAGTTGCTTTTCTATTCCTTGGACACTTATTTCGATGTCAGCCATTTTTTCGTTTGTGCGAGGATTTAGAGAAGGAATTGCAGTGTGGTCTTCCTCTGTGAAACAACTTTGGAAAAAGGTGTTTAGTATTTCAGCTTTACGCGTGTCATCCTCTGTTTCAATGCCATCATCATCCCGGAGTCTCTGGATATGCTGTTTCGAGCCACTTACTGATTTAAATGGCTCTGAGCACTATGGGACTTAACATCTATGGTCATCAGTCCCCTAGAACTTAGAACTACCTAAACCTAACTAAGCTAAGAACAGCACACGACACCCAGCCATCACGAGGCAGAGAAAATCCCTGACCCCGCCGGGAATCGAACCCTGGAGCCCGGGCGTGCTTACCGATTTAACTTAAGACCAGAACATCCTAGGATGATGATGATGCTGTGGTGTACGGGAAGTGACTGTAGGAGGATACAAGATGACTGGGACAGGATTTGTGAGTGGTGTAAAGAATGTCCGCTAACTCTAAATATAGATAAATGTAAATTAATGCAGATGAACAGGAAAAAGAATAAGATAATGTTTGAATACTCCATTAGTAGTGTAGCGCATGACACAGTCATGTCGATTAAATATGTGGACGTAACATTGCAGAGTGATATGAAGTGGGACAAGCATGTAATGACAGTTGGGGGGAAGGCGGATAGTCGTCTTCAGTTCATTGCCTGAATTTGGGGAAGATGTGGTTCATTTGTAAAGGAGACCGCTTATAAAACACTAATACGACCTGGAATGACCTGGACCGAGTTCGAGTTTCGGTTGGGCACACAGTTTTAATCTGCCAGGAAGTTTCATATCAGCGCACACTCCGCTGCAGAGTGAAAATCTCATTCTGGAAACATCCCCCAGGCTGTGGCTAAGCCATGTCTCCGCAATATCCTTTCATTCAGGAGTGCTACTTCTGCTAGGTTCGCAGGAGAGCTTCCGTAAAGTTTGGAAGGTAGGAGACGAGGTACTGGCAGAAGTAAAGCTGTGAGTACCGGGCGTGAGTCGTGCTTCGGTAGCTCAGTTGGTAGAGCACTTTCCCGCGAAAGGCAAAGGTCCCGAGTTTGAGTCTCGGTCGGGCACACAGTTTTAATCTGCCAGGAAGTTTCACTAATACGACCTATTCTTGAGTACTGGATCTCTATCAGGGCGGATTGAGGGAGCACATCGAAGCAATTCTGAGGCGGGCTGCTAGATTTGTTACTGGTAGGTTTGATCATCATGCGAGTGTTACGGAAATGCTTCAGGAACTCGGATGGGAGTCTCTAGAGGAAAGGAGGCGTTCTATTCGTGAATCACTACTGAAGAAAATTAGAGAACCACCATTTGAGGCAGACTGCAGTACAATTTCACTGCCGCCAACTTACGTTTCGAGGAAAGACCACAAAGATAAGAGAGATTTAGTGCTCGTACAGAGGCAAATAGGCAGTCATTTTTCTCTAGTTCTGTTTGGGAGTGGAACAGAGAGAGAAGATGCTAGTTGTGGTACGAGGTACACTCCTCCACGCACCGTATGGTGGGTTGCGGAGTATGTAGATGTAGATGTAGATGTATCCCCAGCACAGATAACGAGCCTTGTGACCACAGACGTGTCAACGTGATCTTTTGCGAACCGGTTATTAGTAGTGGGACTACACGTGCGCACGCCTCTGTCCCATCTTCCACTCGTGCCACAGCATCGACGTGTTCCGTTCGACTGGTGCCTTCACGGGATATCTTGGTAGATCGGATGGCACACCGTAGTGTTGAGCGATTAGATCGTCTGTGGCCAGTCCGTTAGAGTGCATTCTTCCACGTTGTTGTTGTTGTTGTGGTCTTTAGTCCTGAGACTGGTTTGATGCAGCTCTCCATGCTACTCTATCCTGTGCAAGCTTCTTCATCTCCCATTACCTACTGCAACCTACATCCTTCTGAATCTGCTTAGTGTATTCATCTCTTGGTCTCCCGCTACGATTTTTACCCTCCACACTGCCCTGCAATACTAAATTGGTGATCCCTTGATGCCTCAGAACATGTCCTACCAACCGATCCCTTCTACTGGTCAAGTTGTGCCACAAGCTTCTCTTCTCCCCAATCCTATTCAATACTTCCTCATTAGTTATGTGATCTACCCATCTAATCTTCAGCATTCTTCTGTAGCACCACATTTCGAAAGCTTCTATTCTCTTCTTGTCCAAACTATTTTCCGTCCATGTTTCACTTCCATACATGGCTACACTCCATACAAATACTTTCAGAACTGACTTCCTGACACTTAAATCAATACTCGATGTTAACAAATTTATCTTCTTCAGAAACGCTTTCCTTGCCATTGCCAGTCTACATTTTATATCCTCTCTACTTCGACCATCATCAGTTATTTTGCTCCCCAAATAGCAAAACTCCTTTACTATTTTAAGTGTCTTATTTCCTAATCTAATATTCTCAACATCACCCGACTTAATTCGACTACATTCCATTATACTCGTTTTGCTTTTGTTGATGTTCATCTTATATCCTACCTTCAAGACACTGTCCATTCCGTTCAACGGCTCTTCCAAGTCCTTTGCTGTCTCTGACAGAATTACAATGTCATCGGCGAACCTCAAAGTTTTTATTTCTTCTCCATGGATTTTAATACCTACTCTGAATTTTTCTTTTGTTTCCTTTACTGCTTGCTCAATATACAGATTGAATAACACCGGGGAGAGGCTACAACCCTGTCTTACTCCCTTCCCAACCACTGCATCCCTTTCATGTCCCTCGACTCTTATAACTGCCATCTGGTTTCTGTACAAATTGCAAATAGCCCGTCGCTCCCTGCATTTTACCCCTGCCACCTTTAGAATTTGAAAGAGAGTATTCCAATCAACATTGTCAAAAGCTTTCTCTAAGTCTACAAATGCTAGGAACGTAGGTTTGCCTTTCCTTAATCTTTCTTCTAAGATAAGTCGTAAGGTCAGTATTGCCTCACGTGTTCCAGTATTTCTACGGAATCCAAACTGATCTTCCCCGAGGTCGGCTTCTATTAGTTTTTCCATTCGTCTGTAAAGAATTCGAGTTAGTATTTTGCAGCTGTAGCTTATTAAACTGATTGTTCGGTAATTTTCACATTTGTCAACACCTGCTTTCTTTTGGATTGGAATTATTATATTTTTCTCAAGTCTGAGGGTATTTCATCTGCCTCATACATCTTGCTCACCAGATGGTAGAGTTTTGTCAGGACTGGCTCTCCCAAGACTGTCAGTAGTTCTAATGGAATGTTGTCTACTCCCGGGGCCTTGTTTCGACTCAGGTCTTTCAGTGCTCTGTCAATCTCTTCACGCAGTATCATATCTCCCATTTCATCTTCATCTACATCCTCTTCCATTTCCGTAATATTGTCCTCAAGTACATCGCCCTTGTATAGACGCTCTATATACTCCTTCCACCTTTCTGCCTTCCCTTCTTTGCTTAGAACTGGGTTGCCATCTGCGCTCTTGATATTCATACAAGTGGTTCTCTTCTCTCCAAAGGTCTCTTTAATTTTCCTGTAGGCAGTTTCTATCTTACCCCTAGTGAGATAAGCCTCTACATCCTTACATTTGTTCTCTAGCCATCCCTGCTTAGCCATTTTGCACTTCCTGTCGATCTCGTTTTTGAGACGTTTGTATTCCTTTTTGCCTGCTTCATTTACTGCATTTTTATATTTTCTCCTTTCATCAATTAAATTCAATATTTCTTCTGTTACCCAAGGATTTCTACTAGCCCTCGTCTTGTTACCTACTTGATCCTCTGCTGCCTTCACTGTTTCATCCCTCAAAGCTACCCATTCTTCTTCTATTGTATTTCTTTCCCCCGTTCCTGTCAATTGTTACCTTACGCTCTCCCTGAAACTCTGTACAACCTCTGGTTCTTTCAGTTTGTTCAGGTCCCATCTCCTTAAATTCCCACCTTTTTGCAGTTTCTTCAGTTTTAATCTACAGGTAACAACCAATACATTGTGGTCAGAGTCCACATCCGCCCCTGGAAATGTCTTACAATTTAAAACCTGGTTCCTAAATCTCTGTCTTACCATTACATAATCTATTTGAAACCTGTCAGTATCTCCAGGTTTCTTCCATGTATACAACCTTCTATGATGATTCTTAAACCAAGTGTTAGCTATGATTAAGTTGTGCTCTGTGCAAAATTCTACCAGGCGGCTTCCTCTTTCATTTCTTAGCCCAATCCGTATTCACCTACTATGTTTCCTTCTCTCTCTTTTCCTACACTCGAATTTCAGTCACCCATCACTATTAAATTTTCGTCTTCCTTCACTATCTGAATAATTTCTTTTATTTCATCATACATTTCTTCGATTTCTTCGTCATCTGCAGAGCTAGTTGGCATATAAACTTGTACTAATGTAGTAGGTGTGGGCTTCGTACCTATCTTGGCCACAATAATGCGTTCACTATGCTGTTTGTAGTAGCTTACCCGCAGTCCTATTTTCCTATTCATTATTAAACCTACTCCTGCATTACCCCTATTTGACTTTGTGTTTATAACCCTGCAGTCATCTGACCAGATGTCTTGTTCCTCCTGCCACCGAACTTCACTAATTCCCACTATATCTAACTTTAACCTATCCATTTCCCTTTTTAAATTTTCTAACCTACCTGCCCAATTAAGGGATCTGACATTCCACGCTCCGATCCGTAGAACGCCAGTTTTCTTCCACGTTACACTGGCCCAATTCCAGCCTTTTATTCTGGGGTTTGGTAAGCTACAACACTCCTTCACCTTTGGTTTTCCTGGAGGTGACGCTAACCAGCGCTCGGTATTTATAGAATGTTAGATTCATTCTTTTACTGTTCTCGCAGGAGGAAGGTGATGTGTTATTCGACTAGCATAATGCCCGCCCACACATTGCCTGTGAAACTCAACGTGCTCTCCAAGACGTGCAGCAACTTTGCTAGCCAACACGATGTCTGGAATTGTCTCCAAACCAGTACATGTGTGATATCATAGGACGAGAAGTGACCTGTGCAACTTCTCAACCAACAGCTGTTAGAGAACTACGTGAACAGGTCGAGCAGACGTGGAACAACGTATCTCAGGACGGTATTCGCCATCTTTATGATCGACTGTATGCCAGAAACAGTACCTGCATTGTCACCCGTACTAATATGGGTGCTTCAGCATGGGTCATACTTAATACCTCATAACCACTTGTGTTACAGATGTGTAAAGGTAATCATTTTATGTACTCTATATGCAATGTTGCAACAATGAATCTTGAGTGAATTGGAAACCTCTAAAAGAGTGTACAAATGTTTCTATCTGCAGTGTGCGACTCATTGGGTACCCTGCGGCCTTATAAACACAATGCCATGAGTTGGTAGCAAAACTTTTTTGTTCAAATCGTCTGTCTCATTAATTGAATTAAATTAATTTTTTCATCTATCTCAATACATATCACGTCATATCTTCTCAATCCTGTGTCGTATAGTGATATGATTATCTCGTTATATCCAGTGGTGCATAGGGATTCTTTACGCCAAATGTGTTGCTAACGGAGTTACTAGTAAAGCAGTAATAAATTACATCATGCCAGATCCTAAAGCTTAACTTTACGAACTGCAAAAATAGATAAACTTTAATCGTTTGGATATTTTTCAGGTTTGTTAGAGAGAAAAAGTACAGAAAGTCGGTCATTGAATTCTCACGTTCTAAAATGCTAAAGGAATGTAATCGGTGTAATTTGCACGCAGTGAGTTGTATTGTCTCAATAAATATACAAACTGTCTCGCTTTAATACTTGAATTGATGTCTTGAACATTTAAAGTAAGATAATTGTTGTTACTATGAGGATATGACGGTATTTTAAATTTTTAAATGTAGTCGATAACTGCTTAAATTATGAAACTGAAATCTTCGTCGCCCCTGAAAGCACTTAGGCAGGCAACCGACTACTGGGGTTCGCTGATCATTTCTGACATTCAGTATCACAGATTGGTGGTTAGTCGAATTGAGCAGTACGTTCACGGAGTTTACTTGACTAAAAGAAAGAATCTGTGTTTTGTTTAGTAGTTAATTACTTATTTATTCACTTCCATTGTTAGTATTTCACATTGCCAGACAAGAACCTACTAGCATCCACAAGCGTCAGGCTAGCTTTTGTCTTTTCCTGTATAAATACTAGATTTTCTAGGTGTATTTCTCAAATGATGATTGTCTCAGTAAGAGGAGGAGATGTTGAAATATTTTGTCATGCAAAGCTAAAGAAATGACACTGTTTGTATCACATCTTGCAATGATTTTATGTAATTATGATAGTTATTCAATAGTTAAAGAGACATTATGAGAAGTCCAGTAACACAGACCGGATCCACTGTATACAGATATACTATATTTAATCTGGTCGAGATTCGCCGTATCACTTTAAGAAGATTAGTATCATCAAATAGTTGAATATTACACATACATCATTCATGATTTACTTTTAAAATAATACAGGACATTATGCTAAAAACATTGTACTGTTAAATTAATAGCTAAAAGCTGTTGAAAGTTTAATATTCTGCAATTAGCTTCATTGAAGCAGTAATCAAGCGGCTGAACTGGAAATGATTAAAAAAGAAAGGCCTTGAACATAAATTTAACACAGCTTACATTGATGTCAACACAAACAAGTGTATGAAAATATGGCACAACAAGTGAAATATGTGGTTAAAAGAAGAGGAAAGAGAAAAATATTAGAAGAAAGGGTTGTCAAGGTGAAAAATATACCAAAGATACTTACGACTAGCCAGACTTGTAGAATGTTATATTTTTAGCCGGGTGTCCTAAATTGTAGTAATTAGCCTGATATTTTGTTAGTGTTATAAAACAGTGGAATATTAAATGCTAGTGAGTTTTAGAAAATATGTCAGACATGTTCATTCTGAATCTATTTATAAGTCCAATTTTAGTAAACATGAAAGAACTGGAATGTGACCAATATTATATTCAGTATGAAGAAATCAGTATTGTTGCAGAAAGGTCTAAAACATATCAGCAAATTAAACCATAATAATGTACAATAAATAATAGGCCCCAGCTGGCCAACAGCAGCGCTAATTTATCTTCATCTGAGGCAAACGTGATTAAATGTAAATAACAGAAGTAACTGAAACACAAATGAAAAAGTAAATCAAGTAATAGTATAAAGCCGCACTGATGTATGAAATCAACTACTACATAGACACGTTCAGAGTACCAGGTAGAAGGACTGGTGGAGTGCATAAATACGTTCAGAGCATGAAGGGACCTGTACAAAGGCGTGCACATTGACACATTCAGTGCAGTTAAAGGGTTAAGAGCAGCTGCACGACCTTGAAACCCAAGTTATCTCACTTCCCGCCGAACTGTTATACGACTCGCATTGTATCCTGATGCAGTTTACAATTCCTATGTGATGGTCTGTATCAAACAGAAATTTCTAACTTCAGAATTAGAGTATCAAATCTGATTTGGATAAATAATCTGTAGAAGATTTTTCTGCTTCCTTTTTTGTGAAATAATTTGGATTTTTTCACTAAAATGTGTAGCAGGAAGCTGATATTTTTTTTCAGGATTATGTTTAGTAGTGATATAATTATTGAACTGTAATGGTGTACTTGATTACTCAGCTTTGTTGGCAAGATTAACTGCTAGTAACTGCATCATAACACCAACAGGAACTTTTAAATCTACAAATCATCTACCCTTAAAATCAATATACCTTTTAGGTACTTTTAACATATTATGTAATTCTTTATGAAATTGTGTGATTAGATTTTCTTTTTTCGAACCAATTTTTGACTGCAAGTCCTCGATTTCATTTTCGATGTTTCTCATTCTCCAGTGCTGTGTTCATTTCTGAAGTAACTGTAAAGCTATGCCTTATTTCCAAACATGTCCATTTACTAGATTTAAAAATTGATTAGGATTGTTACTATTGGACAACAATTTTAGAACAAATACATACAAATCAGCACATATTCCATCATTTAAATTTTGTATATTACAGAACAACACACTAGAACCATGAGATTTAACAAACTCTTCGGGAATGTATCAAGCACAAATGATTTATCATTGTTCTTATAAGAGCATACCACATCAGTGCCAGCATTATCAGATATATAAAATACACAATGCGAGATGCTATTTTTTTGTTTATTAGGTGATTCATCAATCATGAAAAATCCACAAAAATGCTTGATTTTTAGCTGCTTAGCAAGCTTTTCGATATCTGAATTACTTGATACTCAGGGAAAGCATCGATTATTTTTTGGACATTTTTTGGTCCATGACACTTCTTCTCTATTGCAAGTATATGTCTTTTCTGCTCTTGCAATTCAGTATCACCTTTATTTTTATATGACAGCATTTGCAACACCAGCTGCTCAATGAGGTAGTGAACAAACAGTGGCTAAATCTGGTAATGCCACCAATAATAAAGAAAGAAATACGCCCTCATATTTTGTTAGTGCAGACCTTTCTTTCCTTTTCGTTAGATATTAAGTATATTTTTTTTTTTACATTAGATATGCCTAATGTTATGACTGAACTGCCACCAGTTTTCTTAGCTCTATTTCTCAAGCAGCAGTTAAAATCAATCTATGCTGAGTAATAGTTCATTATTGAGCTTAGTTTTAATTGCCTTTAGTTTCAGCCTTGCTACTAAATAGCTCAGAATAATTGAAGTTATTCATTTATATAGAACAAACTTTTTATTAGGATAAAATTTTTAAAGTTCCTCATCATTGCCTTCAACAACTAGACCAGCAACATCTTAAGCACTCACAGCTGTGCCCATACATTATTTTTGTTTGCTACACATTACTCTCCCAACTGTGGTTGTAGCTAATTTTTCTCCTAATGAAGCATCAGAAGCATGGACATTCCATTGCTACTAGTTGAAAGTTGTTCATGTGCTTCATGTCTTTTCTCTAAATATTTATGATTGCAGTAGGCAATATAGAGTTGCTTCAATGCATCACCTATTGATTTTTACCTTGAACTCCTTCAACATGTTGATTATCTAGTGGATTATACAGATCACAGAATTTGTATGTACTAAGTATTAACTCAGTGTTATGTTTCCCAATATGATGCATCATGTGATACATCGACAGCATCAAATTTTTTATGCATATTATCCATAGGGATGCACACATGGTATAGGAGTCATTGATCAGTAATCAAAATGTCTTTTACCTATTTATCCATAGGGATCCACCCATTGTCTGGGGGCTCTGATTAGTAATCAAAACATCTTGGGTCTTGGGTTCGAAACACATCATCATTTAGATTTTGATTAGTAACCAACAATGGCAGCTGAAGATGTCTGGCATAAGAGGTCTGTCTCATTTTGCCAACAATTTTGTCAAAGAAGGTGGAGGATTGAACAGAGATTCAAGGCACTCTCTTGTTCTTGTGGTCGGAAACTGCCCCTGAAGGAGGGAGAAACGGCATTGAACAACGGATGATGATGCAGAAGGTAATGGAAAGAACCGCATTAAAGACACACAACATCTAGCCACAGGACATGTGGCATGCAATTGAAGGAAGTGTCATGATAATCTCTCCCTCAGTCGGATCTCTGGGAGGGGACTGCTAAGTGGGAAGTGGCCATGAGAAAAAACTGAATAACCTACTAAAAGATAACGTTCTACGAGATGGGGCGTGGAATGTCAGCAGTTTATACTTGGTACGGAAACTGGAAAATAAAAAGGGAAATGCAAGAGCTCACTCTAGATACAGTTGGGCTCAGTGAAGTGAAATGGAAAGAAAACTAGGATTTCTGATAAGCATAGTATAAAATAATATCAACAGGAGCAGAAAATGGTATAATGGCAGTAGGATTCGTTATCAGTAGAAAGGCAGGACAGAGAGTGTGTTCCTGTGAACAGTTCAGTGATCAGATTCTTCGATAGCTAAACAACAATGACAACGATAGTACAGGCAAACATGCCGACGTTGCTAGCTGAAGATGAAGAGATAGGAATAGGATATGAGTATATTTCAAGAGTAATGCAATACGTAAAGGGAGATGAAAATCTAATAGTCATGGGGAACTGGAATGGAGTTAAAGGGGAAGGAGTAGAAGAAAAGGTTATTGGAGAATATGGGATTGGGTCAAGGAATGAGAGACGAGGAAGTATGAGTTCTGTAATAAATTCGAGCTTGTAATAGTGGATAATCTGTTCAAGAGTCACAAGAGGAGGTATACTTGGAATAGTCCAGGTGACGCAGGAAGATTTCACGAAGAATACACCGTGGTCAGACACAGATTCCGAAATCAGATACCAGATTACAAGGCGTACCCAGGAGCATATATAGACTCAGATTACAACGTAGCAACGAACGAGTATTCTGAATTTTAAGAGATTAGTTAGAAAGTATCACTACACAAAGAAACAAGGTATGGACGTCCTAAGGAATGACGAGATATGCTTGAAAGTCTCTAAGGTTGTAAACGCAGAAATGAGGAATAGCTTATTAGCCAGTGCAATTGAAGACGAATGGACATCTTTAAAAACGGCAATCGCAGAAGTTGGAAAGAAAAACACATATACAAAAAAGGTAAATGCGAAGAAACCACAGCTAAAATAAGAAATACTTCAGCTGATCGAAGAAAGAGGAAAGTACAAATAATTCTTGGGAAACTCAGGACTACAGAAATACAAGTCACCAAAGAGTGGCCGGCCGCGGTGGTCTAGCGGTTCTAGGCGCGCAGTCCGGAACCGCGCGACTGCTACGGTCGCAGGTTCGAATCCTGCCTCGGGCATGGATGTGTGTGATGTCCTTAGGTTAGTTCGGTTTAAGCAGTTCTAAGTTCTAGGGGACTGATGACCACAGAAGCTAAGTCCCATAGTGCTCAGAACCCTTTTTGAACCAAAGAGTGAAATAAATAGCAAGTGCAGAGAAGCGACGGCCAAATGGCTGGATTAAAAGTGTGATGTAATCGAGAAAGATAAGATTATGAGAAGGACTGACTCAACATACAATAAAATCAAAATAACCTTGGAATTAAAAGCAAGGGTGTAATTGGAAATCTACTATTAAACACCGAGGAGAGAGGGGATAGATGTCAAGGGTACACTGAAGTCCTCTATGAGGGGGAAGATTTGTCTGATGTGATAGAAGAAGAAACAGGGGTCGATTTAGAAGAGATAGGCGATCCAGTATTACAACCAGCATTTAAGAGAGCTTTGCGAGACGTAAGATCTCATAAGGCAGAACTGATAGATAACATCGCATTGAAATTTCTAAAATCATTGGGGGAAGTGGCAACAAAACAACTATTCACATTTATGTTTAGAATTTATAAGTCTGGCGCCATACCATCTGTCTTTCAGAAAAAAGTCGCCCAATGTGGCATCGACTAAAATAAGACTTGCACTTGGCGGCCGAACTTCCCCGAATAGGGAAGTTTCCTCATTTTGTCGCCTCGCGGCGGGCTGGAAGCCTACTCGCCAAAGATATGCGGCGACCAGAGACTCCAATCCGATCTCGATACTGACATCGCGGCGAGTGAGATACGTCGCAAAATGGCGCGCGGAGTGGCCGCGTGGTTAGAGAGGCCATGTCAGGAACTGCCTAGCCAGTCCCACCGGAGGTTCGAGTTCTCCATCGGCCATGAGTGTGTATGTTGTCCGTAGCGTAGGTTAGTTTAAGTTAGTTTAATAGTGTGTACGGTCTCTTTAGTCCCTTTGGAAGTTGCACATTTTTTAATGAAAATTCGCTTAACAGCCCATGCACCCAAGTTGCTGGTGATAATAGTACACAGAAGAATGGAAATCAAAATTGAGAATGTGTTGGATGATGATCACTTTGGCTTTAGGAAAGGTAAAGGCACGAGAGAGGAAATTGTTACGATGCTGTTGGTAAAGGAATCAAGAGTAAAGAAAAACCAAGACACATTCATAGGACCTGTCTGTCTCCAAAAAGCTTTCGACAAGTTCAAATGGTGCAAGATGTCCAAATTTCTGAAAAAATAGGAGTAAGCTATAGGGAAAGACAGGTAATATACAACATCATGTAGAGCCAAGAGGGAATAATAAGAATGGAAAGCAGAGAAGGAAGTGCTAGGATTAAAAAAGTTGTAAGACAGGGGCGCAGTCTGTCGCCCCTACTGTTCAATCTGTACATCGATGAAGCAACGATGGAAATAAATGAAAAGTTGAGGAGTGGGATCAAAATTCAGGGAGAAAGAATAACAATGATACAATTCGCTGATGACATTGGTATCCTGATTGAAAGTGAAGAAGGATTATGTGGTCTGCAGAATGAAATGAACAATCTAAAGAGTACTCAATATGGATTGAGACTAATACAAAGAATGACGAAGGTAATGAGCATTAGGACTGTTTGTCACATAGTAGACGAAGTTAAAGAATTCCGCTATCTAAGCAGCAAAATAACCAATGATGGAGACAGCAAGGAGGACATCAGAAGCAGATTATAAATGGGAAAAAGGATATTCTTGGCCAATAGACGTCTACTACTATCAAAAATGGGCCTTAATTCGAGGAATAAATGTCTGAGAATGTGCATTTGGAGCACGGTATTGAATTGTAGTGTAACATGGACTGTTAGAAAAATGTAACAGGAGAGAATCAACCCATAGGACATGTGGTGCTGTAGACGAATGTCGAAAATTGGGTGGATTCACAAGGTAAGGAATGAGTAGGCTCTGTGCAGAAACTAAGAGGAAAGGAATATGTGGAAAACACTGGTAGAGAGAAGGGGCAGGGTGATAGGACAACTGTTAAGACGTCAGCGAATGACTTCGTAACACTCTGGTTTAATCTTACTGACTTATCCCGCTCGATCGGGATCTGATAGCAGCCCAAATAGATAATAATTAATGTGACCGTGTACCTAATGGGGCTGGCAGTCGGATTGGACTGCTACGGAGTTGTTACATTCCATCTTTGTCCTTCTCAAATGCTGTAATAAAGAAATTTCTGGTGCCAAGAAGAACGACAACACAGCTTCATTAATCAATGACCTATATTCATCACAAAAACACAAAGTAAAGAGACAGCCACTGCCTTCGTCTTACAGAGTTAATAACGGCTAATCTCAGCACAGGCCTCTTGTTATTCATTATCGTCACACGCAAATTTTAATCACTGTATCCAACACTGCAATCCAACACTGCAATCCAAATAATGCCGGCGCGGTAGACGCGAAAATACAAATATCGGCATTGAAATATCATTGAATCACACTAATAATTGTACTTGTTCACTTTCCCGAATATTTCTAACACAAAAGGGGTTAAACCGCGACGATGGCCACCCCCTTTGTCGGTACGGCCTTGCATTACGGCCACCAGCCGCCCCACGGCCCGGCCTACAGCCTGGGTCCCACTCTACTCTACTGACTCAACACTCGCTCTCGCCCTCGCAACCCGACACACACTATCTTGTCTGTCCTGTCGACCTGTACTGTCGCAAAACTTATAGTTTTACGCATTTGCACTTTATAACACAGATTGTTGACACTATTATTTTCATCTAATATGGCAAGAAAAAGTTTAGTCACAATCGTAAGGTGCTATTACTTCGTATTGTTCAAAATGCACTGTTTCTTGTGGCGATTTTAAAGTTTATGCTCTGTCCCGATTCAACACTGGAAAATATTTTCTTCGTGTTAAATAAGATAAAATTACCTACTGTTCCTTGCGATTCGTCCGAAAATTGCACTTGTCCTGTCACGGTCGCCAAGGGTGTAACACTCCGGTTTAATCTTATTGACTTATCCCGCTCGATCGGGATCTGATAGCAGCCCAAATAGATAATAATTAATGTGACCTTGTAAGGGGTTAAACCGCGACGATGGCCACCCCCTTTGTCGGTACAGCCTTGCATTACGGCCACCAGCCGCCCCACGGCCCGGCCTATAGCCTGGGTCCCACTCTACTCTACTGACTCAACACTCGCTCTCGCCCTCGCAACCCGACACACACTATCTTGTCTGTCCTGTCGACCTGTGCTGTCGCAAAACTTATAGTAAGGGCCTACGGACCCCTTACAACTTTCAAGGTACGAGGCACAACTGTAGAGTGCAAAAACAGTGGAGGAAGACAGAGATAGGAGTACAGCCAGCAAGTAATTGAGGACATAGGTAGTAAGTGCTAGCTACTCAGAGATAAAGAGGTAGGCACAGGAGAGGAACTAGTAGCAGTCCACATCCATAGTAATTGGTTATTTAGTTAAAGTATTGATTAAGCCATCTATACCACATTATTTTCTTTCAACAAATGTTAATTTATCTCCATCAAATTTTACTGGTAATTTACCTACGAATTTAAATGTGCCAGTAGCTCTTAATCCAAAAACGTGATCATCAGTAGGGTTGATATATTCCAGGATTCTTTCACTTACGATTAATTCTTTTGCAATTTTGTTCTTCTTCTTTTAACTATTTCTGTTTTGAAGCTCTTTCTCAAATTCACTGAATGTAACCTGTGATTCTGATTTACTTAAAATATAGTCTTCACTATCACTAACATTTTGTTGAGTTTGTAGCATATCCCCAGATGCCTCTTTGTGGGGCATGGTATGATGGTGTATGTAAGGAAAAATTGGTTTTAACTTCTCTGTTTTCTTCAATAGGTTTCAGAACACCCTCGCCTAAGTCTTCAATTGCTTGTTTTATTGGTTAGACTGCATCAATAATAGGCTGACTTTTGTATATTTTTCATTGTTTTTATTGGTTGTTTGTTACAAATTTTCAAATGCTTTTTTTAATTCCGCCTTTTTCTTTCTAGTTTCTCTAACTTTTTAAGGATATCCATACCATATTTCACAAATATTTAATACAGATTAAAAACCTTAACAAAATACTCTTCAACATTGGTGTAATTTCCTTTGTTAAGTTTCCTCGTCATGTCTGTCATAACAGATCCCATCTGATCCCAACTCCAGCATTTGCTACAATATTCTTTAGAATAATCAGACCTTATATCTCCAACAACAAACATTTGAAAAACAGATTTAGGCTTGTGTCTTCCTGTCAAAACATATTTAAAAAATTAACATTATCTCTCAGTAATCGTTTTTAGATCGTAGAATATGTTTGAGCTAAATAAAAAATATACTCCTTTATGTCTTTGTGTAGTAAAACAGTCTACAACTACATCAGGATTTTATAGAATGAAATCATCAAATAAAACAGCAGAATTGTCTTGACATTCATCCAGTGGTATAATTTCGTTGTTATTTTGAATAAAAGAAGTAATCTTCTCTTCCACTTTACTCATTTTTATAAATTCTTTATGTTTTGTCTGATCTAAACTTTTAGAGAAAATGTACCGATGATTGATTTAATATCAGTTCAGGCCTCCAGGAGCTAAAATATAATTGTCAGTCATTAATGTTGTCACTTAACAACCACTTGGTCCTAGTATGGCACAACTAATGCAATTTTGTACCAATTTTTGGTGTTTCTTGTCTGATTTCTACCCTGGAATTCTGATATTTGGTTCCCAATTAGGTTTAATTTAATTAATATTATCCTTATAATTAGTAAATGAGTTTCTTCTTTCAATTTTAAGTCATCCTTTCTCAAAAAAAAAAAGAAAAAAAGAAAATAGGACTGTACCTATACAAGACAGCAGCAATAATGTTGCACAAGTTGGTTTTTATTCAACATTTCTAACGCCAGATATTATTTTAGAAAATCGTAAATTCTATTGTGTAGGAAAAATGACAGGAATTCTGGTTACTTGGTCAATACAGTTTAAATGTTCTAAAAAAATTATTTACACAAAAAGGCTAATATTCACAATTATGTAGATGAAATTTTAAATAGAATTAGTATTGACAGCGATGTTAAATTATATATAGATCAAAAAGATAGTACTCAAAGGGTGCAGTTAGTAAAAAAACTGTTGCTAATGGTATTCTTAAAATTACTTCAGTCAAGTTAAATAACATTTAATTTGATTTAGCTGGTGGAATGTTAGTAGTGCAAATAGAACATTTTCATCAAAAACAAGAAATATTGCTTTTTCAAGCCTAATGTAGAATTTAGTGCACCAATAATTCATGAACCACTTTCTCCCATAAATATTCCAATTCTTGATACTATTTAAGAATTGGAAAACCTATAATTGATGAAGATGATGAAGTGATTGACTTCAATGATGCTAATATAGGAGTTGCTTTAGAAATGTCTTAAGAAATTATAATCTTTACAAATGAAAAGGATTGAGAGCTACCAGTCTTACTCATTTCCAGTGAATGAGGAGAAAAAAATTTAAATCTTCCTAACAAGGACACAGGGATTGACATAAACATTGGAGATGGGTTGTGTTCGTCCTAATGGTGCTAAACAATACATGAACTTAAGTATTACTGCAACTGATGGCACAGATTATCCAACATATGATGAAAATATCTAAGAAACACCTGACTGCCAATTATGTGGCAAAACTGTTTGACGTTATCACCATGAAGAAAAGAAACATAGGATACAGTTATGTTCATCTTATTTGTTTGCATCACAAACCAACGAGATTCCAGGAATGAATGGAAAAGGAAGTTTTGAGCTATATGTCACTAACTACCATAATCCTGCCGAATTTGATATACCTTACTTTATCTTTGTTGTTTTCTGAGCAAATCGAAAAATAGTCAGAGGATTGACTCTTCCTTGTTTGATAACACTCGACTGCAGAATATTTAAATAAAGAAGGGAAGAAATAAAGTTTTACCTCAAGGAATTTGGAATTTAGATCCGTCAAACAGTTATATGGGGGTATATGATGGTTTCGAGATGTTAAGCAACTCACACAATTGAATGGTGATGGAAATCCATACAGTTTAACAACAGATTATCCTGT
This sequence comes from Schistocerca piceifrons, assembly GCF_021461385.2. NCBI lineage: Eukaryota > Metazoa > Arthropoda > Insecta > Orthoptera > Acrididae > Schistocerca > Schistocerca piceifrons. Next base: position 52,575,698 of record NC_060139.1, read on the forward strand.
ATACGTCATAAATATGTCTAGGAGAAAGAATGTGTCAGCTACACAGAAAACAACTAGTATGAAGTTGTGTGCCATAGTAAGATAAAATTCCGAACAAAACAGTTTCCTACATAGTCATCTTTGGGAAGAAAAACTTGACCATTTGAAGGTTAGAAACGGTGCTACGGTAGAAACGGTGTTACGGTGTTCACATTGACATTTAAACGTTTCCCATAGGTTGCCTCTTCTAAAAACCACGAAAGTAGCATATTTTATAATGTGGTTTGTACTTCACTTAGTTACAATAGAAGCAAGCGGCAAATTTCTTCATTTGCTCCCAATTAGGCACCAAGACAGGTAGTGGGGGATGCCCCAGAACTGGATAGTAAAGCATCATCATCTGTCCATCAAATTGCTGCTGTCAAAACATTTCGCTGAAATGTATTAATAAACATTTTCTCTATATGAATGGATGCAACACTCAAGACGCTGGATAACACACATTATTCTAATTTCATTAAAATATTTATAAGCCACAAAGCAAATGTTTTATATAATATTACTGCTTCTGAGTATTTGACTACTAGATATGGAGGAAGGATTTGTGTAGGGCTAAATAATGATATTAAAATTATTTTGCCAAATAGATATTGTTAATTAATTACTGGTTAGGATTTCCAACTTTTTGAAGATGGAAAGTTTAAATTGATATACATACAAGGGAATGAAGAATTAAAAATAAATTTAATGAATTTCATGATCTGGGATTCACACCTTGAAATACGATTTAGAATTTCTAGCTAAATTTTTAATTGAAAATTTACCCTATAATTACAAGTTTGGAGATCTTCAGTACTGAGTTAGCAGCCGCTGTATGCCATCCCTTTTTGGTTAATTCCCTCAGGTTTACAACAGTATGGTTATAACTTTTCCCATAGTGCACTCAAAATGCCCATATACTATTAGGCACCAAACACAAATAAAATTTTCTGCGCTATCCCATTGATATATCACCTATTCCTTCATTATTACTTCAGCTGAAACAGTGATAAACTGTATTCTCACACTTCGAAGTGAGCAGCACTAATATAAAATAAACAGCCACCTAGGCCAGATAAAATTTACATTTGTTGCAAAAAGCGAGTCACATTGGGAGCTAGCAGCACAATCTTACGGTGAGGCAGTTGTCTACGAGATAGTGAACAATAGAATAAGCGATTGGCTTGGATCTTACGAAACTGCATTGTTCCATGTTTGGAGTGGGTCATTACTGTGGGATAACATCTGTCCGTTGCAAGAGAGTAATATAATTAAGATTATTTCATTATGTTAACTAAAACCTGTTTCAGCGCATATTATGTAAAATTGTTTCATAGTTGTTTAATTATACTAAGAATTGATTTTGATTTGCCCTTAAATATTTACCTCGATAAGAAAAACACAGATATTCGTTGCCTGTGTACAAAGCGCACCATGTGCCCACTCGTGTTATGAAAATCGCCTCATCTACAGAAAGATTAATAAATATCTATACAGGGTGTTACAAAAAGGTACGGCCAAACATTCAGGAAACATTCCTCACACACAAAGAAAAAAAATACTTTATGTGGACATGTGTCTGGAAATGCTTACTTTCCATGTTAGAGCTCATTTTATTACGTCTCTTCAAATCACATTAATCATGGAATGGAGGCACACAGCAACAGAACGTACCAGCGTGACTTCAAACACTTTGTTAGAGGAAATGTTCAAAATGTCCTCCGTTTGCGAGGATACATGCATCCACCCTCCGTCGCATGGAATCCCTGATCCGCTGATTCAGCCCTGGAGAATGGCGTATTGTATCACAGCCATCCACAATACATTTGGTACCGGGGTTGCGTAGACAAGAGCTTTCAAAAGCCCCCATAAATGAAAGTCAAGAGGGTTGAGGCCAGGAGAGTGTGGGGGCCATGGAATTGGTCTGCCTCTACCAATCCATCGGTCACCGAATCTGTTGTTGAGAAGCATACGAACACTTCGACTGAAATGTGCAGGACCTCCATCGTGCATGAACCACATGTTGTGTCGTACTTGTAAAGGCACATGTTCTATCAGCACAGGTATAGTATCCCGTATGAAATCATGATAACGTGCTCCATTGAGTGTTGGTGGACGAAACTAAAATGATCTCTAACATGGAAATTAAGCGTTTCTGGACACATGGCCACATAACATCTTTTCTTTATTTGTGTGTGAGGAATGTTTCCTGAAAGTTTGGCCGCACCTTTTTGTAACACCCTGTATAAGTAACAACAATCATACACTGAAGAACCAAAGAAACTCGTACGCATGCCTATTGTCGTGTAGACCACCCGCGAGCACGTAGACCTGCCGCAGCACCCCGTGGCATGGACTCGACTAATGTCTGTAGTGGTGCTGGAGAGAATTGACACCATGAATCTTGCAGGGCTGTCCATAAATCCGTTAGGTATGGCGGGGTGTAGATATCTTCGGAACAGAACATTGCAAGACAGCCCAGATATGCTCAATAACGTTCATGTCTGGGGGGTCTGGTGGCTAGCGGAAGGGTTTAAACTCAGAAGAACGTTCCTGGAGCCACTCTGTAGCGATTCAGGACGTGTGGGGTGTCGCATAGTCCTGCTGGAATTTCTCAAGTCAGTAGGAATACACGATGGTCATGAATGGATGCAGGTTACCAGATGGGAAGCTTACGTACGTGTCACCTGTCAGATTCGTATCTAGACGTATCAGGAGTTCCATATTACTCCAACTGCACACGTCCCACAGCATTACTGAGCCTCCACCAGCTTGTACACTATCCTGCGGACATGCAGGCTCCATGGATTCATGAGATTATCTCCATATCTGTACACGTCCATCCACTCGATACAATTTGAAACGAGACGCGTCTGACCAGGCAACGTATTTCCAGTTACCAACAGTCCAGTGCCAGTGTTGATGGGCACAGGTGAAGTGTAAAGCTTTGTTTCGTCCAGTCATAGAGGGTACATGAGTGGGCCTTCAGCCCCAAAAGCCCATATCGATGATGTTTCATTGAATGGTTCGCACACTAGTACTTGCTGATGGTCCAGCACTGAAATATGCAGCAATTTGCGGAAGGGTTGCAATTCTGTCACGTTGAAAGATTCTCTTCAGTCGTCGTTGGCCCTTTCTAGCAGGATCTTTTTCCGGCCGCAGTAATGTAGAAGATTTGATGTTTTATCGGATTACTTATACTCACAGTACACTCGTGAAAAGGTTGTAGGGGAAAATCCCCACTTTATCACTACCTCGAAGATGCTGTGTCTCATCGCTCGTGCACCGACTATAACACCACGTTCAAACTCACTTAAATCCTGATAATCTGCCATTGTAGCAACGATAAGCGATCTAACAACTGTGCCAGACACTTGTGTTATATAGACAGTGCCGACCGCAACGCTGGATTTTTCCTGTTAACGTATCTCTGTGATTGAATACGCATGCCTATACCAGTTTCTCTGAAGCTTAAGTGTATGTTATGATGCCATACACTAAAGCATTGAGATATGACCCTCCCAGTAAGTAATAAACAATGGCAAATGATATATTTTGTATTACTGATCTACAACTATGACATGTATGCAGCACATACATTTATAGAGGATGTGTACAACATCTGCGATGATCTATTGACTACATATCACTAGTCAACAGGTGCCACAGCTAGTGTGGCCTACAATCTGTTCTCCTTAACCATTTTATCCAGCTATTATAATGTACAATTTCTGATCATATCACAAGTAGTGTATTGTCCTGTAAAAAGTTTAGAGGTTATTTCGTCGCATACAGTTGTAAAGAAGTATATGTGGCTACGTGAAACCTGCACATAGATTTTCATTGTGATCAAGGAACGGAAACAAGTGTCTGTAAATCATGTTTAATATTGTTATTACATGATACTATCTGAAAACCAAATTCCAAATTTCACAAATACATTCTAGCTGATAATGTTTAATAATTCCATTTCGTAATTTCCTTGTCATTGGTATATTTACAACACATGTAATTAACATACCTTTGTGCTGTACTTGATGTATAATTTGCTCTAGCAACCAGCCCTAAAAGGTGAGTGACTAGGTACCCTTCCTGCTAATAAAAAAGCAGTTACTAATAGTCAAAATTTATCTATTTTATAATAGATGTTTATATCAAAGTTAGTACTTTACTTTTGAAGTATTAGTTATATCTGGCAATACATAATTGTTTTCCTCTAAATATGTGTATTACATTAATCCATTTTTACTGATGCATTGACTATGTGTTCCACACTGTCTCTTTGAATGCAATATATTTACTAAAGTCTACAATGAAACTTAATGATTGTAGAGTTTCTTTGACTAATGGGTTTTAAAATAAATTCTTTTCAATTTTGTGACACACAGTGCCTATAAGGTACTTAGCTTGAATTATGTAGTGTTTAATTAAGAATATCATAACAACATATTTTTGGTTATGAGAAAATGTGCACAAAAAATTCTAAAATTATATACTGCATAAAAATATGTACAGAGTATATAGATTGTAATGTCACTTACCAGAGAGATACCAAATCAGTTCTGTAAATAAAAGTAGTATACAGTAATAATTCAGCATCATACTTAACATGACATATCATGTCATGCACTAGGTATTTTGTAATTGAAAATATAGTAACTGTGATTAATTTACCATAGTTGTACTTATAGAACAATATAGTCACACAGCAATCCGCACTCAAACACTTCTTTTCAAAATTATTTACATGTGATACACATAATGAAAATTATAGTATGTCCTAAATTCTTTTAATGATTGTCATATTGTATTTCGACTTTTCTCTTAGCAGAGATTGTGTACTGTACCCATGTTCTCCCAAACGATGGCCACTATGTCGCAACAAGTTGCACAATAATAATAATAAAATAACCTGTAGCTTATGTGGCAACAAATAAGTAACTGTATGTAGTTTTCACACTACATGCTGTGCTAAATAACTAAGGGCATTGAGAAACATATTGCTATTTCCCTTTAATAGGTTCTTATAACCATTTAAGATCTGTATACATTTACCTTTATTACATATAACAGCCAGAATTCTTTATTTTTCCTATGCATGATCATTTTATTTTTTCTCATTACATTTGTGGCTATTATATTGTTATTAGAATATACTGCAAATACTCTCTATGTGCTATCACAATAACTTTCTATGAATATTAATCGGTTTTTACGTTTTTGAACAGTACTTGACAGTCAAGAACTTTACAGATTAACATTGCATTAATCAATACATAACATTACATTTATCATTTTATCAGTCTTTAGCAAATACTAAATTGTTGGTTGATACTTTAGCTGGATATTTTATTTTTAACTGAGGTTACAGCCGATGTAAATTTTTTACCAACGTCTAGGAATTTATATGTGTATGTAAAATTATGACTGCTGTTCCGTTATAATGATCATTGAATGTGCCACTCTATTACTAAGACCTTGAAAGCAGACAATGATTCACACGACATGTTCCACCGATATTTACATAGACTTTCATTAACAAATTAAATGTTTACATGCGGATTATTTTTCTTTTGAAAGTAAATCGTCCTGTGTTTGTGGTGGAGGATTTCGTCTAATATTTCCTTCTTCATCTAGTATTTCCTTTTTCCATTTAATAAATTTAAGTGTCTCACTTTCAGTAACTAATAGGTGGACTTTTACCCTTACCCTGGCAATGTCTAACTTTCGCTTTTTTGAATTTCTGTGCCAATCGTTCGTTCTCAGGTGTGTTGGAAGTAATGATGGCTCTTTCTAGACTTTTTAATGATGTTGCGTCTATATGTATCATATGTACTGAACCAAAATTTCTCCCTATTGGTCCTCTACGAAAGTGGGATCAGTTGTCATGTTTAATATGTCACAGTCGTCATTTTCTTTGTATTTGGCAATCTTTATTGACAATATGGATTTATTACATGCCCTGTTAGTACTGTGACATAAATTGTGGGGTTATATTTGATACAGTTCCTGTGTATGGTGTGTTAGTAAACCATGTTTTACTTTGGAGGCTTAGAGCAGACTGATGAGAATATTGATAGCACAGTTAGTGTAAATTTTGTTTTCTCGCAAAATGCTGGTATATATCTCATCATTCAGTGCAGGATTGTGGTTATTATTTGCAGCTTGCTGCTTATGTTTCTTTCGTGATTTATTGTGGTCTATATTGTGTTAAGGCCTGCTATGGACTGCACCATTTTATGTGGTCTTCGGTGGTATGACGAATTCCTTTTTTCTACATCAGAGGTATTTTCTATCATGTTGATCATTATTCTTATGGTAATACATTTTATGCGTTCTCAGCCAATTATTCAGCATGAAATTTCATATTATAGTGTATTTAGTTCAACCGAACCACCCAGATAGCCGAGCCTGTTGAATTTCCAGGTCTGGTGTGTCAGCCCCTCACAGAACCCTCCTGACAGATTAACGACGATGTGATTTATAAGACGTTTCCCACATCCCAGTAGGTGAATACTGGGCTGTTACTCAAGTCCCGCCTTGTTACACTATTCACAAAAATTTACTAAATGTTGCATGAATAACACTATAACCAGTCAGTTGTGGTACTCATTTTCCGTCTTGAGGGGGTAATGGGGTGGCAACATCAATGGCATATGACCAGGCCTTAAATCAAACATGCCAAATCCGTTAATTATACTGCCGAACCAGCCCTCATGAGCAAAAAAAATGTAGATGTTCTACAACACAAAATAATAGTTTCAACAGTAAACATTGAACTTCAAATAATTTTGCTCTATAAAGAAAATTGGAAAGAGAAATGCCTGGAACGAAAGTATCTATTCCAGTTGCATATTTATGCATAAAGATCTTTTACTCTAGATACCAAACTCGTTAAGGAATACGACTAGGGTTAACTACTTTTTAAGATATGAATTGCAGGAGTAAGTTTTTCTTATTTATTTCAGTTGTTCATAAAGAAGTATATTACTGTCGAAATTCGTTCTCTCGTATCTCTACTGATGCCAAGTTAGCCGACATCGGTAACTCACTGTCTTTCATACAGCAAGGAACTTCATAAATATTATGAACGAAAAAATATCCTACAGAAGTGTAGACCTTATTGAAGAACGCGTTAAGCCTTCCTTTAAAAATGAAACCACGAAATTTTTTTTTCTACCTAGACTTTAAGACTGCATCGTGCGGCGTAATTCTTTGACGTTTCATACCATTGAGAATCATTGACTCAGAGAACAAGTTTGGTAATGGCCAGGTCATTGCTTAACAAGCCATATCATTGCAGGCCATGAAAGTCTTTCGCAGATTTAGTAATTTATTGAGTGTTGTACATAATTAGCGTGTGATATGTTTTTGTACTGCGACTATGTTGCTCCTGGTCTAGAATGTAAACGTCTTGCATTCTTTATTCGGTCTATCAGTTCATCCTGTAGGCTCCTGGCCTCAGGATCCACATGTACGTCAGGCACAATAATTTCTAGGACCATCGTAGTTTGCGATGTTTGGTAGCTGCCAGCATGTACAATACTGTATTGAGGGTCTTACCGTACACGTAATTCCCCAGAAACACATACTTTGGTCAAAGCATTTCCGGGTGGTTTTAATGAAAACACATTTACTCACAGATGTCCAGTGTGGGCTCTAATTATCGTATAGAAACGAAACTTGGTAGGTATGCTAATGCGTCAATGTGGAACAGATTTACGCCGGGACAAATTAGTTCCAATTTTTGACGCCTCGTGAAAATCTGGCGCTGCGAATGCAAAATAGATGTGTAGAAATGTTTCAATATGTGTTATGGATTAGGAACTGGATCTGGGTAAGAAAGATCAAGCAAGTAAGTCATAATATTTATGTTACGCAATTTGTTCGATATGAGCACCGCAGAAGTCGTCGAGATGCTGCCAAGTTTCGCTGTTATACGATAAATACGACCTAAACTGAAGCTACATTAGCAGCTGTACTTCAATTATGACAATCCGCTGCACGGAAGAATGGTAGACAGTCATTCTTTTCCTACTCCAAGGTAAACCTCATGTATTATTTGACACGGTGTTCCATTACAAGCTGTCAACTAAGGTACAAGCATATGGAATAGGTTGACAGGTATGTGAGTAGCTCGAAGCCTTTTTAAATTATAGTACCCTGTAGGTTATCCTCGATGGTGAGTGTTCGCCAGAGAATAGGTTATCTTCAGGAGTGTCCCAGGCACATGTGAAAGGACCACTGCTGTTTTCTATACACATAAACGTTTTGGCAGACAGAATGGGCAGCATTATTCAGTTGTTTGCTGGATGATGCTGTGGTGAGCGGGTTGGTGTCGAAGTTCAGTGACTGTAGGAGGATAAAAGATAATTTATACAAAATTTCTAGTGGGAGTGATGAGTGGCAGCTAGCTCTAAATGTGAAAAAATGGAAATGCGGATGAGTATGAAAAACAAACCTATAATATTTGGATACAGCGTAAGTAATATCCTGCTTGACGTAGTTGGCTCGTTCAAATATCTACACGTGGCGTTGCAGAGCGATAGATTCGAACAGTGCCTAAGTATCTCGGCTATACTTTGGGAAAGCAAATGGAATCTCTGAAGGGAAGGCGACATTCTTTTAGAGAAACACTATTAAGAAAATATAGAGAGCCAACATTTAAAGGTGCCTGCCGAACGATTTTACTACCGCCAAAATGCATAACACATAAGTACCACCAAGATAAGATACAAAAAATTATTGCTCATATGGAGGCATATAGATAGTCGTTTTTTCCTCGCTCTAATAACGAAGAGAACAGGAAACGAAATGACTACTATTGGTACCGAGTACCCATCAACACGCACTGTGCGATAGGTTGCGAAGTGTCTGTGGAGATTAAGATGTAGTTTAATTAATGTGGCGAAGATACTTCAATAACTGCGGCAATTTATCCTCGTCGTGGGCCTTACACACAGGTCATTGACAACATCTGTTTTGAGACTGCAGGTATGTGTGCTTTTTCTTCAGACGTCTCCACAAATGAATTGGCCACCAGGAGCGACAGTATGCTACCAGTATTGACACTGTCAATACGTTGTAAATAATGTTTTCGGAAAAAGGTAAGAGGGGATTACTGCATGCGTAATTAATGCCATTCTGTCTTCCTCAGTAAAACAACATAGATGCCTTAGTTGCAAAGGTCTCTGCGTTTTTAACGTATTTATAAAACCCATTGAATTATTGGTGCGACTTACCTGTTTTCCTACAAAAATTTCAATATAAGCGCTAAATATTTGAACACGTTTGTAAACTTTGCAGCCGAGGTACTGCCATACGAAACATCCATGTGCTGGATGCACAGCAGAAAATTTATGGAATATTCAACAAACCGAAATTTTGTAAACAAAATTTTTGCAAATAAAATGATAAACAGTTAAGAATCAGTACATGTCAAAGAGCTTCATATGCGATTAAGTACACTGGTACATCCGAATTACGCAGTTGAAAAATTATACTGTTTCATACCCGATTGGCGCTGAAACCGAAGAATAAAATTAAACTCATCGCCTTTAGTAAGGCCTGCACGTAGTTGGCGCATGAGAGAAGCTGCCACTGAACCCCAATCACGTCCGCGCCCTATTCAGAAAGTCCTCAGAGTTCTCTAGAGAGGCGAATCACAGCGGTTGTTAGATTTATATTGGTCTCTGTTCTCGGAGTCGAGGCGTGATTTACGAGGGAAGGAATATCTACTTCAGATGGGTGAACAGTGCCGCAGCTGGCTCTCACACATCCACGAGTTTCCTGCGTGATTGATCAGCTCCTTAAGTCGGCTGAAGCTGGAGTCAGATTTTGAATTTCTATATAACGACCACTGTCCCAAACTGAGGACACTTATCTTACGCTGGAGACTTTCCCAGTAAGCTCAAATGAAGCGACTGCTTCACGAGTTCCTCACATCAGAATGTGAAACGTTTCGGCCTGCAACATTTTCACAAAAATTAGACTCGACAATTTGTGCATCAAATCTTTGCTATTTTGCTACACTAAGCAACCTGAACGTAGCTGTTACACGCTTTTCTCGATGCTAGTTCGCCTCTGGCCGAGCCTTCCTATTTATTGTTACAACTCACGGCTCAGTTAACAACAATGATATGTATGTTGAATGCGCCTGAAAATCGATGACGATACTGGTAAGTCCCGTGCGAGGATACAGTGCAAAACATTAAGCTAGCGTTTAGACGAAAATACACCATGTCCCGCGCCTCCACACGAAAAACTTTTTGTTTCATGCTGACATGAAGAAGACGTCGTTATGCCCGTTGTGACATGAAACGCTAACGAATCCGACAGTTTTAATAAAAACTGCACCACTCTGGTTTAACAATAGACACTGACGAGCTGGCATGGGTAGTGTGCCTCTACGATACAGATAACCGTACCGTAGCTGCAACCACAATGTAGGGGAATGTGTGGAGTGGCCAGATTAGTCCGTTGTCCCTGAAGAGGGCATCAGGCATTTCAGTATTTCAAGTGCCACTTTCTGGATGTTTGACTGGTTTTACCTTGTTACATTACCCAGAGTGGTACTGGGAACTGTTGTAATCAGGTGGAAACTACAACCGTTATTTTTCGCAGCGGTATGCAGATCTACTGTATTGTTTCATAACGACGTCTTCCTATTGGGTATCTCCAAGTGGCGACTAATCAACAGAGTGTCATGCAATTTTGTCATATGATGACATGATGGAGACAGAGGCTGTTGTATGCCACAAATTTACTTTCGGTTCCTTTATTTATTCAAAGGAAACCGTTACCGGTTTCGAATCGTTGTGATTCATCCTCAGATGGTTTACACGCTTTCTTTATGACATTTGGCGTGTTTTTATAGATTAATTATCCTAAAATATAAATAAAACATAATTATAAACACGCCACACACAGATGGTTGCGTTACAGATTTTCGTTGCATGTGACTCACGTGAAACGTCGGTTTCGAGTGTTTGTTTTCATAACATTCATCCAACTTTCCAGCCTCCAAAGCAAATAATTTTAATACACCTGTCTGCAGATCAAGTAGCAAATTTATATGTTACTATAATTCTCATGATGCCAAATGTAATAAAATAATATACTATTTTACCTATACAGTTCTAAATATATATAAAAAACTTTATAATTAATTTAGCAATATCAACTCAAAAATTCCATCTCTCTATACTAATGTAAAAGGCATTACAATTTTGTAAATGAATATATGATCCTTTCCAAACAGGGGACATCATCTTCAAATGTTACGATATATCATAGCGTCTGTGATACTTATATGTTTGTTAGCTCTTTGTATGTATCAAAACATGTGGTGCGTGGTTGAAATGATCTCAGCGAAAAATATAAAGTGTACAGTGAGAACTATTTATGTGTGCAACAACGAGGATGCAGTGGGAATGCATTTACATCGGTTGGACGAATGTTATGAAAACAAACACTCGAAACCGACGTTTCACGTAAGTCACATGCAACGAAAATCTGTAACCCAACCAACTGTATGTGGCGTGTTTATAATTATGTTTTATTTATATTTTAGGACAATTAATCTATAAAACACACAAATGTCATAAAGAAAGCGTGTAAACCGTCTGAGGACGAATCACAACGATTCGAAACCGGTAACGGTTTCCTTTGAATAAATAAAGGAACTCAAAGTAAATTTGTGGCTGGTTGCTGTCCTAACACCATCAACAACAGAGTGTCATCTGGAAAAACGTAACTGTCATTCTACAGCTCGGAGCGTTGAATGTTGGACCGCTTAATCGGCTAGTACGTTGGAGAATTTAAAAAGGGAAATGGATAGAATGAAGTTATAGTAGGAATTAATGGAGTGCGGTGGTCAGGTAGCTAGATTTCTGATCAGGTGACTGCTGGACCATAAATACGAAAGCATATACAGGTACAGTAGAAGTAGGTACAGTAAAGAGCAAGAATGTGAAGGAGTAGGTAAGCTTTTATTATAAAGAGCATGGTGAACAGACTATTACAGCCAAGATTGACACAAAGCAATCAAAATAGTATGAGCTTATATTCCGCTAAATCTGCATACCACCAACCCAATCCTAGGTTTCGAAATAACGGGAAAGATTTGTTTGGAAGAGACTTCGACACACAGGACGGTTTCAAACAGTTTACATAATGGTAAGCAGAGATCTGGAAAGTAGATTTTAAACTGCATAACATTTTCAAGGGCAAATGTGAACTCAGGCCACAGTTCATTGATTATGAACTGCAGATTAAAACTGAGGAAGGTGCAGAAAGGTAGGAAATAAAAGTATAGAAGCTAGATAAACTGAAGAACTACAGTATGTAGATAGATGCAAAGGGAGTATTCTTCAACGATAAACTGAAGGAGAATATGGAACACAACAGAACACGAATCGGCGGGCAGGTCAGCGTTGTTGTCGTCTACATTCTTCTTCGTCCGCATAGCCACAACATCGTGATACTGTAAAGTGGCGGATATAGTATTTTAGAGGCCTTGCACAGTGACATTCATTTCACAAAGTATGACTAACTTGAATAATAACCTGCAATAGTTAAACTTTTAGGGTACCAGTGTTGTCATTGCCCTTAGACGTTATTACCACGCAGGATTCCTTTCCAATGCAATCACCGAGTGCCGTAAGAGTATGAAAATTGACTAACTATTTACTGCCAGTTTTGTTTGTATGGTAATGATCAGTTTCAGTGTGAATTTTATGTCTCAGTTACTGTTCGTTCTTGTATTTCATGGAAGTGTCTTAATTAATTTGAAATTTTGAGTTTTAACTTCATTCACTTAAAGTAACGTAAAATTTCACTGGCAAAACTTATAACTAAAGATACAGCACAAAGTAAAAGTACAGAATTTCATTTATTCTGTATTGAGCTTATCGAGTGACTTCTGCTGGCTTCATATGTATTTTATTGTTGTTACATTAAAAGTGAAGTCAGTTGCTCACTTGTTTGAAGGGAATTCAACGTAATCTTGCAATTATCGCAATTAAATTGCTTGCTCTTTTTTGAATTTTCCATAGCTTAGTGCTGAGGTCTCTGAAAGTAATTTTCTTTGCATAACAAAGCTTTTTTTACATTTATTTAACCAGTAACTCCATTTAACGTTACTTTCAAAATTTAGTATTTCAGAAAAAGTAACTGCAAACTCAGTGCTTTCTCATTCATTTACTTTCTCGTGAACTGTAGTGCTGTGGAAAAGCGTGACAGCCTTCTGTTGTCACGTCAGTGATTATTTGCTTAAATTTTCTTGCCATTATCTTTGTTACGATTCTGAAGATTTATTGCCCTAGCGGGCTGGCAACCTTTTAATTATCCCCTTTTTAGTTGACCAGTGTTTTCTTTGTATTATCAACAATTTTTGTAGTAAATGTAGCAGTGGTACCCTTTTCTCCCCTGTGTGGTTCGTGGGGTGGCCGTGCGGTTCTAGGCGCTACAGTCTGGAACCGCGCGACCACTACGGTCTCAGGTTCGAATCCTGCCTCGGGCATGGATGTGTGTGATCTCCTTAGGTTAGTTGGGTTTAAGTAGTTGTAAGTTCTAGGGGACTGATGACCACAGCAGTTGAGTCCCATAGTGCTCAGAGCCATTTGAGCGATCACGGTTGTAGCGAAATCCAGTAGGCTGATAAGGAATGGGGAGGTTACAACTGTACACAGTAACGCACCATCATCACCTCACGATCTGTCATATGCAATACACAAGTGACACCATGGATAGGTGGGTGCTTGCGGCATACATTAATGCGCCGGTGCGACCCATACGGCCATCACAAGACACACATACTATGAGCTAAGTTGTGTGCAGTATTTTGATGGTCAGGAGTGTTCACAATTTATGACGTGCTGTCAGTTCGAGTGTACAACAGGCACTCTGGATCATCGTGAGAGTGTGGTAGAAGTGCTTGCGCATTGAAACCGGTGGTCGTCGCTTTGCACAACTACTATGAGTCACGATGCTGTTATGGGGTATACGCTGTATACATCCATAACATAACCCCACCCCCCCCTCGGAGGTTCGAATCTTCCCTCGGGCATGGGTGTGTGTGTTGACCACAAATTTCCACGATAAATGTGTATCTACCGCGTGAGGTGATAAGGTTGTTAGCACACTGTACTCGCGTTCGGGAAGACGACGGCTCAAACCCGCTTCCGGCCATCCAGATTTAGATTTCCGTGCTTCCCTTAAATCGCATCAGGTAAATGCCAGAATGGTTCCTGTGAAAGGGCACGGCCCACTTCCTTCCCCACCCTTCCCTAATCCAACGGTACCGACGACCTCGGTGGTTGGCCCCCTGCCCTGCGAATCAGCCAACCAACTAACTCAAGCAACCAACTATAAATGCTTGTCGGATCATTGGTTTCGTATCTCAATATAATCGGTTGTGAATCCAGTATCACCTGTTTCAGACACTCTGTACTACCATGTGTTGCTAAACTTGTATACAGGGCTAGTCACCCAACATTGGAAACACATTCCAAACCACAACAAACACCGAATAACCAATTCCGCAGGCCGAAACTGAGGAGAGAGGCTATTATAATTGGTTAATACAAACCACTGAGAAATGCACGGAAGTTTGAGTTTCAACACATACTTAGGTTTTCTTTCTTTCTTTCTTTTTTTTAACGGAAATCTGCTACTATTTTTAGCGCAACTCAAAGTAGAAAAAAATACTTAATCAATGTCGTTTGCTACATTGCCAAATGTTAAGTAAATCAAGATAATTTTGTAACATTAAGTTGAGGCTTTAAAACTCAAACGTTCAGTCACGTGTTGTAACAAAGAAGATCTGTGGGGTATGTTTACGAATACTACGATGTTTACGAGATTGGCTGTCTCCATGTCTGCATGTAGTGCTTGCTGAATTAGTCAATGTTCTCGGAATAACTGTAGTACATTGTGTTACTGGACGTCTGTTATAGTGTACTGTACACAAGTAAGAACAGAAGTACGCATCGTAGAAAGGTGAGAAGGTCGCAAGTACAACAGTTTGTACAGTGTTGTAGGGACTGTGAAAATGGTTTATTCTATCTCCGAAGAGGCAGAGATGATACTCATCTATGGCGAGTGTGGACAAAATACAACTGCAGCGTCCAGGTTGTATGCAGAAAGGTACACGGCGAGAGATCATCCAACGCGTCGCACATTTGAAAAGATCGACAAACAACTGGATGCAACGGGTATGGTCGTTACACGAAAACGGGTCCGTAACAAACACATCACAGGAGAAGCAGTTGCAATTGGTGTGTTAGCTGCTGTTGCCGTGAACCCACACATTAGTTCACGTGACATCGCTAGAGGCAGTGCAATCAGTCAAAGTAGTGTAATGCACATACTTCATCGTCACAAATTTCACCAGTTTCATGTGTCGCTGCATCAGCAATTACATGCAGATTAATAATCGAGTGAATGTCTGTCAGTGGGCATTTACAGAGAATGAGTTGCAGTTTGCTGTTCTACCTGTTTACCGATGAAACAGGTTCCACAAACCACGGTGCAGTTAATTCAGGAAACATGCATTGCTAGTCCGTGGAAAATCCTCGATGGCTTCGACAGGTAGAGCGACAGCGACTGTGGAATTTAAATGTATGGTGCGGAGCAATTGCCGACCATCTAATTGGTCCTCACTTCATTGAAGGCACCCAAACAGCATGAAAATACAGTCCCTACTAAACGATCTGCCAATATTGCTAGAAAATGTCCCCCTGAAGTCGCGTAGACGTATGTGGTATCAACATGATGGAGCTCGTGCACATTCTGCAATGAACTCTAGACTGACCCTTAACAGAATGTTCGACGGGCGTTTCATAGGACGTGGCGGGTGCATAAAATGGCCAGCGCGTAATCCTGATCTTACACCTTTGAAATTCTTTCTGTGGAGCACGTTAAAGGAGAACGTGTACCGTGATGTGCCTGTAACACTAGAGGATAGGGAACATCGTATTGCGACAGCCTGTGGCAACATTACATCAGATGTACTGCGTCATGAAGACATTCATTAAGCGGTAGATGGCAAATGTGTGCAGCAGATGATGGGCACCACTTTGAACATTAAGTCTTTTACATTCTGTAATTAAAAGCAAAAAAACAAATTTGTAAGTTTAAATAAATTCTCATGTTAACGTACATTTCCTTCAGAGAAAAGACTAATGAAAATAATAACATGTGGACATAATGTGCTGTTCAAGTGTCTTCTCTACCTACATTACGTCACTGTTCTTTTTGCACCCCAAATTAATTCGATTGTCTCCACAACACACAATTGAACTGCTGAGGAGTTACTCAAGCGTCAGATTCACGATACACATTACTCTGGATGTAATTAACATTTTACAATGTAAAAAACGCCGGTGATTAAGTACTTTTTCTATTTTCAGTAGTGCTAAAAATAACAGGTTTCCATTAAAAACAATTAAAAAAAAACATGAGTATGTGTTGAAAATCATACTTCCGTGCATTTCGTTTAATCAACGTATCTTTGGCACAGAAAGGGGTAAATATGCTGCTATAAAATTATTTGAGAAATTACCACATGAAATAAAATGTCTGACAGACAGCAGTAATAGCTTCAAAAATAAATTAAAGTCATTTCCATGACACCTCCTTCTATACCATAGAAAAATTCTTGAATAGGAATAAATAAATCTATAAATATAGTATATGTATATTGTGCCATTTAAGGAAATGGGGTAAATAATAGAAATATTAATCTTTAACACTGTACTGTAATACATATGTATTAAAAAATCTTGTTTCATATGTGCATTTCCTGTGCACTTGACACGTTGCACATCATTACGGCTACCGAACCGTGTGATTAATCAATGGAACACGCAACCAACTAACTAACTTTCTCAATGGTTTGTATTAACCAATTCACCAGCCCCTCTCCTCACTTTCTGTCTGCGGAATTGGTTATTCCGTGTTTGTTGCGGTTTGGGAAGTGTTCCCAGTGGTAATGTTAGGTGACTCAGCCTGTATACAATATAAAAATAAGTTGTAGCCATGGTAGGCACAGTCAAAAGGTGTAAAATACGAATACATTTGTAAGTGCACTACAAGTAACTGTGGTTATCACATGATTTTATTGGTTCGTGTTCTGTG
Organism: Schistocerca piceifrons; assembly: GCF_021461385.2. Classification (NCBI taxonomy): domain Eukaryota; kingdom Metazoa; phylum Arthropoda; class Insecta; order Orthoptera; family Acrididae; genus Schistocerca; species Schistocerca piceifrons. The sequence goes on from NC_060139.1 coordinate 52,592,855, forward strand.
AGACAAATTATGTTGAAAATATATATTCATGGCGAACCGCAGGCGGATTTAAAATGAGAATATAACAAATAACTGGCTGCATGTAGCTGCACTAGTCTTTTTCTCTGAAGAATACTGTATGGCTCTGATTTGTTAGAAGAAAATGTACGTAAACATGAGGATTTACTTTAACTTACATATTTGTGTTTTGTTTTTAATTGCAGAATGTAAAAGAGTGTGTCCTGACATTTCAGGCTAATACATGTTCAAAGTGGTGCCGATCATCCGCTGCACACATTTGCCATCTACCGCGTAATGAATGTCTTACATGATGCAGTACATCTGGTGTAATGTTGCCACAGGCTACCTCAATACGATGTTCCATATACTCTTGGGTTACGGGCACGTCAGTTATAAAATATAATAATAAAATTGCCGTCAACGATTGTTTTAGATTCTGTAAGTGAATCCGCATTTTGTAGTTGTTTGTGGTAGAGTGGTTTGCATTTAATGCAATTTAGCTATTAAGACTGGAAGGAAGGGGAGTACACAGAGGGTTATTAGGTCCCATTGTGGTCACTGGAAAGACGAATGTTACGCCATGCTCACTAAACGAAGAGCCATCAAACAATACGGAAGTATGTAAGGGCTAGTACGCCTTCTCGACAACTGAGGGCTCAAAATCGGCGTTTCATTTAGTAGAATGGACGCAGAGTGTTTGGTCTGTGGAGATGGGTTTTTCATTTTTGACATTATGACTAGTTTTCCACTATTCCTACAAATAGGATAGCTGTTACCTGCAATACCACACCATTTTGACGCAGGTGGTTTCGCATCCTGAAGAGGAAAATACCTTGCCAAATAATAGGCTGCTTTAGTTAACAATAGGGACGAGCACATTTAATCAGCAGTTGAAGGTACAGTGCGTTTCATGTCTAAGCGTAGTGCTACGCAGCTCGCACATTTTATGACGAATTCTGACTGTCACTATTCCTGGCAAAAACAATAGACCACCACTTTGCTCCTAGGGGAGCTGTGAGAGGAATCTGTACCCTTACTTTAAGTGAGGGGACTATTCCTTCTCCATCTCTTATATTGCACACTTTTTCCCCCTGAAAGGTCAAGTTGGTTAGACCTTGTCGTCATCTACTGATTTCTGCTGTTGCCTTGAAGGCACTTGACTTCTACCCCCCCCCCCCCCCCCCTCCCACACTGTATTTTTTTCGTGTCTCTCCTTAATGTGATTAACTTTCCCGCATAATTATCACATGTCTCCTGTTCCGCCACAAATAAAATATTCCAAAACTAATTTTTTTCATTCCTCATTATTGAGGTACAGTATCCTAGACGTACATAAGGCGTATTTATGAACATTAGAAACAGCTCTAACCTGTAATTTGTAACTCCAACAATTTTAATATATTTTGGGTAAATAAATCTGTTTTATGGTAATTACTGTTTCTGTTGCAAACTACTGTGATCTGCTGAATAAGATTGTTGACTAAACTTACAAAAAATGAAAATACTTGAAGTGATACACGGTACTTTGTTGCTTTAAGTAAAGATAACGCAATGAACGCTCCAAACAACTGGCAACCATTATTGATCTTCTTTGCTGTTGTAGACTAACAAAGTGATGTAAGAGAAAGGAAAATTTTGGAGAACTATTGGACTTTTTTACCAGTGTTTTAGGGCTGATACATACAGTTTCAGCAGAAAGAGTTCTACATCCCCCACAGCGCTAATACGATAGGTCACCGTATAAAGACGCATACAGATTTCAAGACAACTGGATAAAATTTTGTATATTATTGGCCTTCTAGTGTTAGAAACTATAGTTAAAGTGTTGCAAGACAGTAAACGCCTTTTGTATCATTTGCTAAAAACTTTCAACAGCCTATAGCGCATAAAATATTTCTTTATTTAAGGCAACCAGTTTAGACAGACTTTGCTGTCATCTTCAGGTCTTTTTGTTGCGAAAACGTGTTCCTTTTACGTTAAATCTCGCATCTTGTTGTCAAGTGTGTTTTTAGACATTAAAACAGATTGCGCCTTCAATGCTCTCACGCTGATATAATTCACTCTTCTATATCAACTGGTTGGTTATGTATGTAGAAATTCTTATCCAAATACTGTTTCGAGTGAACAATTGAAAAGAGTGCTCCCACTATTTCAAACGAGTCCCTGGTTATCAGTGACTAATAAGTTGATGGAACTATGTTTGGCACTCGGGCGGAACGAGAATAAAAATCCTCTTCGTTATATTTCAATCCGGAGATCACTCTTTGCGGTATCGTAAAATTGATTCCATTCTGAAACTGCTTGCAAAACCTAGCCAATTCGCGCTCAGACAGGCATTCCAGAAAATAAGATAAATCTGGTTTCTCACATCTCATTTGTGAAGCGTAGTTTCTGGCCAATTCATTACGCGGGGGCGTTTGTGGTGAGGCGGGTAAATTATCTTCCCTATTTACAAAACACTGGAAACTAACTTCGCGGTCGGGCAGAAAGCGATGGAGAATATACTGACCACAATTCCCAATCTGCAAGTCCACATTGCACTTCGTACTCACTGAAAGATGATGTTCCTATTTGCTATTTACTAAGTGGGGTCAGGAACTGTGATTATAAATAAAAGTTTTGAGTTGTAATGGATTAATATACTCAGTAGAATTTCACACACCAAAGATAATAATGTTGCTGGTAATAATAATAATAATAATAATAATAATAATAATAATGTCCATATCGGGAACACCACTATTAACAGTTCAGTGGCGACCTCTCCGGGAAGTTCCATTAAACTGTTTGCCACCCTGACCTCTAATCAGCAAAAGTTGATTGCTAGTCTTAAAAGTGGAAAATAATCTCGCCACTTGCCACGCGGTTTTTTCGACGTTGAGAGCGGAACACAAAATGTTAATTCTGTGAAAACTAAGCGATCCAGAACGGTGTACAGTCCTCACGAGTTCGAGTAATATCCAGTCTGAAGGTAACATGTAAGGTTCCTCGGGTCTCGCAAGGGTTCTGAGGTCATCGAACTATGTTTTTAGTCAGAAGTTTTTCACCTATAAAACTTTATGACGCGATGTCTCTTTATAACGTTTACTTCACGCCTATACAAATATGCCGAAGGTGCAGTTTCAGATCGTGGGGTAACATGAGTCGTAATGTGTCTGAAAAGAACTTAAATTACTACCAAAAAATATGTAAAACTGGAATATTGCAAATACATTAAAACATTTCTAGTAACAATGTGGTTCTTTTAAGATACAAACCACAGGACAGGCGTTTCCAATAATTTGTGATCGAAGAGAGGAGTAACAAGAAATAACGTAAAACATACCGGCTTTGTGTTAATTATACATTCCGCATACTTATCTGTAGTTTGTATGTGTCAAAGTGCAGAAATGTGCCGAAGTACGTAAGTGATCTACAAAAACTTTACTAGCCTATATAATTCGTTTAATATAAGCAGCACGTCCTAGTGTAGCACGGGGTAGAAGGGGACCGGCGGAAATATGGTCCTGGCGGAAAACAAAAACACAAATACTGTATCCTCCTCTTTATTAGAGAGTGACGGAAATGTGGAGACCAGTTGCTTCCACCTAATTCCTCCTGCATCACCAATCAACTTGGCAACTGAACATATTTCTACTTCTTGTGCTTAAAGAGAGTAACAGAGAAGAAAAGTGACAGAAGGTACTGGGAGAGGGAGACAGAGAGAGAGAGAGAGAGAGAGAGAGAGAGAGAGAGAGAGAGAGAGAGAAAGGTGGTGAGAGAGAGAACGTGACAGTGAAAGAGAAAGAGAGCTCGACGAGTACAATATTAGTGTGACCCAAACGGAGTAGAAATATTGATGGTCAGTGACAGACAGTGGAAAGAAAGAGATATACAGATGGATGGAGACAGAAACAGAGAGAGCAAAAAGAAAGAGGACACAGCGTAAATGAATACAGATGAGTGGAGACCATATGTAAGCTTGTAGGTTTTGGAAGCTCGCAGATCCGCGAACCCCAACACGTAGGTGGAGGAAAGGGACCGAATTTTAAACACGTGGGTATAGCAAAAGGGATAACATAATTTGGAAGAACCGCCACACTTTCTGAGGTGGCGAGGTGTGGTGGAGACAGTGGCAGTGGGTAATAAAGACAAATGAAGACTGTGTACGTGAGAGGGGATACAGTGACAGTGATATATACGCTACATCAATGTGGTAAAATTAAGTAGGGGGAGAGAGACATATAAAGACCGTGGCAGTGAAAGAGAGAGAGATGCTGAGTTTGAAGGCGTAGCTACAAAGAAAGTTTGGGTAGCAAGATTTAGAATGTCCGGTATTAAAGAAGAGCGAATGTGTTCGCATGCCAAAATTTTTTCGAGGGTGGTGGAATAAGCATTGAGCCAACTGCTTGCCTGGTGTTTTAAAGAGGAACATATTTGCCTATTTTGTGTTCAGAGGCCCAGAGGTTCAAAGTTACCGTACGGGTTTTTGGCTGGTACCTAAATAACATACCACTGCAAATGTCTCAAATATTGACTCACCATTGCTTAGACACTCGGAAAGAAATTTCATTTCCCCTGTTCGAAAATGTGTAATGGCACAACGGTGAGGTTATCAGCGCTCTTTCAAACATTAAAAGAGACAAATTGTGTAAAAGGGCGAAACCCGTTGTCACACTCACTCACTCACGTGGATCCACACAATCTGTCTGCACCATACGCTGTAAAGCAAAAGAGAAATAGAGAAAGGAGCTACACCTACACTGAGAACAGAAGTATAACGACAAAATAGCTATGTGTGCTCCCACGCGAACATTTTTCCACTAGTATATGATGGATGTGGTAATGCAGGTATTCAAGATTTTAGCTTATTCAGCGACGTATGTATGACATCTGCTTGCGGCAGCGTGTTCATTAATATGCAGATCATACGGATGTTCTGGAAAGAGAAACTCTCACATCTCAAATAGTTACGGAGTTTCAAGCCATACTCTGGAAAACATTTAATCCCTGTAATTCTCAGTGTCAAATACGACTGTCTGAAGACAAGACGTGAAGTTGAAGCGACGGACTCTGTGACTGCGCTCCCTTTTCCGCCCGCAGGGTGCCGACCAATACCCGGCGGTTGGGGCGCGGGAAGCCAATCTCCGTCAGCTCGCCGATACATCAAGGTGGAATTCCTAATTCGCACGACAGACGGAGAAGGTTCACGAGTGGAACAGAGGCAGATGTAATTGAATTCCAGTGCAGAAGTGGAATAGTCGCAATACGTGACAGCACGAAGTACGAAACGGAAATAGAAGCTGAATACATGTCGGAGTAGCTCTGGTATAGTTACAAGATGTGACATCGAGGGGAGGGAAGGCTTTACAAACACAGTGTTGCACGAAAGAGTTATGTGATGGATAAGGATAATACGCGTACATTATATTCTTATATATCCTGAAATATGTTTAAATTGCACGATTCTCTCTCACTCTCTTCTCTGTGTGTGTGTTCGTGTGTGTGTGTGTGTGTTTTCTGTCTTACTCCATTCGATAACTGACCGAAGGAAAAACGATTGTATATTTGCGTCTGTAGACTCTCTAGTCTCTTTTCCATCACTCCCATGACCCCTACGTATTATGTCAGAGTATAATGACTTGACAGGAGACTAGAAATCTACTCTGTAGGAATAAGCATGGGTTTCGAAAAAGATGATCGTGTGAAACCCAGCTCGCGCTATTCGTCCACGAGACTCAGAGAGCCGTAGACACAGGTTCCCAGGTAGATGCCGTGTTTCTTGACTTCCGCAAGACGTTTGATACGGTTCCGCACAGTCGTTTAATGAACAAAGTAAGAGTATATAGACTATCAGACCAATTGTGTGATTGGATTGAAAAGTTCCTAGATAACACAACGTAGCACGGCATTCTCAATGGAGAGAAGTCTTCCGAAGTAAGAGTGATTTCAGGTGTGCCGCAGGGGAGTGTCGTAGGACCGTTACTGTTCACAATATACATAAACGACCTTGTGGATAACATCGGAGTCTCACTGAGGCTTTTTGCTGATGATGAAGTAGTATATCGAGAGGTTGTAACAATGGAAAATTGTACTGAAATGCTAGAGGATCTGCAACGAATTGACGCATGGTACAGGGAATGGCAATTGAATCAATGTAGACAAGTGTAATGTGCTGCGAATACATAGAAAGAAAGATTCCATATAATTTAGCTACAAAATAGCAGGTCAGGTCAGCAACAGGAAGCAGTTAATTCCATAAATCATCTGGGAGTAGGCATTAGGAGTGATTTAAAATTGAATGCCCATATAAAATTAATCGTAGGTAAGGCAGATGCCAGACTGAGATTCATTGGAAAAATCCTAATAAAATGCAATCCGAAAACAAAGGAAATAGGTTACGATACACTTGTTCACCCACTGCCTGAATACTGCTCACCGGTGTGGGATCCATACCAGATAGGGTTGATAGTAGAGATAGAGAAGATCAAAACGGAGAGCAGCGCGCTTCGTTACAGGATCATTTAGTAATCTCGAAAGCGTTACGAAGATGATAGATAAACTCCAGTGGAAGACTCTGCAGGAGAGACGCTCAGTAGTTCGGTACGGGCTTTTGTTGAAGTTTCGAGAACATATCTTCACCGAGGAGTCAAGCAGTATATTGCTCCCTCCTACGTATATATCGTGAAGAGACCATGAGGATAAAATCAGAGAGATTAGAGCCCACACAGAGGAATACTGACAATCTTTCTTTCCACGAACAATGCGATACTGGAATAGAAGGGAGAATCGATATAGGTATGAATGTAGACGTAGATACGTGATAGGCACTGTCATCCGCGAATTGTGCTTCTCTAAATTTTCCCAATAGGGTTCATGTAGAACAACGACACCTTTCTCCTACCCCTACGTTCCTCAAATTGCTCAGGACAAGAATCTTTGTTATTTGTTTCTATAGATTCTAACAATCAACGGCCTGCCTCATTAAGTAAACCGCGTCTCATCAGGTCACCGACGTTAAGCAACGTCTGGAGTCGCCTGGGTGCGCCACATGCTACTGACTGTCTTCTCTTTGCCTTTGTGGCAAAAGAGCAGGAGGCGTAGTGACTTAAACACTTAAACACTTAAAGTTGTTACGCCATTATTGTGGATTAAATTCCAAATCTTTCCACAGCGTCTTATGAAGTGTGGATTTGTTAAACTGCTTGTGGTGTCACCGCCAGACACCACACTTGCTAGGTGGTAGCCTTTAAATCGGCCGCGGTCCGGTAGTATACGTCGGACCCGCGTGTCGCCACTGTCAGTGATTGCAGACCGAGCGCCGCCACACGGCAGGTCTAGAGAGACTTCCTAGCACTCGCCCTAGTTGTACAGCCGACTTTGCTAGCGATGGTTCACTGACAAATTACGCTCTCATTTGCCGAGACGACAGTTAGCATAGCCTTCATCTACGTCATTTGCTACGACCTAGCAAGGCGCCATTATCATTTGCTATTTATCTTGTGATGCATGTATCGTCAGACAGATGTTCACCAATTATGGATGAAAGTTAAGTATTCCAGCAGCTACGTACTTTTCTTGCTAGTTTAATTACTTTACCTGTTCCAGACCTCACGCCATCCTGCGTGAGCTTAAACGCGTGCCTTTCGGCTACCCGTCACTGTGGATTGGCTGTCTTGCCAGTCCACAACACTGTTGATGGTGATAAATCCATCGGATGGCGACTTCAAGTTCGGAAGACCCTTTCGTGCTGTTTCATTGGCGTAGGCTAAGCGGTGACCCCGCGTTCTACTCTACACATTCTCCCGTCATCGTTTGCGTCTGCATCTACATCTGTACTCAGCAAGCCACCTTGCTGTATATGGCGGAGGGTACTTGGTGTTTCACCGCCACTTCCCCATTTTCCTGTTCCAGTGGCGAATGGTTCGTGGAAAGAACGACTACCGGTAGACCTCCATGTAGGTTGAAATCTATCTAATTTTGCTTGATGTTCTTTTCGTGAGAAATGGCTAGGAGAAATCAATATATCTTCTACCCTTCGAGGAACGTACGCTCTCGGAAATGAAACAGCAAACCACTACACCACACCGTGGTGCTAACGCCTACCCTGCATCGTCTGCCTCTGTAGTTGGTTGATCATCTACGTGACGTTTTCGCACGTGCTTAATGAACCTGGAATGAAAAACGCTTTCCTTCTTTGGATGTTCTCTACTTCCCCTCTCAATCCTGTCTCGTGTGAATCCATATTGACGAGCAATATACAAGTATTTGTCGAGCGAGAGTTATTTAAGCTACTTCCTTTGTCGACAGACATTTCCTGAGTCTATAAAACAAACTACAGGAAAAAGTACTGAATATACGTTCATCAGATACACTTTCGTACAATGTTGAAAACACTAATAAAATATAAAAATAAACATGTCATCCGTTGTATTTGACCCTTGTCAAGACAGAAAAAAGATTTGATTTCCATTGTTAAAGAAGATCGTGGTAAATACTGAGTTGCATAACTGTCGTCGCAGGACCGACTGTAGGAACACATGATGAGAGGATACTCAGATTGATATATCCGGCTGAAAAACAGACAAGTCAATTAACTGTCGCCTCAACAGTCTGGTATATTGTATGATGTATGGTAATGTGACGGGGCAACACGATTATTTGCCAGAGAGGCTAAATTTATATTCTGGGGTAATCAAGGAGTTTATCGATAAATTGAATACCGTAAACTTGGGCAGCGGGTGCAAATATCAGTAAAATTTGGGATCTGGAACAGAACTGATATAAACTGGCTGGGACATCTTATACAAATACGCATCTACCTATTTTATGGCGTGTGTTAAATTGGATGCGACTTCCCCTTTGGGAGCGGACATCAAGTTTCCACTTGAAATTGCCCCGTTTAAAGATGCACTCTTTACAAGTCAATCAATCCCAAAGGAAATATCATTAGGTGATCTGACTATACTCTGGAATAACCTACCACTGACATGCATACGTAAGGCAACGGAAATTCTCTTGGCATCTAAAAAGATCAACTGTTTACCATGATCTAATGATGTAACGTTGTTACGGAATATAGCAACGAGACGACAAACTAGCTGCTCCCCAGGAACTATCTAAGCAAAATATATCTTCCACCTCAATCTTAAAATAATTTACTAAAGCCAAGAATGGATTGTTTCTGAACATTCGTTAAGAGCAAAGATAATGCGGAGTGAAAAATTAATTGAACTAACTGCACACATATTTAGCTTCGTTATTTGCGTACAAGCATATGTGCAAGAACTTAAAGTTGCTCACAACTATTATGTAAAAAACTAATCTTAATTTAAAGAAATATTTGAACAATAAGGAATTGAAATAAAGATATAAAATTTGCATGAACTTGGGAGTATTACTATGCGTCAAGCATGGGAAAGCTTACACAGACCATACCGATTAAAAAGACATGAACATCGTGTTTTCCTTAACACATCCACACAAAGTCCAGTTCTTCAACGTACATTTGAAAATCATATTTTTTCCGGAATCCAAACTGAACTTCATCGAGATCGGGTTCTACTAGTTTCTCCATTGTTCTGTAAGGGATTCGTGTTAGTATTATGCAATCGTGACTTATTAAACTGGCAGTTCGGTAATATTCACTCCTGTGAGCACCTGTTTTCTTTGAAATTGAAATGCCTGCATTCCTCTTGCAGTCTGAAGCTATTTCGCCTGTCTCATATATCGTGTACACCGGATGAAAGAGTTTTTGACGTGGCTGGCTCTCCTATGGCTGTAATACATCTGACGGATCTCGTCCACTCCGGGGCCATGCTTCGACTTAGATCTTTCAGGGCTCTGTCAGATTCTTCTCGAGTACCGAGCGAGGTGGCGCAGTGGTTAGCACACTGGACTCGCAATAGGGAGGACGACGGTTCAATCCCCTCTCCAGCCATCCTGATTTAGGTTTTCCGTGATTTCCCTAAATAGTTTCAGGCAAATGCCGGGATGGTTCCTTTGAAAGGGCACGGCCGATTTCCTTCCCAATCCTTCCCTAACCCGAGCTTGCGCTCCGTCTCTAATGACCTCGTTGTCGACGGGACGTTAAACACTAACCACCACCACCATCACCATCTTCTCGAGTATCACGTCGCCCATCTCTTCCTCACCCATGCCGTCTTCCATATCTGTAATGTTCCTTGCAAGTTCATCTCCCTTGTATGTATCCTCTATATGCTCCTTCCACCTTTCAGCTTTCTTTCTTTGCTCAGGACTGGTTTTCCATGAGAGCTCTTGATACTCATGCAGGTGGTTCTCGTTCTTCCTGTATGTGGTGTGTATTTTTCCCGTAGTGAAATATGCTTTTAAATCCTTACATTTGTCTTCTAACCATTCCTGCTTAGTCATTTTGCACTTCCTACCAGTCTCATTTTTTAAACGTTTGTATTCGCTTTCACCTTCTTCATTTTCTGTATTTTTATATTCCCAAACCAAGTCTTAAAGTCGATTAAATTATGTTTTGTGCAAAATTCTACGAATCGACTTCCTCTTTCATTCTTTTCCCCCAACCCATATTCATTTACCATTTTTCCTTCTCTTCCTTTTTCTACTCTCGAATTTCGGTTCCCTATCACAATTACATTTTCGTCCACTTTCGTTATCTGAATAATTATTTTATATCATGTCGGAGCTAGATTGTAAATAAACTGGTATTACTGTGGTAGTTGTGGGCTTCGTGCTTGTCTTGGCTATTCGTAGTAGCTTACCCGCATTCCTGTTTCCTTATTCCGTGTTAAACTCACGTATGCTTTACCCGTATTTGACTTCATATTTATGACCCTGTATTAATCTGACCAGAAGTCCTGTGTATCCTGGCAGCGAACTTCACTAATTCCTCCTATATCTTACTTCAACCTATCCATTTCCCTTTTTAATTTTTCTGACCCACCTGCACGATTAAGGAATCTAATATTCCAAGCTCCAATCGGTGGAATGACACTTTTGTTTCTCCTGATGAGGAAAACCTCCTGAGTAGGCCGCGCCCGGACTGTTTTTTAAAAAAAATGGTTCAAATGGCTCTGAGCACTATGGGACTATGGGACTATGGGAGTCTCCTAGAACTTAGAACTAGTTAAACCTAACTAACCTAAGGACATCACACACATCCATGCCGGAGGCAGGATTCGAACCTGCGACCGTAGCGGTCTCGCGGCTCCAGACTGTTTTACTCCTGAATATTTTACCCAAGGGGACACCATTATCTACTGACCCTACAGCCGTACAGAAGAGCTGTATATCCACGGAAAAAACTACGGCTGTAGTTCTCCGTTGCTTTCAACCTTTCACAGTACCAGAATTGCAAGCAAGTTTTGGTTTATGTTACAAAGCAAGGTCAGTCAGTCATCCAGTCTGTTGTCCCTGGATCTACTGAAGGGGTTTTGGGGGACTGATGACCTTAGCTGTTTAGTCCCCCCTTAAACATCCCAACAACCACCACCATAACTGAAGGAGTTTCTACCCCTCTTCATGAAACATACGTTTGTCTGGTCTCTCAACACATACCTCTCCGTGTGATTTCAGCTACGGCACAGCTGTCTGTACCACTGAGGCAGCCGGCTGGGGTGACCGAGCGGCTCTAGGCGCTACAGTCTGGAACCGAGCGACCGCTGCGGTCGCAGGTTCGAATGCTGCTTCGGGCATGGATGTGTGTGACGTCCTTCGGTTGGTTAGGTTTAAGTTGTTCTAAGTTCTAGGAGACTGATGACCTCAGAAGTTAAGTCACACAGTGCTCAGAGCCATTTTTGAACCACTGAGGCACGTGAACAACACCACCGAAGCAAGATCAATGGTTCATGCTGCTTTGCTGATATTAGTTTTATGTGAATTAGGCCGTGGTCCCAGGCATATTTCTCTGCCTAATGTTCCGTCTTCCAGTGCTGGAATCATTATCAGGGGATTTAACGATTCAGAAAGCTTTCGTGAGTCAAAACAGGCTCAACAAGCGTATTGAAAGATCTGCTGACATCAAGTGAAATATATTTTTAGGAGAATTGGGTAATGACTGTAGAAAACACTCTGCAGAAGTGGGTGCAAATAGCTGAAATTCGTGATGCAGGGAAATGTCTTGCCGAGACATTTATCTATCAGTGGATGTTTAGATGCGATTAGGTCTTCAGAACAGTAGTTAATTACTGGATGTTGTGACATATTATTCTGCAGCTGGCATTGTCGGCACTGGGCAAATCGTTGTTTTCGAGAATGTGATGTAAGTCATCCCACTAAGAAGAATGAATACTGCTCGCATCACAGGGACATCAGACTGCTGTTCCTGCCTGATTAATCAGGGAATGAATTGCTATTGCCTTCTTAAATACTGAGTTGCGATTAAATTACGTATAGCAGGACATTTTCAGGATAATTTGGATAGACGTAAAGAGGCTTGTGATCCGAAAGGCATTGTTCTTGTAGCTGTGTGTGGCAAAGGGCTGCAGGGAGAGGGGAGGGAGTACGTCAATGATGGCGGTTAGCCAACTCCTCCTCCGAAAATCACCGAGCTTAACGTTCCCAATGGGGAAACGTATCACCATAGTGTGTTAACATCCTAACTTCCTGTGGAGCGCGTTTCAAATGGTGTACGTGCATAGTGGTTTGGGGTTTCTTGTGATATTGGGCGCTAGTGCTCATCATTAACACTATAGACGGTCTGATGACTCTACTAAATATCCTGGTTATTCATTTAAGCAACCAACGCCTTGCGACTGGTAATGTTCTTACACGAGGTACTTGTTCTTCGTGCGATCGGTAATAGAAAGCGAATATAGGAGATGAAATGTTTCAGTCGGAATAGCGCTGAGATGCGGAAGGTATTGGAAATATTAATTTTTGAAGTAGCATTTAGCATTCAAGAGCAAAGATATCACCTGATATTCAGCAAGCGACTTGCTTTGCTTTTGCAGAACAATCCTTCACAGCTCACCGATGAAACAATTTCAGCTGGTAATCTCTTCACTAACTTCCGTTACTCTAACTCTAACCACATGAAACCTTGCAGATGTCTGCTGAAATGCACTTCAGCCAAGTACGTAACAGTTGTGGTTCGATAAGACTGTAGTCAAAGGCCGGCCGAAGTGGCCGAGCGGTTGTAGGCGCTACAGTCTGGAACCGCGCGACCGCTACGGCCGCACGTTCGAATCCTGCCTCGGGCATGGATGTGTGTGATGTCCTTAAGTTAGTTAGGTTTAAGTAGTTCTAAGTTCTAGGGGACTGATGACCTCAGCAGTTAAGTCCCATAGTGCTCAGAGCCATTTTTGTAGTCAAAGGATAACACAGTTTTACTTATCGTGAAATGACAAACATTTCATTTCTGTAAGTAACGAGTTACTTACCCGCCTTCGCAATAGGTTTCTGTTTTTTGAGTCGTAGATAGACTTGACTATTTTATCGGATATGGTTTATCGTGGGCACTTGCATCATGAGTGAGAAGACGGTGATTGTAACCATCTGGTAATTGACTGATATATAATGGGAACAGTATAGATACAGTTACACAGCAGAAATACACTGTATATTAACACAGTGTCTGTAGATGCATTTCCATCACGGACACTGAAGCACAATTCTCCTTAACATTTTCAACATAAGAGGTTACTTCCAGATATGGAACAAACTATTTTTGACAGAAAAATCCTAGGAGCAACACGGAATCTAACTCTAGTATTATATATCTGTCGGCTATCGGTGCTCCATCGAGCTACACATTAGCTCACATACAGAGCTACATGTTCCATTATGATTAACTTTCTCCATTAGCAACAATACCCTCTCATTATGGCTGAACGCTTCATGTCCTATCAATGAAGTGGCAAAGTAAATGCTGAACAATGAATAGACTCCGAGGATACCTTACCAGTTATGAAATCTAAAAGGTCTTGGACATTACTCAAGACACTAGAAAAGACTCGAGGTGTCAGTCGTGCAACTGTTACAACAGGAAGATCAACTTTATTTAAATCCTGCGAGAAACTATAATGACGTTAACAGTCTAGATGCAGCTGTAAAACCATAATGGGATCCAGAGGAGAGCAAAGAAAGCTGGAAGGACGCGAAAGAGACCTTCGCGTGTAGATGAGTGTGAGACGACATTGCAGGTTAAAACGAATACTTTTTATCATGGCCGTGATATAAATGTTTATCTTGCGAAAATAACACAGAGTTATTCATTCTCATATATTTCAATTTACGAACAGAGACAATCAGAAGCTTCAATTTTTCTAGACTTTCGAAAAGTTTCCTTCTCACTATAATATCATTAGCTTCTACAGAATGTACGATCCGAAGGAATATACTAGGTGATTGTGATAAAAGTTAAGCTTTCAGACCGCTGCAGAAGTGACACCATTGGTCAGAATGACATCAAATTGCAACGGAATATCATCGGAAGAAGGAAAATAAATAGTAGCTATGTAGCAATGTAGTAATAAACGGCACTGTAAGCACTATAATTTAATAGTGGTCGACTACAAATGACAAATGAATCATACTGCAATGCCTAAGATGTACGTCTGACGTTTAACAAACTGTACTACTCAGTGTGCATGGGTGTACAGATGCGAAATTGTTAGTTACGTAAGCCCATCCACCACGGCAAGGTCATATCACATCGGATGGGAAAATTTGTTTTTAATTGCCCTGAGGCCAAAAATCGCATGGAAAGAATCACTCAAATCGGTTTTTAATTCTCCTGAGGCCAAATATCGCATAAAAACCATCAATCAAAATCAAATCGGATTATTAATATCCGTGTGATTGGCGCAAAACATGTTTAGTAGGCTATCCACCGTTTTATGCAACAAGTTGAAATCGAGAAACAGCATGTTCCACAACTGATCGAAGTGTTTATGGGGTCACGTTCAGAATGTGCTGCGCAATGCGTGCCTTCAATGCAGCTAAGTTTGCAATCGGAACACTGAACACAACATCTTTCAGATAGCCCCACAGCCAGAAGTCACACGGATTTAAATCAGGTAATCGGACGGCCAGGCTTAGGCAAATGGCATCTTATAGTTCTAGCGTTTCCGAAATGGCGCTTCAGCAGCTGCTTACCTGGGTTTGAAATGTGCGGAGGTGCGCCATCTTGCATAAAGATGATCCCATCCGCACATCTACCCTGTTGGAGAGCTGTAATGATGTGCTTGCACAAAAGGCAAACTCATAGCGGTTACCAGTGACGGTACAGGTAATATGACCGGAAGCACCTCTCACTAACCACCTAAAGGATTATGATCATACCACACTGACCTTTTCAAGAGGAACTGGTACTGGTTGATTTGCGTGTGGACTTTCCGTTCCCCATATTCGACAATTCTTTGTATTGACATATCCTGTCAGATGGAAGTGGGCTTCGTCTGCTTACAAAATGTTCCACGTGCAATGATTGTCCACTTCCCTCCTCCTGTACTGGTGTGGCCACTACTTCCACTGACGTCGAATCAGTTCCTCTCATCCTTCTACCAGCTTGCACACCACAATAATCCGTATTTTCGAATTTTCGAATCATTTTCTTCAGACCCAGTCATCAGACCAACGCCTTTTTTCAAAGCCACGTGTGCGCAGTCATCATTCTTGTAACACACCTTCACAAGCAGAGCGCGATCCTGCTTTGAGACTGTCATGGCGAACGTCGCAGACGCGAAAGGAACAAAAGCCGTTTTTTTTTTCTTTCTTGCAGTTTGATCCCCACCCCATGAGGGGGGGGGGGGGTCTGTCAGCAGCGTAATAGGGCGCTCTACAGCCTACAGAAAAGTTGAAAAACATAATGAAAATATAAAAAAACAATAAAAACATGTGATACATCGGTGACATCATAATTAAACTGTAAAATAGTGGAAAGTTGTCAAATTTAAAATATAAAACACAACGTTGACGACGCGGATGATGACACACAGTAAGTAGACAGGCACAATTAAAAAAAAAAACACGGCTATAGTCTGATTTCTGTTTGCACGAGATAAAAAACGCAACTAGTGACAGTATGGTGGCTGTTCACAACACTGACAGGGGACGCAGAACACTGAACATTCACTTGAAACCGCACTATAGAGGCGACACAGTGGAAGATGGGGGTGGGGGAGGACCCAGACCGATGAGGGGGAAAAAGAGGGAGGCGAGCAAAAGGGAGGGAGTTGATGGAGAAAAAAGGGGGGACAGGGAGGAAACAGAAAGGATTGGGCAAGGCAGAGGAGGGGAAAGCAAAAGGACTTGGGAGAAAGAAGAGAGTCTGAGAGGGTGTAGGCAGGGAAGAAACAGGATGGAAGGAGGGGAGAGGGAGGAGGAGGTGAGGATCAGAGTTGATAGGAGTATGGTGGCTGTTCACAACACTGACAGGGGATGCACAACACTGAACATTCACTTGAAACCGAACTATAGAGGTGACATGGTGGAAGATGGGGGTGGGGGGAGGGAGAGAGGGCATCATCCAGGAAGGGGAGTTGATGGAAGCCACCTTTTGAAATGAGATGAAGGGTGCAGAGCTGGAGGGTATAGGGGACGCAACAGTGATGGCACGGTAGAGGGTGGGGGTTGAAGAGCAGAGGAGCAACCAGGGGATGAGGGGGATCAAGTCGATGGGAGGTGTAGAGTACGTGGATATGTTCCAGGAAAAGGAGCAGATGGGGGAAAGGAATCAGGTCATAGAGGATCTGCATGGGGGATGGAAGGCATATATGGAAGGTGAGTCAGAGTGCATGGCACTCGAGTATCTTCTGGAGAGACATATTTAATTTGTGGAGGGGGGGATAAACATGTGGGAGAGGCATAACAGAGAATGGGACAGATTATGTATTTGTAGGTGTGGAAGATGGTTGAGGGGCTCAACCGCCATGTCTGGCCAGAGAGGAGTTTAAGGAGACAGAGGTGGTTGTGGGCTTTGGACTGAATAGAGAGGAGATGAGGGATCCAGGTGAGGTGACGATCAGTAGTGAATCATAGGTAGGTGAGGGTGGGGGAGAAGTGGACAGGATGAATGCAAATGGTAATGGAAAAATTCAGGAGCCGGAAGGAACGATTGGTACGACATATGAGGATTGCATGGGTCTTGGAGGAATTGGTTTTATGGAGCCACTGGGTTCACCATGCCGCAAAAAGGTCAAGATGATTCTGGAGAAGGCGTTGAGACCTTTTCAGGGTAGGAGCGAGAGCAATGAAGGTGGTGTCATCGGGATACTGCAAGAGGTGGACTGAGGGGGTTGGGGGGGGGGGGTGTTTCGGGCATATCTACCATGTACAGGAGGTAGAGGAGAGGGGAGAAGACAGAGCAGTGGGGCACTGCCGGGGAGGGGTAGAAGGTGCAGATATCGGCGTTATGGATGGTAACATAGGAGGGGCGGCGGAAGAGGAAGGAGGCAATCAGACGAACATAGTTAATAGGAAGTGAATATGTCTGGAGTTGAGACCAGGATACCATACACGGTCGTAGGCCTTTTCGAGGTCTAGGGAGACAGAAATGGTGGGGAGACGGGAGTTAATCAGGGGAGAGGAGATGAATGAGGCGTAGGAATTGGTCATCGGCAGAGAAGAAAGGTCAAAAGCCACATTGGATGTTGGGGAGAAGGTGCTGTCACTGGAGGTGGTGATGGATGCGCTGGGAAAGGATGGATTCCAAGAGCTTGGTGAACACCGTGGTAAGACATATAGGGCGATAGGAAGAGGCATCAGATGGACGTTTGTTGGGTTAGGAGAACATAAGGATACGGGAGGTTTTCCACAGATCAGAGTAGTGAAAAGCCTTGTACCCGGCGTGTTTATACCAACTTCAATGGGTGTTTTCATTTACGTATTCTGACACATACAGCGCCATATATTGATCAATTTTCACACTACTTTATTTCTTCTGCCATACGTTTTCCCTCTTCTCCGATAATATTCCTTTGCAATTTGACGTCATTCTGACCAGTGGTGTTATTTCTACAGCGTTTTGAAAGTTTAACTTTGATTATAATCATCGTTTACATCCCGTTTTGTGGCATGGTCGAAAATTTCTTAACAGGCCGAGAACGCTATCGTGCACCGACGACGTCTACAGATTCTGTGATAGTATTATGTGCTCCCTTGGACGTGGAACAGAGTCATTATTGTAACGAGTTCTACATCAGAGACTTAGCAAGTGATATAGTATGTCTTTTTTTAAAAAAATTATGTGGCTGTATATGAAGAATGTCTGTACGATGAAACAGTGGAAACAAGTTAGAACTCGATTAAACATTAGGTTATAGAATGACTGGCAACTAGCTGTTAGTGCAGAGAAATGAAAATATTGTTCACTTCTCGAAACGTACTCGTAAAAGCACAGAACTCTCGCGCAACAACAATGGTGTGCCCCAAGTGACCATATCATATAAACGTTTGATGTAACATCTTGTAGATATAGAAGCTCAAACATCCGCACAGGCTCAATAATAAATGCAAGTCACATGGTGTTCCTCTTTTCGTTGGTGGCATAATGGGAAACCGCAGTTTGTCTGCTAAGGAAGATGCGCTCAGTACATTTGTACGGCCTATACTCGAAAACTGCTCAAATGTGCGGGACTCACATAAAGTCGGACTAACAAATGTCATCGAGCTTATACAACGGAAACGGTGCGAATATTTACCGGCACGTATGACTGGTGAGAGAATTAGGAAAAATAATGAAAATTCAAAAGCGCCCTCTTTCAGCGTAGAAATTACCAATATTTTGCAACTTCCTACAAGTCGATCTTGTAAAGGTCCTGAAAACAACTTTTGACAAATAATTCGCACAGAGGTATACTAACACTCAATCTTCGGACGACCAATTGATGAATGCAAAGGTATTTATTGGCGTGTACAAATAGGGAATGGATCCCATGACAGAGGACTGCAGTACTCCAGCTGATTTTGTTAATAGTTTTCTGTTAATTTCCAGAATTATAGCCTAAAGCTGCCTATTTCGTAAATAAGAGTATCTGAAGTAAAAATGCATCACTACTTTGTAAAATATTACATATGATTCATTTACGCCACACCTTGTGAAATATTCAATGTTAGTGTCATGGAGCACAACACTAGTGTGGTGCTTCGTCGTCGTTCTTTTTTTTCTTAAAAAAAATGAAGGCGATCGGTTCCCATCGATGACTACCAGCCTTGATTAAGAATGAAATGAGGCTTTTCCAGTTGATATCACAACTACCACAAAAACAACTCAAAATAACTCTCATCTATGGCCTCACCCAAGTTTTGAAGAGGTTTACCTTGTGAAGAACTGGCAATTCCCTCACAAACATTAACGCTCATGGACATAAATGCCCCTTTTACAAACTCTTCAGTTTTATGTAAAACTTGAAAGACCTTACCTCGTCAGCGACATGCTGACTGCGATAAAGAATGAATTCCCAAAGGAATAAAGTATTTGAAAAATGCTCGGTTGTACTTCCGGATGTTAGACTCCACTGTGCAGGTCATCTTGGCGATCATTGCTGTCACCATCATCAGGGCAGCTGAAGAATATTTGCTCTGGGCAGCACGAAACCGAAATGGGCAAAGACCACATTTGAAGAACAAAACTAATGAGCTACATAATCCAAAGTCGGGAGGTGATGACCTAATATAAATACTTGGTATAACAATGTGTGTAGATAATAAGTGGAACGACCGCATAGGCTCAATTTGTAACGCCGAAAATGCATATCCTCTTACTTCCATCTATTTTGCTATAAATGTTTTTCTTATTTTGTTACCTGAAGATATGACATTTCTGTGTCTTTATATATTGTAATTGTTTTAAAATTTGTATTTATGTCTATGTATAATTGGTTTGCCGGCCGAAGTGGCCGTGCGGTTAAAGGCGCTGCAGTCTGGAACCGCAAGACCGCTACGGTCGCAGGTTCGAATCCTGCCTCGGGCATGGATGTTTGTGATGTCTTTATGTTAGTTAGGTTTAACTAGTTCTAAGTTCTAGGGGACTAATGACCTCAGCAGTTGAGTCCCATAGTGCTCAGAGCCATTTGAACCATTTTTTTTATAATTGGTTTGTTTTGTAAATATTATTTGTAGTTTGTACGCTGGTTCTTGTCTAGGGAAAACTATGCAATCGAACGATTACATCGATAGGTCGTGTGGAGAACCAAAGTGTTTAGGATCTTAGGTAGTGTTAACTCTGCCCCAAGATTAACCTTATTTTATTTCATTTCGTAGTGCTTCAGAAATAAAATTCACTGTTAATTTCAGTCTCTAAATTATCTTTCAGTTTTACGGTTTTATTAATTCTTTTGCTAAATTAAGTCAGAATGTAGCGAAATTTATTACTTCTGACAATCATTCAGTTTTCACACAACACGTGTCAACCTTCAGTTACCACGCCTTTAGTGCTAGTTGTATGTGCATTAACCTTTCTTATTCAGTTATTATAGTTGTCCATAGGACTGGCGACCGTAATTTTCCCCAAATCTCAAATATCTAATTAACGCCAGTTAATTGTCAACGTAACGAACGCACATTTACTATCTTTATTAACTTTACCCTTTTTCAAAATTAATTTCCAGCAATTTCAATTGCATTTTTCCTTTCATTTAGATGTAGCCGTTCCTCCCTCTTTACCGACGGATTAACTTCGGTGACAATACTTTTACCAAATCTCCATGAGATACACGCGGTTTAATTTTTCATTGTCATTAAAGTCAATAAGTGAGGGGGAGGTTACAAATTATACAAGGGACGATCAAAACGTATCCGTTTGCGCTCGTTGCTGCAGCGTATACGCAGCATAGCACAACGCCGATACGGCTATATAAGCACTGACATACTGGCAAGGGATCAGACTGGAATTCGTATCTTTCCGCCGTGCTTGAGGTCAATGTGGAAACGAACTTGGTGTCATTCTTACCCTGTGCGTCCAAAAGGCCCAATGTTCTCTTATTCTTTTCTTGGGTGCCAAAAGACATACACTGATAGACATCCACCGGAGAATGAATAGTGTTTATAGGGCAGCATGTCTCTCCAAAACTACCGTTGTGTATCGGTCCGCTAAGTTCCGTGCAGGTTGCGATTCCACCCCACATTACAAATATAGAAACGCAGAACATACGCCAAATCAAGTAGGAGACACTCGAGAATCCGCCCTATGTAGGCCAATGAAGTGTCGACGATTCCGGTCGGAAGAGGATGTACCTCAGGTTCTTACCAACTTCTTCACGAAACAGGACCTGGTGTTTTAGCAAACAGGTATCTTCCACTGGGTGCGTCAGTGAGATGGTTACCACAATGCTCACGGTGATTTTGCGTGATTAGCGTACCGATTCTCGAATGCACGCCTTTCGAATAGAAACGTTTCGATCACCCTTATATTACTCTAAAGTAAGTGGTGCGCTTAGATAAGCTTGAGATATATTTCTCTGCAATTTTGGGTAAGCACTGCTATTTTTCGCAAGTGGCACTAATAGCGGACACTTCAGAATACCACTCACTCAAAATCAGTAGCTCCTCCGAACTACATTAAAGGAAAACGTACGTCAAAGGCTGTAAAATAATTTAGAGCTCTAGCCACGTATCGATTTTTCGGAACAGCCTGAGAGGACATTAGTGAAATCCAGACGTGTGAAAAATGATGCGAACGGTTGGCGCAGCTGTGAATGGTGGCGTGATGGTCAGATTCCAGGCCGCAGCCGTAAAGCAGGCAGATTAACGGGAAAACGTATATCAGTTGCCGTAGAGGTGGCATCAAAACCAGGGGAGCGTGAGCAACAGATTAGAGCCTCGGGCAGACTTGGGCCCCTTTGAAGGAGGTAAAGGAATTAATTTGTACTCCACACAGCCGATCAAACAACATACATTTCTTTGATTTTGGATTTATTACCGTTATATCCCTCAAATTTGTCCTTACCTGTATGAAATATGAAAATGTTTAAAACTACGTATGGTGTACTGGGAGCATCTGAAACGAGAGTTACTAAAAATTGCATGTCCAAAGCTACTGCCACACGAAAGTAATTCCAAACAACACATCGAAGACAAACGACAACGTATATCAAGAACAATCCACTCAATTTATCCTCTTCTGGCCAGTAAAGAAATGTACGATAGAACTAAACTCAACATCTATAAAGCAACAGCCCAACCAATGATGCTCTACGGCTGCTCCAACAGAAAACCATTACAGAATCTACAAAACAGATGCTTCAAACTCATACTTAACGCCCCATGGTGGACCAGTGCAAATCAAATCCATGCAGAACTTAGCATGTCGCAGTAGACAGCCAGATCAACACCACCGCAAGAACATTCTTTGACAAAATAGAGCGGCTCAGACCTACTCGACAACAACTCCGAGAATTGGCAACAGTTGAACCAGCCCAGTGACATAAAATACGTGTCCCATTATCCATCTTACAGTACGACTAAAGAACAACGAAACAACTCAAAAATCTGAAATATCAGAACATACAACGTACAAGCAGCAACAGCATACAATACATGTACATACTGAGATTGTGGGCCTCAAGAACCGAAAAACCGTGCCGAAAGGCTCCCAAACGCAAAACAAGGTGCCCCAGTTTTCGAACATATGGTGTCTCCGCACACTTGAGGGACCAACCTCCTCCGGAGGTATAGCCCTAGCCATCGCACAACACACCAAAAGAGAAAAAAATAGTAATTCTGTAGTGGAACATCACACTCTACTAACTGTTCAAAATGGTTCAAATGGCTCTGGGCACTATGGGACTCAACTACTGAGGTCATCAGTTCCCTAGAACTTAGAACTACTTAAACCTAACTAACCTAAGGACATCACACACATCCATGCCCGAGGCAGGATTCGAACCTGTGACCATAGCGGTCGCGCGGTTCCAGACTGTAGCGCCTAGAACCGCTCGTCCACTCCAGCCGGCGCTACTAACTGCACAGGAAATGTAAGACAATGCTGCCATTATTCTTCCTCTAGCAGATGGGAACAGCTGTGGCTAAGTAATGATTTCAGTAGGACTGACGAGTACTCGGATGGCAAATACAAGACTTTGATCCAAAACTTGGCGTCTATGTGTGTGCACTTGGTTCGGCGCACACATATCAGCATACAATTCGGAAATATCGGGAAAAACCTACCAATTTTTAGAAAGAGAGTCATTATGTTTAAACCTCATTGAAATCCTTTGATGCGCACGTAAAATACCTGGTACCTAGGCGATGTATATTTCCCTTCAATTTGCCTCAAGAACAACAGAAACAGCCATCTTTTAACAACATTTTTACAATGTAATTTCTTGACAGCTCTGCAAAACCAATAACTCGCCGAATCATTAAGGGAACCAATGTATAACAAATAGCTTCAGACCTCCTACAGTTTTAACATTTGAAATTAATTCTAGATTACTAAACCGTCATAAAATTTAAAACTGCTGTTGGTACGAATTCATGATTACCCCCAGTCTGATGTTTCCAGTAGAGAGTGTAAAACCGGATATTTTGTACCTATTTTGTGTGTAACGTGTCACAACTTACAACTATAACTAAGTGGTGCATGAACTATTAATTATGACTTTCTTTGAGTAAAGTATGGAGTACTAAAATTTACAATGGTTTCGTAACAATGTAATATATTCCGCCCTTGAGTGTTCTAGGGTTAAGTGACCCTCCCGGTTAGCCGAGAGCGCTAATGCGCTGCTTCGTGGACTCGGGTAGGCACCCCGGCCTCGAATCTAATCCCCCCGAGCGGTTTACTGACGTCGGCCGGTGTGCTGGCGAGCCTGGATGTGGTTTTTAGGAGGTTTTCCTCATGGTGCTCGGTGAATATCGGGATGGTCCCCACGTTCCTCCACAGTTACACGACTCGCAGACATCTGAACACGTTCGCACAATTCCATGCATTACACTAGACGCAGACAGCTGGAGTACACTAATTCCGTCCCGGGAGATATTGGGGTGGCGGCAGGAGGGGCATCCGGCCACCCCTTAACTTTAACCTTGCCAAATCCGATCGTTACCATGCCGACCCTGCGAAACCGCGGGACAACGCACCAGCAAAAGAAGAAAGAGGCGTGTTGTAGGGTTACGCCTGTAATAGAGAAAAAGTTTATATAAAGTGTGAAATTGTGTTTGAAGTTTGTGGGAAGTCGCTAAGTGTTCTTATTCTCCAACACTTGATGAATAAAATCTGATTAATTTACGCGTCACGAGCCGCGAGACATATACAGCGTGAATCACCTAAATTTCCACGGCAAGGTACTACAGAAATGGAAAGTACTTTTGATGTGTGGTCTTCACAGTGAGGGGCTCGTATTGTTAGCCAATCAACATATTGTAATAATAGAAAGTGTATTTTTATGCAAAAATATACTTTTTTTAAATGTAACAACGCATATTGACATTAAAATATTAATAGTAGGATAAGTCAGAATGTCATTGGTGTTTGTTGCAGGACTGTAATGCATGTCGTTTACGAGATGTTGTATTTTGAAAAGTTTCTACAGCAACACTTATTTGTGCTATTCAACCAGCGTGATCTGCTAGGTACCGTGTTGCAATGTTTTCTTGCAGTGTTCTTGTGTGTTCCTTGAGTACACTGCGACTTGTTAGTCAGTGTGTGACAGTCCAAGCTGCAGGCCGCGAGTGGACGATCGAATTTACCAGCCCAGAAAAATCCATCCTCCTGGTGTATGGAGAGTGTAGGAAGAATACAGTTCGTTTTCGAAAGTTGTGTGAGGCAAGATATACCTATAGACGTCCAGTATCTCGACAATTATTTATCAACCTGTCAATTAGTTACGTGGAAGTCGTAGTGTAACACCTAGGTAACACAACGGTAGGAAGTGACGACAGAAGAGGGAGAAATCACTGTTCCTGCTGGTGTTGCCGTTGAACCGCACGTTAGCTACCGCGCACGGAGTCACGCAGGTTTCCTAGGCATATTCCGTCGACATAAGTTCCACCACTATCTCATCTCTCTTCATGAAGAGCTGCATGGAAACGATTATATGAATCGTGCCAAAATCCGTACATAGGGACTACAGCAGGATACTCCAGATGTATCATGTATGTTTTTTTAATGATGAAGCCGTATCAATCAGGGCCACGTATATAGCCGAAATACGCACTATTGCTTTTTTGACAATCCCCATTCACTTCGTCAGGTGGAACGTCAGCGTCCATGGAGAGTACTCATGTGGTGTGGGATAATGAACCATCAGCTCATGGGCCGGTGTTGCTCGGAGGGGATACTGAATTCGCATACGTATTGCAGCCTCCTAACGGACAATCTTCCCCGAATGCTAGAAGACGTTTCTCGCAGACCGAAAGGAACCTGTGGTACCAACGTAATGGCTATCCAGCCCATTGTGCACAAAGTACAAGATTATGTCTTCATTATTGTTTCCAAATCGTTGGATTAGACACAGAGGACCTGTAGCTTGGCCGACCCGTTCCTCGGATTTGACGCCTGTAGACTCTTTTGTGTGGGGAAGTTGAAAGACGCTATCTGAACGAATATAGCATCTACACCCGATGATATGGAACGACGCATTACTGCAGCCTGCTCGGACACCTCTGCTGAAATGCAAGGACGTATGCAGCAGTCGTTCCACACCAGACTGGAAGCTTGTATTGCGGCTGACGGTTATCATTTTGAACACAACAGAATCAAAATAACTAGTGTATGGACTCAGGTTGTTCTTCAGTGTGTGCTACCACATGTATTGTACAAGTTTCAGTGAAGGAATTTCCCAAAATACGATATCTCGTAACCGAAGCTCATTAGAATCCTGCATCAAACACCACTGACATTCTGATTTACCCTGTGATTAGACTGTTACTGTCAACAAACCGTTGACTGGCTAACAATACTGGTCCCTGCGTACTAGTCCAGTCTGTGAAAAGTGAAAATCAAAAGCACTTTCCATGTCGGAAATACTGGTGTTGCAAGTCTGAGCTGATTCACCCTGTACAGTGTTTCAAAATGTAATACTTCTCAAATTCTTTGAAGTAAGATAATACTTCTTGATGAGGACATTATGACAGTATTTTAAATGTTTGAATTGAGTCAATAACTGGATGCAACAAGGGACTTTCTTTGTCCCTGGAATGCATTAGATTGGCAACCTGCATCTGGGACTGGAGGCCATGCTTGGATTACCCATTTCTTACACTTTCACTGAATCTGCAGCTCCAAGAATTGCTATTATCGAGAAAAGAAAGGCCTTGTAGTTTTATCTGAATGTTCGAAGTCACTGTTTAGCTTGTTAGCACGCTTTATGAAAAGCTCAGTATCTTATGAGCCCATTGCGAATATTAGCTCACCGACCCCGATAACGCACTGAAGGAACTGTAAGTCGAAAAAACAAAGTGCAACCTTATATAATAACTGACGTAGTTAGGTTCAAATCACGTTAGAGTGCCGGCTGCTGTGCCCGAGCGGTTCTAGGCGCTCCAGTCCGGAACCGCGCTGCTGCTACGGTCGCAGGTTCGAATCCTGCCACGGGCATCGATGTATGTGATGTCCTTAGGTTAGTTATGTTTAAGTAGTTCTAAGTCTAGGGGACTGATGACCTCCCATAGTGTTTAGAGCCATTTGAACTCTTTGAAGCACGATAGAGTGCCACAAGCGTAATGTGAGACTGGAGCAATTATAAAAGCACGCAGTTTGAAAAGTTTAATACGAGACCCTGCTGAAAAGTAGTGCCTCCGAATTTTTTATATGAAAACTGTTAAGACTTTTAAAATGAAACGAACGTTACTAACATTCTATGTGTTTACTCTTCATGTCAACATATTTGCAGTGCTCAGCCGCTAGCGGACAGCGTGTAAGATGGTGGCGTGCAAGGTACATGAGAAATATAGTCCTAAAATTGAGTTTCGAATCTCAAGAAGTCGTCCAGACATGGATCACCCTCTCCTTTAGTATCACAGTGCCGATCCACACAGGAAAGCTCAGACGTTTTCAACAATCCGACGCCTTGGGTTCACTGTCATTATTCGCCCTCATTCGACTTTGCCCCCATCAGATTTTCATCTGTTTCCAAAAGGTAGTGAACACCTTCGTGCACCTCACTTTGACAGTGATGAAATGGTGCAAGCAGAGGTGAAGCTACGGCTCCATCAACGAAGTCAAACATTCTGTAGTGACGGTACCAACAAACTGGTTTTAAAAAATGGTTCAAATAGCTCTAAGCACTATGCGACTTAACATCTGAGGTCATCAGTCCCCTAGACTTAGAACTACATAAACCTAACTAACCTTAGGACATCACACACATCCATGCCCGAGGATGGATTCGAACCTGCGACCGTAGCAGCCGCGTGGTTCCGGACTGAAGCGCCTAGAACCGCTCGGCCACAGTGGCCAGCAAACTGGTCTCTTATTGAGAGCAATGTGTTCGTATCCAGGGTGACTGTGTAGAAAAAAAAACATACGTAGACGTGAAGAATGAAGATACAGAATGTTAATAACTTTTGTTTTCTTTGAACAGCTTTAAGAGGTTTCACATAAGAAAGTTCCAAGGGATTACTTTTCAGTACGCCCTCGTAGAACAGGGGTACGGTACAGTAACCATAGACGTAATGCATTTTCAACTCCTGTTTTGTTCTGAACAAGGTAAATAAATACGGACAGCCATGATTTTACAAACCTTTCCTTGAGGTCACTTCTCACACGTACGTGAAAAGGCTTTGTGAGAGTTCGAAATAAGTTTGACCGTTGGCTGTAGACGATCACAGTCTTAGAGACTACAGTGACTCAGCACTCCGTCTTGCGATCGAGAGACTTTAAGGAACAACTTACTGATGAATTTTTGTCGGAATTTTGAAATAAATATTTTGGCATTACGCATAAATTTGAACCTATTTGATGAATTTATTAATGGTAATAAGAGTCTTAAAACATTGGCATTGCAGTGTTCTGAAACTTAGTCTTCAATAATGTTCATAAGAATTACCTATAGTACTATGTTTTTTCAAGTGACTGTGAACAACATCGAAATACTCGGAGAAATGCATGATACACACTGTGTGGTCTTAGAATATGTTCATTCCCTACCGCTTTCGATCGTGGACCGTCTTCGAAGTGGAAATATGAAGTTAAGGCTGTAGTGAATGTACCTTCCTCCTCGGCACATACTTCAGCAGCTAACCTAATAACACTATTCTCCGTTAAAGCAACAGAAGAAGTGACATTATTCGTAAATGCTGTTTTACTCACAACCAAATTGAGTGATTTGTCAGATGAAACCAATATTCAGATAGCCAGTCTACGTCTGACGGCTGATGTTAAAATGTGAGCACTTAGCAAACCTCGCACTTTCGAACAACTAACTGAGGGTTTATGGCGGACATACCGTAAACACAACAGTAATAGTTTTTCGTAGGGATGTTGAGTGGATTAGTGTATAAACCCAGTGAAACTTTTGAAGCCTTTTGCGATAGAATTCAATACGCAGACATATGACCTGCCACAAAATTTAGAAGCGGATCGCGTCTTGTGCAGGGAAGTGCTTGATTGGGCTCTAGACGTCTTTCTACGGGGAATCTCCGGGGAATTTCTACGTAGAATCAGTGAAGAAAACCCGCATGATGTAGCTTCAGTTCTTCGCGTTGCAAAGAACTTGCAGCGAACCGACACTGCTATGAATGTATGCCATGATAGACGAATCTTTGCTTTCGAAAAGGAATATTATCACTGTGGAACGAAATGACGTTTGAAGGAACAATGTCGACAGCCACAATGTTATGTTGTAGATCGCTTTGACCACAAGGTAAAATAATGAAAAGCAAGAAACAGGTTAAACAGAACAAGCAGAAGTAGGTGTTAAACACAAACGGGGATGTTTCTTCTATCAGGAAATATTCCCAGTAAACCCTAATATTACATACAGGTGTGCAGAGATGATTTTATGCATGGTGGGCTTACTACAGGGCAGAGAGCATCAGTTGTTAGTGGACACCGTTTTACATGTCAGTCGTCAGTCTGCGCCTCGTGGACAGGAGGTGACTAAAAACTCGAAAGTACAGTTTACGTTGAGTAGGAAATAATGACGCAGAGTCATTGTGGACAACACAGCCGTGCGCTAGGGATACCCCGCGATTCCCGGACTTGACTTCCTAGGTACGCGTCATGCCGAAACCAATCTTCGGCGGCGTACAGTTCATGTGACGGCAATTACTTTCCAATGGGTGCAACAGCTACTAGAGGAACCATTTCGTATATTACCTGTACAAAACATAACCTTGCTTTACTAAACCTTGGATTTCAATCTGTTCCCGTCTTTAACTGAATTGATAATCTCAGAAAAGGGAAGACTTTTAGTTGATCAAATGCCTCAACATTTACAGCAAAATCTTGCGACACGCAAGGAGAACATAATAACGGCTAGTGTGTCCGCAACAAATGGTATTGTGATTCTAGTACTCATTTCTGCTTAAAATGCAAAAATCGCTTTCAGTGGAAGCAAGAGCGAAAAGAATTGAGAATAAAAACTGGGAAGTCTATCAGTATTAGGAATGTTAAGTCAGATAATTAGGTTAACACAAACTAAGATTAAGAGCCTTACGCTTTATCTCGAGAACAAACGAAGAGGGTGAACTCGGAGTAATATTAAATTATAAATTCCAAAAATGTACAAACTAATGTAGCAACAGATAGGGAAAATTCAAAACGAATTTCTTAAACAAGAGGGGAATATTACCCTATTGAGAAGAAATCCGGTAGAAACCAAAAAATTTTCTCACGTTCACGCTTTCATAGTCACGGGTGACATCGGGCAGACACAAGAATCAGCACTGTGAGTCGGTATCAGAGTTGAGCGCACGTTACTATGTCAACACAAATCGCCAGGCCCAAGTTACATCTTCAACAGAACGTCCACTGAGAGAGGGAGGCAGATACATATATTCGTTAGCTCTTGTTATATATACCTCAGACACAATAACATCTATCAGAGACCCTAGTGGAATTTATAGCTTGTAACAAACTGTTAAAGCAAACACAACAGAAAAAGGACTGCTGACCGCCAGTAAAGAACCATGCCACATGTGATCCTAAGGAACAAGGCCTCACGACGTTACCTCATCCATGTGTCCAAAATACCGTAATGCTCCAGCTCTGATGGCAGTTACTAATTAGTAACGATGGCGTTCGTACCGCAGCACTCAATTCAATGATTAATACGGTGTAGTGAAATCCATGTATTACATGTTCCAGCACTTCGTGTTAACCCATTGCTTGCCGTTCCAGTGATGACAGTACGCTAGTAAACACGACCTGCCACTCTAGAGACTTGGTATCCGTCGGCCACCACATCGCTGATGTGGTCACTGAGGAGCTTCCATCACCGGTACGCCTCGCGGTGCCTGTCACACTATCGTTATCATCACTTTTGGGTGAGAGGTTTGTCTGGTGCCTCTGCTCTTGATCGCCGCTACAGGCACTTCTGGGTGCCGAGGGTCTACTTGTCTAGTTGGGCCAGCATCATCCGACTACACGACTAACAACAGCGCGGTACCTTCCAATGAAACATCGTGGATCATCCTCATATTCTGGAGTGGAATAGAGGATGCTGGATCCAGTGTGCGCTCGTACTCTCGCGCCACAGCCTTGTCTACTACATGGCAGGCCGCCAGACTTCGATGAATTGATCGAGAAGCGATCTTGCCATCCAGAAGGGCCGAGACGACAACAAGAGTTAGCCTCATTCCACTGTGTCCGACTCTAAATGTCAGCCAAGCTTGATGCGCATGGACAGAACTGTAAATCTGTAATAATGAATGGTAACTTGCTAATCATGTTGTATTAGCGCCGAAAGACGCCCTTCTGGTTCCAGAACACTTTCCTGACGACATAGAAGTGTCTCTTCTGGGCACTCCTGCAATTTACCGCCAGAAGTAACTCTTCGGCGTCATGGAGTGATTGACGCCCCAAGAGAGGACTTAGCGTCTATACACCTCAGCTACGATCGCAACGCAGTGAGTCCAAAGAGATTTTTCGGCTGGGCTTTCTATGGCTAGGATTGGACGTAGAGGTTGGTATTCATCTTGGAATGTGATTTCTTTCTAACCCGAGGAGTCTGTGCATCTGTCACAATTTAGAGAGAATTGTAATAAAACTCATTTTGTACGCGTGGGGTGTAAGCGCTGTAAATTATCCGGACATTGTTTACCATGTAGTAGAATCATACCAGTAATTTTCACAACTTGTAAGCGTTATTGTCATGTAGCAGACCATTGCACCAAATGTCGCATGGAAATGATTATCAGACGTAAAGATTAGTTAAGATTATATGAATAAGTTTTGAGTGCGATTACATCTGTTGAGCTTTGCTGTTTCTTTAGAAAGAGGAAGCGTTTCGTTCGTATTAGTAATGTAAAAACCTCAATAAATTACACAAAGGTGCCAGAAACAGCCGAGTGGCCAAGCGGTTCTAGGCTCTCCAGTCTGCAACCGCGGGACCGCTGCGGTCGCAGGTTCGAATCCTGCCTCGCGCATGGATGTGTGTGATGTCTTTCGGTTGGTTAGGTTTCAGTAGTTCTAATTTCTAGGGGACTGATGACCTCAGATGTTGAGTCCCATAGTGCTCAGAGCCATTTGAACCAGAAACACGATCAGGTAACACGATTGATGCTGCAGCCGTTCTTATGGAGGAGTTAATAAAACTGTTAAGTGGATAATCAAGAGTTTAGTAAGCAGCTAGAAGCTTCACAGGCTATACAAGAGTCAGAGTCGGATTTATGTGGGATTAAGAAAGTAGTGAATGTAGACTTCTCCTCCATAGATCCTGCAACTCGTGCGAGCAGTGTTTTCTTCGTTGAATTTTTCACTTGATACCAGTGAGTGGAATAGATCTTGCTGAGCAAATACATTTTTATATCTAAAGTACAATCATGTTCAGAAAAAACAAAGCACCTTGAACGACTAGAGATAAGGCGTTCATATTCACAGGAAAAGTACATTAGTATGTTTGCTGAAATGATCAGCATTTGTACCATGTTGGCCCGCGGTTTCAAGGTTAACATTGATATCGCGGCGCACCACATCTACCGGTAAAATCTGCCTACTGCTCTCGTTGTCGCCATAAATAGTAGGTAATGGATCAGCGCGACGTGAACAGACGTGCAGGACACCTTGCTGATGTACAGGGAAATTGCTGCACATGTGGGACGAAATGCTTCTGCAGTGCAACGGGTACGTTCAGAGTAGCTCATGGAAGGCCGTAGAACACGACGAGATGGGTCAGGTCGCACCACCCAGACCACCCCCTGTGAAGATCGACACCTCATCCGAATGGCATTGCAGAACTGATCTGCATCCTCCTCCGCTCTGGCTCAACAGTGAAACAGTGTAGCACACTATGCAGCGTAGCACACATTGTAGTACATTATCAGGGGCCACAGTCCGTCGTGTTTTATTGCGGCATGGGTTACGTGCGCGCCATCCATTCCTCGCCTGTCACTGACGAATGTGCAGGAACGTGCTACACGAAAATCGCGCATGCAAACCCACCAATTGGAACAGGAATGGCTTCAGTGTTTTAGGACGAATCCAGGTTCTGTTTGAAAGCGATGACCTCATTTAGGTTCGCCGCAGACAGGGGGAGCGGTATCACAGGGTCCGCTTTAGCCCAAGACGTACAGCGCAAATTCAAGACCTTATGGTGTGGGCTGCTACTGCGTAAAGCCACAAACTACAGTTGGTGCGTGTTCAGGGCACTGTGAACCGTGTGACCTACGTGAATGATATCCTGGACCTGTAGCTATGACCTTTCTGTACAACACCCCATACGCCAATTTTCAACAAGACAATGCACGACCACATCTTGCTGCACGAACGCATGCCTTCTTGGTATTACAGGATGTCAGCCGTTTGCCTCAGACCGTTAGGTCACCAGACTTGTCGTCAATGAAAATGTCTGGGATATGGTTAAACGACAGGTGCAGCGCTGTGACCCTGTGCCAATCACCATAGTTGAACTTTGGAACCAGCCGAATGCACCATTGCTGGCTGTACCACAGACTTACAAGTGCCTAGGCCATTACGTTTGGAATAAGATATTAGGGCCCATGGTGGACTGTTTACCTACTAGGAAACAGAGCAGGACACATGCTGAACAAATGTGACTGAAATGCTAATCATTTCATCAGAACATGTTGTTGTTGTGGTCTTCAGTCCTGAGACTGGTTTGATGCAGCTCTCCATGCTACTCTATCCTGTGCAAGCTTTTTCATCTCCCAGTATCTACTGCAACCTACATCCTTCTGAATCTGCTTAGTGTATTCATCTCTTGGTCTCCCTCTACGATTTTTACCCTCCACGCTGCCCTCCAATACTAAATTGGTGATCCATTGATGCCTCAGAACATGTCCTACCAACCGATCCCTTCTTCTGATCAAGTTGTGCCACAAACCTCTCCCCAATCCTATTCAATACTTCCTCATTAGTTATGTGATCTACCCATCTAATCTTCAGCATTCTTCTGTAGCACCACATTTCGAAAGCTTCTATTCTCTTCTTGTCCAATCTGTTTATCGTCCATGTTTCACTTCCATACATAGCTACACTCCATACGAATACTTTCAGAAATGACTTCCTGACACTTAAATCAATACTGGATGTTAAAAAATTTCTCTTCTTCAGAAACGCTTTCCTTGCCATTCACAGCCTACATTTTATATCCTCTCTACTTCGACCATCATAAGTTATTTTGCTCCCCAAATAGCAAAACTCCTTTACTACTCATTTCCTAATCTAATTCCCTCATCATCACCCGACTTAATTAGACTACACTCCATTATCCTTGTTTTGCTTTTGTTGATGTTCATCTTATATCCTCCATTCAAGACACTGTCCATTCCATTCAACTGCTCTTCCAAGTCCTTTGCTGTCTCTGACAGAATTACAATGTCATCGGCGAACCTCAAAGTTTTTATTTCTTCTCCATGAATTTAAATACCTACTCCGAATATTTCTTTCGTTTCCTTTACTGCTTGCCCAATATACAGATTGAACAACATCGGGGAGAGGCTACAACCCTGTCTTACTTCCTTCCCAACCACTGCTTCCCTTTCATGTCCCTCGACTCTTATAACTGCCATCTGGTTTCTGTACAAATTGTAAATAGCTTTTCACTCCCTGTATTTTACCCCTGCCACCTTTAGAATTTGAAAGAGAGTATTCCAGTCAACATACTAACGTATATATTCTATGAATATGGACGTCATGTCTCTAGTCGTTGAAGGTGTTATGTTTTTTTATGAACGTGAGTGTATTTTTGTTGTTTTTGTTTGTTTTGTATTTTGTTTTCCCTCCCCCCTCCCCCCAAATATAGTCTGTTGTTGACATCGGAAAGCAAGCTTAAGAAGTCCCAACAGTACACGCATATCCACTCTAAAGAAGACTAAGAGTTTTAGTGAAATTACAAATACTCTTAGAAAGATATACAGAAGAAGCAGTCCTCGGCTACCAAATCGTTTACAAAGAGAGATAAAGCAGATTTCCTTTAAAGTTGAATCAAATGAGCCCTCGGTCACACCTATTTTTGGTCTTACTGACCAGGTTTCAACACTTCTAAGAGAGCCTTCGTCAGAATTAAAACAATTAAAATTTACAGGAGAAGAAATTTTTTATATAAAAAAGTGTAAGTACTGACTAACAATAAAAGTCAGAGGCAGTACTTACATGCCACATACAAAATAATTAACATGCCAGAAGGACTTTAGTCACAAAATATACCTGTGGCCGTACAGGTACGAGCAGCCCATAGTGGCTCGCTTTCACGCCTTCCTTTTTACATATTTTGTGACTAAAGCCCTTCTGGCCTGTTAATTATTTTATATGTGAGATTTAAGTACTGACTCTGTCTTTTATTGTTAGTCAGTACTTACACTTTTTATATAAAAATGTCTTTTCCTATAAATTAGTAACTATGTTTTAGGCCATTTTAATTGCTTTAATTCTGATGAAGGTACTCTTAGAAGTGTTGATACCAGCCGAATAAGACTAAAAATAATTGTGACCGAGGGCTCATTTGTTTCAATTTTTAATTTAGAAACGGTCACTGAACCAAGCAGCCATGTTTAAAACTTTTTCATTTCCTTTAGTTCAGCAGGAAGTGTGTCATTATTCTGATACTGATATTCACTCACGAAGCAGTACACAATTTGACATATACGTTTTTTCGATGTATAAAACATTGAGAGAGAGAGAGAGAAAGTTATGAATACAGACGAGGACTGTCCCGCTGTGTGTGTGTGTGTGTGTGTGTGTGTGTGTGTGTGTGTGTGTGTGTGTGTGTGCGCGCGCGTGGTGAAGCTTAAATAATTTCGCTGTGGAAATACAGTAGTATAATCGGGTGCTTTAGAAAATGGTACAAAAATAATTGAAATACTTATGATTGGACGCGCTGTACATATTGACTGGCTGCTTCTGTTTAAGGTGAAATATGCTGCACTGAGACTGAATGTTCATTGTAATGGACACTAAAAGATTTGCTTAGAATAACAATTACTGGCAGTGACATTTTTATTCCGTTTTAATTTCCGGCAAAACTATTGCCTTGTGAGTAGTTCTTTCACTTTAATTGATGGTATTTTTTCAATATTCCGACTAGCGCCATCTTCAATTGTTAAGCTCCATGATAAGTTGTATCACTTTTTATACATGCTAAGAAATTTAAAAAAGATTACCACCAGGACCATCTTGCGCTTTCGAAAGCCCTGCCACTTACATTTGATATTTTTGAATTTTCCACCATCCAGATGATAGAGTTTTAAATTTCCATGATTACATCATGTATTCAGAATCACTGCTGATGTCATACCTCACCTGGTCGACATTTGGATGACATTCATGACCATGTGAAGAGCACGCGATCACCTTCAAGGTCAAATAGAAGTCAAAGGCAGTCAGGATCCCTATAGCTATTCTACCAACAACTGTGTATTTAATGTGAGAATAAGCTGGCTGTAAGGTGTAAGCTAAAGAACAGTAAACATATATAACAACAACATAACTTACTCCGTTAATGAATTCCCTCTTCATCTGCTCCACGGTGTGGAGAAATATTGCTATAAGATTTACAGGAAAAATATTAGTCAGTAATTGGACATTATTTTGTGAAAGTCAATTTTTAAAGTTCTATTTGAATATGATATATAAAATAGAGGTGAATCTTGTGATACTATGTCGATGATGTTTTCTGTAGACCAGAACTATTAAATTTTTTGAGGGGGGAGGGGTGGGGAAGGGAGGGAGGCTGGAGCGGTCACAAATGCACTTTCCACAGTCCCCGTGAGAGCCGGATATGGAAGAGTGACGGTAAATCTGGCCAGGTAAGAAATAAATAAAAGACAATGCTGAAACAAGTGTGCGATAAATGGAGCTGGAGTTGATATAAATGACGCTTCTTCACGAACATTTATTTTCTCGATACTACATACAGAAAATGGTTCAATGGCTCTGAGCACTATGGGACTTAACTTCGGAGGTCATCAGTCCCATAGAACTTAAAACTACTTAAAAATAACTAACCTAAGGACATCACACACATCCATGCCCGAGGCAGGATTCGAGCCTGCGGCCGAAGCGGTCGCGCGGTTCCAGACTGTAGCGCCTAGAACCGCTCGGCCACTTCGGCCAGCTTCTATATACAGTGTGGGTCATATCCCCGGTCACAAGATAATCGTGTACTTCTACAGTTAGGCCTTAGTCAGTTAGGTGGTCTGTACAGTGCGTTAAAACTTTATTCCATGTGTTTTTAACCACTTGTGGCAAGTACGCTTAGGAAAGGTGCACTCTGTGCTTGCATTCGAAATTTAATAGAATACTGAGCAAAAGAGCTCATAAAAACGGTTGAGAATTCTATCTGAATTATATATATGGGAAGACTAAACGGTTTTGACGTAATGAAGGCCCTTGTTCTCTTTGAGGTTAACGATGGTATTTCAGAGAAGAGTTTCCGTATTTCAAGGAGTAGAATTTCTGCTGCAGTGATAAAGGGTTGTTAAGAGAGGCGTCTTGAGCTACCGATTGCGTGAATATATATCGGCAATGTTCCCAAGCAATGTTCGAGATTCTTTCTGGGTTCTTGAGAATTTTATAAGTCTGCACTGCATTTGGTATACATTTTCGGAGGCTTTACGCATATGGTAAGAGAACTCGGTCAATTCTCACAGGCGTGATAAGGACGTCATCATTCAAAAGTCATTTCCTTATTGCCAGTTCCCTCGTTTGCTTGAATTTACTTCTGCGTTCTGAAGTAGAACTGAGAATAAGTAGGAGGACTATATTAGTTTTCACTAAGAAACTAAGATGAGCCCTCTTCATGTTCAACAAGACTGTAATCACACTTTCAGTTGATAT
The DNA here is from genome assembly GCF_021461385.2 of Schistocerca piceifrons. Classification (NCBI taxonomy): domain Eukaryota; kingdom Metazoa; phylum Arthropoda; class Insecta; order Orthoptera; family Acrididae; genus Schistocerca; species Schistocerca piceifrons. Next base: position 52,630,161 of record NC_060139.1, read on the forward strand.
ACAGTCTTATTGCACTAAATGTGAGACGGCATGTACGACAATCCATAGACATTTCCTACTAATGCCTAGAGCTAAGTGAGTTTCTGAAGCTTCCAAAACACATGCACATCTGAACTAAGTAAATCTTCTAATCCCTTCAAAGGGATCTCAAGATAATTGCCGATCAATATTTGGCTTACTTCAGTAAAAAATTGACCAGTAGGTGACCCTTCCGTTTTATATGTTCTGGAATACTCTAACGAAGACATAATTTACATTCTAAAGACAAGGATCTGTTAAAACATCTCTTCAGTCGATTAGAATCTTGTGAAAAATTATCCTTAAGAAACAAAATGTTCGGTCTAATTACTGATTATTTATGGCATTTGATCGACTCCTACGTCAAGTGTTTTACTATTTTCGCCTGATGATTCCTCCTTCGGATTCACGGCGTTGACCATATTCATTTCTGCGTCGGGAAACAGGTTACATCAAAGAATGGAAGGGGGGCAGATTAAGGAAGCAGGTAATATAAAGCCACACGAGAGATACTGCAATCGACGACTGGTTACTGATAAAGCTTTGAAAAAAAAAAAAAAAAAACTGAAATATCTAAACGAATATTTCGCTGCAGTACTGACAGGGAAACCCGATTCGACATACAAACTGACAAGGATATGATATTCCCAATTCATCATGGATCTCAAATATTTTGAAGAAATAAATGACTTTGTGTGAATGATAACGCCTGGATCGCGGAAAGACACTCAACACTCCACTAGAGTTTGGAGAATTATCGCAGTTTGAAAGGTCCTTATAATGCTGTCCACACTGCAGGTCTATCTCTGACAATCTCGAACAAAATCTAATTTTCGTGACACATTGACTTCATCTCAGCGTTGAATAATGCATTCCAATTCGGAAATTCTTATCACCAGTTACAGTCCAAGCGTTTTAAAAAATTTCTTAAGTATGGTTATAGCTCTATCTGTGTTTCTAAAGCAGACCTTTTCCTTAAAAGCTCTTCCGAGAATGGTTTCATTTCGTGAAGCCTGCATGGTAAATACAAGACGTCTTTTTCAGAAAAGTTTTCAACCTCAAGTTCCCGTATTTGATGATGATGTGTCAGAAACTGATGCTCTAACGTAAGTCCGAACATCCCATTTAGTGAGAGTTTCATATACAACTAAAACGTGCTCTTTTCCAGTCGCAGGTCGGAATGCAGGCCCTCCAAAGAGCCGCTCATTATCACAACTTTAAATAATCACAGTAATTCCGTCTACCGTGCTGTTAACTGTTAATCATGGTAGTAACTTACTATCCTATTGGACGGTAAAAACCTGTACTTTCTTATCCTCAGACTATTTAGTGATTTCAGTAGCCTGTTTTTCTCGTTTTCCTTGTTAATGTCGAAGTATTTGATACCTTGTGTTAACTTCTGGGTAGTAGCTATGGGATGCGAACTACATTTATCAAAAACTCTGAGAATCATTACTGCTCGATGTCCACTTTTTTACTTGTGACGATGCGATTTTTCTTACAGTGTTAACACTCATGGTTCCTGGAGCTTTCACAGAACGCAGAAAAATCTATTTCAAAACTGCTTGAACTTGATATCGTTAGTTAGGAAAGTTAATCTAAGAAAAATGAACTGGACAAATGCGAGGATGCGAGGAGACCTCGCGCTCTGAGGGTCCCATACAAATTTACTTATGAGAAAAGATAATAATAATTTGGTGTGGCTCAATGACGTGGTCCAAGTCCTTCTATCTGAAGCGACTTCGGTGACCTCGCGTCCCCAACCCTATCAACCCTATTCCATTTATCCAACAGGACAGACGGGACCTACACTTTACTGGGGAATTCGAACAAAGTGTTGTTTCGGCTGACTCATCGCTGACAGGTGACTGTCAGGCTAAAATGAAGATTGCAAAATCAGTCGTCCGACCAAGATTCAAACCGCGACCACTCGGTTTCCAAGCACGCACTTTACTGGTAAATCACTAGGCCAGACCAGTATGTATAAGGGACGATCAAAAACGTCGCCGGCCGAAGTGGCCGTGTGGTTAAAGGCGCTGCAGTCTGGAACCGCTGGACCGCTACGGTCGCAGGTTCGAATCCTACCTCGGGCGTAGATGTTTGTGATGTCCTTAGGTTAGTTAGGTTTAACTAGTTCTCAGTTCTAGGGGACTAATGACCTCAGCAGTTGAGTCCCATAGTGCTCAGAGCCATTTGAACCAAATACGTCCAGCAGTGGTACGCCAATAAGACAAAACCGTCGAGAGCAGCGAGGTATCCCACCGACGCACAATTGTGCAGATACTCGATCGGCAAAACACCGTATCCTACTGCGTGAATAAGTCCGCCAGTGCCTGCTGCACATCACCGTACGACAGGAATCGTCGACCGGAACCAAAGGCTCTGTCCTTGCGGCCCTTCTTTCCAGCCTTTACATCACTGATATGCCTGCAACCAGATCGCGCAAATTTGGTTATGCTGACGACTGGGCTCTGGCAACAGCCCACAGAAATATAGAAACTACCGAAGATATCCTTACGAGTGACCTAGGGATTCTCATCGAGTACTTTAGAAAATGGAGGCTACAACCTAGTGCTACAAAGACGGAAGTATCTGCATTTCAGTTGAACAACAAAATGGGCAACAGAGAACTACATGTATATCTAGACGGGAAAATACTAAATCACAACAAACACCCAAAGTACCTTGGGGTTACCCTGGATAGAACACTAACATTCAAAGAACACCTGACTAAAACTGCAGCGAAACTTAAAACACGCAACAACATATTGCAGAAGCGCTGTGGAACCATTTGGGGCTCCACAACATCTACCTTAAGAACATCCGCACTTGGCTTGGTGTATCCAGTGGCAGAATACTGTGCCCCAGTGTGGCTCAACAGCAAACACACACACATGGTAGATAGCCAACTTAATGCAACAATGCGTATTATATCAGGCACAATCAGGCCAACTCCTACAGTGTGGCTGCCCGTTCTCAGTAACATGGCCCCTCCTAACCTGCACCGATAACACGCTCTGGTTAGATAATTTCAAAAAATTATGACCAACCCTCAATTATAAATCCATGAAGATACTCACGACAGCCAAGGAAACCGACTCCGGTCTAGGTATCCTCCACTAATGACCGCACAGGCGCTGCACCAAACCAACTTTAAAAGAAATGACCGATGGGAAGAGGAATGGGAGAGCAGAACAGCAGTAAACTGCCACAGTATGCCATGCATCTTTGGTAACCCAAAAGGATTTGATTGCCCTCTTAATCGCATCAGAACCAACTGTGGAAGATGCTCCGACTCCTTTCACAGATGGGGTAAACCTCTTTGGCCGCTTGCGACTGCGGCGCTGAGAGACAGACGGTCAAACACATCGTGCGGGAATGCCCAATGAGGGCATATGAGGGTGACCCTCAGGATTTCCTAATGGCCACTCAAGAGGCAATCGACTATATATTATCTAAGCTGGACGTTTGTTTGTGATTGCCCTCCTGTGAATGTAAATTTACAATTGGTGGTGACCTTATATACAAACTGTTATTTATTGTTCTGTTTATACATATGTGATTTTTTTTAAATGGTGTTGTTTCTGTAATTTTTACTGTGATGTTATGAGCCATACGCTAAATAAATAAATAACCAAAGGTGTGGTATTCGCATAGGGAGGGATCAAGACTATATGACGGATGCTCGAATATCTTCTATTTGAGTTGACATAAGTTCTGCATTACGACATTTGTGAAATGGGGTCGAATGTGATCGTACAGAACTTGGTGCACCTTTTCACAACTGTGGTTTTCGACAGAGATACTGCCATGTGTACATTCTTCATTCTCTGGTGTTTGTTCTTCGCCAGCCAAGAAAGAATAACAGCATGTTGGTTCTGTTCGGACGCGTTTTGTAATAACGTCACCATACTTCACGTTTCCAAATTCACCGCCCGCACGTCAGAAAGTCACGAATGACACATTAATCCTTTACCTACATGTCGCTGCTTATACACACGCATCGAGGTCACGCTACGTTGCATACACTCTGCAGCAGCGCTCTCAGAAGGACAGTTTTTTAACATCGCTTACAGATACATCATCTGTATGTTTCGATTAGTGAGTTTGCAAGTGTCATAGTACTGGACATAAACCATCTATCTTTTCATTACATTGACGTAGAAACTTGACGTTTTCACTCTGCCAAAAGACCGTCAAGCTTGGTTTTTCTTTGGTTGTCAGTCTTCCGACTGGTTTGATGTGACCCGCCACGAATTATTCTCCTGTGCAAGCCTCGTCATCTCAGAATAGCACTTGCAATCTGCGTCCTCAATTATTTGCTGGATGTCTTCCAATCTCTGTCTTCCCCTATAGTTGATGCCCTCTAAACTTCCCTGTAGTACTATGGAAGTTGTTCCCTCATGTCTTAACAGATGACCTATCATCCTGTCCCTTCTCCTTATCAGTGTTTTCCCTATATTCCTTTCCTCTCCCATTCTGCGCAGAGTCTCCTCATTCCTTACCTTAGCAGTCCACGCAATTTTCAATATTTGTCTGTAGTAACACATCTCAATTGCTTCGATTGTCTTCTGTTCCGGTTTTCCCACAGTCCATGTTTCACTACATACAGTGTTGTAGTCCAGAAATTTCTTCCTCAAATTAAGCCCTATATTTGATTCTAGTAAATTTCTCTTGGCCAAGAATGCTCTTTTTGCCATTGCTAGTCTGCTTTTGATATACTCCTTGCGTCATTGGTTATTTTACTGCCTAGGTAGCACAATTCCTTAACTTCATCTACTTCGTGCCCGGCAATTCTGATGTTTCCTCGCTGTTCTCATTTCTACTACTTCTCATTACCTTCGTCTTTCTTCGATTTACTCTCAATCCATACTCTGTACTCATTAGACTGTTCATTCCCTTCAGCAGATCATGTAATGCTTCTTCACTATCACTCAGGATAGCAATGTCATGAGCGAATCCTGTCATTGATATCCTTTCCCCTTGAATTTTAATTCCACTGCTGAACCTTTCATTTATTTCCATCATTGCTTCAAATGGTTCAAATGGCTCTGAGCACTATGGGACTCAACTGCTGAGGTCATTAGTCCCCTAGAACTTAGAACTAGTTAAACCTAACTAACCTAAGGACATCACAAACATCCATGCCCGAGGCAGGATTCGAACCTGCGACCGTAGCGGTCTTGCGGTTCCAGACTGCAGCGCCTTTAACCGCACGGCCACTTCGGCCGGCCCATCATTGCTTCCTCGACGTACAGATTGAACAGTAGGGGCGAAGGCTACATCCTTGTCTTACACCCTTTTTAATACGAGCACTTCGATCTTTGTGGTCCACTCTTATTATTCCCTCTTGGCTGATGTACGTATATTTGACCCGTCTCTCCCTATAGCTTACCCCCACTTTTTTCAGAATTTCGAACACCTTGCACCATTTTGTATTGTCCAAGACTTTTTCCACGTCAACAAATCCTATGAACGTGTCTTGGTTTTTCTTTAGATTTGCTTCAATTATTAACCGCAATGTCAGAATTGCCTTTCTCGTGCTTTTACCTTTCCTAAAGCAAAATTGATCGTCATCTAGCGCATCCTCAATTTTCTTCTCCATTCGTCTGTATATTATTCTTGTAAGCAACTTGGGTGCATGAGGTGTTAAGCTGATATACGATAATTGTCGCACTTGTCAGCTCTTGCCGTCTTTGGTATTGCGTGGATGAGACTTTTCCGAAAGTCAGATGGTATGTCCCCAGACTCATACATTCCATACACTAACGTGAACAGTTGTTTTGTTGCTACTTCCTTCAATTATTTTAGAAATTCTGATTGAACGTTATCTATCCTTCTGCCTTATTTGATCTTAACTGATCCCAAGCTCTTTTATATTCTGATTCTAATACTGGATCCCCTATCTCTTCTAAATCAACTCGTGGTTCTTCTTCTATCATATCAGACAAATCTTACCCCCCATAGCTGCTTTCAGTGTGTTCTTTCCACCTATCCGCGTTTTCCTTTGCATTTAACAGTGGAATTCCCGTTGCACTCTTAATGTTATCACCCTTGCTTTTAATTTACCGAAGGTTGTTTTGACTTGCCTATATGCTCTGTCCTTCCGAAAATTGTTTCTTATTCGATGTCTTCAAAGTTTTCCTTCACCCATTTCGTCTTAACTTCATTGCACTTCATATTTATTTCATTTCTTAGCAACTTGTATTTCTGTGTTACTGAGTTCCTCGGAACATTTTTGTAAGTCCTCCTTTCATCCATCAATTGAAGTATTTCTTCTGTTACCCATGCTTTCTTCACAGTTACCTTCTTTGTGCCTATGTTTTCTTTCCCAACTTCTGTGATAGCCGTTTTTGGAGATGTCTATTCCTCCTGAACTGTACTGCCTGCTGAGCTATTCCTTATTGCTGTATCCATAGCCTTAAAGAACTTCAACCGTATCTCCTCATTCCTTAGTACTTCCGTATCCCACTTCTTTGCGTATTGATTCTTCCTGCCTAATGTTTTTAACTTCAGCCTACTCTTCATCACTACTATATTGTGATCTGACTATATATCTGCTCCTGGGTACGCCTTACAATCCAGTATATGATTTCAGAATCTCTGTCTGACGTTGATGTAATGTAACTGAAATCTTCCCGTATCACCGGTCCTTTTCCAAGTATACCTGCTCCTCTTGTGATTCCTGAACAGAGTATTCGCTAGTACTAATTGAATCTTGTTACAGGGCTCAATTAGTCTCTCTCCTCTCTCATTCCTTGTCTCAAGCCCATATTCTTCTCTATCCTTTTTCTGTACTCCTTCCCCTACAACTGCATTCCAGTCTCCCATAACTACACTCCTGGAAATTGAAATAAGAACACCGTGAATTCATTGTCCCAGGAAGGGGAAACTTTATTGACACATTCCTGGGGTCAGATACATCACATGATCACACTGACAGAACCACAGGCACATAGACACAGGCAACAGAGCATGCACAATGTCGGCACTAGTACAGTGTATATCCACCTTTCGCAGCAATGCAGGCTGCTGTTCTCCCATGGAGACGATCGTAGAGATGCTGGATGTAGTCCTGTGGAACGGCTTGCCATGCCATTTCCACCTGGCGCCTCAGTTGGACCAGCGTTCGTGCTGGACGTGCAGACCGCGTGAGACGACGCTTCATCCAGACCGAAACATGCTCAATGGGGGACAGATCCGGAGATCTTGCTGGCCAGGGTAGTTGACTTACACCATCTAGAGCACGTTGGGTGGCACGGGATACATGCGGACGTGCATTGTCCTGTTTGAACAGCAAGTTCCCTTGCCGGTCTAGGAATGGTAGAACGATGGGTTCGATGACGGTTTGGATGTACCGTGCACTATTCAGTGTCCCCTCGACGATCACCAGTGGTGTACGGCCAGTGTAGGAGATCGCTCCCCACACCATGATGCCGGGTGTTGGCCCTGTGTGCCTCGGTCGTATGCAGTCCTGATTGTGGCGCTCACCTGCACGGCGCCAAACACGCATACGACCATCATTGGCACCAAGGCAGAAGCGACTCTCATCGCTGAAGACGACACGTCTCCATTCGTCCCTCCATTCACGCCTGTCGCGACACCACTGGAGGCGGGCTGCACGATGTTGGGGCGTGAGCGGAAGACGGCCAAACGGTGTGCGGGACCGTAGCCCAGCTTCATGGAGACGGTTGCGAATGGTCCTCGCCGATACCCCAGGAGCAACAGTGTCCCTAATTTGCTGGGAAGTGGCGGTGCGGTCCCCTACGGCACTGCGTAGGATCCTACGGTCTTGGCGTGCATCCGTGCGTCGCTGCGGTCAGGTCCCAGGTCGACGGGCACGTGCACCTTCCGCCGACCACTGGCGACAACATCGATGTACTGTGGAGACCTCACGCCCCACGTGTTGAGCAATTCGGCAGTACGTCCACCCGGCCTCCCGCATGCCCACTATACGCCCTCGCTCAAAGTCCGTCAACTGCACATACGGTTCACGTCCACGCTGTCGCGGCATGCTACCAGTGTTAAAGACTGCGATGGAGCTCCGTATGCCACGGCAAACTGGCTGACACTGACGGCGGCGGTGCACAAATGCTGCGCAGCTAGCGCCATTCGACGGCCAACACCGCGGTTCCTGGTGTGTCCGCTGTGCCGTGCGTGTGATCATTGCTTGTACAGCTCTCTCGCAGTGTCCGGAGTAAGTATGGTGGATCTGACACACCGGTGTCAATGTGTTCTTTTTTCCATTTCCAGGAGTGTATTAGATTTTCATATGCCTTTACATACTGTTTTACCCTTTCAATATCTCATACACTTTTTCTATCTCATCATCTTCAGCTTGAGCTTGCGACAACGGCATGTATACCTGAACTATGTTTGTTGGTTAGCTGCCGATTCTGATAAGAACAACCCTGTCACTGAACTGCTCACAGTAACACAGGCTCTGCCCTACCTCCCAATTCACAACAAATCCTACTCCCGTTGTACCATTTTCTGCTGCTGTTAATATTACCCTACACTTGACCAGAAATCCCGGTGTTGTTTCCACTTCACTTCAATGGCCCTACTATATCTAGATTGAGCTTTTGCATTTCCCTTTTCAGATTTTCTAGTTTCCCTACCACGTGCAAGCTTCTGACATTCCACGCCTCGACTCGTAGAACGTTATCGTTGCGTTGATTTTTCAGTTTTTTTCTCATGGTAACCTCCCCCTTGGCAGTCCCCTACTAGAGATCCGAATGGGGGACTACTCCGGAAACTTTTGCCATTTGCCTGTGATCAGCATTGAATGTGTTACAGATATTCACTTATACTATTCTCATCTTTACTTTATTTCTTTTAATTATCCGTCTTCTGACTGATTTTATATGGCTAGGCACGAATTCCTCTCAGGTCCCCACCTCCTCATCACAGGGTGGGAGTTCTACCCTACGTCCTGAGATACTAGCTGAATTATTGCAATGTATGTGTTGTAACGTGTACAGCTCCTTCTAGCTCTAGCATTATACTTGTTATTCCCTGATACATACATGTCTTGGTCTGATTTGATTTCGCTTGATTTACGCACAGAAAATCATTGTCTTTCTTCCTCCACTGGGAACTTTAATGCGAGCGCTTAACGGTCTCGACAGTACAGTTCTTCGTTCTACTGATCCTTCCTTTCAGCATCCCATCTCTTTTCTGAGAACGACACTCTGACAAGATCTTGTATCCCCTTGGAGTAGTCCCGCATCGATCGCCTCGCAATACGACCACAAGTGAGTAGCTTAACTTCGGCTTGAGTTCGAAGCAAGTAGTAATAGCTTTTGCTCAACGCCGAAAGCTACTGTCCAGACGCTTTTTGTCCTGCCGGAAAGATTGCCCACGTTTTATGCACAGCCTCTGACAGTCGCCGCGATGACGTGCAGATGTGTACCTTTTCTTCGGATTCCGGTGTCGCTACATTTCATCCAACTGACGAAGTGGTTTCTTTTGTAAAACAGAGACATAGAGAGTTGTTACCAATGAAAAACAGGTATTTCACTTTGTTTCATAAATATGTAATAGTCTACCGATGGCGGAAAGAAGAAAAAGAAAATATTCGTTTCCTGACTAGTATTCGTATTAGCGTAATCGGAAGAATGCACTGCACTTGTTGAGACAAAGTTACGTAATGAGTTCCGAAAATCCTAGAAGGAAAACATTCTCCATGAAATAACGATTCCAGTCCGAAGCTCTGCTGTTATCTCGGATACAACTTAAAGCGCCAGCGCAGGTAGCATATATGCGTTATTAAAACTTTCAAATGTGTGAAATCTTATGGGATTTAACTGCCAAGGTCGTCAGTTCCTAAGCTTACACACTACTTAACCTAAATTATCCTGAGGACAAACACACACATCTATTCCCGAGGGAGGACTCGAACCTCCGCCGGGATCAGCCGCACAGCCTATGACTATAGCGCCTCAGACGGCTCGGCTAATTCCGCGCGGCCATGCGTTATTAGATGTCAGCTATATTTCCTAGACTTCCCGAGTGCGTGCACATATTCTAGTGTCTGTGAGTATAACAGATTTGTATTCTGTATGAACTGTTAACTACGAAATATTGTACATATTTGCTGACGCATTTGCTACGTTGTACATTCGTCAATGGTTAGTAGTGCGAGCCTTAAAATGTCTTGCACATTCTTTCTCGAGAACTGGCAGACGATGTGGCCGCCTGTAATGCTGAGACTTTGATGAATAGGAAAGCGATTCAAGTGTAGCGTAAATCTCGAATTTAATGAGTAAAAATGGTTGGTCAGACACCACACTTTGATGTTCACTATTGCGGCTTTTATTTGATTTTTTTAATAATTTTTGGAGCTAAATCCAGTTCTCGATGTCCTTGTGGTGCGAATGAGCTGCGTGAAACATCGACTAAGTGGGATAAGAAGGACTGGTGCCCGAACGCTCTCAAAATCAGAAAATCCATAAAAATCGAAACATCAATTTCGCAAAGTAACACTTCTCCATGATAAAATCATTCATTGCAATTGTAAGAAGTTTTTTTACCTCTGCCTGATTAAATTAATGGGTTTCCGTATCAGGAATGGCAAAGGCTGTGTGACATGACGGGTCAGTGCATCGAAGCCGGACTTCTCCAACAGTCTTTGGTTTCCGAGAGAAGACAACAGTCATAGAATGGACAATGCACCTTCTCAGTTCATTTACTGGAGGAAATTGAAATACTCGGACGTTACTATCATGAAATATCTCCAATTAAAAATTTTATTGATCAGACGAACGTCAAAGAGTTTCGTTCAGATTTTGAGTGTGGCCTCGTGAAGACTGGGTGTTGTGTGATGTCCTTAGGTTAGTTAGGTTTAAGTAGTTCTAAGTTCTAGGGGACTGATGACCATAGATGTTAAGTCCCATAGTGCTCAGAGCTATTTGAACCATTTTTTTTTTTTTTTTTTTTTTTTTTTTTTTTTTTTGCGTGTGTGTGAATTAACCATGCCAGAAAATACCACTCTGTGTGTACGGAAAGTGACATTTCATTAGAAAAAAAGTTTTACTACCGACGCAGCAGAAGCAAAACTACGTACTATAATTTGAAACTTTGCATCAGCAATGGAGGTAACGACAAAAACGTACCCGAAGGTCGTCAAAGATGTAAGACAGCTTTTTTTCCCCGAAACTTGATGCCATTCTGGACACAGCAAATGCTGCTGCTTTAAATATCATTACTACTGAAGACGATAAAATGTTTTCGATTAACCGACGGTTAATACATGTGACCGACCAACAGCTGCTTGAGATAGAGAAGAGTTTCTGGGCGAGCGCAGACAGATAGGAAGAGGCGAGGGCTGAGCAAAGAAAATTTAACAAATTAAAAAACGATATATCTACGAGTTTTTGATAAATCAAGAGAAATTCTTGTGATTTGTTGACCTAGAAAAACGTTCGACAATATAGAATGGCACAAGTTGTCTGAAATTCTGGGACAAGTAATAGTAAAGAAATGCGAGAGACGAATATTATGCAGTATGAACAAGGACCAAGAGCGAATTGCTTGTATTAAAAAGGTATAAGACAGGAAAGTAGTCTTTGACTCCTACTGTTCAATTTGTACATCAAAGAAGCAATGGCGGAAAGAAAAGTTTCAAGAGTGGGATTAAAATTGAGGGTGAATGGATATCAGTTATGATTCGCTGATGACATAGCTGTTCTCAACTAAAGCTAGGAAGATTTACAAGTCCTGGTGACTGCAATGAACACAGTAATGAGTACAGAATATGGACTGAGAGTAACCCCAAAAGGCCGAAATTTTAAAATATTAAATATCTCTGCAGGCAGCGATTTTATTGTACTCTTCGGGTAGAAAACTTTTGTACATTTATTCCGCTCATACGTATACTGCTCTCTCTCGTTCTAAATTTGCCTCAGATCAAGAGACGTCGATGCGACATCAGTTCACTAGTTGCATTTGTGAAGCACCTTCTAATGACGATAGCCACCATAATTTGTGATTTTATTATTGTGGGGGCGAATTTGATCTACATTTGTTCCTTAAAGTTACATGTTTATAGTACATCCACAACTTCATGTAACCTGAAAGTGTAAAAGTTTCATGTAAGTTAATGATTTCTTTTTACCCTTGCCTGATACCTATACTTTAACTCGTGTATAATGTCAACTATTATAGGTGTTAATCATTGATCATTCTGAAGAAGAGGTTTTAAGGTACTATTGCAACATGCATGGAAAGTACGAAAATACGAAGAGTAGCAGAAATAATATTAGCGATAAACTTAATGATAAGATCAAATGTGGTGATCGAGTTAGATGTAGTAAAAGCATTCTGTTACCTTGAAAGGATATAATTTGTGACGGGCGAAGCAAGGAGGATATCGAAAACAGACTAGCACAGCCAAAGTGGGAATTCATGCCCAAAAGAAGTCTACAAGCATCCAATATAGGCCTCAGTACGAAGAAATAATTTGTGAAACAGGTATGGTAGTGAATCATGGACTGTGAGAAAACCAGAGAAAAAGAGACTACCAACATTTGAGATCTGGTACAGTAGAAAAATGTTGAAAGCTACGAGGCCTGATAAGAGAAGGAATGGAGATGTCCTCTACAGAATCTGCGAAGAAAGGGCAAATATGGGACACACTGAGGAGAACAAGAAAGAGGATGGTGTGTCATGTGAACGAGTTAATCGAAGAGTTAAACGCTAGACGTTACTTTTGCTAAGGATACGCAGACGATTTAGTTATATTAACACTTGGAAAATTATCATCTAGCCGTATAACAAAGGCAAAGTGCGCTAAGTACATTGATCACAAAGGATCCGAGCGTCAGTCCCAGAAAAACTGTTGTAAGAAGAATATCCACAATACGTACTGCAATCTTAAAATGTTCGCCAATTTCCTAACTATAGAGGTGGTACCTTAGGAGTAATCGAATATGTTGAAATAATATGGACCTCTCACATAAATAAGATAAAAGGCAAAAGGAGCTCTCATGTGCATTAGAAGGTTGCATGACAGAAAATAGGGTCTAAGGCCCAGGAGCATATACGCTACTGTAATGTATGACACTTTATTGGGGTATTATGGTACAATAGACAGAAGGTGGATGCTGAGGAGCTTGGGAATGTGCAGGGACTGGTCTGCCTAGCTGTGACAGGCGGAGTCAGGAGCACACCCACTGCTGGACGTGACCTCATCACATCTTTGCGGTACAGTAAAGGCAGCGGCATGGGCATACAGGTAAAAAACTAGAAAACTGGAAACCTTTAATATATCCAGAATCTCAGACCAATGTAATGAATGACGTACACACAGTAATGGTTGGTAAAATGTCGGCTGACTAAACACAACCTGTCAGTTGCTTCAGTAACACTTTCCGTGTAACAACTGGATGTAGAGACCCGTGGAAAAGTGAACCGCGATACCGTTTAGGAGACGTAGTCGACGGATCGAAAACAGACGAAAGTACTGGAGCCGGGGTATACCTGATACAGTGTAGTCTAGGGAACGCAGTATCTCTAGAGAAGCTGGTCACAGTATTCCAGACAGAGATGTTTGCTATGAGAGCGTGCGCCGAGCGGAATTTACGAACGTGCGACAATGATTGTGGCATTTACATTCGTTCGGACAGCCAAACAACTCTGAAATCTCTTTCGGCTATATCATCGAGACGGAAGATCATTGAAGAATGCCAACGATCTGTTGTGTGGCTAGAGGAAATCTAGAAGTTTAACCTGATATGGGTCGGTAGCACGCAGAAAACTGGACTAAGATCCAAAAACATAACATGGCAAGCTAATGATGTCCGGACTATATTTCGAGATAAGTTAACGGTGTCCAAATAACATTTGGAGCGAAGTTCTGAACAGAAGACGAATAAAACTCACCACGGAACTAGTAACCGTCTTTCTTAGCTTTAGGAACGACCTGCTCATGGCAGATACAAAGAAATAGACAATTTGGCGATGGGTATGAAACGACACCAAGTTTAATCTTCCATTGCGAAGCACTGGAAGCTAAAAGACACCGAATGCGTGGGTTAGTAATTCCTGGAGACGGTATTGCAGTGCCTGTGTTATTCCGAATTCCTTCGGACATGTTTAACGTCATTTATTTTCGTATTTAAGCATGACATCACGAAATTTCGCGTAAGACAGCAATTGGTTTCATCCACACGACAGATAAATGCTAAATATAGTCATTGCTTCCAAAGTACATTACTGGCCATTAAAATTGCTACATCACGAAAATGACGTGCTACAGACGCGAAATTTAACCGACAGGAAGAAGATGCTGTGATATGCAAATGATTAGCTTTTCAGAGCATTCACACAAGGACGGCGCCGGTGGCGACACCTACAACGTGCTGACATGAGGAACGTTTCCAACCGATTTCTCATACACAAACAGCAGTTGACCGGCGTTGCCTGGTGAAACGTTGTTGTGAAGCCTCGTGTGAGGAGGAGAAATGCGTACCATCACGTTTCCGACTTTAATAAAGGTCTGATTGTAGCCTATCGCGATTGCGGTTTATCGTATCGCGACATTGCTGCTCGCGTAACGGATCGTGGAGCCACGTCTCGATCCCTGAATCAACAGATGGGGACGTTTGGAAGACAACAACCATCTGCACGAACAATTCGACGACGTTTGCAGCAGCATGCACTATCAGCTCGGATACCATGGCAGCGGTTACCCTTGACGCTGCATCACAGACAGGAGTGCCTGCGATGATGTACTCAACGACGAACCTACGTGTACGAATGGCCAAATGTCATTTTTTCGGATGAATCCAGGCTCTGTTTACAGCATCGTGATGGTCGCATCCGTGTTTCGCGACATCACGGAGAACGCACATTGGAAGCGTGTATTCGTCATCGCCATACTGACGTATCACCCGGCGTGATGGTATTGGTTACATGTCTCGGTCACCTCTTGTTCGGATTGACGGCACTTTAAACAGTGGACGATACATTTCAGATGTGTTACGACCCGTGGCTCTACCCTTCATTCCATCCCTGCGAAACCCTACATTTCAGCAGGATAATGCATGACAGCATGTTGGAGGTCCTGCACGGGCCTTTCTGCATACAGAAAATGTTCGACTGCTGTCCTGGCCAGCACATTCTCCAGATCTCTCAGCAACTGAAAACGTCTGGTCAATGGTGGCCGAGCAACTGGCTCGTCACTACTCTTCATGAACTGTGGTATCGTGTTGAAGCTGCATGGGCAGCTGTACGTGTACACGCCATCCAAGCTCTGTTTGACCCAATGCCCAGGCGTATCAAGGCCGTTATTACGGCCAGAGGTGGTTATTCTGGGTACTGATTTCTCAGGATCTATGCACCCAAATTGCGTGAAAATGTAATCACATATCAGTTCTAGTATAATATACTTGTGCAATAAATACCCGTTTGTCATCTGGATTTCTTCTTGGTGTAGCAATTTTAATGGCCAGTGGTGTAGTAATCAGATTTTCAAGAGTGAAACAACAACGAATGCGTCTCGCTTAGAACTACGATACTGGGTGAAAAAAGTTATACACCGCTATCGGGAATAGCGAGAGATTTATCTGGCATATTGTTATCTACGTAGACCAATGGTCTACGCTTATCGTCTTCTCCAAGTATTCGAAACGTCCTGGATCCCAGGTTCGAAAATAAGAATCAGTAGCAATGGCGGACGAAGATTACCGGGACAACGAGTCACCCTTGTTCTGTCAATGGCCTTGCTAAGGAGGGTGGACGAGCACAGACAGCTTCAGGGCACTCCCTTCCTCTTTAGGTAGGAAACTACTCCTAAAAGTAGGATGAATCAGCAATGATCAACGGCATGAGGACGCAGAAACCAATGGAAACCGTTTCATTAAAGACAATGTGTAACCACAGGACGTATGGTCTGTAATTGAAAAGCTTCATGTTTACCTCTCCGTTGGCAAAAGATTCCGGACCAGTCCGTAATTCGAATCTTCTGAAGGGTACTGCCTAGGCTGAAGTGACCATCAGAAAAAGATTTACTAATGAGTCAAAGGATAACATTTTCTGAATCAGAGCGTGGTATATCAAATATTGCACGTGGTAGGGAAGCTAGAAAATCTGAAAAAGGAAATGCAGAGGCTCAATCTAGATATAATGGGGATCATTGATGTGAAATGGAAAAAAGAAAGGAATTTCTGGTCGGACGAATATAGGATACAATCAGCAGTAGCAGAAAAAGGTACAATGGAAGTAGGATTCGTCATGAATAGGACGATATGCAGAGAGGAGTTACCCCGTACAGTTGTGTGATGGGTTTATTCGCACCAGAATCGACAGTAAGCGAACGCCAGCAACACCGGTTCAGGTATACATGCCGGCTTCGTAAACAGAAGAAGAAGAGATTGAGAACGCACCTACAGTAAGAAGAAAATCTAATAATCATGGTTCAAATGGCTCTGAGCGCTATGGGACTTAACATCTCAGGTCATGAGTCCCCTAGAACTTAGAACTACTTCAACATAACTAACCTATGGGCATCACACACATCCATGCCCGAGGCAGGATTCGAACCTGCGACCGTAGTGGTCGCGCGGTTCCAGACTGAAGCGCCTAGAACCGCTCGGCCACGAACGGCCGGCTAATAATCATGTGGGATTGGAATTTGGTTGTAGGAGAAGGTGTAAAAGAAAGTGTTGTGAGAGAATATGCGCTTTGTAGTGGGATGAGAGAGGAGCAAAACTAATTGGGTTCAACAGCAAATTTCGGCAAGTAATAGCGAATACTCTGTTCAAGAACCACAACAGAAAGAAAGAAAAATCTGTACGTAGAAAAGGTCCGGAGACGCGGGCTGATTTCTCCTGGATTACCTCACGGTCCGACAGATATCCCGAAATCAGGTATCCGGCTGCAAGGCGTACACAGGAGCCCTTATAGACGCCTACCACAACTTTATAAAGTGAAGAGTTGGCAGAAGTTTAAGTGATTCGTACAGAAGGATCATTGTGGAAGGGCATGGGATACCGAAGTACTGAGGAAGGATGAAACGCGTTCGCTTAAGTTGTGGATACTGCGGCGAGGTATAACACAGCAGGCAATTCAGCTGAAAAGGAGTACACAGCTCTAAAAAAAAGAGCAATCACAGAAGTTGGAGAAACAAACACAGATATTAGAAAGATAACTATAAAGAAACCTTGGTAAAAAGAAGAAATACTTCAATTGATCGACAAAATTAGGGCCGGCCGCGGTGGACGAGCGGTTCTAGGAGCTTCCGTCCGGAACCGCGCAACTGCAATGGTCGCAGGTTCAAACCTGCTTCGGGCGTGGATGTGTGTGATGTCCTTAGGTTAGTTAGGTTTACGTAGTTCTAAGTTGTAGGGAACTGATGAGTTCAGATGTTAAGTCCCATAGTGCTCAGAGCCATTTGAATCATTTTTTTTTGACAAAAGTAGGAAGCACGAAACAGGAAAATACAATAATATAGCAGTATAAATCATTTAGAAATGTAACAAGTGGGAAGTGCAGGAAACCCAGGGAGAAAAAATCTGAAGCAATAGCAAACGATATCATCATCGAAAGGAATGATTTTAGAAAATCGAAACAAAGTTTGGCGAAATTAAAAAAGAAATGGTTGTAGTGTTAAGAACATAATGGCAATTCCACCATTAAAACCAAAGGGTAGGATGTATTGATGGAAAGAGTAGATTGAAGGCCTGTATGAATGAGAGTAAGTGACAGAATAAAAAAAATTGGAGTCGAGATGGAAGACATAGGGATCAACAATAGCAATCGGAATATAAAGTACCTTTGCTGGACGTAAGATCAAATCAGGCAGAAAGGATTGTTAACATTTCGTTGGAGTTCGTAAAATTATTGGGAGAAGTGCCAACCAAACGACTTTTCGGTTTAGTGTGTAAAATCTGCGACACTGGCGAAACACCATAAAACGTTCGGAAAAGCATCATCCACACAATTAAAAAGACAGAAAGAGCTGTTAAGTGCGACAGCTATCGTTCAGTCATCTTAACGGGTCAGACATCTAGGTTTCTGACAAGAATAAGATACATAATGTGGAGTCACCGCCAGACACCACACTTACTAGGTGGTAGCCTTTAAATCGGGCGCGGTCCATTAGTATACGTCGGACCCGCGTGTCGCCACTATCAGTGATTGCAGACCGAGCGCCGCCACACCGCAGGTCTAGAAAGACTTCCTAGCACTCGCCCCAGTTGTACAGCCGACTTTGCTAGCGATGGTTCACTGACAAAATACGCTCTCATTTGCCGAGACAATAGTTAGCATAGCCTTCAGCTACGTCATTTGCTACGACCTAGCAAGGCGCCATTATCAGTTGCTATTGATATTGTAAAGAATCTACAGACAAGAGCTACGTTCAACATTAATGGATTAAAAGTTAAGTATTCCACCAAGTACCACCTTTTTTCTGAAGTATAAATACCTTGTCATGTTCCAGACCTCACGCCAGCCTGCGTGAGCTTAAACGTGTGCCTTTCGGCTTCCTCTCATTGTGGGTTGGCTGTCTTGCCAATCCACAAGATAATATTGAAGACGTGTTAGATGACGATCAGTTTGCCTTGAGGAAAGGTAAAAGCGCGAGAATGGCATTTCTGACGTTTTACTTGTTGATGGAACAAAACTGAAGAAAAATCAAGACTCGTTCATAGAGTTTGTCGATCTGGAAAAAGCGTTATAAAATGTAAAATTTTGCAAGATGTATAAGATTCTGAGGAAAATAGAAGTAATGTGCAGAGAAAGATGGCTAATACGCAACATGTGCAGAGACATCTTGAAACAAGAAGATTGGAAAACAGAGAACGATATGCTCGGATTAAAAAGGGTGTAAGACGGAGATGCGGTCTTTCGCCCCTATTCTGTGTATACATCGAAGAAGCAATGACGGGAAGGAAAAGAAAGTTTCAAGAGTGGGATTAAATTCATCGTAAAGCATATCAATGACAAGATTCACTGATGACACTTATATCGTCAGTGAAGAGGACGAGGAAGTACAGGACTTGCTGAATGGAATGAACAGTCTAATGCGTACAGTATGTGAAATAGCCATAAACTAAAGTAATAGGAAGTAACAGAAATAAAAATATTGGGAAACATAACACCAAAATTGGTGATGACGACGTAGACGAAAAGTTAAGACGTATCTAACCCAAGAAGCAAAACAATCCATGATGGACGAAGCAAGGAGCAAATGAAAAGCAGACCAGCTAGGCACAAAGAGAATTCCTGACCAAGAGAAATCTAGAAGTATTAAACATAGGCCTCAACTGGAGGAAGAAATATGAGGGAATGTATGTTTGCAGCAAAATGTAGTATGGCAGTGGACTCTGGGAAAACCGAAACAGAGGAGAGTTGAAGCATTTCGAATGTGGTGTTGCCGAAGAGTGTTGATAATTGGGGAAGTCATAAATTAAAGAATGGGAAGGCTCTCTGCAAAATCGATGAAGAAAGGAAGTTCTCGAAAACACGGACAAGAAGAAGGGACAGGATGAGAAGACGTACAATCAGGGAATAACTTCCATGGTACTAGAGGGAGCTGTAGAATGTATAAGCTCGAAGGGAGGACAGAGGTTAGAATGCAATGAACAGGTAACTGAAGACATAGTTGGCAAGTGATACTCTGGGGTGAAGAGTTTGGCACAGGAGAGGAATTCGCGGCAGGCAGCGTCGTTCGTCAGAAGACTCATGACTCAAAAAATTTTCGAGACCACGTCTCAGTTGTCAAATCCAGGTTGTTTTCCTTAAGTTCTGTACGTCTTTGACGGTAAAGCTTGTTGTTAAGACTCTCTGGAAGAAGCCGTCAATGTTTAATATTGTGTTTCGAATTCCTGCAGCTAGGTACGATAAGTTTTGGTTTTCTTCCTGGATTTTGTCTGTAGCCATCGTCACTTCTGTTTGGGTCAAGTAGCTAGTAAATTTGTGGTTGTTTTCGGTTCCCATTTCGCATTTTATGTGACATGTAAGGACATCGCTGGCATTGAGGTTTCCTGGTTTGATAACAATGTCGTAGGGCCTGCTTTCTGTACGTCTAAAGAGCCGTTTTTTGCTGTGGATGTCTTGATTTCTTTTATATGTCCTCTTGACTTTCTTTAGAGGAACTCTCTATGTAACTTTTTCCTCCCAAGGTGGCTCTTCTATGTACGGAACTACGCTCTGAACACAGTTTTTGGAATTGGAGTGTTGATAAAATGAGTAAAATTACTTCTAAATAAATTTGGAAGCCATCTTTATTAAAGTATTATTTGAGAGATTTAGCCTATTTTGATTGCAGGTTTATAGTCGTTTACAAAGATTACGAGTTTATTTATACCTCGTCTTACTGTTGTTCTAGTTGTATAGGTTTAAAGTAGTTTGAATTTTTTTTCCACACATGGAAGACTTATCCAGAAGATATTAAAACGGAAACAGACCATCACCCCTATGGGATCTCGACTTTGATGAAAATGGTGTCAGCTACTTCACCCAGGAATTTCACTTTAGATCTCGTGCTGGTAAAATTTTGTTTAAATGATAATATTATTATTATTATTATTATTATTATTATTATTATTGTTGTTATTATTACCGTTTTCACAGTTATGTTACATGTACTGTAATCCCATGTTACATGAAGAGTGGATAAATGAAAGGTAGTGGCACATAACAAAATCAAAGAAGACGACAATAAACAATTACGAGATTAGTGGCGACCTTGTTGTCGACTTCACACAGTATAAGCATACAAGGGTAATATTAACAACAGATACAAGGTTGGACAAAAGTTTCGAAACACCACGTGAAATACTTCCTTGAATATAAATGCAGATGACGTCGAAGTCTACTGGAGGTGCTGTTGTATTTGGCGATGAACGGCGCATGAGCGTTGTCTTCAATACGTTTCAACAGTCAGTCGTAGTCAACAATTTTCTGTGTAGTTCATTGTGCCGTAACTAAATGAATTCAAATGTGAGCAAATTCTTGGCGCTCATATGATATGTGCCTCCGTAACCAAGGGAGCCGAAGTGTTTGGAGTTTCAAGAGGCAGTTTATCGAAGATTTATACTGCATAGAGGGAAAGCGGAAGAAACATCACCCCTAAATGACAGCGTGGACGAAAGTGGTGTTGAGAGATCGTGAGAGACGGTCACTGAAGAAGACGACAGCTGGAGCAGAAACTGCAGAACTGACTGTCACACTCGCAGATTCTGTCAGCACTAAAAAAAAAAAAAAAGTGGAAGAAGTTGCTCCATAAGCAGGGAACTGCAGGATGAGCCGGAATTACACGACTTTTTATCACTGATGCAAGTGCCCACAACGGAAAAACGTGATAACTATGCCGTATAACCTGGACTGTGAGGCAGTGGGGGAACCGTATATCAGTATTACTGAGCCTTTTTGGTTTACTTTGGAGATAATTTTGTGTGACTGCTATCTTTTATCGTTACGTGAACATTGTCTTGAATTAAGAACGGTGCAATTAGATGCCTTGGAAAATCACACTGGACCTGTATGAATTCATTCCGAGAGCGGTGGAAGGCGTTTTGAGTGCCAACAGTTTTCTTATACCGTATTAGGCACTGCAGTGTGTTGATGATATGGTGTTCACGTATTTTTGACCACCCTCTGAATGTTGTCCCAGCCTATCCAATCGTAATACGGTATTCTAGAACGATGACTAGTGTTCAGCTTCCCTTTGTCGACGATATCATTTAGGAAGTGGGAGAATGAGAAAGAAATCGGACGTGTCATTTACTCGGGAACGATCACGGCATGTAATCAAGGGATTCCAAGAAACAACTGAAATCTCAGTGGCAGATCGGAGAAAAAGAATTTGAACCATGTATCACGATGCCGTCAGGTCTTTCGGTTCCATAGCCACGCAGGTACTGCATTACAGCAATTTAATCGAGAGCAAACATATTCGGTACTTTATGCACGATACTGATGAGAGTCTGACACATCCACCTGGAAGGTAACAGCAATCCAGTGTTTGGGAACACGTCTTTGATTGCAAATATATTTTTACTTAGTTGAATAACCGCTTCGATCGCTGATCACCATCACATTGGTCTGCCTCCTTAAACTCTGTAGGTATAGGAAATAACATTCATAATCATGATCGGCGTCGTCACATAAAACGTCATAAAACTGGGATGTGCACTCATGGCGTGTGGTATAGGGCCGTTGTTAAGCAGAATGTGCAGACAGTGTAGTATTTCTGGCTTTTCAGCCACCGTATTCACCTACAAGAAGCTCTTTTTAGAGCAGTTGTGGAGGCATCTGTGGCAAGATGACATAATGTGGTGCGAGTTACCAATGACAGGTGGTTTGGTCGGTGCGGATATTGTGAGAAAGACCGCCTAAATTGTGGTCCTTCTCCGCGATTGGCTGCTGCGTTCGGAAGTTGGGCGCCAAAATGGTAATCTTCTGTTATCAATATTTGATAAGTTATTCTATTTACTTGAATTTCAAATTAAAGGATCTCTCAATAGCAGGCTATCATTCCATTATTTCACAAGTATTAGTAACCGGCAGAGTAATAAATCCCAAATGAAAAGGCAGACGAATCACTTCGGTGATCTTCGGATCGCGCCTAACTTGGATAGCGGGCGAAGTGGTTCGGCTATAGGGCCAGAGCTAGTTTGGCGGTGTCGGAGAAGAGACATGCTGTCTGCCGCGGTATTAGCCAAGACTCAGGTAGCAATGTCTAGTGTGCAACATCAGAGCTGGTTCGGCAGTGTCGGAGGACAGACATGTTATCTCCAGCGGTTGGTGTCAGGCTAAGACTTTATTAGCAACGTATGGTTACGTGGACGTGTAGTTGATAACAGAGTGGTCTTAGTTACGAAAATATGCAGTTCATTAATTAGTTGAAGAATAGAAATCATTTGTGACACCATCAAGTAATGTAATTGTGCAGTTGCTCGTGTTCTGTCAATAAGAAGTGAGTGGCATCCTATACAAAAGAACTGATTGGAAATATAATCAATTGTGATGTGTGGAACTCTTTCGACACATCGAAATTAAACACATAACCAGTTTGTAGATACCACACCCTTATTTGTTACAAACATATTGCTCTTATCAAATTAACAGTATCAACGATTATAGAAAGGAGCTTGCTTTGTACAATGACATATTTTTCAAAATTCTCTCAACCAAATTCCATTAATTAATGTTCATAAAACCATTATTAATAAAATATAACAGCCATAACTAAACCTCACAAGCTTCATAACTTACATTGAAACTGTTTTTCATGTAATTCATATCAAAAGTCTAAAACTACTTCCACAACGAAGGAGATGCATTAAGTCCAAGAAATACAAATCTTTCAAAATTTACTTAGCCAACTTTCATTAATTAAAACAATATATGTAAATCCACAATTAATCAAATCACGAACATACTTCAACTAACACTGAAACTGGTTCTCATTTAACTCAGGACCTGGCTTAGAACACTAATCCACTTAAGCCAATAAGCTCAGATCTTTCCACAATTGGTCTTAAAATTTCTGACAAATTAACAGGACTGTAATACATTCAATATAATAATAACATATGAAATCGTCTTAACATGGGACCGCCTGAACTTTGCGATAAATTGGTGATGGACGCGAGCAAACCGAAAATTTCTAACAGATACAGGAGATGCACGGACCTGAAGGTGAAATGAAAATACACTCAACTATGATCTACAAGTAAACTTGCGAAAAACGCCAACGCTCCACGGACAAGAAGGAATTACCGCACATTAACAACGTAGCCACAGACACCGATCCAGGTCCTTAATTTTCACTCTTCCAACGTGATACCGTGATCGGGGCTTGCTCGCATCGACCACCACCAGTAAACTGAAACATAAACACATCAGCGGCAGACAACATTTTGACGCAACAGATACACAAGGATATTAACCTGACCAGTCCTTAATAAACCGTCAATTCTATGCAGCACAGATGAATCTTAAGCAGACTTAACATACGTGACAGTGGGTCTTAAGATATGATTAGACAACCTCTAAAACAACGAACAAAATAATAAAATAGAAAAGGAATAAGGGGAAATTTTTCGGCCCGCTTCTGAACGGCAGGCACCAACTTACACACTACTTGGTACGCATTAAACACGGCTTCATGTCTGTTGGTTATGCGTCATTAGCACTCCCTTAAATGTCGTCAACATATCAAGATCAAAGGTAACTGGAACAGCCATATGGTTTTCAGTGCACAGGGGTATTCAATTATCATGAACAGAAAGCACCGATGAGCACTTCAACGACTCCACTTCATTGACTTTGAATCACATGCAAGAGACACGATGGAAATCTGTCCTTCACATATCCAAGAAACCCCAGTCACCGTCGGCAGCGGATCTGCATTACAGCATCCAAATACGCCGCAGCTGCGCCCCACGCTCCTTCGTCGAACCGACTCAGCCACTCGCCACGCTGCATACAGGCACAACACCACACGTGGCTGTCGCTGACACAGCTGATGCCCGAACTGAAGACCCAGAGAGCGCGCGCGCCGCAGTTTAATAGGCATCCGCCAAAGATACGAAGCCAAGCAGGCATCGAAAATCGACTCAGACGGTCGTAATGAGCATCGATGCAGACTGGCGCCAGCGGCGCACCAGCTCAAATTGCTAAAACAACAGTTCCTCGCTAAGCGTTTCTTACAGCCTCCAGATAACGAATTCGCGACCTACGTGCAGTTTTCTGCGCAGTTGACAAGTATAGAGGACTGCAGGTTGGTGAACATTTGTTAGAACTTACGCATTCCACTCAGGGCGATGGAAGCAAATGGGCACCTCGCATGTACTGCAGACTTACAAGGGGAGGCCGCCAATTGTGAAATTCAGATTCGATTCATACTGCGCATAATAAAAGCTCATGGTCAGAGGTGTAATGTGACAAAGCACCAAGATGCACTTCTCAGCCGTTGTCGAGAAAATCGACAGTTAAAAGAAACCGTTGCGGTGAAATACTCTCTACGATTAATAATTTCCTGCGGCGTCGTGGCGCAGCGGTAAGCGCTCGGGTTCGTAATCCGAAGATCGCCGGATTGAATCTCGCGCCATGCACCTCTTTTTTTAGTATTTGTTTTTTGTAATTCTAATATATATATAATTCCCGGCAATCAGTTGCAACACTTATGCATATAAAAGTTGTTGAAAGTCGTTTGTCGTGGAAAAACTGGCGACTTCGAACATCATTATGTTTTCCGCAAACAAAGTTGTATTTCACAAATGTTATTAATTGTCTTCATAATGTTAACCACGTATAGTTAACGGAAGACGTAGAAACGATATTCCGAAACGAATACGTATAGCGTAAGTCAAACGTTGGAATTAGAATAGAGACCCACGAACACAAATTCGCTGTGGCAGGTATGAAATATAAACTCCGTTACTCGCTCGTCACACTTGAAGAACAGACGTTGAATGGGCCGAAACGAGCAGCCGCATAACTAGCGTAGTTGCCTGCTAACTTCGAAAGAACGTAGATGCGGTCCATAGCGCAACTTATATCATCGTCGAAAATCAGTGCGGACGGGAGAGCTTTGGTACACCCTGTTAAAAAAAACTGAAAAATGCAGGCGGTACAATTGGAGAGTGATCGGCCTTCACCAATATGCATCAGCAATTCATTAATAGTATATATATATATATATATATATATATATATATATATATATATATATATATATACATATGAATTACAAAAAACTAATAATAAAAAAATTGCATGGCGCGAGATTCGATCCGGCGACCTTCGGATTATGAAACCGAGCGCTTACTGCTGCGCCACGACGCTGTAGAAAATTATTAATCGTAGAGAGTATTTCACCGCAACGGTTTCTTTTAACTGTCGATTTTCTCGACAACGGCTGAGAAGTGCATCTTGGTGCTTTGTCACATTACACCTCTGACCATGAGCTTTTATTATGCGCAGTATGAATCGAATCTGAATTTCACAATTGGCGGCCTCCCCTTGTTAGTACAAATGAGATCAGCGACACGTCATCTGTGGTAACACAGAGGAGCTATGAAGAAGCTCTCTCTCTCTCTCCTACCTTGTCTTTTTTCAACCTGCCGTAACAGGAGTCAACAGCAAAACGATAAGAAGGGTGCTACGCAGCTCAACAAAAAGTAAGACAAATAAAATGAAGTAATTGAACAGATCACGGCGGTGCATTTACCCTATGTTAAGGACGTTAACGATCGAGTACGCCGAGGGGGAATGAAACCAGTTTTCTGGAGTGGCCGCAGGATCCTGGATTTGAATATTTCAGCTAAGGTTGAAGTAATAGCTTTATGCTCTGCAGATGTATGTGACATGGGTTGCGCGTTTTTGTGCTGCCTGCATTCGGGACACCGGCACGGCTATTAAGACCCACGTATCTAACCATCGTCACTAGGTTCGATTATACTGTCACAATAGTACTAGCGACTGTGACTGTGAGGAACCTATAGACTCCCAGGATTCTAGAGTACTTGAAAGGCAGCCATGGATGCTCACGTGACAAATGAGAGGAAAAGAAAAAACTAAACTCCGTCCGAACAGGCTTTGGAACGCTCAACGATACAGACCGGCTGCCGTGCCATCCTCAGTTCACAGGCGTCGCAGGATGCAGATATGGAGGGGCATGTGGTCAGTACACCGCTCTCCTGGCCGTATGTCAGTTTACGAGACCGGAGCCGCTGTCTCTCAATCAAGTAGCTCCTCAGTTTACCTCACAAGGGCTGAGTGCAGCCCGGTTGCCAACAGCGATCAGCAGACCGGATGGTCATCCATCCAAGTGCCATTGAAGCCCCCCACTGCGGCAAGGCCGTTGGCGACAAATGAGAGAGGCAGCTGAAGTTCGGAAGCAGTCTCGAAACGTCAGTAGGATAGTTTAAAACCCACGTCATCCCGTTTCCCATCAACGCCGTACGACAGGACGAGTGTGGTCGCAACGCAGCGACCTCATCGTACAATGCCGCAGGCTTCTAAATAAGCAGTGGATGTAGTACGGGCGTCTTTCCACTGACAGAGCTGACAAGAGACACGGGATACCGATATGCGCACGTACAAATAGCAGTAGAGTTGTGTACGCAAGGCGCAAATGGACTCTGCATTAGCGGGGCTGTACTTTGTGCTCAGGTGATTCATGTGGGAAGTTTTACGATGTGATTGTGGCCTACGGCGGCAACCTTTGAACGCGGACTGGTAGTTGGGACTAGACCCATTGGATATTAGGTTTCGGAAATCGTTAAGGAATCAATATTTCGAAATCCACAGTATCAAGAATGTGCCAAGAATACAGGAGTTCGGGCATCACCTCACACCACAGACCACGCAGCTGTCGATGGCCTTCACTACACGACTGAGAGCAGCGCCGTTTCCGTAGAGTTGTCAGTGCTGACAGACAAGCAGCACTGCGTGAAATAACCGCAGAAGCCAATGTGGGACGTCGAACGTATCCATTAGGACAGTGCGGTGAAATTGGGCCTTAATGGGCAGTGGAAGCAGAGAACGGACGAGACTGCCTTTACCAACAGCATGACATGACAGTCATAGCCCCTCGTGGGCTCGCGACCATACTGGTTAGAACCTAGACTACTGGAATCCGTTGCCTGTTTAGATGAATCCCGATTTCACTTGCTTAAGAGCCGATAGTAGGGTTCGAGTCTGCTGCAGACCCCACAGTGCCATGGATCCAAGTGGTACGCAATGCACTGTGTAAGCATTTGATTCCTCCATAACGACTACTGCTATGTTTACATGGACTGGAGAGGGCCCTCGAGTCCAGCTGGACCGATCATTGACTTGCAATTTCGATGTTCGGCTACTTGGAGACCATCCTGAACATCGAAGGAATGTTTAGGGATGTGTGTGTGCATTCCTAAGGGACCAAACTACTGAGATCATCGGTCCCTAGACTTACACACTACTTAAACTAACTTGTGCTAAGAATAACACACACACTCACACACACACACACACACACACACACACACACACACACACACACAAATGCCCGAAGGAGGACTCGAACATCCGGAGGGAGTGGTCTTTCAATCAGTTACATGTCGCCTCTAACCGCGAGGTTGTTTATGGAAATATAATGCTCCATTTTTAACATTTTTGTGCAGTGACAGCAACTGATATTGTTCATATAAGAATACACAGCCTACAGTTGCAGGTTACCTAGGTTTCGACATTATTAATAACGTTTTCTTCAGAACATAAATTATTATTTAAATGTTTGCCTAAAACAGGCCATGTCCTAAGTCAACTTCATAAAACTTGATGCATAACCATAAAGTTTTGTCACTTCTATTAAACCAACTGTAGAAATTCACTTTAAGCCCGTTGTATGGGCCTCGTCGCGTGACTTAAAGTAAATTTCTGCAGTTGGTTTAATAGAAGTGACAAAACCTTATGGTTATGCATCAAGTTTTATGACGTTGACTTAGGACATGGCAAACACTTCAATAATAATTTATGTTCTGAAGAAGACGTTATTAATAACGTCGAAACCTAGGTAAATGATAAAGTTAACCTGCAACTGTAGGCTGTGTATTCTTATATAATGCTCCATGTTACTGCGCCACAGTGGTTCACGATTGAACTGAAGAACATTCCGAACAGTTTGAGAGAACAGTTTGGCCACCCAGATCGCACGACATGACTTCTATCGAACGCTTATGGAACTTAGTGGAGAGGTAAGTTCGTATGCAAAATCGAGCACCGACAACACTTTCGCAATTGTGGAATACTTTGGAGGCAGAATGGCTCAATATTTCTGTAGGGGACTTGATCAACTTGTTTGAATGGGTGCCACGTCAAGTTGCTGCACTACGCCAGTCAAAATGAGGTCTTTCACAATATTAGGTGGTTTCCAATGACTTTTGTCACCTCTTTGTATTTTGTGACCAACAGTAGGAAAACACAGCCTCACAAGCTTGTCGTCAACTCACTGCAAGCCGTGTAACCCATTAATAGTCTGCCACGTATCTCTCCTGAAACACCCACAGATGCCCTAGGACCAATAATTTGTAGGGAATATGACGTGAGCGCTCTCACAACAGTTTGGGTGCTGGTATATTTAGGAGCCAATTTCTCAGCTAAACTGGTCTTCACCCTGGGGAAGGCCACTGCAAGACTTACACACTATGGGTTATTTGAGTATTTTAACAGTGTAATTTGTGTTTCTTAGTGTTGGGAACAGCAGTGCTGACGTGGCAGTCACTTCAGAGGAATGATGACGAATAATATGGTTGTGAAAGGCGAACCATGATGTGCACAGCTCTTAACTATGTTTCATTAACACTAGAGTGGATCAGGAATCGGTATTCACTGAACCGATAGCGTATTAGTTAGCGATGCGATGTGCACTAGCGAGCTGTGTGCATGTCGCTAACCGTCTGTCGCTGACACATCCAGGCTGCATGCATAATGCTTGCATTACGCAACATATTGCACGGGTGACTGACCTGTCCTATCGGTCTCCTCTTCAGATGTCTCTCTCGGCTTGCCTGCTGTTTCTGCGTTTCTCCTATCAGGAGACGTGGAGGAATATATTTCAACTGTCAGTTGTCTGTTGTCACACTTACTGTACCGAGTGTTCAAAGAGTTCTGGAGCACAGACTGCGTTGAAACTGCTAGCAACAGCGGCGTAATATTTAAATATCAAGAATAAGTGCAACGTATTATTAAGCAGCTATGGGAAACAGTATTTTCATGCGCCCGTCTGGGCTGAAATTACTTCTTCGCTACGCTAATCCAAAATTCAAATCTCAGATTATACACTACGTCATCCAAAGTATCCAGAAACCATCAAAAAGATACATTTTTCATATTAGGTGCATTTTGCTGCCACCTACTGCCAGGTACTCCATATCAGCGACCTCAGTAGTCATTTGACATCGAGAGCAGAATCGGCCGCTCTGCGTAACTCATGGGCTTCGAACGTAGTCAAGTCGTTGGGTGTCACTTGTGTCATACGTCTGTATGCGAGATTCCCACACTCCTAAACATCCCTAGGTCCATGGAGAGATTAATGCTGGGCTATACAAGAAAGGACAGGAAAAGGGCAGATGACATCCGGTCTGTGACGAAGGTTAATGACATCATAGAGAGAGTAGGTTCCTTGAAATGGCAGTGGGCTGGCCACGTCGCAAGAAGAAAAGACAACAGATGGACGAAGTTAGTACTGGAGTGGAGTCCGAGAGAGCACCGGAGGCCTAGAGGAAGACCACCAGACAGATGGGACAAAGGCATCAAGAAGATCGCTGGTAACACCCGGCAGAGAGCTGCCCAAGACCGTCCCACTTGGAGAAGACTTCTGAAAGCCTACCTGAATCCACGACTCGAAGAGGCCACATCATTTAATGATTGAATTGGCTGATGATGATGATGATGACATACGAATAATTGTTTATCGACGCTAAATAGCGGGCTGTTCCTCGCCAACCTCTCTGGTCACCAGAATAAAATACTTTTACCCTCAGCAACTTACATGCGAACCTAAACTGTTTCTATTTTAAAACTTTCATTTTCATTTTGATCACTGTTTCCACAGGAACGGTGTTAGAGAATATGCTTGAGGCCTCATTGTTGATCCCCAGTCGGACGGCTTCTCGAATCGCGCAGAGTATACAGATTTGGGGTCAATTCTAGTGTCCGATTCCACCCGTCGGCTTTGACCAATAACCTAATGCGTGATGTTATTTTCTTTGTGCCGCAGATTCGAGTCAATGAACGTTAAATACACTCCTGGAAATGGAAAAAAGAACACATTGACACCGGTGTGTCAGACCCACCATACTTGCTCCGGACACTGCGAGAGGGCTGTACAAGCAATGATCACACGCACGGCACAGCGGACACGCCAGGAACCGCGGTGTTGGCCGTCGAATGGCGCTAGCTGCGCAGCATTTGTGCACCGCCGCCGTCAGTGTCAGCCAGTTTGCCGTGGCATACGGAGCTCCATCGCAGTCTTTAACACTGGTAGCATGCCGCGACAGCGTGGACGTGAACCGTATGTGCAGTTGACGGACTTTGAGCGAGGGCGTATAGTGGGCATGCGGGAGGCCGGGTGGACGAACCGCCGAATTGCTCAACACGTGGGACGTGAGGTCTCCACAGTACATCGATGTTGTCGCCAGTGGTCGGTGGAAGGTGCACGTGCCCGTCGACCTGGGACCGGACCGCAGCGACGCACGGATGCACGCCAAGACCGTAGGATCCTACGCAGTGCCGTAGGGGACCACACCGCCACTTCCCAGCAAATTAGGGACACTGTTGCTCCTGGGGTATCGGCGAGGACCATTCGCAACCGTCTCCATGAAGCTGGGCTACAGTCCCGCACACCGTTAGGCCGTCTTCCGCTCACGCCCCAACATCGTGCAGCCCGCCTCCAGTGGTGTCGCGACAGGCGTGAATGGAGGGACGAATGGAGACGTGTCGTCTTCAGCGATGAGAGTCGCTTCTGCCTTGGTGCCAATGATGGTCGTATGCGTGTTTGGCGCCGTGCAGGTGAGCGCCACAATCAAGACTGCATACGACCGAGGCACACAGGGCCAACACCCGGCATCATGGTGTGGGGAGCGATCTCCCATTGAGCATGTTTGGGACTGGATGAAGCGTCGTCTCACGCGGTCTGCACGTCCAGCACGAACGCTGGTCCAACTGAGGCGCCAGGTGGAAATGGCATGGCAAGCCGTTCCACAGGACTACATCCAGCATCTCTACGATCGTCTCCATGGGAGAATAGCAGCCTGCATTGCTGCGAAAGGTGGATATACACTGTACTAGTGCCGACATTGTGCATGCTCTGTTGCCCGTGTCTATGTGCCTGTGGTTCTGTCAGTGTGATCATTTGATGTATCTGACCCCAGGAATGTGTCAATAAAGTTTCCCCTTCCTGGGACAATGAATTCACGGTGTTCTTATTTCAGTTTCCAGGAGTGTATAATAGTCAGACATCTATCCACAAAATCACACAGGAATTCCACTCTGCATCAGGATCCACTGCAAGTACTATGACAGAAGGGAGGTGGGAAAACCCAGATTTCATGGTCGAACGGTTGCTCACAAGCCACACATCACGCTCGTAAATGCCAAACGACGCTGTTATGTCCGCACTATAACACAACAAATATTCCATGATAACCAAATTTATTTGACCTTCTGTCACTCAAAACAAAACTTAAGTTCGACTACACGACACGTCGCTGGCTGTAGCGCCAAGGAGAGTCACTAGTAGAGAATACAAGTCCAAACCACTGCCAACCAGTCGATACCGACGCGTCGCAAGTTTCCAGCCAGGGAGGCCACAATACGGTTAGGTCGTCGTGAATCCAGCAGCCGCGTAGTAACACAGTCATCGGCGAAGATTGAACTGGTTAACGGGCTCAGGGAGCTCGCTTAAATCCGCAGGTCCGGCCAATCAGAGTGTTGGTAGATGGCGCCCTTATACGGTTGCTCACTCTGGTGGCAAGGGCAGCGCCGCCAGGGTAATCCGTATCGATAGTGGTGTGTACGCTGCCGCTAACCCCGCGACGACGCGTTCACTTGCGCCAGTTGTTGCCATCGTGTGCGGCGCCAGCGGTACTCGCTGTGTGCAGCGCGTGTTGTAGCACGCCGCGCCGAGTTGACGGCTGCTGTGCGGCGGCCGATACGACAGACGCTTAGCTTGGTGTAAGGAGCGTAACCATTGGACAATTGAACAGTGGAGAAACGTTGTGTGGAGTAACGAACCACGGGACACAATGTGGCGGTCAGATGGTAGGTGTGGGCATGGCGAATGCCCGGTGAACGTCATCTGCCAGCGTATGCAGTATCAACAGTAAAATTGGGAGCCGGTTGTGCTATGGTGTGGTCATGTGTTTCATAGAGGGGGCTTGCACCCCTTGTTGTTTTGCGTGGCACTATCACAGCACAGGCCAAGGTTAATGTTGAATAGCTATTCGGGGATGGTGACTGCACCTTTCAACACGATCGAGCACCTTTTCATAATGCACAGGCTGTGACGGAATGGTTACATGACAATAACATCCCTGTTATGGACTGGCCATTACAGAGTCCTGACCTGAATCCTATAGAAAACCTCTACGATGTTTTGCAACGCCGACTTCGTGCCACGCCTCATCGACCGATATCGATATCTCCCCTCAGCGCAGCACTCCGTGAAGAATGGGCTGCCATTCATCAAGAAACTTTCCAGCACCTGATTGAACGTATGCCTGCGAGAGTACAAGTTGTCATCAAGGCTAAGGTTGGGCCAACACCATACTGAATTTCAGCATCACCCATGGAGGGCGCCACGAGCTTGTAAGTCATTTTTAGTGACCGCCACAGGGAGTAACCGACGTATGCCGACTTACGCAGGGCGGTCGTGCTCGCCGGAACAATCGTGTGCTGGATAAACTGCGGTCATGGTCTCTGCTCATGAGGTAGACGTACTGCTTGGTCATATCACTCCTTCCTGTGGCTGGGCGGGAGACTTCTTCTTGGAGCCTTCGTTTCTGGTGCGTTTGCTGCAGTACAGGCCCGGCTGTAAACGTCGAGAAGCGCCGTAAGGTGGAAGTGAGCCCCAGTGCATTAACGCTGGCTCGCGAAACCGACGGCTATGAAATCTGTAATCCAGGCTAGCTAATCGGCTGCCCGGAATTGCTACGAGGGAAGATAAATTTGTTGCACGACTGAACTAATGCGCACCTACGTCTTAGGATGCATCACGTCCAACCTGATTAGTTGACTGTCTCTGTCCCAGTTGAGCTCAGTAGCAGAGCCAATGAGCACGTCGCCAGAAACATGCAAATCCTGAAGTCGCTTATTTGGATGGCTGATGGTTGCGTTGCCTTTGTGCAGAATAGGCTCCAGGAAATGGCGGAGAATCAGACACGGTTAAAGAAGGCCAAGCTACAGCCTTTTGAGGTTCTAAAATAACTCACATCAAATACTAATGCAAACCTCAATACATTTGCGATCCGAGATAAATGAGGAGTGTGGCATGACACAATAATATCTCAATAACTTTAAAGCTACAGAAGTTAATATCAAACAGCGAATTAGCATTTTCACAATGACCGTCTGAATTAACAGTTCAAAAAAGTTAGCTCTGATGACAGCATTGCAGTTCAACTTTCATCCCTGAAAGCTACCTATCCTTGTCTATTTTACTTATTGATTTACGACGTCTTGTACAGCTTTTCCATTTTGCAAATGTTCGTCAGATCGCTATATCCTCCACATTCATACAGCAAATGAATGCAACATGAATACCTCATATATTTTCACACTTGAGATTTTATTTAATGAACAGTTTATTATTTCGGCTGCATTTTTTTTAAATGCTGGTTGCAAGTGCTATTAAAAACTGTGCTAATTTGAAAGTGGCCAGTCGCTTGTTTTAGCGCACACTAGCTTTGTAGAAGAATGGCAAAAGACAATTGTGAGGTAACGGGAGAGTTGCGGCGCCCTGAAAATATTCTAAGTACGGAGTTGGCGTGGCCGCACGGGCCGCTAAACTGGAGCTCGTCAGCAACCGCGTGATACTGAACATTAGCTGGAGCAAGAGGGGTAGCCCCAGCACGTGGTCCAGGCCAACCGCATGGCTGGGAATTCCATGTTGATGCTGGTCGAGGACAGTGCTTTGTGTCAATGAAGGATATCTGTGTGCTGGGAATGCCAAAGATGACGAACTTTGTGAAACCATAATGGAAGACATTTCACAGTTCATGTTCAAATGAATAATAGCCAGAGGAATCACGATACCTTAAAAAGAAACGAGTACATTACCATTACTTGCACGACGATTCTGATGGTGCAATCAGATTTTCAGTATCATTATTGGTTTAAAGTTTAGTACCTGACTGTAACATCCAGCAAGGATTATCCAAATTCTAAACAGTTCATCCAATTTTGTCGATCGACATGTCTTTAGAAAGCTATTAGTTTAAACCTAAATTGGTATGAATTACGGCATGTAACTTGAATAGTACACGAGTTATTGGAGGTCAAATTGGCCGATTACTATTGATCGTGTCAGGCTATAAGTACTCCACAGTTACACAAAAAACGGTAGCAGCATGC
Source organism: Schistocerca piceifrons (assembly GCF_021461385.2). Lineage (NCBI taxonomy): Eukaryota > Metazoa > Arthropoda > Insecta > Orthoptera > Acrididae > Schistocerca > Schistocerca piceifrons. Next base: position 52,665,252 of record NC_060139.1, read on the forward strand.
CTATAAATATATATTTATTCGTCTATGTATTTTTTATATCCGATATATACTATTCACCAAGAAATTGTTCAAATATTTACTGTGTTTTAGAAAGCACACAGACATTAGGTTACTGGCATAGTTTTGCTTCTATCCCTTTGATATATGTTTATTTAATTTGTTTATGTACATAATAATGAGTGTTAGAGCGTTTTTATGGTCTATCTGTAAGAATATTTATTTCATTTCATGTTATTTAAATGTTAATCCAGAATTTCGTATGTTTCAATATGTTTGTGAGTGTGTGTTGGCTTGGAGACATGGCGGGACCGCTCTAGCAAATCACAGAACTCGTTACTACGGTAGGCCACTACCGAAGTCAATGGAGAGAATGTCAGGAGGTGGGGGAGGAGCATCTGATTAAACAGGACACGTTGAGTGCTGGACAGGAAGGCTCGACGGACGGGCGCAGGAAATACGTGGAGAGTGGAGTAGTTTGCGTGTGGTCGCGGGAGACAGAAATATTTCGTAGCGCCGACTTGTGCACTTGTGAGATTTCCGTGGCTTCTGCAGTGAAGACGTAGTATGCGTTTAGAAGTGAATATCTCGTGAGCTATGTTGATGTTCATAACTAATTATGTGAAATAAAAACCTACTGTTTGCCTGTTACTCAACTCTATTTTATTTAATTGCTGGACCATAGAGATCAATAAATGTTTTGCAGAAATAAACAGCATTCTTAAAAGTACTTCTGCTATCGTACTCATTTAAACTCATTAAAATAAGACCGCAGATTTTATTTAATTGTAATCTTTCATTTATAAATTTCAATGTTACATTCAAAATTCGCAATTGCCGAGTGATAGGGACCTTCGACCATAGTATTCATGTGTGTACTCATATTGTATACTGTAGAACGGCTCTGAGCACTATGGGACTCAACTGCTGAGGTCATTAGTCTCCTAGAACTTAGAACTAGTTAAACCTAACTAACCTAAGGATATCACAAACATCCATGCCCGAGGCAGGATTCGAACCTGCGACCGGAGCGGTCTTGCGGTTCCAGACTGCAGCGCCTTTAACCGCACGGGCACTTCCGCCGGCTGTATACTGTAGACTCAGCAGTATTTGGCGTGTAATGTGGCAATTATGTATCCCACCCACTAGACAACGAAACCAGCCAAAACTTTTAATGTTTCAACTCTGAGTCTGTGGGTACGTAGTTCAGGGCCACCATTAATTTTATTTGAAACCCCGCACACTCCTGACAAGCAGGCCTAAATAATTGTTGAAATTATATTTTACTACAACTCGTTGTCATTTAACGTGAGCTCACTTGTTCAAGAATGCTGGCTTATATATCTATGAATCATCCACTAGCTATATTTATTGTAAATGGTCTGAATTTAATCGAATGTTTGTAACGTTTCTCTTATTTAAATGTTGTTATAATATGTTGGTCTAGTGCGGGAAATTGGTCAAGTGAGTGAAATCATGTCTGTAGAGTTTGAGAACGATATATTTTTGGTAGGGATGGCCTTCAGCCAGTTAGAGTTGGCCAGTGGCCGAACGATACTAGAGTCAGGTGGAGACTGGGACTTTTCGAGCGAAGAGTTTAAGGAAGCGAGTTGTGGTAGGAGGCAGACCTGCCTGTGCTAACGAATGGTATTCCATCGTGGTGATGTTTGATTCCGAGCGGTGAACGGTCTCTGCCATACTTTAACTTCTGAAGGGACTTAAAAATATCGAGCGGTTTGAATGTGTTCCAGAGTCGGACTAACTTTTCCCGCTTGATTTACGGAGCTGAGACTAGACAGAGCATGAGTTAGTATTCTTGGTACAGCGTGTGTTAATTTGTGAATCAACCTTGTTGAACTATGAATTATTTTGAGCTGTAGTCTTTCGTGTATTGTGTTCGCGAAATGGGTTTAGTTTTCATGAGTCGTTGATGACTATGTAGTTTGGGGATTTAGTTACAATTCTCGAAACGTCTTCAATGTAACTTCACTGCATTTGATGAGGATATTTTGTGTCCGAATTTTAACTGAATATCGTCGGAGCACTTCCACATTATTTGAGACGTCCCTTCTTGAATGAACATTATTCAGCACAATTCTCTGTTGCCCTCATCAATTGTAGACCTTAGTATAGAACCATATTTATTACATCTTTCGTCTATCTTTTAATTCATATTTTTGTGTGGTCTGTTAACCCGCAATTCCGGTCAATACACAGCCTATTTGACTGCAGGATCACAGTTACAGGATATTATTTGCAGCGAATTAACTGCGGGGCAGGGAAGCAGATGTGTGCGGCCCGATCCTATTGCTACACCGAATTATTCCTTTTAAACAGAGCCGTGTGTAGCTTCAGTACGTTAAGAACGACTAACCAAAGGTAACCACGCAACTGGTTTGCTCGTATGGTCTGCTGTTTCGAAGAGCAGCTACGTTCAGCAGTATCTGTTAGGTATCGGCACAAGTCCTTATTCCAGGAAGGCCTCTGAGGAAAGCTATTTTGGTGAGAACCTTACGTTAAAAACTGTCCTGTCGTATTTCATCACAGATAGGCCCTGAAATTCAGCTTATTGCAGTTAGCCTTGGTGAAGATTTTGTGTCTGTGTTCACAAGACTCATTTATTCTGGTTGATAACAGATACTGATATTCATCTGAGTCGACCGGTAATTTTTGAAGACTCTTTTTTATTTCAGAATAGAATTCAGTTGTCGGTTGAACAGATATTTTTATTTCCCTTTACTGTTTCCAACAGGTTAGTCTGTTATCTACAGAAGTTTAGTAATTGTTTAGCAGATGTAAACATCTTCTTCACGAAGCACAGTGCTTTGACATGTCCAAAAATATACATATTGTGTGTGCTACTAACACATCAACTATCTATAAACATAAATGTGATTCATTTAATTTACTGCAAATTATCAGTCTGTCAATATTTTTTACAATAAACTCACACAACATGTACAGTTTTGGATATTTCATAACACTACACTTCTGTGAAGAAGATATTGACATCTACTAAACCAATACGAAGCTCTTGAAGACGGCAGATTAATCTGTTGAAATCGGTAAGCCGAAACAAAACTATCTGTGCAACTGACGACTGAATTTTGTTCAGAAATATACACTGTACTTGCTGAGAAACTAACATACATGAGTTAAATCACTTCTTATTTATTATTATGACCTCAATTCTGGAGTCCTTTTAATTTAACTGTTTATTGTTGTTGTTATTAAACTACATTTATTTCAGGAGTGACAAAGCAGAATGTAGGTAACAGCACTTAACGAAAGTGTTTTACCTTATATTTAGCTGTAATTTTAAGAATTTTAGAGTTACGTTTTGTTGAAATTTCCTGGCAGATTAAAACTGTGTGCCCGACCGAGACTCGAACTCGGGACCTTTGCCTTTCGCGGGCAAGTGCTCTACCAACTGAGCTACCGAAGCACGACTCACGTCCGGTACTCACAGCTTTACTTCTGCCAGTGCCTCGTCTCCTACCTTCCAAACTTTACAGAAGCTCTCCTGCGAACCTTGCAGAACAGTTCTGCAAGGTTCGCAGGAGAGCTTCTGTAAAGTTTGGAAGGTAGGAGACGAGGTACTGGCAGAAGTAAAGCTGCGAGTACCGGACGTGAGTCGTGCTTCGGTAGCTCAGTTGGTAGAGCACTTGCCCGCGAAAGGCAAAGGTCCCGAGTTCGAGTCTCGGTCGGGCACACAGTTTTAATCTGCCAGGAAGTTTCATATCAGCGCACACTCCGCTGCAGAGTGAAAAATATTTCATTACGTTTTGTTGTTTATCTTCCATGCTATCAGTGTCCAGATTTGAGTTGTGTTTAAATTCACATATTTAAAGGTTTAATTGCTATATTTAATTATGTTGCCTTCTCTCTGTTATAGTAAAGATTTATTTGTTATCCTGTCAATTTATTGCTAGCATTCTAAGGCGCCGCTCCTCTGGTTATGCCAATGCCAGTGACTCAGGTGTATACGTCATTTACTGGTTTGAAACTGGAGTGATTAATTAATACAGGTTGTCAATATTTCTTTAATGACTTTTATTGTTTAATAATCTTCTTATACATGAGGCAAAGGTTGTTAACTAATCCAGGTAGCTAAAGGTTCTACTTGTTTTTAATTTCATGGACATTTATGTGTGTTATTAAATTCAGTAAATGTCTGTTTAAAATGAAACGTGAAAACATGTTAGCAATATATGCATGTTTTGTGAGCCAATGAAAACTGTGTTCTAATCCACTGTTTAAAACTATCCTTGGCGCCTTATCACTTATCCTATCGCAAGAATACATAAATCTTTCAGCTCTTGTAACTACATTTTCCCACATCTTAAACTTCAAATCATTAACAACACTGCAATACTTGCGCTTGGACATATTTAAACTACTAATAAGAATAAAGAGAACCGTTGAACAAGGTTTTTAGTATATTTTGATATATTTTATTACATTTTAATACATTTATAAATATGTACTGCTTCATATACTGCTTCTGTCTATCCCTAGATGTTTCATTTAGGTTCGTTACTCAGTGCAATAAAAGGGCTGGCATGGCGCAACGTCATAATACTAAGTCAGTGAGAGATTTATACACAGCAACGACTGTTGGAATTCTACAACGCATTTTTGTATTGATTGGCAACAGTAGAGTTCCGAATATCCGCGGTAACAGGGATATTGTCGTCCTCCTGTCACGGCATGGCATCACGTGGCGACGCTATAACTCTTTTCCAAAACATATAAGGACAAGATTTATCACCCACTGGCGACGCCATCCGGTCTCTCAGCAATATTTTCCTTCACATTCTCCTAGCTCTTTTTGTTTATTAGAGGAATAAAACTGACGGACGAACGGTAGACGTATGTGAACCTTTACAATGTGTACTATGAGTATCTAGATGTATCCAGATGAAGCTTATACCAAAAATTGATATTACTAACTGAAGATAATTCCCGTTTATTGTTCCATCTGTTGTACAAGTATGTGCAACAATAAATGAGAACTGTCTTCAGTATTAATACAAACTCTGAAACTCTGCATATTATAATGTGGGCTATAGTGAAAATATTACTGAAAACACTAATCGAAGAAGAAAAAGTGAGTATATCCTGCTAAAGCCAGTCTAATTAAAATGGAATGTTTACAGATTTTAAAATAAATCCTTTTGTTTATTACGCCGCGTCACATTTCTTCTACATGATCTACGTTTAGAATCCTCCGCTGGGATCTTCATCAGGATCCCTTGGTGTTCACGGACAGCTGAACACTGTTGAAGTCCCGTGTGGCGTTCACTTACAAAAGACAGTGCCTCGGTTCTTCTGAAAAAGTAGAGTTATTGTGTGAAGTTCTTCCGGCTACCGTTGGCCATCGTCATTGCATAGACGGCAAAAGAGACAGAGCAAGAGGGGTGAAATGTGTATCAAAATGTTGTTATCGTACCACTGTGGTGCCTTTCTGCTCATTGTTCGTGTTCATCGGGTACAGTTGCTGGGTATTTGTTTTTCTGATGGCAGGAAAACATAAAGCAGCAATCGTGTAGCCATTTTGTAAATTGGGGTTCTATTCGTTCAGGAGAATCTCAATAACTTCTCGGAATATCCTTCTAAATGTTGCTTTCGGTGACTAACACACGTGCGTTGTTGATATCAATATCTGGCCCACAGTGCTACTGGTGTTCTATGCCAGATTTCAAGCCTTGTTTTAACCGTGTATGGTGTTCGGGTAGGTATTAAAACCTTTTTCTACTGCCTAGCCAACTTGGCCTATACACACTTTGCCGCAACCACCGCTACTACATAAATTCTATCAGTGTGTAATTAATCACGCGCGTTCGTTGTGCCTTGGAAAATATCATTTATTTAGTTTTAACTGAAAAGTAACATCTGTATACCACTTTTCTGCTGAGTTATAACAATTCGGACGGTAACGTCAGAAACTAACGTCAACCTAGCAGTGTGAGAAAGCGGTTTCTTGTCCCTCTTTTTCTACTTTTACACTTCAAGCCTCAGGCGCTATACTTGTTCGAAATTCAAGCTATTAACGTCATATTTTCCACAACCGCCCTTCATCTCTTCGTTTTGAGGGTTTTCACTCGTTTACAATAACTAGAATCTGTCTTCATCCATCCGACTGACCTACCTCCACTCTTCAATGGTCTCTATTTGAGCAATATATGAGAGTACTTAAAAATCTAATTCTTAGCGTGTATGTAGCTTTCTATCTCATTTTCTCTTAAGCCAGGATTAGAGAACAGGCGTTCTCATCTTTTATTCTGTTTCCATTTTGTGGCTTTGCTATCTTTGTTTCCTAAAGTTTGGTTTATAGTTCCACAAATACGTTAAAACCTGTGGTTCTCATTTCTTTGCCTACTTCCAGAGTTATTTCTGTGTCTAAAAAGCTGAATCTTTAGACTTGCTCAAGTACCACGTTCTCGATAACAATCTCATATACAACTGCGCTAGAACTGTTGTCATAATGACAGATATTTTTAAAGTGTAGTGTTTTCTTCCTGTATCATACAGGCCCCCCCCCCCCCCCTCCCATGAACCATGGACCTTGCCATTGTTGGGGAGGCTTGTGTAACTCAACAATACAGATAGCCGTACCGTAGGCGCCACCACAACGGAGGGGTATCTGTTGAGAAACCAGACAAACATGTGGTTCCCGGACAGGGGCAGCAGCCTTTTCAGTAGTTGCAGGAGCAACAGTCTGGATGTTTGACTGATCTGGCCTTGTAACACTAAGCAAAACGGCCTTGCTGTGCTGGTACTGCGAACGGCTGAAAGCAAGGGGAAACTACAGCCGTAATTTCTCCCGAGGACATGCAGCTTTACTGTATGATTAAATGATGATGGTGTCCTCTTGGGTAAAATATTCCGGAAATAAAATAGTCCCCAATCCGTATCTCCGGGCGGGGACTACTCAAGAGGACGTCGTTATCAGGAGAAAGAAAACTGGCGTTCTACGGATCAGAGCGTGCAATGTCAGATCTCTTTATCGGGCAGGTAGGTTAGAAAATTTAAAAAGGGAGATGGATAAGTTAAAGTTAGATATAGTGGGAATTAGTAAAGTTCGGTGGCAGGAGGAACAGCTTTTCCTTATTTGTGTGTGAGGGATGTTTCCTCTTTTTGTATCACCCTATATATATATATATATATATATATATATATATATATATATATATATATATATATTTGTTTGAACATAGATTTACTCATCTCTGTGCCATTTTCTGGCGTAGGAAAAAATTTATTTGTTTTAATAGCCACAGCGTAATAATACCGATATAAAAAGAAGAGTAACAAAAAATTCTTTTCTGTGGCGTCTAAGAGCCTTTGATGCGTAGTTCAAAGATATGAGTAGATTGGAATATGATGTAATAGCAACAGGATAACACCGCCGCAAGCCACTACTTTGCTGTTAGAAGAAGAAGTCCCGCAAATATCTCATACTTGTCGACATACGAGACTCATATATATTTTGTGTATGCGTGCGCTTGAAGCATGCCAGTCTCCGCTCTGATTTTGTAGAGATTGGACAACTTGTACGCTGAGCAATAGAGACTTTCAAAATATATGAACGATTTTAAAACATATATATGATTTCCGCTCCAGCAGATAGTGCGTGTTTATGGAGACCACACCACACAGCTTAGCCCATCAGTCTCCTATTCATTATTCCCCCCCCCCCCATGCTGCTCAGCCTCTCACCCCCTCCCCCAGTACAGAAGCAGTATACTCAATCTCCATGCGTACTGAGTACATTCTGTGTGCTAGCTTTAGATGGTGTTGTAGATGTTTGCTTAGCTTGTATCTGAGACCTAAGCTGGAAACCAGCCTAGTATGAATCTAGTGGGAGTGGGAAACCGCCTAAAACCCACATCCAGGCTGGCCGGCAAACCGAAACCACATCGTCAATCCGCTGCGCGAATTCTATCCGGACCGGGATACATCCGCGTCCCGGAAACGGTCGCGTTAACAGGCGTGGCCACTCGGACGGGTTTTCCGTTTACGATGGTTGACGCCAAATTGTGACCGAAGCGGTGCATTTGCATCGTGGAGCTGAAAAAAGAAGGGAGGTGGCGCTATAGATCTAGGCTCTACGTTGTTCCTAAGCCAGAGTGGGCGGGGCATGCCACCACGTTAAGTAGCACAAGACATTAGCAGACTACTGTTTGTGTTTCATTTTTGATCTCTATTTCTGTCGGTGCACGCAAAAACTGTTTTAAATACTAAACATTACAGTGTTTACATGAATAACATAGTGGCAGATCGGCAGTTTCGAAGGTTTTTCCGTTTTTTAATTCATATTTGCTCTATTAATACGACACGTTTGTCCTCGTTAATGTAACATTTTTTATACATATACATTACGAATAAGCAAGAAGAGAAGGAAGTGACGTGGAAAGGATGCCTTCGCAATCCATTTAATTCCACTTTTATTGTATTTTTATCGTTAGGAAATGAAGCTAGAACTTCGAAACCAAAGCTTGGTTGCTTACTGGTACTGCTTCTTGTTCCTTACATTTTCAGGTTTCATCTCGTATGTGGATCATTTTTAATGTTCACGTTTGCAAAACGTTACCTACGTGTTCTTTCCTAGCTCATAAACGTTCGCAATGAGAAAAGAGGCAAGGCATAATTTCGTGTCTTGTGCATGACGACAAACTGAACGATTAATAAAATGTAGAAGAAACAGAAGTGAATAGAGGCATACATCCATGCACAATAGAATTCTTGTGTTATTAGATTGTCAGTGCATTAGCTTAACTGTAGTTTACACATCTTTTATTTGTGAAATCTTATCTATAATGCGTCAGTCAGTGCTTGACTAGTAATAGCAATTTACAGCGTTGAAAGCGGTACAATTTTTAAATACGTTCCATAATTGCGCGATACTACAAATGTGATTAAAAGAATAGCCACAAACGCCTAGATCCCGTAAAATGGAAATTTTGCCTTAGCATGTATGTAAGTCATTGATTGGTAATGATCACCTAACGTGTGTAACATCAGAATTGGATTGTACGTCTACAATGATCATCTGCTACATTTTTCATTTGAATTTCATTTTGAAGTTTTCAAAGTATTTATGTCCATAATTTTCTTTGTGATATACCAATAGCTAATTAGTTAGTTTTTGTTGTGTTGGCAGAAGAGCCAACACCGTGTTACGAGAGGAGGCCGAAATGCACGCGTTATAGCTCACGCAGGCTGGCGTGAGCAGGGAAGAACTATGCTGACGTGAGGTCTGGAACATGACAAGGAATTAGAATTCAGAAAGCGGACGTAATTACTTTGATACTTAACTTTAATCCATTAATGGTGAACGCCGCTCTTGACGGTACATGATTCACAATATCAATATCAATAGTAATTGAATATGGCGCCTTGTAAGGTCATAGCAAATGACGTAGCTGAAGGCTATGCTAAACTGTCGTCTCTGCAAGTGACAGCGTATGTAGACAGTGAACCGTCGCTAGCAAAGTCGGCTGTCCAACTGGGGCGAGTGCTAGGGAGTCTCTCTAGACTAGACCTGCCGTGTAGCGGCGCTCGGTCTGCAATCACTGATAGTGGCGACACGCGGGTCCGACGTATACTAACGGACCGCGGCCGATTTAAAGGCTACCACCTAGCAAGTGTGGTGTCTGGCGGTGACACCACGGTTTTACGTTCCGTGTATCATGTGCATGACAAATCGTAATGATATGCAACGAGCCTTTATGTTAACATGAATTCTTTTTATGTATGACTCAATGCTGATCTTTTCTTAGTTTTTTTTATCAAAGATGTTAGTCAGTTATCCCTACCCATTGCCACTTAAACGTTACATTAACAGGTAGTCTTCTGCAGAGTAGGAGGTCCTGTCAAAGAAAGACGAATGTCAACTTCACATTACGATCGGATCAAGTAGTATACCCGTAAATGACGCAGGTAGGCAATTTTGCTTTAACACAATCAAAGCAGCAGATGCTATTTTGGATACAAACTCAAAAGTCAACAGATGTCTCCGACGGTCGAAACAGAGAATTGGCACGTCAGAGTGACAAAGCGGAGATGTATCACTGCGGTGAAACATGGCGGTAAAAATGATGTGAACCTAATGTTTCGGTCTTGGTATGGCGGCGAACGTCAGATTTAGGTTCCTTTTTTTACCTGCGTGGTTTGGATGCTGCAAGGTACTCTGATTGTGCGAAGCTGTCTTTGGTATCTAAGGTAGTATCTTAGATTATAGAAACACTTTTGAGATGGATTTGACAACCCAAATTACAGTTTTTATACCTAGTTGAAAGACAGTAATTATGTATAAAATATATCACCATGTTTCTTTTCTATACATTATTAAAAGTACATAGATATAAATCCTTGATTGTATAGAGCACAGATTTTTCTACGGTAGTGAAGTATCCTAATTACTTCATGAAGTGAACTGAAATCGGTAGTTCTCCTCACCTACTGTAAAGATGGAGCGTCTTTGACGACTGGAATCACTTTGAGGAAACGCGAAGTACAAAGTTTGCGGGTCTAACAGGTTTTCCCAGTTATGGCGTGCCTCAATGTGCAATAATTGTAGCTCCAGGTTTCCAGTATGTTTAGCACATAGTCTTAAAAAAATGTAAATGACTAGCCTTGAGAATAAAGAAAAATATATTGATCTTTCATCGATGAAACGTTTTACTCTGTTACACAATAATTCACTAACATCAGTGAACAATATATGAGAGGAAACTGTATAATCCAGGATGCTTGATATGGACATAAACCTCCCTCGCTATAACGGATAAAGACTCCGTGTGGCGGGTACTGACAGGTAATTTTTAAACTTTAACTGCTAACCTCGTTAAAAGTAATGACACAGTCAGTGCCATAACTCTGCTTCCTCTTTCCAAAGACCAAGACTCAGCTTCTGTGGTTAGTACATGCCGCAGTGGTCTCCTTAAAGCATATAACGTAACGAGTCTGGAAGCTACTTAAATAACCAGACCACACAATTATGTATTGTCTGATGCCGCTACCTGTATGACGAAAGTATGTAACGTCACTCCATAGTTCTAAAAGAGCCATTTGGCCTAGTGACCTCATGGGCTTCCGATGCAACGAGCGTAACATTCTGGTCTGCGCAGAGCTAATGAGTTTGCTGCTTAAATGCCAGAGTGCGGTGCATGTACTGAAGAGATTTGCCTTTGGCGTACTGTCTCCATTACGAAATTCCTTCTGGGGCGTTCTCATTAGCAATAAATTTCCCTTCTGTGTGCATCTACAGCTTCTAATTTCTTTTTAAATGAAAACATCGTCCCTCCTGCACTATATTAATGTTCTTCTTCTACTTCGAGCGATTAGTTAAATTGACTTGTCATTTTCAAGCATATTGGTGACAACTAAAGTACGTCACGTTTTACATTGTGTAAGTAGCGGATTCATCTTACACATATATGGCCACACGTTATAATCCATAAATACATTTGTACAGACTCCAGAGATCGTAAAACTACACATCACGTTTCTTATACTGATAACGCTATTGAACTGCGCTAACTATAGCCTGAAGGTACTTCATTGTGTATATGGGTAAATATTATATAGATTGTTATATTGATATTTTCGGCTCTGTTTGTTAGAACAAAGAAAACCAGCTGTAGACAAAAACACTTGCTCCCTTCTGTATCTCGTTAACCACATAAAGTTCGAAGAACCAGTTCTGTTAAAACGTTTGAAATGCTGCTGAAGCAACACAGCGAGACTGCAACTAGCATCTGAAGTTAATTATATTAATTCGAATGCAATTACATGTAGAACCAACAGACAAACTTAGGATTATTGAAGCAGAAACATAAACTGAGCAAACTTTAATCCTATAGCAGATACGCGATGATCCTCTTTGCATTCACTGAAGAGAAAGTTTGGAACGATGCCGATTGTTTGGTTACAAAGATGAATCCGGCTCTGTTGTATTTAGCTGCATATAAAAGCACCCGGCTCTGAGAACTTCTATAGCGGAAACTTTCTCTTTGATAGCGGAAACAGCGCCTCGATTCGGCAGAGAGCTGAACATTATTTGCCGTCGGTGCCAGGAGATGCACGACTTCCAGCTATGTACTGCCGTAACAGTTTACTATTCGGTGCAGTAACTGAGAATTTTACGGTAACGTGTGTTAGGAAATATTTGTTAAGAGCATCTGAACATCGTTCCTGTTGCAGAATATCCTAATGCAATTCTATGTTTCTCAGTTTATTTTCTCACTGACAGGTCACATATTGTTGAGTATGTTAGGATACGGAATAACTGGTATGAAGACCAGCATAAACAAATTATATAAACTTACCGTTGTACAAATACGAGAGGTTATTCAGTCGATAGCTGAATAAGACACTTCGATAAAGGAAAGGAAGTTCTGAATAAATAAAGACATTGTCTTGATTGACTAAAAACAGAAACATCATCGTTTAAGGCGTCCACGTAAAATTGGTGGCGTTTATTATAAAGATTCACTAATTCGTTCATCTAAATCTGAATTATGCACGTGAGACTTCTGGAAATGATTAACAGAACTGCTGACTAAGCAAAACTTCCTATAAAGATTCATATGTAACCTTATTATTATGACGGCAGAATAGTGACATACGAAAACTGTTTGGTGTGGTGTCTGTTTTATTTTTGTGTTGTGTTATTGGGATGGCCTCAACAGCTCTGTTGTAACTTATCCAATCTGCGCCCCTTATTTCAGTTTACCTGACCAATCCGCTTCTCCATGGGTAAAACTTCAGGGTCAAAGATCGGACGATCCTGTAGACGAGGTGTGTTTTCTGCTTTTGTTCTGCTTTCATACTAAATCACATGAACCAGTGTCAGATTAGTGTGTGGGTAATGTGCGCTGCTGACCCATTTTGATAAAGATATCTGTCTGTAGTTTTAATTGCGTTACCACGAAACGGTAAAACACCTTACTGGTCGCTTATGTTTTGGCTGTTCAGTGTAAAGAAAGGCTTTTGGAGCAGATACAGACGTGGATATGAGCTAAATTATTTTGAAAATGGTTGTAGCGCCCTAGTAATAGAAATGTTCCCAGGAAATAAGAGATGGAAAATAATATCGGAAGACGTTATTATATCGTTTCAGTCTCATATGTGAAGAGTGTACGTAAAATCTTCACACATATAATGTGAATTAAATGTCCACCATAGAAGGTCGGAAATAGTGACAGTACATCAAAGAGTACATTTGGAAGGTTCACAGAAACTAGTAGCACTTGGCTGCATTGCGAATCGTATCCTAAAATTTACCAAGTTTTTCTATATTTCAGGTAATACGTCCTCAGGTTGGGATTGGAAACCGAAACGAATACTTCTTTGTAACATTAACAGACCGCAATAAAACACACAGGGAAACTCTACCACAAATCGTAACATAGAAGTTACTGGATAGGATGACTGTGGCGACTGCTAGGGAACTGCAAGGTCATGGTCAGGAACACAGCCATCGTGTGTGTGTGTGTGTGTGTGTGTGTGTGTGTGTGTGTGTGTGTGTGTGTGTGTGGCTTTTGTCAGATAACGCAATGTCTCGCAACAATCAGAAGTGATGATGTGACGGATCATCTTGTTCAAAAAAATGAAAAAATGCCGCCAGGAGACCCAACCAAGTTGGAAGACAGTACCGTAGCGACACCACCGTTTAGGATAGGCAAAGTTAGTTTTGTGCGATATTCGGAGTACGAGTTGCACGCAGGTGCGCGCGGGATTGCAGTAAGTTACGCATACCAGCAGTCGAGAAGGCGAATAGAGGCCACAGGGTCGTAGAACTGCCGGAGAGGGCGCTCACAGCAATTTCCATGGCGCAAGTCACAGGCAGAACAGAGCCACTGGCCAACCGACGTGTTATGCATACGTGACGCAAAGCGGCGCGCTTGGAAAAACAGAGGCACACAGCCAGGTATAAATAGGAATCGTTTTGTAACGAGATTCATTGGAGAGTGATACCTCCCCTGGATAGTGGGGCTTGTCGGACCACCAGTTACACGCAGAGCAGATGGGCACCAGCATTCCAGTCCACAGCGGGTCACGGGTTCGACCCTCTGAGGCGAATGCGGGGCATTCAGGAGTGGCAGCTCTCCTGGCTGGCGGAGCGTATCACACCACTGGGCCACACGAAGCAACAGATGGGGCGCCAACATTCCAGGGGGGGTCAGTGGTTTGACCCTCTGAAGCGAATGCGGGGCATTCAAGTGTGGACGGCGGGGCGTATCACACCACTGGGCTACCCGCAGCAACAGATGGGGTGCCAGCGTCCCAGTCCACAGCAGGTCGTTGGTTCGACCCTCTGAGGCCGACGCGAGGTCTGCAGCGAGCCAGCGGCTGGCCACTCTTCGGCTCGCTACCACGGGCAGTCGTCTCGGCTCTGGACACACGCCGGATACTTCCTGAGGCGAGGGCTGCAGATTCGGGCGCCAGATAGCAGGTGCTGGTTTGTCACTGCGATCTCAGCCATGCCGGCGAGGAGAAGGACGCTGCTGGCCACACATGGCTCACACCGAGCAGCGCTGAGTGGGCTACTGGCGGAGCCATCTTGAAATCATCGGAACTCAGAGGGATGGCCAACGTCGGCACGACACAGCGTTGCATTGCACAGGCCGCTGGGGTGCTTCCTCAGCATTGCGGGGCCCTGTGACGCAGACCGAGGTGAACGGGGCACTGTAGTGGAAACAAATAAATAATTTGGAAAGTTCTTGCCGAGATTTAACACAGCAACTCCTGGCACCCAACCCACAACATATCGTGTCAGAATAGCGGATGTCGTCTGTCCAGTATGACGTTCGAGCCCACCAGCTGCAGTACAGTCACAAGATGTGGTGAGTGCTGACAAAATGGTTCTTTTCTGAGTGTTCGTCGTTTTCTTTCTTTTTTGTTATGTCGAGTATGGCTCCTGGCAAGACACATTTTTGATGTTTTACATATGCATACTATTTATTTTGTCAGAATACATATTAGTGTGTTTGGTGCAGTAAGATGTTGTTGTCCGTGGCATTTGATTACGTTTGTATGGATTTATGATGATACTGAGTGTGATTATATGGAGCTGAAGGAAGTCATATTGTTCTTGTATGCAAACGTTTCGTTTCGAGATTAACTGGGAATGAAAGCAACCCAAAGGCAGAATCAAGGACGCAAGGTGTGTCGTAACCAGAAGCGGTGCGTATTTTGATGGGAAAAGTAGCACAATTGACAGAAGACAATACACAGTTGAGAAATGACTTAATGTCTAGAAGTGAGCGGGAAACCGCATCAGATCAGTCGTTGTTGCCTAGGGTGCAGGAGATTGAGCCAGCAGCCACGAGTTTGATTATTCAGTTTTCTGGCAATGCATCTGGGGAGATGTGTTCGTTTGTGGAGGACTTGGAAATTTCAGCTGTGATGAATGGTTGGTCTGATGAAGAGTTGTTACATTTAGCCAACATTAGATTAACGGGTGAAGCGAAAACATATCTAAGGTGTTCTGAGGCCTTAACGAAGGCAGAACAGTTTTAGCAGTTAAAGGGCCTTTACAAAGGTACAAGAAACAGAATAGCGCTCGGTAATTTTGAGAGAGGTTATGTACAATGACAAAGAGACAGGCGGAGACGAAAGAAAAATTTGCGGACAGGATAAGGGAAATTAATGATTTTACTTATGACTTGGGTCAGAGCGATGAAGCGAATAGTGTTCTGTTGCCGAAGGCTGAGCAAAGGGCACTTGATGTATTTTTGAGGGGGTTGCCGGCGCATATGTCGCGGAAAGTGCGCTAAGGGTCCCCGAAACGTTTGTATTCGGCCATTCAGCTGGCAATTCAATGTGAGGAAATAGATGTGGCAACAGGGGTACGCGAGAGGCAAATAGTATTTGTAGCGGGTATAAAATTTTATAAGTGTAGTGACACGGGACATGTGCAGAGGCAATGTACCCAGTCATTGAGGAATAGAGAAAGGGGTGGAACTCAGCAGTGTGAAGGATGGAGAATCGGAGATAGGAGAGATGGACAAGCGTTAAACGACAGAGGGGACCCAAGCCCCCCTAAGTGAGCTTCCCTTTAATTTCGGTGCTACGATTACGTATGCAGAGGCGGAATGTTCAGTGGTAGGATAAATAGGAACTAAAAAGTTTAAGATTTTGTTGGACATAGGGGCGTAAGTGTCAGTGGCTACTAAGAACATAATGGGACAAAGGAAGTTAGACCCACCACGTTATAGGTTGCGTGGAGTGGGGGATAAGGAGGTCACGCCTTTGGGGTCGGTGACAGTTGACTTTCAAATAGGGAAAGTCCGATTTAATGCGTGCTTGGAGATGGTACCGTGGGTAAGCAAGGGCTACGACGTGATCCTAGGAGTAGATTTCTTGCATCAAAATCATGCCAAAATTGACCTTGGGTAACGAACTGCGGAACTTGGTGGAATGTTATTTCCGCTAGGTGAAACTGTTGTCAAAGCAGAGGTGTCACGAGGGGCGTTCAACGTGATGAACAAACCAATGGAACCAAGTAAATTAGCATGAGTGTGTGGCTAACGGCACCGGGAAGTCGCTTTGGGTAAGTGTGGAGTCGAATCTACCTGTGGGTTCAGTATGAACAATTGAAGGATAATGAAGTTTTGGGTCCACTGGGTTGTTTTGTGAAACGTGGTATTGTCCGCGTACAGGAGGGACGTGAATTTGAGGATAGGAATTTTAGTAGCAAATTTGGATGTCCCAGATGACGAAGACTGGTGTTCGAGACGTAGGCGAAACGATGATCCACTAATTGCCTATAGTTGAGTGACAAAATTAAGCATTTCAAAGGAGGAGAAAGAGAGCATATAGAAGAATTATTGTGGGAATTTAAAGATTTGTTTTCTTCACAAGGGTCGTTACCAGCCACCCCATTAATTCAACATAGGATACCAACAGTGAATGAAGCTCGTGTTTACCGTAAACCATACAGAATACCTAGGTATTTGCAGCCGATTGTGGAGGATTTCATTGATCAGCAGTTTGCGGACGGAATTATAGAGCATAGTAATAGTGGCTGGGGAGCGGGCATTGTTGTTGTGCCTAAAATATCTGCGGATGCAACTAAGAAACATAGGTTCTGTAGTGACTACGGATACCTCAATATTAAGACAGTAACGGACGCATACCCCATTCCAAACATCTCGGAGACTTCAGATCGCGTAGGACAGTGCCAGTACTTTTCTACGACGGATTTGACAAGTGGTTATCATCAGACAGAGGTGGCTCCAGAGGATCGTTCAAAAACTGCATACTCCACACCTGGAGGCCTTTACCAGTACATTCGAATGCAATTCGGTTTGAAAAACGCTCCGGCAACGTTTCAGACGTTGCTAGACAGTCTCTTGAGGGGCTTGAAACCATGGTTATGTCTTGTCTAGTGTTTTCAAATAGTATGGAGCAACATAAACAACGGTGAAGGGAAGTCTTTATGAGGTTAAGAGCAGCTCTTTTGACGTTGCACCTGGAGAAGTGTCATTTTGCATTAGAAGAAGTAAAATATTTTGGTCATATTATCAGCAAGGACGGAGTGTGAACAGATCCGCGGCTGGTACAGGCTGTAAGGGATTTTCGGGAACCGAAAACAGTTAAGGAAGTGCAGTCATTCATCGGAATCTGAAATTTCTATCGAAAGATCGTGAAGGGTTTTGCAGATTTAGCACAGCAGTTGAAGTGATTGTTACAGAAGGGTGTGAAATTTGAGTGGACAGGAGAGTGTGAGAAAGCGTTTGACAGACTGAAGGAAGTGTTAACATCAAGTCCGGTTCTTGTGTTTGCAGATTTTGAAAAGGGGTTTATACTAGCATGCGATCCATCGAATCAAACATTAGGATGTGTTCTTAGTGAGGAAATTGATGGGAAAGAACATCCTGTAGCGTATGCGTCTAGGCAGTTGAATGGAGCAGAGGAAAGTTACTCAACAACAGAGAGGGAGAAGCTTAGCGTAATCTATGGTATCACATATTTTAAATGTTATTTATATGGTAGAAGATTCCGGGTAGTGTCAGATCATGCTGCATTGATGTGGTTGATGGGGCTGAAGGATCCGTGCACTAGACTCGCTAGATGGGCTGTGAGGCTTAGTGAGTTCGACTATAAGGTGGTGCACAAGCCTGGGAAGAAGCACGGTAAGCAGGATGCACTTAGTAGGAAGGTGCCAAAGGTAGAAGTCATAGGTTTGACATAGCAGTATGGCAAAAATTACAAATGTAAAATTACAACTGTAAATTGTATCGGACACAGCCACAATTTAATGTGTACAATGGTCTTCTGTGCAGGGAAGCGAAATAAAGCCAAGGGTAGTAGTGGTAGCGAAGCTAAGATATGAGGTTTTAATGGAAGCACATGATCAAGTGTTATCCGGTCATGGAGGGTGTAGAGCGACGAACTGGAGAGTGTCGGAGAGGTATTAGTGGAGAGGTAGGAAAGGAGATGTGGATCAGTATGTTAAGAAGTGTATACCATGTGCGCAGATAGCAGATCTGAGTCCGAAAAAGATACAGCTACAACGATGCAACATGTCTATTCTCTTTGCTCGGTACTGATGTCTTAGGACATTTTAGGAGAACACCATCAGGGAACAGATTCGTCCTGAGAATAATGTACCATTTTTCAAGGTATGTGGCGATGGTGTCTATGCCAAATCAACAGGCAGCAATGGTCGCGCAAGCGTTAGTAAATAGCTGGATTTTGAAGTTTGGTGTACCAGAGACAATAATTACTGACCAAGGGACCAACTTCATGCCGGATTTAATGAAGGAGCTGAGTAAATTGTTGAACGTAAAGAAGTTGAGGACGAGCGCGTTGCAGCCTCAGGCCAATGGAAGGACAGAACGGGTACACAGAACAATCGGGAAGATGCTGAGTTCTTATGTGGATTCTCTTCACTATCAGTGGGACGAGTATTTGAAGCATATTGTATGCGCATATAATGCAAAGGTCCATACACACACCGGATTGTCTCCATATGAGGTAGTGTATGGGCGAAAACTGCCGTCACCGTTTGATTTAGTGAAGCTACAGAGAGGAAGGACTTTTTAATCTGTACGTCAGTACGCGAGAACAATTCAGAATGTTTGGAAATGGGTACAAAAGGCTAATACGAAGGCTTTGGAAAGGGAGGAAGACGCAGTAGAACGGAAAGGAAGTTTAATGCAGCATAGAGTGGGGCAATGGGTAACGCTGTCCAGCCCCTATATGCAAAAAGAGAAAACTATGATGTTCCTCAAGAGGTATCAAGTCGTTGAAACCACATCTCCCGCTGATGTTAAGCTTCAGCTGCCAACGAGAACAACGATAGTACACATTGGGCGTTTACGGCCGTTAATGGTTGCCCGGATGTGATTCCGGGAGTGTCACAGGAAGGAAAGAGGAGAAAGAGAGAGTGAAGACAGGTGCTAAGGGCAGAGAAAACCAGGAAGATAGTGTACAGCATGAAGTACTGTATGCTTTGTGATCTAGAAAGTGGTAGAGTATTTGTAGTTTTTTTTCTTTTCGTGTCGTGTATCATTGGGTTTGCATAGAGTAATTAGGCAACATATTTTCGTATAAGTGTTTTCAAGTATTGTGGGCTTGCTGGGGCCGCAGTCCTTTTGAAGAGGGAGAAAGGGTGATGGTGATCCCAGTCCTCAGGTTACTGAAAAGGGAAGTGTAGCGTCTGACGCATGTGGAGTGTTGTTGGAGGAGAAATTGAACGCAGTTCTGGAGAAATAAATGCGTCGGAGTAAATTTTGCGGCAAAGCCATAATAAGTATGTGATGAACGATGTCAGAGTCGTACGATTTCTTGTTTAAATTTTTAGCTATCGACAGTGCTGCGTCAGGAGAGTCGTGTTTATTGCACCAGTTCATATAACGTAAATTTGATGATGAAAGTAGTCACACAATCGGTGTTGAGTTTGGATTAGGAATAGTGAATGTTTAAGGAAAATATGTGAAGCTACAAATATGGGACACAAGCACGGTGCAGTTATTTTTACCTAGGGGGAAAGGAATAGACTGTCCAAGGGACATCGTGGAGCCAAAATTGAGCTCGCAACGTGTTGGAATGCGTTGGTTCTTCTCCACCTACGAGAATTTCGTACTAGTAGCAAGTTGTTTTGATCCAGGAGTGTATACGGCAGCAAAACGCGAAGAGCTCGAAGCAGCGGAATTTTAATCGATGGAACTAAGTGTAACATAATAGGACCAACCTTCCACCTGCCAGCCTCAATTTCAGGAGTCACGCAATTAAATGTTACGCAGCCACAACTGTGCTGGCCAGAGGCCAATTTCGAGTTTTTGCCAAGGCAGAATCTGACCAGTTCATTTTAGAGCAAGAGGGGCGCATATAATCCCAACAGCTTGTTCAACATGTCGCTCAATATAGGGAAAGGCAACGGCAAATAACAATCATTTTGAGCACCACTGTGCCAAATGTCATCGCAGCCTTAACTTTGTTATGTGTTGCTTTCTTTCTGATGAGGCGGATAGCCAATTCCCAGAGGGATCCGAAGGTAGTCCAACTCCCAGTAGGTTGGATACTGAGGGTGTAGGCAAGCGGCTGAACGAGTGTTCCACGCAGTGGTCATCCATTAAGGATTTTTTTATGTTTTCCCCTCATGTCTTGTGTTTAGGAGCACTAAATCATGTCTAAGTTTTCTAATAGTAAGTAAGTATGTCATAAGTGCCAATCCATACAGGTTTAAGAGTTAGTTAAGGGTGTACCCAGGGACCAGGTCTTTCCAAAGAAGGGACTAATGTAGTGGCACCACCGTTTAGGATAGAGAAAGTTAGTTTTGTGTGGTATTCGGAGCATGAGTTAAATCCAGGTGCAGGCCAGATTGTAGTAAGTTATACATACCAGCAGTTGCGAAGGCAAATAGAGGCCAACAGCGGCCTAGAACTGCCAGAGACGGCACACACAGCAGTTTCCATGGCACAAGTAACAGGCAGAAGAGGGCCACTGGCCAACCTAAGTGTTATTCATACGTGATGCGAGGTGACGTGCTTGGCAAGGCAGATGCACACAGGTGAGTATAAATAGGTGCCATTTTCTAACGAGATTCATTGAAGTGTGGCAGCTCCCCTGGATGGCGGGGCACGTCAAGCCACCTGCTACACGCAAAGCATATGGGGTGCCAGCATTCCAGTCCATGGCGGATCAGTGGTTCGACCCTCTGAGGCCAACGTGGGGCATCCAAGTGTGGCAGCTCTCCTGGACGGTGGGGTGTATCACACCACTGGGCAACCCACAGCAACAGATGGGGCACCAGCGTCCCAGTCCATGGTGGGTCATTGGTTCGACCCTCTGAGTCCGACGTGGGGTCAGCAGTGGCGGGCCACTTCGGCTCGCTACTGTGGGCAGTGGTCTTCGCTCCCGACACACTCCAAGACTTCCCAAGGAGAGGGCCGCAGATTCGGACGCCGGATATTAGCCACTTGTTCAATGCTGCAAGCTTGGCGACGCCGGCGAGGCGAAGCTGGCCACCCACGGCTCACACCGAGCAGCGGTGAGTCGTCTGCTGGCGCAGCCATCCTGACATCATCGGAACTCAGAGGGACAGCCAACGCCAGCACGACACAGTGTTGTGTTGCACAGGCCGCTGGAGTGCTTCCTCAGCATTGTGGGGCCCTGTGAGGCAGACCGAGGTGAACGGAGCACTGTATTGGAAACAAATAACTCATTTGGAAAGTTCTCACCGAGTTTTAATACGGCAACTCCTGGCACCCAATCCACAACAGTACGTTACTCCAGCTATTTCTGTAGATGAAAACAGATTGCGTATCCTCATCTGTCATATACCCTGAATGACACTGAAACTCATTACTTCAAAAACATGTGATGTTTACGTTTTTGCGAGATCACAATGTAACCGCTCTTCATAAACTGTGGTATACAATATACCTTCTCACTATCATTAATAATTTTTCTGTCTCAGTATTCTAGAACACACAGTGAACAGAGCAAACCCTAAGTAGAATGCAGGTTAGGCAGGTGTTGACTTACGTTTGTCCTGTCGTATATATTTCGTTCTTGACTGCTAATTGAAGCTATTTTTCTCTTTATAACAGCACTGTAGAGGCAGAGATCTATTTAGGAATATAGTAACTTATTTCAGAACGCATTTGCATTAATTGCGTAAGCTACTCATTTACATAGCCTTACTTGTATTAAAGTATGTATCTAAATGATATGTCAAATCATGTTTCTCAAATTGCAGTGAAGAACACAGAGGACCGAACTGGAAATAACAGTGATGTTTACTTTCTGTAAGGTATTTATGTTGATAGCATTTATGTGCTATCATAATACGGGTTCGTTCTATTATGTGTCAGTGAGATAGAACAGGATCGATAGGAAACTGAACCTCGGTTACCCACAAGTTAACCGACTGGTCTCAGTCAAAAATGCAGTGGCTCTCAGAAGATCTGGGGGCTACAAGATACTGCGCGAGTGTGGCCAGTCTTACGTCAGATAAACACCACCGCACTGTAGAGCAAAGCGGAACGGGGAATGTGAAGTTTTACCGCCAACACTGCGCCGGGAAATTCACTTTAGCTGAGCATGCTTAGGGGACACTGGATGAAATTGAAGCCGGCCGAAGTGGCCATGCGGTTAAAGGCGCTGCAGTCTGGAACCGCTAGACCGCTACGGTCGCAGGTTCGAATCCTGCCTCGGGCGTGGATGTTTGTGATGTCCTTAGGTTAGTTAGGTTTAACTAGTTCTAAGTTCTATGGGACTAATGACTTCAGCAGTTGAGTCCCATAGTGCTCACAGCCATTTGAACCATTTTTGATGAAGTTTAAGGAAATGACTGTAGAGACTCGACCTACGGCTCCTTAGGCTATGTAAATAAGAAAGCAATTGAAATAAAAACCACTGATAACACCCTTGATACAGGCCGAGACCTGCAGTTCAGCGCTGCGTGGGATTCAGTGGTTGTCCGGTTAAAGTGGGCACATTGGACTCCGCGTCAGTGGATGTTCATATATGTATGCCGCGAGCATCAGTGACGGCACAGCTGACAGCTAATGTATGTTAGAGCATACCAGTAGCCCACTAACAGTCATATCGCTTGATATGCATGGCCAAAACCTCATGTAATGTTAATCACTTGGCTCAAAATGGCTCTGAGCACTATGGGACTCAACATCTGAGGTCATCAGTCCCCTAGAACTTAGAACTACTTAAACCTAACTAACCTAAGGACATCACACACATCCATTCCCGAGGCACGATTCGAACCTGTGACCGTAGTGGTCGAGCGGTTCCAGACTGAAGCGCCTAGAACCGCTCGTCCAATCCGGCCGGCTCACTCTGCTCGGTTGGAACTTTTAACAAAGGGGAAAGTGGGAAGATCTGTAGCAAGAGCGACAAGAAACAATTTCGTATTATCTGAAAGATCAACATGAAAACTGAACCTCCAGCACCGAACATATTGAACAACAGCATCTGAGATTGGAGAGCATTGTACAATACGCTGTAGCCATTTGTATGACTAGGAAAGATGTGAGGTATGGAAAAGACCAGGCGTGATCCGTCAACCGTTTTAGAAAGCTGCTAAAAGAGCAAAGAGAGACTCACGGGAAATTTAAACTTAGTCAAACCTCATGGACGAACAAACACTAAAAGATGCCAAATTAAGTGTAAGAAAGACCATGTGTGAAGCGTTCACCGGATTCCAAAGTGAAATTCTAAGAGCGGCAGACTAAATTCTGAGACAGCAAAGAACCGGGTAGAGCTGTAAAACGGAATGGATAGTGTCTTGCAAGAAGGATATAAGATGAACGTCAACAAAATCAAACCGAGGATAATGGAATGTAGTCGTATTAAATCAGGTGCTGCTGAGGTAATTACATTCGGAAATGATGCCCTTAAAGTAGTATATGAGTTTTGCTATTTGGGGAGCAAAGTAACTGATGATGGTCGAGGTAGAGATGATATAAAATGTAAACCGACAATGGCAAGGAAAGCTTTTCTGAAGAAGCGAAACTTGTTAACACCGAGTACAGATTTTTGGTGTCAGGAAGTCTTTTCTGCAAGTATTTGCATAGAATGTAGCCATGTATGGAAGTGAAACATGGACGAGAAATAGTTTGGACAAGAAGAGAATAGACGTTTTCGAAATGTGGTGCTACAGAAGAATGCTCAAGAGGTAATGAATAGAACTGGGGAGAAGAGGAATTTGGGCACGATTTGACTAGAAGAAGGGATCGCTTGGTAGGACATGTTCTGAGGCATCAAGGGATCACCAATTATTGGAGGGTAGCGTGGAGGGTAAAAATCGTCGACGGAGACCAGGAGATGAACACACTAAGCAAATTCAGAAGGATACAGGTTGCAGCAAGCACTTGGAGATGATGAAGGTTTCACAGGGTAGCGTAGCATGGAGAGCTCCTACAAAACGGTCTCTGGACTGAAGACCACAGAAACAATACCAACAATTCTAACTACCGAGTTTGATCTTATGTTATATCAGTAAACGGATCGGAGTCGGGAGTCCAGACACTTTATCACCTTAACAATACTGAAACGTCGAAATGCGAAACGTCTTTTTCCAGAGTTGTTTTACAGAGAAATATCGCACTGTAGTTATTCCTTTGAATCTTTGCACCAACTACAAAATGAAAGATGTCGAAGTAAGAGAGTATGGGATGGAAAAACAAGTGAAACTGCTCTTCAGAGCAAAGGCCACTGGACCTGGTGAGGCACCAATTCGATTCTAGGTAGAGTAAATGAACGAACTTTCCCCTCTTATAACAGCAGTTTAGGGTAGATCTCTGAAGGAGCGAAGCGTTCTTAATAATTCTTAAAAAAGCACAGGTCATTCCATTTTCAAGAAACGTCATCCAAGATGCACAGAAATACGGGCCTATATCTCTGACAGCGGTCTGTTATAGAATCTTGGAACATGTTTCAAGCTCGGCTATTACGACGTTTCTGAAGATCGGGATCAATTTGGGTTCCGAAAACAACGATCTAATGAAAGCAAGTTTCCTCTGTTCGTCCACGAGGCCCAGAAAGAAGTAGATGCTGTCGCCCAGGTTGCTGCCCGTTCCTTGAATTCCGAAAGGCGTTCGGTGACGTTTTTCACTGCCACATAATGAAAATAATTCGATCGCGCGGGATGTCAAGCCAGCTGTGTGATTGGATTGAAAATTTTCTAGCAAACAGAGCACAGCATTTCATTGCCAACGAAGAGACGTCTTGGAAAGTACCTTCATGCGCACCTCAAGTGAGTCTTACTGGTCGATTACTTTCCACAACATATATACACACTGGACATTAAAATTGCTACACCAAGAATAAATGCAGATAATAAACTGGTATTCATTGGACAATGTACTGGAACTGAGATGTGGTTACATTTTCACGCAATTTCGGTGCATAGATCCTAAGGAATCAGTACCCAGAACAACCAGCTCTGGCCGTAATACGGCCTTGATAGGCCTGGGCATTGAGTCAGAAGTTGGATGGCGTGTACAGGCACAGCTGCCCATGCAGCTTCAACACGATACCACAGTTCATCAAATGTAGTGACTGAGGTGTTGTGACGAGCCAATTGCTCGGCCACCATTGACCTGACGTTTTCAGCTGGTGAGAGATATGGAGAATGTGCTGGCCAGGGCAGCAGTCGAACATTTTCTGTATCCAGAAAGGCCCGCACAGGACCTGCAACATGCGGTCGTGCATTATCCTGCTGAAATGTAGGGTTTCGCAAAGATCGCATCTGAAATGTAACGTCCACTGTTCAAAGTGCCGTAAATGCACACAAGAAGTGACCGAGACGTGAAACCAATGGCACCCCATCACACGGGGTGATACGGCACTACGACGATGACGAATGCACGCTTTCAATGTGCATTCACCGCGATGTCACCAAACACGGATGCGACCATCATGATACTGTAAACAGAACCTGGATTCATCCGAAAAAATGACGTTTTGCCATTCGTGCACATAGGTTCGTCGTTGAGTACACCATCGCAGGCACCCTGTCCCTGATGCAGCGTCAAGGGTAACCGCAGCCATGATATCCGAGCCGATAGCCTATGTTGCTGCAAACGTCGTCGAACTGCTCGTGCAGATGGTTGTTGTCTTGAAAACGTCCCCATCTGTTGACTCAGGCATCGAGACGTGGCTACAAAATCCGTTATAGCCATGCGGATAAGATGCCTGTCATCTCGACTGAGAGTGATACGAGGCCATTGGTATCCAGTACGGCGTTCCATATTACCCTCCTGAAGCCACCGATTTCATATTCTGCTAACAGTAATTGGATCTCGACCAACACGAGCAGCAATGTGCCGATACGATAAACAGCAATCGCGATAGGCTACAATCCGATCTTTATCAAAGTCGGAAACGTGATGGTACGCATTTCTTCTCCTTACACGAGGCATCACAACAACGCTTCACCAGGCAACGCTGGTCAACTGCTGCTTGTGTATGAGAAATCTGTTGGAAACTTTCCTCATGTCAGCACGTGGTATGTGTCGCCACCGGCGCCAACCTTGTGTGAATGCTCTGAAAAGCTAATCTTTTGAATATCACAGCATCTTCTTCCTGTCGGTTAAATTTCGTGTCTATAGCATGTCATCTTCGTGGTGTAGCAGTTTTAATGCCCAGTAGTGTAAGTTACCTACAGCATAATGTCATAAGTTACACGACGCATTTCATGGATGATGCTTTTCTATACAGAGGCGTCGCAGTGCTGGAGGATTGTTGCGAAATGCAGCGAGACGGAAAGAACTGCAGAGGACTGATGATTGATGCTGGTTGTGGGAAATGACCCTGTAAATAAACAAATGTTAACTTTTGGGCTCAGTTATTGTATAACTGCACGATAGCATAACCATCGCTGTAAGCAGACACTTCCGTAAAATATCCAGGAGTTTGCTTACGGTTATTATTGAGCAGGAAAGACCAAACAAAATTCGTCGTAGGTAAGGCAGATGAGAATCTGAGGTTCAATGGAAGAATCGTCTGGTACTGTAGTCGGTAAAAAATTTCTAAACTCAAGATCGCTTAAATATTGCTTTATTTGCAAACAACCGTCTTCGACAGATTTCAGGTCTGTCGAAACCGGTTATTTGTTAATAAAGAATTATTAATACAGTCTTGGCCTTAGAAAGTTTTTACCAACTAAAACACATCACTCCTAATTTCCCAGCATAAGAAAACTGAATGAAAATAGAGTCCGTCAACAAGGAAAGTAATACTTGAACATTGCTCTCATGGATGGGATCAGTACCACACAGGATTGATAGGGAAACTAGAGAATATCCGAACAGGAGCAGCAAGTACCGCTCACGGTTCAATTAGTAAGTTTGAAAGTGTCACAGAGAAGTTTACGCAACTCCAGTGGCAGACGGTGCAAGAGAGGCGTTCTGCATTACAGTGCGGTTTACTGTAAAATTCCCGAGAACGTACATTCTGGAAGAGTCAACCAATGTATTGCTACCTCATATGTACATCTCACGAAAAGACCATGAAGATAAAATTAGGTATATTTGAGTCAACTCGGCGTCTTACTGGCAATCGTTCTTCCCGCAAACTAGACGCGCCTGGAACAGGAGAAAGAGTAAGTGACACGGGCACAAAAAGTACTTTCCGCTAAACATCGTGAGGTGACTTGCCGTGTACAGATGTAGATGTTCAACATTAACCTCCATCAGTACGCTACTTTACGACATACTGAACTGAAAATATATGGAGTGGTCCATTGATCGTGACTGGGCCAAATATCTCACGAAATAAGCGTCAAACGAAAAAGCAACCAAGAACGAAACTTCTCTAGCTTGAAGAGGGAAACCAGATGGCGCTATGGTTGGCCCGCTAGATGGCGCTGCCATAGGCCAAACGGATATCAACTGGGTTTTTTAAAAATGGGAACCACAATTTCCTATTACATATTCGTGTAGTACGTAAAGAAATATGAATCTTTTAGTTGGACCACTTTCTTCGCTTTGTGATAGATGGCGCTATAATAGTCACAAACATATGGGTCGCAATTTTAAACGAATAGATGGTAACAGATAGGTTTTTTAAATTAAAAATACAGAATGCAGGTACGTTTGAACATTTTATTTCGGTTGTTCCAATGTGATACAGGTACCTTTGTGAACTTATCATTTCTGAGAACGCGTCCTGTTACAGCGTGATTGCCTGTAAATACCACATTAATGCAATAAATGCTAAAAATGATGTCCGTCAACCTTAATGCATTAGGCAATTCGTGTAACGACATTCCTGTCAACAGCGCGTAGTTCACCTTCCGTAATATTCGCACATGCACTGACAATGCACTGACGCATGTTGTCAGGCGTTGTCGGTAGATCAAGGTAGCAAATATCCTTCAACTTACCTACAGAAAGAAATCCGGGGACGCCGGATCCGGTGAACCTGCGGGCCAGCGTATGGTGCTTCGACGACCAATCCGCCTGTCATGAAATATGCTATTCAGTACAGCTTCAACCGCACGCAAGCTATGTGCCGGACATCGATCATGTAGGAAGTGCATCGCCATTCTGTCATGCAGTGAAACAGCTTGTAGTAACATCGGTAGAACATTACGTAGGAAATCAGCATACATTGCATCATTTTGATTGCCATCGATAAAATGGGGGCTAATTATCCTTCCTCTCATAATGCCGCATCATACATTAACCCACGAAGGTCGCTGATGTTCAACTTGTCGCAGCCATCGAGGATTTTCCGTTGCCCAATAGTGCATATTATGCCGGTTTACGTTACTGCTGTTGGTGAATGACGCTTCGTCGCTAAATAGAACGCATGCAAAAAATCTGTCATCGTCCCGTAATTTCTCATGTGCCCAGTGGAAGAACTGTACACGACGTTCAAAGTCGGCGCCATGTAATTCCTGGTGGATAGAAATATGATCCGGATGCAATCGATGTTGATGTAGCATTCTCAACACAGACGTTTTTGAGATTTCCGATTCTCGAGAAATTTGTCTGCTACTGATGTGCGGATTAGCCGCGACAGCAGCTAAAACACCTACTTGGGCATCATCATTCGTTGCAGGTCGTGGTTGCCGTTTCACATGTGGCTGAAAACTTCCTGTTTCCTTGAATAACGTAACTATGCGGCGAACGGTCCGGACACTTGGATGATGTCGTCCAGGATACCGAGCAGCATACGTAGCACACGCCCGTTGGGCATTTTGATCACAATAGCCATACATCAACAGGATATCGACCTTTTCCGCAATTGGTAAACGGTCCATTTTAACACGGGTAATGTATCATGAGGCAAATACTGTCCGCACTGGCGGAATGTTACGTGATGCCACGTACTTATACGTTTGTGACTATTACAGGGCCATCTATCACAAAGCGAAAATAAGTGGTCCAACTAAAACATTCATATTTCTGTACGGACTACACGAATGTGTAATAAAAAATGGGGGTTGCTATATAAAACAACGCAGTTGATATCCGTTTGACCTGTGGCAGCGCCATCTAGCGAGCCAACCATAGCGCCATCTGGTTTCCCCCTTCAAGCTAATTCTTTGTAGTTTTCTTGTTTGACGCTTATTTCGTGAGATATTTGGCTCGGTCACGATCAATGGACCACCCTGTATACGTACTGCGACACTGTATACCAATAAATCTACTTGGTAGCAGAAAATGACGACCTGTAAAGTCTATTCATAAAGTTTTGAAGCCGCTAGAGTTGTCGCATGTGAACCGCTTGGCCGCAGGTTCAGCAGTAAAAGTACCGTACTACGTGTGGGGGTGTGTGGGAGTGCGGACGGGGAACGGCCCACAGAGAGGCGGTATAGGGGGCTCGTAAAAGTTGGCGATGGGTGAGCCAGCGGCCCAAGGGACGCTTTACGACCCACCGCGAAATGCTGCTCGGACCATCTCTGGCCGAATAACCAGTTTCGCGTAAACTGTGCAGATCTGTACCACAAAAAGTTTCGTGTTTCCTGTACCTAAAGAACACGGCGTTATTTGACACCTCATGCCATCTGGAGTGTACTAAAATGTCATCAGCCTCACGAGAAATTAAGACATTCATTTTAATCTCTTTCTTCTATTTTTCGTGAAAGCACCTGTATAGCTACCCCAAGACTTTCTTGTGTGTAGGGTCCTTTACCCTGCCCACTTTCTCCAACGTCAGCGTATCAATGTTCTGAAATCTCTGCCATTATCTTGAATTAGTCAGCCTACTTTCCTCACATATATTTTTATTTATTTATTTATTTTTTTTTACTTTCATCTGTAACCTCCTCCATACGTGTCCAGTATCTTGTCGAAAACCATTTCTCTTCTTAAAATGTAAGTTTTGACAGACGGAAGTCTTAAAATATTCTGAATTGTTCTATAGAAGAAAAACATTTCATCCCCGTTTGCGGAGGTACTGACAATGCCCTCGGCAGATTGAAGCGAAACATGGGGTTTCTCCAAGACTTTCATTTAACCAAGGCATCACAGTTCAGTATGTAAGAATAAATGTAAATAATCTCATTTGTTTGTTACACTTCTGCCACGTCTTCCTTAAATCATCGGTGTAGCAGCATTTAACTCGACACTATTAGTACCTGCTTTGTGTTTTGACACTCCTGCGTTTTGTTCTCTGTTCTCGTCATACAGCAAGACGCTTTTCTTCCGTCACTCCTTATTTCTTTCTGTAGCTTAATACAGCTTTCAGCGAAAATCGGTCTGGTAGCAAAGTACGAATTTCGTAATGCATTAAAAGACCGACGTGTGTTCGCCGGCTGGTGCCATCCGCGCCCATTTCCAATCACAAACTGTTTAATACGTACTACATTCTCGCAGTTAATATTATTTAACATCCAGAAAACGGGACATTTTTTCATTAGGGAATAACTGTTTCCCATTCATAATAGTGCCTCACTATTTTTTTAGTCTGTGCCAAGCTTCATCAGAAGCAATCAACTCTATCACTGCACACTAGCCGTTGTCTGCGAGCGTATTCTCATATTTTACACTGTTAAGTGGTCTACTTTTTTAACCCTTCATTGAGCTTTAAATGAAAAATTCAGTTGTTCAGTATATGAATTTCTGCAGTTCTCATACCTTAAAAGTTAGACGTGTAACAAATACCGTCCGCTTTTCGTTGCTAAGCCGAGTACTGCGTCGTGTTATATTGGATAGATTCATGTTCTTAGCGTAGGATGGTCAGTCGCCGGTATGTCTGAACCGCTTATTATAGACTCGATTCAAGAATGGTGATGATCTTGCACTCACTCCGTGAATATTATAAATATAGAAAAGGCCAAATTCCTCACTTCCTTTCTTACATTGCTTTTGAAATCACTTCAGTTAACGTCCAACTACAAAAAGAAGTCCAATTGGGTAGGCACATTGCCAATTGCAGGCAAGGAACTTGTCTACAGTCAATAAAGCGTAACTAGCAACAGGTATAGCTCATCGCTGACTGTAAAAGTGATCATGATCTGGCATAATCAGGATAAAACTGATATTACACTGTTAGTGAAGTGATACACATTGTATTGGTTACTTCTTAGAATGAAAGACAATTTTATTGCTGTTCTCCAGAAAGTCGAAAACCTTACAGATTACAGTAGTTAGTGGCCGAACTTCTACAAAACAATGGCCTTAGTAATCATTGTTATGTAATAGGTGTTCAAAAGGAGCAAAAGACGTCTTTTGCCGTATTAAAGTCTCATGAATTTTAGTAGCGCCAAACATGCGTTACAGATAGCTCTTTGTAAGGCAAACATCAGTGGCCGGCGAGCTCATAGCCTTTAATTATGGAATACTCAGATGAATCTAGAACTTCACAGGTAACCTTCGTAGAAAGCCAAGTTACCCACGATCATCTTAAAATGGAAGATATTAAAAAAAGTTTAACTTACATTTGAGAAGAAAAGATGAAATTTTGTATGAATGAGTTTTTGACATATCCAACAATAGAGAGAGATGAAAATCAATAGAATGTTTGCTTTATTTTCATATAAAAATTTAAAATGTACTTAGTTTAAGGAAAATGCGTAAAATAAATTGGCATGCTCAAAATAAAAGGCTTTTGACTTATATTCTTTATGGTTTACTTCAAAACAAGGGAACATGCCCAGATGCCCAGCTGAAAAAAAACACGAATTTGCACAAAGATTATATAATCAGAAGCACAGTACAACCGCACATATTGAGAAAATACATTTAGAATTATGTTGGTTTAGTGGCTTCATGTAAAGCAATTATTTTCTCTCTACTGTACAATTTGTAAGACTGGACTTGCTCCATTTCTGCTGATGGCGTTTCATACGTAGTTCAGTAATCATATCACTAACGATCTTCAACGGGATGTAAACATGCACAATTGTAATTTAAGCGATACGACGTTAACGTGTATATTTCGCTATTTTATTTCTGCATATTCTGTACTGAACTTATACCAACGTAGTTTACGGTAATTGTATTCATATCACTGATGAATATTTTGATGTGTTGGTTAACTTCATTGAAAGTCATATTTTCACTTTATTTTCAATATCAGGTGGTTTGCTTGTTGATGTGCCATAGTGAAATCGAAAAGTTTCATTACTGTTCACTCTTTGACATCGTACAATCTGTGTAGAAATTCAAATATGTGCTTTTGAATGGCCATTGCCATTTAGTTATTAATGGCGAAGCATCAGTAATTAGAAACAACTTCAACAAAAATTAATAGTCTGCCGTTGGTGGTGATTGCTTTATCACGTTATTATGTTTCATCTGAAGTGAAATGAACAAAGGTACATCCAGTGTAAAATGTGTAGTCAGTGAATATAGTTCAAACAGCTAGAACCATTTACTATTCAATAACATACTGCGACAAATATGTTAGACACTCATGGAGGACTCTGGTGCATGTTGCGCTGTTCAGAAAGTTACTTTTTTCAGTAAATTACAGTAATAACTAAAGTTTACGTGAACTTAAGTAACTACAGTCATCACATGCCCATCGTGATTCCGTGCAGACTACAGAAGTGGACTTATGTGTATTAAATCTCCTTAATTTCTAATTGAACAGGCCATGCAATGACACAACAATAATACCACTGAAATATTAACAGAAAACGTAATACTCGCTTTCAGTTAAATAAATCGTATAGGGAAGGCTTTAATCAAATTCACAATGCATATAATTTCCGTATTGGGCAGTAAACCGCACCGGCGGGGTCAGGGATTTTCTCTGCCTCGTAATGACTGGGTGTTGTGTGATGTCCTTAGGTTAGTTAGGTTTAAGTAGTTCTAAGTTCTAGGGGACTGATTACCATTGATGTTAAGCCCCGTAGTGCTCAGAGCCATTTGAACCATTTGAGCCAGTAAACCGCAATGCACTGCTCTTCAGTCGTTCCCTTCGATCTGTGTTTACGCGATCAAAGCTGCCACATATTTCCGAGGGCAGAGGCAACATTTCCGTGCTCCACAAATACTCTATTGTAATGATTTCATAATACATCGTCAAATACCAACATGCGTGAAATGATCATCAAACGTTTGGTTACTGTTTAGAGGGAATTGTTAATACGTAAATTTGCAATTTATTTGGAACATACGTAACGCTGCGTACTTGTCGTTATTATAAATCATAAATGAGAAATGCTGTGATAGAATGAGAGATAATAATAGTAAAGAAAGTTCAAACAACTATAGAAGCTAAACTCGCTTTCTCTCTGCTTTTGCACTGTATTTCAAATTTTATATACATCAACGAAATTCCTCTCGTAATCGCAACAATTTATTTAATAAAATTGCAAGCAAATAGCCATATACAGTTACTTTGCTTAACATTTCACATTTACTTTTTGCACTTTTGCATATTCATTTATAGATTTCACTCTTTTACTGCTTAGTTCTATGTGATATCGTTAACAGGCTTCGTTACACAGTTCACATACGCATGTGGTGGTTGGGTCGTGATAAGTTTTGTTTTTGCAGATTAGATGATGAAAGCCGTGAATAGAAAGTCTAGTCGCTGTTCGAAGTTTGGTGCTGCCCATGAGTGGTTCGTCATTGCTTCGGTGCCATAGAACTCCGGCCATATTTTTTCTCGTTTGTCCTCCATGATCTTCAATTGCTTCCTGGAAGCCCTGGTGTATGGCATCATACATCGAAGTCTGATGTCTTCAATTAGGAATCCCTCTCTCGCTAGCAGGTACACTAGTCTAGATCTTGTTGTCTTCGAGTGACCTAGTGCTCTTTTTAGATAGGTCGATTTTACCTTTTCTAGTGTTTCTAGATTCTTTTCTGTCAGGTGTCCCATATAACCTCCATCCCATAGGCCAGGATTGTTAAGATTTTTGTGTTGTATAATTTCATGGCTGTTTCTAGACTGAGTAGGCGGATGTTTTGATGGACTATAGTATCATTATTTGAAACAGCAATTCATTAAATAGTTCCCTCATTTGCCAGTGACTTCATATCTATGTACGTTAGGGCCTAATGCTTTATCTTTAGTCATAGTCACTAAAGTAAATACGAGGAAGTGGCTTAAGTCAGAATTCCCCTGAGGGACGTATAATTTTATATATATATATATATATATATATATATATATATATATATATATATATATATATATATATATTTCCGGTGCCTCCAGTGTGACGTCTTTCTGTGACACACAAATTTTTGTTTTTAAAGGGGATCACTTAAGACTATTTCCACGGGTTCGCCCCTCAAATTTCTCCCTCATATCACAAAATTGTCGTTTGATATAATATAAACTGAAAAAATAAATTCCTTTTAATGCACAGTTTCGTATATAATTTATATTCAAGACCTTACACCTGTGTCACAGAACAAATCCTACATCGAGAGTACTTTACACAAGTTTAAGGGAAGAAGTGGTTCCTATAATTATTACAGTATTTAAAGACCATCAAAATACGAACAGGCTGAAATGAACATACAGTGCATGAGGCTATGTTAATCAATTCAACTGTAAAAAGTTAAGGAGCATATTATTAGCAAAAGGAGAAATATGCAAAAGTGAAATGCCAAAATGAGCACTTCTCAATTGGGAGTAAATCAAAACAATCAAAATCGCTGAAAGAGAGCACAATAACATCAGCCATAAATGAATAAGAGCTAAGCAACTAAGCAAATAAGAGAATGGGAAAAAATGAGATGCCAACAAAATGAGAGCTGGCCGAACTCCGTCGGCACTTACATACGGTTGCGCTCGTGGCGGCACCTCGCGGCCCGTACGCAACACGCGCGCCTGCGTCATGCACTCTTAGCGCCCACCGCGGCGTCTAGCAGCCCGTACGCAAGTTGTGCGATTGCTGTCGCAGGTTGACCCTTCATCTATGATGTTACACCTGCCAGGTAAATACTAAATAGTTTACTTTATCTCTTAATATACCTTGATAAGATTGTGGCCAAATAGGCATCTCTTCAATCTATTCAGGCATTCTTCACAATCTGCGTTCTTTTCGTTAAGGAAAACATGTCGTACAGGTCTTAACCTAATATGATATCCAACAATTGGAAATAACTATGACACAAATACACCTACAGCAGGGTACATAGTTTTTGCATGTTTATCGAAAGTAGAACAATTAAAATAAACCAAAAGCAAGTAGGTTTAAACTGTGGACACTAGCAGCAAACGATATGAACGGAGGGATAAGAGAGAGTGAGTGAGAATTACAGAAACAGATTTCTAAACTAAAAGTCAGAGAAGAAGATGTTAGAGAGAGAGAGAGAGAGTGAGCATTTGCTTCGCTGTTTTAAAGACAGAAATGACCATATATCTTATCTTTTAGAGAGTATGGAAATGCTGCAGCTTTTCTCATGGAACCACTCGCGCAATAAAGTAACCTACCAGGGTATCCGAGGGCGCTAACGTCCTGCTTCCTGGACTCGGGCAGCCGTGCCGGCCCCGGATCGAATTCACCCGACGGATTAACGACGAGGCCTGGTGTGCCGGCCAGTCTGGATGTGGTTTTTAGTCACTTTTCCACATCCCGCTAGGTGAATACCGGGCTGGTCCCTATGTTCCACCTCAGTTACACTTGTCGCAGACATTTGAAACACGTCCACACTATTTCATGCTTTACACTAAACGCAGACAGTTGGGTTACTCTGATCCCATCCTAGGGGTACGGGGTGGCAACAGGAAGGGCATCCGGCCATCCCTAAAACTAACATTGCCAATTCCGTTGTAACCACGCCGACCCTGCGATTGCTGCAGGACTCTGGCTAAGTGAAAGAAAGAAAGAAAGAATCGGGTAATAAAGCATGTACGAGTTGAAGCGTTGCATGATACTTGGTCTCTGCAAAGCCTTGGTAGGCATCCTCAATTTGAAAATGGCACCTGCCTTTTGTGGAAGACAGTTACGACCGTTTGTGTGAGCAAACATCACTACAGAAAATTACTGCTTATTGGCTAACTTTAAGTTGAAAGTTTGAATAACTTAAGTGGAATGGTAACGGAAATATTGCGTTGCTGTGAGAAACCAAGTTACAAATTCTCTATAACAACATTTATTTCCTAAAATTCATGAAAATATTTCTTAATCACTTACTTCACTTAATAGTACGATGATATGGAAATCTGGTCCTTCATCCGTAATGCAAAACCGAAATAGCAATTTTATCCAACCTGACTGTCTCTCCTAACTAAGATAGCTGCAGGAACCATCATGCAGAGCGTCGTTACGTACCAGAGTCTGAGCAGGGAATACCTAACCATCTCCCCTCGTCCGGGGTCCACACACGGTTGCCGGTAGGACTCAGAGAGTCTGCACAGCGCCTATTTGCCAACCTAACGGGGCCTGCTAACGCGAGGGGAACTTATGTGTCCCCGGACCAGTACAGTCACACTATACTCATTACAATGGTGGCTAAATTGCATCTCCACAATCACAGAACCCACAGCAGACATCCTCGCATGCGTCAGCAGACGACCCGCATTCACATTTTCAGACTGTACTAAGAGTGATAATATAACATAATTCCGGATTAAAATTCCCTGAGTGCCAGAACGGCACGCAGGTGTGTTTTGAGCATGTGACTGTTGTATCATCCCATGTAACGGCTCACATGGAGCCGTTACAGTGTAGCTTGTCAAGAGAAACAGAGCTTCAGTGTTTAAGGAGCATAAGATTGTTTCCGCTCTTTGTTTGGGCACATATAGGGTAGTACATAAGTCAGACCTTGAGTTAAGATTATGATGAGATGATACGTACTTGTTCTGCGATTTGAGATACTGCAGAACATTCTCACTGAAGGGTCAATGGAATAGACGTAGAATATGGAAGTCAGACTACAAATAGGACTACAATCATACTAAATAGACATGTTACGCACAGACCCTGTGAAATAAACTGATTTGAGTCTTACATGCACACAAGCATTCGGGTCCAGTTCTAACCGTGTAATGTTCTCGGTACTCAAGTCATCTTCGATTGCAGTAGATTACTGAAGGTTATGTAGAACTAGGTCATTGCACAGGTTTAACAACTACGTGGAAATATCTTTCAAACACTCTGCGGAGCACAGAGGTTAGCGGAAGTCTTCCTGAAAATGGGGCCTGTAATTTCTGCAATTTGAGATTATCATCCTAAGATACATTCAAGTTCACTGTTTACTGATACACTCCTGGGATATCGTCGAGATTTCGCGAGTAATACTTTTAAGATGGGTTTGAAAAATTACTAGGATTTTATTCGCATTCTCTTGAAGTCCCTG
Source organism: Schistocerca piceifrons (assembly GCF_021461385.2). Taxonomy (NCBI): domain Eukaryota; kingdom Metazoa; phylum Arthropoda; class Insecta; order Orthoptera; family Acrididae; genus Schistocerca; species Schistocerca piceifrons. Next base: position 52,702,949 of record NC_060139.1, read on the forward strand.
CATTTGATACCTTTATGAACAATGAAGACAAATCATGATTCACATACACTGTGGTAGTATTGATGTCTTCTGTTCTGTATTTGTATAAAATTTGAGCGGCACAGAAATTTAAAGGAACGAACCTGAACCGTGTCGTGATCATAGAGGGGAAGTCCGAAGTATTTCCTCACAACCGAGTTCCCAATAATTTTGGATAACGCTCGACCTTATCCGCCGCACATAATATTGCTACATGGTAAACACTAAATGTACAATCAATTATACAATCAGGTATACAAAACTACATTTTTATTTGTATCTATAATTAAAGATTATAATACCTGTTCATCAACACCATATCAGTGATACATCAGAATCATTCAAAGTCAAATTAATATTTATCCACTGAAGATATTTAACTGTATTCTTATATTTAAACAGCAAAAGCGTCAGGTAGTATCTGATAATACACGGGTTTCATCGTACGTCATTCCAGTAGCGGGTCGGCACATCGGAAATTAACTTCCGTTGACATTTCGCTGTAAACGATACCATTATTTATTCCAGTTGTCTCCATTTCACGTTTGAAATGAGCGAGTATCTCTTCTGGTTCGTTTTATTCAGCAGATATATTTTCAATTGGAATACGAACAAGAGTTATCAGAGGTATGGCGATCACATTCGGACAATTACACAGCATTATACATTTCTCGACTAGTGCCTTATGTTTTCGATGGCTGACTAAATGATAGTTGTTATTCTAGTCATACAGTCACAGGTAAACGCAACATGTTTCCACTGTATATTTTATTTTGTAACACATCTGATCATAGTTACCTGTTAATATTACTTTTCGCAATATGGTTTCTGTTTAATTGGATCGACGATATACTTAGATATGTTTCGACTCTTAATACTTATTTCCTACTTTTTACTTCATTTATGATCTGATGATAACCTCTGTATGATCGTACATGAACACTTCAGAATGACCGTTTGATTGAAAATGGGCAGCAGTGGTAAACAAAACCATTTTATACTAACAACTGTCTGTATCCTGCATGCGATGCAGTGCCACGTAAACAAATAGAAGTGTTTGGTTTGAAAGTCCGTTTACTGAAGTGCTTTCGAATACACAATACTTTTGGTTTTTCCGTCTGGTTCGTACCCGAATATATCGGCCGGTTTCCTGCGCATGAGCAGGCTACATACAGTTTTCCACATGAGAAACATGGATTTTCCAAATTTATTCCACTCACTTTTAAGATTGTCCCTGCGTCCTGTTGATGATAATTAAGAATGCAGAGTCCCAGCGGAAACTGCAAGCGTTTGAACTCGAATGGCATGTTGGAATCACTGAAATGCCATTGGAAACGTTCACATTTTCTATTCGTTTGTTATTAACAGCAAATCTCGAAACGTTATTGAGAAATTGATTTGAAATTTTGTCACATCGTTGCAATGGAATGTTCCCGTGGTTTTATGTAGCTTATTTTACACGTTAACAAAATATGTTGCGAATAGCTTTAAGAGTAAAGAAGTAATGGAACAGAACGTCATGAATGGTGTGGCAGTTCCTTACGTTTGTCAGTGTTCTGATTTCATATCTCCGGAAGTATATGTCGTACAGTAATATGCGATATGCGATAATCTGTTTTCCTTTCATCATTTTGTGGGTGGTGTCAACGATAAAAACTTTCGTCAGGGTTTTGAATTATAAATGACAAAAAGTTTGTTGCCAGTCTCTAAGCGATCTCATCCTAAAACAGCGGCTGCGTAAATTTGGATACATTCGCGCGCTGGCATCTCCTTGTTTATGACTTCGTATTTCCTGAACTCTATGTCGTACTATGAAATAATTTTGTAGGAACATTCAGCGACATATGTGGACACCGTTTGCGAAGTGTATTTCTGACAGAGTTTGCAGCAAATACGTAATAAATTTATACGTCACGCACGATGCGGTAGTTTTCACGAAACTCACTTTTTGTTATGTTATACCTCCTGAACTGTCTGTCGTACGACGATATATTTTAGCAGGTACATTCTATGGTGTATGTGTATACTGCCTTCAAAATGTCTCGTGAATACAGTTAGTTGTAAATACGTAATAAATTAAAGATCACGCCTGATGATGCATTTTTAATGAACAAGAAGCGAAAACGTACTAACCCATAGACGTTTTACCTTTCAGCATTTTGTGGCGAGTGGCAGCAAGGGTTTTAAATCATGGGTAAACTTTGTTACAAGACATTACGTGCTCTCAAATACTGGATGAGTTGCGCTTCCTTTTCACCCTCCTCCCCACCACCCCGTGGTTCGTACCCCCACAGTTGATCTTTCCACCAGACATTGATCTGTGTACCAAGTTTGGTTGAAATCGGCACAGTGATTTAGGAGGAGGCGTGGATGCACATAAATACATACCTGTTTATATAAGAGTGGACACGCAGCATCAACTGAACTTTAATTTGTTGTAATCAGTGTTTGTGGATCCTAGCATAAGAGTAAAGAATTTCGATAGCTGGCAGGGTATCATTGTCCTTCAGTAGAACACAAGTGATTCAGAAATATGACTCCGCTGATGCCTCCTATTTTGTGAGTGTTACTTGATTTCATATGTTACTTTGTGCTTACTCGCCCGTATATTCATAGCTCTTTGGGAATCAACGCTTGCCCAGTTATTTCACGATGACCCTGTGGAACTCCCATGTAACACATCTGTTACGAGCTTGGAGAATTATGGTTTTATATTGTTCTTCTTAACAGCTGATGATTGTTCACAACCATTCATTTTCTTTCTTTCTGTCGGTTTGCGCGAGAAAATGTTCTTTTTCTCCAACCAAGATGCTGAATCACTTAACAATCTTCTTTGAACTCTATGAATGTCTGTAGATGTCTCTCATGCCGATTTTTGCCGTACAGTCCTGAGAGTAGACAGTAGCAGGATCTCACAGCCAAGAAATTCACAGCAGTCTGTGTACAGAGAACCATAAAACAGAGAGCTAAGTTGGAAACGCTGTGGCCACATACTACATTACTGATGTACACTTCATTTACGTTGTTGCTTGCCTGTTAATAATGTTTGAGTCTTAGCTGGTTCCTTAAAAATATTTAACATTACTTGTAACTGGCGTAACAGTAAGAAATAATGGAATTCAATTAATGCAATCTGTTTCTTTGAACGACTACGTGTTTGCCATTGACTGTATATTTGGTAAAATTCCGATATTGCCGGTTCAACAGTTTTGTCATTTTAAAGTGCATAACAGGCGCTGTAAGCACAGCAGTAGTTATCGGTAAAGCAATAAAAACGATATGAGCCTCTAGTCCTCGAGTCAGGGATTAGTTACAAACACCACCGTAATGTGGATAAGGCTGACAGGAAAACCAGAGGCTCAACTCATTTTTATTGCCTTTACCAATGACTGCAGAAACCAAATGGCTGTTATAAGAGTCGAGGGACATGAAAGGGCAGCAACGGTTGAGATGGGAGTGAGATAGTGTTGTAGCCTATCCCTGAGGATTTTCAATTTATATATTGAGCAAGCAGTTAAGGAAAAGAAAGAAAATTTTGGAATAGGAATTAAAGTCGAGGAAGAAGAAATAAAATCTTTGACGTTTGCCGATGAGATTGTAGTTGTGTCAGAGCAAAGGACTTGGGATAGCAATTGAAAGGAGGATATAAGTCGATATTCAACAACAGCAAAACGAAAATAATGCAATAAAGACGAATTAAATCAAGTGATGCTGAGGGAATTCGATAAGGTATTGAGAGAGTAGTAGATGAGTTTTGCTCTTTGGGCAGCAAAGTAAGTGATAATGGTTGAGGTAGAGCCGATATAAAATGTTGGCTAACAGTGGCAAGAAATGTGTTTCTGAAGAAGAGAAATTCGTTAACATTGAGTATAGATTCACGTGTAAGTATGTCCTTTCTGAAAGTATTTGTATGGAGTGTAGCCATATCGTAGTGAAATATGCACGCTAAACAGTTTAGACAAGAAAAGTATAGAAGCTTTTGAAATGCTGAAGAGTAGATGGATATATGCTGTAACTAATGAGAAGGCACTCAATAGATTTGTGGGAAAAATAAATTTGTCTCACAACGTGATTAGAATAAGGGATCGGTTAGTAAGACACATTCTGAGACACCAAGGGGTCACCAACTTACTACTAGAGGGAAGCGTGGGGTTGAAAAACAAAGAGGGAGACTTAGAGATGAGTATAGTAAGCAGATTCAGAACAATGTAGGTTGCGGTAGTTACTCAGAGATGAAGAGGCCTGCACATGTATAGTAGCATGGAGTGCTGCATCAAACCAGTCTTCTGACGGAAAACCGACGACTACCGTTGTGCTCACAGTACAGGAGGAACACAGTTGATGATCACTGACACTGGCAGTGACACAGGGACCAGTGGAACAAATAGGCTGTTCTTGTGACGCGATAAGCATGGTCAGGAATTCCACGGGGTCATCCGAATCGAAAGAGGTAGGTCGCTATTCTATCAACGGCTGCAGGGAAACGTAGTACTACCTGATAAGTGTGGGTCCCCTGTGTTTACTAACACTGACGTGACTTGCTCGTAGTTGCGGCGCCATCCTCCAATGGTTAAGTTGTAGCTGTTTTATGTCACCCTAGTGTGTCTGACTTATTACTGTTGATTAAAAATATCGGAAATCCGATAATTTTTTTTTTTTTGTCATCAGTCTACTGACTGGTTTGATGCGGCCCGCCACGAATTCCTTACCTGTGCTAACCTCTTCATCTCAGAGTAGCACTTGCAACCTACGTCCTCAATTATTTACTTGACGTATTCCAATCTCGGTCTTCCTCTACAGATTTTCCCCTCTACAGCGCTCTCTAGTACCATGGAAGTCATTCCCTCATGTCTTAGCAGATGTCCTATCATCCTGTCCCGTCTCCTTATCAGTGTTTTCCACATATTTCTTTCCTCTCCGATTCTGCGTAGAACCTCCTCATTCCTTACCTTATCAGTCCACCTAATTTTCAACATTCTTCTATAGCACCACATCTCAGATGCTTCGATTCTCTTCTGTTCCGATTTTCCCACAGTCCATGTTTCACTACCATACAATTCTGTACTCCAGACGTACATTCTCAGAAATTTCTTCCTCAAATTAAGGCCGGTATTTGATATTAGTAGACTTGTCTTGGCCAGAAATGCCTTTTTTGCCATAGCGAGTCCGCTTTTGATGTCCTGGGGGGGCTTATGGGCGCTCAACATCGAGGTCATCAGCGTTTTGATGTCCTCCTTGCTCCGTCCGTCATTGGTTATATTACTGCCTAGGTAGCAGAATTCCTTAACTTCATTGACTTCGTGACCATCAATCCTGATGTTAAGTTTGTCGCTGTTCTCGTTTCTACTACTTCTCATTACCTTCGTCTTTCTCCGATTTACTCTCAAACCATACTGTGTACACATTAGACTGTTCATTCCGTTCCGCAGATCATTTAATTCCTCTTCACTTTCATTCAGGATAGCAATGTCATCAGCGAATCGTATCATTGATATCCTTTCACCTTGTATTTTAATTCCACTCCTGAACCTTTCTTTTATTGCCATCATTACTTCCTCGATGTACAGATTGAAGAGTAGGGGCGAAAGGCTACAGCCTTGTCTTATATCCTTCTTAATACGAGCACTTCGTTCTTGATCGTCCACTCTTACTATTCCCTCTTGGTTGTTGCACATATTGTATATGACCCGTCTCTCCCTATAGCTCACCCCTACTTTTCTCAGAATCTCGAACAGATTGCACCATTTTATATTGTCGAACGCTTTTTCCAGGTTGACAAATCCTATGAAAGTGTCTTGATTTTTCTTTAGCCTTGCTTCCATTATTAGCCGTAACGTCAGAATTGCCTCTCTCCTCCCTTTACTTTCCTCAATTTTCTTTTCCATTTTTCTGTATATTATTCTTGTAAGCAGCTTCGATGCATGAGCTGTTAAGCTGACTGTGCGATAATTCTCGCACTTGTCAGCTCTCGCCGTCTTCGGAATTGTGTGGATGATGCTTTTCCGAAAGTCAGATGGTATGCCGCCAGACTCATATATTCTACACACCAACGTGAATAGTCGTTTTGTTGCCACTTCCCCCAATGATTTTAGAAATTCTGATGTAATGTTATCCATCCCTTCTGCCTTATTTGACCGTAAGTCCTCCAAGGCTCTTTTAAATTCCGATTCTAATACTGGATCCCCTATCTCTTCTAAGTCGACTCCTGTCACTTCTTCTATCACATCAGACAAATCTTCACCCTCATAGGGCTTTCAATGTATTCTTTCCACCTATCTGCTCTCTTCTCTGCATTTAACAGTGGAATTCCCGTTGCACTCTTAATGTTACCACCGTTGCTTTTAATGTCACCAAAGGTTGTTTTGACTTTCCTGTATGCTGAGTCTGTACTTCCGACAGTCATACCTTTTTCGATGTCTTCACAATTTTCCTGCAGCCATTTCGTCTTAGCTTCCCTGCACTTCCTATTTATTTCATTCCTCATCGACTTGTATTTCTGTATTCCTGATTTTCCCGGAACATATTTGTACTTCCTCCTTTCATCAATCAACTGAAGTATTTTTTCTGTTACCCATGGTTTCTTCGCAGCTACCTTCTTTGTACCTATGTTTTCCTTCCCAACTTCTGTGATGGCCCTTTTTAGAGATGTCCGTTCCTCTTCAACTGTACTGCCTACAGCGCTATTCCTTATTGCTGTATCTGAAGCGTTAAAAAAGGTAACTATAGGCTTTAGATATATTGAGAAAAAGCAACGAAATTTCAACACATCGGCGGAAAAAATAACGACGTATCTGCCTGTAAAAATATCGGCTGCAATTCGTAAATATACTGCTGGTTTTACAGCTGTATATTTAAGTATTGATCTATTGTTAGATATTCTGTACATCTGTATAAAAGCCTGACAGTCGCTTTTAGAGCAGAATTTAAAGGAAAGCAATGCACTTAACGCATGCCAATAACCTCTTTCCTGACAATGATAACGGCCTGTAAGTGGCACAGTAAAATGTATCAAAAACTGTGGTTCAAATGGCTCTGAGCAATATGGGACTTAACATCTGAGGTCATCAGTACCCTAGAGCTTAGAACTACTTAAACCTAATTAAACTAATGACATCACACACATCTAAGCCCGAGGCAGGATTCAAACCTGCGACCGTAGTGGTCGCGCGGTTCCAGACTGAAGCGCCTAGAACCGCTCGGCCACACCGGCCGGCTTAAAATGTATCCTATGGTTTTTCGTTCCGTCTTGTCACATATTGCATTTTCCAGAATGAAATTTACACGCTGAAGTGGAAAGAGCGCTGATACGAAAATTTCTGGCAGAGTCAAACTGTGTGCCGGACTGAGACTCGGACAAGAGGTCACTGAGCTACCATGCACGACACGGAACCCGTCCTCATAGCTTGTAATTCTGCCAGTACCTCTTCCTCTGCGGAAAGTTTCATACCAGCGAAAATTTCTTTCCGAACACATCCTGTTTACTGTGGCTAACCCATTCTTTCTTCCGGGAGCCCTAGTTCTGTAAGTTCTGCAAGGTTCGCAGGAGAGTAGGAGACAAGGAACCGGCAGAAATTAAAGTTGTAGGTTGCAGTCACGTATCGTGCTTGGGTAGCTCAGTCTATAGAGCACTTGCCCGCGAAGTATAAAGATCACAAGTTCGTGTCTCGGTCCGCTACACAGTTTTATTTTCCCAGAAAGTTTCATATTACATTTGTCCGGAACACGTGACGTCGACTTCCCTGTTTTTTTCATTTCTGCCAGTACTAGCGATTTAGCAGCTATAGTGTCAAAATTGCATGGTGAAGCTAAACGTTGCAATTTCTGTTGGCAGCGCCAAGCGACGAGAACGTAAGAATTTCCCCTCACACGTGTCCACCTACCTTATAGACCAGTCCTGTCTTTTATACTTCTGTCCATCATTTTCAGCAACCGTTTTTGAAGAATGCCGATGTGAAGAAATAGCCAACTAGTCGTTTAATAACTGTTTTTTACCGCAATTGGTGTGCTATTTCTTCACGTAGGAAATCTTGTTATTCCTTTTACACCGCCACCTCTTAGTGTAATTGGACTTCTTCTTTTGTACCTCATATAGCCGATTCACACGGTCAAAAACGAGGAATGGACGTGGTAAAACCTCAAAAGGTAGTAGGACCACTTCACGCATTGAAAATAAAATTAATTTTAATTTTGATAACCAACAGCCTCAGTTGTAATGTTTACCTATATTCACCTAGATTTCAGTTGGGATAACCCATCCTTCTTCAGAATAAAAGTAACTACCGTTTGTCCATAGTGGACATCGTCAAAGTAAAACTACAGATCCATAAAATACCGTCAGACTGTAGTTTTAGCTTGACGTTATCCACTATGGACAAACGGTAGTTACTTTTATTCTGAAGAATACTGGTTTATCCCGACTGAAAGCTAGGTAAATCTAGGTAAACATTGCAACTGAGGCTGTTTGTTATTAAAATTAATAATTGTACAGTTGCTGACAGGGCCGTGAAATGTTGAAAATATTTAAAATAAATCCACAAATTATCATCAGACTGTAAAAACTTATCTGAAACTGCCTCGGCCCCACTTCGCGACCGCGATGCAGCAGTCACGACTGCTTTACTGGAACTCACATAGTGTTCTACTACAGTTTCAAAACAACAGTTTCAAATATTTACCGAAAATTGTGAAAAAATGCATATTAAAATAAAAATATTGGCACTCGACATCACCATTTTGATATCGATATGTCAAAATATGGCAGTAAAAAAATATCACCGGCATATATATCCATACACATTCTAATAAATATCGAGATATCGTTGCCTTAACTGCAACCCTAGGGGAAATTATTTTCTTCTATACTCTTTCTAAGAGGTCGGTAGTTCTTAAATATTATGTTTCTTCTAGTCCTTAAGATTTACGTAAAGCACTCTAGTTTAGTATGAATGTAATACTTGATAACTCTAAAGTGTTTTCTTATACAGTATCATCTGAATTCAAACATTGCGACGTGATTAGCGATATTTTCTTGTACTTTGTTTCACTCCTAACACCATCATATCGATACAGGGGCTGGGCTGGAAATCCAAATCACTGTCGGACACTAATCCCTTCCCCCTTTATTGAGCACGTAGGGCCGCAATTGGACCGATGTGTACGGACTCCGTCGAAGAAGGATAGAACGTTATCTGTACAATACGTCTATTTTTGAACGAATGGCTTTTAAATGTATAAAAAATTCCGTATCGGAGCCAGTGATCCGCTTCTGCACGAATCACATCGTGTGTTACCAGCTCGCACAGCCTAATCCGTAGACTGTAGAATACAAACTGTGCCCTTCTTTTCCCCAGAGAATTCTAGAGCAGAGCTCAGTTCACAGTTTGTCCTGCACGGCACCTCTCGTAACGAGAGCTCTTCAAACACTGCCGCTGCTCACAGGCTGAATATGGAAATGAGTTCACAGCGCTATCCCGGTGTGCACGCATGAAATGATGCTCGGGCGGTCGCCCACTGTGCGCTCATTTAGCTGCTCCATTACCAGTCGACATCGGAAAGCAGACAGTGGATTGAAAATACAGTCCTAGTTTGTTGGCGAATTCTCGTTAACTTTGGAGCACTCTGCTGCAACTTCAGATTGTTGATTGGCACCGTGAATGTGTTTCCCTTACTGCGTACAATATTTACGATCATCATTTATAATACGCCGAAATATTTTGGTTATGACTAACGGGAAGATCGATCTTCACCTCACAATAAGCAGTAAAAAACTTCTCAGTGAACAGAGTTGAGTGCATCATTTTCCAACCTAGCGATTACCAGAAGCTTATAGCTACGTACGTATTCGTTCCAACTGATCACAGCAGAGAGTGAAACAAAGTACAAGAAAATATCGCTAATCACGTCTCAATGTTTAAATTCAGATGATACTGTATAAGAAAACCCTTTAGAGTTATCAAGTGTTACATTCATACTAAACTAGAGTCTTTTATGTAAATCTTAAGGACTAGAAGAAACATAATATTTAAGAACTATCGACCTCTTAGAAAGTGTATAGAAGAAAATCATTTGCCCTATACTACATACTTTAGCAAACATTATTCTTACGAATCGAGGCACTGCAAACTATCAACTATTCGTATCTTTCATTAATATAACATAAAGTACACTTTTCTGTCGAATATTTAAAAGAAGTAAAGCTATAAGCATTGAAGAGTGACATTCCAGAAATGTTATGGAATCAATTCATATAAATTTTGCCTGGTGTATTAAAAAGTATTCAGTCTATAAACATCGAAAATCAACAGACCAGAGAATTTTAGTGCTAGGAGTACATTTTTATCTTAGAGAAACAAGAACGAGTATATACGGATGATAATGATGGTGGCAGGGTGTCTTTCATTTGACTGAGACGAAATACTCTCCAACGAGATAAAAATTTCATTGATCATTTATGGTTAGTGAGCTGCGCATTTGTGTTAATCTTCCATGGGTCACTTTGCACAATATATGGTACTGACAGGGAACGATTACAATTACAGTTTGTCGAATTAACAATCAGCATATGTGGCTACTAGTCTTAACTACACTACTCCGGGAAGAAAAAGACACTTTTTACAACTTTTATTCACAGTTAAGTTACCACTGGCGAGCTACATATTCGAAATTTCAGACTGCTTGTATACAGGTAATACATAGTTCACTCGTGTATGCATCTTGCTGAAGGAATTTCAATATTTTCAAAAAACTATAGGCACAAAGACAGCATTTTAATCCAATTTGATCTCGTAAGGCAATAGACAAGGATAAATATTCTAAAACTGCTATGAGGTTAACGTGATATTAATTTATAAGTATGACCGTAACTCTGACTGAAAGATGTACTATTCATGTACACGACATTGCTATCGTTGCTAAATATATCACTGCTAGTCTTTCACGAATTACGATTGATTGTGTACTGGGAAACGTCATACATGTATCCGACAGGTTTTGGTCCCCTAACCCACGCGAAACGGATGTGACCATAGGCCTACATGTTTTAAAAACAAACATTACAGCTACAAATATCGAGACTTCTAAATGGTTCAAATGGCTCTGAGCACTATGGGACTCAACTGCTGTGGTCATTAGTCCCCTAGAACTTAGAACTAGTTAAACCTAACTAACCTAAGGACATCACAAACATCCATGCCCGAGGCAGGATTCGAACCTGCGACCGTAGCGGTCTTGCGGTTCCAGACTGCAGCGCCTTTAACCGTATCAAGACTTCTATTCGGTCTCAGAAATTGCGTCGCAGCCAACATAACTTCAGTAAGAAATTCAACTTTTAGAAAAAGAAAACAACTTTACATGGCAGACTATATTGGTCAACTAGTGTTTCTCACCAGAGAGTGTAAGAAGCACTACAGCGGGGGAGGTTTGAAGAATGTAAAAGTAGTAACGCTAAATAGGTACAGGAAGAATCTGTTACGCAAAATTCTATATGAGTATCCCCAAATTCACGCAGTAATACTTTTGGTAATTATAGGAAACTGATTTACCTTCCTTTTCATATCATTAATTACTGTTACATGTTCGTATTTCCCTACGCACCCCATTTAAAAATTTAACAACCGTGTCTTCATTTCAAAAATATCATATTCAACATTTTTTTAAAATTTGATCCTGCATTTTATCTACTGATCATACAGTTTTCTGCTAATAACCAATAATATGAATTACAACTTCAGCACCTTTTCCTTTATTTCCTTAAGCATTATGTATTCTTGGAAAATCCGAATGCAATTCATTTTGTTCCACGTGAATGAAATTTAGTAAATTCAGTTATTGTATTAGTGATCGTTTTGCGCAATTTGCTACGGTTTTGTCCTAATTTCTAAGTTACCTCAAGAAAGGATTGCTCTAAGGACTCAACTTTATCAAACTTTCATTTATTTTTCTCAAAATGTGAAATAACACGACATTTCTATGTAACATGTACATAAAATTGCTTAGACAGCGGAGTCAAAACTTGCGTTTCATTCAGCATGTTTTATTTTTGATTACATGAAAATCATGAATCATCCATCGAACACTAATACGACCGATTTTAAAAAGCGGTCCTAGGTTGCAAAATTTTCTTTATTGGTTCAAAAATTACGCGTGGCAACCGGTTAGGTCATCATGAGGTTATCTGGAAATACATTGGAAAATGGGCATAATAAATAACACCAGCCAACATGGAAAAATGTAACTGAGCTGAAATAAATGTTTGTTAACTGTGTCGATCACTCTATAGTGAAAATGGCAATGAAAAACTTTCTAAGGCACGGCGGTGCGTTTCCTTACAGTTACATTTGATTAGCATTCATTGTCAATCCCCTCCCTTGTAGGCTCGAAAATCACACTGATGGTACACAAAAGTGATGAAGTTTCAGGCAACAATAGTTGCGTCTATTTTGTTGCTATTTCTAGCCCGAGCTCGTAACAACAAGGGGATCGGGAAGAGAAATGGGAGGAGGGGACCATGTTTCATTTAAGCATAGTTTCAGTCTGTTACAAGAGTCAGTTACAAGCTGTGCTCTCTTCGTATGCTCGAAAAACGTGTTACTGAATTGTAGTTACTGCGTGTAGTCATTACAATTCCTGTGATTCAATACGCCTTGCAAGTGCTTCAACAGTGGTGACAGCTTTTTTCTACATTTGCGGGCGGGCTACATAGGAATATCAAACGAGGCCGAAAATGCTACACATTAGAAAGGTGTTCAGACTGTACTTGGGCTGTGAAATCGGGGACCAGGACAAGCCCTGCGTTCCTCATATATGTTGCGCGTCTTGTTTCTCAAGTCTTCATTCACGGTTTAATCGTAAAAGATCTGCCATGTGCTTCGCTATACTCATGATCCAGCCAGAACCATCAAACCATGCGAATGATTGTTTCTTCTGTATGAGAACTCCATTAAGCGTACCACACCCTGCCTATCTAACCCATGTTAATTTAGGCAAGTATTTGACACATTTCTGAAAAAAAAACTATTTAATGCAGCACCTTAATATTTTTACTGTATGTTACATAATGCTAATAGAGTCAACTGAACAAAAATCTACTATATCCATTTTATAGTTTTTAGGAAATACTTTTTAAATTTATTAACAAAAATATTAAGATTTTTCTGCAGAAAATATTTTTTTCTGTATTTCCTAATGGGGGAATATTAATGAATGTTGTACCGGAGGTGAATTTTTATGTTATGCAGAGTCTCTGAAAACTTCTGATATAATGGGGCATATGTACTGAAAATTTTAGTTTCTGGAAAATTGACTTTCAAGAAAAACTTTTGAAATTTGTTACTTACAGTTAATTAAAACTGTCCTGCTGCATATGATGCCCCTTCTTTGGCTTCTAGCAGGTCACCGAGCTTCTTTTTCACCTTCCTGGATGTTTGTATTGCTTTCTTGGCCATATTAGATACAGACCTGTCTATATCGGCTATCCTCATTTTATCGCAATGTTGTACCACAGTGATCATAGTTTCGCCAGGATTAATTCCCAGCTTTTTCAGTACCCAACACTTTCCATTATTAGCACAACTGAATGCAATAACAGCATCATGAACTCCTAGTTTCATTGTATGCATGCCCACAAATACAATTTTAGGAAGGCGTTTCCAAATTATGCTGTTGAAACATTCATTTGGTTTCTGTGTCTGCCCATGCAGACATTTCCTTAGAAGGTCAGGATGAGCCAAGTCTCTGAAAATAGGTATAATTTCTGTAATAACAGCAACAGGAAGAAAATTCTGATAAGAATAAGCTTCTCCAGTTGCCTGAGCCCTATTGTATTTGCCCCACCACTTGTACAGGAATCTTTCTAAACTTGTTTCCTCTAAATTGTCGTTTCTTGAAAATACCTTTACGTTTCGTCATCTTCAATAAACACAACAAAACACAAGTAAACAAGCACTGCAAACGTAAGTATAAGAACTACTCGGAATCATACTTGAACAAAACTAACCACGTGTTTGAAAGCGTGTTGTTTACAAATAGCAGAAACAAAAGAAACCGACCGTTGCATTCCAAGGATAACTAACACACTCGGGAGTAAAAAAAGAAAATCCCTAACGTGCAATATAGGGGATATAAAGATCTAAAATATATGCAGAAAAGTGGGTGACAGAAAAGTGGGGTTGGCACGTATGTTTAACACGTGGTAAGAAAATGCTCTTTAAATACTCGCAAAAAATTTGTTTCAGCAAATCCTTTTCAGAGTACTTAAATAAAACCTTAATCTATCGAAATATGAGGAACACCAAAAATCAATTTTTTTCGACCTGAACCACGGTGTGGTCCCCTTAAGACATGAAATATCCAAGAAGAAAAAGACATCATTGGCATATCCTAACATACAGCAAACCAACACCGACAACGATAGTTCAGGTATACAGGCCGACGACGCAAGCTGAAGACGAACAGATAAAGTGTATGAGCATATTGAAAGGGTAATGCAGTATGTAAAGGGGGACGAAAATCTAATAGTCATGGGCGACTGGAATGCTGTTGTAGGGGAAGGAGTAGAAGAAAAGGTTACAGGAGAATATGGGCTTGGGACAAGCAATGAAAGAGGAGAAAGACTAATTGAGTTCTGTAACAAGTTTCAGCTAGTAATAGCGAATACCCCATTCAAGAATCACAAGAGGAGGAGGTATACTTGGAAAAGGCCGGGACGTACGGGAAGATTTCAATTAGATTTCATCATGGTCAGACAGAGATTCCGAAATCAGATGCTGGATTGTAAGGCGTACCCAGGAGCAGACTTAGACTCAGATCACAATATAGTAGTGATGAACAGTAGGCTGAAGTTCAAGACATTAGTCAGGAAGAATCAATACGCAAAGAAGTGGGATACGGAAGTACTAAGGAATAACGAGATACGTTTGAAGTTCTCTAACGCTATAGATACAGCAATAAGGAATAGCGCAGTAGGCAGTACAGTTGAAGAGGAATGGACATCTCTAAAAAGGGCCATCACAGAAGTTGGGAAGGAAAACATAGGTACAAAGAAGGTAGCTGCGAACAAACCATGGGTAACAGAAGAAATACTTCAGTTGATTGCTGAAAGGAGGAAGTACAAACATATTCCGGGAAAATCAGGAATACATAAATACAAGTCGCTGAGGAATAAATAGGAAGTGCAGGGAAGCTAAGAGGAAATGGCTGCAGGAAAAATGTGAAGACATCGAAAAAGATATGATTGTCGGAAGGACAGACTCAGCATACAGGAAAGTCAAAACAACCTTTGGTGACATTAAAAGCAACGGTGGTAACATTAAGAGTGCAACGGGGATTCCACTGTTAAATGCAGAGGAGAGAGCAGATAGGTGGAAAGAATACATTGAAAGCCTCTATGAGGGTGAAGATTTGTCTGATGTGATAGAAGAAGAAACAGGAGTCGATTTAGAAGAGATAGGGGATCCAGTATTAGAATCGGAATTTAAAAGAGCTTTGGAGGACTTACGGTCAAATAAGGCAGAAGGGATAGATAACATTCCATCAGAATATCTAAAATCATTGGGGGAAGTGGCAACAAAACGACTATTCACGTTAGTATGTAGAATATATGAGTCTGGCGATATACCATCTGACTTTCGGAAAAGCATCATCCACACAATTCCGAAGACGGCAAGAGCTGACAAGTGCGAGAATTATCGCACAATCAGCTTAACAGCTCATGCATCGAAGCTGCTTACAAGAATAATATACAGAAGAATGGAAAAGAAAATTGAGAATACGCTAGGTGACGATCAGTTTGGCTTTAGGAAAAGTAAAGGGACGAGAGAGGCAATTCTGACGTTACGGCTAATAATGGAAGCAAGGCTAAAGAAAAATCAAGACACTTTCATAGGATTTGTCGACGTGGAAAAAGCGTTCGACAATATAAAATGGTCCAAGCTGTTAGAGATTCTGAAAAAAGTAGGGGTGAGCTATAGGGAGAGACGGGTCATATACAATATGTACAACTGAAACGTCCCCATTTTAATAATTTATATACGACTGTGCTTAAACTGACTCAATATTTTTAGCGCAACGTAATCTGACTTTCAAAAATCCCTACAAAAGAATGGCCCTGACTAACGTTAACCTATACCTTTCACAAATCACTTACCTCACCAAAAATCTTCGTTACTCGAACTACTGCAAAACAGCGAGCGCCACTACTGCCAGCTAAATAAAAGATTCAAACTACGGAAGGCACTAACTACTGATAGGCATAGTTAGGAAATGAAAGATTTTGACAGAGAACAAACAATGTGTTTACCTTAATATTGTTGAAAAATCATAATATACATAACAGATCATGACTTCCAGTCTTAGAAATTTCCAAACTCCGCCGTTTCTGTCCCCACATCCACCACTGCTGGCGGCTCACCTCCAACTGCGCAACGCTACGCGCTGTTCACATCCAGCTGCCGCTGCCCAACACTACAATGGCAGACAACATTGCAAACTAGCCACAGACTGCACACAGCACACCCAGTGATTTTCATACAGAGCGCTATGTAACGTTGCCAATAAGAAAACATAAACAGCCTACTTGCACAACAACCAAGAGGGAATAATAAGAGCGGACGATCAAGAACGAAGTGCTCGTATTAAGAAGGGCGTAAGACAAGGCAGTAGCCTTTCGCCCCTGCTCTTCAATCTGTACATCGAGGAAGCAATGATGGAAATAAAAGAAAGGTTCAGGAGTGGAATTAAAATACAAGGTGAAAGGATAACAATGATACGAATCGCTGATGATATTGCCATCCTGAGTGAAAGTGAAGAAGAATTAAATCATCTCCTGAAGGGAATGGTCTAATGAGTACACAGTATGGTTTGAGAGTAAATCGGAATTCTGCTACCTAGGCAGTAAAATAACCAATGACGGACGGAGCAAGGAGGACATCAAAAGCAGACTCGCTATGGCAAAAAAGGCATTTCTGGCTAAGAGAAGTCTACTAATATCAAATACCGGCCTTAATTTGAGGAAGAAATTTCTGAGTATGTACGTTTGGAGTACAGCATTGTATGGTAGTGAAACATGGACTGTGGGAAAACCGGAACAGAAGAGAATCGAAGCATTTTAGATGTGGTGCTATAGACGAATGTTGAAAATTAGGTGGACTGATAAGGTAAGGAATGGGGAGGTTCTTCGCAGAATCGGAGAGGAAAGGAATATGTGGAAAACACTGATAAGGAGAAGGGACAGGATGATAGGACATCTGCTAAGACATGAGGGAATGACTTCCATGGTACTAGAGGGAGCTGTAGAGGGCAAAATCTGTAGAGGAAGACGGAGATTGGAATACGTCAAGAAAATAATTGAGGACGTATGTTGCAAGTGCTACTGTGAGATGAAGAGGTTAGCACAGGAAAGGAATTCGTGGCGGGCCGCATCAAACCAGTCTGTAGACTCATGACCAAAAAAATAGAAAAATAAAAAAATACCATCGGCCATACGACCTAACGAAGACCGACTACCTGATCGTGTCCCACCCTATTGTGTGTGGTGGAACTAGTACTCCACCATCACCTTTAAAACTCAGTTCTCCAGAAGATCCAGATGTTTTGTGTAGCGAAGAGAGTACAGAGATTCACAAAATAACAGTGTGAACTTAACGACCTACTGAGAGTTCAGGAATGCCGACACGCAAAGGTGGACTGTTGGTGTCAAAACTATACCACTGGAACAGCCTGATGAAACAGTAATTGCAACTGCGTTCCATTTTTCGAAAGTGAAAAGAACTCCGTGTTTTGTAATAATGTACAGGGACTAATGACAGCTAAGGGCATTGCCTATAAAAGTGATCAGTGGAGATACTTCATCAACTTCAAAGTAAGTCATAAGCGTGTGCTGCTTCATAATGGCAAAGTGTTACCTTCGATTCCGATTGTGTATATGCGTTACATGAAAGGAAAATATGATAATAGGAAAGAGTTGTTATTCCATTTGAAGTATGAGAGGTTTAAGCAGCAAATTTCTTGCTATCTGTAAGTCACAGTCAGAGTACTTGGCTAGAAAACTGCTATTCCAAAATTCTGTTCCCTCCCGTCCCTCTGGCATAGCCTCAAAAAAACATTTCTTTATAAAAAAAGACTGACAAGCGTCAATCCCTTGAACCAGGACCTCATAATGTTATGCGCTGAGCACTTGTCGAATCCAAGGACATAACTCTCCTTGCTCTTCATACAAAATTGGGCCTAAAGAAAAACTACGTTAAGAACATTGAAAAAGAAGCGTGGAAGCATTTCTTTATTTTCGCGAGAAATTTCTGCGCCTCAGTCAGGGGAAAATAAAGGATGAAACCTTCGTGGGATCCCAGATAAGCAAACTGTACACAGATGACAACATTCCGACATGCGATGAAAAGTTAGCTTACGATGTCTTCGTTCAAGACTCAAAAAGTTTTCTAGGAAATAAGAGGGCAGAAAACTATAAGAATCGTACGACAAATCCTCTGCAATGCCGCAGTAGAATGGGGTTCAACACGCACTTTAAGTTAAATTTCCTAGATTTTCACAACGACTTCTTTCCTGACAACTGTGATGCTGTAATCGACGATCATGGAGAACGCTTCCACCAGCAAATTTCTGACATGGAAATGAGATGCCAGAGAAAGTGGAATGCATCAACGTTAGCCGGTTACCACTGGACGCTAATCAGGGCATCACCAACACATACTACAAACGCCTGGCAAAGCGGTTGCTCCTTCAATGACCTTCCTCCAAGGGGTAACACCAAGGTAGACACATGTACAGGCTTATAATAGAAATAATTTAAAGTTATCGAAACGAGAGTTAATATGGCATTTTCAGTAACGTTTTCTTCATCATCACACACGAAAACCTAATGATCAGCTGTTCTCACGTCAGTCGCAGAAGAGAAGTGAATGTTTGGTGGATAGTGTAACTACTATACATTGAAAAGTGAAAACCAATGAAATACATGAGACATATAAGATAGGAAGCCAGGTAAAAAATATTGAAATTACTGTCGAAATACATTTGTGAAACACACCTAAAATACCTGGTGAACGAATGTGATGAACTCAGTAGAAGATGATATATAAATCACCAAGAATAAAGCTACAGAAGAATGTTTAACAAGAGGAACCGTCGAATTACCTCGTGCGATATGGATCACCAGTTATAGCAGCGTAGACTAAGACAATGCTCACAAACTGTCAACTTGATACCGGGGGGGGGGGGGGGGGGGGCGATCAACACTAAGACAGTGTGTACTCAGTAACGGATAGAATCAGAAGCGCTTTTTAGCGCTACTAACGATAATCGCCAAATGAAGGTAGAAGGCCATCAATAAAAATAATTGTAGTTGAAGGAAATTCACATAAGCAAGCTACATACAAGTAAATCAAGAAATAAACTGTATAAATATCATTAGAGGATAATACAGGAATGGAGTTTAAGAATGCGAACGTAGTTCGGTTAAACAGAAAAAATAAAAAAATAAAATAAAAAAAGAAATGCGGCTGAGGTATTTAACACAATGAACAGAGTCGGGATGCTGACATACAATAAGAAGATGAATAAGGTTGCAAAACTATGCACCGGGGCACGACATGGAACATACATAAGAGGGATCACTTGTCAATGACAAATTTTATGCAGAATGACTAAAACTGAAAGACTGCTAATAATTCTCAAGACCGCGTATCCCGAAACACAATAAGATTATAATTCTAAAACTGGCATATAATTCTTCTGCAATGGGCAGAAACCTGTGGTATCAAAGAAGACAAAACTGTAAACCCCAAATATTCCGTAATACATAGTACAATTACATAACTAGAATTTTTAAGATGAAACCGTAACAGAAAACCAGAGAAAGCCTTGTAAACAGAAAACAGTATCTTTATAACAATTTTATTCTGCGGACGATGCACATTAGGGAGATTACGCATATCTGTAAAATGAAGTAAAACGACAAGCAAAACATAAACTGTGATAGTGAAGAATATGCACTCCTAGGCCTGTATGATTAGTTTATAAGCTAAAGTTACTGTAAGACTGCTGTGGATAACAAGAAACTTCAGGAAAGAGACGACGAACTATAGATTCACAGATGCACTACAGAGAATTATGTGATTGCAATACCAAGATTTTTAAGGTAAAAAAGTTAAATGATAAAAACCACAAACAAGCATTGTTAATTGAAGATCATTGTAATAAGTTCAAAATTCTTTAAAGATAGGGAACATACAGTTATTACCTCCATAATTTCATGAATGCCCTTCGTTTACATAGATTTTTGCGTTCATCCAGGTTTTTTTGCCTTTGATATTTATTTTACCTTTGATAATAAATTTTACAGTCAGTCAGATGCTTTAGGTATAGGGTAATGTCTTGCGCGGCTTCTCTCTGATATATTTGTCAATTATTCGGGATGTAATTACTTTCTCCGAGACTCCACTAGATCCATTAAAATTTCTTTTAATAAACCTTACGTGCATGACATTTGCATATGTTTGACGATGACGAGCGAGGCGTTGTACACCTGGTAGAAGAGTTCAGTGGCCACACTATAAAACATCCTTACACATGAAGCTATGAATACCGTTAACGTATGACAAGCGAATCCGACGTATACGGCACGTCCTGTAATGCACATAAATATAAGATGGTTAATTTAGGGCCATTATACATCGTATTACTGTAGTTCCACTTACGATTGAATCAGTTAATAGAAATTTGATAATTTAAAACATTTGGCTATCAATAATGGCAGCAGTCATTCCATCACTGTCAAGTTATACATGCTGAAGACAATGCCAAGTGACGATGGAGAAAACCACGGCCCCTTCACCGCAGGATTGTAGGTGATCTAAGTTCCCCTTTCTAGATAATGCGTCTTATAGAAGTGCTGAGCTCTTATGTGATCTTAATGCAAATATGGTGTTCACGAGTTCTAATAAGATTCAGTACCAGTACATCCACAGTGAACCATCGCGTAAGGATATTTATGTCGCTTCTGGAGAACGTAGTGTTAGTTGTGACGCGAGCAGTATAGCTCACATTGGTCATATGTGAAAGACCATTAAAACTGAAGTGTTATTAATCGGTCAGTGGTTATCTGGAGAGTGATTTGCAAACAGAAAGTGATGGAAGTTAGCCAATGTGGAACTCCCTAGTCTATTGTAAGTTTCGTCCCACAAAACATTTTAGGATGGCCACCAAATTTAATTAACACTGCGAAAATATAACAACTGAAGTAATCACTGAATTGATAAGCATAGCTGACGAGTTAATATTAAAAAATAGATCCAAGTGAATATAGGGGAATAGTAGTCCATAAACAGGCCTTTTCAAACTAAAGCATGTTCGATAGGGTTCATGTCTGGAGAACATGCTGGCCATTCTAGTCGAGCGATGTCGTTATCCTGAAGGAAGTCAGTCACAAGATCTGCAAGATGGGGTCGCGAATTGTCGTCCATGAAGACGAATACCTCGCCAACACGCTGCCGATATGGTTGCACTATCGGTCGGAGGACGGCATTCACGTATTGCACAGCCGTAACGGCGCCTTCCGTGACCACCAGCGGCCACCCCAAACCAGCAGGAAATCTCCACCTTGCTGCACTCGCTGGGCAGTGTGTCTAAGGCGTTCAGCCTGACCGGGTGGCCTACAAACACGTCTCCGACGATTGTCTGGTTGAAGGCATACGCGACATTCATCGGTGGAGAGAACGTGATGCCAGTCCTGAGCGGTCCATTCGGCATGTAGTTGGGCCTATCTGTACAGCGCTGCATGGTGTCGTGGTTGCAAAGATGGACCTCGCCATGAACGTCGGGAGTGAAGTTGCGCATCATGCAGCTTATTGCGCATAGTTTAAGTAGTAATACGACGATGTTGCGCTCAGTGTTCCTCCGAGCCATAATCCGTAGGTAGAGGTCATCCACTGCAGTAGGAGCCCTTGGGCGGCCTGAGCGAGGCATGTCATCGACAGACAGTTCCTATAACTCTGTATCTCCTCCATGTCCGAACAGCATCGCTTTGGTTCACTTCGAGACGCCAGGACACTTCCCTTCTAGAGAACCCATCCTGGCAGAAAGTAACAATGTGGACGTGATCGAACGGTATTGACCGTCTAGGCATGGCTGAACTACAGACAACACGAGCCGCGTACCTCCTTCCTGCTGTAATCACTGGAAGTGATCGGCTGTCGGGGCCACTCCTTCTAGTAGGCGCTGCTCATGCATCGTTGTTAACATCTTTGGGCGGATTTAATGACCTCTCGGAATAGTCAAAGGGACTGTGTCTGTGATACAACAACCATAGTCAACGTCTGTCATCATAAGTTCTGGGATCCGGGGTGATGGAAAACTTTTTTTGATGTTTGTAACTCAGCTCATCACAGTGATTCAGACATTCGGAGGTCCATGCCTATCGCTGTGACTGAATTATTGTGAATAAGAATACCATGAAACACTTTCCGACAGAGAAATTAATCTGTATCACTTTGCACATCAAACTAAGCTACGCTGACGTGAAGCATCCGCAAGTGCCGTGAATGTTCTTGTTCAACGCAGAATTATTAAGACTCGTGGAAGCTTCAAGAACACAAATGTAAATCGTATAGACACAAGTAGCTATAAATTATCGCGCGTAATTAAGAGTAAAACTTATTTAAGATGGTACTGAAACTACACACCGTCAAACCACCACTAAGTGGTATGAGAAAAGCTACACACACACACACACACACACACACACACAAGAAAAGATCACACATACATTTCAATTAAAAGAGACGTTAGGCAACTGAATTTTAAACCTGTGCTTCCTACACCACGTGTTCAGGTTACACAAAGAAACTGCGGGAAAATCTTACTAAATACGGAAAATGTACTCTTGATTACACTCGGAAAAATATAAGGATTCCACTGCCGAACTTAAACATTGACTACCGAATCAACTGTGTACATCAGAATAGCTCCACAGTACCACACGGTAACACACTCACTAACGCCAAGTAGCTCTTAAGACTACCGTCTTCACTCACCAGGGTCCAGTCCAGAGTGCCGAAAGCACGCTTTCCCTGCAACGAACTTCCTCCAGGTACCCGGAAGAGACCAAACGGGTCCTTTTCGCCACCAACTTAAATACTGTCGAATGGCAACCGAAAGGGAACCTATCTCTTTGCCTTGACAAAGCTACCTTGGCTACACTGTTGCTACCACACCAGACAGTCAGATGCTGTACTGCAGCCGTATATAAGACTAGTTAAACATGCACACTCACTCACTCATTCATAAGATAATGAAGGGTGAGAGGAAATTTGGGAGCACAACATCTAGATAATGTACATATGATCAGATGTTTAATGGAAAAAGTGATACTTTAATGTAATACTGTACTACAGAATGGGGACAAACACGAGGTTCAAAAATGAATTACAAGCAGCTGAGCGTGACAGCATGAAATACAAGTTAAATTGTATGAAACGAATCTAACAGAGACGTTTCAAAATTGATTCCAAGAACATTCGCTTACAAGGGAGCCTTCGCTCATTATTTCAAATCTACTAACCTAACGTTTTTACATCGTGCTCCCAAACGGAGGAGACTTAATCTTCTGGAAGAAATTGAAATAATTAATCAATCGTATGCCAGGAAGAATGTCTTACTCAGTGATCAAATTGTCGGTAGAAACCAAGTGCTTTAAGACAGTCTTTCTTAATGAATTTTTGGGTTCCTACGATGATGTTTAATCAATAAGGCTCGTTTTAGGGTTTTATCTGTTTACTATTTAAACTTAAAATTCCTTGTTTTGTAATTACATAATTCTCTGTAGTATATTTGGGGTTTGTTGTTTGTTTTCTCCAATCGAGAAAGTTCCTGCCGTTCACAACAGAGTCTTATGGTAATTTTATCTTATAAACTATTCGTATAAGCTTAGGAGTATATACGCTTCATAATAACAGTCCTTCTTTTTTGCTAATTGTGTTCGAACGCCCTCCACTTCACGCTATGCTCATTACGTTCGGATGAACGAGGAAGATTTTAGCACGTTTCGCGGCTGTGGCCGCTAGATGACGAGCAGCCACCGCTCCAGTGATCACAGGAACGAAATCATGGTCCGTTTGTAGTGATTCACCGAGAGTCCCCTATGGTAAAAAATATTTGTCTCGTTTTCTCTTTACTGTTAAGTGCTGGCACAGCTGTGTGCAGCGTTCGGGGACAGTGGGTTAACGGTGTTAAGCGACGTTATATGTCAGACATCGTGTCGTTCAGTTTTGAGGGCTTTTGCTTCGGAGGCATTGTGCTTCGTTCGCCATGTAAGCGAATATTGCTTTAAGTTTCCTTGCGTCCATTAAGACGTTGGTCTTGTTGGTGGTGACCTTCTCATCATGTTTGTGTCGCGAATTGCATCTTGTTAGTGTTCCCTTGTACGGTGAATTCTTGTCTTGTTGAACTATGTATTTGTTAGTGTAGTTGTACCTAGCACAAATATGGAGTATATTTTCGACTACAAGACTTTTCCTCCTCCGTGCTCTAATTTCATTAATATTGAGTTTGGCTTTTCCTTTGTTCATTAGATATTTCCTTAAATGGTGTTATCAAATATGACGTTCCTTGAGTTATGGAAGCAGTCGGCATCTATTTAAATTTCTTTTTTCACGCTGGTGGCACCGTAAGTGCGCGTACATGGGACACGCATATAAGAGAGCTATCGTAAGTTACTTTAATGACCACTAGGTGATTGAATCATAACCGTTCCACTGCGATAGGGTTTAGAGTGGTTGTCGCACTGCGGCTACGTCAAGTGTTTAAGATCAGTAAAACAATTTGGTGCATATTTTACATATGTTTTAATATGTGTGTCAATGAGCTTTTTAAGTCATGGAGAGCTAACTTGCAGATGTTTTTTGCGAGTGGAAGAATCAAAGATTTGAAAGTTCCTGGCAGATTAAAACTGTGTGCTGGACCGAGACTCGAACTCGGGACCTTTGCATTTCGCGGGCAAGTGCTCTACCAACTGAGCTACCCAAGCACGACTCACGCCCCGTCCTCACAGCTTTACTTCTGCCAGTACCTCGTCTCCTACCTTCGAAACTTTGCAGAAGGTCTCCTGCGAACCATGCAGAACTAGCACTCCTGAAAGAGAGGATATTGTAAAGGTCCCGAGTTCGAGTCTCGGCCCGACACACAGTTTTAATCCGCCAGGAAGTTTCATATCAGCGCACACTCCGCTGCAGAGTGAAAATCTCATTCTGTAAACATCCCCCAGGATGTGGCTAAGCCATGACTCCACAATATCCTTTCTTTCAGGAGTGTTAGTTCTGCAAGGTTAGCAGGAGAGCTTCCGCAAAGTTTCGAAGGTAGGAGACGAGGTACTGGCAGAAGTAAAGCTGTGAGGACGGGGCGTGAGTCGTGCTTGGGTGGCCCAGTTGGTAGAGCACTTGCCCGTGAAAGGCAAAGGCCCCGAGTTCGAGTCTCGGTCCGGCGCACAGTTTTAATCTGCCAGGAAGTTTCATATCAGCGCACACTCCGCTGCAGAGTGAAAATCTCATTCTGGAATCAAAGATTTGTTTTACGTACTGGCTATTGTGACGAAGTGCAAATGCCTAGTAACTTTGCATCCTGATTGATGTTTGTAAAATCGTTCTCACGACCACATCCAATATGATGCTACTATGTTTATTAATAAATGAAATTTTCGAACTATACCCAGTAAAAGCCCCAGCATGTTTCACACCAAAGCAGCCATGCTCCAACCTTGTTGTTAACAATCATAAGTGAATATGCTAACTATTTCAAAGCGAATATTCATACACTGCCATAGTTTGTGCTTCAATGAAATTTGTTCTTTCCCCAATGTGACAGAAATGTGTTAATATAGTTCCGACAGAATTTCGTAGCACTATGGTGATCTGACATATTTGCTGGTCATATCTGAATAGAGTTATCAGACACCAACTGCAACACTCAGAGGTAGCCTGCGCTGTTGTTAGAAAATACCGATGTTGGTATCACTGGTAAACATAGATTTATTCTTTAGATTAAATGATGGTATTTAAGTTTGATGATATTAAAACACTAAATTATATCTTACGTAAGCACTTTTCCAAAGAACGCAACAAAGTTCATACTTTACACGGTAGTGCAGAGGCAAACGTGATAAATACACAAGTCAGTGAATGAAACTTAATAACCAGCACAGTCCGCTCGGTGAAGGAAAGCTATGTGGATTATGTAACTGGTCAGTCATAATATTTGGAAGAACACGTCAGCCTTCTGGCAACAGTTTATTGGAATGATGTGACTGGAGAATGGGGGATGGTTCCATTCTGTACAAAGGGTTGCAAGGCAGACACGCGTAGCTGACGTTGCTGACGTCGTTATGTCCTAAATTGACGGAACGTTTTTTATATACATTTATGAGTTCTCTGGAAACTTAAACAATGTTTCAAGAAGAATCAAACCTCTGGAACTTAGTTTGCTGTGTTCTAAACCATTGTATGTATGCTGGTACGAATACTTATCTGCAGTGAGGAGGTATTCTGGACGAAAAGTAATATACAATAAATTATGCTTAGTATATAATTTCAGCCTATTTACTATTTGTCAGGTTTTTAATTTTGATTTGTTATAAAAGCATACAGATAAAGCCAGTTTTCTTTTTAATGTTACAGGTACGAGTGGCCTGTTGTGATTGGAAGTATTGGCCAGCAAGGTAAGCCACATTAAACAACCTAACAAAAATTGGGAAACTAATATTTTGTTTCACAGTTGCTATTAATAATGACACTGCTTGTTAAATATAACTCGAAATTATTTTATCCCGTGTTGTGTATATATCAGATTAGGAAAAGTAACCTTCTGTTACTTTATCAAGTGTTTTCTTGCATAAGAAAAGTAAACATTTTTTATGACATAACTGCGTCAATGTTCTCCAAACACGTGGAGACTAAACAACTGTCAAAAACATAAAGAAAAGTAGTAATGACAGGTTACTTCCTAAAAAGGATATCACTATAATTCAAAATCTTGCTAAGTCCTACACTCCATTAATATGTTCTAAACCTTCGAAATTAATCTATATTATATGACTGATGTTCATAGTTGATAGGGTTAGCGTAAAAGTAAAATAATAAATGAAAAACATATTTGATATTTACAAACCTATCGATCTAGCTATCCATCCAAATTTTGTCTTAAAAGTACAGTCACAAGACAACGGAATATGATTTTCATCGTCTAAAGTAAGTTCAAATAGAGCTTTGCCTCTAAGAGTGTTTTGAAACTGCAGGAATTTATCAATGTTGTTGTTTTGGTTCCCAGATGGAAGACTGTTTTGGTGCAGCTCTCCATGCTCTATGGTCCTGTGCGACCACAATCCCACCATAACTGCTGCAACCTACATTCATTTGAACCTGCTGGCTATTGTTAAATGTTTCCTCTCCCTTCTTACTCCATTGTTAACTTGACGGATTCTTTGTGCCTCAGAATGTTTCCTAACTACCGATCCGTTCACTTTGTCAAGTTTGTCGATATTATCTGCTTGAAAATATTTTTGACCTATTCGACAAATTGTGATAATGAGACAGTAACAAATTCAGAAAGGGTGAATAAGAACCCGCTGACATGGCGTCGTGATCCGTTCTGAGATAGCAGGTCTCGTCGAAGTAATAACGAACATGTGGAAAGAATTTTTGGATTAAAATATCATATATATATGATATCATGGCAAAGTTAAATGTGATAAATCCCTTCCTACAATGGCTTCACAAAATTTAACTATGAGTAAATAAATACAGATATGAAAATAAATGTTAAGTACATATTCTCTCAGTTTTATACGCCTATAAATTTGATTGTTGCTGAACGAATAAAAATGCATTTTACTTATTGATCTTTATTTTATACCGCAAAACGAACCAACTCCACTGGAGCTTACATTCTGGTGCAGTAAAGGAAAACACTCATCGACAGTTAATTGTGGCCATACTAGCTGCGCTTGGGAACTGTATTTATGTTGTTATAATTATTTATTTGTATTTTCTGCTAACAGCCACTTTTATTAGTTTTGTGTTGAAAGCAACTTATTGCAACGCGTATGAAGAATGTTCTGCTCTATTTCAGGCACTTATGCATACAGAAAATTGGTACTTTAAAACAGTCTTAAAGCAGATGCACCTAGAGCTTTTAGCTTACTTTTCGCCGCCGCCGAGGCTGTTGTGGTATCAGGATGGAGGGAAGGGGGGGGGGGGGGACAATGGATGGGCAGAACTTGATTTCCATTGATGTCTTTCCTTGTGCATGCCATGTTTGTTTTCTACTATGACTAACACCACAGCCTATGTGGGATGCAGATAGTTATGCATTAGTTATTAAATTGGGAAAATCTTGTAATACACTTTTCCATACGACATTTTTTCACGCAATATTTTGGCTTCCCAAAGCTTCGTTTTTCAGCTTTGATACACGAGCGGAGCTGCTGTGGTTCATTACAAATTGTGGTACTTATTTTGTCACTGTTTCTTGAAGTAATTCACTGCTTAAAATTTTCTCTACATGCTTGTAGACACTATACACTTAATACAATATGGTGAACTTGTATCGTGGATGAGTACCGATTATCGCATTTTACGGCGATAGACACCATATTAACAGTCTACTAGTCGTTTAATTACATTTGGACACCTTAAATCTACTGCATTAGAATAGGCTTAAGAGTACTGAAGAATTTTCAGCTTTTGAAATATGTTATCTCATTAAGAATATCATGTACATATTTAATATTATGAATTGAAATTTCCATTTTTTTCCATAACATGTGTTACTTTACTTTTCTTCTATTTTGTGCAAAATTTCAAGGCTGTCTTCGATTTTGAAAAGGCGGCCTGTATCTCCAATGTGTGTTGCTACTACTGATTTGTTAAATTTGTCCGCTCTGTAGCAGTCTACGTGTTCTGTAAATCTAATTCTAAAATTTCTGCCTGTCTGTGGTATACAAAAATTGTTGGAACAATAATTTTTTAACTGACAGATGCATCAAAATCTGTATCTTACGGTCTTACATTGTGAATAAACTCCATACTTAGGTTGTTGTTAGTGTTGTTGCCTATTTTCACATCTGTGTTTTTGCAAAATCTTTGCTAAATTGTCAAACATTATACCAAATCGAGGCATTTTTAAGTATTTAACTGGTGGGATGCTGTCCATTGTGAGTGCAGTTTAACGTTGTTGATGAGTGAAGGATCATGTCTGTTGCTTATGGCAATACATTTTATTATTTATAATTCCTGATGGCGTTCTGGACGTTGAAGTGGACCTTAATAGCACTGATCTATATTCAACTTTCTTGTGCGAAATACAATGTGTACAGGAGTTGTGCCTGTATCAACAGGTTTTCTGTAAATACTAGAAGACGCCTTTTGGCTCTGTTTTTTTATCCTCGTGTAAAGAGAAGGTGTGGTTTTGTTTCCTTCATGCTCAACGATGAACTGGAAATTTTTATACTGGCTAGTGAATTTAGGAAAAAGATCGGTTATTTAACTATCTGCGCTATCAAATAAAGTGAAAATATCATCAACACACCTATTACAGAATTTAATTTTATTTGCCGAGTTATCTTCTAATGTCAATGTTTTATTCTCTGTTGGTAAATATTTCTGTTGTTAAGCCACTAGTTGTACGAGAACTTCACATTGCTTACACTGGGTCCTGCTAGTAAATTTTGTCGTAGAAACGGAGGTATTTATGTTGGAGTACAAAATTAAGCACATCTGGAAGCTCTGTTGTTTCTGGTTAGCACATTGTCTTTGTCAATAGCTTCTTTCTTATCATTTCAGGTCCCATCTACTGGTATGCTACTGTACAGGTTCACAACATCTAGCGATAAAAAAGTTGAGCTGGTACAGTCAGGTCATTGACACTGTTAATAAGTTCATAGCTTTTCCTTACGGAAAAAGATTTTTCAAATGTGTATTTTTCAATAATTATGTCACTTAGTTCTCTCATTAATATTTAGGCTGGGCTATCAATTCAGTTCACAATAGACCTGAATGGAGCGCTGGTGTCATGTATCTGTGCGGTGGCTCTAAGTGTTTGGAATTCATTACAATAATCATCGACTACATTTTCATTATTTTCAACTGTTATTTTGTTCTGAAAACCCAAATATTCCTAGTTAATTTAAAACTGGGCATATTGCATCACTACGGGAAAGGATACAAAGCACTTTAAAAAAATCACTAACTTATGTTGTTTCTTTCATTCCTATATACTGGTTATTAATGCGACCACAATTGCGTAGTACATACATCATACAGCTGCGGAAAGCGTCTGATATTGACGTATTTTTGCAGCGCCCCTGAACCACAATCCCTGCGGCCACTGGTAGCCCAGCGAGGCGATTTGTGACTCCTGGGATATCAGATTCTAAAACTACGTACATGTTAATTACAAATCATGCAGTATACAACAGCGTCCGGTAAAACTAACTATAAAACTTCTGGAACTGTATACACACCACAGAAACATCAACAGCCCTGTTAACGTTGTGTATGGTTACCCGTAACTGGCACGGTTGAGTTAGAAGCATCGATGTATTATGAGATCGAAGAGATCTATTGACAGTCGGACCCATTAATGAAAATGTCGGGATTAGGAAAATGCTTGCTGG
Organism: Schistocerca piceifrons; assembly: GCF_021461385.2. Classification (NCBI taxonomy): domain Eukaryota; kingdom Metazoa; phylum Arthropoda; class Insecta; order Orthoptera; family Acrididae; genus Schistocerca; species Schistocerca piceifrons. The sequence continues at coordinate 52,733,634 of NC_060139.1, forward strand.
CCTCTGAATCGACGCGGGTTACGTACCAAATATACCTCTGACAAGCCGTGTAGCTTTCGGATAGTGTGAGTTCCGCATGCGGTCTAGTGCGAGAAACACCTCCGTACGAGCGTTAGAAACCGGAAGGGCGTTGTTCTTTAATGACCGGAAGTATGAGCAAACGGTCGTTCTGAAAATTACAAATGTGTTGTCAGTAGAGCTCCGCAACATTTGTTGGTGATGTTATTCCCCCCGAAATCTTCCGAGGATGTGAAGCCTCCTACATTCAGCCGTAATCGCACCCTTTCGTATCAGGATCCCACACGATTACACTCATTCTCTAATCTTACAATTCTGCCGGCTTTAGTTTTCACTTAAAATTAGTGGGACCCTAGACACATTTTTGAGACTGACGTAGGGTTCATGTGCAAAAGTCACTCTCCTGCTTTCACCCGTGATACAGTTCCGGTGTCACTGAGTCGACTATGTACTGGAACTTCTCTGCATTTCCATGACTGCGATAAAAACATGTTATGTGTATCACAGTGCAGTTGCTCTCAGCCTGCGATATTCCTTTTGTTGGAAATCTTCCAGTCTCGTATACGAAACACACATCCCACACGCAGATACTTCTGAATATCGGCATCCTACATACGATTATTCTTCCTGTCTTTCTGCTATCTCTTAGTGGAGCATGCAAGATCGTTGGGGCTGAAAAATGTGTCTGCCTGTTGTGCTGCGAAATGATATCTGACTTCCCCAGTGCCAGATAGAATGGGCTCAAAAGAACCAAGATCTACGAGAACCCGCTCTCTCCGTTTCAGGAGGGAATGAAATATGAGGAAGAAACGAAAATATTACAAGAGTGAACGGCAAGTAGCGGTCCGCTTGCGGCACGTTTTTCGCAAAGGAAGGCCAAACAGGACATTTAATGAGCACCAAATCACTTTCATCTATAAATCATATGTTTCACTGCTGAATACAAACACTGATTTAGGGGAAGCTATGAAACTTTTGTAGGACTGTCGGGTATAATCAGCAAATAACTGTCTGTTTTGCTCATTTCCAGACTATCTTTAACAAGAATGCAATTTTCAGGATTTCATTCCCTGTGGTTTTCATAAACGTATACTAGCTTGCACAATAAAAACATTTTCGTTTACGATATTAAGATTAAAATTCCACAGACTTCGTTACTGACCTCAGCATAATCACATGTTCCAGTAGCAAACCTGACTAGTTTTAGTCTCCTGCAGTTTATGCGATGTTATTCTGTTCAACCATACTAAATCCATGACAGATGTGCTGACAATGTACTTAACAAAGTACACACATCAAAAATGTTTTGCATCACCCAGTTTCCCAGTAATCCTGAGGATAGACGATGACTGTGGTTATTGTCACCTACACAGTCTCGTTGACTGTTCGGAGAAGTCACTAAACCTGCTCAAAGACGCAAACATCCATGAATGAGAAGCGCTTATTGGACGGAGGGGCTCCAACAGCCGTCAGTACCAGTCATTCCACCAGGAAGGAGGGGCACGGATTGGTGTTGTCTATAGTTCAAAAATGCCTACACGGTCAATACCGTTGTTCCATCGCGTCTGCATTGTAACTTTGTGCTAGGAAGGGCTCTCGACAAGGGAAGTGTCCAGGTGGCTAGGAGTGAAACTAAGCGATGTTGTTCGGATGTGGAGGGCAAACAGAGAAACAAGAAGTGTCGGTAACATGCCTCGCTGAGCCCGCCCAAGTGCTTTTAGTGCAGTGGATGACCGCTGCCTACGGATTATGGCTCGGAGGAACCCTGATAGCAACGCAGCCATGTTGAATATTGCTTTTCATGCAGCCACAGGACGTCGTGTTACGATTTAAACTGTGCGTAATAGACTGCATGAAACGAGGTACATCTTTGCAACCACGACGCCATGCAGCGCGGCATAGATGGACCCAACAACAAGCCGAATTGACCACACAGGATTGGCATCACGTTCTCTTCACCGATGAATGTCGCGTATGCTTTCAACCAGACAATAGTCGGAGAGGTGTTTGGAGGCAGCCCGGTCAGGCTGAACGCCTTAGACACACTGTCCAGCGAGTGTAGCTAGGTGGTGGTGCCCTGCTGTTTTGGGGTGGCATTATGTGGGGTCGACTTACGCCGGTGGTGATCACGGAAGGCGCAGTAACGGCTGTATGATACGTGAATGCTGTCCTCCGACCGATAGTGCAACCATATCGACAGCATATTGATGAGGCATTCGTCTTCATGGACGCCCCCATCTTGCACATCATGTGAATGACTTCCTGCAGGATAACGTCATTGCTCGACTAGAGTGGCCAGCATGTTCTGCAGGCATGAACCCGATCGAACATGCCAGGGATAGATTGAAATGGGCTTTTTATGCATGGCGTGACCCTCCAACCACTCTGAGGGATCTACGCCGAATCGTCGTTGAGGAGGGATACAATCTGGACCAACAGTGCCTTGATGAGCTTCTGGATAGTATGCTACGACGTATACAGCCATGCATCAATGCAAGAGGTACTGGGTATTAGAGATACCGGTGTGTACAGCAATCTGGCCCACCACCTCTGACGGTCTCGCTGTTTGGTGGTACAACATGGACCGTGTGGTTTTCATGAGCAATAGAAAGGGCAGAAATGATGTTTATGTTGATCTCTATTACAATTTTCTGTACATATCCCGGTATTCTCGGAACCGAGGTCATACAAAACTTTTATCGGTGTGTGTGCCAAGAATTAATTCGTATATCGCGATTATGGTTCAGCATCAGCTGTAAAATATTGAGAATTTGCCGGATCTGGACCCCAATACGGATTTGCAGGTTGCTGTCACCTTAACCGTTTCGCCTATCCGAGCACGAATCTAGGCTCGGCCTAAATCTCCATTTGTCGTGGTGTCTCTACATTCCCTAGTGATCGCTCTGTATTCTCGTGATTGCTTCACTGCTTTCTCTTGTCGTATGCCTTTCCATGATACGATATACTGCACTGCAGTATCTGTGTGGTTCTATATAGTCCAAAGCAATGTTCCTTTTGACATGCATGCATGAAATATTCACCAGATAATGCTGAACAATAATCGCAATCTGCGAGTTCATTCTCGATTGAATGCGGCTGTTGATCGTCAATATATTGTCCGTGTTATCGGACACTGCTTTGAACTACACAGTACAGCACAGAAGTAGTACTACAGTACAAAATCTGAATGATTTTTCTAGAACCGACGCCATGTGATTTCAGAATGATTATTTGTTACTTGTACACTTCAGTACAATTATTAACAGCGGTTTCTGTTAAAGTAATACCTTCAATAATAATATCCTTACCTCAGTAATATGAACTCACGTTACTTTTGCGCTTCGTTTTTATAACATCCCTGTATTGTTGCTATTCATTGAAGCTATATGTTTGGTCAGAGACATTCATAGATATAAAATGCAGTCACGTGACACACAGAGAAGTAATACCGAAAAGGTAAAAATAAAGGGTGAAGAGTGAAAATATCAGAAGGGAGAATAACAAGTCTCTACACATTTAAAAATACACTAATAATTCATTATGTAGAAGGAACGTCTGACGAGCCATGGTTCAGGAATACCGAATGCCAGGTTCAACTTACGAGATGAAATATACATCCAATGGATTACCAAATTTTCTCACTTTCGCTCGACTATGGCCCGTGCATGCAACACGTGATACTTTGTCCGGCACTCAGGGTACGTCACGTGGAAGGACTGAACCGGATTAGGGTAAACATCTTTCAACACTTGTAAAACATTTGTTTTAGAAGACTATAAAGTGCGGTTGATAATGGCAGCAAGAGTAAAGAAAAATCCAGACACGTACGTAGGATATGTCGATCTGGATAAAGCGTTCGATAATTTAAAATGATGCAAGATGCAGTAAGAGTGGAAGGCTAAAAATGAAGTCCACGGAATATATAGGGTGTAAGACAGGGATGTGGTCCTGCGCTCCTTTTGTTCAGTCTATACGTCGAAGCAGCAATGGGGGAAATAAAAGAAAGGGTTAAAAGTGGAATTAATTATGCGACGTGGAAGAATATCAATGACAAGATTCGCTGATGCGACTGCTGTTCTCAGTGAAAGTGGCACATAATTACAGTATCACACGCACATTACACAATATGGATCGACAGTAAATCGAAGAAATACTAAAGTTATGAGAAACAGCAGAAATGACAACAGCGAACTTGACATCTCCATAGGTGATCACGAAGCACATAAGGTAAGGAATGATGAGGTTCTCCGGAGAATTAGAGACGAAAAGAATACGTGGGAAAACACTGACAAGAAGAAGGGACAGAATGGTAGGACATCTATTACGATATCAGAGAGTAGCTTCTGTGGTACTAGAGATTAGAAACGGTGGAGGGAGACGGAGACCGGAATATACCGAGCAAATAGTTCGGGACGTAGGCCGAAAGTGCAACTCTGAGATGAAGTGGCTGGCACAGGAGAGGAATTCTTAGCGGTCCGCAACACACTAGTCAGACGACTAATGACATAATAAGTAAATGAAGTGCAGACATTCAGTTTTACGTCCGCCCCCAGTAGCTGAGTGGTCAGCGCGACAGACTGTCTATCCGAAGGGCCCGGGTTCGTCTCCCAGCTGGGTCGGAGATTTTCTCCGATCAGGGACTGGGTGTTGCGCTGTCCTAATCATCGTCATTACATCGCCATCGACGCGGAAGTCGCCGAAGTGCTGTCAAATCGGAAGACGTCCACAAGGCGGGTGGTCTACCCGACGGGAGGCCCTCGTCACACGCCATTTCATTTCATTCACATTTACAATAGGCCAACTTTCTGAGTATGCCCAAGGACTGTTGCTGCTCAGTAAGTTTAAATTGGACTGAAAACAAAATAAAATCTCTAACATAATAAGAGCAAGCCCAAATAAGCCCGTAAAATAAAACACAAGCAAGAAGTAGCGGAGTTTACTCTAATTTTGAGATTATTCTTTTAGTAGAAAAGGAAAAACATGTTAGTGAAAACATACGATGCAATTATTCTGATAAGAAGGAAGAGATGGATTGCTAGAATATTATAGTACCATTCAATTATGAAAACTGGATACCGGCTGATATGAAACCAAGAAGATGATCAGTAATGAGGAAAATTACTTATAAATGCATCCCATGAATGTATTCTCTCAACATCTAACAACCCCTTTAATTAAGGAAGCTTGACCTGTGTCAGACAACGAAATCTTAAAAATATTTAACAAATTAAGGAAGACCCAACCACAGCTCTTTAGAAATTTAAACTTGGCCAACAGCAGATTATAATTTTTAAGGTAGTTTATCAACCTGGGCCACAGCCGGCCATGGTCTGAAAAACATTAACCCGACAGAGTAAACTCAAACTCTTATTGATTAAAACTCAAAATAAGATAATATATCTCTAAAAAATGCAAAATAAGACAAAAATTTTACAATCATTGTGGTAGAAGCCAGTAATAAGGTTGTGTAACTCAGTTCTGTGTGGCATGAGGTGACGCAGGAGGCGGCAGGATCTCCCGTAATTGCGTGTTCAGCCAGGATAGGATTCCCTTGGCACTAACCACCTCCGTAAAAGTCGACAGTATTCCGCACAAGGAGTCACCGGTCGCTTATACAATTTTAAATATTTTTATCATGTCAGGTAAACTATTGTGCATAAGAACCAAAAACACGATTACTAGAACCACATCTCAGGCATTGCAGCCCGCCGGCCGATGTGGCCGAGAGGTTCTAAGCGCTTCAGTCTGGGACCGCGCGAACGCTACTGTCGCCGGTTCCAATCCTGCCTCGGGCATGAGTGTGTGTGATGTCCTTAGGTTAGTTAGGTTTAAGTAGTTCTAAGTTCTGGAGGAATGATGACCTCAGCTGCTAAGTCCCATAGTGCTCAGAGCCATTTGAACCATTGCAGCACCTTCGTATTCCCCAGCACCGTGAGACAAATGCCGGGACAGGAAGTACTACCAACATCACCTTCTCGTGATTCAGCCCGTCTCAAGAGCTTAACCAGCACCAAGCATACTGGGCCGACGGACATCACGATAATCCTATAGTCGGAAGGCCTCGCACCTAATGAATCAGTCTTAAAAACACCACAATCTCCATACAATAGTCCTCAAAAACATTCTCAAAAGAGAGGAAAATTACTTGAACGTACAAAAGAAACAAATTTTGGCGCCCAAGGACACACAGTGCCAAGATCTTCTACAACAATGCCCATTAGGGAATAACGTCGGAGAGCCGCCGTGTCAACAGGCCTCCGCGGGCCCCACACTGCACATCACTCTCAGGCTAGTCGAGTCCGACCTGATGTCACCAAACACACTGCCACTTACAGCAACGGCCTGCCTCAGCGCGGTGGCTCGGTCGCGCCCCCTAGTTGGTAAGCGCCCTCTGTGGAGAGGATTCGTTAGTTCTCTGGTGCGCACGGCGAGAGATTTGAAAGAAGGAGGCCCCCACGACTCACTCTGCGTTGCCATGCTAAATGGCACGAGCATAAAAACCGATACAGGGATTAGTGAACACAGGGTTGTCGTAGCGAGACTGAATATTGTAACCCCAAATCGTCGAAAAATATGCGAAAAATAAAACCTATTCAAAAACAAATGTTCAAATGTGTGTGAAATCTTATGGGACTTAACTGCTAAGGTCATCAGTCCCTAAGCTTACACACTACTTAACCTAAATTATCATAAGGACAAACACACACACCCATGCCCGACGGAGGACTCGAACCTCCGCCGGGACAAGCCATACGGTCCATGACTGATACCTACTAAAAAAATCAGATAAAAATTCACTTGGCGCTTTCCTGAGAGACAATCTCGACTCTTTCCAATTTAATAACATAAGTGTAGGCCAGATGTGGCTTAAATTCAAAGAAATAGTTTCAGAAGCAATTGAGAGATTTATACAAAATAAATCAACAAACGTCGGAGCTGATCCTCCTTGGTACACAAAACTGGTTAGAACACTGTTGCAGAAACAACGAAACAAACATGCCAAAATTAAATAGAAGCAAAAACCCCAAGATTTGCGATATTTTACAGAAGTTCGAAATTTAGAGCGAAGTTCGATGCGAGATGCTAATAATAGTTTCCACAACGAAACTTTGTCTCGAAACCTAGCAGAAATTCCAAAGAGATTCTTGTAGTATGTGAAGTATGTTAGCCGCAAGAAATAATCAATGCCTTCTCTGCGCGATAGTAATGGAGATACTATCGAAGACAGCGCTGCCAAAGCAGAGTTACTAAACACAGCCTTCCGAAATGACTTCACAAAAGAAGACGAAGTAAATATTCCAGAATTCGAATCGAGAACAGCTGGCATCATGAGTAACGTAGAAGTAAATATCCTCGGAGTAATGGAGCAACTTAAATCGCTTAATAAAAGCAAGTCTTCTGCTCCAGACTGTATACCAATTAGGTTCCTTTCGGAGTATGCTGATGCATTACCACCATACTTAGCAATCATATACAACCGTTCGCAAGACGAAAGAACCGTACCCGAAGACTGGGTCACGTCACACCAATATTCAAGAAAGATACTAGGAGTAATCCACTAAATTACAGGCCCATATCGTTAACGTCGATAAGCAGCAGGATTGTGGAACATATATTGTGTTCAAACGTTATGAATTACGTCGAAGAAAATGGTCTATTGACACACAGTCAATATGGGCTTAGAAAATACCGTTCCTGTGAAACACAACTAGCTCTTTATTCACATGAAGTGTTGAGTGCTATTGACAAGGGATTTCAGATCGATTCCATATTTCTGGATTTCCGGGAGGCTTTTGATAGTGTACCACAAAAGCGGCTTGTAGTGAAATTGCGTGCTTGTGGAATATCGTCTCAGTTATGTGACGGGATTTGTGATTTCCTTTCAGAGAGTTCACAGTTCATAGTAACTGAAGGAAACTCATCGAGTAAAACAGAAGTAATTTCAGGCATTCCCCAAGGTAGTGTTATAGGCCCTTTGCTGTTACTTATCTACACTCCTGGAAATGGAAAAAAGAACACATTGACACCGGTGTGTCAGACCCACCATACTTGCTCCGGACACTGCGAGAGGGCTGTACAAGCAATGATCACACGCACGGCACAGTGGACACACCAGGAACCGCGGTGTTGGCCGTTGAATGGCGCTAGCTGCGCAGCATTTGTGCACCGCCGCCGTCAGTGTCAGCCAGTTTGCCGTGGCATACGGAGCTCCATCGCAGTCTTTAACACTGGTAGCATGCCGCGACAGCGTGGACGTGAACCGTATGTGCAGTTGACGGACTTTGAGCGAGGGCGTATAGTGGGCATGCGGGAGGCCGGGTGGACGTACCGCCGAATTGCTCAACACGTGGGGCGTGAGGTCTCCACAGTACATCGATGTTGTCGCCAGTGGTCGGCGGAAGGTGCACGTGCCCGTCGACCTGGGACCGGACCGCAGCGACGCACGGATGCACGCCAAGACCGTAGGATCCTACGCAGTGCCGTAGGGGACCGCACCGCCACTTCCCAGCAAATTGCTGTTGCTCCTGGGGTATCGGCGAGGACCATTCGCAACCGTCTCCATGAAGCTGGGCTACGGTCCCGCACACCGTTAGGCCGTCTTCCGCTCACGCCCCAACATCGTGCAGCCCGCCTCCAGTGGTGTCGCGACAGGCGTAAATGGAGGGACGAATGGAGACGTGTCGTCTTCAGCGATGAGAGTCGCTTCTGCCTTGGTGCCAATGATGGTCGTATGCGTGTTTGGCGCCGTGCAGGTGAGCGCCACAATCAGGACTGCATACGACCGAGGCACACAGGGCCAACACCCGGCATCATGGTGTTGGGAGCGATCTCCTACACTGGCCATACACCACTGGTGATCGTCGAGGGGACACTGAATAGTGCACGGTACATCCAAACCGTCATCGAACCCATCGTTCTACCATTCCTAGACCGGCAAGGGAACTTGCTGTTCCAACAGGACAATGCACGTCCGCATGTATCCCGTGCCACCCAACGTGCTCTAGAAGGTGTAAGTCAACTACCCTGGCCAGCAAGATCTCCGGATCTGTCCCCCATTGAGCATGTTTGGGACTGGATGAAGCGTCGTCTCACGCGGTCTGCACGTCCAGCACGAACGCTGGTCCAACTGAGGCGCCAGGCGGAAATGGAAGGGCAAACCGTTCCACAGGACTACATCCAGCATCTCTACGATCGTCTCCATGGGAGAATAGCAGCCTGCATTGCTGCGAAAGGTGGATATACACTGTACTAGTGCCGACATTGTGCATGCTCTGTTGCCTGTGTCTATGTGCCTGTGGTTCTGTCAGTGTGATCATGTGATGTATCTGCCCCCAGGAATGTGTCAATAAAGTTTCCCCTTCCTGGGACAATGAATTCACGGTGTTCTTATTTCAATTTCCAGGAGTGTATATAAACGATTTGAGAGAGAATCTGGGCAACCGTCTTAAGTTGTTTGGAGATGACACTGTCGTTTATCGACTAATAAAGTCATCATAAGATCAAAACAAATTGCAAAACGATTTAGAAAAGGTATCTGAATGGTGCGAAAATTGGCAGTGGACCCTAAATAACGAAAAGTGTGAGGTCATCCATATGAGTGCCAAAAGGAATTCGTTAATCTTCGGTCACACGATAAATCAGTCTAATCTAATAGCCTTAAATTCAACTAAATACTTAGGTATTACAATTACGGACAACTTAAGTTGGAAGGAACACATAGAAAATGTTGTGGGAAAGTCTAACCAAAGACTGCGTTTTATTGGCAGGACACTTGGGAAATGTAACAGACCTACTAAGGAGACTGCGTGCACTACGCTTGTCCCTTCTCTTTTAGAATGCTGCTGCGCGGTGTGGGATCTTTACCAGATAGGATTGACGGAGTATATCGAAAAAGTTCAAAGAATGGCAGCACGTTTTGTATTGTAGCGCAATATGGGAGAGAGGGTCACAGAAATGAAACAGGATTTGGGCTGGACATCATTAAATGAATGGCGTTTTTCGTTGCGACAGATTCTTCTCACGAAATTCGAATCAACAACTTCCTCCTCTGAATGCGAAAATAATTTGTTGACACCGACCTTCATAGGGAGAAACGATCACCACGATAAATTAAGAGCTCGTGCGGAAAGATATAGGTGTTCGATCTTTGCCGAGATTGGAATAATTCAGAATTGTGCAGGTGGTTCGATGAACCCTCTGCCATGTAGATGTAGATGTAGATGTAGATCACCAGCTGTCGAGCAGCCGGCGGTAGCTCAACCAACTGAGGCGACAGAACTAGCTTCTGAAAGCTTTGGGGTCGGACCTCGTGAGTTTCTTCCTAATCTTCCACCAAACATACCGCTACAACGAATCATGTTTCATCGGAAAGAAACATAATTAATAACGAGAATTGTAGTATCGTTGCCTATCGATATTGCCGCAACCGGATCCGGATTCTTTCGGGCGCCACGAGCGGCGCTTTTAACATCGTCACTAATGAAGAACTTCCAAGCTGCCGACCAATGAAGGCCGCCAGGAAAGCGTTACAGGCATGGGCCAGAACATGGGCACCAGTATTCAGTTAAAGATTTCTTCCGTGTCGGTAGTTAGCGACGAACGTTGCGCCAAGTTGTTCATAGCTGTACCGGCAACCATTCGGTATTTTTTGACGCACGGCCGTGTCGGGTCTCTGTTCACAGCTAGCCACTCCGGCCACGAGTTGCATACAGTGTGGCTTTTCGTCACCTACAAACTAAGTGCACTATGTTTATTTACAGTGCTCTTCCGTCAACTAACCTTTTGCTTGCCTGTCTACATTCCTACGGCGACAAATCCTTTGGCCACCTACCATGTAACATTTGGGTCTTCGGAAGACAACAGTTATCTACCAGCGTCATTACAGTAATAGTGCTCCATTCGTAACAAGGTGTAATCGAGGTACAATGAGGAATCTTGTTAAGATAGACATATCTTTGTTCATGTAATTACGTGCCTATCGCAGTGAAGTCATACGAGACTACTTGCTTCGAAAAGTGAACACAGCATTTATTTTACTTTCGGGATATCAGTAGAAGGCAACTGTTCCCCGTGTCCGTGGGATACATTGGAGTTGGTTGTTTGCACACCACTTCATTTGGATCTCAGACGGAATCGAGTAGTTCACAATTGCTAATGATGCGCTTCCGTTGCTGAACACTGAAGAGATACTTGTATTATGTTTTTGAAACGGAGGCATTACCAAGAAATTCAAAAGCTTTTGAAGCGTCGTCATACGGTTCTTTGGCGGAAGACAAAAAAAAAAAAAAATCCGTATGTAGGAAGCAGTCTCATAAACTGCTACTCTGCCACCTTCCTGTTGGTTGCGACAACGCTGCTCAACGGCAAGGGCTCTTGTAATGGTATTCTGCACGGTATGGGGGCGTAGCCTCGCACTCTTTTGGTATGGTCGAGAATAGAAGAGCGTTACCTGAAGCCAAAATAAATTTATAACAGACATTTACCCGAAATACGATTACGTTTTGTTGCTGATAGTATCAGTCAAATGTATCAGAGTAATTAGCACTATAGCAGCGTGTCGGTTCCAGAACGTCGGTAAGTTCACGCAAAACTTTATCCCATAATGCCATTTTTCTGAGATTCTTTTCAGATGCTAAATTACTGTTAAGGTGCGAAGTGTGAAAGAATTTTACGAACGTTTTTGACTGATTTCAAAATATTCTTCGAATTGGAGACAAATTATCTATTATGGAACAGCTTATATTTCTCACTACACTGTGCTACATACAGGTACATAGATCAAGTCTAAGTTCTTTGAGACAGTCAAAACCACTCAAATAAACTAACCATAACCACGTTTATACCACATTTAGGACAGACAAGAGGAATTGTGCGGACCTTTTATTCTGTGCGTCAAGATACAGAGGCATGTTTGAGTCTGCCATGAGCAGCAGAGAGGGAGGTTAAAAGTGAAACTGAGCAGCATATCGAGTAGCTGTTTTTGCAGTGTTTCGTAAAAGACGTGTGAGCTGTAGCCTAGATGGAAACCCTCAGTTTACTACTGTGCAGTTTAAACAGCGCTTCGTCACACCTTTCAATAGTGAATGAAAGATGTCTGCGCGAAACGCACATACAGAGGAAAATTAACTTCGAAAGTCACAGAATGTGACATCAAGAATTTGTCGTACTTGACGAAGATTAGGACCGTGAAATGTGAGTTTTGTGAGATGTCGATCATGTGATCCACCAAAACTGGACCAATCCTGAATATCCAGGTTCCATGTTCAACGTCGAGTGAACTTGTGGCATGTTTCCTCATATTGATGTACCGCAAGACAGTTAACTATCTTCGTACCTGGAAACGTGTATCTTTAAGCAGTATGGAGGCACAATTATACAAGAGATGCTACCACATTTAAATAACGTTTCCCAAGTGCATACACAAGTAAAACGTTAGAGCTTAGTCTTACGGGCAAGCTGAAATAAAGATGTTTTGATAGGACGACAATTATCGCACACAAAATGTATGAGTCGTTCAGGAAGTGTACTGTGTCTAAGCCTTTTGGACTGAAACACGTATATTTTGCCAACCTCACTGCATTAATGTTGATTCAACCCGGATATGTTATGTTACAGCATACTGGCGTATCGACACCGAAGAGTTCGAAAACTAATGATGTATATGGGTTCGTATGCAGTTTGAGGTCAAGTACCTCTGTTGTTTTTAAGGACTAAGAATCCTAGTTTTTACACTTACTAATCATTTTTGAATCCAATTTTTGGTCCATAATTTCCAAATAGCAACTTGCAATGAAAACCACCAACATTAATGAAATACAACTCTCATTATTTATTCCTGTGTTTCACAGTTCCACAACATTATATCAGACGTGTCACTCTTGGTTAAATGTCTCTTTACACTTTAGAAATGCAGGGGAAATGAGTAGTTTATACCGTAAGAAGCCAGGAAGGAAGGCCTGATCTCAGCTTCTTTAGAAAGGATACACGCTCAGACAGCATCGAGGGAGCGACTTCATGACACGCAACACAACATACACTGAAGTGAGAAAAGTCATGGGATACCTCTTAAAATCGTGTCAGGCCCTCGTTTTGCCCGGAATAGTGCAGCAAGTCGACATGACATGGACTCAACAAGTCGCTGGAAGTGCCCTGTAGAAATTTTGAGCCATGCTGACTCTATAGCGAAAGTCTTGTCAGTGCACGGTTTTGCGCACGAACTGATCTCTTGATTATCTTCCATAAATGTTTGGCGGGGTTCATGTCGGGTGACACGGGTGACCAAATCATTGGCTCGAACTGTCCAGAATGTCCTCAAGCCATTAACGAACAACTGTGACCCGGTGACATTTCGGTAACATGAAGTCCATTAATGGCTGCACGTGGTCTCCAGGTAGCCAAACATAGCCGTTTCCAGTCAATGATCGGTTCAGCTGAACCACAGGACTCAGTCCATTCATGTAAGCACAGTGCACATCACTACAGAGCCAACACCAGCTTGCACAGTACTTGTTTGACAAATTAAGTCCATGGCTTCGTGGGGTCCGGGCCACGCTCGCAACCTACCATCCAGCTCTTACCAACTGAAACCCGAAGTCACCTCATCAGACTATGTTTTTCCAGTCTTCTAGATTAGACTGATATTATCACTCACTCAACAGAGCCACTACAATTTTGCAATTTGTGGTAAGTTCCTATGGCACCAAACTCCTAAGGTCATAGGTCCCTAGGCCTACACACTACTTAATCCAACTTGAACTAACTTAGGCTAAGGAAAACACACACACCCATGCCCGAGGACTCGTACCTCCGACGGGGTTAGCCGCGCGAACCGTAGCAAGGCGCCTGAGACCGCAGGGCTACCCCGCGAGGCAGAGCCACTGCAGGCGATGTGCTGTCAGCATTCGCGTCGGTCGTTAGCTGCCGTAGCTCATTAACGCCACATTTCGCCACACTGTCCTAACGAATACGATCCTCATACGTCCCATATCGATTTGTGTTGTTACGCCATGCAGTGTTGCTTGTCTACTAACAGTGACAACTCTACGCACACGCCGCTGTTCTCGGTCATTAAGTGAAGGCCGTTGGTCACTGCATTGTCCGCGGTGAGGGATAATGTCTGAAATTCAGTATTCCCGGTACACTCTTGATACTGTGGATCTTGGAATATTGAAATCCCTAACCATTTATGAAATGGAATGTCCCATGAGTCTAACTCCAACAACCAACCGTGTTCAAAATGTGTTCATTCCAGTAATGCGGTCATAATCACGTTGGCCACCTTTTCACACCAATCATTTGAGTAGGAATTACAGCTCCGACAATGCATCGCCTCTTTATACCCTGTGTATGCGATACTAGCGCCATCTATAGATTTTCGCATCTCTAATCCGTGGCTATGTCACCCAAGTGTAAATGAGCATGCAACAAAGCCCTGCGAATGACACTAACGGAAGACGAATTACAGAGAGAATCTGGCATTATTGAACAAGCATCTTCAGTTAATGGATGTAGGACGCACGATGTCATGCGCAGTTTTACTGAGTTCAAAATGTTGATGAGAAGAAGAAGACAGGTTAAGAAGAGGTTTGTCTCTTTGAAATGCAATGTGTGTATGTGTTTGTCGAAACCGTTACCGTGACATTCAAAATGCAGGACAAATGACGCATAGGTTAAGGCGCTACCGTGACGGAGCAAGACAAATAGAATAATTCTGGGGTGTACAAGACTGAATGCACGGACTGTGGTAAGCGTGACGTAGAGCAGACTGGGCAAAATTGTGAGATACAGTCCAGGGAGCATTGTAGTCACAGTAATCGGACAGCGTTTGGAGCGCAAGTGAAGCAAAGCAACAAGTGAACAAATTATTGCGGTGATACACATAGCTTCGAAAAGTTTTTATGTGAGTTGCTAACCTCAGACAAAAACACGTAATGAGCAAAGTGATCTTATGCATACGAGTTATTACGAAGCTTTTAGTTTGATGTTTTAGCCTTACTTAAGGACGGCTTAGAACTGTCTGCCAAGCAGAAGCTGCGGCCGCCCTCAGAGTAATGACGGCGGTGAATGTGACACGGCAGAGGAAACTTCGGCGTGGCGCTGAGTGCCGCCTGCCACGCGAGAATTTCCCTCTACAAAAATCAAGCATAAGGAAGAGACGCTACGTTCCTTTAAAATTTAAAAAAATAGTTTCTTAAATTTTCTAAACATTTGTCACAAATTTTAGAGTTATTTTACACTATAGTCATCACAGTTGTTTATCCTATATGGACGGCACTTTTCAGCGCTATAATCGTTGTACCATTTATAGTGCGTAAAAGTGCAATATAAAGTCTTAGCAGGTTAATATAAGTTTAGTTATGACAGTGAACGTAAGTTTTGTAGCCGTTCGGGGTGGCCGAGCGGTTCTAGGCGCTACAGTCTGAAACCGCCCGACCGCTACGGTCGCAGGTTCGAATCCTGCCTCGGGCATTGATGTGTGTGATGTCCTTAGCTTAGTTAGGTTTAAGTAGTTCTAAGTTCTATGGGATTGATGACCACAGCAGTTAAGTCCCATAGTGCTCAGAGCCAATTAAGTTTTGTATCGACAGGTTACTCTGCAAGTGTAACAAATTGTAGCTTACGTTTTGTATTGAAAACTGATTTCTTCAAAAAAAATCTCTTACATTCCCTAATGTTAAATGTTTATGGTTTTGAAAGCACACGGGACTTAATTTTAGGGGATGGTTTCAAAGCACATACTTATTGACTGTTTTAACGTCATCAATCGTTTCTTACTATGCCAGGTACGACATTGAGCAAGTAATCACAAGTAGAAATACCACCTTTATACTTAGATTCCTAAGGCGACTAAGGAAATGCTGAGATGGTGTACTTCTAATTACGATAGCCGGTATCCTTCCCTCACAAACCAGAGTCTGTACACCTTTTGTAATCGGTGCGTCGTGGACGGTACATAAAACTCCAATATTCGAGCCAGTACCAAGTTCCAGTTTTAAAGATGCGTGAGGAGTCAGCCGTCCGACGAAAGGTATGTGTAGAACGGTTAGACAAAGATAATGATCGGTGTTGCGATACTCAGTACGAAGAAAACACGCCAGACGTCAGCTTGACTCCCTAAATACATAGCTGCGCTAACAATTTCTAAATGCCTGTAACGAGTCTTTTTATTAATATCTTCTAGCACTCAATTTTTATTTATCTCGTAAACTCTTCGGTCATTGTCCTTTGACGTACAGTGGGAACAGCATGGGAGAAAAACTGCATCTTTGCAATAAGACTTTTCAAATCGAGCACTTTTCTCGAATATATTGTGTATCGCCCATGTTTCCCTGTAGCTTACGTATATTATTTGTTGCTATCAAAAGTCTTGTATGACTTTGAATTCTCGACAGTTTTTTTCTGAGTCGACAAATCCTATGAAGTTACCGTCATCCTCCTTTATCATGATTTTTACTACTCGGCAAATCCTGTGAACATGCCATCATGCCCTCCTTTATTATGTACATCGGAACTGCATCTCTGGTGCCTTTACGTCTCCTACATCCAAATGCCTAACAGATCCTTGTGTCTCTTCCATCCTTCTGTATGTTATAATACAATAATTGCGTACAGCACCGATATGTGTCAAAAAAAAAAAAAAGCTTGATACGGCAGTAGTGTGCGGGAGCGTGGTATACCCCTTACGACGAATATGTGTAATTAAATGCTAGTAGCATGTTACACTACTTTCTGGTTTCTGGTGGCTGTCAATAGAGTGGTAAAACTGTGCATTTGTAATTCCAGTATTCATAGACTTTGTGAGGTGATACTGAAACAAATTTGAATTTTCTGGCGCTTGTCAAACCACATCAGGCCACGCTAGTCTCTCAAGACGAAAAACTCATATTCTTATTGTTAGGAAATATCTACGACTGACGCCGCTTTCCCGTCCCCAGTCGCCATCTTCTTCTGTCTTGGCTTTCTTCAGTTTTCATATTCATTGCTTCCGTTGCCTCCTCCACACCATTTTGTCAGTTGCGTTGTGGGTGACCCCTTCTCTTCCACTGAGCTGTTATTCATTATAGTATCTCCTTTGGAAAACGTATGTCCATCTTATGACAGATGCCCTAGGGAACATACATGTTCAGTGCACAATGTCAAATCGAACATATTATAGCCATCTACATTTCCAAATTTTCCCAATAAATTAACAGTTTTGATATTTATGTAGATGCAAGGTATTTTGTTTGATATATTTCTTTGTCCTGTTGTCATTCATCCTATCCACATGGCTAAACCACATTAACTGTTTACGTGCGAGGTCGTCAAAAACATCCCTATACATTTTCAGCCTTTCTCGGATTACGTCATTTCGTATTCTATCCATCCCAATGCAGCTTGAGCTTCGCCTGAAGTAATCCATCTCAGTAGAAAGTACTTTATTATTATTTCTTTTGTTAATGTCTCTGGCTTCTGTACCATGCAAAACTACTTTCCGGACTATAGTCGTACACATTCTCTTCGTCGTTGTTCTTCTAATATTTTTGTCCCACAGGACAAAGTTCAACGCCCTTGTTGCAGCTCTTCCTTTATTAATCCTACTAGTGATTTCATCACTGCTTGTATTAAGTAATACCCCCAGATATTTTCTCTTTTCCACACCTACAATTACTTCTCCATCCACCTACAAATTATTTACTTTTTCCTTTCCAGTATCGAAGCATCAGGCAGGGTTTATTGTATTTCTCTTTAAATTTAATTAGCATGTAGCTGAGATCATCTTCATCTTCTCTCATTCCCTTTCCCCTTCTTTCCTTATCCACAAGAGCCGATGGGTGGACTAAGTAGCTCAGTCTCTTGTTATCTTTAGTTGTTCCTGTCCCGTCATCTTGATCAAAGGGTAGGAAGAGCTTTGAGGGGAGCTGAAGCCAGTCCTCCAAGGGAAAGAAAGAGCTGATGACAAACCCTAGTTCTCCAGGTTGGGATTTGTGCCATGGGCTAGCCCCCCCCCCCCCCCCCCACAGTCCATAGAAAAAGAGAGCCATCTGAAATACCAAGTAGCATGACACTGTTTTCGGACGAAAATTTCAAGGTAGCTACTTCTTTGCTTTTTTGTGCCTATTCTGCGCAAGGTATGATAGTTGACTGCATGATTAAGGGAAATACTGTTAGGTGGATCCTTATCTGCCTGAATGGGACCAGGTGCGAGCAGCGACTGATGAAGTACTTGATGAGGGACCAATTGATTCTAAAGGTGGAGATGAAGATGTTGTTATTGTCAGCGATCACGACACATCAGAGAAGGAAGGAGAGAAGAACGATGAAGATGAAATCAGTGACAGTTGTTATGAACGTAATGATGGAATGACTAAACGTAGACAAGAATTATGTCAATAAGTAGAAATTAGATGATTAATCATGAAAATATTATTCTTTGCGTAATGTGTGTGTTGTTGTACTGTCTCTACATTACTCTTATTTTAGGGACCGTGATCTCAGTTATTTCAATACAATAGCACTGGACACTCAGTACTAATTATCGTACAGTTCATTATTTGTGACTGGTATGTGGCTGTTAATTAATAACTAAAATTCCATTTTATTAGTGTAAGTCTGTGTTAATGACTTACGACAACTTCAGATCATCATTTGTTGTCGGTATTGTGGACAGTGCGGCTTGTTTACATTCGAACTCTATGTATTGTGACGGCAAACATTTCTGCCTACCGCAGCCACAACCAGTATATTTGGCTTCCACCACCGCTGTTAATCCAAAGCCATCAAGTTAATGTCTTTAGAGCCTATTACAGCAGGGTCTGATAAGGGTTTTCTAGGGACACTGACGAATGCAAATCAGGCCTCTCGATCCTCTCAGGAGTTTAGTTACCAGTAGCGTAACATCAAAGATTAACGGCGCCCATTAGCCTGTGGCTAGCAGGTCACCCGATCTAAGGGAAGGTGCGTTAATTGATCCTCGGCTGCCTGACACCCAAACCGATGGGGGGCTACCTCCAATGCAATTACTCATGGTATTAATTACTGTCTCTAGCTGCCTCTGGACTGGCGCTTTAGAAGCTGAAGTTTTAGAACATTTGCTTCGGAAAGCATTCACTCATTTGGTTTCTGAGTGCTTTTCACTGTAAAAACGTAGGTCTGTACAGTGATAACTGATTTCTCGTCGTCGGTTATATGTGACTTAATGTTGATCAGGAGTCAAATGTTACCTTATGACTCATTATAGCCACATTTACGACGTTAGTTGGATGTACGAGCTAATCATAGGTAACTCATGCGCTGCGTGAATATCATCTGATTGGTTTTCATAAACACTGGTAATTAGTCATTCAAGTAAAAACGTGCTGTGCGATGTTAGATTATAGAAACACTGAGTAGCGTGGTTGCAAAATTTTGCATCACTGATAACGCGAACAACTGCGTAATAAAAATTTTGTTTTTTCGTCGTTTCCTGACTGGTTGGAAGAGGTTTGCCAGTCGCAGGTCATGCGTCCTGGGTATACACGTTGTCTTTCATTCAGTGATTTCCATTGCTTTCTCAATCCTCATGACGTTACTCATTGCGGATTATTCCATCCTTTGGAGACAGTTTCCCGTCAGCAAGAGGGTGTCCTGAACCATTGTTCGCTCCTCCGTCCTCTTTTCAAGGCCGTTGGCGCAAAAAGGATTACTCCTTGTATATGATCACTGATAAAAATTTAAGCAGTGCTAGATTCTAACTTAGAGCCATGACAATTTTGATAAGCACCCGTAGACGCCATTACCTGCTTTTTATGAGACCCACTTCCAAACTTCAGCTTTGCCTTTCGCTCACCATAATCGCCCTCTACGGCGGCACGCGGAAATAAATGGAATAGTTTTCTTCATAAATCTACTTTTGTTTCACTGATTAAATTGATGGGTTTACCGTGACAAATATTTCGAAAAGAAAACGTAAATCTTCTCCTGGAATATAAATAGTTGAGGCAAAATTATTCTCGTGGATGTTAAACAAAAATCATAGCTTCATCCACAATGGTGACGAAAGTAAGACAGACGGACAGACAGATGGAACTGAAGCAATCACTAACTTATACAAAGGACATTAATAATACACACTTTTAGTTTATACATAGCTAAAGTAAGGGAATATAAGAATTGTTAATTGGCTGGCCGTATTTCGAGAAGCCCCCAGAACACATGGCGTGAACTTTCATCCTCCTATTTTCATCACTGTCTGTTTTCTTAGTTACATTTCTTGTTATTGTTATTATTACTTTTGCCCTTACGGTATCAAAAATTGCCGAAGAACCTAGAAACGTGCTGGGCCCATAAACCAGATGTATGAGGATTTTAAACAAGCTCTGTTGACATTGCAGAACTGTTGGGAGCTGGCTTTGAGTGGAAGGATACTCGACCACAAACCTTTTAGCATATTTATTGAAATGGCAAACCAATTTATTAAAGAACAGAAAATGTTGCAAACTATCTGAGCAGCTAGCCCCGGAATTAATTAAATTAATTTCCAACCCTAACACTGTTGGTAAATATAACATAACTTTCAGAAACGATTCAATGAAAGTAAATTTTTTTTGAGAACAACATTAAGTTAAAAGAAAAGTTTGACAGATGCATAGTGCGGAGGTCTAATCAGGTCACAAGTGCACAAAATTAATCTGCATATCCCACATTACCAATTTCAGAAACATATTGAAAATAGATGACAGGTCATTAACACCATACATCCACTAGCATGTGACAGTTTGCCGATAATTAGAGGAAAGATCGCTGGTTCAAAGCAAGCGGAATAACCTGACAACATTAAATTCAAAGCATCATACAAGAGGGGGTTACGGAGTCAAGCAACTTCACTTTCTTCACTTAAGTGTGGATGAGGAACGACACTAGAGAAATAGAATAAAATGGAACACCTACAGCCATCCTATCCCTGTCGTTTAATATATGACTACCAGTTTCTGTGATTCAATCCACCATCAGAGAAATTGGTAGCCATATAATCAATAACATCGAAAGGACGGCTGTAGGTGTTCCATTTTATCACATAAGTGAACGGCCAAAGTCCATCAAACCTTCGTCGAGAAGCATGGTTGTACAAAACCTATGAAGATATTTAACATACCCAGGCCTCTTTAGCTGGAACTACTACATAAACAACAGACACATCTGTTATGTCTCCATGGTCGTCGTCAAATATGGTGTGTCGAGGAAACCTGCGTGCTCGGTTCACTACACAAATACTCAAAAAATCTTATTAATCAGTTTTTTTACGATATGAGAAGAGGCAGTAATTATCTTGCCAATTACACATTTGTCGCAAGCAAAGGGCGACATACAAAATAATCAAGCTTCTTCAGTATTAACCAATTCCACCTTTGTGCTACATAGAGCATACAAGCGGAATAAGAGCGTTGACGCTTCTTCCAAGTCGCTAGTCTTGAAGCAGCCATTCAAGTGGGGCGTCACCAGTCGGTCGCGGTGCTCATGTCCTCTTCACATAGGGGCCGCTGCTGTCGTGTTGTCGTCCTGGAGAGCAATCGGTCAGCGTGCGATTGGCTGACGTCTTCTCAAAGCCATCACTTCTCCATCGTTCCCGACTGGGGTACCGGCGCATGACTTTAGCGGTAAAAATATCAAGCTATCCGACAACATACGATCCACAATTTAACAGTCGGTATCTACATCACAAATAAACACTGTAAATACAACTGAAAAATACGACCGTTGTGCATGAAGGACCTGGTTCCAAAATAAACAAATAATTTTAACTGTAGGTGTGGCTAAACTAGGTCAAACATTTCGAGCGCGACTAGTTTAGTCACATACATTCACAGAAACGTAATTTCAGAAAGATAATTTCAATTATTCCTGAATAAAGATGTTTAAATGTCACGATGGGTAAGGGGGATGGCAAATTACACTACTGGCCATTAAAACTGCTACACCAAGAAGAAATGCAGATGATAAACGGGTATTCATTGGACAAACATATTATACTAGAACTGACATGTGATTACATTTTCACGCGATTTAGGTGCATAGATCCTGAGAAATCAGTACCCAGAAAAACCACCTCTGGCCGTAATTACGGACTTGATACGCCTGGGCATTGAGTCAAACAGAGCTTGATTGGCGTGTACAGGTACAGCTGCCCATGCAGCTTCTACACGATACCACAGTTCATCAAGAGTAGTGACTGGCGTATTGTGACGAGCCAGTTGTTCGGCCACCATTGATTAGACGTTTTCAATGTGTGACATATCTGGAGAATGTGCAGGCCAGGGCAGCAGTCGAACATTTTCTGTATCCAGAAAGGCCCGTAGATGACCTGCAACATGCGTTCGCGTATTATCCTGCTGAAATGTAGGGTTTCGCAGAGATCGAATAAAGGGTAGAGCCACGGGTCGTAAAACATCTGAAATGTAACGTCTGCTGTTCAAACGGCCGTCAGTGCGAACAAAAGGTGGCCAAGACATGGAATTATCTGTTGACTCAGGAACCGAGACCTGGTTGCACGATCCGTTACAGCCTGCGGATAAGATGCCTTTCATCTCGACTGCTAGTGATACGAGGCCGTTGGGATGCAGTACGGCGTTCCGTATTACCCTCCTGAACCCACCGATTCCATATTCTGCGAACAGTCATTGGATCTCGACCAACGCGAGCAGCAATGTCGCGATACGATAAACCGCAATCGCGATAGGCTCCAATCCGACCTTTATCAAAGTCGGAAACGTGATGGTACGCGTTTCTCCTCCTTACATGAGGCATGACAACAGCGATTCACCAGACAACGCCGGTCAACTGCTGTTTGTGTATGAGAAATCGGTTGGAAACTTTCCTCATGTCAGCACGTTGTAGGTATCACCACCGGCGCCAACCTTGTGTGAATGCTCTGAAAAGCTAATCATTTGCATATCACAGCATCTTCTTCCTGTCCGTTAAATTTCGCGTCTGTAGCACGTCATCTTCGTGGTATAGCAATTTTAATGGCCGGTAGTGTAGAATGGCCACTGTGTGACACAACGTAATGAAGGGCACGATAATCAGACGTTCACCATGACTTCTTGCAGATCGAAGCTTAAGTTGAGAACCGCACCAAGGGCTGCATCAAGTAGGTGTTTCGATGAGTTTGAACCAACGGATGTTATTCACCAGAAGTCCATGCACCCGGCTCTTGACAACGGTGGACAAGAATCCAGCCTCGAACCACAGTGGACACTGGCTTTTTGCAAATTCAGATGTCGAGAAGAAGTCGGGTTTCGTATATCACGCAGAGAAAGCTTTCTCAACGAGTAACATTCACTGCCCCAGCCAACATTCAGTCCCACCGAATCCGCAGCGACCCAAAACACAAGTTTCAGCAACGGACCAAGGAAACTGCCGGTCGTGATGCCACCGCGTTTACTCTAGCCGCTGTCAAACACACCCCTCAGCCGGCCGTTACTCCTACCCGCGACAGCGCTTTAAAGCAAATGCTGGCCCTACAGACCTGCCATCTGGCAGGCGACAAACCATTCGAGAAGCTACGGAGGCCAGAGAATCTAATTACGGGCGGGAATCATCGATTGAAAAGCGTGCACGCATGGCACAGATGGCATAGCCTGTTTTACATCACATGTTGCCAAATGTAAGATGGCTGCCAAACGTAAGATGGGTGCTCTATGATTGAGCTTTGTAAGTCTCCTATATATGTGAGGATAATAAGCCCTGTACAGTCTGCTCGAGTTGTGCAGATACTGTTCCCTTAACGCAGCATTAAGGAGTGATGCATCTCCTCTCCAGTTTTGTTCTGTAATCTTTTGTGGTTGGACTGTAACGAACGTACAAAAGGGGCACCTACAGTCCATTGCTTTCGGCCAGTTGTCATGTGAGGATTCAAAGGCCGGACTCACTGAGAATCGGGGAGTTATTCTTGTGTATAAAAACGCCACTGGTCTTTTGTTACTCGTCTTTGGTATTTTCTGATCGTCTTTCATCGTCTTAGCTACTCAGTATTGTATTGAGATATCTATAGAAAGGTGCACGGCAGTTTTTGTTTCTTGATCTCTATTTCCCGACAGCTCGCCTTGGAGGCGTTCCAGCAGCAGCCCTGTGTATAGCGTACAGTGAGATCTACAAAGGAGAGCCCTGTTTCAGACACTGAAGGAATTGCGTGTGGACTGTTATGGTGTCATTTATTACGGTTCAATTTCTACCACTGTGCGTAAAGGTGCTTATTGTGGTTGTAAATGTTTTGTTAAATCGCATTTTATCTATCATGTGAGACGGTAATTTTGATAGTTTAAAAAAACTACTGTCAGGAATGAACGAGCATTCAAAGTAAGGTGAAAATGTCGGTCAAAAAAAAAGTTTGAGATCGAATCGGCGTTGAACAGAGTAGTGGGCCTCATAATCGAAGTACGTGATTTTTGTTTTCCTTTAGATTAAAACTGTGACTGCTTCGTGAACGCAGGTGACAGCTTTATACCGTGAAAAATTTCGTTCGTGGCCCCCAATATTTCAGCCAGTAAACGTAATCCAATTTGATGCCTTGTTACCATCTTAAGTCCTCAACGAATAAGGCTGCTTTTCGGCAGTCATTTTGACTTAGACTTGTTATTTTTACTGCTTTGACAATGAACAATGGGACTTCACTGCAGCTTTTTTCCTCCATACTGCAATGATTAAAAATTAATATCACCTGATCCTGCATTTTAAGAATGTGAAACCAGTCGTGGCCTTTAAATAAGGGCCTGTAACAGTCTGAACGGAAGAGATTGTAATCATCAGCCAGTCGGGCCCTGCTGACCTACTCATTGGGAGAGATTTTAAGGACACTGAGGAATTAATCTATTGGCAAAGGAGTCATTTTACTCCTGTGTAAGAGCAGCACTGTAGTGATTATATAACTTGCCAGACAGTCTTAAGACCAGTGCGTTCACAATGTCTCTGAGTACAACCTGATGAAATATTCCTTTATGAACTGAACTTAACTGAACTGAGCTGATTGATGCTGGCAAATAAAACAAGTTGATAACCATCGTTTGATTCATAATTTCCCTGCCAGGTCCTTACGTGTTGTTCTCAGGTCCTGCTTATGATGATGTGTAGTGGTGATGCGTTGCCATGTGCTCATGGAGTCCCTCCCTCTAATTCCTTCTCTGCCAACTTCTTCATCTCAGAGTAGCACCTCTGCTACCTACGTCATCAATTATTTGGTTCATGTATTCCTATCTTAGTCTTTTTCCACAGTTTTCACCCTCTGCATCTTCCTCCAATATCATGAAAGTTAATCCCTGATGTCTTAACTGATGTCCTATCATGCCGCCCCTTCTTTTTCCCGATGTTTTTCGTATCTTCCTTTCCTCGCAGATTCTGCGGAGAATCTCCTCATACCTTAACTTCGAATTCCCTTTAGTTTTGAACATTCTTCTGTAGCACCACATCTCAAACGCTTCAATTCTATTCTGTTTTGGTTGTTCCACAGTCCATGTTTCACTACGGTATAATTCTGTGCTCCAAACGTACATTCTCTCAAATTCCTTCCTCAAATTAAGACCTATATATAATGCTACAGACTTCACATGACCACGAATGCTCTTTTTGCCAATGCTACTCTGTTTTTGTGTCTCCCTTACTCCGTCCTTAGTGAGTTATTTTCCTACCTCGGTTGCAGAACTTCATCTACATCGTGATCACTACTCCTGGTGTTAAATTTCTTTCTGTTCTCATTTCTGCTACTTCTCATTACTTTCGCCTTCCTACGATTTACTCTTAGCCCGTATTCTGTACTCATGAAGCTTTTCGTTCCGTACACCAAGTCCAGTAATTCCTCTTCACTTTTATTGATAATAGCAATGTCATCAGACAATGCTCAGATTGAATTTTAATTCCACTCTTCAACCTGTCTGTTATTTTCATCATTGCTTCTTCGATGAGTAGATTGAATAGTAGGGCACAAGACTACATTCGCGTCTTATATCCTTTCTAATCCGATAGCTTCTTGTTTCTCCAATCTTGTTGATCACTCTTGGTTCTTGCACATATTCTGTATTACCCGTCTTTTCCTATAGCTTACTCTTACTTTTCTCCGAATTTCTAACCTCTGACAACGTTTTACACTGTCGAACGCTATTTACAGGTCAACAAATCCTATGAATGTGTCTTCATTTTTCGTCAGTCTTACTTCAGTTACAAACCACAACGTCAGGACTCTTTGGTGCCCCTACTTTCCCAAAGCCAAATTGATCGTCATCCAACATATCCTCAGTTTTCTTTTCCATTCTTCTGTGTATTATTCGCGTGAGAAACATGGAAGAACGAGCTGTTAAGCTGATTGTACAATAATTATTGCACTTGTCGACTCTTACAATCTTCATAAATGTGGTGATGATGCTTTTCCGCATGTCCGATGGTATTTCGCCATTCCCATACGTTCACCACACCAACGAGAACAGTCTGTTTTTACCCCAATGATTTCAAAAACTCCGATGGGATTGTATCTGTCCCTTCTGCCTTATTTGGTCTTAAGTCTTCTAAAGCTATTTTATATTCTGATCAAAATACTGGATCTCCTTTCTCTTCCTTATCGACCATTGTTTATTCTTCTATAGCGTCATCAGGTCATATCTCTAATAGAGGCCTTCAGTGTACATTTTGCACCTATCCGCACTTCCTCTGCGTACAAGAGTGGAATTTCCGTTGCGCTCATAATATTGCCATCATCACTAATAGTTTCACTGGAGGTTGTTTTAACTTTCCTGTATGTTGAGTAGGTCCTTCCGATATTCACTTCTTTTTCGATTTCCTCCCATTATTCATGCAGTCATTGTGCCTTAGCTTCCGTGCACTTCTTATTTACTACATTACTAAGTGACTTGTATTTCTGTATTTCTGATTTTCCCATGAATATTTCGGTACTTCCCTATTTCGTCGATCAACTGAAATATTCCCTCTGTTACTCACGGTTTCTTAGCAGATCTCTTCCTTGCACCAGGGTATTTCTTTCCAGCTTCTGTGATTACCCTTTTCTTCATCTTCAACTAAAATGCCTACTGATATATTCCTTATCGCAGTATCTATAGCCTCAGAGAACTTCAGGCGTATCACTTCGTTCCTTGGTATTATCGTATTCCACTTCTTTGCGCACTGAATATTCCTGATCAGTCTCTCCAGTCTACCCTTTAACATTATTAAATTGTGATCTCAGTATGTGTGTGCTCTCGCGTAAGCCCTACAATCCAGTATCTGATTTCTGGATCTCTATCTCAATTTAACTGGATTGTTCCTCAGTCTCCCGGGCTTTTCCAAGTATACCTCCCGCCCTTGTGATTCCTCATCGCCGTTACTAACTAAAATATATTGCAGAACTCAATTACTCTTTCTCCTGTCTCATTCCTACTGTCAAACCATCTCCCGTAACTCATTTCTCTACTCATTTCCCTACATCAGGGCTCCAATACCCCATGACCGATTTTCATCTCTCTTTACGTATGGAATTACCCGTTCAAAAGCCTTTTACACTTTCTCGGTCCCTTCATATTTTGCTTACGACCTTGGCATTCATAGCTAAACTATTGCTGTCGGTGTTGGTTTCGTGTTGTATCTGGTATGGACATCCGTATCACTGAAAAAAAAGTTAAAATCTTTGTGAAATCTTATGGGACTTAACTGCTAAGGTCATGAGACCCTAAGCTTGCACACTACTTAACCTAAATTATACTAAGGGCAAACACATACCCCCATGCCCGAGGGAGGACTCGAAGCTCCACCGGGATTAGCAGCACAGTCCATGACTGCAGCGCCTCAGACCGCTCGGCTAATCCCGCGCGGCCCTATCACTGAACTGTTGACAGTAAGTCACTCCTTGCCCCCCATT
The DNA here is from genome assembly GCF_021461385.2 of Schistocerca piceifrons. Classification (NCBI taxonomy): domain Eukaryota; kingdom Metazoa; phylum Arthropoda; class Insecta; order Orthoptera; family Acrididae; genus Schistocerca; species Schistocerca piceifrons. The sequence continues at coordinate 52,761,502 of NC_060139.1, forward strand.
CCTATCCATAATGCATATTACTCCGTTATTCCATTTTCTGCTGCTCTTGATATTACCCCATACTAATTTGATCTGAAAACCTTGTCTTTATTCCATTTCACTTGATTGTATAATTTGCCCTAATGCTACGAAATAAAACTCTCACATGTGTCTCTTGTCTGGCATGTGTTCTCATACACGCCATTAAGGCTGCCTTGACCCACTTGACCCACTATTTTAAAACCGAGAAGCACTGTGGACGGGTGGATAGCAGTCTGTTCCGTGTCTGCGTTATCAAGCTCAGCTGTTAAACTACTTCACTCTTCTCTGTTCGACATTCGATAAATTTGTATGATATTCAGAGTGACCACTGAAGGCGGTCGGCTTGAGCTCCTCTGTATTTACTTTGTGAAGAAGAGATTCTGAGGCATAAATTTTACCGATATGACTCACTGTTGTATTTGTCAAAAAAATGCCACCCTAGAATGGCATTATATTCTCCGGTGTCTGAAAATTTTGCACTACTTCCTGTAGTCCCCGAATGTAATTAATGCTGACTGACAGGTCTGAATGCTGCCGTACGGAGTTAAAGACGCCGGCAATGATGGTTGAACGTCGCAGAACGGAGATCAATCCCGCACTTCCAGTTGTAAAGAATTCTCGCCTCTCTTGGTTTTCATTGGCTCCAGAGATGAATAAACACCAATGGTTTGAATTATAAGAGGTGTAAAGGTAACTTTTCGTCCGGAGTTGAGTAAAGTTATCCGTGCGCACTACGAGGTTTTTCTGTATAAAACGGCAGTTTTTGCTCCAGTTCCGATATTAATAAATGCCTTAGACGAGGGTTATTCGGAAAGTAAGGAACGATCGGTCGCTAAATGGAAACCACAGTGAAAATTCGATGAAGTGTTCCACAGGTGTGTGGGGTAGTTTCTCTAGTATTACCTTCGATCGTGTTACGTCGTTCTTTTTAGTTCTGAGCACACAGGCAGCACATAAAGATACCTAGAACAAAAGTGTCTCCCGCCAAGTACGAGGGCCTGGTGAGAAATTTCTCCTGAAGCTATGCAGCCAACATTACGTAACTGTCGTGCGGTTTCTTCTTCGAGACAATTCTCAGCCGCATTCTGCAGGGGCAATGAAGATGATCCTGCATCGTTTTCAGTTGCAAATGTTTGATTACCCACAATACAACCCGCAATTGTCTCCCTTTGAGTTTCATCTCTGCTCGTATGAGCCACTGGCTATGAAGACAACATTTTGGCACGGTCAACGAGCTGTAGGCCTGGGTACAGATTTGGCGGAAAGCACTGGCGGCTGCCTTCTGTAACGAGAACGAGGGTATTGGAAAATTGGTACAACGCTACGACAAACGTCTAAGTCAGATCGTCGACTATGGAGATAAGTAGCTGGAAGTTGTAGTTAACTGTTGCAAATAAAAGAATTTAGATTTTCACTGTGGTTTCCATTTCGCGACCTATCGTTCCTTGCTTTCCGAATATCCCTCGTATTTTTGCACGTCCAGTAGTCTGGTGTAGCATTTTTCTGTATATGTAGGTCGAGATCGGCAGTAGGTACATATTGCTCAAAACATATTACTTTGGTACCTGACTCATATTTTGTTTAGATTGACTGTTGCATGTGGAGTAAGCTTTCGGGCATCTACACTCCTGGAAATTGAAATAAGAACACCGTGAATTCATTGTCCCAGGAAGGGGAAACTTTATTGACACATTCCTGGGGTCAGATACATCACATGATCACACTGACAGAACCACAGGCACATAAACACAGGCAACAGAGCATGCACAATGTCGGCACTAGTACAGTGTATATCCACCTTTCGCAGCAATGCAGGCTGCTATTCTCCCATGGAGACGATCGTAGAGATGCTGGATGTAGTCCTGTGGAACGGTTTGCCCTGCCATTTCCGCCTGGCGCCTCAGTTGGACCAGCGTTCGTGCTGGACGTGCAGACCGCGTGAGACGACGCTTCATCCAGTCCCAAACATGCTCAATGGGGGACAGATCCGGAGATCTTGCTGGCCAGGGTAGTTCACTTACACCTTCTAGAGCACGTTGGGTGGCACGGGATACATGCGGACGTGCATTGTCCTGCTGGAACAGCAAGTTCCCTTGCCGGTCTAGGAATGGTAGAACGATGGGTTCGATGACGGTTTGGATGTACCGTGCACTATTCAGTGTCCCCTCGACGATCACTAGTGGTGTATGGCCAGTGTAGGAGATCGCTCCCAACACCATGATGCCGGGTGTTGGCCCTGTGTGCCTCGGTCGTATGCAGTCCTGATTGTGGCGCTCACCTGCACGGCGCCAAACACGCATACGACCATCATTGGCACCAAGGCAGAAGCGACTCTCATCGCTGAAGACGACACGTCTCCATTCGTCCCTCCATTCACGCCTGTCGCGACACCACTGGAGGCAAGCTGCACGATGTTGGGGCGTGAGCGGAAGACGGCCTAACGGTGTGCGGGACCGTAGCCCAGCTTCATGGAGACGGTTGCGAATGGTCCTCGCCGATACCCCAGGAGCAACAGTGTCCCTAATTTGCTGGGAAGTCGCGGTGCGTTCCCCTACGGCACTGCGTAGGATCCTACGGTCTTGGCGTGCATCCGTGCGTCGCTGCGGTCCGGTCCCAGGTCGACGGGCACGTGCACCTTCCTCCGACCACTGGCGACAACATCGATGTACTGTGGAGACCTCACGCCCCACGTGTTGAGCAATTCGGCGGTACGTCCACCCGGCCTCCCGCATGCCCACTATACGCCCTCGCTCAAAGTCCGTCAACTGCACATACGGTTCACGTCCACGCTGTCGCGGCATGCTACCAGTGTTAAAGACTGCGATGGAGCTCCGTATGCCACGGCAAACTGGCTGACACTGACGGCGGCGGTGCACAAATGCTGCGCAGCTAGCGCCATTCGACGGCCAACACCGCGGTTCCTGGTGTGTCCGCTGTGCCGTGCGTGTGATCATTGCTTGTACAGCCCTCTCGCAGTGTCCGGAGCAAGTATGGTGGGTCTGACACACCGGTGTCAATGTGTTCTTTTTTCCATTTCCAGGAGTGTATATTTACTGATCAACAAGATTCCTCATATGAGACGTACTATCGCGAAGGTTAATAGCTATTTGTTTCCGTATAATTTGTGTCATTTCACTTTAGGTGTACATACACATTTAAAATTATTTGTTGAGCTTGTATGTTTTACACTTACTTAGTACAAATCCCTCGTAGGAAGACCATACCAGCTAGAATATAGTTTCAAAAGTCAATCCAAGCTGTTAATTTTGCTCATGCAGTAATCTTACTCGTATTGCTCGTTAGTAGCAGTCACTATGTTCGTATGTATATTGTGTGACGCGCTGATTACAACAAGACTTAAATGAGATTAAACTGCATGAGATTGAACTACATTTCTGCACCCTCTATCCAAATGCTTGATGACTGTTAGCAAGCATGCGTGGATTCCTTTGTACCTGCCATCCTTATGTCTGTCTGTGCTACAAACCGCGCATCATCCTGCATTCCACCTGCATTTCACAGCACGTTGTCTGAATCCGGAGCCTGAACCAGGAGGCGAGCGCGACGCTCGTGTGATTCGTCGAACTTTCATTTTATTGACGAGAGGGCCATTACTCCAACGACGAGTGGTTTGGTCTCTTTTCCTCTTCGTTTCGATTCAACTGGAGGAGCGTTGCGGAGCGTTGGCCGTCTGCGATGTTTGCGTCCTTTTCTGCAGAGGCACTTATCGAGGGGCTTGGCTGCTCTTTCTTCTGCGAGCGACCCACGCAGCGCCGTTGTTTTCTGGTTGGGACTTTTTTTTAGAAGACCGTATTTCCGCTGTCTGACCTGGGGACCCATTGCGTTCCTGATGTGAAGAAGGAGTGGAGTGTAAGGCGGCCGAGCTACTGCCGCTACGCCTACATTCCGTGCTCCTCATTGACAGTAACACGTTGTATGTCATCATCATGCGGAGGAGCAGTTGTTGTTTCAGAGGCGGCAGAGCGTTCGCTGTTTTTACAGTTTTTCACAATTTTCATAGCAGTAGTGACCGTCCGTTCTTCTTTCGCAACTGCAGCGAGTACCGCGTCCCCGAGGTGTGGTTGAGGAATACCCGGCGAAACCGAAGCGTACGTGGCCGACTAGCCCTGCGTACTTTACCCACAAACAAAAATGATTCAAATGGTTCTGAGCACTATGGGACTTAACATCTGTGGTCATCAGTCCCCCAGAACTTAGAACTACTTAAACCTAACTAACCTAAGGACATCACACACATCCATGCCCGAGGCAGGATTCGAACCTGCGACCGTAGCAGTCGCGCGGTTCCGGACTGAGCGCCTGAACCGCTAGACCACCGCGGCCGGCTACCCACAAACAGAAAGTAGCAATAGACGCCTTCTCTTCGGACAGTGTGCATGAATAATTGGCGTAAGGAAACGGGATGGGAAAGAGACAGAGAGAAAATAATTACTTCCAGCAGCACAGGGCAATGCGGCAATGGAAGTGCGAGGGTTGAACATTTGTGCCAGACTGGGACACGAACCTAGAAGCTCTGCATCTCTACAACGGTTACCTTAACCGCCTCGGCAATTCGGACACGCTTTCCATCAGACACGAATTCCCAACTTCCCGCTCTCCACGACCCCCATCCGTTAAGTCCTCACTTGCATAATTCTGATTACCGTAGGAGATTGGACGTTGGGGGTCCATCAGCACTGAAACTCTTTCATCAAACAGCAGTCTCGCCAATAGAAATACAGATCTGAGTGATTGCTGTTCTGTAGTATATGTCCGAGGGAAGACACCAATCACATCTGAAAATCGGATAGTTTAGCCTCAATCGTTGGGTCGCGTTGCACGTCTGAAGTTGACCATGACACCAAACAAAAGCCCTATGACCGCCAGTGATAATAAAGGAAGGAATGAGTTCTTTCATTTAGATCCTAACACTTCTGGCGGCGTTGTAAACTTGAACTTAAATCCACTATTCCATTTTTATTTGTAATAGACAACACCGTTGTATAAGGAACAAGCCTGTGTGCCTTGATTCGGAATTTCGATTGGCAAATTAACGACGCGCACTTGCCGTATTCCATAGGCTATATTTCATGAGGCATAATTACACGATGCTCTTCTATCATTACAATTAAATAAGTGTCAGTTTGTTTCCGGTTACAAACGACATTTTTAACGCAGAATTTTACGTGCCTATTCAATAGAGCGATCCTCAATTAGTTTATTGCGGTGTTCATTCTATCGATATCTATTAATAGGGACAGCAAAACCCGAACAATAAGCAGTCTGCAGTAGTGACTGAGCAGCGCTTTTGTATGTCGGCAGCAGACAATGGAGGCACGGACGCACATGAGTCGCTGATAAAGTCGTAGTTATTTATTGTGGATTTCTCCGTTGATATAAAATGATACTTCGTATATCGCACTGGACTAACTAGGAATCGCTCTATCCAATAGGCACATAAAATGTCAGGTCAAAATTAATTTTTTTTGGTAACGGAAAAGAAATCGAATCTTTACATTGGGGGTCACAGGAACTACTAGATGAGCTGTTTTTTGTTTGAGCTAACTCAAACTGCATAAATAAAATTTATAAATAGCTTCCGAAACAAGAGAGAAAAGGCGACTGACGACTCTCAGGAGAGACACCCGTATATACACGTCTCGGTCTCGAAACCAGCCGCTACTAAGTCATGAAAATCATCAGCAATGTATGGCCAAAACTTCCGGCACAAGAGGTCACCCTTGATCTTTCGAGGCCCAGATCAAGAAAAGGCGGAGGACCGGACGAAGGTTTACGGCACTCCCTTGCCCTTGGGGTGGGAACCTGCCCATAAAGGTGAAAAAAATCGTCAATGGTGAACTTAATGAGGATGCTGCTGGCAATGGAATCCATTGAGTTAAAGACGAATAATTTGTATCCACAAGCCAAATGGCATGTAGTTGAAAGATATGTCATGATGATCTCTCCGTCGGCCAAAGATTCCAGACTAATGCCCCCTTCGGATTTTCGGGACTGTGAGGGTGCCCATGAGGAAACATGGAATAACCAAAAATGGGATAATATTCTACGAATCGGGACGTGGAGCGTCAGAAGTCTGAACATAGTAGGAAAGCTAGAGAATCTGAAATGGGCTGAGTCTAGATAAAGCGATAGTCAGTGAGGGCAAATAGGAAGGCAAGGATTTCTGGTCAGAAGAATATAGGGTAATATCAACAGCAGCAGAAAATGGTATAGCTTGAGGAGGATTCGTTATGAGTGGCATTGAATGGAAGAGAGTTTGCTACAGTGAACGGTTCAATGATATTGTTGTTTTCATCACATTCGCTAGCAAACTAATGCCGCCAACGGTATTTTAAGTACATGTCGACGTCACAAGCTGAAGACGAAGAGAAGGGGAAAGTATATGAGGATATTAAACGAGTAATACATCACGCAAAGGAGATGAAATCTGATACTCGTGGAGAATTGGAACACGGATTTAGGGGAAAGAATAGCGGAATATGACACGGGAGAATCTGGGCTTTTCAGCAGGAATGAGAGAGTAGAAAGACTACTTGAGTTCTGCAATAAACTTCACGTCGTAGTAGAGAGTGCTGCGCGTAGTGGCCGCGCGGTTTGAGGCGTCATATCACGGATTGCGCGGCCCCACGCGCTAGAGGTTAGAGTCCTCTCGCGGGCATGGCGTGTATTGTTTCTAGCATAAATTAGTTTAAGTAGTGTGTAAGTCTAGGGATCGATGACCTCAGCAGTTTGGTCCCTTAGTAATTGACAATAATTTGAACATTTTGTAATGGAGGGTACTCTGTTCAAAAATCACAAGAGGATGTGGCTGGCTCTGAGCACTATGGGACTTAACATCTATGGTCATCAGTCCCCTAGAACGTAGCACTACTTAAACCTAACTAACCTAAGGACATCACACAACACCCAGTCATCACGAGGCAGAGAAAATCCCTGACCCCGGAGGATGTGGTATACTTGGAAAGACTTAGAGAAACAAGAAGGTTCCAGATTGAATCACGGTTAGACAGAGATTTCAAAATCAGTTGTTGGAGTATCAGGCACACTCAGGACCAGATATAGACTCAGATCACAATTTAGTGATTATCAGAAGGATCTGCAGCAAATTGACGCATGGTGCAGGGATTGGCAATTCAATCTCAATGTAGACAAGTGTAATGTGCTGCGAATACATAGAAAGATAGATCCCTTATCATTTAGCTACAAAATAGCGGGTCAGCAACTGGAAGCAGTTAATTCCATAAATTATCTGGGAGTACGCATTAGGAGTGATTTAAAATGGAATGATCATATAAAGTTGAACGTCGGTAAAGCAGATGCCAGACTGAGATTCATTGGAAGAATCCTAAGGAAATGCAATCCGAAAACAAAGGAAGTAGGTTACAGTACACTTGTTCGCCTACTGCTTGAATACTGCTCAGCAGTGTGGGATCCGTACCAGATAGGGTTGATAGAAGAGATAGAGAAGATCCAACGGAGAGCAGCGCGCTTTGTTACAGGATCATTTAGTAATCGCGAAAGCGTTACGGAGATGGTAGATAAACTCCAGTGGAAGACTCTGCAGGAGAGACGCCCAGTAGCTCGGTACGGGCTTTTGTTAAAGTTTCGAGAACATGCCTTCACCGAAGAGTCAAGCAGTATATTGCTCCCTCCTACGTGTATCTCGCAAAGAGACCGTGAGGATAAAATCAGAGAGATTAGAGCCCACACAGAAGCATACCGACAATCCTTCTTTCCACGAACAATTCGAGACTGGAATAGAAGTGAGAACCGATAGAGGTACTCAGGGTACCCTCCGCCACACACCGTCAGGTGGCTTGCGGAGTATGGATGTAGATGTAGATGTAGATGTAGTGGACTGAAGTTCAAGTAAATCATCTGGAAGAATTAATGTGAACGGATGTGGTATTCTGAAGTAATGACGGAGGTTGAGACGTGCTTGAGGTTCGTTAAGGATGTGGATAATGCCGTAACGAGTATCAGAGCTAGCAGTTCAGTTGAAAGGCGGACATCTCTGACGTGGGGAGTCACAACAGACATGGGTGTAAGGAAGGTAACTGAGAAGAAATCTTGGGTAACAGGGGAAATACTTCAGCTGAACGATGAAAAGGCTCTGGGAAAGGTAGGTGTTGTGTAGGCTATTGTGGAAGTTAGCAGTGACAAAAACCAGGAAGGAGAGCTGTGATGGCTTGTGGTAGGAACCCAAAGTCATCTGTACAAAACACTTTCAAATTAACAGAAAAAGTTATTTATATTAAGAAAAGAAACATAACTTGATTTCCAGAATGAGATTTTCACTCTTCAGCGGAGTGTGCGCTGATATGAAACTTCCTGGCAGATTAAAACTGTGTGCCCGACCGAGACTCGAACTCGGGACCTTTGCCTTTCGCGGGCAAGTGCTCTACCAACTGAGCTACCGAAGCACGACTCACGGCCGGTACTTACAGCTTTACTTCTGCCAGTACCTCGTCTCCTACCTTCCAAACTTTACAGAAGCTCTCCTGCGAACCTAGCAGAACTAGCACTCCTGAAGTTTCATAACTTGACTTGCTTTCTGTGCCTCCTACATACAAGTACACTACTCGCAGAACACAGGGCAAGTATCGTCTTCCTATTACTCAGTGGTGATGCTCTCGAAGTCTGCAACCAAACTGGACCGATCAGCGCTGGGTGGTTGGTTAAGTCCGCGTTGAAAGATAGCACTGAACTCTGTCTGTTCCTTGAGGTGTGGCACTGCCTACCCTTTCCATTGGCACGCAGGTCAGCGACTTCTTGATGTTGTTTCGAGGTTCTGCCCTGGTTGGTGTGCGGTCGATGCTTTAGGACTGCATAATAGGAATACAGCAACATGAATCACCTAGGAATGAAATGAACAGAAAGTGCAAGGAAGCGAAGTCAAAATTGTTGCAGGAAAAATGTGAATCAATGGAAAATAACTAAATAGTTACAGGAAAAACATGAAGAAAAGGAACAGAAATTATTGTTAGAAGGACATGCGTAGCTTATAAAAAAGACAAAATAGCTTTAGGTGAAGTTAAAAGCAAGGGTGGAAACGTTAAGAGTGCAATGGGATTTCCACTGTTAAATGCCGAGGAGAGACTGGGTAGGTCGGAACATTTCACTGAAGGCCTGTATGAGTTTCAGGACTTGTCTGGTGATATGATTAGAGAAAATGATATTAGCATAAGGTATAGACATATCCACTGTAACCCCTAAATGAGGTTGGGTGAGCGAAAGTTTTGATACCGGTTATGCTGAACATGAAGGAAGGATGTTTAGCCATCAACTCGGCGTCAAACTAGTGGTCATAGAAGCAACAAGAGCTTAGATTAATCAGGGAAGAGGCATGGCGTCAGTATCTGGAAGTGATTTCGCGGAAATAAAAACGTATTGCCAGATGAGAATTTAGTTTCTCTCGCCCTGAATACGAGCTCTGCGACTCATAGATGGGTCAGCTCACCTATTGTGATTCGATAACGCGCTAAAATAATCGGAGTGAAAACATGTTTGGAAGATATCCTAATTGCATTCCTCAAATGAATGGGAATTTCGATTCCTTGTAAAATATATCCGAAATTGCCTATGACTCTCAAATTTTCATACGAGACGATTTTCAGGTTTATTGCATCTAAAAGTATGGACACATTTTATTTGCGTCCTTTCGAAATGGTATGGCTGTAATCTGGAAACGAAGAATTGGAATGATCATTACAGAATAAACAATAGATAATTTTATGTGTCTATACACGAACTACATTTCTTCTGGAATGCATAAAACATCTATACGCAATATTCGACTAAAGATATACATAGTATGCAACACACATAGCGATATGATGGAAGTGAAAACATGTTTCACAACGAATATTATTGCTCGGATTTCATACCAAGCAATTTTCGTGCACTCAGTCTACATCCTAATTAATATTCATGTGATAAATGTAGTTGTCCATATGGATCTTGCACAACTAGACATATAAATAAAAAAAAACCTATTTTGTGTAAGTTGCAATGTATACACCGTACAGCTTAAAGACAAGATATTTAGAGTAACTACAAATTTAATCATCGTGTCCTATAATTTGGCAGGCATGAGTGCTAACATTTAAGGTACTTTTCGAATTCTTGAACATAAAATGGATAAATGTACATAAACATATTTATTTTTCGGTAATTTTTATAATATTTTTCGGGGGTGTTTTTAATTTACCTTTTTTTGTAACAACTACTTTGCCTATCCTTTTTTACAGGCCGACATGACTGAAAACATCATATTTCACTTTCTACTGCACCTGCAAAAATTGCCAACGCTTTCCGGCCAGTCGTGCCGTGACCCGTCTGCAGTTTAGTTTACTCTCTCCAGCAGTACGAAAGGAAATCGTAGATGTGAAACCATAGAGACTAATATTTTTACGTGAAATATGAGTAAAAGTTTCAATAACAGCTGATATGTGTAATTTAACGGACTAATGGCTTCTGTGTTTTAACATAGCCACCGGGTAATACGCTGCTTTTCTACCAACAGGTATCGACAAGATGGTCAGAATAAAACTGGTTTGGAGGAATATTTGAAATAAAACTAATGCGGGCTTGACCCTTGCTAATGAACATAACGGATGACGCTCGAAATGACCACCGTCGACGGCGATGGAATGCTGTGCTCTACGAGGTGCATTCAAGTTGTAAGGCCTCCGATTTTTTTTCTCCGGACTGGAAAGAGATAGAAACATGCACATTGTTTTAAAATGAGGCCCCGTTCATTGTCAATACGTCCCAGAGATGGCAGCACCTTACGGCAGATGGAATTTTACCGCCAGCGGCGAGAATGAGAACTGTTTTAAATACTTAAAATGGCGACGTTTTCCTTACTTGAACAGCGCGCAATCATTCATTTTCTGAATTTGCGTGGTGTGAAACCAATTGAAATTCATCGACAGTTGAAGGGGACATGTGTTGATGGAGTTATGGATGTGTCGAAAGGGCGTTCATGGGTGCGACAGTTTAATGAAGGCAGTACATCGTGTGACAACAAACCGAAACAACCTCGGTCTCGCACAAGCCGGTCTGACGACATGATCGAGAAAGTGGAGAGAATTGTTTTGGGGGATCGCCGAATGACTGTTGAACAGATCGCCTCCAGAGTTGGCATTTCTGTGGGTTCTGTGCACACAATCCTGCATGACGACCTGAAAATGTGAAAAGTGTCATCCAGGTGGGTGCCATGAATGCTGACGGACGAACACATGGCTGCCCGTGTGGCATGTTGCCAAGCAATGTTGACGCGCAACGACAGCATGAATGGGACTTTCTTTTCGTCGGTTGTGACAATGGATGAGACGTGGATGCCATTTTTCAATCCAGAAACAAAGCTCCAGTCAGCTCAATGGAAGCACACAGATTCAACGCCACCAAAAAAATTTCGGGTAACCGCCAGTGCTGAAAAAATGATGGTGTCCATGCTCTGGGACAGCGAGGGCGTAATCCTTACCCATTGCGTTCCAAAGGGCACTACGTTAAACAGGTGCATCCTACGAAAATGTTTTGAAGAACAAATTCCTTCCTGCACTGCAACAAAAACATCCGAGAAGGGCTGCGTGTGTGCTGTTTCACCAAGACAACACACCCGCACATCGAGCTAACGTTACGCAACAGTTTCTTCGTGATAACAACTTTGAAGTGACTCTTCATGCTCCCTACTCACCTGACCTGGCTCCTAGTGGCTTTTGGCTTTTTGCAAAAATGAAAGACACTCTCCGTGGCCGCACATTCACCAGCCATGCTGCTACTGCCTCAGCGATTTTCCAGTGGTCAATACAGACTCCTAAAGAAGCCTTCGCCGCTGCCATGGAATCATGGCGCCAGCGTTGTGAAAAATGTGTACGTCTGCAGGGCCATCACGTCGAGAAGTAACGCCAGTTTCATCGATTTCGGGTGAGTAGTTAATTAGAAAAAAAATCGGAGGCCTTAGAACTAGAATGCACCTCGTATTAATCAAACTCTGAGTCAAGAGTCGCAGTTCTGCTTCACGGATATCAGCAATAGCGTTTTCTGCATATCTCTCCCAAAGCGTGAAGATTACTTGTGTACACCTGTTCTCTCCACCGATAGAAGTCTCGGGTAGAGAGGTCAGGGGTTCTACACGGCCCGGGGATAACACTGCCTCTGCCGATTGCCCTCTCCTGGCGGTACAGCTCATGCTCAAAAATGGTTCTAATGGCTCTGAGCACTATGGCACTTAACATCTGAGGTCATCAGTCCCCTAGAACTTAGAACTACCTCAACCTAACTAACCTAAGGACATAACACACAGCCATACCCGAGGCAGGATTCGAACCTGCAACCGTAGCAGTCGAGGTCGGCTACAGCTCATGCACTCACAAGGCTGTCACGGCGACGTGCGCTGTTGCTGTGTCGTACTGGAAACGTCCATGCATCTGGTAGGAGCTGTTCTGGGTGTTGATTAGTTTCTGGATGTACCAGTTAGCATTATCTCTTTGGTGCAAGGATCGTGTTACCACTTGCACACCAGACAATGCGGGAAAAACACCTTCTTCAGATTAAGCAACGACTCTTAAAGTACTGATAGCGATTATTACAGGCTGAACCAGGCGTCATTTGAAGAAATGAAAAACTGAGGACCCAGAGGCCTTCATTTCACTTCGGTCAGAAACTACCGTCTGGTCGTAACAAGCGAAAGTTGTTCGTTTGGACGTTTTAACTCACCCACATCAGGAAATCTGTAAGGATGCTCATGCATGTTTCAACAGGCAATCTCTTACTTTACACTTGCGCAGATAAACTGCTTTGAGATATGTTCCAGCCTTTTCTTCAATCGTGCAATGTTTTCTGTTTCTCGAACACGTTTTTAGATTTTTTGAATGATCCTGCTTCCGTTTGACCGTAATAATTTTTAGTTCGAGTATATTGTAATACGATCAAGATTTTGGCATTAGGTTATTTTCAATTACGAAAACTGGAGTAAACAATAGAAGTATAAATCACAAATCAAGATACCTTGTTCCTAGCACACCATAGACTGCATTGTGCAGGCTATGCTGTCTCTCAGGCGATCTCTGGAACATTGTTTCATCTATGTTCATATCAGATGCTGTTCAGACACGATTGTGTGCAGCTTATCTGTCCATTGGTTAGCTGTTTCATATAAAGCTGTGCTATAGGGTCCGTAAATGAAAACCTGTAATACATTTGGGCGTTGTATAGATGTTCGCACTTTTACTAACGACGGATCCACCCTATGTGAACAGACATTCCTTTTCAACGAGAACTTGTATTTTATACCACTCTGCTGTCTTTTGGCTTATAAATAAGGTAAAGAATCAAGTTACGAAGGTTGGAACTTTAATAGTGGCAACAATTTATTTACAGCTCGTACAAAGTTTTACTGACAAACAAAGTAATCATCAGCATTGTGCATAACCCGTTTCCAGCGATGTGGAAGCCATAGGATACTCTTAGCAGTGCCAGTTGTGTTGACAGTTCGACTGGCGCGGTCTACTGCCCGACCAATTTGTAGCAACTCTGAAGCGAATGCCGTGAAGTGTTTCCTTCAGTTTATAAATCAAGTTGAACTTACGAGGTTTAAGTCAAGGGAGTGCAGTAGGTGGTATAGCACTTAGCAGCCCCTTCAGTGAAGCAAATCAGGAACAGCTTGCATTGTCCTGCACAATGATGGTCAGGTCCTGCAGAAAGTTTCATCACTTCTGTCTCTATGCTGTTCATATTTGGAACACAACCTACGACCGGTGGGTATGTGGCTGGGTGATTATATCACGTGAAGCTAAAAAGTGGAGATTTACTCAGCTGTAATTGACCATTTAGATCCCATTGGGGGATTTTGAGCTAACTGTTTCTTTACTTCAAAGTGCTTCTAACGAGTTCGAGTTTTCTTCCATTGTCGGCAATATGTAGTACCTCTGTGTGTACTTGATAACTGTGTGTTTCCTTCAACACATGTTCGAAAAATGTGGATTCTCACTTACGTAATCTCCAGCTGCGTTTAATTCAGTCAGCTTTGGTCGTATAGCACCGCGTGTTTGACCAATATGTGGTTTGTTGCAATCATTTGCAGTTATTTTATAAACATCGCTGTTACTTAGCAAATCTGTTTTGTCCTTACTCATTCATATAACTTGTAATTCTGTAATACTGAGCAGTTCAATTACCTATTGCGTTTAATATTCACAATGCGTAGAATATAATTTACATCGTTAAAATCCAAATTGAGCGCACAGCATTCCCAGCAAGTGCATTGTACCTTTTCTTAAAATATGTGACTAATTAAGAATTAGAGTCCGTTATGGGCACTATTCCGTTGTTTGCCTTAGCCAGCGCAATAAGCTGAAAAAAATCTAATAAATACTTTATGTGCCAGGTTTATTTTAGCCACGCAGCAGAATGAAATCTCAAGTCCCGTAAAAAAAAAAAAAAAAAAATAAAAAAAAAAAAAAAAAAAAAAAAGGAAACCATTTGTAGCGTGCTCAGTGATCAGTGATTCTGTCACTCCGCAGCAGATTTTCGTCGTTTCGAAATCCTCTGCCAGATTTAAGCTTTTGCAACGCCGGAACTAGAAACCGGATTCTTGACTTACAAAGACAATACTTAATACGTATACCAGCTGAGCTATCCACGCGCGTCTCGTGACCCACAATCACAGTTTTACTTGCATCTCTTCCACTGGTAGCTCTTCCCTAACGCCAAAACACTCTCCTATATATCCTTAAAAGCTGGCTCTCCTGGAAGAAAGAATATTGCAGAGAAATGGCTTTTCCAGATCCTAGGTAGTTCTTTCCAGAATGAGTGTGCGCTATGTTGAAGTTTCCTGGCAGATTAAAACTGTGTGCCGCAACGGGAATGGAACCCGGCACGACCGGTATGTATTTTTAATCTGTCAGGAAGTTTCATTTGTAGCTGTAATGAAAATACTTTTCCATATTCATCTGTCACGAACAATAATTAGTTTGCTAAGGACCTAACATAACAACTGTGAGCACGGCAACACTAATTAAGTGGCGGGAATGAAAGCGGTGGTGGTCCCGGCGACTGAAAACGTGCAGCAGCAATTATCACTTGCTGACCGCAACATGCCTGTGTTTCGCAACGTCTCTCAATTCATTGCCGTAGTTAGCTAAATCGGCACGAATTAGCGGTGACCGCGTCCCATGGTTGCGACGAGGTTACGCCGCTCTGCCATCACGTACAATGCAGCGGTATTTAACTGCACGCAATTTCACTTGCTTTATTTGCGGCGTACGTGCTCGCCCATCGATTGCTGATTAATACCGGCCCGTCGCGCTTTGTAAATCACTCAACACTGCTTTCACACGGAATCGGCTATCCAAATGCCGCAAACAGATTGTATTGCTCTTCTTTGGTAAGCTTCCCATGCTGCGTACTTTCCACGAAACCAGAGGAAACATTATTGCTACGAGGTTTTTTCACAACAGACAGATTTGTTTTACACGTAACATACACTACGCTAAACAATACGAACTGCTGTGCTGACTTCATAATTACGTAGTATAATGATAAAAACTAGTTAGCTTTATACAGGAGCTCGACGAAATGCAAAAGAATTGTAATTATCTGTTCCCTTAAAACTTTGTTTGTTCTGGTTAAGAAGAACTGTAACACTCAACAATGGATGTACCAAATACTAAAATGAAAACAGAATAAAATTTCTACTAGACTAAATTTGTAGCTCTATTTCGGTATCAACAGAAACGAGAAAATGTGTTATTTGTCAACTCTCTATACTGTTTGATGAGATTACAGTCGAAACAGGAAAATGAAGCATTTGAAGAAAACAGCAGCAACTGCTGGGCACGTGTTATAAAGCATTTTTCTTGGCTTGAAATCGTCACCGAAAAAATTAAAACCTGTCATAGTAATGATGTTAAAGCGTTTCTTATAAAAGGACGTTTTCTTCTTTAGTTTTTTAATGTTAGTTATAAGCCAAAGACCGTACGACCCGCCAAGGTGTCCGAGAACGCTAATGCGCTGCTTACTGGACTCGTGTAGGCGCGCCGGCCCCGGATAGAATCCGCCCGGCAGATTACAGACGAGGGCCGGTATGCTGGCTTGCCTGGATGTGGTTTTTAGGTGGTTTTCCGCATCGCGCTAGGTGAATACTGGGCTGGTGCCCACATTCCGCCTCAGTTACACGACTCGCAGACATTTGAAAACGTTTTCACAGTTACAAGGCGTACACCAGACACAGACAGCTGGGGTATACTAATTCTGCCCTGGGGGTTCGGCGTGACGGCAGGAACGACATCCGGCCACTCTCTACACCTAACACTGCCAGATCAATAGTACCACGGCCCCAAGAACAAAAGAAATAAACCAAGGACTGTATACATGACAAATAAAAAGCCATTTTCTGCAAGAAAGCTAAATTCACTATCCAAAGACAAATGATTTGTGGAGGAAGCGGAGACTACTTACTCTAATGTTTCACTTCTCTGTTGGAATTCAGTCTGCTGAGACGTATGTCACCGACATTTCACTGTTGTGCATTTTTATGGAATAATAACAATTTCCATTCACAAATGACGTTGTTTGCAATTACTGTAATGAAACTTTACATATCACCTTATTGAATTTGTTTCATGATTTTACATTTTTCTGGTAGATGCCTCAGGAAATTTTCCTGACATTGTTTGAGGGCAAAGTGACCGAGTACTTACTGTGTTTAAGTATTCTATTCTCCTCAAGTCGAACTGTAATTCTATTTTACGAAGCCATATGCGATATTTATTATCAGTATTCTACATCGAAGTATCAATTGTATTTTTATGGTCAGTGTAACCTCGTCTCAACCATGGGACGCAGGCACCGCTAATTCGTGCCAATTTAGCTAACTACGGCAATGAATTGAGAGACTTTGGGAATCACAGCATATACTGTAGTCGAACATTATGAATCACCTTGAAGAAAATGACTTATTGATACATAACGAACAAGGACTCCGAAAATATCGTTCTTGTGGAACATAGCTAGCTCTTTATTCCTATGAAGTATTGAGTGCTGTCGACAAGGGATCTCAGATCAATTCCATATTCCTAGATTCCCAGAAAGCTTTTGACACCGTTCCTCACAAGCGACTATTAATCAAATTGCGTGCATATGGAGTACCGTCTCAGTTGTGTGACTGGTTCATGATTTCCTCTCAGAGAGGTCACAGTTGGTAGTGATAATAAATCATCCAGTAGAACAGTAGTGATCTCTGGTGTTCCACAAGGTAGTGTCATAGGCTTTCTACTGTCCCTGATTTATATAAATGATGTAGGTGATAATCTCAGCAACCCCCTTCGTTTGTTTGCAGATGACGCTGTAATTTATCGTCTAGTAAAATCTCCAGACGATCAGTGCAATTACAAAATGATCTAGAGAGAATTTCTGTAGGGTGCGAAATGTGGCAATTAGCACTAAACAAAGAAAAGTGCGAGGTCATCCACATGGGTACTAAAAGAAATCCGATACATTTTTGATTTACCATAAATCGCACAAATCTAAGGGCTGTCAATTCGATTAAATACCTAGGAATTACAATTACGGGCAACTTAAGTTGGAAAGACCACATAAATAATATTATGGGGAAGGTGAAACAAAGACTGCGCTTTGTTGGCAGAACACCTTGAAGATGCGACAAACCCACTGAAGAGACAGCCTACATTACACTTGTCCGTCCTCTGCTGGAATATTGCTGTGCGGTATGGTATCCTTACCAGTTAGGATTGACGGAGAACATCGAAAAAGTGCAAAGAAGGGCAGCTCGTTTCGTGTTATCGCGCAATAGGGGTGAGAGTGCCACTTACATTGTACGCAAGTTGGGGTGGCAGTCACTGAAACAAAGGCGCTTTTCTTTGCGGCGAGATCTATTTACGAAACCTAAATCACCAACTTTCTCTTCCCAACGCTAAAATATATTGTTGACACCCATCTAAGTAGGAAGAAATGATCATCATAATAAGAGAAATAAGTGATCGAGCGGAAAGATTTATGTGTTCCTTGTCCCCACGCGCCATTGGAGAGTGGAATGGTAGAGAAGTAGTATGAAAACGGTTCGATGAACACTCTGCCAGGCACTTAAATGTGATTTGCAGACTAACCATGCAGCTGTAGATGTAGACACGGTTCAAACGTCGTGAGACATCAAAATTATATAACAGCGATGGCTTATAAGTTTAAAAGTAGTAACGATTAAATATTTAAAAAGGATTAGTTATATATGAATTTGAGTAACATTTCTGACCATATTGTGCCATTACATTTGCATTGAGTCTTTTCCGAGGCAAATTTAATGTCACGCTCAGCATACTTTTCATTAATTTGAATAATTTCCACACTTTTGTCTGTCAGTAAGGAAAGATATGAGTGCTTTCATTCTTTTGCAATATCAGGAAAGGCAGGGATTGTATCTGATTTTTCAGCACTGGCGTCTAACCCGGGTTTATCCGTATTCACATTCATTACGACACACGTGCTGTAGTTGGAGATACATCTAGAGTGGAATCTCATCAGTTACTACGGGAGTTGCACACGAGAGGACGTACGTAACATTCGCAGTCCATTATCGTTTAGACAAGACTTTGAGTCAGAAATTCGGCCCTTTTGGACATTCACTTAGACAATTCGATGACATAGAGCCACGGACTGTTTACCAAAAAACGAGTAAAATCTGTTATACGAGAAGCAGCAACAAATTCAATGAAGATCCAAAGAAACTTGTACAACTGCCTAATATCGTGTAGGGCCTCAGCGAGAGCGCAGAAGTGCCGAAACACGACATGACATGTGTTATGTTGGCAGAAGAGCCAACACCGTGTTACTAGATGAGGCCAAAATGCACGCGTTTTAGCTCACGCAGGCTGGCGTGAGGAGGGAAGGACTATATTGACGTGAGGTCTGGAACATGACAAGGAATTAGAATTCAGAAAGCGGACGTAATTAGTTTGATACTTAACTTTAATCCGTTAATGATGAACGTCGTTCTTGACGGTACATGATTCACAATATCTGTATCAATAGTAACTGAATATGGCGCCTTGCTAGGTTGTAGCAAATAACGTAGCTGAAGACTATGCTAAACTGTCGTCTCTGCAAATGAGAGCGTATGTAGTCAGTGAACCATCGCTAGCAAAGTCGGCTGTACAACTGGGGCGAGAGCGAGGGAGTCTCTCTAGACTAGACCTGCCGTGTGGCGGCGCTCGGTCTGCAATCATAGTGGCGACACGCGGGTCCGACGTATACTAACGGACCGCGGCCGATTTAAAGGCTACCACCTAGCAAGTGTGGTATCTGGCGGTGACACCACAACATGGAGTCCTTTAATGTCTCAAGTAGTCTTAGAGGGAACTGACACCATCAGTCACGTAGGGCTGTACATAAATCCGTAAGAGTACGAAGGGGTGGAGATCTTATCCGAACAGAGCGTTACAAGGCCTCCCAGCAATGCTCAATAATGTTCATGACTGTGGAGTTTGGTGGCCAGCGGAAGTGTTTAACCTCAGAAGACTGTTCCTGAGCCACTCTGTAGGAATTCTGGACATGTGGGATGTCGAATTGATTTGAACTGCTGGAATTGCCCAAGTCCGTCGGAATGCTCAATGGAAATCAATGGATGCAGGTGATCAGACAGGATACTTACGTACGTGTCACCGGTCAGAGGCTTATCTAGACGTATGAGGAGTCCCATATCACTTCAGGTGCACACGCCTCACACCATTAAGAGCCTCCACCACACTAAACTGTCCCCTGCAGATATGAAGGGCCAACGGATTCAAGAGGTTGTCGCCATACCCGTACGCGTCCACCCACTCTACACAATATGAAACGAGACTCGTCCGACCAGGCAACATATTTCCAGTCATCAACAGTCCAATGTCGGCGTTGACGAGCCAAGACGAGGCGTAAAGCTTTGCGTCGTGCTGTCATTAAGGGTACACGACAGGGCCTTCGGCTCCGAAAGCCCATTTCAATGATTTTCCGTTGAATGGTTCGCACGCTGACACTTGTTGATTGTCCAGGAGTGAAATCTGCATCAGTTTGAGGAAGGGTTGCACTTATGTCAAGTTGAACGATTCCCTTCAGTCGTCGTTGGTCGCGTTCTTGCAGCATCTTTTCCCGGCCGCAGCGATGTCGGAGATTCGAAGTTTTGGCGGATTCCTGATATTCACGGGACACTCGTGAATGGTCGTACAGTAAAATCCCCGCTTCGTCGCTACCTCGGAGATGCTGTGTCCCATCGCTCGTGCGCCGACTATAACACCACATTCAAACTCGCTTGAATCTTGATAGCCTGCCATTGTAGCAGAAGTAATCGACCTCACAATTGGACAGACACGTCTCATCTTATGTTATACAGGTGTTGCAGCGCCATATTCTGCCTGTCTATACAACTCTGTATTTGAATACACATGCCTATACCAGTTTATTCGGCACTTCATTGTACGAGGGCAGTTCAATAAGTAATGCAACGCATTTTCTTTCTCGGCCAATTTTGGTTGAAAAAAC
This sequence comes from Schistocerca piceifrons, assembly GCF_021461385.2. Lineage (NCBI taxonomy): Eukaryota > Metazoa > Arthropoda > Insecta > Orthoptera > Acrididae > Schistocerca > Schistocerca piceifrons. The sequence continues at coordinate 52,782,079 of NC_060139.1, forward strand.
CGGAAATTTCTTGTGGAATAGTTTCAAACATTCCCGCTTCATCTCGTATAGTTTCATTGACTTCCGACAGGTGGCAGCGCTGTACGGAGCTGTTAAAACGGCGTCTGTAACGGTTGTGCGTTGCAAACAACGGGCAGTGATCGAGTTTCTTTTGGCGGAAAACCAGGGCATCTCAGATATTCATGGGCGCTTGCAGAATGTCTACGGTGATCTGGCAGTGGACAAAAGCACGGTGAGTCGTCGGACAAAGCGTGTGTCATCATCGCCGCAAGGTCAAGCAAGACTGTCTGATCTCCCGCGTGCGGGCCGGCCGTGCACAGCTGTGACTCCTGCAATGGCGGAGCGTGCGAACACACTCGTTCGAGATGATAGACGGATCACCATCAAACAACTCAGTGCTCAACTTGACATCTCTGTTGGTAGTGCTGTCACAATTGTTCACCAGTTGGGATATTCACAGGTCTGTTCCCGCTGGGTCCCTCGTTGTCTAACCGAACACCATAAAGAGCAAAGGAGAACCATCTGTACGGAATTGCTTGCTCGTCATGTGGCTGAGGGTGACAATTTCTTGTCAAAGATTGTTACAGGCGATGAAACATGGGTTCATCACTTCGAACTTGAAACAAAACGGCAATCAATGGAGTGGCGCCACACCCACTCCCCTACCAAGAAAAAGTTTAAAGCCATACCCTCAGCCGGTAAAGTCATGGTTACAGTCTTCTGGGGCGCTGAAGGGGTTATTCTGTTCGATGTCCTTCGCCATGGTCAAACGATCAACTCTGAAGTGTATTGTGCTACTCTTCAGAAATTGAAGAAACGACTTCAGCGTGTTCGTAGGCACAAAAATCTGAACGAACTTCTCCTTCTTCATGACAACGCCAGACCTCACACAAGTCTTCGCACCCGAGAGGAGCTCACAAAACTTCAGTGGACTGTTCTTCTTCATGCACCCTACAGCCCCGATCTCGCACCGTCGGATTTCCATATGTTTGGCCCAATGAAGGACGCAATCCGTCGGAGGCACTACGCGGATGATGAAGAAGTTATTGATGCAGTACGACGTTGGCTCTGACATCGACCAGTGGAATGGTATCGTGCAGTCATACAGGCCCTCATTTCAAGGTGGCGTAAGGCCGTAGCATTGAATGGAGATTACGTTGAAAAATAGTGTTGTGTAGCTAAAAGATTGGGGAATAACCTGGTGTATTTCAATGCTGAATAAAACAACCTCTGTTTCAGAAAAAAAAATGTGTTGCATTACTTATTGAACTGCCGTCGTATATACACTGTTGGCAATTAAAATCGCGAACTCAAGAAAAATAGCTAAAACCAAATATTACATACTGTGGGTGTACGTCGTATTACGAACAATTTATAATTCTGTTGAATTAGGGGTGTACTGGGTGTGAAAAGTATTACACAATACTGCCACTTCTTGTTGTAATCCCGTTGTTTCATCTCTCTGTTATTCATCTATCGGAGTGGCTAGCGAATGGTGGGTGGCAGCCTTTCGGTAGCTCATGACCAGGTATTTTCTTGTGTGAGGCATATCAACAGTGTGGTAGCCTTGACAACGCCGAACACCCTGTGTATAGAAGTAAGCCAGGACAGCCTGCGGGCTTATGTTATCTCGCTAGTATGTACCTTGGCAAATATGGTAGCTCGAATGTAGAGCACAGGGATCGGCCGTACCATGTCAGTCATGTTACCGCTGCTGTGAAAACGTCTTCTCCGTGAATCTGAGGTGTATCCAGTGGTAGTCCATACCATCCCGACAGCTGGTGGGCTCATATGAAGATGACAAATTCAGTTCATTAAGGCTGTTTCTCGTCAGCCTCTGTACACACGCAGACGTACACCGCGGCGCTGTACGGGGAACATTAGTCTGATCTGAGAGGATTGTCTGTGTCGAGTGTGGCTGAGCGCAACACTGTCGGCGGACAGCTCTCTGCTGCTGCGACTAGGGAAACAGCAGCAGAGGCCGGCATACTGACACTCCGAGGCGCTGCTGACGACGTCGCACTGTCCAAGTGGAGGTCGAAACAGGCAGAATTCCTGACACAGAGTACTTGTCTTGTCTGTAGTATCATGCACTGATGAGCGAATGTTGCGTCTGTACTCTCTCGTGCTACTTGTGTAGGGGATGACGAGATAACGCTCGACAGTCGTCCCACGACCAACGCTGGCAGCACTGCAATCGCGATAATTCATATTTTTTAAGACGTCAGTGTTCTGGCTGGTCTGATGCGGTCCGCCACGAATTGTGCCAGCAATTTCACCTCAGAGCAGCACCTGCAGCCTACGTTCTCATTTTACATGGTTCAAATGGCTCTGAGCACTATGGGACTTAACATCTGAGGTCATTAGTCCCCTAGACTTAGAACTACTTAAACCTAACTAACCTAAGTACATCACACACATCCATGCCCGAGGCAAGATTCGATCCGGCGTCCGTAGCAGTAGCGCCGTTCCGGACTGAAGCGCCTAGAACCGCTCGGCCACATCGGCCGGCTACGTTCTCAGTTATTTGCTCCACTTATCACAATACATTCCTCTATGGTTTTTACCCTCTGCACCACTCCCTAGTAGAACAAACGGTTTTTTCTGATGTCTTAGCGGAGAATGTATCATTCTGTCGTTTCTTGTTGTCAATGTTTCCCCTACATTCCTTTCTCCGTCGATTCTGCGGAGAACCTCTTCATTCCATCCCTTATCAGTCCACTTACTTTTCAGCTCTCTTCTTTAGCACCACATCTCAAAAGCTTCTGTTCTCTTCTGTTCCGGTTTTCCCACAGTCCATGTTTGACTGCATACAACGCTGTGCTCCAAACGTACTCTCAGAAATTTCTTCCTCTTATTAGGACCTATATTTGATACTGGTAGACCTCTCTCGCCCAAGACTCTCCTTTTACCATTGCTAGTCTGATTTTGATGTCCTCCTTGCTCCGTCCGTCATGCGTTATTTTGCTGCCTAGGTAGCAGAATTCCTGAACTTCATTTGCTTCGTGATCACCAATTACGACGTTAACATTCTCGCTATTCTCATTTCTGTTACTTTTCTGTTACTTTTCATTACTTTAGTCTTTCTTTACTTTTCCTTGAGTCCACATGCGGTACTCACTTGACTCTTTCTTCCATTCAACAGATCCTATAATTCTTATTCACTTTCACTAACAATAGCAATGGCATCAGCAGCTCTTAACATTAATATCCATTCGCCCTGAATTTTAATCCCACTCTTGAAACTTCATTTTACTGTCGTGTTTGCTTCTTCGACGTATAGAGTGAACAGCAGGGTGGGAAGACTACATCTCTTTCTTACAGCCCTTTTAATCGGTGCATTTCGTTGTTGGTTTTCCACTCTCATTGCTCCCTCTCAGGCTTTGTACATATTTTATATTACCCGTCTTTCCTTATCCATCTTTCCCTATAGATTTCCCCTATTTTCCTCAAGATTTCCAACATCTTGCACCATATTACATTGTGAAGCGCTGTTTCCATGTCGAGATGTACTATTAACGTGTCTAGATTTTTCTTTAGTCTTGGCTGTGTCATCAACCGCAACGTCAGAAATGTCTCTCTGATGCTTTTATCTTTCCTAAAGCCAAATTCATCGTCATCTAACGGTTAATGACACGCCATAATTCATATACAAGGTGATTCAGCTGCCTCTACCGCTATGGTTTTATTGAAACCATAGAGCTATATCTGGTCTCCAAAATCCACGCGCGATATTTTAGTATTCACAAACTGTTAGCCCTACACAAAACATACAGGACTTCTTTAACGACGTTTAAAGCATTTAAATATGGTACCAAGATATGTTTTCACTAGAGGCTTTAGCTTTCGATCACACAAGAAAAACATACAAGTTCAATCGCACCCTCACTACGACTACACGAATTATACCCATTATTTGAACTTTTTGGTCTCTATTCATTGGGCTATTGCGCCATCAGCATAGCGGTAGTTTCCATTAGCCTTGCTAATTTAAGTGTAGCCGTGAGGGTAATGGCAGAAGAACGACTCTGATGAATTTACGCAAGAAGTAATTACTTTAACAATTTGAACCAAACTTAATTCTTACAAGCACAGTACTTTAGTAGATAGAAGGCCTGAGTAATACAGTGATATAATTGCTTATTTTATGCTATTAAAATTGACAAAATTGTTTGGTAACGTATACAAAAACCTCCGTTTTATAATTTGTAAGAACTTGACTAATCCGGTCGAGTGAAAGGAGAGTCAACGACTACCGAAAAGGGAGACGTAATTCGTGAAGTGGCAAATTTTTTCACAGTAATAGGAGGGAGTGATATGAACAACACACTAGATTGGTGAGCGGTGAGTGTGGGGCTGGAACGGCGATTGGTAACTTTTGTGTGTTTTTCTCGAATAACTCGAAAGCCGAAGCCTTCAGCGGAAACGTATCCCAGGGCTAAATTTAACTACTATAAATTTTCAGGAGGTAGTGTTCCACAGTTCTTGTATATTAAAAAAAAACGTCGTATTACCGCCCTTGAGCTGCTGGTAAAACGCTTCATGTATATAAACAGACTTGAGTTTCCTTCAGTAAGGGATTTTTAATTTTTTTCTGTAGGGCTAATAGCTTGCGCACATCGAGAAAGAGACTACGAAAACATCGAGTGTGATTTTTTTAAGGCCAGATAAAACATTGCGGGCTGCATGAAACGAAACCGATAGGGGATGTTGAATAATCCTGAAGTGTTTTCTGTCAAAGAACCAGTGTCTAAATGCGATTTTTCACTGAGAAATATGCTGCGTAATTTTTCCAGATGGCCGGTGTGGCCAAGCGGTTCTAGGCGCTACAGTGTGGAACCGCGCTACCGCTACGGTCGCAGTTTAGAATCCTGCCTCGGCCATGGATGTGTGTGATGTCCTTAAGTTAGTTAGGTTTAAGTAGTTCTAAGTTCTAGGGGACTGATGATCTCAGATGTTAAATCCCATAGTGCTCAGAGCCATTTTAACCATTTTTGTAAATTTTCCTTGCATACGGAATGTTGATGACGCTACTCCTACCTGAAATACTAATCATGTGCAAATTCAAGTAGCTCACTTCATGGCAATTTGACTTTTGTTACATATCGCATTCATGGAGTAGTAATGTTAATGGCCAGCAGTATATGTGTTTGCGGAAAGAGCGAATTCAACTATTATTTTCTACCGTGGTAGCGATGGACTTTGTAGAAGGAACAGGGAGAGGAAATGGATAGCAGCAGACGATAGGGAATGAACAGATGAAAAATAAAGTTCACAATTACCTAAAAAAAATTACTATCTCTTAGAGCTGCCGGCGACATGTAGAAAGAGTAAGGATTAATTAGAATCTATTTGAACCTAAATTTCTCCAACTGTTCCGTCCTCATCAGTACTTGAAGCGTATTCATCAGCTAGTCTAAAGCTCTTGGAATGAATGGTCTGGAATTATTATGTGCATGACACAGAACATTACTAACGATTTTGTGTATGTTTTGTAGAAGCAAATTTATTTCAAATCTGTGAGTCACTAACATAATCACTTAGTTTGTCAAGGTCTGCCGGTTCTAGTGGTAAAAATTAAGTCAATATTACACTGCCAATGACAGTTCGGTACAGCCCCGATCTACTTTGTTCGACGTGTTTCTCATATCGCAAAGGGCTAGAGGTTTATGAAAAATACTCCGCCGTGCAAAATATTATTCATATTCGTAAACGCGCATACTGCTCGCCTAGAAGGGCTATAGAATGTGTAGAACTTGTACTCGATGATCAAGTGATCCTGCACTGCAGACGTAAATCACGACAGTGAAGTGCTAAGGTGCCATTCGGTCCAATGATACCAGCGTAGTCAGATGTGCGGACGTGGAGACATAAAATAAGGCAGAAAGGATATATTATGTTTGGACGTGCACATGACAACAGCAAGAAAGAAACTGACTGATTTGTTGGTTCATCAACGTGGAATGGGAAAGTATCTACAAGGAATCATGAATCACTCGGAGCTATGGAATACAGTGTAGTAGAAATGATCGTGATAGGTCATAACTGGGAAGGATAGGAGACCAGTGTCACATCTTGTTTATGTCAGATGGTTTCTAAGCCGACTGGAACTTGAAGCTGCTAGTGAATGAAAATTTTCGAAGAAAACGTGACGAAGCAAACTGCGTGCAATGGAGAATTGGAGTCGGGCACCTAGCAAAATGCTATTTCTCACAGTGCCGGACAAAGCTGCTTGTCTTCAGTGGGCCACATAATGCAATAGGTACCTGAAGGCACATAGTGTTGTTGCGATTTTGCTTCTTTTTCAATTATGCAAAGAGTGCCAACGGGGCACCTAACATTCCGTGTTTTGACCTGGCGTCTGTGAAGGAGATTTCCCAGAAAATGAACAAGGATTTTGCATATTTATCTACAGCTTCTTGATGAATGTGCTGTGAACTTACCTGACTTTCAAAACAACAGCAGTGTTCAGTGCTCTGCAAGCTTAGATTTTTGCTTTCACTAACACACAGAATTCTGTAGTACCTGGACTGGAAGAATAAATAACCCGATCCTACTCGTATGCAAATGTCTGGGGCCATTTGGAACAGCGTATAAAACGCAAAACAGTGGATAGAACGGAATAGTCAACAGTACCGCAATACGATAGCTCTATGCTATCTAATCATCAACATTTTCCTTTAGCTGGATAGGTTGAAAGAGTGCATTGAAGGCCCCTATGAGCAGACTGACTTGTCTGATGGCGTGACAGAGGAAGTAACCGGAGTAGACAGAGAAGAGATAGGAGATCCACTATTAGAATCAACATATCAAGAGGTTTTTGACAACTTAACATCAAATAAGGCAGAAGAGATCGGTAACATTCCATCAGAATTTCTAAAATTATTTGGGGAAATGGCAACCAATCGATTAGTCACGTTTGTATGTACAATGCTGAAGACTGAAGATTTACCATAGACTTTGGGAAAACATAATCCACGGAATTCCGAAGATTGCAAGAGCTTAAAAGCTGATCCGTCCAAGTTGCTGACACGAACAAAACGCAGAAGAAAGGGAAAGAAAAATGACGATTTGATAGATAACGATCAGTTTGGCTTTAGGAAAAATAAAGGCACCAGAGAGGCAGTTCTGCCGCTGTGGTAGCAATGGAACACAGACTGAACAAAAATCGAGACACGTTCACAGGATCTGTCGACCTTAAAAAAGAGTTGGACGGTGTAAAATGGCGCAAGACGTTCGAAATTCTTAGAAAAGTATGTGTAGGCTATAGAGTAAGACGGATAATATAAATTACAAGAACCAAAAGGGCACATCAAGATTGGAAGACCGAGAGCGATGTGCTCGATTAAGAAGGGTATAAGATAGGGCTGCAGTCTTTCGTCCTTACTGTTCAATCTAATACACCGAAGAAGCAAAAGGGAGGAACAAGAATGAAGGTACACTGAAGCACCGAAGAAACTCGTATAGGCATGCGTATTCAAATAGAGATATATGTAAACAGGCAGAATGCGGCGCTGCGGTTGTCAATGTATATATAAGAAGACAAGTGCCTGGCTCAGTTGTTAGATCGGATAATGGTGCTGCAATCGCAGGTTATTGAGATTTCATTGAGTTTGAAACTGTGTGTTATAGTCGGCGCATGAGCTATGGGACACAGCATCTCCGAGGTAGCAATGAAGTGGAGATTTTCCCATATGATCATTCCACGGGTGTACCGTGAATATCAGGAATCCGGTAAAACATCAAATCTCCGACATCGCTGCGGCTGGAAAAAAGATCCTGCAACAAAGGAACCATCGACGACTGACGAAAATCGTTGAGTGTGACAGAATTGCAACCCTTCCACAAACTGCTGCAGATATCAATGCCGGGCCATCAATAAGTGTCATCGTGTGAACCATTCGACGAAACATCATCGATATGGGTTTTCGAAGGCGAAGGCCTACTCGTGTATCCTACATTATACAAAGCATTTCGATCGTACCTCCCTTATTCTTGTGTAGAAAGGCCTACTGTAATCTGCTGCATCCATTGTGGAGGGAGACCAAGAGATGAATACACTAAGCAGATTCAGAAGGACGTATATTAGTTTAGTTACTTGGAGATGAAGAGGCTTGCGCAGAGTAGAGTAGCATGTAGGGCTGCATCAAACCAGTCTCTGGACTGAAGACCACAACAAAAAACAATAAGGTAATAAATAAGAAGGTTCTCCGCAGAATCATGGAAAGTAGTATATAGAAAACGTTGACATGTTAGGGGGAGCTGCAGAGGTTAAAAGGATAGAGGAAGACAAATTGGACTACGTCCAGCAAATAACTGACGATGTAGGTTGCAAGCGCCCCCCTGAGAGCCCAGGAGAGGAATTCTTGGTTGACAACGTGAAACCAGTCAGAAGATATACGACTTTTAAAAAAAGAATAAAATTGTGGAATGTTGTACCTTCAACGGATTTTAAAGAGTAATACACAGAAGTATACTTGCTATTCAACGTAATATTAACACGCTTTTCTTGAGACGATACTGTTCTGCTTCGATTTCTGAGTGTACGGTTTCTTAATATCGTACCACCTTGCCATAACTTGACGCTGGTAGGGTATGAAATTTTCCATATTTTGTAGATCTCTTTCCCTTCTTGTACGTGTCAAATTAAAATCTGAAGTGAAATGTAATATTTTTAAATGATACGTAATCAGATATTTTTTTTAATACAACCCTTCCCTCGAACAAAATTAAGACTTCCACTGTGACAAGCAGTAACCAACAACTTGACATATTACAGATATGTAAATGAATTCCTTCGGACAATGAGTCAAGATATATTTGAATTCTTCCAGTGCCTCTCAGTCCAGAAATATATTCATGCAACACATGTATACCACTATATATCTGACTTCCACGTACACAGCTAAACCATTCGCGAATAGTATATGAAATTTAGTCCATCTACCAGGTCATTGACATATGATAAATTGTGATCATCGTATCACATATTCCCGAGCATGACCTAGCCTATCTCGACTTCTCAGAAGGTATTGTTTCGTAACGACATAAACAAATGTCTACATTCCCTTTTTCGCATACCTGGTATTACCTTATTATTATATTATTCGCTGTAAGTACGTACGTACGCAGTATGTATGTTACATGAAATTTGCCCTAAAATTTTGAAACGTTCTCAGTTAATCCTGTCACATCTGTTAGAGAATAATAATTTCACGCACATCAATAACAATATTCCAAACAGCAGGATATACGATTAAGGATTAGTATTGTAGTAAAATAATTGTGCCAGCGCTTTATGAACATTAAGCTGGGCGCTTAGTTATTTGATAATACTATTTGCTCGCCAGCTAATGCACTCGTGCACAGAATTTGACATACACACACACACGCCCACACACACACACACACACACACACACACACACACACACACGCGCGCGAGCGCGCGCGCGCGCGCGGACGCACACACGACAATGCATTCGTTCGCGAGTATCAAGAAGAGAAACAGTGCCAGTGTTTCGTTTGTCCTAATTCAAAGCCCTTTTAGCAGGATAATGAATCTGCCACTCTGTATCCCAGATCGTATCATGCAAGGCTATTCTCGCAGTGTGGTCGGCTGCGTGACACTGGTCTTTGACTGGGACTCAGGTTTCCCATAATTTCACAACTATCACGTCACCTCGCATGACCGTTTGAACAGATTTTCACAATCTCTTTTCAGTGTTCTTGATAAACATTTAGGGAAAACACGAAGTGCCGGCCGTTGTGACCGAGTGGTTCTAGGCGCTTCAGTCTGGAGCCGCACGACCGCTACGGTCGCAGGATCGAATCCTGCCTCGGGCATGGATGTGTGTGATGTCCTTAGGTTAGTTAGGTTTACGAAGTTCTAAATTCTAGGGGACTGATGACCTCAGATGTTAAGTCCCAGAGTGCTCAGAGCCATTTGAACCATTTGAATCACGCAGTCTTCACATGAACTAACGCACTGTGCCGACGTAGTTCAGAGTTGATACATGCCAGTATAAATTTAACGGTACAGTAGCACATCTGATAGTTATATTAATTGCCTAGCACAAACATTATTAAGGAAACAGTATAATCTTTACGACATTAACTGGCTGCTCAGCACTTTTTGTTACATCTTTTCGCACAAGAATCAAATGAATTTCCGGAACTGGATACAAGCATAGAGATCTGTATGATGAGACACTATTAATAAACTGAAGTATGAATACTGAAGCAATCAGCAAAGGAATAAAGAAGATACATAGCTATAGGAACGTTCAACAAGGCTGACTTACTTCTGCCGAAATTGATCTCAAGACTTCGAAGGGTGTTTCTCGCAGGTGACAGAAACTGTTATGGTGTGGGAAAAAGTTTAGGAATCGTACTATGAAAAGTGTAAGACCATGGGTTGTCTGCTAACGCCATAGAAGAAGAAATTTAAGTCAATTTAGGAGACGTAGAGGACGTAGTGTTGGAGTCACCATTTGAAAGCCCTACGAAAGGCTTTTAATCAAACAAGGAAGAAAGACTAGACAATAATCCTCCGGAATATCTAAAAGTAATTGGAGGATGTGGCAGTTTTAGAAAAGCTGTTTTGTTACAAATTATGTTAGTGGTGGTCTTTGCTAATTTATCCTGAATTCTAAAGTGAAATTTGTTGTTTGTTATCAGGCTCAGTTTTTCCTGCGACGTGCTATTCTCTGCCTGTTGAAGACCTTCATCCCACAGGATGCTGGTTATTCTGATGAGGCAAAAATATTCTACGGATATAGTAGTAGAAATGTAGTTCAAATATCTACAAGACATTACCTTACACGACCTTCAGGTTACAAATGAACCTCGAGGAGATGGATATTGCATAGCAGTATCGCCAGTGTGTAATGCTCGAACTCGTAAACTCATGTTGTGTTTGTTACCACTTAAAAGCTCACCACTGGGAGTGTTGGCTTATGTTTTGTGTTAATTACACGACGAAATTCCTTTGAAAATAGAATTTCTCTATATCTATAAGGGGGGTTAACTCTGAAATCGCAAAATCGGAAACTTAATCCTCTTGTAAAGAAGAGATAGGAATTTTATTTAATTATTTATTTTGAGAGCTTGCAGCCATTTTCTGTTAATTGTTCATTTATTATTTATTTTACACAATCACGGTGTCGGCTTTGTAGCCATTCTCAAGTGCATGTTAAAATTTATCTGACGCATCTTAACGTTTGATCATGCACTTCAAGATGGCTAAAATCAGAAATTATGATCGTGTAAAATACATGAAAAATTAACAGTCAAATGGTAGAAATATCTTATGTGTGAGTGTGTTCCTCCTTGATGAAATATTTATTTCTGGTGTAGCCTATATCACCCATATAGCGGCTGCTTTATATTTCGAGCGCAATGTTTCCGCCTTGCGGATTTGCCTATCCTTAGCTGCAGGCGTGTTTCCGCCGAGGTTATCTACAAACAGCACCCGAGCATCGTGTGCTGTACTATTCACGAACTGTAACTTGGCAACTAGCTTGCGGCGTCAGTGGGGAGCAGGAGGAAAGGAAGAGCGGACGTGGTTTCCTGCAACGTGAAGTGGCGTGTGTTGGGTAACAAGCTCCGCCTCCATGCACTGTAAGTACGCAGTACAATTAACCCTAAACTGCGTTTTGAGCTTCCACGAGCTCCTCATACCCGGTTTGTTTTTCAGAGCTTCTCCTAGTGGATGGAAACCTCCGCCATGGGCCAGCAACCACTCCATCACTTGTTTCCGAAAAAATCACAACGAAACTAGCACATTAAATGAAACAACAAGTTTACTGCAACTAGTCACTGTTTATTAATCTCCACGACGCGTTTCAAAGGTTTAAACCTCCATCATGAGGTGGATTTTCATTTGTCATTCTGACATTTGTGTGTTTTGTGTTACAATTTTTTTGGAGGAACTTGTCGCATTGGCCCCACTAGACAGTGCCACAAATTCCTACAAAAAGATCGCAACAAAAACACACAAATGTCGCTCTAACAAATGTAAATATACCTGATGATGGTCGTTTAAATCTTTGAAACGCATCGTGGAGATAAATAAACAATGACCGGTTGCAGTGGAACTTGTTTAATTTAATGTCAATAACAGTCACGGTGAAGCCTAACCTAAAATGTTCGCATTTATAGAAATTAGCGCAACAAACACAGACAGCGACAGCACAGCTCAGCGACAAAGCCTACAGCAGTGTAGTCTAAACCATATAATAGCACGCTCCACAGTTACCAACGAACATCTTCACATCATACGCCATGAATTCTCACGGCTGCTGCCGAGTGCTAGCGATCTGAACTTTGAACTATGGTTGCGACTTTATAGTTCCCACATAGCAGCCGCGGTGTTATTTACATACAATCTGTTTGCACACGAGATGTTCTAGGCGCCACAAGAAGGCATCAGCCACGTTCCTGAGTAGAGCGCCCATCAGTACAGCAGCACTGCCTTCGAGACGACTGGATCATCTGACGTCAGGCCCCACCTGTATTGTTCCGCTTGCTGGGCACTTAAGGTGTAATCCACCAGCAGGCAGCACTGACAGCTTTGGCCCACTTGGTCTGTCTTGGTCCAAGCACCTGTTGCACCAGTCGCCTACTAGTGGAAACTCTGCATCGTGGAGTCGTAACTCGACTACAACTTCGAAACATCTCTCCAGTATCCACCAGGGAATGGTATCTCCTCGGCTCGTAGTGACCATGCATGATTTTTCAGTTGTTATCCAGAACTATTATATATTGTGCACTCTGTTCTGTGACTTGAAAGTACATCCAATTGCAACATGGGAATAATCATCACTCACTAAAACGCTACTGTGTGTAGCCTTACCACTTGAGACAGTTCCATTTCTGGTGCGAGGTTTGTAACGCCGGAAATGCATATCCTCCTATTTCCATCTATTGCACTGCAAGGTTTTTTCCTTATTTTGTTACAGGAAGATACAACATTTCTGTGTCTTTGTATATTGTAATAGTTTTACTATTTGTATATATTTATGCATTTATGTCGATTTATAATTGGTTTGTTTTGTGAATATTATTTGTATTTATACGCTGGATCTGGCCTAGGGACAACTATGCTATCGAACGAATACATCGATAGGTCGTGTGGAGAACCCAAGTGTTTAGGATCTTTGGTACTGTTAACACTGCCGCGTGGAGCGCGGGCAGAGCAGAGGGAGTCTGGCTGGGGTGGTGCAGTGGAGCATGTGTGTTGTGTGAAGCTCCCGCGAGTTGCCGCGCTTTCGGGGTTGGGCAGCATGTAATTGCGCTCGACTTGCTGTGATAGTTTCTGACACGGTGTCGCGGACGGGAAACATTAGCTGGCGCACATCAAGAGCCCGTTTCGCCTGGTGACCGTGTCGAGAAGAAGGCGCGCCAACATCCAGCTTCTGCTACAGGGACGGCCGACAATGAGTGACTGTCGCCACCTCCTCGATCGACGGCTTCAAACCTTCACTCAACCAACAAGGAAGACTGGAAGCACGTAAAGTTTTAGAACTGTATGGCAGACCTCAGCTTTACAAACTGTTCAAATCACAAAATTACAGCAACGGAGCATGAACCTTTGTTGCTCATTGTCCCAATTGCATTACCAAGCAAGGTCCCTTCCTTTTCCAGAATGAACTCGAGTATCGTTGAAATTCAAACGCCACCATTATAGTAAAAGCATTCGATTTCACTGCTTTAATTTCAAAGTTCAGTTAAAGTATTCATAGCTGGCTACAATATTTAGATTACACAAGCACAAATTAAGAGTGCGAGTTTTGTTTGCATATTTTAGCTTACCTGCGACTGCAGCTCAGCTTGGTACGTACTAAATTTTACTATTGTTAATTGTTCAAAATCATTTAATTCAAGTTCAAAGTTAAATCTCTTCTTTCTAAATTGCGTAGATTCAAGTAGCTTTTGAAACGATTGTTGAGGTAGCCCAAGACTAACTGTATTTTACTGAATTTCGATATGCTTCAGAAACAAAGTTCACTATTAATCTCAGTCACTAAATTAACTTTCAATTTTCCGGTTTTATTAATTCTTTTGCTAAATTAAGTCAGAGTGTAGGGAAATTTATTACTTCTGACAAACTTTCAGTTTTCACACTACACGTGCCAAACTTCAGTTGCCATGCTTCTAGTGCTAATTATATGCGTAAGAACCTTTCTTTTTCAGTTATTATAGTAATTATCCTTAGGACTGGCGACCGTAATTTCCCCCAAATCTCAAATATCTAGTTACCGCTAGTTAATTGTTGACGTAACGGCCGCATATTTACCTTCTTTATTAACTTTACCCCTTTTCAAAATTAATTTCCACCAGTTTCATTTGCATTTTCCCTTTCATTTAGATGTAACACTTTCCTCCCTCTTTACCGACAGATTAACTTCGGTGACGATTGCTTTTCCCAAATTCCCATTAGGCACACGCGGTTTAATTTTTCACGGTAATTAAGGTCGATAAGTGAGGGGAAGGTTATAGGTTGAGGTCCAAGAAAAGAATTTGGCCCCTCAGAAATGCTGCTCATGATATATTGGCAGGCTCGATAACGTGGTCGAATATCAAATGCTTTCCTGTTCCCATAACTTGGAGCGAAACATGGGACCGTACAACGGAATCGTACTTTTGCAATACAAAAACAACGAAAGCTGTACAGTATCCTAATTTGTCATCTGCTATATAGGGCCGGCTGCGGTGGCCGAGCGGTTCTAGGCGCTTCAGTCCGAAACCGCGCTGCTGCTACGGTCATAGGTTCATAGATTTGAATCCTGCCTTGGGCATGGATATTTGTATTGTCCTTAGATTAGTTAGGTTTAAATAGTTCTAAGTCTAGGGGACTGATGACCTCAGATGTTAAGTCCCATAGTGCTCAGATCCATTTGAACCATTTCGTTATATAGGACTTTGCAGCTATAAAGGCCTGTAAGTCACAGTGACGAATTGCCGGTACAAATAATTCCTGAGATTGTGGCAGTGGGTGAAGCCAATTGTTTGAGGAAATCGCAGAAAACATTAAAGGAAATATACGAATAAATACCGACCGAACTGTTGAACTCCACATTCAAACAAATGTGACACAGGTTCTATCTCAAGGGGATGTCAACGCTCTTGTTCTATTATCATTAGTCGAAGCAACAACTGAGAATTTAGTGTCACGATTAAAGGGATGGAATCTTCGTCTTTACGATAGGGAAGTTGTTTATCGTGACCGACATTATGTTTCATCCAAATATTTCTCCAGAGAAGGTGACATAGATTTTATAGTGATATACACTCTGTTACTGAGACTCTTGGCAATGGTTTTACTATAAATGAGTTGACTGTAAATGAGTAGAGCTTATTCACTGATTCCAACAAATTTAGTAGGAAAGCAGTACTTCGCCACAATGTGAACAACTTTCCTTCGTGTTCTGATTGTCTATGTAGTCAATCTGAGACAGTCATATCAGAAGTTTCAACTGTCAATCACACATTACAGATCAATAAGAGAGATACAAATTGTTTATACGTAGAGATCTCAGGGTAGATGTAATTTCTCTCGACATGCAGCTCGGATGGACAGAGCACTACGGCATTTTATGGACTTATAAACCGTTACGGACTATAAGACACACCTTAATGTCTAGGCATTTTTTAAAACAATATTTTTCGCATTTTTATTATTACGTTGCAATGCCAGATTAAAAGAATTCTTTGTTTATAAAACAGAACTGAAAATCGTACCCTGAAATTTCATCTTCTTCTTCTTCATCTTCGTCGTTATCGTTGTCCTCTTCATATAAATAATGTTCTTCCCTGCCATCGACAGCGTTTCTTATGTCGCACTTCTTGAAAGATTTAACAATAATATCGTCTCTTACTCTAGGGCACGACTACTTTATCCACTGACTCCCTTGTTTGATTGTACGTGATTTTAAAGCTACCTTCGGCATGAACTCATGTTGGATTTTATCCATCATTCATTTGTTCCACTCTTCTTTCATATAGGTAAACTTAAAATAGTTTATTTATCGAGACATCAAGATGTTGTAATTGTGAAATAAGTCCTCCAGGAATAACAGGAAGCTATGTGTTTCCCTGTCTCAATTTCTCTTTCACGGAATTTTTCAAGTGCTCGCTAAACTGATCTAGCACAAGAAGAGAGCTCCTCTTCAATAAAGTAACTGTCCTTTCTCACACAGTTTTTTAATCCACAACTTCAGCCCAGCACTGTGAATCCATCCCGGGTCGTGTACGTGAACACATGGCGGTATTTCATAAACTTTTGGCATTGTTTTGCGCTTGAAAATGATCATTGGATTAAGTTTAGTACCGTCAGCACAACATGAAAGTACAACAGTGTAGTGCATTTTTGGATGTCCACTTCTTTATATAGTTACAGTTTTAGCACCTTTCATGGCAACAATTCTGTTACTCGGCACATACGAGGCCTGTTCAGAAAGTAAGCTCCGATTGATTGCCAAATTGAAACCACAGTGAACATCAGAAATGTTTTACTTGTAACAATTAGCTACACCTTTCAGCTACTTCTCTACGTAGTCGCCGTTCTGACTTAGACTTTTGTCATAGCGTTGTACCAACTTTTCAATAGCCTCATCATAGAAGGCAGCCGCCAGTGCTTTCCGCCAATTCTCCACGCTGGCCTACATCTCGTTGTCTGTGTCAAAATGTTGTCTTCAAAGACAGCGGTTCATGTGACCAGAGATGAAACTCAGGGGGAGACAATTGCCGACTGTATTGTGGGTAATCTCACATTACCATTTGAAAACGATGCAGGAGCATCTTCATTGGCCCTGCAGAATGCGGCTGAGAATTGTCTTGAAGAAGAAACAGCACGACAGTTATGTAATGTTAGCTGCATAGCTTCAGGCGAAATTTCTCACCAGGCCCTCGTACTTGGCGGCAGACACTATTTTCTAGACATCTTTACGCACTCACTGCGAGCTCAGAAATGAGAAGAGCGACGTGATGCTAACTGGGGTTATACTAGAGACACTACCCAACACATCTGTGCAAAGCTTTATCGGATTTTCATAGTCGTTTCCATTTCGCGACCGATCGGAGCTTACTTTCTGAACGCCCCTCGTAAAATGTCAGAGGAGTTTTGTGCATATTCGCTATTGGGCTTAATTCCATTCCCGGTTTCTTTCGATATTGAATAATGAAGCGATGGAAAAGTAATACTTTCTCTTCATACACTTGAGGAATCTTCTGAGTTATGTTCGCATGGTAAGACCGTGATACTTCCTAAATCCGTAGCGCCAACCAATTCCAGTTTTAAAGTCTGTTAAGTTCCACAGTAGTGCTACCGTACGACCTTGTATTTGAATCATTTTTGTATTAATTACATTGCCGTTTTGACAGTGTTCTTGAATTCCTTTCAATACTTCATCTCCTAGCTTTAGCCATTTTGCGTTCAATCCCATATTTGCACAGCCAGTCTTCCTCATTTTTTTCAGTTCTTCTTTACTAGCCCGCCCATGGCAAATGGATTTTTCTGTTGGTGGAAAGCCTAAAGGCCGCTCAGCTCCTCTGTTTCCATGTTGTTCTGCATATGCTGTTACATTGTGTTTATAGTCCGCATCATATGGATACCTTTCGTTTTTTAGTTACAAAATTCACCACAAACAAAAATACTGTACAGCGAAAAACCACACCAATTTCACTATTTTTATTCACTCGATGGATAGTTTCGGATCGGGGCCCATTTTCACATCTTCGTAACATATTCAAAAATGGTATTTCCGATAGTGTAAAAACAGGTCAAAAATGCGAAACGAATAGTTACAGCGCATTCATTTAAAATAGGGAAATCAGCAACTCTGGGATAGTTTTTCGTTGTTTTGATTAACAGATGTTACTGACCCATAGCTATTCCAGCGTGCTGAAAGTTTGTGAAAATATTTTACTTTTACAGATAACACAAGCCACTTTCAATTCAAGCTGATTGGCACCGTTGACTACAACGACGAATCACAGGCAAGGCAGGGGTTCCTGGTTTGTGATGGTGGGGCTGCAGGGAGACATGTTAGCAGGCCTGACAAACCCGCGACTCATTCGTCGCATCGGTGCATTGCTACTGCCCGTTGATTCCTTTGTTGCTAGATAGAGATATGATTCAGGCGGCATCGAATGTATGGCCATTTTTAAGACTGGCGGGTCTTTTATATCGACCACTGGACATTTTTATATTAATTTCGAGTATAAGAAGCACTTGAATTTTGGAGGAAATTTTTCGAAGAGAAAAGAGCGTCTTACAGTCTATAAAATACGATAATACTTTCTAAACGAGTGGAAAGAAGAGATATAAATAAACGACTATTGGGGGGAAATAGCCTGCTCGAAAAAAGCTACTACCTGATAGAAGAATGTCGTGAACACTCCTCGTCATGATTCCGAAAACTGCAGGTATCTCCATATCAAATAGGGTCTTATCGTGGTGTTTATGAAAACCATGGATGTAACTTCACGTTGGTTCATATTCTTGCAAGAGACGTTTCCTTTGTTCATTGTAACAACAAAAAAAGGAAGGAATATTTGTGGGACCTCAAAATAAGGAATTGCACTGGTGTGGGAAACAACGAACGGGAGTAACTTTCCCGAGGTATTTCACTGACAAGCAACAAGGATTGATGAAATCTGGACTACACATAGAAAAAAATGCTACATTATACAACAGAAGGTAACTCAGAGAAATACACAATGAGATGAAGAGAAATTACGCTATTATTCACAAACAATAAATACAGTAGGGACAGTGCGATTTATGAGGTACCATGGATATTAGAAGACACAGGACATGGCTGTTAACAGGTCGTGTGATGATCTACAACGTGTCCCCGCGCTCGCCACAAGGTTGGTAAGGAGTTGTTGTTGTTGGGTGTTCCATTCTTCAATCAGTGTGGGTGACTGCTGGTGGATGGTCGTTGGTAGATACGGACGTGGTCCAGTACATCTCCCTAACACACTTCACACGTGCTTGATGGCTTTAAGTCGGGATACGGAGAAAGCCAGTCCATTCACCGAGAAACTTCTCCGTCTGAGAACTCCTGAATCTGTACTGCTCGATGCGGCCGAATGCAACCTTGAAAAAACGCTCAAGGGGAAGAAGTAAATGTCGCAATTACGTTTCCCGGTGAGTGTTCGGTGTTCAAAGACTTGGAGGTCGGGACATCCATGCTCCTTTCGAGTACACCTCCCGACGGCATAAAACCACTAGAAACCTCCTGTCAGGACGAGCGCGAGTAACAAGCGGGCTGTAGATGACTGCTACAACAGTATGCGAGCCTCCAACAGGAGAAAACAATACCTGTCCGAAGTTTCTATATTTTCGAACAGTACTGCGGAAGAAACCTGGTTAGCGGAAACTAAAACTTGTTATCTGTAATCTTGGAGGGAAGGCGAAGCTATTCATCTTTCTGTCGGAGGTTTCCATAAAGAGAGATGTACGGCTACATGGCTTACATTGAGAAAGGCCTCGCTGTCGAATATGATGTCTGTTGTAAATAAGTATTTGGTCAGCATACTGAAGAGGGTGTTGCTCTATTCTTGTATTCTTGCGTTGGTATCTTCATTGACTAGCAAAATAGAGGCTTCCAGAATGAGATTTTTCACTCTTCAGCGGAGTGTGCGCTGATACGAAACTTACTGGCAGATTAAAACTGTGTACCGGACCGAGACTCGAACTCGGGACCATTTCCTTTCGCGGGCAAGTGCTCTACCAACTGAGCTACCCAAGCACGACTCACGCCCCGTCCTCACAACTTTACTTCTGCCAGTACCTCGTCTCCTACCTTCCAAGCTTTACAAAAGCTCTCCTGCGAACCTTGCAGAACTAGCACTCCTGAAAGAAAGATATTGCGGAGACATGGCTTAGCCACAGCCTGGGTGATGATTCCAGAATGAGATTTTCACTCTGCAGCGGAGGGTGCGCTGATATGAAACTTCCTGGCATTCTGGAAACGTCCCCCAGGCTGTGGCTATGCCATGTTTCCGCAGTATCCTTTTTTTTTTTTCAGGAGTGCTAGTTCTGCAAGGTAGCCGGCCGGTGTGGCCGTGCGGTTCTAAGTGCTTCAGTTTGGAACCGCGTGACCGCTACGGTCGCAGGTTCGAATCCTGCCTCGGGAATGGATGTGTGTGATGTCCTTAGGTTAGTTAGGTTTAAGTAGTTCTAAGTTCTAGGGGACTGATGACCTCAGTAGTTAAGTCCCATAGTGCTCAGAGCCAATTGAACCATTTGATTTTCTGCAAGGTAAACAGGAGAGCTTCTGTAAAGTTTGGAAGGTAGGAGACGAGGTACTGGCAGAAGTAAAGCTGTGAGGACGGGGCGTGAGTCGTGCTTGATTAGCTCAGTTGCTAGAGCACTTGCCCGCGAAAGGCAAAGGTCCCGAGCTCGAGTCTCGGTCCGGCACACAGTTCTAATATGGCAGGAAGTTTCAAAAGAGAGGCTGCTGTCTCCACCATAATTTCGGCTACTCAAAATTACTGTCAATCAGGACGAGAGATATGTTGCAAGGGGGCTGTTGACAAAGAAAGGTGAGTATGGAGTAGGAAGTTTACTCTGTCGACCCACTCTGCGCTGAGAATCGCGACGGAAGGCCGGCGTTACCGTCTGCTGCAACGATCCCTTATTTACGGCAGCGCGAACAATCTCCGTTGTCGTAAATCCATTCACTACGAGTATGCTGAAGACAGCATTCACACAAGGTGGTGAGACCTACAACGTGCTGACATTGAAACGTCCCCTTAGAAAAATTAATGAATTACTGTGCTGATAAACCTATTACATTATTTGATTTTCAAACAGCTGAGCAGAACTGAACGTACTCAGAGATCTCGTTCTTTACCGATTCTGATCAACACTAAACTGACACACAATATTTTTAGCGCTACTCAATCTGACTTTCAATAATCCCTACAAGAGAATGGCCCTGACTAACATTAACCTATACGTTTCACAAATCACTTACCTCACTAAAAACTTCGTTACTCGAACTACTGCAATGCAGCGAGCGTCACTACTGCCAGCTAAATAAAAGATTCTAACTATTGAAGGCACTAACTACTGACAGGCATAGTTAGCAAATGAAAGATTTTGATAAAGAACAAACAATATATTTACCTTAATAGTGTTCAAAGGTCATAATATATATATCAGTTCATGGCATCCAGTCTTACAAATTTACTGTCTCTGATGGACACACGTCCAGATCATTCGCTCTCAAAACTCGGCCATCTCTCTCCCCACATCCACCACTGCTGGCGGCTCACTTCCAACTGTGCAACGCTACGCGCTTTTAACAGCCAACTGCCCAACAGCAGATTCCAACAATGCAAACCAACAACAGCCTTCACACAGCACAGTCAGTGATTTTCATATAAAGCGCTACGTGGCGATACCAAAATAAAAACCTAAACAGCCTACTTACAGCATGAGGAAAGTTTCCAACCGATTTCTCATACAGAAGCAGCAGTTGACCGGCGTTGTCTTGTAAAACGTTGTTGTGATGCCTCGTGTAAGGAGGAGAAATGCGTACCATCAAGTTTTTGACTTCGATAAAGGTCGGATTGTAGCCTATTGCGATTGCGGTTTATCGTATCGCGACATTGCTGCTCGCGTTGGTCGATATCCAATGACAGCGAATCGGTGGGTTCAGGAGTGTAATACGGAACGCCGTGCTGGATCCCAGCGGCCTCGTATCACTAGCAGTCGAGATGACAGATATCTTATCCGCATGGCTGTAACGTATCGTGCAGCCACGTCTCGATCCCTGAGTCGACAAATGGGGACATTTGGAAGACAACAACCATCTGCACGAACATTTCGACGACGTTTGCAGCAGCATGGACTATCAGCTGGGAGACAATGGCTGTGGTTACCCCTGACGCTGCATAAAAGACAGGAGCGCCTGCGATGGTGTACTCAACGACGAACCTGGGTGCACGAATGGCAAAACGTCATTTTTTCGGATGAATCCAGGTTCCTTTTACAGCCGTCATGATGGTCGCATCCCTGTTTGGCGACATAGCGGTGAACGCACATTGGAAGCACTGGCGTACCACCCGGCGTGATGGTATGGGGTGGCATTGGTTACACGTCTCGGTCACCTCTTCTTCGCAATGACGGGACTTTGAACAGCGGACGTTACATTTCAGCTCTGTTAAGACCCGTGGCTCTACCCTTCATTCGATCCCTGCGAAACCCTACATTTCAGCAGGATAATTCACGACCGCATGTTGAAGGTCCAGTAGGGGCCTTTCTGGATACAGAAAATGTGCGACTACTGCCCTGGCCAGGAAACTCTCCTGATATCTCACCAACTGAAAACATGTGGTCAATGGTGGCCGAAAACATGGTACAAATGGCTCTAAACACAATGGGACTTAATATCTGAGGTCATCAGTCCCCTACAACTTAGAACAACTTAAAGCTAACCAACCAAACACACACATCCATGGCCGAGGCAGGATTCGAGCCTGCGACAGTAGCGGTCGCGCGGATCCAGATTGAAGCGCCTAGAAACGCTCGGCCACTCCGGCCGGAATGGTGGCCGACCAACTGGCTCGTCGCAATACGCCAGTCACTACTCTTGATGAACTGTGGTATCGTGTTGAAGTTGCATGGGCAGCTGTATCCAAGCTCTGTTTGACTCAATGTCCAGGCATATCAAGGCTGTTATTATGGCCAGAGGTGGTTGTTCTGGGTACTGATTTCTCAGGATCTATGCACCCAAATTGCTTGAAAATGTAATCACATGTCAGTTCTAGTATCATATATTTGTCCAATGAATACCCGTTTATCATATGCATTTCTTCTTAGTGTAGCAATTTTAATGGCCAGTAGTGTAGTTCTCTCTTTCCAGTTGGGCGATAATTCATTATCTTTTTTGTAATTCTATCAATATGATCCATTTCATTCTCTTCTGTCTTGTCATTAACTAAAAATATTTTGAAATCTAAACTTATTGTTTCATTCCTTATTTTATTCACTGTTTTACGGCCTCGTACATGCCACTGTCCCTGATTCTGAACGATACAGGTACAGCCATAACTTTATGAAATTTAATTTGAATTTCGTTAATTTGAATTTCCTTTCTTCGTCCTTAAGTTCTTCAAACTGTTCCACAGATAGCTTGTTATATATTAATTTTCTTCCAAATATATTTTCTATACTTATAACCAATATCACGTCCAAGATACATGAATTGGATACTTGTTCTAAAATTTTCTCATTTATAATCATTTTCAACCTGACTGAATTCTTTCTTTTGAAAGCCATTCTCTTTGTTACTAGCAGATATAGTTAAGTTGTAATGCGTTCTGACTCAATCTGTTTACTGCCCTTCGTAAATTATCTTCTGTTTCCTGCATAATTGTCTGGTCATTGACACATAATAATTTAATGGTACACCACATCCTATTTCAATTTCTATGTTTACTTCATCTTTCCACATGATATCTATGTCTTAAATAGAGAAATTAAGTAAGGTGGGTGATAGACTGCAGCCTTGTCGAACATTGTGACATATTAAAATTTCATATGACGTTTTCGAACCTGAACTTGCAACTTTCTTGTATTTACACAGGGGCCCTTCTACCATTAATTAGATCTTCGGAAAAACCCCTTACTTCCAAAATTTTCCAAAAAAAGTCATTTTACTTCATCAAAGATACCTTCAAAATCAATAAATGATAAATGCGTTCCTAAGCTCAGTCCCTGACGTCTTTCCACAATTTTTCTTTTTATAAATAGTTAATCAATACAGGCTGTACTGAGCGGAGTGAACAGTTTACGGAGTACAGAACATGGGCTGAGAGTAAATCGAAGAAAGACGAAAGTAATGAGATGTTGCAGAAATGATTACAGCGAGAAACTCGACACGAGGACTGATGATCATGAAGTAGATTAAGTTATGCAATTCTGCTAACTAGGCTGCAAAATAACTTGAGATGGACGCAAATAGAAGATATCGAAAGCAGACTAGCACTGGCCAAAAGAGCATGCCTGCCCTAGAGAAATCTGTTAGTTTCAAACACAGACAATAATCTGAAGAAGAAATTTCAGAGCATGTGCGTTTACTGCACAGCATTCTATCGCAGTGAAGCATGGATAGTGATAAAACTGGAAAAGAAGACAATAGAAGAATTTGAGGTCTGATGTTACAGACGAATATTGAATCTCTGGTGGACTGATAAGGTAAAGAATGAGGAGGTTTCTTCCCAGACTGAGACTTAAAATTCCCTTCCACAGCTCTTACTTGCTGCAGTTTTGTCTTGGAAAAGACAGCACGTGTTTTTGTTGTTGTGGTCTTCAGTCCTGAGGCTGGTTTGATGCAGCTCTCCATACTACTCTATCCTGTGCAAGCTTCTTCATCTCCCAGTACGTACTGCACCCTACATCCTTCTGAATCTGCTTCGTGTATTAATCTCTTGGTCTCCCTCTACGATTTTTACCCTCCACGCTGCCCGCCAGTACTAAATTAGTGATTCCTTGATGCCTCAGAATAAGTCCTACCAGCCTATCCCTTCTTCTAGTCAAGTTGTGCCACAAATTTCTCTTCTCCCTAATTCTGTTCAATACCTCCTCATTAGTTATGTGATCTACCCATCTAATCTTCAGCATTATTCTGTAGCACCACTTTTCGAAAGCTTCTATTCTCTTCTTGTCTAAACTATTTATCGTCCATGTTTCACTTCCATACATGGCTACGATCTATACAAATAATTACAGAAACGACTTCCTGACACTTAAATCTATACTTGGTGTTAACATAGTTCTCTTCTTCAGAAACGCTTTCCTTACCGTTGCCAGTCCACATTTTATATCCTCTCTACTTCGTCCATCATGAGTTATTTTGCTCCCCAAATAGCAAAACTCATTTACTATTTTACCGTCTCATTTCCTAATCTAATTCCTGTAGCATCACTCGATTTCATTCGACTACATTCCATCATCCTGGTTTTTCTTTTGTTTATGTTCATCTTATGTCCTCCTTTCAAGGCACTGTCCATTCCGTTCAGCTGCTCTTCCAGGTCCTTTGCTGTGTCTGACAGAATTACAATGTCATCGGTGAACCTCAAAGTTTTTATTTCTTCTCTGTAGATTTTAATTCCTACCCCATATTTTTCTTTTGTTTCCTTTAGTGCTTGCTCAATATACAAATTGAATAACATCGGGGATAGCCTACAACCCTGTATCACTCCCTTCGCAACCGCTGCTTCCCTTTCATGCCCTTCGACTCTTATAACTGCCATCTGGTTTCTGTAAAAATTGTAAGTAGCCTTTCGCTCCCTGTATTGTACCCCTGCCACATTCAGAATTTGAAAGAGAGTATTCCAGTCTACATTGTCAAAAGCTTTCTCTAAGTCTACAAATGCCAGAAATGTAGGTTTGCCTTTCCTTAATTTATTCTCTATGATAAGTCAGTGTTGCCTCACGTGTTCCCACATTTCTACGGAATCCAAACTGATCTTCCCCGAGGTCAGCTTCTACCAGTATTTCCATTCGTCTGTAAAGAATTCGTGTTAGTATTTTGCAGCTGTGGCTTATTAAACTGATAGTTGGGTAATTTTCACATCTGTCAGCACCTGCTTTTTTGGGTTTGGAATTATTATATTCTTCTTGAAGTATGATGGTATTTCGCCTGTCTCATACATCTTGCTCACCAGATAGTGGAATTTTGTCAGGGCTGACGCTCCAAAGGCTATCAGTAGTTCTAATGGAATGTTCTCTACTCCCAGGGCCTTGTTTCGACTTAGGTCCTTCAGTGTTCTGTCAAACTCTTCACGCACTATAGTATCTCCCATTTGATCATCTTCTAGCTCCTCTTCCATTTCCATAATATCGTCCTCAAGAACATCGCCCTTGTATAGACCTGCTATATAATCGTTCCACCTTTTTGCTTCCCCTTCTTTGCTTAGAACTGGGTTTCCATCTGAGCTCTTGATATTCATGCAAGTGGTTCTTTTTTCTCCAAAGGTCTCTCTAATTTTCCTGTAGGCAGTATCTACCTTACCCCTAGTGCTTCTACATCCTTACATTTGTCCTCTAGCCAACCCTGCTTAGCCATTTTGCACTTCCTGTGGATCTCATTTTTGAGACGTTTGTATTCCTTTTTGCCAGCTTCATTTACTGCATTTCTTCTCTTACCCAAGGATTTCTATTAGCCTTCGTCTTGTTACCTATTTGATCCTCTGCTGCTTTCACTATTTCATCTCTAAAGCTATCCATTGTTCTTCTACTGGATTTCTTTCCCCCATTCTTCTCAATCGTTCCCTAATGCTCTCCCTGAAACTCTCTACAACCTCTGTTTCCTTCAATTTATCCAGGTCCCATGTCTTTGAATTCCCACCTTCGTGCAGTTTGTTCAGTTTTAACCTACAGTTCATAACCAATAGATTGTGGTCAGAGTCCACATCTGCCCCTAGAAATGTCTTACAATTTAGAACCTGGTTTAAAAATGTCTGTCTTACCATTATATAATCTATCTGACACCTTCCAGTATCTAAAGGCATCTTCCGTGTATACAACCTTCTTTTATGATTCTTGAACCAAGTGTTAGCTATGGTTAAGTTATGCTCTGTGCAAAATTCTACCTGGCGAATGCCTCTTTCATCGTTAACCCCATTCCATACGCACCTACTACATTTCCTTCTCTTCCTTTTCGTACTATCGTATTTCAGTCACCAATGGCTATTAAATTTTCGTCTCCCTTCACTATCTGGATAATTTCTTTTATCTCATCATTCATTTCATCAATCTCTTCATCATCTGCAGAGCTAGTCGGTATATAAACTTGCACTACTGTGGTAGGAATGGGCTTCGTATCTATCTTGGCCACAATAATGCGTTCACTATGCTGTTTGTAGTAGCTTACCCGCATTCCTACTTTTTTTCATTATTAAACCTACTCCTGCATTATGCCTATTTGATTTAGTATTTATAAACCTGTATTCACCAGACCAGAAGTCTTGTTCATCCTGCCACCGAACTTCACTAATTCCCACTATATCTAACTTTAACCTATCCATTTCCCTTTTTAAATCTTCTAACCTGCCTGCCCGATTAAGGGATCTGACATTCCACGCTCCAACCCGTAGAACGCCAGTTTTCTTTCTCCTGATAACAACGTTCTCCTGAGTAGTCCCCGCCCGGTGATCCGAATGGGGAACTATTTTACCTCCGGAATATTTTACCTAAGAGGACGCCATCATCATTTAACCACAGGGTAAAGCTGCATGCCCTCGGGAAAAATTACGGCTGTAGTTTCCACTTGATTTCAGTCGTTCGCAGTACCACCACAGCAAGTCCGTTTTGGTTAGTGTTACAAAGCCGGATCAGTCAATCATCCAGACTGTTGCCCCTGCAACTACTGAAAAGGCTGCTGTTCCTCTTCAGGAACCACGCGTTTGTCTCGCCTCTGAACAGATACCCCTCCATTGTGGTTGCACCTACGGTACGGCTATCTGTATCGCTGAGGCATGCAAGCCTCCCCACCAACGGCAAGGTCGTTAGGGACTGGGTGTGCTCCTGCCGAAATAGTAGCGGTGGTTGTCGACGACATCACTCGGTTGGATGCTCAATAGTCATTTGTGCATGCGTAAGTTTTGCTGTAACTGTAGTGGAGAAAAACATTGATACATACACAGATGTTTGACTATCGACGTGCTAAATCTTTGTAAGTATGATACCAGGAGGAAATACAGCTGTGGTAGTTAAACATGTCTGCAGCTGATTTATACACATGTCGTGGAGACGAAGGAGTCTAAATAGCAAAGTACTTGATGAGTGTGAAACATCCCTTTAGAAAAATTATACATGACTGTGCTTAAACTGACACACAATATTTTTGGCGCAACGCAATCTGACTTTCAAAAATCCCTAGAAAAGAATGGCCCTGACTAACATTAACCTATACGTTTCACGAATCACTTACCTCACAAAAATCTTCGTTACTCGAACTACTGCAATACAGCGAGCGCCACTACTGCCAGCTAAATAAAAGATTCAAACTACGGAAGGCACTAACTACTGATAGGCATAGTTAGCAAATGAAAGATTTTAATAGAGAACAAACAATGTATTTACCTTAATAGTCATAGTATATATAGCAGTTCATGATATCCATTCTTACAAATGTACTGTTTCTTGTGGATACGCGTCCAGATCATCCGCTCTCACAGATCCGCCATCTCACTTCCCCACATCCACCACTGCTGGCGGCTCACCTTCAACTGCGCTCCGCTACGTGCTGTTAACATCCAGCGCCCAACACCACAATAGCCAACAACAATGCAAACCAGCCACAGACTGCACACAGCACACCCAGTGATTTTCATACAGAGCGCTACGTGGCGTTACCAGTATAAAAACCTAAACAGCCTACTTACAAGTGGATAAATGGTTTCTATACTGTGGGGCACGTCCAAGAGAGGAGGCACCACATATATAATTATGGAGAGCCTGGCCAGACATCACTTCAATGGAGATACACTCCGCTCTCGAACTCCTACGGGAATCGGGGAAACGCCGCAAGTAATGAGAATGGTGGGCAGGGACAGTATGTTAGATGTGTGTGGACGAGTTCAGAATTTTGATCTGACAGGAGCGGCTTCTACGGTAGTCCTTGCAGCCTCTATGATCACTGTGTCTGCTGGCTTAGTAAAAATGGTTGAAATGGCTCTGAGCACTATGGGACTTAACAGCTGAGGTCATCAGTCCCCTAGACATAGAACTACTTAAACCTAAAGAACCTAAGGACATCACACACATCCATGCCCGAGGCAGGATTCGGACCTGCGACCGTAGCGGTGGAGCGGTTCCAGACTGCAGCGTCTAGAATCGCTCGACCACACGGGCACGCTGGCTTAGTAGTCGCCGACACTTTATCTCGTCTGGCAGCTTTCCGTAATACAAAACTGAGTTAATGGATCAACGATAAATTTGAACAGGTGTCATGTGACATCCGCCACGACCAACTGAAAAAAAGTGCCCAGAGGAACTGTTTAGTAAGCAAGGGACCAGCTTTCAAATTCCGGGCTGGCAGAAATTTTTCAGATTTTCCCATCAATGTAGATCATTGCCCACTAGCAGCTCAACAGCATTAATTCCTTTGTGTCTTCATGAATATTGCACTTTGTTACTTTTTTGTTTTCGTTCCCGTTTGTTGCCACTCGTGCTGCTACAGTCTTACCAACAGTTTGTTCATCAGTCGTAATATACTGACGCTCGGGTGTACCAGGAGTGACGTAATGAAGACAGACGGTGTGATCAGTAACCGTCAGAGAATTCACATATCTTGACATGTACATGGCACTGAATCCCAGTCTTCCCTCCCTACTCAACGTCCGCCGCAAGCTCGATAATTCGCGTGTCAACAAATTATGACACGTAGGCGATGGACTTTCTGCAGCATCATAGGGATGCACTGCGTGGTATATGAATAAACGACCAGCTAATTAAATCGCCGGAGTTACAATATATCATTTATGAGGTTTCTAACATTCATACTCAATTTACGGTATTGAAAACAATGTTCACTTGAATCCGTTCCTAGCTATTTTAAGAGTGTAATATTATAACTGGTACTCCGTACTTGTTGCGTTACATTTTCCGTTTATCATGTTGCTCTAGGCACGCTATATAGTGATGCTTGATAGTTACCTTATAGATAATAGTTAAAATTTTATTAATTTCATGCATAGTCCAAGCAAAAGAGGACTTACACATTGCTCTTAATTAATGCCAAAGGAGACTAGTTACTATGGATTAGAAATTTGTTATATGATATCAGTAAATAGGAATATTTAATGACTCATGAACACCCCAGTGAACTGAATCTTTCTATTGACTTCAAGAGTCTATATTTACTATTATCTCTCCTTTCTTCACTGTGCTGCCAGTGACCTAACGTTAGCGTCATACGTATTATGTTATCAGTGTTTCAGTGATATTTCAGATTTGGCTGGCTTTAATTGTGCAAATAAACTGGTCGGATAACGCTAGCTAAAGCCATCTAAATAAGCTGATAAAAGTAAGCAGGAACTTTAACGTATGCAAATGACATGTAATCCTGGCAGGGAGGGCAAAGGGTTTCGAATGGTACAGAAATTATCTTTCACTCTGCATCGAACAGTACCGTCTCTTTAAACTTCATGGCAGACTAAAACTGTGTGCTGTACTGGACCTCGTGTCCGGACCCTTACCTCTATTACCGATTGAGACAAACGGTTCAAATGGCTCTGAGCACTATGGGACTCAACTGCTGAGGTCATAAGTCCCCTAGAACTTAGAACTACTTAAACCTAACTAACCTAAGGACAACACACACATCTATGCCCGAGGCAGGATTCGAACCTGCGACCGTAGCGGTCGCGCGGTTCCAGACTATAGCGCCAGAACCGCTCGGCCACTAGCGGCCGGCCGGATTGAGACAACCAAACATGGTTCAAGACCTGCCCTTTTAGTCTCACCTCGTTCCTACCTTTAGTAACTATTTTGAACGCGTTAGGCAAGGTGCTGGATTTTAGTCTCGCTCTGACATATAAATTCAATATGCCAGTCTGTTTTAAGACAGCGCACATCCCGCTACAGATTGCAAAAACATTTCTACACTATACATTCCATTCAACTGAATTTCCTCATCCTTTGTCGTCTATGTCTCAATTATAATAACAGAAGGTCGACTTCGATCAGCCTTTTCATTCTTTTGTAAATAATTCGTTTCGATAATGTTCTACCATGAAATATTAAACAGATCATTCTGTTTCTATCAGTCAGTAGCTGCCATCTTTGGAACTGAGAGTATTATATCCGTCTTGAATTCCGAGTCTTTACCTCCTGTCCTGCCTCATACACCTTGCGTACAAGGGACAATAAAAGGTGTGGCGACAGTTTTGGTGAATGGTTCCATAAAATAGGCAAGCGTTACAAGCCATACACCTTCACTGGTCTTCAAAGTAGTCGTCATTACCTACAAAACACTTCTGACATCTGTTGTAAGGCTGTTGTTAAATGTCATTAAATGCTTCCTGCAAAATCACTCGAAGCGCTGTGGTCGTGTGATGCTGGATATCCGCAACGGTTGTGTAACCAACCTTCTTGCTGAAACTTCCTGGCAGATTAAAACTGTGTGCCCGACCGAGACTCGAACTCGGGACCTTTGCCTTTCGCGGGCAAGTGCTCTACCATCTGAGCTACCGAAGCACGACTCACGCACGGTACTCACAGCTTTACTTCTGCCAGTATCTCGTCTCCTACCTTCCAAACTTTACAGAAGCTCTCCTGCGAAACTTGCAGAACTAGCACTCCTGAAAGAAAGGATATAGCGGAGACATGGCTTAGCCACAGCCTGGGGGATGTTTCCAGAATGAGATTTTCACTCTGCAGCGGAGTGTGCGCTGATATGAAACTTCCTGGCAGATTAAAACTGTGTGCCCGACCGAGACTCGAACTCGGAACCTTTGCCTTTCGCGGGCAAGTGCTCTACCATCTGAGCTACCGAAGCACGACTCATGCACGGTACTCACAGCTTTACTTCTGCCAGTATCTCGTCTCCTACCTTCCAAACTTTACAGAAGCTCTCCTGCGAAACTTGCAGAACTAGCACTCCTGAAAGAAAGGATATAGCGGAGACATGGCTTAGCCACAGCCTGGGGGATGTTTCCAGAATGAGATTTTCACTCTGCAGCGGAGTGTGCGCTGATATGAAACTTCCTGGCAGATTAAAACTGTGTGCCCGACCGAGACTCGAACTCGGGACCTTTGCCTTTCGCGGGCAAGTGCTCTACCATCTGAGCTACCGAAGCACGACTCACGCACGGTACTCACAGCTTTACTTCTGCCAGTATCTCGTCTCCTACCTTCCAAACTTTACAGAAGCTCTCCTGCGAAACTTGCAGAACTAGCACTCCTGAAAGAAAGGATATAGCGGAGACATGGCTTAGCCACAGCCTGGGGGATGTTTCCAGAATGAGATTTTCACTCTGCAGCGGAGTGTGCGCTGATATGAAACTTCCTGGCACATTAAAACTGTGTGCCCGACCGAGACTCGAACTCGGGACCTTTGCCTTTCGCGGGCAAGTGCTCTACCATCTGAGCTACCGAAGCACGACTCACGCACGGTACTCACAGCTTTACTTCTGCCAGTATCTCGTCTCCTACCTTCCAAACTTTACAGAAGCTCTCCTGCGAAACTTGCAGAACTAGCACTCCTGAAAGAAAGGATATAGCGGAGACATGGCTTAGCCACAGCCTGGGGGATGTTTCCAGAATGAGATTTTCACTCTGCAGCGGAGTGTGCGCTGATATGAAACTTCCTGGCAGATTAAAACTGTGTGCCCGACCGAGACTCGAACTGGGGACCTTTGCCTTTCGCGGGCAAGTGCTCTACCATCTGAGCTACCGAAGCACGACTCACGCACGGTACTCACAGCTTTACTTCTGCCAGTATCTCGTCTCCTACCTTCCAAACTTTACAGAAGCTCTCCTGCGAAACTTGCAGAACTAGCACTCCTGAAAGAAAGGATATAGCGGAGACATGGCTTAGCCACAGCCTGGGGGATGTTTCCAGAATGAGATTTTCACTCTGCAGCGGAGTGTGCGCTGATATGAAACTTCCTGGCAGATTAAAACTGTGTGCCCGACCGAGACTCGAACTCGGGACCTTTGCCTTTCGCGGGCAAGTGCTCTACCATCTGAGCTACCGAAGCACGACTCACGCACGGTACTCACAGCTTTACTTCTGCCAGTATCTCGTCTCCTACCTTCCAAACTTTACAGAAGCTCTCCTGCGAAACTTGCAGAACTAGCACTCCTGAAAGAAAGGATATAGCGGAGACATGGCTTAGCCACAGCCTGGGGGATGTTTCCAGAATGAGATTTTCACTCTGCAGCGGAGTGTGCGCTGATATGAAACTTCCTGGCAGATTAAAACTGTGTGCCCGACCGAGACTCGAACTCGGGACCTTTGCCTTTCGCGGGCAAGTGCTCTACCATCTGAGCTACCGAAGCACGACTCACGCACGGTACTCACAGCTTTACTTCTGCCAGTATCTCGTCTCCTACCTTCCAAACTTTACAGAAGCTCTCCTGCGAAACTTGCAGAACTAGCACTCCTGAAAGAAAGGATACAGCGGAGACATGGCTTAGCCACAGCCTGGGGGATGTTTCCAGAATGAGATTTTCACTCTGCAGCGGAGTGTGCGCTGATATGAAACTTCCTGGCAGATTAAAACTGTGTGCCCGACCGAGACTCGAACTCGGAACCTTTGCCTTTCGCGGGCAAGTGCTCTACCATCTGAGCTACCGAAGCACGACTCACGCACGGTACTCACAGCTGTACTTCTGCCAGTATCTCGTCTCCTACCTTCCAAACTTTACAGAAGCTCTCCTGCGAAACTTGCAGAACTAGCACTCCTGAAAGAAAGGATATAGCGGAGACATGGCTTAGCCACAGCCTGGGGGATGTTTCCAGAATGAGATTTTGACTCTGCAGCGGAGTGTGCGCTGATATGAAACTTCCTGGCAGATTAAAACTGTGTGCCCGACCGAGACTCGAACTCGGGACCTTTGCCTTTCGCGGGCAAGTGCTCTACCATCTGAGCTACCGAAGCACGACTCACGCACGGTACTCACAGCTTTACTTCTGCCAGTATCTCGTCTCCTACCTTCCAAACTTTACAGTAGCTCTCCTGCGAAACTTGCAGAACTAGCACTCCTGAAAGAAAGGATATAGCGGAGACATGGCTTAGCCACAGCCTGGGGGATGTTTCCAGAATGAGATTTTCACTCTGCAGCGGAGTGTGCGCTGATATGAAACTTCCTGGCAGATTAAAACTGTGTGCCCGACCGAGACTCGAACTCGGGACCTTTGCCTTTCGCGGGCAAGTGCTCTACCATCTGAGCTACCGAAGCACGACTCACGCACGGTACTCACAGCTTTACTTCTGCCAGTATCTCGTCTCCTACCTTCCAAACTTTACAGAAGCTCTCCTGCGAAACTTGCAGAACTAGCACTCCTGAAAGAAAGGATATAGCGGAGACATGGCTTAGCCACAGCCTGGGGGATGTTTCCAGAATGAGATTTTCACTCTGCAGCGGAGTGTGCGCTGATATGAAACTTCCTGGCAGATTAAAACTGTGTGCCCGACCGAGACTCGAACTCGGGACCTTTGCCTTTCGCGGGCAAGTGCTCTACCATCTGAGCTACCGAAGCACGACTCACGCACGGTACTCACAGCTTTACTTCTGCCAGTATCTCGTCTCCTACCTTCCAAACTTTACAGAAGCTCTCCTGCGAAACTTGCAGAACTAGCACTCCTGAAAGAAAGGATATAGCGGAGACATGGCTTAGCCACAGCCTGGGGGATGTTTCCAGAATGAGATTTTCACTCTGCAGCGGAGTGTGCGCTGATATGAAACTTCCTGGCAGATTAAAACTGTGTGCCCGACCGAGTCTCGAACTCGGGACCCTTGCCTTTCGCGGGCAAGTGCTCTACCATCTGAGCTACCGAAGCACGACTCACGCACGGTACTCACAGCTTTACTTCTGCCAGTATCTCGTCTCCTACCTTCCAAACTTTACAGAAGCTCTCCTGCGAAACTTGCAGAACTAGCACTCCTGAAAGAAAGGATATAGCGGAGACATGGCTTAGCCACAGCCTGGGGGATGTTTCCAGAATGAGATTTTCACTCTGCAGCGGAGTGTGCGCTGATATGAAACTTCCTGGCAGATTAAAACTGTGTGCCCGACCGAGACTCGAACTCAGGACCTTTGCCTTTCGCGGGCAAGTGCTCTACCATCTGAGCTACCGAAGCACGACTCACGCACGGTACTCACAGCTTTACTTCTGCCAGTATCTCGTCTCCTACCTTCCAAACTTTACAGAAGCTCTCCTGCGAAACTTGCAGAACTAGCACTCCTGAAAGAAAGGATATAGCGGAGACATGGCTTAGCCACAGCCTGGGGGATGTTTCCAGAATGAGATTTTCACTCTGCAGCGGAGTGTGCGCTGATATGAAACTTCCTGGCAGATTAAAACTGTGTGCCCGACCGAGACTCGAACTCGGGACCTTTGCCTTTCGCGGGCAAGTGCTCTACCATCTGAGCTACCGAAGCACGACTCACGCACGGTACTCACAGCTTTACTTCTGCCAGTATCTCGTCTCCTACCTTCCAAACGTTACAGAAGCTCTCCTGCGAAACTTGCAGAACTAGCACTCCTATAAGAAAGGATATAGCGGAGACATGGCTTAGCCACAGCCTGGGGGATGTTTCCAGAATGAGATTTTCACTCTGCAGCGGAGTGTGCGCTGATATGAAACTTCCTGGCAGATTAAAACTGTGTGCCCGACCGAGACTCGAACTCGGGACCTTTGCCTTTCGCGGGCAAGTGCTCTACCATCTGAGCTACCGAAGCACGACTCACGCACGGTACTCACAGCTTTACTTCTGCCAGTATCTCGTCTCCTACCTTCCAAACTTTACAGAAGCTCTCCTGCGAAACTTGCAGAACTAGCACTCCTGAAAGAAAGGATATAGCGGAGACATGGCTTAGCCACAGCCTGGGGGATGTTTCCAGAATGAGATTTTCACTCTGCAGCGGAGTGTGCGCTGCCAGGAAGTTTCATATCTGCGCACACTCCGCTGCAGAGTGAAAATCTCATTCTGGAAACATCCCCCAGGCTGTGGCTAAGCCATGTCTCCGCTATATCCTTTCTTTCAGGAGTGCTAGTTCTGCAAGTTTCGCAGGAGAGCTTCTGTAAAGTTTGGAAGGTAGGAGACGAGATACTGGCAGAAGTAAAGCTGTGAGTACCGTGCGTGAGTCGTGCTTCGGTAGCTCAGATGGTAGAGCACTTGCCCGCGAAAGGCAAAGGTCCCGAGTTCGAGTCTCGGTCGGGCACACAGTTTTAATCTGCCAGGAAGTTTCATATCAGCGCACACTCCGCTGCAGAGTGAAAATCTCATTCTGGAAACATCCCCCAGGCTGTGGCTAAGCCATGTCTCCGCTATATCCTTTCTTTCAGGAGTGCTAGTTCTGCAAGTTTCGCAGGAGAGCTTCTGTAAAGTTTGGAAGGTAGGAGACGAGATACTGGCAGAAGTAAAGCTGTGAGTACCGTGCGTGAGTCGTGCTTCGGTAGCTCAGATGGTAGAGCACTTGCCCGCGAAAGGCAAAGGTCCCGAGTTCGAGTCTCGGTCGGGCACACAGTTTTAATGTGCCAGGAAGTTTCATATCAGCGCACACTCCGCTGCAGAGTGAAAATCTCATTCTGGAACCTTCTTGCTCTTTGCAAGATGGCTGCTCTGCCCAACTCATATTCTCCAGATTGGGTGCCGGAAATCTTTTTGTTTCCCCGCCTTAAATTAGCCCCGAAAGTTTACACTTCACAGAAGTTCCACATGAGCCCGTGATTGGAGCATATAATAATAATAGACGACCTGGTGCAAGTGTTTCAACTGGACGCCACCTCGGCAACTTGCGTGCCCATGGGCCAATGGCACCCTCTGTTCCCCAGACAGTCACCCATCCAAGTGCTGAACAAGCCCAATTTTTCTTAATTTCGGTGAACGGACGGTAACCGATGTAAGTGCCAAGGTCATTGGATGCTTCGTTGAGTTACACAAGACGCATTTGTTGACGGTTTCCAAAAGCTTGACAATCGATGTCAGAAGTACGAGGGTCACTCCGAAAGAAATGGACACTATTTTTTTTAACTCCATCTTTTATTCTACACGTTTGAACGTTTTACAGTGCGTACATACATCCTTTAGGAACAATATTTTCATTTCTCCACATAATTTCCATCCCTCTCAAATGCCTTACGCCATCTTGGAACCAGCGCCTGTATACCCGCACGGTTAAATTCTGGACCAACCTGTTGGAGCCACTGTTTGGCAGCGTGCACAAGGGAGTCATCACCTTCAAACCTTATACCACGAAGAGAGTCTTTCAGTTTTCTAAAGAGATGGTAGTCACATGGAACCAGGTGAGGACCGTAAGGTGGGTGTTTCAGTATTGTCCATCCGAGTTTTGTGATCGCTTCCATGGTTTTTTGACTGACTTGTGGCCGTGCATTGTCGTGCAACAGCAAAACATTCTGCTTTTGCCGATGTGGTCGAAGACGACTCAGTCGAGTTTGAAGTTTCATCAGTGTCTTCACTTATGCATCAGAATTTATCGTGGTTCCACTTGGCATGACGTCCACAAGCAACAGTCCTTGAGAATCGAAAAACACTTTTCCAGCAGAAGGTGTGGTCTTCAATTTTTTTTCTTGTATGAATTTGCATAATGCCACTTCATTGATTGCCTCTTCGTCTCTGGTGAAAAGCGATGGAGCCATCTTTCATCACCTGTCACAGTTCTTCCAAGAAATTCATCTCCAACATTCTCGTACTGTTCCAGAAGTTCGCTGCATACCGTTTTTCTTGTTTCTTTGTGAGCCTCTGTCGACATCCTGGGAACCCACCTGGCACAAACCCTTTTTAACGCCAACACTTTCAGTATTCTGCAAACACTTGCTTCCCCTATCCCACCGTAGCGTGACAATTTGTTCACTGTAATGCGTCTGTCAGCAGTCACCAATTCGTTAACTCCCTGCACATTGTCTGGAGTGTGTGCAGTACGAGGCCGGCCGCTGCAAGGACAATTCTCAATATTGCCGTGCCCGCTTTCATCACGTAACCTGCTTGCCCACCGACTAACTGTACTGCAATCGACAGCAGCATCTCCATACACCTTTTTCAAACTCTTGTGGATGTTTCCCACCATCTTGTTTTCACAGCACAGGAATTCTGTGACAGCGTGTTGCTTCTGACGAAAGTCAAGTGTAGCAGCCATCTTGAAGACATGCTGTGACGGCGCCACTCACGGGAACAGGTTGAACTAAGTGTTGAAAACAAGCGGGAAGGATGTATCTACACACTGTAAGACACTCACACATGCAGAATGAAAACTGTATTTTTACAAAAATAGTGTGCATTTCTTTTGGAGTGATCCTCGTATGTTGGAGCTTATGGTGAGTACTGTAAAGGCTGGTTAAGGTATTTTGTTTGTAATTCTTGCTTACGTTATTTCCTGAGATCATTCACTGAATTTTCAGGTGCACCGTATAATTGTGTCGTGGTTGTATCGCTTAAGGTTCTATATATTTACGATGGAATGACATCTGCATCTGGTCCGTGGTTTCTTCTTAGGTCTCTTAGTGTTCTGTAAAAAACTTCGATATCTCCCATGTCATTAATTTTAGTTTCCCTCTTCACAACTTAATCCCCTAGTTTATTTTTTTTTATTTTTTTTATAATAAGCCATCTACATATTTCTTCCATGTTTCAGCACTCCTTTCTTTGCATCTTACTGGCTTGCTGTCTAAGTTGTTGGTAACTGTATAGCTGATACTCTATTCTCCCAATATTTCCTTAATTTTCTTACACACGATACATATATATCTATATTTTTCAATTCTCATGAATAGTTCTACAGGGTTCCAATTCTGCTGAAGTCTTTCCCGCTTTGCCATTCTACACATTCTATCAATATCACTTTTATATTTCAGTATTCCCTATTGCCTGCATCATTTGCTACATTTTTATATTTCCCCTTTCTTCAGTTAAATTCCATGTCTCCTACGTTATGGAAGGAAGTGTCCCATTCAGGACGTCTCTTTTGATATGGGAGGAGGTGTACAGGTTCTTGCTTTTTACGTATTTGATATTCAGTGGCTTCTCTGTTTGATTTGTACACACTACCCACACGTCTTCTAGTGCATCCCTTAACGTTTGTCAATCGCTACATGATTTACCTTATTAAATTGTCAATAACCATGGGTTTCTCCAAATATCCATTTCCCTAACTTCTTCCGTTTATTCAATTTTCAGTCTTTGTTTATTGTTTCTGAAAGTACTTCAAATTTTTCTATGGCGATCCTCTCTCTTCCCCTTTCAGTCGAAGGGTGTATGCCTCCTTACCATCAGGTTTCTTTACTATGACTCAATCGAAATTTTCTGCACGTAGAAGCATGCGTTAACGGCCTCGGTAGATTTTAAGGCAATTATGGAACTGTTTCCCCACCGCACTTTTTGGTAAGGATAAATATCACGACTAATTGTAGAACTTAAATTTCCAGTGTTATCTTTTAAACTCAACAAGTAACAAGTAGCCACCAAGCAGTTTTCTGTTCTGTCGCGTGTGTCGTACACATTGCGCTCTCGCGGGCACAGCAGTGAAACTATTCCATTCATCTGTTGGAACGGCATCAAGCCAAAGTGGTAGGTACTAACTGCTGATGGACTCGACGCAAAATGTACAATAGTGAAGTAATCTGGCTCTTTCAAAAGTGTAACAAGCTCACGAATAAAGAATAGAATTAGCACATTTTGTCCAACATACTTTCCGTTATAATTGCTATTAATCGCTTTAGTAGTTTTTGTGCGTCATTTTTGGACGTTGAGAACTCGATGATGGAAGCCTTTACTCCCTAAACGTAGTGTTGCGTTATGTAAGCCTTGCGTTAAGTTTACTGAAAGTTAAACACGATAACGATTGAATATAAAAAGCAGGTACGTCACATGCATACCGATAATTAATCATATTATTTTTACATATTATTTTGATGAATATTCAGATCAGAAAAAAAATTACGATAGATACCAAGCGCTGTATGTGTACAATCGGTCTGCTATTTTACCCTTTTGTAGTTTTTGTTTCAGTTCCGGGCAGTGTTAATTGGCACCACAAAACAAACGTAACAGTGTTAACATTTCTGGTCCCTCGTAAATCGTATCATCCGAACGATAACAAATGCGCGGATTTGCAACAGACCTGACGGGTTTGTCGTTCTCATTGCTATACACAATTTGTTTCGCGTTTCGCCCAGGTGCACCCGCCATGGCACGCGATGAATCTGGTACGTCAATCGGAAAAGTTATCTGGTTCGTGCGCCTCATCGGATATATTTTCTCGTAAACTCTTTCAATTTCCGATTTAGTTCTACGCATACTAGTGTCGTCACTGAACGTGATATTCTGACACCCGCGTGGGACAGAGGACCTCCCCACCAATTTGGTAGCTGCTACTAAAATGCGAATTAAGGAGCATTGATATCGTTAATTATGCGTTAAGCGGTATTCACACCTACTCACAGTTCTTGAGTGAACGCGCGGAATAGCTAGACCGTACATCACTGTAAGGCTCTGAGCACTATGGGACTTAACAGCTGTGGTCGTCAGTCCCCTAGAACTTAGAACTACTTAAAACTAACTTAACCTAAGGACATCACACACATCCATGCCCGAGGCAGGATTCGAACCTGCGACCGTAGCAGTCGCACGGTTCCGGACTGCGCGCCTAGAACCGCGAGACCACCGCGGACGGCGTACATCACTGTACATCATCACTGCAAGGAAATAACATAAAACAAAACTTTCGTGTTTCGGAACTTACTGAAAACTTTGATTGCAGAAAATTCACAGTAACAGTTAAGTGTAGTTTTGTAAGGAAATCGCGTGAATTGTAAGAAGTATGAAAACTGTAAGTATCAACTTTCTTCTTCTTCTTCTTCTTCTTTTTCTTCTTCTTCATGTATCTTTCGAATGGTTGGCAGCTCTGGATCTATTAGAAGCTTGTTTATTCATGTTTACGTAATTAGGGAGGAGCAGAAAATTTTTAGGAAGGACACCCAGTGTGTATATATATATATATATATATATATATATATATATATATATATATATATATATTATTATTTATTGTTGGCGAATTTTCCCTAAAAGGATACCGTTAAGCTTATGACTTTGAAGGCATGTTCTTCTTGTCCTTCCAGTACTCCTTCATTCTCTTGGAGAGGGCCTCTTTTCTCTCCTCAGACCATTTTTGTTTGGTCCGCTGTTTTAGCGCTTCTGACTTTACTTCCCAATTGCCTATCTGTTTTCGGAAGGTGCTTCTGTCTGTGGTGTTTGTGGTGCCAATTGCTTGTAGGTCTTTTCGGACTCCTTCCATCCAGGGTGTCGAGACTTTAAGTGTCTTGATGTGTTCTAGAATTTTCTTGGTGAGTCTTGTTTCAGGGTGTCTATCTAAATGTCCGTAGAATTTAAGGCGCCTTTTTCTCATATCGTTCTCGATGTTCGAATATGCTTCTACTGTTGAGTTCTTCTGTAGTCTGTAGCCATCTGGTGTGGGTCTTCCTCCTAAAATTTTCCTCATGATTTTGCGTTCTCCTTTTTTGATTTCTTCAATTTTGATTTTCCTGTTGAGTGCTAGTGTTTCGCTGGCATACAGTACGGCGGGTTTGATCACTGTGTTATAGTGTCTGATCTTGGTGTTTCTGGAAATGCATTGTTTGTTGTAGACGTTTCGTACCATGCCTAGTGATTTCCGTGTCTTCTGTTGTCTGTCTTCGTAAGCCAGTTTCTCTGTTCCGGTCGGTTCGATGATTTCGCCTAGGTATCTGTAGTGTATGACCCCTTTAATTTTGCCGTACTTGGTTGTGATGTCGTCGCCTTCTCTTGTTAGGACTTGCGTTTTTTCAAAAGAGATTTTTAGGCCGACTTTCTCGGCGCATTCTTTCAGGATTTCGATCTGTGTTTTTGCTGATGTTGGGTCATAGGTCAGTATCGCTAGGTCGTCTGCGAATGCTAGGTCAGGGATTTCCAGTCTTTTCCTTCCTAATGTGACTGGTCTCCAGGTGTTTTGTCTCCTGACTTCAGCTTCCCATTCGCTCATTACTTTGTCCAGGACGATGTTGAACAATAGCGGGCGTAGTCCATCTCCTTGTCTTAGGCCACTGTGGATTTCAAAGGGGTCCGAGATTTCGCCCATGAATTTGACTTTGGATTTTGTATTGGTTAGTGTCTGTTTGATTAGTCTTCGGGTCTTTTGGTGTAGGCCTTTTTCTCTGAGGATTTGGATGAGGGACTTTCTGTCGATCGAGTCGTAAGCCTTTTTGAAGTCGACGAAAGTGCAGATGATTTTTTTGGGGCTTGTCATGTGGGATTTTATGATTGATTTCAGGTTGAAGATTTGTTCGGGGCAGGCTCTGTTGGGTCTGAAACCCGCTTGGTATTCCGAGATGGCGGGTTCCAGTTGTCCTTGCGTTCTGGTGAGAAGGCAGGTTGATAGAATTTTGTAGATGACCGGTAGCAGGGAAATTCCTCTATAATTGTTTGTGTCTGTCCTGTCACCTTTCTTGTGTAGCGGGTGAATGAGTGCGGTCTTCCAGTCGTCAGGTATGATTTCGGTTGTCCAGGTGTTCTGTACGATTTGTGTGATTTCGTTTAGCGAGTTTGGTCCTAGGTTCTTCAGCTGTTCTGCCGTTATTCCGTCTTCACCGGCTGCCTTGTTGTTTTTCAGTTTCTTTATGCAGTGGAGGATTTCTTCTTTTGTTGGTGATGGTGAGTCTTCCGGTGCGATGGCCGGTTCTCGGGGTTCGAAGGTTGAGTTAGGTTCAGGGCAATTCAGTAATTTTGAAAAGTACTTCGCGAGCTCTTCACAGTTTTCTTTGTTGGTAAGTGCCAGTTTTCCGTCTTATTTTCTGAAGCAGAGGTTCTGTGGTGAGTATCCTTTGACTTGGTTGGCGAACGTCCTGTAGAAATCCCGTGTGTTGAAATTTCTGAAGTCATCTTCGATGGAGTTTAGCTGATCGTTTATGTATTTGCGTTTCTCTTGTCTTATTGTTTTCGATGTTTGTCTTCGAATTTCATAGAAGTTGTCCTGTGTTTCTTGTGTTTTGTTGCTGTTGTAGTTTGTGAAAGCTGTTCTTCGATTTTGTAGGGCGATTTCGCAGGTAGTGTTCCACCAAGGGTGCCTGGGTTTTCTAGTCAGCGGTATCAGTTCTTTGGCTGTGTTCACAATTTTTTGTTTAAAGCAGGTCCAATCTTTCGCCTCTTGTTTTTCCCAGTGTTCTGTGATGTTCGATTCTCTGATCTTTCTTGTATCAAATTTCGGTGAGGTCAATTTCTTTTTGTGTTGTCTTCTTGGTGTGAGTTTGATTTTGATTCTTGTTAGTAGTGGTCCGAATTTATGTTGGCGCCTTTTCTCACTTGGACGTCGTGGATCTCTTTCTGGTAGTCATAGGAGATTGCCACGTGATCTATCTGGAATTCGCCTAGTGAGTGGACTGGTGATCGCCACGTCTTTTGTTTCTTGGGCTTTTTCATCAGGGAGATTGACATGATTTTGAGGTTGTTTTGCTGGCAGAGTTCGATCAGTCTGGTGCCGTTTTTGTTGGTGAATTTGTGTGCAGGGAAATTTGCTACTGTTTTTCTGTAGCGTTTTTCTCTGCCGATTTGTGCGTTGAAATCGCCTAGTAGAATTTTCGCGTTGTCTTGGGGTATTTTTGCCAGGGTGGTTTCGAGTTTGTCCCAGAATTTGTCTGTTTCTTCTGGTTTGTCCTTGTTGTCTGCGTTCGTGGGGGCATGTACGTTGATGAGGGTGTAGTTCTGGTTGGCGTGTTTGATTCGCATGGTCATGAGCCTGTTGTTGATCGCGTTGACTTCTTTTACTGAGTCTAGGATGTTTTTGTTTACTGCGAAGGCCATGCCGAGGAGTGCTCCTCCTTTGCCGATTTTCCTGTTGGTTCCACTCTTGAAGAATCTGTAGTTTCCGTAGTCTATTGTGTCTGAATCCGTGTATCTTGTTTCTTGTAGCGCTGGGATCGAGATCTTTTGACTGGTGAGTTCCGTTGTTAGATTGTGTAATTTTTCCGTTTGTATTAGTGTCTGTATGCTGAAGGTGCCAAAGTATGTGTGTGTTTTCTTGGGTAGTTTGCCAGAGCGCTCCGACTCGCCCTTTAGTACATCTCCAGGTCCCCCAGAATCCGAGTGCCTGGTTGCCGTCTTGCGACGGGTGGATCGTCCACCTGGGGTAATGTTGTTTTTAGGTGTACATGCCATTATGCTTGTAATTCGTCTGGCTTGCGCCAGCTTGGTAGAACCAGGGATTTTCAGTTCCTGGAGCTCGTACCAGCCGCACCATTGGTGACAGACGCTGGCCAGAATACTGGTGGTTACCAAACAGACGTGTCTGGGCTTTTGTGTTAGTTTTCTTCGTTTCGCCGGTTTTTACTCCGGGTACTTATCTTCGAGAATGTGATATTTTTGGTCCGCCCCGAGTATTTGATTTCCTCGGTGCCACCCATATCTGGGA
Organism: Schistocerca piceifrons; assembly: GCF_021461385.2. Classification (NCBI taxonomy): domain Eukaryota; kingdom Metazoa; phylum Arthropoda; class Insecta; order Orthoptera; family Acrididae; genus Schistocerca; species Schistocerca piceifrons. The sequence continues at coordinate 52,826,235 of NC_060139.1, forward strand.
GGCTTTCCCCTATCCGCCACCTGGGGAGGCGCCCGATGGAGGATCTATTAACCTCACACGGGATATATATATATATATATATATATATATATATATATATATATATATATATACATGTGTGTGTGTGTGTGTGTGGGTGGGTGGGTGGGTGGGTGGGTGGGTGGGTGGATGGGTGGGCGGTGAGTCACCTACTGCCACCCTGAATAATTCCGAAAGTATCATAGTAGCTGAAAAGTTTGTGGGACAAAAGTTGCCTGGGACAACGGGGGCCACAATATGACGCTGGTTTTTTGTGGACTTACATATCTCTAAAGCGACCAACCCTAGCAACAAAAACCAACGTGTAATATCACAACTTGTTGTGGATTGGCAGGAGACCAACCCACTACGTTTGGAGAAAGCCGAAAGGCACGCGTTTAAGCTCACGCAGGCTGGCGTGAGGTCTGGAACAGGACAAGGCACGTAGACTTCAGAAAAAAGGGGGTACTTGGTGGAATACTCAACTTTAATCCATTAATGTTGAACGTAGCTCTTGTCTGTACATTATTTACAATCTGAATAGCAACTGATAATGGCGCCTTGCTAGGTCGTAGCAAATGACGTAGCTGAAGGCTATGCTAACTATCGTCTCGGCAAATGAGAACGTATTTTGTCAGTGAACCATCGCTAGCAAAGTCGGTTGTACAACTGGGGCGGCGCTCGGTCTGCAATCACTGATAGTGGCGACAAGCGGGTCCGACGTATACTAACGGACCGCAACCGATTTAAAGGCTACCACCTAGCAAGTGTGGTGTCTGGCGGTGACACCACACAACTTATATGTCAATTTATAATGCACACTTTGTTTTTAAAACAGATACACAGCTGAACGAAATATTCACTACACACTGTACCTACCTTACAGTATTATCAATCTGACAAGTTGTTAGCTGCCCACCAAGCACTGTCAGACACTAAAGCACACTTCTAGTGCTCCGTACATTACATAAATAACAAAACGACTCTTCACCATATCTGGTTATGGTTTCCATCTTCTCTGATTACTAGATAAGGCTACATTTGCTTAATGGTAAGGCGACCGCTGGCAATAAGCGGGAAGACTGCGTTCGAGCCCTGATCCGGCACAACTTTTCATTGTCCTCATCCCATTGTACAGCTGACAATTATCCGTATTCGTAGCTATAATACATTTCATGTATTTCATAACGGAGTGCATGTCCGAAGCAACTTTACATCGTACTTCTGAACAACACAGGCACTGCAACATGTATATATCCGCCGAAACCCGGATAACGACTTTCAATTGAAGTGTCTCTCCTGTATGTATGAACTTGTATACATGTATAACTGTAGGTTGTAGACACATGGTTGACGACATTTGGAAGTTTGGGTCTGGCCGTGAGTTGTGCTCGGATAGCCTAATGTAAGGCGACCACTCGGGATGAACGGGAAATCCAGGTTTGAGTCCCGGTCCGGCATAAATTTTCATTGTTGTCATTCCATTACACGACTGATGGTCGTTCATGTTCGCAACTGCGAATACATTTCATGTTGACAGTATAGGCAGCCCGGATCTACGGCCCACAACGATCCAGCTGAATCCTCGTCTCGGCTGGTCAACAGAATCCTCAACCGAAAAACACGTCTGGTGTGTGATACATGGCATTAGTGACAGTACATGTGTTGTATGATAGGATTCTCTTATGGACGCACCTAATTTGTACGCCTGGTAAGTCAGTGTGATAAGCTTCTTTTCCCGGTTTATGTGTTCGTATGAATGTGCATGTGATCACCCCCCCCCCCACCCTCCCAATGAAATTATGAAAACATAATAGTTTGTCACATAAGCTGCAACAAATTAACGCAACCGTTTCACAATCACATAGTTCCTCTGTGCTCTCTCAAAGCATTCATTTTTAACGCTGTCTACCTATTAGCTCTCTGGTGTGATCCAGCTATGCCCTCTGACCAGACTAATGTACTGTTCCGGCTGGCTTGGGCAGGAATGGAGGCAATCGTTCTGCAAAATTCAGTTTAGTGGGGCAACGTTGAACTGTTAGTTCTTCAATTTTAAATGGGCTAACAACGGCTTTTGTTTATTTCAGTAGAGAGTGGAAAACGTTTGTGTCCTTGTTTTTATTATAAATTGGATATTTTATGATGCTACAGGTTAAAGTAATCTCATTCTTTTACAAAATCTATTACTCGAACTCTGAACCAGACCTGGGTTCAATTAACACTTTCTGTACCATTATTGCAGACCCTACGAGTCAACAATTTCATTTAAAGATAGTAGGCTTTATGTAGAAATCTTGCAATTAAGTGACACAATAATTTTAATGAGAACCTTGTCATGCTCGATTTCTGTAATTTTTTACCATTGCATGAACTAAGCAGTCACATGAAAGAAATTTTGGACGATTAAATGAGAGCAGAATATCTATACACCCAATTTAAATGGTTGCTTTGTTTCTATGAGTAGCAACAAATCACCTACGAACCTAAGTATGTATTCCCAACCTACCTTCCTTTCTGAGACGATAACGTTTGTGCCTACTGCTAATATAATGTAGTCGGCATAAGTGTTGAGAACCTAAGAGTAGAGAGCGCCATACATAACAGCCTTTCCATGTATCGTTTCCATCCGACAAAACTTTCTTCAGGTGTAGTTCATCACACAAATAAAATCCATTCCTTAAGAACAATGAAAAACGTGAATGATTTAGGATATACTAAGCGATGACATTACTTTAGGTTCACTACAGAACAAACTGTATTGAAAGTAATGTGAGAATTAAGCTTCAGATGCAGTGATCTAGGAATCCATATTAGCCTACAAGCGCCCTAATGTCGAGTGACCATAAAATCTCTATACCTTCTCTACAGAAAAAAAGGAATTTCAGGTGATCCCAATAGCATGTAAAAATGAAGGAAATAAAGGAAGAAGTAGCCAGTACTTAATAAATACGAGCCTAGTAAGTGAAATAACGACACCTTATGAAAGATCATTAATTAGGTAAATATTAGTATTTGAGAATACACCGTTGCAATGATCAGTTGAAATAACATAAGACTACTACATAGAAAGCATGGTTATACAAGATGGCATCGGTAACACAAGGGTAGCCCGATGCAGATGAAGAATATTTATCTCAATAAACGATATTCACTGGTATCAAATATTGACATACAAATAATAATCTGAAACAGAGTACTGTATGAAAAATTAACATTGAAACATGCGAAGACCAGAGAATAAATAACATAAAAAATTGGAGTTCTAATTTACATTGTTGTTGTGGTCTTCAGTCCTGAGACTGTTTTGATGCAGCTCTCCATGCTACCCTATCCTGTGCAACGTTCTTCTTCTCCCAGTACTTACTGCAACCCACATCCTTCTGAATCTGCTTAGTGTATTCATCTCTTGGTCTCCTCTACGATTTTTACCCTCCACGCTGCCCTCCAATGCTAAATTTGTGATCCCTTGATGCCTCAGAACATGTACTACTAACCGGTCCCTTCCTTTTGTCAAGTTGTGCCACATACTCCTCTTCTCCCCAATTCTATTCAATACTTCATCATTAGTTATGTGATCTACCCATCTAATCTTTAGCAGTCTTCTGTAGCACCACATTTCGAAAGCTTCTATTCTCTTCTGGTCCAAACTATTTGTCGTCCATGTTTCACTTCCATACATGGCTACACTCCATACAATGCTTTTAGAAACGACTTCCTGACACTTAAATTTATACTCGATGTTAACAAATTTCTCTTCTTCAGAAACGCTTTCCTTGCAACTGCCATAATTTACATAATGATGTTAAAAATTACAATGATAGCAAGACAGATAAAATAGTGAAGAAGAGAAGACCAGAATGAAATGACGACGGAAGGAGTCTATGGGAAACCCTTTCCCAAATGGAAATTGATTATTGCGACATATGCCAAGAAATTCTACAATATTTAACATGCCTCTCATCAGCACTGCGTAAAAGAGTTTGTTGAAAAATTTTTGAAATACAGTCACTGCCTTCGTTTCACTGTATATTTCTTACTATTTACTTCAGTGTCGCGACTTTGACCGTAGCTTTCAAGATCAAGGCGAAAACTGAACTCTAACGTATGGATAACAAAGCAAATAATGTAATAAAGTTTGATGAACGAAATTTTGGAAGTATTAATTACAGATTCAGTATCAAACATGTTTGAGTGACATGTCATGGTCGAAATATTACGAAACATACCTGTACACATATATCCCTTAGCCCCCCCCCCCCCCCCCCCCCAAGGGAACGACTCACACCCTCATACCAGACGAATGTAACCCCTACGTTTGCGTGGTAGAGTAATGGTGGTGTACGCGTACGTGGAGAACTTGTTTGCCCAGCAATCGCCGACATAGTGTAGCTGAGGCGGAATAAGGGAAGCAGCCCACATTCACCGAGGCAGATGGAAAACCACCTAAAAACCATCCGCAGACTGGCCGGCTTAACAAACCTCGACCCAAGTCTGTTTGGCGGATTCGTGCCGCGGACCAGGCGCTCCTTCCCAATTCGGAAAGCCGCTAACCGGGCGGGCATGCTTGGATATACTTGATATTTCCTTTTGTGCGACGCAGCCAGGAGAGAAGGGTGCTCCTTTGGCGTGAATAGCTGCTTTAAGCAGCTCTCACGGCCGTTCACCGCTACGATATCAAATGTCTGATGGCTGTCACCTCGGGTTTCGCTACGAGCAGCGCATCCGCGGAAGACTTCGAAACACGCCACAGCTGCCAGTGAACCGTAAACGAGGTATCGTTTCCACGTTTCTTTCCCATATTCTGTTCCAAAATTTTCCTAAATGTAATTTAATTGTTATTTTATTTCACACGAAGTGCCTCATTCACAATTGGAATTGCTATTAGGAATGATGGGCTATTATTAATTTAAACAAACCTCTCTAAGGATTTTAGAATGCTAATAAGTCATAGAAAGTGGGTTATCTGAACGGAGAAACGGCCACAGACCCTATTCTCCTTCGCTGATAATTATTTTTATAGCTGAAGAGTGATCCCATTATTCTGTATAGTTAATATGTTATTAGGCAGAAGAGTTGCTTGTGGCTTCACATTGATGCGAGAGCTCAGTTTGAATGTGTACTTCGGCGTGGAAACATGATCTGTAACCTTCAAGAAACTGACTATATTGGTCACATCTTCGTCATTTACTAGTAGTGTCCCCATATTATTCAGTTTTCACGCTGAACAAGCGGATTATGCAAAAAGGATTATGGAAATGGTATTAAGGTTCATGGAGTATAAATTAATAAAAAAATTAGGTTTTTTGATGACACTGTAATTATGTAAGCGACAGCAACCAATTTAAAAGGTCAACAAATAAACCGAATGAATAACATGTTGAAATGAGTTCATAAGAGTAACATAAACAAAATTTCACTGCCCCTAAAGCAGGTGGTACTGAGGGAATTAGTTTAAGAAATGATAGTAACAATCAAACATTTAAAAGTTTAGGCAGCAAACGAACTGAATGTAAAATACGGAATGGCAATGAAATGAATCTTTACAGAAAAGAAAATGTCCGTTAAACCTTGTAGAATTTTAAGTATATGGACATACAAGTCAAACATGGACTGCAGACAGTACAAGCAGGACGATAATAGAAGCTTTTGGCATGTCATGATACAAATAAATGCTGAGAATTGGATGGCTAGATTGGGTAAGTAATGAAGTATTGAAAGTAATTAGGGAGAAGAGAAACCAGCGGCACTGATTTAATGCTGAAAAGTACTTCAACTAACATTTCCTACCTCTGCCTCCAATTATTGTGTATTTTCCACTGTTGACCAATCTGGAAGCGTTAACTGGTATTCATAAGCGCAATCCACCAAGTTGTTCTCGTTCGTCGAAGTGTACTTTTGGTTACTGATGATATTACTTGCAAGACAATTCTAGTTACAAACTGCATGTCTAATTATAGTTAAGAGATTGATACCAATAGCGGAAGGATGTTTGTCAGACGTGCACCATGGCATTACCCCTCTGACCGTCTGTTCACTTTGGCACAAGTAACAGATTAAAGAAGATGAAGAGAATTAAGACCACGTACCTCTTGATTTGACGACTAATTTGATAAGGTAAAACGGAGATTCTATGGGGATCAGTCAAGGACGTATGAGTACTAGGGCATCTGACATTCAGTTATCATGCAGAAGTAATAGAAGAACTATCCATACTGTAAGGAAAGGGCCATAATCTGCCTATATTATTGAGAAAGTAAGATAAGGCTGTCAACTCTAACCATCGACTTTCAATATTGATACCGACGCTACCATTCATTAAGAAGTGGAATTTTAGTTTCATTGACGATGCTGTTCGCTGAAGATCAGTTTATAATAGGAGAAGCTGAAAGATTCAAACTGCAGTACATACGTTGAGTTAAACTGCAGTGTGGTGTCACCGCCAGACACCACACTTGCTAGGTGGTAGCTTTAAATCGGCCGCGGTCCATTAGTACATGTTGGACCCGCGTGTCGCCACTGTCAGTGATCGCAGACCGAGCGCCACCATAAGGTAGGTCTCGAGACACGGACTAGCACTCGCCCCAGTTGTACGGACGACTTTGCTAGCGACTACACGGACGAAGCATCGCTCATTAGCCGAGCAGCTAGTTAGCATAGCCTTCAGCTAAGTCAATGGCTACGACTTAGCAAGGCGCCATTAGCATTACATTGCATTTATCTAGAGAGAGTATCACTTGTATCATCAAGAACGCTGTATACAAATGATGGATTAAAGTTAAGTATTCCAGCAGCTACGTACTTTTCTTTATAGCATTCATTACGTATCCTGTTTCAGACCTCACGCCACCCTGCGTGAGTTAGCGCGTGCATCTTGGCCGCTTCTTTCTATTAGTGTACGTAGTGTTGGCAAGTCTGCCGACACTACATGCAGCTAAATATATATTGATAATATTGATAGATAAAAGAAAAGTGGTGGCATATCAAGGATTGAAATCCATAAGAGCTAAAACTGTTATAAATGGTTAAATAGTTAGTTGCAGTTATAAATTTTCCGAGTAAGTGGATGTAGAGCTGATTTTGGTCCGATTTAGACATTTCTCAGGATCCAGGTAACTTACATTAAAACATAGCGTGTGGGAAGATATAGTAATAATGTTTTGAGAGTAATAAACTTGTAGTTGCTATGTAGCGACCCTAACATCAGATCATTTACCATAAATTAAAGTATCAGAGACGAAGTTACTTCACTTTTTTGGAGGGTTCTTTTACTCGACTATGAAAGAAACGCCGACATTAGACAACAATTTAATGTAGAAACCATTACAACTGTAAACGAAAAATATTGAATGTATCGTGTCCAGCGTACGTCTGACAATAGGCTAAATAAATCTGCCCTGCTGTACAACCAAACAGAAAAGAGAAGCTTTGGACGTCCCTTTAAGAGATTGAACTGTTCTGAGGCGAAATAGCCCAGAGGGCCTGTTTACTGTAGGCGACGATGATAATGACGGTTGGCGGTGCTATGACAGACTACTTTACCATAGTTTACAGTTTATTACTGAATTATCCTTTTGCCATTTCTTGACTAGTTGCTGTAAGATACACGTCTAACAAGTGGTATCAGAATGGCTTGGAGGCTTGCGTTCAAGCAGGTAATCTTCTTCTTCTAGTTACTGCCAATCCTGTCAACTACGGCACTGACGATTTTGTAGTGCTTTTGTTATCAATGCGTATGGCTACCCTCCTGTCGCCGCAGCCTTCAGCTACATAAGAGAGGGAACCTGTGGGTGGCATGTCTGTGAATTTTGTAAACATCGTTATATTAGTGGTCATATTTTAACTCTGTCGCAGTTCGTGACGCGGAAATTGGAGAACAGACCCGCACTGGCCCAGACGAGCGTAGTGTAACATGCCTGGAAGTACCAATGGGTGGGGTCCCTAAAACTGGCTTTTTCAATTCGGACCTTTTCTTGACCGTGTGCCCTGTCCACACCACGTACCTGATAATCCCGCGGCGGTCGTACTGTCCTGCTCCACACTGCTGCTGGCTTGCCTAAAATTCTCTATTTAAATATGCAAGCGGGTTTAGGACAGCCACTCAACGTCATCACTGTTCTACGTCTGGTATGAACATCTACACTGCTGGCCATTCAAATTGCTACACCAAGAAGAAATGCAGATGATAAACGGGTATTCATTGGACAAATATATTATAATAGAACTGACATGTGATTACATTTTCACGCAATTTGGGTGCATAGATCCTAAGAAATTAGTACCCAGAACAACCACCTCTGGCCGTAATAACGGCCTTGATACGCCTGAGCAGTCAGTCAAAGAGAGCTTGGATGGCGTGTACAGGTACAACTGCCCGTGCAGCTTCAACACGATACCACAGTTCATCAAGAGTAGTGATTGGCGTATTGTGACGAGCCAGTAGCTCGGCCACCATTGTCCACACGTTTTCAATTGGGGAGAGATCTGGAGAATGTGCTGGCCAGGGCAGCGGTCGAACATTTGCTGTATCCAGAAAGGCCCGTACAGAACCTGCAACATGCGGTCTTGCATTATCCAGCTGAAATGTAGGGTTTCGCAGGGATCGAATGAAGGGTAGAGCCACGAGTTGTAACGCATCTTAAATGTAACGTCCACTGTTCAAAGTGCCGTCAATGAGAACAAGAGGTAACCGAGACGTGTTACCGATGGCCCCCCATACCATCACGCCGGGTGAACGCCAGTATGGCGATGACGAATACACGCTTCCAATGTGCGTTCACCGCGATGTCACCAAACACGGATGCGACCATCACGATGCTGTAAACAGAACGTGGATTCATCCGAAAAAGTGATGTTTTGCCATTCGTGCACCCAGGTTCGTCGGTGAGTAAACAATCGCAGGCGCTCCTGTCTTTGACGCAGCTTCAAGGGTAACCGCAGCCATAGTCTCCGACCTGATTGTACATGCTGCTGCAATCGTCATCGAACTGCTCGTGCAGATGGTTTTGTCTTGAAAACGTCCCCATCTGCTGACTCAGGGATCGGGACGTGGCTGCACGATCCGTTACAGCCATGTGGATAAGATGCCTGTCATCTTGACTGCTAGTGATACGAGGCTCTTGGGATCCAGCACGGCATTCGTATTATCCTCCTGAACCCACCGATTCCATATTGTGCTAACAGTCATTGGATCTCGACCAACGCGAGAAGCAATGTCGTGATATGATAAACCGCAGTCGCGATAGGCTACAATCCGACCTTTATCAAAGGCGGAAACGTGATGGTACGCATTTCTCCTTCTTACACGAGGCATCACAACAACGTTTCACCAGGCAACGCCGGTCAACTGCTGTTTGAGTATGAGAAATCGGTTGGAAACTTTCCTCATGTCAGCACGTTGTACGTGTCACCACCGTCGCCAACCTTGTGTGAATGCTCTGAAAAGCTAATCATTTGCATATCACAGCATCTTCATCCTGTCCGTTAAATTTCGCGTCTGTAGCACGTCATCTTCGTGGTGTAGCAATTTTAATGACCAGTAGTGTATATTCTGAGGCGATATGGAAATCACAGGTTGCACTGTTTACTGTCTAAGTCGTAAATGTGTATCCCAATTGACAGTTGCGACCGAACCGCCGAATCTTTCCATCAGTAAATGGGGTATGTTCTCAACTGACTCGGTTGTTTTAACGCCCTCCACTGACGGAATGACCCGCTTCCTAATTCCGTATGTATAAAGCCAATACGGACTTGTAGCTGTCACGCCTTTGCGCCTACTGCTACGTATTTTAACCGTAAATAGCTCAGTCCTATTGGTAAGAGGTAGTAGTGAATTCACGTTGTTAATCTTTGAATACAGCACAGCTGCCACAAGCTCAGCTCACTTTTACTCCACTCCTACCCTCGCCATTGCACCACATTAACTAGGAGCTACATGGACCTTGCTAAATTCACTTGCGTATACATTTTTGACCGTTACTCGCCAGTATTTACCTAATGATTAGTACACTCCTAACCGGACTATTTTCCAAAGAGCTGTGATGAATGAACGGGTTCGATCCACGGCCTACAGTGCCCTACAGTTCACACGGTAACACTGCCTACCTGACCCACTTAACTTGGTAGTGAGCTTATGTATCCAATCACCACTGCTAGCAGCAGTGGATAATCCTATCAGCACGACGAGAGCAGCAGACTTACCGTCGAATCCTCCTGAAAATACTTATAACTTCGGTCGCCAGCTCCGAAGGAGCAAAAGAATAAATCAATTTTTTGGGTCGTTTCAAAGTGAAACGGCTTGAGTTGAATTTAAACTTAATTCTGAATATTACTATTTCTGATCATTCTAGGTGATTCCACAAAGCAAATACTCTCTCAATTTCTGTGAGTTGGCTTGGTAATTACCACCAAGACAATTTAAGCAACTTAGGTTAACAAACATCTACCCTTCAACTTATTTAATGATTTTGGATGTTACTCTTTGGACAATTGATATAGAATTAGTTAAGTGACTTTACTTGAAAGGTTACTCACAAAAATTTAAGTAACTATAAATAGGCGACTCATTCTGGTGTGACCATTGCTCTTTTCAACATTCTTATACGCTAAAGTATTCTGCAACCAAAAGAATTGTAAATGAAAGAGGTGATGGTGGCCTCAGTCTGATTTTACTACACTATATTTGAGGTTACTACACTTTACAATGAACAACAAGCGTCGTAATTTTACTCATTACTATATTCAGTCCTCTGCACTTGCATAAAAGAAAACCGGTGTTCTCCTTTTACATGTATACAAAGTTCGACTTAACAATTACAAGCAGTCTTGCCTTGGGTAGACGTGTCGGTGCTGGTGGTGAGATGCATGTGGCTAACGCAGCTCTTCACGGCTCATGCCCTTAATGGCGGCTGGAACTACGAGCTGTAGCACTCGTATAAGCTACTGCACGTCCGCCATAAAATCTGGGCGCAGGAACTCTTACAATCAGCCCCAGTGGCATAGAGACGGCTTCGACAACCATTCGTCGCGTTCTACTCCACAAACGGCGACGATATTCGCCTCTTCGCTGTTGCACAATCACTTTTGCGTGGGCACAGTTATGCACGTCCGATCACGTCAACGCTCCCCAGGCCATTCCATTGTTCAGTCCCTGTGTCTCCAGCTAACTCTAGCTACGCTCGTATCACCAAGAGTGGGGGCGTTCCCCTACCACCTTTTCACCGAAATCATTTAGTATTTAAGAATATTTATATGTATTACCCTGGAGTTCATACCAGTCATAATAATTTACTACTAGCGCTTTATAACATTAAATCATACAGTAATAACTTATAATTACCAAGAAAAAGAATACATTTGACTCCGAGAGCTTAGTGCATTGTCTGACAGGCAGCGCTAATTCCCAGTTTCGCCAATAGATGGCATCAGGGTGCACTCCCTGGCAGTCTCACACCAGCGCGCCCGTTTCCGACCAGCGGGCTCCAAATTACTGTCAGCCCACCATTATTTCAGTTCCGTTACACAGTATTGATGATTATCTGTCCACAACATCACTCGGACGAGCGTACATGCACCGAACACGTTGCGGGTGTTTGTTGATGACGCAGAAGCCGACTGATCGCACAGAAGTTCTTACGGTCGTCACGCATACGCAGTTATTTGGTACCAGTCCTCCTTGACACTAGTAATGATATTTTCACACTGTTCACAAAGTTAAATTTACAGTTCACAGTTCTCAGTTGTACGAGCGTGCGCATAACCGTCGCAGTGTGGTTGATTGCTGATGATGCGGAACGCGATGATCGAACGCACGTTCTCATGCTCGCTACAATACACTGGCACTTATTTGCACTCTTTTATCGTAAATAATGTTACTGATTCTCATTAGTTCATTCTTGGAGACCAAACACCGTGTGGATGATTGATACTGTACGTTAGGACATGCAACGAGAGGATACTCAAATACGTTATCAGCAGCTCTGCTCATTTTAAAATTACTTCTTGACGCACTTTCCTCTGAATCATTTGCTTATTTTATCACTTTACCGTAATAGCACTTGTAGCAACACTTCAGCTTCCATACTAACAATGCCTCTCACATGCAGAGCTACACACTACACAACATCAAAGTTCCGTGTCCCGCGCTCGACTCTCTACAGACGCGGCTGCCCGCAAAGATACTCCACAGGTAAGCCAGCGATATGACAATACGCTTACAGTGGGACTCCGTCTGGCAACAACAGTCAGGCTGGCCTGTGCTCCAACAACTGTCGTGAATCCGCCAAGCAGGTTCGATAACGGTCTTGCATGCTTTCCCGTCCCGCAGGATATCACACTGGGCATTTCGATATAGAAGCAGGAGTTTAGGCACGTCAGTTTGTGACCTCCCCCTCACTTATCGACCTTAATGACAGTGAAAAATTAAACCGCGTGTACCTAATGGAAATTTGGGAAAAGCAATCATCACCGAAGTTAATTTGTCGGTAAAGACGGAGGAAAGGATTACATCTAAATGAAAGGAAAAATGCAAATGAAATTGGTGGAAATTAATTTTGAGAAAAGGGTAAAATTAATAAAGGAAGTAAATGTGCGGCCGTTACGTTAACAATTAACTAACGGTAATTAGATATTTGAGATTTGGGGGAAATTATGGTCGCCAGTCCTAAGGGCAATTACTAAAGTAACAGAAAAAGAAAGGTTATTACACATATAATTAGCACTAGAAGCGTGGCAACTGAAAGTTGACACATGTAGTGTGAAAACTGAAAGTTTGTCAGAAGTAATAAATTTCGCTACACTCTGCCTTAATTTAGCAAAAGAATTAATAAAACCGGAAAATAGAAAGTTAATTTAGTGACTGAAATTAATAGTGAGCTTTGTTTCTGAAGCACATCGAAATTCAGTAAAATACGGTTAGTCTTGGACTACCTCAACAATCATTTCAAAAGCTACTGGAATCTACGCAATTTAGAAATAAGAGATTTAACTTTGAACTTGAATTAAATGATTCTGGACAATTAACAACAGTAACATTTAGTACGTACCAAGCTGAGCTGCAGTCACAGGTAAGCTAAAATACGGTAACAAAACTCGCACTCTTAATTTGTGCTTGTGTAATCTAAATATTGTAGCCAGCTATGAATACCTTAACTGAACTTTGAAATTAGAGCAGTGAAATCGAATGTATTACATTCATGCTGGGGTTTGAATTTCAACGACAGTCGGGTTCATTCCGGAAAAGGAAGGGACCCTGCTTGGTAATGCAATTGGGACAATGAGCAACAGAGGTTCATGCTAAGTTGCTGTAATTTTGTGATGCAACAATTTTAAAAGCTGAGGTCTGCCATACAGTTCTAAAACTTTACGTGCTTCCAGTCTTCCTTGTTGTCTGATTGAAGGTTTGAAGCCGTCGATCGAGGAGGTGGCGACAGTCACTCATTGTCGGCCGTCGCTGTTGCAGAAGCTGGATGTTGGCGCACCTCCTTCTCGACACGGTCACCAGGCGAAACGGGCTCTTGATGTGCGCCAGCTAACGCTTTCCGTCCGCGACATCGTGTCAGAGACTATCATAGCAAGTCGAGCGCAATTACATGCTGCCAAATCCCGAAAGCGCGGCAACTCACGGGAGCGTCACACAACACACCTGCTCAGCCGCACTACTCCAGCCAGACTCCCTCTCTGCCCGCGCTCCACGCGACAGAGTTCACACTCTCAAAGATCGTAAACACTTTGGTTCTCCACACGACCTATCGATGTAATCGTTCGATAGCATAGTTTTCCCTAGGAAAGACCCAGAGTAAAAATACAAATAATATTTACAAAACAACCATTTATACATCGACATAAATGCATAAATATATATATATACAAATAGTAAAACAATTACAATACATAAAGACACAGAAATGTCATATCTTGAGGTAACAAAACAAGGAAAAAATTATAGTACAATAGATGGAAATAGGAGGATATACTTTTCCGGCGTTACAAGTTACAGCTTGAAAGTGGCGTAAGAGACCAAACTGGCTAATAGGAACACTCCTACGACATCAAGTCAGGAAGGAGATGTGAAACCATGTTGAAAAGTACGAGGGGCGTACAGTAAGAAATGTAACACTCTTTATTAAGAGCTAATTTCGACTGAGAAAAGACAGAATTCGTTGTTGTGAGATCGTGGAATATTCCAGCTTCAGTCACTTATAGTCTCGTGAATTTCCGTGAGGTGGCAGCATTGTATGCAGCCTTCAAATGGCGTCTTTAATGGAGGAGCGTTCCAAGCGGAGAGCCCTCATTGAGTTTCTTTTGGGGGAAACGACAGCATTGCAGATATTCATAGGCGCTCTAAGAACGTCCACGGGGTCCTGGCAGTGAACAAAAGAACAGTGAGTCATTGGGTGACGAGTCTGGGAGTCTATCGCTATCACGAGGTCGCGCACATGTGTCCGATCTCCAGCTTGCCAGCCGGCCGCTCTCAGCTGTGACTCCAGTGATGCTGGAACGTGCGGACACTCTCGCTGGAGGTTATCGAATGATCACAATCCAACACTTTGCTGCTCAATTGGAAGTCTCTGTTGGTAGTTTTTACACACTCGTCTACCAGCTGGGGTACTCAAAGGTATGTGACATCCAGCTTCCTCGCCGCCTAGCTCAAGACCACAAAGAACAACAAAGGAACATCTGTGCGTATAATTACTGGCGCGTTACAAGGTTGGTGGTGACGATTTTTCGTCGATCGTAGTTACAGGCAATGAACTTGGACTCATCATCTCGAACTGGAAACAAACCAGCAGTCTATGGAGAGCCGTCACACCATCTGTCGTCCGAAGAAAAAGTTCAAAGCTGCACCGTCAGCTGCAAATTCATGGCGATTAGGGACTCTTAAGTACTTATTCTGTTTGAAGTCCTCTCTCATGGTGCAACGATCAACTCTGAGATGTGCTCTGCTACCCTCAATAAATTCGTTGCCACAAAAATGCAAACGAACCTCTCCTTCTCCATGACAACGAGAAACCTCACACAATTCTGTCCACCCGAGAGGACTCGCAGAACTTGACTGGAGTCGTCTTCCCCATCCACCATATAGCCCCTATCTAGTACCTGCCCCAACGTAGGACGCAGTCTGCGGAGAGCAGTACGTGTATAACAGTGAGGTTATCCATTCTGAAATACGTTGGCTCCGACATGGAACATCAGAGTGCTACCATGTGAGCATAGACACCCTCGCAGTAAGGACACGTAGGGCCGACGCACTGAACGAAGACTACGTAGGAAAATAGGATTTTGTAGCGAGAAGGGTGGGGAATAACATGTACAGGGTTATTACAAATGATTGAAGCGATTTCACAGCTCTACAATAACTTAATTATTTGAGATATTTTCACAATGCTTTGCACACACATACAAAAACTGAAAAAGTTTTTTTAGGCATTCACAAATGTTCGATACGTGCCCCTTTAGTGATTCGGCAGACATCAAGCCGATAATCAAGTTCCTCCCACACTCGGCGCAGCATGTCCCCATCAATGAGTTCGAAAGCATCGTTGATGCGAGCTCGCAGTTCTGGCACGTTTCGTGGTAGAGGAGGATTAAACACTGAATCTTTCACATAACCCCACAGAATGAAATCGCATGGGGTTAAGTCGGGAGAGCGTGGAGGCCATGACATGAATTGCTGATCATGATCTCGACCACGACCGATCCATCGGTTTTCCAATCTCCTGTTTAAGAAATGCCGAAAATCGTGATGGAAGTGCGGTGGAGCACCATCCTGTTGAGAGATGAAGTCTGCGCTGTCGGTCTCCAGTTGTGGCATGAGCCAATTTTCCGGCATGTCCAGATACACGTGTCCTGTAAGGTTTTTTTCGCAGAAGAAAAAGGGGCCGTAATCTTTAAACCATGAGATTGCACCAAACACCTTAACTTTTGGTGAATTGGGAATTTGCTGCACGAATGCGTGAGGATTCTCTACCGCCCAGATTCGCACATTGTGTCTGTTCACTTCACCATTAAGAAAAAATGTTGCTTCATCACTGAAAAAAAGTTTCGCACTGAACGCATCCTCTTCCATGAGCTGTTGCAAACTCGCCGAAAATTCTAAGCGTTTGACTTTGTCATCGAGTGTCAGGGCTTGTAGCAATTGTAAACGGTAAGGCTTCTGCTTTAGCCTTTTCCGTAAGATTTTCCAAACCGTCGGCTATGGTACGTTTAGCTTCCTGCTTGCTTTATTCGTCGACTTCTGCGGGCTACGCGTGAAACTTGCCCGCACGCGTTCAACCGTTTCTTCGCTCACTGCAGACCGACCTGTTGATTTCCCCTTACAGAGGCATCCCGAAGCTTTAAACTGCGCATACCATTGCCGAATGGAGTTAGCAGTTGGTGGATCTTTGCTGAACTTCGTCCTGAAGTGTCGTTGCACTGTTATGACTGACTGATGTGAGTGCATTTCAAGCACGACATACGCTTTCTCGGCTCCTGTCGCCATTTTGTCTCACTGCGCTCTCGAGCGCTCTGGCGGCAGAAACCTGAAGTGCGGCTTCAACCGAACAAAACTTTATGAGTTTTTCTACGTATCTGTGGTGTGTCGTGACCATATGTCAATGAATGGAGCTACAGTGAATTTATGAAATCGCTTCAATCATTTGTAATAGCCCTGTATATTAGAATCCTGAAGAACTAACATGCTTCCAAGAAGAAACAAATGTCTTACATTCTTTCTGAATGCCCCTCTTACGTTGTCTCTGCAAAATGCTAAATATGTCGATGAAGAAAATCTCATTAACCGAACACAAGCAGACTCTGTTTATGATAGTCACTACTCCAACACATACCTTTGAATCTATGTGCAACGCGATGTTGCAGGGTATCTTATGATTTCAGTGCCACAAACGCATGATATTGGGGTAAGAAAGTCAGATTGTATTCAGTCAATGATTTTATCCTCAGCAACGTATTCACCATTTTCCACACTGCTCATATATGCCAAGAAGAGTTGATAACACGGTCGCATGGGAAAATTGATAAATTTTGTACGATCAAGGTAATTGGGCGGAGACCAGTAGTCATGATTGGCAGGACACATCCTGGACTATAGAGGAATAATTAATTTAGCAAAGAAAGAAAGAAATCATGAAAATTATATAGGGAGGCAAAAGCTGGACAACAGAGTAGTGGTTTTAAGTAGCAGTAGTAGTACAACCCAGTATGGAAAACTGCATTCGTACCGACCACAGTACAAAGAATGAAGAATAAGGCAAACCAATAGCACGTAATTTGTAATTATTACTGCACTTCTTTGATTCACCAGCAGTTTTGACTCAATCAACGGTCATTATAGGTAGAAACCGAAGAAATTGGTGGCGTATCCATGGCGCAGTTGCATTCGTAAAAAGGACGTAAAATATTCTTGACGTTCTGAAAATATTGAGATAATATCAAAAGAACTTAATTGTCAGCGGTTCAGCATTTAAGTTCTGCCTTTTATAAACGCATAATTCAAGTAAATTATAGTTTGTTTATTATGTGCTATACATGACCTTCCCATGACGGCAGTCTAAGAAGGTATGTGTTTGGCAGATTGAAGTGCAGTTAGTCTACAATGCAACTCTCTTAGCTCAACTTAAATCGTCCATTTCTTTTTCTCTCAGTACTAGATTCCGTTCTCTAAATGCAAATCTAAAAGTGATGTGAAGTACTCACCAATGGTTACCTCCTTAACTGGAAACAAGCCATTCACCAGCCAGAAATGTCTTTAGGTTTGAGAGCACGTGGAAGCCATGGGATTCCAGATAGGGTTGACGTTACTACTGTTCATACTTCATATAACTAACGTTTCGCAATTAGAGGCACTTTTCAGAGTTGGTGCAACTCCCTCTAACGATATGAATTCATTTTTCTTTCGGAACCCACGTATTTTCATTCAGTTTGTGAAATAAGTCGCACAGTATACACCAGTTATTATTTTAATCCCAAAGTGGCTATCAATATGAAACATCTTTCAGCAAACGGTGACCATAACATTCAAGGACGATGAAGTTGATTTTCTCTTGTTTTGTTTCCCATAACGAATCAGCCACAAATTTAGTTTGTTGTTACTGTAATTCATTTGTTTCAGCGAAACCGCAGCATTAAAACTAATGACAAACCAAATTAATCTGCAGCTAAATCACTCGACTGCATAACGTCTATCAATACCAATGAAACAGAATAACGTTAATCAAAGTTGTCTTTGTGTCCTTTCGCCATATCTCCACTTCTCCCTGGCATATCATCACCTGACTTTACTTTTAATGTCTGGCCTACAACGCTGCAACGTCTCAAACAGAAACATCGAAAAAATTTCGTATTAGATTTTCAGTCATCCGTTGTCAGTAGATATGTGGTGTGTACTCTGTTAAAGCAGAGCTGCAAGGTAATAAAACAAAGAAAAGTAACACCATTAACTAATCAAGTAATCCAGTCAGCGAAGAAATACTATTAAATATTAATGTACGATTGTTACCCAGTAATTGTTGCTATTGACCATGCTAACATGTTAAACGCCGCATTCCTGGCTGAGCAAGTAGGAAAATGTTCATAGCATCTCGGAATATTAGAGTGATTTTCTTTATGTTTCATTCGATACGATTCCAAACATACCGTCTGTTATCTCCACTGCAAAAAATCCCCATCCTTCTGCCAAATGGTAGCAGGAAAAAATGCAGGCTTGAATATAACTAGGACTGGAGCCTACCAAGTGACATACGTTTCGCTTGTTCAAACATCGTAATACAGATCAGTCTCATCAGGTATACACAGCGCAATCAGAAACACATTACCTGTATTAATGTTTATCGTCGTATGTTGGCGTATTTTAATCGCAACGACCCTAGTCTCATTTATTTTTATTACAACAGCAGCACGGCGGAATAAACATTACATGAACGTGTAAAATCCGACGAAGAACTATATCGGCGAAATCTCGTCGCTGCTACCTGCTAAAGAACTAGATTCCGCGCGCTCTATTGGCCTGAAATACGTATAATCCTTATATTTTGCAGCTTTTAAACAGATCCCATTTTTGGTTTCACGTAATTAGACATAAAACTAATCACTTTTGTTTTTCATTATCTACCATTATCAAAATTATAATAAGCTTTTCTGTGCATTTGTATAAAGATAAACATCTGATGATGCAAATATAGTCTGCGAAACCGGTCATGTCTTCGAATAAAGATTTTAAAAAGCCGCAGCAGCCCCTCTTATTCAAAATATATGGCGGTTCTTTCTTCCTATCCGATAAACTCAGTTCACAGGTTTGCACCCACAAAGATCATTCGCGACCAGCGAAAAATGTCAGTGCTATATTAGAAAAGAGTATCTATGATAATGTCTGCCAGTTAGTTCTGATTATTACGGGTAATAATTTCCACGTAGTATTATGAGTAGAAAGCTGCCCAAATAGCACCACAATTCTAAATTCTGATTGGTATGTATGTCCGAAGGATAGCTCAGACGCTAGTAGTGGGATGTATTTATTGCCTCCCTTAGTAGTTCCCAACTTTGTGTAACTGATCAGATTATCAACTTTCCCAAATAATCCGATTCCTCAACGACGCAGCAACCACAGAGCAGATTGGCTTCCGACCTGAACACAGCACCATCCATCAATCCCTGCGTCTAGTGGAAAACAGGTGCCGGGCGAGAGACAATAAAATCAGAATAGGAGCAGTCTTTCTCGATATCGGGAAATCGTTCTATGAAATCTGGCGTGATGGCTTAGTATACAGATTACTCCAGTTAGACATGATCACCATGAGACATGATCAGCATGACTGATTCGTTCCTGCCAGGGAGGCAGTATTGTGTTACGAGCAGCAAACATGTTAGCACGATTAAGAATGCCTTGGCCGGAGTCCCACAGGGCTTGGTTCTGTGACTCTACTTACATCAATGCTGTACCAAATTTGGCGGGATGTATAATTGTCCTCTACGCGGAAGATACATTGATGTATAAGAGAAGCATGCACGAAAACTCCGGCAAATGCTAGATACCATCACTCAATAGTGCTTCCTATAGAAAATTATAATAAACACAAAGTATAATTTTCACAAGTAAGTTAACTCCTCCAAACCTTTCCATCTCTGTCGCTGGTGGAGTGCTGGAATAGAGTGACTCCGCTATTTACATGGGCTCACAGCTTGACAGCCGTCTGACATTCGTGACAGAAGTAAGAGCACGAAACAGGGGTTTCGCTGCTTTTTACCAGTTTTACCGGCTCCTAAAGGTTGGGGCGGGGGTTATCGGTTGATACAAAACTTAGGTTGTGCGGCAGTTTTATCCTGCCAAGGAGTCTCTCTCCTACGTAAGTTCAGTAAGCAAACAGAAATCACCTACTGACTGCCTTGGTGACTAGAATGGTACCGAAACGGAAAATTACAGAGAGAAGGCTAAAACACTGAATTCAGTGTACCTAAATTGTCTCACTGAAAATGTTCGTGACACGCTTCCTCATTTCTATCACCTCGTGAACACCATAACTGCAGATATTGAGAAAACTGATCACACATCAGAAAATGATCTAATATCGTTCAAGATTTGAACATCGTTTGGACCGGAAGAGATACCTGTGCGATTCCACAGAGTTTAAGGAAAACCTTCTCCCCTTCTAGCAGCAGTATTTAGTAGGCATCTGGAACGACGACTGGTACCAAACGACTGGCGAAAGTACTGGTCACGATGATTAAAATATTGCTGGGTGTTGTACCGTGTCATTGTATAAAACAATTTAATAACTTTAAACCTGTGTTTCGACCGTTTTACAGACACTTTACTAAGGAAAAGGTGTCCTGTTCTGAGGAAGGCCGTAGTATATGGTCAAAACATTGGTTTTAAGTTTATAATCAAAGTATTTAGCGCAATAATGCTGAACAACAAGCAGAAGATTTTTAATCGTCACGACAAAAGCCGCGGAACACTATGTACTTATGTTTGTAGTTTTG
The DNA here is from genome assembly GCF_021461385.2 of Schistocerca piceifrons. NCBI lineage: Eukaryota > Metazoa > Arthropoda > Insecta > Orthoptera > Acrididae > Schistocerca > Schistocerca piceifrons. Next base: position 52,847,226 of record NC_060139.1, read on the forward strand.
AAAGGACTGGTCGTCGAACTGATGCACATAATCATAGGCATACACTGGAGCTAGTCTTGTGTAGAGTTATGGAACATGTTCTGCGCTGAGGTATTCCTAAGAATTCAAATCTTCTCTATAAAACTCATTATGGATTTAGTGAACAGAGGTCTACCGAAACACAGCTCGCTCTCTTCGTTCGTGACATACAAACTACTGCAGACAAAGACGCCTATTTTGGTATCACCTCCGGAAAGCACTCGATAGAGTTCTACATCGTCTTTTAGTCAGGAAAATGTGAGTTTCCCAGAGTTTTGATTGGATTCGGCGATTTCTAAGTGTTAGAATTCAATTCGTTAAGTTAACCGCAGTGAAATACATACTTGAAACGTAATATTCGGACGACCCCAAGTGACCTCTAATGCATATAAATTACACTGTAGAGACAAAAAAAAACAAAAAAAAACTGGGACTCCTGCTTAATATCTTGTAGGTCCCATGCATTCACCCAGAAGTGCCGCAACGCAAGGTGGCATGGACTTGAGGGAATTGACACCTTGAATAATGCAGGGCTGTTCATTAACCCGCAAGATTATAAGGGTGTAGATTCCTCTTCTGAACAGCACGTTCCAAGGCATCTCACATACGCTCAATAACACTCATGCCTGGGGAGTTTGGTGGCCAGCGGAAGTGTTTAATCTCAGAAGACTGTTCGTGGGACCACTCTGTAGCAATTCTGGACGTGTGGGGTGTCGCATTGTCCTGCTGGAATTGCCAAGTCCTTCGGAATGCACAATGAACATGCAGTTTTGTCATATGATGACACGGTTGGAGACCGTGGCTGTTATTTGAAGAAAAATGTTGATTGTGTTGAGACAGCAACCAGCCATAAATTTATTTTAAATTATTTTATTCAAAAGGTACCATTACCGGCTTCGAATCATTACGATTCATCGTCATACGGCTTTAACGCTTTCAATAGAACGCACCACATGTTCTGATGAAAGCATGAAAGCCGTCTGAAGAGGAATTGTAATGACTCGAAACTGATAAAGGTACCTTTTGAATTTTTTTTTTTTTTCTCATCAGTCTACTGACTGGTTTGATGCGGCCCGCCACGAATTCCTTTCCTGTGCTAACCTCTTCATCTCAGAGTAGCACTTGCAACCTACGTCCTCAATTATTTCCTAGACGTATTCCAGTCTCTGTCTTCCTCTACAGTTTTTGCCCTCTACAGCTCCCTCTAGTACCATGGAAGTCATTCCCTCATGTCTTAGAAGATGTCCTATCATCCTGTCCCTTCTCCTTATCAGTGTTTTCCACATATTCCTTTCCTCTCCGATTCTGCGTAGAACCTCCTCATTCCTTACCTTATCAGTCCACCTAATTTTCAACATTCGTCTATAGCACCACATCTCAAGTGCTTCGATTCTCTTCTGTTCCGGTTTTCTCACAGTCCATGTTTCACTACCATACAATGCTGTACTCCAGACGTACATCCTCAGCAATTTCTTCCTCAAATTAAGGCCGGTATTTGATGTTAGTAGACTTCTCTTGGCCGGAAATGCCTTTTTTGCCATAGCGAGTCTGCTTTTGATGTCCTCATTGCTCCGTCTGTCATTGGTTATTTTACTGCCTAGGTAGCAGAATTCCTTAACTTCATTGACTTCGTGACCACAATCCTGATGTAAAGTTTCTCGCTGTTCTCATTTCTACTACTTCTCATTACCTTCGTCTTTCTCCGATTTACTCTCAAACCATACTGTGTACTCATTAAACTGTTCATTCCGTTCAGCAGATCATTTAGGTCTTCTTCACTTTCACTCAGGATAGCAATGTCATCAGCGAATCGTATCATTGATATCCTTTCACCTTGTATTTTAATTCCACTCCTGAACCTTTCTTTTATTTCCAGCATTGCTTCCTCGATGTACAGATTGAAGAGTAGGGGCGAAAGGCTACAGCCTTGTCTTACACCCTTCTTAATACGAGCACTTCGTTCTTGATCGTCCACTCTTATTATTCCCTCTTGGTTGTTGTACATATTGTATATGACCCGTCTCTCCCTATAGCTTCCCCAACACTTTTTTCAGAATCTCGAACAGCTTACACCATTTTATATTGTCGAACGCTGTTTCCAGGTCGACAAATCCTATGAAAGTGTCTTGATTTTTCTTTAGCCTTGCTTCCATTATTAGCCGTAACGTCAGAATTGCCTCTATCGTCCCTTTACTTTTCCTAAAGCCAAACTGATCGTCACCTAGCGCATTCTCAATTTTCTTTTCCATTCTTCTGTATATTACTCTTGTAAGCAGCTTCAATGCATGAGCTATTAAGCTGATTGTGCGATAATTCTCGCACTTGTCAGCTGTTACCGCCTTCGGAATTGTGTGGATGATGCTTTTCCGAAAGTCAGATGGTATTTCGCCAGACTCATATATTCTACACACCAACGTGAATAGTCGTTTTGTTGCCACTTCCCCCAATGATTTTAGAAATTCTGATGGAATGTTATCTATCCCTTCTGCCTTATTTGACCGTAAGTCCTCCAAAGCTCTTTTAAATTCCGATTCTAATATTGGATCCCCTATCTCTTCTAAATCGACTGCTGTTTCTTCTTCTATTACATCAGACAAATCTTCACCCTCATAGAGGCTTTCAATGTATTCTTTCCACCTATCTGCTCTCTCCTCTGCATTTAACAGTGGAATTCCCGTTGCACTCTTAATGTTACCACCGTTGTTTTAATGTCACCAAAGGTTGTTTTGACTTTCCTGTATGCTGAGTCTGTCCTTCCGACAATCATATCTTTTTCGATGTCTTCACATTTTTCCTGCAGCCATTTCGTCTTAGCTTCCCTGCACTTCCTATTTATTTCATTCCTCAGCGACTTGTATTTTTGTGTTCCTGATTTTCCCGGAAGATGTTTGTACTTCTTCCTTTCATCAATCAACTGAAGTATTTCTTCTGTTACCCATGGTTTGTTCGCAGCTACCTTCTTTGTACCTATGTTTTCCTTCCCAACTTCTGTGATGGCCCTTTTTAGAGATGTCCATTCCTCTTCAACTGTACTGCCTACTGCGCTATTCCTTATTGCTGTATCTATAGCGTTAGAGAACTTCAAACGTATCTCGTCATTCCTTAGTCCTTCCGTATCCCAATTCTTTGCCTCTAGATTCTTCCTGACTAATGTCTTGAGCTTTAGCCTACTCTTCATCACTACTATATTGTGATCTGAGTCTGTATCTGCTCCTAGGTAGGCCTTACAATCCAGTATCTGATTTCGGAATCTCTTTCTGACCATGATGTAATCTAATTAAAATCTTCCCGTATCTCCCGGCCTTTTCCAAGTCTACCTCCTCCTCTTGTGATTCTCGAACAGGGCATTCGCTATTACTAGCTGAAACTTGTTACAGAACTCAATTAGTCTTTCTCCTCTTTCATTCCTCGTCCCAAGCCCATATTCTCCTGTAACCTTTTCTTCTACTCCTTCCCCTACAACTGCATTTCAGTCGCCCATGACAATTAGATTTTCGTCCCCCTTTACATACTGCATTACCCTTTCAATATCCTCATACACTTTCTCTCTCTGTTCATCTTCAGCTTGTGACGTCGGCATGTATAACTGAACTATCGTTGTCGGTGTTGGTCTGCTGTCGATTCTGATTAGAACAACCCGGTCACTGAACTGTTCACAGTAACACACCCTCTGCCCTACCTTCCTATTCATTACGAATCCTACACCTGTTATACCATTTTCTGCTGCTGTTGATATTACCCGATACTCATCTGACCAGAAACCCTTGTCTTCCTTCCACTTCACTTCACTGACCCCTACTATATCTAGATTGAGCCTTTGCATTTCCCTTTTCAGATTTTCTAATTTCCCTACCACGTTCAAGCTTGTGACATTCCACGCCCCGACTCGTAGAACGTTATCCTTTCTTTGATTATTCAATCTTTTTCTCATGGTAACCTCCCGCTTGGCAGTCCCCTCCCGGAGATCCGAATGGGGGACCATTCCGGAATCTTTTGCCAATGGAGAGATCATCATGACACTTCTTCAATTACAGGCCACATGTCCTGTGGATACACGTTACGTGTCTTTAATGCAGTGGTTTCCATTGCCTTGTGCATCCTCATGTCGTTGATCATTGCTGATTCTTCCGCCTTTAGGGGCAATTACGTACCCCTAGGACAAGAGATTGCCCTGAACGTCTATCCGCTCCTCCGCCCTCTTTGACAAGGCCGTTGGCAGAATGAGGCTGACTTCTTATGCCGGAAGTCTTCGGCCGCCAATGCTGATTATTTATCAAAATTCAGGAAGTGGCGGGGATTGAACCCGGGACCGAAGACGTTTTGATATGAATCAAAGACGCTACCCCTAGACCACGGGTCCTCCTTTTGAATAAAGAAACTTAAAATAAATTTGTGACTGGTTGCTGTCTCAACACCATGAATAATGGACATGAACGGATGGCGGTTATCAGACAGGTTGCTTAAGTACGTGTCACCTGTCAGAGCCGTATCTAGACGTATCAGGGTCCCCATAGCACTCCAGCTGCACGCACCCCACACCATTACAGATCCTCCACCAGGTTGAACAGTCATTGCTGACATGCAGGGTCCATGGATACATGAGGTTGTTCCATACCCATAAACGTTCATCCGCTCGATACAATTTGAAACGAGACTCGTCCGACCAAGCAACATGTTTCCAGTCATCAACAGTCCAATGTCGGTGTTGACGGACTCCGGTGACGCGTGAATCTTTGTGTGGTTCAGTCATCAAGGGTAAACGAGTGGGCCTTCGGCTCCGAAAGCCCGTATCGAAGATGTTTCGTTGCATGTTTCATACGCTGACACTTATTGATGCCCAAGAATTGAAATCTACAGCAGTTTGCGTAAGGGTTGCACTTCTGTCACGTTGAATGATTCTCTTCCGTCGTCGTTGCTGCCTTTCTTGCAAGATCTTTTTCCGGGCGAAGTCATGTCGGAGATTTGATGTTTTACCGGATTCCTGATATTCACGGTACACTCGCGAAATGGTCGTACGGTAAAATCCCCACTGCATCGCTACCTCGGAGATGCTGTGTCCCATCACTCGTGCGCGGACTGTAGCACCACGTTGAAACTCACTTAAACCTTGATAACCTGCCATTGTAGCAGCAATAACTGATCTAACAACTGCGCCAGACATTTGTTGTCTTATTCAGACATTGCCGACCGCAGCGCCGTATTCTGTCTGTTTACATATCTCTGTATTTCAATACGCATGCCTATACCAGTTTGTTTGGCTCTGCAGTGTATGTAGTGTACAGCGTCGGAAGCTCTATGAGGCTTTATTACGAAGCGATTATCTGTAGACTGGCTGCTATGCCGGAAGACTACCGAAACACAGAAAGATTTGCAGTGGTTAGAAGTTTCGTGGAGTGAATGGCAGTTGATGCTGAACGTAAATAAATATAAGCTACTGCGCGTAAATAAGCGAATAAACTATTACTCTCCCACTACACTGTTGGCGAAGAAACTATTACTGTTCCACTACGGTGTTGGCGAAAAACCACTGGATATAGTAGGAACTGGAAAATTACCATTAGGAACCGTCCAGAGTGACTTAACTCTATATAACGACACAAAACAGTGAGAAGGAATAGTAGAGGCCTGGATGATGAGATTCACTGGAAGGATCTTTTTAAAAATGTAATTCGTCCACAAAAGAAGTGGCTTACGAAACTCTTCTTCAACCAGTTCTTGAGTATTTTTCATGAGGTAGCAATAAAAGAAAGAGATATTGAAGATCCAAAGAAGGACGGCATGTTTCGTTACACAGTCGTCGACGTGTATTGAGTACTGTGTGTTGAAACCGGGGGCCCAGAAACGACGGAGAGGCTTCACCCCGCCGTAGTCCTCAGTGGTTCACAATCCTGAACAGGCAACAGCAGTCCACCCACCCCACCGCCGCCCCATACCGAACCCAGGATTCAAATGGCTCTGAGCACTATGGGACTTAACAGCTGTGGTCATCAGTCCCCTAGAACTTAGAACTACTTAAACCTAACCAACCTAAGGACATCACACACATCCATGCCCGAGGCAGGATTCGAACCTGCGACCGTAGCAGTCGCGCGATTCCGGACTGCGCGCCTAGAACCGCGAGACCACCGCGGCCGGCAACCCAGGATTATTGTGTGGTTCGGCCCCCAGTGGATCCCCCCCCCTCGCCGGCATAGTGCTATGGAGGCCGAATAAGAGGAACCAGACTGCATTCACCGAGGCAGATGAAAAACCGCTGGCAGGCACACCAGACATCAACACAATTCCACTGGGCAGATTCGTGCCAGGGAAATGCACGCCTTTCCGCTCGGGAAACAGCACGTTAGACTGCGCGGCTAGCCGGGTGGGCTACACAGTCGTCTAGTAAGCGCGAAAGTGCTACGGAGATGTTGAACAAACTCTAGTGGCTGTCATCAGAAGAGAAGCGCTGTGTATTACGGAGAAGGTTATTGCTGAAATTCGGAGAGCACACTTTCGAAGTAGGCACAGTAACGGTGGATGATATTTAGACATACACAGGGAATTGTGTGGCAAAGTGTGTCACCGACGAATGTTTTGTAAGATATTTGATAACGGTATAAAGCCGAAATTTTACAATAGTACAACCAACTGAAAACGACAGCTGCAGGCCACAGTGATCATTTAAATAATTCAAGGCAGCAGCTGGCCCAGTCTCAATGGAGATTCGAAGAAGCGCTGGGCTACCTCTCCTGTGCCAACCTACTCATATCAGAGTACTTCCTGTATCAAACACAATCACTTATTCGTTGTCTCCATTTCAGTCTCTCTTTTTCTACAATTTTTAGCCTTTATTCCAGGGTGAGCTGCCTATGAGGCTACCCACAGTCGCTGTGGACATTATGTATTCCCGTGCTGGCAGGATGTGCGGACAGCTCACACACTCTTACTTACGAACAAGACTGAAGCCTATCGATAATACACAATCTACAGCTGACACTCGAGTTTGTAGTTACGTTACAAGTATTCTTCTTACTTTCATAATTATTACAGTACGAGATTTAGTATGTAGAACATGCGCAACTGAGAGGCATGATAATTAATTTAGACAGATCTGCTTCAGAAGTACAGATTGTTTATTCAAACCGAGATAGGTTTCTGGATTTTAAAATTAGGAAAGATCGAGTCCTCAACTTATTCGACGAAATTAAAGTTTTTCGCAGTTTTAACCAGAATCCACTGACACACTAAAAGAGCAAAACCTGATGAAACGTACGTTTCTGTTGAATAACTGTAAGTTTCTAAAATAACATGTCACAGGATCGGACCTATTTCGTTAAACTCCCATTCATTTATTGATGGTTTCGTTTTAATCATTTTTCCATGTTAGTACTATTTCGGCTAATAATTCTCACATTTTAGAATTTTAATGATGCTCTTTATGCTTACACATTTTTATGTGCATCATTCAGACCCACAGTTGATTCCACATATAAGATTACTCACTTGGTATAATATGTCTTACCACTATTTTTTATCATGGCTTTTACTGTATAATCCCCTCTTCATTCATTTGGCGTATCTGCCATTGCTTTGTTGCCCATTATGGCACGTACTTTTACAAGTCTGTGAGGTTCAGACTTGTTTTTCTCCTATTCGTTTAGTTGCTTCCCCTCTTAGCCATCTTTTCATATCACTGTTGCTTTGTATAATGTATGCTGCCCAGTTTGATGATTTTTGTTTGTTATTTCGCTGCTTACATTACTGCGCTTACATTTTAGATCTATTATGGTTCTTTACATTTTATTTTTTGTGACTCGAGCCCATAATGTCATGATATACTTAGTAGGGTGTAGGTTACCATTAACTTTTATCACTCTGGTTACGTTTTTATCCCTTTTTCATTCATTCTACATATGAACCACTCCCATGTTGCTTAAAAACGTCACAAGTTATCACATGTTAGAGAGTTATTTAGCCTATAGGCACACCACACCTCGTTCATTTTTTATTATCTTCTTAAATGAGTTGAGTCTTTCGGGCTCCTTTTAAACTAATCTTTATTTGTAACAAAATTTTTTACGTTTGCTGCCAAATTATTGAAGATGAGTGTTCCTGAGCAGTGGACCCCTTTTTGAACTAAAGTAAGTGCTTTTAAACCCTTGTGCAGATAATTTTTGTTCCTGGTATCGTATGTATGAACTGACCTGTTTGTTGGAAAAAGACGTATATTATTTAGGACAAATTTCAATAAGGAGTAAATATACTGAGAGGCAGTAGTTAGTATACCCAATTCTTTGAAGAGGTTTCTACAGGACGTCCGTGAATTTACTCCACAAATAATACATATTACACGCTTTTGGACGCTGAAAACTTTTGTTTGACCTTAAGAGTTACCCCAAAATATTATACCATATGTCATTATGGAATGAAAGTAGGCAAAGTGTGCAAGCTTTTTCATTTTTATGTCGCCTGTCTCAGCTAACACTCGAATTGCAAATATATATTTGTTAAGGCGTTTCTGCAGCTCTGTGGTGTGCTCCTCCCAACTGAATTTATTATCAAGTTGTAATCCCAGGAATTTAAGACTGTCAAACTCTTCTATCTGTTATTCTTCATACTTTCTGTATATGCTGGGTGGAAACCTCTTACAGTTTCGGAATTGCCTATAGTGAGTCTTTTCGAAGTTTAATGTCAGTGAGTTGGCTTTAAACCATTTATTAATATCCATGAAAATATCATTAGCAGATCTTTCTAGAACAACACACGACATACTATTTATTGCAATACTGGTGTCATCTGCAAACAAAACGAACTCTGCTTCTGGCAGTGTACCTGATGAGAGATCATTAATGTACACATGGGAAAGCAATGGCTCTAATATGGATCCTTGTGGGACACCACATGTAATTTCTTCCCATTCTGATGATGACTGATGACTTAATTCACTAGTCCCTTGCACTGACACCCTTTGTTTCCGGTAAGCGAGGTATGACTTGAACCATTTTGCAGCACTGCCTGCGACACCATAGAATTCTAATTTATTTTAAATGGTGTTGTGGTTCACACAATCAAATGCCTTCCACAGATCACAGAAAATACCTGCTGCTTGTAATTTGTCATTTAATGAGTTAAGTATATTTTCACTGTAGGTGTAAATCGCCTTCTCGATATCAGAACTGTTCAGAAATCCAAACTGCGTTCTTCATGATATGTTATTTGTGGTCATTTTGTTGAGAAGTTGCCTGTACATTACTTTTACTAAAATTTCTGAGAATGCTGGCAAAAGTGAAATAGGTCTGTAGTTTGATGGTATCTCTTTATCCCCTTTCTTGAATAGAGGCTTAACATTTGCATATTTTAGCCAGTCAGGAAATGTTCCCAGTTACAATTGACTGGTTACACAAGTAACTTAGAATTTTGTTAAACTCATACGAACATGCCTTAATCAACTTTGTTGATATTTCATCGTAGCCACTAGAATGATTTGTTTTTAAGGGTTTTATTGTGGAAGTTATTTCTTTTGGTGAAGTGAGTGACATATTCATGTACCTGAAGCTATTTGTAAAGGCTAGTTTCAGATATTCAAGGGCATTATTTACTGATCCTGACAATCCCATTCTATCACTAATGGATATAAAATACCTGTTAAATAGATTTGCCACACTATGCCCATTGGTTACTAATGTGTCATCTACCCTTAATACTATTTGCTCCCGTTCCTTTCTGGTTCTACCAGTCTCCTCTTTCACTATATCCCATAATGTTTTCATTTTGTTCCCTGACATTGCTGTCTTCTTCTCATAGTGCATTTGTTTAGATGTCTGAATTACTTTTTTAAAATATTTTACAACATTCCTTGTATTTAGCTAAATCATCAGCACTGGAGCTATTCTTGGTCGACAGATAAATTTTCCTTTTTGTCTTATAGGAAATATTTATTCCTTGTGTAATCCATAGTTTTATTATAGACTTCTGTTTAATTTGAGTAACGTTTAGAGGGAAACAGTTTTCAAACATGATACTGACATTGTTCTTGAATGTGTTATAGTTTTCATTCATGTCATGAGCACTATAAACATCTTTACAGTTCATATCTTTGAGCAGTTTTCTAAAACACTCAATTTTTCGTTGATTGACTACTCTCCTGTACTCAGATTTAGCAGTCTTGATAATCTGCTTAGAATTTACATCTAAAACAAGGATCTGATAGTCCATTTATTACAGGTTTTATGATATGATTTTGATCCCTTGATTTGTCTATAAAAATGCTATCAGTGGCTGTTCTTGAGGATTTAGTTATCCCAGTTTGAAAGTTTACAGTGTGAGTTAGATTGAAAGACAACATTACTAACTGCAGCAAATGTTTACTGGAAAATTGCATCAGATAATCTGTATTAAAGTCACCAGCAATAAAAAATTACTTGTTTCTTCCTGTTAAATAACCCAAAAGAGCTTCTAGATGATTTATGAATAGATTATAATTTTCTGCACGTGCTCAGCAAACAGTTACTATTACATAGGATCTGTTATGGAACTCTACTTCTGTTGCACATGCTTCTAGATGCTGCTCTAAACAGAATTTATTAATGTCAATGTTCTTGAACTTATGGCAGTTTTTAATAAATGTGGCAACTCCACCTCCATCCATATCTACTCTGCAGAAGTAGGAAGGTAGCTTAAATCCTAAAATGACTAGCATATCTATACCAGTGGTCACTTGATGTTCAGAGAAGCAGATTATGTCAATTTGGTTAGATGAATTCATTTCACCAACTTTATTTCTGAGTCCCAGAATGTTGCGGTACAATAAAGATAATTGATACTGCATACTAATGGTATTATAACTGCTTTGGCGAAGATGAACTGGCAGTTTCTGATTACTTTCTGATAAACATTGTGTAAATGGAGGCTGTATGCTAAAATCTGACTCCTGTTCATCCGTTTTCTAAAATTGAATGTGTCTACCAATCTCTTCTTTCCTCCTTACCTATCCTGAAAAGGCAACCCTCTGACACCTGTGACCACTGGTATTTTACCACTTGTGACAGTGTCTCCTCTTAAGATTTCTGCAAGCAACCCAGACAGTTTTCCCTTCCCTTTCCTATTGAGGTGAAGGCCGTGCCTAGTATAGTCCCACCTATCGATAGCATCCACAGGAATCAAACCAATATGGGACCCTATATCCCTCCGAAGCAGCCACACCAAATCGATGTTCACCCTCCCAATGGAAGAGTTCAAATGAGGTCGATCATGGCGTCTCAACACAGACACAAATCTCACACTCGTACGCATTTTTGCTGATGCTATCTTCACCAGGTCACTCTCTATGGAATATTCAGGGTCTCTGTCAGTGCTATTTCCCGGGCCACCCACTATAACCACGGCATTCTCCTTTGTGAAACCCTTGCATAAAGAACCTATATCCTTTGTTACCTGACCCGATATGCACTAGGCTTGAACAAGTTTGTGACCTGGTACTCTGGACCTAGATTTTCCAGTAGTAATTGGCCGACACGTCTACCATGGGAGCTACCTAACAACAGAACTTTCTTTCTCTTTAGAAATTTCCCTACCTTTTTCAAGTCCTTGTATGCCTGTTGTGCCCTTTCTACAGCTTCAGCTACATGAGGCTCATCCGATTCTGACTGAGGCAACTGGTCAAATCTATTTTCAATATTTATGACAAAGCTGTGTGATGCTCTCCTTTGCCTGTTCCCCCTATTACCTGTTGCCACTTCCCACCTCTGTTCACCCTCCTCCCTCTTTAACCTGTCCAGATCCTCCCTTGCCTTGTCTAAGTCAGCTTGAAGAGCTGCATTTTTCCCTTCCTGTTCCAGTCTTTTCCTGTCTCTACTGCAGATCCTACAATACCAGTGGTGAGCCTCATTTATGTCCCCATTTCCCATTCCACTACATTCTCCCCAATGAAAGAAACTACAGCACCCATCACACCACACTCCGGAACTAACGATCCTACGGCATGTCACACACTTCTCACTCATGGTAAAAACAGAAATCGTATAAAGTGATTTAAGTACTGACTAAAACGTAAACAAAGGACCCTAGAAACTATTCAGGCAGATATAAATACATTGAAAGAGCACTGAATAAAAAAAACTAGTGATTACATATAAGTTTAAGTCACTGTTCACTTAAGACACGCGTGCGTGAAATTAAGCCTAAAATCCGTGCTATAGGCGCGAGAAGGAAAATAAAATTCTTACCCCGTTTAATCTTCTTTAACACTTCACTAACACCTCCACTAATGTAACAACACGTATATTATTACTGGTCATTTTATTTAATTGATGAAAGAAACACTTTCATACAAATATGTGGCCCCTAGTGTACTACAGACTCGTGCAGCTATTCGAAAGAACTGCGGAAACTTTTCTCGAGGGTAGTCGATGTGAAACATTTCGGTCCTTTCTGCAGTGCGAAACCTGTCCGTGAGCACGCGATTACACTAAAAGTCAGTGACACCCAACTGAATTTCAGGAGACGCAGTTTCCACCTCCACTGCAAAAGGAATTGCAAAAGTACTAAAATTAAGTTCAAATCGATTTCAGTCACTAAATCTGCTATCAGAATTTTGTAACAAAACTTACATCATATTTTCATTCCATGTCTCGTTTTCAAGATTTATTTCATTTACGTGTGCTAGAACTTTTGAAAAGCGCGCAGATGACTTCCCGAAAGATGCTTTACTTACAAGAACGTTTCTCTTTTCAAACCCTTAGCCGGTTTCTTATACAGTGGTAATGAGTTTATGTGTACCTTGCAAACTTGTATTCAATACATATAGGTGCTTTGTAAGGTCAGTTAGGAATGCATCCACTGTGTGTTATCAAACTTTTCTGCTGGTGTTCCTTTCACGTCCATAAATAGTGCTATGTCTTTGCGCAAGATGAGATAACGTTCTGAAAGAACACTTCGAGACAACCAGCGTATCTCAAAAAATATAATATACTTCTATAATCACACACCACCTCTACCAAAAAGGATGTAAACTGCTGATGTCCCAAACGGTTTGATGTCAGTTTATCAACTGTCGCTACAACACCGTAAACTACGGCATTCATGTTGGAACATTTTGCCAGCAAATTAAGGCGATGTAGGTTGCAGAGTATCGCTGGTATGTATTGTTGGACACAAACTTATGTCACTTTGTTTCTTATACAAGCAACAACACAACTCTTTTGACCAATCAGTGCAGGAACTCCATCTGTGGCAATCAGTGAAAGTTTTTCCCACCAAATCTAATATTAAAAGGCAAAGTTCCCGAGTTCGAGTCTCGGTCGGGCTCACAGTTTTAATCTACCAGGAAGTTTCATACCAGCGCACACTCCGCTGCAGAGTGAAAATCTCATTCTGGAAACATCCCCTAGGCTGTGGCTAAGCCATGTCTCCGCAATATCCTTTCTTTCAGGAATACTAGTACTGCAAGGTTCGCAGGAGAGCTTCTGTAAAGTTTGGAAGGTAGGAGACGAGATACTGGCAGAAGTAAAGCTGTGAGCACCGGGCGTGAGTCGTGCTTCGGTAGCTCAGATGGTAGAGCACTTGCCCGCGAAAGGCAAAGGTCCCGAGTTCGAGTCTCGGTCGGGTACACAGTTTTAATCTGCTAGGAAGTTTCATATCGGCACACACTCCGCTGCAGAGTGAAAATCTCATTCTGGAAATCTAATATTTATCGATAATATTTCCTAAGATAGAATGTATGTCGTCGGCCTTAGTTGAACAGTACATTGCACCTGAATCAGAGTTTCTCCATCAAGTTGAACTCAGCGTCAACAGCTCTCATAAACTGGCCAACATGTATTACAACCATGTTTTTATCCATAACTAGTGCAGGAAAAAAAATGTGTAGTCTTATCTTTCAGCAGCTCTTCATGTCGTCTGCCACTTGTTCAATGCGTCTGCAAACTATTCTCGATCAAAGAGGAACTGTTTAGAATATTGTAAGCGTCAAATGACATAAGAATGTTTCGGCAGCAACAAAATACCTTTAAAATTTTTTGTGCTGTTTTGGCTATTTTAAGAGGTATGTAATAGCTTAATCTCAATGGAACAGCATTGTGGATGACATGGTATTCTCCCTGTAAATATGTTACAAGGAAGAGATACAATCAATGACAAAACCACATAATTCTATGTCAATTATAGGAATATTTTAAGAAATGACATACACCTATATGATCTTTCTTGTTTCTGTCTTTCCTGTTTTAGCGTGACAAATTTGGGAGTCAATTTCTCACTGCCCAAAGTTATCACGAATTTCTCATAACGTAGTTGAAAATTTTTCTCACAGCGTACTTCTTTCGCGCCTATCAAATAGCATAACAAAACAAACCAAACACGGTGGGCTGGTTTGCGTTTCCCATTGTGAGTTGGAATGCAGGGATTCTACTGACTTTCGTTTTGACGATCACTCATTCTCCTCTCGCTAATTTTGTGCTTCCACGAACGCCGAAGGGACTTCGACATTGACAACACTAATGACACGAAGTAAACAGTCCCGTCTTGCAGTGCGCGCATCACTAACAAATAGACGATTTTAGCAGTCAGATGTAGGGAGACGGCGCCCCGTGTGCAGCGTGGGCTCTCATGGGCGTCCGCGCCCGCAGTAGCGCTTTTGTTCAACCCCGCTCTATAGCTTCCTCTTGTACAATGGAATTTATTCCCTGATGTCTTAACACATGTCCTATCATTATATCCCTCCTTCTTGTAAGACTTTTGCCAAATGTTTCTTTTTTCGCTTATTTTCAGTCCAGTCAGTTTTCAAAATTTTTCTGTAGCACCACACAACAAAAACTTCGATTCTCCTCTGATCTGGTTTTCCCACAGCCCAGGATTCACTACAATAATATGCTGTACATCAAATGTACATTCTCAGTAATTTATTCCTCAAATTAAGGCCTATGTTTGATAGTAGAAGACTTTTCTTGGCCATGTATTCACGTTTTGCTTGTGATAGTCGGGTCTGTATGTCAAGTGTTGCGTTAGTTCCAAGGCACTAGAATTCCTTAACATTGTCTACTACGTGATGACCTAGCTTGATGTTGAGCTTCTCGCTGCTCTCATTACTTTCATCTTTCTTTGGTTTACTCTCAGTCCATATACTGTTGACATTAGACCTTTTCATTGAACAGATTCTTTAATTCTTCTTCATATTCTTTGTGGACAATGTGAAGTTACTCCTCAGCCATGGACAACATAGGTCTGTGGATGTCAGGAGGAACTGTACTGGGTGACCTTACCAATAATCAGTTCGCTCCCCACAGAATCACGTGAACTTAAGTACAGGTGTCACTCGTCAGATAACTTAACTGATTTAAGGGGATACGGAATCACCTATCCCCGCAATGTTAATATATGCCTACTATAGGGAACATTTTCTCACAAACTACTGGAGACAGAGAGGTAAAAATTTTACTGTATGTGCATTCATATGTTACAACAATACTGAAACAACAGTTTATTGTCAAAGTATTTTCTTACATAGATATTGTACATTTATTTTTAAGTAAATTTTTTCCATCGCTTTTTACTAGACTATCACCCCTAAGTCTTTTGTAAATCAAGTAATTAAAAAATCGTTGTTTCAGTATGTAATAGGGACCTATGTCACTACGTCATAAAAATTTCAGACTTCTAGGTTGACCAGTACCTGAGATAATGTTCCTAGATGAAGTAAAAAGTAAACTTACGGGAAACGGAGAAAGAAGATTAAAACATTCCTGATCCGTAGCTAATACCCCCTTCACAGTCTTCATAATCATCTTCAAGTCTTCTTTTGGCACCCCTCTGCACCTGTCTTGCTTTTTTCACTAATGTCTTGATTATATTATCAGCATGCCTTAGTCTGTGCTGATCTAAAAAGAACATAGCACGTACCGTACGGGAACCAACACACATACCCAACTTTTGAAGGACCTGGCATTTAGTTATATTTCCAAGATTGAAGGTTGCCACAGCATCATACACACCAAAATGTAGTGTATTAATTCCGACAAACACTGTTTTTGGGAGACGATGCCATATCACACTATTCAAGCACTCGTTGGGGTTCTGCGTTTTTCCGTGAAGACATTTCATCAGAAGACTTCTGTCAGCCAGATCTCTGAAAATGGGCTTTATTTCTGCCATGATGGCTGATGGTAGACTGTGGTGGTGAATGTATTTCTCTCCTGTTGTTAGTCCCCTATTATATTTACACCAGCTGTTTTCACCTTTGGGGCACAAACCATGTTGTGGATGCTCATCCGTGGATGTGGTGTGGAAATATAAAGCCCATATAGCTCTCCTCATTTCTTCAAGATTGCCTGTATTTTGCCTGATTGCAAGGCCATAGCAGTTCTGAATGTGGTCTATTATGGAATCAGTCAATCTTCCTCTGCCATCCAAGGTTTTCCCATCATCTAGTTTTTTCCCTTTCATAACTGATTTTAACCTTCTCAGCCTGGCACCCATTCTCTTCTGCACATGTCCTATACATTCAAGTTTGCTTATATTTACACTGTTCCCATATGGTTTGCTTTCCAAAACTTCTTTGAATGCTTTAGAGTCACCCTCTCCCAGATATTTGACATAGCGAACATTATACCACTGTGAAGAGCGATGAAAAATTTTCTTCACCCCAGCAACCTCCATGCCACCACTACTACCATAATAATTAGCAATACAGTCATCACTGTGTTCATTTTTCAGCCTGCCTGTGCACCTACAGTATTTAGACATTATTGCAACATCAATAACCTTGCCAGTATCAACACTAGTTGCTGTTACAACACCATTGTTGGAGGTGTGGCCCCTTTTCTGCCACGTGCCATCAAACGCCACTGTGAGGTCACGACTGCCGTCATTTTCTTCCACTGCTTCTTCCACAGCAACCTGCATTGACTTCTGTGCTACATCTTCAACTGCAGATCCTAGTACATAATTGTAAGCTTCAAACTTTGAAGGTGCACTTGGAAGATTTAGAACACCACATAGCATATCACCAGCTGCGTTGCCCTTACCAATTGCTCGCAATCCATAAACTAACCTAATATTTACACTATAAAGTTCAGTTTTCTTGTATCCATTATTTACAGTTACTGAAACCGAACTTGGAAACTTACAGCTGTATTTACAAACACTGCATATTAAATTAAACTGGGCAGCCAGGCCAACATGGGATTCTACTTTCAGAGAAACGTTTCCATGACATTTTTTGCAGCACAAACTGTTTTCAAGAGCTTCACACAATATATTCGTATCAATGAGTTCAAAAAACTTCATTCCCTCTATCAAGTAAATTATATTTCTCTTCCAAATCTCTTAGTTTTTTATGAGAAGCACTGTTTTCATTTGGTGTAAGTTCGTTCGGCAAATCAGTAATAAGTGGATTCACATTTTCCAACAGTGATGATGATGAACTGCTTTGCTTTGCTAATGAATCATTATTTCTTTTCTTTTGCCAGTTCACACGCTTTTTAAATACTTTTGCTTTAGCTCTAGGCATTTTCACTGCGAAAAATGAAGCACTAAATACGAAATAACTCAACAACAACTACTTTCTTATATCACACTGTTTACAAAACAGTCCCGCCACAAAGTCAAAGAGTAACTTGAGGAAACCAGAGAGAAACATTTTCGGGCAACTAGTGTATAAATAGTCGCTGGAAACCGGGATATTTGAATTCATGTCACTTTAAAGGTGCTGCCAAAAAGTTCATGGTCAGCCACGAGAGACGTGTATAACTAAAGCGCAATACCCGATCTCACAAATATATAAAAATAAAATTGTTATAATTGTAGTAGAGCTATGTATGATACGTCATTTTAAAGAGGAAACATGGCAGAATATAATACGCCAATAAAAAAAAATTCGATTTTTTAACCCAAAATCCGATTCCGTATCCCCTTAAATTATTTAATACTGGTGACCGTAGAAAATACGAAAGGGGGCTGCTGTAAGTCACAAGATACCAATAACACATGGAGTTTCATCTGACTACTGGATGAAACAACGCTCGTTAAAAAACCTTATTTATTACAGTTTCCTGTGGACTTTAAGCTATACACAAGTACACAAGGCATGTCATAATTATTTTCATCGAGTATTAACACAAATTTGCAGTGGAATTAAAACAGGAGCACCTCGGCGAAAGTCAGTTAATGAGCTTGAGTTGAGTACGTTGAAGTCAACAGAACATTTGGACGAATGATGAAGATCGTGGAGGTCGGACAGCGATTGCCAAATGTAATCTGAGAGTGAAGGAAGAAGTACACAAAGAACTATGCATGAACACTCTTTCTTGAATGAACACGTGTAGATTCGAGTTTTTCAAATACGTAGTTGAGTTAGACACGTAATAGCCCTAAAGTCAATCCTAAGACTCGGCATACATAGAATCACTTGGTTTGCAAACGCTGCAGTGGCTCACCATAAGTTAGAGTTACCGGCGCCAGTGAGTAGCGGTTGTGATGGTGGAACATTGTAAGTCATTTGGCATGCACTGAAGGCTGCTCTCCCACAGAGACAAGAATCGAAGTCACCCACTGGGCTGAAGAGAATCTCCTATGAAAGTGGATTTCACAGATCGCTTCCAGCAAGAAATAGAGTTATTACTGGTGCCTGACTTTTCGCAGCAAGCACAGTAGTTCTTTTACGTGTCGATCTCTCTTCCATACTCAGTCGTGTGGGGATTTAGCGCTGCAGTTCGGAAACAAGTAGCTCCTGAATTCCTAGTTCACGTTTTGATCGAATAGGCCTTCCCCATATACACAAAGCAGGTGTAATTCTCCTGTTCCAGAATTTATTTTTATTATCCAGCTGTAGCTGTTCTTACTAATTTTTGACAGAGTCAACAAGAGCGCAGTTAACTTGGTGCCCTCCTAATGGCTGTTCTTAAACACAAGACGACTGGATAGCTTCACGTCCCACTGCACTTTGGGTCTAGCGTTACCCAGAAGACTGGCTTCCCAGAGAGGACAGAACGCGGAACACCAGCTCTCCCTCACTGTATGATCACAGGAAGTGTCTTTGGCACCACAATAAAATGGCTTCCCATCGTTTAAGATACAACTCGGATGGCGTCTTTTTGGTGTAGTTCAGCCCACATGCAATACACTGGTCCCAGATTTCCACTTGCTCACCTGCCCCGCTGGTGTTTGTCCTTTGAAAATGATCAAGCACTGGTTATACGCTATGTGACCAAAGTATCCGGACACCCCCAAAAAACATACGTTTTTCATACTAGGTGCATTGTGCTGCCACCTACTGCCAGCTACTCCAGATCAGCGTTCTCAGTAGTTCAAAAATGGTTCAAATGGCTCTGAGCACTATGGGACTTAACATCGCAGGCCATCAGTCCCCTACAACTTAGAACTACTTAAACCTAACTAACCTATCACACACATCCATGCCCGAGGCAGGATTCGAACCTGCCTAGAACCGCTCGGCCACCAGCGGCCGGCTCTCTCACGAGAGCAGAATGGGGTGCTCCGCCGAACTCACCTACTTCGAACGTGGTCACAATGTTCCCTAAACATACACATAACTTAATCTAACTTAAACTAACTTATGCGAAGAATAACATACACACACACACACACACACACACACACACACAGAGGGAGAGAGAGAGAGAGAGAGACGCACATGACCGAGGGAGAACTCGAACCTCCGACGGCAGGGGCAGCGCAGTCCGTGACATGATGCCTCAAACCATGCGGCCACTCCGCGCGCCGAACGAACGTGGTCAGATGATAGGGTGTCACTTGTGTCATACGTCTGTACGCGAGATTTCCACACTCCTAAACATCCCTAGGTCCACTGTTTCCGATGTGATAGTGAAGTGGAAACGTGAAGGTACACGTACAGCACAAAAGCGTACAGGTCGACGTCGTCTGTTGACTGTCAGAGACTGTCGACAGTTGGAAAGGGTCGTAATGTGTAATAGGCAGACATCTATCCAGACCATCACACAGGAATTCCAAACTGCTTCAGGATCCACTGCTAGTACTACGAGAGTTAGATGGGAGGTGAAAAAACTTGTATTTAAGGTCAAGTAGCTGTGCGTAAATGGTTCAAATGGGTCTGAGCACTATGGGATTAACTTCTGAGGTCATCAGTCCCCTAGAACTTAGAACTACTTAAACCCAACTACCCTAAGGACACCACACACATCCATGTCCGAGGCAGGTTTTGAACCTGCGACCGTAGCGGCCTCGCGGTTCCAGACTGTAGCGCTGTGCATAAGCCACACCACACATCACGCCGGTAAACGCCAAACGACGCCTCGCGTGGTGTAAGGAGCGTAAACATTGGACGACTGAACAGTGGAAAACGCTGTGTCGAGTGACGAACCACGGTACACAATGTGGCAATCCAATGGCAAATGCCCGGTGAACGTCATCTGCCAGCGTGTGTAGTGCCAACAGCAAAATTTGGTGGCGGTAGTGTTATGGTGTGGTCGTATTTTTCATGAAGGGGGCTAGCACCCATTGTTGTTTAGCGTGGCACTATCATAGCACAGGCCTACATTGATCTTTTAAGGCATTTATTGCTTCCCACCGTTGAAGAGCATTTCGGGGATGGCTATTGCATCTTTCAACACGATCAAGCATCCGTTCATAATGTACGCCCTGTGGCGGAGTGGTTCCCCGACAGTAACATCCATGTAACGGACTGGCCTGAATGGAGTCCTGATATGAATCCTATAGAACACCTTTGGGACATTTTATAACTCCGACATCGTGCCAGGCCTCACCGACGACATCGATACCTCTCCTCAGTACAGCACTCCGTAAAGAATGGGGAGCCATTCCCCAAGAAACCTTCCAGCACCTGATTGAACGTAAGCCTGCGAGAGTAAAAGCTGTCATAAAGGCTAAGGATGGGCCAGCACCGTATAGAATTCCAGTATTAGCGATGGAAGCAGCCACGAACTTGTAAGTCATTTTCGGCCAAGTGTCCGGATACTTTTGATCACATAGTGTATCTCCTGCTGGGCTAGCCTCTGCCCAACCTTTACTCAATAAGACTCCCAACTGTATTAAGATACACCCACGGAAGAAGAGTTTAATATGGAAATATAGTAATCGGATGTAGAAACTACTGAAATGAAATCTAGATATATTATACTTTCAGTTTTAACTTGTATTTAATGTGCATTATGTGGATTTAATAAATGGAACTGAAATATGTTAAATTCATAAGTGCACTCAGAATTGAAAGTTTATCCATTTATCCTGAATTTTAATCCCACTCTTTAACCATTCTTTTATCTCCCAAAGTGCTTTTTCTCCGTAACGATTGAACAGTATGGGCGATAGACTGCTTCCCTGCCGTACACACTTTTTAATCGAAGCCCTTAATTCTTGATCTCTGATGTTAATGTCCAATCTTGATTGCTGTAAATATTGTATATTACTACATCTTACTCCTATTTTTCTCAGAATTTCGAACGGCACGCTGGCACATTCCCAGGAAGCTTTCACTCTCAAAATACGTAAGTCTGCAGACTTCCGAGGCCGTTATCACTGCAGATAAAATCTTCTGGGCTGTTAGGCAGCATCGTATTTCTTTTAAACATTTGACGTTACGGCCTATCTGTTGGTATCTTTTTCATGATCTTCTGATGCCTACTGTAGATTGAATACTGCCAGAGACAGAGTTACATTGTGTTATAAAGGGGAGTTTTCCCGCATTTATACTGGAGAAGTGTTATTGCTTGAAATTCCTCCTTCTGATATTGCTCAGCCATCCTCATTGGCTAGAAACGAAGCTGCCAGAGCACGAGAGGCGGAATATTTTGGGTAACCGTTCCCCCTCTCTTACTCTGCCGGTTTCTCTTCTAGCCAATGATGATTTCCCACCAACATCTGTAAGAGCAATTTTGACCAATAACTCTTCTCCAGTATAAGTGTGGGAAAACTGCCCATCCAACCGAAGATGTCGGTTCAGCAATGCTAGCGACAAGAGACTTAGGCAATATCCACATTCTTCGGCATTTGCACGAGAACACTTCTCTTACTATCCAATGACTGGCCTCCAACAATCCCACTCCTCCGCACAAGCGCGGCTAAAACTCTCCTCTATAATAGAACGCGACATGGTCTCTGACAGAGCTCACTATGCAGGAGACACAAGAAGATCCTGAAGAAAATCCCAGCAGAGGAGTCGAAACAGCGATCGTTTAGGAGAAATATGACGCTGCGTAACATAAGAAAAATTTAACCCTTACAATAAGTTTCTTGAATCCTCATGCAACTTTAACAGCGGAATTCCACCTGTAGGTTTGTACGTGACGTCTAACACCCTCTTGCCGCTCCATGGTTTGATTCACAGTTTCCTAAATTTCGTATCTGAAGACTGTCGATTTTGAGCATAAGGATAATGTGTCGTATCTGAAAAGATGTCTCAGTAATGCAAAGTTGGCATGGAAAACTTCAGTTGGACGAAACCGAGATTTCCCGCAATGTGAGTGTTTTCCATAAGTAAGTAACACATCTTATAAATATATATTTTATTATGAACCCAAAACTAGCAATAACTTTGCCACCACGCTTATTATGGACTGTGAGATGACGGTTATTGAGGTAAGTTAAATATGAATCTTATCGGAATCATATTATGTCTTGTCCTCGTGCACTCCTGATGCGAGACGTTTGGGTATCAATAAATGAGCTGAAGCAATCTCTACAAGCTATGTCGATAATTGCAATCATGCACTGAAAAAACAAATTTTTAAATTATAGTTTCTCTTAAGTAATGTCAGTGAAATGCACAGGTAAAAACACTTTTGAATTTTCTCTGACAAAAGAATCGAACATCTTGACAAGTTTGTTCGTAAATCAGAAATAAGAAGAAAATAATGTAAATACTCGTATTTTAGGTAGCTTTCGAGCCAATCTCTTGTCTGATTGCAATTTAGTTGCTAAGCTTCCTAAATTCGGTAATGGAAGTTAATTTGACTACGTTCGTTACTATGTGTTTTTTCAAATTAATATGACGCCGAAGAAAATTAACCCTACAAAATTTTCAGATACATCAATTTTATTCCAAAGTAACAAATAACATTTTGAAGTGAGATATATTACTTCTACCTATCGACTTTAAGGAGTTAAATTAATTAAGAACTTGGGCAAGAATAACAATGGCTACCATGTAATGTTGAGTTCCTTTAAATAACTGCGTTTACTGTTCCATTTTCTGAATATTTTATTTCTTATCTGTATCGAGTTATTATATTTCTGTCACTGTTGAAAAATCGGAAAAGTGACTTACTTGGCCATAATCGCGAAGGAATGCAGCTAATATGTCATATACGAGCACATATATACAGCTATATGTATGACTGAATGACATAATGTGTTTAGTAGTTTTAAATTTGGTGCACATAGCTCAGAATTATTACTACTGATTGTTTGAAAGTAAAGGAAACGTGCCATGACGTTAAAAAATGATGTCCTTGGTGCTAGAGGTTACCGTAGAGGGCAAAAAGATGGAGAAGATGGAGATCAGCTTCTCATTCATTACTTTAAATTTTCTTCGAAGGATTTTGTTCCGAATCTCACCGGAGAAAATCGTTGTCTTGTAAAAAACAGTCGTTTCTCAGTCGACATGTTTACTACCTGTGCTATTGTTGGATAGGAATAGAGTGATTTTTGTAGGTGCTCAATGATTCGGACACTTCAAAATCTCCTTATTAGAACTCACTGTTTACGACAGTGAATACTAGCTACAGATTAGAACAGACACGTCCGTAAAAGGTAAACTCTGCCAAGACGTCTTTGAGATGATGACGCAGAGACTATTGACATTGAGGCTTTTGACAATATTGGAGTTTTATCTTCACTACTTAGGAGACATTACAGCCATAAAAAAGCATAAAAATGGTTCACGAGTAGTGACGTTCACGAAAACGTCATTGAGATATATTAACAATTATTTTCATCGTCGAACTTCAGCTAATAAACTACAAGACACTTAAGAACTCCAACTGTGGATTATAAAGACAAGACTGCAGTACACAGGGAGATTCTTCTAAGCTGCTCATCTCACGTATTTCCTGAATCGTTTAAGATATAGTAAATCTGTTTTCACTTGAACGAATTGTGAAAAATTGCTAAGTGACGTGCCCCTCTTCTCACAGCTAGATTAGTTACAGAGATATCGGTAGCAACAGAACTATAGCAATATGCGCTGTCAGTGTCGTATTTTTTTAAAAAAAAGCGAATTCAAAGGAATTTCGTCTTTAAAATCCGGTTAGAACTTTCTGAGAAAACACAAAATTTATAGCTTAGGATACAATTGTTTTGAACATGAAATCTATTGCCGTTTTACGGGGCCGATGTTGGTGGTATTTTACGAAACACTCGAGTCAGGCTGATGGGTGGTTTCTTCTTGAATAACTGAGTGTGTCTACTCACAACAGTGGAATAGCGGAGAGCAGTTTAACTTGAAACTGATACTAATCGCTATTCGCTACATATGGTTCTACTGAAACACCAACTGAAAGGCAAAGTTCGTGGCATCTAAGATGAAGTTCCAGTAAAGTACGGTAACGCCTTATCTCTTGTATCTGCCAGAGCATTCAAAGAGAGCTGCAGGTAGAGTTTGAACTGAATATTGAGAAATAAATGCTGTTAAATAATGACATCGCGTCATGTCAAGATACACATTTATATTACGACATTACATCGACAACAATATCATTAAGACGGTACAAAAGAATGTAGTCGTAAATATTTGTTTGAAATTCATATTATTTCAACAAGCCTTATAAATGCTCAGCATCTATTGCAATAGCCGTTAGCAGTTGCAGGCATAATGACTTCTGGACAGAATGAAGAGAATATGTCGACATTGTTGCAGATGCTACAATAATCGTCTCGGGACGTAGAAACGTATGCATATGCTTAATCTTTGAGATTACTGCAGAGAAAAAGTTGCCATTCGAGTCAAATCCGACCAACGAGCAACCTACTAATAATACTTTGACGTCGTCTCTAAAGAGCAGAAAAGAACTTAGTGGGTGCTTTCCCAGCCGGAAGGCAGAAGAGATCCCGGGACCCATAGTTCTGGTATCACAAACACGTATTTTAAGTCGTAGTTCACACGGGAGGGAACGTAGCGCTGCTGCAAGAAACTGAGGCCATCTTTATTCAGTTAAGATTTCTTTAGTACAGTAAAGAGCATTCACGTATTCCCAAAAAACTCAGTGCCAAACAGTCACTCTCCCCTACATTCTCAGCGACCCAGTAACGTGCGTTCTCACATTCAGCTTTATCAGGAATGAGAATTATTCTCTGGAACAACCGCTCGACAGAATTTCACGTATGTTCTACAGTCCCACTGGCTAATGTCAGCATGATACGGATTTAAACAATGGAAAATCCAAGACGGAATAATGACAATTTATGAAAAGGCCAGGTAACTAACCGTACAGAGGTGATGCTAGGTAGCAGATAGGCGCAACAAAAATACCAGTGTTAAGCCCCGGTTGCAAGAGATTGTGCTCATGTGTGTTTGTACGTCCAAATACACACAATAAATAAAAAATTCAATGTTTTCAATTCTTCCTGTTGTTGCAGTTATAATGGTTACCACTGTTAATCTATAATAAAACGAAATCGAAATTCCCCCAGGCTGAGGTGCACCAGTTCCTCTCATACTTCAAGAACCCGTCTCCCACAGACTAGCAAAAACTGAAAAACGTAGGATTGACTCGAAAATCTGTTTCAACTTATTACAGACTCTATCGTTGCGTCAGTGATGTTCATTTGAAGTTATTACGTATACTAAGAAAATCGGAAAAATACACGTGCAAAATCTGGCATTACGGTCCATGTATCAACAATGTGTGGTAAAGGAATTATTAAAATACTTGGTCCGGTAAGACCACCATGTCAGTATGTAACCGATCTGGTGATAATTTTGAGTGACCTCCCCCCTCCCCCCCCTCCCCCCCTCCCCCCCCGTATATCTGCTCTGCTGTGAAGATTTCATAATTACTCCTTCGTACAGACCAATAACATCTGGGACACCTGTTTGTCAGATCAGTCTCTGGTCATCATTAGCTTAAGTGCCATCAGTTTCCTTCGATTACATTGAAGGAATAACCCGTCATCCTTACTAATACCGGAGCGAATATTGGCACAGGTACTATCCATCTACTGCACCACTATTCTTCATATGTCTCTATGAGCAGATACGGCTCATTTTTTTTCTTAGAAGTGCTAAAACGTTTTAGTGTAAGCTTTTGAGGGCAAAACTTCAGTACAGGGTATATCTTGATATAGTGGCGGAGCCTCTAATAATTCTAACCTTTGTGTACCATAGTTCGTTGTATGCGCTTTCTTTATTGATATGAGTTGTCATTTATTTACATTTTCATAATTTTAAAGCCCCAGGTTTCATGTGGTTTCATGCAACCGTTGTAGAAGTGAAGGGAAAATCTACGGATTGCTTTGTTGCAGATCAAATAATTTAGCAGTGTTAATATATCACGGCAGAATCTCTGAACGCCAGCTCAACTGCCCGGCATGCAGCTGCTCAGCGCCGATGTAAACACGAAATACTGCGCTGCCGCTCTGAAAGACATTACAGTAATGGACTCAGAAATATGTTACAATATCCATGTGCCCATTTGGCAACGGAACAGGCCATTGTATCTCAGAGTAATAGGAACGATCCACGTTTTCGTCCATCTGGTGCCTGCTGCAGAGCGTTATGTTTTGTAATTAATGAGACGTGTGTTGCTAACAATTCGTATATGAGATACAGAAATATGAAAGTGTAACTCATAAAGGCACACGTGTAGTGTAATAAACATTAAAAAATTTCTGAGTATAATGTGTATCCCAGGTATTTGTCCCATTAACATGTGAATTAAATGGATATTTATGCTTATCCTTCACATCGTATCATTAATTTTCTAATTTTTCGCAATACTTTTTCTTTAAATTTCTTTTACTGAATGTTCCTCAACAGCGTAATACCTGCACTGAAAATTAAGGAAACGCTGTCGAAACAAAGCTCATCATCCTAAAGACTGTATAAGCTGATGAAAGAGCAAATGGTTTCACTGATAAGTAATACCGTAAAATGTATATACCGGACGATCGAAAAGTCAGTATAAACTTAAAAACTGAATAAATCACGGAAAAATGAAGATAGAGAGGTACAAATTGACACACATGCTTGGAATGACATGGGTTTTTTGAGAACCAAAAAAAAAAAAAAATACTAAAGTTCCTAAAATGTCCGACAGATGGCGCTTTATCTGATCAGAATAGCAGTAATTCGCATAACAAAGTAAGACAAAGCAAATACGATGTTCTTTACAGGAAATGCTCAATAGCAGTAGTCGAGGAATAATGTTTTGAACAGCACTGTAAAGCATGTCCGGAGTTATGGTGAGGCATTAGCGTCGGATTTTGTCAACATCCCTGGAGATGTCGGTCGATCACGATACACTTGCGACTTCAGGTAACCCAAAAGCCAATAATCGCACGGACTGAGGTCTGGGGACCCGGGAGGCCAAACATGACGAAAGAGGTGGCTGAGCACACGATCATCACCAAACGACGTGCGCAAGAGATCTTTCACGCGTCCAGCGATATGGGGTGGAGCGCCATCCTGCATAAACATCGTATGTTCCTGCAGGTGTTTATCAGCCAGGCTGGGGATGATGCGATTCTGTAACGTATCGGCGTACCTCTCACTCGTCACGGTAGCAGTTACAAAACCAGAATCACACATTTTCTCGAAGATAAAAGGCCCGATAACGGTAGATGTGGTAATTCCAACCCATACCGTGACTCTATCGTCATGCAATGGAGTTTTCACGACAGTTCTACGATTTTCGGTAGCCCAAATACTGCAGTTGTGGGCGTTAACAGACCCTCGGAGCGTGAAATGATCCTCGTCGGTCCACAACACGTTACTCAACCAATCGTCATCTTCCGTCATCTTTTGAAACGCCCACACCGCGAACACCCTCCGCTTCACTAAATCGCCAGGTAACAGTTGACGATGCCGATGGATTTTGTACGGATAGCATCGGAGGGTACGCCTAAGTGCCAACCAAACCGTAGTGTACGGAATGCCGGTGCGACGTGCCACTGCACGAGCGCTGACTTCCCCGTGCATAGACGAACCCGCTACAGTCTCAATTTCTTCTTGAACTGTCTCAGCAGCATTACGCCTTGTGCTCAGTCGGCCACTACGGGGTCTGTCGTCTAAACAACCCGTGGCATCGAACTTCGAAGTAATTCTCGCCAGAGCTGCATTTGTCATCGGACCTTTACCCGATCGAATCCCCTTCCTATGGCGATAGGATCGTAACGCTGAACTAGCCCATTCCCCATTCTGATAATACAGCTTCACTAAAAGCGCCTTTTCAGGTAACGTCAACATGCTGCGACTGCTGGCACATCTGATTCTCTCCCTCACTACAGCTCATTTTATACACGATTGTCACGTGCAGTCACTGACGCTTTGCTGTCCAGCGCCATCTGTATGACATTTTGTGAACTTTGTTTTTTTCGGTTGTAATAAAACCCCATGTCATTCCAAGCATGTGTGTCAATTTTTACCTCTCTATCTACAATATCCCGTAGTTAATTAAGTTTTCAAATTTATACTGACTTTTTGATCACCCGGTACATACGTATGAACAGTGATAAGGCTAACTGACGTAAAACCCGAAGATTTTGGTCTATACGAGATTGTATTTCAATTTTTATTTATTTCATCCAGAGAATAATGACTGATGGATCGTAACAATTCGCTAAGACTGACAATACATCAGAATACTCGCTTTCTGGAAGCTTTTAGGGAATTCAGTATTGGGAGGGACATGCAGTGAGGTGACAAAAGTAATGCGATGCTTACTAATACTTAGTCGGACACCTTTCCCCCAGCTCAGCGCAGGAACTCGACGTGCTATGGATTCAACAAATCGTTGGGACTCTCCCACAGAAATATTCAGCCATGCTGCCCCTTTAGGCGTCCAAAATTGCGATGGCGTTGCCGGTCAGGCTTTAATGTACGAACTGACCTCTCGATTATGTCCCATAAATGTTTAATAGGAGTCGTATTACGTGAAGAGTAGCCAAATCATTCACTTGGACTGTCCAGGATGTCATTCAAACCAATAGCGCACAATTGAGGCCCTGTGACACCCTGCATTCTTGTTCATTAACATTACATCTTTGTTTGGAATCATGACGTCCATGAATGACGGTAAATGCTGTCCAAGTAGCCGATCGTAGCCGCTTCCAAATGATCGTTGCTGTTGGACCAGAGGACACAGTCCATTCCATGTAGACACAGCCCACACCATTATGGAGCCGTCATCAGCTTACCCTGTGCCATGTTGACCACCTGCAGCACACTCGGACCGTACGATCGGCTCTTACCAACTGAATTCTGGACTCATCTCACCAAGCGACGGTTTCCCAGTTGTCTACGGTCCAACCGGTATGGTCACGAGCCCAGGAGAGGCACTGCAGGCGATGTTGTGTTGTTAGCAAAGGCACCAGCGTTGGTGGTCTGCTGCCGTAGCACATTAACATCACCGAGCGAGGTGGCGCAGTGGTAAGACACTGGACTCGCATTCGGGAGGACGACAGTTCAATCCCGCGTCCGGCCATCCTGATTTAGGTTTTCCGTGATTTCCCTAAATCGCTCCAGGCAAATGTCGGGATGGTTCCTTTCAAAGGGCACGGCCGACTTCCTTCCCCGTCCTTCCCTAATTCGAATAGACCGATGACCTCGCTGTCTGGTCTCCTTCCCCAACCAACCAACCACATTAACATCAAATTTCGCCGCACTGTCCTAACGCATACGTTCGTCGTACGTCTCACATTGATTTCTGCAGTTATTTCACGCTGTTTTGCTCGTCCGTTAACACTGACAACTGTGCGCAAACGTCATTGCGTTGTCCATGGTGAAAGGCAATGCCTGAGCTTTGGTATTCTCAGCATGCTCTTGGCACAAGTGGATCTGAGAACATTGAATTCCCTAACGATTTGCCGGCCGGGGTGGCCGAGCGATTCTAGGCGCTACAGTCTGCAGCTGCAGGTTCGAATCCTACCTCGGGCATGGACGTGTGTGATGTCCTTAAGTTAGTTAGGTTTAAGTAGTTCTAAGGGACTGATGACCTCAGAAGTTAAGTCCAATAGTACTCAGAGCCATTTTGAAATCTAACGATTTACGAAATGGAATGTCCCATGCTTCTAGCTCTGCGTTCTGAGTCTGTTAATTCTCCCCTGGGATCATATTCACGTCGAAACTATTTTGTGTACACGATACTACCGCCAAATGTATATGTGCATATCGTTACCCAATAGCTTTTGTAACCTCACTGTACACTGGGCACTCTACCGCTACGGTGCTCCGAACTGTAGCGTGTAAATGGCGGTGTGTAAGACAACTATGGCGGTGCGTGAGGAGCAGTGTGCTGTCATCGAGTTTGGAATTCGGAGCGTTTGTCCGCACATGTAGCACCCTATCCTTCAGCTTGACAATGTCAGACCACCCACGAGTGCTGCGTCATGTGCAACACTCCGACGCCTTGGGTTTACTATCATTGATCATCCTCAATACATTCCTGACTTGGCCCCATCCGATTTTCTTCTGTTTCTGAAATTTAAAGACCTCCTTCGAGGGCTACACTTTGATATTCACTTTGTTAGTGATGAAGCGGTGCAACCAGAGATGAGGTTGTGGCCCGTCAACAAAGTCACACAGTCTACAGTGAAGATATTGATATACTCGTCGCTCGTTGGGAGAAATGAGTTCACAATGTGTTGACATGTCTACAAGTAGCGTACATTTTAACTAAAAAGCTTTAAGAGTTTTCACATACAGAATTCTGAGGCATTAATTTTCAGGACGCCTTGGTGCTAGTCGTGTGGAGAACATCTACGCAGCCCACTAGGGAGAGAGAAATCTAGGTAGGAAGAATAATAATTGCCATCGCCTGTTCGTCTCATGTGACAAGGAAGAAACATACAAACCAAGCTAAATATGTAAATCTGTGGCAGAGTCGAGTGAAGTTATGAAATCGTGTGAATGCAATGTGTTATGGATGAATCTTAGACATCGCAGGGAAGTTGTCTTTGAATTTCAGTTATAGTGAATTCAGTGTCCAGTATAAACACCTTCTTATTTGAGGAGACATGTCTCATCAGTTTCATCTATTACCAACTTAATTATGCGAAGCAGTCAGAATTCGAGTTTAGTAGGGCAAGTGCCACATAGGCACACGGATATTAACTTTATCTTTGTGATACTTGTAGCTTGCGGTGTATGGCTACCCCCCCTCCCCCCCCCTGTACTGTCAAAATCAAGAGCCCGATAAAAAAAAACAGGACGACAAACTAAAGAATCCAAAATTTGAGAACCGAAATTTAACCGAAAATTGGGGGGGCGGGGGGAGGGGGGGGGGGGAGGAGGTTGGTGTTTACAGTATCAAGCTGGAACTTTATACTCTCACAAGCGCCCACAACACAGATTCCTACTTGTAGTCGTGGACCAACAAAAATCCTTAACTCACCATTAAGAATTTAAAATATAGTTTTCCGAGGTTCGAGGAATGCACTCTCATGAAAGGTTGTTTTCTATCTCTTAGAGTGCGTTTGCCTTTGTAAACAGATTACTGAATCGCTCTAAAAGGCAAAGACAGTAAATCCACATCGGCAGTGTTAATAAGATTATAAAATACAGGGAATATAAGTTTGCATTTACTCAGAGAGAGATAATTTCAAATGCATGATTGTAATATTAACAGAAACTGAAGACGTGTGATCAAACAATATTAAAAGTTAAGAGGGTTGTCGTATACATCGATACAGTTTTGAAAGATCTAAAATTTTTTAAATGGCAATATCTTTATCTAATAACACTGCTGCTATCACTCTTTGAAACGTAGGCTTTAGTGAGTGCAATTATTTCTTCCGCATACCACCCAATGTTTTGGAATGACGTTTTTGTTTAATGAAGAGACATAGCAAGTTACACGCTTCAGTTCTGCGAAGTGTTTCTGTTTTCTGTCCTGATGATCACGGTATCCAATCCAATCTAGATATGGCAAGACCTTACAATGCAATTTTACTAATCGAAATTTTCTCAAATGATAGAATTTTCACGATAGCTTTATCCTGAAGCAGGAAAATTTGTTACTTTGGTCATTCTTTAACACTGATTAGCAGTCCGCTAACTACGTAAAAATTTGTTGTTATTATCCGTTAGTATCTATTTTGACGTATGTTCTCCAAATTTCCGTGTTTATTTGTTCTGAATGCTACAGTTAAATTTCTACTGCATCAGTATAATAAATATTCTAGATATATGCTGCGGAAATAGATTTGTGGTTGATGTTATCTCTTTCCCTACATATCTTTTGGCGACTACTACACTCCTGGAAATGGAAAAAAGAACACATTGACACCGGTGTGTCAGACCCACCATACTTGCTCCGGACACTGCGAGAGGGCTGTACAAGCAATGATCACACGCACGGCACAGCGGACACACCAGGAACCGCGGTGTTGGCCGTCGAATGGCGCTAGCTGCGCAGCATTTGTGCACCGCCGCCGTCAGTGTCAGCCAGTTTGCCGTGGCATACGGAGCTCCATCGCAGTCTTTAACACTGGTAGCATGCCGCGACAGCGTGGACGTGAACCGTATGTGCAGTTGACGGACTTTGAGCGAGGGCGTACAGTGGGCATGCGGGAGGCCGGGTGGACGTACCGCCGAATTGCTCAACACGTGGGGCGTGAGGTCTCCACAGTACATCGATGTTGTCGCCAGTGGTCGGCGGAAGGTGCACGTGCCCGTCGACCTGGGACCGGACCGCAGCGACGCACGGATGCACGCCAAGACCGTAGGATTCTACGCAGTGCCGTAGGGGACCGCACCGCCACTTCCCAGCAAATTAGGGACACTGTTGCTCCTGGGGTATCGGCGAGAACCATTTGCAACCGTCTCCATGAAGCTGGGCTACGGTCCCGCACACCGTTAGGCCGTCTTCCGCTCACGCCCCAACATCGTGCAGCCCGCCTCCAGTGGTGTCGCGACAGGCGTGAATGGAATGACGAATGGAGACGTGTCGTCTTCAGCGATGAGAGTCGCTTCTGCCTTGGTGCCAATGATGGTCGTATGCGTGTTTGGCGCCGTGCAGGTGAGCGCCACAATCAGGACTGCATACGACCGAGGCACACAGGGCCAACACCCGGCATCATGGTGTGGGGAGCGATCTCCTACACTGGCCGTACACCACTGGTGATCGTCGAGGGGACACTGAATAGTGCACGGTACATCCAAACCATCATCGAACCCATCGTTCTACCATTCCTAAACCGGCAAGGGAACTTGCTGTTCCAACAGGACAATGCACGTCCGCATGTATCCCGTGCCACCCAACGTGCTCTAGAAGGTGTAAGTCAACTACCCTGGCCAGCAAGATCTCCGGATCTGTCCCCCATTGAGCATGTTTGGGACTGGATGAAGCGTCGTCTCACGCGGTCTGCACGTCCAGCACGAACGCTGGTCCAACTGAGGCGCCAGGTGGAAATGGCATGGCAAGCCGTTCGACAGGACTACATCCAGCGTCTCTACGATCGTCTCCATGGGAGAATAGCAGCCTGCATTGCTGCGAAAGGTGGATATACACTGTACTAGTGCCGACATTGTGCATGCTCTGTTGCCTGTGTCTATGTGCCTGTGGTTTTGTCAGTGTGATCATGTGATGTATCTGACCCCAGGAATGTGCCAATAAAGTTTCCCCTTCCTGGGACAATGAATTCACGGTGTTCTTATTTCAATTTCCAGGAGTGTATTATAATACTTCGTACTTTTCCTAGGGAAATAACTTTAATTCATCGTTTTTGTGGATTTGTCAGGCTCATTACTGCATTATGTTAGTAGGCGAATTAGATTCTCTAAATACCTAAATCATTCGCCATGTTTGGTTACATATCGTACGTAACAGGGAAGCTGATGAATCTGCCGGTCCTCACATAGTCTTATACTAAGTGTGTTTGATAATAATGATAACTGCTGCAAACGCACGCGCATGTTGTTCCATAACTAAAGAGCCTCAGTATCTACATTAAAATTATAGCAGTCATAGAAATAGCTGAAGTAGGAGCTTTACTCCTTGACATACTTACGTCCTGTAAAAAGCATCTATCTTCGTTGACTCAAGTTTAATGAGGAATGATAATTTGAAGATCTGAATGACCAATGTCGTGAAGGTTTCCGAAAGTTGTGTGTATTTAGACAGTGCCCTTTCGGTCCTGAACGTACGTTTCAAGTATAACAAATTTTACCCAAATTGATGGACGGATCACTGTCAACAACAGAGTTCCATTTCATGCGGGATAATACGTCCGCAAGTTTCACACTAGATCTTTGCAGTCGGTATTTTGAACATCAGATATGAGACAATCCGTCATCTAGATAGTTACAAAAAAGCATAGACACTTACATGAGATAGAAGGTATGGAGCGTAAACATGACTATTAATTTATACATGAGGCACACATGAGCCAGTAAAATAATCAAAGAGACAATTAACAGGCTGTCCACGAGTATATCGGTAATAAGTAATGTGTACGTTCGAAACAAGCTGTTTGAAAATCCTCTCATTGCTCCATTGGACTGATGTCACAAGTTAAGAAAATAGGTACAACATTCTTGTGGTAGTTACAGTTTTTTGTCATCACGGGAAAGTCAAGTTATCCCCACCGCAACGATAACAAGATGTGGCTGCAAATTTTTCCTACGTGAACTCCCTCCTTCAAGTTTGATTTCTATTTAACAATTATTTTCGTTCCGTTATGTGGGGCGGGCTGGGTGCAGCCGTATTCAGCCATTACACCATTTCTTGAGTAATAGAAAATAATTTAAGAAGCTGTAAATTCAGACAAATAATTTAAGAAATTGTAAATTCAGCTCTCACATTTCTAGAGTAATGGAAAGTAGTTTAAGAGGTTGTAAAATAAAAAGGGCGTTGAAAAAGTTACCACAGTCGTCTCTAATTTTTTTATTTTTTGCAGGAGGAGAATGAAATTTTTTCTGAAGATACTTGGAACATTTAGGTATAAGTCAGTATACAAAAATATATCCTTTTATTTACACGTGAGCCATATTGGACCGTGAAGTAGATGTCAGGATGCGACAAAGGTCGATGGAGTTCCTCTTCAAGATAGGCGATTAATCTGCTACATAGATTCACAGGAAGCTGCTCCCTGTTTCTGGGGAGGACACAGTGGATCGCAGCAGTATCTAGCGTTGGTTGCAGAGGTTTAAAGAAGGTGATTTCTCTCTACTGGACAATCCACGATGCAGTAGACCATAGCCGGCAGTGAGTGATGTGAATAAGGAGACCTTTGATCAAATCATCCAAAATGACAGATGTGTGACGACACGACAGCTTGCTGAAATGACTCGTTTGTCATTGGGTAATGTGGTATCACTGGTTCAGTCACTACGGTACAGAGGAATCTGTCCACGTTGGGTGCCTAGATTAATGAGATGAGAAATGAAAACGATGAGGAAGAATGTATGTGAGGGTCTTATGAAGACCTTTACTGAAGAGTGGAAACAGTGCTTTGACGGCGTCATTACCCAGGATGAAACAAGGTTGTTTTTATCCGAAGCTGGGAGCGAAACCCAGTCCATGGAATGCCTTCATCCGGATACCCCTCGGAAGAAGAAACCAAGACTTTCACGAACAGCAGGCCGAAAGGCGATGGCCTCCTTCTTCTGGGATCAGTGTGGTGTCAGTTTCAATGACGTTATGGAACCTGGCTCCACAATTAACTGGGACCACAACTGTTTGTCGTTGGACAAGCTACGACGTGCTATGAAGACCCACAGACCGCAGCCTTAAGGTCAGGACATCGGAGACTACACCATGACAATGCCAAACCCCATACAGACCGTATGGCGCAGGAGAAAATCGGGAAAATGGGTTGGAAAATTGTTCCTCATCCTCCCTACAGTCCGAATTGGGCCCCGTCTGATTTTTATCTCTTTGGTCGTCTAAAGGGACACCTGCGCAAAAAAGCATAAATACCTTATTTCCCGTGTCAAGCTATAGTGTAAAAGTCAATCCCCAGACTTTTACCAAAGTGCATTTACATCGTGGAAAGAAAGTTGGGCCAAATGCGTTACAGCTGATGGAGGCTACATTGGGTAGGCTCAGTGTATAGCTAAATGTTCCAAGTAGGTTCATAAAAAATTTCATTCTCCTCCTGCAAAAAATAAAAAAAATTGAGACGGCTGTGCAAAACTTTTTGAACGCCCTTTGTAGATGGCGTGTTATTTGAAAACTAACGCGGTATATCCATGTAGGAAGAAATTGAGATGTGTGATGTATATGTTACCTTGTAGTTGAGTGAGACACAAGCTGAGTAAAGAGAGGGTGAATTGCAGTACCCATTGGGGATGAACGTCAGGCGTAGCGTGGTCTTTGGTTGGAAGGATAGTTTCCAGGGGCGAGCCTGTGGTCTGCAAGGAGTTACCTGATGTCACTACACGAAACTTTGTAACTCCCTTACAGTGTATGAGAATGACGAGAATGTGGATACGTTGCTGTGTGGGAAAGTTAACCAAAACGCTTTCTAGATACGGCGACTGTAACATGAACACGGTCAAGATACATTACAACTGTGAGCTCTTAAGATGAGGAGATATTTTTGTGTGAATTAAGTAAATAGGAATTATTAATCCAAGTAATACCAAGGCTTTCTCCATAAAGGACATTACCATTACGCTAAACATCGTGAATTGTTTTTGAATTATAATATAACATACCTTTTAAAGATGTGCTGATATTGAATCGGGGTGTCGAACCTTTAAATACATTTTAACCCGCTCTTCACAATATCAACGCATTTTCAATAACATGTACTATCAACTTTGTGACCAAGACAAAAACTGTGGGAAATGCAAATCTCATTTATTGTTGTTGTCTTTTACTCTCAGCATAGTTTTTAAAGAGATATCGATATGTAACTTAGGTTCTACAAATGGAATAGTCAATAGAACATCCATTGGGAAAAGTGACAGCTGTTGTTGAGATTAACATTTTTGGGTTAGGTGTAGCAGAAAAATTTGAAGCATAAATGGAATCTGGTACAAGAATTCATTCCAAAATACATATATTTTTTTTCAAAATTTTAAAATATAAAGAAACAGATTACATCAAAATACTTTTGAAAAAAGTGCATCAAATGAAAATGCCCCTCCCCCCCCCCAATTTATGACGGGCGCAAATGATCGTAGCTTTCATGGGCGCTTGCACTAAATGAACGGAACGTTTGTTGTACGAGTAGAGCACGTTTCCAGCGTTCCACCTGTACCGACGACTATTACACCACGAGTTACTCGGACACGAGTTCGGTAATCAGGTGCATAATAATTATGAGACGATAAATGTTACTGTTCTGTTACACTTCAGCAATAAATCTATGGAAACAAAAACACCCGTAAGATACGGAGGAGCAGCCATCCGGAGGGATCCAAGCCGAAATATTTAGCTGGAAAACCAATGCCACGTTGAAACTAATTTGAGGAATCTTTTTTGAATCATCATTCTTCTGACAGGTTTGAAGCGGCCTTGTGGGACGCCACGAGTTCCTCTCCTGTGCCATACTCTTCGACTCAGAGTAGCAGTTGCAACCTATATCCTCAGTTATTTGCACAATTTATTCCAATCTCTGTCTTCCATAACAGTTTTTGCCCTCTACAGCTTCCTCTGCTACCATAGAAGTCAATCCCTGATGTCTTAACAGGTGTCCCATCATCCTGTCTCTTTGCCTTCTGAGGGGTTTCTATATATTCCTTTCCCCTCCCATTCTGCGCAGAATCTCCTCATTATATACCTTATCAGTCAACCTAATTTACAACAATCGTCTGTTGTACCACATCTGAAATGCTTCAATTCTCTTCTGTTCCTGTTTTCCCACAGTTCATGTTTCACTACCAGACAATGCTACGCTCCAAATGTAAATTTCTAGAAATTTCTTCCTGAAATTAAGTCTTTGTTTGGCACTAGTAGACTACTCCAGGCCAGGAATGCCCTTTTCGTCAGAACTAGTCCGCTTTTTATGTCCACCATGCCCCGTCCGTCACGGGTTATTTTGCCGCCTAGATAGCAGAACCCCCTAATTTTTTCTGCTTCGTGACTATCAGTCCTGATGATAAGTTTCTCGCTGTTTCCATTTTTGCTACTTCTCATTACTTTCGTCTCTCTTCGATTTACTCTCAGTCCATATGCTGTACTCATTAGACTGTCCATTTCATTCAGCAGATCATGTCATTCTGCTTCACTTTCCCTTTCACTCACGATAGCAATGTCATCAGCCAATCGTATCATTGATATCTTTTCATCTTGAATTTTAATTTCACTCCAGAGCCTTTCTCTTGTTTCCATCATTGCTTCTTTGATATACAGATTGAAAAGTCTGTCTTACGACCTTTTTAATCCAAGCAATTTGTTCTTGATCTTTCACTCGTATGATTTCCTCTTTGATCTTGTACATATTGTATATTACACGTCTTTCCCTATAACTTACCCGTATTTCTCTCTGAATTTCGAACATCTTGCACTATTTTACATTGTCGAACGCTTATTGTAGGACGACAAATCCTATGAACATGCCTTGATTTTTCTTTAGTCTTGCTTCCATTATTAACCGCAACGTCAGAATAGCCTCTCCTGTGCCTTTACCTTTCCTAAAGGCTAACTGATCGTCAAATAATGCATCCTCAACTTTCTTTTCTGTCTTTCTGTATATTATTCTTGCCAAAACTTGGTTGCAAGAGCTGTTAAGCTTACTGTAGGATAATTTTCGCACTTATTAGTTCTTGCAGTCATCCGAATTGTGTGGATGATATTTTTCCGAAAGTCAGATGGTATGTCACCAGGCTCATACATTCTACACACCAACCAGAATAGTCGTTTCGTTGCTACTTCCCCCAATGATTTTAGAAATTCTGACGAAAGCTCTTTTAAATTCTATTTGTGTTACTGGATCCCCTATGTCTTCTAAATCGATTCCTATTTTTTCTTCTATCACATTACACAAATCCTTCCCCTCACAGAGGCCTTCAATGTACGGTTTTAAATTATCGACTCTCTCATCTGCATTGAACATTGGAATTCCCGTTGCACTGTTAATGTTACCACTCTTCCTGTTCAGTTCATCGAAGGTTGTTCTGACTTTTCTATATGCTGAATCAGTCCTTACGACAATAATTTCGTTTTCGATTTCTTCGCATTTTTAATGCAGCCATTTCGTCTTAGCTTCCCTGGACTTAGTATTTATTTCATTCCTCTGTCACTTGTTTTGTCGGCCGGTGTGGCCGAGCGGTTCCAGGTGCTTTATTCTGGAACCGCACTACCGATACGGTCGCAGATTCGAATCCTGCCTAGAGCATGGATGTGTGTGATGTCCTTAGGATAGTTAGGTTTAAGTAGTTTTAAGTTCTAGGGGACTGATGACCTCAGATGTTAGTCAAATAGTGCTCAGAGGCATTTGAGCCATTTTTGTTTTTCTATGTTCTTGACTTTCTCTGTGCATTTTAGTACTTACTTCCATTCATCTATCAGCTGAAGTATTCTTTCTGTTCCCTCTGGTTTCGCCGCAGTTGCCTTCTTTGTACCAACGATTTTGTTACCGACTTCTGTAATTGCCCTTTTTAGAGATGTCCATTCCTCTTCAACGATACTGCCTACTGAGCTACTCCTTCTAGCTGTATCTATAGCCTTAGGGAGTTTCAAGCCTATCTGGCCATTCCTTAGTACTTCTGAATCCCACTTCTTTGCTTATTGATTCTTCCTGACTAATCCCTTAAGCTTTAGTCTACAAATGGTTCAAATGGCTCTGAGCACTATGGGACGTAACTTCTCAGGTCATCAGTCCCCTAGAACTTAGAACTACTTAAAGCTAACTAACCTAAGGACACCACACACATCCACGCCCGAGGCAGGATTTGAAACTGCGATCTACTCTACATGGCTACTATATTGCGATCTGAGTTTTTATATGCTCCTGGGTACGCCTTGCAATCCAGTGTCTGATTTATGTGTCTGACCATAATGTAATCTGACTGACATCCTCCTGTATCACCCGGCTTTTTCCAAGTATACCTCATCCTCTTGTGATTCTTGAACAGAGTGTTCCCTATTACTAGCTGAACTCAATTAGTCTCTCCCATCTTTCATTCCTTGTCCCAATGCCATATTTTCCAGTAACCATTTCTTCTACTCCTTTCCCTGCAACTGCATTCTAGTCCCCCAATGACTATTAGATTTTCATCTCCCTTTTCCGTCTGTTACCCTCTCAATATTCTAGTGTATTTTATCTATCTCTTCAACTTCAGCTTACAGCTTCAGCATGTATGCCTGAATTATCTTTGTTGGTGACGGTTTGCTGTCGATTCTGATAAGAACAAACCTATCACTGAACTTTTTGTAGTAACAATCTCTCTTTCCTATATACCTATTCATAACGAATCCTACTCCCATTATAACATTTTCCGCTGATGCTGATATTACCCTATAGTCATCTGACCAGAAATCCTTATCTTCTTTCCATTTCACTTTACTGACCCCTACTAAGCTTCTGACATCCCACGCCCCAACTCGTAGAAAGTGAGTTCAAAGTGGTTCAAATGGCTCTGAGCACTATGTGACTTAACATCGGAGGTCATCAGTCCCCTAGAACTTAGAATTACTTAAACCTAACTAAGGACATCACACATATCCCTGCCCGAGGCAGCATTCGAACCTGCGACCGTAGCAGTCGCGCGGTTCCGGACTGAAGCGCCTAGAAACGCTCGACCACTGCGGGCGGCGACCGTTACTTGGTCATTCAATCTGTTTCACATGGTGACGTCTCCTTTGAGAGTACTCTCCCGGAAATCCGAATGGGGGCTATCCCGAAACTTTTGCCAGTGGAGAGATCATCGTGACACTTTCTTTCGATTACGGGCTGCGTGCCCTGTGTATACATGATACGTGTCTTCAGTGTTGGGGTTTCATTGCCTTCTGCACTCTCATACCGTTGATAATTGCTGATTGTTTCGCCTTTGTGGGCAATTTCCACCCCAAGGACGATAGACTGCCATGATCCTCTGTCCGATCCTCCGCCCTCTGTAACAAGACCGCTGGCTGAATCAGAGTGGCTCCTTATGCCGGAAGTCTTGGACCGCCAGTGCTCACTATTAATCAAAATTTAAGACCTGGCGGGTTTCAACCCCCGACCGCCGAGCGAGGACGATTTGATTACTAATGAAAGACGCTACTCCTACAAAATGCGTGCAAATCCGTTAATGAACCTTAAGGAAACGTAATTCATACACGAAAGAGGTGGTTGAAATTACACATGTGAGACTGACTCGTGAATGCTGCGAGTCAATCTGGGGCTCTCACCACGTTCTGTTAATGTAGGAGATAAGAGAACAGCCAAGAAAGAGCGGCAGGTTTTGTCATGTTATCATGCAGTATGCTCTAGTATCAGCCAAGTGTACTGCAGTAACACGCTCTACAATAGAGATGTTTTGTCACACAGGGATGTCTGCTGTACATATTACGAGACCATACCTATCTAGGCGATTCGAGCAGCACATTATTTCATAACATATACCTCTAGTTTCTGTGGAGTGGGTGATCCATAGCAACTGTGACATGACACGAGACAGCATACGCTATTGGCCATTATAATGTAGATCGTCTCCACTTGATGGACATAGCGTTTCACAAGTAGTAAGGTGTAAACTTGTGGTTTGGAATCGTGGGTGATAATCTGCAATTCCTCATACATAAATTCTCATCGTTGCTAAAACACGTATCAATAGTTAGCCGCTCCATGGAAGGATTAACGCTACTCCCGACAGTGAGTGTGTAGAGTGTGTAGAGTGTGTAGAGTCATTATCATTTTAAAAACATTGTTAAGCGCATAGTGGGAGATAGTATTGCCCTTTGGTCACCAGACTGTAATGCTTTACTAACTATTTAGGTTTGTTTCCAATGGAAGAGAGCGTCAGGAATGTGATGAGTTAGAGTAACAAATATTAAAAGAATGTTTTAACCAAATTACGGTTTCTAACCTCTATTTCGTTACGGAATTATTTTTTTGACTCTCATACACATAGGTATAAACTAAGAGAAACATGAGATGGCATGCGAAGATTTAGGTTTTCATATTTCCCATGCGCTTTTCGAAGCTTTAATGGTGGGGAAATCGTCTATAAGTCGTTATACGTACCCTGTACCAGATATGCAAATATAAATCGCAATCTCGTATGTTTGGATGGGGTCGTTTAAAGTTTTACCAGATAAGCAAATATAAATCGCAATCTCGTATGTTTAGATGGGGTCGTTTAAAAAGTTTATGCAAGAAAACTTGTTAATCGTGGACACCTTCAAGGAGGAGGACTAGATTAGCAGCCGCGCGGAGTGGCCGCGCGGTTAGAGGCGCCATGCCACGGATTCCGCGGCCCCTCCCGCCGGAGGTTCGAGTCCTCCCTTGGGCATGGGTGTGTGTGTGTTGTTTTTAGAATAAATTAGTTTAAGTAAGTTTAAGTAGTGCGTAAGTCTAGGGACCGATGACCTCAGCAGTTAGGTGCCTTCGAAATTCGAACACATTTGAACATTTGAACAATTTGACTAGATTAGCATTGACTTACCCGTCGTCAACGAGGACGTTAGAGATGGAGAAAAAGCTCTGAATAGGAAAGGATGGAGAAGGGAAGCGGCTGTGCACTTTCAAAGAAACCATTCTGGCATTTGCCTTACGGGCAGGTTTACTATATTTGGCCCGAAAAAGCATGTTCTTTGAGAATTGTTTTCTCGGGTTGTGCTATAAATATCAATTTCAAATTTGGTCGAAATGCTAATTGATATTTCCTCTACAAACTTGAAGTTCGTCGTCCGGAAATGTCGAAGAGCAAAGGCGGAAGTGCCATCAGAACGAAACAAAATTTCGATGTAGACCTCCACCCGCGGTATGTCACAGGTCATCCTACTCGTCTGAAACCAAAATTGAGTTGACGTTAGCGAAGTACATAAGATTCTTTAGGAGTTCTACCTCGCTTAAATTATTTGGAGCATAGGAAACAAAATGGTGGGGATCTGAAGAAAAATTGGATTTTTGTTCACCAGTTTTGCGACTTCAGCGTCCAAGTAAAAATATTTATAGTTGATGGATCGGAATAAAAGTGGTAAAATTCCTACACAATTTAGTTAGCTTCGTCGTAAACAAATAATCATGGCAATCAGTTCAGTAGCTTTTAAGTTAACATACCACGTGATAAAAATAACATAATTTCGAGAAAAACGTGTTTGAAGTTTTGACTACATAT
Source organism: Schistocerca piceifrons (assembly GCF_021461385.2). NCBI lineage: Eukaryota > Metazoa > Arthropoda > Insecta > Orthoptera > Acrididae > Schistocerca > Schistocerca piceifrons. The sequence goes on from NC_060139.1 coordinate 52,890,601, forward strand.
AAATGCATTATTATACAACGAACGTTCAATCTGGTATTCCGGATCCATAGACTAGTCCTTCCTATTGCCCATAGAGGCCGTTCTGCTTTATCTGGGCCATCCTGCGCTGCTCCAGAGCCGATCATACGGCCGGTGACAAGCGGTTTTCGGGCGCTTGAATCCAGTGGACGTCGGAACGCTTGGCGAACTGCGTCGAATTGAGTACCAGGGTGACGCCCATCGTCGTCATGGTCTTCAGAATTGCTGAATACCCTATGTTGAAGCTGCTCACTGCCAGGAAAATCCCAACCTCAACCGTCTCCGCACCAGAATGCAAATGCTTGGGGCTAAGTTCCAAACACAGGCGTTCAAACTTTCATTTGAATTTTGTGTGTTTCCTCCCAAGCACCAACTCGTCCTTCGAAGGAAAAAAAACTGTTGCGTGGAAAAGGGCGATCTCAGACAGGTGCATTTTTTTTTTGTTTAATCGCGAATATCAAACATTTCCGTTCCGTATTCAGAAAAACCGTTTCAGGGGTGGATTCTAAACACTTTTATGGATCCAAAAAGGCAACTAAAAACGATTTTTTGAACCATAAGATAGTAAACCTCCCCTGAAGTGATTTAGCGAAATCACGAAAAGCCCAAATCAGGACTGGCAGACGTGGGTTAGAACAGTCATCGCCCAAGTACAAGTACAATGCTTCCCCGATAGGTGGCACTTTCAACAGCTAATCACGTTTAATCTGTAGTATGTACGAACGTGTGCTGAAAAATGATGCCTCCTAATTTTCTTTTACGGTGATAGTCTAAAGTATATTAAGTAAAACAAACATTGTCAACATTCTTCATCTTTATTCTTCATGTCTACATATTTATTTTTCGCCATAGTCACCTTGGCGACGATCACATTTCGGTCAACGAAACACCAGTTTGTTGGCGCTGATGCTGTACAGTGTTCGTTGACAGCGCCACAACGTCAGCTCTGCTTGCACCGATTCGTCACTATCAGAATCGATTCCTCGGAGACGTTCTTTAACTTTCAGAAGCAGATGAAACTCGGATGGGGTCTAGTCGGGAGTGTATCCAGGATGATCGATGACAGTGAACCCCAGGCTTCGGACTGATACATATGTTGCAACGCTCGTGCGTGGTCTGGCATTTTCATGCAGAAGTAGAGGGTGCTCCATACGTGGAGCCACGTTTTCTGAAGATACAAAATCTATTACGTTACGCTGATTCTCAAGCACTCACATAGTTACGTTACGTACCGCCATGTTACACGCTACATTTCGGAGCCCTATAGCAGCAGACAGCTGCAGCAATACAGACATAAACAATAAAGATGTAGAATGTTTATGATGTTTGCTTTATTTAAAAATCTCTAGGAGTTTTCACGTAAGAATCTCGGAGACATTATGTAATGCCACTTCCTCGTACGAGAAATAAAAATCAAAAATTAGCTTCCAATTCCCCAAGATTTCCCCCCCAAGTCCCAAATTCCCAGAAAAGTGAATAAGCGAACGAAGTTCCATTTATCGCTATTATTAGGACAATAACAAGTAATTAAATCAGGAATCTAAGACTTGACAATTTAGCAATCTACGAAAGAAAGATCAAATTTCAGTAAAACTAAAATCAAAATCATAATAAATCGCAAAATTTGCGTAAATTAACTTTCGCAAAGTAGAACCACCGATCCCAAAGACTACTCCGTGTGAGCACTCTTTGTGAAACGTGAGTAACGACTAAGTATAATTCAATGCATTGTCACTACGTTACGAGAGTTAGCCGAAGCAGTTCATATATTTGAATGCTCGTACATGTAGGCGCGCTTAGATTGTTTTTGAGATTGAATAATTACGATCTATTATGACGCAGTAATACGATCTTCTGACTTCAAATATCACGGCATTAGAATTCGAACAGAGGACTAGAATAAAGTGAACTTTTAACTAGATAATTGAACTAAACATTACATAGACAGCGATTTAGGCAACGAACACTGATAGACAATTTTCATTTATAATAGCCAGTGGTTTATGGAACTTCAGTGATAGGTCCGAAGCATATAATTTGAATCCCCCCAACACCTGGGAAAGTTTTCTTCTCAAGGCTCGATTATCAAGTGACTAATATTGTACAATAAAACACCCTTTCGTGCCAAGTCGTGTATTTCTGATTTAACATTCTATCAAATTATTGACATGAAACTCCCGAGTAAGAATTACGCGCAGCGATAATATTTGACTGTAACGCTCGGCGCTTGTGTAGAATCTTTGGCTCAAGTAACAAGCCCACTATTACGATTTCTTAGATACTTGAAATTACGACCAGCTTGTAGGGAATTTGTTGTGGATGTGACTGTATTGGTTTTATCACTAATTCTTCATCATTAATCAGTTAAACATCGATTACGTACGATTAATTACGATTCTTGGTGAAGTAAATATCTCACGCACGTCGACATTCCGGTCCAGCACTGTTATTTTGTGTAACGTCGTCTTCGTAACTTGATAACGACCTCAACACTCTACCGACTGTCGCCGAGTTTTAGCCGAGGCCAAGTATAAATAAAACCATCATCAAGAAGAGCCGCCGTTATAATTAATATCGAATAAGCCCTCGTGACAGCGGAGATGTTACGGGCTGCCAGACCGTCGTTACACCGCCAAGTGCAGTCTGGATCCACTAGTGGTGCCTTCGTTTCGAAATTGATTTAACGAAGTAGTTAGAGATGGAGTACAAGCTCGGACTGGAGAAGTCAATATGTCATGCCTTTTCAAAGAAACCATGCCGGTATTCACCTTAAGCGATTTAGAAAAACCACAGAAAACCTGAAACTGGATAAGTGGACGGGAGTCTGAATCGGCGTCACTCCGAATGCTTGTCAGTGCCTCATCACTTTGCCATCTCGCTGTGTTTCACAAAATGGTGCTGCGAAGACAGCGATGTGTAGCGTGTTTCATTGTCAAGGGTTGCTGACTTTGTTGGTACAAATCAACAACCTATGGTAAGACTCTAACGGTACTCATCAGTGCTATACAACAAAACAGTGCTTGGAAATGAGCGTGCTATTTTGCCACATCCAAACAAGAAAAAATAAGATGGTAAAAGTAACTACATACTACATACGACGTCGGTACTCTTACCATAGCCAGCTGTTGTGGCCGAGCGGTTCTAGGCGCTTCAGTTCGGAATCGCGCTGCTGCTCCGGTCGCAAGTTCGAATCCTGCCTCGGACATGGATGTATGTGATGTCCTTAGGTTAGTTAAGTTTTAGTAGTTCTAAGTCCAGGGGACTGATGACCTCAGATATTAAGTCCCATAGTGCTCAGAGCCATTCTTACCATATTTCTTGTTTCAAGTTCTCGTGGACGCGAACAGTAGCATCCCCTTTCCAGATAACGATCGATCTGAAGATGGGTAACAATACCCCAAGCCTCTCAGTTTACGAAGTACATAAGGAAACTCCTTATGCTCCATTTCTCTGTACTGTGGTGGTATGTTTTACATTCCATCTGAGATGCTGTCGAAAGTTCTGAGTGAAGTTCTACATCTCCATCTGTTGTACTGGCCTCAACGAACTGTCGTGTTTCTACACATCCTCATTCTCCCAACTTTTGATGAGGTAAAGTTGGAGTTACTAGACGTGGTCCCTTTTTAGTGGTATACTCCTGACGTCCTCTAATCTTGGAAATAGCTTTCGCTGTCACTTGTTAGGAGATCAAACCTTTAACTGCGACTTCGAACAGCACTGCAACTAGACATTTTTCACATTGCCGAGTAACTGCGAGACGTGAAAGAAGCGATAAGTTACAGGGAAGTACCCGTGTATGGTCTGCTATTTAGACACCGATCCTTTAGTTTTGAATTACGGCACTCTTAATTTAAACAATATTATTTTTCGGAGCAAATCAGACTAAGAGCAGCCGACCAGTTGCAAAGGATAAAGTAATCTTTACCTAGGTTTCAATAGATATAAATCTATCTTCTTCAGAAGACGGCAGTATTATAACAACATGAAGTGATATGTCCTTATCGTTTAGGCAAACATCTGCATAGTTACATTAATCATATAAAATATAGCCCTATGCAGATGTTTGCCTAAACGATAAGGACATATCACTTCATGTTGTTATAATACTGCCGTCTTCTGAAGAAGATAGATTTATATCTCTTGAAACCTAGGTAAAGATTACTTTATCCTTTGCAACTGGTCGGCTGCTCTTAGTCTGATTTACGTGGAACCGTTGCTGTAGCGCAGCTATGTTTAAAGTACTGATTTTTCAGAGTGATACACTTACAATGCAGATTATGCTTACAGCCCAGTTATTCTGTTACAGTCAGTGCTGGATTGTATAATTATTACTGAGTCAATATCTATAGTTTAAATCAGACATGAAAGTAGTTCGTAATACCAAACACACAAGTCTCGGTATTGAGACTCAGGCCATTCTGCGTCCTAATGTGCGCATAAGAATGGTGAAGTACATCACGTAGTGTACTAAAAAACGAAACAGTTCATCCAAAGTGTATACAAAGGTGTTATTTTCCTGTTTCAGGTCATCGAAATTTCAGTCTATGCATCACTGTTTTAGAAACTAGCACTCTCCATGCTCTGTAATACGTACGGAGGTACATTGAAAGTATCCGATCATGTCAATAGCTGGTTTCGTTTAACGGACGAATTCAGATGATCCCAATCATGAGATGGAGGAAACATGTCATCAGAGAATTTTTGATGTTTTGCAGAACAGTTTTATCTCGAGTAAGCAGAGGTAAACAGAAACTCAAAGTGGCATACATGGGTAACACTACCAATTCCGGGAGCCTGCTTTTCATCTGAGACTGGTGATAACATAAATATCGTTGTCTATTACGATTCCTTTCTTCCTAGTGAATTTGCTACGGTCACAATAGCTAATTTTCCTGATGATGCTGAGTAATATTTGTAGCGACAAGTACATCCAACTATCGCAACTTGAGGCGCGTAACAGATCCCACTTGCCTTCTCACACATCTTAATAAGATTGCTGATTATTTGTCGTCGGTTGATGCCGAGACCCAGAAGCAACAATGTCCCTACGTTATAATATAATACATGTAACCTTATAGGTCTGGCCACCACAGCTAAAAAAGTTACACATAATATGAAGGACAATCAAACAATTTAAAACCAGAGACGGTAAAATGGTCTACATTGAAATTGAGTGAACATCCAGATCTCCAATAGCTGTTTACTGTGTTTTCATAGTATGACGTCCAGTTTCATACGACGAAGGTATATCTTCAGGTAAAATAAAACTAGTGCCTCTTGTGCAACGAGTTCCAAGATGCAAGTGATCCTACAATCACTAATACCTTGGATTTTTTGGCACATGAAGTGTTAATTTTATATTACATGAAGATATAAAGCAAAAGTATGAAACCGGTCGTCATACAGTGAAAACACAATAAACAGCTATTGTGGATGTGGAATTTCACACATATTTAATATAGACTATTTTACCATATCAGATTTTTAATTTTTTGATTGTCCTCCACGTTGTGAATAAAGTAGTAATTGATATGGACTTCTTGAGTACTGCACATAGCATCGATCAAAAACTCGTTATTGCGGCATTTGTTGTCGCCTTGAGTGGGAAGACCATTCCTGGAACACCACAATTGGATGTCAACGCGGGCTCTGCCGTTGACAGCTGGCGTGACGCAGAATGGGCGGAGTTGTAACGACTTCACAGATTGTTTTGCCGCTTACTCAAGTACGTCTGCGGTAGACGCCTGACAGATGTATAATCCAGTGCTGAAATAGAAATGTAGATTTACCAGCCGTGGCGCATTGCGTGAACAATATTTTATTTCGCCCAGTACTCCACGTCAGACCGTATCCATCCAGCACAATTAATTTGGATGTGTTCTAGTTGTCAAGCTGACTTCGTATAATTTACTTTGAATCTCATATTAGCAAATCAGTCAAATGAATCGTAGCTACGATCTCATAGCTGTGGGTTACCAGATGTGAATCTGGGTTTATTCAAGATTGGAAAGATAACCAACAAAAGACATAGAATGGTCTTATCGGTTTATACGTCAACCACCATAATAAGATCTCCTTCTGAGACTCTGGCTAAAGCAGCATCTATTACGACTCATTTTGTCGTAAACAGTGTCCATTTTTTGTGTGAAATAGTTTCAGCCTAAACTAGTTTGTTGAGGACATAATAATTTCAATACACCATCCCGGAAGAAAGGAGTGCAAAATCTGTGAGAGAAGAGTATTCTTGGCTCTAAATAGGTTCTTGGAGAAAGGAACTAGTCTCAGAGGTCGCTGTTTCTTTGCGATAAACAAAGTTTTACACTTTATGTTGGGGGTGTCGACGTTGCGGTGGTTAATTTCACTTATGTCCAGTTCCTGTCAGGCAACAATTTTTCTCTGCCAGGATTTTTCAAAGGTCTCACATCCACCGCATAATGCCTTCACTACTGCAACTATTTTTCTGGAAGTCGTACTCGTTAGCTATACATGTATAACCACAAACAACTCCACTAGCTTCTTTTTACTTTTGTGCGCCTTACATGACTTGGTTAAGTCTCTTGACAACATTGTTTCGTGCTGCCATGCGTTGGTTTATTGAAACGTGAGTACTTATTGACGCAATATCGTAAGGACACATTTCAAACGAATTTTATTTATGTTTTACGGGTAGCACTATTTTATTTTATATTATCTTTGGTGAACACTGCTGCAGGGTTGTTTACATGTTGGGACACTGCGATAAGCGCTTACGGCTGTCACCTACAATGTACACAAATCACGGACGTCACTGAAGTAGGTGAAAGCTCCAGTGTCTTGAACCATGTCGTGAGTAATGTTTGTGAAGTAGCAGCCTCTCTTCCAGTTTCCTCTCGCTAAGCATTTAGGTTACACGATAAATTGCACAAATTTAAAGGCTGTTAATTCAGCTTAACTCCTAAAAATTGCAGCTGCGAACAATTTAAATTGGTTTATGTATACTGGAAATATATTTTTGAAATATGTATTTGTTCCGTGAACCGGTTTTCGAACCTTTCTAGGCTAATCTTCAGATAGTGTACAGAAGGTTACATAGCTTTTTCAAAGCGTAATTCTGGGTGTTTTCTCAGTGAGAAGAAGATGGAACATCGTCGTAAGTATTGTTTCTATGCTGACGTGGACCCAAAATTTAATTTTGAACTTACTGTGGCAGCAGGGCGGCTTTTGTGGTTAATATCCATCTGTCTGCTTCCGTTTTGATGGACAGTTGGTACCACATGACATACTCTTTCAGGAAATGTAAACACATATACTGTGATAACGATACTTTCTCAGGATACAGCATGTGCTGTAATGATAATGGATAAGCTTAACTTAAATTGGAACGATCTCATAGATTACGCTGAGGGTAAACCTGACCAAAAACTACGCTTTATTAGCAGAACACTTCGAAGACGCAGCAAATCCACTAAAGAGAATGATTACTGTACGCTTGTTCGTCTTCTGCTAGAGTACTGTAGGGGAACAGACTGGACTGACGGAGGTAATCGGAAAATTTCAAGGAAGGTCAGCTCGTTTTGTACTGTTATGAAATATGGGAGAGAGTGTTGCGGCCATAATACGAGATGGTGGGGAGGGGGCGGCGGTTACTCATTAAAACAAGCTTTTCTCCTTATGACAAGAACTTTTAAGGAAATTTAAACCACTGATTATCTCCCCCGAGCCGGCTGGAGTGGCCGAGCGGTTAAAGGCGCTACAGTCTGGAACCGCACGACCGCTATGGTCGCAGGTTCGAATCCTGCCTCGGGCATGGATGTGTGTGATGTCCTTAGGTTAGTTAGGTTTAAGTAGTTCTAAGTTCTAGGGGACTTATGACCACAGCAGTTGAGTCCCATAGTGCTCAGAGCCATTATTATTATCTCCCCCGAATTCGATAATATTCTATCGATGCCCACCCACACAGTGAGAAATGATGATCGGAATAAAATAAATCAGAGTTCGCACGATACAATTTAAGTGTTAGTTGTGCCTGTTTGCTGGTCAGGGGCTATAAAGTGTGAATTCCAGAGCAGATGTAGACATAGATATGGATTTATGTATGGAAGATTATAATGTCTTATGCCTGTGTAATATCACAGCAGGGGGTTATTTGTGCTGACCAACCCCTACGGATACACGTGCGAAGGAACATTTATCGTCACAAACTAATAACAGCGCAATTTGTAGATTGGGGGTGTAAATAAATCGTCACGTGTAGTAGAAAATTCGAGGGCTACAACTTTATCGACATGCAATTAAGCTTGATCTCTGTTCTGCTGTATGGGGTGCTGAGACTGGACTATGTGTTTCTGTTAAATAATTGGTTTTGCGGTTGGAAAGAGTCATTTTTATGAGAGTACAAGGAGGAGGACGCAACAGGAATAAGGGACTGTAGCCAGAGGCGTATCTACACCTTCTAGTGTATCTAAACTTTGTAGTGCATCTACATTTTCTACTAATTATGTCGTGAGCGACTCATGAACCGTGGCTCACAAGTCTATACCCACATCACTAACGTACTGTAAAAATGTTGATCGATAACCGGTATTTTTGTACCATGATTCTAATCATGTACAGCATCCTTATTCATTACTCGAACATTTAAATAAGCAAAATATTCAGCCAACAGAGAATTTGTCGTAATTAAACGGAATCATATAAGCGTCTTGTAGTCCAAGGCTTACATTGTCCTTAACAGAAACCGAGACGGCTCATAACAAATCCTGAAAATCGGAGCATTTAAATCTGTTTTATTGAATGGCAGCTCAAGTTACACAAATAAATGTTACAGGATCCGTCTTAGCGCTTAGGTGTTTTTGAAGTGCTCACAACTGACTATGAAAACACGTAACAAGTATCTTATTCACGCACTAGCTGTTACATTTACTATAATTAAGAAAAATGCATTACAGATAGTAATAAGAGTAATATATATCTAACTCGTCGTAAGTGCTGACAGTCCGCCCCTGGTAGCTGAGTGGTCAGCGCGACGGAATGTCATACCTAACTGCCCAGGTTCGATTTCCGGCTGGGTCGGAGATTTTCTCCGCTCAGGTACTGGGTGTTGTGTTGTCCTTATCATCATCACTTTCATCCCCATCGACATGCAAGTTGCCGAAGTGGCGTCAACTCGAAAGACTTGCACCAGGCAAACGGTCTACCCGAAGGGAGACCCTAGCCACACGGCATTTCCAGTGCTGACAAACGTACATAAAATAAACTCTCAGTCCATTTGAGTCATCGAGTCACACTGATGGAATAGCAGGAGCTATTGCAGTTGTACAGACACGTCTGAATAGGAAAGAGAGACAGAGCTCACAGAGGGCGGGGAAGCAAGTCTAATGAACAAACGAATAAATCCTAAAAAAACTACGTTGTGAAATTTGACGTAGCTGCAGTAATTTAAATAAATATATGCAATGTTCGAAAATAAAGTATGCGTGTAGTTTTTAAACCCACGTGTTTTATGTAAAATATTCGGCGAACCAGAGAAACTAGGCTTCATGAGAATCCATCCAGTTGTCGACCATATACTGTTGAAACTGGGTACGATCGATACTCGTTTCTGATTATCTATCTTTCGAGTCATGTTATAAGGTGTGTATCGAACTTCACATCGACTCAGTTGTCTAGTATTCCTTCGTTGCGGCAAATAGCATTATGTTCTTAGAATAGTCTGAAAGCACTACGGAACGAATCGATGAGTGTCTACTGTCAACCGTAATACGATAAACTGAATAAACTCCTGGGAGACTTCTGTAAACTAGCGTGGGAGAGCAGCAGCGCCTGGCGCGCATGCGCCCCGCGCTACACGAGTGCACGGTAATAACAGAGACGCTGTGCCCCGCCAGTAGGCGCCCGACTGCGTGGCACCCCGCACCGACGCGGCGTGTTGCGGGTAGCGGACACAGGTAGGCGGTCCCCTAGCGCGTGTTTCATTTCACAGGCATCTTGTCCCAGACTTTCCTACTAACACACACCATTTGTAACGACGTTAGCACGGCAAGAATTTGAGACATAAGTGTAAATGCTAATATTTGTGTTAGTCATACGCACACTTATATTGTTTTCCTGTGATTCATAGATATACTGAAGGAGGGAAATTTTGTTGCTTGTTGAACTAATAGAAAACAGCGAAGTAATATTGACCTATTTTTTTCTGCTTCTCTGTCGCAAAAATACAAAACATTGTGGATGATCCTGAATGATTTCTGAACGTAAAGAGTTTGAAAAAACGCATTTTAGTTAATATTTCAGTACTGGTTTTGGAGGTCTGTTAAATGTTTACACCATAATCATTATTGATCGCAGGAAACCAAAGATCTCAACCAAATACACTCATTGAATGCAAACTTGTTTGATTTTAGTATAATTTACTTTTACATACCTAAAGATTACTTTGAAGGAACGGAGAGGAAGTCAGTTAATGAATTCTATTAGAAGTGAAATTCACCTCCAGAACGGCATACTAAAATTACTTTACAGTTGTACATAAATATTGTCAGTTATGTGGAGGACTGAAATGTAGACTCCATACATTAAATTGACAAGTAGCGGCGAAATCTGTACTGCTATATTATAGTGGTTGAGAAGATTCAATTGAAAGTTTATTTTGGTTAAACAAATACATTACTTTGTACAGATGTGCCCGTAACATCCGGTGCTAAACACTGGATCTACAGTTGTTTGGAAAAATACATTCAAAACGAGCAACATATAGTTTGCTTGTTACTGACAGGGAAAACTATCAAAACTTCTCAAAAGTGTCGAATCCTGATGTTTAAACAGCTCTCTTTCCTGCCTTTCGAAGTGGCCGCCATATTCAACATAGTTCGATAACGCATCCCTGTAAGCATTACATACTGCTTACAATGTACCACGTATTGATAAGTGACGTAGAACTTCAAGCCCATTAAGATGCATTTATTCTTAAATTGGGTATTCAGTCGGATTATATCCGTTGATTGATGAAAATTGAAACAGACGTTATATATTGAGTTACTGTAGAGGGTGTAACTTGATTCAAGAGCGTTCCTGCTCTGATAGCCACCAACCTTCTAGAACCCACAAATTTATGCACGTTCGTACTTGAAAATGCCACAGAAAAATTATTACAGTGAAATCATTCACAGCAGGCTTGCCCATCAAATTTGACTCTAATTCGTTTTCTGCGTGTTCTATAATTGACAGCGTTTTATCAATGTAATTACACATTTGAGAAACCACAAAATAGCTATTGTCGTACAGGTAGCTATTTTACACTATTCTGTCACTAGTTTGGGTTATGAAGGCTGTCTGACATTCTTAGGTTATTTTCACAAGTATTGCATAATTTTCGACAGTCTCTTCATTTCATGGAGGTATGATGCGACGGCGTTGCGGAAATTACTCTGTAGAAACGCGTCAGTTTCGAATTTATATTGAATTCACCGACATACACTTCGAAACTTTTCTTGTTAGGAGGCAACGAAATTCAGTTGGTGACTAAATCTGTTTCTTCTACGTTTTGGGAAATTTCTCATCGTTACAGTGCCTTGAAAGTATACAATGTGTCACCGAAACGTCCATGGTTTAAAACATCACACTCTGTAAATAATGACTCGTCATAATTCGTTCCTATACATAACTCCCGGAAATTATTCACGATGGTAACCAGAAACTTTAAACTTGCGTATATTTTTATCGCAATCACTTTTTATGACATTATCATTGTGTTATAAGAGGTGATTGTCAAAAAATAAACAGAAAGTTTTTTTCCAAATATCACAACCATATACGGTGACATCCACTGTGAAAATCACATCAGAAGGATGTCCTGAATGAATTAGCTGTGTGTCTCAGACGTCACTGACGATTCCGATTACTTGATTTACGTATCTTATGGTGAAGGAGTGTACTGTAATGACAGTCATACGTTTTCCTGCCCTATGGTTTATAGGTAACATGAATTCCTTTGTAGAATGCCATTACCTTTGAAGTCGATGTTAGTCTCACTGTATCACTAAACGCACTGGGAATCATTTCTGAGACAAGAGAGGTCCTAGAGGAGGCGCTTTACCATCTTCCGATATTTTGTTAAATGACGGTGTTGTATTTATATGATGAATGTGGTAAGTGCTTGTGTGGAATTTTGTAGAATTTGTGCTGTTATATTTCATTACAGATATCAGAGGAAGAGAAAGGCTGTGAACGCCATTTTCAGCAAGTAAGCGGACTTAGGTGACTCTGCGATTTACCCTTGGACATTGTCACTAATGGTAATCAGATACCTTATGACACCAACACCTGTGCCCGTGTCAGTCAAAATGCGCGAGGAAAATTTATCCGAAAACAAGGATTTGAACAACTTACCTATGGTCAACTACACTGTGCGGCCTGCAAATGCAGTTGAGGCCACATTGACTTTCCAATGACCAAAGAAATTGAGAAGAGTGACGCTGAACCTCAATGTCAAACGTTAGTACGTAATATTCTCCCTTGGTACTATTTTCTGCCGTAGTCGTATGATAACCGGTGTCACTTTGAAACGAAGCTGAATAGATCACTTTCGTCCTGCACTTCCATTGGAAGTTAGTGACAACCATCATAAGAATACGGCAAGTAATTCATCACCCTCATAGCTGTTACGTCAAACGCTATTACCTTTGAGTCCTTCATGATGATGCAACAAATGGTTCACTTGTACAGTTATGGTTAACGTCCTAATAAATACTTATATATACCTCTTGAAGTTCGAGTGCACATCAGTAACCATCTAATATATCGCCCTTTCTGTGCTGCTTGAAGTGGTAGAAATACCGAAGGACAGTATATAAACAGCTCACTTCATTTGCTTATATGGGAACGTGTTGGCGCGGAGATTTAATGCGTCTCAGGGTTGAATGAACAATCCTTATGAAACGTAAAATAAATGAAAACGTAAAAAATAAAAAAGGCAGTCTGTTCGACAATGCCGCACTTTACACAAGTTTGAAATCGAAATCCGCTGCCACGTAACATTAAATACTTTATTACCCCAGACCTAGGCACCTTAACGTGTTTGGGTCTCCTTGGTGTACAGTTCAGAAAGTTACCCATGCCTTCCTCACAGATGGGTGGCCGTCCTCCGCTCTCCGGTTTACGAGTAGGATTTCTGAACGAAACACTGAAAATTCAACTGTTCTCAGGCCCGCTCAGACGGATACATGTCAGCAGACACCAGAGGCAAATCCAGTCGATCGAAGTTTGGCGTCTGGAGCGACAGAGTACCGTGTACACATTTATTATGGTGTTGAAAGGCGACTCTATCGCCGAAAAGTTTTGGAACGCCTACACATTTTTCTACCACGACTATCAGGCACCATATCGAACTTGTGTTTTTCGGCGAAGAGAACCCGTCGCCATTTATAGATGTTTGATTCCAGATTTCCACTTCATCATTATCTTCGAGTACGGGTCTTATCGGCTGATGCATATTTATTCAGCTAGTATTGTTGGATGGGCCAATGACGGAGAGATAACCTTCGTTGTTGTTGATAGCGGTTGCAAGCTTGGATAAAGTCGCATTGGTTTACATTCGATGCTCTGAAGTGAAAATATGCACGCGGTGTAAACTTGAAAGCGTGTTAACAGACGGGTGTACGCAAGTCACATTGGCCTACACAACAATGGAGACACAGTGCGGTCTACCGAAATGCGTTTTGAATGAAGAAGAGTGACCTAATGAAAAGAAAAAAAAGGTGATAGAAGACAGAGGTGAATGACCTCAGCGATGAGAAGTGGAGCTGAGCTGTTATTGCGCGGATAGGACCTCAGCTTTCCACTCTGGCCGTGATTGTAGCGGTGTGGTGAGTAGTACGAAATGGATGTCCCGCGACCGGTCATAAAAATAGCAATTACTTTTTGCCACTACAAGGCCAATACAAAAAAAAAGATTGCGTCACATTCACAATGGTGGTTGTGATTATGGTAGCCGGGAGATGAAAATTGGGTCCAGAGAGGTCACAAATTGTGCGGGTAACCAGCACAGCACCGCCTTACAGTTCTTCCTATCGCGCCCTTATCTTTACTTTGCTCAAAGCAGCTCGCAACAACCACTTCGTGTTTGTTTATGGGCTAACTCCAGCGTATTCTGCCCTCTGACAATATGGTTGCGGTGCCAGGGTATCCGATGGGTTGGTTGGTTGGTTTGTGGGGTTAAAGGGACGAGACTGCTACGGTCATGCGGTGGGACTCCCTCCGTTTCTTCTGTGCCTTAAATCGTAGATATCCCGTACTAGTTATCAAGTAAAAATAGCTCAAATACACTGCATCATTAATCTCCTGCGTTACAGTCAGTGCACTATAGCAAAAGCAAAAATCACTCCGAACATCATAAGAGTTTATGAAGCAATCTAATAAGCATTTCAGCCACGGAAAAACTTGGTACTATCATAAGTCACAAAAATGTACGCGAAAAATACACTAAAGAACCATCTCATTATCATCGTCATCAAAAATTCTCGCCCACCAAAAATAAAACACCAGCAGCAAAAATTCTTCACAACAAATACACCTAATCTCTCTATAGAGTGAACCAACTATAAAACAACTATGATTTTGGTGAAGCTACCTGTGGAAAAGAAGCTACAATCTCCTGCCCTTTCGTAGTGTATTTGTATTCACATCCAGAAATACACTATCAATCATTTACGAAAGTCCAGGTACGTCCCCTGACGTCATTTCCTAACATAATGTCACCAATACAGTTAAAAACAAAGAAAACCTACTTCTTGCTGCTTTAATGCGTTGGAATTTAGTGTGTTACTGGCGCGAGTGCTTCCGGTTACCAATCCCTCTTACCTCCTTCCTGCTTCTGATGCGATTACTCGTGGCAACGAATCATATGCGCCCTCAAAAGGACGAAAGCGTGCACAATAGTTGCAAACGCAGCAAATGTAACTGCACAATCACCGCCGCCGTCATTTCTTTAAACCACATAAATACTCCAAACGCCACCACATGGTGCTTGGCGGAGGATGCCTTAAACCATTATTAGTCATTGCCTCTCTGTTCCATTCGCAAATAGAGCGAGGGGAATACGACCGTCCATATGCTTCCGTGAGAGTCCTCATTTCTCTTATATACGGGGTCGTTACGTGAAATGCACGTTGGTTTCAGGCGAATCGTTTTCCAGTCAGATTCAAACGCTGATTCTCTAAATTTTCTCGACAGTGCCTCGCGAAAAGTACGTCGTCTTCCCTTCTGGTATTTCCAACATTCACGAACCAACTGTGTGTGCCGTACGGCACTTACCACGAGCTTATCTCTCGCCTTTTAGCTCGGGTCGGCTAGGGGTTTAGTATGGAAGATCCGCTGGTTCACGTTATCGTGCACATGGTAAGAAAGCAATGGCTCTCGCGTAAGGCAGAGGAGGTGGGCAGCTCCAGCGGCGGCTCGGAGGTGGAAGGCGGATCAAGAGTGTACTTCGGAGGGTTGTACTGTGGGCCACTTCGAGGTTGTTGTGTTGGGTTTTCCGTTCCTTGAAGGAACATCTCCGACGGTGTCTTTAATAGTTTGGGAAATGTGTTCAAATGGTAATGCGGTTTTAAATGTTGCAAGAGCAGTTATCTAATTTGTTTCAGTAGTTGTAGTTGTTAACTGAATTTTCGTCAGTTTGAAGTTCTGCACAGTTTAGCCAGGCAGTTGTTGGCATGGTTGACGTTGCTACAGATTTTGATTGTTATATATTAATGTGGAGTTAGTTGCTGGGCAGCTCAGGCTAGCAGAGTTTGAGTTGATCACCGAGTCTCGGGGTTGACCGTTGCTAGTCCTCATGGCAGTTATGAATTGAAGGGAGATATTGCCGATATTTAACATCTGTGTTAAGGCTATAGTATTAGGCATTGGCGTCTACGGAGTCCACTTTAGCGATTACGAAATTAACCGTTTTAGCGGATTTAAATTTGTTTGCGTCGGAAGGCGTGGACGACAATAGTTTTACGAATGCTGCTAAACAAGTGTATCGTTTAGCCTTGCATATTTGCAATTAGTGTGTGCCCTGGTGGTTCAAGTGTGTTGACGATTGTAGCCGCTCCTTTGCTTGTTGAAATAAGTGGTTGTTTAGGTACTATAAATGACATAATTCCCCAGTCCTCCACTCACGAACTACATGTGAGATCTAACTGGGGTTATAAGCGCTATACCGCAGAGCCTGTTCTCTACAGTCAAGATCGGTACTATTAGTGGTGTAGCCGATTTGTCTGCGTCGTTGTGAAGCTATTTGAACACTCAAGATGGAACAAAGGCTGATTCGAGACCCCAGTTATCTTCCTAAGGAGGAAGTGAGGTGTGAAATTACAGACGATTAAAGCACAGAGTACTGTCTCGGAGATGCTGGAGCAAGTGTAGGAGGTGGGGTCAAAACTACTGGAAGCGTTGCCCAAACAGGAATAAGAGACAAAATCTCCACTTCTGGCGTTTGAGGAGGCGTTGGAAGTGCTTGATATTGGTCGTGATCTGTCAGTTAATAGCGTTCCATCCACAGTTCAAGTTCGGAAGGTGGGTGCGAAGCTGGAGCGTTATAAGAACAGAATTAAGGATTAGATGTTGATGACCAAAATCACTTCTGATAGATCACGGATGGTGGAAGTAAAAAACAGTTGTTCCACATTGTATCTTTCGTGGACTAGTTTTCTACTGCGGCCAAGAGGAGAGTAGGTTTTGGCAGATAAGACAGCAGGGAAGATGTAAATTTCGTGTGACTAGGGCCTCGCGTCCGGTAGACCGTTCGCCGGGTGCAAGTCTTTCGATTTGACGCCACTTCGGCGACTTGCGCGTCGATGGGGATGAAATGATAATGATTAGGACAACACAACACCCAGTCCCTGGGCGGAGAAAATCTCCGACCCAGCCAGGAATCGAACCCGGGCCCTTGGGATTGATAGTCTGTCACGCTGACCACTCAGCTACCGGGGGCGGACAGACAGTAGGGAACACTATGTTTAGTCACTTCAGTAGGTTATTGAATCCGCTGCAAGCTTTCCTTCAGGAGGCGGGTGTGTTTCCATTGAGTTTCGCCAAGCGGACGGGTAAGGTTTTGTATGCTTTAGATGAAGTGCAATAGAATTTTGGAGCATTAAGCGTTAGACGGTAGGAATCGTTCCGAATAACAGCCACGAAGGTTAATGGGGCTTGTCGGCAAAGGTGAAATCTGCCACTGTGTAAGGTAAAACATAGTACATATTTAATGAGAAGATACGCAGGTAGTCAATACTGCATAGGGCGATGCAGGGGCTTAATTACCTTCATTATGAAAAGATCTTCAGGAGCAGCTCTTCTGCTATGTAGATAGAGTTAAATGGAGAGCTAGAGTTTTACCAAGGATTTAGTTAATCCGAAGTTCTACGGCAGATTACTGAGGGTATTTGGATAGAGGGCCGACGAATAGTGATGTTTTGTGAAAACCCTTACTGTTATGCTACGTTAAGTGTCATGGTTAGTCACTTTGAAGGGGTTGCTTATGGCGATGGGCAAAGGAAAAAGAATCTCACTACAGATGCTAAACAACATGACAACACTACTTCCGCAGCCCATGGCAAATTAAAGTGTTTTACTTGTGGCAGTCCCAGCCTCCTAGCACGACGTTGTCATGCAGGTCGAGGTGTGGGAATGGAACAATGACAGTTAGACCATTCATCCAGCGTGGTGACTGTGGGAGAACAGTGGTTTGTGGGCAGTTACAACAATGATGCGAAGATATTCTAAAGAGCTGATAAGGAAGGTTGGGTTGGTTGTCGACTGGAAAGACGCTAGTTTTTATGTTAATAATGGTCGAGTCTGTGGCTTAGAGGGTTCAGTTAGTGTTGTAACGACATTGATCCTGCAGTAGGTCATTAGGAATAACACCTGTTGAAAATGGGGAAACATTAAAAGTTGGATGCAGTGACTGCTAAAACACCCAGATCGCTGTCCGAGAGGTGTTGGTCATCAGATTTAGAATACGAGGCTATATGTGGAGGGTTAACGTTAGGATAATTGAAAGTTGGTCAACTCCGTTTATTATTGGCTCAAATGTGATAAGGAAGGTTAGGTTAGTTATCGACTGGACAGACAGTAGTTCTTATTTTAGGTCTGCTCGAAATCTCAGATATTAGTTGTATGAGTATAATGGTTGGCAAATCAGGAGGATACAACGAAATAATCCTGAGACTGAAGGGGTGGTACCATATGATTTAGAGCAATTAAATAATGAGCAGAGGCTACCATTAGGTTAAGTGTATGGGCGTTGTAGTGATGTAGCGGAATTGAGAATCACTGCACTCTTGGAATATGGAATGTTTACAGATCAAGTGCCCATATCGTTCATCTCCATTCACACTAAAGAAGCTTATGCTACAACAGGGGTCAGTATACTGTCCATATCTCTTACTGCGGTGCCGATAATTTTAGTCCTTAAGTCAGATGGATGTTCAAGATCGGTTGTAGATAATAGTGAGCATAATAAAAAGATCGTTCTTGGATCAATTCCGCTGCATTTTCTTCATTCATGTTTCGCCTGGTTCTAGGGCGCAGCGGTGTTAACAATACACGACTTCAATCAAGCCTATAATCAGATTTCCTTTCATAAGGACTCTAGGAAAATCACTGTGTTTATTACACACTGGAATTTATTTGATATTATGAGGGTGTCACTTGATTTTGCCACTGGGGTGGCAGTATTATCACAGCTCATGGACTCCATCTTCTCAGATATTGAGTTAGTGTTCGTATTCCACTACAAAAAAAAGAGTGTAAAACGTGTCTCCAAGCAAGAAACATTAAATGTTCATTACAAACATTTTACAGCACTTATTTGCAATGATCTTTTTACTACACAAGATTTGTATGGAGCTTGTATTGTATTAATTATTTACATTACGTTGCATTATTAATATTATACACACATCAGTCAGTTCTGCTAAGAAATTCATCTGTCGAGTGGAAGGAGGTGGCCACCAATAAGTAATTTAGAGTCTTCTCAAATTGAACTTCATTGTTAGTCAAACTTATGGCTGCTGGCATATTATTGGAAATGTGTACTGCTGAATAATGGGCACCTTTCTGAACCAAAGTAAATGACTTAATTTTATTATCAGGTGGTAGTCCAAAGAATTTCACACTGTGAACTTCTGTCTGCTTGTGGTCACATTTTAGGCATATACTGACAGGGAACATGTTACAGGTTCTGAACTGCATGTAATAAATTTTTTCGTGGTTTTGTGATAGAGAATTAGCTGGGAACCATTTACTAATATCAATCAAAATTTCATTAAATGACCTTTCTAAGCCTACACTTGATTTACTATTTATTACAATGTTTGTATCATCTGCAAAAAAATTTTAATATCGTAATGTGACTGATGAAAGGCCATTATACACACAAGAAGAATAAGGATCCAACAACGGAAGCTTGGGGCACACCACATGTTATTTGCTCCCAGCTGGACGATGCCTTGTATCTTAATAAACGTCTCTTTCGCATTGAAACACCTCGTTATCTGTCAGAGATGCTGGATTTGAATCATTTTGCAGAATTTCTTGTTATACAGTAATATTCAAAATTGCTTAAAATTATATTATGATTTACACAGTCAAATGCCTTTGGCAGAGCACGAAATATACCAGTAGCCCTTAGTTTGTTGTCTAAAGAATCCAGTACATTCCCACTTTATGTGTAGAAAGCCTTCTCAATATCGTAACACTTCAGAATTCCTAATTGTGCCTTGGACACTAGTTTATTTGTGGTCAGATAATTAAGAAGACGATTGTATATTATCTTTTCCATAAGTTTAGACGGTGTGGGCGAAAGTGAAACTGGAAGGAGGTTTTATGTTATTCATTTATCTCTTTTCTTATACAAAGTCATAACTTCAGCACATTTCAGCCATTCAGGAGAAGTTTCACTGAAAACAGACTAGCTACACAAGTAACTTAAGTTTCATATCAGCGCACACTCCGCTGCAGAGTGAAAATCTCATCCTGGAAACATCCCCCAGGCTGTGGCTCAGCCATGTCTCCGCAGTATCCTTTCTTTCAGGAGTGCTAGTTCTATAAGGTTCGCAAGAGCTTCTGTAAAGTTTGGAAGATAGGAGACGAGATACTGGCAGAAGTAAGGCTGTGAGGACCGGGCTTGAGTCGTGCTACGATAGCTCAGATGGTAGAGCACTTGCCCACGAAAGGCAAGGGTCCCGAGTTCGAGTCTCGGTCAGGCACACAGTTTTAATCCCCAGGAAGTTTCATATCAGTGCACACGCCATTGCAGAGTGAAAATCTCATTCTGGGAACTTAAAAGTCAATAAACTCCGGATCGCAATGTTTAAACAACTTTGTCGATATATTACCATAGCCTCTGGTATATTTTGATTTTAAGGATTTTATGGTGGACATTACTTCTACCACCATTGTGAGAGTCATACTCATATTATTGTAGTAATTTGCAGTGATTGGTCTAAGGTATTCCATGGCAGCATCTACTGAACCTGAAAATCCCACATTTTCAGTAACAATTATGAAGTGTTTATTGGAAAATTAAGCAACACTGCATGCAACAGTTATCTGTGTGTTATTTAGTCTTAATGTTATGTGCTCTTGTTCATCTCTTATTCTATCAGTCTCTTCCCTCACTATAGCCGTATTCGTTTTGTTTTATTATCTCATGTGACTACAATTTTCTGATAATGCATTTGCCTTGATGTCCGTATTACTATTTTCAATAGTTTGCAGTATGGTTTGTAATGCTCGACAGCATTTACAACAGAGCTGTTTCTGATTGATGGATATAATTTCCATTTTGTCTTACAGTATACTTTTATTTGTTGAGTAAACCATAGCTTTTGTATAGAATTCGGTCTAATCTTTAATAGTTTTGGGGAAAAACAGCTTTCAAATAAGTTAAGCACATTATTAATAAAAGTGTTGCATTTCCTATTCACGTTATGGGCACTGTACACACCACTCCTAATTACATCTTTGAGGAGTTTCTTAAAATAGTAGATTTTTGACTTCCTGACAATCATCTTAAACTCAAATTTACTGGATTTTGTGTCCTAATCAGTATGAGCGAAAGGAACTGTGTGTCATGGTCTGAGAGGCTGCTTATTATTGGTTTTATAATATAATGTTGTTCATTAGAGATTTTCATAAAGATATTATCAATAGCCGTCTTTGAGCCCTCAGCTATTCTAGACGAAAAGTTAACAGTATGAATTAAGTTGATTGACAATGTTACAGACAGCAGTAGGTTCTTACTGAAGGAGTTTTCAGGAAAATCTACATTATAATCACCAGCAACCAATAACTCTTTCTTTTGTGTTGCCGAATAATCAAATAGAGTTTCAAAGTGTTTTATGAACAGATTAAAATTATCTGCTGGTACTCAGTAAACACTCACTATTATGAATGGTTTATTATGAAATTCTATTTCTGTTGCACATGCTTCTGTATGCTGCTCTAGGCCAAATATATGAATGTCAGGGTTACTGAATTTATGGCAATTCCTGATAAATGTGACTACTCCTCCATCCTCCATTTCTGCACTGCAGAAGTGAGAAGCTAAACTAAATCCTGTAACATGTAAGACTTCTCTATCACAGGTGACATGACGTTCAGAAAGACAGATTATGTCAACTGGGTTGGACAACTCTGATTCATCAATGCAAACAAGTAGTTTGGTAATTTCACTTCGTAGTCCTCGAATATTTTGAGGCAATAAAGACAGTTGGCGTTCGACGTAGAGTGAGATAAAATTGAGTGAAAATAAAATTTCAGTTGATTGGTGAAAAGTTTAAACAACAGCTGTGTTTGCTTATCCAGTTTCCCAGAATTATGCTGTTTATTTTCATACTCAAACTGAAAGTTCGTTTCAGTTCTGACCTCTCTTAGAATTTGACTTCTTCCTGACCTACCTCCCCTAAAAGAGGTGTTGCACCAACACCTGTAATCACTGGTGTTTTACCACTCACTTCAGTATTTACCTATTACGATAGCAACTATCTTAAGCCAAACCCTTCCAAAACACAAGTGTGTGCATTCCACTTACGGAACAGAGAGGCACAGAGGAAACTGAGAATAACCTGGAGAGGTCAACGGCTGACCCACTGCGACCCCCCTAAGTATCTCGGAATGAAGTTGGACTGGTCCCTCACCTTCAAGGACCACTGTACAGATACAAAAATGAAAGTCACTGCGAGGAACAACATTATTAGGAAACTGACTAGCAACAACAGGGGAGCACACCCATAGGTTCTCCGCACATCTGCCCTCGCTTTGTGCTTCTCCGCTGCTGAGTATGTGGCACCTGTGTGGCAGAACTCCACTCATGCCTGACAGGTAAATATTGCCCTAAATGAAACAGGACGAACTGTAACCGACTGCTGCAGTGGAAAGAAAAAAGCAGGAGACGGATCCGGGACACCCCCTGTTTGGATGCGAACATCAAACACCAAGACTCAAGTCAAGCCCAGAAAAAGTTTTCTCCGGACAACGCAACCAATCCAGACATCACCTGCAGACCATAGGATACAACTCTGGCGTAGCTGATCATCAGAGAAATATTGGGACAACCCCAAGGAAGAACTTGCTATAGGCCATCATCTCCCATACATGACACGGAAGGTACTCAATAGACTGCGAACTGGAATATCTTGATGTAAGGAGAACATGAAGAAATGGGAAAACATCTCAGGGGGCGAACTATGTGAGTGTGGTGAACCGCAAGACCATCAGCACCTACTCAACTGCAGGAAACTGTCGGAACCTGTGTCCATCGACGATTTGATTATCGTCAATGATAAGGCAGTCTGTGCAGTGGAGTTATGGGCAGCACATGAAATATAAATATGCACATATTCACTGTAATACTTGTAATATATATGTATAATATGCTATGTATTATATGCTATGTATGATAAATTATATTTAATATGTTATGTTCTGGACACGTATAAATAAATAAAGTACCTCCTCCTCATTCCCCATTAAATTTCTTGCTATTAGCAGAGTAAGTTTACAGTTTTATTTCCTGTTGAAGTGTAGGCCATGCCTTGTACAATTACACCTACTGAGAGAATTAACAGGAACCACACCAATATGATAATCTGCACCCAACCAAGCAGGTGTTACGATACCAAATTAACTATCGTGACAGAAGGGGTCAAATGTAGTCAGTTATGGCGTCTTAGAATAGACACAAACTTCTCACTGGTACTTCTCGATACTGATGCACTGTTTTCCACGTCATAATCTATATTGTGTCTCTGATCTCTATCCATACTATTGCCTGACCCACCCAGAACTACCACAATTTCTTGCCTGGTAATGTCTTTGGAGACTCAACATAAATCCTCTGTCACTGATGCACACCAGCACTTGCTTTGAAACAACTGGAGACCTGGTGTTCTGATCCTAACTCATCCTACAGAAGTTGGCCTATTAGTCTGGCGTGAGAACTATTTGACAACCAAACTTTATTTCTCTTTCCTGATTTTGTCTAGTTCTACGTCAGCCTCAGGATCATCAGATGTTAACTGAAGCAACAGGTCATATTTATTTATTTACATTCCCTACGAAATTCTAAGCCTGTTACTACCGCTACCTGTGGGTACTTCCCATCTCTCTTTACCTTTCTCCCTCCTTAAACTGTCCAGATCTTTCCTATCCTGATCTAACTCAGCCTGAAGGTCAGCAATTTTACCCTGCAGTTCCAGTATCTTCCTATCTTTACTACATATCGTACAGAAGAATTGACGAGTCTAATCCCCTTCCGCAATTCCCACACCGCTACAGTCACCCCAAGGGAAAAAACTACAGTACCCATCACACAACCCTGAAACTAAGAATTTTTCAGCAGTAGTTGACGACCACAATATACAAAGAGTTACTAGTTTCCACGACCTACCGACTTCAAGGCCATTGTCACTTTTATTGGCATAGCAATTTTTTAAGGAAATTTTTCCCTCAGTTCGCCCAGAAGGCAGCCGCGCCAAATATAGACGAAAGGGTGTGTGAGGTCTGTCACAAGAAGCTGCTTTTCTATTAAAAGAAGCTTTGCCCTCGGATTAAGTATTTTCATTTCTCGACTAAAATAAGAAATGATTGTTCAGATGGAGGCTTGGTAAACAAACAGCTGCATATGCATCGATGGGACTACTTGATGCGGAATATTCGGTTTATGAGCTTGAGGCGATGGCGGTTACTTCCGCCTGGAGAAATTTCATTATTACATCAAGCATACCGGGTTACAGTTCAAGACCTGTAACCAGGCATGGAATCGGGTCTTGGGCGGGCATTGTACACTCCTGGAAATGGAAAAAAGAACACATTGACACCGGTGTGTCAGACCCACCATACTTGCTCCGGACACTGCGAGAGGGCTGTACAAGCAATGATCACACGCACGGCACAGCGGACACACCAGGAACCGCGGTGTTGGCCGTCGAATGGCGCTAGCTGCGCAGCATTTGTGCACCGCCGCCGTCAGTGTCAGCCAGTTTGCCGTGGCATACGGAGCTCCATCGCAGTCTTTAACACTGGTAGCATGCCGCGACAGCGTGGACGTGAACCGTATGTGCAGTTGACGGACTTTGAGCGAGGGCGTATAGTGGGCATGCGGGAGGCCGGGTGGATGTACCGCCGAATTGCTCAACACGTGGGGCGTGACGTCTCCACAGTACATCGATGTTGTCACCAGTGGTCGGCGGAAGGTGCACGTGCCCGTCGACCTGGGACCGGACCGCAGCGACGCACGGATGCACGCCAAGACCGTAGGATCCTACGCAGTGCCGTAGGGGACCGCACCGCCACTTCCCAGCAAATTAGGGACACTGTTGCTCCTGGGGTATCGGCGAGGACCATTCGCAACCGTCTCCATGAAGCTGGGCTACGGTCCCGCACACCGTTAGGCCGTCTTCCGCTCACGCCCCAACATCGTGCAGCCCGCCTTCAGTGGTGTCGCGACAGGCGTGAATGGAGGGACGAATGGAGACGTGTCGTCTTCAGCGATGAGAGTCACTTCTGCCTTGGTGCCAATGATGGTCGTATGCGTGTTTGGCGCCGTGCAGGTGAGCGCCACAATCAGGACTGCATACGACCGAGGCACACAGGGCCAACACCCGGCATCATGGTGTGGGGAGCGATCTCCTACACTGGCCGTACACCACTGGTGATCGTCGAGGGGACACTGAATAGTGCACGGTACATCCAAACCGTCATCGAACCCATCGTTCTACCATTCCTAGACCGGCAAGGGAACTTGCTGTTCCAACAGGACAATGCATGTCCGCATGTATCCCGTGCCACCCAACGTGCTCTAGAAGGTGTAAGTCAACTACACTGGCTAGCAAGATCTCCGGATCTGTCCCCCATTGAGCATGTTTGGGATTGGATGAAGCGTTGTCTCACGCGGTCTGCACGTCCAGCACGAACGCTGGTCCAACTGAGGCGCCAGGTGGAAATGGCATGGCAAGCCGTTCCACAGGACTACATCCAGCATCTCTACGATCGTCTCCATGGGAGAATAGCAGCCTGCATTGCCGCGAAAGGTGGATACACACTGTACTAGTGCCGACATTGTGCATGCTCTGTTGCCTGTGCCTATGTGCCTGTGGTTCTGTCAGTGTGATCATGTGATGTATCTGACCCCAGGAATGTGTCAATAAAGTTTCCCCTTCCTGGGACAATGAATTCACGGTGTTCTTATTTCAATTTCCAGGAGTGTAAAACTGGGCGAATAGTTCGATGGGTTACCTGGATATTAGTGTCTAGGTTTCAGGCTGTGCATATTAAGGGGACTGAAAAGCGGGTTGCCAATGATCTTAGCAGTTTCGTTAGCCGACAACGAACTGAATAAGACGTACTATCGAGTAAGCCCTCTCAGCACGAGCAAGTTAACTTAATTTTGACGGACTTTTCGTCGTTTTATAAAGTGATTTGGGAGAGTCAAGACCAAGCATTAGTCTATTAAAGGTCGGCTTCAAAGCAGAGAGCTGGTGCCACCTTATTCACTTAAGGAACAGGCTTCTTTGCTGGCCAGGACAGTTTACCGCTACGCTCACGTATCCTCGTTTCGCAACTCACTTGCGCATCTGTTATTGTTCCCTTCCTGTCGACATGGCGTGGCTGACAGCCAGCACTGTTACCGCAATACTGCGTGGCGGCCTCCATGCTGCTTTCAGTCACTTGCAGTAAAAATTTAATGATTTTACCTAAAGTACTGGGTTGTTCCTGTACAGGTTGCAACGTTACACCGAGATATTTGATAGATGTGACCATGTCAGGCAGTACACTACTAGTGCGATATTCAAATATTACTTGATAGATTTTCCTATTTATCTGCCTGTTTTATATTTTTCTACAGTTAGAGGCAGCTAACATTCATCACCCCAACGAGAACTGTCGTCTAAGTCATCTTGAATCCTCTCACAGTCATTCAATGATGACAATTTCTTGCACACTACAGCATCTGCAGTAAACAACCCCAGATCGCTGCTTACCGTGTCCGCCATAAAGGTTATGCATGTGGCGAGTAAGAGGTGTCCTGTCAAACTTCTGTGGGGTACTCCTAATGAGACTCTAGGCTCTGATAAACACAAGCCGTCGAGACAACGTACTGAATTCCTTAACTTAAGAAGTCTTCTTGTCACTTATAGTATATCTAGGAATCTACTGCGTATGCTCGTACCTTCGCCAACACTGTGTAGTGGTGGGGTGGCACCGGCACAAACGCTTTCCAGATATCTAGAAATGTGGAATCTGCCTGCTGCCCTTCATCCACAATTCTATCATGAGAGAAAAGAAAGGGTGAATTTCGTACGAGCTATGTTTCTTATGTTTCTGGTGATATGTGAACAGAAGCCCTTTGCTCTCAATTAAATTTATTATATTTGAACTGAGAACATCTTCAAGGATTGTGCAGCAAATCGATGTTATGGATACTGGACTATGAAACTTCCTGGCAGCTTAAAACTGTGTGCCGGACCGAGAGCCGGCCGCTGTGGCCGAGCGTTTCTAGGCGCTTCAGTCCACAATCGCGCTGCTGTTATAGTCGCAGGTTCGAATCCTGCCTCAGGCATGGATATGTGTGACGTCCTTATGTTAGATTAAAGTAATTCTAGGTCTAGGCGACTGATGACCTCAGCTGTTAAGTCCCACTGTGCTCAGAGCCATTTGAAACATTTGATTTTTGAACAGGACTGAGACTCGAAGTCGGGACCTTTGCCTTTCCCGAGCAAGCACGACGCACGCCGGGTCCTCTCAGCTTTACTTCCGTCAGTACCTTATCTCCTACCTAACGAACTTCAAAGAAGCTCTCCTGCCATCCTTGCAGAACTGTCACTCCTGGAAGAAAGGATACTGCAGGGACATGGCTAATCACAGCCCTGGAAATGTTCCCAGAATGAGATTTTCACTCGGTTGCAGAGTGAAAATCTCATTCTGGATATTGGACCATGTTTTTACTGTTCCGTTCCTTTACTTTTCTTACACAAAATCGCTTGGGTCTTTGCGCTGGGTGATACATTCACGATAAATGCTATTTGCGTAGGGGTCCAACGCCATAGAGTAAACGAACTTGGTTCAATTTGGGTCTGTTGACCTATTCGTTTTCAGCTGTTTCAGTCGCTTCTCTATGTTCAGTTACTATGTCCTCCATACATGAATCTGTAGGACGGTAAACATAACATACGTTTGCATGATCCTCCTGCATGCATGATATTTACTTGAACGCAACATTTAAAATTTCGGCTTTCCTTTTATTTTCTTCTATAGCCACACCAGAGAAACCAAACAGTGACTGGATGGAAGCCTTGGACCTGCTTAGCGATTTTCGGTAAGACCAGAATTTTTTCTGGTTCTTAGAAAGATAATTAGCTAAGGTTTGACGGTGATAGCTGTTGCATGCTTCGCTCATGAATCATTTTACAGTTGAACAAATTTCTGCCAACATTGGCCTGTTGTCATTTCTGCGTTCTTTAATGAACCAATACTGCCACAGACTGTTTCCTCAGCATTACTCATTTTATTATTAAATCACGGTGGGATTCTTCCATCTTTAATTCACTTACTCGGCAGGTACTCTCCAGGGCTCGATTTACGGTCCATGTAAACTTAGCCCATGATTCCTCTAAGTCTATTATACTGGACTTAAATTATGTCCATTTAGTTTCTAAGTGGGGAGCTAGCACAGGCTTATCTCTTCTTTGTAGCAAAAATAATCTCTTAGAATTTACTTCTATTTACT
This sequence comes from Schistocerca piceifrons, assembly GCF_021461385.2. Lineage (NCBI taxonomy): Eukaryota > Metazoa > Arthropoda > Insecta > Orthoptera > Acrididae > Schistocerca > Schistocerca piceifrons. Next base: position 52,918,865 of record NC_060139.1, read on the forward strand.
TTATTATCCATCACTATTCCTGGTCACTGTATTCACTCCGCCAATAAGATCAGGCTTATTTGAAGCCACACGGTGTATGATATGGCAACAGCGTGTGGGCTGTCGAATTAGCCTCTCAAGACATTTGGGAAAAGGTCTTCAAATAAACTACACCACACATTCTGTTCGTACTACCCGGAATGCCCCCCATAGAAGACTTAATCTATACCCAATGGGTTAAAGTTTCCTGCAGACAATATTGCACACTCGTGGTATTTCCGCACTATCGTGTGTAAAATTCCCTTTAATTATTATAAAACTGTTATACCGATAACGGATGACCGGAAAACAGGTAAAAGGTTTCCATAATTAACTGGAGACCTGTTGCATGAGTCCATAGAACTCAGCAGTTACACTCAGTTACGACCACGATAGACATAATACTTTTCTCTGTGAAACGAACATTCCCCGTCCTATGTCGTTTCATCTGTCTTTCCGATATATGTTCCATGTCTCGCAGAATATCGCAGAGCGCTCTACATCGAGTTTGCGCAGCTCTCGCTTCCGAGGATATTTTGGGCGCAAGAACTTCCCTGAAGGGCAGTAAATGCAGGAACTCTGTCTGTTACGAATACTTCGACAATTTACTGTTAAGACTTTATCAGCGAAAGTGTCTCTACACTGTAGGTGATCCGTATCGCTTCCTTCATATTGACAGACGAGCGTTCGCCATAGCCTGAAAGCACTGCATAGCCTAAAAACCTCTATACGGTCTCCACAAATACTTGCTAGCTGAGAAGCTACTTCCTTTGCGTAGTGCGCTCCTGACCTATCAGTGGAAGTCGTATAATTCCCCACCCAATTATGCAGGCTCAGAAACCTACAGCCAAGGCCGTTACAGAATAAATGGAGCCATTGTTCGAGACTCTCCACTCACTTCCAACAAAAGGCACTCGATCAGATCAGGAAACAATCCTGCAAGCTGTGAGCTCTGATGCATCCTGCATGCAAGGCCGTCAACCTTCACTACTTGCCCCAGCAGCCCGAATGAAATGAGGATGGCCTCACAACCCAAGCGACAGACTTTGTTAGCACCGACGTGAGCCAAAACCTCCAGATGACTAACTGCAACTTGCACACAGGCATGACTTCGCATCTCAAATGAGGCCCCAGACAGACGTACTGAGTGAACATTGAACTCTCCAGTTCAAAATGGCTCTGAGCACTATGGGACTCAACTTCTGAGGTCATTAGTCCCCTAGAACTTACAGCTACTTAAACCTAACTAACCTAAGGACATCACACACATCCATGCCCGAGGCAGGATTCGAACCTGCGACCGTAGCAGTCTCGCGGTTGCAGACTGCAGCGCCTAGAACCGCACGGCCACTTCGGCCGGCGAACTCTCCAGTCCTGGACGCTATTTGCCTAAGGAGATCCATAACGTTCCTAACGTTGGAACCCCACTTTGCACTCAAGGGAAGGAGCAGCCATCTGCCCATACACAGCTTGAAAGAGGGAGGCGAGACAGTAAACCTCTATACTGGCCCTTTAGCCCGATGACGCGAAACCGTTACCACTGCCTCTCATTCAGCTGTGAGGAGAGATCCACGACGTCAGGACACTGCCAGGTGCTTTGGCATGCGTGCACGTCCGACGGAATATTGCATCGTACTTAGGGACAACACAGGCACTATAACATCATACTTATCTGCCGAAACAGGGCAAGCGACTTCCAATTACAATGACTATCCTCTATGGGAATATACATAATGAATATACCTGTGAATGTTATAGAGACATTCTTGACGACATGTGGAATTTTGGGACTGGCTGTGAGTCGTGCTAGCATTGCCCAATGCTGAGGCTACAGCTTGCGATATGCGTTAAATCCGGGCTTAGGTCCAAGTATGGCACAAATTTTCACTGTCGACATTCAATAATATAGCTGGCTGTTCTCCATATTTGCTAATGCGAATACATCTCATGGCCAAATTTGTTTTCAGCAGCGTCCACGCATGTAATGCACACATTCTATCAATAATAGTATTCCTAATTTAAGAATTAACTGTGAAAGCTCGCAGTGAAACTAAATATTTAACTTTGTGCGCTCCTGATGAGTGATTAACAGACGCTGACTTAGTAGTGTAGTGGACCGTTTAAAATAATTGACGCCTGAGCACAGATTGCATGAATCTACACTTTACAGTAACCAAAACGCGATCTTACATCTCTTAGATACTAAAATTTCGCACAGGTTTAAAGATACAAACTAAGAAATACAGAGAAAATGCTATATATATAGTATGGTGCTCTGCTGGCGTGTCACAGATGGCAGCTGAAAACTAACTTAGTATGTACCATGGTACAAACTGACGGATATCTTTGACTTTCCCATGGGGAATACTACTCATCGGTAGTATCCCCCACTGGTAACTTATGAAGCCCTTTTCCTCTCTGATTTTCAAGGGCCTTGGTGTTTGCTTTTTGAAACTGTTTCAACACATCCTTCGACATCCTAGTAAGGAATAGTATAGATCCTCCATTCTTCCACATCTATGGGTTCATTATGTCAAATGGTGAAGGCATTTTCCATCCATACGCTACCTTGTATGGTGACAGACCTGTGCGATCGTGTATGTTCGAATTATATGTTGCTTCCATGTATGATAAGAATACATCTGAGTCATTATGACAGCTATTAATACAGAGATGAGGATGTTGCCAATCGTGCGCTGAACGTGTTCCATACCTCCTGTGGGTGTAGTGGGCTAGTTCTCAGTTTTCGAATATGTTACAAGCTACATAAATGATTGAATTTTCTCATTTCGAGAGTACTGAATGTGCGATCTGTTTTACTTGCTAATAAAACATTCAACAGCCGAGATCTCACAAAATATTTCTTTACTTAAGACAGCTGGTTTCGAAACACTTTGCTGTCATCTTTACGTCTTAAAAATCTTTTGGTTGTAAAACATGTTCATTTTACATTGCAACCTCACGCGGAATTATCAAGTGGATAAAAATCAGCAACTTATAAAACACTTGTCAAGCCTAAAACATTTAAAAACATAAAGCACCTTTTTGTATGTAAATTCTTCAACAACTCACATAATGTTACTGCCCAGATCTGCGATTACTTCTCTAGATAAACAAACGTCACTAATTACTCACCATTGTATGTACTACTATGTCCACCTATTGATTCTGGATAGTTACCTACAGCATGTATTAGGAGAAATAATCCATAACAGGCAGAATACAATCGTTTTTTCTACTGGCGTCCAGTTAAAATGTCCTAAATATCCATTCCAGTCACCTTCAGAGGTTCTTTTTCATTTGTGAATCTCTGCTAAGACTTGAATTACCACATCGTTCGCATGGCACACGTTTTTTTTTTTTTTAACCTTGACCTCCACGTCTTGCTTTTGCGTCCTTCATCAGTAACTTCCACTTGCTTTTGATCTATGGCTAGGTGACTCCTTTGACCTGGTAATGTATGATCATGTGCTTAGCGTAGTACATCTTCCTACAATACAGATGCACAACCACACACAGCCCAGGCTTTTTTGTTTTATGTACAATATAATTGTGAATGGCGACTTGTTGCTTAATTCTGAACATCTTGCAGACTGCGTTGGAAGCTTGTTCTCTTTGTCATTCTGCAAGTGTATGACTCAGTCAGTCTCTCTGCATCACTTCTGTACATGACAATACAAAATATAGTACTCATGGAATTCTGACGTATGTAACACTTTCATAAAATGGTGGTAAAGAGAATGACCTAGCAGGACATTACTTACCCAGGGGCAGTCGAATGGAATTTAACTGTGTTGTATCTCTATGTTTCATCGATATTAATTATACTTATAACTGGGAAGAACTGTTAGCAACACAGTGTTGGTAAATGTGCAACATTTCTTGCTGCTTCGTGAAATGAGAAGATGTTATACAAAAGTCCACAATTGAGGGAAAGTTATGTTGAAACAATGTGAAATCTTATGTCAGCTCCAGCTAAAGATAATTTGACTGAATACATTTCTGAAACACTGGGAGTAAAGGCATGTCAAATAGCATATGTAATGAAAGCATATAAGGTAAATGTGTTACGTATTAAATAGTTTTCATATGATATTATTTCATACTTTGCCCGTCCCAAAAGATAAGGCTACTGAATCACGGGAGTTGGTGGATAGGAGCCAGCTGCAGGGGGGCGCTACTGCTGCGCATGGCACCACATGTGCAGGATAGGGGAAGAGGGCAGGTGTGACAGTCACGTGATCCTCGCTCCCACAGTAAATGACGGATGCCGAATGCAGCCCGTTCTGTTGAGTATCAGCCACTGCTCAGTGTATCTGCTGTGTAGACTCCACATGACACTTGCACTTATTTCTGGCATATACTCTGATATGAAGACCTTTCACGTAGCTTATTCGTTCGCGGTAAGACACTGTCTATTGATCTACTAGAGATGGTCAGACACCTATGAGTCAGTTAGTGGGATTCATCTCTGGACAAAAACGGGCGATCGAGCTCTGAGAGGCACTCAGATGTATTGGCCTCATATTTCGTATAGGAAAGCCTCGTGTCCACAATACAGAGGAGACACTTCTGTTTCTGCTGCTGTTATGACTATATCCCGTGCCGATATTCAACATAGTACAGACGCTTTGTCTTATGATATACAGGTGGGAGTATCCAAACAACTTGTTCTGGAACATGGTGAGATTCTTGCTGTCTTCGCACATCTGTGTTGCATTTACATGATTGAAAATTACGCAGCCCTTTATAAGGTGGACAGTTAAGTTTCTTTTCATTCTACACTTTGCAGTCGTTCTCTACTGACATTTTCATGTTATTTAGAACATGTAGGGATCAGTACACATTACCAATTTAATCATCTAATGGTTCAAGTGGCTCATGTCATTGCTCTTTCTTCCACTCGTGACATTAGGCTACGGCAAATAACAATAACATTTCGTATTTTTGCTGTGTCTCTCATAGCTAATGAGGATATAAAGAACTTTGCCTGTTGAACTGTCTTTATCCATGAAGGAAATAACCTTGTGTATTTTTTTTTTCGTTTTATGGCATCTGAGTGCAGCTGAGATTTTACGAATTTATGATCCCCCTTTGTGTTCCATATTCAATGAAACTTCCCACACGTTCCATGCACCCTTATATGTTCACAAAATAACTACGATCTCAAAATGTAGCCCATTATTTTTAACGATATTTAAAGTTGTGGTGAAGCAGCCTGAATTAAGCAGTCCGCACAATTATACAATGTGTAACATGTGGGAGATTAAGTGCAAGTACTTGTAAAAATTACTTCATCAGTCAGTAAAGAACTGTATAATATTCCACTAATCGCGTGTAATGTCGACTTGGAGCCATCATTCAGGCTTTCTTGATAGAGTGTCTTTCGTGAAATGTCTTCCACTGAACATCCTGTCGCACATCCAGACACGTGCGGGTGGAGACGTAGTACATACCAGTGGAGACAGAGTCATTGGGATAATTTACGCTTTCACACATGCTATGGATTTTCCTAGATTGTACGTTAGTCTAGGGCACGATGGAAAAAGGTTTTGTCTTACACAAACATTATCTATAACATGACATTTTTCTAAATACATCGTCAATAGATGCATGACTTCTCCTCCGCCTGCACCACACTGTATCTTGGCGTCCATGACATGTCAACAACTCGCAGCTGACTATTAAATTTATACACCCCAAGAAGGGAATGTAATTTTCCCGAATCATTTGGGTTCATAATGAAATCAAATAACAACTGAAGGGGATTTTGTCGGCCTTATAGTCCAGCTGAGTTGCAGCTATTCTGCAAATTAATTCCTATAAAATATAATTTCAATTTTGTCTCGGTTAAATATGGTTCACCCGCCTTTTATCTGTTGGATATTGCGAAAGACTTTGCCACTCCGAAAGATTAGTCACCACAGGCATTTTGCATTTAATTACATACATATGTGTCAGATTTAATACCAGGGCATAACATCCGAGTCATACGAAAAAAATGGTTCAAATGGCTCTGAGCACTATGGGACTTAACATCTACGGTCATCAGTCCCCTAGAACTTAGAACTACTTAAACCTAACTAACCTAAGGACATCACACAACACCCAGTCATCACGAGGCAGAGAAAATCCCTGACCCCGCCGGGAATCGAACCCGCGAACCCGGGCGTGGGAAGCGAGAACGCTACCGCACGACCACGAGCTGCGCACAGTCATACGAAAACGCTGGTTAAAGTTAAATAAAGAAGGGCAGGCTTTCGTTGTCACTCTCCCAATTGTTGCCGAAGCATTGACAAGGATGGGGATTGTATCTCGTGTTTGTAGAGTCGAATTTGGCTGAACATGCGGCAATTTGAAGTTTTAAAATACGTATTTTCGGAAGAACTCTAGCATTATGTGTACCATGAGAACTACATTGGCAGGTGACATCTCAGCATTTACCTAAACAATAAGGTAACATCTTCAGAATTTTCTCATTATTTCTCCCATGTATGATGTAACATTGCCTCGTGAAGAGACGAGAACTATGCGCGTCAATCCGCTAAGAATGTTACTGAGATACCCTGTGTGTGACAGAAACAACTCTATAGTAAAAGCTTTACACAGTAGGCACTGAATAACTTGCAGAAAACAGATGAAAAAGCACATTGTATTAAGACGCTCATTTGATACTGTTACAACCATACTGGAACGAAGTATGAAGTGCGAATTCCCACTATAAAATTAAGTTCATGAGGAAGAATCGTGGTACATTAATAGAGTAAACCTCTGATTGGAAGCAACCAGAAGTACCAGTTCAAAAGAAAACCACCTGCAGCTGACCAGATACAATTAGGTGCAGTTAGAGTTACGTTTTGACTCATAGAGTACTTACAAAAAAAGGTTCAAACCATCATCATGGTATTCATATGTTGCACCAGGGCTTTCCGTAGTCTCGTGAAAAACAGCCGTGAACGACTCAGCAGACAGATACCACGACAGAATGATCAAGGAACAACAGAATCTGATTATGCTGATACTGTGGAGGTCGTCGCCTTCATCCCCTGAATAACGGATATGCAGCTCAATCAGAGAACACCTGGGCTGCAGTAACGCTGACGCAGCAGAAAGACTGTGAAACTTAGACGGTGATGCCATGGCTGCCCAAAGACTGTATCAGGCACTCCAATTCTACTACAGGAAAAGTGTTGCATTTTCTGAAACAGTGATGGACCGAGCAAAAATAAAGACTGCCCATTTTAGACAAGGTGTGTCAGTCACCACCAGAAACCATCTACGGATGGGAAGACGATAGATACACTCCTGGAAATGGAAAAAAGAACACATTGACACCGGTGTGTCAGACCCACCATACTTGCTCCGGACACTGCGAGAGGGCTGTACAAGCAATGATCACACGCACGGCACAGCGGACACACCAGGAACCGCGGTGTTGGCCGTCGAATGGCGCTAGCTGCGCAGCATTTGTGCACCGCCGCCGTCAGTGTCAGTCAGTTTGCCGTGGCATACGGAGCTCCATCGCAGTCTTTAACACTGGTAGCATGCCGCGACAGCGTGGACGTGAACCGTATGTGCAGTTGACGGACTTTGAGCGAGGGCGTATAGTGGGCATGCGGGAGGCCGGGTGGATGTACCGCCGAATTGCTCAACACGTGGGGCGTGACGTCTCCACAGTACATCGATGTTGTCGCCAGTGGTCGGCGGAAGGTGCACGTGCCCGTCGACCTGGGACCGGACCGCAGCGACGCACGGATGCACGCCAAGACCGTAGGATCCTACGCAGTGCCGTAGGGGACCTCACCGCCACTTCCCAGCAAATTAGGGACACTGTTGCTTCTGGGGTATCGGCGAGGACCATTCGCAACCGTCTCCATGAAGCTGGGCTACGGTCCCGCACACCGTTTGGCCGTCTTCCGCTCACGCCCCAACATCGTACAGCCCGCCTCCAGTGGTGTCGCGACAGGCGTGAATGGAGGGACGAATGGAGACGTGTCGTCTTCAGCGATGAGAGTCACTTCTGCCTTGGTGCCAATGATGGTCGTATGCGTGTTTGGCGCCGTGCAGGTGAGCGCCACAATCAAGACTGCATACGACCGAGGCACACAGGGCCAACACCCGGCATCATGGTGTGGGGAGCGATCTCCTACACTGGCCGTACACCACTGGTGATCGTCGAGGGGACACTGAATACAGCACGGTACATCCAAACCGTCATCGAACCCATCGTTCTACCATTCCTAGACCGGCAAGGGAACTTGCTGTTCCAACAGTACAATGCACGTCCGCATGTATCCCGTGCCACCCAACGTGCTCTAGAAGGTGTAAGTCAACTACCCTGGCCAGCAAGATCTCCGGATCTGTCCCCCATTGAGCATGTTTGGGACTGGATGAAGCGTCGTCTCACGCGGTCTGCACGTCCAGCACGAACGCTGGTCCAACTGAGGCGCCAGGTGGAAATGGCATGGCAAGCCGTTCCACAGGACTACATCCAGCATCTCTACGATCGTCTCCATGGGAGAATAGCAGCCTGCATTGCTGCGAAAGGTGGATATACACTGTACTAGTGCCGACATTGTGCATGCTCTGTTGCCTGTGTCTATGTGCCTGTGGTTCTGTCAGTGTGATCATGTGATGTATCTGACCCCAGGAATGTGTCAATAAAGTTTCCCCTTCCTGGGACAATGAATTCACGGTGTTCTTATTTCAATTTCCAGGTGTGTATAAGTCCGCATGATACTGACTTGGTGCCTTCCAGGCGGTTGGCCACCTGCTCGCTAACTTCCATAAACTGCAAGTCTCGTACGCTGGGGCTCCGCAGCTCGTGCATGGGTCACTTACAAAAGCAGCTACCATCGCCTTTGTGAAATCCTCTGTTTCTGCTCTTTATCCCTTGTGCAAGCGGACTTCACCGCTGTGAACCGCTTCTGTCCAAGACCGGCTCAAACAGCTACGCTCTACGAACTCCACCACATCCCTTACTAATCGGCGTGCCAATACCAGTCGGCGTGGCTGCGATCTCCAGCCACCGTACTCCATCAACAGAAAACATTTATGTGGTTGCTTAGAAAAGGTTCTTTGAGTGTTGTAATACAAGGGATGTATGGGTTCCAGTGGTTTGTTATAGAGTACCTGAGTTTCGTTAGTTTTCATTTCTCACTATTTTTTTTTTTTTTTACTGCACTGAAAGTATATGCACAGGTGCAAATGTCGAGGTTATAGCCTGGGTGTCTGAGTTGGAAACGCGGTTGTCTCATTCGCTTACAATATGGGAGAGTGTTGTACGATGTTTTTTGGTTGATACCTGAATCTACTGACTGATTTTAGGAACTCGTGAAGAAATGCGCACCGTACGCAGTTTCTGTGACAGTCAATACAATGGTGTATTTTAATTATGATCGGGCATCACTCACGTAATACGATGTGCTGAACCAGTCATTGTGTTCATTTCTTCTTAACGGTTGATGTATACACTGTTCATCACCTTCAGAGGAGAATGAGTTCTGCATTTTTTAAGACTCTGCAATCTTACTTTTCTTATACCATTTATTTGACCGAAATGAGAGGGCAACTTCAATGGTCTCTACTCCAGTTTTACGTACCTAGCTCTGAATCTCATTTTCTCTTGGTGCTTTAAATTTATTAGTGTTTCGGTATCACTTTTCTACACAAGTTCCAGTTTCTTTCTGGTCTCCCATTCGCTACAGATATTCGTGATTCATCACTGATTGTCGAGCTTCCGAAAAAAATCCTCGTAAGTTTTTAAAATTTTATTTGTTCACAACTGGTTTCAGCCTTTTAACATGACGTATAAAATTAGAAATTCAAAACCATGATCTCTTCGTATGCATTCTATGCATTTGCGAAGCAAAACTGATGTAAACACCAATTAAAAGATACTGTTATTTCAATACGTAAGGTATAGTTCTGTACAGCAAAACCCAAGAATCACTTGAGAAACAAATAAAATCAATACAGCAAAAGTGAAAAATTACCCTATTTTTAATCTACCAGTTCCTTGTGAAACACACTTTGCGTTGCCTTTGAGGATGTAACATTTCCTTCGAATGGCTCAGAAATTCCAGAATCCTTTAGAATAATATGTTTCAAGTGACATTGACAGATGTAGTCACTTTGTGTCACTAGTAGACGAGGTCGTTTTATCAGACGCCAAATGAATGGGGGAATTCCTGTTTACGAAATGAAATATCAGCCCATTCCAATAAGCTACATTATGAGATACAGACAGTGAGGTCCTATTGTGGCGTCCAGAACTCCAAATATTGTACTGTTCAGTCAGCAGCCACGCTACATTCTGTAAACAGTTTCGGAATGAGAAGTAAGGCTTTTATGTTGAATGGGGGCAATAGGAAATTCATTTGGATTATGGATAAAAACATAAAATAACTGCCAGAATTATCAATAAATTCTGTTTGTTCATATATGGTGCATCCACTACTGCGACGCGTATATATATTTATGCTTTGCTTACTGCAAAAGGCTGCAAAGTCTCATTATGAAAATTATGCTTCTTGCTGAAGAACATTAAAGATATGTAAATGCTAAGATTTGTATGCTGATGCTATGGATACATCTGGTTTGCTACTTACGCATCGTCATGTCCTCATCGTAACCTGGTTTACCGGCAGCGACTCTTCATAGTGTTTGGAACGACATATTTCCTTTGTAACGATGAACACAGTCTTACGATGAGAATCAATCAGTCCTTGACGGGCAATGGTCAAGGCTCAATGGGCCCCAAAGACATGAACTGTGACTTTTTTGTTGTTTTCCGGGTGATAACTCATTTCACTGGTTTTAATGTTGCTTTAGACGAATTCCTCTTCTGTGGCAGTCCTTTGATTACAGAATAGCATGTTCACCGAATGTTCTCGATTATTTGTTAGATAAATTCAAATATCTATATTCGACATCTGGTTTTGCCTTCTACTCTTCCCTGTAGTACAGTAATTTCCAGTATGGGAGTAATTACACGATGAGGTGTAAAAGGAAATTTTCTGATAGGTAAAAACAAAAGGGGAACGATTGTGTTTTACTCATGAGGCTAAATTATCTTTACAAGATCATTAATATTACTACAATTCTGTAAGCTTATAATATTGACTACATTAGCTGCTAATAATAACTACCATTTATGAGTGACACCATGCAGTGAAAGTTACAGCTTGTAAAAAAATAAATTTATAAATAGCACTTTACTTACTTTAATGCGAACTAAAAATTTCCACAGTAATATTTATTAGTTTGTGATGAACCGGCTTTCGTCTTCTTAGGCCATCGTCAGATAACAATGCTAAACATGTAGTCGACTCAACTTGAGCGAGAATTCATAGCTGTACAAAAAAAAATGCTGTACTAAGATAAGTGATATTGTATGACTATATCGACACAATACAGAAGCATGATGTAATATCTAAAGAGAGTCTGAAGAAAAAACTTTATATTACAGTACATTCAGATTTTAAAACTGTGTGAGTGTAAACATAGAAATGATCTGGAAGTGAGTAATGACATAGACTGCCATGTCGTATGGACAAACCAGGAAATGTGACGAACAGACGCAGTAAAGGGAGGGGAAGAAAGAAGTCTATGGAACATGAGTGTGGAACAGTTCCAGCAAACTTATTGCTTTATGGTGAGCGAAGTGACAATTGGCCGTTGCTTTAATAAGGGTGAGTAATTGAACTATGTTTGGTCATTAAGGACAAAGTCGGGATTCTTTGATTGGTGTGTTTTAATGGCCAGCATTTCAAGTAATGTTAGTTTTCTTCTTTAGCTCCTTTACGGAGAACTTTATATTTCAAATCGTATGAATGACATTTATTCAGAGCATGTTCAGCAAAGGTGGAATGTCTCCTTCACATCTTCTCAACTCCTTTCATGCTCAGGCAGTCTAGTAGACATAGCCCTACCTGACTGACATACACAGAATTAGCCACCCATATTGCAGGAAATTCTTTAAATTCCACTCTGTTCTAAAGGTGGAATTTTATCTTCACTGTGGAACAGAAGGTGGGCAACAGTATTCCTCGTGTAAAAAGCTGGAGTATATTTCCTGCAGTTAGTTTCCTGCCAAGTCCTACCCACATGTAGCATGGGGGCTAGCATGTAATTTCATGTTTCCTAGACTGCAAATTACTTAATACAATATTTTTGTTCTAGTTGTGTTTTTATTATGTCTGTTCACAATTCGTTTTTCAACATTATTTAGTTAATGCAATATAAAGCTCTTTTCTTGCTAGAAGAGATTACAGTTTATCATATTTTAATTTTGGTTTTAAGAAACAGTCGACCAGTTGTTTGAAACTATGAAACACTTCTGTGTTACACACTTGTTGTTGATAAGGCCTATTGCTATTTTCTTCCCCATTTTGCTAATTCAGTGCTTTTTATTCATCGATTACTCTACAAGTTTTGATATACAAATGATACGCACTGCAGTGCAACCAGGATAAGTAATTATCAGTATCGCCATTTACATTCTGTATGTAATGAAAGATTGCACAACGGTTTTCTCATACGGGAATCACGTTTGATTAGTGGTTGTTCCCAAGACGGTCGTGAAATGCCTCATACAAGAGGCATTCGTCTTCGTCTCACGCAACACTTTCTCTTTTGGTCACATACAAGGTAATTTGAACAGTAGCAATTATCTTTCTGACTTGTTCACCATAGCAGTACCAACGCATTTTCCATAAAGTGCAAGACCAAGGGTCAGGTTGTAACCTTCCCCTCATTTATCGACCTTAATGACAGTGAAAACTTAAACTGTGTGCACGTAATGGAAATTTGGGAAAAGCAATCGTCACCGAAGTTAATTTGTCGGTAAAGAGGGAGGAAAGGGTTACATCTGAATGAAAGGAAAGATGCAAAAGAAATTGGTGGAAATTAATTTTGATAAGAGGGTAAAATTAATAAAGAAAATAAACGTGCGATCGTTACGTTAACAATTAATTGGCGTTAGTTAGATATTTGAGATTTGGGGAAAATTACGGTCGCCAGTCCTGTGAACAACTACTATACTAATTGAAAATGAAAGATTAATGCTCATATAATTAGCACTAAAAGCGTGGCAACTGAAGGTTGACACGTGTTGTGTAAAAACTGAATGTTGGTCAGAAGTAATAAATTTCGCTACACTCTGACTTAATTTAGAAAAGAATTAATAAAACTGGAAAATTTAAAGTTAATTTAGTGACTGTAAAAATAGTGAATTTTTTTCTGAAGCACTATGAAATTCAGTAAAATAAGGTTAGTCTTGGGCTCACTCAACAATCATTTCAAAAGCTACTTGAATCTACGCAACTTAGAAATAAGAGATTTAACTTTGAACTTGAATTAAATGATTCTGAACAACTAACAATAGTAAAATTTAGTACGTCCAAGCTGAGCTGCAGTCACAGGTAATCTAAAATATGGTAACAAAACTCGGACTCTTACTTTCTGCTTGTGTAATCTAAATATTGTAGGCAGTTATGCATACTTTAACTGAACTTTGAAATTAAAGCAGTGAGATGGAATGATATTACTTTAATGCTGGCGTATGAATTTCAACGACACTCGGGTTCATTACAGAAAAGGAAGGGACCCTGCTTGGTAATGCAACTGGGACAATGAGCAACAAAGGTTCATGCTAAGTTGCTGCATTTTTGTGATGCAACAGTTTGAAAAGCTGAGATCTGCCATACAGTTCTAAAACTTTACGTGCTTTTAGTCTTCCTTGTTGGTTGATTGAAGGTTTGCAGTCGTCGATCGGGGAGGTGACGACAGTCACTCATTGTCGGCCGTCGCTGTTCCAGAAGCTGGATGTTGGCGCGTCTTCTCGACACGGTCGCCAGACGAAACGGGCTCTTGATGTGCGCCAGCTAATGCTTTCCGTCCGCAACAAGCAAGTCGAGCGCAATTACATGCTGCCAAACCCCGAAAGCGTGGCAACTCGCGGGAGCGTCACACAACACACCTGCTCCACCGCTCTACTGCAGACAGACTCTCTCTGCCCGCGCGCCATGCGGCAGAGTTAACACTACCAAAGCTCCTAAGCACTTTGGCTCTCCACACGACCTATCGATGTAATCGTTCGAAAGCATAGTTTTCCCTAGGCCAGACTCAGCGAAAAAATACAAATAATATTTGCAAAACAAACAAATTTAACTCGATATGTATATATATATATATATATATATATATATATATATATATATATATATATATTAGAACAATTGCAATATATACAGACACGGAAATGTCATATCTTCAGGTAACCAAATAAGGAAAAAATTTCATAGTACAATAGATGGAAACAGGAGGATATGCGTTTCTGGCGTTACAAGGGGGCGGAGGTACTCCTTGCTGATCCCGAAAAATTTACGAAAGTAATCTCTTCGAATGTGTTTAACTTTTATTAACAACATACATTTTAGGTAGGTACTGATGTATAATTAGGTTCAGAGTCTGAAAATATCTTAGCAACACCAATGCACTTTTAATGCTACCCCGAAATGAGGGGTACTTTAAGAACACTGTAAAAAATTTTAAAAAATAAATGTTCTTGATTTTAATTCTTAAGACACTTCTGCAGTTATTAAGAAGAATTCTTACCTGAAAAAATGAATATTAGATTTGTTGCGAAAAGTCACATTCAGTTCAAGGACATAAATTTTTGGGTTAACCTAAACTGAAAAATTTAAAACAGTTACATAATTTTATATACGAAATCATTAGAAACAATACATATTTTTTTCCAAATTATAAGGTGCCTGTCTATACTACGATACTTTGAAAGGACTTCCTGTCCGTATTGCGAGGGTTGAGATCGGTGACTTTGTACTATATTGGAGGTCCACATGATACTTTCTTTCAGAGTGATAACGGAAGACCACATACAACCCGTGCTGCCCTGACCTATACAGGATTCGTTCGGCTGCCGCCATGCGCCATCATATACTCCAAATCACTGACCCATTGAAAAAATCCGGTCATTGGTTGCCACGAGCGTGGCAGGCCAACACTTGCCTGCTACTACTATTGATGAACTCAGCTTCTAGCCTGTTCCGTCTTTTCTTAGAATTTCAAATGTCTTTCCGAGTTGACAAACGCCTTTTTTAAAAGTCAAACCTTAAATTCTCCTTTCACTTGTATCCATAATAAACCACAAAGTGAGGAATACCTCACTGATATATTTACGTTTCCTAAAAACAGTTTAACCATCGTCTAGGAAACAATCGACTTTCTTTTCCATTATGACAGCCCTTGCATTTACTGCTTTTGATATCTTCAGGTTTGCGTGGATAGTAGTCTTCCAAATTCTAATGGCATGTGTCTATTATAGTAGATTCTATAAATTATCTTGAATAATCCTTTTTTAACACTTCCTCCCATGATTTGACGCATTAAGAAGAAATGAAATTTTTACATTTAGCATTGTTTGAAGCTTCGTTCTCAAAAGATTTTCCAAACTCTGCCTCTTATAATGCATGCGTACGTCATCCAAATTGACAATATTTAGTCTTCAATTGTGTCATCAGATAGTCTCCACCACCCGTCCAGTCTAGTTTAGGCAAAAACCGTGATATTTCCCTATACCTCCTCTCTTCTGAGTTTAAAAATTGAATTCCCCGCGGAACCTCGATATTAATACCTTTGGTTGTAACCGAAAGTTATTTTTACTTTTCTTTGTATTTCTTATGACCATGTACGTTTCGACTTCTTCATGTTTTTCGTGCGGCCTTTTCCTTTAACTTCCCTCCAATTCCTATTAATGTTATTCGTAACTGGCATTTACCTACATACGTTCATTTTCCGGAATATTTTTCTATTTTTGTCACTGAGGGTTCTTCCGTGTCTAATTCCTCCACATCTATTTCCATATTTCACTTTACTACCCTGTATGATCTGTATCCTCTCTCTTCCCTACAGTTTTCATGACAACGGCTTCAACTTTAGAGAATTACTTAGATGCATTTCTAAAAGAACAGATACTGTTGATGATCCACAGATGTACGAAATGCCTCTAAATGTGTTCGCTGACATTGACATCAGCTGTGTTAGACATAGATCTACTACCCAACAGACATGTATGAAAGTTTGTTCCGGATTGGAACTCGAATCCGGATTTCTCGCATATCGATAGCGGTAGAGTTAACTCCTTCGGCTCTCTGTGCCCGCTCCCTGGTCCGACCAAAACTTTCATATGTTACACTGTCTACATCCTTATAATGTCACCTAATTCTCACAACATTATTTGGTTTATGGTAACAGAAGAATAAGACAGTAAGTAATAGAGACCATTGATGTTATTGTCGTATGCCTACCTGGGCCTGTAATACTTACATGCATTTCTGAAATAACAGACACTGTTGACCAGTGGACTGCTGTATAACGATGTGGACATTGCGACATGTACAAGTTTGGGTCGGTCCAGGAAGCGTGCACTAATAGCCGGAGTGGTTAAGGCGAGCACTAACGATAAGTGAGAAGATCGCGTTCGAGTCTCGATTTGGCATAAATTTCCAGGTGTCAGTATCGCTGTAGTAGATGTCTATCTAACACAGCCCATGTCAAGGAATTCAAAGTCAGCGAAATATTTCAGTATTAGCTATGATTACGCCATTACATCACTGATTATACAGCAGATATTTCCAGCCTCATTTTCGAGTTGCAGCTTTTTATCTTAGTGTCTTATTTTTAAACATTTCTTAGAATCCCTTGATATGCCTGAATATCCTCAAACTGTTGGAAAATAGTGAAAAATTTTGTTTTCTCAATTTATATCTCTGTTGTCTAGATTCTGGGATTGTAAGAACCACGATTTCCTTCTGAAATTTTGTCGGTCTCATCTATAAATAGACCTCTACATGTTAGCCAATAAGGTTATCTCCATGCATTTTTCTTGTATTGTGAGTGGAAAGTTTCCGGCATATTCAGTCAGAAATGTTGTGACCTGCATACTTTTTCGTTATGTTCCTCAATGTAGTAAGCTGATTTCAATGAATATGTGCGCACATTATAGCAGGTCAACCAAGCAGGAGATTATCCTTTTGGGCTTACTGGATGTGAAGGGCATAAAACACAGTAGATATACTGGGGGCTGAAAAACCCGCAGGAAAACTCTGTAAAACAAGTAGATTTTTGTTCTTTTGAATAATTTCGAAATATATTGTGATTCTTTCTCTGTTGCAGCTTGTGATTTTTCATTCTAAGGCGAATGCCAAGCTACAATGACCCTCAATCGGAAATTACTTACTGTAGTGAACGATGGTGTGTTTCTATATGACGTTCATTTTAGTTTGCTGTGTGGTTTCCTTCACTCGTATAACCGCGACTCAATCATTTCATGTTTTGCTAACGTCATTTCAGTTAGACTTTACGTCCTACGTAAACACCTTCTGATATCTTTTTCATACTTCGGACTTCACAGTAGGCATACCACTTATGTGTAAGGGAATACTGCCTTAAATTATTATTTTCTGTTGTACAGGATACTCCCTTCCTTTATAGAGAAATGGTAACGTTGTTCTCGTGTGAATGTAACTGTCAAAAATAATTTAGGAAACCCTTGACATTTGAAGGTATAAATTGAAGTATGTGGAACTGGCCCCGTCGGATTTAAATGAAAGTGTGCAGCGGTCTCTCGAGGAATATACATCACGATCTGTTTTCTCAACAAAAAAAGGTAAGCAGGCGAGTGTGGTCCAAAGCGCTGTTGGGCGGGCGTTCCCTCAGCGCTGCTTGCACCTGCGACCACCCTGAAGCTTCTGTAGTTCTAAACCGGATTCCCGTCAGCTGCTTGGCAGGATTTATTGCTTATTGAGAATTCCCTTAATCCCTACAACCGTTAATCAGTTCCACAGAAGTGTTCATATATTTTCTAAACTGGATACTTGTAATGGCTTTCCAAAATATCTCGGTATTTAAAAAGAGGGAGAGTGACTCTATATTCGTAAAACTCTCAATGATGACAAGGAGAACCATCAAACTGTAATGTAAGACATAAAGAAGCTTTCGGAGTTATGATATGTGATAAAAATTTCTAAATTTGAAGAAAACTGATTTCGGTTGTAAAGGCTGATGAGGTCGGACAGTTCTGAGAAGATTCAGATTTAAAAGTTCATATCTGCATCTCCATGATTACTCTATATTTCACATTTAAATGCTTGGCAGAGGCTTCATATAACCACTTCCACGCTCTTTCTCGAACTTCCGCTCTCGAATAGTACGTGAGAATAATGAGGATCTAAACCTTTCCTTGCGGATTCTGATTTCTCCTATTACTGTGATTAATTCTCACTGTGCATTTGGGACAAAGTATTTCAGATTTCGGAGGGGATAGATGGTAATTGTAATTTCCTGAAAACTTCTTATCACAACGAAACAGCTTTTTTTATCATTGCCATTACAATTCGTGTAACATACTCGCCACATTCTTCCCAATTTTTCGCGGTAATAAGAAACGGGGCGCTTTTATTTGAACTTCTTCGTTATCCCTCGTTAGTCCTGTTAAGAGTCCCATATGGTGCAGTGAACTGGAAAAGACAAAGCTTGATGTAGACATTCCCTTTAGTAGGCTTGTTGCATGTTCTAAGTGCACCGCGAATGAAACATAGTCTCCTCTGATTAATAGTGTAGCCTCCAAATAACGGAATTTCTTGTAGTAAACATATGGAGACACTCACGCTTCTAGTTTTTAACGTAGATTGCCGCTTTTCAGACCATACAGGTACAAGTTTACAATCTTCTGAATGATTTTCACGGTTATGTTGAACCCACTGCCACGTCTTCGAAAACTAACCTTAAGTATTTGTTTCTTTAATGAAAACCGCCAAACGCGAAACGTTTACAGTGGCGTCCTTGTAATTCTGTGCTCGCGATTCTGTTAAGGAAGTGTCATTGGCAGTTACTGTTCGCAAGATAACTGTGTGATTATTATTACACTTCCACTAGTATTGAGATAAGTGACTGTATCCCTCCTTGCAACCAATGAGACTTACAGGGGATAATACCGAATTCAGAATCCAGAACGCGTTTTACACCGTGCATAGCATCATTCGGTATTAAATGTTTTTCATTCCAGTCCTTCGACGATGACCGGTTTCAGTCAGTAATGAGCACCTTCAGCACCGTAGGCCATCATTGTGGTGAAAGGTCTTTTCATTTTGATTTGCCTGCATGTTTCTTGCCAAAATTTATTCTGGCTGTCGATTCATTCTAGTTCATTTACTGTTACCAGATGTGCACGTGCAGTATTTCACTATGGACACGTTCTATTTCAAACCCCAATTTCGTTTTCAGCTGTACTTAGTACCCCTTCGACAGGCTCATTTATAAAATAATTAATGGTTTCGTTCTGGAACATATTCCAGGTGAGCAAGCAGGTTTGAGGCCACCGAGAAATTGCTGCAACCAGGTACTGGCAGAAACAACTTTCACAAGATCTGCTTTCCAAGAAAACGTGAGGGCATCTGTATCTTTCGTAGATCGAACCGCGGCATACGAAACAGTCTGGAGAGAAGGGATGATATACGTAATATTAAAGATAATACCATGCCGAAAATCTGTCACTCTCTTCAACAACATTATAAACAATAGATAGTTTCACGCTTCCTTGGAGGAAAATGTGAGCAAGGAGAGGAAATTAAGCAGTGGTCTGCCAGAGGGCACTGTTTTAGCTCCCCCCCCCCCTATTATTTACCCTATAAATCTCTGATCTCTTCAATTCCAGATCAACGAAATTCTACTACGCGAACGATATCACTGGATCTTGTAGAACCAAGGATCTCGGACAAGTGGAAACGATTCTCATGGAAGATCTAGCCGTTATGAGCTTCCATTTTAGAAAGTGTCGGCTTAAACACAGTACAAGTAAGACTGAATTATGTACATTCCACCTGAACAATAAACAAGCTAACACGGAGCTCAGAGTGAAACTTGACGAAAACAATCTTTGCCATTACAAGTACCCTAAGTACCTTGATGTCACCCTTGACGGGACACATTCATATAAAAAAGTCTTGAACATACCGCTGCCAAGATAAAAACTCGTAACAGTATTATTCAGAAATTGTGCGGAATGGCGTGGGAAGCTTCAGCATACACCTTGCGTACGATACCCATTGCGCTGGTCCTCTCAGCCGCCGAGTATTGTGTACCGGTTAGGCTAAACAGCAGCCACACCAACACGTCCAGTTGAACCACACTATGGGGTTAATAACTGCGGCAATCCGACCAACACCTGTTTATTGACTTCCTCTGCTGAGCAACATCTATCCCCCTGCAGACCGTAGAAGCGAGGCCGTGCTGAGGGAATACTGCAAGCTACAGATGAACCTGATGTTACACGTACAGGAAGATATGCCAAGTTTACGACGATGAAGACTCCGTTCAAGAAATCCAATGGTACGGCAGGCAGAACAGCTATATACCAGTAATATCGAGGTGAGATACATTTGGAATCAAAAGCGTCAGCTTATTGAAAATTCTGAAGAGCCTTAGTGGTCCCAAAGCTGTGGTACCGCTGACTCAGAATTCGACAGAAAAGTATAGGTTAAATTGAATAGAGCAGGCACTGGGCATGGTCGATTCCCAGACTCACTTTACAGATGGGGAGCTACAGACTCCTGTTTGTGACTGTAGGACTCCGAACCAGATAATCAAGCACATTAGAGGCGAATACTCCTCGCGTTCCCGTCAGTGGCATTGGAGCGACCTCGCGAAAGTTGACGATATGGGTTATTAACTTAGATATTTGCATTTAGTTATTTGTATGTGTGTAAGTAGGCTGTTTAGGTTTTTTTATTGGTAACGCCACCTCTGTATGAAAATCACTGGCTGTGCTGTGTGCAGTCTGTGGCTGCTTTGCATTGTTGTAATACTCGCCATTGTAGTGTTAGGCAGCTGGCTGTGAACAGCGCGTAGCGTTGCGCAGTTGGAGGTGAGCCGCCAGCAGTGGTGGATGTGGGGAGAGAGATGGCGGAGTTTTGAAATTTGTCATGAACTGCTATATTTATATATGATGATATCAAGGTAAATACATTGCTTGTTCTCTATTAATACCTTTCATTTGCTAACTATCCCTATCAGTAGTTAGTGCCTTCCGTAGTTTGAATCTTTTATTTAGCTGGCAGTAGTGGCGCTCGCTGTATTGCAGTAGCTTGAGCAGCGAAGATTTTTGTGAGGTAAGTGATTTGTGAAAGGTATAGTTTAATGTTAGTCAGGGCCATTCTTTTGTAGGGATTTTTGAAAGTCAGATTGCGTTGCGCTAACAAAATATTGTGTGTCAGTTTAAGGACAGTCGTGTATAATTGTTCAAAGGGGACGTTTCATATGTCGACTCTTAGCCTAGGATACCTCACTGGAATCTTCTGATTTTTTTCTTGTAGTTTGTGTAATTAGTGTAGCCATTGTTTATTGCTAGCGCGTAATTATAGAGAGAATTTCCTTTGTAGTTGTAGTTTTTCATTGTTGTACAGTAAAACAGTTGTGGCATGCATGTAGATTTGCACCAGGTATTTCGCAGCTGCGCTGGCAATTAAGTAGACATTATTTCCATTGCTATGTTATTTTATTTTGCTCTTCAAATTGCGCTTTTCTGTGTTATCGTGTGAAATACTGTGACAATAATGGCGTGTGAAAAACGTAATACTAGGCTCCAAAGTAAACTGAGAAATGACAGTGAAGACGAAAGCAGTGTGTTAGCGCCGCAGAGTAATGAATTAACTAATGTTCAAAGTAGTAATTTGGAATTGCGCATAGGGAAATGGAGCGGGCAGCAAACAATGGTGTAGACAGTGAAACAGGTAGTGAACAGGGAAGCGTTATCGATCGATTGGTCGGCAACAGCTCGCCTCAGGAATCGGGAATGACAGAACACAATATTGCAAATACTGCAGACTCAGGTTTTGGGTTCCCACCGTTTTCTCAAATGAGTCAAGACACATTTTCCACTTGTCAAAATATGAATGTTGCCGGTGCAACTTCACTGCCAAAAAGCACTGAGGAACATGTTTCAGACACCAGTGCATTAATGCAACAAATGGGACAAAAGCTTGAAAAGTTAGACACAATGGAACAACATCAGAGACAAACACAGCAACAGTTAGACACAATGGAACAAAATCAGAGACAAACACAGCAAAAGCTTCAAAAGTTAGACACAGTGGAACAAAATCTTAAAAAGTTAGACCCATTGGAACAAACACTTGAACAAACACGTGAAGATTTAACTACTGAGTTACATAACATTGAATCGAAATGTCAAAAAGTCTGTAATGACGTAAAAACACAAATTTGTGAGCATTTTCAACCTATTTTTTTGCGGCATGAAAATGCATTACAGAATCACGAAGCAGCCATAGTAGAACTGCAAATTATAGTTCATGAAAATCATGAGACCTTGCAAGCTAAATTTGACTCAGTTGCATCTACCGATTCGGTTACGCAACTTGCAAAAACTCAGGAAAACTTTAAGGACACAGTAGATACTCTGAAACTTGGTTCAGAAAAACACACTGAAGAGATAAGTACACTATCGGAGAAAGTAGCTGAACTTTCGGATCAGGTCACTAACTTATCTACAAAGGTAGATGATGATCTGAATGACACAAGACCCGTAGCCTTCACTGACACAGAAGAGTATGAACAAATAAGAAAATTCAAACAAAATCAGAATCAAATTAATACACAACACCAAAGAGAAATCCGGGAAGTACAAGATCAGCTGACACAGGTAATACAAGAATTACGTATTTCAGAGGACACTGGCGCTCCAACACGGGAAGAGGGACTTAGAAACACGGAAAAGCCGCAAAATAATAACACAGGGCATTTCGGAAGTTATGAAAGAAATTGGCAACGTGCACCGAATTTTGAGATGGAACGGCCGACACGACCTAACAATGACTGATATGCGACTCGCCGACATGATGATTTTGACTATAAGTTGTTCATTACTACACGTAAATTCAAAACATTTAAGAATTCTGGCAATGACATTCATCCACAAGCATGGCTCCATCAATTCTCTCATTGTTTTCCTCCCAACTGGTCGTTGGAACACAGATTAGAATTTATGTGTGGCCACTTAGAGAATGAACCAGCTGTAAGAATGCGATCGGTCATTCACGATTGCCACAGTGAAGGAGAATTTTACCATGCCTTCCTCTCAGCATATTGGTCTCAAGCCACACAAGACCGAGTAAAACATGGTATCATAATGATGAAACATTTCGAACAATCTGAATTCTCCAGTCTTGTGAAATATTTTGAAGACATGTTGCACAAGAATCAGTACCTGTCAAACCCATACAGCCCCTCAGAACTCATCCGCATTTGCTTAATCAAATTACCTGAACATTTACGGCATATTATTTTAGCAGGACGTTGCAAAGACGACATTGAAGCTTTTCGTTGACTGTTACAAGAACTAGAAATTGCCACTGATAATCGCGGAACGCGAAAACAAGGACATAACAATTACAGGTCACATCCGTCACAATTCCGTGACGACAGAAACAATAACCGGACACGACTGGTCTATTCTTACAACGCAAATCGTGACCAAAATAGACACCACCCGTACGACAACCGTTGGCAGGGTAATAATAGTTACAGAGAAAGATCGCATTTCTGTAGTAATGACTATCACAGAGACAATCAGAGAAACAGACAATATGGGAACCAAAACATGTATTATGACGGGAGACAGAATAACTTTAGACGCAACGGTCCAGCGCGCAGTTACGATTCAGGGAGAAATTCTCCACCACTTAACCGACAAGAAAGAAACTACAGGAACTACCGACATGACGACAGACGATGTGATCGTAACGACAGACCTGAATTGCATCAGAACTGGCGGGATTCAAACAGAGCAGGGCCGTCTCGAGGAGGTGAATTTGTAGAAGTTAGGTCTCCAAATCCCAATAACGGCGCGCGCCAACAAAGAGACAGACAATGACTCGCACAGCAGGCAGCCGCGTGCGCCCGCTGGCTTCGAGAAAAATAACATAAGACGCTAGCCTTGAGAAAAATTTTAGCGTTCTTTACCGATGTATACAACATGATAATTGCGTTGAAGTTGAAACTCTGTGCACTAGGAAGAGTAAAGGTTTACACCACATTTCACATGCAAAACCGTTTATTGAAAGATAATCTGCTTTTTAACTTTGTCTTTGCCATAAAACTTTTCACTTCACATTTCTAGTATGCTTTGTCAGACTTAAGAAACTGTTAACATGCAACAATGTTTGAAGTTAAATATCCAGTCAAGAACCAAGAGAACTTATTTAAACAGAAATTACGACTGCATTGTTGTTGCGAACAGACGACACAGTGTTATTGTGTGTGTACATTCTTGCTTGTTAGTTGCACGATTATGTAACGACTATCAGGCTTACATACTTAGGACACATACTGGTACTGCTAATGAGATTTTAATGCAACATTTTGGTTTACTTGAAAATATATTCTGGATTTAAAGTACTTTCAGAGAGATACCAGATGACACAGTGGTTAGTTTATGTGACAGCTACACGATTTTATCACGACGCTACTAATGAGTGACAATTTACAATATTGCTTTTGTAGTGTTTCTGTTTTATTTCTGCACAGTCTTTCTGTTTTATTCTGCAAAGTAAAACATGTTTTAGTAGTAACTTTTGTGGTATAGCTACAATGAGATTGCCTTTTCCGTAGCACAACAATACGTTACAGCACTACTTTCTTCATCATGGCAATAAGCGTAATAACTAAGATATCTATACATAAAGCATTTCACTTTTGTTTATCATGAGGTAAGTACATTGACTTCTGCAGAACTTAGCTTTCGGAGGACGATAAGTACGACACTTCCACAGAATTATCTTACAGCAAGACGCACATTTAGCGCTACAGGACATGCATTTGAGTGATTAATTTTGTACTTAAAACATTTATTTTTAAAGATATTTGAAGTACAATGATACAAAGGTTTTCAGTGATACATTTCATTTCATTGCTGTAATCTGTAACACCTGAGGGTATAATTAGATTTATCCTCAGGGGGGTACATGCTTACTTTGTGTACCATGTGTGTGGCAACCACAAGGAACCCTAGCTAATATGGTATTTGCTTATACAACTTTACACATCGGTACCATATTTCTCTAACACACAAATTACACAGCTATCTGATCATTTAACTGAGAGATAAACATGTTTTTTACTACATCAGTCACAGATGTTTACGCAATTACACAGTTGGATAACTTCACACTTATGAAATTGTATTTTGTCTGCACTTTGTGAATTGCTCATATTTTTTCGGAACCATTGTGATACTATGAGAGCTTTGAATGATATATTTGGTAAGGGAGCATGATTTTAAAGTACGTTTGAGGTAGATGACACTATTGAAATGAGCAGAGAATTTTTTTTAGGTTTTGAAATTATTGGAGGAAGCTACGACGATTTTGAGAGTTGACTAAGATGTTATGATATTATTACGACGACGATGTGTATTATACTGTTGAGGTATGTTTATGATTAATAAGATGATGATACCGTATATGAGGAGTTTGATTATGCTACGTATTTCTTATGATGAAATACTGAAGAAGTGTCGACGAATAAGGTAAGGAATAATGAGTAGTGTTTAGGGACTCTGGTTTGTGAAAAAGGTTGTTGGAAACCAAGATTCGTACTTTAAGAGTTATGAAATGTGTGTAAATGCGCGAATGTATCACAATGCCGGCGAAAATTTTTTTGGACACTTATATTTATAGGATTTTGTTTCTACAGATTTGCAACGCTAGTTCTTGACCTGTGAAATATTTTTATGTGAGACTGTCACAGTAGCGGAAAGTGCTGTCGTAAATATTTCCGTAAGAAAGTTAAGTGACCACCTGCACGTAATGCGTCGCGGCCACCCACCTGGGCGACAGCCGCCCGAAAAAAAAAAAAAAAAATGCCATTAGCCTTTCAGCGGCACAGGTAGAAAAAAAAGGGGGGGCCATTATACTCGCTATTGACATTTCCTTGTTGAAAGCATACTGTGGAGCTCGTAATTTATGATATTTACTGAAATGCCTAGTGAAATGACAAGAAATATTTTTACATCTGCAAACCTGATAACGACAAGCATCTTTCTACGAGAGTTGAGAGAATTTCTACTAACTTACGAAATGCCACATGACTATTGAATGATATTTTTATGCTTTGGTTTGCGTAATTGCTTATTTCATTTGACATCTGTTTTCCAGCTGTGTTGCAGCATTGGTTTCATAAAATAAACTTAGATGCATTTGCTAATGTGAACACTTTCTGTCAACAGATCTATTAAATGATAATTTTGTAATCCACATTCTTTAAAAAAAGGAGCACTTGGAAAGGAAAGAACAATAAGAAGGGACTAGTAACAGTAACTGGACACATAATTTTCTTTTCAAGTACATGGTAATATTTCTTTTTACAATCAGTTGTTGTGGTGCACCACTTTAATTACGTAGACATTAAGATGTGAATATACATTTCCCTTATCTGCATTGTTGTTTCTACTGTAATATTTTTTCTGCTTAAGCTATGTCATGTTTAGGTATAAGTTACTGCTGTTTGCCAGGCATAGTGTTACTGAATTTGACTTTGTGTTACTCTGCTAAGCCAGTTTTACTACTCATTTATTTTTCTTGTTGCTGCACATTGGCTCATATTAGTTGTAATGTTGAATTGCTTTGTAATTTAGATTTACTGTAGCTTGCTTTGCGATTTTCCATTTTTTTAATTGCTGTTTATATTAATTGTTTTATGTGCTGCTGCATTGCCTCATCCCTTAGTTTAGCATCTGAACTCAGTAGATTTAAGTTAGCTTAAGAGGGGGTAGACTATATAAGAAACTAACTATTATAAATTTATAAGAAATAGGATACTGTACAGTGGAGAAAAACTATTATTGACAGAGGATGTGAACAAGATACAGAAGGCAGGCTTAGATAGGACTTTTTGGGAATAATGATGAATGAAGGGAGATCTCCAAGAAGTAAAGAAAGTTTTATTTGCAAAATACTGCAGTACAACAAACCCTGTCCTTTCCTTTTGTGTTATCCCACTATATGTTTGTGTACCCTTGTGTATTTGTTTTCTTCCTGTCTCTGTGTAGTTTCATTGAATTTTTTCTTCTTTTAATATTAAGCTACATTCACTATGATGTGGAATACTGTTATCCTCAAATATAATTTGCATTAATAATATGTTATTTACCTTGTAAATATGCTTAGACATTATTTATTCTGGTTTGTTGCTCACATGTGAAGGTGATGTTTCAAAAGTTCTTGTGATCCTTATGTATTTACTTATGTCATAATTCCTGTAACACTGATGTATATGTCTATTTCTATTCTTTTGTAAAGCCTGTACTACAAATGTTATCTGTATTATTATGTTATTTAATGATGTATTTTGTACCTTTGTAATTGTATTTTCATGTTGTAAATTTATAAAATTGTAATTGACACCAGTTCATCTTATTATTAACTTGTAAGTTACATTTCACTGCACACGTTTCTGTTGGTCATAGTATATGGACAATATGTGAGAAGTAGGGACTGTTAGTGTTTGCACGTGTGTTAATAATTCAGCAAGGGACTGGATAACAGCATTGCTGGTTCTAAGGACAATTCCAAAAACTTTGTGAGTGCACAAGTGGTGGTTTATGGACTTGCTATATTCTCCGCAAGACTCTTCGATGGTGAATGTGCACCTGCACAATCGCAACAGATGGCTGCTGGCCATCTCTACAAGGACTACAGTGGGTCTGCTCTGTGATGACCTACCTACCAATATTCTTCCAAACTTCGAATGACTCTGCTGTGGGTTTGCTCTGTTGTGGCCCATTACCTGTATGCATGTCAAGAGTCAGCACTGTCGTTCCGCTGGAAGGACAACACTACTTCTTCAAGACTGCATGGAAATCCACTACTTCTGTGTGCATTTTCTTTTACTGCTCAGACTTTGAGAAAAACTCTGCATTTTTACTGTGATGAACAACCTGGACTGTCTTTATGGACTGTGAGAAAATTTTAGCTTTTGACCAACATTGTATCAATAAGTGTGTGCATTTGATTTCTTTGTTATTGTAATTATGAAAAATTTTTTTCAAATCTGTATTGGCCACTGCCCAATACAATTTGTAAAATTTTTTGTGGGGAGCATGGGGGCTATGTAAGTAGGCTGTTTAGGTTTTTTTATTGGTAACGCCACCTCTGTATGAAAATCACTGGTTGTGCTGTGTGCAGTCTGTGGCTGCTTTGCATTGTTGTAATACTCGCCATTGTAGTGTTAGGCAGCTGGCTGTGAACAGCGCGTAGCGTTGCGCAGTTGGAGGTGAGCCGCCAGCAGTGGTGGATGTGGGGAGAGAGATGGCGGAGTTTTGAAATTTGTCATGAACTGCTATATTTATATATGATGATATCAAGGTAAATACATTGCTTGTTCCCTATTAATACCTTTCATTTGCTAACTATCCCTATCAGTAGTTAGTGCCTTCCGTAGTTTGAATCTTTTATTTAGCTGGCAGTAGTGGCGCTCGCTGTATTGCAGTAGCTTGAGCAGCGAAGATTTTTGTGAGGTAAGTGATTTGTGAAAGGTATAGTTTAATGTTAGTCAGGGCCATTCTTTTGTAGGGATTTTTGAAAGTCAGATTGCGTTGCGCTAACAAAATATTGTGTGTCAGGTTAAGGACAGTCGTGTATAATTGTTCAAAGGGGACGTTTCATGTGTAGTTGTGTTTTTCTGTACTCCTGTTACACGCTTATACTAATGTTATATACCTATATTTTTACACTGAATGTGACCCATACGAATAAAAAGGCACTTCTTCTTCAGGCCACGAGTGGCCTACCGGGACTATCCGACCGCCGTGTCATCCTCAGTGGAGGATGCGGACTGGAGGGGCGTGGGGTCAGCACACCGCTCTCCCGGTCGTTATGGTGGTATTCTTGAACGAAGCCGCTACTATGCGGTCGAGTAGCTCCTCAATTGGCATCACGAGGCTGAGTGCACCCCCATACGATTAAAAATAAAATAAAATCGTGCTGTAGCATTGAACCCGAATACTTTCATAGCAGACACATTATAACATTAAATCTATCAAATATGGGAACCCTTGTATGGGAACCCTTTTGCTGCCAATATGTGGTTTCGTGTCATTTTATTGTAAGAAATCCCATCTAAAACGACACATTTGCGAGAGATCCTCAATGCGCTGGTGCTTTGAAACTGGATATATCCATTCCGCGTGCGCTGTAATAGAATCACAGTTGTACCAAATACGGAGCTTACTTCCGTACAGTATGACGTCTCGTAAGTCCTGCTTGCAACCTAAAACCGATGCCGCATCTCACTGACCACATTCCCGCTGACGTCTCAGATTCTTCACTTCATGCTTCGAAACGAGCTGGAATGTGGAGTTCCACGCTGTGACGTCACCATCTGCTAGTTCACCTGAGATGTCGCCGTAACTCTGCATTCGTCATAGCATGACTCTCTTCCTTCTAACTAGAGAACATAATGTAAGGAGCCCTTTAGTGCACGAATCGTAGATCTAACTGTGTGGCGTGTCCATAGGATCTGCATGTGATGTACTGAATGACTCAAACGTCAGAAAGTGAATGATCATCAACTTAAGAAGAATGGATGTTGTGTGAAGCCATTGGAAGGCTATAACTAATGAACTCTCCATTAAACACTAGTGAATTAGGAATGTAGGGCCTGTGAAATGCAGGTACTTACGTTAGAATTCAGAAACGGCAATTTGTTTTAAACCAACATAAAATAAAACCTTCATACTGTTTGAAAGTCAAATGTCAGTAATCACACTCGCGCACGCGCGCACACACACACACACACACACACACACACACACACTCACACACACACGCCCAAACATGCACGCAAAAGGAAAAGGGATAGTAGGAACATAAAATTTTATGCTGGTAGTATTTTTTGGGTAAACGTTGTGTGTACAAATTAAATACTGAATAATTAATTAAGAACGACGTATGAAAAACAGTTACAGTTAGATTATTTTTTAATAAAGGCAGTCCCGGTTGCAATTTTGAAATCTTTTTCTCCTTTTCAATACCAATTACACGTTTCACTCTTGTGGGCCATCATTAAACCAAGCAAAAATGAATCAGAAGAGAATTCATTCATCGATTTTCACGGGTGGATGTCTTCTCCAGATGACTTTTATTCTCATTTAATGCACTGTTGTTGCGGTAAACGAATGAAGTTCCCTCTGCTGCATTTTTACATAATATGATGACGTCTCACATGTGCGAAACGCGTAACTAGTGTTTCTGAACGCAGTTTGGCAACAGAGGCTGCCTTATAGCCGGTTGCTGTCATAGAGTAAATATGTCTGGAGTGAGCATTCACATGCGCAGAACAGATTTTGTGATGTCAACATACATTGCCGGCCTGGTAACGTGTTCTCGGGACGTCGTGTGTTTGTCCGTATAGCGCGTATACATTTAGAATGTCACTACATCCCTAGTACAGAGGGATTCTTTTCGTACGTGTCGTGGATTATTTATTTTAACTGTATCCATTTGATACCGGGAATAAACTAGCTACGTAACTTTTAAGGGCAAGTGATATTGCATTCTGCTTCTTTGCGATAGGTGTCACATTTCAGATGGACTCGATTTTTGGTAGTTTTCGGTATGATACGGCACTTTATAGTATTACAGAGCCTGACGTACATTGTTTCACTGATAGTCTTGCAAAACGACTTGACAGTACGCTAGTACTTTTGCAAGTGTCCGAAAAACACCGAATTTGCCACACATTAGCGATTATATCCCTGCTAATTCGTCCTTTTTTTCCTGCTTTTTCAGCGTTTTTATTTTCTCGTGTTTGCGACCTAAAGCACAATTTTTCTTACTGATGACACTTTGAAGTATTTATTTAAGGCATTTTACATACTTGCTCCCAGTTTATTAAATAAATAGTAGACTGAGTAATCTGTATATATAATCGACAAGTCACTGACCAATGCATGGAGGATAGTATTTGCTGAAACAAATAACCATTTCCTTTCCTGTTCCACTAGCAAATTTACGAGGAGAAGCGAATGTTTGAAGCTTTTGTACGAGCCGTAATATCTATTATATGGTCATAAAATCGTAGAAAAATAGGTCTACAGAATCAAACCTTAATTACAATGCATCTCGAAATTTGTAACATATGCAATGTCTCTTACTAATATGATAACTATAATTAGAGCTAAATGGTATGTACCGATGAAAAGTTACTATCCCTCCTTTCACATGGAGTCAGTATTACAGATAGATATGGATAAAAAGCGAGGGTTTTCCGCTTCAGGTGTTGTAAGTATATTACAATATCTTATACTTGCACGTGGGTCAAGATTAAGTTATAATTTTCTTCCTCTATTAGGAACGTTAATGTTATTCATACTCGGTTGCAAACGTTAAGATTTCTGATGATAATTGCACCTAATTAAATTACTGCCCAAAATATTAGTAGTTTCTGACTTTCAGACAAATAACTGGCATTCGCAGATGGATATACACCCAAGTGCATCAGCCATTTTTTACGAGGGTAATGGGAGATACGTCCCATCAGCACTATGGAAGTGTTAATTTCCAACTAGAAATGTTCAATCACAAGGCGTGACAAAAATGTGCCGTGGACGAAATATAATGCTGAACAGTGCGTTCAGGTGGAAGCTTAAAAATAAGTCTCTTCCTGTAAACCCTCAGTCTTTACAAACTCTTCGTTGGGCTCATATTGTGTTCTGTTTAAGTCCTCAGTCCATCAACACTAAAAAATTGCTCTGACGAGAAGCATCAAGAAATTTTTGGCGGGATCAACCCTTTTCCAGAATGTCTTAGAGCATAAAGCTTACAACATCGTCCAACGCTTTCCAACGTTTTCAAGCCTCATTAAATTCACGACGGCTGTTTTTGTCTCGCTCAAGCAAACTGACAACCTATAAAAACACATATCGTCCTACTGTGTGGTGAAACTAACTAACACACTATTGGTCTTTCCTGGGCCACCTAAGGAAAAGACATTAAACTTCGCATTGCAAGAACCACTGAATTTTTTACAACAGAGTGTCGGGTGACCATGTTAAAGTACACTACTGGCAATTAAAATTGCTACACCATGAAGATGACCTGCTACAGACGCAAAATTTAGCCCACAGGAAGAAGATGCTGTGATATACAAATGATTAGCTTTTCAGAGCGTTCGCACAAGGTTGGCGCCGGTAGTGACACCTACTAACTGCTGACATGAGGAAAGTTTCCAATCGATTTCTCATATACAAACAGCAGTTGACAGGCTTTGCCTGGTGAAACGTTGTTGTGATGCCTCGTGTAAGGAGGAGAAAGGTCGGATTGTAGCCTATCGCGATTACGGTTTATCGTATCGCGACATTGCTGCTCGCGTTGGTCGAGATCCAATGACTCTTAGCAGAATATGGAATCGGTGGGTTCAGGAGGGTATACGGAACGCCGTGCTGGATCCCAACGGCCTCGTATCACTAGCAGTCGAGATGATAGGCATCTTATCCGCATGACTGTAACGGATCGTGCACCCACGTCTCGATCCCTGAGTCAACAGATGGGGACGTTTGCAAGACAACAACCATCTGCACGAACAGTTCGACGACAGTTGCAGCAGCATGGACTATCAGCTCGGAGACCATGTTTGCGGTTACCCTTGACGCTGCATCACAAACAGGAGCACCTGCGATGGTGCACTCAACGACGAACCTGGGTACACGAATGGCAAAACGTAATTTTTTCGGATGAATCCAGGTTCTGTTTACAGCATCATGATGGTCGCATCCGTGTTTGGCGACATCGCGGTGAACGCACATTGGAAGCGTGTATTCGTCATCACCATACTGGCGTATCACCTGGCGTGATGGTATGGGGAGCAATTGGTTACACGTCTCGGTCACCTCTTGTTCGCATTGACGGCATTTTCACCAGTGGACGCTACATTTCAGATGTGTTACGACCCGTGGCTCGACCGTTTATTCGATCCCTGCGAAACCCCACACTTCAGCAGGATAATGCACGACCGCATGTTGCAGGTCCCGTATGGGCCTTTCTGGATACAGAAAATGTTCGAATGCTGTCCTGGCCAGCACATTCTCCAGATCTCTCACCAATCGAAAACGTCTGGTCAATGGTGGCCGAGCAACTGGCTCGTTACAATACGCCAGTCACTACTCTTGATTTGCTGTGGTATCGTGTTGAAGCTGCATGGGCACCTCTGTACCTGCACACGCCATCCAAGCTCTGTTTGACTCAATGCTCAGGCGTCTCAAGGCCGTTATTACGGCCAGAGTGTATTGTTCTGGGTACTGATATCTCAGGATCTATGCACCCAAACTGCGTGAAAATGTAATCCATTGTCAGTTCTAGTATAATATATTTGTCGATTGAATACTCGTTTATCATCTGTATTTGTTCTTGGTGTAGCAATTTTAATGGCCAGTAGTGTATAATAACTACAGCCTCATCCTCAATCACATATCCACTTGCTGTCAATATGATGTCAGATGGTTACAGATACTATTAGAAAAATAACGAAGAAGCCCATTGTGGTTGAAAGGATGTAGGAAATTTCTTTACATTTTATCGGTAGTGCAGTCACCCGAAAGTTTATTACAGATTTACTGTAAGCTGTTTTAAAGAGTTTATAGTAAGCCTGTTTCCTCCGCTGACTGACGCAGAAATCGTGTGAGGTACGTCTCGAGCAACGGCATAGAAATACGACGGAGTTTTTCAGTTCTTAAATTAACATCTGACGGTTTAAGAGTTAAGGAGAGGTAAGCAGTGGTCAACTCATCTTTAATGGCATTTGGTAGAATGTTTTCCAGTTTCTTTTATCAACAGCATACAATCAGTTCTTGCCTAGCACACATTACTCTCGCAGTACAGCAAACACATATTAAAAACAAGCCTGTCGTCACGGAGTAGGAAGCTCTCATCATATCAAATGTACTTTACTTAATATGAACCAATTTACCGACAGCATTACATGCTGATACTGAATATTTAACCTTACTTCCATCCTGGGTAGTAAAATTCTTCAGTAATACTGAAAGACCAAGTGGATTGTAACCTTGTACCTAAACATATTTTTTCGATAACTAAATAAGCGATACATGTAATGGAAAATATTAACGCATAGTAGATTAACTTTTTTTTCGAAATGAGTGTGAAACAGGAAATAAATCACGAGAAATGATTAAATTTTAACGGAAACTCCTGCGGAAAACCTCTCGGCAGGAAAGTGTCGCGGATGAGAACCGTCTTTGTACTGATTTTATGCAGCTAAAAAAATTCATTAGATGAAAAGCAGCCTCTTCACACAGGCTACGTTATGATATAAATACATTTTGAATAATAGCCAGCATTACTGTCTTCATATACCAACCAACAACGTCAGTAATTACTTAGTCGGTAGTGAGCAAACTAAATCACATCTGCTAGCCAGCCTCCGGGTAGACGCGTTAATCCTCCAGAGACCGTGGCTAACCTAATTCCTCATGTAAAGTATGTGAAGGTGTAACTTCCAAACCGAGCGGATACAAAAACTGCCTGTGTAGAGTCTCTCCTAATGAGATGAAGTGAACGTGTGCGTGGGCTTAAGTGGGGGGTTAGGGGGAGGGCGAGGGCACGTCCCACGCGCATCCTCCCCTGTCGGCCGTACATCCTGTTCAAGAGCCTACGGCGGCGTGTTCGCTGTGTACGCATATTTATCACGTTTAACGCTTGCGTGACCTTCTGCACTGGGAAGCACAGACCCCACCAACCGCCTCAAATACGAACAGTAGCGCATTTGTATCGCTACTTCGAAATCTGAGCTACTGTTATATCTACATCTACATTTATACGCCGCAAGCCACCCAACGGTGTGTGGCGGAGGGCACTTTACGTGCCACTTGCATTATCCCCCTTTCCTGTTCCAGTCACATACGGTTCGCGGGAAGAACGACTGCCGGAATGCCTCCGTGCACTCGAATCTTTCTAATTTTCAATTCGTGATTTCCTCGGGAGGTATAAGTAGGCGGAAGCAATATATTCGATACCTCATCCAGAAACGCACCCTCTCGAAACCTGGACCGCAAGCTACACCGCGATGCAGAGCTCCTCTCTTGCAGAGTCTGCGGCTTGAGTTTGCTAAACATCTCCGTAACGCTATCACGCTTACCAAATAACCCTGTGCAAAACGCACCGCTCTTCTTTGGATCTTCACTATCTCATCTGTCAACCCGACCTGATACGGATCCCACACTGATGAGCAATACTCAAATATAGGGCGAACGAGTGTTTTGTAAGCCACCTCCTTTGTTGATGGACTACATTTACTGCATATCGTTAACAACTGTATCTATAATAGCTTAGTTGCCATATTCAGTTGTTTTTACAGTGTAGATAAGAATCAGTACTAATCGTCCTTTATATCGAACTGCTTATCGCTTTTACAATCAAACGTTTTTCACCTACGAGGGGCGTTCAGTAAATAATGTAGCACTTTTTTCTCTGAAAGCAGGTCAGTTTTATTAGGAATCTAGTACACCATTTTATACCTCACGCTTTTGATTAAAAAACCCTGCTTTTCCACATAATCCCTATTCAATGTTACGGCCTCTCGTCCCCTTACGGGAAGGGCCTATATGAAACTTCCTTGCAGATTAAAACTGTATGCCGGACCGAGACTCGATCTCGGGACCTTTGCCTTTCGCGGGCAAGTGCTCTACCAACTGAGTACCCAAGCACGACTCACGCCCCGTCCTCACACCTTTACTTCTGCCGGTACCTCGCTTCTGTAAAGTTTTGAAGGTAGGAGGCGAGGTACTGGCAGAAGTAAAGCTGTGAGGACGGGGCATGAGTCGTGCTTGGGTAGCTCAGTTGGTAGAGCACTTGCCCGCGACACGCAAAGGTCCCGAGATCGAGTCTCGGTCCGGCATACGGTTTTAATCTGCCAGTAAGTTTCATATCAGCGCACACTCCGCTGCAGAGTGAAAATCTCATTCCAGGGCCTATATGCCTGCATGATATCACATTACTAGTCGACGTCGGAGCCGACATGCATCAGCTAACTCCCCATCATTCAAGTACTGCTTTCTGTGGGGTGAATCCATCATCGGGCCCAACAGAGGGCAGTCAGGAAGTCAGAAGCTGCGTGATTCGGGCTGAAGGGAGGATATGGATGAACAGACCAATAAAGTTTTTTGAGCAAGGAGATGGAGAAATTCGTTGCAATTAATGTGACGAAGAACACGCTGAAGCCGTTTCTTCAATGTCGTGGGGATCGCACAATACACTTGCAAGTTTACGGGGGAGGACATAAACAGAATAACCCGTTCTCAGTCTCAGAAGGCGGTCGCCATGAGTTTAGCGGCTGAGGTTGCGACTTTGGAGTCTTTCTTTGGAGGAGAGGTGATATGGCGCCACCCTACGGATATCCGTTTTTTTGCGGTTGCAAGTGATGAATCCATTTCTCACCGCCTGTGACGATATTCGACCAAAGAATGTCACAACTAACCTCGTAACGCGCGAACAACTGCTCACGGATGGTCCTCAGTGGCTTTTGATGGTCTTCTGCCTGGCGGCGAGGAACCCAGCTCACACACTGCTAGAACACCCACTGGTGAACGAGTGTGTCAGCACTACCAATAGAGACGTCCAGTTGTGCAACGAGGTGTTTCATGGCGATCACCTCAAATGAGACTGTCCACACGTTCCAGCACTGCAGGAATCACAGCTATGTGCGGTTGACTTTCACGTGGGAGATCAGACAAGTTTGTGCGACCTTGTTGGGATCTACATCTATCTACATCTACAAGGATACTCTGAAAATCACATTTAAGTTCCTGGCAGAGGGTTCATCGAACCACCTTCACAATTCTTTATTATTACAATTTCGTATAACGCGCGAAAAGAATGAACACCTATATCTTTCCGTACAAGCTCCGATTTCCCTCATTTTATCATGGTGATCGTTCTGCCCTATGTAGGTCGATGTCAACAAAATATTTTCCCATTCGGAGGAGAAAGTTGATGATTGGAATTTCGTGAGAAGATTCCGTCGCAACGAAAAACGCCTTTCTTTTAATAATTTCCAGCCCAAATCCTGTATCATTTCTGTGACACTCTCTCCCGTATTTCGCGATAGTACAAAACGTGCTGCCCTTCTTTGAACTTCTTCTATGTACTCCGTCAGTCCTGTCTGGTAAGGATCCCATACCGCGCAGCAGTATTCTAAAAGAGGACGGACAAGCGTAGTGTAGGCAGTCTCCTTGGTAGGTCTGTTACACTTTCTAAGTGTCCTGCCAATAAAACGCAGCCTTTGGTTAGCATTCCCCATAACATTTTCTATCTGTTCTTTCCAGTTTCAGTTGTTCGTAATTGTAATACCTAGGTATTTAGTTTAATTTACGGCTTTTATATTAGACTGATTTATCGTGTAATCGAAGTTTGACGAGTTCCTTTTAGCACTGATGTGGATGACCTCACACTTTTCGTTATTGAGGGTGAACTGCCACTTTTCGCACCATTCAGATATTTTTTTTCTATATCATTTTGCAGTTTGTTGTGATCTTCTGATGACTTTATTAGTCGATAAACGACAGCGTCATCTGCAAACAAACCAAGACGGCTGCTCAGATTGTCTACCAAATCGTTTATGTAGATAAGGAACGGGTCAGGGCCTATAACACTACCTTGGGGAACGCCTGAAATCACTTCTGTTTTACTCGATGACTTTCCGTCAATTACTACGAACTGTGACCTCTCTGACAGGAAATAGGAATAGAGACAAATAACTGAGACGATATTCCACAAGCACGCAATTTTACTACGAGCCGCTTGTGTGGTACAGTGTCAAAAACCTTCCGGAAATCCAGGAATGCGGAATCGATCTGAAATCCCTTATCAATAGCACTCAGCACTTCATGTTAATAAAGAGTTAGTTGTGTTTCACAGGAACGATGTTTTCGAAACCCATGTTGACTGTGTGTCAATAGACCGTTTCCTTCGAGGTAATTGATAACGTTCGAACACAGTATATGTTCTAAAATCCTGTTGCATAGCGACGTTAACGACATGGGCCTGTAATTTAGAGGATTACTCCTACTACCTTTCTTGAATATTTGTGTGACCTGTGCAACTTTCCAGTCTTTGGGTACGAATCTTTCGTCGATCGAACGGTTGTATATGATTGTTAAGTATGGAGCTAATGCATCAGCATACTCCGAAAGGAACCTAATTTGTACACAGTCTGGACCAGAAGACTTGCTTTTATTAAGAGATGATGACAGAACAATTGCCTAAAGACTCACCATGGTTTTGTCCATTGCCAGGTCTGTAGACATTCTGCAAACGCGTATGAATGTCTGCGATGCTCTGGTTGTCCGCCAAAAGACACTCAGCTCTGCTTGGAACGCACTTCCCTTGCAGACGTCATTTTGAGGTTTACGTCTAGAGCCGCCACCCACGAAAACCTCATAAAATTATAGGGGCTGAAGCGAGAATATGCCACGATATTTCACAAGAAATTCGAAAATTTTTTCAACCGAAATCCGTGGAGAAATAAATGTTTTGCATTATTTATTGAACACTTCTCGTACTTGTATTATCCATCATAACTATACTTTTCAGTCCTTTTCGTGTTCGCATCTGCTCTAAAAAGAGATAAACACAACGTTTCAGTTGACAGTATGTTACAGTATTGTTTTCATTGGACGTAAGCGCGCTTGCGAAACACAGAAGTTGAACGTCCTG
This sequence comes from Schistocerca piceifrons, assembly GCF_021461385.2. Classification (NCBI taxonomy): domain Eukaryota; kingdom Metazoa; phylum Arthropoda; class Insecta; order Orthoptera; family Acrididae; genus Schistocerca; species Schistocerca piceifrons. The sequence goes on from NC_060139.1 coordinate 52,957,705, forward strand.
CTGGGTTAAACGGACAGCAGAAACAGATACAGTTTACGTGAAACAATGACATGTCTTGTGAACTTTCCAAGTGGGGCACGAAGTTAATTGAAAACTTAGGATTCGGAACAACGAGTCGTTTTGCTAAGCTCATCTCCCTTTTCTCCTTCCCTGCTATCTCACCGTTATCCTTTCCCCATTGTACATGACACCCTTGTGCGCCGGGAACTCACCGGTTGGTCAGCATGCTGTGAGAAACCTGAAGCAATTCATTTGCCAGATTTCAGCTCACTTCACTCTGTCCCGCAGACAGGTGTTCCACTGAGCTACTGTGTCCCTTCTGCCATCATAGACACGTAAACTAGTTGCTCCAGTAAGACTTGTTCAGCTCTACGTATAGTTCTGCAATCACATCTAAGTTTCAGTTTGCTCTTGATTGTGCGCAAATAATCGTGTAACGTCAGATAATGCGTTTTGTTGAACGTGGAACCTACACAGCATCGCCCTGATAGGTAGAAGCTATTTTTACGCCGTCCAGTGCAGAGTTTCATTTCTCCTACAAAAATTCCAGAGTATATTGCCTGAATGAGATGCAGTTATCTGCTCAACTTCAAAGTATTTCATTTGCTTAATGCGGCCAGCTTTTATTTATGCAGTGTATGGTAGTTCTTTCTCTGCGGCGGTGATGAACAGACAGTAACCAGACGCTGACTGCTAAGCGTCAGTTTTGCTAAATGCACTCGTGCAACGCAGTAGAACACCCTGCACCCCAACGACAGACACTTTGCTCGTTACCAGCCTCAGTATATGAGCTCTTGAGCCACTGTGGTTGTTAGTATCACCCCAGAGACGAACCTTGTTCAGAGGCAGATCTAATATTCATTCATTATTCACTTACCTAATGGTGACGTATTGAATAGAATTCGAGAGAAGAGGAGCTTGTGGCAGAACTGGACTAGAAGAAGGGATCGGTTGGTAGGACATGTTCTGAGACATCGAGGGATCACCAATTTGGTATTGGAGGGCAGCGTGGAGGGTAAAAATCGTAGAGGGAGACCAAGAGATGAATACACTAATCAGATACAGAAGGATGTAGGCTGCAGTAGGTACTTGGAGATGAAGAAGCTTGCACAGGATAGAGTAGCATGGAGAGCTGCATCAAACCAGTCTCCGGACTGAAGACCACAACAACAACAACAACAACAACAACAACAACATTGAGTAATGTTCTGACGTTTGTTCATGTTTGGCAAACCTGTTGAGTAGGATCCATTTTCGTGGATATGAAAAACAGATATCTCCCTCAAAATTCATAGCGAGAGACACAGTTGAATTAAAGTAATACCTACACACATAGCAGCAACAGATACCATCATGGCAGTCGACTAAGGTGACGCAGATCTTCCGCGCAATACATAACATTTGGAGGACTCTGAACTTCTTAGACATACCAGTCATAGATGCCAGAAACACAACTAGAGTTCGAAGCGAATGTCTCGAACGCAACCAGAAACCTCATTTTCTCTCTTGTCTCCTTTAATTCAGTACGTCGACCGCGGCAGCAGGGAGCATTATGGAGGAACGCGTGACCCGACCGCCGCACGCCATGCGTGGAGACGGGCTCTGCAGGTGAGTGTGGTTTGAAGCCCACCCAGGGCACAGGCGAGGACCTCCAGCTGTGTGTGAGACACACGAGTAGATTAGGAGGGCGCAAGGGGGTCACGAAGAGGCGGTCTCCCCACAGAGAAAGTAAACTGCTTACCGAGGGAGCTAGGGATAATAAACAGAAGCGACACTCACTGCGATGTCTGCATTTACGAAAATGGAAATGCACAAAAATCCTGTACGCCCGGCAGGTGGTGAAACACATTTTTCGGTGAACAGGTTATGCAGTGACATAGTGGATGATAATCAGATGCAGATGGAATACTGTACGCTGAAGGAGAGCGTATCCTACTATATTTTATTGCTTCCTGCTCCCTCTATTTACGAGGGCGCGCTGAAAAGTAATGCCTCCGAACTTTTATATGAATACTTTTAGCTCTTTTTAAATAAAACAAACCTTATTCACAGCCTACATCTACATTCTTCGTATCTGCGTATTTGCAGCTCTCCACCACTAGAGGGCCCCGAACGGTAGCATGCAACATGGCGGCGTCTTCAAATGGTTCAAATGGCTCTGAGCACTATGCGACTTAACTTCTGAGGTCGCCAGTCGCCTAGAACTTAGAACTAATTAAACCTAACTAACCTAAGGACATCATACACATCCATGCCCGAGGCAGGATTCGAACCTGCGACCGTAGCGATCGCCCGGTTCCAGACTGCAGCGCCTAGAACCGCACGGCCAATCTGGCCGGCTGGCGGCGCGAAACGTAACAATATCGGAGCGGCAGGTACAGAGTGCTGTAATCGAGTTTCAAATTCTAAGAGTTCGGCTGCAAATGGAGCGCCCTGTCAGTCACCATGAGAATGCTAGACCAAGCGGGAGCGATGCGACATCTGCAACAACCGGACGCCTTGGCTTCACTCTGAATCATCTTTCTCCAAACAGTCCCGACTTGACCCCATTCGATTTTCATCTGTCTCCAAAGCTTAAAGAACAGTTTCGAGGACATCACTTTGAAAGTGATGAAGTGACACAAGCAGAAGCGATGTCGTACATCAGTCAACAAAGTCAAATATCTACAGTGATGGTATGAAGAAACTGATCCTTAATTGTGAAAAAAGTATTCGACAACAGGGTGACTGTAGGGTGGTAAATCTGTAGATATGAGAGTAAGGATGTAGAATGTCAATAACATTGGTTTCGTTAAAAAAGCCTTATGAGTTTTCACATGAAAGATTCAGCGGAATTACTCTTCATCTCGTCCTCGTATATAGTATTTCGTGTGTTTAACATTATTTGAAGTTGTTACGTGTTTTGATGTATTACAAATTTATAAAAAAATGGTTCAAATGGCTCTGAGCACTATGGGACGCAACATCTGTGGTCATACGTCCCCTAGAACTTAGAACTACTTAAACCTAACTAACCTAAGGACATCACACGCATCCATGCCCGAGGCAGGATTCGAACCTGCGACCGCAGCGGTCACGCGGTTCCAGGCTGAAGCGTCTTTAACCGCACGGCCACACCGGCCGGCTACAAATTTATATGTCAGCTTAGTACATTAGAGTTGGTTTAAAACAGAGAAATGAAACTTTAATGAGAAGAATTAATACTTGCCGTACAATATTTAGTAATAAGAACTTTTTCAAACTATGTTCTAACCAAGAGAGCTATGATACAATGTGTAATAGTAAACAATATTTGTTGTGTTATACACTGAAGAGCCAAAGAACCTGGCACACCTCCCTAATATCGTTTAGGGCCCCTGCGAGCACGCAGAGATACCGCAACACTACGTGGCATTGACTCGACTAATGTGCTGGAGGGAATTGACACCATGAATTCTGCAGGGCTGTCCATAAATCGTGGGAGTAGTGGGGAGTGGAGATCTCTCCTGAACAGCACGTTGCAAGGCATCCTAGTTATGTTCAATAATGTTCATTTCTGGGGACTTTCGTGGCTAATGGAAGTGTTCAAACACAGACGAGTGTTCCTAGAGTCACTCTACAGCAATTCTGGACGTGTGAGGGTGTCGCATTGTCCTTCTGGAATTACTTAAGTCCGTCGGAATACACAATGGATATGAATGGATGCAGCTGATCAGACAGGTTGCTTACATACGTGTCACCTGTCAGAGTCGTATTTAGTCTTATAAGAGGTCCCATATCACTCCAAATGCACACGCACTAACCATTACATAGCTTCCGCCAGCTTGAACTGTACACTGCTGATATGCAGGGTCCATAGATTTATGAGGCTGCCTCCATAACCATAAACGTCCATCCGCTCGATACAATTTGAAACGAGACTCGTCCAACCAGGCAACATGTTTCCAGTCATAAACAGTCCAAAAGCCCGTGTGGATGATGTTTCGTTGAATGGTTCGCACGCTGACACTTATTGATGGTCCAGCATTGAAATCTGCAGCAGTTTTAGGAAGGGTGCACTTTTGTCACGTTGAACGATTTTATTCAATCGTAGTTGGTCCCGCTCTTGTAGAATCTATTTCCGGCGGCAGTGATGTCGGAGATTTAAAGTTTTATGCCATCCCTGACATTCACAGTGCGCTCGTGAGATGGTCGTACACGAAAACTCCACTTCATCGCAACGTCGGAGATGTTGTGTCCCTTAGCTCGTGCACCGACTATAATACAGCGTTCAGACTCACTTAAATCTTGATAACCTACAGTTGTAGCAGCTGTGACCGATCGAAGAACTGCGCCAGACACTTCTTGTCTTATATAGGCCTTGTCGACAGCAGCGCCGTATTCTTCCTGTTTACATATCTCTGTATTTGAATACGCATGCCTGTACCAGCTTCTTTCGCGCTTCAGTGTATGTAAATGTAAATATATATAGGTGGGTTACAATCATACTTTGTATACGTTAGCCAGTGTAGACGGAAAACAATTCATATGGAAACCCAACTTTTTAGGAATGATTTTGAGGTGGTGGCCTGCAGGATTTGCATTATTGCTAGTATTCGTGTTATAATCTGTCTTTAGGACCCTGTATGGACATGGCGACATAGGTTGAAAAACAAAGCATCGGTGTGCATCGCATAGGGTCGGCACAAAGTGAGCAGGGATTTGTTAATTGCTCCTGGGAGAGGTCTACGGCCAACTGCTACCCACACATTGGTAAAGAATTTACTGTTGCCATGCCTGAGAACTCTGGACCTAATAAGCAATCTTCAAGAAATACACGAGCTGTGTCACGGCAGTTGAACTTTTCTCAGTCCGTCGTTCGAAAAATTCTGTGTAGAATTACGAAATGGTATCCGTACAAACTTCATATTGATGACTAACTTTGGCCAAGAGACACAGACATTCCAGTAAACCGCTCTTACGTTACCCTCCCATCTGAAAATGAAAACGTGTTTCTTTATTCGTTATTTTTCTTCCAAAGGTATTTTCAAATGTTCCCACAAAGTCTCATTATCCAATGGTCACTTGTTTTTCATGGAGGCAGTACGAAGTTGCGGAAGTTTAACTATAACCTCCTTGTATAAACCCTATGCTCTGAAGTGGCGCCACAGCACGTTTCCATTCTTCCTGTGTCGCTGTGTTTCCTTTTGTTTTCTTCCTTTATGTTTGAAAACAGTCTCGGAAAAGCTTCGAACCTGTTTACTGCACTGCATTACAATTCGCGGCTAAAGCACCTCCATGCGACACGAATGTCGTCGCCCGGTCGCCGAGGTATTAGATGTTGTGCTGAGGTGGGTCCGATGAAGTACTGCGGCTGCAGTCTTATGTAGTGTTGTGACCTTGGTTGCACACGCGTATTATCTAACGCAATACTCACATTTACATCTTCCACAATAGCAGATTCGCTCGCTAGGGATTCGTTCCCCACATTGCCTCACCCACGGTGTGGCTCAGGAGGGGGTTAGGGTCGATTTGTAACTGCTGTACCCTGGCAAATTTGCCGTTTCTTCTGTCGAGGAACTGTGTTGACAACATCGCTTATTATCCTCTACCACTCGTAATATCTTATCAGTTCGTATAGTGGTCGGACAGTCTCCATTTATTCCCTGATTTCACTACAGATGTCACAATTATCGGTATTCCCTGTGTATCCTCCCCCTCACTTATCGACCTTAATGACAGTGAAAAATTAAACCGCGTGTACCCAATGGAAATTAGGGAAAAACAATCGTCACTGAAGTTAATCTGTCGGTAAAGAGGGAGGAAAGGATTACATCTAAATGAAAGGAACGATGCAAATGAAATTGGTGGAAATTAATTTTGAAGAAGGGTAAAGTTAATGAAGAAAGAAAATGTGCGGTCCTTACGTTAACAATTAACTGGCGTTAATTAGATATTTGAGATTTGGAAAAAATTACGGTCGCCAATCCTATCGACAACTACTATAATAACTGAAAAAGAAAGGTTCATGCACATATGAAATGAAATGAAGTCCCATGCTTCTTTACAGAGCGCAGGGGAACGATGCGGGAGACCCGCACCGCCTTACTGGGCAAGGTCCTAGTGGAGGTGGTTTGCCGTTGCCTTCCTCCGACCGTAATGGGGATGAATGATGATGATGAAGACGACACAACAACACCCAGTCATCTCGAGGCAGGAAAAATCCCTGACCCCGCCGGGAATCGAACCCGGGACCCCGTGCTCGGGAAGCGAGAACACTACCGCGAGACCACGAAGGCGGACAATGCACATAAAATTAGCACTAAAAGCGTGGCAACTGAAAGTTGACACGTGTTGTGTGAAAACTGTATGTTTGTCGGAAGTAATAAATTTCACTACACTCTGACTTAATTTAGCAAAATAATTAATAAAACCGGTAAATTGAAAGTTAATTTAGTGCCTGAAATTAATAGTGAACTTTGTTTCTGAAGCACTACGAAATTAAATTAAATAAGGTTAATCTTGGGGTACCTCAACAATCATCTTAAAAGCTACTTGAATCTACGCAATTTAGAAATAAGAGATTTAACTTTGAACTTGAATTAAATGATTTTGAACAATTAACAATAGTAAAATGTAGTACGTACCAAGCTGAGCTGCAGTCACAGGTAAGTTAAAATATGGTAACAAAACTCGCACTCTTAATTTGTGCTTGTGTAATCTAAATATTGTAGCCAGCTATGAATACTTTAACTGAACTTTGAAATTAAAGCAGTGAAATGGAATGATATTACTTTGATGCTGGTATTTGAATTTCAACGCCACTCGGGTTCATTTCGGAAAACGAGGGGACGCTGCTTCGTAATGCAATTGGGACAATGAGCAACAAAGGTTCATGCTAAGTTGCTGTATTTTTGTGATGCAAATGCAACAGTTTGGAAAGCTTAGGCCTGCCATACAGTTCTAAAACTTTACGTGCTTTTAGTCTTCCTTGTTGGTTGATTGAAGGTTTGAAGTTGTCGATCGAGGAGGTGGCGGCAATCATTTATTGAGGGCCGTAGCTGTTGCAGAAGCTGGATGTTGGCGCACCTTCTCGCCATGGTCATCAGGCGGAACGGGCTGTTCATGTGTGCCAGCTAATGTTTCCCGTCCACGACACCGTGCCACAAACTATCATAGCAAGTTGAGGGCAATTACATGCTGCCAAACCACGAAAGCGCGGCAACTCGCGGAAGCGTCACTCAACACACCTGCTCCAGCGCCATACTCCAGCCAGACTCTCCTCCGCCCGCGCTACACGCGGCAGTGTTAACATTACCAATTCTCCACACGACCTCTCGATGTAATCGTTCGATAGCATAGTTTTCCTTAGGCAAGACCCAGCGTAAAGATATAAATAATATATACAAAACAAACCAATTATATATCGACATAAACGCATATATACAAATCGTAAAACAATTACAATATATAAAGACCCAGAAATGTCGTATCTTCAGGTAACAAAATAAAGATAAAAATTATAGTACAATAGATGGAAGTAGGAGGATATGCATTTCCGGCGTTACGCTTCTTGATTAAGGAGGGTTTCAAATTTTTCCCTTGCCCTTTGCGGTCAGAGCTCTTTGCAGCCGAGCTTTTAGCGCGACTCGGAGATCTCCCTCCCAAACACCACAGTTCCTCTGGCACACTTTGCGCCACTAACAAACTAAGTAGTAAAGTCTCTGCGATGTTCGAAAAGTGAAGAAGTACTGTTAGGTTATAGCATTACGTTAGACCATGTAGGTGAACATTTTAACACATAACATGAAATTCAACTTTACGATGAGACCCAGAACTCCACCGACAAACTTTCAGAATGATATTATGGACCAAAACAAGATAACAGTTTCTAGAAAATATGTGCTCTAAAATGTATACCTTAAGAGTTATGGGTGCCTGTTCACCTTTAACACTGTGACACACGTCCATTCTACAACAACGTATTTGTTTTCCGTATATATGGACGAGGTGGTGTGGTCCAAGACAAGAGATCACATCCAGATAATATGGGCTCCAAAATTCAAACCCTGAGAGCTATGAGCACTTTTGCTCGATAAAAGTGGTTTTCCGCTGTTGCGCAAATGAGGAAGTTCTCGTAACTCCTAAGATATTCATTTTAGAGCCACCGCTGAAAGATTTATCGGTGGAGTTCTGGTTCAACCGTTATACTACCAGATACTATGCAACTACAGCTGATCCAACAGATAAGTTATATAACTGAGCGTTGCCAGATATGGCTACATCATGAGTTACCGGCGTTTTCTCTGTAAAGACCTGAGTGGGCACCTGAGAACCGCTCAGCTACACTACTGGCCATTACAATTGCTACACCAAGAAGAAATGCAGATGATAAACGGGTAGTCATTGCACAAATATATTGCACTAGAATTGACATGTGATTACATTTTCACGCAATTTGGGTGCATAGAACAACCACCTCTGGCTGTAATAACGGCCTTGATATGCCTGGGCATGCAGTCAAGGAGAGCTTGGATGTTGTGTACAGGTACAGCTGCCCATGCAGTTTCAACACGATACAACAGTTCATCAACAGTAGTGACTGGCGTATTGTGACGAGCCACTTGCTCGGCCACCATTGACCACATGTTATCAATTGGTGGGAGATCTGGAAAATGTGCTGGCCATGGCAGCAGTCGAAAACTTTCTGTATCAAGAAAGGCCCGTACAGGACCTGCAACATGCGATCGTGCATTATCCCACTGAAATGTAGGGTTTCGCAGGAATCGACTGAAGGGTAGAGCTACGGGTCGTATCATATCTTAAATGTAACGTCCACTTTCCAAAGTGCCGTCAGTGCGAACAAGAGGTGATCGAGACGTGTAACCAATGGTACCCCATACCATCACGCCGGGTAATACGCAAGTATGGCGATGACGAATACACGCCTCCAATGCGCGCTCACCGCGATCTCGCCAAACACTGATGCGACCATCATGATGTTGTGAACAGAACCTGGATTCATCCGAAAAAATTACGTTTTGCCATTCGTGCACCCAGGTTCGTCGTTGAGTACACCATCGCAGGCGCTCCTGTCTGTGATGCAGCGTCAATGATAACCGCAGCCATGGTCTCCGAGCTGATAGTCCATGCTGCTGCAAACGTCGTCGAACTGTTCGTGCAGATGGTTGTTGTCTTGCAAACTTCCCCATCTGTTGACTCAGGGATCGAGACGTGGCTGCAAGATCCGTTACAGCCATGCGGATAAGATGCCTATCATCTCGACTGCTAGTGCTACGAGGCCGTTGGGACCCAGCACGGCGCTCCGTATTACCCTCCTGAACTCACCGTTCCATATTCTGCGAACAGTCATTGGATCTCGACCAACGCGAGCAGCAATGTCGCGATACGATTAACCGCAATCGCGATACGCTACAAACCGACCTTTATCGAAGTCAGAAACATGATGGTACACATTTCTCCTCCTTACACGAGACATCGCAACAACGTTTCACCAGGCAACGCCGGTCAACTGCTGTTCGTTTATGAGAAATTGGTTGGAAACTTTCCTTACGTGAGCACGTTATAGGTATCGCCACCGGCGCCATCCTTGTGTGAATGCTCTGAAAAGCTAATCATTAGTATATCACAGCTTCGTCTTCCTGTCGGTTAAATTTCGCGTCTGTAGCACGTCATCTTCGTAATGTAGCAATTTTAGTGGTCAGTAGTGTGCAATACTTGCTATATGCGGTCTTAACATAGCATTGAAAACATTCCCCTTCTACTCTTTCGTATGGCTCCAGTTCACCACGACCTCAAAGTCCTATCCTTGTCTCGAATAAATAGTCCATAAATAATCCTTTCTCGATCACATAGCTACAAATACATCTGATCTTCTCGAAACAAATAAACAGCAATTACCGACAAATTAATTGTAGCTATATAAAGTGGTTATTGGAGTCGTGCAGTATCACAGCGCACTCACTTGTAATTTACGTGCGGAAAGCTTTTTTTGAATTTACTACAGCAGATAAAATGTGTCACTGACTAAGAAAAAACTATATCACCACGTTTGGCTCCGAAAAGACATCACAAGAATTAGCAGCAAGCATAAATTTGTCTTTGCTTTATCGGTGATCTGGAGTTTAGCTAACAGGACGTATATTGTCACCATGAAGCTTCAAATGAACAATGATGCAAAGTAACAGATCATAAAGGAATAGTAGCTTGACGGATAAGTGACTGAAACAATATGTGCTTTAAAACTGCGTCAGAGTCTATTTCGGAAAATCCCACGGAGTAATGGGCGAATGTACAGTCGTTTTGCGTTTCGTAGGGCTCCTCGTAATCCATCGGTTTATGTTGCGTGCTGAAACAAGCTCATCTATTCAGTATTATTGCATTAAGCCAACGTCATTTGGCTGCCGCCCAAAACACCGATTAATGATAAAAAGTACACCCGATTGCTTCTGGCAAAAGTTAACAAAGCTCGTAACCCAGCGTGAAAATATTATCTCTACTAATATCATTAAACTGTATTGTTACCACACTGCAGAATTAGTATCACAAACATATATGTCTTTAATAGTGACTAATTCTGCGGAGAACATGAGAGACCACTACAGAAACTATAGTTATTGAGGTAAAAGTATAGCAGTCAGGTATCGGATTTGGTATTAACGCAACGGAAAGGTAAATTAAAGCATCTCTATTGTTTTAATGATACTGAAACTGCATATCTATGTACTCTAAACGAATTAAGGACAGTAATACAGCTCTTACAGAACCGCTCTTGGCTATAACGCACCGTAAAATACCGTTGGATGTGTTTCAAGCAATAATTTACTTGTGAACACGAACGCTATTATTACCCCAACTACTGACACAATATCCTATTTCTTTCCAAAGAAATAATTATATACTCGAATAACTATGATTTGAGAGCTCTCACAGCAGCATACTCTGTAAATCTGAACAGCATTCAAGCTACAATTCTTTAAAGCTTCTATTCCCCTACAGGAAGGAGAAAGAGATTCGCTAAGCACTCTCTTCAACTTCGTTCGTGGAGAATTCTGAGGCAGATGAGACACTTCTGACGTCACAGTTTTTCGTCACTCATGTTATCCATAAAATCCGTCGTCCTTAGAAATATTCTGGTTAGCATCCTTCTGGTACGTGCGTAATGACCTCTTTAATTAAAGGAGACACGCCATGCTGAGAAGTTCGCGCATTTAATCTACGTGAACTGCCCAGCACGCGTTTTATTTCACGAATTTATACAGTTCGCATTTTGGCGCTACATTTTCTATACGAATCTCTGAAGTGGAAATATATCTGCTTCTCAAATCGTCCCTCTGCTCCTTGTATACAGAGTTTAGGAGTATTATGTCGTCATTCATTGTCCTCTAACGACGGGCTCATTATAAGTAATTTCAGAAGAACAGTAGTTTCATGTGAAATGTTTCACAGACGACGCTAATGACACGGCCACATATGCGTAAAGTCGAGAAACAGGTACAACTTCACATAAATTCTGTGGACACGTGTTCTACGGTGAGACCAAAAATGCAGCATTGTGTTTGTGCAGGATAAGCAACAGAATTCTATTGCTGACCCGTAGCCTAACCTATGAACAGTTACGAGAATTTTATGTACAAAATAAGTCCTATATTGGCTGACTGTGCCGTAGAAAGCGACGTGAGTTTATAGTTACGTACGATGTTGACCTTGGACAAAATATGGTATATTGTACTTTTACGGGAGACCGTTTGTAATCAAAGCTGATTCTCCCATAAACTTCACGGTGCAAATATCGATGGCTGAAATCAAATGAACCTGCCAACAAAGAGTGAAGATTACCTCTCTACACCACAGGCATTGATGCACTCATTTGGATAGACATCTTACGTAGGATTTCAGATTGATGATGCCTAGGGGGCACACCAATTTTATGCTGTACTTGCAATAAGTGGTTGGAAAACGACAAATTGTGAAATTCTGACTCCACAACCGAAGATCTATTATTTAGACTGAGTGCTGACAAATCATTTATAGCCGACCAATAGTTTTTTTATGCCAGGGGCCACAGCTGAAATAAACTTTCTGATAGACGAATATTTCGTCCATAGTGTGGTTTATTCTTTCAAATAAACTCTTTCATTTACGATGGGCTGATTTCTTCTCCTTGGGCTCTGCCTAGAAAAATCAAACAAAATTTACGTTATATCCAACAGTGTGTGAGCATGGCCAGATCGCCGGCCGCTGTGGCCGAACAGTTCTAGCCGCTTAAGTCTGGAACCGCGTGACCGCTACGGTCGCAGGCTCGAATCCTGCCTCAAGCATGGATATGTGTGATGTCCTTAGGTTAGTTAGGTTTAAGTAGTTCTAAGCTCTAGGAGACGGATGACCTGTCCTTAGGTTAGTTAGGTTTAAGTAGTTCTAAGCTCTAGGAGACGGATAACCTCAGATTTTAAGTTCCATAGCGCTCAGAGCCATTTGAACCATGGCTTGATCCTCACATGTGTGAGTAAAGATCTGTTTGCAATGGCGTCCTACAAACTCGTCGAATGGTGTAGTATTAACTAATCACAGGATGTGTGATGCTACAAACAGAACGAAAATTATGCTACCAATTGGTCGGTGGCCTGGTTTCGTGTCAACAACCCATGTTGCAATACACTTTTTTCGTTATACATACAGAAGTTCATATCCGTGCTTATACAACATTACGCCATTCGACGGAAATGTGTGAGACGTTATTAATCTTCACCCAACCGAGTGAACTAGTGTTATGGCAAAATACTGGGGTCCTGTTCAAGAAGACTGATTAAAATTCCGGTTTGGTTATACATTTTTAGGTTTTCAGTCATTTTTCTAAACCGCGAAAGGCAAATGCCTAAATGACTTGTTTGAAAGGCTGAAATCCATTTGTTTCCCAAGTCTCCCTCTCTCTTTAATGAACTGCTCGTCAACAGGAAGGTTGACCATAATCTTCCCTTTTCATATAATGCTATGTGGGTATCACACGCTGACACACTTTACATGATTTTGTTTGTTGTAGCTTGATAATGTGCAAAGAGGCAAAATTAGGTAATGGTAAATAACGTTTCTTTTTTAAAAAATAACTTTCCATATTACTTGTTTCAAAACAATTACCATGCTTTATTGAAATATTAATCAAATGAGATGATATGTTCCAGAGAAATATTAAGTCTGAACTTTATCATTGATAATGAATAGAGGCCGAAGCAATGATTAAAATTTGTACGAACACCAGGATCCTCCTGCCCACTAGGCACCTTTGTTAAGTACTGTGTTACCCCGGCACTGTAGCTAACACAACTGCACGGGTTATTGTAGTACATCGCCCTCCCTAATACGAACTCCAATTCAAATCTCAGCCTATCTTGATGTTCGCCTTAGTAACTCCTATCAGTACTGAAAAGGTTAACAATTTGCGTTGCGTCACTTTAACAAACCGCATTAGTGAAACTTCTTGACAGATTAAAACTGTGTGGCGGACCGAGATTCGAACTCGGGACTTTTGCCTTTCGCGGGTAAGTGGTCTCTACCAATTGAGCTACTACAGCTCGACTGACGATGAAATTTAGTTTCAGCCACAATAGTTGGTTTACGTGAAAGGCCAAAGAGATGTTAATCCTGGTCTACTCCTATGTAAGTTAGTTTAGAATATCTAAAATATTAGGGCAAAGAAGTAGGTTTCATGTACCATCTTTGTCACAACAGTTATACAAGGTAGTGACGAAGGGCAGAGAGAAGTTTAACTGTTAGACTGAAATTTATTATTTTGGGACTACTTAAATTTATTCAACAGCCTAGAACACGTAAAATATTTCTTAATTTAAGACAACCTGTTTCGATATACTTTTCTGTCATCCTCAGGTCTTAAAAATCTTTTGTTGTGAAACGTGTTCATTTTAAGTTGAACCTCACGCAAGTTTTCAAGTGGATAAAAAGCGGCAAATTTTAAAAGGTTTGCCATAACCAAAACGTTTAAAAACGGAGAACACCTTGTGCTAAAGGTTATGTCCACATACGAATCGCGTACAGATGCTTGTTACGTCAGAAAAACACAGTACACTGTTTTTGTGATGTTAGGTATAAGCAACACTCGATTTAGGCACTTGTGTTGGTCATGCACCTTTATTTCGGCATACTGGTGGAGTATTATGGCGCCCGAAGAACTTTAGCGGGCACAAATGATATAGGTCAGCCATAAAAGTCTGGCGGCAGGCAGTCACATGACCGCCATAGATCAGTTGGTTGGACGTGAATCATAGAGCGCTACAAGGGTCCTGGCGCAGCAGTAGACTACGCATTGACGGCGGGAACGAAAGCTAACCTCTCATATTCTGTACCAACTGATGGGGAAAACCTATGTACCATATTATTAATGACTGCTCAAACACTCGTACCGATTTTCGACACAATGGTATAACATTTGACTCAGTCCTTTACTGTCTGCTCAGCCTTATTTGGAATCGATTCCTAGCCGCTTATGCACAGTTTTGTAACATTTCCGATATCATCTTGTGGTCAGATTAAATTACACTGTAGCTCTACCGATCGTATTAGTAACGAACATAACAAATTTACAGTGGACGATTCTGAGAGAATAGGGAATGACTAACCCTACTTGACAATGTGCTATCGGGGATAACTCACTGTTACAGTAGGCAGCAGTCTGCAAGAGTGCATGGTACTATGTTGGTACTGACCTACCTGGCAGCGCTGCACTCTTGCAGACCAGATGCATTTCATCCACCTGTCAAACCTCCCTGACAGAACCTTCAGTGCAATTCTCAGTATTACGTGATCCAAAATATGAATTACGCCTATTTTATCTTCCAACACATAGAAACTTTGTGAATTTGAATACAGCTGCCAGTAAAGAGAAACCAATTCTGGTAGAAGTGAACTATGCTGTGGACGCCCAAAGTCCTCAAACAACACCACAACACTTGATTAGTTAACATCTTGGCAGTACGCCTCACTCAACCTACCTTCACACGCGGGAGTGATGTATCGCAGACGACATGAGCTTCGGTCGTTAACTACCGTCAATATCTCAGCAATTTGTCACCAGCAAGAATACACTTCCAGAATATTCTTAGAGTTCACTGCCTGTGCAGCTGTACCTAAATAATGCTCTATCACAGTATGTGCATTAGCAAAGAGTACTGAGCGACGAAGATGGAGGAAACCTGAGTGCACGTCCTTCCTGTTCAACCGCTGAGCCGTGTCGCCCCAAGGCTCATGATTCTGGGTGGCAGCCTACCTGTAGCTTGACATATGCGAGCAGTCCGTAGTGGCTTGCTTTCCACACATTCTACTTTAAAATTATTTTGACTAAGGCTTTATCGCTTGATATTTATTTTATTCGTGACATGCCAATTTGAATGTTTAATTTCTAAAGAAGGCACTCATAGAAGTGTCAAAACCAGGTCAAAAGAATTACATTTTGTGACCGAGGGCTGTAATTGCTTTAACTTTAAACGCCTAAAGAATTTCGTGAGATTTCACGAGCTCCACGTCTCTCCTGTGACAGATCTTCTCTACTCCTCAGACAATCCTAATGAAAGTTAACAACATTCTCCTCTTTTCAGGAGAAGCAGCCAGTCTCTGACTCGCAAATTAGCGAGTGGAGATAAGACGTTGGCTCCTGACTTGTTTTCTCACAGCCACTTTACAAAGCGTGTTTTGAGTTTCCGTACAGCTCTAAAGCGAACAACAAAATCCACCAGCTGCGACATAGCCGCGAATATAAACAGTGACCCAGATACTGTCAAATGTTTTTTATTCCAGTCTTTGATCACAATCTAAAGTCCTTCGACGATGACGGGTCCCAGTCAGTAATTAACATCTTCAGATCTGTTCTATGCCATGTCCTATTGTGATAAGGCCGTAATGGCATCGTCAAAACATATAAATATACTCAGCACGAATCGTCACGTAGAACTAAAATATGGTGTAAAATAGGCCACATCGCCCACACAGTAATTTTGCCACGACAATAAATTTATCATGGACATCATTACCTCTATGACTCAAATGTTACTGCAGTGTCCGACCAGGGAGCCCCTGCTAAAGTAAGGGCAGTGCTTTTGTATCCCAACAGAGATAATTTCAGATCTGCTCCGTTCCATCTAAAATTGTTTTGAAGGCCTGAGGTTTCCCAAAATACTCTCTAGGCACAGGGACGACACCGCCCTGCGGATCCCGCGATAGCGTCCGGTCTACCGTGAACATGGAAACTCGCGAATTTTTATGGCCGCCATTCCTGTTCACAAAGGGCGTTTATGACACTGTCGTAACATGTTGGCAGGACAACCTGTATTTCTTTCATATCTCTGCCTCACCTGCGACAAGAGGAGCCTATCAGGTGGGTCCAGTTAGGCAGTTTTTCCACCTCCTCGACCAAATGCATTGTCTGCCAACTTGTGCGAGAAATTCTTGGCCACAGCTTTCTGTACCCGGTAAGTGCTTCGAGATGTTCCTTTCCCTGATAGCTACTTGTGGCTTTCAAGTCCCAGACGTCCATTTCAAGATTTACTGATAAATGACCTAACGGCCTACTTGTTCTCAACTCCAGAAAATACTATTCGAACGAGATATGCCATAAAGATCCCGCATGCATTAACAACGTGCATGCTCCCATCACGCCTGCTCATAGTGATAACCTCCTGTCGTCTAACAAAAACGACGTGTTGAGTCTAAAATAAATTAGGTGTACAGTAAATTGTACTCTTGACTATAGAGAATAATGAGACAGTTACTAATCCTCGTTCAAAACTTACAGATCTCCACTCGACATACTCTGATCGTTATGCTGTTTTTACCATTCTTATTACAACAAAATCCGCCGAAATCAACATATCTTAGAACTAATCACGTTTCTTAATTATAATTTTTAATGGTATAAATTGTTAATTATGAGATCTAAGGTGAAAATTGTTAGGACAACACACTACTGTGCCTCAACTGTATCACTAAAACATGTAAATAGCCCTGTCAATTTTCATGACCTTACATAAAAATATTTATTTATTTTTTTTTAAATTATTGTCTGTTCTAAACTGGTTTTACTCTTTGGAGGTAATATATTTTCAGCTGGGAAGATAGGAATTTGAAACATTGTTTCCTGCTTCAATGACTGCTGTACTGAAGTCGTTAGAATCTCACTTACGCATCTCATGACAGCCAGTTCAAGCTACTATGTATCTCTCTTTTACCATTTTTTGTATTGTATTTCAATTGAAATATATCGAAGACTGAGTTAGAATACACTCGAATTTGTAGAAGTATCTGGCACGTAGGTCGTTGATTCATCAGCACAAATACTTTCATACGCGGCACTAAAATCAATATCTCAACGTCATAGATCATGTAACAGTCAAACCTGTCTTTGATTAACGGTAACCCTTAAATAATAAAGGGGTGAAGCTCAAGTGTCGCAACCCTTTCAGTCCTCTTCATTGGTCTTGACATCCATAAGATAGAGGCATTAACATGTGTATCATGCTCTGTCTTGAGGTTAGCTTGTTCCTCTCCGTAATTACAGTTACTAGAAGATAATACAACTCATATTTACTATTATGAGTAATTACTGTATGGAAGTCTTCTGTAGTGTATTGTCTTATGTAAACGCAGTCGTGCTCTAAACCCTACAATAGTTCAGCGCAATATCTTCCGTCCATCTCGTTGATAATTAACTAGTATAAGGCTTTGGCTCCCTGGTTGCAAATGGAGTTTTACGCAGATTTCCTCCGCAAAAAGGCAAAGTATATGACATGTTCACATATTGTACTAGTGGGTTTCCGTATGTATAGAATATACTTCAATCTTTAGGATGCCATGAGAACCTGTAGACAGTAATAATGGTAAGTGATCTGTTGCAGGATTCAGTTTCTGGTGTTACATAATGTTTCAGTGTATGTTTGAGTATATGTTTAGTAAGCATCAATGTTAAACTGAGATTCGTAATAGGATTTAGTTTCTGTCAGGAAATGATACTGTGTGTTTGAGATGGTTTAGCAATACATGGAGCGTTGAGCGGTAAGGTTTGGGCTGTAGGAAGTAAAGTTCTTACAGCAAAAGAAAAGAAAAGGGCTCTATTTAGAGGATGAGCCTCCAGTAAACTTTGGCACCAGTTAAGAACAACTTACAAGTAATGCTTTTAAAGGAACGGAGACGAACGTCATTCAGCTTACTATAGTTAAAGACGTAGTCTTCAAGGAAAATTAAGACAACATAAAAGCCGGCCGCGGTGGCCGTTCGGTTCTAGGCGCTGCAGTCCGGAACCGCGGGACTGCTACGGTCGCAGGTTCGAATCCCGCCTCGAGCATGGATGTGTGTGATGTACTTAGGTTAGTTAGGTTTAAGTAGTTCTAAGTTCTAGGGGACTGATGACCTAAGATGTTAAGTCCCACTGCTACGGTCGCAGGTTCGAATCCTGCCTCGAGCATGGATGTGTGTGATGTACTTAGGTTAGTTAGGTTTAAGTAGTTCTAAGTTCTAGGGGACTGATGACCTAAGAAGTTAAGTCCCATAGTGCTCAGAGCCATTTGAACCATTTGACAACATAAAAGGGGGTCACACTTCAGTATTTGAAAGGTTAACAGATAGAATAAAACCTCAACACTTGAAAGTAACGGTAGAATTAGAATCTCATCCTCTGTAACAAGACCGTTGACTGTGCACACGAATAAAGGTCGTGTACATTACAAATTACTAAAGCAACTGCCCCTAATCAGTCACTTTGCTACAGCGTAAGGGAACCAAAGCTACAAACACACACACACACACACACTCATATATATATATATATATATATATATATATATATATATATATATATATATATATACAGGGTTATTACAAATGATTGAAGCGATTTCACAGCTCTACAATAACTTTATTATTTGAGATATTTTCACAATGCTTTGCACTCACATACAAAAATTCAAAAAGTTTGTTTAGGCATTCACAAATGTTCGATATGTGCCCCTTTAGTGATTCGGCAGACATCAAGCCGATAATCAAGTTCCTCCCACACTCGGCGCAGCATGTCCCCATCAATGAGTTCGAAAGCATCGTTGATGGGAGCTCGCAGTTCTGGCACGTTTCTTGGTAGAGGAGGTTTAAACACTGAATCTTTCACATAACCCCACAGAAAAAAATCGCATGGGGTTAAGTCGGAAGAGCGTACAGGCCATGACTTGAATTGCTGATCATGATCTCCACCACGACCGATCCATCGGTTTTCCAATCTCCTGTTTAAGAAATGCCGAACATCATGATGGAAGTGCGGTGGAGCACCATCCTGTTGAAAGATGAAGTCGGCGCTGTCGGTCTCCAGTTGTGGCATGCGCCAATTTTCTAGCATGTCCAGATACACGTGTCCTGTAACGTTTTTTTCGCAGAACAAAAAGGGGCCGTAAACTTTAAACCGTGAGATTGCACAAAACACCTTAACTTTTGGTGAATTGCGAATTTGCTGCACGAATGCGTGAGGATTCTCTACCGCCCAGATTCGCACATTGTGTCTGTTCACTTCACCATTAAGAAAAAATGTTGCTTCATCACTGAAAACAAGTTTCGCACTGAATGCTTCCTCTTCCATGAGCTATTGCACCCGCGCCGAAAATTCAAAGCGTTTGACTTTGTCATCGGGTGTCAGGGCTTGTAGGAACTGTAAACGGTAAGGCTTCTGCTTTAGCCTTTTCCGTAAGATTTTTCAAACCGTCGGCTGTGGTACGTTTAGCTTCCTGCTTGCTTTATTCGTCGACTTCCGCGGGCTACGCGTGAAACTTGCCCGCACGCGTTCAATCGTTTCTTCACTCACTGCAGGCCGACCCGTTGATTTCCCCTTACAGAGGCATCCAGAAGCTTTAAACTGCGCATACCATCGCCGAATGGAGTTAGCAGTTGGTGCATCTTTGTTGAACTTCGTCCTGAAGTGTCGTTGCACTGTTATGACTGACTGATGTGAGTGCATTTCAAGCACGACATGCGCTTTCTCGGCGCCTGCCGCCATTTTGTCTCACTGCGCTCTCGAGCGCTCTGGCGGCAGAAACATGAAGTGCGGCTTCAGCCGAACAAAACTTTATGAGTTTTTCTACGTATCTGTAGTGTGTCGTGACCATATGGCAATGATTGGAGCTACAGTGAATTTATGAAATCGCTTCAATCATTTGTAATAGCCCTGTATATATATATGCACCTAGTCAAAGGGGCCATAGAACATAAAATCCACGCCACAAATAATTACAGACTAAACAATACTGCCCATGAAGGTGATAATCCATATTCACTACCACTTCTTGTACACAAGAAAATTTCAGGTAACATCAAAGACATGGAGCGTGGCCTTAAAAATAATGAGTTGTAAGGAAGTACTCAGACACAAGTTGACCTAACCACTTGAAAAATCCCTTAAGAAAGCGTTGATGATCCCTAACACCGCCACTCTCATTTTATTTCGTCAAAGCGCAGCCAGGGACGTTTCACTATACTGGTTCTCCAATAGCAAAAGAATTATTTCTGGTTTAACAAAAGAAAGCTCGAAAGATTCTGCATAGTGCTGTTGCATAGATCGAATTTGCTAAATTCCACACTTTCTCACGGTGCTTCACACCCCACCCTACTTGCGTCTATTCTGTAAGCGCTGAATACGACCAGTCCTTCATGTAGCATACCGCTTCAGCATTAAGGAGCCATCACCACCAGGCAACCTATCGAGCAAGAGAAAGGCACAGGCGTGCCCAGCACTAAGTTTTCTTCGCCTCTTCTTGGCGTACCTCCCCCCCCCCCCCACCCACCCACCCACCACCACGCAATCCCCACTCTTGTGGGGAGGCAGCGAAATCGGTCACCTGACGAAGAAGTGACAAGGTGTCTCGAAACTCATCGACAAGAACCGATGCACGACTCGGCGGTAAACTGCTTCAGAAAATTAAACAGCTGTAAAATGAACGTGAAAACTTCTAAAACATCTACATCTACATATATACTCCGCTAGCCACCAAGCGGTGGGTGACGGAGGGCACAATTCGCGTCAAAGTCATGTTTCGCCCCCCTCTGTTCCACTCGCGGATCGCACGAGGGAGAAACTACTGTCTGAACGCCTCAGTACGAGCTCTAATTTCCCTTGTCTTTGAATGGTGATCATTGCGAGATTTCAAAGTTGGTGGTAATAATATATGCTCTACATCCTCGGCGGAGATCGGATTTCAGAATTTAGTGAGCAGCCCCTTCCGTTTAGCCTGTCGTCTATCTGCAAGTGTATACCATTTCAGACTTTCCATGAGATTTGTAACGCTCTCGCGACGGTAAATGTACCAGTCATGAATCTTGCCGCTCTTCTTTGCACCTTCTCAATGTCTTGAATGAGACCCAGCTGGTAAGGGCCCCAAACAAACGAACAGCACTCTAAGACTGGGCGAACTAACGTATTGTAAGCAATTTCCTTCGCTGAAGGACTGCATCGCTTCAGGATTCTACCAAGAAGCCACAATATAGAGTTCACCTTGCCCGTTTATTGTGTAATCTGATCATTCCATTTGAGATCATTTCGAATAGCTGACGGAAGTTACCGCTTCCAAAGACTGGGCATTTATTTTGTACTCGTACATTAATGGGGATTTTTGCCTTGTTATACGCAGTAGGTAACACTTTCTAATATTGAGGCGTGACTGCTAGTCATTGCACCACACATTTATTTTCTGCAAATCGTTATTGATTTGTTCACAACTTTCGTGTGATACTACTTTCCTGTAGACTACAGCATCATCGGCAAACAGTCTAATGCCGCTGTGAATACTATCAACCATATCGTTTATGTA
The DNA here is from genome assembly GCF_021461385.2 of Schistocerca piceifrons. Lineage (NCBI taxonomy): Eukaryota > Metazoa > Arthropoda > Insecta > Orthoptera > Acrididae > Schistocerca > Schistocerca piceifrons. The sequence continues at coordinate 52,979,526 of NC_060139.1, forward strand.
AATCGTAAAAAGCAGCGGACCTATTGCGCTGCCCTGCGGCACACCTGAAGTTACAGGTGTTTCTGTTGAAATTACCCCAACCAGGACGACATACTGCTCTCTGTCTGTTAGAAAACATTCTATCCAACCGCATATGTCATCAGATTAAACTTAAGCACGTACTTTTTGGAGCAAGCGACAGTGCGGAACTGATTCGAACGCCTTTCGAAAGTCGAGAAATATGGCATCAACCTGGGAGCCGGTATCTAGAGCTTGTTGTACATCATGCACAAAGAGGGCCAGCTGTGTCCCGTATGAGCGCTGTTTCCTAAGACCGTGCTTATTTCTGCAGATGAGCTTCTCAAAGTCTAGAAAGATCATTATGTCTGAACACAAATCAATATCAGTGAAATTGGCCGGTAATTATGGGAATCCGATTTTCTACTCTTCTTATAGATTGCTATGACCTGAGCCTTCTTCCAGTCCCGTGGAGCCGGCCGAAGTGGCCGTGCGGTTAAAGGCGCTGCAGTCTGGAACCGCAAGACCCACGTTCGAATCCTGCCTCGGGCATGGATGTTTGTGATGTCTTTAGGTTAGTTAGGTTTAACTAGTTCTAAGTTCTAGGGGACTAATGACCTCAGTAGTTGAGTCCCATAGTGCTCAGAGCCAGTCCCGTGGAACTTCTCGCTGTCCCAATGATCTCTGATAGATGATGGATAAGAGTGGCGCTATATTTGTAGCATAGTCAACATATAATCATATGGGGATACCGTCTGAGCCAGATGCCTTACTGGCGTCTATGGATCTTAACTGTTTTACAATACCAGATACACTTGCGTTTTTCGATAATTGAAAGGGGGAATGGTGCTGCAGTCCTATACCGTAAACGAGTTTTTGAAAGCTAGATTTAGAATTTCGGCCTTCTGTGTATAGCAGTTACAGAGTGAATGGCTATTTGAGCAGCAGCAGAAAGCACAGATAGGCACAAAATTTATAGTTTTATGATGAAAGCACTTGTGGCATTGTGGTGTCACCGCCAGACACCACACTTGCTAGGTGGTAGCTTTAAATCGGCCACGGTCCATTAGTACATGTCGGACCCGCGTGTCGCCACTGTTAGTGATCGCAGACCGAGCGCCACCACACGGCAGGTCTCGAGAGACGGACTAGCACTCGCCCCAGTTGTACGGAGGACTTTGCTAGCGACTACACTGACGAAGCCTCGCTCCTTTGCCGAGCAGATAGTTAGAATAGCCTTCAGCTAAGTCCATGGCTACGACCTAGCAAGGCGCCATTAGCCTTACATAGCAATTGATACTTATCGTATAAAGCATGTCTCATCAAGAACGATGTATACAACAAGGATGGATTAAAGTTAAGTATTCCAAAAGCTACGTACTTTTCTCTATAGAATTCATTACGTATCCTGTTTCAGACCTCACGCCATCCTTCGTGTGTTTATAGCGTGCATTGCGGTCCCCTCAAATCACACTGTGTCGGCACTTCTGTCGACACATCAGACATAATTTATATTTGGCTGGGAAATCTTTTATCTAATCTGTAAGTACATTCCGGCGACAAGGAGACATCTTCTTCTCTGCCGGAGAAGTGATGAGGGCCACGGCACATAACACAATGATATAGATAAAATTAACAGTTGGGAATAGAATATGATTCGATATCCGTGACGAATGGTAACGAATTCCTATTTAGGTCCGAATAACGTAATCACAGAGTTTTGTTTTTGAACGTTTTTTAAAAATATTAATCGTTTTAGGTACCCACTTGGATAGCCACTCACGGTAACCCTTCTTTCCCTGGATTCGGGGAGAAGTGCCAGCTTCAGTTCGAATCCGCCAGGCGGCTGAAGGACGAGGACCTGTGTGTCGGTCTGCATGAATGTGGATTTTAGGTTGTTTCCCATATGCGACTAGGTGTATACCAGGATGATACTCGCGTCCTGTCTCAGCTACACGATTCGTAAACATCTGAAAAACGTCTTCACCTTCGCCTAGGATAACAATAGACGTCCCAGAGAGGGGTGTGGGGGTACTGTCTGCATTAGTGATCATTATTTAAGTTACCGAAGTTTCGGCTATTACGCCACTTACAAGTAAATTGCGTTTATTCCTTCAGGTCGTTGGCTGATGGAATCGAACTCACCAGTAGTCGTAATGATCATAATAAGTTGAAGTCAGCTATCTTAGATATATATTAAATCAACAAAATGCGTGGTAAATACACTGCACTGCCACATGTTGCTTTCTCACAAATATACAAACATTAGGAAACCAACAATTCTGAAACATGAAACCCACGGACTTATTACTATGGACTACGCCAACGAGCGCAAACAGGATTATTATTGTGAATCTTGATGTTTTCACGGTGTATTATTTGACACTAAAATTTCACGGTGTATTATTTGATACACTAAAATTGTGGAAAGTCAGCTCGCAACTTTCTTTCCTAAAAAATGGCTATGAGCACAATGGGACTTAACATCTATGGTCATCAGTCCCCTAGAGCTTAGAACTACTTAAACGTAACTAACCTAAGGACGGCACACAACACCCAGTCATCACGAGGCAGAGAAAATCCCTGACCCCGCCGGGAACAGAACCCGAGAACCCGGGCGCGGTAAGCGATAACGCTACCGCACGACCACGAGCTGCGGACAACTTTCTTTCCTCTCAACAGTGATTACTAATTATTGATTGTGCTATTTGTGCTTCTAATATGAACTGCTGGTCTCAGAAACCTTTCAGATTACTCAGCGACGAAAAATTAGTGTACTGATTTAAACTGAAAGGAGGAAGATGCACAGAAACTCTCTTGCAACAAATACTTGATCTAACTCCCTGTCGACAGTAAGAAAAGGAATAGTAGGGCTGCGTGATGGAGTGATAATGGGGAACTACATTTTTACTCTGTGTACTCTAAGTCCATCCGTAATTCCTTTATCTATTGAAACCTAACGTGTTCTGCAGTTGTTCTTAAGCTAATCACCGTCAGGGACTAGTTATTATATCAACGCAATACAATCCATGAAGAGATTCGTACACCATAAAATAAATAACGTACCGATAAAAACGTGTTGTATTGCTGAGTCTCCCCCCATGAATCATGGACCTTACCGTTGGCGAGGTGACTTAGTGCCCCAGCGATACAGACCGCCATATCTTAGGTGCAACCATACCGGAGGGGTACCTTTTGAGAGGCTAAACAAACACGTGGCTCCCAGAAAGAGGCAGCTGCCTTTCCAGTAGTAGCAGGGGCAGTAGTCTGGATGATTGACTGGTATGGCCCCGTAACATAAACCAAAATGCCCTAGTTGTGCTGGTAATGCAAAAGGCTGAAAACAAGGGGGAACATACAGCCCCGAGGGCTTGCAACTTTGAAGTGAGTTAAAATGATGACAGAATTCTTTTGGATTAATTTTCTGGAAGAAAAATTGTCCCCCTTTTCGGAAACCTGGGTAAGGAGTAATCAGGGTTATGTAGTCATCAGGGGAAACAAAACTGGCGTTCTATGAATCGGAGCGTGAAATGTTAGATACACTATAAGAGTAGGTAGATAAGAAAATTTAAAAAGGGAAATGGATAGTTTGAAGTTAGATATAGTGGGATTAATGCAATTCAGTGTCAGCAGGAAGAGGACATCTGGTCAGGTAAACATGGAGTTTCAAATACAAAATCAAATAGTGGTAATATAACAGAGATTTAATAACGCATAAGAAAATAGGAACCCGGGGAAGCTACTACGAACAGCTTAATGAACGCATTATCGTATCCAAGATAGACAAAAAGCCCATATCCACCACAGTAGCACACGTTTGTATGTCAACTCGCTCTGCGGATAGTAAAGAGACTGAAGAAATGTATGATGAGATAAAAGAAGTCATTCGGTTAAAGGAGACGAGAATTCGTTATGGGAGGTGGGGGGAGGGGCGCGCTGGAATTCGATAGTAGGAAAAGGAAGAGAAGAAAAAAATATAGATGAATCGGGACGGGGGAAAGGAATGGTAGAGGAAGCTGCCTGGTCGCACTGAGTGTGATTTAATCGTCGTTAACACTTGGTTTGAGAACAGAGAAAGAAGGTAGGATACGTGGAAGAGACCTGGAGACACTAGAAGGTTTCAGACTGATTATATTATGTTAAGACAGAGATATCCGATCCCGATTTTAAATTTTGTGACATTTTCAGGGGCAGATGTGGACACCGACCACAGTTTAGTGGTTATAAACTATAGTTTAAAAGTAAAGAAATTTCATAAAGATAGGAAATTAAGGAAATTGAAAATGGATAAGTTGAAAGAACCAGTGGCTGTGAGTTTCAGAGGTGGAATTTGGCAACGACGGACTAGGATTACAGTAGAAGACGAATGGGTAGCCTCCAGAGATGCAATAGTGAAGGTGCAGAGGATCAAATAGGTAAAATTACATGGCCTTGTACAAATCTTTGGATATCACAGGACAAATTGAATTTAACTGACGACAAGAGAAAGTATAAAAAAGCCGTAAATGAATCAAACTAAAGGGAATAAAAACATTCTAAAAATGAGATTGACATTAAGTGCTAAATGGCTTAGAGGGATGGGTAGAGAACCAACCTAAGTCTTTACAAGTGTATGTTACTAGGGGAGAGATACATACTACCTACAGCAAAATTAAAGAGTCATTTCGAAAAAAACAGAAACAGTTGTGTGAATATCAAGAGGTCACATGGAAGACAAGTCCTAAGCACAGAAGGAAAAGATGGAACATGGAGTATATAGAGGGACTTTACAAGGGAGATGAAGTTGTACGTAATACCATAGAAATGAATGAGAACGTAGATGAAGAAGAGATGGGAGACGTAATACAGCGGGAAGAACTTTGACAGAGCCCTGAAAAACCCAATTCTAAGAAAGGCTCTGAGGGTAGACGTCATTCTGTCAGATCTGCTGACGGTTTTGGGAGAGCCAAGATATGTAGGACAGAAAAAAATGCCCTCATACTTGTATTATAACGTAATAATTATAATTCCAAAGAAAAAAGGTGCTGCCAGACGCGAATATTAAGTATCATTTTACTAGTCCGTAGTTGCGAAACACTAACACGAATTCTTTACAGGAGAAGAAAATATCAAGTAGAAGCCGATCTTGCCGAAGATCGGTTTGGATTCCGGAGACATGTGGGCAAGTTTGAGGCAGTACTAATCCTACGACGTCTCTTAGAATATGGGTTAAAGAAAGGAAATATCTACGTTTATATCATTTGTAGACATACAGAAAGATTGAGTCATTGTAGCCTGGAGTACTGATTTCAAAATTCAGAGGGTAGCAGTAGTAAAATGCAGTTACCAAAAGGCTATTTACAACTTGCACATATTCAGACGACAGTTACATGAGTCGAGGGGCGTGAAAGGGACGCAGTGATTGAGAAGGAAGTGATACAGGGCTGTACCCTTTCCCAGATGTTATTTAGTCTGTACATTTGAGACCTGTTAAAGTTCAAGAAGTAGACGTAAAAACTCTGATGTTTGCTGATGACATTGTAATTTTGCAGAGACAGCAAAGGACGTGGAAAAGCACCTGCACAACGGAGTGGATAGTGCCTTGAAAAGAAAATATGCTATGAACCTAAACAAAACCGAAACGCGAGTAATGGAATGTAGTCGAATTCTATCAGGTGATAATAATAATGGCGTGTGACGAGGTTAGACCGCTCGCCTGGCGCAAATCTTTCGATTTGACGCCACTTCGGCGACTTGCGCGTCGATGGGGATGAAATGACGATGTTTAGGACAACACAACACCCAGTACCTGAGCGGAGAAAATCTCAGACCCAGCCGGGAATCGAACCCGGGCCCTTAGGATTGACAGCCCGTCGCGCTGACCACTCAGCTACCGGGGGCGGACTTTCACGTGATGTTGAGGTAATTAGAACAGTAAACGAGACCCTTAAACTACTAGAAGAGTTTTGTTATTTGGGTAGCAAAATAAATCATGATGGTCGCAGTGAAGAGGATATAACATGTAGACTGACAATGCAAGAAAATCGTTTTTTGAAGACGAGAAATCTGTTAACATCACATATAGATTCAAGCGTCAGGAGGTCTTTTCTGAAAGTATTTGTATGGAGTGTATCCTTATATGGAAGTAAGACATGGGCGATAAATAGTTTAGGCAAGACGAAAATAGAAGCTTTTGAATTGTGGGGCTACAGAAGAATGCTGAAGATTAGAAGGGTATATCACGTAACTAACGAGGAGGCACTGAGCAAAATAGGGTGTTCGGCTGTTTTCTGGAAATTGCCTCAAATGATTAATCACGTCACATTCCTAACATCCCTTTTCTCCTCTTGAATTTCAGTATTCCTTTATAAAACGGAAATGAAATTCAAATAACTTGAAAGCCAGCGCCGCGCGGAAGTAGCCGAGCGGTCTAAGGCGCTGCAGTCATGGACTGTGCGGTTGATCTCGGCGGAGGTTCGAGTCCTCCCTCGGACATGGGTACGTGTGTTAGTCCTTAGGATAATTTAGGTTAAGTAGTGTGTAAGCTTATGGACTGATGACCTTAGCAGTCAAGTCCCAAAAGATTTCACACACATTTGAACATTTGAAAGCCCTCTAAAATGTTTCATTTGAGTCATGTGATGCCTGTGACCTTACGGACTAGCTCGCAGATTCTGTCATAATGCTAATTCACAGTGTTGTCTTGTTTTGCAACGTTTCGGAAAATGGTTCACAGACGGTGTGTAGTACCACATTGTACAAATACATCTATAAAAAATGATAGAAAGTTGTTTTTGAGTGTTACAGAGAATGAGAAGCTGTATAAAATGTGGTTGCACTGTACCGGCAAATTGCCACCACATCGACGCACAAGTTCACTAACTTAAGGGGCTCCGGAAAGGCTCAAAATCATGAAAAGTTCAATTTTTACTTTTTTGCGTTTTCTGAATCTGCAGACTATTACCTTTTAATAGATATATAATTTATTCGATTCCGAAGACTACAACTAATTTTAAATTTTTTTTGAAATGTGTTCTACATGGGCGTGATCAACTGTGGCGCTGTTAAACTGCTGTCAAATGGTGTTATTATTAACGTCCGTGTTCATCAGGTACATTTTAGTGATGTGAGATAAAGTATGTGTTGTGGCTAACCTGTGATGGTTCAATACATATCGCTGGTGTGATTGTCGATTGTTTCATGTTTATTTACTCTGTCGTTATCTCGAAAATATTCGTATTTAATTCTGTTTCTTGAGTCTCTGTTTTGTTGAAGTATAATAATGAGTAAAAGTAAAGTTATTAGAAATCCTCTGAAGGCTTTTAAGAAAAGGAGAAATGTAGGAAAGCCAAAGGTATGTGTTATTACTGAAATATGGGAATGAAGATAGGTTCTAACATGGTACGAGCGATGCTTGCTTTAGACAAGGAACTCCTTCGGGCTGCAGACAGGGCTGTAAAGAGTCTAGCAATACAAGCAAGAGTAAACAGGAGGAGGAACAAGAGGAAGCTGGAGGAGGAGTTTGCAGAAGATGAAGATAATCCATCCTATGGACCTGGAATGCACTAAAAAGTTAATCCAATCTTTGTCGCTCGATTCCCAAAAACTTTTATTTTCTCATACTAATTACATGTTTTCTAAGGATCTTCCAAACATATTTGTTTCAAACTTTCAGTAAATGTTACACAGTACCTTCTGCATAATTTAGCACAGCCTTTTTCCAAAAAACTGTATATATTTGAATATATAAATAAAAATTTGCAAAAAAATGTTGTGAATTTTCATTACAATTGAAAAAAAAAATCATCTTTAATAACTGAACTAAAATTTTGTAAAATCCCTGTGTTAAGTTGTAGCCCATATTCCAATAAATAATCTGCAAAAAGTTCAACTTCCTACCTCAAATACCTTGTGAGGAAAGATGTAATTTATAAGCGTTATTTTAACATTGCAAGTATAGGGCGTTCCAGAGCCCCTTAATAAAAATGTGTTGCATTGTGAAGCTAACATTAGCTTACTTCCGAGATATGCTCTCCCACAGATACAACGATGGATAGCGTCATTCAACCAAATTAAACTCCTAATGAAAATTGTCGTTTTTTCAAGACGTAGAGATGCGTCGAAATTATTGTAGTTCATGGGTGTGTCCCCGCAAACTGCGTCTTAACTTTAGTTTTCTCCAGTCGTGTCCCCCTGCCAAGCTTCCAGAAATATCTGCTGCGTCGCCCCGGAACCCACTTGGGGGACTTTCATGTTACCAGCTCCTTGTTGGCGTTCAACGCTACATTGCCGTACTAGACAGGCGCAAATCTCAGCGAATTCTATGAAACTAATTGAAACTTAAATGTCTGCCGATACTATGGTTGGATTACCTGATTTTTGAATCAGACAGTCTCATTATGAATACAGTACGTCTTAATGACACGTTTCAGACTTTGGCTGCATTGGGGCATCGAAACAATAGCGACGGATTAAAATTTGTGCCACACGAGGATTCGAAGCCATATTTCCAGCACTGCGCTAACGGCCGCCTTAAAAATTTCGGCTATCCGTGCACGTTTCTGATCCGACCTACATCTCCATATGCCCCACACTGCAGGTTAGTAACCCTGTCCATTATTCCGCTCCTCTCGCAGCACTACTGTATTCCTGCGAGAGATCGAATGCTGTTGTGCATCTGCACTGACAGATCGATAAGCCATGAGGCATATACATATTATGTAGGTATAGTGTCCAATCGTACAGACATGCTTGCAGAAACAGATTTTTGCCTTGTATACTGTGAAGATGTGCGCGACAGAAACCAATTGATATTGAGATTCAAATAAAAACAGCGTATGGTTAAATAGATGTTTCTTCAGTTCCTTAACGGCTGTTGAATCTCACCTAACCAAACTATGGTTTGTACTCATATTACACTGGTCGGACACACAGTTACCTTCCAGATTCGACAGTGTTTTAACTCCTCGTCTGTCATTATTGTAATTCTGCTACCAGCTTCCAAAATTAGTAACATCCCACAGATTCTCATCTGCACAAACTTTCTAAGGACTCCTTGTCTCACTGGATACGTATGAACCGCGTAATGTTTAAACTGACCTTCTTTCTCCTGCTATTGGGAATCAAATTAGAATATGTAATAGTGCTCACTCAGTGTTAACTTTTATTGACGACATGTGGCAGTAAAAGCGTAGGTTCCGTACGCAAGTACTTCTAAGACACACAATCCTCCCATTCTTGCCCTAGACATATTGCAGCTTGTGGACGGGGACTAACATCACACGTCCTTCGGCGTAAGAGTGTTGCTGGCACTAGTAAGGATACTCACATACAACAAATATTACAGAAATAATATTCGCACCAACATAATCTGTTCACTTATACATAAAATTTTAATTTTTTACAAATATCCCTTATCTTTTGGTCTTAGCAAATACAGCGCTTCTTGCACAGGCTCATCTTCTTGTCTCTTCCTCTGATTCCTTCTCTTCACGATTTTCTCTGGCTCTGTCCTTGAAGCTCCTGGCATCGAATATGGACTATCTCAGTAAGGTCTTTTCACTGAAGCGCCAAAGAAATGGTACAGGCATGTATATTCAAATACAGATATATGTAAACCGGCAGATTACATCGCTGCGGTCGGCAACGCCTATATAAGACAAAAAGCGTCTGGCGCAGTTCTTAGATCGGTTACCGTTGCTACAATGGAAGGTTGTCAAGATTTAAGTAAGTTGTGTACGTGGCGTTATAGTCGGCGCACAAGCAATGGGACACACCTTCTCCGAGGTAGCAAGAAGTGGGAATTTTCCAGTACGAACATTTCATCAGTGTACTGTGAATATCAGTAATCCGGTAACACATCAAATTTCCGATATCGCTGCAGCTGGAAAAGGATCCTGCAAGAAAGGGAAGACCAACGAGTGATGTGAATCGTTCAACGTGACACAGCTGCAAACCTTCCGCAAATTGCTGCAGATTTCAATGCTGGGCCATCAACAAGCGTCAGCGTGCGAACCATTCAGCGAAGCATCAACGATATGGGCTTTCGGAGCTGAAGGCTTACTCGTCCACCCTAGATGACTGCATGACACAGAAGCCTTACGCCTCACCTTGACCCGTCAAAACCGCCGGCGTGTGTGGCCGAGCGGTTCTAGGCGCTACAGTCTGGAACCGCGCAACCGCTACAGACGCAGTTTGGAATCCTGCCTCGAGCATGGATGTGTGTGATGTCCTTAGGTTAGTTAGGTTTAAGTAGTTGTACGTTCTAAGGGACTGATGACCTCCCAGGTTCAGTTCCATACTGCTCAGAGCCATTTGAACCATTTGAACCGTCAATACCGACATGGACTGCTGATGACTGGAAACATGTTGCCTGGTCGGACGAGTCTCGTTTCCAATTGTAGCGGCCGGATGGACGTGATCTGGTATGGAGACAGCCTCATGAACACAGGGACCCTGCATGTCAGCAGGGGACTGTCCAAGATTGTGGAGGCTCCTTAATTGTGTGGGGCGTGTGCAATGGAGTGATATGGGATCCCTGATACGTATAGATACGTATAGATCCCTGATACGTATAGATACGACTCTGAAAGGTGACACGTACATAAACTTCCTGTCTAATCACCTGCATCCATTCATGTCCATTGTGCATTCCGACGGCCTTGGGCAATTCCAACAGGACAATGCGACACCCCATACGTCCAGAACTGCTGTAGAGTGGCTCCAGGAACATTCTTCAGAGTTCAATCACTTTAGCGGGCCATCAAACTGTCACACATGAACATTATTGAACATTTCTGGGGTGCCTTGTAACGCGCTCTCCACTCCCTCGTACTCTAACTTTAATTCCGGAGGTACGTATAAAACATCATCCCAAATTGTGCTTAACGTGTTCTCTGAAACTTATTTCGAGCGGTTATTTCATGAGCCCATGCGAATAGTAGACGTTTATGAAAACACACTTCACATCTTAGCAACAAATAATCCTGAGCTGATAACGAGCTTCAAAACGGATACAGGGATTAGTCAACACAGGATCGTCGTAGCGAGACTGAATATTGCAACCCCAAAATCCTCCAAAAATAAACGAAAATTACACGTGTTCAGAAAAGCAGATAAAAATTCACTTGACGTCTTCCTGAGAGACAATCTCCACTCCTTCCAAATTAATAATATAAGTGCAGACCAGATGTGGACTGAATTCAAAGAAATAGTATCAGCAGCAATTGAGAGATTTATACCAAATAAACTAACATACGACGGAGCTGATCCTCCTTGGTACACGAAACTGGTCAGAACACTGTTGCAGAAACAACGAAACAAACATGCCAAATGTAAACAGACGCAAAACCCTAAGATTGGCGATCTATTACAGAAGACTGAAATTTAGCACGGACTTCAATGCGAGATACTAGTAGCAGTTTCTACAACGAAGCTTTGTCTCGAAACCTGGCAGAAAATCCAAAGAGATTCTGGTCATATGTGAAGTATGTTAGCGGCAAGAAACAATCAATGCCTTCTCAGTGCGATAGCAACAGAGATACTAACGAAGACAGTGCTGCTAAAGCTTACTTACTAAACACAGCCTTCCGAAATGCCTTCACAAAAGAAGACGAAGAAAATATACCGGAATTCGAACCACGAACAGCTGCCAACATCAGAGATGTAGAAGTAAATATCATCGGAGTAGTGAAGCAGCTTAAATCACTTAAGAAAAGCAAGTCTTCTGGTCCAGACTGTATACCAATTAGGTTCATTTCAGAGTTTGCTTGACAGTCATATACAATCGTTCGATCGACTAAAGGTCCATACCCAAAGACTGGAAAGTTGCACCTGTCACACCAATATTCAAGAAAGGTAGTAGGAGTAATCCACTTAATCACAGGCCCATATCATTAACGTCGATATGCCGAAGGATTTTGGGACATATATTGTGTTCGAACATTATGAATTATCTGGAAGGAAACAGTCTATTGACTCACAGCCAACATGGGTTTAGAAATCATCGTTTTTGTGAAACACAACTATCTCTTTATTCGCATGAAGTGTTAGGTGTTATTGACAAGGGATTTCATATAGATTCCGTATTTATGTATTTCCGGAAGGCTTTTGGCACTGTACCACACAAGCGTCTCGTACTGAAATTGCTTGCATATGGAATATCGTTGCAGTTATGTGACTGGATTTGTGGTTTCCTGTCAGAGAGGTCACGATTCGTAGTAACTGATGAAAGTCATCGAGTAAAACAGAAGTGGTTTCTGGCACTCCCCAAGCTAGTGTGATAGGTCCTTTGCTATTCCTTATTTATATAAATGATTTGGGAGACAATGAGCAGCCGTCTTAGGTTGTTTACAGATGACGCTGTCGTTTATCGACTAATAAAGTCATCACAAGAACAAAACAAATTGAAAATGGTTTACCAAAGATATCTGCATGGTTCGAAAATTGGGAGTTGACCCTCAATAACGAAAATTGTGAGGTCACCCACATGAGTGCTAAAAGGAATTCGTTAAACGTCAGTTACACGATAAATCAGTCAAATCTAGGTACCGTAAATTCAAGTAAATACCTACGAATTACAATTACGAACAACTTAAGTTGGAAGGAACACACAGAAAATTTCGTGGAGAAGGCTGCGTTTTATTGGCATGACTCTTAGAAAATGTAATAGATCTACTAAGGAGGCTGCCTACACTACGCTTGTCCGTCCTCTTTTAGAATACTGCTGCGTGGTGTGGGATCCTTACCAGATAGGACTAGTGGAGTACATCGAAAAAGTTCGAAGAAGGGCTGCACGGTTTGTATTATCGCGAAGTATGTGACAGAGTGTCAAACAAATGATATAGGATTTGCGCTGGATATCATTAACACAAAGGTGGTTTTCCTTCCAAATGAATCTTCTCACGAAATTCCAGTCACCAACTTTCTCCTCCGAATGCGAAAATTTTTTTTGACACCGACCTACATAGGGAGAAACGATCACCATACTAAACCATAACTAAAACCAGAGCTCGTACGGGAAGATATAGGTGTTATTCTTTCCTCGCGCTATACTAAATTGTAATAATAGAGAATTTTGAAGGTGGTTCGATGAACCCTCTGCCAGACACTTAAATGTGATTTGCTGAGTATCCATGTAGATGTGTAGATGTACGAATTTATGGAGAGCCCTGCAGGATTCAGGTTGTCATTTCCGTCTAGCACTACTCCAGACAGTAGTCGAGTGCGTGCCAAGCCGTGTCGCTGCACTGTTCGTGGTGGTCCTACAGGATAATAGGAAGGTTTATCAATTTCTTTTGCTCTTTAGTGTAGATCCATCATGTACTGTTTTCGTTCTTGTTAGCAACCGCAGCTTCACATTCACTGACGAAGTAGTGTCCACCATTTGAGGTGGTCGTTGATGTCTTGTAATGAAGTGCTTTGTCTTCTTTTTCGGCATATAAAGACTGGATAACATCACCCATTACCCGATTTTATTATGTAGAAAACTTGTTATACTTGTAATTGATTCTTCTTCGGCGTATAATGGCTTCCTACTCGCATACTCTCCTCGTTTCATTACTTACTGTAATGTTTCCACAAAATTGTTTACTGACTATTCGTCTTTACCTTTCTTGGCCAATATCAAATTGAATGGTGATAGCAATTTCTTGCCATACAGCACCTTCTACGTGGAAAACACGGTAACGGGAAGTGCTTTAGAACTGTACGTCGGCACAACATACCTAAGACAAGTCCCCAAATGGCTGTGATCTACATTAACATAATAACTTGTAATTTTGACAACTGTTCTACGTACCTTTTCCATTCTAACATATACCTGAGGAGAAAGAGAGGATGATGAGAACAACTTCTTAACTTCTTCACACGCAGTAATTAGCACGGCTCGGCAGTAATTCCAACATGACCTCACACTCCAAACTTCAACATCCTGCTGTCAAACATTGCTTGTGTGACTGTCAATGCCTGCTGTTCCGGCACGGCAACCATCTCCACATACCAAGAAACGTGATGTTAATATGAATCTGTTTCCTACTGGCGGATGATGCAACGGCCCTGAAACATTAATCCCGAGCATTTAAAATGGATTTTATGTTTCCAATATCTCTGTAATGTCATTCACTTCCGATTGAAGCCAGCTCGCTGGCACACTACACGCAGTTCCTCACATATTCATCAACTTCCACCATCCTTTCTCTGTATGAATATATCTTGGCCTCTCCCCTGTATCTTTCCCTGCATCCTACATGACCAGGTAACATGTGAAAAGATCTTCCTTAACAATCTCCTCCTAAAACTATGCTGGTATTACTACCCACAGTCCTACTCTCATTTCCTTGCACAACAGTCTTTCACAAGTCCTAAACTGTAGTTGCGTTCTGTAGTGTTTACACTGTCACCACTCTGTACTGCCTGCCATTCTGCACAACCTTGTTTCACAACTTCATACACTTCCACCGTCTTGCTTAATGTGTCTGCATCCCAATGATTGCTCCCTGGCTTGTGTACTAATGCACAGTCATATCCACTTAGTTTTTATAGGAAGGAAAAAAAAACATAACCATTTTTAAGCCAGTTTAGGCGCATCCTCAGTTAATTTCAAAACGGACTAGAAGGAAGTATTTTGCCATTTCTTTCTATTTACATTGGCATAGAGAATATTGTTATACGGAATAGAATACTCATGTGGATTAGACACTTCCATAAACTTCATTTAGAACATTATTTTATGCTGTCTGAAGCCTCTACTCATCCTTCATATCACTGATAAAATATATCTACTAGATGTTTCTCTCAAAGTGGTGGAAAAGGTGGTGTCCTTATAACAAAATAAAACGAACATCTGGTGTAGAGAGAGTAAAATAATCCATATAATGTGTATGAAACTGTATATAAGCACCAACAAAAACATACCATATTTGTCAGCTGGGGGCGTGGCCATAAGGAACACCAAACTAGCTGGAGCTCTATGTAAGTAGCTGTAAGGAAAACTGCATTGGCCATAGTGTCAAAGAACCCAGTGATATGGCGCTAAAGACAGTGGGTCTTGTGTGAGGAAAGGTACTTCCCAAAAAATTAATTACAATTTAAATCAGCAAGTGATACAAAATATGGACAATGCGTAGATAGAAAACTAATATTATAAATCCTGTATGATACTGCGTACTAACATTAATAATGGATTTTATTCCCTTCAGCTATAAAACCAGTGTAGAATTTATAAACAGTAGAAGTTTTCGCATGCAGGAAATCACATTCTCGAAAACCATGAACAATGAGCTATAAAGTCAGATAGTAAGAATTTCCTGAAATATTCCTCTATCTCAGTTCTGTCTGGGTGTTAAAGTTGAGCTCAGGAGATTTTTGAAAGACTCAGAAAATCGCTGCTTCTCTTCAAACATTAAGGTTGTTAATCTTATTCACCAAAAATATAATTTCCATACTTTCATGCATGTGTGTTACCTAATGTCCTGCGTCATATAAATCCACTGTTATTACTGATCCTGAATTCGCGCAGTTGATGTGAAATTTAACCAAATTCGAAAAACCTCTACTAGTTTAACCTCTAATTTTGTCGTCACATGGCAGACAGGAAGTGCGCTAGGCACCCAATAACTTAAACCTATCACAAAAATTGCTTTCCTTGTGCCTAAGTTTTTCGCAGTAGTTCTTAAGAATATAATAAGTAGGCATTATATCATATTTTGAAACCAGGTATATGTTATTCTGCGAGCTATGACTCCAAAGAAAGAAATCCTACGGTACTTTTCTCTAATGTAAGCTGTATTGTTTGTTGTCATATGAAAGCTGCCGGTCTTTGGCTGCGATGAAAATTGAGCCACATCGCATTGCACATGTAGCCTTTGTACTACATCCTTGTTAATGTCATTTACAAAAACCTTATCGTAACCATTCGAGGTGTCTGTATATTTTCTTGTCTGAAACCCATGTTCGAAAGCCTTGGCGGATAACGGAACGTTATGTGGCCAGTGCAGAAGTGAACTAACCCCCGCCCTCTTATATTGTATTCGGTGGTTATATGCACTGGCTTTCGCTGAATATCTTATTCCAGTAAGCTATTTTTAATCTTTATGCGTAAAGCTAAAAGTGGAAGGATTTCATTTTCACTCTATTCCATGGTAAATAGAAAATTTTCTTTTATTTTGTTTAATTCCTCCAAAAAATATCAGATTCATGAAAAGACCTTGTGTATAATAAAGAAATGTTTTTAACATATATATTCTTAAATACTTTAAGGTTTTCCATCTTATTATGTTCGAACATAGTCATGAATACATTGCCAAGGCAACAGGATAATGAAGAACGCATTGCGAGACACTGTTTTTTTACGTATGTGGTATTCCTGACTTTGACAAACTTGAGTACTTCATCGATTTTGCCTTGAGGTCCTCTGCTATACTCAGTCAGATTCCTATTTCTTATTTGGTACAATAGGTCAGTCGCGATTCTAGAGTACATTTTCTTTATTTCAAATGGCATCAGCGAAGCGCCATCAGGGATGGGAAGGTTATAAAGATTTTAATGTGATCTATCTATTGGAAAAAGACCAACGGAAAAAAATCATAACATTAAGAAAGAAGTTGTAAAACATAAAAGAAAGTTGGTAGGCCTGTTAATACACCAGACAGTCGAATAAGAGAGGAGCTGTCAGCGCCCCTATGAGGCTGAAAATGAGGTTTGCTTTAAATACAAGTGAGTGTTAGTTACCTTTGAGATTGGACGTTGTGAGTAGGTAAGGCAACAGAGAAACCATTATCAGCACTTCACTGAGTTTGAACAAGATCGTGTAATAGGACTGCAAGAAGCTGAATGTTCCTTCTGCGATATTAAAGAAAAATTTGGCAGGAATGTGTGCACTGCACATGACTGATGACAGCACTGGTCACGAGAACGTCCGGTCGCAAGACGACCGAGCTCCAGATGGCCACTTGTCACCACCAAGGTAGAGGAGAATCATGTTCGGCACATGGCTCTGGCAGATTGTACTACATCTGCAGCAGCAATCTGACCAGCAGTTAGCACAACAAACTAATACAAATATGTAACTTCAAGGAAAGCTCTGAGCCAAATGCCCTATTGCGTGCATTGCGACAACTCCAAACCACCGCTATTTGTGATTTCTGTGGGGGTCACACTAGAAGTCGTTGGAGGTCTGTAGTGTTTTTATATGAAATCTGGTTCTGTCTCGGTGCCAGTGATGACTGTGTGTTGGTTAGTAGCAAATCAGTTGAGGGTCTATAACCAACCAATCTGCATGCTAGTCATATTGTATTTGTAGCTGGAGTAATGGTCTGGGATGTGATTTCGTATGACAACAAGAACACTCTCTTGGTTATCCCATGCACCCTGACCGTAAATTTGTACGCCAGTCTGGCGATTCGACTCATTTTGCCACTGCGAAAAGCATTCCAGGGGTGTTTTCCAACAGGATAATGCTCAGTCACATAGTGTCGTTATAGCCCAACATGCTCTATAGGATATCATCATGTTTCCTTGTCCTGCTCAATCATCAAATCTGTCTCCAATCGATCGCGTGTAGACATCATCAGACGAAAGCTCCATCTTCATCCACAAACCGCATTAATCGTTCTTGTACTGACCGACCAAGTGCTACAGGCGTAGCTGATATCTGGCACTTGTACAACAAAATGCGTAACTGTTTACATACTTGCATTAAACATAATAGCGTTACACCCGTTTTTAATGAACCAACATTTCATATTTGCAGTGTCTTATCTCAATTTACTTTAATTTGTGATCTTGCAATGTCAATCACTTACATATTACCTAGACAAATGTATTCCCAAAATTTCATTACTCTTCGCTAGTTTATTTTTGGTTTTGTGACCTTCTTCCGTTAGTATATTAACATCTAGTTGGTCTTTGAAATTCTTACTAAAATAATCTTACAGTAGCCACTACAAATGATATCAGGGCCAGGTTCTGGCATAATATATATAATGGATTAGAAAATTATCCTTGTGCACTTTTATGTCACCCCTCAGTACACCAAAGCGCATGCTAAGAGCAGAGGTAAAGGCATAAACCCTTAATCCAGCCCTCCCCCCCCCCCCCCCACACGGTTCGTTCCGGGTGTATAAAGTACATTATTTTTGTTGTTCAGGTTTTGTATATTTCAGGTTAGTTTCACTGCTGGGCTAAAACCAAATGTTCTTTTTTTTTATCTCAGCCTCCGTCAGCTTCGCTGAATTGTTCCTGGTGAATACTGAAAACACTGTGTACATATAGGGTAGTAGATAATCCAGCCCCCCCCCCCCCCCCCCCCACGGTTCGTTCCGGGTGTATAAAGTACATTATTTTTGTTGTTCAGGTTTTGTATATTTCAGGTTAGTTTCACTGCTGAGCTAAAACCAAATGTCCTTTTTTATTTATCTCACCCTCCGTCAGCTTCGCTGAATTGTTCCTGGTGAATACTGAAAACACTGTGTACATATAGGGTAGTAGATAATCCAGCCCCCCCCCCCCCCCCCCCCACGGTTCGTTCCGGGTGTATAAAGTACATTATTTTTGTTGTTCAGGTTTTGTATATTTCAGGTTAGTTTCACTGCTGAGCTAAAACCAAATCTCCTTTTTTTTTTTTATCTCAGCCTCCGTCAGCTTCGCTGAATTGTTCCTGGCGAATACTGATAACACTGTGTACATATAGGGTAGTAGATGCCACGAAGGACATAATTGTCGCTGTCAGTCTATTGTTATGACATTGTTGTTCTCATCAGTGGATCTGAGTCACTGTGCATCATACAGAACGTTGTAGGTGGCCACTTTGACCATCTGTGACTGTCACCTGTGCAACAGGCTGCAGGTGAGACCAGTCCTTATGGTCGATTGGATTCGTTCCACAACAAGCTGTCTTTTGTCATAATCTGTCAATTAACCCATTTAATTATTCTAATTTATAAAATGTAGACTGCATAATGCAACCGTTAAGGTACGACGATGAAGTGAGCAAACACTAATGTGTTTCGTATTTTGTCTCTCTATAGCAAAGGCAATATCTCTATATCAAAAGCACACCCAGCAATTGAAGCTCCTGGTTGTAATTCAATTGCACGTAATTGAAACCGGCGGATGCTCCCTGCGTGGAACATCAAAAGGAAGTGTTTCTGTGTAATCAAAGCAATAATAATTAAATTTTATGCCGGTCTGTGGAAAATGTTTCGCTCCGCATCGCCAAGGGCTTCACAGAGTTTCGAGCGAATTACACAGGGGATTTATCGCAGTGATTTCCACTTCTCGCTTTGAAGGAGGCTAAATCTGAGTGGAAAGGGCCTTCGCTCGGGCGTGAAACGAAAACGGAGGATCACATCTGTTGCGTTGTCTGTTGGCAGGCGTCTATGTGGCCTTGCCGGCAAGTGGACCCCGCGCTGCGGGCTCAGTGATCTCAGACAGCTCAGGGCTGATACTGTGACGGCCCCTACTCAGTGTGTACGGTCTCTGTGGTTTATCAGTGCTATTGTTGTGCAGTCTCAGCTCTTTCTCTGAAAAGTAGCAAGCGCCACTTTTAACAAAACGATGTTAGTTCTACATTTCAGAGGCGCCAAGAGCTGCTTATAGAAAAATTCTTCCTTACTCTATGTTTAGTTAATATGGTCATCTTCAGGAACCATGAAATTGCTTAAAACAGCGTACATGAGAATGTTCTTAAGGGGGGGGGGGGGGGGTAGGTCGTTAAACGGGTGGACTTGGAGCAGGACAGTCACCGCAGGACATTTTAATTTCTACTGTCTATACTTTTACAAATAAATTCATAAAACTTTGTCAGCATGACCAGGAAGGATTGAGGACTCACACTCATAGCAGTGAAAGTTCAAAAACGTAGCAAAATACCTTTTTTTACATCTGAAATTTCATCATTTTTTCTCTTATTACTGGCTGCATTTGTTGCTATAGGTACACTTTTCTTCCTAAGTAAGAGAGATTCTTCGATGAATTTTGCACAGCATACGAACAGTACTTACAGGTGAATGAAAGCCTAGAATTTTCCAAATCTATTAAAAAACTGTGGTAAAAATTGAGATAATTAACTATAAAATTTGAGTTTTTTCTAAACATGAAATTTAAAATGTAAGAATTCATTCAGTTTTTTATAAATTAAATAAATTCTAGAGTTTCATACACCTATAGCTATGGTTTGTATGCTGTACAAAATTCATCGAAGAATTCTCTTACTTAGGAAGAAAAGTGTACCTATAGCAAGAAATGCAGCCAGTAGTAAGTGAAGAAATGATGAAATTTCAGATGTAAAAAAAGGTATTTCGCTACGTTTTTGAACTTCCACTGCTATGAGTGTGAGTCCTAAATCCTTCCTGGTCATGCTGACAAAGTTTTATTAATTTATTTGTAAAAGTGTAGACAGTGGAAATTGAAATGTCCTGCGGTGACTCTCCTGCTCCAAGTCGGCCCGTTTGACGTCCTACCGTCCTTAATGCGTTGCCAGATAAGGCGAAAGCGATTCTGTGTCATTGTTGTCAACAGTAAAATACGTCATACAGTCAATGGCAACATATAGTGACACAGTTCATTAGCCCTCTTGTACTCTCATAGTCAGGGTCCACAGTTCGTTTTGAGTACTCTCTTTGTTGGTTATAGTGAATAATTTCTCGGCATCTGAAGATGATTGGTTGAACGCAGCCAGTAGTAAATTAATAATATTGTACCGACAGATTTTGTTCACTTTGAAATATGACCTATTTTTCAAATAATTACGAGCTGTGCCTACCACTTACATATAATACATTTCAACGGGAAAGTCTCGTATGTCATTGACTATTTCAGATAGATTTTTATTGACAACAAATGAACGTCTTTACAATTTATCTCTACTTCAAAATATTTTGAATACATCGTGGGAGCAGACAGTGATCAATGTTATAATTAATAGTTACTATTAAAATCAGTCTTGATCACAAATGTATTTATTCTGGTAAGCGGTGATTTACCACCGGAATGAGGCTCCTGCTCATACAGCATTTTGGTCTTAAGATGACCACGGACGTCGTCGAAACCGGTTACCAGAATAAATAAATTTGTGATCAAGACCAATTTTAATTGTAACTATTTTCAAAATCTTTGGTAAATCAAACTGTAAACAAGTACTGATGATTAAATATTAACTATTGTAAACTGTCTGTTAACGCAGTGTTACTTGCCACATAAAGGTTTCGCAATCTAATGTGCTTGTCTATGGAAAATAGCGAATACACTGCCAGAAAAAAAGTTAATATATCGGGAAAGACGACGTCGATGTTGATTCGATCACGGCATATGCCACTTGGGAGGATAGAAGATGTACTGATAACGGTTTCAACGTCAGCAGCCAACAGATAGCGTAGTTACATAGCAGCAAGAGCACCATTTGTATCTATACTTAAACAGGGAATGCTTTCAGCCAGAAGCCACAGTGAGAGGCAAACGTGTGAGGCAAGCAGGTAATCATTCCACAGAGACGCACTCGTGCGTCCTACAGCTAACGTAGCGACTCTGAAGATGAGTTAAATTGTGGCCTTCCAAGTGACGGGATGGCCCTTTCGGAGAACTGTCGCACAAAATGGATGTGCTGCGTTAGTTGTGCAACGATTCTGGTATCGGTGATAGCGTACCATTCTCATAACCGTAGACCAAGTTCTAGACGTCCACACACTACAGACGCTCGCCAGGATCGTCGTTGTAAGGACAGCGGTGGCTGATCGTACAACTACTACACCACAGATAAGACGGTTTGTGAGCTCATACGTGTCAAGACGAACTGTTGCGAACCGGTTATTAGCAGTGAAAATACGGGTACGCACATCTTTAGTCCGTCATCCACTCAAGCCACAACGCTGAAGTGCGCGGATCGGTTGGCACCGTCAGAGGATTACTTGGGAGGTGGATTGGCCAGCAATCATCTTCAGCAGTGAAAGAAGTTTCTGCCTGCACGCGAGTGATGGTCCTTTGCGTGTATGACGTCGAGCTGTTAAACTTCGTCTCCTAGGATGTATTCATTCAAGAAACACTGGCCTCACCACCAGGGCCTTATGGTCTAGGGAGTGATACGCTACAACTCGCGCACACCTATGGTATTTCAGGAGGCGCTCCGTCCGTGTAGAACGTTATTAAACCCGTTTTATTTTGCTGTTCTTCTAACAGGAATAAGTTACGTTGCTCCAATAGGATAATTTTCGCCCACACACTCCCCGTGAAACTCAACGTGTTCTGCAAGACGGGAACCAGCTTCCCCGGCCAGCACGATCTCCGGACATACCTCCAACTGAGCACGTGTAGAATATGATGGGACGAGAAGTGCGACTCGCCCACCGAGAGCTCTCACAGAACTACGTGAACACTTCGGGCAGGCGTAGCACAACGGATTGGTCACCTGTACGATCCACTGGATGTCACAGACAGCGCCTACACTGCTCGCCGTGGGGGCTACACCACATACAAATAAGGGTGTTTCAGCGTGTCTCATTAGCTTGTACGTTAGAACGGCTTGTGCTGCAGATCTGTCGACGTAATCATTTCATGTACTAGGTATGAACTGTTGCAATAATAAATCTTGAGTGAACTGGAAACCTCTAAAATGGTGTGCCAATTTCTTTTACCGACATTGTCTGATGCGTCCTGGAAACAATACAAGGTGAGTCATTAACTATTGCAACCTAGAATAACTCTGAAAGTATGATAGCAAGTGAAACGTTTGTTGGACAAATGTTGCATGGGACAGCGGGAGCCATAATAGGACGTTGGTTTTTTTTTCTGGTAAGTGGGTCGCGTCATAGATATGAATGTCAACCTTTTTTTTTTTTTAAATGGGATGCTATAGTTTGGTACTTATCTTCTTATAGCGGCAATCGAGACGAATCCGATAGTGTCTAAGAGTAAGGTCTTTGACAGTCAACGAAGGTCAAAAAGGAAGCATGAACGTCCATTTACAGAAGGTGGTTCGAAGTGATGACCATTGGTATCAGTGCTGTGCTCCAATCTTCTTATCGTGGAATGAGTGGTATTCCTCATCACTTCGGGATTTATCGAAGCACATGCTCCGACAATTTTCTCTCCTATATGGTGCAAATAGTAAATATTCGCCGAATACGGCGTATCCATATAACGTGCCACTGACATGTAAACACCATTCGGCGGTTTCGCAGTACATCACTAATAGGAACGGTAAGACTAATATTGTCGAATGAAGCGAATATGAATGTTGTATTCCTTCGAAGAACAAGTCGATATGCTTCTCATTTACGGAGAATTCCAATGAAATTCAGTGAGAGCTAGAGACTTATACGCTGAAAGATATCCTCCACGTACTCGCCCTAAAGGTCGTACATTTAAATATGTGTATGATAAATTGAGAACAACTGGATCCTTAACGTATCGGAAATATATCCGGCAAAGTTACTAACGCGGTTATGGAAACAGGTAATCCTGCCACTGTGGTTCGAGATCCGTGGGGTAGTTCGCATCAAATCGCAAGGGAATCTGGCATGATCCAGAGTAGTGTTGTTTGTATTCTACATCGCCATAAATATCATCCTCACCATACCAGTCTTCACCAAGAATTAACTGGTACGGGTTGTATGCGACGCACTGAATTCTCCCGATAGGCTTGACTTCATATTCAGAGGGATGACACATTTATTAATTTGATTTTATTTACTGACGAGCCTACATTTACGAACCATGGATTTGTTAATTTGCTTAGCATGCATTACTGGTCAACTGAAAATCCGTGTTAGCTGCGGCACGTTACACAACAGAAACAGTGGTCGGTGAATGGGTGGTGTGGGATTCTGGAGCACAGAATTATAGGCCCCTATATCATGGAAGGAAATCTTAGTTGTAGGAAGTACACCACATTCCTGCAAGAAACATTAGGTCTGTTATTTGAAGAAATACCTTTAGGATCAAGGGACAGAATGTGGTATCAACACGATGGGTGTCAGGCACATTTTTCGTCCACGGCTGGAAACGAGTTGCAGAGACAATTCTCAAATCGTTGAATTGGACGCGGAGGAGACGTGTCGTGGCCGGCTCGTTCGCCAGCCCTCAGGCCTCTGGAATTTTTCTTGTGGGGATTCGTAAAAGACATCGTTCATAAATGCGTTCCAACTACCCCTGAAGATATGTAAGAGAGAATTATCCGAGCATGTATTTCTATAAGTTCCGATGTGATAAGGAATAACACTCAATCCATGATAAGGAGATTGCAGCACTGCATTGATACCAATGGTCATCACTTCGAACACCTTCTGTAAATGGACGTTCTTGCCACCTTTGTGGTCTTCGTTGACATTCAAAGACCTTACTGTTAGACACCACTGCATTCGTCTCGATAGCCTATTAGAAAATAAGTACCAAACTATAGCATCCCATTTAAAAAAAAAAACAAGATTGACCTTTATATCTCTGAAGAGACCTCACCTAGCAACAAAATTGACATACATATCTCTGAAGAGACTTCACCTAGCAACAAAAAACTAGCGTCGTCTTAAGACCCCCGTTGTCCCATGCAACTTTTGTCCCACAAACGTGTCAGCTCCTATCACACTTTCGAAGATATTCTTGGTGGCAATAGTGACTCACTCTGTAGACTGCAGTTAAGCCATTGTAGCACAATGTCATATTTTTCCAGGCATCCTAATCCCGCTATCTATACGAAAGAGCTGCGAGGTGTCTGTTGAGTCCCTTAGTACACCCCTAAGATGCAACATATTTCATCCCAATTGATCTACGAGGACGTGAAGCGCCCTGCAAGACCACGCAAATTTAAAAAAAAAAAAAATTCTGGTGCCACCAGACGACCTATCCCTTACAGCTGAACTGACTTCAGTAGGAATACTGCACAGTTGCTCTATTGGTCAGCAAAAAAGAAGCCACCAACTGTTAAGTCGTTGACTTTATTTTACGCATTTCTGATAGACACCGTCTTCAGATAGTCATGAACATCTTGGTGATCGGTTATATAAGGATAGTATGTAACAAACAAAGCTTTCATGGCTTTGTTTGTTACATAGATCCACATTACAGGCAACTATCTGCGGAGGTGCCAGGGTGTGGTTGTTTTTTCTTTTACTTCGAGGAGGCATGTGATACTTGCTGGAGGACGGTAATCTTCCACACGTTGCGCAGATAGTCCTTGCGAGCATATTTGCTCAGCTTTATTAGAGAATTTTTGTAAGACCAGATTCATAAAGTGTGAGTGGATCCGACTTCACTGGACATTTATGTATAAGAACTCAGTACGTCAGTACTCAGTGCTCAGTGTAACCTACTGTGGTAGCGTCCCGCCGGGTGTATAAGGCTGTCGTTTAGTTGACGGTTTCGCAGTCCTGTGCCCTTCTCGATGGATCAGTTCATGCTGCCTGGACTATCTCTACTCTTCGGGCATGGCCGACAGCTTCGAGTTTCACCAAAGAAACGGCCTGTAAGAATTTTCGGCTTCGAAAGGAATTTCTTCCTTTGTCCTTACATCTCGCTCCCATTATTCTTCTGTCCGTCATAACCTCTAAATATGATGTATTAACACTTGGCAGAGGAATATTTAGAGCTTTCCAAAACAACATGAACTATGTTTACTCGTTTAATTCTTATGCAGCCGGTTTCGATGCTACAATATCTCTTCTGCCTGAAGACGTCGAAACCGGGAATAAATGTAACCATGCAGACTCGTACAGTGGCCGGAAGAAGCTGTAACATAACATCGAAACCGGTTGCATGAGAAGAAATCCAGTGAGCAAAGCAAATGGTGTTACCCCTACTACACAAATGATAGAATAGCACCTGCTGCTCCATTACCCATCAGAAGATGGAACTAAGGAGATATGTTGGTCTTTGGCAATTTTCTTTTTCTGTTTCAGGCAGTAGTCGAAACATATTTCTCTGCCTACCGTTTGGCATTCCAATGCTGAAGGTGTCATCAATCTCTATAACGACTCTGAAATCAGTTGCAACCTCAAACAAGCCCAAGGAGACGAAATGCAATGTATGATTTTGTTTGTCCTCCCATACATTCTGTATGGCAGCCCGCTGAGTCCGTTCTCTAAAGCCATGTACGCTCTAAATGGTACCTCGTGAGGAGCGGAGCGCAAGGACGTTCTGCATTTGGATGGAAGACCACATTTTTTTACTCGTTTAACACAACCTATTAACCATTTTTCATTTCTTTCGATCCTTAGTCCGATCAAATGTGGACCATGGAATTAAGCTCGAGTCTTTTTGGGTCGACTTAGACTGTTTCAGCGCTGTAGAAGCCGTTTCCTTACTGTTGCATTCCTTACCATGCCCATTATGACCCACTGAACGGAAGCTGCTGCATCACCACTGTCGTTTCGATGCTATGTCCTTTGTAAGCACGCTTTGCGATTGTCCTCCACGTCCATTATCCCGTCTGTCTTCCTTTCCTCAGCATTCCCTCGCCCGTCAATATGAAGCAAGCTCTGCTTCCAGATTGCCTCCCGGAGCTGCTATTAGCTGCCCAACTGATCTTCTATGCACACATCATTAGGTCCCCTCTGATTGGTGCCAGTGGTCGTAATCGTAGGTATATAAGTGGGTAATAGTGACATCCCCGGCATCCTGTGGGTTGGATTACCACAACTTCCAAGCTGGAAGATTTTCGCTGCCTGGGCTCCCATCAAGGGTAAAACCGACGCTTTGGAAGCTCCCCCCTGTTGCCGTCTGCCGCAGTCTGTCGTCATCTTCTGCCGTCCGTCGCCGTCCGTTGCCGACTCCTGCCGTCCATCGCTGTCTGCTGCAGTGCGTCAGTCCATCCTGTCCATCCATCTGTTGCGCCCGCTGCTGGTGCCCACCGCCGCTGGTCAGCGCCACCGCCCGCCGCCTATGCCCACTGTTCGTACCCGCCGTCGCAGCCACCGCCACTGCCCTGCCATCCCTGTCTCCTCGGTGGTGACCCCTTCTTTGTTCTCTCTCCCTACCTCGGTGACACTTGTCGCAGGTAGACTGCACAGTCCACCATGGGCATCCCAACCACTACAGTCATTTACACCTTTCCTTCCCCTGCCCCCACCATTACCTCCTGAAGTGCCTCTTCCAGCTCGCTGCTCCATCTACCCTCCTCACAGTCTCCTCACATTCCATCTCCTCCTCCACCTTAAATCCCCACCTGTATACTGTCCCTTCTTGTGCTCTTCCTCCTGCTCCCACTCATGCTCCTGCCACCACTCCAGCTACTACCACATGTCAGGACTCCCCCCCCCTCCCCCTACTACAACTGCCCATGCTTTCCCCACCTGAGTCACTGCCCACTTCATGACAATCGCCACCATGGAGCACCTACCCTCCCATCAAAGTGCATCCACTTCACATAAGGGGCCTGCCTCCTATCCTCATGTTACCTTCAAGGAATCCCTCATCCTTCCTCCCAGGGAATCCTCATCAAGAAACCTCCCCAAAACTCCCTAGTGCCAAACTAGCCCCCACCACCTCCTCCAAGAAACCACTGCCTGCCCGTCTTCCTTCTGATTCTCCCATGGGCAGCATCCCTCCCCTTACATTCCCAGCCCCCACCTCAAATACTTTTGCCCTTTCCAACCCTGATCCCAAATTCCTCGATGCCCTCACCCTCACACTAGAAATCTGCAAGTATATTCCCAGTGCCCTCATATCTTCGCTCATCCCCCACAGACACGCTGTCCTTATTAAGTCCCTTCTCCCTCTTTCTACACTGACTTCCTCTGGAAACTTCCCCATATCACCTTTGACTCACATGCATCTCTCAAAACTTTCCTTACCTCCTCCTCTCCCTGTCAGCCTCTATGCCATCATCATCTGCCGATCTTGCTGTGATCACAATGCTCAGCCACGTGGTGACGGAGGTGGAGGTGCTAGAGAAATTGAATGCCAAACCTGCCCTGGAATTCCACTCAGCCCGATGCATCTATAATGACTCCAGCCATATGTTCCTGATGTGAATGTTCACAGAGATCGCCTCCTCCATAGATCACCTCCTCAGTCAGGGAGACTTGATTGGCAACTGCGACCACACTGTTGACCCCTCCCATTTTCTCCTCAATCCTACCACTGACAATGCTGCCTCCTCTATAATGATTATGTCACCCAAAGCTGCAAACCATCACCTGTCCCCACTGCAAACCGTGCTACTCCGTCAAGCAGTGTCCTAACATTGCGTCTCCTTCTTCCTGCAACACTTGCAACGAATCCCATCCCACTTACGTCTTCAAAGGCAAAGCGAAGCTCTCTTCCCATCAACCCCGGGCTTACTATCAGTGTTCACCCCATCCATCAGTCCATTCACCCCAACAATTTCCTGTGCCCACTCCCTGTAGCTGGAGACATCATCCGTTTACTATCCATCATCCTCCACAACATCCACCCCTTCCAGTGGCACCACACACTCCAGCAGGTTTCTCTTGCCACCCATTCCGTCTTCCATTTGAACAACTACCCCCACCTACTTCCACAACCAGGTCCACATCGTCTTTACTCACCTCAACACCCTTGTTTAAGCAACTCTTCTCCTCCTTCAACCCCCTCCTAACCACCCTGGGGTACTAACAGCATCAACGAGCGAGGTGGCGCAGTGGTTAGCACACTGGACTCACATTCGGGAGGATGACGGTTCAATCCCGTCTCCAGCCATCCTGATTTAGGTTTCCCGTGATTTCCCTAAATTGCTACAGGCAAATGCCGGGATGGTTCCTTTAAAAGAGCACGGCCGATTTCCTTCCCCATCCTTTCCTCACCCGAGCTTGTGCTCCGTCTCTAATGACCTCGTTGTCGACGGGACGTTAAACATCAATCTTCTCCTCCTCCTCCTACTAACAGCATCATCTCCCATACTAGAGCATCTGCTCCATCCCTGCCAACAAATATCTTTTCATGCATACCCTGTCCCAGTACCAGGCCAACTGCTTCATCCTTCATGAAACCTTCTTCCAACCTCACCACACTGTTTGCACCTCCCCCTACCTCCTTCATCACACAGACAATCCCCTTCCCCTAGTGTTATTAACCACGTCAATCATATCCCTGTCCAACCACAGCCCCTGCTGAGTAATTCAACCAAGCACCTCATCCTCAGCATCTTTTTTTTCCTACCTGACTGTCACCTGCCCTGTGCCAATATCTATGTCTGTCCAGCACTCCTCTTCCCTACGAATTCATCTCCCGTGTTGGCTGCACCTTCTCCACCTATGTGATTACTGCAGACCTCAACATTCACAGCCATGACCCTTCCATCCTACAGCAGTGGCATTAGTTCCTCATTACCCTTGACCTTGTTCCCCTCCCACAGCTCACCTGTGTCTAAAGTAACTCCACCCCCTGTGTTGTCCTTGTTTTACCTGAATTCCTTGGTCATATCACTGCCTACACACCAGAGTCCATTGGCAGCAACCACCTCCCAGGTCTCAGCACGTCCTCAACCCATTGCCCACATCCTGTCACCACCCTACTGCCCCTCAGACGTCTGTCCATGACTACCATCGAGCCAACTGGAATACCTAACGGGAATCCATTGCCTCACAGGTCGAAAGCCACCCACTAAGCTTTCAACATACCACTGACGTCACCCATGCCTTGTCCTTCCTCCAGAACACCATCACTGACCTCCACAGGCTATCTTTCATCTCCGTGAAACCCACAGACTCCACCATGCCTTCCTCTGCGCCCTTGAATGGGACACACACCTCTGCCCCTGGCAATTACAATGTCACATATGTAACCTTTTAATAGCAAAGAAACGCTGTGAGTGGTGCCAGAGATGTACAAAACTCAATGATAACCTCCATGTAGGATCCTCAAAGTACTGGTCTACCTTCCTCTGCCTTACTGGTAGCCATCCTGGCCCACGTTACTCTCTTCTCCACAATGACTGCCCCTTCTCTGACGACCTCAGTAATGCTAACCATTTTGTTCCCCACTTCTCTAAGGTCTTCTCAATTCCTGATGATTGATTACTCCCTCTTCCTCAGAGTCCTTGACTGCACCGATAGCTCCATCCCACCACACACCCAAAGTTTCCTACTTGGACTAGTTACCTCCTCAGATTTAAACACTCCCATTACAGGACACAACGTCAGACACATATTCTGCTCCAAAGGCAACACCAGCCCTAGTCACAGTGGTGTCACCTACTGACTTGTCAAGGAACCCCACCCTCCATCCTGGCTGTTCCTGCTACCTTGTACAGTGTCATCCTCTCCACCAGCTTTTACCCAAAGTATGGAAGTCTTCCCACGTCCAGCTGTACCCTAAACCCAACAAAGCCCCCTCTTACACCTCCTCCTATCATCCCATCTGCCTCACCTCTGTGTTCAGTGAGGTCTTTAAGTCCATTCCCCCCCCCCCCCACACCCCATCATATTGATCACCACCTCAACCAGCACCAGCTTCTTTCCCTTACGCAGTGTGCCTTCCAGCCCTCCTTCTCTGCTTATGACCAGGTCCATAACCTTACTAGTCGTCTTTCTCTCTTTCCCTAAAACTTAACTCTCGTCATTCCACTGTCTTTGTTTCCTACGACCTCCAGAACACTTATGTCTATGTCTGACACCTCAGGCTTCTGTTTAAACTCCAGCCCTTCCTATCAATTTCGCCTGAATTGTGTGCTTCCCTCCTCTCCTGTCGTCCCTCTTGTGTCACTATCCACAATACCAAGTTCGGTAAGTTTTATCCCGCTGTGGGTATGCTCTCCTCTTTCTCCTGTGTACTGCAGATATGCCCAAACCTCCTATGCCTGTTTACCTTCTCCAATTTGCTGATGACAACACCTTCCTGGCTCCCTATCCTACCCTTCAACAGCCCCATTGTACCCTTGAAGCCCATCTCGACCTGTTCACTGCTTGGTGCAACCAGTTGCTTCTTCTAATTAATCCTTACAAGACCCAGGCAATCATCAAAAGTCTTACCGCCTCCTCCTTCTGGCTCCACGATTTTTACCTTATCATTTATCGTTGCCCTGTCCCGATCACTCCTGCCCTGAAATTCCTGCACCTCACACTCAGCCGTCACCTCAATTGGACTCTCAAATGATCGAACACAAAGCCCACAATAGACTCCACCTCCTGAAACTCCTGCACAACTGGACATGGGTCCTGGATCCTTCCCCCTTCCTTCACACCTGCAAATCCTTGATCTGTCCCATCTTTTTTATGCCAGTGTTACCTGTATTTGTGCCTAACCCAGATTCTATAAAACCCTCCAAATCCTTCAACGCCATGCCCCTGCCTCAGTTTCTGTATCCTCTTCCCACCCCCACCATGATCCTACTCCTATATGACGTCCTCTGCTTCCCACATCTTCTTATTTTGTTCAAACACATCCAAACTGTGCATTCCATCCACAGACTCAAACCCCCTCACCCTCTGATGTCTCCTATCCTCTCTTACCCCTGCACTTTGCTGTGCCTTTACCATTGTGTCCAGCCCTCACTGCATCTCCACACCCTCTTCCTCTTTCATTTATGCACCTTCCAGTGCCTTTCCTTCCTGGATGATGAGCTTCCCCCTGACATATACCCCTTCTACCAACTCTAGCCCTACCTCCCGCCCCCCCCCCCCCCACATCCTCAGGGTTCCCTCAACCCTCCTTGTCCCTTAGCTTGAGAGGATTTTTACTCCCACCTACACCTCCCTCCTTTCCAGCAGACCCCCTTAAATATCTCTGCACTCCCTCCTGGCTTGCTTTCCCTCTTCCACCCCACTAATCTCGTAGCCCTCGATGTGCCACCTTCCCCATTTCTTCAGCACCGCCTCCTTTGATGCCCCTTTATCTCCCCTCTCCTCCCTCCTTTCAGGCCTTTCTTCCCTTCGCAGGTCCCTCCCAGCAGTTTTTACTCATTGTCGTGTGTGCGGTGTCTTGTGCAGTGGTTTTAAAGTATCGTCGTTCTAGTGTGTTTTTAATACTCCGGCCAATTTCTATCTTGTGCATGTCACACACATCACAAACTGTGTTTCTTATCTTTATGTGGACCTTTCTTAACTATGTCCCAAACCGAACGTCCCTGTGTAAGCATATATTTTAACCCCCATTGTCTCCCCCCCCCCCCCACTTATGTTCTTATGTTCCCCTTTCTATCGCCCTTTTATATGTTTTGTTTCATCTTTTTTCTATCAGTATTGGTCTCTAGGCTGAAGTGCAACAAAGAAGAAAAAGAAAAAATCGGCCCCGGCAGTCAGTAGTTTTACTCCTGACAACAATGATGGAGCTAGCCATCGAAAGCTCGAGAGATCATTTGAGTTAACGTTTTATTCAGACATGCCACCATGGAAGACTCCAAGGGCACAAAAAATTATGTACCACGAAGAAATTACACGAATGGGGCGTAAGTCGGCAGATGCGACTTACTTGTAATGGCATCAAATGATTACAGTCCCAGAAAAAAATCTGAATCATTTGTTCAAGTGAAAGAGCTTCACAAATCTGAGCTTAAAAATGTGTTGGTCCACATTTGCCCCTTAGAAAGCAATTATTCGGCTTGAAATCGATTGATGGAGTTGTTCCATGGCCTCCTAACTGATACTGTACAAAATTACGTCCAATAGGCTCATTAGACCGTAAAAATCGCGAGCTATCTTGAGAGCCCAGTCCACAATGTTTCAAACGTCTTCAACTGGAGAGAGATCCTTCAGCCATGCTGGCAGAAAGGCAAGAAACCTTACTCATGTGTGGGCAGGCATTATCTTGCTGAAATGTAAAACCAAGATGGCTTGCCACGAAGGGCATCAAAATCGTCGACGTACCAATGTATTGTAAGGGTGCCGTGGATGATGACCAAAGGAATCCCGCTGTAATATGAAATGCCATCCAAGAATATCATTCCTGTCACACCTTGACCTTGCAGTTGACAATCAGGTTGGTATCCTACTGCTTCAGTAATGAGTCCTGTTTCGGACAGAGTAGCGACGACCAGCAGAGTCGTGACTGTGGTAAGATATCAACCTGACTGTCACCTGCCATCCTGGGCTTACATTTCAGCAAGAAAATGAAAATGCCCATCCGCATCTGGCGAGAACTTCGGCTACCTGTCCTTGTGCGTCCTAAACTCTGCCTTAGCCAGCAATGTCGCCAAGTCTCCCCCCCCCCCCCCCGCACTGAGAAAGTTTGGAACATGATGGACAACGTCCCTCTACTCTACCAGAATGGAAATTTGACGATCTAGCTCACCGACTGGACAGAACCTGTCACGACACCCTCAGGAGGATATCAACTCTACCAAGCCGAATAACTGCTTGCATAAGGGCCAAAGGTGGACAAACACGTTATTTCTCTTGAATAAATCGTCCTAGTTTTGTAGAATTGTAATCATTTCATTGTCTGTACATGTTCGTCACATCTACCCATATCATTCCCATTCGGATAATGCCGTCCGTTCTCTCTCTCTCTCTCCCTCTCTCTCCCCGTGCGTGTGCGTGTGTGTGTGTGTGTGTGTGTGTGTGTGTGTGTGTGTGTGTGTGTGTCTGTGTGTGTGTGTTAGAGTATAGTAGATGCGTACATGCTAATGCCATTTCGGTTCATTCTACCAGAAAAACCACCGATTCTTTAAATAATCGAATTTCCATGTATAAATTAGCCTGAAACAGCTGATTATTTTACAAATACATAAATGTGTCAAATATTTGATGTTAAGCATACAAGCGAGAAAATGTTAACAAAAAGCTTCAAATTAAGCTCAAAGGCTGTTGGAAGTAGATTAGTTCAGACGTTCTTTGCAAAACAGTTTTTAGCATGGATAGGGACTGCAACTGCTGTGTTCGGATGCAGGCTGAGTTGGCATCCCTTCGCACCCAGCTTCAGGCAGTGTTGGCTTCGGTCACACAGCTTGAGGCTGTTGCCAATGGGCATCACTGTGGGGGTCCGGATGGGGGTTTGTCGGGGACGGCCAGCTCGTCCCACGCATCCCCTGATCGGACTACGACTGTGGTTGCCCGGGATACTGCCCACATTGAGGGTGATCCCTCACCTGTGGTAGAGTGGGAGGTCGTCTCAAGGTGTGGCAGGGGGCGAAAGACATTCCGGAGGGCTAAACGGAAAGCCTCTCCAGTTTGTCTGACGAACCGGTTTCAGGCTCTGTCTCAGGCTGATACTGATCTTCGGCCTGACATGGCTGCTTGTCCTGTTCCAGAGGTTGCCCCTCAGTCTGCAAGATCCGGGCAGTCGCAGAGGGTGGGCTTACTGGTAGTTGGGAGCTCCAACGTCAGGCGCGTAATGGGGCCCCCTAGGAAATTGGCAGCAAGAGAGGGGAAGAAAACCAATGTGCACTCCGTGTGCATACCGGGGGGAGTCATTCCAGATGTGTAAAGGGTCCTTCCGGATGCCATGAAGGGTACAGGGTGCACCCATCTGCAGGTGGTCGCTCATGTCGGCACCAATGATGTGTGTCGCTATGGATCGGTGGAAATCCTCTCTGGCTTCCGGCGGCTATCTGATTTGGTGAAGACTGCCAGTCTCGCTAGCGGGATGAAAGCAGAGCTCACCATCTGCAGCATCGTCGACAGGACTGACTGCGGACCTTTGGTACAGAGCCGAGTGGAGGGTCTGAATCAGAGGCTGAGACGGTTCTGCGACCGTGTGGGCTGCAGATTCCTCGACTTGCGCCATAGGGTGGTGGGGTTTCGGGTTCCGCTGGATAGGTCAGGAGTCCACTACACGCAACAAGCGGCTACACGGGTAGCAGGGGTTGTGTGGCGTGGGCTGGGCGGTTTTTTAGCTTAGATGGCCTTGGGCAACTACAGAAAGGGCAACAGCCTCAACGGGTGCGGGGCAAAGTCAGGACATGCGGGGAACAAGCAGCAATCGGTATTGTAATTGTCAACTGTCGAAGCTGCGTTGGTAAAGTACCAGAACTTCAAGCGCTGATAGAAAGCACCAAAGCTGAAATCGTTATAGGTACAGAAAGCTGGGTTAAGCCAGAGATAAATTCTGCCGAAATTTTTACAAAGGTACAGACAGTGTTTAGAAAGGATAGATTGCATGCAACCGGTGGTGGAGTGTTCGTCGCTGTTAGTAGTAGTTTATCCTGTAGTGAAGTAGAAGTGGATAGTTCCTGTGAATTATTATGGGTGGAGGTTACACTCAACAACCGAACTAGGTTAATAATTGGCTCCTTTTACCGACCTCCCGACTCAGCAGCATTAGTGGCAGAACAACTGAGAGAAAATTTGGAATACATTTCACATAAACTTTCTCAGCATGTTATAGTCTTAGGTGGAGATTTCAATTTACCAGATATAGACTGGGGCACTCAGTTGTTTAGGACGGGTGGTAGGGACAGAGCATCGAGTGACATTATACTGAGTGCACTATCCGAAAATTACCTCAAGCAATTAAATACAGAACCGACTCGTGGAGATAACATCTTGGACCTACTGATAACAAACAGACCCGAACTTTTCGACTCTGTATGTACAGAACAGGGAATCAGTGATCATAAGGCCGTTGCAGCATCCCTGAATATGGAAGTTAATAGGAATATAAAAAAAGGGAGGAAGGTTTACCTGTTTAGCAAGAGTAATAGAAGGCAGATTTCAGACTACCTAACAGATCAAAACGAAAATTTCTGTTCCGACACTGACAATGTTGAGTGTTTATGGAAAAAGTTCAAGGCAATCGTAAAATGCGTTTTAGACAGGTACGTGCCGAGTAAAACTGTGAGGGACGGGAAAAACCCACCGTGGTACAACAACAAAGTTAGGAAACTACTGCGAAAGCAAAGAGAGATCCACTCCAAGTTTAAACGCAGCCAAAACCTTTCAGACAAACAGAAGCTAAACGATGTCAAAGTTAGCGTAAGGAGGGCTATGCGTGAAGCGTTCAGTGAATTCGAAAGTAAAATTCTATGTACCGACTTGACAGAAAATCCTAGGAAGTTCTGGTCTTACGTTAAATCAGTAAGTGGCTCGAAACAGCATATCCAGACACTACGGGATGATGATGGCATTGAAACAGAAGATGACACGCGTAAAGCTGAAATACTAAACACCTTTTTCCAAAGCTGTTTCACAGAGGAAGACCGCACTGCAGTTCCTTCTCTAAATCCTCGCACAAACGAAAAAATGGCTGACATCGAAATAAGTGTCCAAGGAATAGAAAAGCAACTGGAATCACTCAATAGAGGAAAGTCCACTGGCCCTGACGGGATACCAATTCGATTCTACACAGAGTACGCGAAAGAACTTGCCCCCCTTCTAACAGCCGTGTACCGCAAGTCTCTAGAGGAACGGAGGGTTCCAAATGATTGGAAAAGAGCACAGATAGTCCCAGTCTTCAAGAAGGGTCGTCGAGCATATGCGCAAAACTATAGACCTATATCTCTGGCGTCGATCTGTTGTAGAATTTTAGAACATGTTTTTTGCTCGAGTATCATGTCGTTTTTGGAAACCCAGAATCTACCATGTAGGAATCAACATGGATTCCGGAAACAGCGATCGTGTGAGACCCAACTCGCTTTATTTGTCCATGAGACCCAGAAAATATTAGATACAGGCTCCCAGGTAGATGCTATTTTTCTTGACTTCCGGAAGGCGTTCGATACAGTTCCGCACTGTCGCCTGATAAACAAAGTAAGAGCCTACGGAATATCAGACCAGCTGGAATGAAGAGTTTTTAGCAAACAGAACACAGCATGTTGTTATCAATGGAGAGACGTCTACAGACGTTAAAGTAACCTCTGGCGTGCCACAGGGGAGTGTTATGGGACCATTGCTTTTCACAATATATATAAATGACCTAGTAGATAGTGTCGGAAGTTCCATGCGGCTTTTCGTGGATGATGCTGTAGTATACAGTGAAGTTGCAGCATTAGAAAATTGTAGCGAAATGCAGGAAGATCTGCAGCGGATAGGCACTTGGTGCAGGGAGTGGCAACTGACCCTTAACATAGACAAATGTAATCTATTGCGAAAACATAGAAAGAAGGATCCTTTATTGTATGATTATATGATAGCGGAACAAACACTGGTAGCAGTTACTTCTGTAAAATATCTGGGAGTATGCGTGCGGATTTGAAGTGGAATGATAATATAAAATTAATTGTTGGTAAGGCGGGTACCAGGTTGAGATTCATTGGGAGAGTGCTTAGAAAATGTAGTCCATCAACAAAGGAGGTGGCTTACAAAGCACTCGTTCGACCTATACTTGAGTATTGCTCATCAGTGTGGGATCCGTACCAGATCGGTCTGACGGAGGAGATAGAGAAGATCCAAAGAAGAGCGGCGCGTTTCGTCACAGGGTTATTTGGTAACCGTGATAGCGTTACGGAGATGTTTAATAAACTCAAGTGGCAGACTCTGCAAGAGAGGCGCTCTGCATCGCGGTGTAGCTTGCTGTCCAGGTTTCGAGAGGGTGCGTTTCTGGATGAGGTATCGAATATATTGCTTCCCCCTACTTATACCTCCCGAGGAGATCACGAATGCAAAATTAGAGAGATTAGAGCGCGCACGGAGGCTTTCAGACAGTCGTTCTTCCCCCGAACCATACGCGAGTGGAACAGCAAAGGGAGGTAATGACAGTGGAACGTAAAGTGCCCTCCGCCACACACCGTTGGGTGACTTGCAGAGTATAGATGTTGATGTAGCTGTAGATGAAGTTCCTACGAGCTCTAGTTATGAAAGACTGAATGAACAGTCTTTTTAAGCAAAGGCCAGGTTTCACGTATTGTGCTGATTATTAATTCAGGAACTGTGTGTCGTACAGTTATATAATTTAGTAGATACATTCAGTTTGTATGCATCTGTCTGCAAACCTCATATCTGATAGTGAAATTTTACCTCATGGGCAGCGAAAATGAAGTAAGTGATATTTTCTTTTTTAATTGAGTCTAAAACAATCTTCACAGTAAAATATCTGTTTGCAATGATAACCGTTTTCGGTCAAAACGTGAACATCTTCAGACGTTTTACACCATGATGGTTGGGGATGGCGGTGAACAGAGCAGGTGTCGTGGCTCCACGAAGTCAATTGCTCCACCACCACCTACTATCGTGGGGTAAATGGTATGATGATGGCGCCATACTGACCGAAGCTAGTTACCACCGTAACTTAACACTTTATTGCATTCAAGAGTGTTTTAATTAATTTTTGAAACAAATTAGTGAGACCGCTGATTTTCTCTACGAAGAATAATACGGACAAACTTTTTTCATCATTTTGTGGGGTTGTTAGCAAGAAGAAGTTTCGTAAAGGTTTAAAATTATATGTAAAATTGGTTGAAAATAGCTAAGTGTTCTCACTCTCAAATATTGAATGAATAAATTCCTGGTATTTGTGTTCCGTTAGTGACTCTGCGTCAAGATAAAGACACGATTTTCTAGATATAATACATGTCTAATTGTGTTCGAAATTTTAATGCAGGTGGATCTCTTACTGACTATATTATATCATTTTAAGTTTTTTAATTTTTTCGAAAATTTCGCGAAATACTGGAAATCAAATTTTTGTTGCACCCAGAAGCCGTTAGATTGGCTATATGCAGTTGATACCAGGTTATAGCACAGATGTGTCTACTGCAAGAACCACAGAGCACTTTTCCTAGAAAACAGCCATTATTAATGTTTGATATGTTGTAGCCTGGTTTGTAGCCTAAAGGCAAAAGTAATAAACATTTAGCGTTTGTGAATACCTGCAGCTAGTTTAAATGATACAGCAAAAATGGCAACTAATCGCCATCACTATTGGAATGATTAATTGTTGAAATTCACAACTTCAACTTCATAACAATATGACAGTTGATTAATTAACCTATGGTAACCTTAGTACCGAGCAGACTCATATTCTGTAGTACGACGGTTAAAAACCTGCTGCCAGCCATCCAGATCTAGGTTTACCGTGATTTTCCTAACGCGCTTGAGGCAAACGCCGGGATGGTTCCTTCGATATGGCACGACCGCTTCCCTGCTCCACCCTTACCCAATCTGAGATTGTGCTCCGTCTCTGACGAGTTCGCTGTCAACAGGACGTTAAACACCAATCACCTCCTCCTCCTCCAGTAACAGGAACAACGAACGCTCCTAATGAAACATGTGTACCTCTGGAAATAATAAAAAATGGACACATGTTGTGCGGAATGTTTAATTCTCATTTTTCTGTGCTATCACCTCTTAAAATACTGCATATATGTTGTTTCTTCTTTCGGACATGGGCAAGGGGCACTATATTAGTAGTGTGTAGATAAGCTGAGAATTTGGGTCTGATGGGAGGCTAACTAGGATCAGTGCTGCATAGTCAGCAGAAGAGCCGAGTTCAGAACCCAGTCTGGCACAAATTTTCAACTTTCTCTATTGACTGAAATCAGTGCTCACTGGTATCTAGTGTCTTTAACACCATTGTGCCTTGTCTTAAAATATTGACTATTCCCCCTAAGCCACCATACAGGTTTCAGTCATGTTAAAATCGCCCAGACGCAATGTTTTGTACAAAGGCCTCCTGGTCATCTACACAAATCTTTGCTTGCATAAACTTTTAAATCGTAACGGAATAGATAATTAACTGCAGGTTGAGGTGCTCATGGATTACAATGTGAAGCCTACACCCACAAGTCAACTTCGATCTTCTGATTTCGTAGGGGGGTTTACGACAAAGTCTGCTAGCCATTTCCATTTCTGTCCTACGTTATTTTTAATTCCTTCGCTGCTGACTCGATTGCTTCATATGTTTTTTATTCAGCCTCCATTGGTCTCTACATTAAATAATTGTATCATTTTGTTTAAAAATTTGGTCCTGCGTCACGTCGTGTAGTGTCTCTACAGTTGCTTGCTAGCACAGAATCATCATTAGCAACTACTCTTTTGTTCTTTAACGTCTCCTTTACATTTTTATCAAGGCGCTTCGCTTCCTTGTCTTGTAAACCTTATTGCTCGTGTTTCATACCGTAATTCTCTTGGTAGCCCTGCCACCAGCAGTCCCTAATCCTGCTATTAGATTCTGTATACACCAAACACTGCCGCTCTTGGCTGCAGATAGCGCCACAAATGACATTTCCTCGTGAGAGCGTGCTCAGTGACTCCAGTAATGAAATCTCGGTGGCCTTTGCTGTCCAGTAAAGTACATCAAAGACGAGTCAATTTTACCGTTACTCCAAGGAACCACATTTCAGTAACAAAATACAATCGTCCGTATCTAAAACTTCATCTACATGGATATTCTACAAATCGCATTTGAGGGTCTGGCAGAGGATTCATCGAACCACCTTCGCAACAATTCTCTATTATTACACTGTTCAATAGCGCGCGGGATAAACGAACAACTATATCTTTCCGTTGGTGCTCTGAGTTCCTTTATTTTAGTTTCTCCCTACGTAGGTCGGCGTCAACGAAATATTTTCGCATTCGGAGGATGAAGTTGGAATTTTCATGAGACAACCCCACCACAACGAGAAATCGCTTTGTTTTACTGATGTCCACCCGAAACCCCGTATCATGTCCGTGACACTCTCGGCAGTATTTCTCGATAATACTTTCTACTTTCTAGATGTACTTGGTGAATCGTATCTGTGAAGAATCCCACACCGCGCAATAGTACTCCAAAACAGGACGTGCAAGAATAGTGTAGGCAGTCTCGTTAATAGATACGTTGCATCTTCTAAGTCTTCTGCCAGTAAATCACAGTATTTGGTTCGCCTTCCTTACAATGTTTTCTACTTACTCTTTTAAATTTAAGTTGTTCGTAATTGTAATTTCTAGACATTTAGATGAGTTTAGCAACTTTAGATTTGATTAATTTACCGTGTATCCGGAGTTCAACGGATTCCTTTAAGCACTCGTGTGAATGACCTTACACTTCTCATTCGTTATGGTCAATTGCCAATTTTCGCACCATACAGATAGATTTGGTAAATCGTTTTGCATTTTGTTTTGATCTTTCGGTAATTCTGCTCGACGATAAACGAAAGTGCCATCTGCAAACTAATTATGATGGCTGCTCAGATTGTCTCCCAAATCTTTTGTATGGATCAGGAACAGTAGTGGTCCTACAATACAACCTTGGTGAACGCCAGAAATCAATTCTGTTTTACTCCATGACTTTCCATCAATTACTGTGAACTGTGACCTCTTTGACAGGAAATAACGAAACCAGTTCCATAACTGAGATGATATTCCATAAGTACTTAATCTCATGACAAATCGCTTTGTGGTACAGTGTCTAAAGCCTTCTGGAATTCTAGATATACGAAATCAGTCTGAAATTCCTTGATCACGGATGAGAGGTCAACCTCACTGCGAGCAGTAACTGAGCTTGCCACCAGAGTGTACTCGTGGTTCGTTCTGTACGTCCGTTGGATGCCAGTGGCCGGCTCACAACACTCATGCCGATCCACTGCAGCATCAGGCTGTGTAACCGAGGCCATCACAGCCTGTAAATGAGACCTAAATGTCACCAAATCGGCTCGAATCATCCATAGTCATGGTGCATTTTTAATCGATTACAGAAAAGAAATGAAACAAGACAGATATGTGAAACGCGATGGCAATGTAATAGAAACTCTCCAAGTGTGCATACCTGTTCATCATATTTCGATGTGACATCCATTTGTTGCCCTACAGACACCTAAAGAACATTCTAGTTCTTCCCAAACACGGGTACGTACATCTGGTGTAATAGAGTGAACAGTGACTGTGATTCTCTGTCTTAAAGGATTAATGTCGTTGTTACGTTCACTGTAGACACCTTGCTTAATGTAACCACAAAAGTGTTGGCTTTGTCATCAACTTTTATCCGTAAATCGTGGTCACTCTGACTCTAAATCAGCCCTAGGGAAACTTTGTACCCACAACCTTGCAAACATAGTGGCCGCAGTGGGGAAAAGCGCCGTCTTGTTGAAGGACGACACATTCTGGAAACTGTGGCACTGCATACAATTGCGACATGAAAGATATTTCTTTTTGACGCCATAGTCTGCCCCACAAAGAAAAACGGGCCTATAACTCGGGTCTATAACTAGTCGTCTTTAGACCTAAACCCCGACCACACGTACGCACCGCTTGCGGTTCCTTAGATAGCTGTCCTGTATATCTTCTACAGACCCTTCACTTACCTAAAGCCTACCAGAAAGTGGTGTATCCAACAAACTTCCGGTATCATTTAACTCCTTGTCCCACCGATTAATGTTATTTTTATGTGGTTGTACAAACGACGATATTCTAATTGAGCACTGTCCACGGATTGGAATTTAGTAAGCCGCAGAAAACATCGCTCTGTACCGTCCTGATGTCGACTGCCATGGCCTGATCGGCTGCAGCTACGCGCTTTCATGTGTTGTGTCATCAACTGAGCACGCACGCCATTCAACGTCACACTACAGAAACTGTGCGGTACTGGCCAGTGCAGCATTAGTTGCAAACTGAGTTTCGTTTCTGTTCGCCATAATAGGCGATCATAGCTTCATCATGACTATGAGTACGCACTGTATATATGTTAGCATGAGGTGTGCGTTATAAATGACAAATGTGAATGAAACACTTTTCACCTTAAGTACTTGTGTTGCTCAGATTCCGTAAAGTAAACACGTTTCTCACAGAGTACTTTAATTAAAAGACACGTAGTAAAATTTTCAATCTTTCTTTTTTTCTTTCTCTTTCGAGGACAACAGCACGACACTTCCGTCTCGAGATATGTTACTGCATTCCGAGATCGAATCGTCAGTTGGCTTTGATGACTCAGCTGGCAAGCGCGAGAGGTGAGGCTGGGCCAACACATCCTG
Source organism: Schistocerca piceifrons (assembly GCF_021461385.2). Lineage (NCBI taxonomy): Eukaryota > Metazoa > Arthropoda > Insecta > Orthoptera > Acrididae > Schistocerca > Schistocerca piceifrons. The sequence goes on from NC_060139.1 coordinate 53,022,202, forward strand.
TTAATCTGCCAGGTACTTACAGCCCAAAAACTGTCTTACCTAGTACGAGGCCTGTTCAGAAAGTAAGCTCCGATTGATTGCCAAATTGAAACCACAGTGAACATCAGAAATGTTTTACTTGTAACAATTAGCTACACCTTTCAGCTACTTCTCTACGTAGTCGCCGTTCTGACTTAGACTTTTGTCATAGAGTTGTACCAACTTTTCAATAGCCTCATCATAGAAGGCAGCCGCCAGTGCTTTCCGCCAATTCTCCACGCTGGCCTACAGCTCGTTGTCTGTGTGAAAATGTTGTCTTCAAAGACAGCGTTTCATGTGATCAGAGATGAAACTCAGGGGGAGACAATTGCGGGCTGTATTGTGGGTAATCTCACATTTCCATTTGAAAACGATGCAGGAGCATCGTCATTGCCCCTGCAGAATGCGGCTGAGAATTGTCTTGAAGAAGAAACAGCACGACACTTATGTAATGTTAGCTGCATAGCTTCAGGCGAAATTTCTCACCAGGCCCTCGTACTTGGCGGCAGACACTATTTTCTAGACATCTTTACGCACTCACTGCGAGCTCGGAAATGAGAAGAGCGACGTGATGCTAACTGGGGTTATACTAGAGACACTACCCAACACATCTGTGCAAAGCTTTACCGGATTTTCATAGTTGTTTCCATCTCGCGACCGATCGGAGCTTACTTTCTGAACGCCCCTCGTAGTTAATAATGGCATAGCCACAATGAAGAAAAGAAATTCTTGACTGATCAAACGATGCTACTTTTTCCCAATGTTAAACTAATGGTCAGTAGGATCAACAAGGTTCTCAAATGGTCACACATTCGCAAAGAGTGCTGCTAGGAAAACATATCAATTCTGTTTCAGTGGGCCTTGGCTAACGTACGTGTGACATGACTGACGATTCTATTCTTACCATTATGTTTCATGCTACGAGACTACGCGTATCAATTTCAGAGTGGCACCACGCCATTTCATTGACCGTCAATTAGCGTCAACATTTTGAAAGGGTTGGAAGCATTCACAGCATCCCAGGAATTTCTTAGAGCGTATAACTATCACATTTCTGGGATCAAATTTAAGCCGGTGAATTGAATTATCAAGAATATTCGCTAGGAACTATAATCTCAGAAGGAAAGATAATTTTCAGTTAAAGTTTGTTTACATTCTAACTTGTGGCTTAATTTATAGTTACTGATCAACTCATCTGAATAACTCTTTATTCACGTAGTCCATACACTGGCAAAAAATTAAGTAATTGAAATTTGTCGAACACTACCCTGATGGCTTGTAGCTTGTCCTTGGTTTCTTCAATTCTCTGTGCTCTTGTGTCTCTGTTGTCAAATTGCAAGAATTTCAGTATAGACAAATATCGGTTTCTTGACATGGCAGCAGAAACGAATGGTTGGCGAAAGGCAACATTACCTCCCCACAGATCGGAAGCACTTGTGCGATGTCCATGAGTTCGACCAACTCCTATTAGAACTGCTAATATAGCGTACACTTCAGTTGCATTTATATCGCTAAATGTCGTTTTGTTCGAAGAATGAGCTGCATTCCACAAAGAAATTACACATTTGGCTTCCCTGTTCGTTTCTTCTACAATGATGCTCACGATTTCCGGTGAGATAAATAATAAAAATGACGCTGTTATTGTTTTGATTGTTTTTCCATCATTCACTGGGACAGGTGTTACGTTCAAAATGTTGCAACGTTGACGCCGCCCACCTTTTGGTGGTTCACTAGAAAATTGCAGTCCACTTCTAGAAACAAACAAATCTCCAGTGTCTCCGTCTTCGTCCTCTTCTTCTTCTTCTTCTTCATTCTCTTCTTCTTCTTCTACGTGTTCACGTGAATGTGTAGTGTCTTCTGATATTTCATCATCAGCTTCATCTGATGCTATGATATGGTCTTTGTCAAGAGGTTCCATATATTCATTCAGTTCATTATCAATGTCCGATTCATTTTCATCGTCACTGACATCAAAATTGTATAGAATTTCCATGATCTATTCGCTAGAAAGCCCTCTGGACATCCTTACTTGTTGGTGGAATACTGACTCGTGTAATGTCAGCTCAACAGTGAACGTCAAATTCAAAATAAGACGTTTCATACCAAGCGGGATAGTCTCACAATCCCACCAATAAATGACTTGAATAACAATGATAAAGCCAAAAAAATCAGACAGTCGTGAGTGTGAATTCAACGTCAATCATTTTAGTACAAAGTCATGAAACCTCAGGCATGTGGCTCTTCAGATAACATTATTATAGGGAAAAAATCAACCTGGGGTAGTCAGAATACCCCGCTTGGTATTGCGAGGGTTAACATCTACAGTTTTTAGCATGACTCATTTCTGTAACTTAGTTATCCAGTACATTCAGTGCTACTCAACGTCTTCGATCCTAGTCTAATATTGATATCAATTTTCGTATAACACTAGATTAAAAAAAATGTGCAAGTGATTTCCCTTTCTTATTTATCTTTAGGTATCAGTTATTATCTATTCACCATATTACTAAGTAACAAGTTTCCAAAACAAATTTTAAGGTTAATAATGAGTATTAAACGGCTAACAATTCGGTTTCGGCAACCAGCAACAAATTTATCGCCAATAACAATCAATTTTAAAGAGCCCACAGAACATTCCTAAAATGTCCTCCACCAAATTTAATACATAATTTTACTTTCAATTTATTCCTTGTTGCCTTTTGTACTACACTTACGCAGGAATCCTTCATCGAGCTAGAGATACTGGACTCTCCTTTTGTAAGAGTGCATTTGGATCCCCATTTGGTCATTCGCATCTAGGTCTTTAGAATTTTCCTAAAATCGCCTAATGCCTAAGCCACTATGATTCTATGAAAAGGCCCAACGTATTTATTTCCCTATCTGTGTTCATTCTGAACTTAATCTCCGAATCCGAAGTGCGTGTCCTCGACCGTAAGTATTGCGGGCGTTCCATTCAGCTTCTGCATTCTTTGCTTAAAGTAAGGCTTTATAAGTTCTTATCCTAGACCTAACCAAAGTTTTCTCCTCCTGCCGCGCCAGTTTAAAAGTGTCTTATAGCCTGAGAAACATAAAGCATTTCAGCTACAAGCAATAAAGTAGTTACGTCGCCGTCCAGAAAGCGTCCCGCTTTGTATGAGGAAGGTTAAGTCTACCTTGCGGCTCCTCCACGATCGGGAACTGATTCCCGTCCACCTTGTTATGAGTTCAATCAAACGCCTCGCAGTAGGAGCTTATAATCATCCAAAATTAGTTTCCTTTCTAACATTGTATGAGTTCTTACTCGTGCAATGGTGCAGATTTAAATTTTTTCCCTATTGTGTGTATACTGTACAGTACAAAGAGGTGCATTTGTCATAGTGAATGAAATGGCAACAAAATTAGTTGTAAGTCTTCAGTGTGCAAGTATAAACAAGAATGAAACATTACAACTAGCTGCTTACTTCGGATTACGTCAGTTAACCCTCGTTTCCCGCGTACCTGTGCTTGTTAGTCCTATTACATGACTATCTTATTGCATTAATACTGAATTATAGTTTTGTCCCCTGTGCAGTAGGACACCAGTAAAAAACATTGTCGCCGGCCGATGTGGCCGAGCGGTTCTAGGCGTTTCAGTCTGGAACCGCGCGACCGCTACGGTCGCAGGTTCGAATCCTGCCTCGGGCATGGATGTGTGTGATGTCCTTAGGTTAGTTAGGTTTAGGTAGTTCTAAGTTCTAGGGGGCTGATGACCTTAGAAGTTAAGTCCCATAGTGCTCAGAGCCATTTGAACCATTTTTTGGAAAAAACATTGTCCAGTCCTAAAGGAGACGTAAGGTGCTTATCACCTTGATTCTTTTCCGTAGATCATTCTTTCCCAGAGTACACGATCATTTTGAAGGCAAAGATTCAACATTACGAGTTCAACTGTGCTGGGAAATGTGACAGAGATCGTTACTTGTCAGACAAAACACCCACTCATTATGACTGGCACAAATCGAGCTAACACCACTGTTGTAAGCTCGATGCACCTGCCTCTGGGAAGCGTGAAGGTTCATTGCCGAGGTTGTTTCACAGCTGTAGTCGTGTTTTCAAAATTATTAATGGACAGGTCACAAAATATCGAAATTACTATTGATTTGAGGAATCAGTAGAAGTATGAATTTATTGTTGGATTCATGTCTTATTCGCAGCCTCATCATCACCTGCAGTTAAAATTGTACCGATTATGTACACTGATATGACACGAGTCATGGAATAGCAGTACGCACTTATACAGATGACGGCAATATCGCGTACACAGGGTATAAAAGGGCAGTGCATTAATCGAGTAGTCATTTGATCTCAGGTGACTCATGTGAAAAAGGAAAGGAGCCAGGACCGTGGGACATTTCATTTTGGGAATCGTTAGGGAATCCAAAATTCCGAGATCTACATTGTGTAGAGGTTGCCAAGGACACGAAATCTCGAGTGTTACCTGTTACCACGGGAACGCAGTGCACGAGGCCTTCATTTAAGAACCGAGAGCAGTGACGTTTGCGGAGAGTTGTCAGTGCTACAAGGCCAGCAACACTTCATGAAATAACCGCTGAAACCAAGGCGGGATGCACGACAAACGTATTCCTCAGGACAGTGCGACAAAATGTGGCGTTAATGGGCTATGGCGGCAGACGACGGATACCAGTTTCTTTGTTAACAGAACGGCATCGACTGCAGAGCCTGTCCTGGGCTCGTGACCATATCGGTTGGACCCCAGACGACTGGAAGACTAGGCCCAGGTCAGATGAGTCCCGATTTCAATTGGTAACAGCTGATGGTTCGGTTCCAGTATGGCGCAGACCTCACGAAGCCCGGATCCAAGTTGACAAAAATGCAGTCTGCAAGCTGACGGTGGTTCCATAATAGTGTGAGTTATGTTTACATGGAACATTGACTGGAAATTATTATGTTCTGCTTCTTGGAGACCATTTGAAGCCATGCAGGGACTTCGTGTTGCCAAACAACGGTGGAATTTTTATGGATGTCAAAGCGCGGTGTCGCCGGGCCATCATTGAAGTACAGTCTGGATAATTCTACATCTACATCTGCATCCATACTCCGCAAGCCACCTGACGGTGTGTGGCGGAGGGTACCTTGAGTACCTCTATCGGTTCTCCCTTCTATTCCAGTCTCGTATTGTTCGTGGAAAGAAGGATTGTCGGTATGCCTCTGTGTGGGCTCTAATCTCTGTGATTTTATCCTCATGGTCTCTTCGCGAGATATACGTAGGAGGGAGCAATATACTGCTTGACTCTTCGGTGAAGGTATGTTCTCGAAACATCAACAAAAGCCTGTACCGAGCTACTGAGCGTCTCTCCTGCAGAGTCTTTCACTGGAGTTTATCTATCATCTCCGTAACGCTTTCGCGATTACTAAATGATCCTGTAACGAAGCGCGCTGCTCTCCGTTGGATCATCTCTATATCTTCTATCAACCCTATCTGGTACGGATCCCACACTGCTGAGCAGTATTCAAGCAGTGGGCGAACAAGCGTACTGTAACCTACTTCCTTTGTTTTCGGATTGCATTTCCTTAGGATTCTTCCAATGAATCTCAGTCTGGCATCTGCTTTACCGACGATCAACATTATAAGATCATTCCATTTTAAATCACTCCTGATGCGTACTCCCAGATAATTTATGGTATTAACTGCTTCCAGTTGCTGACCTGCTATTTTGTAGCTAAATGATAAAGGATCTATCTTTCTGTGTATTCGCAGCGCATTACACTTGTCTACATTGAGATTCAATTGCCATTCCCTGCACCATGCGTCAATTCGCTGCAGATCCTCCTGCATTTCAGTACAATTTTCCATTGTTACAACCTCTCGATACACCACAGCATCCTGAAAAAAGCCTCAGTGAACTTTCGATGTCATCCACAAGGTCATTTATGTGTATTGTGAATAGCAACGGTCCTATGACACTCCCCTGCGGCACACCTGAAATCACTCTTACTTCGGAAGACTTCTCTCCATTGAGAATGACATGCTGCGTCCTGTTATCTAGGAACTCCTCAATCCAATCACAGAATTGGTCTGATAGTCTATATGCTCTTACTTTGTTCATTAAACGACTGTGGGGAACTGTATCGAACGCCTTGCGGAAGTCAAGAAACACGGCATCTACCTGGGAACCCGTGTCTATGGCCCTCTGAGTCTCGTGGACGAATAGCGCGAGCTGGGTTTCACATGACCGTCTTTTTCGAAACCCACAAGAAGGGTAGTAGAACTGATCTACAAAGCTGTCCTCCTACATCTTTGAGATCGATTTGTTGTAGAATATTATAACATAATCTGGGCTCAAGCATAATGAGGTACCTTGAAGAGAATGACCTTCTCAACGTCAACCAGCAAGGATTCCGAAAACATCGATCATGTGAACCCAGCTCGCACTTTCCCACGTGAGATACTGAAAGCTTAGGATAAAAGCAGTCAGGTAGATGCAGTATTTCTCAATTTCCGATATGCATTTTATCATATAGGCTATCAAGTGAAATTTGTGACTGAAATGAGGACCTTTTGGTAGGGAGGACGCAGCAGTCATCATCAGATGTGGAAGTAACTTCAGTTGTGTCCCTGGGAAGCGTGTTGGGCCCCTTTCTCTTCATTTTGTATATTAATGACCTTACAGACAATATCAATATTATGCTCAGAACTTTTGCAGATGATTCGGTTATCTATAATGAAGCATTATCTGAAAGAAGCTGCATGAATATTCATTCACCTCTTGATAGGATTTCAAGGCGGTGCAGGGATTGGCAATTTGCTTTAAATGTTCAGAAATATAAAATTGTGTAGTTCACAAAACGAAAAAATCGTAGTATCTGATTACTATAGTATCAATGAGTCAATGCTAGAATCGACCAACTCGTACAAATACCTGGGTGTAACACTTTCTAGAGATATGAAATGGAATGATCTCATAGGATCAGTCGTGGGTAAAGCACATGGTAGCCTTCGATTTATTGACAGAATACCGCGCAAGTGCAGTTGGTCTACAAAGGAGATGGCTTACAATGATTATGCTTACTAATGACTATTCGTGTGGGCGGTTCTAGAATATCGCTCAAGTGTGTGGGACTCACGCCAAACATATCTAACAGCGGATACTGAACGTATTCAGAGAAGGGCAACACGAATGGTCACATGTTTGTTTGATCCGTGGGAGAGTGTCACAGAAATACTGAGGGAACTGAATTGGAAGACTCGTGAAGACAGACGTAAACAATACCGAGAAAGTCTATTAACGAAGTTTCAAGAACCACCTTTAAACGATGACTCTAGGAATTTTCTACATTCAACTGCATGTCATTCACATAGGCATCGTGAGGATAAGATTAACATAATTACTGCACGCAATCAAAGAATTATTCTTCTCACACTCCATACGTGAATGGAATGGGAAGAAACCATAGTAACTGTTACAGTGGGACGTACCACCTGCCATGGATCTAAAAGTGGTTCACAGAGTATAGGCATAAATGTTCATTACTTTAGATCAGGAGTTCGCAAACTTTTACTCCAACGAAACACTTTGTGAATCCTCGTACTCTGATGGAACACCTTGTTCAATTTACATCCATACTCCGCAAGCCATCTGACGGTGTGTGGCGGAGGGTACCTTGAGTGCCTCTATCGGTTCTCCCTTCTATTCCAGTTTCGCATTGTTTGTGGGAAGAAGTATTGTCGGTACGCTTCTGTGTGGGCTCTAATCTCTCTGATTTTATCCTCATGGTCTCTTCGCGAGATATACGTAGGAGGGAGCTATATACTGCTTGACTCTTCGGGGAAGGTATGTTCTCGAAAGATCAACAAAAGCCCGTACCGAGCTACTGAGCGTCTCTCCTGCAGAGTCTTTCACTGGAGTTTATCTGTCATCTCCGTAACGCTTTCGCGATTACTAAATGATCCTGTAACGAAGCGCGCTGCTCTCCTTTGGATCTTCTCTATATCTTCTATCAACCCTATCTGGTACGGGTCCCACAACGCTGAGCAGTATTCAAGCAGTGGGCGAACGAGTGTACTGTAACATATTTCCTTTGTTTTCGGATTGCATTTCCTTAGGATTCATCCAATGAATCTCAGTCCGGCATCTGCTTTACCAACGATCAACTTTATATCTTCATTCCATTTTAAATCACTCCTAATGCGTACTCCCAGATAATTTATGGAATTAACTGCTTCCAGTTGCTGACCTGCTATTATGTACCTAATGATAAGGGATCTATCTTTCTGTGCATTCGCAGCACATTACACTTGTCTACATTGAGATTCAATTGCTATTCCCTGCACCATGCATCAATTCGTTGCAGATCCTCCTGCATTTCTGTACAATTTTCCATTGTTACAGCCTCTCGATATACCACAGCATCATCCGCAAAAAGCCTCAGTGAACTTCCGATGTCATCCACAAGCTCATTTATGTATATTGTGAATAGCAACGGTCCTACGACACTCCCCTGCGGCACACCTGAAATCACTCTTACTTCGGAAGACTTCTCTCCATTGAGAATGACATGCTGCGTCCTGTTATCTAGGAACTCCTCAATCCAATCACAGAATTGGTCTGATAGTCTATATGCTCTTACTTTGTTCATTAAACGACTGTGGGGAACTGTATCGAACGCCTTGCGGAAGTCAAGAAACACGGCATCTACCTGGGAACCCGTGTCTATGGCCCTCTGAGTCTCGTGGACGAATAGCGCGAGCTGGGTTTCACATGACCGTCTTTTTCGAAACCCATGCTGATTCCTACAGAGTAGATTTCTAGTCTCCAGAAAAGTCATTATACTCGAACACAATACGTGTTCCAAAATTCTACAACTGATTCAAGCAATGAGTTCGCCACACAGGTCGTCCGAGATGAATTTCAGTGAACATTAATCTGACATAATCGGGAGGTCAGTTCGTGCACAGAATCCTGCGCCAGCAACACTTCCGCGATTATGGACAGCTGAAGAGGCGACATGGCTCGGTACTTCTGATGGGGACTTCCGGCGATTTGTTGAGTCCATGCTACGTCGAGTTGGTGCACTACGTACAATGGGAAAAAGGAGATCCGGCACGATAGTAGGAGGAATCCCTCAACTTTTACTACCTGCACAACGGAATTAACGGTCACTTTTTCGAAACCCCGTAATTCTCACCTGCCTGCAAAACTTAAGGTTAAAATTTGGTCCCAAGATTTGGGAAACCTTCCTCGGTGATGGTGAAAAAGGGTGGAGCCCTGCGACGTCCACTCTCGAGCTCAACGACACTCCAGACAGCAAGGTGTCGACATATGCGAAAAAAGGACGCAGCTGAGAAATTCACAGACGCTGGTAAGAATCGGAACGGGAACACCTCAACGGGTTGTAAGAAGGTTGCAAACGAAATCGCCCCTTTCCCTGGGCCGTTCATTCACACACTTTTCGAGATAGAAGACTGCAGTTCGCAGTGCGACGTGGAACAGGAAGACTTTCTTGACAAGGTTTGACACTGCTGGAACCCTCGGGCGTTTCAGTTCCTCTCTACGGACATTGTGGTGCTGCGTCTCCATTAAACATGATCGCTTGCAGCGCAGCACGACCGCGGTATTTCTTGTCTTTTACAGGCTTGAACCCCTACGGACTCTTCGAAATCATTTGACGAAATCTGAACGTCATCCGAATCAGTAAATAGTACTTATGGTTTTCCAGCGGTTCTGTTTTGCTCTTCCTGTGTTCCTGTGGGGTGATTATGGGAGGGATGCTACTTTGATACAGAAAAACGACAAACTGGTCCCTCTAAGACTCCCCTTGGTTGCAAGCGCCCACTTCTTTTCAGAATTTTAAAAATGTACCTATACAAACAGAACCCGTGACGAAGTCGCAGGCATTTGCAGTCCGGCAGTTTCCGAGACCGGGTGGCCTTTTCTCAGACGCAAGAACTGCAGTGTAGCGGCGGATTCTTGTTTAACGTTTTCCTTCTGTGCAACACCACGATATATATATATATATATGTCGTTGTTGTGGTCTTCAGTCCTGAGACTGATTTGATGCAGCTCTCCATGCTACTCTATCCTGTGCAAGCTTATTCATCTCCCAGTACCTACTGCAACCTACATCCTTCTGAATCTGCTTAGTGTATTCATCTCTTGGTCTCCCTCTACGATTTTTACCCTCCGTGCTGGCCTCCAATGCTAAATTTGTGATCCCTTGATGCCTCAAAACATGTCCTACCAACCGATCCCTTCTTCTTGTCAAGCTGTGCCACAAACTTCTCTTCACCCCAATCCTATTCAATACCTCCTCATTAGTTACGTGATCTACCCACCTTATCTTCAGCATTCTTCTGTAGCACCACATTTCTAAAGCTTCTATTCTCTTCTTGTCCAAACTAGTTATCGTCCATGTTTCACTTCCATACATGGCTACACTCCATACAAATACTTTCACAAACGACTTCCTGACACTTAAATCTATATTCGATGTTAACAAATTTCTGTTCTTCAGAAACGATTTCCTTGCCATTGCCAGTCTATATTTTATATCCTCTCTACTTCGACCATCATCAGTTATTTTACTCCCTAAATAGCAAAACTCCTTTACTACTTTAAGTGTCTCATTTCCTAATCTAATTCCCTCAGCATCACCCGATTTATATATATATATATATATATATATATATATATATATATATATATATATATATTAGTACTTATTTTTCTTGGGCGAAGACTTTGCCTGAAGATGGTGAGTACGAAACTTGTCGAAACGTTGTCGCAGACCGACGCCTTCACTCGGGTGATACCTAATGATGGCTTCATCATTTTAATGCGCTGAGAAATCCTGAGTTTCCATGTATCTCGTCAGTCATTAGCTTAATAATTTGTTGGAGCGAAATAAATTGTAAAAGTTTTCTGCTGAGAATGGGCTCAGTCGCTTACCACTGCCGGATCTCCAGATCCTTGCTATCTCAAATAAAACATCAGATTTCTGTTTTTTCTTTGACGACTACGGTATTCTTGGCTTCTAATGTTTGTGCCAGCAACTACTGCTTCAGAGCTTTTACGGCGCAAACACCACAGAAGGCACACATCATTGTATAATATCATTTACACAGGCGTCCGCCCCCCGGTAGCTGAATGGTCAGCTTGACGGATTGTCAGTCCTTTGGCCCGGGGTTCGATTCCCGGCCGGGTCGTGGAATTTTCTCCGCCCAGGGACTGTGTGGTGTGTTGTCCTCATCACCATCCTTTCATCCTCATCGACTGCAGGTCGCCTAAGTGGCGTCAAATTGGTAGACCGGCACCCGGCGAACGGCCTGCCCAAAGGGGGGGCCCTAGCCTTACGATTATATACATACATGTACATAGAACGCACCCAAGACAAGAACACTACACATAACATATTGGTCTCTGTCCCAATATCGGTGACGTTCCAGATACTCTGAAGTTGACAATTGCTTTCCGGATTAAAGGAAAAGTGGGAAGACCAACCAGGATAAACTCACAACGGGCGAGATACCACACTCGTCAAGTAGTGATCCCTTTCTATACGAGGAATTCATACGCAGGCCGTTGAATATACACAGGTAGAAATCTGTGTAACAACGGCTGGTTTTCTTTTATACTTTGGTCAGTTATGTGACATTGATCCTGGCACCGGATTTCGAACATCGATTCTCTCCTCCCGTTAGAATCATCTTCCCAGTCGTCAAATAACGTTGTACACAACGTTCGTCTCTAGGTCGGTCGATGTCATGCTGTTTGTGGCGTCCCGATATTAAAATATCAAGCCAGATGGTCGGTCATAATGTCAACAAAACACGTCGCTATTCAATCCTGTTTTGCAACAAATCGTATAATATATTCCAAATGTACAAGACGCACTGGCAGAACTGCTATAGTCAAGAAGTTTGCGTATACATTTTAGCGGGCACTATAAACGGCCCAGTCATGGAGTGACACTTGAATTATTTATTTGTCAGTTTGTCCCCAGCAGATATACCAACACAGTGTCGCTGTGGAGCAAGGGTTTCTCGTGTGTGTCTGGAGACATCTCATAGATCTAAATGCTTTTAACCCCGTATTAACAATGGCTTTGCACGGATCCTATCTACAATGACTTAAAAGAACAACGACTTTTTCCATTAAAACTCCACTCCGGTCATCAGACTTTTAAGACACAGGCTGTTACACATTGCACACGGAAATGAATCTGTCTTTTAAACTCGGATTTTACCTCCCATAAACAATTTCCTCGGAGGCTGCCATAATTGTTTACGACTGCACATGAACTGACCAAAGAGACGGCATAAAGCTTAGGTATTTAAAAACAGCATTATAGGTCAGTAACGGTACTGTTGGCCGTCATAAAAGTTGCCATAAAAGGGCGGTTAAAGCTAGAAACGATTTCTTCTGCCGTAACTCAGGTCAGACAGCAACTATCTTCGGGTATTGTTCTGTGTTTGGTTTCCTGCAAAACTTCTTTTATCAAAACATGTCAACAGTTGTCAGACACTGCTTTAACTAATAAGACGGTGGTTTACTAGTCTCTCTCAGTTCCCCAACGCTCGTAACAACACAGTTAACCCTCAATGCTCGCACAGAACGGTAAGTTTATAACGGTAACTTTATATTGGTAACTTTATATTGGTGAAGTCACCAGTCAGTTCTTCCTTCATGTTGCAATTTAGTTCTTTGTAGCTTAGTAAGGAATACTGATTAGGCATATAACACAAAAGAATGACAAGAATTAAGAAACATGAAAACTTCAAGTCCTCTGAAGCTCTTAAGACTAAGAATCTCAGCTCCTTAAGGATCAAAATAGACCTATAGTGTACTGGTAAAAACGTTTCCTGAGACGATATCCATAATACATAATTGTAGGAAGAAGTAACGAATTACAGGGTGACAACTACTTAACTATATGACATAAAATTGTCTTGGGGGAGCGGTTTGCTTTAGGGCGTTCAAACTGCACGGTTGGCCGCGGGGTATGATGGTTATTAGTACACCCATCCACACGCGTCTTGTTGTTGTCGGCCATTTGCACGGAATATGCCACAGTACATCGTGCCTGAGCGTATAGCGATTGTCAAGGCCCTCTATGCGAACCATAACAGTCCAACAGCGACCCTGTGTTGGTATATCTGCTGGGGACAAACTGACAAATAAATAATTCAAGTGTCACTCCATGACTGGGCCGTTTATAGTGCCCGCTAAAATGTATACGCACACTTCTTGACTATAGCAGTTCTGCCAGTGCGTCTTGCGACCGAGTTCAAGCTGAAGAAAACTGCCTCAAGTGCAATAACAATCAAGATTTGATTCGCAAGTTTGAGAGAACGGGTAACTTTCGTGATGGCAGTGTTGGCAATGTCGGACGCCCAGTATGGTGAAAACGCCTGAAAATATCGAGAAGACATGCGCTGTGCTTCAAACCAATCCCAGGAAATCAAATGGTTTAAATGGCACTGAGCACTATGGGACTTAACACCCGAGGTCATCAGTCCCCTAGCACTTAGAACTACTTAAACCTAACTAACCTAAGGACTTCACACACATCCATGCCCGAGGCAGGGTTCGAACCTCTGACCGTAGCGGTCGCGCGGTTCCAGACTGAAGCGCCTAGAACCGCTCGGCCACACCGGCCGGCCCCAGGAAATCAATCAGACGAGCTGCACAACAGATGGGAATCAACCGGGAGACACTGGGACAAATTATTGTTGAAGATCGGCGTCTCTTCTTATACAAAATTCAAACCATTAGCCATTAAGCCTCAGGGAAATGAAACAGCGGTTGTGTTTCGCCAACACTATTGTCCTCAGAACTGATGAACAGGACTTTGATGTGAATACGGTGTGGTTTAGCGACGAAGCTCACTTTTATTTGCATGGGTTCGTCAGTAAGCAAAATTGGCGCATTTGGGGCACTGAAAAATCCGCATTTGGCTATGGAGATCTCTTCACCCTCAATGGGTGACTGTGAGGTGTGCGACGTCCAGTCACGGAAAAATCGGTGCGATGTTGCTTTATGGGACGGTGACTACCGAATGGTACACGAAGGTTTTGGAAGATGATTTCATCCTCATTATCCAAAGTGACCCTGATTTCGACAAGATTTGGTTCACGCAAGACGGAGCTCGACCCCATCAAAGCAGGAGAGCGTTTGATGTCGGGAAGGAGCACTTTGGGGACTGCATTCCGGCTCTGGGGTACCCAGAGCGCACTGGCATGTTCCTTGATTGGCCGGCACATTCTCCAGATCTGAACACATGCGACTCCTTTTTGTGGGGCTGTATTAAAGCCAAGGTGTACAGCAATAACCCCAAAACCATTCCGGACGGTATCTACAGCATCGATGTTCCGACGTTTCGCTATTCGTCTGCACCACAACATCGCCATGCCACGAATATGCAATAACCTAAATCAGAATATCTGTAGTGATATTTACATGTTGAGTCAAGTGTATGCACTCTGTAGCTGTAACTAATTTACAACAATTTTTTGGATATTTCAATAATTGTCACCCTGTAAAAATCTAATAATCTGATTTCTTTCGCCTGTTATAATGACATTAACATTTCGTGACGTAGATGTTGCTTAAAGGAAGCCCTCTGGTCAAATCACACCAATAGAGTACGCTCGGCCGTGCATGCTATTGTATTAGATCGAATAGCCATAAAACAAAGTGGCATGTTTTCACATAATGTATTGTTGTAGTACGAATAGCCATAAAACTAAGTGGCATATTATCACATAATATGGTACTCAACCGTTATTTCGAATCTTTCGGCTTACTAAAGTTGTGTTCATTCGAAAAACCAACAATAAAACTTTCAAAGATCACCTCAGGCACAAAGTAGTGCTTAAGTTTCAAACCAGAACACATTCCACTGTAAAACAAAAGATACATTTCGGGAGCAGATATTTTGTTATGTCGTCTGTATTAGTGTAGTTTGGTACTTAATAGTACTTTGACCTCACCGACATGCGTGGATTTTTTAGAGTCATTGTGTAAGCAAATATTGAAATAGTTGGTTTCATTTTTTTTCCTGGTCACATCCTGGAGGGGTGTTCGGCATATTACTCTGTATTTGGCAGTAATAGTGAACGAGGTGGTCGGATACCATTCCTGTAGCCAAACCGCCCCCGTCCCCCCTTCTCCATGATACGTTATCCCACGTCAAATTGGGAGAAAGTTTTCAAAATCCTTGCGAATCGTACAACTGATTCGAAAACTGGATAACAGCCCGGTATTCACCTTGTTGGATGCGAGAAGCCGGCAATAACCCACGTGCAGGATGTCCGGCACACCGGCTCAGGTTAATTAAAGAGGCCCGGCTATCCTCCTCCGAATCACGGAAGCGAAGTGCTAACCAACACGCACCTGTCCGTGGAGGTGTGTTTCATTATTTCATTATTAAAATAAAATCTACATCACGACTTATAAACTTTCAATAATGGTTTCGGCCAAATTTCGCCAATTTTAGATTTAACGCTGGAATAATGACTAATGGGATGATTGGGTAAATGTACGAGGCCACCGGTACATTTATCACGAAATCTAAAATACGGAACTGTTACAATCTGAAGTTCCTAAATATAAGGGATTAGAAGGAAAACAGTTTAGCAGCTGAATAAAGATGCGCTAAGTGTTGCTGCTTGTTATCTCAGCGCCACGGCGGATAGTGGCGAAGTTCTTGAAAGCCGTGAGAAACGAGCAGCTCGCGTGCAGTTCTCCTTGGGCACTCGCATGCTGCCCGCAGTCACGCTGTAATTTGAGTCCTTCACTTGAAAAGGGCAACTGTCTCTGAGCACGTACTTAGTTCTGCGCGTTAAGCGTTTTCCTTTTCCTAAAGTTACTAGAGTACTGTTTAAATCACATTACGGCATGTTGGACAGTGCAGAAGAACCTTTTAAACCAGCGATCGTCGATTCTTCTTCTGTAATACCAAAAACGCTAAAACTAGCGGCTGCAAGAAATATACACACTTTGGATATGTTCAAATATCTCAATTTTCCGTCTGTGTTATCAATCACTGCAAATAATCTCGACTGTCTGATGAAGAAACATGTAACACCACTTTTTCTTTTGCCGACGGATTTCTTACGAAAAGGTACAGTATACTGACTTAAATTGACATAATTTCTTTGTACTCATAATATCCTTCCTTTTTACTATTATCAACAATCTATATACACTGTTGTTGTTGTTGTGGTCTTCAGTCCAGAGACTGGTCTAATGCAGCTCTCCATGCTACTCTATCGAGCTGTAATGGTTCTTTATTTACGTGACCATTACGGCACTCCAACCCCATTTCTCGATACCAGTAATATCGTACTACTTTTCTGCGAAGTAACAGACATGTTTTTTTGACAGTATTCACATTTGGTTTTATTAATGTATAGGTACTTCGATGTATCGATATATTACAGCGATATGGTTCTTGTGTGTATTCATTTCTGTGAGACTTTCATAATCTTTGACTTACTTGTAACCGTTTTGGACCGAATGCGCACAGAGCAGTCTTTGTTTCACTTTGCATCAGTTAAGTTGTTATTTCGCTTTGTAAAAGAACAGTCAGGTCTTGTGTTTGGTTAAAGTGGAAATTAAATATATGAATACTAATACGAAACTATTTTATTGATGATGTTACGATTAAGAAGAAGTATATGTGAATTTACAAAAAGTTTAATAAAAATGTGGATCGTGTCGCCAAGTCATTAATTATTTCTACCATACCATTGTTCTGATCTGAGATTGTTTGATCATTAAGAAGTTCCTGAAAAAAGCATTTGTTAGGTCTTCAAATATTGCTAAAATGCAGATCTGGATCTTCTAGCAGTGAAAGTGGAATCACCCTAGAATCAATAAGATGAGCCATAACAACTTCGAGGAAATCTACGTGGGAATCCATTCAAGATAAGTGGCAAAATTAATGACTTTTTTACAGTGACTTCATTATTACCATTCCGACGATACCATCCACAGTCAATAACTTTGTTGTTGCCCGATAAAGTGAACATATGCTGCGTGAGCAACATTATTAATCTGATTTCTAACCTGCTTTGCAAGTGGTGGTATTGTTAGACTGTGCACAAGCCTCTTCATCTCCGAGTAACTACTGCAACCTGAATCTGTGTAGTGTATTCATCTCTGCGATTTTTACCCTCCAATGCTAAATTGGTGATTCTTTGATGGCTCAGAACGTGTCCTACCAACCGATCCCTTCTTTTAGTCAAGTTGTGCCATAAATTACTCTTCTCCCCAGTTCTGTTCAGTAACTCCTCATTAGTTATGTGATCTACCGATCTACTCTTCAGCATTCTTCTGTAGCACCACATTTCGAAAGCTGCTATTCTCTACCTGTTTAAGATATTTATCATCCATGTTTCACTTCCATACATGGCTACACTCCATAAAAATACCTTCAGAAACTACTGGCTGACAATCAACTCTACACTCAGTGTTAACAAGTTTCTCTTCTTCAGAAACACTTTCCTTGCCATTGAAAACCCACATTTTATATCCTCTCTACTTCGACCGTCATCAGTTAGTTTGCTCCCCAAACAGCAAAACTCATCTACCACTTCAAGTGTATCATTTCCTAATCAAACTCCCACAGCATCAGCTAATTTCATTCGGCTACACACTAAGGAGAGAAAAGTCATGGGATAGCGATATGGACTTATCCATATGGTGATGGTATCGCGTACACAAGGTACAAAACACACGGAATGGTAGTTGGAGCTAAGCGCATGGGACATTCCATTTCCGAAATCGTTAGGGAATTCAGCATTTCAAGAAACACAGTGTGAAAAGTCTGACGAGAATACCATATTTCAGGCCTTACCTTCCACCATAGACATCCCAGTGGCTGACTAACTTCGTTTAACGACCGACAGCAACGGCGATTCATCAGAGTTGACAGTGCTAACAGACAAACAGCACTGCGTGAAATAGCCACAGAAATTAATGTGTATGGTGCAGCAAACATATCCGTTAGGACGGTGCGGCGAAATCTGGCGTTAGCGAGCTATGGTGGCAGACGACCGACGCACAGCATCGTCTGCTGTAACTTTCGTGTGATGCTGACCACCTCTGACCACATCGGTTGGGCACCAGACAACTGGAAAACCGTGGACTGTTCTGGAGAGTCCCGATTTCTGTTGGTAAGACCTGATGGTAGGATTCGAGTATGACGTAGACCCCACGATGCCATAGATATCAGTTGTCAACAAGGCACCGTGCAAACTGGTGGCGGCTCCAAAACAGTGTGGGCAGTATTTTGATGGAATAGACTGGGTCCTGTCGACCACCTCAACCAGTCACTGACAGGAAACGGCTATGTTCGGCTAACTGGAAACCATTTGTAGCCATCCAATGATTTCATGTTCCCAGTGACAATGGAAGTTTTGTGAATGTCACCGGCCACAGTTGTCTGAGATTCGTTTGAAGACCGTTCGGGACAATTCGAGAGAATGATTTGGCCACCTAGATCTCCCGACCTGAATCCCATCGCACATTGATGGAACATAATCGAGAAATCAGTTTGTGCACAAATTCCTGCACTGGCAACATTTTCGCAAATATAGACGCAGTCAGAGGCAGCATGACCCAACATTTCTACAGCATAATTCCGACTTTTTGAGTCCATGCACTTCGAGTTGATGCACTACGTCGGGCCAAAGTATGTCCGCCACGACGTTAGAGAGTATCCCTTGACTTTTGACGTCTCGGTGTGTGTGAGGCTTTCAGTGTCGTAAATAATGTAACGTAATGAGTATCTCACACGTCTAAGAAACTCTATTAAATTTATTTTGTTTCTGGAAATGGAAAACCCGTAAATGATAACCACTACATGACAAAGATCTTATTATGACATATCAATTTAGCGTTAGAAAATTTGCCTGCCACTACATACTATCGATCATCGCCATAACAGTCTCTCTCACACACGCGCGGACACATCAACCCACCCACCCATCCACACACACACACACACACACACACACACACACACACACACACAAACTCTCTCTCTCTCTCTCACACACACACACACACACACACACACACACACACACACACACACAAAGGTGAGCGTGCGTGCACAGTAGGAGAAATGGACTGGAGGAATGGAAACATAGGAACCAGTTATTGGTATGTACATGAATACTGAGTTACTGTGTATGGATTTATCACAGATCTCCAGAAGGCCAGAAGAAAAGTATTATCTTTCAGTCATAAAACTCAAAAACAGTTAATTCGCTGTCAGATAATTCAGTGTTCAACCCAATAACTTGCGAAGTTGCAACTTAACTCCCCCAGACATTTTGAACAGAATTAAACACTTCAGTTTGTCTCATGATAATTCTGCACTATAACCGATGAAAAATCTGCATAATTTCTCTTCCTAAGGCGTTGCTTCGTCCTGCTCGCCACCTATTCGGATAACTTGAAAGATCTTTGCCGAACCACGACCTAATGCTGGCCATATCCAGCTCCTGGTGGCACTTGCTTTCAAAGCTGGAGGGACCGTTATGTTCTTAAGCGACTCATGTACAGCACTAAGCCCACAAATTCCGCATGTGGCGCTTAGTGTACAACTTCTGGAGTCTTTGCTGGCAGCCTGTGAAAGTTTAATCACGAATCTCATCTCTCTGCAGGAATTTCTAACTTCGGTAGTAATAACAAGGAACGAAGGAAGTCGTACATGACATACATATCCATTTATTGTGCTTAAGTTCCAGGTTTCGTCTATTCCGCTATCACAACAGTGATTTTTACTTGGACGTGATTATGTTAATAATCATGATAAATAACAATAAATATTACGAAATAGTTATTATCGATAAGCATAGTGGTATTATTTATATTTCAGTTCCTTGAGCACCCAATAAAATCAGATCAA
This sequence comes from Schistocerca piceifrons, assembly GCF_021461385.2. Classification (NCBI taxonomy): domain Eukaryota; kingdom Metazoa; phylum Arthropoda; class Insecta; order Orthoptera; family Acrididae; genus Schistocerca; species Schistocerca piceifrons. The sequence continues at coordinate 53,042,116 of NC_060139.1, forward strand.
AACCGAAGAATCTGAGTAAGATGTAAGTTCGACAAATTTGTCATTCTACTAAAAATATCCAGCACGTATAGACTATTGAAACATAAGCTAATACGGCTTCGACAAAAGCAATAGTTTCAAGAAACTTCCAGAAAAATCTGAACATAATTGAGCTGGCTGAGAGGGTCTTTCATAACGAAGAGAAAGCCGTTGCAGAAACTTAACAGCGCTAAAAAGACTTCATAAAGTAAACACGTGGCTGTAGGAGAAAGTGGATTTTCTGTTCACAAGTTGCACAACGACTCACACACCTATAGAGAGGTAGACATAACCAGTGAAATAAACACAGTGGAACTTTGTAAATCTATGCTTGACAGTAATAATAATAATAATAATAACAGTGATTAGGGCCATAACAATAATAGTCTTGAGGGCTTCTGTGTCAGTTCAAATGGTGCAAATGGCTCTGAGCACTATGGGACTAAACATCTGAGGTCATCAGTCCCCTAGAACTAGGCTGGATTCGAACCTGTGACCGTAGCGGTCGCGCATTTCCAAACTGAAGCGCCTAAAAGCGCTCGGTCACCCCGGCCGGCTGTCAGAATTGTATCTCTTCTGAAAGAAACCCATATTTACAAAACAGCAGTCAGATATAATATAACATCTCAAAGCTCGGGTTCACACTCATATAACTTTATAAAGGTCATCGTGGTTCTCCTTGACAGTAAAATTATTTATTTAAAAATCACTATTGCAAATTTCAGCAGTGTGGTCATTATTGAGTGAAATGCTGCCAGCTGCAAAAATAGAGCATAAATACAGTGTGATATTTATATCATGACATGTTTACAGTATTTATACAGTAAATGCAAAAGTGGCATATTACTCACATTATGCTTCAGCACATGCGAAGCCTTGTGAAATAGAGATATATATCGCCACATTTTCATCTGTTTTTTATTTAACTGCAACAGCGCGTCGTCTACATTAACCGGTGTTATCGCTTTCGACATAAATCGTAAGAAATCAGTACACGTGTACACTGCACAAATGAAAACTGGCTATTAGAGGGGATAAAACACATACACACGTCAGAAATCATTTGTTATCTGAGTGGCTTAATTTCAGTTCTAAACTAGCTGACAAAAATTCAGGGTTCTACTTTATAACATAACCATATGATTTAAGATAGGGAACGGGAAATTTATTTACCATGGTCTGGCGTAACATACTGAAAGTCGTCAGCCCTATAAGGCTCCAAAGCAGCTTGCATGTTCATAACCTCTAGCAAACGTGGTAATCATAATCATATACACCACGGTGCTCGTCTTTGCGTAGCAACTGATTTATGAATATGAATCTCGCAACTGCACAAACCATCCTTTGCAACTTTGTGTACATGTAGATTGAAGTAATAAATTAATTAAATTAATAAAAGGTTATATAAAATGAAACAGGTATGTGCTCTATGTTAGTTTCGACTTCATACAGAACAATACTCATACAGAAATTGTAATATTGTGAACGGCATAAAAAAATTTAAATGGGGACTTATTGACACAATGTCATGAATTCGACTCTCACTGTGTGTGTTCAATATGAAATTGCATAGAAATTGTGTTCGCGGGTGCTTTCTGACTACCGCAACTAACTCTTTCAGAAACCACTTTATGAAAACATGTCTTGTCATCCAAGTATTCTTTGAATGCAGATAAGTGAAATATAGCGCGGCATGTTTACACATATTAAATATTTTGGAATTTTATTTGTTTCTGTATAAAGGGGTTTCAGATTTTCAGTACCCGACTTTCTTATGACAATGAGACTGCTACACTCTACAATAATGCGTTGATTTCTCATGCTTATACACTTTGTGACGTATTTTTGTCGTGTAAATCAAAGTGAAATTTTGAAGCTTGGGCTTTAATAATTGTCTCGGAATGTGGGATGCCTTCGCTGTCCTTCTCAAATTCTGTTCATTTTCTGTCCATTCCTTTTTCACTTGCAAAATGTATTTACAAAGTTTGCACTTTTTCTGTCTTCTTTCAGCCATATAGTTATTGTTCCTTCAATTAAAATTTCTGTATCATCGTCCTTCACACGATAAATAATTTTTATTTTATCGCGTACAGTATACGACTTGCTTTTCGTTTCCTCGACATCAGATCAATCTTACAGGAATCTAGGCAGTTAATGAACAATGCATGACATGCATTATGGTGGTGCTCATTTCGACTATTGTGTAGCACTGTTACATAGTCATTTTACTGATTGTGTCACTACCTTAACCGTGTGTGGGCTGTTCAGCTTTCTGTGCCGTAACACTCCTGTCATAAACTTAATAACACGATAACAAGTTGAGTATTGTTGCCACCATCAGTTTCTCTTTACACTATTGATTGTGGGGATAAGTGATACGCTCTAAATGCTACATGCGATATACAACAAGCAATAGGATGTTGTTCTTGACAGCCTTTGAAACTACTGACATCCGCTTTACGATTCAACGCTTCTCTAGGGACACTGTGTTCCTGCAACCTCACTTAACCGAAACGCACCCTTTTTCAGTGCAGCGTGACCGCAAATTATGTTGATGTGTTCATCGTGGGATCAAAAATCAGCCGACGAGATTTGGATGTGTTCTGCGGCAGAAAAGGGAGTTTATTTATTCGAATCTCTCCTGTTTCGCACTTTCCTGTGGCGTGATCATTGGAGGCTGTGACTATGACACAAGCGTCAGTAACCCCCACCCCCCACCTCACCATCACCACCACCGCCACCATTTTGTCAACACTTTCAGTGCCACCTCACACATTTGTTGGGTGCTTTAAGATGTACAACCTATGACGCGTGTTTTTGGAAGCTGTAGAAATCCAAAAACACGCGAACAGTTTCAACAAGAAAGAGGAAAGCGTTAAGGTAATCGGATCCTGGCTTCCCGTACTGCAGCGAACGACCGTCGCAGGTAGCAAGAGGAGAACCGCACCGGAAATGACCGCGGAGAAGCCCTCGGACGTTGGCGCGCCAGGTACATATAGTCTGCGGCCGCGAGCTCGCCCCCAGTTCACCACCGGCAATGGAGGGTGAAGCTTTGAAAATGCCAGCCACTCGTGCTGGCGAAACGTCAGAAAAATCATTAGATGAACGTCGGCCGAAGAACCCGAGACAGAAGCCAATAGGCAGTTTGTCAACAAGTGGCCACGAAAGCCTTAACAATTTTGTAGAATTAATGTTATTTTGGAATAGAACGAGTTCATCATGCGCTATACTAAAATACAGTTTATGGTTCTGTGTTCCCCTCCACCCGCATAATTGCGATGATAATTCTAATTAGACATAAATTTTGTGGACTCGTGTTCTTATTTATTTCGGTTATCTTCAACTCGTTTACATGTAATTCGTTTGTAAACAATAATCGCGTCAAATGTATTATTTTGTCGCATGCTATATTCGTTTGTTTAAGAGTATGATCCTTTCCCTTCGCAGATTGCCGACATGCAGCACCTTTGCCTTACGTATGACATCATTGGTCAAAGCCGACACTAGAATTTATCCCAGATTCGTAGGGCTTGGAATACGACAGCGGCCATACGTTGGACTGCAAGGGATTTTGATGGAAGCATACTCCTGGTCAAGGCTGCAGATGACCACGTCTGATCACAAGTAATGACCACCGAACTGCACATCAAGGACATCGTAATATTCTCATATCTACGCCGGCCATCTGAGACAAGTAATTTAAATGCTGAAACAGCGTCGTACTACACCATTGGTCGGAGACCAGCAGTAGCTGGACTGGGAAATTGCCATCCCAAGGGGTAAGCTGCCTTTAACTCCACAATGCAAACAGCAGCCCTCGAGTTGTGCAGTGAGCGGGAAGTATCGACTGCCGATGAATGGCGTCGAATTGTGTTCAGTGATAATTGCGGTTCTGCACTACCTCGGATGAACGTTGTAGTCAAGTACGACGTCGAGAGGTCCCATTATTCCAATATTTGAAGAGAGGTAGTGGTGTTACTCCTGGCGCTTTGGTTCAAATGTGTGTGAAATCTTATGGGAGTTAAGGGGAGCCGGAGGTGGTCAAATCCAAAAAATTACGATATTTTTTTTTTTGCTGCCGATAATTAATTTGAACATTCCTCTTTAATGTAAACTTTGAATTATTGTTCTACTCGCCCTAGAAGTGGAGTTATTACCATTTTCCCCCACGCCTGCAGAGGAAATGGGCGGCCGCTGAATGCATCTAACACCCTCTCGTGACTTCCTGGCGAACTGCTTGAGATATTCTCGGCCTGTTACGCATACAGCGCCGTATGTTACGCATACAGCGAGTGTGCAAGGGTTGGCTACATTGTTTTCTGTGACGAATATTACCCGTATTTCATTACAGCTTACTCCTATTTTCCTCAGAATTTCGAACATCTTTCTCCATTTAACATTGTCGTACACTTTTGTTCTGGTTACGATGCCACGTTTTAGTAACCGTGTATATAAGTAGAGGAAGGACATAGGGAAAAGAAAATTAACACTAATACCAAGTTGGGATACTACAATGAATAAGAGCGCGGAACATCGTCTCTTGGCTGCTCAGGTCGATAGCCACCCTCTCGCCTACCGCCGTCCCGATGATGTCACCCATGCCGCCTCCTTTCTCCAGCAGACCTTGTCTGAGGCCGTGGAGGCCCACGTCCCTACTGTTGCCATCCACCCCCACCGTCCTACCTTACCACCACAGGCCGTCCTCCTCCTCCGTGAATCCCGTCGTCTCTACCGTGCCTTCCTCCGCACGCGTGACCCGGACACCCTACGACGCCACCGGCAACTACAGCGACACATTCGAAATTTGCTCGCGGCCAAGAAACGCCGGGACTGGCGACAGACATGCACCCGTTTAAATGCTACCCTCCCTATAAACTCGTCCAAGTTCTGGACCGCCTTCCGTCGCCTTACCGGAACTAAACCCTCCCCCTACTATCCTCTTCTCCACGATGATCACCCCTTCCCTGACGCCCTTAGTAAGGCCAATCACTTTGCCTCCTACCTGTCCGATGTGTTTTCCATCCCTGATGATCCCCAGTTCGATTACTCCCTCTTCCCAGATATCCGCGATCGAACTGACACCTCTGTCCCTCCCCTCGCTCCTGGTTTCCAGTACTTGGACAACATTCCACACACGGACCTTAATGCCCCCATCACCACACAGGATCTCATCAATACACTCCGCACCAAACGCAACACCGCTCCTGGTCACGATCGTGTTACCTACCGTCACCTTCGTGAAGCTCCTGTCTCTTTTCACTCCACCCTGGCCAGGCTCTACAATGTAGTCCTGTCCACCGGTTACTACCCCGACCTGTGGAAAACCTCCCGTATCCTCATGTTCCTCAAACCTGGCAAACCGCCGTCCGCCGTCTCCTCCTACCGTCCCATCAGCCTTACCTCGGTCTTCAGCAAGGTCCTGGAATCTATCCTCACCCGCCGCATCCACCAGCATCTCCGCCAGCACTGCCTCCTCCCCGTTACCCAGTGTGGCTTTCGGCCGTCCTTCTCTTCCGACGATCTTCTCCTTCACCTCACTCATCTCCTTTCCGAACAGCTCAATTCCCGTCGCTCCGCAATCTTCCTCTCTCTTGACCTCGAACGCGCATATGACCGCGTATGGCATTCCGGTCTCCTCTTCAAGCTCCAAACCTTCGCCCTTCCCATTAACTACGTTAGTCTGATCGGTTCCTTTCTCTCCCGCCGTCCTTCCCATGTCACCATCCATAATACCGATTCCTACACCTTTTTCCCCTCCGCCGGTGTGCCCCAAGGCTCCGTCCTCTCCCCCCTTCTGTACCTTTTGTACACGGCGGATATGCCGCCGCCGTCACCCCCCGTCCACCTTCTCCAGTTTGCCAATGACACCGCCTTCCTTGCCCTTGCCCCCACCCTGCAACGCTCTCAACGCCTTCTCCCATCCCATCTTGACCGGTTCACCGCTTGGTGCAACCAGTGGTTGCTCAAGGTCAATCCTTCCAAAACCCAGGCGATCATTGTAGGCAAAACCACTCCCTCCTTCCGCCTCCTTGATTTCTATCTCACCGTTTATGGCCGTCCCATCGCTCTCACCCCCACCCTTAAGTACCTTGGCGTCACCCTCGACCGTCGCCTCTCCTGGACTCCCCATCTCCAGACAATCCAAGCCAAGGCACGTTCCCGACTCCGTCTCCTCAAACTCCTTTCCGGCCGAACGTGGGGTCTGGACCCCTCCACCATCCTATCCTCTGTTACGCCCATCCAGCCTGGATCTCCGCCCCCCCCTTCCTTTTATAAATCCCTCCAAATCCTTGAACGCCATGCTCTCCGCCTTGCCTATCGCATCCGTCTCCCTTCCCCCACGCGGATCCTGTATGACCTTATCCCCTTCCCCCACCTCCTCCTCTTCCTCGAAAGGATACGAATCCTATACACCTCCCGTAAACTCGATCCTCCTCACCCGCTCGTCTCCCCGATCCTCTCCCACCCCAGCCCGCTGCCGCGCCTGTACTCCCATGTCCCGCCCGGTCTCCATCTCTCCACCCTCCTTACCCTCTCCCAAGGTGGCTTCCGCCAGCTCCCCCTCCCTGATGATGTCCTCCTCCCCTGCATCTACCCCTCCTATCAACTTTGATCCTCCCCCCCCTCCTGTGTCCTTTCCTTCAGGCACCCTCCCTCCCCCCCCTTTTCCCTTCCCTTCTCTTTCCTTTCCCCCCTCCCTCCTACCCTCTCCACCGGGCTTCACTCCCCCTTCCTCCCTCCCCTCTCTCCTTTGCCCATGGCATCTCTGCTCTCCCCTCTCCCATTTCCCCTTCCTCTTCCTCCACCTCCTCTCTTGGCAGGTCCCCGGACTCGTACACGCTGAGTGGACATTCGCGCGCCGGAGATCATCGCCATCAGTGTCTCGTGAGTGCCGTCGTGTTTCGTGTTCAGTGTTCCCGTCATACTCCATCGTTCACCTGTGCCATCGCCATCTTCAGTGTTAGTGGGTCGTGACAACAGTTTGTAGTGAATTTTCGTCAAGTGTGAACGGCTCCGTGTTTGTCTTTATGTGTCTACTGTTTTATTACCCACCGTTATGTCACATTTGTGTATTCTTTCTGTTCTATCTTTATCTCCTCTACGGCTGAAGAGCGGCGTACCATGCTGCTGACAGCCTGCCTGTTTGTACGGGTTTGAAAATAACAATAAAGAAAGAAAAAAAAAAATCTCTTTGCTGTTTATCGTTTCGAATTAGTTCAGTGTTGCGCCTGTTGTTGGTAGTATTATACTTCTTGTGTAAAGCGGGTAATATGCAGTATGTACAAGAATCAGGAGGGAACAATAAAACCAATTTTTCATGACTTAGCACAGCCAGAATTTTTACACAAATGTCTACACGGAAAGACGCAGAATCCTAATGAGAGCGTAAACAATCTGATTTGGAAAGTGATTCCTAAAAGGGTGTTTCCAAGCATAAAAACACTGCACTTTGGCATTTATGATGCAATAGTAACCTACAACCAAGGGAACGGTGTGCAGTGTGAAGTTCTGAAGGCATTAGGATTTACAGCTGGGGTGAACACTGTACGAGCACTAAGAAATATTGACAGAGAAAGGATAAGAGCAGAAGAAAGAAGAGAAAGGCATATGAAGTGTGATGGAACAACAGGCCAGAAAAGAATACAGAAGAGGAAGCTTTTGGAGGATGAAGAAGAAGACCCTGATAATCCATCCTATAGTGCAGAAATGTATTGAGAAACTTTGATAGCCACTTCCCGAATTTTTCGAATATAAGGAACATTTTCTCAAAATCCACTCAAGCTAGAGAGATGAAATTTTTATACAGCACTACTAGTGGTCAAACGTACATTGTAACACAGCCATTTGGCAATATGTTCAGTAGTTTCATTTCAGTTTAGTTATAAAGCAATTATTTGTAATAAAATTTGGGTCATTAATAAAAAAAATAATTGGAAGGAAACTAGAAAAGATAGTCCAAAATCCCTCTGTCATAACTGCAATACTAAGCCACTCTATATGTAAAAAAAAAATTCAAATATTTCTATTTGGTAGTTTATTCATAAATGTTCCTCAAACTTAGTGATTTTAACATGGGCAGCATGGTCACCTCCGGCTCCCCTTAACTGTTAAGATCATCAGTCCCTAAGCTTACACACTACTTAACTTAAAGTATCCTACGGACAAAGACACACACCGATGCCCGGGAGAGGACTCGAACTTCCGCCGGGACCAGCCGCACAGTCCATGACTGTAGCGCCTTTGACCGCTTGGTTAATCCCGCACGGTGGCGCTTTGGTGACAGGAGCAGTTGGGTATGACTTGAGGTAGTGATTAAGGAAAACATGACGACACAGTGGTTCCACTAGGACATCCTGTGTGCCACGTCACCGTATGGTTTTGTAGTTTTTCAACAGTACAATGGTGGAACACACAGGACACATGTTTTTATGAACTGTCCGCGTGATGCTGAGATACTGACGTGGCTAACAAGATCCACATATGAGTCCCCGTTAGGACATGTGTGGACCAGCCCTAACGCCAATTCACTCCCACTGCCAGTACCCAGGATATCTAGAACCAGTTCAAGAGCTGAGGGCCACCTAGACACATGAGACGATACCACGGAATTGTGACACTCTCACTAACTGAATCGGTGCATGTATCCAGCCCAGAAAGCGTGTCTGCATTGTGACCGATTTCGGTTTCATCAAATCGTCTGATATGAGTATGTCGGCTACAATAGGAGCCAGTCAGTTCCTATACGCATATATACATAATACATCATTTTACTCATATCTGAAGATGGTTTTGATGAAACTGAACAAAGTTACAAACATGTGAAATCTTGCCGATTCATTGTGATTTTATGAAAAAAAAAGACAAAGGGAGCATATGCCAGTTTTTCTTTGCGTAAGTAATGGATTACGACTGCGACGTGGACAGACAAGTGAGAAAGACGTAATATTGACTTTATTATTAACAGCTTCTTACACAGTTTATCCGGTATTAGAACCAGGGACGTCAACGAGATGCTTCATCCGTAAAACGACATGGTCAGCAGTTGCTCGCAATACATTTGCGGAATATGAGCGACGTGTTACCGTACATGCTCTTCACATGAAGTAGAAACCGAACGTGTCCTTGGTAGACGCATTCTTTTAAATATCCCAGAATCAAAAGTCACGTGGATCTATATCACGTGATCTTGCTCGCCATTCCACTGCAAAACCTCTACAGTTAACACGTTCACAGAAAGCTGCATTAAGCAGATGTTTCACTGGCCCAGCGACATGAGGTGTTACCCCATCTTGCAAGAAAACAGTGGTTCGCACTCAGTTGCGCTCTTCCGGAGCGGGAATCACATACTGTACAAGGAGGTCTTGATAAAGTGCAGACGTCACATCACACATGACACGCCCTCTGGGCGCATTCTCTCCAAAGAAGAACCGACCGTGAACAAAGGTGCTTGTGATCCAACCCACACATTGAGACCTGAGTTTCTCCTGGCGTATACAACTTTCAAATAACTTCCGGGAATTCAGCCAGGTAACATTTTCAGCGACCGCCGGTATTTCGGCGGGAGAACACCCCGCCATTTTCAAGGCAAACTGCAACGGACAGGCGGCGTACATGCAAATTTAATACCTCGGTTCTCCGACAGAAGCAGGAAAGAAAACACACACACACACACACACACACATACTGAACACTAGCGCCACCAAAGATGACCAAAGTCAGAGCTATCGATAGTGAGACTACGAATTCGCAGGTGAGGCAGCATTGACTCTGTTCCTCTGTTTTTTGACAAGGGAGAGAGCCGGATTCCAAACAGAGTTTAAACAGAAACCTCCATCCCTGTTAACGAGGTTGCTCGCTAATTTAATCTCAACTGCCTCCCTAATGACACTGTCCCAATAGCTGGACGTGCATGCCAATATCTCGGTGTTATTATGTAACATGGGGTGACCAGTATCCAAGCAATGTTCGGCAATAGCAGATCTATTAGGCTGCTGTAATCGTGTGTGCCGTTTATGCTCAGTACATCTGTCCTCCACGGTCCTGATAGTTTGACCAATATATGCCATGCCGCAGCTACAAGGAATACGATATACACCCGCCTTACGCAGTCCAAGATCATCCTTAACGGAACTCAAAAGTGCTTTAATTTTAGATGGAGGTCGGAAAACACATTTCACATCGTATTTCCGTAAAATACGACCGATCTTATTGGACGTGTTTCCTACGTAAGGCAAAAAGGCAGTTGACTTAGGTATTGACTCAGAATTATCATCAATCACCCGATGTATAGTTGGTCGATAGCGCAACGAACGTTCAATCTGTTTATCACTATAACCATTTTGACGAAATGTAACTTCAAGATGGGACAGCTCAGCTGGCAAAGTCTCACCGTCAGAAACGACATGTGCCCTGTGTACCAAGGTACGAAGTAGCCCTTCACGCTGAACCGAATGGTGACAACTATTAGCTTGTAAGTACAAGTCGGTGTGAGTACGTTTCCTGTAGACTGCATGTCCCAATGATCCGTCATCCTTCCTCCTAACCAACACGTCGAGAAAGGGAAGGCGACCATCCTCTTCCACCTCCATCGTAAAACGAATGTTCGGGTGGATCGAGTTCAGATGTACTAGAAAGACAGTCAAATTCTCCCTACCGTGAGGCCAAACAACGAAGGTATCGTCAACGTATCTAAAGAAACAGGCCGGTTTTAAAGGCGCCGACTCCAATGCACGTTCCTCGAAGTCTTCCATAAATAAATTTTCGATCACAGGAGACAACGGACTACCCATCGCAACTCCATCTGTCTGCCCGTAATACTGGTCATTAAATAAAAAGTAAGTGGATGCCAACACATGCCTAAAGAGATTAGTTAAATCAGCAGCAAACCTGGCTTCAATTAACCGCAACGAATCAGACTGAGGAACACGAGTGTAGAGAGAGACCACATCGAAACTCACTAAAATATCAGAGTCATTCAGCCTCAGTCCCTCCAAACGACGTAAAAAATCAGCTGAGTTCCTGATATGATGTTCACACCGTCCTACTTGTGGACTCAACAGAGATGCAAGATGCTTGGATACACGATATGTCGGAGCGCCGATGTTACTCACTATAGGACGGAAAGGAACCCCTTCCTTATGAACCTTTGGAAGGCCATATAACCAAGGGGGAACGGCACTATAGGTGTTAAGCCTCTTGATTGTGTCCTGCGACAAACCACTTTTCTTCAGGAGGCTGTTGGTCTTTCTCTCAACACTTTTCGTGGGGACAGCATCGATTCTGCGATACGCTGAATCAGATAGTAAACGTTGCATCTTTTGTACATAATCATGTTTATTTAAAACAACGGTGGCATTGCCCTTGTCAGCAGGTAAAATAACAATACTGGGATCAACTTTGAGAGAGCGTAAAGCAGCCCTCTCTGCTTCTGTTACATTACTCTTCGGTGGACGAGCCCTAGTCAAAACACGGCATGCCTCCCTCCTAACTTCCTCTGCAGTGTCAGGAGGTAGTTTGCAAACTGCCTGTTCAATTGAACTAATAAAATCAACTACCGGCAAATTCTTCGGAGTGGGTGCAAAATTTAAACCCTTCCCTAGCACGGATAAGGTTGCGTCGTCAAAAGATTTCTCTGTGAGATTTATCAGAGAACGTCGAGATATAATATCCGACTCCGCGTGATGAACACGTTCAAACTTTGCCAAATGCCGGGCAGTAACGTAGTTGTACTCCCAGTCAGCTTGGGTCCATGAGGCACCGTCCAACCAATCCCAAGTGAAATCAGACACTTCAGATGCAACCATTAAATGAAAACGATACTATTCTTTGGAAACAGAATCCAAACGTCGACGAGTAAAACGAATCCTTTCGCGAACAAGAGCCAAGCCAGCACGTTGCTTGATACGATTGGCGGCAGGAGAATTAATATGGTGCACATCCTTAGCAAATGTTGGGACATGATTTTCATCACGACACCTCAATAAAAACGACAAAGCACATTGCAGTATAACTCGACAGCTACGAAGTTTATCCAACTTACGTAAACACCGATACATTTCCTCCCCGTAGAGGTAAACAATGTGAGACCTGAGTTTCTCCTGGCGTATACAACTTTCAAATAACTTCCGAGAATTCAGCCAGGTAACACTTTCAGCGACCGCCGATATTTCGGTGGGAGAACACCCCGCCATTTTCAAGGCAAACTGCAACGGACAGGCGGCGTACATGCAAATTTAATACCTCGGTTCTCCGACAGAAGCAGGCAAGATAACACACACACACACACACACACACACACACACACACACACACACACACACTGAACACTAGTGCCACCAAAGATGGCATGTACGCCGCCTGTCCGTTGCAGTTTGCCTTGAATATGGCGGGGTGTTCTCCCGCCGAAATATCGGCGGTCGCTGAAAGTGTTACCTGGCTGAATTCCCGGAAGTTATTTGAAACCCACACATTGATCTATGGCGAGTGCAGTGTCTCTTTGTGCACAACATGCAGTTTAATAGCACTGCAGTTCAGCAGTTCAGTATATTCACTGCACCGTTGCCTCGGTGACTCCTGGCCACAAGTCTTTAGCTTCCACCCGTGTCAGAAACCGAAGAACAAATTCAGGACGTTGCTGTGGAGCATGAGGTATGAGTTGCTGCAGTGTCTGTATCTTCTACGGTTACCAGTGTAACACAGACCTCAATACTTTCCGAACACAGTGACACTGCACGTGACTGCCACGTGCTGTATGGTCAGTTACAGCAACAGAAATCTCATAAATAATTTCCACTGGGACAGGACGCCTTCCTCTTCCAAGTGCCATACCAAATTTCGAATTTCATTACCAACTTCTTTAAACTATTAATGATATCGGGCCCCTCTTCGGTCCTTTCAACCGGCGATATTCTCTCAATGCAGCACTAGTAGCTGCCGTTCACATAAAACAGTTTCACTAACAGCACACGGCCGCCCGCCTCTCGTGGTCGTGCGGTAGCGTTCTCGCTTCCCACGCCCGGAATCCCGGGTTCGATTCCCGGCGGGGTCAGGGATTTTCTCTGCCTCGTGATGGCTGGGTGTTGTATGCTGTCCTTAGGTTAGTTAGGTTTAAGTAATTCTAAGTTCTAGGGGACTGATGACCATAGATGTTAAGTCCCATAGTGCTCAGAGCCATTTGAACCATTTTGAACAGCACACGGCCTCTCTTATCCATAGCCATGTTGTTCACTCACGTTACGGTGTGTCAAATGCTAGCGTGGATGTCATACCGTCATACAGACAGTGTACTGCGCCACATTTCCACCTACTGGCCACAGTTGGAACTACGTTGTTTTCCAGCGTTGGTCGGTTCCGTGTTAAAGCATTAACATGTTTACCAAGTTTCACTCCCATATGGTAATTACATCCGACACTGGACTTCAGTGAGTTGCTGCACTTTTATTATAACCACCCGGTATGTTTAAGGGAACATAATGTGTTACTACTTAAAATGAGTAGAATCTTTTCAGGTGTTGCAAAACCTGTTGATGCTATGCACAGTTTCAATTTACATTCCTTTCATTAGAAGATGTTGTGAAATACAATTCGAGAGCAGAAAATTGTGTAAATACTAAGACTAATTTAAACATTCGAATTATGAACAGCGGAGAACATAGAGATGACAAACGTGGAAATAACAGTGGCACCGTGTATTAGAGGAAGATTGTTTGTCCTTTGCTAAAATTTGCACTATAGGAAGAGACTTAGGTCTGCCTGTGAGTCTGAAAATAACATTAAACCAACGAACCAGTCAAAGTTGGCTAAGCCACAGAGAGGGGAGGGGTTTGTTAGTTATTGGGAGTTCCAACGTTAGGCGGGTGATGGAGCCCCTTAGGGAAATAGCGAAACGGTCGGGGAGGAAGGCCAGTGTTCACTCTGTCTGCTTGCCGGGGGGTCTCATCCGAGATGTGGAGGAGGCCCTGCCGGCGGCGATAGAGAGCACTGGGTGCACCCGACTGCAAATTGTTGCTCATGTCGGCACCAATGACTCCGGCCGTCTGGGTTCAGAGGTCATCCTCAGTTCGTACAGGCGGTTGGCGGATTTGGTGAAGGCGGAAAGCCTCGCTCGCGGGGTGGAATCAAAGCTAACCATTTGTAGTATCATTCCCAGAACCGATCGCGGTCCTCTGGTTTGAAGCCGAGTGGAAGGCTTAAACCAGAGGCTCAGACGATTCTGCGGAGATCTGGGCTGCAAATTTCTTGACCTCCGCTATCGGGTGGGGAAATGTGGGGTGCCCCTGAATAGGTCAGACGTGCACTACACGCCGGAAGCGGCTACAAGGGTAGCGGAGTACGTGTGGAGTGCACATGTGGGTTTTTTAGGTTAGAGAATTCCCTCCCTAGGCCCGACAAGACGCCTCCTGAGACGCGGCAAGATAGGAGTAGGCAAAATGCAACAGGGAATAACAATATTAATGTGCTAATAGTAAACTGCAGGAGCGTCTATAGAAAGGTCCCAGAACTGCTCTCATTAATAAACGGTCACAATGCCCATATTGTACTAGGGACAGAAAGTTGGCTGAAATCCTAAACACAGATTGGAATGCATACCGCAGAGACAGGCTGGTCAGTGAAGGGGGAGGCGTGTTTGTAGCGATAAGAAGTGCAATAGTATCGAAGGAAATTGACGGAGATCCGAAATGTGAAATAATTTGGGTGAAGGTCACGGTTAAAGCAGGCTCCGACATGGTAATTGGATGTCTCTATAGGCTCCCTGGCTCAGCAGCTGTTGTGGCTGAGCACTTGAAGGATAATTTGGAAAATATTTCGAGTAGATTTCCCCACCATGTTATAGTTCTGGGTGGAGATTTTAATTTGCGGATATAGACTGGAAGACTCAAACGTTCATAACTGGTGGCAGGGACAAAGAATCCAGTGAAATTTTTTTAAGTGCTTTATCTGAAAACTACCTTGAGCAGTTAAACAGAGAACCGACTCGTGGCGACAACATATTAGACCTTCTGGTGACAAACAGACCCGAACTATTTGAACCAGTTAAAGCAGAACAGGGAATGAGCGATCACAAAGCGGTTACTGCATCGAAGATTTCAGCCGTAAATACGAATATTAAAAAAGGTAGGAAGATTTTTCTGTTTAGCAAAAGTGACAAAAAGCAGATTACAGAGTACCTGACGGCTCAACACAAATGTTTTGTCTCAAGTACAGATAGTGTTGAGGATCAGTGGACAAAGTTCAAAACCATCATACAATATGCGTTAGATGAGTATGTGCCAAGCAAGATCGTAAGAGATGGAAGAGAGCCACCGTGGTACAACAACCGAGTTAGAAAGCTGCTGCGGAAGCAAAGGGAACTTCACAGCAAACATAAACATAGCCAAAGCCTTGCAGACAAACAAAAATTACGCTAAGCGAAATGTAGTGTGAGGAGGGTTATGCGAGATGCGTTCAATGAATTCGAAAGTAAAGTTCTGTGTACTGACTTGGCAGAAAATCCTAAGAAATTTTTATCTCATGTCAAAGCGGTAGGTGGATCAAACAAAATGTCGGGACACTCTCTGGCCAAAATGGTACTGAAACAGTGGATGACAGACTAAAGGCCGAAATACTAAATGTCTTTTCCCAAAGCTGTTTCACAGAGGAAGACTGCACTGCAGTTCCTTCTCTAAATTGTCGCACAGATGACGAAATGATAGATATCGAAATAGTCGACAGAGGGATAGAGAAAATTAAAATTGCTCAAAACTGGAAAGGCCGCTGGACCTGATGGGATACCAGTTCGATTTTACACAGAGTACGCGAAGGAACTTGCCCCCCTTCTTGCAGCGGTGTACCGTAGGTCTCTAGAAGAGCGTAGCGTTCCAAAGGATTGCAAAAGGGCACAGGTCATCCCCGTTTTCAAGAAGGGACGTCGAACACATGTACAGAACTATAGACCTATATCTCTAACGTGATCAGTTGTAGAATTTTGGAACACGTTTTATGTTCGAGTATAATGACTTTTCTGGTGACTAGAAATCTACTCTGTAGGAATCAGCATGGGTTTCGAAAAAGACGATCGTGTGAAACCCAGCTCGCGCTATTCGTCCACGAGACTCAGAGGGCCATAGACACGGGTTCACAGGTAGATGCCGTGTTTCTTGACTTCCGCAAGGCGTTCGATACAGTTCCCCACAGTCGTTTAATGAACAAAGTAAGAGCATATGGACTATCAGACCAATTGTGTGATTGGATTGAAGATTTCCTAGATAACAGAACGTAGTATGTCATTCTCAATGGAGAGAAGTCTTCCGAAGTAAGAGTGATTTCAGGTGTGCCGCAGGGGAGTGTCGTAGGACCGTTGCTATTCACAATATACATAAATGAGCTTGTGGATGACATCGGAAGTTCACTGAGGCTTTTTGCGGATGATGCTGTGGTATATCGAGAGGCTGTAACAATGGAAAATTGTACAGAAATGCAGGAGGATCTGCAACGAATTGATGCATGGTGCAGGGAATAGCAATTGAATCTCAATGTAGACAAGTGTAATGTGCTGCGAATGCACAGAAAGATAGATCCCTTATCATTTAGCTACATAATAGCAGGTCAGCAACTGGAAGCAGTTAATTCCATAAATTATCTGGGAGTACGCATTAGGAGTGATTTAAAATGGAATGAAGATATAAAGTTGATCGTTGGTAAAGCAGATGCCGGACTGAGATTCATTGGATGAATCCTAAGGAAATGCAATCCGAAAACAAAGGAAATATGTTACAGTACACTCGTTCGCCCACTGCTTGAATACTGCTCAGCGTTGTGGGACCCGTACCAGATAGGGTTGATAGAAGAGATAGAGAAGATCCAAAGGAAAGCAGCGCGCTTCGTTACAGGATCATTTAGTAATCGCGAAAGCGTTACGGAGATGACAGATAAACTCCAGTGAAAGACTCTGCAGGAGAGACGCTCAGTAGCTCGGTACGGGCTTTTGTTGATCTTTCGAGAACATACCTTCCCCGAAGAGTCAAGCAGTATATAGCTCCCTCCTACGTATATCTCGCGAAGAGACCATGAGGATAAAATCAGAGAGATTAGAGCCCACACAGAAGCGTACCGACAATACTTCTTCCCACAAACAATACGAAACTGGAATAGAAGGGAGAACCGATAGAGGCACTCAAGGTACCCTCCGCCACACACCGTCAGATGGCTTGCGGAGTATGGATGTAAATTGAACAAGGTGTTCCATCAGAGTACGAGGATTCACAAAGTGTTTCGTTGGAGTAAAAGTTTGCGAACTCCTGATCTAAAGTAATGAACATTTATGCCTATACTCTGTGAACCACTTTTAGATCCATGGCAGGTGGTACGTCCCACTGTAACAGTTACTATGGTTTCTTCCCATTCCATTCACGTATGGAGTGTGAGAAGAATAATTCTTTGATTGCGTGCATTAATTATGTTAATCTTATCCTCACGATGCCTATGTGTATGACATGCAGTTGAATGTAGAAAATTCCTAGAGTCATCGTTTAAAGGTGGTTCTTGAAACTTCGTTAATAGACTTTCTCGGTATTGTTTACGTCTGTCTTCACGAGTCTTCCAATTCAGTTCCCTCAGTATTTCTGTGACACTCTCCCACGGATCAAACAAACATGTGACCATTCGTGTTGCCCTTCTCTGAATACGTTCAGTATCCGCTGTTAGATATGTTTGGCGTGAGTCCCACACACTTGAGCGATATTCTAGAACCGCCCACACGAATAGTCATTAGTAAGCATAATCATTGTAAGCCATCTCCTTTGTAGACCAACTGCACTTGCGCGGTATTCTGTCAATAAATCGAAGGCTACCATGTGCTTTACCCACGACTGATCCTATGAGATCATTCCATTTCATATCTCTAGAAAGTGTTACACCCAGGTATTTGTACGAGTTGGTCGATTCTAGCATTGACTCATTGATACTATAGTAATCAGATACTACGATTTTTTCGTTTTGTGAACTACACAATTTTATATTTCTGAACATTTAAAGCAAATTGCCAATCCCTGCACCGCCTTGAAATCCTATCAAGAGGTGAATGAATATTCATGCAGCTTCTTTCAGATAATGCTTCATTATAGATAACCGAATCATCTGCAAAAGTTCTGAGCTTAATATTGATATTGTCTGTAAGGTCATTAATATACAAAATGAAGAGAAAGGGGCCCAACACGCTTTCCAGGGACACAACTGAAGTTACTTCCACATCTGATGATGACTGCTGCGTCCTCCCTACCAAAAGGTCCTCATTTCAGTCACAAATTTCACTTGATAGCCTATATGATAAAATGCATATCGGAAATTGAGAAATACTGCATCTACCTGACTGCTTTGATCCTAAGCTTTCAGTATGTCACGTGGGAAAGTGCGAGCTGAATTCACATGATCGATGTTTTCGGAATCCTTGCTGGTTGACGTTGAGAAGGTCATTCTCTTCAAGGTACCTCATTATGCTTGAACCCAGATTATATTATAATATTCTACAACAAATCGATGTCAAAGATATTGGAGGACAGCTTTGTAGATCAGTTCGACTACCCTTCTTGTAGGTGGGTATGACTTGTGCTTTTCTCCAAGTACCGGGTACGTTTTTTTGTTCGAGGGGTCTATGATGGCTTATACTTAGAACAGGGCTCACTCAGCCGCAAATTCAGTATTGAATATGACAGGGATTCCATCAAGCCCTGGAGCTATGTTCAGTTTCAACGATTTCAGTTGTTTCTCAGCACCACTGACACTATTACTTAATTTTTTCATCTTTTCAATGGTACAAGGAATAAATTGGGGGTGAAACTGAGAAACGTTTGTTCTTTGCGCAGCTGAAAAATGAAAAATAATCGATTTGATTATAGAGAATTTATCATTTCGTTAGTGCTAATTTGCAGTGGCGCAGTTCATGCGCTTACCAGTGATAATTTTTCATTGCATGATAACTCACATATCCTCATCAAATTCCTATAATATCTCTCTCAGAATTGTACACACAATATAGAAAGTGAACTCCGTCCACAGGCCCTAGGGGGGGGGGGGGGTTGGGGGGCAGCGGTATGGACGGACCATCGTGTCATCCTCTGCCCAGCGCGTCAGTGGATGCGTTGACAAGCTAAGAAGAGGAGTTGGTTCAGCACTCGAATCTCGCGGCCATTGTCACTTTTCGTGATCTGGAGCCGCTACCACTCGGTTAAGGAGCTCCTCAATTGGCATCACGAGGCTAAGTGCACCCCGTTCCTGGCCTCCCACCAAGGAGAGATCCATGGCAGCACTAAGAATCGAAACCGGGTGCTGTGCATGGCACTAGCTGTGCTCACCATTCACCTAAAGAGACCATTTCAGCGTGTTTACAATGCCTATAGAAATCAACTTGCTTGCCTGACCGGTTTTATATTGCAAATCTTCAAGCATAAACGAATAATAGGCAAATAAACTAAACTACTACTTAAGGCTTTAATCTCAGTTTAATTAAATACGAATTGCAGACCGTATGCTAAAAGCGCCAGAAACGAGAGCTGGGAAATTACAATCCGATAGTGGCGACTGGCTGCTCGTCATACCAGTCATGTATTCGTGATGAAATAAAATAAAATTGACATAGGCCGCAATCGGGCAGTGAAATGAATTAATGGAGACAAGGGAAAATTTATGCCGAATCGGAACTCGAACAGAGATTTACTACTTAACGCGAGCGACCGCCGTAGCAGCTTCGGCTATCCGAGCACACTTTCCATCCGACCCAACCTCCCATCTAGTCCGTCACTACTTACCTGGCGCTCTCTGTCACATATTCGTGCTCTCATACTATTACCTACAGTTTAAAACAAAACAGAGCCCAGAATAGGTGCAACTAGACATGACACACCACTCCTGACATGTGCAGTACTGTTGGCTGAGAAACTCACTATGAGGGAAATGCATTCCGTGCAAGATCAGTAACATTGTTGGCAGACAGGTTGCAGACATCTCCATGGCTTGACATACAGAGTGTTTCACAATTCGTGTTACACACTTCTAGAGGTTGTCGAGGGGACTTAGTAGATCAAGTTCCACATAGGAACCCATGTCCGGGAGCCTCATCCCACACACTTGTTGTTACTCGCTGTTGTAAAACACAATCTCTTCTTTTGAAGAAGTGCTTATAGCTATTAACGTACAGATTATAGATTCCATGTTTACCAAACAGTTTGCCTTCTTTTGGTCCGTACCACAACCTCTGAATGTTGTCTACCTTTCAATCTTAGCAACAGCAGTACCAATATACATGTTCCAGTGTCACAGGTATCAGAACAGTTTTCGCTCATAACTGTACAGAGACACTAACCTCAAACTGATACTCGTTCATGTATCTTCCTCCTTCATCCTAACAATTTTGTAACATTATCACAGAATCGACCTGTATGCATACTGGTGTCCAAAATTAAAGCAACAAACCGAAATTTTGCAAATTTGCGTTTGTTCTGCCACAAAACAGTACAAACAGGTGATAGTAAAGTAGAAACAATATAAAGAACACAGAACATAAAACAACTGCATCATGCATAACGGTAGACAAAAATGTTCTTCGTTTTCTCCCAAGTTAACGGATTTACCCACAAATTCCGACAGTTAGTTATTGCGCTCAATGTGCGTGTGACCACATCTGGCAGCAGTACAAGCCTGACAAACGACGTAGCATGCTGTGAATGATGTCATCAGTCTCATGTTGAGGCAGTAATGCCCATTCTTCCTGAAGCGCTGCTCGCAACTCTTGGAGAGTGGCCGGCGGATGCTTACGTGGTAAAACCCATGCCTTAATGAATCCCAGATTTTTCTCTATGGTGCTAAAAATATGGCTCTGAGCACTATGGGACTTAACATTTGTGGTCATCAGTCCCCTAGAACTTAGAACTACTGAAACCTAACTAACCTTAGGACATCACACACATCCATGCTCGAGGCCGGATTCGAACCTGCGACCGTAGCGGTCACGCGGTTCCAGACTGAAGCGCCTAGAGCCGCACGGCCACAATGGCCGCCTCTCTATGGGGTTCAAGTCGGGAGAGCGAGCAGGCTACGCTATGCGTGCAGTATCTTCCGTTTCCAGGAACACATCAACAACGCGTCCTCTATGATGTCGAGCATTGTCGTCCAGCGGTACGAAGTCTGGGTCCATACCACCTCGTAACAACCGCACATGACGTTCCAAAATCGCGTAACGATATCTGACAGAAGTTAAATATTGCCCGTTTAACCGTACAGATTCATGAAGAGCTGCGCGGGATTTTCCGAGTGGTCTAGAACGCTGCAGTCATGGACTGTGCGGCTGGTCTCGACGGAGGTTCGAGTCCTCCCTCGGGCATGGGTGCGTGTGTTTGTCGTTACGATAATTTAGGTTAAGTAGTGTGTAAGCTTAAGGACTGATGACCTTAGCAGTTAAGTCCCATAAGATTTCACACACATGTGAACATTTTTGATCCATAAAGAGGTGTTCGAGTGGTCAACATAATCCTTGCCAACACCATTAGCAATCCTCGCCGACATCGGTCTCTTTCCACCATATTTGTGTCCCGAAATTGTGTGTCACGCTCGCTTTAGATACGAAACCGTCGAGAGTCACTGTCCAGACCAAACAGGGACTAATCTGTGAAAAGAACAATGGCCCACTGTTCGATCGTCCAAGCCTCATGTTGACGGCTCCACTCTAGACGTTTCCTTCTATGAAGACGCGTCAGAGGTAAGCCAGATCTCCGACATCAAAGACCACTCTGCCGACGCCTCCTGTACACCGTTTGCCTAGCTACAACACGTCCGCTGGATGCTGTGAGGTCAGATGCCTGTTTCCGTACAGTACTAAGGCGTTACCGTCGTGCCCTTACTCTCAAATAACGGTTCTCTGTTTCTAATGTTACACGTTGTTGTCCCCGTCCTGGTCTTCAGGATACAGTTAAGATCTCCATACTTTGGCCACATGTGAGGAAGAACAGAACGATTCACATTAAGCCGCCGGGTCACATCTGTTTGCGACTGTCCTGCCTCATTTCTTCCGATGGCCCTCCACCGCAGGGAGCCTGGTAGGCGTTCTTTCTGTGCCATGTTGCTCCGTCTGTGACTGTGTACACAGCTGTTGTGCATATGGACTAGCCGGCAAACAGCATTCCGTTTGATAGTTTCCCTGACGTCATCGCTGGTGTGGTTATCCCTTGAACATAATGCCATCTTACGAGCAGTACACTATCGTACTAACACCTGTTGACAGTTTGTATCATTATATCGTGAATTAGACACTGCTTTAAATTTAGTCAACATACATTTACAGGCCCTTACGCCAATGTCTTTGCCATTCTGTAGCGTCTTTGGATGACGTTTCCGGACATGGGTCACTGTGTAAAACTTGATCTACACAGCTCTTTCTACAATCTACAGAAGTGTCTCACATGAATTGTGGGACACTCAGTATGTCTGACATACGAGGTGAAGGACCTGTGTAAAGTGACGTATAGACAGAAGTATAAAATAGAGTTATTTGAAAAATTTTCTAATACTCATTCTGCGTGAGGCTTGTTGGATAAGAAGGGGAGTAGCAATATAAAGAGCCCAGGTTAATTCTTCGTCCTATGGTACTTGCTATAAAGTGCTTTACGTCTCCGGCAATGATGATCATACTTGAAAATTCTAAGTTGCACTTTGTTGTGAGGTCCACACTAAACTGTAGGCTCCCCTACGACTACCTAGTCGTATCAGCTCAAAGGTCGAGAGGCAGGGACACTCCATATCCACTCCATACGGTGTCATGGCGGCTGCAGTGTAACACGTGTTAAGTTCGGCTCGCGAAATTTAGTTGAATTTCGAAGGTGTTCTCGCAGGTGGTGTTGTCTAGTACAAGTGGAAATCGTGAAAACAACAGTGTTCTGTGCAGTAGTGCTATTTTTTTCTGTGCTCCGCCAATATCTTCGAGAAAATGGTAAACAGAAGAGTGAACAGCAGCGCGTCCAGCAGCGGGGAAGCAGCAGGTGCGGCTGGCCCGCTCTTGGCGGAAGGTGCGGCCGCGGCTCACGGTATAGCGGAGCTGGTCCGCTCTGAGGTAAACGCTGCGCTTCACGATAAAAACAATCTCGATTTGATAGCAGGCACTATATCAGATACTGTAACGGCAGCAGTATTGGCCAAAATGCGTGGAACTGTTGAGGCCAATACTGCCGAAATTGCAGCACTAAAAAAGTCTGTGTCTGAATACGAGAAAAAGGCACGAGAGTTGGAAGTGAAACTATCTGCCGCAACTGACGAACTAGAACAGTACCAGAGGCGAAATAGTCTACGACTGTTTGGAGTAGTAGAAAATAAGGAAGAAGACACGGACAACCTGCTTATACAGGCTGCGCGTGAAAAATTAGGCGTTGAAGTGACCAAGGCAGACATTGACAGGAGCCATCGGGTGGGACTAAAACTACCAGGTGCCACCAAACCTCGTCCAATAATAATTAAATTTGTCTCGTACCGCAAAAGGGCAGAGATCTTTACCCAGAAGAAGAACTTAGCAAGGACAGGGCTTACAATAAGGGAAGATCTGACACACGAACGGCTAAAGATTTTAAACAGTGCCATATCCCATTTCGGTCTTCAGAATGTGTGGACTCAGGATGGCAGAGTAATCATTAAGACAGCAGCTGGAAAGAAGACAGTCACAAACATGACAGAACTGAATAGTATTAAGTGAAGCTACTCGAGCCAAAAGTGCAAACTTAACACCATTTGCAATTGTAACAGCCCCAATACTCAGATATAGTCTTGTAATTTTATTAATTTTTTAATTATACCCATAGTTGTACCTTCAACTAATTGTTTTTGTAACTGCATTAACTTTTCACTATCTTTTTGTGTCTGTAGCCCTAACCATTACTTAATTTTAGTTACTGCTAATACTTTTTTCATTTTCTCAGTTTATTCTCTTCCGTTCTGAAATAGTTCTATTGCAATTATTAGTCTCTCCTTTAGTTCATTAATCACCCATCTCTTCGATTTAAATTGTTCATAACAAAAATCACTATCAGTATCATTTTCGCAAATTTCAATCTAATTGTAGCTTCCTACGATAATCACTACCAGTATCACTTTAGTAAATTTCAATTTAATTCTAGCTTCCTACGAAAATCTATTAATTATTAAGCTTACTTCTCTCTGCTGGTAGCATCGGCCTCTTAAATCACTCCCTTCTCCCTTATTTCCACCCTAAGCTGTTTCAAATACGCTAATTACATTTCTCCTCTTACGACAGAGGATACACAGTGACACACAGCCGTCACTATTTTGGTCATATTCTCTTTGCACCGAATACCACTAATCCATTTTCTATACTCCCGCAACCTCAGGAAATCTTTAGCAGTCGCCTTTCTTTCGGCACTCGCGGTGTCACAAATAGGGCGTGCAAAATCTCGGACACCCCTGTGTTATGTCACTTGGCGGAAACAGCGGCCAGTGCCCCTCGCGGCAGGTAGTGCCTAACAAAGGGACAAACCAGTCTGCCACCCTACTCTAGGCTGCTCAGCGGAACGCGTCAGAGCTTTTAGCAGCTCACTGCAACATCCAGTCTTTACCTGCGCATTACGAAGAACTTAGCCTCCTCTTCAACCAACTAAACTACCACGTAATCCTCTTATCCGAAACGTGGTTGAAACCACACATATCCTCTACATCTTTTCATCTCCCAGGGTACACATTTCTTAGGGCAGACAGATCAAAAAAGCGAGGTGGCGGGGTCGGCGCGTATATACGAACAGATCTCAAAGCGGAAGTCTTATGTACATCAAATCCTGCTGAAGAAAAAGGGGCTGAATTCATGTTCATTGAAATAAACATACAAAGTCGGAAATTCTTGACTGGCGTCGTGTACAAGCCGCCAAAAATAAGCTCAATGAGTTCCTTCCAGTCGGAATTACATTCACTTCAGTGTCAATACGAACATGTCATCGTAATGGGTGACTTGAACATAGACCTGCTAAGAGACACTCCCTCCGCAATAAACCTAAGAAGACTGTTTAGTTGTAATAGCATGAACATTCTTCCATTACAACCTACACACCATACGGCGCACAGTCATACTCTTATAGACGTAATCGCAACGAAACAGGCTGACAAAGTAAGAGATGTTGGTCAAACATCGGCCCCTGGCCTCTCAGCACATGATGTAATATTCCTGGCCTACTCTGTGCAGCCCCCAAGGATCAAATCGCGTTACATAACTTGTAGGAACATGAAGCGTATTGACCTTGACGCTCTAACAGCCGATTGCTCAGAAATCTCATGGCATCAAATAATCAGAAAACCCACAATCGACGGCAAAATTAATGAACTTGGTGTTAAACTCACTGCCCTCTATGACAAACATGCACCTGTGCGCACAATCCGTGTAAGAAAATCTCCTGCTCCATGGCTGACAGCTGAATTATGTCAAATGATGACTAATAGGGATGCTGCCCACAGGCGTTTCAAGGCAGATCCGAAACCCGAGCGTTTCGAAGAATATAAAAAGCTACGGAACAGAGTGAAACAATGCATTCGCAATGCTAAAATCAGGCACGCTCGCTCCCTTGTATGCAGCGATCTGACGCCCACGACTCTATGGAAGAATCTCCGTAGCTTGGGGGTGGGAAAGGCAAAATCGGAAACTACTTTTCATGTGTCAGCTAACGAATTAAATGAATTCTACTCTGCACCTCAGAATACCAGCACAGCTGATAATTACCGTCCACAAGAATCCCCAAACAGGATAACTAACAACGATACCTTCCATCTAAAACATGTAACAACAAATACGGCAAGAAAAGCAATAATGAGAATCTCTTCTGATGCAATAGGCAGCGACAGTATCGGTATAACCATGATTAAGAATGTTGCCGATATCTTAGTACCTGTCTTAACTGATATATTTAATTTTTCCCTCGTGAACGGAATATATCCCACTGCATGGAAAAGAAGCCTAATTCGACCCATCCCTAAGATCGAAAACCCGCAACTGCCTAGTGATTACCGACCAATTAGCATACTGCCTGCTGTTTCCAAAGCACTTGAATATATTGTTCATGACCAAATCACTGAACACTTGCATGAATTCAGCCTATATGACAAATTTCAATCCGGTTTCCGTAAACATCACAGCACAAACACTGCTCTAATTAAAGTAACTGATGACCTGAAATATGCCATCGACAATCGAAAGGCAACAATATTGACGCTACTGGACTTCAGCAAAGCTTTTGACACTGTCAACTTTGACATATTGCTCAGAAAAATGCAACAGCTTAATTTCTCTGATAGTGCAATGAGATGGTTTGAAAGCTACTTAAAACACAGACAGCAATGTGTTGTCTGCGTAAATGAAAAATCTTCCTGGAAACATGTTTCCTCGGGAGTGCCACAAGGATCAGTCTCAGGACCACTTTTGTTTTCTTTATATGTCAACGATATTTCGTCGGTTCTGTCCTCCTGTAAATATCATTTCTATGCCGACGACCTCCAGCTCTACCTAAGCGTCAGACCTGAAGATATAAACACTGCAATCGCTCAGATGAATGATGATCTGTCTTCAGTAGTGACATGGGCGAAAAACCTGGGGCTTAACCTAAATGCAAAAAAGACGCAAGTTATCTTAATAGCTCATCAGAAATTAGTAAGTTCAGATTTCCGCGAACGGCTACCTCCTATTCTGCTCGACGGTACTCCAATACCATATCAGAAAACAGTGAAGAACTTGGGTGTAACTTTGGATGACCATCTCAACTGGGCGGAGAATACAGTCGCAGTGTGCCGAAAGACGTCTGCTTGTCTCTATGCTCTCAAAAAGTTTCGGAACATATTTCCACAGGACTTGAAACGCCAGCTCGTGCAAGCACTCGTTCTACCGAACCTCCACTATTGTGATGTGATTCAACAAGGCATGAGTAGTGAAATCAAAAGACGGCTAGAGCTAACCATGAATGCCTGTGTGCGTTACACCTGCAACATTCGCCGATATGATCATGTTAGTGGTTCATACTCCGAGCTAGGGTGGCTGCGGCCGGACAAATTGCGTGACTACCACACTCTATGTCTACTCCACCGACTCCTCGTCGCGCAAGCACCCCAGTACCTTGCTTCAGAGATTAAAAACCTGTCATGTCATCATAATCGAAACACTAGGTCACTCTTATTTGGTATCCTAACTGTGCCCACTCACAAAACAAAAACTTTTGCAAACTCCTTCTCAGTTGCCGCTGTCCACCTCTGGAACAAACTGCCCCTTACCTTGCGCAAAATTCGATCTCCTGCTGCTTTTAAGAAAAAGTTGAAGCATTTCCTACTATCATCCTCACAAAGTTCTCCACAAAATTAATGTACAAGGACAATCCCCTCATCTGTCAAATAGCAAAGCTAGCGTCTCCTATCTTGCTCCTGAGATGCCTTCCTCTTCATCTATCTCTATTAGCCACGCAATCTTCTTTTCCTTTATATTTCCTTAATTATGTTTCATCATGTCCCTATTCTTCTCCTCCCTTCACCCTGAGTCTCCCTCATACTCCCTGCTGTCAGCACTCCTATCTAAAATCTGTCTCTTCAATAATGTCTAATTATGACAGTACTTGTGACCTAAGAATATAAACTCTATATGTATGTATTTATCCAGGTGTACCTTTCAAATTGTTTATTTCACTTTTTGTACTAGATGTAGTTTAACATGCCTACTAAAACATATGAATGTAAAATAAGTAGAATGCCTGGTTAGATCTAAGAGAGGGCCTGATGGCCCTAATCTTGCCAGGTTAAATAAATAAATAAATAAATAAATAAATATATAACCAACAGGACCCAGCTTGCCGCGTCAGTTCTGGATAAAATCTCGAGCTTTCGACGATTATCTCCTTCGTCATCGTCAGCTCCCGGCTATGACGATGGAGTTAATAGTCGAAAGCTCGAGATTTTATCCAAAAATGACGCGGCAAGAATACCGAGAATGTTTTATATATAAGTGCCGTCACGAAACACTTCGTTCCCATAGGACCAAGCTTAGTGTCCCGTGCTGTACATTCCAACTTGTCAGCCTTTCCTTTAACCTTCCTTGATCCCTACGATAAATGATTGGTGGTGTAACTTCATTTTTGGGTATGTAATAATTAAAAACGCAAATCAGGAACGTGTTTATTCACATAATCTTCTATTCTGCTGAATCTCTGGTATCTATGTTATGCATAATTATACTTCTTTCATGTGTGTACACTGAGGTGACAAAAGTGTACATAAGGTATACAAGGGCGCATGGAGATGTCATTTGTACTCAGGTGATACGTGTGAACAGATTTCCGACGTGATTACGGCCGCACGACGAGCTTTAACAAGCTTTGAACGAGGAATGATAGTTGTAAATAGACGCATGGGACATTCCATTTCGGCAGTCGATTAGGGAATTCAGTTTTCCGACACCTACAGTTTCAGGTATTACCTCGCACCACTGACAATGCTGTGGCCAATAGCTTTCACCTAATGGCCGAGAACAGCGCCATTTGGGTAGAGTTGTGACAGTTAACAGACAAGCTGCATTGCGTGAAATAACCGTAGAAATCTATGCGACACGTGCGACACGTTTGGACAGTGCGGCTAAATACGGCGTTAATGGGCTATGGCAGCGGACGAGCGACGCTTGTCCCTTTGCTAACCGCCCGAAAAAAAATTTTCCAAATTGCTCTGAGCAGTATGGGACTTAACGTCTGAGGTCATCTGTCCCCTAGAACTTAGAACTACTTAAACCTAACTAACCTAAGGACATCACACACATCCATGCCCGAGGCAGGATTCGAACATGCGACCGTAGCGGTCGCGCGCTTCCAGATTGATGCGCCTATAACCGCTTGGTCACACTTAACCGCCCCACATCACCTGCAATGCCTCTCTTGACCACGTGACCAGATCGGTTTTCCCATAGACGAATGGATAACCGTGGCCTGGTCAGATGAGTGCCGATTTCATTTGGTAAGAGCTGCGGGTTGGGTTCGATTATGGCGCAGACCGCACGAAGTCATGGACGCAAATTGTCAACAAGGCGCCGTGTAAGCTGGTGGTGGCTCCATAACAATGTGGGCTGTGTTTAGATGGAATAAACTGGGACTTCTAGTCCAACTCAACCGATCATTGACTGGGAGTGATTACATTCGGCTAATTGGAAGCCATTAGTAGCCACTCACTGATTTCATGTTCCCTCTGATGGGATGGATTTTTGTGGATGACGATGGACCATGTCACCGGCCACACTTAGAGATTCGAGCGAATGATTTGGCCGCCTACATTGTCCAATATCAATCGCTTCGAATATTTTTGGGACGTAATCGAGACATCAATTCGTGTACAAGATCCTGCAACGGCAACACTTTCGCAATAATGGCAGTCGTGCTCAATATTTCTACAGAGAACTTCCAACGATTTGTTGAGTCCATGCACTTTGCCGCATGTATTCCACAACATTTGTCACCTCAGTGTATTTAAATATGTTTGAAAAACTATGAAACGCGTACGTCGCGTATGTATTCTGTAACAGCGATGGCGAGGCATGACAGAATCTCTGACCAGAGAGTTATTTATCGTTGCTAGTCTGCGCTTGACCGCGCGAGAGTTCAGTTGCTGTTGTGAGTTGGACTCAGCCGGAAGTTGTGTGTGAGGAGCCGGCGGGCGTCGACATGGGTCTCTGGTCACGGTTCTGGACGAGGTATATTGTTATCGAAGGTAATGAAGCAGCATTGGGCTCAGCTAATAACATGTATTAATTGTAATTAATTTATTCAAGAATTGGCCCAATAATAATTTTTCTACAAAGTAACCTTTTAAAAAAAAAGAATCACTTCAAGCTAAATAATATTTCCCATGCATTCCCTCCAAGAATCAAAATTAAATACAGGCCAGCATTGCACGGAGCTGTGCCGAAAAATAAGAGCAGATGTAGATGCAGTAAAAATAAGAGCAGATATAGATGCAGTTTACTGAGGTAAGAATTTTGGTTTTTGTGTTCAGGTTTAATTATTGCACAGGGCCGAAGGTCAGCGCAGCTGCCCTTATAAAATTTATCAGGTTCATCTTAACATTAATTTTGTGGGGACTTAAAATTTTTGCACATTTTTATTATTTTTGAGTTTTATTACTGTGGGAAGCTAACATTTGCCACTATTTGCATTACTATTCAATTCTTTTCTTATAAAAATTTTTGCGGGGAAGTTACAACTAACAAAGGTAAATCACTGGTTAACAATGGGTAGTAATTTATTTGAGACGCTACAACGTCTGAGGACGTGCGTTCTCTACTTTGTCATGTACCTCGAAGGAGAGGAGGCAGAGGGTACTCCCCTGGACGTGGATTGAGAAGGTTTGGTAGTCTGATGGATACCACACAATCATATTTAGATTTTTCATTATTCACCTCGTTTATGGCAAATGCCGGAATTGTTCCTTTGGTAATGGCACGACAGAATTCAATCTGCCGAGCTTGTGCTCCATCTCTAACACGGTCGTCGATCTCCAAAATTGTTGGAAAGAATATAACTTCTATGGTAATGGTAGTTACGTAGTAAAAATGGGATTCAGCTGACTAATAAAAGTCAAGTGCTTAAATTAGCTGGTTCACTGCATTATCTGCAATATAAAGAAATGTCTGTGATTACACGATTCCTTTCTTTGGAAATTAAAATAGAAAAATGTTCATTTTTGTCCTTTACTGTTAAATACTTTATAATAAATACTTTATAATAAATAGACTTAATTTTACTTGCTTGTACGAAAACGGAACTCTTGTTAATAACGTCGTATAATGTGTAGGCTGGTATCAGCGACTTGAAGATGCTCTGCGTCATTCTGTGTGAAAAGAAGCATCTCGGTTCATCTGTATACACAAATGGAGCTCATCGTTGGAGCTAATGCATAATTCTTCGTCCATTGCCACAACTCATGCATACACGATTACCACCTGCCTCGATTTTTCCACCATCTGGTGGCCAAGCAGGGTATGCAACATCCATCAATAAATCACCGATGCTTCTCTCTCTTTACTCTGTTACTGAACTGCACCTTCGGTAACGAGCCGTTGAAATTCTAAACACTGAGTCGAAAATAATGTTAATTAAATTACTTTCATCTGCGAGGCTAGAACTGCGTTATTCTACAAAAACGTCTTCTATTTTAGTGCAGAAATAAACCGCAGCGACTTTGACAATTACATGAAGAAAAGCAATAATAACGTCTAAAAATCTGAAACCAAACTTATAAAGAAAGATTAGGAAAACTGGTAATACTTCAATTCTTGACATCACAAAAATCCAAAAATTTGTAAAAAAATCATCATTCAATACATAACCTAAAGGTCATGTATCATACATGATACAGCAGGTGTCTATGAAGCAAAAGTAACCGGAGCACTTGTATCAAGTATTATACATCAGGTCTCCACGAAGCTAAAATAGTCGACTGCATAAAATGCGTATTTATGGGAATTTTTAGGAACTTTGGATTAGGAAACATGAATGAACAAAAATTAGAGCTTGTATACACTATCTATTTATTACTCAAGACTTCTTATGAAACTAAAATGTACGGTATGTTAAAATGTCAGAGATACAATGATTTCAGAGACTCAATTTTGCAAAACAGTGTTCATTACATATTCTTATATAATCATATACATCATAACGTACATATAAAAATAACTGAACTTTGGACTTTAGCTTCCACACTCTAAGCTGTTTCACGCTGCGTGGAAAATTTTGAAGTAATTTCTCTTTGAAGAGAAACACAGGAAGGCATCACAAGTCAGGCATGTTAAGAAAGTATGACTGGAGCAACCTTACATTCTACACCTAGCTCTACTGTTTTGTCTTCGAGAGTACATTTGTGGTAAATGCAATGCATTCCTAGATCATTTGCATGCTGGTGGGATGACTTGTATTGTTTTACGCTTCTTTGCTTCATATTTTTTCCATTTCGTATCCATCTAGTCTTTTTACTCTTCCAGGTTCTCTGAAATTGACATGTTTTCTGTTCTAGATCGACAGTACATCAATTACTTCTGAAATGTCAAGTTTAAGTAAGTAGCAGGAGAGTATTTCGTTATTCGCTTGCTTCTTTTGCGTGGCAGTCTGTTTTAACTAAATGTAAGATGCAGCAACTGCAAAGAAAAAAGAGTGAAGTATTCTTACTGGCCATTTATTTGTTCTCTTCCTCACTCATTATTTGGTCATAATTAATTCTGTCAACAAGGTCTACTCCTCCTATGTGCAAGTTACACATTTTGGCTGCTACTGGAAGTAGCAGTTCTATTTATATCTCTTGCTGTTTGGACGATCTTCCACAAATATCTAGTAGATTTAATCCATACCGTGAAGAAGCTAAACGAATAGGACGATTATCAAACCGTTTCATTATTGTAATTTTGCTTTCACTACCAATTACACACATCAAAAAAAGTTTAGCATCGCCCTGGTTCCCAGAACTCCCGAAGATAGACGCTAACTGTGGCTATTGTATCACAGACACAGTTCCTCTGACTGTTAAGAGATGTCACTATACCCGCCCAAAGATGTAAACAACCATGCATGAGCAGCGCCTATTAGACAGAGGAAGTCCGACAGACAATGAGTTCCAGCCATTCCACTAGGAATGGACGGTAGCTGGTGCTTGTGGATGTGCCTACAGTACATCACCTCAACGCCACCCACACTTACTCGATGGGGTTTCAGTCGTGGAAACGGGCAAAACAGTCCATTTGCCGAATACCCACTCGTCCGGAGAACTAATGCATCTGTGCATTTCGATTCGGTCATGCGTTGTCAGCCATAAAAATGAAGTCAGGACCAAATGCAATGGAGAAGGATTATCGTGATACAGTAACATTGGAGATAAGTACCTCCGTGAAGAATTGTGCCTCCCCACATTATAACACCTGGATCACGTTCAAATGGTTCAAATGGCTCTGAGCACTATGGGACTTAGCTTCTGAGGTCATCAGTCGACTAGAACTTAGAACTAATTAAACCTAACTAACCTAAGGACATCACACACATCCATGCCTGAGGCAGGATTCGAACCTGCGACCGTACCGGTCGCTCTGTTCCAGACTGTAGCGCCTAGAACCCCACGGCCACTCTGGTCGGCCTGGATCACGTAAACGATCACCTTTGACAGTGTTCCTCGGTGAGTTACGTGTCACGAAGTCTCACGTACGTCCGGGATTGTCGAAACTTCCTACGACCGCTTTTCGTTTTCGAGAGATCCATCCCACATTCTGCTATTCCGATATAAATGTCCAGTGATTCCAGTTGAATGCCCGGATCTTTGCTTCGGCTAGGATATAGTCTCTTTTTTGTAAAATCGTCGAGCAGCGGAGCGCTACGCTAGTTACATTATGCTCTAAAAAGACGAGACGGTGAACTCTACCGTTCCTTCATACTCAACCACTATTCCTCATTCCAATAGACTTACAGAAATATTAGAGTGTTCATTAGACTTCTTGACATCGATTCATAATATCAGGTTAACTGTGACATGTGGCATTTCTTAAATTTTGATTCATTCATTCAGCAACAGGAAGATTCGATCAGAATTGACAATCCAGCCGTTGAGGTGTCTGAAGCAGAATATGCTCCAGTCTCTACAAAAATCGTGATGAAAATCGGCCGTGTCCTTGTTTGAGGAACCATCTCACCGTTCACATAACATAATTGGGGGGACCACGGAAAACTTAGATGTGGGTAATTAACGGAGGTTTGAGTCAAACAACTCTCTAATGCAAGTCAGCGATTGTGAATTCGATAAGCTAATGTATTCCAAGGCAATCGCCTTCTTGTTTTTGCGAGGAAAACTGAAAGTAGTCGCCCAATCCGTGATGGGCACAAACTGTGGCCGACGACTACAGTGAGCTGCAGAGAACGTCCATTTATTCCATACTGTTCACTGGATTTAGTGTAACTCTGACGAACCTGTGAGGACATTGTCAGAGTGTGGGCGGAGAGACAATATATCAGGTTTGCGTCCTCGGTGTGATCTATTAGCAGGTGTCACTGGAACGCGCTGAACCGAGTTGCTGTCGAGTTTGGAGTGATTAACGATGACTGATCCCGTGTAGGCGAACGTGTCTGCTTCTCTTTCTGCACACTCAGGCTGCAGACTACACAGGGGTTACGCAGATCACATTATTCTTAGTAATCCCAGAAAAGTACTCATGTTGCATCATTGTTACCAACACAGATATAATTGGTAATGATATTCATTATAGAAGGAAATTCACTAAATTGCAGTGTTGCACGTAACATTTCTGAGCGTATTGTTTCTCAAGTCAGTGTTATTGTTTATTTAATCTGACGTCGTGTAGCAAGGGGGTTAGCCTGTAAGTAGTTAGGCTCCATAGCCTAAAACCACTGACTGAGTTTCCTCAATATAATAGCCCCAACATATTTTCAAATGGCCCAGAGTATCCAAGTCCCAGCAACTCGTGTACGTGGCAGGGGTGATTGTCCCAAACACTGGCCTTTGTACAGTACAATGACATTGACCAAAGAGTTAGGTACCAGTCGCAGTAAGAATCTCATCACAACTGTACTCAATATAAACTCTGCGCACGCCTTACTGCCCCTTGATTTCGGAAGATGCGATCCACAAGAGTATTTGGCATGCTGATCTTGTGCAAGTGCATAGGGCGTTAGAAGTCGCTTAACAACTGAAAATGCTATGTTCTCTTTTCTCTGTGAGGTACTGAATGGATTAAACAAAAGGTTTCGAACTCTGGGCATATTTTTGATTTAACTAAGGCTTTTGATTCTGTTGATGACGAAGTATTGCTCCAGAGGTTGGACCATTACAGATAAGGAGAGTAGCTCACAAATGGTTCACCTCTTACGTTAACAACGGACAGCAAAAGGTCATTCTTCACTGTGTTGAGAATGGCTGCGATGTGGGTCTTAATGGGGGTACGGTCAATTGGTGGATGACCCAGGGATCAGTGTTGGAGCCACTCCCGTCCTTCACTTATATGAATGATACGCCCTCTATTATTACAGGTAATTCTAAATATTTCTGTTCGCAGGTGACACTAGACTGGTAGTAAAGAATGTTGTGTGCAACATTTGCTCGGTTTTCTAATAGTGCAGCTCATGACACAAGTTTATGGCTTGTCGAAAATAAACTAACGGTAAATCACAGTAAGACTCCGTTTTTACAGTTTCTAGCATACAATTCAACAAAACCCGACGTTTTAATTTCACAGAACGGGAATACGGTTAGTGAAACTGAACAACTGTAATTTCTAGGTGTTCAGATAGATAATAAACTGACGTGCAAAATAAACGCTCGGGACCTTCAGAGACATAATGCTGCCATTTTTTCTATTCCAACGGTACCTGAAGTAAGTGATCGTTCGACACGAAAATCAATCTACTTTGCTTATTTTCATTCGCTTATGCCGTGTGGTGTTACATTCTTGGGTAGCTCTTCCCATTCTGAAAGGATACTTTTGGCTCAGAAACGGGCAGTTTGCACAGTGGTGTAACTTCGCGAACCTCTTTTTGACCCCTGTTCACTAGTCTGGGTATTTTGACATAATATATATATATATATTCTTTACTATCAGATTATTCTCAATAATTAGCAGCTTTCACTCAGTTACTACTCGGCAGAAATCTAATCTGCATTTGGATCGCACTTCCTTAACTCTTGTGCAGAAATGTGTACAGTATACTGCTGCATCTCTTTTCATTAAGGTACCACAATAATTCAAAAACCTTAGCAGTAATCCACGCGCTTTCAAATAGAAACTGAAGAATTGCCTCATGGATCACTCCTTCTACTCAGTTAAGGAGTTCCTTGAAAAATTGAGCTGATTTTTATTTTGTATTGTTGACTGCGTTTACTTAAACTACTAGTTTCAATTTTTTGGTTTCACAAACATTTTATTTTATCTGTTATTACTTTTATGTTGCAATTTCTTGTACTGATAAGTTCCATGACCTTGCAGATACGCTCCTGAATTTGGTCCTACATAAGTAGACGTGTAAATAAATAAATACATAAAATGCAAGTCAGTACTGATATTCAGCCTTTTTGTGTAACATACACAACAATGAGGTATGGAGAGTTCCAAACATTGATTCGAAACGAATTCGGTACTGACGGTTTGTGGGTAGGCCTGGAACATTTGTTTCCCCCCAAGCACACGGCCAGGATGAATGCTTTAAGAGTGCTTACAGCCGCAACATTCGAACCTCTGCTCTATACACTAGGATCTAACCTAGCCAGTAACCTTCATGTTCACAAAATTATAATGATGTGCCCCCCTCCCCACTTCAGAATTTCAGCAGTCATTTTTATACAAACACGTGTAACTCAAGAAATTGGTAAACTGGTCTCTAGCCATTACTAAACAAATCATTAAGATTTTCAGCGGAATAGTGTTCAATTTTATTATGAAAATATACTACTAATTGCGAAAATGTGTCATTCATTTGTTGTTTATTTTAATGGAAAAAGAACTGCAGTTAATGATTTAAAATTTATAAGGTAATATCGTTAATATAATGGGTTAATTAATTAACATCATTTGTAGAGTATTGCTTTCCATATTTCAAAATTATTCGAAATAATTATGCTTTCTATTCTTAACACGTATTTAAATTAACAGAGCAGTTTTGGAAGTCTTATTCTCAATTCCATTTTTGTTGCTATTACTTTTTTTCCATAGCTTGTCTTTATGAAAGCGGCACGTAAGTCTCAGATATATTCTGACATCAGTAAATTAACAGTGTTTGTAATTACTAAAGTCTGTAACAGCGCAGCTATTTCTGCTCTTATAATACACTGTGATCAATGGTTATGTATATTTATATATAGTATTTATGTCTTTAGAGGACCGAATGGCTGTTGTCTTGTCCTGGGACAGTAACATACCGACGAAGTGACCTTGGTAAGCGTTGCTAGTACTAAACATCTACATCTACATACATACTCCGCAATCCACCATACGGTGCGTGGCGGAGGGTACCTCGTATCACAACTAGCATCTTCTCTCCCTGTTCCACTCCCAAACCGAATGAGGGAAAATTGACTGCTTATATGCCTCTGTACGAGCCCTAATCTCTCTTATTTTTGTGGTCTTTCCGTGAAATGTAAGTTGGCGGCAGTAAAATTGTACTGCAGTCAGCGTCAAATGCTGGTTCTCTAAATTTGCTCAGTAGCGATTCACGGAAAGAACGCCCCCATTCCTCCAGAGACTCCCATCCGAGTTCCTGAAGGATTTCCGTAACACTCGCGTGATGATCAAACCTACCAGTAACAAATCTAGCAGCCCGCCTCTGAATTGCTTCTATGTCCTCCCTCAATCCGACCTGATAAGGAACTCAAACGCTCGAGCAGTACTCAAAAATTGCTCGTATTAGTGTTTTATAAGCGGTCTCCTTTACAGATGAACCACATCTTCCGCAAATTCTACCAATGATCCGAAGACGACTATCCGCCTTCCCCAAAACTGCCATTACATGCTTATCCCACTTCATATCGCTCTGCAATGTTACGCCCAAATATTTAATCGACGTGACTGTGTCAAGCGCTACACTACTAATGGAGTATTCAAACATTATGGGATTCTTTTTCCTATTCACCTGCATTAATTTAAATTTATCTATATTTAGAGTTAGCTGCCATTCTTTACACCAATCACAAATCCTGTCCAAGTCATCTTGTATCCTCCTACAGTCAATCAACGACGACACCTTCCAGTACACCACAGCGTCATCAGCAAACAGCCGCGCATTGCTATTCACCCTATCCAAAAGATCGTTTATGTGGATAGAAAACAACAGCGGACCTACTACGCTTCCCTGGGGCACTCCAGATGATACCCTCACCTCCGATGAACACTCACCATCGAGGACAACGTCCTGGGTTCTATTACTTAAGAAATCTAAACATGTGGGGGAGGGGAGGGGGGCGTCCGCATGCGAAAGGATGATATTTAACAGAGTTTGTGTGCCCACAGATATTGCAATTAAATGGCCGACTGTCAAAAGGATCACTTGGAACTACGAAATATTACTTGTAAATACTGAAGAGAATAACAGTACAATTGCATCCAAAGGACCTAGTAAATAAATGAGGACATCAAATTGCGCGTCTTGACGCCACGATTTCAGTAATTTCAGAAAAATGGATAATTTATTGAGGAGAAAGAGGTGCACAAACTAAGCAGGTCGATAACGCTTTGGTCTACCTATGGCCCTTATGCAAGCAGTTATTTAGTTTGGCACTGAATAACAGAAGTATTAGATGTCCTCCTGAAGGATATCATGCCAAGTTCTGTCCAAGAGTCAAAATTGCTGGCTGACTGGAGGCACTATCCTTAATGCTCCAAACGTTCGCTATTGGTGAGAGATCCAGGGACCTTGCTGGCCAAGGAAGAGCAAAGCAAAAATTCTGTGTGCGGGCGGGCATTATCTTGCTGAAATGTAAGCATAGAATTGCTTGGCAAAAGGACACAAAACCTGTCGTAGAAGTCGTCGATTTATCGCTGTGCTGTAAGCGAACCTCGGATGATAACGAAAGGGTCTTGCTATGTAACGAAACAGCACCCTATATCATCATCAGTGTTGGCCGGTTGTCGCGCCGTAAGTTGGGCGACAAACAAGTTGGTATCACATCGTCATCCGTGGCGTCTCCATACACGACTTCGGCCTGGAATCTCATGAGTGGAGCAGAACTGATGAGTCCCCATTCGAAATGAGCCCCAAAGGCCGGTGTCTGCGTATCTGAGTCTTCATTCCTCTTCCGTTGATTGTTGCTATTAGTGTCTAAACATTTTGTGTTTTTTATACACTTATGATATTATCTACATTTTATTTCACGGAGTTGTTTTTCATCTTTAACGTGAAATTCATGTTGATAGTTTTATTTTCAGGGTATGTTTATTGCATGATGATCGATTATTAACAACCTTTATGAGTTTCTTTGTTTACTGCACTAGGAGTTCTCCTTGCTTTATCTACGACTATGGTGTTGTTGTCATCAACAAAAAAAATTTTTTCTCCTTGTCCAATACTGTCGGAAAAGTCACTGATGTGTGCCATAACGATAGTCCTCTTCAATGCCTATGGTAATATACTTGTCATCTGACAAATGTTTCATTAAATATTCTGCTTTATTTGAAGCCCTGTGTAACCCGTTTTTTTTTCAGATATGATGAGAACTAGTCATCGGTAATTCCACGTATTCCTGTTGATTCTAGTCTTTTACTAAAGACAGTCGACGGTAACAAAAGGCTTTGATAAATCTAAGAATATGCCTCTCATACATTCATCCCTGTCTACCACTTCTGTAAATCCTGCCAGGGTTCACTCTGTACTTCTAGTTTTGGAAGTCAAACTACTCTCCACTGATGTAGCTGCATTTATTCATACAATTCAATAGAGTTTCTTCCGCAATGGATTCTATCATTTTTTTATTATCATGCTAACAGAGAAATGTGTCTGTTGTGGCCTGTATCATTTGCATTACTTGCCTTTAGTATAGGCTCATCTCTTTCGAAGTTCAGATGATTCAGAAGGCTACCAAATCTGGGAGGCTCATTTGTGATATGAGATAATAGGGCTGGTACATTTGCTATGTATTTCTTAAATGCACACTCTGGCGTTTCATCTATGCCTTCTGAGTTGTCTTTATTTACTTTTTTTTTTTTTTTTACTGTTTTCCTAACTTTACACTCTGTCGCAGATTATAACCTCACTGCACTCGCGACAAAATTTTTTTGCACGACCAGTGTTTCATATACCTGACAAATATCAATCTATACAACTGGCTGTTACATTTATTGATCTAGCCTTGTCTTCTAACCTTAAGGTATTGTGATTTTGTTTTGGTTCTGCTGCTTCCTGTTGAACACCCCTCCTGACGGCTTTCCTTTTATTTTCAGCATTTAATACTGTTTTCTCGGATTCTGACTTCACTGAAGCAAGTGACGCAATTCCAGAAGTCTTTTAGTATCTTTTATAATAATTTTGAAACATTGTCTCACTACGTATTTTTCTGATGGATCTGAGATATTTTATATTCAGAAAGGGCTTCCTTGTACTTGATGTTACCCGCCTGTTTTTATGGGACGTTGCTGTTGATCTGAGTACTTCAGGAAATAATTGCTCTAAGTTCATTTCAAAATTTGCACAGAACATGGAGAACTTTTCATCTACATTGTTTCCTGTATAGATATGAGCTTAGCTTTTATCTAGTAACACTTTTGAAAAATCTTCACTTTTTGGTTTAGGAAAGGATCTTTTGTAGGTCTGTAATACGCGGCACTAATCCGCAGCAGGTTTCCTTTTATGAATTGTAAATGCTCAGAGAATACTAGATCGTTTATATCTCCAGTGTAGTCTTCTGTTTCTGTACTTGTAAGAACATGATCGATACCTATAGCTGAGATTTTTGTTAACATTGTCGCTTTATTGAATATCTGTGATATGCCTAAACTGTGAAGAATGTTTATGAGACCACGGCTAGCTACATCCATGATATTTCTCTTTAGGCCTCGGTGAATAATGCTGATACGCTAGTTAATGTTTAACATCTTTTTCGTTAGTTTCTTTTCTAAAGTTTCTCTGAATGATTTCCCTGTTTTGCTCGTAGTACCTAATATTTGTTTTAGCTTGTGTAGTACATAAGAAATACGTCGACTGACTAAGATATAGCCTATTCCTCTTTCATTCTGGTGGTATGAACCACAAGTCTTTTATTCTAGTTTGTATGAGTACTGCGAAATTTTGGCACAGTTGTGGAAATTTTTGACATTCGTTATGTTAAGCATGGAAACCATACTTGTTGGTGACACATGAAAATGTGTTCTTCTCTGCGGCTCGAAATCAAATTTCTGGCTTATAGCTAGCGGCCGCCTTAAGAATGTCGGCTATCCGGGTACGTTTCTGGGACTGATACAAATCTCCATTTGCCGTAGTTTCTACGCCACACCAGTAGGTATGATTTCCACGCCGAACACAGCTAATGTCAGAAAAATTGGCAGTTGCGATGTTGTTTTTTAATTTTACTATATCTGCAGATCGTCTTCAATGTCTCTAATATTAACAATTCATATGAATTAGTTTTTATTTATCAACATAATCTCCCCACATACTCATCTCAACAGCATCTGCGTAGATGGATGTTTGTGATAAATGCTTTGGCTTAAGGAATTGTTTAAAACATAAATTTTCTCTGAAACGTTCTTGAAAGCGTGTTTATTGATAAATCTTCGTTTATTTGTAGAAGAAATATTTCCATATTCCACGACTGCAACAGTAAAATTTGGTACTGAGATTTGAAAATTGTTTCAGTTGCACAGAGATCGCGATGTTCTTGCTATTGTGTATGAGTCATTGTTTGTATTCATGATGATCTGTGAGACGTAACGGTAATTCAGTTTCCTGGATGTTGTGAATGTTCTGCTAACTTAAGAGAATGTTGGTAGAACGGCGCTGATCTGCAACAAACTGCACAACAAAATTCAAGTGTTATTGTTTAGAATCACCGTCTTTCCTCCCCTGGAAAATCAGAACTTTGAATTTTAGGTCAAAGGTGCAACCAGCCTTCACCATTTGAACATTCGTCACGCATCTCTTTACCCCCATGTCACCCTCCTCCTGACGCCTCTGTAACGGATGTCAGAATCATTACTTCCAGCACTGAAGTCAAGCTTTTTATGGGTAACAGAGGATAACATGTCGAACTGAATATTGCCCAAAATCGACACGGAAAAGCCGCAGGAAGTATCTTGAAGGGCGTAAATACAATAATTCCTTCGACTGGGATGTTCGTTTTCACACATTTTTCTGTCGTAAACGACAATTTGCAGTGCCGTTTGTGCACGGACATGAATTACATTGATTATGGGTATACCGTGTAAAAGCTTGAAATAAATAGGTCGAGATTTCTTATAGTAACTTTTCCCTTTTAAACAGTATATATGTATATGAGTAGCACATGGCTGTCCGAACGCTTTTTAGAGTA
This sequence comes from Schistocerca piceifrons, assembly GCF_021461385.2. Taxonomy (NCBI): domain Eukaryota; kingdom Metazoa; phylum Arthropoda; class Insecta; order Orthoptera; family Acrididae; genus Schistocerca; species Schistocerca piceifrons. The sequence goes on from NC_060139.1 coordinate 53,084,161, forward strand.
TCACGTAAAAATTTGGAATAAAGAGTTTAAGAGCTCTTCGAAATTTTTGGTAACTACGTTAAACACCGACTTGTTATAATGTAGTGGTATAGACTTACGTACTAAGAATGCATGGTGTTTAGAAGCAGCAGCATAGACAAGATCTTTCTAAAACGCGTCGCTTTTGGTGCGATTTTTTGCAATAAAATGACGAAAAACGTCGTATTGCTGGTTAAGAAATTCCCGTATTACGCTTTGTCGTATTGTGACTGCAGGTTATAATATTACGATGTTTCAAGCCAACGGTGCATTCAAAGTTTATTAAAATCTCGCCATTACTGATAGGATTTTTTATAATTAAATGTCAGTGAGCGACACATAAGCGGCTAAAGGGTTTGGTATTTCATAACATCAAAGACACGGAGGGAAGTATATCCACCGATCTTTATATAAAAGCAAAAATTTCATTTTTAATACAAAGACTGACATAAAGGATTTCAAGAGAATGGAGAATCACCTTACGTTCAAAAAATGAAGGACTATATATTCATCAAACGTCACTTTACTGTATTATGTTTTTCGGTTGGAGAATTGAAAAACTCTCCGTATCATTTAATTTACAATAACGAAAAAGCAAATTTAAATAAAAGCAAGAAGACATGTCACGTAGGATCAAATAGTTACTTTAGGTATTTTCTTTCGTCTTCCAAAGGAATTTTTATGTTTCATCAAACAAGAAAAAGGGCAGAGAAGTCAGGCCGAGGAGGCATCTAAAGTTAAGCGAATAGAAAAGAAAAGTGCAGTGTTGTTAGTCGAGGCTGGAGTTGAGTCGCATGTGATTCCTTTGCGCCCTTTTTGTAATTACCTTCTCATTTTCTACAGTATAATGGGACATAACGATTATTTTCATAGAAGCATGTTCTATACTGCCGTTTGTGAAAAGTGCAGCACCGAGATGGAATTACTGGAATAGCGCCACACGCTTTGTAAGTGGCGACGGGTGTGCAAGCAATACGTTATTCGTTTTTCAGCGAGATCGGGTACACGTAGGCCGAGCAGAGCCCTCCCGTGTCGGTCCGACAGGGTCGGTGTTGCGCTGGTCTAGTTGGTGCAGAGCTGTCACACAAGGTGGAAACAATACAGTGAGTGCCAGTACGCCTCGTCAAAGGGATGTGAGCAAGTTCGAATGGGGCAAAATGATCGGTCTCCGGGAGACGGGGTTGTCATACCGTGACATTTCGGCTCGCACGTGGCATACTGCTACGACAGTGTATCTGTGTGGAAGCAGGGGATACAGGAAGGTCGTACACAGCGACGAGCGGGAACTGGACCACGGAACATGACCACAGCACTGGATGACCATCATCTTGTTCGCATGGCCATTACGGACCGTACAGCGTCATCAACAGTGTGGGTTCGGCGCTGGAGCACTGCAGTAGGTGTGAACCTGTCTGCATCGATGGTTCATCGCCGTTTGCTGCAGGCTGAACTGGTTGCACGCATGCTATTACGGCGGCTTCCATTGTCCAGAAACCACAATCTCATCCGACCACAATGGGCACGTTAACACCGTCACTGGGGTGCTGAAAGGCAACATGTAAGCTTTCCGGATGAATCGCGCTTCAGCGTGTCCTGCAGTGATGGCCGCATACGTGTCCGGCGGTACCGTGGTGAGCGCAACCTGGAGGTACATAGGATACAAACACCAGGTGTGACGGTTTGGAGCGCTATTGGTTCTATCAACCGATCTCGCCTCGTATGTGTTGGGGGCACTTTGAACAGCAACCGGTATCTAACGGAGGTTAAGGAGCCTGAGGTACTCCCCCTGCTTCAGGTATCTCCACAGGCACATTTCAAGAGGACAATGCCCGACCACATATTGCGAGGAATGTACAAGCCTTCCTCGAAGAGCGACGGGTGCTATTGATTCCCTGGCCTGCACGTTCGCCAGACATGTCGCCCATCGAAGATGTCTGGGATATGCTTGGTCGGCACCTGGCCCTCCAGTAACTGGTATCTTGGATTTGTGGGCTCGGATACAATCTGCGTGGAGGGAAATCCCTCAGGAACGTATTCCGAACCTTATTAATTCAATGCCAAGGTGTAAAGCAGCTGTAATTGCAGCGCATGGTGGCCACACTACATACTGAATAGTAGGTTCAAATGGTTCAAATGGCTCTGAGCACTATGGGACTTAACTTCTAAGGTCATCAGTCCCCTAGAACATAGAACTACTTAAACCTAACTAACCTAATGACATCACACACATACATGCCAGAGGCAGGATTCGAACCTGCGACCGTAGCGGTAACGCGGTTCCATATTGTAGCGCCTAGAACCGCTCGGCCACCCCGTCCGGCACTGAATAGTAGGGCTCAAAGTACATGAACAGATTTGAAAGGGTAATCATTTTTTTACTTGTCATATACCTAACCTGTAGTATTGAATTAATTGAATTTATGCTTTTCCTTCTTGGTGTTTCAATTTACACAACCCGAGTGTATTATATTCAATGCTACTTATACGTATACGAGTGCGCTCCTCTCTCAAGTTCGATTTTGTAAACATACAAGGGAACGCAGGCTAAGGACTTGTAAGATTCCTTTCTAAACCTGTGCCTGATTCGCTCACAATTTAGTACTTATTTATTTATTCATCTAAGAAACTTTCTTAGTTTTAGGTATCAAAATTTCTTTAGACGTATATTGCGTATGGTTATGTTTGTGTGTGTATACACGCGCGTACACACACACACACACACACACACACACACACACACACACACACACACACAATCTGTAGCACATTATTTGTAGTAGATGTTTTGCCAATGTTCTTACAGACTAAACATGGAATTTTCCGCTTTGCCTTGTATCGTGTTAATGGACATTAAAGTTTCGTTTAACGTACACTAAAGGCAGAACAACAAGGGGAGCTTACGTGTAATGGAGGAAATTTGCCTATTAATAGGGGTAACAAGCAATTTTACGTGCTACAGTTTTCTTAAATAGTCCATGTGATTTCCGAAGCAAGTGTAGCCGAGAAGTAGTACGGTACGGCGCTGCGGTCGTAGGTCGCAATGTGGAGCACGTTTCGTGTGATGTACCTGCTGGATTGTAGTCAGGCCCGAACCAAGACGGAATTAAGGTCACACATCCTTCACAAAGAGAAATTTGTCCTGTGTTTATGTCTTTGATGAGTGCCATCTGAGCTATACTCGGACATGGTTAAGCATACTTTGTGATGGTAGTGAGTGTGAGGTATAAATATGGGGTGTTATTCCTGTGTGAAGGTGACCGATGTGGATGGGAAACCGTGTGGAACCTTTTCCACTATTCTACTGTCGTTTACTATGAACCCTCCCTCCCCCCCCCATCTCCCAGTTAACCTCAGGCAGCGTCGTTTACTTACTAGCTTCCTATATTTTACTGAATACGTTCGCTGTACTTCCTGCTAGGTTCGACAGACCGCTCGTAGAGTAGCGGAACAGACATCCTTTGCTTGTTGACCGTAACGTGTCTTCTACGCCACTGAAAACTGTTATCTTCTTTCGCAGTTGAGTCTGTCGGGGTCTTTCATTTTCTTCGTTAGTTTTGATGCACCCGAGGTATCTAATTTCGTTGGTTCAATATACTTGTATTAATGAAAGTGATTCCCCCACGTGCCAAATGGGAAGGTTCCAGGTGGAGGCTAGAACAGCATACAGATTGATATTATTACTAACATTAATATTATTGTTACAATTTAGATTACTATCAACTCATTTTATCGTGTCGTACAGCTCAAATAAGACGTCTCCAGAACTAATAGTACTTTAACATTGGTCCATCGAAGTTTACCAAAGGTGAACGAAGATTCTGCAATAGCGTAGTGGTGGTAAGTTCTCACAATATCCATTCAACGTCTAAATAAAATACCCATAACGAATAGGCATTTTTACAGTCACAATTTTCTTCATTCATGCTACACTCATGAGGAATATGATGATTCGGTAAAAAATAAGATCTTGTTCGTAAACATCTTAGCTATAATGTAATGACTCTTGTTATTTATACGAACCCTTTAGCCTGCTGTGCGCTGAAAACGGTTTGCCCTTTCAAATCTGCTTGACCCGAATGTGTAATACCATATCACATACTCCCGTACGCCCCTGCAGTCAGTGCAAAAGCTTCCACTGTTGTAAATACCAAAAGGCTCCGTCCGACAGCGTAATGCTACGGTAAACCACGTTGAGCCTACGTTACAGGTGTGGCGCTCTGTGCTCGTCGCCGTCAACCTACAGGCTTTATCGCTCTACAATGTGTTCCACGTTCCTTTAGTCGACGACAGCTATGACGATGTGGTGGACAGTTCAAATTGCAGGCATCATACACCTCGCACTGGACACCTGAGTCATTAGTAATTACCAGCACACTTCTAGTCAAGAGTGAACTGTCACACGGGCAGGTGACATTCACCACAATATATACAAGCCACATCACAAAGTTCTCATTATTCAGTGAGCAATTTCGCTGAAAGGGTAGAACTATTAGATCGAGTATTATTTGCGACAGTGTACACTGAAATGTGTTGGCTTTCGCATGTCAAAACGCAGTCTGGCGGAAAGTTAAATGACAGTGGCCAGACAAGAGTCTGACAATGATTCTCTCGTACATAATGGTCCAGCACTTAAAACGGTACGCACTTAAGTCGATAAGATTTCACTGTAACTGCCTCTGTGCCTACAACCCTCACAACTCACATTATATTAATAAATATTTTTACTCTCAATTTTTTTTGTATTTTTAAATTTTTAATACATTTTATTTTAACAAGTACTAAATTGGTATTACTCGTATTACGCCATATATTTACTACTATTTTATTACTTTGTTGTTGCCGATATTATTATTAAGTAAGCCGGCCGCGGTGGCCGAGCGGTTCTAGGAGCTTCAGTCCAGAACCGAGCGACCGTTACGGTCGCAGGTTCGAATCATGCCTCGGGCATGGATGTGTGTGATGTCCTTTGGTTAGTTAGGTTTAAGTAGTTCTAGGGGACTGATGACCTCAGATGTTAAGTCCTATAGTGCTCAGAGCCATTTTTATTACTAAGCAAACATAGACAATAGGAGAAATCATAGCTATAAGTAATTAAACAGATATAATGGTCTTAACGTAAAACGCCAGTTTACGTATGTAATCAGGCATGTGACATGAAAATTGTTAACAGAAGTTTGACGAATAATAAAAAGTAGTTTCTTTACATGCTAGAAGAAGACATTCGAGTTCTTCCGGTTATACATAAACTGTATACTGTTCGGGTTAAGGAGAATTTGTCATCAGAGAACTAGTTAATTTTGATGACTGCCTATTCCTTTCATAACAGCTTAAAATTATTAATAAAGTTATGTCTAGTGAAACTTTTGAGACATTTCTGAAATACTGTGACGGGAATGCAACATTTGCGGAAGTGGAGCGTGGGCAGTTGAGAAACCTTGAAAGTAGAAACTGCTATAGAAGAACGCCAAAAATTATGAGAATAGTTTTCCAGAGACTCTACTTAGAGGGGCACTTCATTTTGCAACTTACCGGGTCATTTAACTTTTAGCGTTCTTCGGCGGAGCTGTTACCAGAATTAGGGGCAGTTAGTGAAGCATGAAGTGAAGCTAATGTGCATCAGTTACTAAAAGGAGAAGTAAGGAAGAAGCCATGACTAGGCAGAAAAAGAGTTAAAAATATAATTTTTAATATCGTGGACCTGATACAAGAACATAGAAGACTGAATCAAACAGATCCAGTGAATGATAGCTAAAAAAGGATGAAAACAACTGGCTGTGTCTTGTGACTACTTGTGGCTCGTTCGCTTTAATAGCTGCCTGAATCCATTTGGAAATTAACGTTATTGTAGGTGAATGCTGTACAAAAGCACACCATTGTCGTTCGGGCTTCATGTGTTCATTCTCAAATAATGTGCGACGAAGAGTAATGCAACGCCACAAGGCAATTTAAATTCTACCCTTGGACTTACTTCCTTTAAGTTAAATGAGTGCTATGATGATGTCACTGTTGCGTCAGTCATCACTGTACGGTAGAAATGATATACAGGGTGGTCCATTGATCATGACCGGGCCAAATATCTCACGAAATAAGCGCCAAACGAAAAAAACTACAGAGAACGAACCTTGTCTAGCTTGAAGGGGGAAACCAGATGGCGCTATGGTTGGCCCGCTAGAGGGCGCTGCCATAGGTCAAACGGGTATCAACTACGTTTTTTAAATAGGAACCCCCTTTTTTATTACATATTCGTGTAGTACGTAATTTTTCTTGTGCCCAGTGGCAGAACTGCACACGACATTCAAAGTCGCCCTCATGCAATTCCTGGTGCATAGAAATATGGTACGGGTGCAATCGATGTTGATGTAGCATTCTCTACATCGACGTTTTTGAGATACCGATTCTCCCGCAATTTGTCTGCTACTGGTGTGAGGGTTAACCGCGACAGCAGCTAAAACACCTACTCGGGCATCATCATTTGTTTCAGGTTGTGGCTGATGTTTCACATGTGGCTGAACTCTTCCTGTTTCCTTAAATAACGTAACTATCCAGCGAATGGTCCGGACACTTGGATGGTGTCGTCCAAGATACCGAGCAGCATACATAGCACCCCCCCCCCCTCCCCCCCCCCCGTTTGGCATTTTGATCACAATAGCCATACATCAACGCGATATCGACCTTTTCCGCAATTGGTAAACGGTCCATTTTAACACGGGTAATGTATCACGAAGCAAATACCGTCCGCACTGGCGGAATGTTACGTGATACCGCGTACTTATACGTTTGTGACTATTACAGCACCATTTATCACAAAGTAGTCCAACTGAAACATTCATATTTCTTTACGTACTACACGAATATGTAATAAAAACTGAGGGTTCCTATTTAAAGAAACGCCATTGATATCCGTTTGACCTATGGCAGCGCCATCTAGCCGGCCAACCATACCGCCATCAGGTTTCCCCCTTCAAGCTAGACAACTTTCGTTCTTTGTAGTTTTTTTTCTTTTGATGCGTATTTCGTGAGATATTTGGCCTGGTCACTACCAATGGACCACCCTTGCATAGTAAAGACTTTCCGTGTCCTGCTGTTCCATAAACCTAACAAACCACCCTCTGATACATCTTCCTTTCACCCCATCTGCCTCACCTCTGTGTTCAGTAAGGTCTTCGAGGCCATCCTCTCTTACCATATTCACCGCCACCTTAACCAACACCACCTCCTTCCCCTTATCCAATGTGGCTTCCTTCTCTGCCAACGACCTCAAACTTAACTCACATCGTTCTGCTATCTTTGTTTCCCTTGATCTCCAGAACGCCTATGACCATGTCTGGCATCCCAGGCTCCTCTTCAAACTCCAGACCTATGCTCTTCCCATCAACTTCGTCCCCTTCATTGCTTCCTTCCTCTCCCATCGTCCCTCCTATGTGACTATCCACCTCTCCAACTCCCATACTTTCTATTCCTCTGCCGCCGTGCCCCAAGGTTCTGTCCTTTTCCCTCTCCTCTATCTCCTGTACATTGCTGATATGTCCAAACCTACCCCATCTGTTCATCTTCTCCAGTTTGCTGATGACACCGCCTTCCTAGCCATTTCTCCTACCCTTCAACAGTCGCAGCGTACCTTCCAAACCCACCGTGACCAATTCACCACTTGGTGCAACCAGTGGTTCCTCCTTATAAACCCCTCCAAGACCCAGGCGATCATCATAGGCAGCACCACCCACTCCTTCCGTCTTTGTGATTTCTACCTCACCTTTTATGGTTGTCCTATCCACCTCACTCCTACCCTCAAATACCTTGGCCTCACACTCGACTGCCCCATCTCCTTACCATTCACAACAAAGCTCACAACCAACTCCACCTCCTGAAACTCCTGTCCAGAAGCACATAGGGTCTGCATCCTTCCACCATCCTTCACACCTACAAATCCTTGATCCGCCCCATCCTCTGTTATGCCAGCGTAGCTTGGATTTCCGCCCCTCCCGCGTTCTATAAAGCCCTCCAAATCCTCGAACACCATGTGCTCCGCCTCCCCTACTGCATCCGCTTTCCGTCTCCCACCTGCATCCTCTACGACCTCATACCCTTTCCTCCATCTTCTCCTTTTCCTTGAACAGATCCGCACACTACATATTGTTCACCGCATTGATCCCCCTCACCCCCTGGTGTCTCCCTTCCTCTCCACCCCCAACCTGTTGCCATGCCTTTACTGATGTGCCCCACCCACTCTCCACCTAGACACACTCCACTTCCTTTCCCAAAGCAACTCCCACCCTCTAGCCCTCCCGGATGATGAGCTTTGCCCTGACATCTACCTTTCCTACCAACTCTAACCCCATCTTCCTGCCTCCTCCCTTGGGCTCCCTCTCCTCCCTCTCCCTTCTCCTAAGCGGCTTCCCCCTCCAACTCCCCCTCCCTCTCTTGTGCTCCCTTTCAGTGTCTCTGCACCCCCTCCTGCCTTGTCTTCTCTCTTCATCTCCTGCCCCACCAGTCTCCTGCCTCTTCGTGTACCTGCTGATGCCCCTCGTCTCTTCATCGCACTGCCTCCCCTGCTGCCCCTTGCTCTCCCCTCCTTTTCAATCCTCTCTGACCTTTCCATCGGCAGGTCCCACCTGGCAGTTTTATTCCTCATTGTGTGTGCTCCAAGTGGGTTTTGAGTGTGTTGTTCTGGAGTGTTTTTAATACTGTGGCCGACTATTAACCTGTGCATGTGCATTCAGTGTCTTCTTTGTGTTTTAAGAATCGCCAACTGTGTTTCTTAATTTTCTGGTGACTTTCTTAATTGTCCCCCATGAACGTCTACATGTCAGTGTATTTTTACCTCCATTGTCTCCCCTTACTCTGTTTTATGTTCCCCTTTTTAGCGCCTTATATATGTAACATTTTATTCTTGTTTTAGTTGTCATTTCACTTGGCTGAAGAGCGGCGGATTGTGGCCCTGACAGCCCTGACCTGCCTATATGGGGCAGGGGAATGAAATCACAATAAAGGAAAAAAAAGAAAAAAATTAACTTCGTTTGCAAATACAGAGTTAGAACTTTCACTTAGAATTTTATTTATTATTCTTACGATTAGTATAATTAGCACTAAAACTGACTTGTTGAATAATCGGCTTAACTCGCTGTCTTCTTCAGGTATTACCCGAAGAAGACAGTGAGTTACGCTATTGAAATATCGTGCGAGAGCGACGCGAACATCCGGCAGAGATCCCGATTATTCAACATGTCAACAGATCACTGGGAAAGCCGCAAGAAGTACAGCACTAATATTATTACTGGATACTTCCAGTGTTATTCAGTTAGATTTACAATGCCTAATACTAAATATAAAGGTACGCTTCCTACCGTCCCATTTACGTTTAATTCGACGTCGTTATATATTTGTTCACAAACCTTCAATGTTGAGGTATAAAACTTTAACCAATGTAATAAATGCAAAATGAAGCAACGAATGAATATTTGTACCAAGGCCAGGATTCGAATATGTGTCTCCTAGTCACTAGGCAGATGCAGTAAGCACTACGCCACCCTGGCACGGTGGCTTCTCTCAGCTGCACTGGAAACGTAGCTCGACTCCCGCCTCAGTCCAAATTCCCATTCACACCTCACCTGGGTCAGTAGAGTTGCATTTGATTAAGGCAGTATGACCTGGGTCTCACTCAGGAGCTCCCATTTCGTTCAGTGGAAGTGCTATATCTGTACGGTTGGAGAAATTCTGCAGTTCGTATCGGGTTTACGGGAAAAAAGGAGTAGACTGAGGCTTGAATGGGAATTTGGATTGAGGCAGGAGGCATGCTAGAGTAATCCGTGCCGTTCTGTAAGTCACTGTGCCAGGAAAGTGTGGTGGTTGGTGCACCCGCCTAGAGAGCAGGAGACCCAGGTTCGAATTCTGGCCATAGTACAAATTTTCATTCATCACTTCAGTCTGTATACATACATTATAGATGTTTAATTGAAAAGGTCTCTGGAACCACATAGTTCCATTTCAATTTAATTAACATTGCTAGATAATGTTTATAGATTTTGCGCAATGTATACGCCCATTGGTGACAAATGAAGAAGAGACATATGACATGAAGGTAACGATTTGTTATTGTTTTCAGTCAGAAGACCTGACTGATTCACCTCTCTAAGGTAGTCTATCCTGTACAACCCTCTTCATCTCAGCGTAACTACTGGAAGTTACATCCCATTCAGCATTCTGTAGCTAGTCATTATTCTCCTTGACAATTTTTTGCACACCACACTTCCCTTCATTGCCAAGTTGTGCCATAAATTTATTTTCTCCTCAATTCGATGTATTAATATTCATTAGGAGTCCAATCTACCCAGCTAATTTTCATCACTTTTCTGTAGCACCACATGGGAAAAGCTTGAGCTGTCTATACAACTAAACTGGTTTTCGTCTACGCTTAAATTCTACATCTACACGTACATCCATACTCCGCAAGCCACCTGACGGTGTGTGGCGGAAGGTACCTTGAGTACCTCTATCGGTTCTCCCTTCTATTCCAGTCTCATACTGTTCATGGAAAGAAAGACTGCCGGTATGTCTCTGTGTGGGTCCTATTCCCTCTAATTTTATTCTCATGGTCTCTTCGCGACTACGTAGGAGGGCCTCACTACAGAGAAATCCCTTCGGATACAACCCCTTTACACAAAAACTTCTGTTACAATTCGAATAATTCTCTTTACAAGGGACGCTGCTCTTGCTGTCGCCATGCTCTGTTTTGTATTCTGTCTAACTCGTCTTTCGTTAGTTACTTTGTTGGTTTTGCCACACAATTAGCGTAACTACTACAAGGGCTTTCTGAAAAGTAACGCCTCCGAATTTATAATGTGAAAAATGTTAAAACTTTTTAAATAAAACAAACGTTATTAACATTCTATATCATTATTCGAAAAGGCTACGTATTTATTTCTCAACATAGTCATCCTGTCGACGAATACATTTCTCAGAACGAGTGGCCAGTTTGTTGATACCGTCACTGTACGGACCGTATTTAAAACTAAGGTCCATATTTAAAAGTAAGGTCCATTTGGTCACAAAAACTAAGTTGATGATTAAAAAAAATTATTTTATGTACTATTTTACTACTTATCTACTTTACTTTTCCTCATTATCCCCTTTCACATTTATACACTTTCTGTAACACTGTACCAGCTTCTTTAACCACCCTGCATATAAGTCTACCGTCCGGGACGTGAACCAGTTGGTAACGCCAGTCTTGAATTTATTGTCGTATTGAAGTAGTTGTCTACCCAGCCACGTTTTCAGCTGCAAGAAGAAAAAATAGTCGCTTGGTCCATGGTCGGATTGTACCGAGGGTGCTCAAAAATACCCCAACGGAAATCTGGAATCCTCTCCTTGGTATTGGCAACTGTTTGATGGCGTTTGTTGTCGTGGAGGAGGATTATGGCAGACGTCAATACCTGGCGGTGGTTAGCGTCTCACAGTATACGTTAGTTGTAACTGTTGACGCACTGTCAATGACATCTATCAGAAGGACGCACTTTTCGTCCCAAGAAACGACAGCTTTCATTTTTCGATTTGAGAACGGGGATAGTTTAAACATCTTTTGTTTGGGTGGACTTGACGGCGGCACTGCATTAACTGTAGTTTCAATTCTGCATTGATTTACGACATCCACTTCAAGTTGCCCGTAATAATGTGGGAAAACAGATCATCTCCATCTTGTCTATAGAAATTCGAAAACAGTCGTGCATTAATCATTCTTTGTCCTTGCTTTGATCATTTTTGGAACCAATGTCACACACACTTTGTATTATGCAAGCTGCCCATTGATAATTCTGTAAACTGAGGTTCGTGCAACATTTTGGAATTCATTATCAAGGCCACTAATTCTACATCTCCAATTACTTTGAATATTTTGGTTTCCTTAATCAACAATTTCGTCGGTCCGAACACTCTGTTCATCGTAAACATTCGTGAGGCCATTTTGAAATTTTCTACAATGTTTTCGAACTAATTTGTCTCTCATTATTTCAAGTTCATAGAATGGGGCTAACTAACGATGGATTTCAGAAACTCAAGATTCACTTAAATGTTGATCACCAGATCTGATTTTTGTAATACACCTCTTAGAATGTTTGACTTTTTTGATGGATCCACAACCGCAGATACGTTTGAACCCGTTCTTCACTATGAAAGTGAAGTTCTCTAAGGTGTTCATTAAGTTTCGGAATTCGATTGTAGCACGCACCCACATAATTACGTTGAACACGCCTTGTTACACGCTACAATTCGTAGACGTCTAGTGGCATATGGCTCCAAATACGTAAAAATTAAGAATAAAAATGTAGAATGTTAAAAACATTTGTTTTATTTAAAATGACTTAAGAGTTTCCACATAAAAAATTTTGGAAGCATTACTTTTCTGCAAGTCCCTGGGCCTTTATGGTATCTTTCTGTAAGCTAATTCACTCAGCGTCACCGATTTTGTTTATGTTCACCTGACGACCACTTTCACACTTTCATTTGATTCAAGTGATATTCCATGTTATTTGCCTGTTCTTACAGAGTTTCAGTGTCAACGGCAATAAACATCTTATACGACCTGCCTTATCTTTAATTCAGTTCCTGCATTGGTCCTAGGTTTTCCTTACTGCTTTATCAATATACAGCTTGAATAGCGTCGGGGTTAGACTACAGCCCTGTCTCGCTTACTTTATAGTTACTGACTCACCTTTCACATTCTTCGCATCGTATACCTACAACATGACTTCAGTAAAAGTTGTAGATACCCTTTCAATGTGTATATTTTCTCCCTTTTACCTACAGAATTTCACAGAGAGTATTCCAGCCAGCTCCAAATATGGAAAAAAGAAACGTACGTGACCCGAAAGTATTACTTTTCTATACCAATGAAGGTGATATTGGGCAGTAAATAATGCAATGGGTCTTTATAATCTCTCTATTTACCAAACATAAATCCAGTTATAGTTCACTATGAATTGTAGAAAATAACGACGATGATCTATTTTTTCTTTCAGTTTCTAAGTTGTTTTGCATGAAGTCGTTATGCCACTTTAGATTGTCCAGTTAGATTTGCTTACTTCTCTTCATGAAATTAATCAATACTCTGAAGATAACACTAAAAACATGTGTGAAATACGTTATCTCATCACGAACACAGGAACACCAGAATTAGAGAAATATCATGAATGGAACGCCTAGAACTGTAAAAGCAAGAAATGAGTCCTTTCTACGACAAGTATTACTTAAGAGGAGTGTATGGCGGCAATTAGTTATCAAGGGAAACCCTAAATATTCCTCTTAAAAATGCAAAAAAAGGAAAAAAAAAGAGACGTTTGTACGGACTGGCAGCAGTTTTATAACAAACAGAGCGCCACTTTTCGCAGAAGCTTCTTCTGCACGCTTCGATATCACAGTGGGCTGAGAACTAGCAGACTGTCCCGCACTGAAAGATCAGAGGCGCCATTGTGGAGTGTTCACAGAGCATTCGCAAAAAGCCTCCCCTAAAAGCAAGAAGCAACTGAAGACGGAGAAGCTGCGCCTTCTCCGGCTTCATCTGCATAAAGACGTGGCAAGCCATCGCGTAATGCATAGTAAAAGGTACTACACACCAAAATTAGCGTATTTTGGCCATTGTGCAAGTTGAATAAATATTGAGGTGAAGCGCAGAATAACTGAGCAGGAGGAAAACATGGCCGAGTGAGGTGTCATAGCGGTAAACCAATGATTGAGCAGAGACGAGAGGAGAGGCGTTTTCAGCATATAAATGTAGATTAAAATTCTGCAAGGTCGTTAACATAAGGAATGGCATTTTTCATTTTGGGATAGACTCTTCTTTTGCGTGAAACTCCTAGCTAGTCTTTTTACTGCGTCCGCTATATTTTCTGGAGGGAATGGATTAAAATATAGTAGCTACCGACTTGTAGTCGCCAATTTATTAATTTAAGGCACATTTCCAAATTTCATCGCAAATAAATTTGATTCCTATGTTGCTAACAACACATGTCCCTCCTCTGTTAAACTGCTGTTTTCCCGCGGTTCTCTCTCATATGATCAAATGTCCTTTGGCCACACCAAACTGAATTTTTTTGAAGACGACGCCAGTTGTAGGGATTTATAGATCATATAACACATAATTAATATTTATTTATCATTTATCACTATACTGCTCTCGTAAAAAAGCTCTAACTAAGCATTTTGCTATTTCTAATTGGAATGTACTTGTGTTAATAATATTAATTCCGTATAAGTGTTAAGCCCAGTAGCATAAAACATACCTACAACTTAGTAGTGAATTTATGTTCTTCACCTAAAATGCTAATCCTTCTGTCACTTTTAGCTTTTTCTGAACTTATTTTCGGTCTGAATTCTGTGTCTTATATAAACATCATCAGAAAGAGTAAGCTACTGTTGATTCGCATTTGCAACCATATGCTAATGATCTTGTTAAGAAGTTACTGATCAGAACGTTCATATTAGTTACGATATGTGGCTGGTAAAGCTCACAGATGGTGGGTGGTCCCTTCACCAGTCTTACCATGCAAAAGATGGGTACCATAACAGGCAGTTTCTATAACACATGGAGCGAAGAAGAAGAAGAAAAAGGCTAATCATCTATGAAGTAAGGAAAAAGATCTGTATGCCGTGAAAAACGCGTTAAACTCTAATAGCGCATCGTAACGAATTCTATGAGACATGTACGTGGAAAGCAGAAAGAATGTATTCGCCAAATTTCGCCATACTATCCTAACGGATAAGTTGTTCGTAGAACCCACAGTGAATTCAGCGCTTATTTCACGCAGTTTGGTTTGTCTGTTACCACTGACTAGTCAACCCAAACGCCACGGTTCTCGGTCTTCAAGTAAAGGCTTTCGGCCATTTCGTTCTTCATGGTGAGAGGTAATGCCTGATATTTGGTATCGACGACAAACTTTTGACAGTGTAGTTCGGGCTATATTGAAATTCCTAACAATCCCCAATTGGGATGTTCCATGCATCTAGCTCCAAATACCATCCCGTTCAAAGTCTCTTGATTCACGTCGTATGGCCATGACTATTCCATCCCGTTCAAAGTCTGTTAATTGTCGTCGTACGGCCATGACCATACCATCCCGTTCACAGTCTGTTAATTGTCGTCGTACGGCCATGACCATACCATTCCGTTCAAAGTCTGTTAATTCCCGTCGTACGGCCATGACCATACCATCCCGTTCAAAGTCTGTTAATTCCCGTCGTACGGCCATGACCATACCATCCCGTTCAAAGTCTGTTAATTCCCGTCGTACGGCCATGACTATACCATCCCGTTCAAAGTCTCTTAATTCCCGTCGTACGGCCATGACCACACCATCCCGTTCAAAGTCTCTTAATTGTCGTCGTACGGCCATGACCATACCATCCCGTTCAATGTCTGTTAATTCCTGTCGCACGGCCATGATCATACCACCCCGTTCAAAGTCTGTTAATTCCCGTCGTACGGCCATGACCACGCAGGAAACCCTTTCACATGAATCACGTGAGTACAACTGACAGCTCTGTTAATGCAATACCCTTTTCTACCTTGTGAATGCGATACTACGGCCATCTATATGTGCTCGTATCACTATCACGTGGCTTTTCTCACCTCAGTGCAGTTTCTACTTCATATGTAGTACGTCAGCATGGGAGCAGTTAGTAACTTCCAACCGACCTAACACACAATTTCAAACTCTTACGAAACATTTTCTCGCTGCCAGGTTGCACAAAATGATAAAAGGAAAACTCTTTCTCACTTACTACGTTTTCGCTGCTCATGCAATAAAACTACCACACCAGAAATGACGTTTTAACTTATTATTTATTTACTAGTTAACGTATTCACGACACATTTCACAGACAGTATTGGCCTGTACCACTGAATCAACCTGCAAAATTATATTCTTTTACTAGTCGTAGTTGAGGAGGTATGACGTCATAAACACTGACAATGAATCCCTTCAGTGCGAGGTCGCCAAGTTCCATCACTAGTGAGGCTCATCTGAAATAGTTGTGTTAACTATAGTCACAGGAAAATTATTAGCTGCTAATGACTCACCATATACATCAGGAGGGTGACAGAAAATGAATGCCCCGAAAGAGCAGACGTTAACCTCCTGTTGGATGTACGTACTACACCTTACAAAATGGACATAATAGACGTTCAAGAAAAGTTCGAAACAAACAATTAACATGCACCATTAATACTTAATTAAAAACGGCGTGCTACATTCATCACAAAGGTTCACACAATCAAGTTCGAAGATGCGGATTTAAAAATCGTGCTGACGTTCAGCTATCTACCCACTCTTAAAGAATGGTTACAGAATCATATTAGTGTAACGGGTTGATGAGAAATGATGGAATGTGATGGCATGCAAACAGATGGGAACAGTCAGTCGCGGAGCTTGTCGTGAAACTGGTTATCCTTTGAGGCGTAGCCGCAGATGTGCGTCGGTCGTTGTGGACGTGCGGTTCTAGGCGCTTCAGTCTGGAACCGCGTGACCGCTACGGTCGCAGGTTCGAATCCTGCCTCGGGCATCGATGTGTGTGATGTCCTTAGGTTAGTTAGGTTTAAGTAGTTCTAAGTTCTAGGGGACTGCTGACCACAGATGTTAAGTCCCGAGCCCGCAGATGTGCGATGTTATGTTTTATAGGCACTGAAAATACAAACATCCATAGGATGAATTTGTCCAGAGGTTCCATTTCATATGAATTACAGTACCACACTATTTTCAGGAGGGATATTTTAGTCTCAAAGAGTATGATTTTTATACGCAGACCAGAAGCCAAACAAAATCGAGATATATTTAAATGGTTCAAATGGCTCTGAGCACTATGGGACTCAACATCTTAGGTCATAAGTCCCCTAGAACTTAGAACTACTCAAACCTAACTAACCTAAGGACATCACACACACCCATGCCCGAGGCAGGATTCGAACCTGCGACCGTAGCAGTCCTGCGGTTCCGGACTGCAGCGCCAGAACCGCTAGACCACCGCGGCCGGCGAGATATATTTACCAGATATTGGCCGTTGTTGTAGTTCTCTTACGCCCATTTTCCCACTCTTCCTTGTTGTGGCGTAATTATTCCCTACTGTCGTTGCAAGACCATCCAAGCGAGAAATAATAGTAGGGGTCGGACCACTTCCAACTTCTCGCAGCACAATAAATAACTTTCCAGCCAATTCACCATGCAGGTTTTGGACTTTAACTTGATCTGGTGTTCTGTTCGTATATACGGATGACACAGCTGTGGTGGTCCAGGGGTCCGATTTTGATGCAACATCTGGAAATCTCTCTAGAGCGCTTGAAGAACTGGCTCAATACTACGACGCCAATTACCTCAATCGAAACCCTGACAAAACCCAAGTATGTGCTTTCCATCTGCGCAATAGAGATGCTGGAGCTGAACTCAATACTACATGACAAGGTAAGAAGCTAAAGCACTGTCCAACACCTAAATACCTTGGGGTTGTACTTGACAGAACGCTTTCCTTCAAGCAGCATTGCCAAAACACCAAGGCTAAAGACTGCTCCCGGAATAACATCATCCGCAGGCTGACAGACTGGGGAGCTCAACCATCAGTACTGAGAACATCAGCACTTGCTCTGTGTGTTTCTGCAGCAGACTATGGAGCGCCAGTATGGGAAGCATCTGTACATGCTAAACAGGTTGATGTAAGTGTAAATGAGACAATGCGAATTGTTACTGGCTGTCTCAGCCCCACACCAACGGGTAATTTGTACCTACTCGCTGGAATTGCCCCATCCAAGATCAGAAGGCAAGTGGCAGCAGACGCTGAGAGAACAAAGAAAGAAACAGACTCTCTACACCCACTGAATGGGCACGTCACTCAGGCTCGGAGGGTTAAGTCTAGAAATAGCTTTATTGCAAGAACCAAGATCCTTGACGGATCACAGGAAGATAACAGAGTTCGTAAATGGGAGAATGAACAAACCGCACTGCAGATAATACCAAAAGAGCAAATGGAACCTGGAAACAAACTTCCTTATACAGTGTGGAGAACACTAAATACGCTGAGGGCTGGTATACGCAGATGCAAAACTAATCTGTGCAAGTGGGGACTGCTGACTAATGATGACGACGGTCTTTGCGGATACGGAGAGGTACAAGACGAGGCACATCTGCTCATGTGCCGACTACTGCCGGAGACCTGCAGTTTTAGTGACCTGCTACAAGCCAACGACAAAGCCGTAACGGTGGCTAACTATTGGAAAAATAAAATTTGATCTGGACACGGAAAAGAAAGAAAAGAAAGACCATGCAGGTTAACTGTCGACGTAATTGTACATGAATGCGTTAAGGCATTGGTCTCATTTGATCGTGATGCAACTCTCTTGGTACCACTAATTCCCAGGTTCCCTTCATATGCATTTCCTCTTCAAATCCCAGTTGGTCAGCGTTCATAACAGATTCCTTACTGATGAGATAACTTTGTTTATCTCATCCACAAATTTCGAGCCGGTTCCTCAGTTTTCTGTGCATGTTGAAGTTGATGCTCTTTTTTTAAAATTCCGTCGTCTTATGTCTCCAAATTCTGTAGCACTGCCTGAAGCTACACAACCATCCGCTGGTTCCTTTGAAATTACTGTAATCTGTGTAGCTCGCAATTTAATGTGCATAACATAGTCGGTCGTTATCATGCACATCCTGTATATTTTATCGAGGATCCTTGAATCGCGCAAACACCAGTTTCTTCAACAAGTGCGCCTTGTCCTCCATTGAATATCCGTGCTTTTTCTTTTGCACTATGCAGTCATATTGCAGAGGACTTATTCAAAATCTGTTCATAATTTTTTATATATGCACCAGATTATCTTCAATGTACGTAATTATGTTTAATACCAGCTCCTTGTACAGTGATTGTCTTTTACTAGGTCTCACTGGCGACGGGATTTGTGGCTCCCTGTTCCGACAAGGCTGATGAACTACATAGCTCGATACCTGTTTCAGTATCACGTACACTTGTTAAGCACGTATCGTCATCATTGTACTGCTCAAGTACATTGCCCTTGCAGTCGAGTGTATAAGACACCATGCATTCCACTATCTCATCTAGCAGAGATGCTACTATTTCATCTGCCACTTCTTTCTCAATCTGCGATATTCCTTGGGTCACTATAGACGGAAACGAGTAATCTGATGATATAAAAATCTGTGACCGTAGACGTGGAGTGAGGGAAATTTAATGCTACGTCTGCTTTGTTTATCATTGCCATTGCTCCGCTTTATATCACCACCATATCAGTGTAGTATTGTTGTGAGTTACTAGTCTATTAAGCAGTTCAACTACGCTACGTAGGCTCATGCTGTGCTCACCACTGTACACCCCCAGTCCCGTTCCCTGTTGCCATTACCAGCCAATACTGTGGTTGCATCGAAGTCAATACAATTGAAGCGGTTCCTTGTGAGATACTTGAAAAGCTGCAGCATCATTCATGTCGTTTTAATATATAATACCTTTACTACTAACTCTATTCGCATCGCATTTCACAGACTGTGCAGAAATATACCACTGAATATACCTGCAAAATTATATCCCTGAATGACACATTGTTACGGAGATATGACGTCATAGAAATTGAGCTGCGTGATATATAAACTGCAGGACGAAATTCTCTAACGTTTAAGCTGAAATATATGTACAAATATAAGTGAAATGACACGTGGGTACTGTTCCTAAGCCTCAGGATCGATTTCTACTAAATGTGGTGCACGTATTACTATATGGAAAGAAATAGTGGGAGTAAGAACCATGGAACTCTTATCGTGGTGGGAGTGGTAACATGGAGTGAGAAAGGGAGCGGAAGAGATGAAGAGAGCGATGGCAGGGCAGTATATAGATACAGATACGAGGGAGGAGAACAGATGAACAAACTTAGGGGAAGGGGGAAATGGACAAAGAGAAGAGGATCAGATGAACAGAGGAATGAAAGAGAAGGAGATAGAAAGAGAGAGGATGAGGAGGAGAAAGACTCAGTTATGGTGGGGGAAGGAGCAAATGGCAGGGGGGGGGGGGAGAAGCAGATAAGCACTGAGGGAATGTTGGGAGGAACACATGGGCAGCGAAAGGGATAGAAGCACATAGGCAGTGGCGGTGGGGGAGGTGGGTGGAGAAAGATGAGGAGAAGGAGAAGATGGAGAGAGAGGAAAGCTGAGGAGATGGCGAGAGAAGGGAAGCAGGAGATGACCTAACGTAAATGGAATGAATACGTACCCGGGAAATACCGGGTACTCTGCTAGTTATTAATATTTCAGAACACCTGCACAAAGTAGATACCAGTAACTTGATCTGCGAATGACGTTCAGTAAGTAATTCAACACATTTAGTTTCTCGGCAAATTTTGGTTGAAAACATGCCGAATTTTTTGTGTAGCATCTTAAGATATTCCTGCTTCGGTGCCTACAGTTTCAGGAAGTTCCGTTGCTATGCGTAGCCTTCAAAATGGCGTCTGTAACAGAGGTGCGTCCCAACCAGAGAGCTTCTTTTAGGGGAAAACTAGAGTATCGCTGATATTCAAGGGCGTTTGAAGAATGTCTACTGAGACCAGGAAATGAACAAAAGCACGATGAGTCGTTGGGCGAGGCGTCTGACATCATTACAACAAGGTCACGCAAACCTGTCCGAATTCCCTTTGTTCGGCCGACCGCTCACTGCTGTGACTCGTGCAGTGTTGGAACGTCATTCGAGGTAATCTGCCGATTACAATCAAACACGTCGCTACTCAATTGTACATCTCTGTTGGTAATGCTGACACACTCGTCCACCAGTTGGTGTCCAACAGTTGTGGTACTCAAAGGTGTGTGCCCGCTGGGTTCATCGCCGTATGAAAGAAGCCCAAGAGAGTAACGAGTCTTCTCCGATGAAGTATAACTCTACGGGAAGCAGTATGTGGATGATGAGGAAATTACCGATGCAGCAAGACATGGGCTCCAAAGTCGACCAGTAGAGTGGTACTATACGGGAATACAGACCCTCCCTTTAACTGGCATAAAGCCGACGCACTGAACGGAGATTACGAAAACAAATAGGCTTTTGTAGCCAAAAGTGTGTGGAATATTGTACTGGAGCACTGAATAAACCCGAACTACCTTCGCTTCGTGCATATAAGGATATATTACGCAACAGTTTTTCGTTCTCACATTCATGTATCGCATTAGAATGTTGGTTAGCTGTGCAAAGATTGTATTACGCCTTGTCTGTGTGGGAGAAACGTATACCAGCACTTACCGGAACGCGACAGCTGTGGGCCCTTGGCCGATGGAAAATACGGTACGTCATTCTGCGGCACTGCTGTTCGCCCTGGTCGGGATCCCGTGACTGCTATGCGAGTAGGGGGTCGATGTTAATTGATGGTGGAGGGGGGAGGGGAACAGGAAAGGGAAGGAATTCTTGATGTCAGCTGAATCGGAGCTTTACGACGAGTTAGCAGTAACGAATGAAAATATGTACCAGACCAAGAGATTCTGCATACTAGGCAAATGCATTAACCACTATGCCACACGGAGACAGTGTTTACTGCAGCTATGCGGACCACCTCGGTACGCCCCTCGGCCGACCCACAATACCATCTACCCGCAGTACCCCTTTCTCGCTACTTGATATTCCCGTAGGGAATCGAACGTCATTGTGCTTTCGCACTGAAAATGCTGGCTCCATTGCCCATCGAACCGAATCAACTACCTGAAAGCCTGGTATCTTTCCCTTCTGACGTGTCCCTTTCCCCCACATTCATGGAATAGAGTCGATGCTTTCAGAAGGACATTTTTATTTCTTTATTGAGTTTCGATTCCCCCCGAAGGGGGCGGGCTGGCAGCAGCTTAGTATGCCGCTCTTCAACCTATAGAATTTGTTTTAAAAAGATGAAGATAATAAATAATAAAAACAGGCGATAAAATCGGAGACTTAAATGGTAACGTGGCAGAAAATCGTGGAATCTTAAAACATAGAACAAACGGATGATGATGCTAATAAAATACATATAAAGCAGACAGGTAAAATAATAGACAGACAATTAAAAAACACGTCGACAGTCAGGTTTATGTTCGCAAGATTCATAAAATTCACACCCAGCGACAGCATGGTTTCTGTTCGCAACGGTTTGGAAAGACGAACAACACTGAACATTCACTTCAACATGGCACTAAAAACTAGGCAAATATGACGTACCATAGCCGAGGGCACACGGGGGGATCCTGGACAGACGCTGGGAAAGAAAAAGGAGGGGCGGGGGGAGAAGGAGTGGAAAAACGAAGGGGGGGAGGGGGGAAAGGAGCCGATGGAGGATGACGACCGATAAGAGGGGGTGGGGGGCTGTGCAGACGCGACAGGGAGTGGGGAAAGGCAGAGGAGGGGAATACGAAAGGACACGGGGGGGGGGGGGGGTTCAGAAGGATCGCGCTGAGCAATTTATCAACAGCCCCACGCTAGTGAAGACCGCGTGAACAGACGTACCTTCCGCCTAGGTGTAGAGGATGCTACAGCCACGTCACGTATCTTGGGCTCGTTTGCTGCAAGAAGCGCAAACGGTATGCCAGAGGCACTCCCCGCGAGTTTTTATTTTGCCTTAGACAGCGGCGGGGTGCATGTTAATTAAGAAAACTGTTGCGTTCTCGGTAAGCCAGCAACGCCCTCTAGCATTAGCCTCGGGAGCGCCGCTGCCGGCTGAGTCGGACGGAGCCTTTGTGGTGGTGTGTGCGGTCGGAGGTAACCATTTTTTCGTCTCTGAACGTTTCTAAGAACGGCATCGCGTTTCTGATCTTTGTTTTCGGTCTATTTCCATTAAAGAATTACGTATTTAGAGAGTGTTGATTACCCCGATTTGCATGTACAATAATATTGTGGTTTTCTGCTGGTATAAACTGTTGTTAAGGAAATACGAGCATGGTCTAGGAATTTGTCAATGTTGGTGAAGTTTTGTTGTGCTTGCATACTTTCCCTTGATACTAACGACTTTGGTGTTTGTTAATGGGTAGTTAACGTTGCTCTCGTTATTTTAGGAGGAAATTAGTGTTTAACGTCCCGTTGACAAAGATGTCAGTAGAAACGGAGTACAAGCTCTGTTTATGGAAGGATGAGGAGGGAAATCTCCCGTGGCCTTTCAAAGGAAACATCCAGGCATTTGCTTGATGCGATTTGGTGAAATTATGAAAAACCTAAATCAGGATAGCCGTACGAAGGTTTGAACCGTCGTCCACCGGATTGCGAGTCCAGTGTGCTCACCACTCGGCCACCTTGCTCGGTACTCTAGTGACTCTTCAAATATTTATATGGTTCTAAGTGCTGCGCTGATTATAAAGTCTGGTGTTCTGATGATACGGTGGGTAGAAATCCAAAGGACTTAGTAATATTCATGAGGATGGGTTCGATACCAGTAAAAGAATATGCGTTGAAGGAGCTTGCCTCTACTTGCCAGTATTTCCTTCAACTGCGTGTTATTAAAAAAAAAGAAAAACGCTTTCAAAGTATTATTACAATCTGTGTAGTAGCTAACAGGAGCAGCCCCCGACTACTAACGCATTCTGTGAAAACCGCACATCAATAACACTTTCCTTTCCTCAATATTTGCGGTGAAAGTTTTAGCTAATTCACCGAAGAGCCAAAGAAAATGGTACAGGCATGTGTATTCAAATACAGAGATACGTAAACAGCCAGAATACAGTGCTGCGGTCGTCAACGCCTATATAAGACCAAATGTGTGTGGCACAGTTGTTAGATCGGTTACTGCTGCTACACTGGGAGGTTATCAAGATTTAGGTGAGTTTCAACGTAGTGTTATAGTCGGCGCACGAGCGATGGGGCACAGCATCTCCGAGGTAGCGATGAAGAGGGGATTTTCCGTACGACCATTTCACGATTGTACCGTGAATATCATGAATGCGGTAAAACATCAGATCTCCTACATCACTGCGTCCGGCAAGAGATCCTGCAAGAACGGGATCAACGACGTTTCAACAGAATCGTTCAGCGTGACAGAAGTGCAACACTTCCGCAAATTGCTGCAGATTTCAGTGCTGCACCACCAACAAGTATCAGCGTGGGAACCATTCAATGAAACATCATCGATATGGGCTTTTGGAGTCGGAGGTCCACTCGTGTACCCATAATGATCGCACGACACAAGGCTTAACGACCCACCTGGGACCGTCAGGGTCGATATTGGACTGTTGATGACTGGAAACACGTTGCTGGTCAGAAGAGTCTAGTTTCAAACTATACTGAGCCTATGGACGTGTACGGGTGTGGAGACCACCTCATGAATCTATGGACCCTGCAAGTCAGCATGGGACTGTTGAAACTGCTGGAGGCTCTGTAATGGTGTGGGCCATGTGCAGTTGGCGTGATATGGAATCCCTGAAACGTCTAGATACGATTATGACACATGATACGTACGTAAGAATCCTGTCTGATCACCTCCATCCCTTAACGTCCATTTTGCATTCCAAAGGACTTTAGTAATTCCAGGACAATGCGACATCCCGCTCATGCAGAATTGCAACAGTGTGGCCCCAGGAACACTCTTCTGTGCTTAAACACTTCCGCTGCCCGTCAAACTCCCCAGATGTGAACATTATTGAGCATATCAGGGATGCCTTGCAACCTGCTGTTCAGAGGAGGTCCCCACCTCGTTGTACTCTTACGGATTTATGGACGGCCTTGCAGGATTCATGGTGTGAATTCCCTCCAGCATTACTTCAGACATCAGTCAAGCCCGTGTCACGTCGTTTTGCGGCACTTCTGCGTGTTCTTTGACCCCTACACGCTATTATGCAAGTGTACCAGTTTATTTGGTTCTTCACTGTATAAATAAGACCACCTGCACACATACGATGATCTTAAAAATTTCTTTGTGATAACTGGTGTTGGTTCTGTCGATACTCCAAAGTCTACCAGCAAAGAAAGACTAGTTGTGAATGTCCTGACGACTGTTGTGTCATTAGGGACGGCGAATGAGTAGACACTGATAAGAACGGGCGTAGAATTGTTTCCTTACTTTATCAATGTACCGAATTCTGCCGCAAGAGCTTTGCGTGAAGGAGGGGACCACGTAAATCTGAATGAGCGAAAGGGAATTTCTTCCCCGTTGCTCCCGAAAGAGAGTCCTGCGCCTTAACGACTGCAGCAGCTCGTTCGGTCGATGGACCTTGCGTTGGATCACTGACCACAGAAGAGGGATCGGAGCAGCGATAGCGCAGGTAAGCCCAGGGGCCGGCTGGAAGTCTCCAGGGAAAGCGGGGCGGGGGAACAGCCGCCTTTCCCGCCCACAAGAAGGAAAGAACAAATACGTTCGCATATGCTAGCATGTTTACAGAGTGACCGGTATAGGAAGTTTTTTATGGTATATTTTCTCAGTATTTTGATGTGGGGAAATTGTTACATCTTGTGGCTCGTTATGGAGTGATAATGTGAAAATAATTAATTCAATTTGTTAACCCGCTTTCTCCTGTTTTCGTAAATAGTGGTTCAGAACAGTGGAAAAGCCTATAATGTGCAATTTTACTTATAAGAAATTATCCTGTTTCTTGAAGGATGTTATACAGAGGTTATGATTGACGCTGCCGCGGAAATACCTCGTCACCTTCATTGTAGCTAGCGGAACAACAAAATTATGAAACACATAATTGCACAAGATCGCTGAAGGGTGGGTTATGTTTAAGGCAAAGTGGGACGAATGAAACAAGCTGTCACGGTGAAAGAGAGCGTGTACATAAATTATTGACATAGAGTTAGTTAGTTTACATCATAGAATGTACCTTTGGACAACTTCATTGTGCAGACGAAAAAGATGAAACGGGGGACACCGGACAGAAAAATCTAATGCGTGTGTGGACTGCGATGCAAAACGATCTTAAAAATTATTTTGACAGATAAGGAAAGAGATGAATGGGCGTTAGAAGATTGTTCAGATACTATACTGAATGAAAAACCTTCAATGGTGGGATTATAGGTTAGTGATACATTAAGTGAAATATTTTAGGACACTGAAATATATAGACAGTATGCTCGTACATTTGGCCTAATAAGAATGCAGAAATCAAAGTTCTGCCGTGGAGTAGGAAGTGTTGTAGGTTGCTAAAAATCAGTTCAGAGACTGACAAATATTACAAAACGAAGTCAGAACAGTTGAAGTGCAGTTATAGAGAGGGCAAATCTTCACCTCGGCATCAACCAAATGTTTTGCGCTTCTTAGCCTACTGCTTTAACATACGTACAACACGCTGTAAACTCACCAGCAAACCAAAATGTCTTAGAAGCCATAATCCACGGTATTTTTACAAATATTTCCCCTTGCACATTACAACTGAACTGTAAATACATATTGTTCCTATCACTCTGAAGAATTTACGCATCCACAAATTAGAAATCATGTTACTTCTGTGATTTTTTATTACGGTACTTAGTTCGTTCCTCATTTATCATCATATATCTTGTAGCAGGGGAATGATCTTGTCAAGTGCAAAGTACCTTCCCTTGCATTTAGTTTATTAGAGCTTCTAAGACATTGTCAGAAAAAAGTATGGAAGTTCTTGTGCCTGTCGTTCTGGAGTTTTTGTGCAACATATAACCGAGACATTTAAAATCGATTTTGGAACTGATCGATCGATAGACCACATGATTCTGTTTGTACGAAAAGTCACACCTGGAAACCGAATTTCAGTAAAAGTTGTTACTGTCACTTGCACTGAACACTTCACAGTGCACATTGTCATTGGAGTGCCACCCATTCATTCGCTGTGGCTCGTACGTGAAATCCTTGCAGCTGGCACGACGAGGCGAGCTGTGTGTTTCAAAGTGTTCTCGCTTCCCCGTAGCTGAAATGATCGCTCCAATAGACATCAGCTTAACTCCTTCTCCCTCCCCCTCCCTCCTCCCCCTCTGAAAGCATCAGGCAGTCTGCAGCGCGAAATCGAAAATCTCGCGACCAGGCAAGGCGACTGAAAGACGCTCCTCAGTCGTTGCTTTCCACTCCAGAGGCAGCAGAATTACGCTCCAGTAACTTCCACACTCGCCACGGAGAGTCCACCAAACCGTGCGTTTTCATCGTTATGGTAGGGACTGCCTATCCAGACCTCTGCGCAGCCTAGCATGCATTCGCCTTGTTCTTCAGTGCTTCAGTCCTCGTGTCTGACAGTTTTCTTCTTTCACAGTAGACACTGCAGAGATGTCACAGCAGCTTTCGTGTTTAGGTTTATGCAGGTTTTCACGTAGAGAAATGTCACTCATTTACATCTACATCTGCATATATACTCCGCAATCCAACATACAGCGCGTAGCGGACGGTACCTCATACAACGGAAATATTCCAAACAGAAATATTTGAAATATCGTTTAATTTCTTCAAAGGCTACATGTTTCAAAAGAGAATTTTATCACTCATCCCTATATGTATTTTGTGTGTCTGTGTGTGTGTGTGTGTGTGTGTGTGTGTGTGTGTGTGTGTGTGTGTGCGTGCGTGTGTGTGTGTGAGGAGTGTAGTGTACTGTTTGTGTTGTATGATGTGTAGTGTCAGAAGTTCCACGCGGCTTTTCGCAGATGATGCTGTAGTATACAGGGAAGTTGCAGGATTAGAAAATTGCAGCGAAATGCAGGAAGATCTGCAGCGGATAGGCACATGGTGCAGGGAGTCGTAACTTACCCTTAACATAGACAAATGTAATGTATTGCGAATACATAGAAAGAAGGATCCTTTATTGTATGATTATATGATAGCGGAACAAACACTGGTAACAGTTACTTCTGTAAAATATCTGGGTGTATGCCTACGGAACGAGTTGAAGTGAAATGATCATATATAATTGATTGCTGTTAAGGTGGGTGCCAGGGTGAGATTCATTGGGAGAGTCCTTAGAAAATGTAGTCCATCACCAAAGGACGTGGCTTACAAAACACTCGTTCGACCTATACTTGAGTATTGCTCATTAGTGTGGGATCCGTACCAGGTCGGGTTGACACAGGAGATAGAGAAGATCCAAAGAAGAGCGGCGCGTTTCGTCACAGTGTTATTTGGTAAGCGTGATAGCGTTACGGAGATGTTTAGCAAACTCAAGTGGCAGACTCTGCAAGAGAGGCGCTCTGCATCGCGGTGTAGATTGCCGCCCATGTTTCGAGAGGGTGCGTTTCTGGATGAGGTATCGAATATATTGCTTTCCCCTACTTATACCTCCCGAGGAGATCACGAATGTAAAATTAGAGAGATTCGAGCGCGCACGGAGGCTTTCCGGCAGTCGTTCTTCCCGCGAACCACACGCGACTGGAACAGGAAAGGGAGGTAATGACAGTGGCACGTAAGGTACCCTCCGCCACACACCATTAGGTGGCTTGCGGAGTATAAATGTAGATGTAGATGTAAATGAATATGGAAATTTTCGTCACTGCAGCTATATTCAGAGTAATTTTTTGCAAGCCAGTCATCCATACTTTATATCACGGATTGTCTGTAGCAGTGTGCTCTGGGGAAGCATGAATTTACTTGGACAGACCTCCTATTTACAGGAAAATTGGATTACTACAAATGTAGATTTAGATGATGATTGTGGTGTCACCGCCAGACACCACACTTGCTAGGTGGTAGCTTTAAATCGGCCGCGGTCCATTAGTACATGTCGGACCTGCGTGTCGCCACTTTCAGTGATAGCAGACCGAGCGCCACCACACGGCAGGTCTAGAGAGACGTATTAGCACTCGCCCCAGTTGTACGGACGACGTAGCTAGCGATGCACACTGACGAAGCCTCGCTCATTTGCAGAGCAGATAGTTAGAATAGCCTTCAGCTAAGTCAATGGCTACGACCTAGCAAGGCGCCATTAACAGTATACTGTCTGAAACTATAGAGTCTCACTTGTATCGTCAATAGCGATGTACCAAGGATGGATTGAAGTTAAGTATTCCAGAAGCTGCGTACTTTTCTTTATAGCATTCATTACGTATCCTGTTTCAGACCTCACGCCATTCTGCGTGAGTTTAAGCGCGTGCCTTTCGGCTTCCTCGCATTGTGTCTAGGCTGTCTTGCTAGACACAACAATGATGATGAGGGAATGGACAGTGTGAAACCCGGAGTTGTCATGTAGGCTACTTCTCTCGAATAGCACCAGGGGGGACGCCAAATTTAACGTCCTCATCTGATGGATGGATAGCCATCAACAGTGTCACATACCCTCACTTCACGAGGCGCTATGGAGAGGTTTGAAATTTAGACCATGACAATGGTGCAAAGTTGGGTGACCAGGAAGTTTAAGCCATCATCTCTCGTCCCTTTCCGACCAAATACTGGTAGTGAAGGCTTTTTCCACCAACAGGATTCGAACACCTTATTCCCGGATCGAGCACCACCACACAAGCGTGCGTTAGTAACCTCAGCCACAAAGGCAGGTATATCATGTATTATTTATTGTACCGAAGGATCTCTTTTTTAGTCTGCGAATGTTACCTTAAATACCATTTTACGAAAAGGAAAGTTGCCAGTCATCATATAGCGGAGGTGCTGAGTTGCAGACAGGTACACCAAAGAGACAGTCACAAATAAAGCTTTCGGCCATTAAAACACACACTCACGTGTTTGTTTGTGTCTGTCGTCTGTTGTAGACAAACGCCTTAATGGCCGAAATCCTTACTCGTGACAGTCTCTTTGTTGTACCTGTCTGCGACTCAGTATCTTCACTACATGGTGAGTACCAACTTTCCTTTTTATAATATTGTTACATTCCATCCTGGATTTTCCACTGTTTGTGTTTTCAGTTACCTCATTAAACAAGATTAGTAAGTGGAATTCGTTTCCGTTTCACATATTTTCCTCAGTTGCTGTCCCACTATTCATTTGTAGATGGAAGTACGAAAAGAAAGAATGGAAGTATTTGTGTTATGCGAACGTCTGGAGAACGCTACGTGCCATAATTTGTAGTGTCAGCAACTAAAAACGGAGAGGAGAGTATTAAAGCATGGCTTGCTCTTCGTGGTTAATGTGTGGACCCCTTAATGCACTTCAGAAAAGCAAAATCTCTAGGGTTATGAATACATTTCGCCTCATTGTTAACTGCAAACGTAGAGGAACTGTTCGGAGACAATGACTATATCTGCATAACAATGCATCCTATCCTAAAGTAGCGTCTATGACGCAACCGTTTGTGGAGACTAATATTCTTGAAATAAAGTGGCCCACCCATAGTCCGATCTGAACCCAATGAAACATCTTTGTCATGAGTTAGAACGTCGAGTTCGCCACAGATCCCAGATGGCTTCCAACATCACTACCTTCTCTGATTTCGGCTATTGGAGAAGAATGGGCTGCCATTCCTTCTCAGGCATGCAGATTCCTCATTGAAAGTGTCCACAGCAGAGCTTAAGCTGTTACAAAAATGAAGGTGCACACTCCCCCCTCCCCACCCACACTAATATCCATTAAAAGTAGTCCGAATACTTCTGTTCCGAGGGCATAAGGTCTTTCAGAGGGCTAGTAGTGATTCACGTTTAACAACCTTAAATTTATTATCATTTTTAAACCTAACCTTCGTTAACATTCTTACGTTGCATTAAGTTTCACAATGAACTTAAGAGCCTTCTTCATTTAAAGTACTTATTCTTCCGTAGTATTAAAATAACTTTAACTAACTTACAGTCAATATTCCCTGACTAACGATTTAGCCAATGCACAGGTCACTCTAGCGTTCGAATTATAGTGAAAACAACTACAACTATCTTCCGAGAGTGATAGTCCAGCAATTTGTACAGCAGAGCTCGTGTGAAGCTTTTTGGAAGGTAGAATAGAGTTAGTGTTGGATGTAAAGCTGGATAGCTTCGACAGTTAACTCCGTAAGATCACTGCTCCTCAAAGGGAATGTTCGGGTTTTGGTGCTTTGTATAGGACACAGTTTTAATCCGCCAGGGAATTTACAAAATAGAGCACACCCACTGCAAGAGACAACTGCTTCTGAGTTGAATGTTCCGAAACTCAGAATTACTAGGGCAGAAGAAAGAATAACATATTGACAGTATAAGGCATGTAAGAACTCAAGGGGAGAGAGTGTATGGAAAGTGTAACTTGTCACAGTGGGACATGTAAGCACTAGTGGAATACGCTATCTCATATAAATCTACGTAACGTCATCGCACTACCGAATTATTAGGTCATTATGCAAACCTATCTCATGTATGGTCTCACGCCGTTTATCTGAAATAATGCTGTCGATTTTTTTTTCGTTTTGTAGAATGGAAATGATCCATGCAGAGTGAAAAACTTTCCAGCGAAATAGGATGCTAGCTTCAGTTTTGCCTTACATCCTAGGGAATTTCCTGCCACATTGCACACAACCGTAGAATCGGAGCTACTTTTAATTTAATTCTGAGACTACATATCCTAGACGAAAAATGAAAGACTAGTGTAAAATGGAAGACTTGCTCTAAGTGTGTAGTGTAAATACAGCACGTAACTATAGCTCGCAGGGCTCTTGGGCTTGTTGGCTGATGCACATTCGTCGACGTAACGTTAACGGCTAGCATTCATATCATTTGACAGAGAGATTTGCTAGGTAGGTCTACATAGATAGCTTAATGGCTCCATAACA
This sequence comes from Schistocerca piceifrons, assembly GCF_021461385.2. Lineage (NCBI taxonomy): Eukaryota > Metazoa > Arthropoda > Insecta > Orthoptera > Acrididae > Schistocerca > Schistocerca piceifrons. The sequence continues at coordinate 53,115,771 of NC_060139.1, forward strand.
CAAATAAAAATGAATATGGAAATTAATCATTGAATATACTTAAGAAAACTTTCATAAATCTGCTAGAAGCTGTTAGTAATTGATCCAGTACTTGAATTCACACGTTTTGTCAGAACGTGATAAAGATAGATTTTCACTCCAAAGAACTTTGTTGCTTCCCTACTCCGTATTGAGCTTGTACCGTGAGACGACAATAAAAATACTGATCTCACTCACATGTGCCAACGAATTTATGTTAAAGACACCTTTTCCTCTTCAATTAGTCTGTATGACACAGTTGGGAACCAGGTGTTTTCCTTACCCAAATACTTGACATAGATGGTGATTCTTCTGTTGTTTCTGCTCCATAATTCTCCTGATACCTATTTATGAGTCAGCTGCCACTTCCTCGCAGAGATCGACACATTTAAACGATATTGTTTATCATTACGGTTATTGATAATCGTTCCAAAAGTGGTGATAATACGCAATTTTCATTCTACTTATTAAGTCCTTAAACAAGTCATCAGTGTAATTTCTATTCATAGTTTCTCCACATTGTTGCCGTATAGCGGTATAAGATGTACAAATTCCAGTAACATGAGTTAGTTTGAGTATAAAATTATGTTCACAAACGTAGTATATGAAAGAAACGGTTACAACGGCCCCCATGCTCATTCAAAAGACTCTGTGTACAAAATCAGATGACCATTCCTGGATTCAGATACAAAATAATGACAAAGGACAAAATGAAGTAACCCTTTTACATCGGCAGCCCAAGCTGCCGAAGTAATGCAGCCACAAAATTCGAGATTAGAAAAATGAAGAAAGTTAACATCTTGACACAACAATTTGATCTAATAGCTAAACGATGGAATGCAAAATTGATAACAAGGCAGATCTGTATTAGAACATAAAATTATATTAAACAGAAATTCAGAAATGAAAACACTAAAGCATTCACAAAAAGTTCAATCAGGTTGTACGGAAACCCTCGGTTCCTCGAATTACAAGTTGATTTATTATTTATGAGGACATTATTCCCTAAACTTTTCAATCACTGATAAAAGTAATTCTTATTAGATGTATTTATATGGTGACATGAGGATAACTGGTTTGTGGTCCCACGGTCCCACGAATGTGATTCTAAAATGTCTCCAGTAACGTTTTTGACATGACATTGTGGATGGTAAACTGTGAATGTTGCGCCACTGACAGATGATTACGGCTGGTACTGTTGGATGCATTAAGTCGCGGCTATGGTGGTAGTAGTCCAATAAAAGATCTCCCCATACGACAGAATGTTGGTTGCACTGGATGGACACACAGATACCACGCCCTTTGTAGCAGAACGTTTCAGCTCAGGCTAGCACCTGACAATGGCTGGTTAATGCTTCCAGCGTCAATTGTCATTGAGCCATTCTGCAAACTGAGGTGTGTGATAAGTGGCCAGTTTCATTAGAATGCAGTAAATGGCATACAATACCAGTAATGATAAGAAATAGATTCGAATCAAACGTAAAATACATGTTTAAATTCATTTCAGTGCATTTAATTTTATAAACCCCAGGATGTTTGTTTCTGCTCACGTGGGGTTCATGGAACTTGTTTAATGTCATGCCACAAGATATTGCATCTTTCAATCAAGTACAACGCACACTATCCTATATTCTATTTCAGCCTGAGTACTGGCTGATACCAAGTCATTACACTACACCATGGATGACACTACGGCAGGGGTACTTTAGAACCAACAGACTACATACTCTGCTATGTGTGTGTGTGTGTGTGTGTGTGTGTGTGTGTGTGTGTGTGTGTGGGTGGGTGGTAGTGTAAATATTCCTAAGTTTCAGACCTACTTGTAATGAATAAAAGAAAAAAAAGTCCATAGCCACATGGGCTACAACAAATGTCACCTAAATAAGAGAAGATGTTCCCAGGAACAGACAAAGAGAGTGACAGTATAAAGGCATGACCATGAAGAGCACGTAAGAAACCATTCATTATATATCAGTTATCGAAGACAACTCCTCTGGAAAGAAAAGCAAATCACACATTTAAGAAAAGGACCTACAATTGGGATTCAAAAGTCAGCTCAACTAAGGGAGTAACATTATTACATCATTATCAGACATAACACATAGTGGCATTCACTTTACTACTGAAGAAAAAAAACAATTATACACACACTGAAATGATCGTTCGTCAGATCGTATATACGCGATGGGGAGAGGGGAAATGAAAATTATTCAGATCCTGGAAGATCTCACTCCTCACGTGGTTCATCTCATGCATCCTTTGTACCACTGACAATTATAAAAAAATCGCACTTTCAAGAAAAACGTAGCTTAAAGAATCTCATCCGTTGATTCCGATGTTCACACATAATTTTCAAATTAGTGACTACTACCAAACTAAAGCTTAGGAGGGAAAATTCTCTTTATACTTTTTGTTTCAATAATCCCTTTGTTCACTTTCAAGTTGTCTCCCAGTAAATTATGATACCTCACAATGATTCATTAATGATGCAACAGGCACACGTACACATGTCTGGCAGATCAAGAGGTAGAACCATCCAGACAATTGAATAACCAAACATTCATAACTGAAACCTGCAAAAAAAAAAAATGCCTCTGAGCACAATGGGACTTAACTTCTGAGGTCATCAGTCCCCTAGAACTTAGAACTAACCTAAGGACATCACACACATCCATGCCCGAGGCAGGATTCGAACCTGCGACTGTCACTGTCGCGCGGTTCCAGACTGAAGCGCCTACAGCCGCTCGGCCACCCCGGCCGGCCGAAAACTGCAAATAAAAATCTTTCACACATTTTAAATCATGTCTACCCACCCTTCTCACCATACAGAGAACCTTACAATATAGTATATAATCTCACTACTTCAATCAATACTCAAATAACTTCCATAATATTAAACTAAAAATGCTCACTAGAAGTAACATCACATTTTCTTCAAACCAGAGGTGACACTTATACAAAAAAGGCTGAGAACTTATTAATGAACAAAACAAATGTATGGAAATCTACAACAGCACATGGTAATGACATGACCATCAGAAAATCATGTTTCGTATTACTTCACACTATATCATTAATCATCTCCATTGAAAAATCACTATGCCTTCCTCATTATCCATAATGGTCAAGGATACCAAAGTCCTCACATAATATCGTCACTTAAATACAGAAAACTACCTGGACTGTTACTTCACCACTGCATAAATTATCTTATCACATGAAAAATACATTCAGAAGAGAACACCCAAAAATTTATTCTAACAAAAACTCGTTTAAATGATATCGAAGAGTCTAATTTAGTTATGATTATGAGAGAGATTTTTCTTTGTTTTTCAGATGGTTGACTGCATTTCAAGCTATTGAAGGTAAGGGATAGCATCTTCTCTTTTATGTCTTTAGTAATTACTTTGCAATATTCCTATTCCTATGTGCAAATAATTCTTAATGTCGACAACCTTTTTCGATTTCTGTTAATTGGAAGCAATAAATCATAGAGTAAAATTTTCACCCTCTGTACACCAAAAGTTCCATGAAGATATTTAACCGCGATTTTCATTTTAGCTCTGTCGGTTCCCGATGTAGATTACTATTGTTTCCTGTATCACCATTCTCTGGTAGCAGCCATAAGAAGAAAAACGGACAAGAAACAATTAACGAAAATTTGTGCACACGTTTCTTGACGATTTGTCACTTTTCCGTTTACTACCACTATAGTTTCACTTAGCTGGTAAGAGTCGCTTCTAATTTTTATTATATCGTGCACAATCTGATTAAAAGTAAATGGGTACGCGTATATAATGTGGATGTCACTATAGGTTGAACAGTGTAAATGGAAGCCAGAAGTACTCTGTTGTCAGTAGAGCCGCAATTGCAGCAGAACGTGCCAGTCAATTGAGCACAGAGACTTCGACTGTTGACTAATCATCGGATGACACCTGAGTAAGAAATGCATTGTGACCTTTAAATCTTTCACAAGGTGTTCATGCCAACTGTTGGTGATCAGATTGAGAAGTGAAATCGCGAAGGAGCAACCACAACTAAATCAAGATCAGTCGGATCGGATATACTGACGGAGAGGGACTGTTGAACGTTGCGGAGAGGGGCTGTAGAATATTGCGTAGCGTCAACAGAAGGAATCACTCGTGAGGTTCGAAACGCTACCAGAAATGAAGAAGAAATAGATAACATTCCAACAGAATTTCTAAAATCTATGGGGCAAGTGGCAACAAAATGACTATTCACGTTGGTGTGCAGAATGTGTGAGTCTGGCGATATACCATCTGACTTCCGGAAAAAAAACACCTGCAAAAGTCTGATTACTGCAAGAGCTGACAAGTGAGAAAATTATCGCACATTCAGCTTAACGGCTCATGCACACAAGTTACTGCCAACAATAATATACAAAAGAATGGAAAAGAGGATTGGAGATGTGTTATATGACACTCAATTAGGCTTTATCAAAGATAAGGACACAGAGAGGCCATTCTGATGTTGCAGTTGACAATCAAAGCAAGACTAAAGAAAAATCTAGGCGGGCTCATAATATTTGTCCAACTAGAAAATGATGTCAATAATGTAATATGGTGCAAGAAATTCGATGTTCTGAGAGAGCTAGGGGTAAGATATAGGGAAAGACAGGTAATATATAATATGTATAAGAATCAAGAGATAATAATAAGACTACTTGGATTAAAAGGGAGTAAGATATCGATGTAGATTTTCAGCCGTACTGTTCAATCCATACGTGGAAGACGCAATGGCGGAAATATAAGACAGGTTCAAGAGTGGTATTGAAGTTCAAGCTGAAAGGGTATCAGCGATAACATTCGCTGATGACAATGCTACCCTTAGTAAAAGTGAAGAAGAATTATGGGATCTTCTGAATGGAAATACGGTCTAATAAATACAAAACATAGACTGAGAGTAAACGGAAGAAAGACGAAAGTAATGAGAAATAGCAGAAAGGAGAACAGTGAGAACATAAACTCCCCAATTGATGAACACGATATAAAAGGAATTTTCCACGTAGGCAACAAAAGGACATAAAAAGTATAGTAGTGCTGGAAAAAGGGCATTCCGGAGAAGTCTACTAGTTTCAAACATAGACCGTAATTTCAAGAAGACATTTCCCAGAATGTGCGTTTCGAGCACAACATTATATGGTAGTGAAGCATGAATTGTGGGAATATCGGCAGACACTCTAAGAATTATGGATGTGGTGATATACAGGAATGTTGGAAATTAGATGGACTGATAAGGACGGAATTAGGAGGTGCTCTGCAGAATCAGCGAGGAAAGGAATATTCAGCAAATGTTGACAAGAATGGGAGACAGTATGGTAGAACATTAGTTACGACATCAGGGAATAACTTCCATCGTACTGGAGAGAGCTGAAGAAGGTAAATTGTAGAGGAAGACAAAGAGTGGGGTACATCCAGCAAACACTTAAGGATGTAGTTTTCAAGTGCTACTCAGAGAGGTCGGCACAGCACAGGAATTAGTGACAGGACGTCTCAAACCAGTCACAAAACAGATAACTCCAAAAAATCAGTAATATCAGTTTGCTGTAGAACTTAGAACATACTAGTAATAGCTCAATGGGCATACAAACAGGAATTCGTTGACATTAGCATCAGCGTTTACTTCTCTGTGGTGTCATATTAATGCTGTGACAATTGCGAATGTTACTTTTGCAGACAGTAGCAGCAGCCCTTCTTCATCTCCAAATCCATTCTAGGAATCATGTCTTCCGTTACTTAATTAGAAACATTAGTTTAAAGACTGGGATACCAATTACGTTGAAAAATTTCATTTGATGCTATAAAACATCTTCCATGGAAACCTTGAATGAGTACACAGCGTAACTGTCTATAAATATTTAAAAACCAAGATTAACATAAAAAATTTAAATAATGAATGAGGTAATCATATTGGCTTAAACGAGTTTTATCGCAAATGCGATGCCACAAAGCCTGAAAACGGGATATAAAATCATGTTTGTTTCACAATCCAGTTGCTCCTGTCAACAGCAGATGGCTACACTGCTCAAAACGTGGTTTCCTGTCACCTGCGGATGGCTGCACTTCAGAGAATGAACTATGTTCGATCTTTGTACTACGATTTCTTTGAGTACTTTACTGCCAATAGTTGATGGCTGCACTGTATAAATTTGGCTAATTCGTCGTTTGCTTTTTTGGAGCACAGCTCCATTGTTAAAAATAAAAGAGGGTTGAAAATTAATTGTTTTCTACATCATTTGCCGATGCTGAAACATTCAACAATAGCTGCAAAATACATAGGCAGCGCAAAAGTTCGATATTAACACCAACTATCCAGAACCTAGTTGAGGTTAATACATTAAAGAAACGCTGAATGAAACAAACCAATTAATGTGATATCACAATATTGCAAAAATATGTCTCCAAAGTAAAATAAAAGATCAAGTTAATGCCCACATACACACATGCTCAGCGAATTAGTTTCAAAAGTACGAAGGTATATTTTCCAGTACTAGCTTCCCATCTTCCCATGCATAATAAATGTTGACATATTAGTAGTTAGGCCGAAGAAATCGAAATAGTGAAACTAACCTTACCAGGCTTCTTACTGAAAAAAACTATGTTTTAGATGAAACACTACATTAAGCAGTGGCCGGCCGCTGTGGTCGAGCGGTTGTAGGCGCTTCAGTCTGGAACCGAGCGACCACTACAGTCGCAGGTTCGAATCCTGCATCGGGCATGGATGTGTGTGATGTCCTTAGGTTAGTTATGTTTAAGTGGTTCTAAGTTCTAGGCGACTGACGACCTTAGACGCTAAGTCCCATAATGCTCAGAGCCATTTGAACCATTTTTTACACTAAGCAGTCAAGCACGCTAGCAAAGAGAGAGATCTGAAAGTAACTAATTAGGTCTTCTATTGATGTAACATACAGCACACCTTCAAATTTAATATTTGCTCATTTAAATTGTTATGAAGCACTATTTTAGGAGGGGCAAAGATAATGCACTGACGGAAACAGGTCACAGCCCCAGAAGGAGTTGTGTGACATAAATGAAGCTCGATGAGCAGGTTTCTACACCTGATTGATAGTGTCTATTAGAATTTCACAATACTTGCGTACGAGTTGCGCCAGTAACGCCACTATGGGGATGCACATTTTGGTTTGCTTTAAGTACACACTGTAACGGTTGTGAGTGTTAGTTACCTTTGATGCTGGGCAGGATGAATTAAAGGTGGTCAAGAATGCCTTTAAGGTGACAAAGCTGCCATTATCAACACCTCTATGAGTTTGAACGAGATAGTGTAATAGAGCAATAGGAAGCTGGACGTTCCTTCTGCGATATTGTAGGGAGACTTGATAAGAGTGTAGCTTCTCTACATGACTGCTAAAGTGCGCGTCATTTATGTTGGCGGCCTAGTTTAGGTTCGTTCTGCGCATCTGACGTCACAAAACACAGTCAGCCAATGAACAGAGAACGACGTTGCCACATCTCGACTGCAGTGCAGAGCATGGACGAGTGTCTTCAGTTTTAGAAACGTTCAGTCATAAATAAAGTAATAGAACAAAAGCAATGTCTTGACAGCAGACATTCTTTTATAGAAAGTTTGGAAAAAGCATTCTTTATACCAACTGCTTCATATTCTATTAATTAATTAAACCAAACAAGCAATAAGACTCCTAATTCAGGAGATAGTAAGGAAAGGTGTTTGTATCACACTCACGAACTGCTTTTTCGCAATAAAGAACAGCGGTAATTGTATATTTCCTATTGTACTTCGACGAAGCGTGAGTAATTCATAGTCATACCAACAGTGTTTGTCAATATTTTGCGTGACGTATTATAGTCCTCATTGCGTTATGTACTCACTCATGGCGTTATGTAGTAAGACGAGCTGTCTTAGTGTAACGGTTAATGTGTTGGGCTGATAACCGAAAGGTTATGAGTTCAAACCTTGTGCAGTGCTTAATATTTTCATTATTTAAAAACAATATCGAAGTGCTTTACTTCACGAATTATATTCGTTTGAATGCAATTTTTTGAAATTTCTAGTACTTTGTCTATTTATTAACCCTTTAGCTGCTGCAGACACGTGCTCGTCGCATTCCGCGCTGTGCGCGATTTTGTCACTGCACTGCTCACCTGTGCAGACACATGGTGTTCCGACTGCTTTGACGCTCTTATCATTCGATTCCACAAAAACTATTTGGCCCAAAAATTAGATTTTTACACATCTTCTTGACTGATACCTTCCCCCCATAAATGACTTAATTTTGTTTCGATGTTCAACGCAGTTATTATGCAGCATTAAATATAGTAAACCATTGCACGAAATTTTGAAGAGTTTGCATAGGTAGAAGTCCACAGCGTATACTTTCCGTATGGTCGATTTTAGTTGCCACAATGTTGAGAGTGAAATGTGGACAAGATACCTAAATTTCATATAAAATTTACTGTATATTCTATGGACATTTACCTCTGCGAACTCTTCAAAATTTCGTGCAATGGTTTACTATATTTAATGCTGCATAATAACTGCGTTGAACATCGAAACAAAATTACGTCATTTATGGGGAGACGGTATCAGTCAAGAAGATGTGTAAAAATCTAATTGTTGGGCCAAATTGTTTTTGTGGAATCAATCAAAGCAGTCGGAACACGATGTGTCTGCACAGGCGAGCAGTGCAGTGACAAAATCGCGCACAGCGCGGAATGCAGGGAGCACGTCTTTGTAGCAGCGAAAGGGTTAATGCGGCCGTGGTGGCTTTACTTCATGAACTGCGTGCTCCCCCCTAAACGTAAGCTTGCGAACTATGCTATACTATGGCGCTGCTTCTATTGGCGCGTGCGTCGTGTGCAACTGGCAACGCAGCAATCTCCCGCGTCTGGGCGAGCATGCGCGAGCCGCCAAGATAAAAGAATTGAACTATAGCAGCAGAGGTCACGAGAATATACGGTCGCAAGAGGACCGGGCTCCAGAGAGCCACATGGCACTACTGAGAGGGAAACCCACTGTGTTCGGTGTATGGCTCTTCCGCTTCCCACTGCATCTGCAGCATCAATTTAAGCATCAGTTGGCACCACAGTGACACCAGGAACTGTTACAATCGATTACTTCAGGGACAAGTCCGGGCCAGACGCCCTGTAGCGTGCAGTCGGATCACCTCGAACCACCGCCATTTATGACGTTTTGGCTCCCAGCGACAGCTCATTGGAGATCAGGGTGGAGGTCTGCAGTGTTTTCTGATGAAAGCTATTGATGCATTGGTGCCAGTGATGGCTATGTGTTGGTTAGAAACGGGCTAATTGAGTGCCTGGAACAAACACGTCTGTGTGGTAGACACACTGGATCTACACCTAGAGTTCCAATCTTGGGTGCGATTTTGTATGATAGGAGGATCACTCCCGTGGTCATCCCACACACCGTGGCTGCAAATTTCCATTTCAATCCGGTGTCTGGACCTGTCGCTTTGCCATTAATGGACATCGTTCCAGGAACTGTTACCCAACAGGACAACGCTAGCGTACATATAGCTGTTGTAGCCCAGCATGCTCCACATGATGTCGACGTGTTACCTGGGCCTTCTAGATCATTAGATCTGCTCCAATCGAGAACATATGGGACACCACCATACGACAGGTCCATCATCACCCACCACAAGCATTAATCGTCCCTGTATTGACCAACCAAGGTCAACAGGAATGGGACTCAATCTCACAACTGACATCCGGCACCTGTACATTACAACGCATACGCGTTTTCTGGCTTGCATTGAACATTCTGGAGGTTAGACAGGTTACTGATGTGACAGAATTTAACATTTCCAGTGGTTTATCTTACACTTTCTTTATTAATGTTACCTAGTCATATGTATACCAGAAATTTCATTACCGTATATTAATAATTTTATGGTATTGGAAATTTTTTTCGTCAGTGTATAAAAGATTCTGTTGACTGCCAATTATTGCTATCATTAAAACTATTCATGCTTACCGAAATCTATGTATGAGTACAATAACTGCAGTTTACAGTCATAATTATCATGCCAAGGTTCTCTAAAAGATCTATAGAACTTATTAATTTCCACAAATGCGATGTCACAATATCATGGCACAATATTCTTTGAAAAATGCCAAATTTACGTTGCTGTAGAATCCATATACGGATAGTGCTTATTTAACTTGTGCAGTTGCATTTTGGGAAACTATCGCTCGTGAAAATAATAAAATAATCTATACTCTGCTGCGCCACCACCATCATCACATGCACAACACAGTTACGTTATTAGCTAAGGAAGGAATAAGATGCTTCATTGCAATATATCACTTAACCTGCTGAACAAAGGAACAGTTTGTAGACACACGATGTCTCGGAAACAAAAAAATCACTTACCATTCAGTGTGGAACGTCTCTGACAATTTGAGCTCAGTGAAGCTATAAAAATTAAATATTTCTGCAAGTAAACTGTCTTATAACTGTATAACTGCAAAATGCAAAATTAGCGTAGTACAAGCAAGAGTTCTATGAAGATTAGAGTTCGCACACTTGCAAGCACAACGAGTCTAATGCCTAAAGTAAGATGTATGACTAACCTCCATTATTATATGCTAAATAAATATTGCAGTGCGTTATTATAGATTATAGATACCAAAACAGCCTTGCATAGATATCAAGCACACAGTACATTCTCAGTGGTCTTTTGTCTTGTAACACCATGTTCTTTATCAAAGCCTAAAGCCTCATCTAGCATAGTTTCTTGAGGCAGAATGATATGTGAACCCTCCACACACTGTGTATAAGGTAATGTTGTTGTAGCGTATCCCAAAGTAATTTGTCGGTGAATAATAGCGTAATGGGTGTATTTAATGGTATATTCTGCAATTTGTCTGTGACAGAGTGTCATATTGCTATTGTATCAGGATGACCAAATGTAGCGGGAAGAGGTAGAAGGCACCGTATTAAGACTCGCCCGAGTTCTCCAAATGATTTATGTGTTTCCACTACAGTGTCCCGTTCACCTCGATCTGCATCACAGGGTCCCGCAAACTGCGGCCACCGACCCAGCGACCCAGTGCAACGCGCTGCTGTGTGTCGGCCTTGTAGGGCCGCGTTGTCACGGCTGCGGCGGCAGCCAACTCAACGGTCTTCTTCCCCGTTGACTCTGCGCCGCTCCGCTGGGAGTCGCCGAGGGGAATGCTGCTTCCTCCCTCGCTGGCATAGCTGAGATCGCGGCGACCACAAGTGCCCACGATCTTGCGTCCGAATCTGTGCTTACGACCCCAGAAGGCCTACAGCATGCGTTGGGAGGCAAGACAACTGCCTGCTGTAGCGGGCCGAAGAGTGGCCCACCACTGGCTACGGACCCTGCGTTGGCCTCAGAGGGTCGAACCAGCCGTGGACTGGAACGCTGGCGCCCCATCTGCTGATGCGTGTAGCTGGTGTTGTGACACGACTCACCATCCAGGAGAGCTGCCACACTTGAATGAATCTCGTTAGAAACCTGCACCTATTTATATGTGGCTGTGTGCCTCTCTTTTGCTAATGCGCCATTCCAAGTCACGTACTCACAACACCTACGTTGCGCCATTGGGCCCCTTCTACCGGTCACTTGCGCCATGCAAACCACTGCGTTTACGCTTTTCAGTTGTTCGATGGCCATGTGGCTTCCATTATGCTTCGCAAACACCGGTCAGCATAACTTACTGTCAACAGGCCTGTGCCTGACTGTAACTTGTGCGCTCAGAAATGTTGCACCGAATCTAACTTTCCTATCTTAATCTGTGGTGCCACTACACTGTGGAGAGTCTGTGCAGCTGATGGTTCTGTGGAGATATATCCCCCCACCCCCACCCCCACCCCCTCCTGTTTTAATATAGCATTCCTGTCCCGTATTTTTCAGAGGGATTGCAGTTCATTATGGCTATATGCAGATGACATATTGTTAATGCTCCATCTGTGTACCAGTAGACAAACAGCAGAAGCGCGGTTAAACGCCACACAGCGATTGCTTTGTAAATTATTCGCTAATTGACAACACATGAAAGCAACTGGCAATGAGTAGCGGAAATCCTTTCAGCTCTCTACCCTTTCCAATACAAGACAGTATTGGCGGAACCATGGTAGTCCAAGGGGCTTCCTATAGACTGCTATCAGAGGTGACAGAGTCACAGGATATGAGTGTAGGAGACACTGTATCAGACTGGGTATCCAAATAAAGTAAGTGGAACCTACTACAGTTGAGTGACTTTTCATTGCTGTATTAACTAGAGCATCATCATTAACCATCTATAATTCTTTCCCCACTCATTCACCATCTGTCATCCTTTCCTCACGTGCTGTAAACAATGTGGCTGTAGCTGGAAGGTGAGGCTGCAGTATTGTTAGGGATCAGCAACAAACTGATCCCATTGAAACTTTGCACCTAAACCATGTCAGTCTATGTACAATACCTCATATAACTTGCATGGATGGACATTATATCTACCTCTTTCACCCTCACTCTCTTCGTCAATTTATAACTGTTCTTTTACTAAGAAAGGATGAAATGAAAAGAGGGCAGTGATTTTTAGATGACGATCCCACGAAGGGTTTCGTGGTTGGATACTGGGTTTCGGAATTAGTGATTGTCATAAAATTTAGCATGAAAGTGATGATCAGATATAAAGAAGCATCTTAATTATGCAACGGCACAAGTGTGTAGGGCTGGATGGAGGACCTGAGATCTTACTGCGTAGATATTTGCAGTTGTGCCATTGCCTGTTTAACAAAGGGATGCCTTGTCCATCTTATTTGAAACTGAAATTATGACAGAACCAGACTGTGAACTCCACGAACTAAACGTTCCAGAAGACGAGGTTCTTAGGTATTTTGTCTCTGCAATTTCCACTAACAGAACTGACATTTTATACTGGCTTATGCGTCTGTATGTTATCGGCATATGACGAAAGTCCCACAGACAATCTAAAGCTCTAATATGGATAATTATTTAACATAGTTTTCGCGCGTGCCGTTCGTGAGTGGAACGGTAGATAGACAGCTGAACCCTCTGCCAGGCAGTTTATTGTGAATAGAAGAGTAATAACGTAGATGTAGATGTATAAGCCTGCTTAGTACAGTTTTACTACATCAAATTCGTAGGCATAACTTCTAATATTTCAACAATTCTTGGGCATGGAAAATTAGCATACTTTGGTATTTTTGGTACTAATTTGGCGAATATGTGAACATTAACCTGAGCGTTTTCTACATTTCTGTTTTTTTGCCATATTGTGACATCACATAGGTTGAATTGTTTCATACAGCGTTTTTGTATGTTTTAATGTCAAATAGGTTCTCCATATTTGGCGTAAATATTGAACTTTTAGTGCTGCCTACATATTTTCCAGAATCCTATAATGTTCCATTATCTGGAAATGATGTGGATAATAATTAATTTACGACTCTCTTGTATCTTTAATAGTGGAGCCATTTGTTGGTAAGAGTGAGAACTACTACCCCTGCTCCCAAAAAGGAACTATCCAGAATTGCACATTGTAGTCATCTGCTGGTAGCAGTAATATTTTTAACGAAATCATATTCCAAACATGGGAGATAGTTCGTTCTCTTAAGTTCACCCACTTGCTGGTGACAGGAACGCTCGTTTTCTACAGAGCAGCCATCTGCCGGTGACAGGATCAGCTTGGATGTGACAAAGGACTTTACTTTATTTCGCATTTTATGGGTTTCTGGGATAGTATTCGCGGTAACAATCATTTACGACTTGTAAGTGAATACTTCGATAACAAAGTAAAGCTAACATAATGTCTTTACATTGCTATAGCAATCACTGATGTGAATTACTACACTCTGTTGTAAATAAGAGAGGCACGATTTGCCTTCTATCTTTTGTCACTTCTCGTTTGGCCTTGTCCCTTGCAGGAGGTTCGCATGTAAGCATCACTGTAATTACATCTAAGAAGCTGGATAGTAATAACAGTAACTTCTACTTTTGTCCATGTTTCACTTAAAGTGCTCTGTCGTCGTCCTTGTCACTATTGGTTTAAAAAGTTTCTGTAATACAATGTAATTGAGGTTGTAAGGGAATCAGTTTGGTGGCTTCTTGATTGCACACCAACCACACTATATTCAGAATTACACAACACAGAAAAGTAGAACGCTCGCAATCTATATGCGCTATACAAAGTCTGATCTTAGTTATTCAATGTAATGCAAAATTATTAGTTGCATTGCATTTAATACAAACTTGGTTTGCCGTTACCAAACTTATCTGCTCGCAAAAGAACTTGGAGCTTGACGACCAGAAAAGCAGTTAGCAGAATTAGTCATTGAAATACATCGTGATTTACATGATTCACTTATAATTTTCCTGTTCGATTACTGCGGTAAGTCACTGTGGCTTTTTCTGACTTCTAAACAATTAAGATTCGAAAGACTGCTACGCGAACAAATTTTTCAATTCTTAAAAAAGATAAAATACATCTGCTTCCACCTCCTCCCTACCCGTTTTGTATAATGTGAGTTACAAATGGTCGGTGACCGCCCCTCAGTAACATTCTTTTCTTGAGAATATTTGTCACTGGCAGTGTTAAAGTCCACATCCATTCCGGTATTTCATCGGTCAATATATTGTGCGGCACTAGAGTTATCTGAAGTATCTATAAAGATTGTTACATGATGCAGGTTATATTAGTCTACTCACACACATTTCCGTATGACAATATGACATGTAGTTCAAAGGGTTCATACGTTGCGCTCAAAAACGTACTGTAGAAAATTGTTAATAGTTGATGTAAGTCTGGTAATGTTTTTGCCATATGGGTAGAGGATTATAAACACATTCAGGTTACGTTAAAGGCCACCATTAATCCTCATCTGGTACCTCAAAACAGTGTCAAAAGCACAGAACACATCTGTATCCATTGTGTAAGAGAGACTGTTAAATAGTCAATGAGTCTTTGAGGAAGTAGACATTCCTTTTCGTCAGTTGCTTTGGATAAAACATAACTGGCTGAAGGACAGTGCAGTTTCTAATTCTATATTTTTCCTAACGGAACTCATTATCAAAACAAAACGAAAAGTTAAAGTAACGATTTATATATTGTAACTTAGTGTCATGTTTTCTCATAACACCAGTGTATGCTACATAAAGGAAACTTAGCAGTATGTATAATGTAGGTATATCTCTATATCCCCACAAATTTCAAAACATAAATGATGAGTAGAAATATCGCAGTTAACTGGATGGAACTGCGTGAACAAAAATACAGTTTTCATAAACACTTCTTTTCGAGCCTTGTGCTCTTGATGAGAGGCATTTCTTTATGTGTTGATGTTTGCAGTTGAGACAAGTAGATACCAACCAATACATTTCGAACAGCTATCTAGAAATAGCTCTTATTATATTTATTATAAACGCACAACTTTTAAGTCAGTCTGAAACTGAAAATGATATTTATCTTACTTTAATTTCTTTTTATGTGATTGAATTTGTTGAAACTACATAATGTCATTTTATCCGCCTCCATTAAATCAGTTTGCCGGATAAATCAGTGGTTCTAAGATTACAATTTACTTACTTTTTCGGATGGTTATATGCGGACTGTTGTTAGTACCAAATACAGAGATAAAGTTACTATTTACAACTGCAGTACACGTTTTATTTGTTTCTCGGGTTTATTTGTACTTGTTCCTTTACTATTACGTGAACCAGAAACCAATGGGCTTCTCCCACAAATAACTACGTACCGAGTATTTTTTAACTTGTACTTTGCAATAGGAGAATTGGTTGTGTTGGTACGTGTTTCGAGATCATAGTACGGAGGCAATTACGTTTTACTAAATACACATGGTTTTGAAACTAATTTCAGTACATTTCCTGATCACATCGTGGTATTCAGTGGGTGTCAGCTTGATAATTAGTCTTGTAGTCTCTGCAACCGTAAATACACATGGTCTGTTGCAAAGTTTAATTCATCATTCCGCCCCCCCCCCTCCACCCCTGTTCGATTTGGCTCTATGCGATACAAGGACAACGGAACAGTGGCGGAAGTTTCATCACGGCGTGGATTAGATGGCGCACGTAGCAGGGTGATCCAGGGATTTGCAGCCACAGCGCAGATAACGGGCCGCGCTCCGCCCATCAGCCGGACGCGGGGGCGGGCAATTAACTCGTGGTTAGCTGGCATTACGGGATGACGGCGCGTCGTACACACCATGCCACTCTGGCGGAGCCCACAAGTCTCCGCACCGGTATTAGCAGATGAAAGGCATTCGTCTGGCGCATTCGTCTGCCCTCCAACACAGACCATCCAATCAACGTTTCACCGACATCGGTAGGGGAAACGATACTCTGTTTTTCAACAGACTCTACACCAGCTGAATAGAGAGCAACGTACTTACTTTTATCCCAAATAATGTAGACTTTATTAATCCTTTTCGGTAAAGCAAGCTTATTAGGCACAGTACTGGTGAAACATAGTGCAAGGGTACCAAGTCTCCAAAACGTCAACTCTTTGGTAGATTGTAGGTTGACTTATTGATTATGGTACATGTTGGTGATAGGGATGTAATGTCGACAGTCTGCACGTGGGCTACCAAGGTGAGACTCAAATAAAACTAAAGGTACCAACGTAATGGCATGATGATAGGTGTTTAATGTGAGAAGATAAGTATTGGGGGCACCAGTGGCTAAGAAATCGATGAAGTAAGCACATCGTGTGGAGATCGCGTGCCTTATGTGGGCGTATCCAACCTAGCTGGGAGTATGAAGGACTGATACGATAATACAAGCGTATATTGCACACGTATCTAACGCAAGCATTCATCACTAGCTCGAGGCATCTCGAATTTTCACTATTTGTGCCGTGTTGAACTACATCACAGTAGTAAAGATTAGGCAAGACTAGTGTAAACACCAATCACCATTACACAACCGCAATACCAGATCGGATACGTCTAGCATCTTGGCTGTACCTTTACATAACCCAAAAGATCACGAATGTAAAATTAGAGAGATTAGAGAGCGCACGGAGGCTTTCAGACAGTCGTTCATCCCGCGAACCATACGCGACTGGAACAGGAAAGGGAGGTAATGACAGTGGCACGTAAAGTGCCCTCCGCCACACACCGTTGGGTGGCTTGCGGAGTATGAATGTAGATGTAGATGTAGAATCTTTCTCTGTGTCATTCTCCATCTCAGCCGTACTACTATGGATCGCGCTCCCCTGTGATCTGCGTCTTATCCAGAGCCACTCAACATTCAAGAGGGAACTCTAAACGTGCACATTAGGGACGTTATAGCCACCATTTTTGTGCCCCTCTCATCTCTTTCTTTCTCCTCTCCATCATAGCTTCGAATTTTACCATTCTATTGCTCTTCCTCTAACCTATCTACCTCTTCTATATCTCTTTCACCCCATTCTATCGTCTTATGTCTCTGCTCGATGAGAATAACTCACAAGCAGCAAGAACATAACGAAAAAATTCCCAACTAGCAATAGGACTGACATTCATAAAAGAAAAATATGTTTACTTTCATGTACATAGTCATTACTATTATTGTTATTATTATTCTTGATTGTTATAATTATTTTTTGATTGTTATAATTATCTTTGCACTACTGTTATAATCTATATTTTTTTCTTTAACATTAATACTGTATAACACGTTATATGTCCTTAATGTTCTGTACAAACTGAAATTCGTTCAATCTGAGTATGCCTGGTTAGGTGTAATCTTGCCAGGTAAAATAAATGCAGAAATAAATAAACAAGTAAATTAAATAATGGCCCCTGCATTTGTGCTGTGATTGAATTGGTGATCTGGGTGAATGAGTAGTATACCGTGGAAGTACGGAAGAACAGAATCTGGCTGTGGACTGGGTGTAGGTGGAGGGGGATGGTGAAATCGCTACATAGTGTGTTTTTATCACATTTTCTTCTGTAGTTTTTTTTCTTTGAATTCTTTGTCTTCACTTTCTCTCCTTATCTTTCCATCGCATCAGGTACTTCCGCCTCGTTGTATTCCTCCTCAGTTCCCCATTTAACTTTTCCTAACTTTTCCTCTTACTCGCACCTGATGGTAGAACCGAAAGCACTTCTTCGTCTTACTTCCCCAAATGACAGTTTCCTTTCGTACTAGGAGATGTGATCAGGTTACAGCTACATCCTGTCCTTTTCTCCTGTATCTGATTATGTCGCATCACCACTTCTGCATCTACATATATACTCCGCTAGCCACCAAGCGGAGTGTGGCGGAGGGCACAATTCGCCCCAAAGTCGTATTTCCCCCCCTCTTTTCCACTCCCGGATCGCGCGAGGGAAAAACGACTGCCTGAACGCCTCAGTAAGAGCTCTTATTCCCCTTATCTTTAAGTCGTGATCATTGCGTGATTTCAAAGTTGGATGTAATAATATATGCTCTACATCCTCGGTGAAGGTCGGATTTCGAAGTTTAGTGAGCAGCCCCTTCTGTTTAGCGCGCCGTCTATATTCAACTGTGTCCCACTTCAAACTTTCTATGAGATTGGTAACGCTGTCGCAATGGCTAAATGTACCAGTCACGAATCTTGCCGCTCTTCTTTGTACCTTCTCAATCTCTTGAAACAGACCCAACTGGTAAGGGACCCATACAGACTAATAACACTCCAAGACGGGACGAACTAAAGTATTGTAAGCTATTTCCTTTGTAGCATGTCTGATAGTCTTAATAAACTGTGGCTCGTTACTGTAAAATTTAATACGTACTTCCATCTTCGAGCTACAGGCTACAGTATTAGGTTAATTTTGCGAATTTTCCTTTATCAATGTCTACGTCATGAAACGTAGCCAATGGGACCTGATCAGAGTTTATTTCTTTTTGAATTCGTTCATTGTATTATACCTGGCATCATCGAAGGTGTTCTACGTTAAAGGGTTGGCCTAGCCCAAAGATAATTTTCATTTCAATGGAATTTCGATTGTGTTACGTTGGTTAGATTTGTCAGCTTGAAATATAGATTTTTAAATTAGCTGTGTTAAATTGGTTTCGTTCAAACTGGTAAAATTTAAAACAATCCTGCCATTTCTTTGTTTTGTTCGGTATAATGGCTACGGGAACTTGCGTGTGGATGCTGACGAATAAGGCTTATGCTTCTTCATTTCCTCTTCCCACATAAAACATCCTGAGAGAAATGCTTCAAAGCAGTCTGAAGGATACACTCTGTATCCTTATCAAGCATTCGATTCAGTCCCACAGCAAGACGTATTATTGAAAGTACGAACATATAGACTACCAAGCGTGACTCCACTTACTGTTACTCGACTATGGTTTTGTTGTTAGTGAGGACGCACAATGTTACACTGGATGGACAGTCAACAATAGTTACTGAAGTAACTTCAGACGCCCCACTGGAAGTGTGTTAGGATCATAGGCGTAAATAGGCTGCGGCAACTGTGGCAAAAACCGAGCCTTCTGTGTTAAAGGGTTCTCTGGCGCCCATAGGAAGTAAGGTAAAGAAGGAAAAGAAAAATAAAGTGAAAATGGTAGATTTGTGGGATTAAAGGGTTCAGACTGCTACGGTCAATGTGAGAATGAATCACCTAAAGCGATAATAGGAAAATTACAGAAACCTAAGTCTGGGTGGACGCTCGAAGATCTTACCTACCGACTTCCTCAATCGAAATCCCGAGTGTTTCTACCGCATGTATAATCAAAAATAAAAAATGAAATATTTCCAGCTATTAGTCGACAGTTAACATAGTAAAAAACGAGTCAGGAAGAAGGAATCAGAATGATGGGGAAAATAATGGGAAAAACTAATTATAGGTAAATTATTTTCTGATCATAGATGATCCTACAACTGTAGCATTTTCAGTAAGTTTTTGTTGTCTAGCTAGCACCTACCTTCGGTGTGAAATCTTATTTAATAGATAGATTATGATTCAAATGGCTCTGAGCACTATGGGACTCAACATCTGAGGTCAACAGTCCCCTAGAACTTAGAACTACTTAAACCTAACTAACCTAAGGACATCACCCACATCCATGCCCGAGGCAGGATTCGGACCTGCAACCGTAGCGGTCACGCGGTTCCAAACTGAAACGCCTAGAACCGCACGGCCACGCCGGCCGGCGATAGATTATGTATCAGACCAGGAACGCAAGGTCGTATAACATCACATACCAGTGATACTTACTGCTATAAATATTTTTTTTCGAAATTAATCACAGTATTGGACAGTGATGACTTTATAGTCAAGTCTTATGCACAGTATCGTTTGATCACCATAGCTGGCAAAGAGGCGAACCGAATACACAATGTAATCAAAACTACCCGGGCTCTCCGGAAAGCATACTTTTTTCATTTTAGGTGCATTGTGTTGCCGCCTACTGCCAGGTACTCCATATCAGCGACCTCAGAAGTTATTATACATCGTGAGAGAGCAGAATTAGGGGCTCCGAGGAACTCATAGACTTCGAATGTGGTCAGGTGATTGGGTGTCACTTGTGTCATAAGTCAGTACGCGAGATTTCCATACTCCTAAACATCCCTAGATCCACTGCTTCCGATGTGATAGTGAATTGGAAAGGTGAAGGGACACGTGAAGCACAAAAGCGTACAGGCCGACCTCGTCTGTTGACTAACAGAGACCGCCGACTGTTGAAGATGCTCGTAATGTGTAATAGGCAAACATCTATCCAGACCATCAGACATGAATTCCAAACTGCATCAGGATCCACTGCAAACACCAAGATACCTAGACACGAGGTGAAGAAACTTGGATTTTATGGTTCAGAGGCTGTCCATAAGCCACACATGACGCCGGTAAATGCACAAACAACGCCTCGCTTGGTGTAAGGAGCGTAAACATTGGACGAATGAACAGTGGAGAAACGTTGTATGGAGTGACGAATCACGGTACACAATGTGGCGACCCGATGGCACGGTATGGGTATGGCGAATGAATTGTAGCCTTGTCGATAAAGGGCGCCACGAAGTTATATCTCATTTTCAGCCAGGTGTCCCGATACTTTTGATCACATAGTGTATAAGGAGCTCGAATTCCGTTGTCGTCTACCGGTTCAAATGGCTTTGAGCACTATGGGAGTCAACTGCTGAGGTCATTAGTCCCCTAGAACTTAGAACTAGTTAAACCTAACTAACCTAAGGACATTACACACATCCATGCCCGAGGCAGGTTTCGAACCTGCGACCGTAGCGGTCTCGCGGTTCCAGACTGCAGCGCCAGAACCGCGCGGCCACTTCGGCCGGCTGTCGTCTACCGATTCAGTACCGTGGAGAATAGACTCCAAGTGTATGTGGGGGCACTGTGCTTGGGCTGGAGATACGAAGAGCAGGGCACAAGTACGATGAAACTGTGTCACTGAATTGTATTATACGTCGTCAGAAATAACAATTTCAAATCGTACATCATTGCGTTAATTTCTACAGTTTGTAAGACACGTGTGACTGAAATGCCAAATTAACGAAGAAGAAACAGCTCTTTGTATGAAATCCGACTGCAATGCGTTACATATTTTAATTGTGAATGTACAGAAAACGTGTTTTAAGACAGCAGACTAATGGACTCGACGTGGTGAATAGCAGCTCGATGAGCGAATGCAGACGTCCACTTGGCACAGAAACTTTGTAGGATAATTTGGATATAATTTGTAGTAATCCGATTTTCCTGTAAATACGAGGTCTGTAGAAGTAAATACAGAATATAAAGATTCCAATCCCAAAGAAAGCAGTTGTTGACAGATGTAAAAATTACCGAAATATCAGTTTGACAAGTTACGGCTGCAAAATACTAACGCGAATTCTTTACAACCAAATGGAAAAACTGACGTCGACCTCGGGGAAGATCAGTTTGGATTCCGTAGAAATATTGGAACACATGACGCAATACTGAACCTACGACTTATCTTAGAAGCTAGAATCAGAAAAGGCAAACCTACGTTTCTAGCATTTGAAGACTTAGAGAAAGCTTTTAAAAATGTTAACTGGAATACTCTCTTTCAAATTCTGAAGGTGGCAGGGGTAAAATACAGGGAGCGAAAGGCTACTTATAATTTGTACAGAAACCAGATAGCAGTTAGAAGAGCCGAGGGGCATGAAAGGGAAGCAGTGGTTGGGAAGGGAGTGAGACAGGATTGTAGCCTCTCCCCGATGTTATTTAATCTGTATATTGAGCAAGCAGTGAAGGAAAGAAAAGAAAAATTCGGAGTAGGCATTAAAATCCATGGAGAAGAAATAAAAGCTTTGAGGTTCGCCGATGACATTGTAATTCTGTCAGAAACTGCAAAGGACCTGGAAGAGCAGTTGAACGGAATGGATAGTGTCTTGAAAGGAGGATATAAGATGAACATCAACAAAAGCAAAACGAGGATAATGGAATGTAGTCGAATTAAGTCAGGTGATGCTGAGGGAGTTAAATTAGGAAATGAGACACCTAAAGGAGTAAAGGAGTTTTGCTATTTGGGGAGCAAAATAGCTGATGATGGTCGAAGTAGAGAGGATATAAAATATAGACTGGCAATGGCAAGGAAAAGCGTTTCTAAAGAAGAAAAATTTGTTAACATCGAGTATAGATTTAAGTGTCAGGAAGTCGTTTCTGAAAGTATTTGTATGGAGTGTAGCCATGTATGGAAGTGAAACATGGTCGATAATTAATTTAGACAAGAAGAGAATAGAAGCTTTCTAAATATGGTGCTACAGAAGAATGTTGAGGATTAGGTGGGTAGGTCACGTGACTATTGAGGAGGTATTGAATAGGAATGGGGAGAAGAGAAGTTTGTGGCACAACTTGACTAGAAGAAGGGATCAGTTGGCAGGACATGTCCTAAGGCATCAAGGGATCACAAATTTAACATTGGAGGGCAGCGTGGAGGGTAAACATCGTAGAGGGAGTCCAAGAGGTGAGTATACTAAGCAGATTCAGAAAGATGTAGGCTGCAGTACGTACTGGGAGATGAAGCTGCTTGCACACGATAGAGTAGCATGGAGAGCTGCATCAAACCAGTCTCAGGACTGAAGACCACAACAAAAACAAGAAGCAATTTCATGCTTCCCCAGCGCCCACTGCTACAGACAATCCGTGATACGCAGTATGGATGACTGGCTCGCAAAAAGTGCTCTGAATATAGCTACAGTGACGAAAATCTCCATATTCACTACAGAGTTCGTACGTCTCTCAGAAAGTTGCAATCGATTTGACGCTGTGTTCTGCGTGCCACAGATTGACAAAGCTAAAATTTCGGATAAATTCTAGTGTTGGATACCACCCGTCGGCTTTGACCAATGACGTCACACGTAAGTCAAAGAAGCTGCAATGGACAATCTACGAATGGAACGGATCATACTCGTAAACAAATGAATGTAGTATGCCATAAAATAATACATTATATGCGGCTATTTTTTACGCGCGAATTTCATTTAAACGAGTTGAAGATGACTGAAATAAGTAAAAACACGAGAGAAATTACGAGTGCATATATTATGTAATATAATAGAACAGCGTTGTGTAGAACCTGTTGCCAGCGATGTGGAAGGCGTAGTATACCGTCAGCAGAGCCTGTTCTATTATATTTTCCACACGTACTGCAAAAACGATCTGAATAATGACTCGTCGAATAGTTGGAATCGGTAACTAGGAGCAAACTATGTAGGAGGTCATTTCTAGTTACCGATTCCAATATTACTGCTTGTTGCGCAAAAATCTTATATCAGAAACGTGAGTAAAAAATGATCTTGTTAGTGAACTACAGAACACGACTAGACTTTCAAAAAATGAAAATCTTTACACACATTACTGCACACGTAAAGAAATAAAATTCAAAAAACACCAAGCATTGCAACCGATAACTATACTACACGAAAGTCACACCTGCTGCAGTGGCTCCAAATAACGCTCAGTAGAATCGATACACCAGGAGTGACAGTAAAAATAAGACAAGTGTAGCAAAAACATCAAAAAGGTAAACATAATAGTGGCTACATAAAAGGAAACTTACCGCAAGATCGAGGCTGACAAGAACGAAACAAGAACATAACAAGAAATAATAATGTTAGAAGGTCAAACTGTAGCGAAAGAAGCAAAATCCAGAATATCTAATGAAAAAAAATAAGAAAAAAAATCATCCGACAAAGACATAGCAATACCCCTCGGCCCACAATTGTAACCAGAAAATATTAAAAAGACAGAAAAATCTCCCTCCAGAGAAACCAAAAAAGTAGCACTCGCATAATACAGTAACATAAAAAAACGCAACATAAAACAAGAAAAAAGCATCAGACCCACCAACACACAACTAACAAAACGAGGCATGTACATTTTGCTGACTACTTTCATAAATGCAGGAAATGAACAACAACCTTTAGGAATACTCTTCCTGCAACAGTATTCATCTAAATGGCCTTGCAACACTGAAATCCTTCTCTTTCCCAGCAATGACGCCCAATGACTGCAAAAATTTTTTAGTTGGTTTACGGTCACTCTTCTTCTGAAGCAGAATTTTCGCAGTAAAAACAACTGACTCGTCCATAACGAACAGCGTGAGTAATCCAGACCTTATAAATCACAACTACTTATAAATCACGACTACTTCCACTAACAAAAGATGCCGAAAACAAATTACGATATGAGAACAAAACAATCTACATCGCATTTTTAATATACGAGCGTAACGAAGAAATCCAGAGAAATCATTTAACGTTCATCGACAGCAATCTGCGGCACAAACAAAATAACATCACACATTACGTCATTGGTCAAAGCCGATGGGTGGTATCGGACACTGGAATTGACCCAAAATTTCTGTTGACAGTTTACCTTCTGACATGTCGTTACTCCGAGCTCTTTCTGTATTTTAAGGTTTTCTTCATATTCCGCTGACCGTCAAAGGATACATTCGTGTTGCTCATCTCGTCTCAAACCGATACTAGGCAACGTTGCGGACCGCTGCAGAAACTCATTGATAAAAGAGGCACGTCACATTTTTTTGGTTATTCTTAGGTGAAGCGCAGCAAATGACCACTTTGAACCGTGCCCGCTTTCGTCCTATCGATTCCCCTCCTGATATTCTACCGTTTCGGGGTTCGTGACGCGGTCGAGAGGTGTCGCGCACGGGAGAGGATCGGCCGAGCGAACGTGCTGAGTGAGGAGCAGTTAGTAACGGCGTGTGGTTTATAACGTGTCCGAGATGCTACCTTGGCGGCGAATACTGTCGCTATGATAACGTCCATTCATGTCGGCGCCGGCTCTATTAGGCGCGTCTGGGATGGACTGCGTAACGAAGAAGTTTGGTGGTCGTTAGCCGATTCTAGCTCTCACCTACCTTCCCGACGTTGTTGGACACGGATATAAGATGATATCAGTGTATATACGTCATTTGTTGGAGACACATTTTCTTCCTTCCGTGTTGCAAGCGTCATGGGCATGACACAGATTACTGGTTGAGTCACAGTCACGAAACTCTGTTCATAATTTATCTTGTGGTTCGCCCCTACAAAACTTGTGGCATTCTGCCTGTAGTATTTTGTGTTGGCCTCTAATTACGTCGATATTCTGGTTTACCACTTGAAACTTGGGTCTTACTGTGTCTTATTTCTTAATCTTAGTGTTTAGCCTTATTCAGAAACCACTATATGTCACTAAAAAGACCGATGCACCATTGTACGGTCATTCCACCACATCTTTCTGCCGAGTCTTGAATGTTGGGCCCATGAAAGATGTGTAATAATTGTAAGGCTAATTTATCACTTTATGCCTTTCCTTGAGGTAATCTTATGTTAGTTTGATTTGAATTGCTTCTTTAAAATACTTGGGGTTTTAGTGTGATTTCGTTACTGGTTGGAGGCTGTGACAATTTGTTTAATGTGTTACAGTACTAGTTGATGTTGTTTCCCTTATTATTACTCTAAGTGCACTACCTTGTGTTTATTAGGCTAGGGTTATCTATTTAAGGAGTTTATGGTGTAGCGTGATCGTGATCGCATTGGGACGCGTTATTTATTGGATCGTAATTTATTAAGATTTGTATTGTCACTGAGGTGGGACTGCAGGTTTGACCTAAGCCTTCGGTCCCTTGCATGTCTTTCGTATTTAGCAGACTAACGTTCCGTTTATGCTCCAGGTACATTCAATAACAGTTTCCAACTTTTGATGTTAATACTGTTTGAGGGATATGTGTGAAACAAGGTCGATCTGAGACTTGTATACATCACAGTACTGGACGGGCCCACAATTGGTGGTCGAGCGGGACAAATGGTCAGCTTCCACGTCGCCTGTTTTGCACGGCGTTCGTGTCTGTACCTGGTTGGCGCTTGCAGACAAGATGTATTTGTAAGATAATTGTCGTTTACTGGTCCAAGATTCATAAAATTAGAAGTAATTTTTGTATATATAATTATTGCCTGTCTTTTTCAGGCGTTGGCTAAGTTATGTATCAGACGAAAGAGTTGCATGTTTGAACTTGCTTATTCTATTTCTTCAGTTATTAATGCATTTGCTGAGCGTGTCATTTACTATCTGTAAGTCAATTTTGTCTTTGTTCAGTTTGTCTCCAGTCTAGTCCTCGCGATACTTAACGCCGAAAGTTCAAAATGTTTGAAATGACTCTGAGCACTATGGGACTCAACATCTCAGGTCATCAGTCCCCTAGAACTTAGAACTACTTAAACCTATCTAACCAAAGGACATCACACACATCCATGCCAGAGGCACGATTCAAACCTGCGCCCGTAGCAGTCGCACGGTTCCGGACTTAAGCACCTAGAACCGCTCGGCCACCGCGGCCGGCACGCCGAAAGTATTTTATTGTAATCGCATTACTATAATCCCGTAATATTTGCATTAACGTTAATTGGGTTCTGTCGTTTGATCTGTAACGATTGATCACTATCATTCTACTGTTAATATTATACAATAATCCCATGAAAGTTGCACTAGCGTAATTCGGCTGCTGTGGTCTGAAGTGTAACTAGTAATCACTGTAACGACAAGCTGTTTAAAGAATTCTTATTCAATCCTAGTTTGCTTCTTTTACTGATCGTATCTGTATCAAAATTGTTGTCTCAGGAAAAAACTCGTGGCTGGTTAGATATCTGGTAACCACTCATTTGGCAAATACTTTTCATTATAAGTGTTATCTGAACTAATTGTTTACATGAATAAAGCTTTGTGTTCAACGAAAGGTGAATAAACTTCTCCCTCTCCCAAAGTCCAACCCCTACACTTAGTACTTTATGGGTGTTCTATGAGGCGCCGCCCGGCCGCGGTGGTCTAGCGGTTCTAGGCGCGCAGTCCGGAACCGCGCGACTTCTACGGTCGCAGGTTCGAATCCTGCCTCGGGCATGGGTGTGTGTGATGTCCTTAGGTTAGTTAGGTTTAAGTAGTTCTAAGTTCTAGGGGACTGATGACCACAGTAGTTAAGTCCCATAGTGCTCAGAGCCATTTGAAACATTATGAGGCGCCGACGTATCCTCTTATCACACTTGATTAAAGTAACTACCCAGCAGAAATAATAGGACTCAACTGATCTGTTGTGAAGTCCCGGTACCCAGCAGGATAAAGAGAACGACGGAAAGAAAGAAAAACAAAGGTGAAAGGAAAAATGGAAAAATCTGTAGAATCGTTCAACTCCTTCGCCGTTCAAATAATCGTAGATGGTTCTAGAAATCCTTTAGAGGTAGAGATACGCGAATCATTTAGCTCCATCGCACGGTTCGAAAATCAGTCTGCAGCAGGATTCTAAGATAATTAATTTCATCTGTTGAACGTAAGTGCCGATTTGGAAGGAAGTGATGAAGTCTGGACTATAGCGGGTTATCCATCATGAATGGAATTTACACTTGCGTGCAAAGTGCAAACAAGTCACAGTTTTAATTTAGTTCTTATGTACTATTTTTCAGTGTCGAAGCACATTCAACTGTACACCGTAAAATGCAAACACAGAAAAATAGTGTCACATGCCCAAACAAGCCGCAACAGTAATAATAAGTCTCCCCCCCCCCCCCCCTCTCCTTTCGTGTGGTAGCTGGCCGAGTTGCTCTGCGTGGATTCACATGGTCTTTGAAATATGTGGCTACTGCATTCCACGTCCGTAATAGTGGCGTTTTCATAATGAACCCAATACTTATTTTAAATATTTTAGAGACGAGGAGAAATAGTGGAAGTGTATTTTGTGCGCCCTGTGACTTGTAGACAGCGTTTCCGTCAATCCTTCTTAGCCGATATGCGTATTTGTGCTTTGGGGGGAGGGGGGGGGCGGAGAATTATACGGAAGAACCGTTGCTGTTTCCAAACTAGCCTAGGTTTACCTCAGAATAACAGAACTATCGATGAGCATTTTTGATGGTTTCATCTACCTCTGGCGCAATGATATCTCAGGGCCGTCCAGGTGTCCCGGTGGCGATAAGATCCAGCAGTGAGCGTAATTGTGTACTGTTCTCATTTATTCACAGTAATCATTTTGTGAACTTACTCTGTTCAAATGTTGTGGCTGAACTATTGAACATATTGCCATTATATAATATCCGTCGCTCTTGGCTGTTCCACGTCTCCTTCATAATCCCGTTTATCAATCAATAAAAAAAATTCCCCCTTTGTGTCAGCGTAAATGCCATTTCGTGACATTGGGTGCGTTTTAATGGAGAAGAGAACTGGATAGTTCATTGCACGTCCCAGTAAATATACTCTGATCATCATAAGAATAAACCTGATGTAAACATGACGCTATGTATTCTTTCGCGTTTGCTTGAATCTCATTGGACTTTGTTTCACGTGGAGCGGAAGCCAAGTTGTGACCGGTACAGTCAAGTACAATCATATAGATACGTTTAATGTTGTGTTACACGCACACAGATTCAGCGACAATGTGCGGGACAACGGTTTTACCGGCGCATTAAACTTGGGCAACCTGGCCAACCAACGGTCCAACCAGCCTGCAATGATGTGAGCAGTTGCAGTTCAGACGTAGAAAAGGCGTTCAAGGAACTACATACACTACTGGCTATTAAAATTGCTACACCACGAACATGACGTGCTACAGACGCGAAATTTAACCGACAGGAAGAATATGCTGTGATATGCAAATGATTAGCTTTTCAAACCATTCACACAAGGTTGGCGCCGGTGGCGACACCTACAACATGCTGACATGAGGAAAGTTTCCGACCGATTTCTCATACACAAACAGCAGTTGACCGGCGTTGCCTGGTGAAACATTGTTGTGATGCCTCGTGTAAGGAGGAGAAATGCTTGCCATCACGTTTCCGACTTTGATAATGGTCGGATTGTAGCCTGTCGCGATTGCGGTTTATCGTATGACGACATTGCTGCTCGCGTTGGTCGAGATCCAATGACTGTTGGCAGAATATGGATTCTGTGGGTCAGGAGGGTAATACGGAACGCCGTGCTGGATCCCAACGGCCTCGTATCACTAGCAGTCGAGACGACAAGCGTATTATCCGCAAGGCTGTCACGGACCGTGCAGCCACGTCTCCATCCCTGAGTGAATAGATGGGGACGCTTGCAAGACAACAATCATCTGCACCAACAGTTCGACGACGTTTGCAGAAGCATGGACTATCAGCTCGAAGACCATGGCTGCGGTTACTCACGCCGCTGCATCACAGACAGGAGCGCTTGGAATGGTGTACTCGACGACGAACCTGGGTGCACGAATGGCAAAACGTCATTTTTTCGGATTCATCCAGGTTCTGTTTACAGCATCATGATGGTCGCATCCGAGTTTGGCGACATCGCGGTGAACACACATTCGAAGCGTGTATTCGTCATCATCATACTGAAGAATCACCCGGCGTGATGGTATGGGGTGCCATTGGTTACACGTCTCGGTCACCTCTTGTTCGCATTGACCCCACTTTGAACAGTGGACGCTACATTTGAAATGTGTTTCGACCCGTGGCTCTACCCTTCATTCGATACCTGCGAAACCCTACATTTCAGCAGGATTATGCACGAGCACATGTTGCAGGATACAGAAAATGTTCGACTGCTGCCCTGGCCAGCACATTCTCCAGATCTCTCACCAACTGAAAACGTCTGGTCAATGGTGGCCGAGCAACTGGCTCGTCACAGTACGCAAGTCACTACTCTTGATGAACTGTGGTATCGTGTTGAAGCTGCATGGGCAGCTGTACCTGTACACGCCATCCAAGCACTGTTTGACTCAATGCGTATCAAGGCAGCTATTACGGCCAAAGTTGGTTGTTCTGGGTAATGATTTCTCAGGATCCATGCAACCAAATCGCATGAAAATGTAATCAAATGTCATTTCTAGTATAATATATTTGTCCAGTGAATACCCGTTTATCATCTGCATTTATTATTGGTGTAGCAATTTTAATGGCCAGTAGTGTAGCTTCGAATGACATTTAATTTTTAAAGAGAATGAAATAACATTCGGAAAAACTCCAGCACTACCACGTACGTCTTAGGCGACCAGCGGAAAGCATAAAATGCTCTCTTTCTCACTTGACATAGTATTGTACTATAGTCACAAACAAGAGCGACGAAAATTCCTAAATGAAGCACAGCGTAATTCTTCTGAGCGATCCATGTGTGATGCAACAGCATATTGGAGGGGTTTCACCGTAGTGTTGAATACTGAAGCCACTGAAGGTATTCATTAGAGTCAGTCGTCTGATAGTCTCATAGCTCCATCCTTATCCGAATCCGAGAAATACATTTCATTACTGGAACAGTCATCTGCTACGTTGATAACGAGTCGACCGACCACAGAATCCACCTTCCACCCAGGCGCCGCATTTTCTCCTCTTCTTTTATGACGTGTCACTCTATATCCCGCCAACGTTCGGCACTGACATGGAAAAGCTGCGTGCATTAGATCCAGTACATCCGGCAGCTTAACAGTCTTGCCATTTCTTGGGTCACAGCCAAGTTAACTTGGCTCCGAATCCGTTCTGTTGGGTTCGTAATGTAACGGTACAGTGGCAAATGTAAAAATGCAGCAGTTGTATGGTGTGCTTGATGCTGTAAAAATGGTTGTTTTTCACGTTTCTACGACACATCTGTGGTATAAAACAATGGGCATAGGTCCAAACAATGAGTACTTAGCTTTTAATTTTTGCCTAAAATGTTGAACTGTTATGTTTGCTTAATTTAACCTATCTTTTGTTAAGTCGTACCTAAAATATCTATAATTTAGTATTTATATTTGAAATGAAAAAAGGAATTTCGCGTGCAATATGTCATTAAAAACGAGAAGTGTTGCATTATTCATATAAAACGATGATGACTTTTACAATTACGAAATATAGGTAATTCAAATTGAACAAAAAATAGAGTCGGGCAAGACTTGAACCAGCAAACCATGTGCTACAATACACGAACAATCAATTACTCTACCGCATCCACTGTACGTTAACTTGCATTTGCGTTGCGACTGTATCTAGTATTGCCCTCTGAAAACTTCAAAGCCGATTATCTCCGTAAATTTATGACAAACGTTAAGAATAACCTATTTCTAGGCACTTTTTAACCGTCTTCCACACGCGTGTTTCACTACGGAACAGGAAGCGGCCTCAGTCATTTTCATACTGTGTATTAACAGCGCCACAATCAGTGCACAACAGTGCAGACGCTGTGACTATACACGACTTTTGAAATAAAAACAAAGTAACCTAAGCACGATTAAGAAAAGCGTTGATGGCTCTTAATACATTTGAATATCTTAAAGTTTCATTTGAAGTAATATAATGAAAAAATATCCAATAAATAAGTGGGACCTACCTCTAAGAGCGTAACAGTACCAGTGTACGTGTCCTATGGCTTGTGGCCAATCATCGCATTTATGTTTGTTTACATCAGGTTTGTTCTTATGATGAATGGAGTATAGTACACATCCATGGCAGTAGCCCTCATTTCAGGTGGCGGTCGCTGTTCTTTCACGAGTGTTGCAGTTCTAAAGACTGCGGATTAGCCGAATAGCTACAGCAGCCTCAGATGAATGCTCCTGTCGATTCACAAATAACAAGAGAATATTCCTCTTTAAAAGACTTACAGAAAAGTGGAGAACCAAATGCTTCAGCTCACATTCCGCGTTCCTCACCAAAAATTTTGGCATTCTTTTCTCCCACAGGTTTACTGTGTATCCCACTGACACTGTCTCCTCTCCCATACGGTCTTCTTTTGTCATTCTCTCCCACTGGCACTCTCTCCACGATGCTTCGGGACATCAAAATTGCTGGGGGATGCGAACTGTTCTTTCTACCACATTCACTTGCTTAAAATTTCGGTCCAGAATGCACGCTCCCCTATATCTTGGTGTTAACGTTCAGCGAACCGGGAGGGTGCAGAACCCCCCCTCCTTCCAGCCTATATATTGTCTCTACTCATCGGTTTTTCATTTACATTGTCTCCTCGCTCTTTTGATCCCACTGCTCCTATTGCCATCCATTACTCTTTCTCTTTTACTGTCAATGTCTCTCACTGACCATCAATACAGCCTCTCTCATTGGCTCCCACTGCTACTGTCTTTATCTCTTCGCTGCCACTTCCT
Organism: Schistocerca piceifrons; assembly: GCF_021461385.2. Taxonomy (NCBI): domain Eukaryota; kingdom Metazoa; phylum Arthropoda; class Insecta; order Orthoptera; family Acrididae; genus Schistocerca; species Schistocerca piceifrons. The sequence continues at coordinate 53,148,316 of NC_060139.1, forward strand.
CTCTCCAACTACCACTGTCTCTTCTCTCTTCCTGTCCCACCCGTGCAGCCTCCTCTACTTTCCACCTTCGCAGTCTCTCTGCTACACTCTCTCTGCACAAAAGAGCTCGGATACCTTCACGTGCAAAAATATTTTGTGAGTTAGGTTGAATGACGATTGAGGAAGCAGCTTTCGTTCCGTTAGATAGTAACTCTGATTTCATTTAGAACTATACATTTTATATGTAGGACTCTTGATACTAATGGACTTCTGAGAATGCACACGGTAATGATTAGATTTCTAATATTTCGTTGGATAAGTTTCACGTTCAGGAAAGTGTATTTTCTGTTATATTTCTATGTCATATACGGATTAAAAAAGCAGGTAAACTTCCATCATGTGCGAATGGAACGGGAGAAAACTAAGATTAGATACATGATGCTATGGGAAGTTACCTTTGCCATTCAATTGACAGTACTTTGAAGCCTATGGAGTATCGAAACAGATGTATATATTTAACAGCTTACAATGTGCACAGTGTAATCAATCGACATTTGAAGGTGTAGTAAATAAAGGAAAATTGACGTATGAGAGGAGAAATAGCAATGGAGTATAAACCATCAAGACTAAGTAAATAAATTTGTGCATGATGGATGTTTTATATCTTGAACGCTGACTCTGGAAACAGCAGAAACAATTGTCTGTCGAGCCAACTTCATACGCCTTGGAAGGTAGTGTTTCAGGGATACAAGAAAGAGTTTTTTATATCAGTAGACTTCAGTAAAGTAAATCCAAACATGGTGAATACTACGAATTTCTTGTACACTGATTAAAATGAAATTCTGTGAGACACGTATTGCTAAAGAAAAACGTCGTTTTCCACTGCGTAAGTATATGTGAGGAAAAGAGGTTCTCAGGTACAGGGAAAACTGATGCAATGTTAAATATTTTACAGATTTAGTCACCAACCAATGGAATGTTTACGGCTGTCGCTATTTGGTATGTATGAGGACAACTGATTATGGTTCCTCGAAATATCAGCTCACTCTCTAAATCTACAAATTTTTTCCCGGATTTTCTTTAAATACCACAAGCTATTCACTAATTTATCGTTTCCGAGAACACCACATTGATAATTTTGTTTGCAATTTATATGTCGACTTCGTCGTGATACCTAAACACGTAGTTATTAATTCGTAGTTTGTTTTAGTAATAAATATATCTCTGAAATTCCACACGAGTGTTATACAAGTATTTCGGAATAATCAAAGCATGTAACTTTTTTAAAAAGTAAAACTGGTCATCTGAGTTCTCGCAGTCGAAAACACTGAAAGAACCTAAAGTCTACTACACACCGTCTCCGTCTTCAGATAGCATACGTGCTAGTAATTACAACAGGTATAAACAGTCTGTAGTACAGATACAAGCCATGTTTAACTCTTGCAGTATGTGATGAAAGGAATTACGTTGGCCCTAAATGGCATTAAAAATGGAGATCCTTCTGGTGAAACTGATGTATGTCAGTCCGCTATAACGCCATTCAACAGAATTGATGCTGCACTTGATTTTCTGATACGAACATTAGGAGCCCGTAAGTGGAACACAGAAGGGTAGTAGCTCGTATTATCAACAGCTTGAGGAAAGTACTTTCTGAACTCTGTAACCTCCAGCCGTGCTGTGCGCTGAAAAATGATCGACGAGTTCATTAAGAGAAATACCATGATTTGGATAAGAATATCGATGCCAATTTACAGTGTCCTTTCGAAAGAATCATCACACATTCACCTTCAGTTGTTTGGAAGTACCAATTAAAGCGTGTATTTTGATACCAGGATTGAGATTGGCATCCCTCACCTGTCGGTCATAAATCCAATTTGTTATCCACTGCGTCATTCCGGTTGTTGACTTATCCAGATGTGCAGACTATACTTCAGATATACATGTACAAGTGTTTAAGCCTTTCATAGTACAAAATAAAATGAGTGAATTGCCGACACGTACTAATGAATACTGGTGGAGTTGGGAGAGGGGACAGGGTGGTGTAGGGGAAGGAGTAACAACCCATGGAAGACGAGTTAATGAAATATAGAAATCTGAATATTTCCCTGCGAGGTGTACCTAGGTTTATACGTTGTAATCAACGAAGAAGAGCTTATTCAGATGTAGTAGTATACTTTGTCAGGCCTTCCTTTATCAGTTTACCGTCGGCTGAGGCATCAGATAAAGCGAAAGTTTTGCATGTTATTTCTCAACGGTGTTTTGTCTAAGTACGTCAGATCTCCTTTATTTTTCAATAACAATTAAGAGTCATTTTCATGATTTCGTTTACCACTAATGGCAAAAAAACACTCACTTAGTTTAAAGTTATTTATTTAGTTAAAAACATCACTTTGAAAACATTTTTATAAAGCCGTTGTTGAAGATCATAAGCTGTTTAACTAAAATGCACGACAGATTTTACAGTCGTTTAAATTCTTTATGCATTCGTAGTTTATCACTGGAATTTGGCGCCAACTATTGACAAACTAATTTCGCTAATACGCACAACACCGAATGGAGTAGTTTGCTTTCTTTAAGCAATGGTTGTGTTCTATGAAAGTGAACTGAATTACATAAACGTTCATCATCACAGGTAATTACTGTTTACTTTTGCAACTTAATTTTTAACTTAGTTTCTTTACCTTCTAATTCATTTTTGATTTACATCGTTTTCAATGCTACGTTACACTTCCCCTAACCTCAGTACTATTAATCTACATACTAATTTCTCTAACTTAATTCGCCATTATTTCGCAGCGTTTGCAACGTCGCTTTACGGATCATCAGTACCATTAATCTGCATCAAAACTCCTAAACATTGTTACTGAAATTGCGATTGTTTTGTTATCACCAAAATCAAAGCCACAGATATCCATGAGCAAAAGGCTTCGGAATTTTATTCAACGGCGCTTCTATGTTCAAACAATGACGAGACTAGAACAGTTAAATAATATGTCATTTTCCGTTTGTTACCTGTAAAGGCAACGGTTTACCTCGGTTCTGATTCTCTCCAACTTGTCTAAATGAAAAACGTTCAGTTGTACCCCATAGAAATTTTGAACTCTTCAGATACGTCCGGTTTACCACCTCATCAGATATTTTTAAAGAAAATCCTTTTATTATGTTAATATGAAATACAAACGCCAATCCGGCATTAGTTGATGTTGTAAGACTAGTAGCAACTCAGTTAGGAGAGCAAATCGTCACCACTGAATTCATTGAGTCCCATAAAACTGTGCCCACCCGTGTTAATCTCACACCTTCTGATACACTAATGCTTTTCCAAATGATAAGATAACAATTCTTTGTAAAACTAGCGTTCACTGTAACCATTAGTAAGACATAAGGCCAAACATTTCAAAGGGTAGGATTTAATTTATCAGAACCAGTTTCTTAGCGTTTAAGTTATGTGTAGCTTTTTCCCGAGTTCTCTCACTCACTGATATTTACGTTTGTGCCAAAGACATACACAGGCCAAGAGTAAATGAGGTCCACATTATAGCTCCTAGCTTTCTTTACAGACAAGTTTTTTCAAGTAAAGAAGTTTTGAAAAATACAATATACCTGAATAAGAAAATATCTGCTTTTTAAGTTTTACAATTAACTATATTGTACATAACGATGTTGAATTTTTACAGTTAGAGTAATACTTATTACTATCTCTCGAAGTACAATATATTTTATTAATAAATACAAGCATTTGCTTATGCTTCCAATACTATATTGCCATCTAGGTGACTGATCAGGATATAGAGCGAATTATTTGCAAGGGTCACCTAACATCTCCTATGCCTCGTTGTTTCTGTCAGTTGTCTGTAAACATGTGTATCACAACAAGAGTCATAAGACTAATATTAATACTGAGATCTCCCCTCCTTTAGTAATTATTTCCAGAAAAATGCTTGTAAAAGCTAAATTTGCCTAGCATGCATCAGCCACGAAAGTGAATTGCGGTGAAATGTAGAGCCTGCAGCGTTCGAGCGACAAGGACGTAGATAGCGTGTTATGTTTTACTGTAGCGTCACGTCAGTTCACTGGTAGATAGGACAGTTGTCAGTGTACCACAGCCGAATGTTGCTTGTCAGCTGCAGACTACTGATGACCTCACGCACGACATCATGCGTCATGACACTTTAGGTGGAGGGCGTGAAATGAAGTTATCTGGCAAACACTGGTGAATGATACCGCTGTTTCCATCTGAACGCCTACCAAGTAAGTCACTGTGGAGTATGCTTCTCATATTAATGAAGAGCACTGGCCAGATAATTAATCAGGCATGACTTCTAATTACGGAGCAACAGGATACGGCTGTGTCGCCAGCCGTGATGGACCGGCTCTTGCGCTTTCAGATAGCTTCGTTCGTACGGCGGCAGCCACGAAAATCGATATGAGAAGCTATGTGGACTACTAAACATTATTCTGCATTACACCAACAGCAAGTGCGATGGTAAAAGAAAAGAAGGTGCGAAACGATTTTAAAAGGTTCGTTTAGAGCAGTCAGTTTTTTGAATTGAAGGAAGTGAGTGAGAGTTCAGGTTGCTTATTTGGCTCTATAAAAGTGTAAGCGTCCAGAAGTCAGAACTAGTCTCCAAAAATAAGATTGTTCTGCCTTAAACTAAAACCAAAATGACACCAGATAAAATCACTGACAAATTCAGAATATAAAGTACCGAACGGGAAACTATACTTCGTTAACAAGTTAAGTACATGATCCACAAATCACTTCTACGATTCTTATATATGATTAGCGTTAACATTAGTGAACACATATTTTTAGTTCTACTCATGCAACTTCACTTAAAAACGAGTTCTTTCCCACCACTTCTTAAGCAGAAATTCGTCGGTGGAATTACGGAACTTGTCCTGAAGAAATGATTGTAAGAAGATATAGAGCTTGCTCTGTTAGACATTTTATGTTACTGGGAGATTGATTAAAAAGTATTGTTGCTACATATTGAACTCTTTTTGAGCCACTGACAGCTCCCTCTAATGTTGTAGGTATTGACATCGCTGTTCTCAAATTGTGATGGATTATCTATGGTGAATTTCATTAGGGAACATATGGATCGTGATGACACAGTTAACATACCTTGCTCCTTGAAGAGGTACCTACGTGACGTTTATGGGTGGGCACCACCTATTATTTCCACTCCTCGCTTTTTTGCAATCGGTACTTCATTTCTAAATGATGAGACACCCCAAAAAATTATATGCAAAATGTGTCAGGGGACTGATTCGTTTGTTTTCAAGATTAGCAATGGAGGTAGCTCATCATAACTGGGTGATAAGCTCAGTAATGTACTTCTTCAGTTCAAGTTTTCATCAATACCTACACAAACATTTGGAGTATTTTACCATATTCACTAACTCCTGCTCATGTCCTACATTAGTTGTTCGTAGGACTCTGTTGTACAGAACCAAGTATAGTGAATTTTTTCCAAATTTAGGGAGAGTCCCTTTACTGAGAACCACATTATGTTTCTTAGAAAAATATCATTAGCCTTTCCATCTGCTGCTACCTTTTTAATGGGATATACCATAACACTAGTACAATCTGCAAAAAATAACAAGTCTGCTTGTTCAGTGTTAAGTGGAAGGTCATCCACAAATAAAAGAAGGAGTGGACCCAGAATTACTCGCTCTGGGACTCCCATTGCGATTTCTCCCAAGTCAGTAAAATTTACTACCCTTCCAACGTTCTCTGATTTATTCAGCAGAACATATTGTATTCTCTGCGTTAAGTATGATATGAGTGTAATCGTATCAGTTCCATAAAACGTGATTCATAGGTCTTGGACAGATCACAAAAAGCACCAACTAGCGATACATTATTACTAAAGACTCGCCAATAAACTGAAGCGCCAAACAAACTGCATGCGTATTCGAATAAAGAGACACGTTAACAGGCAGAATACGGCACTGCGGTCGGAAACGCCTATAAAAGAACACAAGTGTCTAGCGCAGTTGTCAGGTCGGTTACTGCTTCTACAGTAGCAGGTTAAGATTTAAGTCAGTTTGAACGATGTGTCATAGTCGGCGCACGAGCGATGGGACACGGCATCTCCGAGGTAGTGATGAAGTGGCGATTTTCCCCTACGACCATTTCGCAAATGTACCGTGAATATCAGGAATCATGTAAAACATCAAATCTCTCACAAGGCGGCCACCGGAAGAAGATCCTGCAAGGATGGAACTAATGACAAATGAAGAAAAACGTTCAACTTGACAGAAGTGCAACCCTTCCCTCAAATTGTTGCAGATTTCAATGCTGAGCCTTCAACAGGTGTCAGTGTGCGAATCATTCATCGAAACATCATTGATGTGGGCTTTCGGAGCAGAAGGCCCACTCGTGTACCCTTGATGATTGCACGACGCTAAGCGTCACGCATCGCGTGGGCCCGTCAACACTGCACTGTTGATAACTGGAAATACACTCCTGGAAATTGAAATAAGAACACCGTGAATTCATTGTCCCAGGAAGGGGAAACTTCATTGACGCATTCCTGGGGTCAGATACATCACATGATCACACTGACAGAACCACAGGCACATAGGCACAGGCAACAGAGCATGCACAATGTCGGCACTAGTACAGTGTATATCCACCTTTCGCAGCAATGCAGGCTGCTATTCACCCATGGAGACGATCGTAGAGATGCTGGATGCAGTCCTGTGGAACGGCTTGCCATGCCATTTCCACCTGGCGCCTCAGTTGGACCAGCGTTCGTGCTGGACGTGCAGACCGCGTGAGACGACGCTTCATCCAGTCCCAAACATGCTCAATGGGGGACAGATCCGGAGATCTTGCTGGCCAGGGTAGTTGACTTACACCTTCTAGAGCACGTTGGGTGGCACGGGATACATGCGGACGTGCATTGTCCTGTTGGAACAGCAAGTTCCCTTGCCGGTCTAGGAATGGTAGAACGATGGGTTCGATGACGGTTTGGATGTACCGTGCACTATTCAGTGTCCCCTCGACGATCACCAGTGGTGTACGGCCAGTGTAGGAGATCGCTCCCCACACCATGATGCCGGGTGTTGGCCCTGTGTGCCTCGGTCGTATGCAGTCCTGATTGTGGCGCTCACCTGCACGGCGCCAAACACGCATACGACCATCATTGGCACCAAGGCAGAAGCGACTCTCATCGCTGAAGACGACACGCCTCCATTCGTCCCTCCATTCACGCCTGTCGCGACACCACTGGAGGCGGGCTGCACGATGTTGGGGCGTGAGCGGAAGACGGCCTAACGGTGTGCGGGACCGTAGCCCAGCTTCATGGAGACGGTTGCGAATGGTCCTCGCCGATACCCCAGGAGCAACAGTGTCCCTAATTTGCTGGGAAGTGGCGGTGCGGTCCCCTACGGCACTGCGTAGGATCCTACGGTCTTGGCGTGCATCCGTGCGTCGCTGCGGTCCGGTCCCAGGTCGACGGGCACGTGCACCTTCCGCCGACCACTGGCGACAACATCGATGTACTGTGGAGACCTCACGCCCCACGTGTTGAGCAATTCGGCGGTACGTCCACCCGGCCTCCAGCATGCCCACTATACGCCCTCGCTCAAAGTCCGTCAACTGCACATACGGTTCACGTCCACGCTGTCGCGGCATGCTACCAGTGTTAAAGACTGCGATGGAGCTCCGTATGCCACGGCAAACTGGCTGACACTGACGGCGGCGGTGCACAAATGCTGCGCAGCTAGCGCCATTCGACAGCCAACGCCGCGGTTCCTGGTGTGTCCGCTGTGCCGTGCGTGTGATCATTGCTTGTACAGCCCTCTCGCAGTGTCCGGAGCAAGTATGGTGGGTCTGACACACCGGTGTCAATGTGTTCTTTTTTCCATTCCCAGGAGTGTATGTTGCCAGATCGGAGGAATCTTGTTTCAGATTGTATCGAGCGGATGGGCGTATATGTTTATGGAGATAACCTCATGAATCCATGGACCCTGCATGTCCGCAGGACACTATGATGTGGGGCGTGTGCAATGGAAGTGATATAGCACCTCTGATACATCTAGATAGAAATCTGACAGATGAAACGTACGTAAACGTGCTGTGTAATCACCTGCATCCATTCATGTCCGTTGTGCACTCTGATAGACTTGGACCTTCCAGGAGGCCAATGAGAAATCCCACACACCCAGAGTGGCTCCAGGAATAACCTTCTGAGTATAAACACTTCCGCTTGCCACCAAACGTCCCAGACGTGAACATTTTTGATCATATTTGGGATGATTCCAGAATGAGATTTTCACTCTGCAGCGGAGTGTGCGCTGATATGAAACTTTCTGGCAGATTAAAACTGTGCGCGGGACCGAGACTCGGACTCGGAACCTTTGCCTTTCGCGGGCAAGTGCTCTGCCAACAGAGCTACCTCACAGGTTTCAGAAATGAAGCTGTGAGTTTGGGGCGTGAGTCGTGCTTGGGTAGCTCAGATGGTAGAGCACTTGCCCGCGAAAGGCAAAGGTCCCGAGTTCGACTCTCGGCCCGGCATACAGTTTTAATCTGCCAGAAAGCTTCATATTTGGGATGCCTTGGAAAGTGCTGTTTAGAAGAGATCTCCAACCCCTTGTACTCTTACGGATTTATGGGCAGCTCTGTAGGATTCATGGTGTCAGTTCCCTTCAGCACTACTTCAGATGTTATTCGAGTCCACGCCACGTCTTCTTGCGGTACTTATGAGTGGTCGTGGAGGCAGTACACGATATTGGGCAGGTATACCAGTTTATTTGGCTCTTCAGTGTATATCAATAAGGATATTGCTTACCAACTTACAATGACTTTTCAGAATTCTGTTTGACATTCCATCAACACAACCTGGGCTTTGGTTTATAAGAATTATTGTAATTCCATTGATTTCAGTGGATGATGTTGGTGCTAATTGTACATCCTTAACGTTTTGTGGAATGAAATATTTTATATAGTATGTTGCTTCTTCGACTGAATCATTTGATACACTATGTGATCGAATGTATCCGGACACCGCGTAAAACATAGATTTTCATATTAGGTGTATTGTGCTGCCACTTACTGCCATGTACTCCTTATCAGCGACCTCTGTAGACATAGTGAGAGCGCAGAATGGAGCACTCCGTGGAACTCATGGACCTCTAAAGTGGTCAGGTGACCGGATGTCACTTGTGTCATACGTCTGGACGTCTGTACGCGAGATTTCCACACTCCTAAACATCCCTACGTCCAGTGTGATAGTGAGGTGGAGACGTGAAGGGACACGTGCAGCACAAAAGCGTACAGGCCGACCTCCTTTGTTGATCGACAGAGACCGCCGACAGTCGAAGAAGGTCGTAATGTGTAATAGGCAGACGTCTGTCCAGACCATCACACAAGATTTACAGACTGCATCAGGATACACTGCAGGTACTATAACAGTTAGGCTGGAGGTGAGAAAACTTGGATTTCATGGTCGAGTGGCTGCTCACAAGCCACACATCACGCCTGTAAATACTTAATGACGCCTCGCTTGGTGTAAGGAGCGTAAACATTGGACAATTGAACAGTGGAGAAACGTTGTGTGGTGTGACGAATCACGGTACGCAATATGGCGATCCGAGGGCATGGTGTGGTTATGGCGAATGTCCGGTGAACGTCATCTCCAGCGTGTGTTGTGCCAAAAGTAAAACTCTAAGGCGGTGTTGTTATGGTGTGGTGGTGTTTTTCATGGAGTGGCTAGAGCCCCTTGTTGGTTTGCGTGGCGCTATCACAAACAGGCCTACATTGATGTTTTAAGCACCTTCTTGCTTTCCACTGTTGAAAAGCAATTCGGGGATGGCGAGTGCATCTTTCAACACGATCGAGCACCTGTTCATAATGCACGGCCTGTGGTGGAGTGGTTACACGACAAGAACATCCCTGTAATGAACTGGCCTACAAAGAGTCCTGACCTTTATCCTATAGAACACCGTTAAGACGTTTTGGAACGCTGACAGCGTGCCAGGCCTCACTGAGCGACATCGATACCTCCCTTCAGTGCAGCACTCCGTGAAGAATGTGCTGCCATTCACCAAGGAACTTTCCAGCACCTAACTGAAAGTATGCCTGCGAGAGTAGAAGCTCTCATGAAAGTTAAGGTTGGGCCAACACCATACTGGATTCCAGCATTACCCATGGAGGGCGGCATGAACTTGCAAATCATTTTCAGCCAAGTGTCCAGATGCTTTTGATCACGTAGTGTACTATTTTTGCTGCTACATTTGGAATGTGGTTGTTAAAAATAGTTGCAACTTGTCGATTATCAGCCGCAACTCTGTCACTTAGTTTAACTGTAGTGATATCTTGTACGCTGTCTGAATCTTCTGTCCCTCATATAATTTTAATCTTACTACTTGTGTTATTCATTTCTGTTGGGAGGTGCGTACTTCTGGTCATTTTAATGACTTACCTTAAAATACTATACTTTTTTGTATGCACATAATGCCTGATCTTGGTTTACTCTGAAGCTGTATAAATCTCCCCTCTCACTCTTACATGAGATATTAATTTACTTAGTTATCTTTGGTTTACTTGGTTTTAATGGCTTTTGTGGATTATGTTGGAGAAAGTGAGTTTAAAATATTGACGCGACTTTACTATGGAACAGCTTAAATTAACACCTCTGCCGTATATACCTTATCCTGTACCACCCATTTTTACTTACTCTTAAAACACTGTATCTTGTTTTCATTAATAATCTTTCTATGAACCTGTCTTCCCAAGCCTGTAAGTTACCATATTTTTTATTTCCATTTATTGTGCATTGTGACTGTATAGCCCACTGATTGTTTAAGACTAAGCGTTGTCTACAAAAGTGTTATTTGTTGCTGTATACCACTTTGCTACACCCAAGTGGGAAAATTGGGTACTGAAATTGGACTGAAACACCCAAATAATGTGTCTAGTTCATCTTTGGTCTAATTTGTATGTGTAGCAGCAACAGGTTGCAGTATGCTTTCGGAAATCAAATTTATACAATCAAATGAAATAGTAAAATAGTCCATTTCAAGAAAAATATTTTCCCTTGGATCCACTATCAGACACAGTTAATATGAAACGTGGTACACAATCAAGCACTGCCAGCCACGTCAGCAGCTGAAGTGCAAGTAACATCCTGGATTTCAAGTGCCAGGTCAAAGAATATCACCAACGTTTACACGACATATTCCAATATGGCTGAAGTACGCAAGCGAATTTTGTTTTGTATATCAGTCTTCTTTATTGAAACCTGACACAAACATAAAATTATGGACTTAATCTTATTGAACCTAACTGACACACCTTTCGTGTTTAGGTGTAAATGACTGAGTAGCCTAAATCGCTGTCTTTCTCCCCGGTTCATTGCAAGTCTTAAACTCCAGATCTGTGCGACGAAAGCATGAATATTTTACGAAGTTAGTATTTCTGTGGATTCATAATATTGCAGAAACTGATGCGTAAAAACCAATTTACCTACGTTTCATTGGAATATTTGTGGTATACATATCTTTCTTCCCGTTTGGAGTCGATATCTGAACACTATTTCACTCAGAATCGTGTCCCACCTGTCGTAGTTAAACACTATGGACCTACTCAACTTTAACATGATGCATTTTATAACCTTGTCCGTCAGCACTGTCACTGCTTTCTCCTTCTAATCGTCAATACATTTTATGTTGGCAGGAAGCTGCAGGGGCCTACGCACACCAGGATACTCCCTGCGAGGTATCAGCTCGCATTGCTTGGAACAGGAAAGTGGGTGTACCTAGTTTCGTGACCAAACCAGTTTCCGCAGCTGTTCACTTTGTCGAGTAATACATTTTGTGACACTTCGGATGGCAAGTCTGTTATGCATCTGTATGCAAAAACAGTGTGTGTAACTGAGCGATGTGTCGCTGGCAAGTTGCCGTCCAGAGTCAGGGCCAATTAAATCAGCCGGCTGTTGGCAGCGTACGTGAATTATTTCAGTGAGCTGTGAATGAAGCTGTTGAGCTGCATGGCTAGCGACTTGGAAAACCTACAGGTGATGGAGGAATAGGTGGCATCACATGAGTAAAGAAGTGAAGCAGTATCACCTGAAACGGAATACGCTGAAAGTGAAATTCAGTACTGTTTATTCTCTGAAAACACGAAGACTACTTCCTCACATACTATGGAAAATTTTATCATTGTATTGAGTTCGCGATAGCTAGACGAGTTCACCAAAATTATTAGAAATTAGACATAGTCATTAATAACTATGTTATTATTATTTATATTAAAGTACTGTTTATACGTTATATATAAGGTTAGTACCAAATGATAAAGGTACACAGTGTATGTTTACCACCCTTAGTTGGTCAGCGCATCATGTCAACTTGAGAACGACAATATTTATATTTGTGTTAAACACATACACGTTGTTGTACATAATTTATTTTTAACAATTCATGGAATAACACCGAAACAAAGATTTCTTCACATATACACTTACGATAATCGTCAACATTAGTTGTTTGTCCCATTATCCCATTACCCTGATGTAATTTAATGTGACTTTTTGTAACATAATGTTTGTAAGCATGTGAACTGAGTAACATCGAACAGCAATGTCAAGCTGAATGAAGTCCTCAACTTCATTAGTTCCAGCAGTAGCGTTTGTGCTGTATAATATTCAAATAAAGCAGATATTTAGATACGTACAACATTGGAAAATGTATCATGAGACTGCTAATCAGCCAAAAGTATGGGTCATATATGTTGGAAAAATGTACACATTACAAGTTACGTAGTCTTACGAACGAAGTTTGTATTCTAAGTCGCTGCACTGAGTGAAGCAGTGGTTTAAACTACCTAGATTTTAAATAGATTGGCATAGCAGGTTTCGTCGTATAAAAATTCGCACGGACTTGTGGAACTTTAGGATTCGCATACAGTTCAAGTGATTTAATACACGGCTGCACGACTGTAGCTTACATTCGTTGCCACCTGCGAACGCTCTGCTTGCTCGGCAGGGTTAGTCATTTTGATTTTTTGTTTTGTATTCTATTCAGTAACAACTTTTATGAGGCCACCATTCGAAATAAATTTGTTTCGGACTTGAATAAACCAAGTCAGGATTAGTCCTTCGCTTCTAACGCGTACTACTATCCTTTGGGATCATATTGTCAACAGTTTTAGCTTTGACGTTCTCAGTCCGCTTATCTATTTGTTTGTTTAGATCACTGTGCTAAATGAAGGCACCTCATGATAAATCCTGGCTTGTACAAGGGCTTAAGCAACAATACATAGCCGAACCTCTGTTTAAGTTCGTGTATTTGCCTTCTGGTCGTTATGTGGCGACGAATTAATGCTGACTGGCAATTATGTCGCGTCACAAATTGTTAACGACTCCCCAGTAGCGTTGCAATTTACACGTTTCATGGCCTCTCAACTTATAAAATGTTCTTCGTATAGAGTGGCACTTTTTGCTCCTTCAGTTGGTGCTACTCGCTGACTTTTACTTTAAATTGTTCCATTTTTACTAGCGCGGTATATTTAACGACTTGGTACAGCTACAAAAAGACGATTAATTCGGGAAAATTCACTCGTAGTATTTCTTCTGTATGCACTGTGCCCTCGTAATGGTCGTGATTGCTTCGTATAGATTATACTTCATCAGTGGCAGGCTTTTTAAGTGCCTTCTGTTAAGACATGGCAGCTCGTCATGACACGTCTTTATGGTCGTTGCACAGCTGCATCGTCACTTGTGCCGCGTGCGAAATCTGTAAGAGCCGTATAAAAGTGCGCAATCACTAATGAGACTACCAGCCATTATGCACAGCCTATGATGCGGGAGGACGACGGTTCAATCCCGTCTCCGGGCATCCACATTTAGGTTTTCCGTGATATCCCTAAATCGTTTCAGGCAAATACCGGGATGGTTTCTTTGAAAGGGCACGGCCGATTTCCTTCCCAATCCTTCCCTAACCCGAGCTTGCGCTCCGTCTCTAATGACCTCGTTGTTGACGGGACGTTAAACACTAACCACCACCACCACCACCACCAAGGGAAGCAGTGGTTGGGAAAGAGGTGAGACAGGGTTGTAGCCTCTCCCCGATGTTATTCAATCTGTATATTGAGCAAGCAGTAAAGGAAACAAAAGAAAAATTCGGAGTAGGTATTAAAATTCATGGAGAAGGAGTAAAAACTTTGAGGTTCGCCGATGACATTGTAATTCTGTCAGAGACAGCAAAGGACTTTGAAGAGCAGTTGAACGGAATGGATAGTGTCTTGAAAGGAGGATATAAGATGAACATCAACAGAAGCAAAACGAGGATAATGGCATGTAGTCAAATTAAGTCGGGTGATGCTGAGGGAATTAGATTAGGAAATGAGACACTTAAAGTAGTAAAGGAGTTTTGCTATTTAGGGAGTAATATAACTGATGATGGTCGAAGTAGAGAGGATATAAAATGTAGACTGGCAATGGCAAGGAAAGCGTTTCTCAAGAAGAGAAATTTGTTAACATCGAGTATAGATTTAAGTGTCAGGAAGTTGTTTCTGAAAGTATTAGTATGGAGTGTAGCCATGTATGGAAGTGAAACATGGACGATAACTAGTTTGGACAAGAAGAGAATAGAAGCTTCCGAAATGTGGTGCTACAGAAGAATGCTGAAGATATGGTGGGTAGATCACGTAACTTATGAGGAGGTATTGAATAGGATTGGGGAGAAGAGAAGTTTCTGGCACAACTTGACTAGGAGAAGGGATCGGTTGGTAGGACATGTTTTGAGGCATCAAGGGATCACAAATTTAGCATTGGAGGGCACCGTGGAGGGTACAAATCGTAGAGGGAGACCAGGAGATGAATACACTAAGCAGATTCAGAAGGATGTAGGTTGCAGTAGGTACTGGGAGATGAAGAAGCTTGCACAGGATATAGTAGCATGGAGAGCTGCATCAAACCAGTCTCAGCACTGAAGACCACAACAACAACAACATGATTTATATCAGTTACGTGACGATCCGTTTGGCTATAGGAAAGATAAAGGCATCACAGAGGCAGTTATTACTTTGCGGTTGATAATAGAAGCGAGACTGAAGAAAAATCAAGACATATTCATCAGATTTGTCGACCTGAAAAAACGTTCGTGTAATATCAAACATAGGAATCGATTTGAGGAAGAAATTTCTGACAATATAGTTTGAAAGACACTATTGCATGGTAGTGAAATGTGGCCTGCCGGAAAATCGGAACTGAAAAGAATAGAAGAATTTTAATTGTGGTGCTACGAAAGAATGTTGAAAGGAATATGGACTGATAAGATAAGGAATTAGTAGGTTCTCTGCAGAATGGGAGAATAAAGGAATATATGAGAAACGTTGATTATATGGAGGGCCGGAATGATGGCAGACTTTTTAAGACATCAGCGAATAATGTCCATAGTACTAAATACAGCTGTAGAGGGTAAAAACTTTAGGAGAAGACAGTGATTGGAATATTCCCACCAAACAACTGAGGACGTAAGTTGCAAGTGCTACTGTGGGATGAAAGGGTTGTCACACGGGAAGAATTCTTGGTCGGCTACGTCGGACTAGTCAGAAGATTGATGGCTCAATTTGTAGGTACAAACTTAGCTGAATCGTCAAGTGAAAATTTACAGGGGCAGTAATTGTGATGCAGATCTTTTAACCGATAAATGTTACCATGATATCAATGGAGTACGAACAGGATAACTGAACTGAGCGTAACGGAACTTGACTGGATGTTGCGAAGGCAGAGGCACACTATTTATATTTAAGAGATATTAATATATAAAAAGATGGAGAACCAATGTTCATCCTCATTGTCTACCCAATCAAAAAATTATAAATGTAAATCGCAACGATTAAGCGTAGTCCTCAGGTGAGTCAACTTATTGATCTTATTGACTTAAATAGTTTACAGTCTTAGTCCGACCCCTTACGATGTGCGCTTTCTAAATTTGGTACACCATAAGTGATTCTAGCGATAAATTCACAAGGCGAAAGATGCAAGTGACAGCTTATTTTAATTAAAGTGCATTTCGCTTACGGCAAGTGTTCTATGCTTGACCTCATTCACTTAATCTCAGATGTGACAGCGTTCGTTAAGCTTCAAACTAATTTCAATTACAGCAAATTTAGTTTTAATTATCGCTTTCTCTTAGAGCCTAGCGTGTACGTTTTTTGCTTAAAGCATATAGAATTTGCCAGGAGTTGGTTCTTGTGGTGTATGAAGAACCGTTTCGTAATATAGTGGAAAAACCTCGATGTACAAAAATCTTAATGGGACCTATTCAACTGCCTGTAATTTTTCCAACTGCACCATTCATCTCACCACAACGCCATTGTGATAGTATCAACACTCGACAAGCACAAATGCACTAGTTAGATAGTTTTCTGTTCCACGGTATTTGTGGACTGTAAATCGGAATGATGTGGAACGAATCATTTCGCATACACATGGCAGCATAATCGTTTAATATGGCTACCTGCCGAATACGAATATAACTTTTTATTTTTATTTATTTTTTAATATCTACAGATGTGAGTTAGTAATTCCTATCCATAATCTTTTACTCATTACTGTTATAGAAATTCTTCTACATTACAGAACGAGTTGTCAAGGAGAAACTTTTTTAGTTCGTTTCCAAATTTTACTTTCCCATCTGTCATACTTTGT
This sequence comes from Schistocerca piceifrons, assembly GCF_021461385.2. Classification (NCBI taxonomy): domain Eukaryota; kingdom Metazoa; phylum Arthropoda; class Insecta; order Orthoptera; family Acrididae; genus Schistocerca; species Schistocerca piceifrons. The sequence continues at coordinate 53,164,965 of NC_060139.1, forward strand.
ATATCACTAGGTAAGTTATCAAAATTTTTGTTGCAGCATTATACACCCCTTTTTATGCTGAAGACAACCTTAATGTGACTGTTGTTGTTGTTGTTGTTGCTGTTGTGGTCTTCAGTCCAGAGACTGGTTTGATGCAGATCTCCATGCTACACAATCCTCAACAAGCTTCTTCATTTCCCAGTACCTGCTGCAACCTACATCCTTCTGAATTTGCTCAGTGTATTCATCTCTTGGTCTCCCTCTACGACTTTTACCCTCCACACTGCCCTCCAATACTACATTGGTGATCCCATGATGCCTCAGAATATGTCCTACCAACCGATCCCTTCTTCTCCTCAAGTTGTGCCACAGATTTCTGTTCTGCCCAATTCTGTTCAATACCTCCTCATTAGTTTTGTGATCTACCCATCTAATCTTCATCTGCGGAGCTAGTCGCCATATAAATTCGTACTGCTGTGGTAGTCGTGGGCTTCTTATCTATCTTGACCACAATAATGCGTTCACTATGCTGTTTGTAGTAGCTTACCAGCATTCCTATTTATTTATTCATTATTAAACCTACTCCTGCATTACCCCTATTTGATTAATCAACATCATTTCTCTTTCTGGTATTGTAATTATTTACAACAAACTTCATGCGGGAATAAATATACTGTGAAGCAGTAACCAGAATGCCCAACTGCTTAATGAGATGTCTATAAGGCGATCGTGGGTATGCACCACGTATTACCTATACAGCACGTTTCTGAAGACTTACTTTCTTAAAGATGAGTTATTGCAGAACGTAATTCGATGTAACACTATTGAATGAAAGTATGTAAAATATTTAGCTTACTGATTGGTCTCTCCCCATGATTTTGAATGATTATAAGTGCAAATGTGGCTGAAATAAGTTAGTTTCGGAGATCAAAATGTGTTTTTTTTTTCGGTTTACGTTCTCATTAATGTGAACAACTAAGAACACCTAAGAATTCTGGCACCTTGCTTACTATTTTCCTCGCCTTGTGTTGCACTTATCTTTAGTGTCGTACCATAGATGTACAGAACTGAATACGCTGTGTCTTCTTAAAATTGAGGGCAAGACCATTGCCAGAAAACCAGTCAATGGCACTTTTAAGAACAATGTTTACTATTTGTTTTGTTGCTGTATGCATGCTTGGATCGATTCCAACTCATCAACGAAAAGAACTAAATCTGTACTATTTATTACACGCAAGAGAGTTTACGTGTATGCTGAACAGTAGTGGAGATAATATTGAGCTTTGTGGACCCCCATACGTGGTTTGTCCCCAGTCAGAATAATGTCCACGGACTACACTGGTTGAATTGATAGGTACAGCTTTCTGCATTCCTTTAATTGGCTAAACTAACAAATACTTTGTGATCACCACGGACAGCAATACATGTTCGGCAACGTGGCTTCCATGCTGGCCACAAGCACTCCTGATGAGTTTTGTGGCAGGGCGTCCATTCCTCCACCAGCGCTTTTACAGCCGCTGTAAGATGGTTGTTGCATGTCGACGTGCTGCGTTACGTCCCCCCCCACGCATACCACACGTGGCAGGTGCGACTGAAGTCGTGGAACAGACAGGCTAGTCCATTCGCCGAATATCCTCTTCTTCCAAGAACTCCCCTGCAGTCTCGCAATATCATCCACGAAAAATGAGTCCGGCTCGAATACAGCCCAGGAAAGACTTACATGGGGAAGGCTTACACAGCCACATTAACGGTGACGTTTGGGTGTACAGTGTTAAAAGATTTGGAGGTCAGTACGCCATGCAACATTATGCCTGAACACAGCCGTGTCACCTCGATCACCAAAGCGAACATGTTCAACAGTCTTCCTGGGTGCATTACCTGTTTCCATCCCTCACGGTACTTAAAGCAGCAGGGTGCAAGTTTCGTCGAGCTATGTTACTTGTTAGTGGCCTATCATACTGAAGTTACTTCTGTCCTTAACTTTTGCACACCTGAGTATTTTTTGTCAGCAATACCAGATACCTTAGTCTAAATTTGTGGAAAATACTCCTTGTTCCAATCAACCAGTAAAAATTTTCTGCTTGTCAATTTCTTCTATTCTGTGGAAGAGTGTTTATTATTTTAAAGTGAAAAAAGGAGGTGGATATGAATTACAAACTTACACGTGCACCACTTGTAAATGACTAGCACGTAGCCATATGTAGAAAATATGTGATATGAATATACACTCCTGGAAATGGAAAAAAGAACACATTGACACCGGTGTGTCAGACCCACCATACTTGCTCCGGACACTGCGAGAGGGCTGTACAAGCAATGATCACACGCACGGCACAGCGGACACACCAGGAACCGCGGTGTTGGCCGTCGAATGGCGCTAGCCGCGCAGCATTTGTGCACCGCAGCCGTCAGTGTCAGCCAGTTTTCCGTGGCATGCGGAGCTCCATCGCAGTCTTTAACACTGGTAGCATGCCGCGACAGCGTGGACGTGAACCGTATGTGCAGTTGACGGACTTTGAGCGAGGGCGTATAGTGGGCACGCGGGAGGCCGGGTGGACGTACCGCCGAATTGCTCAACACGTGGCGCGTGAGGTCTCCACAGTACATCGATGTTGTCGCCAGTGGTCGGCGGAAGGTGCACGTGCCCGACGACCTGGGACCGGACCGCAGCGACGCACGGATGCACGCCAAGACCGTAGGATCCTACGCAGTGCCGTAGGGGACCGCACCGCCACTTCCCAGCAAATTAGGGACACTGTTGCTCCTGGGGTATGGCGAGGACCATTCGCAACCGTCTCCATGAAGCTGGGCTACGGTCCCGCACACCGTTAGGCCGTCTTCCGCTCACGCCCCAACATGGTGCAGCCCGCCTCCAGTGGTGTCGCGACAGGCGTGAATGGAGGGACGAATGGAGACGTGTCGTCTTCAGCGATGAGAGTCGCTTCTGCCTCGGTGCCAATGATGGTCGTATGCGTGTTCGGCGCCGTGCAGGTGAGCGCCACAATCAGGACTGCATACGACCGAGGCACACAGGGCCAACACCCGGCATCATGGTGTGGGGAGCGATCTCCTACACTGGCCGTACACCACTGGTGATCGTCGAGGGGACACTGAATAGTGCACGGTACATCCAAACCGTCATCGAACCCATCGTTCTACCATTCCTAGACCGGCAAGGGAACTTGCTGTTCCAACAGGACAATGCCCGTCCGCATGTATCCTGTGCCACCCAACGTGCTCTAGAAGGTGTAAGTCAACTACCCTGGCCAGCAAGATCTCCGGATCTGTCCCCCATTGAGCATGTTTGGGACTGGATGAAGCGTCGTCTCACGCGGTCTGCACGTCCAGCACGAACGCTGGTCCAACTGAGGCGCCAGGTGGAAATGGCATGGCAAGTCGTTCCACAGGACTACATCCAGCATCTCTACGATCGTCTCCATGGGAGAATAGCAGCCTGCATTGCTGCGAAAGGTGGATATACACTGTACTAGTGCCGACATTGTGCATGCTCTGTTGCCTGTGTCTATGTGCCTGTGGTTCTGTCAGTGTGATCATGTGATGTATCTGACCCCAGGAATGTGCCAATAAAGATTCCCCTTCCTGGGACTATTAATTCACGGTGTTCTTATTTCAATTTCCAGGAGTGTAAAATTACTCGTTCGACATCAGTACGATTTATCGTGCAAACGATCCATGGAATGTGAAACTAAATAACTAAATAACTACAGTCTCGCGATGTGTGCTGGTGTCTTACTGAAAGTCTGTACGTCGTATGCTTAGCAGACTGACTAGTGGAGAACATTACCTAATGCCACCTGCAAACATCGCAACGGTGCAGTCTCGATGACATTGTTGTAAGTATAACTGAGTACCATTTAGAGTGTTCCAAATTGCCAAACGGTAGAACACTCACTGTTCTATAATGCAACGAGTATGTCATTTTAATGGGAGTTAAATCATTTTCTAACGAAAGCGACTAACAAGATAACATTTCTATTTCCTATTTCTGTAGAGAATAGTGGACACGGCTCCATCCTTATCACTAGCGGTATCATCATATGTTTCTGGATAAACGTGTCTGAAGCAGGAAATGAGTTGGAAGTTCGACCACCAGCGATCATTACCGACCACCTTATTTTAAGACTTAAATGGTCACCAGAAAGCTATACATCAGCTTCTCCTGTTAGCTCTACGTTCAACACAAGCTCTTCTTAACAATTCATGACGCCCTAATTGGCGCATATATTACTGAAAATAGGTATCACGAGTAACTTGTAGAGGAAATATTATTTTATTGGCTCAGTAGCTCAAGATTTTAAAGCTTACAACAAACAACTGCTCATATTTAAAAAAAAAATACAATTCCACGACGTACGTGGGAATAAATGACGCAGTGTGTCCTTCCTAACAGCATATACTTAAACTGAGTGACAAGGTTCTGAGAAGGTCCCTGTATGTGGCGTGCAACACAGTTTCGATGAGAGCAAACTATTTCTGCTACGTAGCTCCTGATCTTGATCTAATGTTGATCACTGTCTCATTTCTGCTACTCCTCATTACTTTACCGACCACCATTTCACATTAGCTTTCATACACTTCCTGATGAATTCATAGCTACAAATGTTGCCGTATTTTTTTTTCTTTTCGTTAATATTTTGGCATTTCTATATTTGACCAATCAATAGTAGTTTTTGACGTGAAAGTTTCCTGAGTATCGTCGTAATGTAAATAACTGTACTGGGGAAAGCAACGTTTTGCTCACTGTTATGTCAACTGACTGGCCGCAGAAACCTGTGCCATTAAAAATTGTATTTTTTTTTTCAACCAAGGATTCTTCGCTGTTCCCCTCCGTGTACGTGTATTTTGTCTGTCCAACATCTAAGATATCCCATTTCATGGATATTCATTCCTTTACAACTGAATTACTTGCTGTGGCATACATTAACAAAGAACCTACAACCTCAAGGATGTACAAACGCACATCTTCGTTCCTGAATACACTATTTTCGTATTTCCTTACATACTGACTGTTCCTGAATATACACTCAAACATCAGCCTAATCATTGTTATAAATTTTTTATCTCGGTCCGTGCCAATTCCTGATTAAGCCTTGTAATTGAGTTTCTACGATTTTCTTCTATTTCCGTTATTAACTTCTAGAACATATGGAGGAAAGTGAGTACATAACACTCTGAATAGCAAATGTAATGTCTACCACGATTTCAATTCAAACGTTTAATTCATCCACTACTGCTTGAGGAACTGAATTAGACGTGACGCAGTACAGTTATTAGGTAGAAATTTGAAAGGCAACATAACGAAATATTTGTTTATCACTTAAGCACATTTGTTTGTATTAACATTTAAACACTGCGTGTTTACATTATTCCAGAAAAAAAAATCCAGCAAACTCTACATACAGAGCAGTACTGCTGCATTCCAGTAGCGGCTCGATGTGGCGACCACCAACGTTGCTACAGACATTGTATCTACGAAGCAAGTTCTGGTACACACACCCTGTTCCACTTAGTGTCTCTTCAGTTTCTAGTGCAGCGGCCAGAACTTGTGCCTACGACCCAAGAAGTAGTCCATACGTCATCTTGTCTCCTTATTGGATACTAGGACAACTCTGAAACTTTCTTCTTTGCCTTGCCAGCTGTGGACGCGTTACACATGTGAATTAAAACAATTGTGTAACGGAAACTGTGCGTTTCGGACGTGGTTTCCGATTCAAAATATTATATACTAATTCTTCTCTACAAGTCCCAGACGTTTGTAGTGGGAATTTTCGAACGACCTGTATGATTTTAGAACCTGTCTCACTATGATGGAGTACTGTACATCATACCTTACATTTTTGTAGTATATCTTATTTCGTTGAGATTCTTACACAGTTTTAGTACTATTACCAGCTGAAATTTGCTATGAAGCTCAAGATGAGTTCCTCTTCTCTCATTCGTATTACTGAATCCATAATCTCCCTGTAACAGTGTATTTTTTTCCCTATAATAGACTTCTAATCCTCCATGATTATTAGATTCTCATCTCTCACTATCCACTTCTACATACACACGGTGCTCCGAGTTACAAGTTTAATGGCCTTATAGACTCATATACTCTGTCTTCTGTCTTTCCCTACAGCATCTACTTGTGTCCTTGACGTCTTTAAATGAACTATTGCTGCTCGCTGTAATATACCGTCGATTCTGTTCAGAATGATCCTATCACTGAACTGTTTACATTAACTATCTGCTCTGTAAGCCCATTTTTTACGATTCCTATGCCACGATGTGATTTTCTGGTGGCGTTAATATTACGTTTTTCATCTGACGACATTCACTCCACTTCACTGAATCCTACTATACCTATATCCATTTTCTATCGCCCAGACCAGATCTGGATGTCTCCGACACACGACACATGATGTTTCATTGTTTTTTCAGGTTTTTCTCATGGTAAAAACCAGTGGGGCACTAATCCTGAAGCTTTAAAACACTTCTCCCGTGGTACCCTCTGTGTCTTTAAGGCACTGGTTTTTGCTACAGTCAGCATCGTCATGGCGTCGATCAAAGTTGATTCGTTCGCCTTTACAGAAAATTTCCCTTCCCAAGGGCTAGAACGTGGCCTGAAACTCCGTCTGCTGCTCCGTCATCTTTGAAAATGCAGTCGTCAAAATCAAAGTTGACTCTACATATTGGCATTTGTCAGCCAACATTGCTGATGACCTTTTTCCAGATTCTAAACAGAGGTTTCCTAGACGTTGTTACTTCATAGAATAAAAAACTATGCCCCTGGACTAAGGATCATGAGACGATTGTGTGTGTGTGTGTGTGTGTGTGTGTGTGTGTGTGTGTGTGTGTGTGTGTTTGTGCCATGTGTGTGTGTGTGCGTGTGTGTGTGTATGTGTGTGTGTGTGTGTGTGTGTGTGTGTGTGTGTGTGTATGTGCACGCACGAGCATCGGGTGGTACTGAAATAAGCACTCCGATGACGGGAATGAAAACTTGTCAATATCTGAGCTGCCCCATTCACATTGCGTTTCATGTAAAGAAAAAAATCTATTTTTAAATTGATAATATCGGTGTAATTACTTTAGTGAGAATGTTTCGAAATCGTAACATACAGTACTGAAAAAATGTCATCTACATCTGATAATCACTATACTGGGTGTCCCAGGAAGAATTATCGGTATTTAGGGATGCTACAGAAAAGCTCATTCAAAGCAAAGACGAGTCTAATAAACATTGGCTTTAAAATCCACGCCTTATGATCTAGGAGTACTTGTCAACATTTGATATTGTGATATTACGAAACACATCTCTTGTTTTATAACTCATGTTTACTAGTAAACACCGCCTTCCTATGTATGAAAAGCAAAGAGCTTGCAGTGGTGGAGGTGAATTCACAAGATTGAAGATGAGGAAGTGCTCATATCTCTTAAAATATGCCCTTTGGTGCCAATGGTCTTGGTTTCAATTATCATACCTGTCATATTCCTGACTACCGACTATAAATCCTGGGACGCCATGTAGAATGTGCCGGAAAAGGTGCTTTTAATTGTACCACATGATAAAGTGTTCGCCCATTCAGTTCACGGATAAAACACAGTAAATGAGGCTACGTGTATGCCTTTGGATGACTTGTTTTAGTATAATTTTCTCTGTAGGACTGCATGGGTATAGACACGTAGCATGCATATTCGCAGCTTCTGCAGTTAATATGGGTTCCTAAAATTTTCTAAGCGGAATTTGGAGAGGTTTATAATGTTGTCTTCGAGTTCCTATGGAATAAGTTTTATCTGCATGCCTCTTATTTCTCGTTCAACTAAGCGGACCTGTGATCTTTCGCATCTCCCCCCTTTCTATATCCTCGTTGGCAGCTGCCAGAAGGACACATTATTGACCCGTACACGAGCAATATTTCAACATGGAAGTACAAATCAGTACATTTTAATACCAATTGTTAACATTGGTAGTTACTTGAAAGAAATTTATGTCTTCATTAAAAACAGGTTATCTAATGAAAAGCTTTCCGAACTTCTAGGAACACAGAAACCATTTGCTTCTAGAGGGTTATTCGGAAAATAAAGAACGATAGGTCGCGAAATGGAACCACAGTGAAAGTCAAAACTGTTTTATTTGCAACAGTTAGCTACAACTTCCAGCTACTTATCTCCATAGTCGACGATCCGACTTAGACGTTTGTCGTAGCGTTGTAACAACTTTCCAATACCCTCGTTCTAGAAGGCAGCCGCTTTCCGCCTATTCTCTACGCTGGCCTGCAGCTCGTCGTCTGTGCCAGAATGTTGTCTTCGTAGCCAGCGGTTCATGTGAGCAGAGATGAATCGGAGGGATACAATTACAGGCAGTATTGCGGGTAATCAAACATTTCCAGTTGAAAACAATGCAGGAGCATCTTCGTTGCCCCTGCAGAATGCAGCTGAGCATTATCGTGAAGAAGGAAACGCATGACAGTTATATAATGTTGGCTGCATAGCTTCAGGCGAAATTTCTTAGCAGGCCCTCCTACTTGGCAGGATACACTACCATTCTAGGTATCTTTATGTGCTTACTGTGTGCTCAGACATAAAAAGAAGGACGTAGCGCGATCGACGGGCATACTAGAGACACTGCCCAACACACCTGCGCCAAACGTCATCGGATATTCACTGTGGTTTCCATTTTGCAACCGATCGTTCCTTACTTTCCGAATAACTCTCGTACTATGACACTTAGGAGGTAGTGTGCGAAAAGATGAAACGTTATTAATTGTTTCGTAGTCCACGCTAGTTTCCATGAGGAGGCACGCAGTGTTTTAGATTGTAACCCTCACTTATCAGTATCACAACAAAAAGTCTGTGATCGACTTTCTAACTGAGAAAGAAGAGTGTCGGACGGAGACTAATCTGGTGCCACAATAAACAGCATTACATCTGTGTTCAGACTGCACGTCTTCAGTCTTTGGCATATCATTTCACCAGCAAACAGTTAAAGTAATAATACCAGCACCCGTCATTGTTTCCGTCCTGGGAATTCATTAAAACGGACATGCCCTTATAAACAATCTTTCGGCCACCTGCGAAAGTCAAAGGGGCGATCCGACCTATGAAAGATAGTCATGATCTGTAGTTCCCAAGTATTTGTGAAGTCCCACGTGTACATAGCTATAGGTATGTAGGACAATCTGTCCGAGGCACGTTCAAGATGTGCACCGAGCGCCAGTATCGTAGAAAGGCACAAGAATCAGCGGTTTATGAATAACCAAGTAATTTTCTTTTTAGAGAATATACAGATCACAATTCATGCTTATGAACTACTGGAACTTATATTTTATGGAAGCTGTGGCGATCTGTCTGACTGTCATTTACCTTCTCGTCAAATACAGTGAAGAACTTCCTCAAATTCTTCTATATGAATGCTGGACGAGATACGTTCACCGAGAACATTTCACACAGTCTTCCGCTAAACTCAAAATATTCCTTAGATCTTTGCTACAGCTATAAATTATTGTTGTAGGGCAGTGGATATGTGAATCAGTTTTGTTACTTGTGTCATTACCTTGGCAGTGGTGCACAACCGAATGTTAGTAACATTCACTGAACTTCCGTGGTGTAGAGAACACATTTAGACACTAATGTATTCTATCGGACGACCAAAATTTCTTAAGGTTGTTGAAGCGATCCTCTTTTATTGTAATCATTAAAATTTTCATGCTGTGGTCGGCTCACAGCAAGGTGTATTTCATTTAGTATTTGTCTACCAGCCAATTCTTGCTTCGCCCAGTACTTCTACGATAGGCGAATATCGTAAGATGTTTCCTGGTATCAGCTTCTTGTTAAGAGGCATCTCTGCCGCCTTTAAGGATTCGGCTAAACTCTCATTCTGTCACTGCTTGTTCTTATATTCGCTTCAACTTAAGCTACACTTGTTGTGCACATTGCCGAAGTTAAATTACATGGTACTAAGCGAAGTTGTTGGCATGTCTTTGTTGATACTCCTTTCTCTGATGAATGTTCACCGGTACACGCGGATAACGTGTACGGTGCGATATCGCATGACACGGATCGCTGCTGCGATCCGTCGCTCGTAAGTAGAGCCTTAGAGTTTGAGTGACGAAATAAGGAACATCATCGAAATAGAGGACCTCGTAACACACTAACTAGACGAAATTTGTACTTGCCGAGTGCGCTGAAGATATTAGTAAACCCATACAACAGCTTCATATTGACAAAACCACAGCACTGTGCAGTAATTGAGTTTATTATTTATCGAGAAACATCGATGTAATTTCTCCTGATGGTTATACACATACATATATAGGTGGTCCATTTATCGTGACAGGGCCAAATATCTCACGAAATAAGCGTCAAACGAAAAAAATTACACAGAACGAAACTTGTCTAGCTGGAAGGGGGAAACCATTATGAGGAAGAGGAACCGGATGTGAGCCCGAACGTCTTTGGGGGTTTAGCTGGCAAGCTATAGTAATTTCTTCTGAAAATATCGTGGCTTGAAACGAGTCAAGTTCACAGACGTTTATCTCTTCCGAAACTGATAAGTAATTTCGGAGAAATTACGATATTGAGTACTTAGTATTTATAGTTTTGAACATGAAACCAATCTCTGTGTTTCCTGGAAGTCCGTGTTCTTACACGGAATTGATACGTCAGGCTGATTGGGCGCTCCGGCTTAACGCTGTTAAGAGAGCTTGCTTTCAAAAGTGAAATGACGGAGAAAAGTTCCATAACTGGCAGCAATTACTCTCGGCTACATGATTTTGGACCGACACTCCTAATCTAAAACAAAGGACGTGTATCAAAAGGTAATTCACCAGTTGAGGCCAGTAACATTTGCGTCCTCGTTACTGCTACAGGCTTGAAAGAAAAATATACGTTAAAAATTGAATGAAATTTGTAACATAGAACATTAAAATATACAGAATGTTATTTAATAACTTCAAACCACGAGTTTAATGTCAAGATAACCTCTCGCATTGCAAAATGATGTCACTTACAGCAATGAAAAGGAAATCACAAAGGGATGTGCTCATATACATTTTCTTAAAATTCCGCTCACATCAGAAAATGTTGGAAATGCTCAAATCTTATTTAACGTGTAGTGAAAACTGTAGTTATGAATATCCTTTAACGCGTGAAACTCGAAAAACTAAAATGTGCGCCTTTATTTATAACAGTCCTATAAAATCAGCTATAAATACTTTTATTTCACCTATAAATATTAGTATTACAAATAGTGATACTGTGCAGAGCTTGACCTCACTCAAGTGGTTATGTCTCAAAATAAATTCAGTAAATCACATTATGAATTCAGGTATAGCCCCCAACCAGAGATTCGTTTCAATTAACCATTGTTAAGAATAATACAACAAGCATAAATAAACTTTTATAAACGCATGAAAACAGGCAATGACTGTCTGTAAAAATAGTGTGAATTATAGCTTTTTCGTAAATCAGAAAAGAATATTAGGATTCTCATAAGTACACAGCGGATTTTCATAACTAGGCTACCGCTGTCTCACCAAATTATCTGAGAATGGGAACAAATAGCGTGCGTGGAATCGGGTCGAAAGCAAATCTCAGTCAAGAGAGTATGTATGTATGTGCCTACCTTTGTTTCAAATTGTGATTCTCAGGCTAGTTTAATGAAAGAATGTATAAATCAATTTTAAACCACAACGCTCACATTGCTTAAACCAAAACAGCGGGTAAAAAAATTGAACTTACGTTAACCCATGAGCACCAAATGAATCACATACAACCAGCACATTTAATATTCTTAAATTACCATCAAAGCTCAAACCTGAAATGCGGAAACGAGTCAGCCTGCTGTAAACAACTGAAGTGTTAACAGTTATAGCAATGTAATTTGGCCAAACTGGAACGCTGTACTCTCTTCTTAAAATCGGGGCTTAATCAAACTGAGAAAAATATAAAACTCATAATTTAAGGAACTATAGCCGCAGCAGATAACTCCAAGAAATCGTTTGTGTAAGTAGGCTGTTTAGGTTTATGTGTTGGTAACGCCACGTAGTGCTCTGTATGAAATCACTGGCTGTGCTGTGTGCAGTCTGTGGCTGGTTGGCATTGTTGGAATATTCGTTATTGTAGTGTTGGGCAGTCGGATGTGAACAGCGCGTAGCGTTGTGCAGCGGACGACCTGCACGTGTGTCCGTCAGAAGAAGGAAATTTGTTTAATTGGATGTCACAAAATTATATATATATTATGACTTTTGAACGCTATTAAGGCAAATACATTGTTTGTTCTCTATCAAAATCTTTCACTTGCTAACTATGCCTATCAGTAGTTAGTGCCTTCAGTAGTTCTACAATATTGTAGAACAAAAGCAAACTGGTGCTTTTCATTTATTATTATAATGTTGTTCTACCAAGAACCGACGGAAGATTCTGTTAATATGGTATAGGCTATTGTTAGTCAGGGCCATTTTTTTGTACGGATTATTGAAAGTCAGATTGCGTTGCACCAAAAAAAAAAAAAATGTGTGTCCGTTTAGTGATGATCAGAATAAGTAAAGAGAGAACTGTCTGAGTAGGTTCTGTTTTACTCAGCTGTCTTTGTATCAAATAAGATAAGAAGTTTATCAGCACAGTCATTCATAATTTTTCAAAGTGGACGCTTCATTTGTACGAAATATAATAAATATATTGATAATAAGGTGCCCACGAAGTAATTTCAACTTGCACTGGTGACTAAGAGTCAGTAATCCCACTTTGCTCATGAATTCGGTAGATACATTATGAAGCGCCGGCAATGTTTGATGTTCATAGTATGGGGTGTTCTGACGGCAAAACAATAATCTTAATCTATGATTCCGTTTAAGAGGAAGCAAAAATGTGCTTTGAATAAATTAGCTACTAATCCCGACTGCTTTCTTTGTAACATCCTGATGCTGACGTCGTGCATAGTAACTACAATCGCCGCAGTGTAGTTAGTGAAAGTAGACGGAATTTCTGCCCTGAAAGCACATAAAATAATTTCTTTGCCATGGAAACGGAAATGCAAATGACGTGTGGCTAGGGCCTCCCGCCGGGTAGACCGTTCGCCTGGTGCAGGTCTTTCGATTTGACGCCACTTCGGCGACCGGCACGTCGATGGGGATGAAATGATGATGATTAGGTCAATACAACACCCAGTCCCTGAGCGGATAAAACCTCCTACCCAGCCGGGAATCGAACCCGGGCCCTTAGGATTGACAGTCTGTCACGCTGACCACTCAGCTACCAGGGCGGACCATTTCTTTGTCATGACATAATGGAACCAACCAGCACAGTATGGTCTTATTGGAACAATAACAAATTGAGAGGCTCCTCTTATAATTCTTAATCTGTTGCTTGATACACCTAAAATGACATGGGAAGCCAAGTAAAATATTTAATTGAAACTTTGGGATTTATCACGGTTATTTGTGCGCAAATGAATTTTAACTGCGTAACAGTGTTCTTACATCTTACTGTCCCTTAATAAGTGCAGACTTGACAAAGTGATCAGCATGGGGTGCCTCAATTGGAAGAAGGAAAAGGATTTCATAAGCTTGTGTGTAATGCAAGATGCTGCAAGAGAGGTAAGCAGTGACGAGGGCAAAGGACAAGAGGCAAAGTCTTTACCAGTCGTTCACAGAAATTCGAGATTCTGATAAACTTAAAACTTCGTTTGTTGATTTGCACGGGACAAGAGCATGGCTAGAGATACGTTGCTACAAGAAATCGAGCACACTATCGACCAAAAACAGACAGTGTAAAGAATATGCCCTACGACACACATGATAAAGACTACAGAAATTCGAAATGTGTTTGATACAAAAAACTGTGAATATTAAGAAACTCTGACTGCGACGTAGTTAAGGGTACACCAGCAAGCAGTTCCAATGCATCTCATCAATAATGCCTCCTGGGTCACTGCACACCTTGGCCCTGTCGGCCTAAAGCATCTCCAACATATCCAATCTGTAACATGGCGCAGTGTTCGACTGTTCGTTCACCGCACTGCATCCCTGACAGGACCTGTCACACCCGCTCAGTCATGTTCAGCTATGGCAGATGCTCTTAGCAACCATGGGACACATAACTGCCAGCATTGATCCTTGAATGGCCATCTTGCGGTTACTGGTGGTAAACAACTTAGAGCGAGCTCACGCACATCATCATTAAGTGGGTGCAGTTGGGGAACGTTCACGCCCCTTGGCAGGATGTGAAGGGGGCAGCTGCTGAGCCACAAGGACAAGAGGTTTGTACTACTCTTTCGAGTTCATATTGAAGCAGGAGACAAGTCAACCAATGAACTACAAAACACATCAGCAGACATTAGCACAAGGACTTCTTGAAAGACTAAAGACATCCGTTTGTTGTCATTGCACATGGCACTACAATGCGGCCTTTGTGCAGGACAGACAATGGTCCAAGAAATGGCCGATTGTCAGACTAGCTGAAACATGGTTTCTCACACGTCTGCAAGAAAATAATTCTCAGTAGAGTACTGAACCAAATATGGATACACGTGCAATGTCAGAAAAATGAGGCGTGTCCAGTGACACAACAATACTGTATTTTAATCTATTTAAAACTGTAGAAGCTAGTTTTTCACAGAGATTAAACATTTTCGCACTGAAGCTCTGAATTAACAACTTTTAAACTCTTGAAACACGTACGTATTCATCACCAGCGATGGTGAGGCATGACAGAATCTCTGACCAGAGAGTTATTTATCGTTGCTAGTCTGCGCTTGACCGCGCGAGTCGACAGTTGGAGAGTAGTAGCAGTCTGGTGCAGTTGCGTGTAGCGAGTCGGCAGGAACAGTAGTTGCACTCTGTCTGAAGTAGTAGTCAGTCGGCAGTAGTTGTAGCGAGTGGACGGTTGTACTGAGCGGGCGTCGCCATGCGTCGACGGCGTGCTGTTCTTCCGAATCTGGTCAGGATTGTGGTGGGCGATGTGTATTATTGTAGAAGGTAATGAAGCAGCATTGCGCTCAGCTAATAACGTATGTTAATTGTAATTAATTTGTTCAAAAAAATGCCCCAATAATAATTTTTCTATAAAGTAACTTTTTTTAAAGAAAAAGATTCATTTCAAGTTAAATAATATTTCCTATGCATTGCCTCCAAAAACCAAAATCAAATGTGGGTCAGCATTGCACGGAGCTATGTTGAAAAATAAGAGCAGATATAGATGCAGTTTTACTGAGGTAAGAATTTATCAGGTTTAATTATTTCACAGGGCCGAAGGTCAGCGCTGCTGCCCTTATAAAATTTATCAGGTTTAATTATTTCTGTTAGGAAGTTACATTTACTATATGGTTCATTATTTAATCAATATTATTGTGTGGGTTTGTGATCAATCTTCATTCCTTAACGTTAATTTTGTGGGGAGTTTGCATTTGGGCTATTATTATTCTTTAATTTTGCAAGGAGGTTACGCTTCGCTCATTTTTATTATTCACCTTTGTGGGAAGACAACATTTGGCACCATTTCTGTAATCATTGACTTTCAAATTATTGCGGGCAGGTTACACGCTTCAGCTCATATCGGCATATGATGTCTCAGGTAATAGCACTGCATTATAGCTATCATCTCTGAAACCTACGTGTCTCTATCTTTTTGTTTCTTGATTTATTACATTTTCAAAAAAATTTTAATTATGAAAATATTTGTCGGAACACTATATCCTCCACCACCAGACAGAAAATGAATTCAGCATGAATTCCTCACATTTTGTCATACTTTTGTGTTTATATAAAGAACAGTTCACTTCTTTTCCTGTAACTTTATTTAAATGTTGATTCTAAGTGCTATTAAAAAACTGTGCTAGTTTACGAGTGGTCAACTGCATGTGCTAGCGGATATAAGAATTGAAAAGAGAACCAAAACACACTTTTGTGAAGGAGGAATAAATACTTTTTAAACAACATTTAACGATAGTCCGTTGTATAAAATGAGCACACTTGCTGAAAAATGCTGGCTTATCCATTTATGAACCATTTCTTACTTATATTTGTTGCAAATGATGTGAGTGTAACCCAAAGTTTGTGACATTTCTTTATTTAAAGATTCTTGTAGTATATTACTTTAGTCCAGAAAGTGGTCGTGTCGAGTCATATCATTTCTGTAGAGCTTAACGGGGACGGGCTTCAGCTAATGGAAAAGCAGATAGTAGTGGAACATTATGGGCGTCAAGTGGAGACTGGAACGTTTTGAAGAAGAGCTCGAAGGAATGATTCTGGGCACACGTTTTTGAAAGAAGACAGACCTGCCTGTGGTAAACGTGCATGATTTGGACATATAGGATTGTGGATGATGAACAGCCACTATGAGACTATTAACTTTTGAGGTCACTTATCGGTTAAATCTGGAAGGAGGCATTTGGATATTCGTTCTAGACGAAGGCACATCTGTCCGTGGTACTGTGTGGCTTGTCGATGTAGTGGGTGACGGATTCTGGACCGTGAGTGGTCACTGTCATGAACTTCTAATGCGATTTTATGTTTCTAGAGATCGGAATGTGCTCCGGAATAGGACTAACATTTTCCGCATGTATTACGGAACTGAGGATACAAATAGTGTGAGTCACTATTCCTTGTATCACATGCGTTAATTTTTAAATCATAATTTTGAACTCAAACCTACTTTGAGGTGGTGAATATTTCGTGTGTTGTGATTACGAAAAAGGCTTGTTTATCCCGTATCAGTGATTAAAATTTAGCTTCGTGAGTTTGCTGCCAGTCTTATTACGCTGTAGTGAAACTTTAATGCATTTGCCACGATTATTTTCTGTCTGTATTGCATAACTTAGGACCACTTCTCATTTATTTGAGATTTCCTTTCTTGAATAAGCATCATTTAGCATAATTTTCTGTCGACTTCATGAATTATAGACGTTAGAATAGGACCCTTCTTATTAAGTTCTTATTCTAACTTTCATTTCATATCTTTGTGTATTTTATTAATTCACAATTCTAGCCAGTGCATAGACTATTTGACTACAGGATAGCAGCTACAGTTTATTATTTTTAGCGATTTAACCATAGGGCGTGAAAGTTGATGTGCACGTTTCGTCCCTTTGACTTCATCGAGCTATTCTTTTTAAACAATGCCTCACGTATCACAAGTACCAAAAGTATGAGTTTACTGCAGATAAAGACGCAGCTGGTTTCCTCATATGCTATGCTGTTGAGAAGACCGACTTCACAACAGTAACCGTTAAGTACTGTCGCAATACTGATTTCCAGTTAGAACTGAGAAACAGATTTCCTTGCTTCTGTAAATCCTCAGCTTCATTTATTTGTGACGTGACACATCATACAGACGGAAGCTCTTTGCACACTGTATCGGAACAATGCTTAGCTGACTCATTCGTGAGGCACTCACTATTTCTCTGCAAGTAACATGTAGATTATGAGAAACAGCTATCGGAGTATCTATTTCGTTCCATTAGCTCATTGCAGACGTGTAGTATCCAAGGGAAATCCCAAAATCAATTTTTGCTGATTCACCGAGTTGTCGTTCTTGTTGAACACCACTTATCGGTAGACTTTCTTTTTTCAAAAATAATTCATTAATAATAATAGGAAAATTTATCAACACAGTACAGAAGTAGTATGTCTACCAACTATCCAAGTCTCTTTGCACTTAAATTACCTTCAAAAGTGTTAAGTGGACCAGAATGTCACTTAGTGACATCATCATACTTACCAGTGACATCGTGTATGATGTTATTGATAACCTTGAATTTATGTCACCATCAACCAGTAAAACAACAACTGGTAATAGAAAACCGTTTCCCCATTCCTAGCACACTTTAATCCCCCTGCACCTATATCCACGCAATCTTATCACAGCATAAAAATCAAAGAAGGCGGAAATATTCCAGTTATGTTAGTGGAAAATAGAATACCCTATCTTCTCGCAGTTCACTCATCCCTATGACCAATGAAGCAGAGTGTGGTATTCATCATCTTCAACAAATCATAACACGGTATAAAAAGTGAAAGATGCCATTAAAAAATCCAGATGCTGTAACTACCTACGTTACGTTACTGGAAACATGTTGCAGTATTAAAAATCCAAGATGGTGGAAGTGGATCAAATTCTTTAGTGGTAAATTTAAAACTCCAAAGAATCAGAGCATAGTAATCAAATCATGTGGCAGATGTGCTTATAAAAATTACGTAACCTCAATTCCAGAGCCAAAGCTTCATTATTTTCTTGATTGTAGAACGTATTAATTATATCTCGCATAAAAATGGGTTCACGTTGCATTGTTTATGTACACATACATCTCTCTGATGGAATACTAAAGTGATTTGAAATGAAAGTTATGCATTATTTACTTACACAAACATACTTTGGCAAAATGATTCCGTAGCAAAATATACACATTATATGTATGTTTACACACGCACACACACACACACACACACACACACACACACACACACACACACACACAAATTTGACCTGTCATACAAAACTAATCATCCCTACTATTTCACAAACTTATCTCACAACTGCATTTCGTTCATAAATGACGTACGTGATTCCAGTTTTCGCAACATTTAAAAAATACCTCAGCGTTTTTCTTTCGAGAATGTATTAATACTTACACTTCTCCAGGTTCTTTGTCATAGCCATGCATAGAGTATACATGTCATTATAATGTAGTCTTACTACTGTTACGCACAGAAGGCCCAAAAATCTCAGACTTTATCAGACATAGCTCATGTGTGAGACAGAAAGACAGATGTCAACATTGGCTTGTTTGACGCATAACAGGATATAGAGGTAGTAGGAACTAAAACTTAAACACAAAAGAATACATTTAAAATTTATTGGAAAACGAATTGTTTTCTTAGTACAATGTTTGTTACACACAATATTTTTCATATATTTAGATGACTTACATTTTTATAATTTTCCCAATACATTCTTAGTTATGTACATATTTACAATAAAAACCAACGCATTTGTATTATATGAAATCATCATTTGTTCAAGTTATTATTTTTCTTGTAGATACCAGACCGATTAAAACAAAAGTAATGTACACAGATGAATGGATGAGGTGATAACTGCATGTTTGGACTTTGAACAACGCGGACATTGTGCCTCGTATATTCATTACGGTGGTACGAATGACAATACTGGTTTCATGGTGCCAAATAATTACAGCCCACCATGAATGCAGTTGACATCACAAAAAAAAAAAAAAAAAAAAAAAAAACTTTGCGAAGGACCTGAAATCGTCTCGAGCGACATTCACTTACATTTATTTAAATTTACAGCAATTAGGTTTGTGTGATTTATTGTGTAATAAAAATTTAGGTGATTTCTTTTGGTAGTCACGAGAATGATTTCACGCTTTTCATTATTTAGAGTCAGTTGCCCTTATTCCTACTTAAATATATCTTTTGTAAAGCGTTTTTCAATTCGTTTTGATCATATGATTACTTCTCAAGACAGTAAGTGGCAGAATCATCAGCAAATAATCTAAGAGGGGTGCTCCTATTGTCTCCTAAGCCGTTCGTGTAGAGTGAGAACAGCAATGGGCCTACAACACTTCTTTGGGGAACGCCAAATATTACTTCTGTTGTACTCGATGATTTGCACTTGGCAGAGCTATTCTTTAGGTGGTTTACGGCGGCGCAGTGTTTAAATAATCATCACTTTCGAGCAGTACGGAGTTTCCGTTGCCAAAAGCTAACTCACCAGAATTTGTTAGGGATCAGGAAATGTTAACACGATTTGTCACCATAGAAAAGAGCAGCCTATGACGCAAAAGAACCAAGATGGAAAAATAACAATGGCAGACCAAAGAAATACGATTGAATTCCGAAAGGTATAAGGCAACGGTACAGCTTTTATCCCCTGATGTTTAATATTCAGATCTAAACAGAAATAAGGGGAATAAAATAAGCGTTGTGTAGCGGGACTGAAATTTAGAGAGAAAGTTTGCTATACTCCTTGAATGGGATCAAGAATTGCAGGATCTTTAGAATGGACTAAGTTTAATGAGCACACATTACAGAGAATAAGTGAATGAAGGACGAAAGTACTGCCAAGTAGCAGAAACGAAATTAGCGATAAACGTAAGATCAAAACTGGGGCCCACGCACCAGAAGAAGCTTTCGAATTGTACTACCTTGTAATCAAAAAATCACACATGATGTAAGTACAAAGCAAGGAAGGCACAATGTAACAAGCAAAAAGGGCATTTCTGGTGAAAAGGAGTCTACTGTTACAAACATTGGCCTTAACTTGTGGTTGAAACATCTGACAAAGTACGTTTGCAACATAGCATTATACGACAGACATTCACGGAGTGTGGAAAAGGGGAGAGGAGAATCGGATTTTCTGACATCAAGTGCTAAAAAAGGATGTTAAAATTAGATAGACGTACGAGGAATGAGGAATCTCTCTACAGAATCGACGAAGGGAGTAACAAGTGGGAAACATTCATAAGAAGAACTGACAGGATGGTAGGTCATGTGTTAAGTCGTCAACAAATTGCTTTCATGGTACGTGATAGAGCTGTAGAGATTAAAAAATTTCGGCGAAGACAGATACTGAAATATGTCTAGCAAATAATTTACGATCTACGGCGTAAGTGCTGCTTTAATAAGGTGAAGTGGTTGGCACAGGAGAAGACTTCAAGGCAGTCCGCATCAAACCAGTCAGCAGGCAGCTAATCTCCTCCTCACCCGCCCCCCTCTCTCCTCTTCCCCCCCCCCATCCCAACACACACACACACACACACACACACACACACACACACATACACATACATCCGGAAAGAAGGCTGTATTATCAACACGAAAACCAGTATTTATTAAACGATTTCAGGAGTCGATAGGGGTTGATATAAACAAATGGAGATCTGCCAAAGTGACGCTTATTACGTTCACTCATGTTCGAACACAGAAAAATGTTTGACAAAAAGGGATAACGGGATTGTATTTGGTTGCCATAATCCCTGAAGTCCGTTCTTATTGTGAGAATCTGCTACTACAAACTTTGTTATGTTAAGAAGTTGTATTCATATGACATAAATATTTATTGACATTGCTTGTAACAAACATACTTATAAATTTCACAAGCTGCGACATCGTCGCGAAAAAACTGTGACCCGTATATGTAATCAGTTTCCTGTAATTTACGTCAATGGTCACGGACTGTTTGATAACAGATTACCGGTTTCGGTCTTTAATGACCATCATCAGTCTGTATTATTAAAACAAAGTCCTAATGTACTGCAGCCACTGTGGCTGCCGTACATTAGGACTTTGTTTTCTGAAACAGATATGATGTTGGTCATTAAAGACCGAAACCGATAAGTTATCAAACAGTCTGTGACCATTGACGTAAATTAAAGGAAACTGATATTTATAAATTCTCTCCGCATTTACCACATACTCCTCACGCTACTGTACAGAGCCTGGCTTACGGTACACCTTTACTGTTGCACTCTCAAATACAGCGATGGGTATCTCTTATGTATTACGGAAAGAGCTAAACAGAGCTTCCTTTCCATCTCTCGTAAGGCATGCGTTGTTTCAACTGCAGCTGTAAATCAGTTTCACCCCTTCAACGAAGCAAAGTAGCTTTCATATTCATTCCTAACTTCACTCAAATTAACGTGGAATTTGTGGCAGCCGTCGACCTTTTCAGCCTCTAAGCCTTAGCATCTGCTTAACGTCTGCTGCCAACCATCATCCATAAAAAACTGGAATAAAGAAAGCATGAAATAATGTGCAGTGGCAGTGGAGCATTGACGAACTTTGCGGGATTAGCCTCACTTCGTGTCTTACGATGCAAAGTAAACAGTAATGGAAGCTTTCCTTTGAAACATTTTCACCCCTGCAAATGTAGAAATTTTTTGCACCGCATCTCAAAGGCTTTGCGAGGGAACAGAGCATGCTTTTACCGCCGAGAACAGATGCACGGCGCGGAGTAGCGGGAGTATATCAGAGTCAGGAGCTGAGAGAGTGCACGGCGCCCCGGCCATTCGTAGACGAAAGCAGGGAACGACATTAAGGCAGAGCGACACCATTCACTGCAAATGTTTCCTAAGGGGAAACGGATCAGTTCGTCCCTTTGTATCCCTACCTGTAAAAGATTTCAATTGAATGACCTCGTGATAACCAACAACTGCGAATGATGAGAGTGACATTATTTGTCCTCTAAAGTGCACGCAAGCTGACATTGTTCCAAAGAAGAAACAATCCATGATTTTTCCCAGAACTGTTCAAACGCAGGCTGAGAGGGGGTTGGCATACTAATTAAAGCACTGGACACTTAATTGATAGCGATAGAGACGAAGCTAGGCATATAATTTTCCGATGTATTCAGGGCGGTTGCCGAGTTAATACCCTTTAAACAGATCACAAATGGTTCAAATGGCTCTAAGCACTATGGGACTTAACATCTGAGGTCATCAGTCCGCTAGACTTAGAACTAGTTAAACCTAACTAACCTAAGGACATCACACACATCCATGCCCAAGGCAGGATTCGAACCTAAGACCGTAGCAACTTCGCGGTTCTAGACTGAAGCGCCTAGAACCGCTCGGCCACAGCGGCCAGCTAAAGAGGTTTCCGCCTGTCCTATTGTCTCTAATAATTAGTTATCTTTTATGAATCCATAATATTGAACGCCCCCCCCCCCCCCCAAGAACCAGGGACCTTGCCGTTGCTGGGGAGCCTTGCGTGCCTCAGCCATGCAGATAACAGTACCGTAGGTGCAACCACAATGGAGGGGCATCTGTTGAGAGGCCAGACAAACATGTGGTTCCTGAAGAGGGGCAGCAGCCTTTTCAGCAGTTGCAGGGGCAAAAGTCTGGATGATTGACTGATCTGGCCTTGTAACAATTACCAAAACGGCCTTGCTGCGCTGGTACTGCGAACAGCTCAAAGCAAGGGGAATGTATGGTTAAATGATGATGGCGTCCTCTTGGGTAAAATATTCCGGAGGTAAAATAGACCCCCATTCGGATCTCCGGGCGGGTACTACTCAGGAGGACGACGTTATCAGGAGAAAGAAACCTGGCGTTCTACGGATAGGAGGATGGAATGTCAGATCCCATGATCGGGTAGGTAGGTTAGAAAATTTAAAAAGGGAAATGGCTAGGTCCCTCTCAGGGGACACCGCCTTATAGTAGGCACCTTCAGTGCCGGGCGGGAGGGTTTGCGTGCTTCGGTGAAGTCGAGAGCCATGCCGGCGGCAGCATAGCTACTGGCAGGGTCTCCCAAGCCGGACTGGTCCCGACAGAGGAGCCAGACAAAGTGTGTCCCACAACATAGGGCAGGGAGGGCCCTAGAGGCGTAGTGAAGCCAGCTTCCCTAGAGGAGTAAACTTCATACAAATCCTGGTCCTCCAAGTTGGGGGTTGGGCATGGGGCTAATAACCCCACACTCTAAAAAAAAGAATATTACGTAAATTCAACAGAAGCCTCGGAAACTGGATGGAAAGCATGTATCACGACCCCGACAAAGGAAACGAGTAAAGGATCTAACAGTAGCATCATGGAATGTGAGGACAATGCTTCAGCCTGGAAAGATGAAAGAAATAGCCAATGAAATATTAAAATTCAAATATGATATTGTAGGGCTACAGGAAATAAGATGGCAGGGGAATGGGCAGATAGATAAACCTGAGTACTCATTGGTATATAGTGGACCAGAAGAAAGAACAGGCCAACTTGGAACAGAGTTTATAACAACTAGGGAAGTTAGGAAAAGCCTTCTAGAATTTGAACCCATAAATGAAAGGATGTGCAGACTCAGACTAAAAGGTAAATTTAGGAATATATCAATAGTTAATGCACATGCACCAACAGAGGAAAAAGAGGATATAATTAAAGAACAGTTCCACGAAGACTTGGAAAAAGTATACGGTGCAGTACCTAAATATGACCTGATGCTAGTAATAGGAGATTTTAATGCAAAAATAGGGAGGAATGAACGTCTGTATGGAGTTTCTGGAAAATATTCACTACATGAAGAAAACAATGAGAATGGAGACTTACTATGCCAATTCGCAGCAAGGAATAATATGATTATCAAAAGTACCTGCTTTCCACATAAAAGGATCCATCTGGGTACTTGAAAGTCTGCAGCCTATGGAGTAGTCAATCAGATTGACCATATTTTAGTGATTCCACGCCACTCCACGTCAGTTACGGATGTACGGAGCTGCAGAGGACCAAATTGTGATTCAGACCACTTTCTGATAAAATCAGTCTTGAGAGAGAAACTGTCACTAACAAATGGCAACAGAATGGGAAAGATGATGAAATGGAATACAGACAAACTGAACATCCCTGATGAAGTAAAAAAATACCAAGTAACACTAAGCAGAAAGTTGAGCAATGAAGAGACCACAGTAGGAGTAGATGAAAGGTGGAACAGGTTTGAAAAAGCCATTAAGGATGCTGCAGAGGAAATAATAGGCATAAGAAGGAACAGAAGAACCCAGGAGTGGTTTGATGAAGATTGCAGGTCAGCAATAGAGGCAAAGAACAGGGCAAGAACAAAAATGCTACAGAGAGAAACCAGAAATAATGTGGAACAATATAGAGAATTAAGGAGAAGAGCTAACAGACTGCGCAAGAGAAAGAAAAGAGTGGAATAAGAAGAAATTTCAGGAAGTAGAAGAACTAAAGGAACAGAGTGACATAAGAAAGTTATATCATGCCATAGGCAAAATGAAGAATATATTCCAACCAAAAACAATGGCCTGTTCCAGTAAAGATGGGAAAATGATAAGGGAGGAAGAACAGATAGTGGGAAGATGGGCAGAATATTTCGAAGATACACTAAGCACCAGCCTAGAAGATGAAGAGGCAGCTGCACAGGAGGGAAGAGTGGAGCTGGAAGTAGACAATGAAACCAATGAGGCAAGAAAACCAACACTACAAGAGGTCTCCCAGGCTGTGCACAAGTCAAAAAACAATCGAGCCCCTGGGGAAGACAGCATAATTGCTGAATTAATAAAAACTGGTGGTGAGGCTGTAATAAAGGAACTGTACACATTAATATCAGATAAATGGGAAACAGAAACTATGCCAGATAATTGGAAAATTGGAATAATAGTCCCCATTTATAAGAAAGGGGACAGAACAGCATGTGAAAAATATAGAGGTGTAACACTCCTAAGTACAGCTTGTAAGATCTTCACAAGTATATTAAACGAAAGGATACGGAAGTTTGCAGAAGGCATACGAGGGGAATATCAGTGTGGCTTTCGACCGGGCAGAGGAACAACTGATCAAATATTTGTGATAAGGCAAATGATGGAAAAGTTCTATGAATTTGATATAGATCTGCATTTCTTATCCATCGATTTCAAAAAAGCCTTTGACAGCATAAATCGGCAAGAACTATACAGAGTATTGAAGGAAGTTGGTATATGTGCTCAATTAATAAGACTAATCAGAATGACAATGACAGAGACAAGAGCAAAAGTAAAGGTCCTTAGTAGAACAAGTAGGTGTGAAGCAAGGGGATAGTCTCTCCACTGTCCTATTCAACATTGCCCTGCATAGTGCAGTAAATAAAATAAACAAAAGAGGCACCATATTTATGAAAACTAGCCAGATATGTGCATACGCTGATGACATTGCTATAGTAGGAAGAAATACCAATACACTCCTAGAAACATACCGGGCAATGGAAACAGAAGCCTTAAAAATTGGTCTCATAGTAAATGTAAACAATACAAAATATATGGTAATGTCACAATCTGAGGCCAGAAGAACCCCTAAAAACCTAAACATCAATTGGAAATGCTTCAATGGAGTGTCCTCTTTTAACTACTTGGGAGCCCTAATAACAAATGATAACAGTATTGGAAAGGCTATAAGGGAAAGAATACAAGCAGGAAACAGAGCTTACTTTGCAAATATGCAGCTTTTTAAAAGTAGCCTTGTTACAAGAAAAACTAAATTGCTAATATATAATTCCCTAGTCCGTCCAGTTATCACATACGGCTCAGAGGTATGGACGTTGACAGAACACGATAAAAATGCTCTAAGAAGCATTGAGCGGAAAATACTACGCAAAATCTATGGGCCAATAAGGGAGGAAGAAGGCTGGAGAATACGCTACAATGCTGAATTACAGGAGTTAATACAAGGCAGGGACATAGTAAAATTTGTTAAATCACAGCGAATACGATGGCTAGGACACTTGGAGAGAATGGCAGAGGATAGAATTCCAAAGAAAATGATGAAAGGTATGATCCATTCAGTTAGGCGAAAAGGGAGACCTAGAAGAAGATGGATCGATGAGGTAATAATGGATATCAGCAATATGGGAGTCCGGGGGTGGAAAAGAGCAGCAAATAACCGAGAAGTGTGGAGGAAGATTGTTGAAGAAGCCAAGGCTCACCAAGGACTGTAGAGCTACTGAAGAAGAAGAAGAAGAAGAAGAAGAATGGCTAGGTTCAAGTTAGATGTAATGGGAATTAGTGAAGTTCGCTATCAGGAGGAGCAAGACTTCTGGTTATGTGAATACGGGGTTATAAATACAAAATCAAATAGAGGTAATGCAGGAGAAGGTTTAGTAATGAATAAACAAATAGGAGCGCAGGTAAGCTAGTAAGAACAACAGAGTGAATGCATTATTGTGGCCAAGATACACACGAAGCCCACTCCTGCAACAGTAGTGCAAGTTTATATGCCAACTAACTCCGTAGACAATGAAGAGATTGAAGAAATGTGTGGTGAAATAAAAGAAATTATTCCGAAAGTGAAGGGAGACAAAAATTTAATAGTCATGGGTGACTGGAATTCGATAGTAGGAAAGGGAAGAGAAGGAAATGTTGTAGGTCCTATAATAAACTTGCTTAAAAGCAAAAACTCACATGGAATTGATGGCATTTCCAGCAAAATACTAAAAGCTTGTTCTCAACAGATAAGTAAGATTCTCAGCCACCTGTGTAATAGCTCTCTGGAACAGGGCATTTTCCCTGATAGACTGAAATATGCTATTGTTATACCTCTGCATAAAAAGGGGGATAGATCTGATGTCAACAATTACCGTCCAATCTCCCTTCTAACAGCTTTATCCAAAATTTTTGAGAAAGTAATGTATTCAAGAGTAGCTTCACATATCTGTAAAAATGAAGTACTAACAAAATGTCAGTTTGGTTTCCAGAAAGGTTTTTCAACAGAAAATGCCATATATGCTTTCACCAGTCAAATTTTGAATGATCTGAATAACCGAACACCACCCATTGGGATTTTTTGTGATCTCTCAAAGGCTTTTGATTGTGTAAATCATGAAATTCTGCTAGACAAGCTCAAGTATTGTGGCATGAATGGGACAGTGCACAAATGGTTTAATTCGTACCTAACTGGAAGAGTGCAGAAAGTTGAAATAAGTAGTTCTCGTAACATGCAAAGATCAGCACATTCCTCAAACTGGGGAACTATCAAGAATGGGGTTCCACAAGGGTCAGTCTTGGGTCCTTTGTTGTTCTTATTATATATTAATGACTTGCCATTCTATATTCGTGAAGAGGCAAAGTTAGTTCTCTTTGCTGATGATACAAGTATAGTAATCACACCTGAGAAACAAGAATTAACTGATGAAATTGTCAATACTGTCTTTCAGAAAATTACTAAGTGGTTCCTTGTAAATGGACTCTCACTGAATTTTGATAAGACACAGTACATACAGTTCTGTACAGTGAATGGTATGACGCCATTAATAAATATAGACCTTAATCAGAAGCATATAGCTAAGGTAGAATATTCCAAATTTTTAGGTATGTCCATTGATGAGAGATTAAATTGGAAGAAACACATTGATGATCTGCTGAAACGTTTGAGTTCAGCTACTTATGCAATAAGGGTCTTTGCAAATTTTGGTGATAAACATCTTAGTAAATTAGCTTACTACGCCTATTTTCACTCATTGCTTTCATATGGCATCATATTTTGGGGTAATTCATCACTGAGGAATAAAGTATTTATTGCACAAAAGCGTGTAATCAGAATAATAGCTGGAGTCCACCCAAGATCATCCTGCAGACATTTATTTAAGGATCTAGGGATATTCACAGTAGCTTCTCAGTATATATACTCTCTTATGAAATTTGTTATTAACAACCAAACCCAATTCAAAAGTAATAGCAGTGTGCATAACTACAATACTAGGAGAAAGGACGATCTTCACTATTCAAGATTAAATCTAACTTTGGCACAGAAAGGGGTGAATTATACTGGCACTAAAGTCTTTGGTCACTTACCAAATAGTATCAAAAGTCTGACAGATAACCAACAAGTATTTAAGAAGAAATTAAAAGAATTTCTGAATGACAACTCCTTCTACTCCATAGAGGAATTTTTAGATATAAATTAAGAAAAAAAAGAAAAAAAACAAAAATATTGAAAAAAAAAATAATAAAAATAAAAATAAAAAATAAAGAAAAAAAACACAAAAAATAAAGTTGTTATATTAACTTAAGTATGTTGTTAAATTAACCTAATTGTGTCATGTATTGGAAAATTCGACTCGTTCCACATCATTACGAAATATCGTATTCATGATCCATGGAACTAGTATTAATCTAATCTAATCTAAATCTAATCTATGAAATGGGGGTAAGTAGTGAAAGAGGAAGTCACCTGGTAGAATTTTGCACGGAGCATAACCTAATCATAGGTAACGGTTAAAATATCATGAAAGAGGGCGGTATACGTGGAAGAGGCCTGGAGACACTGGACGGTTTCAGATAGATTTTATAATGTTAAGACAGAAATTTAGGAACCAGGTTTTAAATTGTAAGACATTTCCAGAGCCAGATGTGGACTCCGACAGCTATCTATTGGTTATGAACTGTAGATTAAAACTGAAGAAACTGCGAAAAGGTGGGAATTTAAGAAGATGGGATCTGGATAAACTGAAAGAAGTACAGGTTGCAGAGAGTTTCAGGGAGAGCATTGGGGAACGATTGACAAGATAGAGGGAAAGTAAATATAGTAGAAGAAGAATGGGTAACTTTGGAAGATGCAATAGTAAACGCAGCACCGGATCAAGTAGGTAAAAAAAGGAGGGCTAGTAGAAACCCTTGGGTAACAGAAGGGATATTAAACTCAATTGATGATAGGAGAATATATAAAAATGCAGTAAATGAAACAGGCAAAAAGGAATACAAACGTCTCAAAAATAAGATCAACAGGAAGTGCAAAATGGCTAAGCAGGGATGGCTAGAGGACAATTGCAAGGATGTAGAGGCTTATATCACTAGGGGTATGATTCAATACTGCGTACAGGAAAATTAGACCTTTGGAGAAAAGAGGACCACCCTTATGAATGCCAAGAGTACAGAGGCAAAACAAGTTCTAAGCAAAGAAGGCAAAGTTGAAAGGTCGAAGATGTATATAGAGGGTCTGCACAAGGGCGATGCAATTGATGGGGAAATTATTGAAATGGAAGAGGAATGAGATGAAGATAAAATGGGAGACGTGATACAGCGTCAAGTATTTTACGGAGCACTAGAAGACCTAAGTCAAAACAAGGCCCCAGGAGTAGACAACATTCCATTAGAACTACTGATAGCTTTGGGAGAGCCAGCGGTGACGAAACTGTACCATCTGGTGAGCAAGACGTTGAGACAGGGGAAATAGCCTCGGACTTCAAGAAGAATATAATAATTCCAATCCCAAAAAAAGCAGGTGCCGACAGGTGTGAAAATTAAGCAACTACCAGTTTAACAAAACTTTGACAAGCGATGAAAGCGGGGTTCACCGTTTTGACCCCGAATACAAAAGTGTATCAAAAGAGCTCCACCACAATGCAAAGGAAGTTCATTATAGTGGCGTTAACAGGGAACGTCATGCTCAGTGTGAAAGCTGCCGCCCACAGTCCTGCATCCCTTTTTGGGGCTCGGCATCCTCGGGAGGCGTATATCCAGTTGAGGCGGCTGGCAAAGGGGTCAGTGAAGTATTGTAGCCACTGCGGTCACTGTGAAGGACACGCCATGTATCTTGTAGCTCCAAATACCACACGAGCGCCCCTAGCGCAGGGCAGGTAGAGTAGGGTGGTGTTTGGGCTGCTTGATCCAAGACGCTATTAAAATCTCAATTTCGTCAGAATAAAAGGTGACTCTCTAACCACGGCGAGATTGGTCAGTGGGCGTGCATACATTCCCAATACGGACTTCTCCCACCGTGATGGCAAGGAGTTGTGCAGATGGCAGATACGGAACGTCCAGTGCTTTGGTGCCATCGAGTAATAAGATGGCGGTTCCGCCGGCACCGTTGCTAGGTGGGATGCTGCAAGCTGTGTACCCATAAATATTCAATCGTACCTCCGAGTGGACTTCATGAAGGAGGGTCATATGCCAGTCCACCATTCGGAGCAAGTAATGGAACACGCGCGTTTTTATGAGAGGGTGTATGCCGTTAACTTTGACTGTACCCACACAGTACCATTGAGACATCATAATGTGGAATATGTAGATGCAAATGGCTGTTTCTCAGCAGTAATGCGGCCGCTTGGCTACCAATCCTTGTGGCAGGCATGATTAACACAGCCCTTCAGTGGGTGTTAGGCTCTCCCCAAGTGGGGTGCCAGTCTCTTGTGGCGGAGGAGTGCCAAGGGAGTCTTGTATGCCTCCTGCCTTCAAGTCTAGTCAACGAGTGCGGAAGGGGTCGGTGACGGCTCGTCGTTGCGGGCAATGGGCTCCATCGCCTGCTCTGCATCCTGAGGATCTTCAGTCATGGGAACATCCAGGGTGGGTGAGGCTGCTGTCCTGCCAGTGGCGTTGGATGCCTGCCATGGGGTGCTACTGGTAGAGTCTGTTGGCAACGACGCGTCAGAGACGGAGTCAGCAGCGTGCTCCCTCTGTCTGTCCCGTTGGTCGCCTTCCGTCGAGAGGCGGTGTTTCTTTTGATGCTTCGGCGACCGTTGATTCCGCGACCACGTGTTCACCCCAGTCGAAAGGCTGGGGTCAGTACCATTGACCACGAGGCTAGCGTCCAGAACCGACGCCCCTCGTACGATGGCAGTGGTTTTTGTGGTGACGGACGATGTGTCCTCCAACGGCGTATCCCCCTGCAGCGGCGCCGTCACGGCGTCGTCGGCGGCTTAGCTCGGGGTCGCGTGGGACTGCGTAATGGAGCGGCGCCTGCGCACTACGGCCGCACCGCTTCTGCGTACGCAAGCGGTAACGCAGTTGGCACCGCTGCCTTATTGCTTCTGCAAGTGGCACCTGGACAAGGTGGCGCTGGAGGCAGTTCGATCCAACATGACCTTCCTTCCCACAGCCGGCACACGTCCGCCGTTGTCCGTCATAAATAATGATGGCTCGGCAACCGCTGATGAGCTCGTACGACGGCACGTATTTGCGGAGTTCGATACGTACCTGTCGGAGGCCATTGAGAACGTGGCAGGTTTCAAAGTGTAGTGACTTGGCAAGACAGCCAAGCCACTCGGAGGAGCCGAAAGGCACGCGTTTAGCTCACGCAGACTGGCGTGAGGTCTGGAACAGGACAATGTCTTGAGAATTGCAAATAAAGTACGAAGATCTTGGAATACTTAACTTTAATCCATAATTGGAGAACATCGCTCTTGTTGCTACATTAATATAATCTCAATATAACTGGTAATGGCGCCTTGCTAGGTCGTAGCAAATGACGTAGCTGAAGGCTATGCTAACTATCGTCTCGGCAAATGAGAGCGTATTTGTCAGTGTAGCATCGCTAGCAAAGTCGGCTGTACCACTGGGGCGAGTGCTAGAACGTCTCTCTAGACCTGCCGTGTGGCGGCGCTCGGTCTGCAATCACTAACAGTGGCGACACGCGGGTCCGACGTATACTAACGGACCGCGGCCGATTTAAAGGCTACCACCTAACAAGTGTGGTGTCTGGCGGTGACACCACACAAAGGTGTTCCACTTCTCTTCCATGTAGCTTAGGACCGTGCCATATGGCCGTCAAGCGTCAGTGACGGGCGCGGTCCGGACTTCGACCCGCCTTGTCTACGGTTACCGAGCTGACGTTACAGTATGCTTGGCGAAAGCGGTAGGCGTTGGTGGAACGTCTGACTAGATTGTCTCATGCCTCTTCGTTCTTCATCTTGAGGTAGAGTGTACTAGAAGTGATAGATGGATGCCTGTCAGATTGTGGGGATTGACATGTAAGTCGTCTCTCAAGAACCGTTCGATTTCATAAACCTTTGGGCACGCGTACGAATCGTCGAACGTGAGTCTCACCGTCGACTGGCCGTAAGAGAATGCCATATCTAGCGAGAGCTCGATATCACAACAATGGACGGAGTGCAGACAAACGCACGCTGCCCGGCACGCCGCGCGTCGGAGCTGTGTCACGGCTGAATGCCGACTGGCAGTCGAGCTACCCAAGTACGACGCGGCAGGTCTTCACCGCTGCACTTCCGCTGCAGAGTGAAAATTTCATTCCGGAAAAATCCCCCAGGCTGTGGCTAAGACATATCTCCTCAGTATCCTTTCTTCCAGGAGTGCTTGTCTAGCAAGTTTCACAGGAGAGATTCTGTGAGGTCTGGAAGTTATAAGACAAGGTACTGACGGAATTAAAGCTGTGAGGACGGGTCGTGAGTCGTGCTTGGGTAGCTCAGTGGGTGGGACCCTTGCCCGCGAAAGGTACAATCCCGTGTACAAGTCTTGGTTCGGTAAACAGTTTTAACCTTCCAGGAAGTTTCATATCAGTGAGCACTCCGCTGCAGAGTGAAAATTTCATTCTGAGATTTTAAATAATACTTGTCTCCAACTAAACGGGAACAGAAATCTGACTCATATAACAAGGCCGTGCTACTCATTATGCAGGCATTGGCTGCACCATTTTTGTTATTCCTGCTCGTGGTTCACTTCCCTGATGACAGGTAGTCTCAGAAGTTATTACTTGTCGATTGCTGGATGCGATAGCGATCTTTGTTACAATGGTATCACAGTCTTAAGCTATATTAGAATTTAACAATAATGCGAGTGACAAACTGGCAGGCGCCTCAAATCCCTGCCCAAGATATTTACTCTAGAAACACGAAATCTGGAACTGTAATTGGTTATTTTGCATAAACTCTTATTTTACTATGTAAGAAATGTTTTAAAGACGTTTTCTATTGAGTTTAAATGCGTATTCATATTTCATTTGGTTACTCATGAAGAGCGTCGACTACCTAGCTGTAAGTCGCTGTGCTACACACGCTGCGTTCTGCCCCTATACAGAGTTGATGACCGCTATGACGAAGGACGGAGTATACATGTGAGCACTGCTTGAAGCATGGCGTTTAACGTGATACAGGTCGAATTCTGTATGCACCATTTCACAACACAGCATCTTGTTGAAGTAGAGAGAGATTCTAAAATCTTATTACTGTAGCGCACGAGAGAGGCATTACAGCTTCGAACACGGTCTCACGTGATATAAAAAGTCTCAAAATCTTATCATTGATGCTGAGAGGAGCTCTCATTGATTAAATAAATGAGTACCTCATGGTAACTTCTCCTTGGCCTTCAGTTAATGTCTAAAAGGAACTCTGTATAGACACATTGGTGTAAGTGTAGTGTAAGCGTTTCCAAAGTGGATATGGTATTACAATTGCCCCAATAGATAATGAACTATCAGAAGGAAACTAGGTTGCTGTTTCTAGTAGCAACACAAAGCCTACAGCTTCAGCTGTTTCATACACCATAGTCATTAGGGAGTTATCCGTTCCAGCCTAATCCTTTGTCCAATATACTTTTCCCCAGATATTTGTGTTATATGAAGTCACTAGCTTCGTTAGCCTTTAGTCAATCATATTTTCCAAGTAATTTTCCATTTTAGCGACTTCCTCCACTTAAATAGTAAATTTGTTTCAGTTCTTCTCGTATGTTTAGTTTTCTGAAGCATTCCTGTTGACTGCAGCTAAGTTTTGGATTCGTTGTTTTCCATGCCTATATGATGACAAACGTTATTTCCGTAATATTAGTAATCCTTGGTATGAAGATATTTACTTCACTGGTATTATAGCTTTAAATTGTATGCGAACAATTTTCGTTCACAAATCCTAGTCTTACAATCACATCATGAAAACCTTAAAGTGTGTCACGTGTGAATGCATGGTTTCGTGGCGATACGCATTAATATAATTTTCTCGGGCTTCCAGCCGCGCCAGGTGGTTAAAATCCCACCGCAGTGATTAGGGAGTTATCCGTTCCAGCTTAATCGCCTAATCCTTTGCCCAATATACATTTCGCCAGACATTTGTGTTATAAGAATACACCAGTTTCGATTATCCTTTAGTCAACCATACTTCCCAAGTAATTTTCCATTTTAATGGCTTCCTGTGCTTTAATAGTAAATTTAACTACCTGAGAAGCTGGAAGCCAGAGAAAATTTTATTAATTGAAGCGCGTCCTCATTAACGGTTTTTATTTTCACTGAATTGAAAATTACTTTCCGTTCAGTATGATATTGTGGACTGATTTCTGTCGTTCACTATTTATGACATCCGTCCATTAGACTTAAGGATGGCTGAGCTGCTACTTGCGAAATGTAGCAGTGATTTTCCTTCTGTGTTTGTGCAAAAAAATATTTTGAAAAAGTGAACCTGTTGTTCAGTGGTGACTTGTGAGAACTAGTATTGTGTAATGTAAAAGTTACGGTCGGAGTCATGCTATTTTTCTTTTTCTTCCACTTCTGTTGTACTATTGCTACCAAGCCAATGGCAGATATCACTACATATAATTCGGAAGGGGTTAGGTGACCATGAGCGCTAAGCAATTTTGTAAATAGGTACCTAGATATTTGGTATGACTTTTAATTTGTAATAAGAGATCATATATATATATTCTCATCGCACCTATACTCTATGTACACATATAATCTGACACAATGATAGGTGTTTATTTAATTATAAACTAGATACATGTGCATCTCTACGGTCGTTACATAATTACCTGTGTGCACGGTCACTTCATTGACATTTCTGAGCAGTCTTCAGCTGCATCTATAGCACCATACCTTCACGTAGGTATGGTGTATTCATTTTCTAATATAGTTATTCACATCAAATTTTATTCTTGCAACGAGAGTTACTGTTTATGCATTTCGTGGGCTAAACACAGGCTCTTAGAGTTATCATGAATATTTTATTTAATTCAGAGTATATATCGCAGTCCAAATAATAGCCTTGTAGTTGAAAGAGAAAGTACTTTACAGCGTCACAAGGGATTGATACGTATATATAAGTATATACTGTTCACGTTGATTCGCTACCTACTCACAATTGTAGGGTGAGCTACTGTAGAACTTTGCTTTCATCTTATTACCTCAGAAGGCTGAGAATGAGGTGTATCTTAACACAAAATTAATGCCTTTAACATTGGTACAACAGTATACAGTAAATTCCCTTTTACTCGTATTTGTTTGTAGGTATATGTGCAATACATTACAGACCCGTTGATAGTGGTTTTTTTCCACCTCAGATTTAGAACCTTTCATGTGCACTTTTAGCAAGTTACATTGTTTGTTTCAAATGACATACGTGCTCACAGGTTCTCCCATTCTTTTTATCTCGAGCATTATCCTTAAATACTATTTGCAGTGATTATAATCCTAAAAATGACGATATTTTTTCTGTTTTGCAGGATATCAGCTTCTTCAACGCCAGTGGAAGGTAAGATTGATAATACCCTTCTATAAGTGCTCATTGCGCCAGGTTGGCATTGTTTTTCCTGTACATGCACAGATATTTTCGTTTGGACGCTCTTTGGATGGCAATTTCAATTCAGTGATTCTACAGGCTAAGTCACGTACCCAGAATTATTTCCACTGGAATCAAAATACTAAATGTTTAATGGGTGAATAATCATCGAAAGTCAGCTATTATTTACACATTCTCTTTAAGTGTCTATTAATGAATTTAACTCAGCTGAATGATAAACGAATTTATAGAATTACAGTTGACGGCTGATGGTCAAACAAACATTGAAAAGTAATTGTCTACCGCTCACAGAAGCAGAAATTTATTTGTAAATTCATAAAGTACAAGAAATTAAAAGTTTACGAGCATACATTGTTAAACATAAAGAGTAAATGAAAAATACGCACTCACTGAGTTACCTCGAGTATATTTTCAACTGTTTCGCAACGTCCAGTTTTATAAGTCAAATCTTTCCACGAGGTTTGCCAAGTTTGAAGGGATGATATATGTCATTTCTGTAGCGCTCTATTCGTCGTTAACAGCTTAGTGGTGATGTAGAAAGTGCTATAAACTTTATTTCTTCGGAGTCTCATGAAACGACGACGAGGGTAACGTTTCAAATGCAGAAAAGTAACTGTAAATGGAACGAAAGAGCAATTTTCTGTTTCTTAATTTTTATTTATTTTCGTAACTACCAATACACGGAATTAATGTACTCTCTTCAACGGCAGACATGAGCGTGGAAAGAAAATAGTAAATCGATACTGCGCTTGTTAACACATATAGTGAACTAAACAGTCGCAGAAAATGAATTAGATCTACAAATTCTCTGGACAGCGTTGCATAATGTTCATTGTCATCCAGAAATAGTGTAATATAAGAGAAACTACACTGAGATGAAAATCTTGGTTATCGAGTGACATAAGCGCCATCTGTTACTGCGAAAGGTTGCTCGCTGAATAGTAAGCAGATAACCATCGTCGTGCTTCTATTTCTGACGGCTCTAGGTAGCAGTTAGATAGTTCAATTGAAACTAACATCGCTTTCATATACGCAGAAAAAATTGTGGTCATCAACTAAGCGTTCACATTTGTCTCGTATCACTTATCGGAAAACTTCCTACACCTCTGACATCCGTTATTAAACACATTGTTAAGGGAAATCGTGGAAATATTTGATGTAGATATGAAATCTCGTTGAGAATCACCTGTTATTTTTCACTCGATTCTGCTACTGCTCTCTGCGCCCTTCTCCTGTTGTTATTTACGAGTAAATTAAACTCGTCACGGCATTTAATCACTAACTGCATTTCTGCCTCATAATTAATTTTATCCCTCTAATTAGCTGCGATTTTATTTTGGAGAGGAATCCGATTAGCGAAATGCGGCAGGAATGCCCTTCACTTTTCATTACAAAACTCTGTTGTTCTGTTCCGGAAAGAGCGTTGCATTTTATAAGTTATCTAAATCTAATTTAGACTCCAATGAAAATTTCCTCCAACTAAGGGGCCAGTCCTGGACTATTTCCACTTTATTTCTTAAGTAAAGTCTACGACAATTGTAGAAATTTACCAGCAACGGTAATTCTACGTTACTTCATGTCCTGCTGTCCTGTTTGTATATCGTGGCTTCTTTTAATTTACATGTCAAAGTGAATAACACTACCGTTGTTGAAGACACGTATATTTTAATCGAGTAATGTTAAAGTGAATGATATTCCAAGTAATTTACCCTGGGCTAGTCATGGAAGTTAAATTCTGTGTTGGTCATAATCACCAGAATATTTGTTATGTATCTACATTTACATCTACACCCGTACTCTATAAACCATTATGAAGTGCGTGGAAGAATGCACTTCCTATTGTACCAGTTATTAGTCCTCATCCCATTCCTCTCACTTGTGGAATGCGGGAGCACTGATATTGGCTAAAGCCTTCTAGTTCCTACTAATTAGTCTCATCCACTTTCGTGTACTTCATTCACAGTCAAAAGTCACCTACATGAAAGTAGATTTATAAACGGTTAGAAAATTGTCATCCTCAGTTAAAAAGAAATGTGGAAAATAAAGGAAGACAATTTTGTGTTGAACTCAGTAAATCATTGAAATGAAGCTTCTGCCACTGTAGCTTGTTGAATAAGAAATGAAGAAAACGAAGTGTCAGAATAGACACGATACCGTGAGGATTTTAGACAAAAAATATTAAAATTTGTGAATAACTTCGATCCTCTTGTAGAAAGAATGAATGACGAATCACACGCCAAGGACAGCATATTTGGCGCATAAATAATGAGCAATTTAAAGATACAGATGTTGAAAACAGAGTAATTTAATGTGGCTCCGGTTGGCGCAGTTACAGAGGAAATATTGTCAAAGTGACCAAAAGAAGAACAGATTTTAATTGGGAAAGGATGATGTATAAAAACAGGCGTAACTGCTGCTACGAGCAAGGAAGTGATTCTGAAAACCATGTAAGTGTCTTATTACAACTACTTACATGCTGTATTCTTCTTCTCTCTCTCCCTCAATCCTTGTCCCTGAGAGTGACGTAGAGTCATTGTACTACGTAATTAATGAATAATGCAATACTGCGAAGGAGGTAGGACGGAAGATATACTTGCATGTGAGAGTGACGTATTATGGAACTGAATAATAATGCGTTTGTGTGTAAGAACTAACGAGAGATATACTTAATACGATTACCAAATAGTTAAATAATTTTCACCGTCGAAGAGTCTAAGGATTTCATTCACGGGTAATAATAAAATAAAGGCGACAGGGAAGCAATCCCCTGTTTAGTGATGACCGCACCACACAGTCGATTCTTTGTGGTACATCCTCACCTTTGAGGGAGCATAATGATAAAGACTACAATAATCATACAGGTAGAAGCGAAACCAGATTCTGAACGCATCTTTAGAATGGAAAGAACATTTCTCACAGCAGAGAGCAAATATTGTGCCTCTAATCGGCTTTGTGCACGTGAAGTATGATAAGCTCAAAAATTTATCTCTAGCACTTGTTACTGAAGTAGCATGATGACGTCATAAACGCTTGAGCTACGTTCTTACTGCAATAAATACGTAACAGATACCTAGGAATAAACTCAACAGCTGACTGTACATGACTTACGAAAGCGTGATGGTTCTCACGTACAAAGGGTTAGTACATGCTTCTAAATTTGGCGCATTGTTGTGTGTAACAAAACTTGCGATACGACACAAAAAGCCACAGACTCACAAAGTAAAGACTATAATTGATATTAATGGCGTGTATAAGCTGCAAACCGTGTCCGCATAATGCAGAGGGTGCAGGTTGGCTTGTAGGAACTGAGCTTAAATTGCATCTGGGATACCGGTGACGTTACGTTGTTTGACCTGTCGATTATTATGATTGAGGACGAAGCATTACCAGGCACTGTGGTCAGTGAATCGTGCTTGTGTGGTGGCTTGCACTGACCAGCCATAACTGCGAAACACGTGGCTAGAACAACAAGACGACTGCAGTCCTATGACGTAGTCACCGCTTGTGTCACCCAGGAAAGTGAACGCAAACAGGCGATACGCCACGCATAACCTGTCCGTTTCTCTGACCTTTCTAGCTTCCCCCCCCCCCCCCCAATCTCTCTGTGATCCCCCACCCCCTCCGTCACTGTCTGTCTATCTCTCTCTCACACTCTCTCTCTCTCTCACACACACACACACACACACACACACACAAACACACACGCACACGCGCGCGCACACACACACACACACACACACACACATCGACCAGGTCCTGCACAGAGCAGTTCAGTTAGCTGTATCAAGATGTTACAATCCTCAGTCCTTTGTCTGTCTTCATACACGACCACTGAACGACCTCACGATTTGCGCTCGAAGGGATAACGATTCAGATACTCGTCCGGTTCTTGGAATTTATGTTTTACGTGTCGTTTTTACGTCACTTACAGCAAGCTAGCACTGGAAACGATAGGGCTCTTTCTAAAATCTTTGTCTTCGAGGTGTCATATAAAAATGAGACAAGTAACCGACAACACCCAACTAAAAGAATAGTTGCAGCATTTGGAGCAGGTAAAGTCGCTGAAATACGTATGAGTAATGGTAAGATTCAATATGAAATGGAAGAAATAGTGAAATTCGATGTTAAGGAAGACAAATTAGTGAGTTAGGTTTTGGGTGCGTTATCGGCAATTACAGGACCTCCGTAAGGGAATCAGATACAAGACATTAGTGTAACCTATCCTCGAGTATTATTTCAGAATTTGTAGTTCTTTTCAAACAGATATGACAACAGAAATGGAAATAATTCAGAGACGCGTTGCTAGCATTGGAACTGATCGTCGTAGACCGTATGGAAGTGTTAGCGAACACGTCAGGGAACAGAAATAGGAATACTGGCAAGAATGACGATGTTGTGCTCTCGAAATCCTACTGTGTAAATTTGTTGAACTAACATTCGGCAAAGTGAACTAACATTCGACAAAGGCTTTTATCATCTGCTATCACAATCGAATACCCTGCAAGCATATATACAGAATAAATTAATGGAAGCCAATAGAACAAACGCAAATATTGACAGGATGTACTACATGACAAGACTCCAGGTATAAAACTGTACAAAGAGTTATTCAGCTGCTTATACCTATGAGTTATCTGCAAATCGCAACGCCTTCAGTTAACATGCTAAGATTTTCATATTGTCTCGCTCGTAACGTGCAAACTATTAGTTGCAGATACAGATGAACAGGACGTTATTGTAGGAAACATCATGTATTTAAATTCTGTACCTGGATACATTTCCACTAGAGGCCACAGCTTTCTAAATATTCAAGAAAAGTATACAAAAGTAACGTAAAAGCGCATTTTTCTTGAATAACTTGAAAACCATAGCCTCCAACGAAAACATATAGCTGTACAAAGTTTAACTACATAAAATTTCCTAAAAAAACGTTGCACGTTGCACACGGGCCCGTGTGTGTGTGTGTGTAACAGCAGTCTTCACTACATAAAAGACAATGAGAGAAATTGAAGATTAACTTTCATGTTCTTTTAAAAAGAACTGAGTTAAATCTTACATAGGAAGGAATCCATCGAGTTAATTTACCAAATATTTTCTTGGAAAATGAAAATAAGAGAGTAAACACATCGGCGAACATCCAAAACTTTGCGCTATAATTAAAATTTCTGGCGTATCATACCTTGATTCATAATGGAAACGAATCTTCTCACACTACGAAAGTCGTCTTACCATTTGCGGAATGAAATTTGTTATGTCACATTCCTTCAGATCAAACACATAAGAAAGATGTAAACATTGCTCAAAGAAACTTTCAGAAAGCGGGGTGTATCACTTCAAAGTATTAAAGAGAGATGGTAATGTGCTCTGTATGTACGGAATAAATGGAGTACAGCCTATTTTCACAATTAGGAAAACATGGGTGTCATCTTATATAATAAATAAATTTTTTAGTGGACACAAGTTAGAGATTTTAAATTTTTTGTCCATTTTTTATTATAAAGAAATTATGTATCGATAGAGTACATATCTTATGTATCTAAACAATCTGATATGGCAAGAAGTACATCATCATACAAAAACTAGAACTTGATAGTATAAATGAACAGATAATAGAATATGGAAATAAATAGAGAAATTATGTCACAAGAAGTAATGAAAATAGTTTGCCACGAATGATAATGAATTATCGACCAATGAAGGCAAGATTAATAGGTATATAAAAAAAGATGGAAAAATCAAATACTAATTACAGACAGACTATAGAGGAACTCATAACAGGATACACAAGCTTATGCCTAACACTTGAAGAAAGAAGATGCGTTTACATCAGTTGCCAAGTGGCACGAACACTTACGGATCTAAGACAGACGCACATAAGTAATGTAATTAGCCATTTAACCCTAGCATCTATGAGCTGATATACTAGACGTGTGTGACGTGACATGGTTTCTGAGGTTGGGCAGCAGTGTGCTGTTTAGTATTCCAGTTACAATCACAGGTAAGCTCACACTACAGCTGTTATAGCTATGGCAGCATTAATTTTCCGTACCTACGTGAATCATAGCGTCCACCTACGTTAATGTTCTGGGTAGTTTAACTTAATGTCTCCATGTGTATTCAAAGGCGCAGGATTGGAAACACATTTCGATTACTTGTGAGAGAACACTTTCTAGTTGGTTCGGAACAGATTTCTCATAACCAATAAATTACGGGACTAACTAATTAATTACGAGATCACAACCAAACCAAGTAGCACGTTCTATCGGATGCACCTAAAAAGAGGTAATCAAGTCAAAGACGAATAAAACTAAACAAATGACGAATAGTAAACGTATTCCACAGGTTTACAAGAAAATATAGGTTGCTAACATTAGTGTTAACCAATTTAAGCAGCCAGACTGTATGGACACTATAAATAATAACGATATAATGGACGTGAAGAAGAACTTCATTAAGAAACGAGCAGTTTATAGCTGAAAACTGTAGTTACTAGTGAACACATCACTGTAAAACTTCGTAAATGTTATAGAATTATTTATTTCTATTAAAAGCCTGTAGGATTTGAGAGTTAAAACGCGAAAGAAAGTGCCGTAGACCCTACTGTATCTAAAAATTAGCTGTGAATACTGTATGGTAATTAAACAAGCTGAATAGAAATAAAAGCGAATTATAAATGTGCTATAAGATATAGGTCAGAACAGAAGCCTAGGACGACAAGCACACAGAAAGATGGTGGATTCTGTAGGGCTGTAGCTGATTCCACAACATCCCATTTTTCTGTTAAGCTGGACAAAGAGTGACGCAAGT
The DNA here is from genome assembly GCF_021461385.2 of Schistocerca piceifrons. Lineage (NCBI taxonomy): Eukaryota > Metazoa > Arthropoda > Insecta > Orthoptera > Acrididae > Schistocerca > Schistocerca piceifrons. Next base: position 53,207,462 of record NC_060139.1, read on the forward strand.
TTATAACGTAAGAATATATGTTTAAAAGGATGCATGCAATATAAAAATTATAAATTTGTATCTTTCACATCGTAATTGTAACGTTAATTCTAAGTAAAACTTGTCGAGAACCATAATTTGAGAGCCAGAGGTAAATTCTTGTCTCAACGCAAACTAGAGCTATCAACATAAAACTGACCGTGAGACAAATATGAATATCTCAAATTTCATTCACATAGTGGAAGTGTGATTTGTCGATCGTGATCAAGAGCTGAAATATCATTGGAAAAGGTAATTTCTTATAGTTAAAAGAGAGGTCGTTCGTACTGAATAATATCAATCTCCTTTTCATATTGTATTGGATCATTGGAAGATCTCAACTGTTCAAGGTTCTGTACTAAGGCAGCTGGAGACTCTGTTTCAAGTAAGACACGATGTGGCAATGTAGCTATTCTAGGCAAATTTAGGAAGCTACTGGTTACTTCTGCAGGAGGTATTTATAATCATATATTCATGAAGTACCTCTGGATGTATGTGATTATTTATTTCGTGAACATCTTCATTTTCAGTTGCTGGAATGGTCTCTCTCGCAACTATTGGAAATTGTGATGTACTGTGGGGTACAGGGTTATATAGAATAATTAACTCTGATGGGGACGTAACTAGTATTTTTTTTGGAAATAAGTCGAAAGACCTCCAAGCGTTCTAGAATTATTTAGCATGTCAACAATATCCCAGTCTCACCATAGGGAAGTTATGAATGTTTTACATTCATAATTTTCACACACGTTCTTAGCCATATGTATTCTACGCTTATCTATGACTTCCATAGATTGCTTATATGATACCTCCTTCAGCGCCCTTCCATAGGAGGTCATATTTTGACATATTCCGCCATATCGTCTAGAACTACGCTTTAATCCATTCAGACAGCCACCCACACATCAAGAGGCTAAATATCATGCTGGTAATCATGCATAACTACACCCACGGAAACTACGCATTTAAAATTAACATATTTCGTTATAGATTAATCTTATGTCACTATCCAACAGCCATCCTAATATTACTAGAGGTGTATGAGTGAATGTACCCGAACGTAACAAAGTAATTCTTGTGTATTACTCGTACATGTGACTAAGCACATGGGAAAGTATTTTTTAAATTGGTATAATAGCTCAGACACCGGCAAAGGAAAGAAGAATAATATCGCTTAATAAGGTAGCCAGGGACTACGAACGATCGGTATCAGTACTGTATGGCACTGTCTGACAATTTTTAAACAGTGTGCTAGAAAATATTTACTCGTCCCGAAAATGTAGCTCACTTTCATTTACCACTGCTAGGAACCTGGAAAGGATTACATAACTACTGTCTCCGAATACGGCAAACACTGCTCGCACAAATAACCTGTACGACTTTCTGCATGTCAAGGACTTTCAATAAATTCAGCACTCACAGTACTGCGTTCAATTTCACATTTATTCCTCTTTATGTCTTTCTGCCTCTCCTCCTCTCTCCTTCTCTCTCTCTCTCTCTCTCTCTCTCCCTCTCTCTCTCACTCTCTCTCTCTCTCTCTCTGTGTGTGTGTGTGTGTGTGTGTGTGTGTATGCGTGCACAGATACTATTTTGTTACTATTCAACACTCTCAAATGGATTACAATTCTTAGATCATGATCGCAAAAATATGTTTATTGATAACTGTTTTAATCTCATTGATGAGAGATCATCAGGATTGAAACACAGAAAATTCCGTGTAAGATGTGAACAATAACAAGATAGATTTAATAATTGAAATTCCGTAATAAGACACAGATTTATTACTTTGTTCGGTGTGCATCAGCGAATTGTGGTAATCCGTTAAGCTGAGTCGCACATATTAAACTGAAAGAGCACATAGGCATGTCTCCTTTTTGTTTCGAGTCATCAGTCTTCTGATTTGACGCTGCCCGCCGTTATTTCCTCTGCTGTGTCAGAGTTGCTATTGCAACCTGCGTTCTCATATGCTGACTTTATTTTGATCTCTGTCTTCCACTACAGGTTTTACCCTCAACAGCTCTACGTAGTGTCGTGGAATTTATTCCCTGATGTCAAAACAGATGTCCTGCATATACGTCTACATCTATATAGATACCCCGCAAGCCACCGTACTGTGCATGGCAAAGGGTACCCGATACCACTACCGTTGTTGTTGTCGTGGTCTTCAGTCCTGAGACTGGTTTGATGCAGCTCTCCATGCTACTCTACCCTGTGCAAGCCTCTTCATCTCCCAGTACCTACTGCAATCTACATCCTTCTGAATCTGCTTAGTGTATTCATCTCTTGGTCTCCCTCTACGATTTTTACCCTCCACGCTACCCTCCAATGCTAAATTTGTTATCCCTTGATGCCTCAAAACATGTCCTACCAACCGATCCCATCTTCTAGTCAAGTTGTGCTACAAACTTCTCTTCTCCCCAATCTTACTCAATGCCTCCTCGTTAGTTACGTGATCTACCCACCATACCTTCAGCATCCTTCTGTAGCACCACATTTCGAAAGCTTCTATTCTCTTCTTGTCCAAACTAGTTATCGTCCATGTTTCACTTCCATACATGGCTACACTCCATACAAAGACTTTCAGAAACGACTTCCTGTCACTTAAATCTATACTCGATGTTAACAAATTTCTCTTCGTCAGAAACGCTTTCCTTGCTATTGTCAGTCTACATTTTATATCCTCTCTACTTCGACCATCATCAGTTATTTTACTCCCTAAATAGCAAAACTCCTTTACTACTTTAAGTGTCTCATTTCCTAATCTAATTCCCTCAGCATCACTCGACTTAATTCGACCATACTCCATTATCCTCGTTTTGCTTTTGTTGATGTTCATCTTACATCCTCCTTTCAAGACACTATCCATTACGTTCCACTGCTCTTCCAAGTCCTTTGCTGTCTGTGACAGAATTACAATGTCATCGGCGAACCTCAAAGTTTTTATTTCTTCTCCATGGATTTTAATACCTACTCCGAATTTTTCTTTTGTTTCCTTCACTGCTTGCTCAAAATACAGATTGAATAGCATCTGGGAGAGACTACAACTCTGTCTCACCGCCTTCCCAACCACTGCTTCCCTTTCATGTCCCTCGACTCTTATAACTGCATCTGGTTTCTGTACAAATTGTAAATAGCCTTTCTCTCCCTGTATGTAACCCCTGCCACCTTCAGAATTTGAAAGCGAGTATTCCAGTCAACATTGTCAAAAGCTTTCTCTACGTCTACAAATGCTAGAAACGTAGGTGTGCCCTTCCTTAATCTAGCTTCTAAGATAAGACGTAGGTTAAGTATTGCCTCTCGTGTTCCAACATTTATACGGAATCCAAACTGATCATTCCCGAGGTCGGCTTCTACTTGTTTTTCCATTCGTCTGTAAAGAATTCGCGCTAGTATTTTGCAGCTGTGACTTATTAAACTGATAGTTCGGTAATTTTCATATCTGTCAACACCTGCTTTCTTTGGGATTGGAATTATTATACTCATCTTGCAGTCTCAGGGTATTTCGCCTGTTTCATACATCTTGCTCACCAGATGGTAGAGTTTTGTCAGGACTGGCTCTCCCAAAGTCATCAGTAGTTCCACTGGAATGTCGTCTGCTCCGGGGGCTTTGTTTCGACCCAGGTCTTTCAGTGTTCTGTCAAACTCTTCACGCAGTATGGTATCTCCCACTTCATCTTCATCTACATCCTTTTCCATTTTCATAATATTGTCCTCAAGTACATCGCCCTTGTATAAACCCTCTATATACTCCTTCAACTTTCTGCTTTCCCTTCTTTGCTTAGAACTGGGTTTCCATCTGAGCTCTTCATATTCATACAAGTGGTTCTCTTTTCTCCAAAGGTCTCTTTAATTTTCCGGTAGGCGGTATCTATCTTAACCCTAGTGAGATAAGTCTCTACATTCTTACATTTGCCCCCTAGCCATTCCTGCTTAGCCATTTTGCTCTTCCTATCGATCTCATTTTTGAGACGTTTTTATTTCATTTTGCCTGCTTCATTCATTGCATATTTATATTTTCTCCTTTCATCAATTAAATTCAATATTTCTTCTGTTACCCAAGGATTTCCACTAGCCCTCGTCTTTTTACCTACTTGATCCTCTGCTGCCTTCACTACTTCGTCCCTCAAAGCTACCCATTCTTCTTCTTCTACTGTATTTCTTTCCCCCATTCCTGTCAATTGTTCCCTTATGCTCTCCCTGAAACTCTGTACAACCTCTGGTTCTTTCAGTTTATCTAGGTTCCATCTCCTTAAGAATATTCCCATCTTTTTGCAGTTTCTTCAGTTTTAATCCACAGGTCATAACCAATATATTGTGGTCAGGGTCCACATCGCCCCCTGGAAATGTCTTACAATTTAAAACCTGGTTCCTAAATCTCTTACCATTATATAATCTATCTGAAACCTGTCAGTATATCCAGGCTTCTTCCATGTATACAGCCTTCTTTTATGATTCTTGAACCAAGTGTTAGCTATGATTAAGTTGTGCTCTGTGCAAAATTCTACCAGGCGGCTTCCCCTTCCTTTCTTGGCCCCAATCCATATTCACTTACTATGTTTCCTTCTCTTCCTTTTCCTACTACCGAATTCCAGTCACCCATGACTGTTAAATTTTCGTCACCCTTCACTATCTGAATAATTTCTTTTATTTCATCATACATTTCTTCAATTTCTTCGTCATCTGCAGAGCTAGTTGGCATATAAATTTGTACTACTGTAGTAGGTGTGGGCTTCGTATCTGTCTTGGCCACAATAATGCGTTCACTATGCTGTTTGTAGTAGGTTACCCGCACTCCTATTTGTTTATTCATTATTAAACCTACTCCTGCATTACCCCTATTTGATTTTGTGTTTATAACCCTGTAGTCACCTGACCAGAAGTCTTGTTCCTCCTGGCACCGAACTTAACTAATTCCCACTATATCTAACTTTAACCTATCCATTTTCCTTTTTAAATTTTCTAACCTACCTGCCCGATTAAGCTATCTGACATTCCACGCTCCGATCCGTAGAACGCCAGTTTTCTTTCTCCTGATAACGACATCCTCTTGAGTAGTCCCCGCCCGGAGATCCGAATGGGGGACTACACCACTACTAGCCTTTCCAAATGGAGCTACGGAAAAATGAGTGTCTCTATGCCTCCATATGAGCCCTAATTTCTCGTATCTTATCTTCATGGTTCTTAAGCGCAATGTATGTTGGTGGCAGTAGAAATGTTCTGCAAACAGCTTCAAATGCCGATTCTCTAAATTTTTTCAATAGTGTTTCTCGAAAAGAACGTCGCCTTACCTCCAGGGATTCGCATCTGAGTTCCCGAAGCATCTCCGTAACACTTTCGTGTTGCTCAAACCTAGCGGTAAAAAATCCAGCAGCCCGCCTCTGAACTGCTTCGATTCTTCCCTCAAACCGACGAGGTAGGGATCCCAAATACTCTTGCAGTACTCAAGAATAGGTCACACCAGCGTCCTATATGCGTTTTCCTATACAGGTGAACCTCTCTTTCCTTAATATTCTCGCAAATAACCGAAGTCTACCATTCGTCTCACATGCTCATTCCACGCCACATCGCTTTGCTACGTTGTGTCCAGATATTTAAACGACTTGACGGTGCCTAGTAGGATACTAGCAACAGTGTATGGTCTCCTTACTTATCCGCAGTAACTTATATTTTTCAACATTTAGGGCTAGCTGCCATCCATCACACCAACTGAAAATTTTGTGTAAATAATCTTGCATCTTCCTTTAGTCAGTCAACTTACCTTACCGTACACCACGGCATTATCAGATTGCTATCCACCACGACAGACTTCCTGCCATCCTGTATCTATTTCTCGTCATTGTTTTCCGTATATTCCTTTCCTTGTCGATTCTGCGGAGAACATCCTCATTCCTTGTCCATCATCCACCCAATTTTTAACACTTGTCTGCAAATCCGTATTCTATACTCAATAGACAGTACATTCTATTCAATTTATCCTACAGTTCTTGTTCACTCTCTCTGCGTATAGATGTATCGCCAGTGAATGTCAGCATTGATTTCCTTTTACCTTGAATTTTGATTACACTCCTGAACCTTTCTTTTATTTCTGCCATTGCTTCTCGATGTGTCGACTGGGCATTAGGGGTGAAACACTACAGCCCTGTCTTACAACGACCTTTAATCCGATTACATCGTTCCCAATATTCCAGTCTTACTGTTACCACTCGGTTCTTCTACATATTGTAGCCATCTTTTCCTGTAGTTTACGCAATTTTTCTTTTTCAGTTTCGAACATTATATAATATCAAACCATTTTCCAGGTCCACGAATTCTACGAATGAGCATTGATTTTTCTTTAGTCCTTCTCCCTTTATCATCCACAACGGCACAAGTGCCTAACTTTCCTCTTCTAAAGCCGAACTGATGGTCGTCTAACAGATCCTCAATTTTCTTTATCATCCTTCTGTATATTGCTCTTGTCAGCAACTAGTTAAGGTGATTGGGCTATAATTCTTGCACCTTTCGTCTCCTGCAATCTTCAGGATTGTGTAGATCCTATTCCGAAAATCTGATGATACATAGCCAGCCTCATACACTCTAAACGCCAATGTGAATAGACGTTTTGTTAGCACTTCCCCCAAAGATTTTAAAAATTCCGAGGGAACGCCTTATACGTTCGTAAGCGATCCAAACGCTTTTAAAATCTGTTTCATAATGATCGCTCCCCAAAACACCGTTTAAGTCCCACATTTGGATCTCCGAAAGGGGACTGCCAAGGGGGAGTTGCGAATGAGGAAAAAATTGAATAACTAACGAGATGGTGACGTTCTACGAGCTGGACATGGGGTGTCCGAAGTTTGAACTTAGCAGGAGAGCTAGAACATCTGCAAATGGAAACGCTAATGCTCAATATCGATACAGTGGGGAACACTGAAGTGAAATGGAAAGAAGACAACGATTTCTGTTGAGATGAGTGTAGGGTAATATCAACAGCAGTAGAAAATGATTTAACGGGAATAGTATTCGTTAGGAAACGAAAGGTAGAACATTGAGTGAGCTACAGTGAGCAGTTCAATAACAGGGTTCTTTCCGTCAGATTCGACAGAAAACCCACATCACCAACAAAAGTTGAGATGCACAAACCGATGTCGCATACAGATTAAGAAGATACAGATAAAGTATCCGAGGATATTGCACGAGTAATTCAGTATGTAAAGAGAAAAGAAAATCTAATAGTAATGCAGGACTGCGATGCAGTTCTAGCGGAAAGAGTAGAAGAAAGGGTACAGGAGGATATGGGCTTCGTGACAGGAATAAGAAAAGAGAAAGACTGAGTTTCAACTATTTTCAACTGGCAATGGCAGCTACTCCGTTCGAGAATCACAAGAGCTAGAGGTGTACTTGAAAAAGACCGGCAGATCCGGAAATATATCAGTTACATCACATAACTTATGCAGAGATCCGAATATCGGATACTGAATCATAAGGCATACTCAGGAGCAGATATAGATTAAAATCACAATTTGGTAATGACAAATAGCAGGCTGAAGTTTAAGAGATTAGTCAGGAAGAATCAGTGCGCAAAGAAGTGGGATACGGAAGTTTTAAGGAATGCTGAGATACGCTACAAGTTCTCCGAGGCTATAGATATTGCGATAATAAATAGCGCAATAAGCTGTTCAGCAAGCGCAAGGAAAATACCGAAAGAATCCGCCGATATTAGAAGAAATACTCCAGTTGATCGACGAAGGAAGGAAGTACAAAAACATTTAGGGAAATTTAGAAATACAGAAACACAATCGGTTCGATTTGAAATAAACAGGGATTGCGGGGCGAAATGATTGCATGAAAAGAAGAAATCGAAAAAGAAACAGTTGACGGAAGGACTCATTCAATATATAGAAAAGTCAAATCAGTCTCGGTGAAATTAAATGGCAAGGTTAACGACATTAAGGGTGTAATGGGCATGTGCAGGCAGGAAAATGTGTTAGCTCGTGACAACAATAAGGACATACAAAATTATATTTGGCAAGCGATATCAAACTACTAATTGTACCTAAAATCAAAGTTGTCATTAGTTACAAAAAATTTTTACGACGTTGTCCATTTAACATATGTAGACGGTGCATGGGTACTGCCGTACTTGTATGTTAACTTAATCCATATGTGGATGTAAGCAAGACGTATCACTTGCAATGCTAGCTAAAGGAACAAGGAAGTACCGTACTGTACTATGGTTGTCATAGAACTGGTCGATTATAAATGTCATGGCTACACGAAAACATAACCGCCGAATTGTGCTACCAACCAAATAATTCAATAAAGTGGTGACTCTATACCAAGACAATGACTGTTAATATAACGAAACTTTTACTAGATTTACATTATATGAGATGCAAGAAACACTGCTCGGTTTCAATAAATCTGTAGCGTGGGTAATTGAACATTATATGTTCGTTTAGTAATAAAAAACCAAGAAATACGGAATGAGAAGAAAACTACTACATAGTCAGAACTGTAACTGTACAATAGTTTTCGGTAGAGAAAAGTATAACAGTGACATCGATCAAAAAATGATATATCCGTAATATTAAATATTAAGGCGAAGTCGTAGGTGTAGCCCGAGGTCTAGGTGCCAAAAATAATCGCCTTTATATGTTTTTACAATTGCGAACCGGTAAATAAGTGGACAAACCCTGATGTGAAGTAAGCTATTAACAAATAATGTCGCGAAAGGATGTACACTAAACCCAGCAGACGGAAAAGTATGTGTCTCATAAGTGAGCCTTTCTGCTTAGTTCGAATATGTGAGATTAATCTCTCTCACTGGTTGTCGTTCCTGGATATTTGATGAAAATGAACCGACAGAACAGTGCATGACTTTCTGGACAACGTTTAAGTAAATGTTATCAAATTTCGCATCATCTTCCTTCTAGTGTTCACTCAGAGAATGAATCCTGTATTTCGTTTGATTTAGTCCATATTATCAATTACAAAACCCATAATACAGTAAATACTAGGAGTATCCTCTAATAATCGCCAGCTTACATTCTCTGGAGTTTCCCAAGAGATTTACACCAGTTATTGCTATACAGAGAAACACTCGCCCTAACTACTCGCTGACACACTTCACCGTGTGTTCCATCCGACGAACAGTTTCGAAGGAAAACGTTAATTCACTTTTCGCCTGTAAGTAAATATTTTTCTTTAAATAAACTCTTACGGCCCCATTGGATAGAGCGACCTAACAGCAATCAACTGAAATATTATGTTCAACGGCATGTGTTAGCAAGGGCAGCTAAATAAGAAAAATTGCTAGAACACAAGAAGCGACTTTGTACCTCTCTACCACCACAGCCGTGACAAGTAGGGCATGGCGAGTAAGTGCTTACCGAGTTGATAAGGACCTGAGAATACTAGAGACCACTGATTGTTTCAAAACATCTTATAAGATAATAATTTATAGCAGATATTATCGTGTTAAAGGTACGGAAACTAGAACATCTAGCCGTTCTGGGAAATGCCTTGAAAGCCTTGACTGCAACGCAGTTGATAACAACAAAAAGCACTGAAAGGTGAAAAGTAAACATATCTCAGCCGCATATTCTGTGTCTTACTCGACCCGCCGCGTTTGGCGAATCGCACTGCTCAAGGTTTGCTACTGTGATGCTGCAGTGCTACTCAGTCGCTCTTGGAGTACTGGTGATCCATCGTGTTTTGCTGCCACTTAAAACACCTACACTGACACTGAATACAGCAACTAAAAAATTTACTTCCACCGATAGACCAACTGACCGCCTCTATTGACAATATTCGTAGCGTGAAGCAGGAGTTGGGCAGGTATCCTTGACGATGACTCAGTCCCTGCATTACAAAATTCTAATCGCCATCAGTTGCTAAAACACTGGAGAGAATCTGCCTGACGACTACTCAATATAATATATACAGTCATGTCAGGGAGTTAAGAAAAATGGCCTGTTATTAACCTGACACCTCAGATCCACCCAGGGCAAATTAGGAAAAAAGGGGAAAATAATTTATAAAGTTTTGAAGCTTTCGGAAAACAGTAACGGGGTATATACTAGTAAGAAACAGAAAAGTTCTGTACCTTAGCAGGTGGGCATCTCTTCACCTACTCCATAATTAAATTTTCTCTTTCGCTAGAGTCGTCCGGAAGATTTCGTACATACAAAGATAGGATCTAGGACCGCTAAACTATCGTGCGGAGGAGGAGACTGTGTTTCCCTGGCTAAATTGTTACTGGGGACGATATATAGTGATAAGTAAAATATTATGAGCACCTGCCTTATAGCATGTTCACAGGCCTTTTGTGTGTGTGAATTCCTAAGGGACCAAACTGCTGAGGTCATCCATACTACTTAAACAACACACACACCCATGCCCGAGGGAGGACTCGAACCTCTGGCAGGAGTGGCCGCGCAATCCGTGACGTAGCGCCCCTAAACGCGACGCCACTTCGCGCGGCTGAAATACATCACTGATTCGGTATATCAGGGATCCGACAGTTTGTTGGCAGGTTATTGAAGATACGTGGCATTAGATGTACACACACAGGTTATGTAAATCGCGTAAAAAACGGGCCGCTGATTTGAGTACGCAGTGATTGCGCCCGGTAGCGACCCAGATGGTTTCCTTAGGTTTCACATCAGGCGAACTTCGTTGCCGATACATTTACGTGAGTTCAGTATAATGCTCCTCAGGGCACTGTGGCATATGTCTGTCTCCGAGACATGGACTGTTATACGCTGAAAAATGACACTGCCTTCGGGGAAGTCATCAAGCAAGAAGAGATGCAGATGCTTCGCAGCTGTCAGCGTGTCTTAGATTACTACAACAGGTCCCATACAAGCACAGGGGAATGTCTCCCACAAAATGATACTGCTCCCACCAGCCTTCGCCGGAGCGCTGCACATATCGAGCCCGTCTTCACTTCGTTGACGGCATTTGTGGAGACGACTATCGACATAGTGTAGCAAAGATGTAATTCACCCGAGCAGCCGACAAGTTTCCATTGTTCGACCATCGATCCCGTTGGTTCCGTTGCCACTGCAGTCGTAATTGACGATGTCGTTGGGTCAACATGTAAACACGTATGGGTTGTCTGCTGCGGAGCTCAATGTTGAACAATGTACGATGAACAGTGTGCTCCGAAACACTTGTGCGTGCACCAGCATTGTGCTCTTTTGGCAGCAGAGATGCTACAGATCACACCCTACCCTACTTTACAGAGCAAATAGGCCTTCGAACCCCACGTTCTGTGAAGAGTCGTGGACGTCCAAACACTCGGCGCCTACTGGTAGATCGACTGTCCTACCACTTTTCGTATACGCTATAGACAGTAGAATGTGAACATTCAACCATATTTGCCGTTTTAGACATATTCGTTCACAGGTTACGCCTAATAATAACCTGCCCTTTGTCAGATTCGCTTATCTGAATGGTCTGTCACATTTTCAGCCCACTAAGGTGATCCCCCGTCGGTGTTTGATCCGGTTCCACACTTTCATTACCGCGTCAAATGCCCATCCAACGTCGCATTGGGCGATGGTCATAATCTTTTGGCTCACCAGTGTAAACAACACGTATACTCCTAAAATCGATGACTTCCTCTGGTTTAGTCTCGCTGAATCACCTCTAATACATGTACATCCGAAAGCCCCATCAGAGTATGTGGCGAAGGGTATTTTGTACACCACTGTCACGTCTTCCCTTTCCTTTTCCGGACGTAATTTTTTTTTGGACGAGCCATACTTGGTAAGTCTACACCTGAACTCAAATCCACCTAATTTTACGTTCATGGTCTTTTCGCGAGATATACAGTAGGTAGGAGAAAGCAATTTATTAGCTGACTCTTCTAGTAACGAATGCTGGTGGAATTTTAGCAGTTAATCATATCGTGGTGGAGAAAGGACCGCTGTCACTCAAGGTCGTTGAGAGACTTCTTTATATTCCCATACTCAGCTGTATTCATTGATGCTGTAATGCCCTTATGATCACTCATTCCCTACTCCACGCTTAGTCTAACAGTTCTGTCCCTTTGGTGAACCGGAGAGCTAAGAGGTTGCCTTATCGATTATCTGATTAGCTGCTCAAAGGAATTTTTGGATAAAATATTTAGAAAAATTTCATTTCATTCTATAAAATATTGTCACCTCAGTCAGTTGCTTCTGCCAGTCTACAGGAGGGTCTTTGAAATAGTCATGTAATATCATAACATGAATCGACAATTTACTTGAAAATTTCCGTAAAATGGTCGGCTGTCAATGCAGGTCTACAAAGACATCCGATGATCATGCTTGATCCTTCTGTATCCCGTGAGCAATGAGCGTTATGAGCCGTTTGCTCACATAATTTTTAAAACACCAGGCATTTTGTCAACAAGCCTACAGGTTTATCGTTCGGCCAGTAGCTGGGTTTTATACGTACCTTGATCCACCAAATTGTAGTCGTTGAGTCAGTACGCGGGTGTCGCTCGCAGAGGGCAGTTGGTTGGGATGGTCGTCGCCGTGGAGCATTTAGCTTGTCACGTGAGTGACCATGAAAGTATATATTTCTTTATTCATATTTTTAAAAATCTAATTTTTGTGTGTTACTCTTGATTCATTGTTTTTTCTGAATATTTACCATGATGAAGTGTATAATAAATGAGTAAACTAACATCATTCTGTATTTTTATTGATGGATAGACACGAAGACAGTATTTTGACTTGGCTGCAAGAAGATGTGCGTAGGGATACACTTCAAAATCGGCCTTATCCAGTACAGCGGGTTATTAAATGACTTACCAATGAAACTAGAAGAAAGAATTTTGACTTGGCAGGAAGAAGATGTGCATACGGGTACACTTCAAAATCGATCTTATCTTCTACAGAAAGTTATTAAACGATTTCCCAATGAAACTAAAGTTTCAGCCACCGGATAACCCTGTGGTATATGTGAAGTCTGTCCAAAACGAACAAATCGGAGGAAAAAAATGCACGTATTCACTGTCATTTTTTTTATTTTTTATAATGAACGTGCTGGAATATTAGGTGATATGTACAAAGTTCGGATAAATGACAAAGATAAAGTCGACAAGTTTGTTTTTTTTCAATTTTTTTATTAGTGCATTACAAGACGTAATTTTAACTGTATTAAGATGATTATCGACAATATAGATACACTGATTATTGTGTGCAGCAAATAATTCTTTATGTAGTAAAAGATGAGCGTTTAATTATAAAAATAAGAAAATGTTCAGAAATGTTCAAATGTGTGTGAATTCCTAAGGGAGCAAACTGCTGAGGTCATCGGTCCATAGACTTACAGACTACTTAAACTAACTTCAACTATCCTACGCTAAGAACAACAAACACACCCATGCTCGAGGGAGAACTCGAACCTCCGGCGGGAACGGCCGCGCAATCCGTGACATGGCACGAAGCAACTTCTCGCAGCTGAACTACATCACCGATTCGTCATACTGGTAGGTTTTTGGAGATATGGGGCACTAAATGTCCACGCAGAGGATATGTAAAACATAGATACGACAAGTTCAAATTATTTCCCATTCGCAGTCTGCAGTAATCTCACTAGATACTACACAATTTTTCAGCTATTTCCTCGCTGAAATTTAACTTATCTTCTCTTAGACGGGGGGTTCGACAAAATCTCTTCGAGAAATGAGTGTTTTAACACAAATGCAGGTTGTGCTTGTTGTATTTGACCAGGAACAGCATCTGTCCAATGGCCTCAATAAGCTGCAAATACCAGTCGTGGACGCAATAGTGCTCTGTGTAGCGCCGAGTGCATTTTGTAGGACGAAGTGAATACCAGTGTCGGCAAATTGTTGGTGTTCGTGTGGTGGGAGCTTCTGTAACCAAAGTAGACCAAGTGTTTAAAGTTTGAAGAGCCAGAGTATCGAAAATTTAAACTGTATGCAGGGAAGCTGAGGAACTTCATCAGCTAATTCATAATGCTGATGAGAGTGTAAGTATTCGTGACGGACGGTCATTGAAGAGGGATGTGACGAGAGATTAGAAGACGACAGCTGCAGGAGTCACCATTGAACGGAATCTAGTACTCGCGAATCCTGTCAGCACTAAAATAACACCAGGGGAGCTCCATAAGCAACGAACTGCAGAGCGAGCCGGAATTCCAAAACCACTCATCGGTGATGCAAGTTGCCGCAACATGAAAACGTGAGGACGAAGAACTAAAACCTCTGGAGAAATGAAAAAAGTCATTTCGTCGAAGGTGACTTGTTTCACATAACTTCTAGCTTCAGTTTCGATTCCGTAGAAATGTTGGAACACGTGAGGCTATACTGACCCTAAGACTTATCTTATAAGATGGATTAAGGAAAGGCAAGCCTACGTTTCTGGCATTTGTAGACTTAGAGAAAGTTTTTGACAATGTTGACTGGAATACTCTCTTTCAAGCTCTGAAGGTGGCAAGGGTCAAATACAGGGAGCGAAATGCTATTTACAATATATATATGAACCAGGTGGTAGTTATAAGAGTCGAGGGGTATGAAAGGAAAGCAGTGGTTGAGAAGGGAGTGAGACAGGGATGTGGGCTATCCCCGCTTTTATCCAACCTATATATTGAGGAAGCAGTGAAGGAAACAAAAGAAAAATTGGGAGTAGGAATTAAAATCCATGGACAAGAAATAAAAACCTTGATGTTTGCTGACGACATTGAAATTCTGTCAGAGACAGCTAAGGACCTGGAAGGGCAGTTGAACGTAATGGACAGTGTCTTGAAAGAAGGATATAAGATGAACATCAACAAAAGCAAAACGAGGGTAAAGGAATCTAGTCGAATTAAATCAGGTGGTGCTGAGGGAATTAGGTTAGGAAATGAGACACTTAAAGTAGTAAATGAGTTTTGCTACTTGGGTAGCAAACTAACTGATTATGTTCGAAGTAGAGAGATATAAAATGTAAGCGCGTCTGAACTAGAGAAGTTTGTTAACATCGGGTATAGATTTCAGCGTCAGGAAGTCTTTCCTAAAAGTATTTGTATTGAATGTAACCATGTATGGAAGTGAAACATGGACGATAAATAGTTTGGACATGAAGAGAATAGTAGCTTTCAGAATGTGGTGCTACACAAGAATGCTGAAAATTGGGTGCGTAGATCACATAACTAATGAAGAGATACTGTAAGAATAGGGGGGAAGAGGAATTTGTGGGACAACTTGACTAGAACAAGGGATCGGTTGCTAGGACACGTTCTGAGGCAGAGAGGGATCACCCATTTAGTATTAGAGGGCAGCGTGGAGGGTAAAAATAGTAGAGGGAGATCAAGAGATCAATACACAAAGTAGATTTATAAGGATGTACGTTGCAGATGTTACTTTGAGGTGAAGAAACTTGCACAGGACAGAGTATCATGGAGAGCTACAGCAAGGCAGTCTCTGGACTGAAGACCACAAGAACAACTGGCCAAGTTTACACAGCAAGAGTGAAATACGGTTGGGGTACGGTGATGCTTTGGGCAGCCCATATTCCATGGCCCCCATGGTTACTCTGCAAGGTGACTTTACTGCCTAGGAGTACGTGACCCTTTTGTTTGGTCAGCGCTATCCCATGACAGAATGTCTGCTCCGCAATGGTGATGCTACGTTCCAAGACGAAAAGGCCCCCGTTCACACAGCTCGCATCGCCCACAGCAGTTTGATGAGCACAAGGATGAATAGTCGCATATCCCCTAGCAACCGTCGCCACCAGTTCTCAATATAACCTAGCCTTTGTAGTATATTGTGAAGAGAACAATACACCTCTATCATCTGTTTCTGAACTTGGCACTATTTTGCAAGAAGAATGTTATAAGATTCTCTTGGAAACCATACAGGGCCTGTGTTTTTCCATTACAAGATGACTGGAAGCAGTATTGATTGCAAACTGCTTTCCTACATCGTGTTAGGCGTTGTAATGTGTTGTGTTTCTGGTGTTTCCATATTTTCGCTCACCCAGTGTACATACACTCCAGTTGGAACGAAGAATTTCTCTGCTATTAATATCTGACTTCAGCTAGTTTTCTGTCCGTAGTCCTATGTGAATAATAACTTCAGATAATACTCTGCCTACTAAAGTAAGTTAAACACAATATAATAAGATTAAAAACAGCCGACCAGTTGCAATGGATAAAGTAATCTTTACCTAGGTTTCGACAGATTTAAATCTATCTTCTTCAGAAGGCGGCAGTATTACATTAACATGGAATGATATGACATTGTCGTTTTTACAAATATCTGCATAGATCCATTAGTCCAAAATAAAATATAGCCCTGAAAATAGGGTTTGTCAAGTAAATAAAAATTAGTGCATGGAAGTTGCAGAGCTCACAATAATTTATACGTGAACTGTACAAGTCAGTATTTCATTACTGTAAAATACAGGTCAAACCTCATTTCATTAAGAACTATAAATGACGAATAAGATCCTATACTTGGATAAATACAAGCCTTTATTTAATTACCCGATCTTCGTAATTTCAATTGCAGCGGATCTTGTTCACCGTGAATAATCCAAGTAACCCTTGTGGGTAGTCCACTAGGGATGTATTATACCTGTGACAATGCTGAACTAGCGTTACGATAAGACCGCACTAAGAAGAACTGCACTACAACAGAAACGCGTGGCACGACGCCACCAAATATTGTTTGTGTGAAATCGTGTGTGACAGAACGCACTACACGGCAGCGGAACTTCGAAGTCGAGCACTGCGGGGCAAATTTGAGCAACCTGCCAACCTGTGACGCACCGAGAGGCGTCGTGTAGATCTATTGCCGCTGGTGCGGTGTAACAAGTGTCGCGACACTCCACTAGCACTTTGAGTGCAAATCGTAGCCCTTTTGACGTGCGAAACGGAAGTTGTTTTCCAATATTGTGTTAGACGAGGGAAAGTTAATTGTATCTGTAAGAAGATATCCGGAGTTATATGACCTTCAAAATTAAAGTTATATGAATAGTACCAGAAAAAGTAACATTTGAGAAAACATTGGGAGTAAACCTGAGCCATCGCCGGCTCGCACTGATGCCGTTTTTTTTTTTTTTTTCCTCACCATCGAGTGGCGCCTTATTGCTCCCTCAATTGCTACCTGAAGGAGTTGCTCACTTGCCTCCATCAGTGGCAGCAGCAGCGTTTATCGATTCTAGTACTGCTGTACCACATTTTGTGTGACCGCTATATTTTCCGTGTGGTGGTGTCTGTGAGTGGCCGGTCGGATGCGTCAGAGCAGCAAGGAAGTCTCCGCGGTGTGTGGCCAGGCCGGGGCCGCTGGCAGCGTTCACACGCGATCGGAGTTGTGAGGTGCTAGCTGAGAGAGTTGCAAAGTTCGTCGCCCACCGAACCTGGATACTGGAGTTGATTAATGAGATAACCTGTTACGAAACCTCAACTGCTGTGACATCTCTTCGTTCATTGCCTGTTATTGCTTCCTGGGCTCTTCCTGCAAGCAGCAATGTATGGTGTGCTGGAGTCAGCAAATTTTGCAGCCATCTTCTCGTAAAGTGTTTAACTATTGAAATGATCGCAACTTATTAGTGAAGTGCACCAGTGGTATCTTCTGCCTTGTGGCTATTAACGTTCCGGTGACCTGCTCTGGCGTTGGCGTAGTTTTCTGGCAGTGTGTTTTCCTCACCATGTTGATTTTGTCCAGCAGCAGTTCGACAGCTTGATGTTGTTCATTTTTTTTTTTTACTTTGAGTGGTTATTGTGCCTTGACTGTGTTTAGATGCCCAATATCAAGACGTAGTGGGGCTGTGATCTTCGTGCTCGCTGATATTTTCGGTTGTCGAGCCGTTGGTTGGGTGGAAAGGAATTGATTAGGTTGTGGGTTGGTTCTTCAGCCGTCCCTAGGTTGTACTGCCGCCCAATTACATAGTGTTATGCTTGGCTGCCTGTTTCACCTAACCTGTTGTTAGAGTTTCCTCCCCAGGCCGACCCTTGGAACACTTCTGAGCACCATTCTTCTGTTGTTTGGGATTGTGATTTTCTTTAGTCTCAAGTACTGTGCGAGGCCTTCAGCCATGTATTAATGTAGTTGTTTTAGTGTTCACTATATGGCCTTCAGCAGAACCTTACGTGAAGTATTTTAAGAAACAGCCTTCAGCCGCCTGAAAAAAAAAATCATTTGTAGATTTGAAAATTTTCTCTTCTATCTTAATTTTGTTACCCAGGCCTTAAGCCTTGACTGGTTTATATTCAGTATGTGGCCTTCAGCCGAATTTATGTGAAATGCTTTAAGACAAGGCCTTCAGCCTACTTAAATTAAAATTTGAATGGGCTCTATTTTAAACTGCTGTGACATCTCTTCGTTCATTGCCTGTTATTGCTTCCTGGGCTCTTTCTGCAAACAGCAATGTATGGTGTGCTGGAGTCAGCAAATTTTGCAGCCATCTTCTTGTAAGGTGTTTAACTATTGAAATGATCGTAGCTTATTAGTGAAGTGCACCAGTGGTATCTTCTGCCTTGTGGCCATTAACGTTCCGGTGACCTGCTCTGGCGTTGGCGTAGTTTTCTGGCAGTGTGTTTTCCTCACCATGTCGATTTTGTCCAGCAGCAGTTCGACAGCTTGATGTTGTTCATTTTTTTTTTTACTTTGAGTGGTTATTGTGCCTTGACTGTGTTTAGATGCCCAATATCAAGACGTAGTGGGGCTGTGATCTTCGTGCTCGCTGATATTTTCGGTTGTCGAGCCGTTGGTTGGGGTGGAAAGGAATTGATTAGGTTGTTGGTTGATACTTCAGCCGTCCCTAGGTTGTACTGCCACCCAATTACATAGTGTTATGCTTGGCTGCCTGTCTCACCTTACCTGTTGTTAGAGTTTCCTCCCCAGGCCTACCCTTGGAACACTTCTGAGCACCATTCTTCTGTTGTTTGGGATAGTGATTTCCTTTAGTCTCAAGTATTGTGCGAGGCCTTCAGCCATGTATTAACTTAGTTGTTTTAGTGTTCGCTAAATGGCCTTCAGCGGACCCTTACGTGAAGTATTTTATGATACAGCCTTCAGCCGCCTGAAAAAAAAATCATTTGTAGATTTGAAAATTTTCTCTTCTATCTTAATTTTGTTACCAGGCCTTAAGCCTTGAGTGGTTCTATGTTCAGCATGTGACCTTCAGCCGAATTTATGCGAAATGCTTTAAGATAAGGCCTTCAGCCTACTTAAATTAAAATTTGAATGGTCTTTATTTTAAAACCTTTTAAAATGTTCTGACTGGATTTCTTGTTATCCAGGCTTTAATCCCTCAACCTATCTTGTAAGTAAGGCCTTCAGCTGTGTTTATTCCTTAAAGCAATGTTAATAACTTTAGTTCTGGCCTTCAGCCGTATTGTTTCCGTATTCTTTTAAGGGAATGTGTGACAAGTGCTTTCAGCAAATAAAGTTTGTATGTTCGTGCAACTAGCAGCAACTGATTTGGGCCCCTTTCCACAACCTGATCCCCTCTGTCCTGCGAAACCAGATTTCAAAACTAACGCACGAATACCTAAAAATAACATTTTTAAATTTAGTGCTACAGTCGGGAAGGTCATTACCTTTGACGATTTGATGATTATTGTTTCAGTTTCTTACTACTTATTTTCTCGTCGATAGCATCCACTGTTTACCAAGTATTGCTAGACCTAACAACTTTGCAGCGAAGTGAAATAATATTTGAATCCATCCCGTATCTGCTTCGAATCCTGCCTCGGCCATGGGCGTGTGTGATGTCCTTAGTTAGGTTTAAGTAGTTCTAAGTTCTAGAGGACTGATGACTTCAGAAGTTATCACCCATAGCGCTGAGTCATTTGAACTATTTGACCCCGTATCGGGATAGCATTATTTACGAAATTGCGTCCTATATGAGGAAGGTCTCGTAATTGTATCGCTTCAGTCACTTCATTGTCAAGCAACACCGTATCTTGTCTTAGAAAGCTGTGCAAGACACAAGTGGAAAAAATCATGTTCTCTGTATGTTCCGGCTCTGAGCACTATGGGACTTAACTTCTGTGGTCATCAGTCCCCTAGAACTTAGAGCTGCTTAAACCTATCTAACCTCAGGACATCACACATATCCATGCCCGAGGCAGGATTCGAACCTGCGACCCCTGCGGTGGCGCGATTCCAGACTGTAGCGCCTAGAACCGCTCGCCACACCGGCCGGCTCTGTATGTTCCGGATTGAGACATATATTACAATAGTAAATCCTCTATTTTTGGCACAGCATTCCAATGGCGTAGTCGGAAACTTTACGGGCTCTGTTATGCATGTAACCCTACAATTTGCCGATTGGTCATTTGATTGTGAACCAAGGAAAGTACTCAACAAATAGGTGTTTAATGGAAAAGTTCCGTCTGTTATACTCATTGCATTTGTTTCTAGTTTTATTTCTAAATTTGGCCATTGAAAGATCCCCGCATGGCTTTTGATTTCAAGTTCACTGCTGCAGTGTAGTTCCGTTCAGTGCGGTCTTATTTTCAAGTAAATTTCTCTGACTACCCTTCGATATCTCCATCGTTTAGGTACTCTATCACTGTGGAGTTGTTTCTAGGTATGAAATTATCAATATCTGAGACGAAACTCCTAGTTAGCACCCAGTGTGCTGTCATACATATCTGTGGACGTGACCTCGCCAGTAGCAGTGAGACTAACTCTCGCTAGGGTGTCATTGTTACAAACAAGAATGCGACTGGCTCCCCTCACGGCACACACGGGGGCAAGAGCTGTCACTTCCCACCGACTTCGTCCTCCATTTTGGCAAACTGAAGTCTGCAATGTTTCCAGTACACCTTTTTTCCATTCTGTTATTTCGTCACGGCTCGTCATACTGTTATAGTCTACACTCAGGAGTAGCCAAACATTTGCTCTGAGAGAACATTTTGAGAGTCCTGGTACTTTTATGGAACACCTAGTCTACTTTGAAGGTTAATTAAATTTTTAAACACGAGAAAAACTTTTTTATTCAGTGTTTACTTCATTTTATGTCATAACTAATAATGCAGAAAGCATCAGCAAGTTAAAACAAGTTATTATTGTTAAAAATGTCGAAAATGAGCTATCTTAACAGTTTTTTTGCAGAGAACTTACTCACTTCTCGCAGAAAACCAGTGTTTCGTGGAACACAGTTTGAGATATCCTGGTCCATATATTTTAGAATATTATCAACGTAATTTGTAACATGTTTTACAATGTATTTAACTGCAGGAGGCCTACAGTGTAAGCTTTCTGTTCGTGCAGCACAAAGCAGTGGCTTCTGTCGGTCCATAATCCATAACACACAGCTGCTTTGCATGTTACTGGTCCCATTCTCTATCCTATTTGATGTGCGGTGGTGGCAGTCTCTGGCATTGTCCTTATACACATAACCCAATGGATAATTAGGCCTGTCGACATTGTCTCCTTCCACAAAGACTAGTGTTACGTCCAAACTTATTACAAAAGTCCTACATCTGTTACCTTAATGATTCCTAGTGCCTTAAAAGCTTTTATTTTTAATCTTCCTACCTCTAAACGTCCCTCGGAAAAGGAGCCAACAGTAAGTTTAAATAAGAAAAAGATGAACTTATTTCAATGGGCCTCCAGTATCACCAAATATTATAAAAAAAATTCTATTGCCAAAACTGTGACATATCTGACACGGGCACTTACACAGTACAGCTCTTATAATAACTGTCCTATAGGACGTAGCTGCATTTCTGTAGTTCACTCAGAGATGAAAGCAAGCAGTAATCAAATATCTTGCACGAGAAACTGAAGGGGAAAATGTGCGCACCAAAATTACTATGGAGATCTCCTAGTGACAACTGAGCTATGAAGACATGCCTGATTTTAGATTATTTAGTAACCAAAGAGCGTGCGTTACTTGCATAACCGATATAATCTACTTTCTGCCGGTACTGTGAGTCATCATCCAAAGGCGCATATTGTCAGGCTCGTCCTAAAGTTGAGCTCCGAACGCACCTCGTGGAATCCTTTGGGAATCTGTGTTTTGGGTCATATTAATCGATTAATTTGCAGCAATTCTACTAATACCGATGTAGAAGTGCATCAACAACTGAAAATAAGTTGAAAATTATTCGAAGGTGTCCTAAATTCTTCACAATACATCATCTACGCTTCACAATAATGAACATGGGAGAAGGTCATTTTACTGAAACACTTATGTATAAATGTTCTAACTCTATAGTCTCTTTTGTTCTTCCAACCGACTTTCAGTTCCTTGATGACGTATTTCACTTCTTCTTAGAAGGCGCCATGATTATTTCTTTTGGTGTGTTCCTTTTACAAAGCTGTGATGGAAAGTAATGCCTCCGAAATTTTTATTATGAAAAGTCTTAAAGCATTTTAAATAAAACAAACGCTGTTAACAGTCTACGTCCCTATTCTTCGTACCTGCAGATTTATTTCTCAATATACAAGAGGTCACCCTGGTGACGATCACATTTCAACCAATTGGAGACCTGTCTGTCGACAGTGTCACTGTAGAATGTTTGAATTCGTCGATAGAGTACCGCTTCATTATTGTCAAGGTAAAGTCGGCGATGGTGATCTTTAAGTTTTGAAAACAGATGAAAATCGGATCAGCCGGCCGGGGTGACCGAGCGGTTCTAGGCGCTTCAGTCCGGAATCGCGCGACCACTACGGTCGCAGGTTAGAATCCTACCTCGGGCATGGATGTGTGTGATGTTCAAATGGTTCAAATGGTTCTGAGCACTATGGGACTTAACATCTGAGGTCATCAGTCCCCTAGAACTTAGAACTACTTAAACCTAACTAACCTAAGGACATCACAAGCATCCATGCCCGAGGCAGGATTCAAACCTGCGACCGTAGCGGTCACGCGGTTCCAGACTGAAGCGCCGAGAACCGCTCGGCCACTCCGGCCGGCAACATTGTTTCGTTCCGTTTCCTAGATCTACTTTATAACGTATATTACATGTCCCTAAATTTTTGACATCGTTTTACGTTACCACATTCACACGGAGAAAAGTTACATTCTTTTCCATCGACATTGTGATTCTCAGCGAAAGCCATCTGTTAGAAAAATCTTTTATGTTAAGTGTTACTAGGTGAACTCGTAGTCGCACATCATAGTTTGCGTAGTAAGAACATACACTGCTGGCCATTAAAATTGCTACGCCAAGAAGAAATGCAGACGATAACCGGATATTCATTGGACAAATATATTATACTAGAACTGATATGTGATTACATTTTCACGCAATTTGGGTGCATAGATCCTGAGAAATCAGTACCCATAACAACCACCTCTGGCCGTAATAACGACCTCGATACACCTGGGCATTGAGTCACACAGAGCTTGGATGGCGTGTACAGGTACAGCTGCCCATGCAGCTTCAACTCGATACCACAGTTCATCAAGAGTAATGACTTGCGTATTGTGACGAGCCAGTTACTCGGCCACCATTGTCCAGACGTTTTCAGTTGGTGAGAGATCTGGAGAATGTGCTGGCCTGGGCAGCAGTCCAACATTTTTCTGTATCCAGAAAGGCCTGTACAGGACGTACAACATGCGGTCGTGCATTATCCTGCTGAAATGTAGGGTTTCACAGGGATCTAATGAAGGGTATAGCCACGGGTCGTAAGACATCTGAAATGTAACGTCCACTGTTCAAAGTGGCGTCAATGCGAACAAGAGGTGGCACCCCATACCATCACGCTGGGTGATACGCCAGTATGGCGATGACGAATACACACTTCCAATGTGCGTTCACCGCGATGTCGCCAAACACGGATGCGACCATCGTGATGCTGTAAACAGAACCTGAATTCATCCAAAAAAATGACGTTTTGCCATTCGTGCACCCAGGTTCGTCGTTGAGTACACCATTGCAAGCGCTTCTGTCTGTGATGCGGCGTCAAGGGTAACCGCAGCCATGGTCTCCGAGCTGATAGTCCATGCTGCTGTAAACGTGTTCGAATTGTTCGTGCGGATGGTTGTTGTCTTGCAAACGTCCCCATCTGTTGACTCAGGGATTGAGACGTGGCTGTCACCTCGACTGCTTGTTATACGAGGCCGTTGGGATCCAGCACGGTGTTCAATATTACCCTCCTGAACCCACCGATTCCATATTCTGCTAACAGTCATTGGATCTCGACCAACGCGAGCAGCAATGTCGCGATACGATAAACCGCAATCGCGGTAAGCTACAATCTGATCTTTAGCAAAGTCGAAAACATGATGGTACGCATTTCTCCTCCTTACACGAAGCATCACAACAACGTTTCACCAGGCAACGCCGGTCAACTGCTGTTTGTTTATGAGAAATCGGTTGGAAACTTTCTTCATGTCAACACGTTGTAGGTGTCGCCACCGGAGCCAACATTGTGTGAATGCTCTGAAAAGCTAATCATTTGCATATCACAGTATCTTCTTCTTGTCGGTTAAATTTTGCGTCTGTAGCACGTCATCTTCGTCGTGTAGCAATTTTAATGGCCAGTAGTGTATTTGTACGTTGTACTCTGTGGCAGAGTCCTACTGACCAATCAGGTGGCAGAAAGGTTAAGATTTTAGTTAGCTCCGCCATACGGACTGTCAGACAAAACATTACTTCTCTTCCGCAGATTTCTGTGCCTAGTCCTGTGCCTCTCTACGTGTGGACGCAGCGAGCAGCTGAAACAGTCCATTTTTTTGAGCTTCTGTCCTATCGAAGTGGTCGTTGGTAAGCTGCAGTATTGTGGAATTCATTGTGAGGGCATTGCTTGCTAGCGTGCTTTGGCGTAATTGTTACACGATTTTCAGCTCTGCAGACGTATCTTCTTCGTGACCACTGTGAACCTGCTGGTTCCTGTCGAAACTTTTTTCCATGTACAAGGATTAATGTCGATCATCCATTGAGTCACACGTGGGTGTAGGTCATGGTTAAATATACTGTACCGCTTGTTGATCATCATCGTGGTAATTTGAGGTTACATGGGCCTCCTTATCATTCTCTTTTTGATCATATGTGCCACTGTATTACCATATGGTTCCTTTGACACAAATGAAACGTTGTTACGGAATTTACGTGCTTCTTTATTTAATAATATCCAAAACTTGTGTCGAAACCTCTTTTAATTACTATTCATTCAGAAGCCACAATTATTGTGTTTTCCGTGCTTAATACTCATATTCTCAGTCATCCTTTGCCTACTTTCATAACTGATACGAGCACAATTCACTGGATACTTTTTGCACTCAGCGGAATCACTGTGATTATATACTGCCTTGCACGCACTTACTGCAAATATAAGTTGGAGCGCTGTGAAATTCGAGTAAATGAAACCATCATGAATAACCTGAGGACGGTTTTTGTGATACTTGCTTCCTGCAAATAAGTGGGAGACCATAAAAGGGATATTGAGTTACTTAACAGTGAATCTGCGTGTACATCGGCTACATTCACATTAATACTTTCAAGTTCACAATTAATTGCCTGGCAGAGGGCTCACCGAGCCACCTTCAAGCTATTCCTCTGCCGTTCCATTCTCGAACAACGTGCGGGAAAATCGGACACTCAAATATTCCCGTGCTAGCTCTGATTTCTCTTATTTCATTGTGATCGTAATTTCTCCCTGTGTAAATTGTCATTAACAAAATATTTTTCGCTTTCAGATGAGGAATTTGATCATTGAAATTTCAAGAGAAGATCTCGCGGCAACGAAATTCGCCTTTTTCTTAATGATTGCCACCCTAATCTGCTTATATATCCGTCACACTCACTCAACTATTTCCAAATAATACGAAGCAAGCTCCACTTCTTTGAACTTTTTCCATGTCCTCCGTCAATCCTCTTTGATGCGGATCCCATACCGCCCAGCAATACTCCAGAAGAGGACGGCAAAACATGTATCTAGTCTCTTCAGCAGACCTGTTGCATTGTATAAGCGTTCTACCAATAAATCGCAGTATTTGGTTTGCTTTCTCCACGAAATTATCTTTGTGATTGTTAAATTTTAAACGTATGTGTTACTGTGACCACTAAGTATTTAGCTGGATTTGCTGCCGTTAGATTTGTGTGCTTTAACAAATAGTCGAGAATTAGCAGATTTCTTTTACTACTCTTCTGGATGATTTCACACTTTTCGTTATTTGGAGACAATTGTCACTTCTCGTACCATACAAATGTATCGTCTAAATAATTTTGCAACTGGTTTTGTTCATCTGATGGTTTTACAAGAAGGTAAAGTACAGCATCACCCGTAAAGAGTTTAAAGGAGCTGCTCAGGTTCTCTTATAAATCGTTTATGTTGATCAGGAATTTTATAGGGATCGTCAGATATTACTACTGTTTTACTCAATGACATTCCGTCATTTACTACGAACTGTGACCTTTATGGCGGGAAATCACGAATCCAGTTGCACATCTGAAACGATACGCCATAGACACATAATTTAATTAGGAACGGTGTCAAAAACATTCTGTAAATATGGAATCAATTTGAGATCTCCTGTCGATAGCACTCGTTACTGTTTGTCAACAAGAATAATGTTGGTCTGAATCAGTTTTGGCTGTTAGTCAACAAATCGTTTTCTTCAAAGGTAATTCATAAGTTTGAACATAGTAGTTATTCCGAAATCATACTGCAAATCGATATTAGTGATATGGGTCTGCATTTTAGCGGATTACTCCTGTTTCCCTTCTTAGGTATCTGTGTGACCCCCGCAACTTTCCAGTCTTGACGCTCGTATATTTCTATGAGTGACTGGTTGTATACAAGCTTTGTCCGGAAAATACGTATAAAAGTTGAATAATGTCTTTATGTTACAAGTTGCAGTCACCGCCAGGTGTGACTACTGCTGTAACCAATCCCATCAACGCTCAGTCCGAGTCAGAGCACTCTGCGTGAAGGTGGGAGTGTGCGGCAGCTTGTTGAGAGTGACCCTTTTTCACCTGCCGTCAGCATGGAGCTCTCTCTGATTAAGGAACAGCGCGTCAACATCAAGTTTCTTGCATAGCTAGGCAAGAATGGCCGTGAGATTTTTGAGTGTTTGAAACAGGTTTACGGAGACAATTCTCTGAAGGAACCAACCGTGAACAAGTGGTTAAAAAGGTTCCGGGATGGCCGAGAAGAAGTGAACGATGACCCTCGCCCAGGACGCCCGTCGACATTGAGTTCCGATGCAAACGTTGAACGAATTCTGGCTTGTGTTCTTAAAGACCGTAGATTGACAGTCAGAATGATTGCTGACGTGCTGTCAATCCCCAAAACAATCGTTCACGAAATCCTGACACAAAAACTTGAAATGAAGAAATTGTGTGCGAAAATCGTACCGAAGCACTTGACGCCAGAACAGAATGCAAAGAGGATTGGTTTGAAGCAGAGGAACGAGGGGACTTTCTCAACCGAGTCATCACTGGACGTGAGTCCTGGTTTTACGAATTCGATGTGGAGCTCAAATCTCAAAGCAAGGAATGGAAACTAGCAGGAGAACCGAGAACAAAAAACTCTCGAAAATCAAGGTCCAATGTGAAGACAGTGTTGATTGTTTTCTTTGATTCTAGGGGCATTGTTCACAAGGAATTTGTCCCTCCCGGCCAGAGAGTGAACGGAAATTTTTTCGTTGAAGTTCTGACACGTCTCAGAGCTCGTGTGGCCCGAGTTCGGCCGGAGTTGGCAAAAGGGGGCAGGCGGATCCTTCATCACGACAATGCGTCCGCTCACACGTCGCTCGTTGTGAGCGAGTTTTTGGGCCGAAGCTCAATCCCCGTGACAGACCACCCGCCTTATTCACCTGATTTAGCCCCGTGTGACTTCTTCATGTTCTCGTAATGCAAAATGGTGCTTCGGGGGCAGCACTTGGGGAGATGTGGAAGCCATCAAGGCGGAAACGACACGGCAACTGAACAACATCACAACTGAAGACATTCAGCAATGTTACCAACAGTGGAAACGGCGTTGGCAGAAGTGTATCGCGTCTCAGGGCGAGTACTTTGAAGGAGGCCATATTTTAATAACTGAATAATTGTAAAATAAAGTTATTATTCAACTTTTACACGTATTTTCCGGACAAACCTCGTACGATGCTAAGTTTGGAGGTATTGTATCAGTATACTCTGAAACGGAAGTGTCTGGTAAAATCTGGACCGGAGGTCTTGCCTTTATTGAATGGTTTAAGTTGCTTCGCGGCACCGAAGATGTCTACTTCTAAGTTACTCATGTTGGCATTTGGTCTTAATTCGAATTCTAGAATATATGCTTCGTCCATTTTTTCGGAAGTAGTTTCGGAAAACAGTGTTTGGTAACTCAGCTTTAACGGTACTGTCATTAGCAACATCACCATTGATACCGCACAGTGATTGCTTCTTGCTGCTGATGTTCTGTACTTACGATCAGTATCTCCTTGAGTTTTTCTCCAGATTTTGATGCACCGTTTCGTTGTGGAGACTATTAAAAGTCTCTCGTATTGAAAAACAAGCTAAATTTCAATCTTCTGTATGATTTTGCCTATCCTGGGGATTTTAGGTTATTTCTAATTCAGCATGCTTTTTTCGTTGCTTCTGGAACAGCGCTCCGATATGATCTATGTACCATGAAGGATCAGTACCATCGCTAATTTATTAAGTACACATCCCTCGATTTCCGTTGATACTGTTCCTTTGAATTCAGGCCATATCTGATTTCCGCTTACACAGAGTGAATATTAATAAAACCGACAAATTGCAGGGACGAATTCTTCACTGGAAATGGTGGGAAATAGGTCAGTATGAACATGCATCGTTGCCACGGTAGATGGAGCTGACGAATGACAGTTCCTCTGACCACGTGGCGTGTGTTTCTTGTGTCTTGCAGGCCGTGTGACTGACACAGAGTATTGTAAGCAGCAAAATGGTCCGGTATTCAAGTCGAGGACAAGCCGGGATGGTGTTTGTGTACGACTAAGCCGAGGAAATCGGTCGAGAGGCAGCGTGGCTACACCAAAACAAGTAAACTCATACACACCAACCAAATCACATGACATTTCAAGCTTATATTGAGCATTTGTATGATCATGGGTCCTTTCAGACTGGGGGGGGGGGGGGGGGGGGGAGCGGGTCGACTGCGCGTGCACCAGATTTGGAAGACCGGGTTCTGAGGATATTGAGACGAACTCTAGCGCAAGCTTCATTCAAGTGACCCACCAACATGGGGTAAGCCAACCCACGATAAGGCGTTCGAACTCGCTCATTGCATCCCATGGAGGCCACTTTGACCAACTGTTGTGACTTGGATGCGATGCAGCTTTGTTAGATGTTCGGGGTAATTCGTTGTCGTTTCGCGTACACGGTCCATTTCTGGATACAGGTTCATGGAACCACTTATCCTCCCTTTCCTGCTAGGAATACGTCCCTGAAGTGGGTTTAGTTAGCGTTCACTCTCTGTAGTTAGTCTGGAAGGACTGGAGACTGTGTATTAGGAAGGTGGCAATAAAATTTTTCTCTGCCTATTTAAATCTATTTTGCACTTATTGTTCGTAAGTTTGCTTCTTACAACGACCTTGAAGTAACTAATACTGTCTCCATTTTGGTGCTCCCAATTTTTTTAGAATTATTTGTTGCTAAGAAGTCAAGTATTATTTTGTATTCAATGGGTCCAAAGCAGACGCTTGAAAGACTTGATGGGCACTATTTGTTCGTGATGACCCCTGTTACACGATGTAAGTTCAAATGGTTCAAATGGCTCTGAGCACTACGGGACTTAATTTCTGAGGTCGTCAGTCCCCTAGAACTTAGAACTACTTAAACCTAACTAATCTAAGGACATCACACACATCCATGCCCGAGGCAGGATTCGAACCTGCGACCGTAGCGGTTGCGCGGTTCCAGACTGTAGCGCCTATAACCGCTCGGCCACTCCGACCGGCACACAATGTAAGTACTTAACTGCAAATGTATGCTGATGCATCAGGGGAAATGGGTTAGACATCTCGTAGGAGACACATTCTGTATACATGGTGAGTCACTCAACACCTCTTTTATTTTGTGGACGGTTCCAGATAACGAAATGGATTTTGGCAATGATATTACCCTAAGGGACATGTTGCTTGGTGTATGATAAAGACTCCCAGCTCTTCTGTCGATCGAGATATTGACGCAAGTATGAATTTTGTAAGTGGAATTATATACTTTTCTTAACAGCATCCAAAAGCGCTTGAAAAACAAGTATATTGATATAATGTTCTGAAAGGCTCTGAGAACTGTACTAAAATTGGAAAGCATGGTGGTGACAGCGAGCTATTGCGGTATAAACACTGCTAAGCACAGCTCCGTCCGTCTTTATATTTGCAAGACACTCATACTCCAGTAAGAACGACCTCATTTCTTTTACGGCCTAGATACAGGGTCAGTATATATTCTGCAGTATTTTAAAGCTTATGGTGCATCACAGGGGCTTAGAGAAACCATTTCAAACGTCCACACATATCAAGGTATTTATGAAAACAACTCGAGTTTCTTCACGTAGTTTTCCTGCAACCAACAGTTGCTGCTTACTTTTCACTGCTAAAACAAAAACGTCAGCTGTTCATACTGAGAAACTGCCCTAATCACATATAGAAGTAGATTAGTTTATTATCTTTCTTTGATTTTAATAATAATAATACCTGACCTGTACTTGCCTGGAGATGCCTCAATGCTCTTCAAAGTAAAATATCTGCTATTGGACAAATACGTCTATAGATATTACTCGAAACTGTAAGTAGACGGAATACGATTCACATAAACTATACATCTTATTCACAATGACTGACGACAAAATAATCCTAAGAAATTTTGGTCTTATGTCAAACCGGTAGGTGGATCAAAACAAAATGTCCAGACACTGTGTGACCAAAATGGTACTGAAACAGAGGATGACAGACTAAAGGCCGAAATACTAAATGTGTTTTTCCAAAGTTGTTTCACAGAGGAAGATTGCACTGTAGTTCCTTCTCTAGATTGTCGCACAGATGACAAAATGGTAGATATCGAAATAGACGACAGAGGGATAGAGAAACAATTAAAATCGCTCAAAAGAGGAAAGGCCTCTGGACCTGATGGGATACCAGTTCAATTTTACACAGAGTACGCGAAGGAACTTGCCCCCCTTCTTGCAGCGGTGTACCGTAGGTCTCTAGAAGAGCGTAGCGTTCCAAAGGATTGGAAAAGGGCACAGGTCATCCCCGTTTTCAAGAAGGGACGTCGAGCAGATGTGCAGAACTATAGACCTATATCTCTAACGTCGATCAGTTGTAGAATTTTGGAACACGTATTGTGTTCGAGTATAATGACTTTTCTGGAGACTAGAAATCTACTCTGTAGGAATCAGCATGGGTTTCGAAAAAGACGGTCATGTGGAACCCAGCTCGCGCTATTCGTCCACGAGACTCAGAGGGCCATAGATACGGGTTCACAGATAGATGCCGTGTTTCTTGACTTCCGCAAGGCGTTCGATACAGTTCCCCACAGTCGTTTAATGAACAAAGTAAGAGCATATGGACTATCAGACCAATTGTGTGATTGGATTGAGGAGTTCCTAGATAACAGGACGCAGCATATCATTCTCAATGGAGAGAAGTCTTCCGAAGTAAGAGTGATTTCAGGTGTGCCGCAGGGGAGTGTCATAGGACCGTTGCTATTCACAATATACATAAATGA
This sequence comes from Schistocerca piceifrons, assembly GCF_021461385.2. NCBI lineage: Eukaryota > Metazoa > Arthropoda > Insecta > Orthoptera > Acrididae > Schistocerca > Schistocerca piceifrons. The sequence continues at coordinate 53,239,064 of NC_060139.1, forward strand.
CCTTGTGGATGACATCGGAAGTTCACTGAGGCTTTTTGCGGATGATGCTGTGGTGTATCGAGAGGTTGTAACAATGGAAAATTGTACTGAAATGCAGGAGGATCTGCAGCGAATTGACGCATGGTGCAGGGAATGGCAACTGAATATCAGTGTAGACAAGTGTAATGTTCTGCGAATACACAGAAAGATAGATCCTTTATCATTTAGCTACAAAATAGCAGGTCAGCAACTGGAAGCAGTTAATACCATAAATTATCTGGGAGTACGCATTAGGAGTAATTTAAAATGGAATGATCATATAATTTTGATCGTCGGTAAAGCAAATGCCAGACTGAGATTCATTGGAAGAATCCTAAGGAAATGCAATCCGAAAACAAAGGAAGTAGGTTACAGTACGCTTGTTCGCCCACTGCTTGAATACTGCTCAGCAGTGTGGGATCCGTACCAGGTAGGGTTGATAGAAGATATAGAGAAGATCCAACGGAGAGCAGCGCGCTTCGTTACAGGATCATTTAGTAATCGCGAAAGCGTTACGGAGATGATAGATAAACTGCAGTGGAAGACTCTGCAGGAGAGACGCTCAGTAGCTCGGTACGGGCTTTTGTCAAAGTTTCGAGAACATACCTTCACCGAAGAGTCAAGCAGTATATTGCTCCCTCCTACGTGTATCTCGCGAAGAGACCATGAGGATAAAATCAGAGAGATTAGAGCCCACACAGAGGCATACCGACAATCCTTATTTCCACGAACAATACGAGACTGGAATAGAAGGGAGAACCGATAGAGGTACTCAGGGTACCCTCCGCCACACACCGTCAGGTGGCCTGCGGAGTATGGATGTAGATGTAGATATAGATGTAGATATTACTCGAAATTGTGAGTAGACGGAATACTATTTACATAAACTAAACGTCTTATTCACAATGACTGTCGACATGTCACCGAAAAAATGCATACTTTTTGTAACGAAATATAGTTTTAGAGTGGCTTGTGGATGTGTTCAAATTGTTTACTACCAAATGCAAGGTATATCTGAAATCGACGTTCGAGGGGTAGATAAAATGATGAAAGTATATTTGATGATACGGTGTTGCATGCGGTGACTATTAGACGGCGCATATCGTCTGGCGTAGTTGGGCATCGTGACACTGTTCTTGTTGTGGTCTTCAGTCCTGAGACTGGTTTGATGCAGCTCTCCATGCTACTCTATCCTGTGCAAGCTTCTTCATCTCCCAGTACCTACTGCAACCTGCATCCTTCTGAATCTGCTTAGTGTATTCATCTCTTGGTCTCCCTCTACGATTTTTACCCTCCACGCTGTCCTCCAATACTAAATTGGTGATCCCTCGATGTCTCAGAACATGTCCTACCACATTTCGAAAGCTTCTATTCTCATCTTGTCCAAACTATTTATCGCCCATGTTGCACTCCCATACATGGCTACACTCCATACAAATACTTTCAGAAACGACTTCCTGTCATTTAAATCTATACTCGATATTAACAAATTTTTCTTCTTCAGAAACGCTTTCCTTGCCATTGGCAGTCTACATTTTATATCCTCTCTACTTCGACCATCATTAGTTATTTTGCTCCCAAAATAGCAAAACTCATTTACTACTTTAAGTGTCTCATTTCCTAATCCAATTCTCTCAGCATCACCCGACCTACTTCGACTACATTCCATTATCCTCGTTTTGCTTTTGTTGATGTTCATCTTATATCCTCCTTTCAAGACACTGTCCATTCCGTTCAACTGCTCTTCCAAGTCCTTTGCTGTCTCTGACAGAATTACAATGTCATCGGCGAACCTCAAAGTTTTTATTTCTTGTCCATGGATTTTAATACCTACTCCGAACTTTTCTTTTGTTTCCTTTATTGCTTGCTCAATATACAGATTGAATAACATCGGGGATAGGCTACAACCCTGTCTCACTCCATTCCCTACCACCGCTTCCCTTTCATGCCCCTCGACTCTTATAACTGCCATCTGATTTCTGTACGAATTGTAAATAGCCTTTCGCTCCCTGTACTTTACGCCTGCCACCTTCAGAATTTGAAAGAGAGTATTCCAGTCAACATTGTCAAAAGCTTTCTCTAAGTCTTCAAATGCTAGAAACGTAGGTTTTTCCTTTTCTTAATCTTTCTTCTAAGATAAGTCGTAGTGTCAGTTTAACCTCACGTGTTCCCGGATTTCTACGGAATCCAAACCGATCTTCACCGAGGTCAGCTTCTACCAGTTTTTCCATTCACCTGTAAGGAATTCGTGTTAGTATTTTGCAGCTGTGACTTATTAAACTGATAGTTCGGTAATTTTCACATCTGTCAACACCTGCTTTCTTTGGGATTGGAATTATTATATTCTTGTTGAAGTCTGAGGGTATTTCGCCTGTCTCATACATCTTGCTCACCAGATAGTAGAGTTTTGTCAGGACTGGCTCTCTCAAGGCCGTCAGCAGTTCTAATGGAATGTTGTCCACTCCCGGGGCCTTGTTTCGACTCAGGTCTTTCAGTGCTCTGTCAAACTCTTCACACAGTATCGTATCTCCCATTTCATCTTCATCTACATCCTCTTCCATTTCCATAATATTGTCCTAAAGTACATCGCCCTTGTATGGACCCTCTATATACTCCTTCCACTTTCTGCTTTCCCTTCTTTGCTTAGAACTGGGTTTCCATCTGAGCTCTTGATATTCGTACAAGTGGTTCTCTTTTCTCCAAAGGTTTAATTTTCCTGTAGGCAGTATCTATCTTAACCTTAGTGAGATAAGTCTCTACATCCTTACATTTGCCCTCTAGCCATTCCTGCTTAGCCATTAGGCACTTCCTGTCGATCTCATTTTGGAGACGTTTGTATTCCTTTTTGCCTGCTTCATTTACTGCATTTTTATATTTTCTCCTTTCATCAGTTAAATTCAATATTTCTTCTCTTACCCAAGGGTTTCTACTAGCCCTCGTCTTTTTATCTACTTGATCCTCTGCTGCCTTCATTATTTCAGCCCTCAAAGCTACTCATTCTTCTTCTACTGTATTTCTTTCCCCAATTGCTGTCAATTGTTCCCTTATGCTCTCACTGAAACTCTGTACAACCTTTGGTTCTTTCAGTTTATCCAGGTCCCATCTCCTTAATTTCCCACCTTTTGGCAGTTTCTCCAGTTTTAATCTACCCTTCATAACCAATAGATTGTGGTCAGATTCCACATCTGTCTCTGGAATTGTCTTACAATTTAAAAGCTGGTTCCTAAACCTCTGTCTTACCATTATATAATCTATCTGATACCTTTCAGTATCTCCAGGGTTCTTCCATGTATACAACCTTCTTTCGTGATTCTTAAACCAAGTGTTAGCTACGATTAAGTTATGCTCTGTGCAAAATTCTACAAGGCGGCTTCCTCTTTCATTTCATCTCTTCCTTTTCCTACTACCGAATTCCAGTCACCCATGACTATTAAATTTTCGTCTCCCTTCACTACCTGAATAATTTCTTTTATCTCATCATACATTTCATCAATTTCTTCGTCATCTGCAGAGCTAGTTGGCATGTAAACTAGTACTACTATAGTAGGCGTGGTCTTCGTGTCTATCTTGGCCACAATAATGCGTTCACTATGCTGTTTGCAGTAGCTTACCCGCACTCCTATTTTTTTATTCATTATTCAACCCACTCTTGCATTACGCCTGTTTGATTTTGTGTTTATAACCCTGTATTCACCTGACCAAAAATCTTGTTCCTCCTGCCACCGAACTTGACTAATTCCCACTATATCTAACTTTAACCTATCCATTTCCCTTCTAAATTTTCTAATCTACCGGCCCGATTAAGGGATCTAGCATTCCACGCTCCGAACTGTAGAACGCCAGTTTTCTTTCTTCTGATAACAACGTCCTCTTGAGTAGACCCCGCCCGGAGATCCGAATAGGGGTCTATTTTACCTTAGGAATATTTTACTCATGAGGGCGCCTTCATCATTTAATCATACAGTAAAGCTAAATGCTCTCGGGAAAAATTACGGCTGTACTTTCCCCTTGCTTTCAGCCGTTCGCAGTACCAGAATAGCACGGCCATTTCGGTTAATGTTACAAGGCCAGATCAGTCAATCATCCAGACTGTTGCCCTGCAACTACTGAAAAGGCTGCTGCCCCTCTTCAGGAACCACACGTTTGTCTGGCCTCTCAACAAATACCCCTCCGTTGTGGTTGAACCTTTGGTACGGCTATCTGTATCGTTGAGGCACGCAAGCCTACCCACCAACGGCAAGGTCCATGGATCTATTAATATTTCTCACAAAAAGAAATCAAGGATCAGGGGACCTGGCCGGCCATTTTACTGAAGAATTCCCTCTTTTCCAACAGTCAAACAAATTTTGATTCACTATTTGCTTTACAACACGAAAAGATTAAGTTGGGCAGCCGTCCTGTTGGAGCCTCATGGGCTTGTCCAGTAGTACGTCTTCTAGACGCATAAGTAAAATGTTCGTAAGAATATGTGCACACATATTTCCATTTAACACCCTTGGAATAAAATAACGTCCCACAGTGGTATTTCCTACAATGCCCCATCAAATGTTAACGCAGCATGGTCCTTGTCGTTGTATCCACGGTTGCCAGATATGCCGTTATAGGTTGGATTGTCCCTAATTTCCAATTCATAACTCGACTCTCGATTAAACTTTCTCGGTATAGGTAAAAATCCCGATAAAAAAATGAATGTCATATAATATTATCGTCATCTCTTAAAATTCTTCATTGTGGGTTACTGCCGTTGTTTTCGACTAGTGAGTGAGAAGTCTATCACAACAGTGCTTAATCACTCTGTTCAAGAAGCGTTGTGCAGTTTCCTCCCTCTGTGGTAGCCTCAATTGTCAATAAAAAATGATCACACCAAATCATTCAAAAGAGAAACGACCGATTACTTGCAGCGTGGTATGGACTATCTGGACAAATGATTTGACTTTTAAGAGAGAATGTACAAAGATTTCAAACCATGTTCAGTAACCGGCAAATAGTGTTCAGTTTGTAGGTATGAAAATTGTGCAGACGAGGATTTGATGCTCGAAGAACGTTTTTAAGTTGAAGTATGACGATATATGGATGAATTTTTTTCGTTGTTCTGAAAACTGCGAATACTTGTTCTTAAGTTGTCGGTTTCGTGTTTCCTGTACCTCATTCCAATATTACTCCACTAAGAACTCTCAATTTAGTGAAGAATACTTAACGAACTGAGGCTAAATTAGAAGCTGAATTAATTGTGAAGATGAATTACTCAATTACATGCCTGCAGTTTCGTTGTTTTCTAGACGGGAAAGAAGGGAAGGTCCTACTGAGGAGCGGGAGGAAATATCAATAAGGTAAAATGCAGTGTTTTCTTATTTTGTGTTTGAATTTTAAGCCTAGTGTTTTGTCTATGTTTTCCAGGAAATACAGCTTTTGTTACGATAAACCTTGACTGCCCTGGTTATATTTGAAGAAGGCAGCGTGGATTTCCATCTGCCTATCAGTACATGGTACGTAAATTTATGTTGCTGTGGGCCGTAAACCTTGCTTCGTCGGTAAAGAGCACGTGATGGGAATACTTAGTGTCGACTCCCAGGTGCTGCCGAACAAATCCACAAAATACTATACTACGTCTGAAACTACGTCCTCAGATTACCTGATGCAGTGACAAATGATAAGAGTGCTGTCTAGGTCGATGCACAACGCGAATGACACTCATGTAGCTGATTCCACCTTGCTTCTGCAGCGCAGGCAAATAAACGGTCTAAATGCTTGATAAAACAACGTAGGCCGGCATGAGCGTGTTTACAACACAATAGTCGATTCAACAGCCTCGCCTTTCAGTTTTAGAATATGTCTCACTTTGTTTTGACAATAGTTCCAACCTCAAAATTAACAAGCATAATATCACTGTATTCATCTTTTCAAGCGCTTTTGGATTCCGTTAAAAAAAGTATATCATTCCGTTTATAAATCATACTTTTTTCAATATCTCTATCGATTCAACGGTTAAGACTCTTTCTCACACATCAAAACAGTACCATATAGCACTTTGCCGAATATTTCGTTTTAATATCAGGAACCATTTGTGAAATAAAAGTAGCGCAATGACGTTAATTTTATCATGATTAGTATTTTGAAGGGGCTTGTTAGCGATATGAAAAAGAGTGAAGCTTTCTGTTGCGTTATAAATTCACTAAACAAGATAACACGTGAGTTAGGGTCTCTTAAAATTTTCTCATACTATGAAAATTATCAACGATTATTGTTGCCCGGTATAAGTTCTGTAGTAATAATTAATTTTAATTCCTTACCATTTCCAGTAAAGAAATGTATATACCAATGCTTTATATATTTTAAACTGGGCAGGCAATACAGCAGCACTCGCAGATGATAACTCTGGTCGCAAACTGCAATTAAATTCTAACTTCTTTCAATGTATTAGCACATTGTAGAAGAAACTAGATCTATAGGAGTTCGCTGCAGCGTAAGGAAATGATTTGATTGATGTTGTATGGGAGCACAGAGTGATCTAACTGAATCAGAGTTGTTGGTCGTATTTGGAAAATGCGACGTTCTTCCAGTTTATATCATGGGATACAATAACGAGCCAGAGATATTTCCTTCGTAAATATTGGCATCGGAATTCGTACCACGCGAGCGCTCAACGCTGAAATGAATATCGCTTTCGCAATAATCCCACGAGAGCATCACAATTGTATCTGAAATTTCAGAGATTAATATGAGACGGATGTCGCTTAACTTTCTAATAGAATTCAATCTGATAAGATTGAAAATACTTGGCAAAAACTGTTTGGTATCCGCACTGATCTGCACAAACAGAAAATGACAACTCCCATTTTCTCTCAGACTTACAGTGGTAACTGCTGAATATACGTGCATTGCGTTACATCACTTCATTGTTGCTTTCAACTGTCAATTATTTGTTATGTAGAAATTAAAGTCAACAATGTAATATAATTTACATGAAGTATTAACTCCACCGTCAATGTCAGAGTGGTAACAATCTACATTCGCAGTACATAACATTCAGTGCTTTCCGTAAGCAGTAATGTAATTCCATACACCTTGTCGGTAAAAAAATTTTAAATCTGTGTTTATAAAAAAGGTGAGAAAAATTAAAATGATGGTCATAAATATATAGGTGTTCTTCATATGGTCCCCCTTCTTCACTCAAGTAAAACGCTCCGAACACGCATGCAATCATGTGAAATTGTCAGATAAGTCCTTCTGCGGTATGTTACTCAACTTTCGTATTACATTCGCACTTTTTCGACCTTCGCGAGCCAACAGCCCCATTCCTCACATCCTCGTCTTGTGACGTGTTTGTATTGATAGTACCGATTAAATCGTGTTTAAATTTTCTAGAAAAATATTGATCGCTTCTTTTCATTTCAACCAAGCCGAAGGAGGCATCGGAGCGTCATTTTTGTTTTGTGTGGGACATAGTTCGGACACATTTTTCTCCTCTTCAAAATATTTGAGAAAATTAGAATCTATTATTTACAATAGTTATTTCAAATTATCACGTTAGTTACTGCACTGACTTCTCTTGTACGCAAGGAATAAAATCCGTCTATGAACTATTTGGACGGATATTGTATGCTCGGAATTACTTCCATTTTCCATATTAATGAAACAACGATACCAATGACTGGAATTCATTATTATTAATAAAAACTTGTCTATAATCAAGAAAAAGCAGTTTGCTTCAACCAATGATTTCTGCACAAAAAAAATTTTGTCTGATTTCAGTACCCAGCACCAGGGTTTAACCTCAGTCTGTCTCTTAAGTGAATAAATGAGAAATTCATACGATAGACGTGAATAATAATTGAAACGAAGAGAAACAATTTAGAAAAAGTGGTGTAGAACTGCTGTTCGTCAGGCTTTCTTGCACAATATTTTGTCAGCTGATCTGGTTTTTCTCGGCATGTGTTCCTAACGATCTACTTAGGTTTTCATTCTTCGTGAGACTTAGCGATGTTCTCCAAGTTTGAATCACCGCTAGTAATTTTTGACGCGTCATAAGTGCAGAAAAATAGGGTGAATAACCGAACTGGACTTCTGGAAATCTTCTTTGTGCCAGTTATGTCGCCGCGTCGTAACGGATCAAATAAACTGTACTTCAAATGAAGGAATAGGAGTTATGATCTCTTGCTTATTAATATGCAGATATATATAGTGCACTGACTTTAATTTTCTGTAATTCGATGTGGAGATCTCTTTAAATATTGCAAAATGTAAGTCTACCCACAAGCTTTTCCGTTTTCGCATATTGTAGATGCCTCCTCTAGATGGCTAGAAAAGCCGCGTTTTAGTCTACACCGTTCAGTTCTGTCTGTAATCCCCCTCCAGCTGCGTGTGCGAGTGAACGTGAACAACAGAGACAGCTAGAGTAGTCTTTCTGGTGTTCCACGTACTCGCGCGGCTCACAACTTGGTGCGCACAATGAGCTTTGTATTGTTCTCGCCTGCTGCTGTGCTGCGGCGTTACTCGTGGGCAATTCTCTCCACACTGAGGTTTTCAGACGTCTGTGATATTTACAGAGGTCTGCTACAAGAACTGCTTGTTCATAGGCTTGCTCTGTTCATCATACACTTTTTGCTCCAATAACCAGATGCCCTTCTCTCCACTGACTCTATGAGTACACGATTTCCGAATTGGGAAGCCGCCAAGTACCTTTAACTAAGACAGCATTAGGTAAATTTAGTAACGGAAATAGGTTTTCCGGTCTTAATGGTGAGAGAACAATGGACGGCAACCAGTGTGGATAATTGGTTGTGGTTGTTGTTTTCTTATGCGCAAAACATAAAAATTATAAACCAATGTAAGCGGAAAAAATGATGTTATGTCGTGCTTTCGTAACTGCTTAGTTCTCCTTGCTACTGATGTTATACAGAAAGTCAACGATATTTCGGCGGATCTCGAGGTTTCATGATGTGGCGCCAGCTCCAGATAACTTTCACTGTAGTGCAGTCTGCTGAAAATATGATATCAATTATTTTTTACATACGTGTTCTTTAAATTACTAGCTCAAAACAAGCGAATGGCGCCGTAGTTCCTTCCGAAAATGGCACAGTCGATTCGATACCAAAACTCCTACTCTTGTTACTGATGCTCTGACCTTCAACATATGCAAGAAAATGCGTGGCTTCTGTTTTAGCTATAATACGCTTGCAAACACAGACCAACTTCGTAGTAAAATCGAAATGGCCTTCAACTCTACGATGTATGTATATTCCTCACCGTTGATGGGATGCAGTGAATTAAGTCATATGATTATTAAGGTAAAAGAAGAAGTTGCCTCAGACTACGGTTGGTTTGTTAGAAGACTAATGCAGCTTAAGTTGGAGCAAATTATTTACCTCTTTCAATAAATGAAGTGCCTTGTCAAGGAACGCACGTCTAGAATTGATAGGGAGTTAGTGGGTGTATAAATTTATTATACAGTATGTATGTTAAACTACAGACACAAATTAAGTCTTTGAAGTAATTTCAATTACAGGTTTCAATTACATGCCAATCGTTAAACATAACGACGCTACCAAACAGCAAGCGGATTTTTGTATTTTATGCATACATACACACTGCGCGGAAAAAATGGTACACCCTTTAGACGCTTCATGTTCCATTTCTTGTTGCAACATTGTACGTGGAGTACATCAAATACAGTCAGAGAGAGTCCCTTTAGTATGCCATAGTGCCAGTAGTGCTAGTGTTTGTTTTCAATACAGTCCAGAGACAGGTAGTGCTATTTTCATTGGCTTCTACAAGAAGTGGCTAGCAACCACAGTTTAGTCAACAATCAGCCTCCTTTAGTGAATTAGCAGTCTAGTTAAAAGTTGATTAACTCTCTATAGTAAATTGATTTACTAGTATGGATAGGGTGTGTGACTGCTATGTACGGACGCAGGAGGAGCTGGCCACTGTTCGCGAACAGCTGAACGTGTTGATGGTCGCGGTCAGCCGTCTTGAGGCTGCTGCCTCTGAGTGTAGCGGCAGTGGGGAGTCTGGTGCGTCGTATGGTACACCCCAGGTGTTACATGCTTCACCCACTGTCCCTGCTGTCGAGACATCTTCGCGGGTACCGGGCGCGGCTGGTGCGTCGCATGGTACACCCCAGGTGTTACATGCTTCACCCACTGTCCCTGCTGTCGAGACATCTTCGCGGGTACCGGGCGCGATTGGTCCACCCTCTCCCCAATGGGAGTGGCGGGTTCAGCGGCGTTCGCGGCGCACGAGGCGGAGGGTCAATGTGGAGGCTGGCCGTGTGGCATCGCCCGCTCTGCCTGTGAGTGGACATGTGGCCGCTCCTTCAGAAGGTCCGAGCAGGCACACGGGGGGGGGGGGGGGGGGGGTTTATTAGTTATTGGGAGCTCCAACGTTAGGCGGGTGATGGAGCCCCATAGGGAAATAGCGGAAAGGTCGGGGAAGAAGCCCAGTGTTCACTCTGTCTGCTTGCTGGGGGTTCTCATCCGAGATGTGGAGGAGGCCCTGCCGGCGGCGATAGAGAGCACTGGGAGCACAAGACTGCAAATTGTTGCTCATGTCGGCACAAACTACTCCTGCCGTCTGGGTTCAGAGGTCATCCTCAGTTCGTACAGGCGGTTGGCGGATTTGGTGAAGGCGGAAAGCCTCGCTCGAGGGGTGGAATCAAAGCTAACCATTTGTAGTATCGTTCCCAGAACCGATCGCGGTCCTCTGGTTTGAAGCCGAGTGGAAGGCTTAAACCAGAGGCTCAGACGATTCTGCGGAGATCTGGGCTGCAAATTTCTTGACCTCCGCTATCGGGTGGGGAAATGTAGGGTGCCCCTGAATAGGTCAGACGTGCACTACACGCCGGAAGCGGCTACATGGGTAGCGGAGTACGTGTGGAGTGCACATGTGGGTTTTTTAGGTTAGAGAATTCCCTCCCTAGGCCCGACAAGACGCCTCCTGAGATATGGCAAGGAATAACAATATTAATGTGCTAATAGTAAACTGCAGGAGCGTCTATAGAAAGGTCCCAGAACTGCTCTCATTAATAAACGGTCACAACGCCCATTTGGTACTAGGGACAGAAAGTTGGCTGAAACCAGACGTAAACAGGAAAGAAATCCTAAACTCAGATTGGAATGTATACCGCAGAGACAGGCTGAACAGTGAAGGGGGACGCGTGTTTACCGCGATAAGAAGTACAATCGTATCGAAGGAAATTGACGGAGATCTGAAATGTGAAATAATTTGGGTGAAGGTCACGGTTAAAGCAGGCTCAGACATGGTAATTGGATGTCTCTATAGGCCCCCTGGCTCAGCAGCTGTTGTGGCTGAGCACCTGAAGGATAATTTGGATAATATTTCGAGTAGATTTCCCCACCATGGGTGGAGTGTTAATTTGCCGGATATAGACTGGGAGACTCAAACGTTCATAACGGGTGGCAGGGACAAAGAATCCAGTGAAATTTTTTAAAGTGCTTTATCTGAAAACGAGCTTGAGCAGTTAAACAGAGAAACGACTCGTGGCGATAACATATTAGACCTTCTGGTGACAAACAGACCCGAACTACTTGAAACAGTTAACGCAGACCAGGGAATCAGCGATCATGAAGCGGTTACTGCATCGATGATTTCAGTCGTAAATAGAAATATTAAAAAAGGTAGGAAGATTTTTCTGTTTAGCAAAATTGACAAAAAGCAGATTACAGAGTACCTGACGGCTCAACACAAAAATTTTGTCTCAAGTACAGAGAGTGTTGAGGATCAGTGGACAAAGTTCAAAACCATCGTACAATATGCGCTAGATGAGTATGTGCCAAGCAAGATCGTAAGAGATGGAAAGGAGCCACCGTGGTACAACAACCGAGTTAGGAAACTGCTGCGGAAGCAAAGGGAACTTCACAGCAAACATAAACATAGCCAAAGCCTTGCAGACAAACAAAAACTATGCGAAGGGAAATGTAGTGTGAGGAGGGCTATGCGAGAGGCGTTCAATGAATTCGAAAGTAAAGTTCTATACACTGACTTGGCAGAAAATCCTAAGAAATTTTGGCCTTATGTCAAAGCGGTAGGTGGATCAAAACAAAATGTTCAGACACTCTGTGACCAAGATAATACTGAAACAGAGGATGAAAGACTGAAGGCCGAAATACTAAATGTCTTTTTCCAGAGCTGCACTGTAGTTCCTTCTCTTGATTGTCGCACAGATGACAAAATGGTAGATATCGAAATAGACGATAGAGGGATAGAGAAACAATTAAAATCGCTCAAAAGAGAAAAGGCCGCTGGACCTGATGGGATACCAGTTCGATTTTACACCGACTACGCGAAGGAACTTGCCCCCCTTCCCGCAGCGGTGTACCGTAGGTCTCTAGAAGAGCGTAGCGTTCCAAGGGATTGGAAAAGGGCACAGATCATCCCCGTTTTCAAGAAGGGACGTCGAACACATGTGGAGAACTATAGACCTATATCTCTAACGTCGATCAGTTGTACAATTTTGGAACGCGTATTATGTTCGAGTATAATGGCTTTTCTGGAGACTATAAATCTACCCTGTAGGAATCGGCATGGGTTTCGAAAAAGACAGTCGTGTGAAACCCTGCTAGTGCTCTTCGTCCACGAGACTCAGAGGGCCATTGACACGGGTTCCCAGGTAGATGCCGTGTTTCTTGACAGTTCCCCACAGTCGTTTAATGAACAAAGTAAGAGCATATGGACTATCAGACCAATTGTGTGATTGGATTGAAGAGTTCCTAGATAATAGAACACAGCATGTCATTCTCAATGGAGAGAAGTCTTCCGAAGTAAGAGTGATTTCAGGTGTGCCGCAGGGGAGTGTCATAGGACCGTTGCTATTCGCAATATACATAAATGACCTTGTGGATGACATCGGAAGTTCACTGAGGCTTTTTGCAGATAATGCTATGGTGTATCGAGAGGTTGCAACAATGGAAAATTGTACTTAAATGCAGGAGGATCTGCAGCGAATTGATGCATGGTGCAGGGAATGGCAATTGAATCTGAATGTAGACAAGTGTAATGTGCTGCGAATACATAGAAAGATAGTTCCCTTATCATTTAGCTACAAAGTAGCAGGTCAGCAACTGGAAGCAGTTAATTCCATAAATTATCTGGGAGTATGCATTAGGAGTGATTTAAAATGGAATGATCATATAAAGTTGATCGTCGGTAAAGCAGATGCCAGACTGAGATTCATTGGAAGAATCCTAAGGAAATGCAATCCGAAACAAAGGAAGTAGGTTACAGTACGCTTGTTCGCCCACTGCTTGAATACTGCTCATCAGTGTGGGATCAGTACAAGATAGGGTTGATAGAAGAGATACAGAAGATCCAACGGAGAGCAGCGCGCTTCGTTACAGGAACAACAACACTCCAGACCATAAGGCCTGGGGTGGGGCAGAGGTGTGTTGGACGAATGCACTCCAAGAGGCAGCGCTCGCCAGATGTGTGCCGTAGGTGCAAACAACCATCACTTGCTTGCACCAGTCAAGGAGCACACGTCACTGCTGTGGCGTGAGTGGAGGACGAGTTAGACGTGTGTGTGTGCCCGTAGTGCCATTGCTAATAAACTATTTCCATCAGTCCGTGTTGAATCATCTGGGCCCCATAAGCCCTCTTATCAGTGATGCGGTAGCTGTGCAATACAACGATGCTGAAGGGCATCTGTGCTGAGTGGACATCCACAACCTCGTCTGAGAAAGTTCAAGTGACCACTGCTATCAGTGTGGCCATGCGGTTATAGGCGCTTCAGTCTGGAACAGCGCGACCGCTACGGTCGCAGGTTCGAATCCTGTCTAGGGCATGGATGTGTGTGATGTCCTAAGGTTAGTTAGGTTTAAGTAGTTCTAAGTTCTAGGGCACTGAAGACCTCAGATGGTAAGTCCCGTAGTGCTCAGAGCAATTTGAACCATTTTGAACCACTGCCATAAGCATCTTTGCACAGCTGACGCAGCATGTGCAACCCGTATGACAAATCTCCATAAGGTCGAACCCAGCACTCTGAAAACTACGATTGGAGTCCTTTCAAACCCAATCGGCTTTGGTAAACCCGATTGCGTCTCCGTCCCATGGTTACCTGTTTGCTTCACACGTCTGCAACGCACTGAGACGTCTGGCTCTGAGCACTCCCTATTGAATAGTAGACACAGATAACATTCTGGCACTACACTATCTATTGGCGGACGACATTGGAGCCATTATCAGCACAGCTACTATTCCGCAGGCAGCATTTGCCGTCGTCGGATCAAAGTCGACGTCGGCTTTGTAGGTGCCATAATTTTCTTTTCCAGTGGTATATGTACCATCCAATAAAAATCAAGTTCCTCTTTCTAAGTGTAGTAGTTTTGTTTTCCGGCAGGTTCCCAAAAATTTGAGGAGAAAATCGACTGCCATTTTCGAGTGTCCGTTATATCATAGGGAAAGTTCACTTTCATTTGATAGCCAGCATGGCTCTGTGTTAGAACGTTCGCGTACCACTTGGGCAGCACATTTTCGATTCCCGGGAGTGATATATTTTTAAGGAAAAGTACTTGTTCCATAAGCATTTCCATATAGAGATCAGTAATTAAGATTTTGTATTTGCAATGAAAACTAAATTCTCGTGTGCGATACATAAATCGTAATAAGAAGATGTGCAATTTTCATAAGAATGACAGTTACATATTTGTGAATTATGATACATTTGATGAACGTCATTTTTCAATTACGTAGGTATCCGAACAAGGGATAAAAGGGAAATGCTATAAATCACTTAGATATTCCAAAAACGGGAAGAACAAAGAAGTAATGACCTAAACACGATTCGAAACACCGTTTGCAGTCTCCCTCTTTACGTATTTTATGCTTCACGGAAATGCTCGTAGAACCTATACTTAAAAATCCGCACTAGTTGCTAATGGAACTGAGGACCCTTATGTGGGAGTTGAGCAATCTTCCACACAGCCACGCTGCCTGTCTAATAAAATAGACATTATTTTGCGGTTTACAAACACTCAAAAACCTCAAAGTTGATTTTATCGAGAATTTTTGATAATTGCAGGGAACTGCTATTGTTGATTGATATTTTAGTTCAGAACTTCATGTACCACAAAAGTAAAAAAAAAAAAAAACGCATATAATTCCGATTGCCACATGGTCTCCTTGTAAGATGTGCCTCGATGTACTAAGGAATATACGTAAAAGAAGAAAGAAAAAGGAAAACAAAAGAAAAGAAGAAACAAGTATCTATGAAAAAATTAAACCGTCTCTGACTGGAGAGACCTGAGCTTGTGCGCTTCGCTACGTGCATGGCGGGAAGGGAAAGCTAACGCCACCACAACTGTCATAACGAGAGTTGCTGCAATAAGTCACAATAAAGAAGCGTTCCCTTCATTACATAGCTCTTCGTTAATGCTGTCCTTTCAGGATTAAATGTAGCTTCATTAAAACTTTCTCTGAAGTCGCCAGCAAAACGGCGTTGCGGCTGAAATTAAATCGAATTATAAACAAGAGCACGACGGTCGAGTTATAATCACGGTCCTACCTGATCTGCAAGCGAGGAAAATGGCGGCGCTATTAAGCTCCTTTTGTAAGACGGTAGGAAGTCCTGACTTGACACTGATGGGACTGCATTCTTCTGCGTGTTCGCCACTTGCTGTCACGTTTGGTCATTTCTCAGTTGGCACTACAGCTGTAACCAAAATAACTCTAAACTACCTATTGTTACATGTGTTCTACATGCTTCAGGAAAAAGAAATTACACTCCTGGAAATTGAAATAAGAACACCGTGAATTCATTGTCCCAGGAAGGGGAAACTTTATTGACACATTCCTGGGGTCAGATACATCACATGATCACACTGACAGAACCACAGGCACATAGACACAGGCAACAGAGCATGCACAATGTCGGCACTAGTACAGTGTATATCCACCTTTCGCAGCAATGCAGGCTGCTATTCTCCCATGGAGACGATCGTAGAGATGCTGGATGTAGTCCTGTGGAACGGCTTGCCATGCCATTTCCACCTGGCGCCTCAGTTGGACCAGCGTTCGTGCTGGACGTGCAGACCGCGTGAGACGACGCTTCATCCAGTCCCAAACATGCTCAATGGGGGACAGATCCGGAGATCTTGCTGGCCAGGGTAGTTGACTTACACCTTCTAGAGCACGTTGGGCGGCACGGGATACATGCGGACGTGCATTGTCCTGTTGGAACAGCAAGTTCCCTTGCCGGTCTAGGAATGGTAGAACGATGGGTTCGATGACGGTTTGGATGTACCGTGCACTATTCAGTGTCCCCTCGACGATCACCAGTGGTGTACGGCCAGTGTAGGAGATCGCTCCCCACACCATGATGCCGGGTGTTGGCCCTGTGTGCCTCGGTCGTATGCAGTCCTGATTGTGGCGCTCACCTGCACGGCGCCAAACACGCATACGACCATCATTGGCACCAAGGCGGAAGCGACTCTCATCGCTGAAGACGACACGTCTCCATTCGTCCCTCCATTCACGCCTGTCGCGACACCACTGGAGGCGGGCTGCACGATGTTGGGGCGTGAGCGGAAGACGGCCTAACGGTGTGCGGGACCGTAGCCCAGCTTCATGGAGACGGTTGCGAATGGTCCTCGCCGATACCCCAGGAGCAACAGTGTCCCTAATTTGCTGGGAAGTGGCGGTGCGGTCCCCTACGGCACTGCGTAGGATCCTACGGTCTTGGCGTGCATCCGTGCGTCGCTGCGGTCCGGTCCCAGGTCGACGGGCACGTGCACCTTCCGCCGACCACTGGCGACAACATCGATGTACTGTGGAGACCTCACGCCCCACGTGTTGAGCAATTCGGTGGTACGTCCACCCGGCCTCCCGCATGCCCACTATACGCCCTCGCTCAATGTCCGTCAACTGCACATACGGTTCACGTCCACGCTGTCGCGGCATGCTACCAGTGTTAAAGACTGCGATGGAGCTCCGTATGCCACGGCAAACTGGCTGACACTGACGGCGGCGGTGCACAAATGCTGCGCAGCTAGCGCCATTCGACGGCCAACACCGCGGTTCCTGGTGTGTCCGCTGTGCCGTGCGTGTGATCATTGCTTGTACAGCCCTCTCGCAGTGTCCGGAGCAAGTATGGTGGGTCTGACACACCGGTGTCAATGTGTTCTTTTTTCCATTTCCAGGAGTGTATATGAAAAGTCTTTGTCAGATAACTCATACGTGACATCTCTCTTTCCTGTACTCTATGTATAGAACTTACCTCATTAATAGACAAACAACAACAATGAAATGGACACAACATATCCACATGTTGCAGAATAATAGCGTGAGAATCAGTTGTATTAAGTGTAAGTGTAAAGCACAATAAAAGAGCTGAATTAAGAAGTTCAAAAAGTGATTCATATGGCTCTAAGCACTATGGGACTTAACATCTGAGGTCATCAGTCCCCTAGACCTAGGACTACTTAAACCTAAGGACATCACACACATCCATGCCCAAGGTACGATTCGAACCTGCGACCGTAACAGCAGCGTGGTTCCAGAGTGAAGCGCCTAGAACCGCTCGGGCACAGCGGCCGGCAAATTAAAATGTAAGGAACCTTTGTAACAGGTAAGTTAAACCCAAACGAATCCACACGGTAGCAAATGGAGCGTAGTTTGTCGAATCGATGGATCAAACTAACAAGTTGGGAGGTTATTAATGCTCCATAAATCATGCCACATGTGCAAGTAAATGCGAGGCTGCAATAGAATTGACCCACTTCGACGCATATCGAGGTTCTACATCTACTTGTTTGTCACCGCTCCCCAATACTAAATATCTTAGCGTAGAAAATTAGTTACAATAAGAAAAATTCTGTGATTCTACAACATCGTTTCAACATTTTATAAGTGAAAAATTTCCTTAGACATGTGGGTAGTTATCGAACATTTTCTCAATCCAGTGGGTCTACAGGGTGAAAAGTACTTAAACCGACAAACTCTGGGAAGTTGTAGGGGACATAAAAACAAATATTTTTCCCTAATATCATTTTTTTCCTATGAGGATTATTTCAACCGGTGGGGACCGTATTACTCTCTTCAGTTGTTAGAGGCCGTATTACGATCTTCAGTTGTCAAAGGGCGTATTACGCTCTTCAGTTGTAGGCAACTGCTGTCCACCAGTGTAGTAGTGCATTGTATCTGTTTACTAATGGAGCGATACACCTGGAGTGAGTACACTGATACGGTTGGTGCGTACTACGTAGCGCACCACAACGGACAAGCTGCACAGCGGGTTTATCAACAACAATATTCTAATCGCCGTATCCCGCGTCATACGACCTTTGCTGCTGTGTACCAACGTATGCGTGAGACCGGGTCATTTAGCAGATTACCTCGACAGGGACGCCATCGCACGGTAAGAACGCTGCAATTTGAAGAATCTGTCTTGCAGCATGTGGAGCGGGATCCATCAATCAGCACTAGTGCAATTGCACGTAACTTGGGGACGAATCAGACGAATGTAAGAACAGTCCTTCGAGAGCAGTTGTTACGTCCATTTCAGTTACAGCGTGTCCGCAACCTGGAACCAGTTGATTATCCACACAGAGCACAGTTTTCGCAGTGGTAATTGGAACAGTGTGAAATGCATCCTACATTTAAATCCTCTGTGTTCTTTACCGATGAAGCAACGTTCGGGCGTGATGGAGTCTTCAACATGCGCAATTCGCATGTTTGGAGTGAGGATAACCCACATGCCACAGTTACTAGCGATAATCAAGTTCTGTTCTTCCTTAATGTGTGGGTCGGTGTCGTTGGGGACTGTTTAATTGGGCCATATTTGCTACCTAGGCCGTTAAATGGCAGGCACTATTTTCTCGCCACAGCATTGCCAGAATTGCTGAAAGACGTCACGCTCCTTTCAAGACAACGCGTGTGGTTCCAACATGACGGGGCGCCGGCACATTTCAGTCGTCGTGTGCGTCGATTCCTGGACCGACGGTTCCCAGAAAGGTGGATTAGCAGAGGTGGTTCTGTACCATGGCCTGTTCGACCCCAGACATATCCCATCTGGACTTTTTTGTGTGGGGAGAGATGCGCAACCTTGTTTAGGCAACTCCTGTTGCATCAGAAGAGGATCTGGTTGCCCGGATAGTAGCAGCAGCAGGAACAATTCAGGATACTCCTGCTGCTTTTGCCCGTGTCAGACAGAACATGTTGCGGCGGTGTAACCTTTGTTTACAAGTCGGTGGAGGCATTTTCGAAAATCTTCCGGAATTGAAATTGGGTTGTGTTAATGTGTTGTCTCTTGGTCATAAAAAATTGAAAAAGTGTTTGTTGGTTTAATTAATTTGCCGCCAGAGAAATCCTCCTCTACCGCTTTAAATACTCATCATAGGAAAAAATGACTTAAGGGAAAAATGTTTGTTTTGATGTCCCCTACAGCCTCCCAGAGTTTTCCGGTTTAAATACTTTTCACCCTGTATATGTAATTACATTACAATAGTTTTGATCACGAAATCAAAAAAGTGGCTCTGACCACTATGCTACTTAACTTCTGAGGTCATCAGTCGCCTAGAACTTAGAACTAATTAAACCTAACTAACCTAAGGACATCACACGCATCTATGCCCAAGGCTGGATTCGAACCTGCGACCGTAGCGGTCGCTCGACTCCAGACTGTAGCGCCTAGAACCGCACAGATTACGAAATCATGTCATTATTAGACACCGCCTATGGCCAATGCCAAAGTCAGTCTCCCAATTCACCCTTTAGGCATCTTATTCCACATAATGTAAACATATAACATAAATACCATTTCTCTGCATGTCACTGCATGTCGTATAGGCATGGCGTCCCTCCTATGAGGCGTCAGATATTTGCAGTTTGGTTTCTGCACTATGGAGTTGAAGTCAGCCCAAACAAATATTCCTCAGAACGCCTTCCATGTGACGCAAAACGTCAACGAAAAGTGTGGTTTTTTTTACCGTTGCAAACAATATAACAACGAAAACCGAATTTTATGCCAACATTCGACCGACTGGTCCCAAATTATTCTAGTGCGATGTTCGATTTATCGATATGTATGAACAGGGCCATTAAAATACGAACAATTAACAGTACTGCAGTTTCGACAGCATAGCCCTGGCCAGTGCCGCCTTCTGCCGCCATGCAGAAGCGCTACTCAATCGCAGCTGGCGTGGTCGCTATTTTCGTTTTTTTACTGTCCCTGTTAATATACTGTATACCAATAAAACAAATATCGAGCTAGAACAATTTGGGGTCGATCTGTCGAACGGTCACACAAAATTCCAGTATGAAAGGTATTTCGGTTTTAATGGTAAACAAAGCAAAGTTTTCCGTCGACACAGGGCGACGCAAGAAAGACGTGATAGGCAGTATTTGTTTGGAGTGACTCCAGTTACACGCAGCAAAAACTAAATTGAAAATATCTGCCGGAAAACCAGAGAAAATGCACCTGACGACTTTTAGGATGGATACCTCTCTAAGTAGAAGCGAAATGTCATAATATTCAGCTGTTACTGTAAGTCTGTTTACACATTGATATGGCAGTGTACTCATTTTATAGCTGTCTACTTCGAAAAAGTAATGTTAATATGATAATCATAAACGCCTTTGTTTGTATTAAACCTCTTCCACTCTGCATGTCATCGGTTAACGAACATGTATGAAATTTTTCTAACACTAAATTCTTCTTCCTTTCTCTGCGTTATTATTTCATGCTTATTAACTGGCCAATTACACTTGAGTGGGTGCGAAAAATCGGTCTTAGTTTTACAGTTACA
This sequence comes from Schistocerca piceifrons, assembly GCF_021461385.2. Classification (NCBI taxonomy): domain Eukaryota; kingdom Metazoa; phylum Arthropoda; class Insecta; order Orthoptera; family Acrididae; genus Schistocerca; species Schistocerca piceifrons. Next base: position 53,259,838 of record NC_060139.1, read on the forward strand.
CTTACTTCTCGTTGATCTAAGTAGTCTAACATACGTAATGACAACTGACTCATAAATTAGCAGCTTCAGTATTTAGAAATTACGGGAACATCCGAATAAAAGTTTCTATTCAAATGTCCGTAAAAATAAGGCTTCATTCCGCAATATATTGTAATGTATTTAATCGGACCTGAAATTCCCAAACCAGTTCTACACTGAGCTAATTGTGATCGGTAGAGGCTTTTGAAACTTAATTGACATTACTCAAATGTCTTATAAGCATCATGAGCTTGTTTGTAAATGACTTTCCTACTATCAGTTACGATTTCCTTTTATTCATATTTTACACGAGGAATTCCGGGAAATTATTTCCATTTCCAAGTGCGTTTTCTTCTGTATACTATTCCACTTTTCGCAGTTTTCTTATAACTGTGAGGTTCTGTGTTGTTTTGTTTAATGTACTGCTGGATTTACAAAAAAAGTAGAAAGCTTTTATTGATTATCGATCTTTATACATAGTGAGTGGCTAAATATGGTAGAAACTGTACCTACAGTATTCGTATGGTCCATTTGTGCCGAGTCTCACGCATGATTAAGTATCACAGAAAATTTTCTGTTCACCGAATACATCGACAATAACAGACTTACATAATTTGTTCCTTAGATGTCTTAAATGTAGTATATAGAAATAATGTTACAGGTCTTCTACAGGGGATTTTGTGCAGAGGGAATTTATCGTCACAATTTGGGTCCTAACTTGCATCTATCATTTTACAATGATGCTTATTCCTGTATCTTGCTATTCTTATTTACGTACGTTATTGAAGCATCTGAAGAAATTCACTTTAAAGCTTTTCTTTAATATTTTGGCTTCATAGTTTTGGTGATGTGAATACATCTCCAGTTCTTCTAACAACTACAATTTATGCCATTACTTAGTTGGTAACAGTGCTTTGACAATTTGCTCAACTCCTCCAAATGGCTGTGGTGTATGCGTGTGTGTGGTTATTGGTGAAGCGAGTCTGATATATGTGTAGGCTTTGATGGGCTCTGTACACCTGACGTTGACATCTCGAACTGTATGTGCTGTGTAGAATATGGAGGGTTCCTGGCATGGTACTTTTGTATATATAGAGTCTCTGTATGGGTCATAATTATATTTTATGTTATGTATTGGTTTTTGTTGCAGTTTATTAAACGTAGAAATACAATTTTTTTCTTTGTGGCTTTCGAAATTTTTTGCAATCTACTGCGTTATACTGCCAATGTGTGGGACGCTAGCTACACATTTGTTTTTATCTTTCTCTTCTGTGTTGTGGTTTCTGTCTGAGACTTTCTTCACTTTATCCAGGATTCTATCAATCATGGAAGCAGAATAATCACTGGTAAATCCGATCTGTTTCACTATGATTATTTCATTTTTGCATGTGTTTTGGTCTGAAGGTATTTTAGTTGCCTTGTGCAGGACTGATCCGTATGCTGATTCATTATGAATATTTGAGTGACATGATGTGGCAGGGATTGTGATATCGGTCATTATATATTTCGTGTAAGTTTTGAATGTGCACGTGATGTTGCGTCTTGTAATATTCAGGTCCAGATAAATGATACTTTTGTCTTGTTCATCTTCCTCTGCAAATGTAATTTTCTCATGTAGACAATTGAAGCTATTTAGATTGTGTTTTATGTCTTTGTCATCCGCCTTCACTAACAATAGTCCGCTATCTACATGTCGTTGTTATCGATTTCAGTCGGAAGACTGGCTGGACGCAGATCTCCATGCTACCCTATCCTGTGCGAGCCTATTCATCTCTCAATAATTACTGCTACCTACATCTTTCCGAACATGCTTACTGTATTCATCCCTTAATCTCCCTCTAGATTACTTCTCCCCGACACTTACCTGCCGGCCGCGGTGGTCTCGCGGTTCTAGGCGCGCAGTCCGGAGCCGTGCGACTGCTACGGTCGCAGGTTCGAATCCTGCCTCGGGCATGGATGTGTGCGATGTCCTTAGGTTAGTTAGGTTTAAGAAGTTCTAAGTTCTAGGGGACTGATAACCACAGCAGTTGAGTCCCATAGTGCTCAGAGCCATTTTTTTGAACACTTACCTCCAATACTAAATTAATAATCCCTTGTCGACGCAGAATGTGTCCTATCCCTTCTCCAGGTTAATTTATGCATCAAATTCTTTGTTTTCCCCGGTTATGTTCAGTACTTTCTCACTAGTTACGTCATCGACCATTATAATCTTCAGAATTCTTCTGTAGCACCACATCTAAAAAGCTTCTATTGCCTCTTTGTATAAACTGTTTATCGCCCATGTTTCACTTCCATACATGGCTACGCTCCAGACAAATACCTTCAGAAAAGACTTTCTAACATGTAAATCCGTATTCGATGTTAACAAATTTCTCTTCTTCATAAATGCTTTTCTTGTCATTGCCAGTCTATATTTTTTATCCTCTCTACTTCGCCCATCAGCAGTTAGTTTGCTACCTAAATAGCAAAACTTATCTACTACTTTAAGTGTCTCGTATCGTAATCTAATTCCCGTAGTTTTACCTGATTTCATTCGACTACGTTCCATTATCCTTGTTTTTCATTTGTCGCAGGTCATCTTAAATGTTCCTTTCAAGACACTGTCCATTCCTTTCAACTGCCCTTCAAAGTCCTCGGCAATGTTATTGGCAAATGTTAAAGTTTTTTTTAAATTTTCCCTGAACTTTAATTCGTACTCCAAATTTTTCTTTGGATTCCGTTACTACTTGTTTAATGTATACATTCAGTAAAACAAGAGGGTATGCCACAGCCCTGACTCACTCACTTTTCAACCAATGCCTCCCTTTCATACTCCTCGACTATTATAACTAGCGTTTGGTTTCTGTGCAAGTTGTAAATAGCCTTTCGCTCCCTGTATTTTACCTTTGCTACCTTCAGAATTTCAAACATTGTCAAAGCTTTCTCCAAGTCTACAAATGCTATGAATGTAGGTTTGTCTTTCCATAACCTATCTTTTAAGATAAGTGGTAGGGTCAGTATTGCCTCGCATGTTCCTACACTCCTCCGGAATCAAAACAGATCTTCCCTGAGGTCGCATTCTACCAGTTTTTACATTCTTCTGTAATGAATTCGTGTTAATATTTAGCAAACATGACTTACTAAACTGACAGTCGATAGTTCTCACATTTGTCAGCAAATGCTTTATTTGGAATTGGAATTGCTATATTCTTCTTGATGTCTGAGGATATTTTGCTGTACCATACATCTGGCTCACCAGATGGAAGAGTTTTGTCATTTACGGCTCTCCAAAGACTATCAGTGGTCATGACAGAGTGTTGTTACTCCTGAGGTTTGTTTCGACTTAGGTCCTCCAGTGCTCTGTCAAATTAATCTCGCTGTATCATATCTTCCATTTCATCTTCATCTACGTCCACTTCCATTTCTATAATATTGGTTTAAAGTTCATCCCTTTTATAGACGCTCTATGTACTCCCTCCCCCTTTTAGCTTTTTCTTCTTTGCTGAGGACTGGTTGGATTCTCCAACAGAAAGGGGTTCCTACTCAGTGGTCTGAAGATGACCACAGTAGTGGTCGAAACCGGTCACCTTGTTAAATAAATCGTGATCAAGACTGTTTTTAATAGTTATTATTTACAAGACATTGATCACTGCTGTTCCCGTAATGCTTTCAAAAGTAATAAAAACTGCAATGTTTCGACATGTAAACCCCTGTCATTTTCAAGGTACGAATTGGAAAATGCCTTAAAATGAAAGGGAGGGTTACCTGTCGATGTCGGTGATTTTCGACGTTATCATGAGCCTTCCATCGAGTTATTCACGGAAGATGGTTAGTTGTTTGCTTGTTCAATGGATCATAAATACGTTCTCCCACTGTAATGTCAACGAATTAATTTAAAATCATAATGCCTCCGGACACCGAAGAATATGATATACTGACCATTTTTACGAGTCTTTTGCGCTAGTCTTTGTTACCAGAAATTCTTTTTATGCATAGTGATTTACATTGAGCTACAGTGAAATACAGCCTCATACGCGCACTATACACATTTAAAAAATTACACGAAGTAGAAGTTGTCAAACAAACATAATGACTTCGGTTTGAGTTGAAGTTTATTTTGTTGTGCATTACATTTTTTTATTTATTATACAGTCCAAATCGTAATGAATGGCAATTACTGCAACTATTATCGATGATCTTGTCGATAGACAATCGTCGTTTTGAGGACGTCTTCACAAAACTGCGTCAGCTGTTCTCTCCTACCGACGTCACTCAGACATTTGCAATGGAGCATTTGACACAATCTCAAGACGTGAAGTAAGACTTCTCTCATGTAGATGACTGATCGAAAACGGTTTTAAAATATACAGGGTAAGTCATTAACAATAGCCACCTATAATAAATCCGAAAGTATGATAGTAGCTGAAAAAGGTGTGGGACAAATGTTGCATGGAACAACGGGGTCCATAATATGACGTTGGCTTTTTGTTGCTGGATGGGGTAGCTTCAAAGATATGATGATCAAACCCTTTTTTTTTTGTAAGCGTAGGCTTCCGCGGCCGTTGTCTTCTTCAATAAAATTCTTCAGGGTATCAGACCGCATCCTCATAATTTAAAATGCGCCAACGTTTCGGCCAGCGTTGCAGCTACCCTTCATCAGGGCCTTACGTTTTTTTTCAATGGGGTGCTATAGTTTGGTATTTATTTTCTGATAGCGGCTATCTAGACGAATCCAGTGATGTATAACAATAAACCGAAATCAGACATTCGCCTTCCCTAACACCATCAGTATGTGCTCTTTCCATTTCATATCCCTTTGGAGCGTTACGATTAGCTAGTTAATCGACTTGACTATGTCAAGCAGCACACAACTAATGCTGAATGCGGTCACGGGACAGTTTTTGCAACTCGTCTGCGTCAACTTACATTTCCCTACATTCAGAGCAAGCTGCCATTATCACACCAACTAGAAATTTTGTCTAAGTCCTCGTATGTCCATTTACAGTGCTACCGAGCAATATACCACAATATCATCAGCAGACAGACACAGACTGCACATCAACTGTGCCCGTCACATCGTATGTATCTGTTTACACAGAAAGAAGGAAAATGAGAGACAGGAAGAGAGGAGAGAGAAGTCACCCTCATCCCTCTAACTTCCTTTTCAAAGAGGGCAGAGGAGCGGACACACGTTCAGGGCACTCTCTTGTCGTTGCCGTTATACGAGTCGTGGCGTTGAATATCAGAAGCTCAAACGTCGTAGGAAAGCCAGAAACTCTTAAAAGGAAAAGGCTAAGGCTCAGTTGATATAGTGGGGGTCAATGGAGTGCAGTGGAAAGAGGATAAGGATTTCTGGTGAGATGAGGACACATTGGTATCAACAACAGCAGAGTATGGTGTAACAGGAATAGAATTCATTATGGATAGTGAGATAGGCAGAAAGTCAGTTACTCTCAACAGTTTACTAATAGGATTCTTCTCATCTGAATTGATAGCAAATCGGCACCGACAAAGGAAATTGAGGTATACATGTCTATGTCGGAAATCAAAAGTGAAGAGACAGAATAAATACATGAGGATTTGGAACGGGTAATTCAGGACGTATCGGGTTATGAAAATCTAATAGTTATGGCGGATTGGAATGCTGTTGTATAGGAAGGAGTAGAAGAAAGTATTACTTGAGAATACTGGCTCGGTACCAGAAATGAGAAAGGGGAAAGACTAGCAGAGTTCTGCAATAAATTTCAGCTAATAATAGTGAGTACCCTGTTCAAGAATCGCAGGAGGAGGATGTCTTCTTGGAAAAGGCCTGGGCACACGGGAAGATTTCAGTCAGAGTACATGGTCTAGCACAGATTCCGAAACGACATACCGGATATTAAGGCGTACCCAGCAGAAGGCACAGAATAGTTCACAATTTAGTAGTGGTGAAGAGCAGGCCGAAGTTTAAGAGACTAGTCAGGAAAAATTAATGCTCAACGAAGTGGGATACGGAAGTACTTAGGAATGAAGATATATGCTTGAAGTTCTCCGAAGCTATAGACACTGCGATAATGACTAGCTCAGTAGGAGATTCAGATAAAGAGGAATGAAGATCTCTGGAAAGAGCAGTTACGGAAGTTGAAAAGAAAAACGTAGGTACAAAGAGGGCAACTGCGAAGAAACAATGGGTAACAGAAGAAATACTTCACATGATTGGTGAAAGAGGAACGTTGCTAGAATGTCCAGGGAAGTTCAGAAATACGAGTGATGTAATAAGCAAGTACAGGGAAGCAAGGCGAAGTTGCTGTACAATTAATGTGAAGAAACTGAAACAAAATTGTTGACGGAAGGGCTGACTCAGCATACAGACACGTCAAAACAACTTCCCGTGAAATTAAAAGCTTGGGTGGCAACATTAAGAGTGGAATGGGAATTCCAATGTTAAGTAAAGACGACATTGCGAATAGGTGGAAATAGTACATAGAAAGCCTCTATGAGCGGAAGACTTGTGTAATCACATGATGGAAAATAAACAGGAGACGGTCCAGAAGAAATAGGAGATCCTCAATTAGAGTTTTAAAGATGTTTGGAATACTTAAGTTCGAATAAGCCAGAAGGGATGGACAGTATTCGATTGGAATCTATGAAATCATACACGAAACTGGCAACAAAAGGGTTGTTTCCGTTGGCGTGTAGAATATATGAGTCGCGCGATGCACATTTCCGAAGACTGGAACAGCCGATAAGCGCGAGAATGTTCGCAAAACCAGTTTAGCAGCTCACTGGTCCAAGTTGCTGACAAAAATAATATACAGAAGAATGGAAAATAAAATTGATGATCTGTTAGAGGACCATCAGTTAGACTTTAAGCCGGCCGAAGTGGCCGTGCGGTTAAAGGCGCTCCAGTCTGGAACCGCAAGACCGCCACGGTCGCAGGTTCGAATCCTGCCTCGGGCATGGATGTTTGTGATGTCCTTAGGTTAGTTAGGTTTAACTAGTTCTAAGTTCTAGGGGACTAATGACCTCAGAAGTTGAGACCCATAGTGCTTAGAGCCATTTGAACCAGTTAGACTTTAGGAAAGGTAGAATGGGGCAAGATGTTCGAAGTCCAGAGAAAAACAGGGCTAAGCTTTAGGGAAAGACAGGTAATATACAATATGACAACAGATACGATGGAACAGCAAGTGTGGAAGACCAGGAATCAAGTGCTCGGGTTTAAAAGGGTGTAGGGGGGTGTAGGGGCCTTTCACCGCTTCTGTTTAATCTACACGTTGAAGAAGCAGTGACGGAACTAATCGAAAGTTTTAAGGTGAAAGGATATAAATGATAAGATTCGCTGAAGACATTGCTATCTTGAGTGAAAATCAAGAAGAATTACTAGATCTGAAGAATAGAATGAACAGTCTAATGAGTATGGAATGTGAATTGAAAGTAAACCGAGGAAAGTGAAAGTAATGAGAAGTATCAGAAATGAGAACGGCGTGAAATTTAACATCAGTATTGGTAATCATGAAGTAGATGAAGTTAAGAACTTTTGATGCCTACGCAGTAAAATAACCCATGACAGACGGAGCGAGTAGGACTAGCAAAAATGGCATTCCTGCTCAAGAGAAGTCTACTAATATGAAACAGGTCGTAATTTGAGGAGGGAATCGCAGTATTTGGGATGTGGCTACAGAAAATGTTGAAAATTTAGTAGGTTGGTAAAATAAGGAATGAGGAGATTCGGCCATCCGGAGTGGCCGAGCGGTTCTAGGCGCTTCAGTCTGGAATCGCACTGTCGCTATGGTCGCAGGTTCGAATCCTGCCTCGGACATGGATGTGAGTGAGGTCCTTGGGTTAGTTAAGTTTAGTTAGTTCTAAGTTCTAGGGGACTGATGACCTCAGATGTTAAGTCCCATAGTGTTAGAGCCTTTTTTTTTTTTTTTTTTTTTTTTTGAGGTGATTATCTGGAGAATCAGCGAGGAAAGGAATATACAGGGTGTCTCAGCTATCTTGTCCACCCAAAATATCTCTGGAACAATAACAGCTATTGGAAAACGACTTTCAGCGGTATCAATGTACATATTTGGAAACATCCTAAAACGAAAGCATAAATGCTTTTTAACACAAACTTATGTTTTTTTAAATGGACCTCCTATATTTTTTCTTCAGCAATCCATAGCATGACAAAGCACACACACAATGGCGTTAATTGCATCACAATATTCCCATTACATCCAGAGATATTGAGACGCGAAGTTGACGCTTGAAACACCCGACATGCGCTGCTAGCGCACGTCCTGAGGCTCAGGTGTGAACCCCATGCTGCCCGTAATCGCGATGTGATTGTCATGCGTAATCACACTTCCATACTTATCAAGAGGTCCGAAACGAATAATACGGTCTGCTACCATCCTGCATTAACGTCGTACATTCCAGCAGGTATTTATCCCATAGGCTAGGGGTGTTGTGGTTCTGTAACATACCTGTGTACCGCAACGTTAGTCACAAAGTTAACTTCGCTTATCGTTAATCCGTTACTAAAAAGGTAATGCCGTTCAACGTTAAAACTTTACTTTACTGTAGATCTAGAGCAAGTGACAGTTAATCATTCACTCGTAATAGTAAAATTCATGTTGATGGTTTTAATGAAACGAGCAAGTGGACTAAAAGTTTTACTGTTGATTCGGACTTCTTGATAAGTATGGAGGTGTGATTACACATGTCAATCACATCGCGATTACGGGCAGCATGGGGTTCACTCCTGAGTCTCAGGACGTGCGCTAGCAGCGCATGTCGAGTGTTTCAAGCGTCTACTTCGCGTCTCAATATCTCGGGATGTAATGGGAATATTGCGATGCAATCAACGCCATTGTGTATGTGCATTGTCATGCTATGGATTTCTGAAGAAAAAATGTAGGAGGTCCATTTAAAAAAACATAAGTTTGTGTTAAAAAACATTTATGCTTTCGTTTTAGAATCTTTCCTAATATGTACATTCATGGGCCCCAGCCCTACATTGACACCGGTGAAAGTCGTTTTCCAATAGCTGTTATTGTTCCAGCGATATTTTGGGTGGACAAGATAACTGGGACACCCTGTATATATGGTAGACACTGAACAAGAAGAAGGGACTGGATGTAGGGCAACTAACAGGATCCCACGAAATAACTTGTGCTAGAGGAAACTGTAGAGGGGAAAAACTGTAAAGAAAAACAGAAATTGGAATATATTCAGAAAATAACTGAGACTGAGGTCGTAGGTTGCAAGTGGTACTCTGAGATGAAGAGGCGGACACAGAAGAGTAATTCGTAGCTTGCGATATCAAATACATAAGTCATATGACATGACTCAAAAAAAAAAAAAGAAAATACTCTTGACTCTGATGAATACTACCCGACGAGGACAACATACTGAGTTCTATTACTTAACGAAGTCCTCGAGTCGCTCAGAATACCTGGAGACCTATTCCGTATGCACGTACCTTTGTTAACAGTCTCCAGTGTTGCACAGTGACACTCACTTCCTAGAACACTAGGAATTCGGAATCCGCCTGTAACATTTCATTATGTTTCGCACGACATCTTTTGAGAAAAACGCTCACCCGTATCGTCACATCTAGGTGGGTAAACCAATACGCGCAGAGCCAGCTCAGAACACGTAGCAGCTGTTCCACCCGCTAAAACCTCGATGTAAGTGCACTCGATCGCCAGCCACCCAGCCAGCCGGTGTCGAGCAACTCTCCAGAATCGCCGAGGGCCACAGCAGATTCATTGTGAAGTGAGAAGCAATCACGCGTCTGTTGTGCAGATCGTGCTCTTAGCAGCAGCTCCTAGTCTTGTTCCTCCTTCGATTAATAATCAATTTTTCTAGATCATACGACTCTATCTTAATGCAAACCCAGTTCTGGCATGGTCGCCACTGTGGAGGTTCTCATTCTTGAAATGATGACTGAAATTATTTAGACGTTGTAGGAGATCGTCTTCAATCAAGATCATGGTAGTTCACTATAAATTTAAGTGCCTTCTTATATTTTTCGTGCGATGTACAACTGCAGTGTAGGGTGTAAATGAAAATCCTCTGCAATAATGAAGTTAACAGTATAAAATTCATTTCAGGGTTACTCGTTTTAGCCTCGGGGTGCTACAAGATGTTGAGCTGCTACTAACACAACTGAATTAAAAACAGTATTTCCAAAGAAGAATTGTTCGACGCGGCTACTGAAAATAAGTGTACAAATTTTCATATGAATTAACTTTTCAAAATAAACTATAAACCAGTGATTTTAAACGCAGTATACTATTTCAATAACAGATACTGCAGTAACGGCTTGAACAATAGTCATTGTCAATCTGAGAGACATTCGCCTGACCCAACTGTAGACAAGCCAGAAAGGGGTCAACACAAGATTGATCACCTTACAGAATATTTTAGCTACTTATTCTTAACATAAACGCCGGCCAAAGTGGCCGTGCGGTTAAAGGCGCTGCAGTCTGGAACCGCAAGACCGCTACGGTCGCAGGTTCGAATCCTGCCTCGGGCATGGATGTTTGTGATGTCCTTAGGTTAGTTAGGTTTAACTAGTTCTAAGTTCTAGGGGACTAATGACCTCAGCAGTTGAGTCCCATAGTGCTCAGAGCCATTTCTTAACATAAACATCAGTTATGTCGTGTCGCTTATTCTTAAATCATTGTTACACTCCTACCCCGCATTTACACCTGTCTCCTACGTACTTCATTGCTCGGAATACCTAGCTGGGTGGTGCCTCTTATGGTCTTTCTAGCGAACATTCAACAGATTTTTCAGAAAATTCTTAATAAAACGATCTTTTCCTGTTCCATTAAGTTTCGGGTGTGCAGCCGCAAGAAATCTCCTTCTTCGTCTAATATTTCGGCTGTATAACGTTCAACCATCTTCAGAGTGAGCGGCAAGACTGCCACTCCAGTGCTCGCTTCGTCCCTTTATACTGTTGTACCGCGCGACTGCGCATGCGGCCACAGATGCAAATGCGCCAGAGACGTTGGTCTGCGGTAGAGACGAGCATAGTGCGCGAGTTGTATCTATGACTCCGCAGTTGATGTTTGTTGGCATATCGATATATCATTGTGAGCTGCACTGTGACGACGTCTTTGCGAGTTTATTACAGCAAGTGCCGGATTCCAGGATTTATCAAGATTGAAACCACTGTCTCTATTAATTAAGTTCGTCGTCAAGCGAATTTCAATTGCCTCCTTTACTATCGAGTCCCAAAAGGACGATGTAGTTGCCAAAATTTCGACGTTGTCGTACGACATACTGTGACCATTATCAATACAGTGCTCTGCCACTGCCGTCTTGTTAGGTTGTAAAAGTCGTGTGTACCTCTGGTGTTCTGTATATCTTTCTTGGACAGTACGAGTTGTTTGTCCGATTTAAGAAGGGCCACATTCACATGGAATTTTGTAAACTCCAGATTTTCGGAGCAGCAAATCATCTTTGACGGAGCCCACGAGTGCAGCTGTCTTAGGTGGAGGACGAAAAATAACTTTTACTTTGTGTCTGCCGAGAATGCGTCCTATTTTTGATGAGAGGCTACCCACATATGGCAGGAAGGCCATCGATTTAAAGGTTTCTTCATCTTCTTCTGCTTTCTTTGTGGCCTCTTTCGGTTTCATTTTCAGTGCCTTCTGTATTTGTTGTGTAGAGTACCCATTGTCTTCAAACACTCTTTGTAAGTGGGAAATTTCATCTAGCAGACTGCTTTCGTCAGAAATAATATGCGCTCTGTGAGTCAAAGTTCGGAGAACACTCATTGTCTGGGCAGGATGGTGGCAGCTATTTGCACGTAAATACAGATAGGTGTGTGTCGGCTTCCTATACACTTCATGTCCCAAAGTGCCATCCAAGAATGGAAGGTATCCCTCCTTTTCGATTTCCATTGTGAACATTATTTGATCGTGGAAGGAGTTCAGATGTCTTAAGAACTCTTGCAAGTTGTCTTCACAATGGGGCCTAACTACAGAGGTATCATCAACATACCTCCAGAATACCGTGGGTTTCAAGTCAGCAGATTCAAGCGCCTTCTCCTCGAAGTCCTCCATAAATAAATTGGCCACCAGAGGGGATAAGGGACTACCCATGCCGACTCCATCCGTCTGTTCAAAAATTCGTTGTTAGATAAGAAATATGTGGAGGTCAGAACATGTTTAAATAAAGCTGAAATCTCTTTGTCAAAACTTCTTTCAATAAGTTGTAGAGATTCTGGAAGGGGAACCTTTGTAAATAAAGCCACCACATCAAAACTAACTAATATATCAGACGGGTTCATTTTCAATAATTTCAGTTTACTAATGAAGTCAGCTGAGTTTCTTATGTGGTGAGTACATTTTCCCACAAGAGGCCTCAACAATGATGCCAGATGTTTGGCAACGTCATAGGTCGGAGAGCCTATGTTACTCACTATGGGGCGTAGAGGAACATCCTTCTTGTGGACCTTCGGTAGAACATAAAGTCTAGGAGGCACTGGACCACTTGGTTTCAATCTCCGAACAACTTCTGGTGGAAAGGGAGAATCATTCAGAAGCGAAACAGTTTTCTTCGCCACTCGATTAGTGGGATCCCTGCTGATCTTCCGGTACATGCTGTCACTCAATAAATTGTACATTTCATCATGGTATTCGTCCCGAGACAATAAAACAGTAGCAATACCTTTGTCTGCTGGGAGTACCACCGTCTCAGTATCCAGGCGAAGCTTGCGTAGAGCAGCCCTCTCTGCCACAAAAGGAGATTTCTTGTGGCTGCACACCCGAAACTTAATGGAACAGTCTTTGCGCCGCCAAAACCTGAAGATTCACGATCTTTTCCTATTTGCGCACATTCTTTCATCACTTAGCAACCATTTAAGATTAATTAGCATTTCTTTTATATTTTAAATAAGTATTTTAGGGGAGAAAAGAAAATGTTTGGATCAGGCCCGTTACATCGTCTGTAGCAGTGCTTATCCTCCTTGGTTATTTGGTTGGTTCACGTGACTCGTTAATAATGTAAAAGATTTATCTGAAATCTCCGGCGGTTGTACAGAGCACCTCTTACATATATAACGATTTTTCTTTAGTTAAAGCTTTCCGTAAGGAAAAAACCAGGGTCTCGCTGTTTTCCCTACTAAGATTTACACGATTTCTGTCACAATCGTGAGCCACAAACGTTTGGAAAATCCTTTGTGGCTCACAGCTTACTGCAAGTATGTGGGCGGCTTGCTTGAGCGGTTAAGTTGTAACACTTTCATTCACGTGACTGCGTCGAGTGAATTCTTGTTAACGATGACGAATTGAAAGAAACAATCGCGATTCCGGCGCAGAGACTACTCCTGTCAAACAGCACAAGTGAAGCCAACTGCGGAAATTCAACTCGGTATCATACAATAAAGAACGGTGAAGAAAGTGTTCCCCTGCGCGCTTGCATTAGTGAGGAGGAAAGAGCGGTAAACGTGTGCTCGCTATGGTAGTCAGTAACGGAGATATATAGGGACAGTCAAAATATGAGCATATACACCGTCTACTCCATCCTTCATCTCATCTCTCTCTCTCTCTCTCTCTCTCTCTCTCTCTCTCTCTGTGTGTGTGTGTGTGTGTGTGTGTGTGTGTGTCTGTGTGTGTGTGTGTGTGTGTGTGTCTGTGTGTGTGAGCGTCTACTGGTGCTGTGCAGCGTACATGGGGAAAAGGAATCAGTGTGTACTCTTTTTCTATTGATAATTACTGTCAAAGGAATAGTACAAAAATGTACAATACAAAAAATCAGTATTACGCGTCATTTAAACCTACTACAAATCACAACATTATGTAAAAACACACGAACTTCAGCAGCAATGGCGTTTCATAAATTATGGCAGCAGTATGTATGGAAAAATTCGACTGTTCTCAGAGCTAGACGGGGTTCATGGCCCACGATGCTTTTGCACCTCCGTATAGTGTTACAAACTGTTCTATTCTGCGTCGTACGCTACACACTCTTGCCTGCTATGAAAATAGATTATGCCATCCCTCGCAAAATAGCCATGTCGAGTGAAATGACTTTACAAGAGCCTTTTTAATGTTTTAATCTCCTGAACTAAGTTTTCCAATATGTTGATGAGAGCATCTGTTGTTGTTGTTGTTGTGGTCTTCAGTGCTGAGACTGGTTTGATGCAGCTCTCCATGCTACTCTATCCTGTGCAAGCTTCTTCATTTCCCAGTACCTACTGCAACCTACATCCTTCTGAATCTGTTTAGTGTATTCATCTCTAGGTCTCCCTCTACGATATTTACCCTCCACGCTCCCCTCCAATGCTAAATTTGTGATCCCTTGATGCCTCAAAACATGTCCTACCAACTGATCCCTTCTTCTAGCCAAGTTGTGCCACAAGCTTCTCTTCTCCTCAATCCTATTCAATACCTACTCATTAGTTACATGATCTACCCACCTTATCTTCAGCATTCTTCTGTAGCACCACATTTCGAAAGCTTCTATTCTCTTCTTGTCCAAACTAGTTATCGTCCATGTTTCACTTCCATACATGGGTACACACCATACAAATACTTTCAGAAACGACTTCCTGACACTTAAATCTATACTCGATGTTAACAAATTTCTCTTCTTCAGAAACGATTTCCTTGCCATTGCCAGTCTACATTTTATATCTTCTCTACTTCGAACATAATCAGTTAGTTTGCTCCCCAAGTAGCAAAACTCATCTAATACTGTAAGTGTCTCATTTCCTAATATAATTCCGTCAGCATCACCCGATTTAATTTGACTACATTCCATTATCCTTGTTTGGCTTTTGTTGATGTTCATCTTATATCCTCCTTTCAAGACACTGTCCATTCCGTTCAACTGCTCTTCAAAGTCCTTTGCTGTCTCTGACAGAATTACAATCTCATCGGCGAACCTCAAAGTTTTTTCTTCTTCTCCATGAATTTTAATACCTACTCCGAATTTTTCTTTTGTTTCCTTTACTGCTGGCTCAATATACAGGTTGAATAACATCGGGGAGAGGCTACAACCCTGTCTCACTCCTTTCCCAACCACTGCTTCCCTTTCATGCCCCTCGACTCTTATAACTGCCATCTGGTTCCTGTACAAATTGTAAATAGCCTTTCGTTCTCTGTATTTTACCCCTGCCACATTCAGAATTTGAAAGAGAGTATTCCAGTTAACATTATCAAAAGCTTTCTCTAAGTCTACAAATGCTAGAAACGTAGATCTGCCTTTTCTTAATCTTTCTTCTAAGATAATTCGTAAGGTTAGTATTGCCTCACGTGTTCCAACATTTCTACGGAATCCAAACTGATCTTTCCCGAGGTCGGCTTCTACCAGTTTTTCCATTCGTCTGTAAAGAATTCGCGTTATTATTTTGCAGCTGTGACTTATTAAACTGTCTTACCATTATATAATCTATCTGATACCTTTTAGTATCTCCAGGATTCTTCCAGGTATACAACCTTCTTTTATGATTCTTGAACCATGTGTTAGCTATGATTAAGTTATGCTCTGTGCAAAATTCTAGAAGACGGCTTCCTCTTTCATTTCTTCCCCCCAATCCATATTGACCTACTATGTTTCCTTCTCTCCCTTTTCCTACTGACGAATTCCAGTCACCCATGACTATTAACTTTTCGTCTCCCTTCACTACCTGAACAATTTCTTTTAACTCGTCATACATTTCATCAATTTCTTTATCATCTGCAGAGCTAGTTGGCATATAAACTTGTACTACTGTAGTAGGCATGGGCTTTGTGTCTATCTTGGCCACAATAATGCGTTCACTATGCTGTTTGTAGTACCTAACTCGCGCTCCTATTTTTTTATTCATTATTAAACCTACTCCTGCATTACCCCTATTTGATTTTGTATTTATAACCCTGTAATCACCTGACCAAAAGTCTTGTTCCTCCTTTCACCGAACTTCACTAATTCCCACTATATCTAACTTTAACCTATCCATTTCCCTTTTTAAATTTTCTAATCTACCTGCCCGATTAAGGGATCTGACATTCCACGCTCCGATCCGTAGAACGCCAGTTTTCTTTCTCCTGATAACGACGTCCTCTTGAGTAGTCCCCGCCCGGAGATCCGAGTGGGGGACTATTTTACCTCTGGAATATTTTACCCAAGAGGACGCCATCATCATTTAATCATACAGTAAAGCTGCATGCCCTCGGGAAAAATTACGGCTGTAGTTTCCCCTTGCTTTCAGCCGTTCGCAGTACCAGCACAGCAAGGCCGTTTTGGTTAATGTTACAAGGCCAGATCAGTCAATCATCCAGACTGTTGCCCCTGCAACTACTGAAAAGGCTGCTGCCCCTTTTCAGGAACCACATGTTTGTCTGGCCTCTCAACAGATACCCCTCCGCTGTGGTTGCACCTACGGTACGGCCATCTGTATCGCTGAGGCACGCAAGCCTCCCCACGAACGGCAAGGTCCATGGTTCATGGGGGGAGGGAGAGCATCTATCCTTCATTAATTAGGAATTGCTGATAGCCGTGTAAATGAAGCTGGTGCATTAAAGTTTGGCGAAGTAGCTTACGGTGCTGCGGGATTTACATTATTGACCCGTTCGAAGGAAAGGAACAGACGTTGGTCAGAGATGCAGGCGTGTGGTGCATCGTGCATGAAGCTCATTTAAACACGGTAGGCAAGGTCAGATTCTACCAGCAATTCTGATCAACAATCTTACAGAGAACGCCTTCATAACCCTCCAGTTAATCTTTGCAGCAAATTCCGCCCTATGACATTCTGATCAGTAACGCCACAACAGATAATTACACCTCATTCGTGATGGTACCCTGATACTTGTCTTGCGTATTGTGCAGGTTTACTTCTATCCACTCGTGAGTACTATGAAAATGCACTATTCCATCCCTCGTAAAATAGCCACTGTTGACAACAATAATTTTAAAGTAGCCATTTCAGTGTTTCAACCTCGTGAGCTAAGATTCCCAATGTTGATGAGAGCATTTTCTCTCGAAACGCGTTGTTAAGCTTTGCTCAGGACGGATATGCGGTTCAATGCAACCAGTTACAATTGTGCAAACATTAAAAACCGTTACGTCACAAATTCATTGTTCTTCCACAATGACTGGTTTTGCATCTGAAGCTTTGGAAATCAAGGCTTTGCTGGCAGTCTGCCGACAGAAATGTAATCAAAGTTATTATATCTTCGAATTTACTAAGACTGCACCACACTCTCTCAGGGGTCTTTGCACAATGTAAAATGTTTCTGCTATTAAAAAATTCGTCTTAAAAGAGCTTTCCGTTTACGACCCCATGGATATGTAACATGTAGGTATATTACAAGTTTGCTGAATTTTCCATGGAAGTAGCACTACGTCACGTCCGTCAGCAGCAGTAGATGCTGTAGTGCCAAGCAGCTACAGAGAATAGCGCAGTGTCGTTGTAAGCAGTGTTTTTCCCTGAGCCATGGGCAGCTCTTTCCATGACAGTAGCGCAGCATTCCTGAACCGTTGTGTCGCGACACTTTGATGTGTCGCGAATACATGTCAGCTAAGTCGTTATTTTTTATTGTCTTCTTGGCTTCCACAGATAGAAAACCTAAAACAGAAAAATATTATCGCCAGATCGTTACTTGGAGAAGCCCAGTTTGCAGGAAAGCGCACATCATTATAGCCGATTATAGGCATTTCAACATTTATCACATCATAATAACTGTATTTCCTAGCATTCAACTCTGAAACGAACGCTCCCTCATTCCATGGCTAATCTTCACATAAAAAGCGGCATTCTTTGACACTTCGTTGGGGCAGCCGCCGTTATATGTGACTCTCTGTTGGCACTGTTGGTTGCGCTAGTAAAAAAGTATCGGTGGACACTCACATCTGATTTCTGGGTATTCTTGATTATTCCTCTATCAGTTTCAGTTCGCTTTATGTACAAGAGGGCCGATATGAACTCCACAGTCATTTTATTTTTGCTGCTCGATATAATTTTTACTAGTTTCAGAACTACTTCGAGCATTTTGCAGTTGCTTCCGTGCTTCTTTGTGTTGTGTTGTGTTGTGATAAGAAAATAGAAAGCCTTCTACACCTAAGGAGAGTGATCGTCGCCTGGTGTACAGCAACTTGTTATGGCTAAAATTAAAAACATTAGTAGGTTTCACAGTGTTCATTATTAACTCTGTGTTAACACAAGAACGACGCGTTTCACCCTGGTAGGGCATCATCGTTTATCTCATGACCATTGGTGATAATAGCCATGGCAGCGCAGACGAAGACCAAGCGCACAAACTGTAAATATAGCCCACAGCCCAAAACGGCATCAGAGATCCGTCCGTATTCCACAGAGAAAATTTGGAACCGAACCACCAAAGGTCTCTGAAAAATCGCGAGACTTTTTCGAAGCCTATATACTTTCATGCAAGCAACTTCTAACATAGTGGAAAAACGAATACAGCTATCCGGTATCGCCCTTTCGGCATCACTCAATAATTCTGAAATGATTACCAATAAACTGAAACTCCATAATATCTGCGAAGAGCTTATTACATCGTCATGTAAAGATACTGTCACTGCTATTTTGGGACCGGAACCAGATGGACAGATCTCAAAAGTACCTCTGTCAAAAGACGCAGTTCATCGACGCGCTATAGACGTGATAGAAATGTTACAGAAACCTTAAACACAAAGTTTATTTGCTCTACAGTTTGATGAAGGCACTGAAATTTCCCAAAAAGCTCAGTTAATATTTATTTGAGAATTATTTGCGAATCAAAAATTTTTGAGAAATATCTGTTTTGTCGAGAACAGGAAACCACAACCAAAAGAGCTGATATATTTGCTGCTGTTGGAAGTTTCTTTCAAGATAACTGACTCAGGTGGACGGACTGTAGTGCTACTCTGAGTTGAATAAAAAACCCATCAGTATTAAGAACTCGTTACGTTTTACACGGAAGGACTCTAATGGTGAGGACTATGGGCGGAAATCGTTCCGGGTGGCGTTTTCCAAACGGTCAGTTATGTAAAAATTCGTCCTCCAAAATCTCGAGTGTTTGAAAAAACATCTGTCAGAAAATGCATGCAGCTCATAACGTGTTGTTAAGCCATAGCAAAACCTGTTGAGTTTTCAAATGCAAAATCGTTACCAGAGTTCCAGAACTTAAAGAAGAACGAGTTAAATTTTGTGATACTAATGATGATAAGAAGATTGATTTCTGTGAACGTCTTAAAAACCCAGTTTTGTGAGGAATGCTAGGATAGCTATCCGATATTTTCGACAAAATTAATGATTTTAATTCTAATAAGGTGGACGACATGAAACAATCGTATCATCAAGTGATAAAATCAATCGATTTTCAAAGAAACGCGCCAATTGGATCTAGACAATAGGAGAGAACCATCTAACTGCTTTTCCAGCAACGGCAGCAGCATCACCTGAGTTGAAAACAGCAGGAAAAGGCCAGGCATATGACGATACAAGAGCGCACGTGACTCAATTACAGAAAGGGATATCCAAATACTTTCCTTTGATCTCAAATCCAGCTAAGAGCTGTTCATTGCACCTGACGAGGAAAACGTATCCACAACGGAAATAAACATCTCCGCAAGTAAGAAGACTTACCAAAATATATTCGAATACAGTTATCATCGAATACAGACCTGAGAACCCAGTCGAAATTAAATATCCAGATAGAACAATGCTCCAGATAGAACAATGCTTAGTTTACTGCCCATCTCAGTGCCCTACTTGTGCGAGTTTGGATTGTCTAGACTGAAGAGGCTAATTGTGACTACAGATCTCGCACCTTCGATGTGTACTGCGTGATGAGTGCGTGTCCATGCTTATACCTACTTCGGAAAAAAGTATCTCACTAGGTTCATATTTCTGAGGTTACTGTATTTTTTTATGTTCTTGCTTAAGAGTCCTAAGTTTCTTTTACAGTGAGGTGACAAAAGTCATGGCATACCTCTTAATATCTTGTAGGACCTCCTTCTGCCCGACGTAACCCTTCAACTCTACGTGGCATGGACTCAACGAGTCGTTGGAAGTCCCCTGAAGAAATATTAAGCCACGCAGACTCTATAGCCATCCATAACAGCGAAAGTGTTGCAGGTGCACGATTTGACCTCTCGATTATGTCCCACTTAGGGCGAACTGGGTTGCTTAATCATTTGCTCGAATGTTCCAGAATGTTTTACAAACCAGCCGCGAACAATTGTGGACTGGTGACATATCTCACTGTCATCCATAAAAATGTCATCGTTGTTTGCCAGCATGAATTCAGTGAAAGGCTGTAAATGCTCTCCAAGTATCCAAAAGCACTTCCAGTCAATGATTGGTTCAGTTGGACCAGGGGACAGAATCCCCACCATTTGAACACGACCAACACCATCGTAGAGCCACCATCTTGCGGAGTACCAGGTTGACGGCTTAGGTCGGTTGTTTCGTGGGTTTGCGCCAAACTCGAATCCTACCATCAGCTTTTACCAACTGCAGTCAGGAATCATCTGACCAGTCCATGGGCATGCAGTCGTCTAGGATCCAACCAATACGATCACGAACCCAAGAGAGGCGCTGAAGGCGATGTCGTGCCTCTAGCAAAGGCACCTGCGTCTGTCGTTTGCTGCCATACCCCATTATCGGTAAATTTCGCCGCACTATCATAACAGATAAGTTCGTCGTACATTCCACACTGATTTTTACGTTGTCCGTGGTGAGAGGTAACTCCTGAAATTTGGTATTCTCAGCTCACTCTTGACGTTGTGGATCTCGAAATATTCAGTTCTCTATCTCCCAGATAGAATGTCCCACTTGCCTCGCTCCAACTGCCATTCGACTTTCAAAGTCTGTTAATTTTCGTCGGACAGCTTTTCACGTGAAATGACAGCTCCGCCAATGCTTTGTCCTTTTATACGTCGTGTATGCGATACTACCGCCATTGTATACGTGGCTATCGCTATGCCATGACTTTTGTCATCTCGAAGTATTTTCACCAATTTCTATTCAATGGTCTTCTGTGATTAGTTTGTACAATTTGTATCTGTTAATCTTCACATAATAAAAAATATTTGTATTCTGTACACATTACTTTTTTTAATTCCAGCCTAATATTAATAAGTATCCTTTATTGCATGTCTTATTTTTATGTTTATGTACCTACTCAGAAACCTCACGTAATAAAGATCTCATTCTCATAGTCGTTCCGTAGTAAAATGGATAGCATGTACTTCATAGGTTTGATTTTCTGAATCTAGTAAAAAAATAAGTGAAAAAAGAGAAAAAAAGGAAAAATCTCAAGCACTTTTGTGTGCCGCAATCGGAAAAAGGTTGAAAACGCGACATAGAGTGTACTCTCTGCCAGGATAAGCGACGTGTGGTTGATAAATTGGTTGCCCTTACTCGATTTCAGTTCTTTTCCGTATTTTCTCAACGCTGGACACTGGCGTTTCGTGATATAACCTCTGTGAAAGAAGAAATACAGGTCTTGAGTCCCATTTGAGGCTCACCATGAATTTGTAAAATAATTTGTGTAGCGAGAGACGGGCAAATTACAATATTGATTGATGTTGCCTGCAAGAACTGTGCAAGGCATATATGAACAAATTACATTGATAAAAGATTAAAATTATGTAAGAGGTGGATACTCTCGTGAAAAACATTGTTTTTAGGCTAATGTGCACTTTTGATTGTATTCAACAAATGATCAGTGCTTAGTTTATCAAAACTAGACATAATTGTCTGAATGGGACTTCCGCGAGCGTTCATTAATAAAATATGATGTTTCAGTCTTCGATCGTATTACTTTATTTTCAATAACCGGATTCGGGCTAGCTGCCCATCTTCAGATCTGTTAGACAAAGTTAAAAATATAATTAATAAAAGAGATACAGTTAGTGATAGAAACATCTTAGTTTACAAAAAGAAATTTTGGAACGTATTAAATGCCAACATACCATATGTTGTAGTTACAGAGTAAATTGTCTGTACAGAACACTCGGTTCGCTGTCATAAGTAAAGTAAATTTCAATCTGAATTGGCCGCGGCGGAAGAGGACTCGGCGTGGTGTTGTATACGTTCTGACGTAGGGAAATCCACTCCACCACCAATCAAAACAAAGAAGAGGAAACACCCATTTTCGAAACAATATCTACATTTTAATTATATTTTATGTTTTCTTTATAAATAAATTTTAAATTAGTTTAAATTTGTCGTTTCATGGTCCACTCAAAAAAGATTATTCATATGTTATTGCCTTAAAAAAATTGTTTTATTAAAAAGAATATTCGCCATTTACATATACGGTGAATTAATAACAGATGCACAGTTGTTATAGGTAGAGGGCACTTTTTACTGTTACCAATCAGGTTACTCTTAAAAACTGCGATATAAGGTTTTAACAGATTGAAATTTACTTTACTTATGACAGCGAACCGAGTGTTCTGTACAGACAAGTTACTCTGTAACTACAATATATGGTATTTTGGCATTTAATACGTTCCAAAATTTCTTCTTGTAAACTAAGATGTTTCTATCACTAACTGTATCTCTTTTATCAATTACATTTTTAACTTTGTCTAACAGATCTGAAGATGGGCAGCTAGCCCGAAACCGGTAACTGAAAATAAAGTATAACGATCGAAGACTGAAACATCGTATTTTATCAGTGCTTAGTGACTGGTATACTTCGAGGTGTAGATATTATATGGAGACATACTTTGTTATAGCTTTAATCAAAAATGGAAAAACTGTAGAGGCTACGTAGTATTTACAACTGTAGATCATAAATCCTCTGGTGTGAAGCTACTGCAGTGCTAAGCTCGTTTGATATTACAGATTATTCAGATGGATTTAATGAATATATTTTCTTACAAAATGTCTATGGCACAGAAACGATGTGAGACACAACTGCCAAATACTTCCCCAAAACTAACTGTAGTAGCAATTTGTAAAGCACACTGTATATGGAAGGGAATGAGGTAAACACTACTCCAGGTGGTATCTCCTTGAGAGCACGTGGTATACTGTGCGGGCGTCTTGCGATGAGAAGGGATCTTGAGGCTTAGCGGGATAAGGCGTCCTGTAATCCTGGGATTTGCGACACATCCCAGATAACGCTGCTAGCTACCACCTTCTCAGGGCGCCAGTGTGCCTGTGTAATGTGCCGTTACCTCGAGATTTGATGCCATTGCCGAGGTGATAGCACATTGTCCTTTATAGGGCTGCGATGGTTCACACTCTGCAGTACTTTCGTATTTCTGTTTGTTTCTTCACCGCGAAAACAAACCCCTAACGTAGTACAGGCTACAGAATAAGAACTGAATAAAAATAAATCTGACATTCACATTAAACTTCCAATATAATATAGCGGTGAACGCAAAATCAGAATTAACGAAGAACTGTAAAAATTATTGAATAACTAAAGGCAACAGTGAAAAACCATAAAAAGATGTTTCAAAGTCTAACCTTCACCACACTCTTGTAACCCAAAGTCGGTTCATTAAGTGTAAAATAAGTATAAATTTGGCGGCTGGTGACATTTTCACAGCACTTGGCACGTTGAAATAGTGACACACTGCAGACAGAGGTTGAACTTAAATAAAGAATTTTTATAGTAGTCGTCTGTTACTATTCTTCTTAATAGTTGTCGAAAGTTATAGGTTAGTAGTCAATATTCTTGCTAGAGTCTAAAAAGTTTTTTTTAAATACTGGTCTAGAGGATTCTTGGCTTGATTTTCTGATTAACATTAACACCGGTGGAGTTTCTACTGCTGAATAGATATTTTTTAGTCGTATCACTTCACAATACAGTGAAGACTAACTCATCACATACGTAACTCGTACTCCATATTCGCACTTCCAAATAATACCTCAAAATCGTACTAAACTGGAACAAAGATTTACCTACAACAATATGTAGCAACTATCGTATATCGATCTGCTCATCTTTGAAACATACATTTGAAAAGTAAAAGTACAAATAATTATTAATCATTGGATATCGTTATAAGAAATCCTTAATAGTCATAGTAATTAGGCAAAGTGTATGTATGTGTTGGCGATTATACTTTTTCGTATAGCTATATGGTAGTGGATTTTTGGGTTTTGAGTCTTCAACTTGGGAATCGGTCATTTCGTAACATCCAACATAGGTTAAGATATGTATCTTGCCATAATCAGTGTAGTTACAAAACCGATCTCGTTGGGACGACTGAAAACAGGATGTGCTGGAGAATCTGCGAACATATGACAACGCTGCCGGTATCTTTTGGGTCACTTTACTGAGAACCATATGCACATAGTTTACAAGCTGCCTCTGTTATTCTTTATGTAACTATCAGTCAGTCACGCAAATCTAGTTGTTCTCTTCCTCCCAAAATATGCAACAAAAAGGGCACTCTGTATTGTTGTATATTACACCTATCTTTCCACACTTTCGGCTGAAGCTCCAGAATTGCACTGTTCTTACCAACTACTTTCCGGCGATAGTTTCCCAGTTCCGTAACCTGTTATTATTTTCGGTTCAATTGCATGAATAACTTTGGTTGATAAGCGAGTGTAATCGCTTCTAAGAACTTGCTGTGTAGATAAATAGAGCTCTGCAGGTGGCGCAACAGCAGAGAGACTCACCAGCGAATCCAATAGAAAGTGTTACCAAGAAGCTGACAGAGACTCGGCGTAGGCGTTGCCAAGCGATCTTAATTGCGTTGTGTTCTCGAATACAGCTCCGTATTGTTTTTATTCGATAATGATCGAGCAGTTGTGAATATTAGCCCTGTACCGGGAGTGAAAGCCCGCATCTCGTGGTCGTGCGGTAGCGTTCTCGCTTCCCACGCCCGGGTTCCCGGGTTCGATTCCCGGCGGGGTCAGGGATTTTTCTCTGCCTCGTGATGGCTGGGTGTTGTGTGCTGTCCTTAGGTTAGTTAGGTTTAAGTAGTTCTAAGTTCTAGGGGACTGATGACCATAGCTGTTAAGTCCCATAGTGCTCAGAGCCATTTGAACCATTTATTTTGAACCGGGAGTGAAAAAACATCTTAATATTACAAGCTCCCAGGCTAGTGCAAGAGGAACTCGACAGAGAAGGTGTGGTCTGAAGTGCGAATGGAAGTTACCACACGCACGTTTCGCGCTGTACACCTACTGTTTGAAATAAAATTACTGGTACGTTGGGAAATGGGGAAAAAAATGGAAATAATACTTCTGCTTAATTGGCAGCGTCTGCGTCGTTAAGAAAAATTACATCGTCTTCCACAAGCGAACTGTGAAAACGGTGGAAAAACCGTAGAAACAGCACAGATCTTGCTTATGTCTAATACATTTCAGTGTGTATAAATCTAATTACACATGGATTTTCAAAATGCAAGTAATCGATAACACGTTAAAGTAAAGGATTTGTTTTCAATTCATTCTCATAACATTATCCAAAATGAAACGAACGTAGTAGTGTCATTGCCAAGGAAGAAATGCACTAAATAATTTGCTAACTTATTCCTTAAGACATCTGCCATTTAATTAGCACAAACTGTAATATTTTGAGCTGTTTACAGTACTGCAGCATAATTAGAGGTTTCATATTTTCTTGTAAGTTTGTCGATGTTCATTCTACACGTCTTTTAAGCACAAAGTTGTGGAGAATAAAAACGGCTTTGATAATACGTTCACTGTGACTCAATTAGTGAAACGTATTGGGCGGTTTAATATTTAAAATTTTTCTGAAGCGTTTGCTTTCTCTGCTTAACCTGTAATTCCAATTTTTTCAGTTTATCGAGACATTTTAAAGAGCACGGTCTCGTTAATTAGCATGATAAGAGGAAAGCTGCATCAACTAAATTACACTGACGGAAAAAAATCACAACACCAAAAATAATTAATGTAAAATAAGGAAATTTGGGAAATACATTTCTGTAATAACATATTATAGCGATTAACATTATAAGATCATAAGTTAACGTAAGCGCGAGGTATGCCATGGTAAATGTGAAATGTTGATACACTAATGATCGGTGTAATCGTGAGAATGTTGAAAGCAAGAACGCAAACGCGCATGTATCGTGTTGTGCAGATGCCGCATGTCAGCTTCTGGCTTGGAATTCCATGCCTGTGGCACTTGGTCGCACAACAAAGGGACAACTAAGGCTGATTGTGGGCGACGCTGGAGTTTTCGCCCGCATGTCCTCCACTGAAAACAGATCTGGTAATCGAGCAGGCCAAGGCAACATGTCGACGCTCTGTAGACCACGCTAGTTTAGAACGAGTGTTATCCAACGAACGTTATCCTGTTGGAAAATAATCCCTGGAATGCTGTTCAGAAATGGCAACACAACAGGTCTCAACTGACTGACGTAAAAATTGGCATTCAGGGCGCAAGAGATAACTAAGAAAGTGTTTCCGCCGCCATCCGAAGTCGCAGCCCAGACCATAACTCCAGGTGAAGTTCAAGTGTGTCTAGCACGCAGACAGGTCGGTTGAAGCAATCAACTAGCCTAACTAACACACTGCCATCACTGGCACCGATGGCAAATCCAGCTTTCATCAGAAAACACAATTGACCTCTACCCTGCTCTCCAATGAGCTCTCGCTTGACATCACTGAAGTCGCAAATGGCAGTGGTTTGGGATCAGTGGAATGAACGCCACAGGGCATCTGGTTCCAAGCTATCCTGGAATTAACTGATTTTTGATGGTTCGTTTTGTCACTGTAGTGCCAACTGCTACTCAAACTGCTACTTTAAATGCGTACGATAAGCCACACCCATACGACGAACACGACTGTCTTCTCTCTCGCTAGTGCCACGTGGCCGTCCGGACCCCGGTCTTCTTGCGACCGTAAATTCCCCTGGTGGCCGCCGCCAGCAATAATGTACAGCAGCTACATTCCTGACATGTGTTTCTGCAGTGTCACCTGTAAGACGTGTATATTTCTATTGTCTATTGTCAAACCACAATTTATGAAAGATGTTTATATTTCATTAATAGGATTAAGTAGGAATAATTAATATTTGTCTTGTTGGAAATAATTGTGGTAGCAAGGAATGCCTACACCAAAGTATTGCTGGCAGGAGAGACCGCATATTGATATAATTTTAAAAAGGGCGGGAGAGACCGCATATGGATACATTTTAAGAAAATAGCGGTAAAGACCGAGCATTGATACATTTTGTAATGGTAGCAGGGATTGCCTGCACCAGAAAGCAGTGTTGGCGGGACAGACCGCACTCAAGCGTTCGTAAAAAGTCAGTAGTAAGCGAGATGTGAAGCGAGTTGGTAGCAGGTCCGAAGCGAGAGGTTGAGAGGAGCGGTGTGCCTGCCAGCCACCAGCTATGATTTACGAGAGATTATAAACGGATGTACAGAGACGTCAGGTAACTATTGTCATTAGAGGAATTACTATTATTGATTTATTATTATTACTATTTTTTTGGAGAAACTCAAGACTACTGAAGGTATGTTTGCGCAATGCTAGTTGTAAGATTGCTTTAAAATGTAAGTCCCATTTGAACGTTTGTAAAGTCATTTCATTCAGAATATAATTCAGAATATAATGAATTACGTAACTTCAGTCAAACTAATTAAAGAATAACGTCAGCTTTGCTATTAAAGAATAACGTCAGCTCTGGTAATAAATACAGCCACTTATTATGGCAGCCCACCAGCAGCTAATAGATTATAGTAAAACACTGTAAGTATATTCATGTCGCAGTTCGATGTAACAGTCAGATGGCGATCCAGTAACAGTAAAAAAGGTAAGGAACAGTTTCGGTTTATTGCTGGTAACGACTGAGGGCCACGACGATAACACATTCTATGTTTCGTCGAAATAATCAGCAAGTCACTTTAATAAGCAGGATTTAAATTTGTATGCGAAGATTTAGAAAGAAAATAAATTTCAAAGGGAAGATTTCATTTGTTATTATTAAGCAAGAGATAGAAATCTTGAGGGAGGGTTTCATAGGTTATTGTAGAAGGGAAGGTTGCGTAACAAAAGAGATATAAAGGAGAGGGGAAGGTTTCACACCTTCTCGTAACCCTATTACACGACATCTCTCAATCTCAGTGCCTTGTTGAAAATGGCGTCTTTGTTCTCGTAAAGATATTCTTGCCTAACATCAACTCACCACGTCTACTGTTAAAGATAACTAACGGTCACAACCATTACAAAGCGTCTTTAGAGCCAACGTGATTTTCATTCGCATAGTGACGCTCCTAGCGCCATTCTTCTGCGACTGGCTTGAAATCTGAATGGACATCATCTTTCACTTCTAGACCATTCCTTGTTTTTGCGACTTTTCTTCCGACAGTGTAATAGAAAAATTTTTATCACTGTAGTCGTAAATTATTCTTTATGGGGATGGTATATGAAGGCCTGCGTGTATCATCCAATGTCTGTTCAAGCTCACAGTATTCCACAGTCACTGTTCCTTCCAGCATAACCCGTCACGATTAAAGTAAGTAATCTAGCTGGATCATGCCATTAGCACAACAGAGTGTTATGATATGTAACTGAAGTGTATCGAGCCACTGTTCGTCACTTTTTCTGTATTGCTATGCTTACTGTTCAGTGCATCAAGACAGTTAGAAATATTCCGTAATAGACAAAGCCGTTCGGCAATACTTTTTCCCGTCCTTTCTTTTTAAGACGGGCTCATACATCTTCTTCATTATATCCCAAAATATTGTTTGCTGTCCGCTACGACATATCCAATAGTGGTCTCTCCTCGCACCATGTACAGTGAAATTGAACCGAATCCGCAATCAGAAGCCAAGTATCTGTTAATGAAAAAGTTTCTTTTATTAATTTATTTCGTGATTCTCTACACACTATTCCTTCCATAGCTTTTAAAACAGAGGTGTAATTAGTCTCTCTGTATCTAAAAACAAAGGCAAATGGAGTAATTTACGAACTGTCATTGTTCGGAACATGAAGCCTGTTCCAAGTGGCAGTGTGAGAACGTCAAAGAAGACATATTATTTGACGGAAGCAACGTAGCATGCCTGTAGAAGGCCACCATCGTGAAATGGTGCGTCAGCCTCATGAAAGTAGGTGAGAGACATCAGATTCCGACAGAGGAGGGCATTTATCCTTTGTTTGTGTAAAGATTTTTGCAGAAACATGACATCAGACCGGTCTTTAGACCAACAAAGAAAATAAGTCAAGTGCCGACTAGGAAAAATAGAGAAATCAGCTGTAGCAGAGCATGCTCTTCACTCAGGAAACCACGAAGTGAAGTTTTCTGAGACAGAAATTTTAACTAAAACGTCCAATTATTATCCACGACTGTGTAGAGAAGCCATTGGAATTTATAAGCATCAGGATAATTTTAATAGCAAAGAGGAGGCAATGAAACCTAGCTACATATGGACAATAGCTCTGCATAATCGATAGCCAGTTTTATCTTTGACAATACGACAATCGATACTTCAGTTTTATCTCTGACGAGGATTATCTCTGATCATCACGTGTTACTTTCATAGAGTAGATATCTCTGGAGTGAGCATTGCGTTCTGCACATGATGTCAACATTAAACCAGGATTGTCACGTGTTTTCGGGACTTCGCTGTGTGTATGTGCTTTCTGCAGCGTTTGAAGTTTATAATATGAAGAGTTTTTGTTGTGTTTCACCGTTTGTTGATAGTGTAATAGCGATGGTGAACTACTGTTGTTGCTACGGATGCGAAGAAAAATATGTGAAAGGAGGGATAGTAACTTTTCATTGGTAAGTACCATGTAGCTCAAATTATAGTTATCATATTAGTAAGAGACACTGTATATGTTCAAACATTTCGAGACGCATTATAATTAAGGATTGATTCTGTAGACCTGTTTTTCTACGATTTTATGACCATATAATAGATATTACGGCTCGTACAAAACCTTACAGACAATCGCTTCCTCTATTAAATTTGCTAGTGCAACAGGAAAGGGAATGGTTAGTTGTTTCAGCAAATACGATCCTCCATGCATTTATCAGTGACTTGTCGATTATGTATACAGATTACTCAGTCTACTATTGATTTAATAAACTTGGAGCAAGTACGTAAAATGCGTTACATAAATACTTCAAAGTGTCACCAGTAAGAAAAATTGTGCTTTAGGTCGCAAAAACGAGAAAATAAATACGCAGAAATAGCAGAAAAAAGCACGAATTAGCAGGGATATAAACGCTGATGTGTGGCAAATTCGGTGTTTTACGGACACTTGAAAAATACTAGCGTACTGTCAAGTCGTTTTGCAAGACTAACACTGCAAAACTGTACGTCAGGCTCTGTAATATTATTAAGTGCCGTATCTTACAGAAAACTACCAAAAATCGAGTGCATCTGAACTGTGACACGTGTCGCAAAGAAGCAGGATGTAATATCAATTGCCCTTAAAAGTAAAGTAGCTGGTTTATTCCCGGTATCAAATGGATGCTGTTAAAATGTCTGCGCAACATATATAAATAATCCACGACACGTTCGAAAAGAATCCGTCTGTACTAGGGATGTAGAGACAGTCTAAATATACAGGGCGCTATACGTACAGACACACGACGACCTGAGAACACGTGACCAGGCCGGCAATGTATGTTGACGACACAAAATCTGTTCTGCGCATGTGAATGCTCACTTCAGAGATATTTACTCTATGGTTACTTTGACCACCCCTCCTTTCCTATTAAGCCGCCCTCGGACGTTCGACCGGTCAGTCGGCAAGACTCAGTGAAGGAGCTGTCTGGGGATGTCCGGCGCAATCCTGGACGAAACGTCAGGAACAGAAGTGTTTCGTGGACCACGATACATCCCGAAGGTTAGCCAGCACCTTTTTAACCGCCGCTACAATATGGGATTGACCACAAACACGAAAGAACAACCACAACTAAAGCAAGTCTAGGCTGACCTCAAGTACCGACGCTCAGTGATCGTCTTGCAGTGCAGAGGGTAGCTGTAAAAAAGTCACTGGAAAACAGTTGGAGAAATCACTCGTAATTTTTTCCAGCAGTCCAGCTCGCACAATTACTGTACGTAAGCAATTAAAGACAATATGATACAATGATCAAGCAGATCCTCATAAGCTATACACCCCTGTAGGCAGTGGCAAGCGACACATGATGTCTTCATGTACATCTACATCCATACTCCGCAAGCCATCTGAAGGTGTGGGTCGGAGGGTACTTTGAGTACCTCTATCGGTTCTCCCTTCTATTCCAGTCTCGTATTGTTCGTGGAAAGACAGATTGTCGGTATGCCTCTGTGTGGGCTCTAGTATCTCTGATTTTATCCTCATGGTCTCTTCGCGAGATATACGTGCTAGGGAGCAATTTACTGCTTGACTCCTCGGTGAAGGTAGGTTCTCGAAACTTCAACAAAAGCCCGTACCAAGCTACTGAGCGTCTCTCCTGCAGAGTCTTCCACTGTAGTTTATCTATCATCTCTGTAACGCTTTCGCGATTACTAAATGATCCTGTAACGAAGGGCGCTGTTCTCCGTTGGATCTTCTCTTTCTCTTCTATCAACCCTATCTGGTATGGATACCAACACTGGTGAGCAATATTCAAGCAGTGGGCGAACAAATGTACTGTAACCTACTTCCTTTGTTATCGGATTGCATTTTCTTAGCATTCTTCCAATGAATCTCACTCTGGCATCTGCTTTACCGACGATCAACTTTATATGATCATTCCATTTTAAATCACTCCTAATGCCTACTCCCAGATAATTTATGGAATTAACTTCTTCCAGTTACTGACCTGCTATATTGTAGCTTCATGATAAAGGATCTTTCTTTCTTTGTATTCGCAGCACATAACACTTGTCTGCATTGAGATTCAATTGCCATTCCCTGCACCATGCGTCAATTTTTTACACAACCTCCTGCATTTCAGTACACTTTTCCATTGTTACAACCTCTCGATGTACCACAGCATCATCCGCAAAAAGCCTCAGTGAACTTTCGATGTTATCCATCAGGTACGTTATGTATATTGTGAATAGCAACGGTCCTACGACACTTCCCTGCGGAACACCTGAAATCACTCTTACTTCGGAAGACTTCTCTCCATTGAGAATGACATGCTGCGTTCTGTTACCTAGGAACTCTTCAACCCAATCACACAATTGGTCTGATAGTCCGTATGCTATTACCTTGTTCATTAAACGACTGTGGGAACTGTATCGAACGCCTTGAAGAAGTCAACACACACGGCACCTACCTGGGAACGCGTGTCTATGGCTCTCTGAGTCTTGCGGACGAACAGCGCGAGCTGGGTTTCACATGATCGTCTTTTTCGAAACCCATCCTGATTCATACAGAGTAGATTTCTAGTCTCCAGAAAAGTCATTGTACTCGAACATAATACGTGTTCCAAAATTCTACAACTGATCGAAGTTAGAGGTATATGTCTATAGTTCTGCACATCTGTTCGACGTCCCTTCTTCAAAAAGGGGATGACCTGTGCCCTTTTCCAATCCTTGGGAACGCTACGCTCTTGTAGAGACCTACGGAACACCGCTGCAAGGAAGGGGCAAGTTCCTTCGCGTACTCTGTGTAAAATCGAACTGGTATCCCATCACGTCCAGCGGCCTTTCCTCTTTTGAGCAATTTTAATTTTTTCTCCATCCCTCTGTCGTCTGTTTCGATATCTACCACTTTGTCATCTGTGCGACAATCTAGAGAAGGAACTGCAGTGCCGTGTTCCTCTCTGGAACAGCTTTGGAAAAAGACATTTAGTATTTCGGTCTTTAGTCTGTCATCCTCTGTTTCAGTACCATTTTGGTCACAGAGTTTCTGGACATTTTGTTTTGATCCACCTACCGCTTTGACATAAGACCAAAATTTCTTAGGATTTTCTGCCAAGTCAGTACATAGAACGTTACTTTCGAATTCATTGAACGCCTCTCGATAGCCCTCCTCACACTACATTTCGTTTCGCGTAATTTTTGTTTGTCTGCAAGGCTGTGGCTGTGTTTATGTTTGCTGTGAAGTTCCCTTTGATTCCGCAGCAGTTTTCTAACTCGGTTGTTATACCTTGGTTGCTCATTTCCATCTCT
The DNA here is from genome assembly GCF_021461385.2 of Schistocerca piceifrons. Taxonomy (NCBI): domain Eukaryota; kingdom Metazoa; phylum Arthropoda; class Insecta; order Orthoptera; family Acrididae; genus Schistocerca; species Schistocerca piceifrons. The sequence goes on from NC_060139.1 coordinate 53,292,793, forward strand.
TAAGATCTTGCTTGGGACATACTCATCTAATGCATATTGTACGATGGTTTTGAACTTTGTCCACTGATCCTCAACACTATCTGTACTTGAGACAAAACTTTCGTGTTGAGCCGTCAAGCACTCTGAAATCTGCTTTTTGTCACTTGTGAAGTAAAGGTCGATGCCACGGGGCAGTGGATGACGGAAAACGAGTGATTTGGTGTCACAAAACATGTTAAAGCCTGTGGATACCTAATGTATATGTTTGGACTTGGATAATACCCAGAAAGTTACCAGCCATCATCCCTAGTGTTAACAGTCAAGTAAGGAGGGAGTGGTGTTATAATACGAGTATGAGAGTGTTTTCCGTGGTTAGGCTGTGGCTCACATAATGCGCTTAAGATAATGCTGAAATTGGAAGGATGTTGTTGTTATTGTGGTCTTCAGTCCAGGGACTTGTTTGATGCAGCTCTCCATGCTACTCTATCCTGTACAAGCTTCTTCATCTCCCAGTACTTACTGCAAACTACATCCTTCTGAATCTGCTTAATGTATTCACCTCTTGGTCTCCCTCTATCATTTTTACCCTCCACACTGCCCTCCAATACTAAATTGGTGATCCCTGGATGACTCTTCTAGTCACGTTGTGCTACAAATATCTCTTCTGCCCAATTCTTTTCAATACCTCCTCATTAGTTACCTTCAGCATTCTTCGGTAGCACCACATTTCGAAAGCTTCTATTCTCTTCTTGTCTAAACTATTTATCGTCCACATCTCACTTCCATACATGGCTAAACACCATACAAATACTTTCAGAAAAGACTTACTGACACTTAAATCTATACTCGATGTTAACAAATTTTTCTTCTTCAGAAATGCTTTCCTTGCCATTGCCAGTCTACATTTTATATCATCTCTACTTAGACCATCATCAGTTATTTTGCTCTGCAAATAGCAAAACTCATTTACTACTTTGTCTCATTTCCTAATCTAATCCCCTCAGCATCATCCGTTTCAGTTCGACTACATTCCATCACCATCGTTTTGCTTTTATTGATGTTTGTCTTATATCTTCCTTTCAAGACATTGTCCATTCCGTTCAGCTGCTCTTCCAGGTCCTTTGCTGGCTCTGACAGAATTACAATGTCATCGGCGAACCTCAATGTTTTATTTCTTCTCTGTGGATTTTAATAACTACGCCGAATTTTTTTTTGTTTCTTTTACTGCTTGCTCAATATACAGATTGAATAACATCGGGAAGAGGCTACAACCCTGTATCAGTCCTTTCCCAACCACTGCTTCCCTTTCATGCCCCTCAGCTCTTATAACTGCCATCTGGGTTCTGTACAAATTGTAAATAGCCTTTCGATCCCTGTATTTTAGTTCCGTCGCCTTCAGAATTTGAGAGAGAGTATTCCAATCAACATTGTCAGAAGCTTTCTCTATGTCTACAAATGCTAGAAACGTAGGTTTGCCTTTCCATAATCCATTTTCTAAGATAACTGCAACTAAGATGACTGCATCATCATGACAATACACCCTGCCTTAAGTGGTATCTGTGAGGCAATGGTTTTTGAACAATTTTTTCTGAAATGGAGTGGCCTGCGCAGAATCACCAGTTGACACTACGGAAAATCTTTGGGATGGCTTAGAACGTCGACTTCACTCCAGACTCAAGCGTCCAACATGCCTTCCTTCTCTCCCATCTGCTCTTGAGGCAGAATGGGTTTCCATTCTCATTGAAAGTGCCACAGGCATTGTTTAAGTGGTAATAAAAGCGAAAAGTGGACACACCCCATATCTATGTTTTGTAACAGGTGTCAGACAGTCTAAGCGCTGATGTACACACTGGGACGTAAAAAATATCGCAGCACCAATAAGGAATTGTGCCTCGAAAACGAAAGCTGGTAGGCGTGTTTGTACGTCTGGAAGATGATGCGTAATCAGATTTCGCGCCCGTCCCATAAGGGTGGCGTCAGTAGAGCTGGTATCAGGACGCAAATAAGGTTCGCTTTAAACATACGCTGTAACGGTCGTGACCGTGAGTAACCTTTGAGACTGGACCTGGTAGTTGATGTTAATCAAGAATGCGTTTATGGCGACAGAGATGCCATTGTCAACATCTCAGAGTCTTCGGTCGGGTTCGTGTAATAGGGCTACTAGAAGCTGGATGTTCATTCTGTGATACTGCAGAAAGAATTGGCAGGAATGTTGCCATTGCACGTGACTGCTGATCGGAAGTATGTACCGTTGCAAGAAGACCGGGCTAAGGACAGCCACGTGGCACTACCAAGAGGAAATACCATCGTGTTTTGTATATGTCTCTGGCGCAGCGCACTGCATCTGCAGCAGCGATTTGAGCAGCAGTTGGAGCCACAGTGACACAAGGAACTGTTACAAACCAGCTACTACCAGGAGAACTTCGAACCAAACGCTTCATAGCGATCATTCCATTGATCCAAAACCACTGCCATTTGTTACTTTATTGGTGTCAGGCGAAAGCTCACTGAAGGGCAGGGTGTAGGTCTGTTGTGTTTTTGATGAAAGCTGGATCTGCCTCGCAGCCACGATGCCCGTTTGTTGGTTATATGTAGGCCAGTTGATGGCCTGCAACCAATGTGTCCGCGTGCTAGACCCGTTGGTACTACAGCTGGAGTTATGGCCCGGGGTGCAATTTTGGATGACGGCGGAAGCACGCTCGTGATTATTTCAGCCACTCTGAATGCAGATTAATACGTTATTCAGGCGATTCGACCTGTTGTGCTGCCATTCATGAACAGCACTCCAGGTACTGCTTTCCAACAGAGTAACGCTCGTAGTAACCCAACATGCTCTACAGAGTGTCAACTTGTGCCATGACCTGCTCGACCAACAGATTTGTTTCCAATAGAGCACATGTGGCACATCGTCGAAAGACAACTGCACCGTCATCCACCAACAGCATTAACCGTCCCTATACTGGCCGATCAACTGCCACAGGCACGGAACCTCATTCCAGAAACTGACATCCGGCAGCTGTACAACACACGTTTACATTCTTGCATTCAACATTGTGGCTGTTACATCGGTTATTAATGTACCAGCATGTCGCATTTATAATCGATAACCTCGTGCTTACATTAACCTGTGACCTTGAAACTTTAATCAGTTGAATATGTTATCTAGGGATATATTTCCCCGCAATTATATTCTACATTAATAATTTCTTGGTGCTGTGATTTTTTACCGTCAGTTATCTATCCCTAAGACTTCAGTATATTGTAGACATCTGGAATCCATTGAATCATCGTCGTTTATCATGACTTTTGATGGTAGGAAAACCCTTCTAAAGGAATCAGAAAGTATTACGCAGGTAGTGAAAGTGTAAGCGCTGGTCGCCTCGTGATGCATTAGCAAGCAGACAGAGAAGCATAGGTTCACGATGGGATTATGGACTTGTGCACGTGCTACGAAATTGTTCAGGACACTCAGTGTGGTTAAGAAACATGATATTAATGTTTTTACCGAGTCAAAATGGCATCTCACCCTATAGATGTGTTCAAAAGAAAGGCGGTTTGATAACCAAAATAGTAAACGTGGCCAAAGTTGAATCAAAATCTTGCGCTTCCTGTTTGATCAGCATATATTCAAAGAAGTACATTGTTACGGTTAGAACCCCATCTAGAATGAGTATGACGATATTCATGGATGTACACTCAGTACTTAACAGCTCGTATTCATCAAACAGACACGTGGACCTATTTAGAGAAGTACACGACAATTCACACATCGAATGCGACAAAAACGTAACATCAATATTGTACAATAACAAACACAAACTGAATTATTAGTAAGGTCAGCAGATAGCGGAGCATCACATGTGCTCTTATGCAAGATCATTATGGGATATTCACCGTTGACATCTTTCCACGAATATCGATAATCATATGAACTACAGTCAACTAGAACAATTAGAATACTTGCATTTGTGGTCTACATGAGTGATGAATATTCTACTCAACGCTGCAGCTTTATTGCATGGCTATGCGATAACAAAAGAAACACAATCAACTGAAACACATACAATGCTCGCATATGTAGTCTACATTGACGATGAACTTTCTATGCAGCGTATTTTACGCAAAGTGTTTACTAACTTATTCTTAAGTTTTATGTCTTTCTAGTCAATATTTACTAATTTATTGTTAAGTTCTATGTCTTTCTTTGCATAAATCTTAGCGCATACCTGTGTGAGGCAATCCACCGTCTGAAGGGCTGCGTCACGTGGCACCTTTTAACTATCTTGTTAGTACATATCGTATAGTTTTAATCAGTGCTTTAGAATTAGGTTATTTTGATATTTCCTCCACATGAGACGTACAATTGCTGCACTGCGCCGGGTGAAAGGAAGCATTACACGGTATTAGGAGGTACCCTTCACTTTTGTCACGTCACTGTAGAGTTGAAACGAATTTAATAAAAACTGTAGCAGCCCCTATGCCGACAATATTTTCATAGCAAGACATAACAGCGTAGTCATTATTTCAGGCAATATTGATAATAATGAGGGTGACAAAGGAAACCAATTTTTCTTAGTACAATGAGTAGAGACCATTTCCTAGAGAATTCTACGTCAGTTAGAAAAAAGATATGGATGCAAAGTCGCTTTTCCTACTAACAACAGTTTTCAGAAAAATCTGATAAATGATTTCAAATCTTTGACCTCTCCTTTGTGTAATTCAAGGGGCTATAAAATAACCTTTGACTTTATTACATAGGACAGGGCGAAAGAGCTATTATTGTCAAATATAAAGAGAATTTATTAGGAGGAAGGGGTTCTAGTGTGTGTAATTCGTCTTTTGTGATTCATTCATTTACTAACTAAAGGCCAGAAACCGAAGGAAGTCGATGAATTTCCTGTCACCCACAAAAATAGAACAATTATAAGCCCGATACTGTTGAAGAAGTGGAAATTTTTAAGAATATTTCCACTAAATATTTCCACTAAATATTCTTAAACAGCAGCTAAAATTAAGGAACATAAGTTTCTTAACGGCTTCAAATCGCTAATCGCAATTTTTGACGTACAATTGTTCTTTTGGTTGACGGTCTTTACTCACAGTTCTCAAACGTCGTTTTTCTCCTCTTTCAGTTGTTTCTATTGTATGCATAGATGTTATTCTCACTGTGTTAATTATGTTCGTTTCCAGCACTTAACGCTCTCTGTACTAGACCAACTGTGTGCATCAAGTTCTGTTTCATTTTGCAACGTTTCCCGTATATTTAATTTATTATCTATTTTCATAATTCTTTTATTAAGCTTTATCTATTGTTCTAACTATTTTAGTGTGCAATATATCTGTTTTATTAGTTTGTGCCGCTATACGCTATTCACACTGCTTAGGTTGCGCGCACTGCCCTGTTTCCACGTAGCGGCGAAATCAGCTGGCAGACTTTTCAGTCTGATGTCAGTCCTAGCGACTTGCCATGCTTGCGGTTCTAATGTTTACTTTACAAGATAACTTGTGCTGGACTTCAGACATCAGTTCATATGGTTTTATTATCTCTTTATGAAATGTGAACATTTGTAATACCTATTCCGTGTTGACTACTTCCTGTAGTGCTTCATGTTTTTAATATGGTTGTTATTCTCCTATGTTGATTAAAAAAATTGTAGGTGAGTATACCATAATCTGACCAAGGTATTCTCAGTCACTATGGACACCAGGCCAAATCAATAAAATTTTTGCAACCGGTTGGAAGATTTTATCCTTCAGTTTCAAGAAGATCTCTGAGAACACTCATCGTTGTACATCTGATACAGAAATGGTTAATATGGTATTTGTGAACTGGAGGAGTATCTAAAGATGTATCCCAGAATTACTATCCCTTATTGAATGTTATAACGCCCCGATAGAATTAGGAGCAGAAAGTTGGCTGAAGCCGGTAGTAAATATCGACGAAATCCTAAGTACAGATTGGAATATTTATCGTATGGTAAGGATACGTTAGCCTCCAATGGTGACAGCGTACTTTTGGCAGTACAGAATTAGATAATATCACTCGAGGTTATCACAGATTTCAATTGTGAAATCATCTGGGTGAAGGTAAGCATCAAACGTCAGTGAAAAATCAGAATCAGATGCTCTTTAAGATGCCTGGGTCAGGGGCTGTAGTGGTGGAACGTTTCGGAGAGAATGTGCAAGCCTGCCGCTGTGGCCCAGCGGTTCTAGGCGCTTCAGTCTGGAACCGCGCTGCTGCTACGGTCGCAGGTTCGAATCGTGCCTTGGGCATGGATGTGTGTTATGTCGTTCGGTTTAAGTAGTTCTACGGGACTGATGACTTCAGATGTTAAATCCCATAGTGCTTAGAGCCATTTGAACCTTTTTGAGAATCTGTAAATACCGTTATTAATTTTCCTGATCATGCCGTTGTAATGGAGGGTGACCTCAAATTGCCAGATATAGACTGGGAGAGTCATGCCATCAAATCCGCTTCCACAGACAGGAGTTCGTGTGACATTATTCTAAATGTGTAGCTTAAAAAAATTTTCGAGTAGATAATTAGGGAATCAAATTGTGAAGGCGACTTCTTACAAGGGAACCTCCCCATCGCACCCCCCTCAGATTTAGTTATAACTTGGCACAGTGGATAGGCCTTGATAAACTGAACACAGATCAATTGAGAAAACAGGAAGAAGTTGTGTGGAACTGTGAAAAAGTAAGCAAAATATACAAACTGAGTAGTCCATGGGCTGCATAGGCAACATCAAGGAAAATGTAAGGTCAGAAGTGCCGTGGTCCCGTGGTAGCGTTAGCAGCTGCAGAAGGAGAGGTCCTTGGTTAAAGTCTTCCTACGAGCGAAAATTTTACTTTCTTTATTTTTGCACAGTTATTAGCTGTCTGCTCGTTCATTGACGTCTCTGTTCACTGTAATAAGTTTAGTGTCTGGGTTTTGCGACCGCATCGGAAAACCGTGCGATTAGTAGACGAAAGGACGTGCCTCTTCAATCGTAACCGAAAACATTTTATCGCAAGGTCATAGGTCAACCGATTCCTCCACAGGAAAACACATCTGATATATTCTATACGACACTGGTGACGGCATGTGCGTCACATGACAGGAATATGTTGTCGACCCACCTAACTTGTACACTTGGCGAATGGGTAAAAAGATTCTTCTACCTTGCCCGATTTAGGTTTTCTTGTGGATGTGATAATCACTCCCAAAAAAGTGATGAAAACATAAGAGTTTGTCACATAAGTTGAAAATAAAAAGTTAAAGTTTTCCCTCAATGGAAGATCTGAACCAAGTACCTTTCGCTCCTCAGCTGCGCACGTTACCACGAGACCACTGCGCTCATGCGGTCTTTGTGTCCTTCATGTTGCATATCTACCCATGAACTAATCAGTTTGTATATTTTGCTTATTTTTTCACAGTTCCACACAACTTCTTCCTGTTTTCTCAATTGATCTGTGTTCAGTTTTTCAAGGCCTATCCACTGTGCCAACTTATAACTAAATCTGAGGGGGGGTGCGATGGGGAGGTTCCCTTGTTAGACTCTTTAGCAACAAACAGACATGATCTTACCGAATCAGATAACGTAGAATTTCAGTGATATCAACTATGACTACGGGTTTCGCAAGGAGTTTTATGAAAGGTAGGAAAATATATTTTACTTAGCAAGAGTGACAGGATACGAATTGCAGACTATCTGAGTGGTCAACATCGAATATTCAGTGCTCAGGAAGTAAAATCAGTAATCCTCTGTTCATTCGCTCAGTGACTATAGTGGCACCGAAACGAAATAAAACAGATAGAGGGCCGAATTTACTGAATTCGTCCTCGAAAACAGTTTCACCAAGGAAGAGGGAAACACAGTTCCTCCTCTCAGTCATCGTACGAACGCCGAAGGGGAAGATACTGAGATAACCGACAGCGGAACAGCAAAGCAACTACAATCGTTACGTAGTCGAAAGCCGTCAGGACGAGATGCCATACCTGCAAGATTCTACAAAGATTGCGTGAAACAAGTTGTTCCCCTTTTAGCAACAGTTTTTTGCAGTTCGATGGGGCAACGAGGTGTAAAATAATAGGACATGTTCCTCGCTCACGAATTACGTCATTTTAGCATAACAGATATATCTTCTTCAATAACCTACATGGATTCTGCAAACAGAGATCTTGCTGAATTCAGTTCGCTCTGTTCCTCCATTAGATCATAGTGCTGCAGACAACGGCGCTCAAGCTGACGTCGTGTTCCTTGACTGTAGGAAGGCACTGGGACCGACCCGCAATTTCTACGTAGTATCGGACCAGATATGCGACTGTATTCAATACGTGCTTGTAGACGGAAATCAACAAGTCGCTCTTAACGGAATAAAATCATAAAAGTAAATGCTGAAGTTAAAATCATCTGGGTTATTAGGCCCCGTCATGTTTCTTCTAAAATGTTCGAAGTTTCGACCCCTCTGCTGGGATCTTCCTCAGGATCATTTGGTGGCCACTACTGCTAGAACAATGTAGTCACCAAAAGATCCTGAGGAAGATCCCAGCAGAGGGGTCGAAACGCCGAACATTTTAGAAGAAACATGACGTGGCCTAATAACCCAGATGATTTTATCTTCAGTGACAACCGCCACGAAAGCCTGGAGACTTACATAAAAGTAAGTGCAATTTCCGGAGTGCCCATAGGGAGTTTGGTACGACACATACTGTTTATAGTGGATAGAAATAATCTAGTATAAAGCATCGGAAGCTGTTTGAGACTGTTCGCAAATGATGAAAGTCTATAGGAAAGCAGCAACGCCAGAAGACAGTATCGATTTGCAGAACGACCTGAAGAGGTTTGATGAATAGTGCAGGCTCTAGCAGTTGACCGTGACTCTAAATAAGTGTAACATATTTCGAATACTAAGTAAAAGAAATAAACTACTGCACCAATACACTAACTACACTATTGCTGTCAAATTTCTGGATACAATATGTATCCTAAAATATGTAGGAGTAACCATCAAAAATGGCTCTGAGCACTATGGGACTTAACATCTGTGGTCATCAGTCCCCTAGAACTTAGAACTACTTAAACCTAAGGACATCACACACATGCATGCCCGAGGCAGGATTCGAACCTGCGACCGTAGCGGTCACGCGGTTCCAGACTGAACCGCCTAGAACCGCACGGCCACACCGGCTGGCGGTAACCATCCAGAGCGACGTTAAATGGGAAGTCAATATGAAGCAAATAATAGGAAAAGCAGATACAAGAGTGAGATACATATGAAGAATTTTAAGGAAATGTAACTCACCCCAAAGAAAGTGACACACAAAGTGCTTCTTCGACATATTCTTAGGTATTGTTCATCTGTTTAAAATGCATACCGGCTAGGACTGATGGAAGAGATAGAGAAAATCCAACGATGAGAGGTGCGTTTCTTCACGGGATCTGTTAGTCAACACGAGAGCGTTACAGTGATGCTCCAGTGGCAGACGATACAAGAGAGGCGTCGTACATCACTCGGAGGCTAACTGTTGACGTTTCGAGAGAGCACTTCCCGGGAAGAGTCGGACAACAAATCAGTTCCTCCCACTTACATCACGCAAAGTGATCACGACGAAGAAATTCGAAAAAATTAGAGCTAATACTCGATGCTAAACGATTATCATTCTTCCCACGTGCCATTCGCAAGTGAAACAGGGAATGAGGGATTAGTTAGTGGTAACAGAAATACCCTGTGCCAAATACTGCTAGGTGGCTTGTCGAGTGTGACGCAAATGTGAATGTTTGCAAGTGAGAGCATAGCGTAGAGCTCATACCGCCCACATCAATCAGTGTCTTGTGGATTAACGTCTGCTCATGTGCACACCCCCTCTGGCCTGGATGCACACACTGATGGGAAAGGTGCCATAAACGCGCTGTATCCTCTCGTGAGACAAGTTGGTTCACAACTGTCGTAACTCTCAAATGTCAATCAAATTCACCAACAGCTGTGCAACTTTAGATATTATTCTATTTTGAAGCCTTACGTATCAGCATTTCATTATGCCATCTTGAGGTTCCATATGCAACTCTCCAAACGAACGAAAATGTGATATATGACCATAATTCAGTTGACATCGTGATTTAAAACGTTACAATGCGCTTCATTCGAATACTTGATGGCAACTATCTTCGGATGAAGCACTAGTGTAACGTTTGAATTCATGACATCCAGTGATTTATGGCCGTATATCACATTTTTGTTCCTTTGGAGAGGTGCATATGGGGCCTGAAAACGGAAAAATGAAATGCTGAAACTGATAACCTTCAAAATAAATAAATAAAAAACAAAATAACATCTTAAATTACATGGGCGTTGTGATTTCCATTGACATTGACAATTACTTAACCGGTTGATGTCCGCTGTTTGTAATGGACCAACAGAGACTACTGTAACTGGTCCTTCACAACCTGGTAACTGGCAGTGGTAGAGAGTCGACTTCTGAGCTGGTCCCAAACATGTTCGGTGGAGACAGATCTGGGGCTCTTGATTGCCACGGAATACCTCAACATCAAGCAGATAGTTCATAGATCCATGTGCGAAGAGCATTACTGTTGGAAAATGGAATCATAATACTGTCGCAGGGGAGGAAATTCGTCAGCGACTGGATGCCTGTGATGTACCGTTGTGCCGCCAGAGCTCCCTCAGTCACTACCAGTGACAACCGATTACTCCCGATTGCGTGACACGGGAAGTAACACAGTTGTATCTCTCTAAAACATTGTAAGAAAGGGAGATCACCACAGGTCGCCATCAAGCTAGCCGAAGATACTTATCCAAAGTAGTGCACAACAGCACTTCATCGCTGAACTCAATGCAACGCAGTTCATCAGCAGCCCATGTTTCCCGGTGACGGTACCACGCCGAAAGCAGTCGTTTGTGTTGTAGTGCTAACGACAGCCTATACATGAGGCGGTAATTTCTTAGTCCTGCTACTGCTACTCTCGCACCAGTGGTATGCTATGACACATAATGTAGCGGAAAGCTCTCGTATAGCAGGCGCAGATGTGAACATGTTACGATGTGTTTGGTGCACAAGGCGGTGATACTCCCTTGTGGTGGTCAACACAAATCTTGACAGAAATATGTGCCTGCAATCCAATGTCAGGCCACTGCCTCATCTGAATGCTCAAAAAAATCTAGATTTTGCACGATTCGACCGGCTGGCCAAATGAATAGTCACAAAACGTTCCGTTTCAAACTGTGTCATTTGCTGATAACACTGGCTCACGGGAGTACACGCCAGCTCCGTGTCCTTCACCGTGTTTACCCAACATATAACTACTTCAAGGCTCTTATACGCTCTAGCATGCCTGATAACAGCTCTCATCATTAATAGCTCTAATACACATTGATGCCGTATTAACTGTCACAAAGAATTGCAACTCTAGTCATACACATTTCCGCCGACGGTGTATACATGCGCGAAGTTGCATTGACAATCGGCCCTCTCTTCTGAGTGCTTCACCTTTCTTATCAAACAGAACTCGTTATTATCTTACTGCTTCACACACAAGCAGTCCAAACGAATAATTTATCTTGCTCGTTTCTTCCGAAGAGGCGTTACTTGCGATATGCACTAAGCATTCAGTCGTCAGGCCACAAGTAGCCCATCACGACCATTCGACCGCCGTGTCATCCTCAGCTGAGGATGCGGATACGGATAGGAGGGGCGTGTGGCCAGTACACTGCTCTCCTGGTCGTTATGATGGCTTTCTTTGACCGGTCGAGTAGCTCCTCAATTGGCATCACGAGGCTGAGTGCACCCCGAAAACTGGCAACAGCGCATGGCGGCCCTGACGGTTACCCATCCAACTTTCGGCCACGCCCGATACCGTTTAACTTCGATCACCTGGCGGGAACCGGTGTATCCACTGTGGAAAGGCCGTTTCTCTTACATCCGATATGGGGCGATACAAATTTGGTAGCACCAGAAAAATTCGGATATTATAATGATACGTTTTTGTTGTACGGCAATCATATTTTCTGTACTAATATTTGAACCTACAAGAGCCTAGCACATGGACACATTTTGTTCTGGCGTACCCACAAGCGCCGGAACGAAGACGAAGAACGGAAAAACAGAGAAGGCGGCAAGGAGACGTCAGCCAATAGCCCGCTGGCAAGGACCGTGCCACGCCAGGAGCGCCCCCTGCAAGAAATGAATATCGGCGCCGCTCCTGCCAGTCTTGGCCGCTCAGATCGCCTCAGCGTTCTGACATTAGTGGAACGTATTTGCGGAGCGTACTACAAGAACAGCTTGTTGTGATACTTATCAGTTACTTGTCTGGACTTTGTCTATAGCAAAGACTATTACTGTTTGCATGTCACTTACGACTCCGACGTGACTCCAAAGTTAAGTACTGACATTCTTCTTTACAGAACGAATAATATTAGTGTCATTTCTTTGAACTGTTGTATAGCAACCCGTTTTTTTTTTCATAACTCTTCTCATCGATTTAATGCGGAACACCACGAATTCCTCTTCCCTGCTACCCTCTTCATCTCAGAATAGCACTTGCAATCTACGTCCTCAATTATTTGTTGAATGTATTCCAATCTCTGTTTTCCTCTACAAATGGTTCAAATAGCTCTGAGCACTATGGGACTTAACATCTGAGGTCATCAGACCTCTAGAACTTAGAACTACTTAAACCTAACTAACCTAAGGACATCACACACATCCATGCCCGAGGCAGGATTCGAACCGGCTACCGTAGCGGTCGCGCGGTTCCAGACTGAAGCGCCTAGAACCGCTCGGCAACTTCTGCCGTCTTTCCTCTACAGTTCTTGCCCTCTACAGCTCCCTCTAGTACCATGGAAGTCATCCCCTCATGTCTTAACAGATTTCCTATCACCCTGTCCCATCTCCTTATCAGTGTTTTCCGCGTGTTTCTTTCCTCTCCGATTCTGCGCAAAACCTCCTCATTCCTTACCTTATCAGTCCACCCAATTTTCGACATTCGTCTGTAGCACCACATCTCAAATGCTTCGATTCTCTTCTGTTACGATTTTTCCACAGTCCATGTTTCACTACCATACAATGCTGTACTCCAGACGTGCATTCCTAGACATTTCTTCCTCAAATTAAGGCCGATATTTGATATTAGTAGACTTCTCTTGGCCAGGAATGTCTTTTTTGCCATTACTAGTATGCTTTTGATGTCCTCCTTGCTCCGTCCGTCGTTTGTTATTTTATGGCCTAGGTAGCAGATATTCCTTAACCTCATCTACTTCGTGACCATCACTCGTGATGCTTATTCTCTAGGTGTTCTCATTACTACCACTTCTCATTACCTTCGTCTTTCTTCGATTTTCTCTCAATCCATACCTGTACTCATTAAACTGTTCTTTCCGTTCAGCAGATCATGTCTTTCTTCTTCACTTTCACTCAGGATAGCAATGTCATCAGCGAATCGTGTCATCGTGATCATTTCACCTTGAATTTTAATTCCACTCCTGGATGTTTCTTTTATTTCCATTTTTGCTTCCTCGATGTACAGCTTGTACAGTAGGGGCGAAACGCTACATCCTTGTCTTACCCTTATTAATACGAGCACTTCATTCTTGGTCGTCCACTCTTATTATTCCCTCTTGGTTGTTGTACGTATTGTATGTGACTCGTTTCTCCCTATAGCTTACCTCAGCCCAGAATTCCGAACATCTTGCACCATTTTGCATTGTCGAAAGCTTTTTCCAGTTCGACAAATGCTATGAACGTGTCTTGATTGTTCTCTAGTCCTGCTTCCTTAATTAACGCAACGTCAGAATTTCCACTCTCGTGCGTTTACTTTTCCTAAAGCCAAACTGATCATCATCTAGCGCATCTTCATTTTTCTTTTCCATTGTTCTGTATATTATTCTTGTAAGCAACTTGGCGGCATGAGCTGTTAAGCTGATTATGGAATTATTCTCTCAGTTGTCAGCTCTGTCTTCGATATTGTGTGAATGATGCTTTTCCGAAAGTCAGATGGTATGTCGCCAAATTCACGCATTCTACACACCAACGTGAGTAGTCGTTTTGTTGTCATTTCCACCAACAATTTAAAAAATTCTGATCGTATGTTATCCATCCCTTCTTCCTCATTTGATCTTAAGACCTCCAAAGCTCTTTTAAATTCTGATCCTAATACTGGATCCCCTATCTCTTCTAAATCGACTCCTGTGTGTTATTCTATCACATCAGACAAATCATCCCCCTCAAAGAGGCTTTCAATGTATTGTTTTCACCTGTCCTCACTCTCCTCTGCATTTAACAGTGGAATTCCGGTTGCACTCTTAATGTCACCACCCTTGCTTTTAATGTAACAGAAGATTTTTTTGACTTTTCTGTATGCTGTATCTGTCCTTCCGACAATCATTTCTTTTTCGATGTCTTCACATTTTTCCTGCAGCCATTTCGGCTTAGCTTCCCTGCACTTTCTAATTATTTCATTTCTTAGCGACTTGTATTTCTGTATTCCTGAGTTTCCCGGAACGTTTTTGTACTTCCTCCTTTCATCAATCAACTGAAGTATTTCTTCTGTTACCCATGGTTTCTTCGCATTTACCTTCTTTGTACCTATGTCTTCCTTCCCAGCTCCTGCGAAGGCACTTTTTGGAGATGTCCATTCCCCTTCAACTGTACTGCCTACTGAGCTATTCCTTATTGATGTATCTATAGCCTCAGAGAACTTCGAGCGTATCTCGTCGTTCCTTAGTACTTCCGCATCCCACTTCTTTACGTATAGATTCTTCCTGACTATTGTCTTAAACTTCAGCCTACTCTTCATCACTACTGCATTGTGATATGGGTCTATATATGCTCCTGGGGACGTGTTACAATCCAGTATCAGATTTCGGAATCTCTGTCTCTCCTTGATGTAATCTAACTGAAATATTCCGAATCACCCTGCCTTTTCCAAGTATACCTCCTCCTCTTGTGATTCTTGAACAGGGTATTCGCTATTACTAGCTGAAACTTGTTACAGAACTCAATTAGTCTTTGTCCTCTCTCATTCCTTTTCCCAAGCCCATATTCTCCTATAACCTTTTCTTCTGTTCCTTTCCCTACAGCTGCATTCCAGTCCCCCATGACTATTAGCTTTTCATGCCCCTTTACTTACTGTATTGCCCTTTCAATATCCTCATATACTTTCTCTATCTCTTCATCTTCAGCTAGCGACGTTGTCATGTATACCTGAACTATCGTTGTCGGCGCTGGTTTTGCTGTCGATTCTGATAAGAATATTCTTGTCTCTGAAGTGATCACCGTAATACAGTCTCTGTCCTACCTTCCTATTTATAACGAATCCTCCTCCTGTTATACCAATTTCTGCTGCTGCTGGTTTTACCCTATACTCATCTGACCAGAAATCCTTGTCTTCTTTCCATTTCACTTCAGTGACGCCTACTATAGATCCCGTACTCTATCTAGATTGAGGCTTTGCGTTTCGCTTTTCAGATTTTCTAGTTTTCCTACCACGTTCAAGCTTCTGACATTCCTCGTCCCGACACGTAGAACGTTTTTCTTGCATTGATTATTCAATCTTTTTCTCTTGGTAACCTCCCCCTTGACAGTCCCCTCCCGGAGGCACCCTATAAGCGACGAGTGGGCAAGATCCAACACGTTTATGAGATACGATGTACCGCACTTAAGCGATATTCTACACATGATGGAAATAATGAAGGAAAGTGTACTTTCCAGACGAGTAATGAAAATCAAAGCATTATAAGTTTCTTAGGCAGCTTGCAAATATACTAACTCGATCTGAGAAGCGATTCACTGTGATAACGCACATGCAAGGAAAGCAAGGAGTGCACGTCATACGCAATAGCTTCATTGCTTCGACACTAGACCACATAACCCATCAGTAAATTTGAATATAAGTAATCACAGACCAAAAATATCAACTATACTTTCGAAAGAACAGACCAAGTGAGTTCTCAGGTAAAGAACCACTCTGAGATTAGTCACATAAACCCGCCATTTGTACCAGGATAGCACGCAAAACACATTCTGCATTATACAGAAAGAAAAGATCTTGTATTCATTACATGTGGGCTCTAACGTGGCTCGCCGCACAAAGTAAATGGATGCCGTTTGCCACTATTACTACAAAGATTTTCAGAAGGGGTGAACGCACCACGAAGAGTACTCATGCATCATTCATTGTATCCGTAAGCAATCAGTTTATGATAGAAAAGAGATGACCCTTTACTGCTCTCATGTAATCAGTCAGATAAAATCATTTGCCGTAATAACTTATTTTATCACGGTAAATTTTCCACAGTACACCAAACGATATAAAAGAGACACTGGTTTCTACATTTTAAGCAATAATAAGGATGTCATTCAAACAGCACATTGTCTTAAGTGTCACCTTACGACATGCGATCTAAACAGTCGAAATTAGCACAAACACCCTTTATAAATGACTTTAAACAAGAGATCCTACATGATTCCCCATTCAGGCAATATCTTGGGACGTCCAGAGAAGAAGTTACGAATTTCTACAGGCTTCTGACACAATGGATGAGGGATACACTACAGTGGTGCGCCCAACGGTCCTCTGTAGACCCCCGACCCCCCGTCCAAACGTTTCTGCCAGAGAAAACCACCCAGTAAACAGTTCCTGCCAATCTTGTGTCAGTGTGTCAGTATCCTACTGCAACTTCTCTGTCCAGCGACTGTGTGGGGAAACACAGAATTAGAGATGCAATACCAGTTGCTTTGACCCTGCCGGAGGTGATGTTAAAAAATGTAGAAATGTGTGTGAACTCCTGAGGGACCAAACTGCTGCGGCCATCGATCCCTAGACGTACACACCCATGCCCGACGGAGGACTCGAACCTCCGGCGGCAGTAGCCGCGCAGTCTGTGACATGGTGACTCTAATCGCGTGGCCACTGAGGTAACGTTAAAGATAGCTTAGGACCAAAGCTACTGTTACTACAATTGTAATTCCGCCACAGTTGCATTTCACCATTGCGGCAACTAGTCTCGAACTATCAGACCCACATTCAAAACGGTTTTATTAAGGCTGCAGTAATAGTGCTTGGTTAAGCGACAGTCAGTTCACACATAGGTACCATATACATAGCAAGTACTCACATGAAATGGCCGACCAGATTCAATATGCACATGTATCAATAAAATGTTGTGGAACTAGACTCAACTGCCTATCTATGGGTATGTATACATACTGAAACTGGTCTGCCATTCCATATCGCTGTGTATTACGTATACATTGCCTTTATGTCGCTAAACCGAGAACTATTAGCGCAACATTAATTGGCCTGCCTTGAAAATGAACTTGGTCGTTATGAAATGTGTCGGTAGGTTGACGTGACACACGTTTGACGCAGTATATTACAAGCTGTCTGGATCCAGAATCAAACTTTTCCTAACAGAAAGACATCGTCAAAACGAACTGACATGACCAACAGATGGGCCGATATAATATGTTTCTCAGAACACTGTGGACATTTGCACATTACCGTGGTTAGTAAATTGAGAAAAATGTGTTTCAGCCATGACATTTGTTCTATTGTAGCTATCATGTCAAATTATTTTTCTTTTTACTCTGCACAAGCCAAAGATTTTCGAATTGAATGTCGCTAGTTTATAAAAATTATACTAACACTGAAATCTTGAACAGCCGTACCCAGAGCTCACTACTAAATATAATCACGATAATCTTCAAAGAGACACTTCACTGTCTGCCGTTGATGTGTCTTCATGTTCGATAGTTGAGTTATTGTGTATAGGCAACATCGAAATAGTTACAACGAAAGAAAGTCTGCAAATGGTTAAACAGTGTTAGATTGTGGAAAATATGTTGTGAGGTACATGACGTAATAAAGATGTGAGCAAAAGTGATTATCATTTAGATATTTTCAATGAAAGCAGTACACCAAGCCAAACGAAAACAATCGTATTGGACCAGAGTTGTTTGACGTAAATTACGTATTTTTATTTGGCAGCGATTTACTGTTAAGGCAGAAATTTTGTGATACAACAGTTATGTGATGTTTGTGTATCATAATAAATTCCGCTGTCTGATAACTAGAAGTGACAGATGCGAGTGGTTCCAGACCAAGTCTTTCGTAGTCTTTTAATATTGTGTATCATGTATTATTTGCATTCACAAGTGGCTAGAATTTCAGGAATAATTTGGAAGTAATTTAAGTAAATGGTTGGGGTCAATCTGCTCCATCGTGTGATCCGAGTTCCATGTACTGCAGAGCACCTTCATAGGTGAAGTAGAAATGGATAGTTCCTGTGAATTATTATGGGTGGAGGTTACACTCAACAACCGAGCTAGGTTAATAATTGGCTCCTTTTACCGACCTTCCGACTCAGCAGCATTAGTGGCAGAACAACTGGGAGAAAATTTGGAATATATTTCACATAAATTTACTCAGCATGTTATAGTCTTAGGTGGAGATTTCAATTTACCAGATATAGACTGGGACACTCAGATGTTTAGGACGGGTGGTAGGGACAGAGCGTCGAGTGACATTATACTGAGTGCACTATCCGAAAATTACCTCGAGCAATTAAACAGAGAACCGACTCGTGGAGATAACTTCTTCGACTTATTGATAACAAACAGACCCGAACTTTTCGACTCTGTATATGCAGAACAGGGAATCAGTGATCACAAGGCCGTTGCAGCATCTCTGAATATGGAAGTTAATAGGAATATAAAAAAAGGGAGGAAGGTTTATCTGTTTAGCAAGAGTAATAGAAGGCAGATTTCAGACTACCTAACAGATCAAAACGAAAATTTCTGTTCCGACACTGACAATGTTGAGTGTTTATGGGAAAAGTTCAAGGCAATCGTTGAAAGGTGGCTACACTGAGCCACAGCGCCAGAGATTGCGCCAAAGAGTTTTATTCCACCGCCTCCACTGGCAGTGCTTTTCGAGATGTGGCAGTAGTCAGTGCTTGTTGAGAAGTATTAGGAGTCAAGTTGTTGTTGAGATGTCGTCATAGTGAGTGGTTGTGCAGATCTTGCTGAGAGGATATTGATAGCTGTACTGTTTAAGGCAATGTTTTATGCAGTTGTTTTATGGGCTATACAGCAGATGTTGTTGGAATGGAGATATTGTAATGATCAGAGTGCTTTTCGTCAATATATATGAAGGTAAAAAAATTCCCTTTGCTTTTTATTATTTCAATGTCTTAAATAATGCGTCATTACAGGTTCAGTCAACAAAGCATCTGGCTTGTGTTCTTGTATTAGAGTGTAATTCTGGTTTCCTTATGCAATTATAGTATTTCTATTTTTTTAATTACTTCAGTATAAATGGTATTTAACATTTCTTGTCTTATTGAAGAAGAACCGTGCCAGATGTGTACATTGAATCACACTTCCACACACAGAACAGTTACACTTGTGCTTTGGTTTCGTACATTTTATAGTTGCTGAGGACTTAATTAATTAATTGTGTTAACGGAAATTTTCTTTCATTCTTTGTTGTTATTCTATGCAGTCAGACTGCGTACTAAAACTAGTCAGGGCCAACCGTTTCCGAGACTTCGTAATCGGACTTACAGCTATTAAAAAAATTAAAAAGTATTCGCATTCATTATATTTAATTAAGACCTCATGCACGTGGCGACCCTGCCAGGATTCGAACCTGGAATCTTCTGATTGTAAAAATAGTAGACAGTAGTATTGTTGTAGTAATTTGTAGTTTAGTAATTGTAGTCTATATTGCATGTGTCGATTTGGTAATTGTCATTCTTGTAATGGTATTTTTTGCAGAATTTAATTTTTGTTGTCTTGTATACGGGTTTGACAATTTTGTGCAGTTAGGAAGATTTCAATTGTTCGTTAATCGTGTTTGAGGGAAGCATTTCGTGTGAATGATATTGTTGATGATAAAGTGTCATTGTGTGTGATTTTCATATAGTGACGAGTTTTGTATATTTTGTAAATGATTACGCGATCAATGAAAAAGGCAAAAATGATGGATAGTCAGAATGACGAAATTGTTGACATCGCGAACTCGCCAACACAGGACAACAGTATGATGAATAATGAAGTTGAAAACAATTTAATAAGTCTGGAAAATAGGGCAGAACCAGTTCAAATTTTTTCACACAAAAAATTTTCAGAATACGAGATTAACGACAGAAGATTCTGGGATAGTATCGAACACAGATAGCGTTACTGCTATGACGATAGAAGTTAGTTTTACGGGAAATGTTAGGGGCGAAAGGATTTCGAACAAGTTAATATGGAGCAGTTGATGAGTGCAATATTAAATTTTCGATCTGAATTTAAAACAGAGATGGGAACTTTGGCAACACGGTTAGACTCACAAATAGGAACAATTAAAACGGAGATGGAAACAATGGCAACACGGTTAAGCTCACGAATAGGCACATGTTTCAAAAACATGAAAGATGAATCAAAGAAAGAAATTAGAGAAGAAGTACAACCGATTTTGAATGCTAACAATAATAGTTTAATTTCAACAGAAATTAGACAAGAGGAACAGGACAGAGAACAGGAAGAAAAAGATCGCGTGATAGTACAGAAATTTTCAGAGTTAAATTTACAACGTGCACACGATAAGGAAGAAATGTTGAAAGAATCGAGGAATCAGTACCAAATGACAGGACAAATAACTTAACTCAACAGTATGAACAGTTAACTACTAAATGTGACAATACCGAAACCCGAGTCGCGACACTTACGGAAGACGTAAATAAACAGAAAGAAAAAATAGGTTACTCATCGGAAAGAGTTGAGAAGGTTTCAGATAAACTGACAAGTCTTAGTTTAAATGGGGACAGAGATTCAGATGATACAGCTCAATTGCCATGTGCAGAAACCGAAGAGTACCAGAACATAAGTAAGCATGTTGAAAATCAGGGAAAATTAAATGAGCGCGTCAAAAGGGAATTTGAGGCATTACGAAAGTAAGTCAAACAAATTGAAGGCGAAATCGTAGGAAAAGACAGCAGAAGAAATTTAGAATCACAGATAGCAGAGGGCTTTGAAGAAAATAATTTGTTTCATTTACGGGATGCAACAAGAGAGCGCCAGGCGCACGAACTTGACAATAATCGACATTGGGACTGGGACAGACGCGGTAGGTCTTTCTCGCCACGAGGAGAAAACTTTGACTATAAACACTTCTTAACTGTTCGGATATTGAAGGTCTTTCGCAATTCTAAGAACGACATACATCCATGTTCATGGTTAGCTCAATTTCTGTACGCACTTCCACCAAATTGGCCACTAAGTCACAAACTGGAAATTATGTGCGGCTATTAAAGTCCTCAGGGGATTCACTACACTAAGTGAATATGTGCCGTAGCGTGCATAGGGCCCCGAGCTGTAGTGGTGCTATTTCCCTTTTAGTTTTCTGCACCGCTGCCTACTCTTTTACTATTCTTTGCATCTGTCAAAACAACTCTTCGACTATCAATCTATCTAGAGAGTCGGTAAAGATTAACCGGATATGACGATTTTACCCAAAAGAGATTTCGGAAATTACCGTTTGGACTTACTGTATCTTCAGCAGCATTTATTTGTAGTTTAAACGAAACTTTTCCTGTTTATCTTCGTGACAATATCACTTCATATGCTGACGATATTTTTATTGCTAAACATTCTTGCAGTGAGCACAACAAAATTTTGGATTCATTATTACGTATTTTTGCAAGAGTTGGCATTACAGTGAACTTGGAAAAATCTGAATTTGGTCGTTCTCAGGTGAAATTTCTCGGTCACATTATTTCTACAGAAGGTATTCTTCCTGATCCAGAGAAACTAGACGCTATTCGTAATTATGCTGTTCCTACCACAAAACGTGATGTTCGTAGTTTCCTTGGTGTCTGTAATTTTCTTAGACGGTTTGTTAGATTGGACAATTTGGGCACACCTCGTTTATGTGAACTATCTGGAAAGAATTCTAATTGGTGTTGGGATGAGGAAGCTCAATCAGAATTTGAACAACTTCGTGATACTTTAGTTGCTGCTCCACTTCTTTTACATCTGGATTTATCTAAAGATTTTTGTTTGGCGACGGACTCATCATACAAAGGCCTTATTTCAAGAGATAGAAGAAAACGGCGTTGTAGTACAGAAAACTATTGCATTTGGAAGTCGTGTTCTCTCTAAATCAGAAAGAATTATTCGATTACGGAACTTGAAGCTTTGGCTGTTGTTTGGGCTTTCACAAAATTTCGGACATTTTTGTTTGGCAGACATACTAAGGTTTACACCGATCATCGAGCTCTGGAATTTCTTATGTCAACAAAATTAACACATGGAAGTTTGTCACGATGGGCGTTGTATCTACAGGAATTTGATTTTAGTATTGTTTACATACAGGGTTCTTCAAATATTATTGCTGATGCTTTATCACGTGCACCTATACGTTTGAAACAAAGTGCTGAGGAGGACTGCAAAGAAAACAATTATTGTTTGATGTATATTCAAGGTGTTGCATTTGAGAACTTTTTTCGTCTTCGCTCCAGGACATCGCTAAGGAGCAAAATAAGGATCCAATGTGGAAGGACATTAAGGAGAAGTGGAGGAGAAAGGAAAGCGTAGCGATTAGACAGCATTATTTAGTTCGCAATGATATTCTTTTTAAACGAAAATCGGTCGACAACTCTGTTTGGTTAGTTTGTATTCCTGATGAGTGGGTCAATAAATTGATTTGGTACACACATTTCAGTTATGCACACTTTGGTCCCAGAAAATGCTTTTATAAATTATGAGAAAATTGCTACTTCATTAATATGGAAAAACATATTCGATCTGTTCTTGCCAAAAGCAAATTATGTCAAAACGCTAAGCCGCCAACTATTTCTCACAGAGCACCATTGTTTCCTATCATTCCAGCGAAATTAAAGGACATGGCTGCAGTCGATTTGTTCGGTCCAGTGGTTTGTTCTTATAATGGTTTCGCGTACATTTTGGTAGCAGTGGAATTGACATCAAAATATGTGTGTTTTACACCTTTACGCAAAGCAACAGCTCGTTCAGTTTCTAACGCTTTCATCAAACATTTTCTTAAAGAAGTGGGTCATGTTGATAAAGTTATATCAGATAATGGATCACAGTTTTGCTCTAAAATTTGGCTTCATACTCTACGGCGTCGTAAGATTAAACCAATTTTCATTTCACTTTTTCACCCTCAATCTAACGCTTCAGAGAGATGGATGAAGGAAATCAATAAATTGTGTCGACTTTATTGTCATCAGAATCACAGAACGTGGGATCAGTATCTTCATATTTTTCAAAGCATTCTGAATGAACTTCCCAATGACTCAACTTCTTTACTGCCTATACTGATATTAAAAAATAAAGAACCGGCAAATCGCATTTCTGAAATCGTTCCTTTTCCGCCTTCACGGAAACTGCGGCATTCTGAAGTTGTCAACCTGGCTCTGCAAAATATTGCATCTGCGGCTGCTAGAAGAGAGAAATCAGCTAAACATCCTGGTCGTTTAAAAATCTTGTCAGTTGGTGAAAAGGTGTTAATTAAGTCTCATCGTTTGTCTCACAAAGGAAAAGGCTTGTGTCGCAAATTTTTTCTGCTTTCTAACGGTCCATATAGAGTTCGCAAAAATATTCGTGATAACACTGTTGAAGTAGAAACTCTTAAATCTCGGCGCTCTAAGAGAATACATCACATATCGAACGTTAAAATTTTTGTGGAATGACATACTTGTGAGAAACTAACAGCTACATGTAAACATGCAGAGAATACAAGGATACCGCGCTGTGTTTTGGCGGCGGCACATACTAAAATAACAGTCTGCCCTCTGCACAAGGCAGTCGTTGACTGCAAACAATTACTTCATACGTCACGCGTACCTACAGCTGATC
The DNA here is from genome assembly GCF_021461385.2 of Schistocerca piceifrons. NCBI lineage: Eukaryota > Metazoa > Arthropoda > Insecta > Orthoptera > Acrididae > Schistocerca > Schistocerca piceifrons. The sequence continues at coordinate 53,316,635 of NC_060139.1, forward strand.
GAGCGCTCAGTGCGAATGCACTGACAGCCGTAAACAAATACACAGTCTAATTTCTCCGATGAAATTCAGTATAAAGCTATAGTGACTTGATGAATTATGTTATTAACGTTCAGTATTTTTCAGGATACGGTTGTATAAAATATTTAAGAACTTCAGGTAAAGTCTCTGTGTGTCCTACGTTAGGAGAACTTTCTATGGAGAAAATTTCAGGAAGAATGTAATTTCGAAGAAAAAAGAAATAAACTAAAAAGGTAACTGTTCATTGAGTTTATTTTTCAGGTAACATATTTCCCCTTAGGTACGTACTTTAGACGTAATTTGCTGCTCGCGATTACGTGATTCATACGTTGTGCTAAATTTCATGTTCTATGAATTTACTTGTGAAGCGACGTGCTTGCGTACATTAACTGATTTTGACAATGATTGATTAATTAACTGGGTTGTTATTTGTATATATTATGCATCGCTTGGCTGCACTGCTTATTCACTGATGTCACTTTTTTTTATTATGTGCCTGCTGTGCTTATTTATCTAAATTATAATTGTCACATGATTAATTGTGCTGATATAATTATGTATGTAAGTTATACTTTGTGATTTATCTGCTTGCGCCTTCATGTTTACTTATTAAGATTACATACGAACATTTATTTGCTTATGCTGATATGATGCTAATGACCTGTTTATTATGTAAGATACATATTTGCTGCTTTGCGTATGGATTGCATATTTATACATTTCTGTTTTGTTGTCATAACTACTCTTTAATTTGGAATATAGAAATGCTGATATGAGGTGTACGAACATGGAGTTTAGGTTACGCTGTGATATTAATTATAGATTGTTCGCTTGGCAGAGCCTCGTTGTAGGAATTGTGCTGCATCCACTTGTTGACATTCTGTTCTCCACTGGAATATTTACTCGCTATTGCATGTTTTGCTTACGCTCAGTGCCTTATATTTTTAAGATAAGAAAATGAACTGCTATAATTCAACGAACGACATTAGTACAAGAAACTTCATAGAAGTCACATGAGCTGGAGGTTTTATGGAAGCTGTATAAATGTATGCTAATAGGAAGGAAGCTATCGACATGACATACCAACACTAGGTTTAGACCATTGACAGTTATTACACTGCATTCTTCGTGAGCAATTGAAATAGCAAGTGACACTTGACACAAAAATACTCCACATGTTTGCTTCTGCCATGATTCTTGAAGTGGTGTACACACTGTGAAATATTATGATCATTCACACTCCGTAATCGTACTTAATTACTGAGAGTTATTCGAACTAAAGTCTGTTAGAGGTCATGTATGCATTTCTTTTATTTAATGATGGACAAGGTAACGAAAATTTATTTTATGATTCATAATGAGTAGAAGATTTGGGTCAGATGGATTACACAGAGGATGTGTGTGGACATTGTGTCTTCAGATTGTATGGGATGATGAATTGAAGTTTGCACTAGGATTTTATCTGTACTTGTTCGAGGAGACTGTCTAGAGGAAAGAGTTGTTATGGAAGTGAAATGATATTGGCTGTAAGGTTTATATGTGTCGACGTATTGAAGAGGTATTATTGAGGTATTGAGATTGTGTGAAGTTGATGATTATTGGAGTTTTGGTGGACAAGAGGTAAGGTAAATGCTATTAATGATAAGGTTTATTTGTATCGATGTAAGAGGTATTATTGAAGTATTGAGGTTATGTGATGCTGATGTTTATTGGAGTTTTGGTGGATAAGAGGTAAAGTAAGTGAGGAGCATATTTTTTTTGTTGGTTTATATGGAACAAGAAGGTTGAAGATGGCAGACTAGAACACTCAAGTGGAAGAAAGATTGTCTACACACACACTTTGTTAAATCAATAAGCAGTATATACTTTTTTTTGAGAGATGAAGCATTTGCATATCTTGGCTCACTGACAGTTGTTCAGCAACTGTACATTTTGATCTGGCTTGGCAAACATTGGTCTTGACATGATGACTATGACGTTGACTAACTATTATTGACTGTTATACATTGCTGCCACTACTACTTGATACACATGATAAACATCAAATTTTGACAGAATTGCATTTACACAGTTAACACTATTCAATTACACAGTAGCACTAATGTGGACGAAAGATGAGTGAGTGTGTTTTGTGTGTTTTCCCTTCCTAATCCCAGATAATTGGTACCGACCTATCTCCTAAATTTTATTTTACTTGTTTGTTGTGGCTTGCACTGACACCCATAAATATTATAGATTTACTGATATTTGTGTATTTGTAATATTTAATATGACAATTATCTGATATCATTTGTGTGTTTATTATAGTTTGTATGTTTAGTGTAAGAGCATTGATAATAATTTAGTAAAAGCAATTGTGCGTGCATTCAAACATTTGTTCACACCAGCACCTGTTCAACATTGATGTGTGACACTTATAAATGTTTAATTTCTGCTGATGAACTGTGTGATTAGTGATAGTGAATATTATGGACTGTTACTTGCACTTTTTCTACATGATTAGTGCCACTAGGACATGTTTAATTTCCGCTGATAAACTCTGACGAACAGTGTGATTAGTGATAGTGAATATTATGGACTGCTGTCTGCACCTGCTCAACATTGCTGGGTGCCACTGATGAAACTGTTTCTACTGACATAATGTCACTTGTTGGTGTCTGCACCTGCTCAACATTGCTGGGTGCCACTAATGGAACTGCTTCTACTGAAATAATGTCACTTGTTGGTGTCTGCACCTGTTCAACATTGCTGGGTGCCACTGATGGACTGCTTCTACTGAAATGATGTCACTTGCTGCTGTCTGCACCTGTTCAACATTACTGGGTGCCACAGTTGGAACTGCTCAACCAGTGATGAGTTGTCACTTGTTGCTGTCTGCACCTGTCAACATTACTGGGTGTCACTAATGGAACTGCTTCTACTGAAATGATGTCACTTGTTGGTGTCTGCAACTGTTCAACATTGCTGGGTGCCACTGATGGACTGCTTCTACTGAAATGATGTCACTTGTTGGTGTCTGCACCTGTTCAACATTACTGGGTGCCACTGATGGACTGCATCTACTGAAATAATGTCACTTGTTGGTGTCTGCACCTGTTCAACATTGCTGTGTGCCACTAATGGAACTGCTTCTGCTGAATGATGTCACTTGTTGGTGTCTGCACCTGTTCAACATTGCTGGGTGTCACTAATGGAACTGCTTCTACTGACATAATGTCACTTGTTGGTGTCTGCACCTGTTCAACATTGCTGGGTGCCACTAATGGAACTGCTTCTGCTGAATGATGTCACTTGTTGGTGTCTGCACCTGTTCAACATTGCTGGGTGCCACTGTTGGAACTGTTTCTACTGAAATGATGTTACTTCTTGCTGTTTGCACCTGTGGACCATTGCTGGGTGCTACTGCTGGAACTATCAACTACTTGTTTTTTTGAATCATTGAAAGCATTTTATGTGAACATTTGTATAAACTGATTTTTTGTGTATTGTGTAAACTATTATGTAAAGTCACATGTTTGAAAGAATTTGTATTGCTTACTGTATTTTATATATAAGGTTAATGAAAGGTCAGTGCAAGGCCAAAATTTTATCTAATTATGTGAAATTTACGTATTAATATTATCTTTTATTTTTGTCTGTATTTTGTGGACGAATTTGGTGGTATTTTCACCACCAATGCTGGCAAAAATACCATCAAATTCTGGCCCGTGGAGGAAGGGCATATGAAAGGTCGCTACACTGAGCTACAGCGCCAGAGATTGCGCCAAAGACTTTTATTCCGCCGCCTCCACTGGCAGTGCTTGTCGAGATGTGGCAGTAGTCAGTGCTTGTTGAGAAGTAATAGGAGTCAAGTCGTTGTTGAGATGTCGTCGTAGTGAGTGGTTGTGCAGATCTTGCTGAGAGGATATTGATAGCTGTACTATTTGAGGCCATGATTTATGCAGTTGTGTTATGGGCTAGACAGCAGATGTTGTTCGAATGCAGATATTGTAATGATCAAAGTGCTTTTCGTCAATATATATGAAGGTAAAAAAATTCCCTTTTCTTTTTATTATTTCAATGTCTTAAATAATGCGTCATTACAGTTTCAGTCAACAAAGCATCTGGCTTGTGTTCTTGTATTAGAGTGTAATTCTGGTTTCCTTACGCAATTATAGTATTTCTATTTTTTTTAATTACTTCAGTATAAACGGTATTTAAAATTTCTTGTCTAATTGAAGAAGAACCGTGCCAGATGTGTACGTTGAATCACAATTCCACACACAGAACAATTACACTTGTGCTTTGGTTTCGTACGTTTTATAGTTGCTGGGGACTTAATTAATTAATTGTGTTAACGGAAATTTTCTTTCATTCTTTGTTGTTATTCTATGCAGTCAGATTGCGTACCAAAACTAGTCAGGGCCAACCATTTACGGGACTTCGTAATCGGACTTACAGCTACTAAAAATAAAATTAAAAAGTATTTGCATTCATTATATTTAAGCCCCCATGCATCGTAAAATGCGTTTTAGACAAGTACGTGCCGAGTAAAACTGTGAGGGACGGGAAAAACCCACCGTGGTACAACAACAGAGTTAGGAAACTATTGCGAAAGCAAAGAGAGCTTCACTGCAAGTTTAAACGCAGCCAGAATCTCTCAGACAAACAGAAGCTAAACGATGTCAAAGTTAGCGTAAGGAGGGCTATGCGTGAAGCGTTCAGTGAATTCGAAAATAAAATTATATGTACCGAATTGACAGAAAATCCTAGGAATTCTGGTCTTACGTTAAATCAGTAAGTGGCTCGAAACAGCATATCCAGACACTCCGGGATGATGATGGCATTGAAACAGAGGATGACACGCGTAAAGCTGTAATACTAAACACCTTTTCCAAAGCTGTTTCACAGAGGAAGACAGCACTGCAGTTCCTTCTCTAAATCCTCGCACAAACGAAAAAATGGCTGACATCGAAATAAGTGCCCAAGGAATAAAAAAGCAACTGGAATCACTCAACAGAGGAAAGTCCACTGGACCTGACGGGATACCAATTCGATTCTACACAGAGTACGCGAAAGAACTTGCCCCCCTTCTAACAGCCGTGTACCGCAAGTCTCTAGAGGAACGGAAGGTTCGAAATGATTGGAAAAGAGCACAGGTAGTCCGTCTTCAAGAATGGTCGTCGAGCAGATGCGCAAAGCTATAGACCTAGTTCTCTGACGTCGATCTGTTGTAGAATTTTAGAAAATGTTTTATGCTCTAGTATCATGTCGTTTTTGGAATCCCAGAATCTACTATGTAGGAATCAACATGGATTCCGGAAACAGCGATCGTGTGAGACCCAACGCGCTTTATTTGTTCATGAGACCCAGAAAATATTAGATACAGGCTCCCAGGCAGATGCTGCTTTTCTTGACTTCCGGAAGGCGTTCGATACAGTTCCGCACTGTCGCCTGATAAACAAAGTAAGAGCCTACGGAATATCAGACCAGCTGTGAGGCTGGATTGAAGAGTTTTTAGCAAACAGAACACAGCATGTTGTTATCAATGGAGAGACGTCTACAGACGTTAAAGTAACCTCTGGCGTGCCGCAGGGGAGTGTTATGGGACCATTGCTTTTCACAATATATAGAAATGACGTAGTAGATAGTGTCGAAAGTTCCATGCGGCTTTTCGCGGATGATGCTGTAGTATACAGAGAAGTTGCAGCATTAGAAAATTGTAGCGAAATGCAGGAAGTTCTGCAGCGGATAGGCACTTGGTGCAGGGAGTGGCAACTGACCCTTAACATAGACAAATGTAATGTATTGCGAATACATAGAAAGAAGGATCCTTTATTGTATGATTATATGATAGCGGAACAAACACTGGTAGCAGTTACTTCTGTAAAATATCTGGGAGTATGCGTGCGGAACGATTTGAAGTGGAATGATCATATAAAACTAATTGTTGGTAAGGCGGGTACCAGGTTGAGATTCATTGGGAGAGTGCTTAGAAAATGTAGTCCATCAACAAAGGAGGTGGCTTACAAAACACTCGTTCGACGTATACTTGAGTATTGCTCAACAGTGTGGGATCCGTACCAGATCGGGTTGACGGAAGAGATAGAGAAGATCCAAAGAAGAGCAGCGCGTTTCGATACAGGGTTATTTGGTAACCGTGATAGCGTTACGGAGATGTTTAATAAACTCAAGTGGCAGACTCTGCAAGAGAGGCGCTCTGCATCGCGGTGTAGCTTGCTCACCAGGTTTTGAGAGGGTGCGTTTCTGGATGAGGTATGGAATATATTGCTTCCCCCTTCTTATACCTCCCGAGGAGATAAATAATGTAAAATTAGAGAGATTATAGCGCGCACGGAGGCTTTCAGACAGTCGTTCTTCCCGCGAACCATACGCAATTGGAACAGGAAAGGGAGGTATGACAGTGCCCTCCGCCACACACCGTTGGGTGGCTTGCGGAGTATAAATGTAGATGTAGATGTAGATGTAGATGTAGGTATCACAGCTTATCGACTGAATATCAACGCTATATGTAGACCAAGAGATAACTACCTCTTACTACGCGTCTCAGCAGATTGTCAGTGCAGTATTATTTGTCTGAGAGTACTTTCTCCTTAATATGAAGAATAAATTTCTGCGAACGTTATTTCGAGCTCCGTATTCTATGATGGTTAATCGTGAACTGTGAGAAAACCGGCAAAGAAGACAATCGGAGCTTTTGAGATATAGTGTTACAGAACGACACTGAAAATTACTTAGGCTGATAAGATGTGGAATGACGCTGTTCTCCTTATAATCGTCAAAAAGGAACACACGAAAAGCATTGATAAGAAGAAGAGACGCGGTGGTCTGACATAGAAGATAAAATCTACACGGCAAGACGCTGGAATACACCCAACAAATACCTGGTGGCGTAGATTGTCAAATGCTTTTCTGAGAGAAAGAGAAATTCATGGCGAGCAGCATCAAGCCAGTCAGGAGAACGAAGACCCAAAGGAAACAAGTCGTGCCTCAGTTAAAATACATCAATTACAATACATACAACAAGCTAGTCCGAGTAACGATAAAATTTTGGGCATTTTTTCTAGATTCTAAACCAAATTTCAACACCAGGTAGATCTTAATCAGCCTGACCTGCACTTTGAGTAGAGAAGGAACATATAACGACCGCTCGCACCATCGCCTCCACCCTCCACCCCCCCGGCCAAGACACACACAACAAGAAAGGTAAACTCAACTATTTTACTTCATCACGGATGCGTACAGATAAAAAATGTTGTAGTCTTTCATATTTTTGTCTGAGACTTATTGTCCCTTAAGTTAATTATCAACAGCAACGCTCCTCAAAGCGTCTTTCGGAGGCTCCCCTTGGATCTATGGGGCACGACAGAAACAAAAATTCTTTTACCAAAGGAATCTCGTTAGGAATATCTGCCAAGTTGCAAGTTTTCGATTAGCCCCTCCGCTCTCTGTCTCGAGAACCATAGGGAAGAGCTTAAATGTAATAGACAGAAAAGTGAACAAAAATAGCACCCTGAACGCTTAATAAAACTCATTATCATACATGAAGGTCATATTATGACTCATACAGGACATTCCCAATCACTGGCGTCAATGAAAGATCTTTATGATGTAATTCTTCGAGCTTTCCCGGTGAGTTGTTGTCATCTTGGTTAATCGGGTTTCTGCCGGTTATTCGCGTCATTCCTGCACGATATTTCAACTGCGTGACTCGCACAATTCTTCAGGTGCTCTCTGATAACGATTTCAGTGTGGAGCGAGTCCAGTATTTATGCCTACGTTCTACTAGGCGTTCCCTCTGCGGTCCGCGGCGCTTGTGGCGCTCTGTCCGTGGTGTTCCCGTATTTTGTGTTTATTATCCGTGTAGTGAACGCATTATTGTCGCCAAGATAGACATGAAAGCCACGTCTACTACAGTAGTACAAGTTTATATGCCAACTAACTCTGCAGATGATGAAGAAATTGATGAAATGTATGATGAGATAAAAGAAATTATTCAGGTAGTGAAGGGAGACGAAAATTTAATAGTCATGGGTGACTGGAATTCGAGTGTAGGAAAAGGGAGAGAAGGAAACATAGTAGGTGAATATCGATTGGGGCTAAGAAATGAAAGAGGAAGCCGTCTGGTAGAATTTTGCACAGAGCATAACTTAATCATAGCTAACACTTGGTTCAAGAATCTTAAAAGAAAGTTGTACACATGGAAGAATCCTGGAGATACTAGAAGGTATCAGATAGATTATATAATGGTAAGACACAGATTTAGGAACCAGGTTTTATATTGTAAGACATTTCCAGGGGCAGATGTGGACTCTGACCACAATCTATTGATTATGGACTTTAGATTAAAGCTGAAGAAACTGCAAAAAGGTGGGAATTTAAGTAAATGGGACCTGGATAAACTGACTAAACCACATGATTTACAGAGTTTCAGGGAGAGCATAAGGAAACAATTGTCACGAATGGGGGAAAGAAATACAGTAGAAGAAGAATGGGTAGCTCTGAGGGATGAAGTAGTGAAGGCAGCAGAGGATAAAGTAGGTAAAAAGAGAAGGGCTAGTAGAAATCCTTGGGTAACAGAAGAAATACTGAATTTAATTGATTAAAGGAAAAAAGTCTATATGATTGCCGTAAGCTTAGTGACAACAGTGCATCGCAATTTACGTTATACAATATAGCACTGAAGATGGTCACTCAGTGACAGAAAATCGATTTTGCAATAGTAAAAAATTTACGACCAATGCTGTCTCTTTTTTCAAGTATACCTGTTACCTGGTCGTAGTGCACAAGACAACATGGAGTCGCGAATCAATAAAAATATAAAAATGCAGTAAATGAAGCAGGCAGAAAGGAATACAAACGTCTCAAACATGAGATCGACAGTAGTGCAAAATGGCTGAGCAGGGATGACTAGAGGACCCATATAAAGATGTAGAGGCATATATCACTAGGGGTAAGATAGATACTGCCTGAGCTCGGATGGATAACCAGTCCTGAGCAAAGAAGGGAATGCAGAAAGCTGGAAGGAGTATATAGATGGTCTACACAAGGGCGATGTACTTGAGGACATTATTATGGAAATGGACGAGGATGTAGATGAAGATAAAATGGGAGATACGATACTGCGAGAAGAGTTTGACAGAGCACTGAAAGACCTGAGTCGAAACAAGGCCCGGGAGTAGACAACATTCCATTAGAACTACTGACGGCCTTTGGAGAGCCAGTCATGACAAAACTCTACCATCCGGTGACCAAGAGAAGGCGAAATACCCTCAGGCTTCAAGAAGAAAATAATAATTCCAATTCCAGAGAAATCAGGTGTCGAAAGGTGTGAAAATTATCGAATTTTTAGTTTAATAATTCACAGCTGCAAAATACTAACGCGAATTCTTTACAGACTAATGGAAAAACTGGTAGAAGCGGACCTCGGGGAAGATCAGTTTGGATTCCGTAGAAATATTGGAACACGCGAGGTAATACTCTACGTCTTAACTTAGAAGAAAGATTTCGGAAAGGTAAACCTACGTTTCTAGAATTAAAGGTGGCAGGAAAAAATATAGGGAGCGAAAGGTTATTTACAATTTGTACAGAAAACAGATGGCAGTTACAAGACTCGATGGGAATTAAAGGTAAGCAGTGGTTGGGAAGGGAGTGATACCGGGTTGTAGCCTCTCCCCGATGTTATTCAATCTGCATATTGAGCAAGCAGTAAAGGAAATAAAAGAAAATTTCGGAGTGGGTATTAAAATCTATGGAGAAGAAATAAAAACTTAGAGGTTCGCCGATGACATTGTAATTCTGTCAGAGACAGCAAAGACCTGGAAGAGCAGTGGAACGGGATGGACAGTGTCTTGAGAGGAGGATATAAGATGAACATCAACAAAAGCAAAACGAGGATAAGGGAACGTAGTCGAAAAAAATCGGGTGATGCTGAGGGACTTAGATTAGGAAATGAGACAATTAAAGTAGTAAAGCAGTTTTGCTGTTTGCGGAGCAAATAACTGATGACGGTCGAAGTAGAGAGTATAGAAAATGTAGATTGGCAATGGCAAGGAAAGCGTTTCTGAAGAAGAGAAATTTGTTAACATCGAGTATAGATTTAAGTGTCAGGATATCGTTTCTGGAAGTATTTGTATGGAGTGTAGCCATGTATGGTAGTGAAACATGGACGATAATTAGTTTGGAAAAGAAGAGAATAGAAGCTTTCGAAATGTGGTGCTACATAAGAATGCTGAAGATTAGATGGGTACATCACATAATTAATGAAGACGTACTGAATAGAATTGGGGAGAAAAGAAATTTGTGGCACAACTTGACAAGAAGAAGGGACCGCCCGTTGGTAGGACATATTCTGAGGCATCGAGGGATCACAAATTTAGCATTGGAAGGCGTCGTGGAGGGTAAAAATCGTGGAGGGAGACCAAGAGATGAATACACTAAGCAGATTCAGAAGGATGTAGGTTGCAGTAAGTACTGGGAGATGAAGAAGCTTGCACAGGATAGAGCAGCATGGAAAGGTGCATCAAATCAGTCTCAGGACTGAAGACCACAAGAACAACAACAATCCACTGTCAATATAGCTGAAGTAAGTGGTGAATGACGTCAAAGCTGTGCTGCACGATTTATCTTCCGATTATCGTCATTTCAGTCCCTCCGTGAATTAGGACGTTCTGTTACCGTGCAGTGCCGTGGTAGGTGTTCCGTCCGGAGTTCTTGCCCGCCAGGAGCGGCAGCAGTGTTATTTTCCGTCCGGTTCTGTTCAAATTGTCACTCGAGACTCGGAAGAATGTCCTTAGGTACTGTGCCTGTTGTCCGAGGTGCCATTTCCGGTACGTCCTCTGTTACATGTACTGGGCTGTTATCTCTAATTCCATCTTTATACTTGTGTCCCGTGGGGTCTCGATGTTCCCTACGTTGCATATTCAGGAGATCGAGTGTTGGGTTCCCAGCTGACCTCTGCTGGAAACCGGTGTCCCGGTTAATGAGATTCTCCGCAACCTTAATGTCAATAGATTCTTTGATAACGCTGTCCCAGTATCTCGATGTTTGTATTAAAGCATACATCGTCCAGGCGACCAGGACCGTTAACATCAGGTGCAAAGAGCAACAAAGGCACACCAGACTGAGACAACCAAGTCAGCGATTCCCAAGCATTGTTTAGAAATCAATCATTCTATGAAGTACAATGATACCAAGGTTTTAACACAAATATCGAGATACTCGGACAGCGTCATCGAAGAATCTATTGAGATTAAAGGTTGCGGAGAATCTCATTAACCGGGACACCGGTTTCCAACTGGGCTAGGCTTGGAACCTAGCAGCCGCGCGGAGTGGCCGTGCGGTTAGAGGCCCCATGCGCTGATTACGCGGCCACTCCCGTCGGAGGTTCGAGTCCTCCCTCGGGCATGGGTGTATGTGTTGTTCTTAGGATAAGTTAGTTTCAGTAGTGAGTAAGTCTGGAGACCGATGACGTCAGCAATTTGGTCCCTTAGAAATTCACACATTTGAACATTTTTGGAAACCAGCACTCGATCTCCTGAAGACACAACGTAGGTAACATCGAGAGCGCAAGGGACACAAGCATAAAGATGGAATCAGAGGTAACAGCCTAGTACTTGTAACAAAGGACGAACGGGAAATGGCACCTCAGACAACAGACTCGGTATCTGAGGACGCTCTTCCGAGTCTCGAGCGACAACTTGAACACAATCGGCCTGAAAATAACACTCCAGCCACTCCTGGAGGGTAAGAACTCCAGACGGAACGGCTAGCACGACACAGCACGGTAACGGAACGTCCTAATTCATGGAAGGACTGAAATTTCCAGCACAGCTTGGACGTCATCCACCACTTACTTCAGCTATACTGACAACGGATAATAACCACAAAGTACGCGTGCAGCCTTCGGAGCAGCCGCGGCTAGAAGAAAACGCTACAGCCATTGCTATTGGTCGGCGCACACTACGGACAGAGGACCAGACGCGGCGCGGACCGCGGAGGGAACGCCTATCACAATGTAGGCATAAATACCGGACTCGTTCCACGCTGGAATCAGTATAAGACAGCACCTGAAGTAGAGTGCAAGTAACGCAGTTGAAATATCGTGCAGGAAAGATGCGAATAACCGCAGAAACTTGATTAATGAAGATGATCTTGATGATACTTGCCGGGTGTCTAGTGGTAGCATATAGTGCAATACGTATGTTTTTGTTTGTGCCCCATATCTAAACAGTCGTTACTATTCTAGTAATTTGTCTTATTTAAGTTTGTTGTACTTTTTAAATTTTTTTTTACGTTTTACATTGATGGGCTTTTTTTACGATATCATATACGTGTGTCTTGTACATTGAAAACTTGAAAAAAAAACTCGTTATTATGACAGAAAACATTTGCAGTAATGCTAATCTGTAGTGAAATGTTTAAAATATATCGATTTTTTACACCATGCACTTAAAACGAACGAAACTTCTTCGCATAATGTACACAATGACAAAGAAAGTATTAAACAAAATTCACAGGGTTTAAAATTTTCACTGGTCATCCTTAAAATATTCTGGTTTGTGTCAGGCATATTTGAAAACGTAGGTAAGCCTTGGCGGGGAGAATTGATTGTGCCCTAATGACTGCAGCTTGATTATATTGTTTCTCAAATGCAAACTGACTTCATAATCATTCAACAGAACAAGATCTAAAAGCCTTCTCACAAAATTCTTCCAACATCGAAAGCTGCATACCTGCCACGGCTGTACCTGTGCCGTCGAGGCCTTCTGATCACCAGATGAATAAGGTCCTTGTCCTCAGGTACGATGGTCTCAGGTACGATGCTCTAAACGGCCCTTTCATACAAACCACCGCAAGAATCTAACAATAATGAAGACATTTCTCCTTAACAGAGAAAGAAAGATCTTTCAGAGACATTTTTACTTTGTCAAATATTTGTTTAGCAGATTTCGATTACTGCCACAATGATATTTGTGGCTTCAAATATGAGATTTCAAATTCTCGGTCCAAAGTCACAATTAGTTTCTATTAAAACATACAAATGACCAATATATAGAAACATGCTAAGATATCGGTATCATATATGGAGATTTTATTATAATCTAAGTAATAAGCGAGCTGGAAAATGCTCGTGTCGGATCAGAAAAAAGGTGAATGTGCAACTCTTTAAAAGACTCTGACATAGTAGGGGGAAACCACACTTCTTTACATAAAAAATACATGCAGCTTTCAGGCTACACCTGCACTGTATTAAGAAATCCAGTGATTGTTTCGATGGTACAAAGAATTTCATATAACAAAATAATATTTTGGGAGGTGGCACAATTGCATAGTTTCCAGGTCAGTACAGCCTATACAAACGTGAAGATCCCATTTTACAGAGACAGCATGCCATAAAATTTTATTGGCGAAAAGACTGGGACTAAAAAATTGTTTGGTGACCTCAGAACCATTGAGGTTACCCAAAACCCCTTGCCATGTGTATGCTACTTAAAACGCCTCGGACAGAGAATTAAGTGCATATTGTAAGGGCATAAGTACACTAACTTTAAGCATATTGATTTTAGTAACGGGGAACGATATCGGAAGAAAGTATCAAGGTTCCCCGAGAACAAGATCTTAAGAACATGGTAAAAATTTAAACGATTTGTCATTAGCCGAAATTACAGAAGTACTATTCATGACCAAAAATCATGGTTCTTCTGGGCTTTCTAACGAACCGCGTATGAAAAGTTGTACATTTAGTGGAAACCAACCAATCGATACGATTTATTTTCCTAGGATGCAGGAAGTGCTTAACGTTTAAATTTTGATCCTATGTTGTAGGACAGATACTGCATGCGCTTTCTTCCGATAGGTATATAAATGTTGGCTAGGCCAGGGGCTATCCAAAACACTAGACCTCCTATTTCTGTAACTAATAGACCCTGAGATATGACCTCATGAAAAATTTCATTTTGCACATGGCTTTTTGGTGCATTTTGGCGCCGTGCACTATATAGACGGACCGATTGCCTCTTATTCTAATTCGCAAATTTCCAAATCCAAAGAGCAAATTGTTTTATCATTAAGAAATTAAGATAACAATGACAATTGTATATGATGCCCAGACATAGTTATCATGGATGAAGTATAATTAGACTCGAGAGACACATATTCATTACTAAAATGTAATCTAATGTAATGGTACAGCTGCATCGTAGCAACAAGGAATTTAGCAATGCAGAATCAAGGTAGACTTCCAGATATTTTTTAGTAAACGTTTAATACGCGGCGAATACCGGAACGTTAATTAGTTTCACGTTCAGTGGATAATGGGTACAATTAGCCGGAATGACATTCATGTTACGTATTCACATGTAAGCTTGGCTATGCTTGTCATCTACATTTTTTATTCCATATCTCAATATTGAATGAGAATACCCAAAAATATCAGTTTACTGATTTATCTCTCCGGAAGATTTTCAACTGTAGGTTTAATGGTAATGACATTCATGTTACGCTTTTGTATCTAAATGCGGCTACATGCTGATGATCTTCATATTTTTGGTAATGTTGTGAGTAAAAATGTGTCTGAAGCATTTTAAGAGTACGAATTTATGTTTTTCAATTTAAGTTCTCGCCTATATGAACACCTAAAAATTTTGATGTTTCCACCCTGCTTGATATTTTTTCACCATGAGTTTCAGTTGTCATCGGAGTGGTGCTGTTAGGTGTGTGAAACTGAATACGCTGTGACTCTTTGAAGCTGAAAGTGAGATCATTCATAGAAACACAGTCAATAATACTTTTAAGAACATTAGTTACTCCTTCTGTTTTTGTATGTATGTTGTATGTCATCCACAAAGAACTGAATCCACTTGTTCTGTGTTAGACGGAAGGTTGTTTACTTACGTGAGAAACAATGGTGGACCTAAGATCCACATCTGCATCTACATCAGTAATCCGCAACCTCCTAACAGTGTGTAGCGAAAGATACTTCTAGTACCACTAGTTTCTCGCATTCCTGTTCAACTCCCAAATGGTGCGTGGGAAAATAATTATTCTCATTAAGCCTCTGTATTAGCTCTAATTTCTCGAACTCTCTCGTCGCAGTCATTTCGCCAGATGTATATGGGAGAAAGTAATAACCTGGCCGACTCTTCACGGAAAGACCTCTGCCGAAATTTCAGTAGTAAACCTCCCCATGACGCACAACGCTTCTCTTGTAGCGTCTGCACTGCAGTTTGTAGATTCTCTAACGGTCTTTCACCGAGCAAACGATCCGGTTACGAAACGCGCCGCTCTTCATTGGATCTTCTCTCTCTCTCTCTCTCTCGTATCGGTCCTACCTCCTACCTGCAAGAGTACCACGTTGATGAACAACATTCAGGAATCGATTGAAGAATCGCCTTGTAAGTACTTCTTCAGCGAATGAATTACGTTTCAATAAGATTCCTCCTATGAATCTCAGTCTGGCACCTTCTGTTTCTGCTATCAGTTTTATGCTATCATTCCACTTAAGGTCGCTCTGGATACATGCTTCTAAATATTTTACGGTAGTTGTTGTGTGCAGCAATTCTTATCAACGTAGTGATACAGCAGTTGATTCCTTTTCCTGTGGACACGCCATATGTTACATTTAATTACGTTCAAGATCTGCTGTCAGAGCCTGCACCATTGTCAGTCCATGGTAGGACATTCTGCAAAGCGATCCTGTCCTCTGGTGTTGCTACGTTCTTGTAGACAACCGCATAATCTGCGAATAGTGTTAAAAGAGTTTCCTACTCTGCCTATTGGGTTACTTCACATAAACTGTAAACGGGTCCTATCATAATTTCTTGGGTAAATCCGAAAATTACATCCACGTCTGTCGATTTTGTTCCATTAAGAGCGAGGTGTTGATTTCTGTCTTCAAGGAAGTCTTCATTCTAGTCGCAAATCTGTTTCGATATTCGGTAAGCTCAAATTTCTTTCACTAGACAGTAGTGCGGGACGGTACCGAATGCCTTCCTGAAGTCACGATACAAGGTATGAACCTTAACGCAGTTACCTACACAGCTATGGATCTCACGGAGGAACAGAGCGGCTTGCGTTTCGCCAGATCTCTGTTTGCGGAATTCACTCCCATAGAGGAGATATTCATTCCCCAAATATGTGGCAATTCTTAAGCATGAAACGTTTTCCATAATTCTACGAATACTTGTTTTCCAAAAAACGTCATAATTCTTAAGCATAAAATTTGTTCTACACTCCTGGAAATTGAAATAAGAACACCGTGAATTCATTGTCCCAGGAAGGGGAAACTTTATTGACACATTCCTGGGGTCAGATACATCACATGATCACACTGACAGAACCACAGGCACATAGACACAGGCAACAGAGCATGCACAATGTCGGCACTAGTACAGTGTATATCCACCTTTCGCAGCAATGCAGGCTGCTATTCTCCCATGGAGACGATCGTAGAGATGCTGGATGCAGTACTGTGGAACGGCTTGCCATGCCATTTCCACCTGGCGCCTCAGTTGGACCAGCGTTCGTGCTGGACGTGCAGACCGCGTGAGACGACGCTTCATCCAGTCCCAAACATGCTAAATGGGGGACAGATCCGGAGATCTTGCTGGCCAGGGTGGTTGACTTACACCTTCTAGAGCACGTTGGGTGGCACGGGATACATGCGGACGTGCATTGTCCTGTTGGAACAGCAAGTTCCCTTGCCGGTCTAGGAATGGTAGAACGATGGGTTCGATGACGGTTTGGATGTACCGTGCCCTATTCAGTGTCCCCTCGACGATCACCAGTGGTGTACGGCCAGTGTAGGAGATCGCTCCCCACACCATGATGCCGGGTGTTGGCCCTGTGTGCCTCGGTCGTATGCAGTCCTGATTGTGGCGCTCACCTGCACGGCGCCAAACACGCATACGACCATCATTGGCACCAAGGCAGAAGCGACTCTCATCGCTGAAGACGACACGTCTCCATTCGTCCCTCCATTCACGCCTGTCGCGACACCACTGGAGGCGGGCTGCACGATGTTGGGGCGTGAGCGGAAGACGGCCTAACGGTGTGCGGGACCGTAGCCCAGCTTCATGGAGACGGTTGCGAATGGTCCTCGCCGATACCCCAGGGGCAACAGTGTCCCTAATTTGCTGCGAAGTGGCGTTGCGGTCCCCTACGGCATTGCGTAGGATCCTACGGTCTTGGCGTGCATCCGTGCGTCGCTGCGGTCCGGTCCCAGGTCGACGGGCACGTGCACCTTCCGCCGACCACTGGCGACAACATCGATGTACTGTGGAGACCTCACGCCCCACGTGTTGAGCAATTCGGTGGTACGTCCACCCGGCCTCCCTCATGCCCACTATACGCCCTCGCTCAAAGTCCGTCAACTGCACATACGGTTCACGTCCACGCTGTCGCGGCATGCTACCAGTGTTCAAGACTGCGATGGAGCTCCGTATGCCACGGCAAACTGGCTGACACTGACGGCGGCGGTGCACAAATGCTGCGCAGCTAGCGCCATTCGACGGCCAACACCGTGGTTCCTGGTGTGTCCGCTGTGCCGTGCGTGTGATCATTGCTTGTACAGCCCTCTCGCAGTGTCCGGAGCAAGTATGGTGGGTCTGACACACCGGTGTCAATGTGTTCATTTTTCCATTTCCAGGAGTGTGTAATTATACGACAGAACGATGTACGTCTTGGAAAGAGGAACGACATGCGTTTTTATCCAGTCCTTAGGTACCATTCGTTACTCCAGCGAACTTCGATTAACTGCTGCTAGAAAGGGGCAAGTCTTTCGGATAACCTGTGTACAATGTTTACCGCAAATCGTCCTGTTGCCTTTCTGTTTCAAGGCCGGTGATTCAATATCTGCCATTTCGACATTCTAATTCAGCCTGTAGTCCACAATTCGTTGCTTTCTGTTCAGAGAGTCTCTTGTCTTTTGTGCATAGCATACTGTTCCACGAGAGAGCGTCACTGTATTCCCCATTCAGTTTCACACTACCTTCGTGCCAGTGCGTTGTAACCCACAATCTATAAATATCATTCCCCGCTAGACTTCTCTGACAACTTTTCACACTTATCACATCTTGTAAGACTGAATAAGAACTTTAAAGTAGAATTCAAGCAGTTACTACACCTACAAATCTTCGTCATTTACGAGCTGCAAAATTACTTAATTTACCTGACCAACAAGCAAAAATTAATTTTTATGAGCTCAACAATTTGCCTTCTGCTTTCGTTGTTAATGGATACTAACTCATGAGTTGTCAGTGGCTGCAGCTTCTACAGTTGTTGGTTAGGAATAAATTAATTATTAGCAATCCATGTCTGGTAAGAATATTTCATTTTCTAATTACTGTACAACACTTTATAGAGGTTTTGAAAACGGTGTTGTAGCTTCGAAACACGTATGACAGTAACTATAAAATAAAAATATAGAGGCTTTTGACAGAATATTATTAATTAATATACGTTTTTTGCTTCGTTTTATACACAGATTGTTAAAAAAATTCCCTGTATTTAGGCAGCGGGTAGTATGGTCCAAACTAAGATGAATGTATCCAGTAAACGTGGGCTTCAATTCATACCACAAAAACTAAGAGCACTTTTTCATCTTTGCTATTGTGAAACATATCTCTTCCGCTGCAAGCTCTTTGCTAATCGAACGGCCAACAGGCTGCAGTAAATAAATGAGAGCTTATCATTCTGTTTCTATGGCACCATTGCTTCTACTGTGATTCGTTAGGACCTGCACTTGTGACCAATCGATAAAGCAGGGGCTGAATATGATGCCACTTTGTAGTTAGTTAGGCAGTTATGCGACGTCCTAGGGTATCACACACTCTCTGAAAAATTATAACTTGGTCATGGATGGCTCCCTACTTTCGGGATTTTTTCAGCTTGGAGGATAAGGGATCAACAGTTGCTTTCTTTGCCAGACCATAACAGAAAATCAAGTCTGCCAGTTCCCATGTGAAGTAATGGGCTTGCACTATGTTTGTAAGTGCAAAGATAAACCTACGATGTAGAAGCAGTTTACAAACTCATCATAACACAAAAGGCTTCCATTATAACAAAAGTATGCGCTGCACTTGTCCAGAACTGTGAATGCAGCTTACAGAAACGACATTAACCCATGGTTAATGGAAGCTGTATCCATGGGCAATTACAGACAAACGTGTCCTGGTCTGTTTATGGAATTCTGTTGGTCGTTCGTAATAGTGAACAGCTTGCAGTATAAGAGATGTGTTTCACAGTAGCGATTACAAACAAGCGCTCTTAGCTCTTAAAGTATGAATTTTAGAGCCCATTTTTCTGGACTTTTTCTCTTGCTTCACTCGACACTAGAGTCATTATGGTGAATAAAGAAAAACGAATAATGCTAGTCATAGGCTGACACACCTCTCAAAAATGCACATGACAATTACTATTCATATTATGTATAAAGGTCCTGGCCTCCATGGTTCTGCGTCTCAAAACTTGTAAGAATAAGACGCAACTATGTACAAGGAGCTCACGACGTTAGACGATCATAAATTCTTTCAAGGACTTGAAGATGACACATGAAATATGTAATATAATGCACGTCAATAGAACTGAAGATCTGATAGCGTTAGGGTATATGATGTGTGAGCTGCCACTGAAAACAGTATCGTCATATATCTGGGAATATCCGTCTGGCGGTACTTGAGACAGATGCGATACGGAGACTTCTTGGAAAAATTCTGAAGGAATGTAATTCAGCCACACAGGTCGCATACGAATCCCTCCATCGATAAATTATTCAGCGCTGCTCGTCTGTCTGGCACTCTCACCACGTTGGGTTAACTGAAGAGTTGGCCCAGATTCAAAGAAGGAAGCAAACTTCGTCGTAGGTTTATTTTTGTCATTGAGAGGACGCACAGTGGCCTTAGTAAATTTCAGTATGAAACGCTGAAATGGAATAGCTTATTTCCATAATTCTGGGTGTCATTGATTGATTGCTTCATTCATTCTTTCATTGTTTCCCATAGCTCCTATCTAGAAGGAGAATCTTCAGTAGTGTCGAATTAGACATAGAATATATGAACAAAATACAAGAAAATAATAAAAAACATTATATATTCACTGTATGAACAATAAAAAGTACTGTTTGGTGTTAATTGTGATTGCCCTAGGTTAACTTAATGAAGTGGCAAGAAAGCAGCTACTTCGTTACTCGTCTGGTTATGGTAAAGTTGTCTTGGTATTTTTCAGAGAAAACATTTTCTTAAAATCGCTGAACTTCTTGCTGTTTATAACAAATTACTATCTCTCATTCAACCTTACAGCAGACACACTACTTGCCATGTGGCTAACGAAATTTTTCAACCCTTTCGTTAGCATATTCAAATAATTTGTACAAAGATTGGCCAATTTCTGTTCATTGGCTGGTTTTCCCAATTTATTACTTTGTTAGATAGGAACTAAGTACTCCATCTCAAAATTTATAGCATAGGCAGGTTCCTGAGATCTCTGCACTAAGAGGTTCGAAAAAAAATTCCCCAGTGTTTCAGAGAAACTACACTCCTTTCCTGCTTCAAGTAGGTGTTAGTGACCATCTGTATCCTCCCCCTCACTTATCGACCTTAATGAAAGTGAACAATTAAACCACGTGCACCTAATGGAAATTTGGGAAAAGCAATCGTCACCGAAGTTAATTTGTCGGCAAAGAGGGAGGAAAGGGTTACATGTAAATGAAAGGAAAAATGCAAATGAAATTGGTGGAAATTAATTTTGAGAAAAGAGTAAAATTAATAAAGAAAGCAAATGTGTGGTCTACGTTAACAATTAATTGGTGTTAATTAGATATTTGAGATCTGGGGAAAATTATGGTCTCCAGTCCTATGGACAACGACTATAATAACTGAAAATGAAAGATTAATTCACATATAATTAGCACTAAAAGCATGGTAACTGAAGGTTGACATGTGTTGTGTGAAAACTGAATGTTTGTCAGAAGCAATAAATTTCGCTACACTCTGACTTAATTTAGCGAAAGAATTAATAAAACCGGAAAATTGAAAGTTAATTTAGTGACTGAAATTAATAGTGAACTTTGTTGCTGAAGCACTACGAAATTCAGAACAATAAGGTCAGTCTTGGGCTACCTCAACAATCATTTCAAAAGCTACTTTAATCTACGCAATTTAGAAATAAGAGATTTAACTCTGAACTGGAATTAAATGATTTTGAACAATTAATAGTAGTAAAATTTAGTACATACCAAACTGAGCTGCAGTCACAGGTAAGCTAAAATATGGTAACAAAACTCACACTCTTAATTTATACTTGTGTAATTTAAATATTGTAGCCAGCTATGAATACTTTAACTGAACTTTGAATTTAAAGCAGTGAAATGGAATGATATTACTTTAATGCTGGTGTATGAATTTTAACGACACTCGGGTTCATTCCAGAAAAAGAAGGGACACTGCTTGGTAATGCTCTTCGGACAATGAGCAACAAAGGTTCATGCTAAGTAGCTGTATTTTTGTAATGCAACAGTTTGAAAAGCTGAGTGCTGCCATACAGTTCTAAAACTTGACATGCTTTTAATCTTCCTTGTTGGTTGATTGAAGGTTTACAGTCATCGATCGGGGAGGTGGCGACAGTCACTCATTGTCGGTCGTCGCTGTTACAGAAGCTGGATGTTGGGGCACCTTCTTCTCGACACAGTCACCAGGCGAAACAGGCTCTTGATATGCGCCAACTAATGCTTCCCGTCTGCGACACCGTGTCAGAAAATATCATAGCAAGTCGAGTGCAATTACATGCTGCCAAACCCCGAAAGCGCGGCCACTCACGGGAGCTTCACACAACACACCTGCTCCACCGCCCTACTACAGCCAGACTCCGCTCTGCCCGCGCTCCACGCAGCAGAGTTAACACTCCCCAAGATCCTAAACACTTTGGTTCTCCACACGACTATTGATGTAATCGTTAGATAGCGTAGCTTTCCCTAGGCAAGGCCCAGCGTAAAAATACAAATAATATTTACAAAACAAACCAATTCTACATCGACATAAATGCATATATATATATATATATATATATATATATATATATATATATATATATATATATATATATGTGTGTGTGTGTGTGTGTATGTATACAAACAGTAAAACAATTACTATATATAAAGATACAGAAATGTCATATCTTCAGATAATAAAATAAGAAAAATTTTATAGTACAATAAATGGAAATAGGAGAATACGCATTTCCGGCGTTACACGTCTCTGACCACCGCAGAAACCCTATCCAAAAACTTGTAGTGCTCCAAACTTTACGCCCATTACGATAAACCTAATGTTGGTTTTAAAGTGAGACAACGAAATATCTCTAAAACAATGCTCTAGACGAAAAGCTAATATCTACATCTATATCTACATCCATACTCCGCAAGCCACCTGACGGTGTGTGGTGGAGGGTACTTTGAGTACCTCTATCGGTTCTACCTTCTATTCCAGTCTCGTATTGTTCGTGAAAAGAAAGATTGTCGGTATGCCTCTGTGTGGGATCTAATCTCATTAATTTTATCCTCATTGTCTCTTCGCGAGATATACGTAGGGGGAGCAATATACTGCTTGACTCCTCGGTGAAGGTATGTTCTCGAAACTTCAACAAAATCCCGTATAGAGCTACTGAGCGACTCTCCTGCAAAGTCTTCCACTGGAGTGTATCAATCATCCCCGTAACGCTTTCGCGATATCTAAATGATCCTGTAAGGAAGCGCGCTGCTCTCCGTTGGATCTTCTCCATCACTTTTATCAGCACAATGCTGAGCAATATTCAAGCAGTGAATGAACAAGTCTACTGTAACCTACTTCCTTTGTTTTCGGATTGCGTTTCCTTAGGATTCTTCCACTTAATCTCAGTCTGTCATCTGCTTTACCGAGTATCAACTTTATATGATTATTCCATTTTATATCACTCCTAATGCCTGCTCCCAGATAATTTATGGAATTAACTGCTTCCAGTTGCTGACCCGCTATATTGTAGCTAAATGATGAAGGATCTTTCTTTCTAGGTATTCGCAGCACATAACACTTGTCTACATTCAGATTCAATTGCCATTCCCTGCACCATGTATCAATTTGTTGCATAACCTCCTGCATTTCAGTACAAAAAATGGCTCTGAGCACTATGGGACTCAACTGCTGAGGTCATTAGTCCCCTAGAACTTAGAACTAGTTAAACCTAACTAACCTAAGGACATGACACACATCCATGCCCGAGGCAGGATTCGAACCTGCGACCGTAGCGGTCATTTCAGTACAATTTTCCATTGTTACAACCTCTCGATATACTACAGCATCATCCGCAAAAGCCTCAGTGAGCTTCCGATGTTATTCATATGGTCATTTATGTATATTGTGAATAGCAACGGTACTACGACACTCCGCTGCGGCACACCTGAAATGAATCTTACTTCGGAAGACTTCTCTCCATTGAGAATGACAGATAGTCATAAAGTGAATATCTGTCTGTGCTACAGTGGCCACATCTTAACCACATCTCCACTGCGTTTGGATTCAATTTTGTACTTTCAATTTTCATGCATAATCTGATTCTATGCCGAAACATACGCATGATTTAACTAACGTTTGTTTCCCATTCGTGATAGATAGTACACTAATCGACAAAAAAAATTGTATGGTGCCGGTTTTTGCAATTGAGAACCGACTCATTTGATTCTACGTTTCATTTACGATATAAATGTAAACCTTTATGTTCTAACGGTTGTTATTGCTGTTCGCGCTTGACTTGAGTTTTGCAAATATGTTTGTACAGTACAAATAATATGTCTCGACACTGAGGTTTCTGGTAAATAAGCTACTTGTACGGAAAGGCAGTTTTCTGTTCCCAAGGGATGGATTATGGTGAGTCCCCGAATCATCTGAATGCCTAATTTCGGTAGCTGTCCTCGACCCCTACCATCAAGGTGACTAATTTCCATGTGTGTCTCCATCAGACCACCATAACTCTCACGCGGCTGCTGCCAGAATACAATCTACAACCACTGTAATAATGAAATGTCTGTGAAGTTATATTGACAGGTTTACCTGCCATGGACACTCACCGAATTCAGGTACCCCAAAGATGAGAAGCAAGGGGACTCATCAATGTCAAGCATCCTGATGAGGACAGAAAACTACTACATTCGTTTCTGGATCACTCTAAACGTAGTTTCTAACCAGACATTGAGACAGCAAACCGCCAATCAATCATCAATCAAATTTGCAATACTGAAGTAAATTTCCAATATATGAGGGGCCTACAGTGAGCAATGCAACACATTTTTCTTAAAACAGGTTGGTTTTACTCATCATTCCAATAAACCATATTATTTCCCATTCTTTTGGCTATTTTTAACATAATCTCCCACCTTACTGGAGCACCTATATACCCGTATAGTAATACTCTATTGGTCGACGTTGTAGCCAATTCCTTATTGCATCAATAATCTCTCCATCATCCACGTACTGCTTCGCACAGGGTGCAGTTCGGCACAGATAGTCCTCCGTGGCCGTAAATGGTCTTCTGTTAGGTTGGGAGGAAACCAGCGAGCTCACGCGTTTGAGTACCCCAGTTGCTGAACGAGACAGTCCAGTTCTGTAGCAAGGTGTTTGTGATCCGTCGCTCACTTCGAATGAGACTTTACACAAGTTCAAAATTTCAGGAGTCACAGCTGTGTGCGACCGGCCGGCGCGCGGGAGATAGGACAGGTCTGCGAGATCCTTGCTGCGACAACGACAGGCGTCTATCCCTACAAATCACCGTACTTTTGTTCAATGGCAGGCCTCAGTAGACATTCTGCAAGTGCCTATGTATATCTGTGATGTTCTGATTTTTCACCAAAGGAACTCAGTGACAGATCTCTGCTTGAACCGCACATCAGTTAGAGACGCCATTATGAAAGCTTCGTTTAGTGCCGCCACCTGTCTGAACTTCATGAAACAATAGGTGAAGCGACAATTTCCCACGATGTCCCACGACAAATGCTGCAGTTTTTCAACCGAAAGCGGTCGAGAAGAAAATGAGTTGTATTACTTATTGAATGCCCCTCATAACTATCTACGTTATAAAACAATGGTTTACATTTATATACTAAATGAAATAAAGAATAGATTGCATTGATTCTTAATAGCAGAAACAGGCACACTTTATATTTGTCGATTACAGTGCCATCAACCACAAATGGATATATATAGTTCGAATAAACTCCATCTGTAATTTGTTCTTGAATACGAATATGCAATAAAATTTTGTGTGTGGGGGGTTTCCATTTGGAAATACAAAACTGATCCTGCTATCAATGCAGGGGTGGTTGGTAGGTCGCTAGTTATAGCACAGGTAGGTATTCTCCTCACCAGTATTATCTTTCCACATTAATTTTTTTTTTTTCATACGATGCATCGTTTTCGACTTATTTAGTTGTCTAAATTCAAAACAAATTGCCCTGCGTATAAAACTGCACCTTAGTTCTTTGCATATTAAGTAAAAATGAAGCACAAGACACTGATGCGACAAAAGTCATGCGATACCCCCTAATATCTAGTCGGACCTCCTTTCGACCTGGGTAGTGCAACAGCTAGACGTGGCATGGACTCGTTGGAAGACCCCTTCAGAATTACTGAGCCATGGTGCCTTTATGGCCGTTCATAATTGCAAAATATGGCGGTGCAGAATTTTGTGTACAATCTGCCCTCTCGATTACGTACCGTAAAAGATGTATGGGGGGACTGATGGCCGTTGTAGTCTGGTCCCTTCAACCCCCCCAAACCAACAAACCAACCAACCAAAAGATGTATGGGATTCATGGACGGCAATCTGGGTGGCCACATCATTCTCCCGTATTGTCCAAAAATGTTCTTCGAGCCATTCACGGACTATTGTGGCTTGGTGCATTGTCACGTATCAAAATTTCATCGTTGTTTGGGAAAATGAGGCGCATGAATGCTACTGAAGTAGCCCAACGTATCTATTTCTAGCCAATGATCGGTTCAGCTGGACATGAGGAACCAATCCATTTCATGTAAACACATCCCACATCATTATGGAGCTACCAGAAACTTGCACAGTGCCTTTTTGACAACTTCGTGGGGTCTGCGACACACATTTCTGCGGTTATTTCATGCAGCGTTGCTTTTCTGTTGGCACTGACGACCATACGCAACCGCTGCTGCTCTCGGTCGTTAAGTGAAGACTGTCAGGCACTGCGCAGTCTGTGGAAAGAAGTAATATCTGAAATTATGTGTTCTTGGCACACTATTGATACTGTGGATCTCGGAATATTGAGTTCCCTAAGATTTATGAAATTGTATGTCACATGCGTCTAGCTCTAACTATCATTTTTGAGTCTCTTAATTCCCGTCGTGTGGCCATAATCACGTCGGGAACCTTTTCACATGAATCACGTGAGTATGACAGTTCCGCCAATGCACTACCCTTTTACACCTTATGTACATGATACTACCGCCATCCGTACATGTGAATTTTGCTGTGCCATTACTTTTGTCACCACAGTATCGTAAACTGCCGTTGAGTGCGGCATTTGCATGTTGACTAAAAACGATTAGGATAGTCAGCAGGAAGAATTCAACGAGATTAGTCAGAAATATTTATTTGTTGAAGCAGATTGCCTCAAATATATTTACAAATTACACCTTTTTGTTACCAAAGTAATTAGTATTTCGCCCTTTATCATTTGCAAAATTATGAGGGTCCCTAAGAGGGTGTTTAAATAGTGATTGCTATGAGGCAAACGGAGCTAACAGGCAGACTTAGGTGAGAGCCGTAGTGCATTCTACCCGGGCGGTCATCAGGCTCTTATCGGCGCAGACAAAGGCTGGCAGCGTCTCGGGAGAGGCATGTAGGCGGCAGGTGAAGCCGTGCTGCGAGTTCCGCATCGGCGCTGGCTTCGCGACGGAGGGCTCTCACCAACAAAGTGTCATCCACGGCACTTCCCAAGAGGTCTTCTCTTTTCCGTGTAAACGACAAGTCCCTTTTCTCCCGGCTCGATCCCAAGTGTAGCTCCAAGGCGATGTCTGTGTGTCCTGCGGGGCTATGTTCCTGGCCGTGGCCGTAAACGTGATTGGATGGCTCGTATTCCTCTTCTTGTCAATCACTTTATACTTCACTATCACTGTTAAACATAGTATCCAAATTCACAGGGTAGGAAGGGAAGAGCACACGTAGATCTTAATGTGGCAAGGATTCCTACACTGGGCGATATTCACGTCGCCATTAAGAGTATATGTCGAGTGTACCGTCCGCCGCCGCCTCTGCTAAAATCTCCCTTCACGTCTGTGCACATTGCATGGGGGCTTAATTAAAATGAAAGGACTAAATGCAATAATTTTAGTAGCTGTGTTACCGGTTACGAGGTCTCGTAACGGGTTGGCCCTGACTAGTATTAGCACGCAATCTGACTGCATAAAATAAAAATAAAGAATGACAAGGAATTTCCATTAACACAATTGATTAATTAAGTCCCCTGCAACTATAAAAGCTACGAAGCAACAAAGCACAAGTGTAACTGTTCTGTGTGTGGTAGTGTGACTCAACGTACATGTATCTGGCTCGGTTCTTTCTCAATACGACAAAATATTTTAAACACCATTTACAATGACTTAATGGAAAAACCAGAAATACTATAATCGCACATAGAAACCAGAATTACTAGTCTAATAAATGAACACGAGCCAGATGCTTTTTTGACTGTACCTGTGAGCAAGAGGGTTTGTCATTAAACAAAACTGTAATACCTTTTACCTCATTATATACTGACGAAAATATTCCATTACACCAGCATCATAAATCAAAAGCCATCTCCTCTCTCAAATATATTCTGACAATTGCAACTTCTTCCATCTATACATTACACCAACCGAACAGCGTCTACTCTCTCGCCCAACAGAACAACAACTGCCCTCGACATCCTCTGAACTACTGCTGCCCAGTGGAGGCGGCAGAATAATAATCTTTGGCGCAATCTCTGGCGCTGTGACCCAGTGTAGCCACCCTTCAACATGCAGATGCTGAAAGGCATTCGCAGCAAGCTTTCTGTCGCTTATAAAACTGGGTATCATCATTTCGTATTAGCTTGAAGCCTCCTCTAGAGAAATATAATTGCCACCTCGACTGACATGCTGCGAACGTCTTACCTCCAGTTTTAATAGCTGCCTCTGTCCCTGCCAGCGTTCTCCAAACCTCAGAAAAATAATGTGGTAGACCATAGTCTCGATACCTGGAAAACAGTGTGGGGGGGGGGGGGGGGGCGGTCCGATCCTTAGCTGCCTGACTGCCTCCTTCAGGGGCGGTCAGGGACTGGGGGTTGGGGCTGCCAGATCTCCATCCACAGATTCTTGCAAGCTGCTACTCAGTCTACCGCTATTATAAGCAAACATGTCCTCTCCATTTACAGAACACTCTGCTGAAACCACCTCCATTCCAATTTTAATGATAACTGTATTTTTGGTGTTGTGACCATGCTTCCTGTTTCATGAGTTCTCAGGTTCGACCAGTGTTAGTAACATTTAAATACTACTGAAAACATGAAAAGCTCATATTTTCGTTTATTGTTGTTACTATCCTATTTATTGCTAATACTGTGCGTAAATTGTAATAATAGTCGCTTTCACTCTTATGTTTTCATGCATGTAACATGATGATTCTAATATACAGGGTGGCTCACGAAATGTGTTACCATTTTGTATTTAAATATAAACTTGATTGTTAATACAATCTGAAAGGAACATATACGACAATGAAGAGCCTTCCATGGAGGTTTGTTCTAAATCAGCACATGCTCAATATGTCCACCATTTCGTTTCCTAACTTCCTTCAAAGGAACACTTAAGTTAGTGGTTACCCTACGGCACATGTCTTCCGTAATTTCACTGCAAGCTCGAAGAATAAGTCTTCTGAGCTCCATTAAATTACGTGGACGTTTCGGGAAATTTTTTTTCCTTTAGGTACCCCCAAAGAATAAAGTCACATGGATTGAGGTCTGGACTATTGGGGGCCCAATTTTGTCTGTCATTGAAGCGACCTGGAAACCTGAGTGAAACAATCCGCATGTAGAAATGCTCGTGTAAAAACTCCAACACAGTGTTTGCAGTATGTGGCCTTGCTCCATCTTGCATGAACCACTGCGTGTTGAAGGGCAAGGCAGTAGCAAGAAACTATGGAATGACCCTATTGCGAAGCATGCTCAAATAACGCTCGCTGTTCACAGTTTCTTCAAAGAAATGGGGTGCGTGACTGGAAATTGCTGCCCACGTAATCCTCGGAGCATAATGTTGTCGTTCATGAAGCACTTGTGGGTTTTCAGTGGCCCAAAAGCGTACATTTTGTTTGTTATCCACACCGTCTAAATGAAAATGCGCCTCGTCTGAAAACCAAACGTTGTATAGAGTTTCTTCCTCCCATTGAGCAAACAGTAGTCTCTGCTGCTTGTGTTCTCCAGTGAGCTTCTGTGCACAGGTCATCTTGTATGGGTACATATGGAGGTCACTTTTAAGGATGCGTCGAACGGAGCGTCTGGATATTCCCAGTTGCGCTGCTGCCTTTCTACACGATTTCCCGGGACTTCTCTGTACAGCAAATCGTACCGCTTCAATATTCTCCGGCGAACAAACAGGCTTAGGCCGAGGTCGCTTCGCTTCCAATACTGTTCCTTCCTGTACAAATTTATACTACAACCTGTGGATGGTCTTCTTGCAAGGGACCCATCGTGTGTTAAACTGTTGTCGAAAACGCCTCTGAGTCACAACAAGGCTTTTCGTTTGATGAAAAAATAACACAATTGCCGATCGTTGCTGTGTCGCCAGTCTTCCATTGTCAGCCGTTGCTGCTTACTAGTCTCCTAGCGGCAGTATCGTGAATTACATGTCATTTCGTAGCTCATTTGTTTTTCCAAGCTCTGCTGGTACTGCTGTAGAGATCCCAGCGTGATATCTAAAGTGCGTCGTACATTGTGAAAGAAACAATTGGTAACACATCTCGTGCGGCACCAAGTACTTTGTAAATACACTAATTTTTGAGAGTTACTCGTTTCACGAGATGAGAAAGTATTGCCCGTTACTTTTTATCTTCATTTATTTGTTTATTTTTCTCTTGCCTTTAAGAACCCAGATACGAAAACATAATTACTGGCGATCTGCAACAGGTAATTTTATAGGTGAAAACTATGTCACGATAACGACGTAGTTCCCTGCCACTATTTAAGAAGCTCAGCTGCAGTGTTGTACGCAGCCCTTACTATATCCAAATCATACGTGTTATCTGTTCACGGCGTAGAGAACAAATGATGGATCAGTAGCGTAGAAATACACAGGAAATTGCAAAACTCAGTGAACATACACAGAGGCATTGTCAGCACCAACCTAAATGACAATTCTCCACATGTTGAACTAAATTTTTCGCCTCCTTTCAATTTACGTTCAGGTAACATTAGATTTACTCCGACCTTCAGTATATTCTATGAAGCATCAATTTATATTCTGCCTGTTGATATTTTTGTGATTACGACGGCTGCTTTATTAGAGTAACATGACGTGAATGGTAACCGATACCAAAGCAGTGAAAACAATTTTCCAGTATACATCTACATCTACATGACTACTCGGCAATTCACATTTAAGTGCTTGGCAGAGGGTTCATCCAACCACTATCATACTATCTCTCTACCATTCCAGTCCCAAACAGCGCGCGGGGAAAACATACACCTAAACCTTTCTGTTCGAGCTCTGATTTCTCTTATTTTATTTAGATGATCATTCCTACCTATGTAGGTTCGGCTTAACAAAATATTTTCGCATTCGGAAGAGAAAGTTGGTGACTGAAATTTCGTAAATATATCTCGCCGCGACGAAAAACGTCTTTGCTGTAATGACTTCCATCCCAATTCGCGTATCATATCTGCCACACTCTCTCCCCTACTACGTGATAATACAAAACGAGCTGCCCTTTTTTGCACCCTTTCGATATCCTCCGTCAATCCCACCTGGTAAGGATCCCACACCGCGCAGCAATATTCTAACAGAGGTCGAACGAGTGTAGTGTAAGCTGTCTCTTTAGTGGACTTTTTCATCTTCTAAGTGTCCTGCCAATGAAACGCAGCCTTCGGCTCGCCTTCCCCACAATATTATCTATGTGGTCTTTCCAACTGAAGTTGTTCGTAATAATAACACCCAGGTACTTTGTTGAATTGAGAGCTTTGAGAATTGTACTATTTATCGATTAATCGATTTCCAACGGATTTCTTTTGAAACTCATGTGGATCACCTCACACTTTTCGTTATTTAGCGTCAACTGCCACCTGCCACACCATACAGCAATCTTTTCTAAATCGCTTTGCAACTGATACTGGTCTTCGGATGATCTTACTAGACGGTAAATTACAGCATCATCAGCGAACAACCTAAGAGAACTGCTCAGATTGTCACCCAGGTCATTTATATAGATCAGGAACAGCAGAGGTCCCAGGACGTTTCCCTGGAGAACACCTGATATCACTTCAGTTTTACTCGATGATTTGCCATCTATTACTACTAACTGCGACCTTCCTGACAGGAAATCATGAATCCAGTCGCACAACTGAGACGATACCCCATAGGCCCGCAGCTTGATTAGAAGTCGCTTGTGAGGAACGGTGTCAAAAGCTATCCGGGTATGTAGAAATACGGAATCAACTTGAGATCCCCTGTCGATAGCGGCCATTACTTCGTGCGAATAAAGAGCTAGCTGCGTTGCACAAGAACGATGTTTTCTGAAACCATGCTGATTACGTATCAATAGATCGTTCCCTTCGAGGTGATTCATAATGTTTGAATACAGTATATGCTCCAAAACCCTACTGCAAACCGACGTCAATGATGTAGGTCTGTAGTTAGATGGATTACTCCTACTACCCTTCTTAAACACTGGTGCGACCTGCGCAATTTTCCAGTCTGACTAACAGAACAGTTATTTTGGGGTATCTACCAAAAGGAACCGATTGTGCGCGGGGCCTTCTGTGAAAGAGTAAATACAGAATGCGATGTGCATCACCCACCGGCGGTACAACGATTACAGATTTTTATGCTCCCAGCAGCTGGATTTTCCGCATTTTGAAGCAGTTTTACTCCGACTGAGTTGAAATAATATCAGTTACCATAGAGTATCACAAAAATTTCAAACACTCGGCAGTAACTCTGTGAGTACTGTTGAAATCGTAAGTAAAGGTACTTAACTGTGTTGTTAATTTAGTTGCATTAGATATTTAAGTATTTTTTATAAAAACAGTGTTTGAAGAAAGGAAATCAATATGATGACTTACTGTGATTGTATTACAAGGTGTGTGATATTGTACATGGGGCCTACGTTTCATACACTTCATATTCGCAATACGGCGCAAAGCAGGTAAGGTGATCGGTGTTAACTGCCTTTTGGGTTTGCTTCATTGCAAATATTATTCTTTCAAATATTTATTGTTTGTCATGAGATGTCAGGTACCAGTATATCACACGTGATCCATGACACATTACAGTGGACTTCCTTTTCTGTATGATCTTCGTGGCAATATTAATGCAAATGAATCGTTGGGTATACGTAACCTGCTCTCAAAGCATTACGGTGCTGGAGGTGGGTTTTGAACTCAATGAGCGCTACGGTAGCTACCCTCAGTCAGCTGAAAGATGCAAAGCGAACAAATGGATGCTCGCCGCTGTTGGCGTGCCGCCTTTTGAGCGTAAAAGGAATTATCTCCATCGGTGATACCATACCAGTGTCTCTTTTTAGCGAGGGCGGATACGTTTTTAAACGGAAAATTTCAGGTGAAAGTTAAAACGCAGGCAGAAATTATTTTAAATGTGACTGACCAAATGTGGCAGCTAAAGCCACTGGAAAAACGTTTGATTAACGTGTATATAGTTTGAAATGAATGAAACAAAATTTCAAAGAGAAAATTCGCCTTGTGAGTGTGTTCTCACCGTCTGTTTGGGCTATGTGCAAAATAACACAACTGATATAGAGCTTACGCTGTTTAAATTCCGGTGAACGTACGAGTTTAAGTCTAAAGTTGCTTGTTTTTGGATCACGAGGTACTGGGTAAGGAGAAAACGTGGCATATGTAAATCGGTTGCGGATTTGAACAGTTGTCGGGTATCCGACCGGGTAGCATCGTAATTTCTCCGCAATATTTCGGCAGACGTACACGCTGCCATCTTTAAGATGCAAGCAACTTTACAATTACCACCGCAACATGCCATGTTGATAAAATAATTTTTCAGATAGATTGTTGGAAGTGTGACCATCTTTAAGATGGCAGCGTGTAGGTCTGCCGAAATATTGTAGAGAAATTACGACGCTACGCGCTCGGATATCCGAGAACGCTTCAAATTGCAAATACGCCGGCAATACTTAAGATCGGTTGCGGATTATTGTAGATACAGAAGTAACTTCATTTACTAAACCATTACATTCTGTTAACACTATCTTGATGTTAAGCAGGTGACGAATAGGTGCCTCCAGTGCTCAGTGGACGCCATTAATGACTTTCATGTCTACCAAAAACATCGTCCAACCACCGTAGTAAAACACGTACATACGTACATGTACGTAGGGCCCAGAAATTTTGAACTTCCATCATGTAGTCGATTACAGACATCCACAGAGACGAAATGTGTGGCAAGTGACTCATATAATGCAACTATCGCTACATCAAGAATATTTAACAGGAACGTAGCATTGCGTAATTACCATTTGCCTACTTTGCTAAAGACTTCAACGAGCACTCACCGATGTCAAGGTATTCCAAGACACCAAGGAACAGTTCTCTTACTCAGCATTTGTTCCATCTCATACGTATTCCATAGCTCCCATTTAATATAAATCTAGAAACTGGGATCCCAAAAAATGAAGATTTCAATCGTATTTCATTGGTCACACTTCCAACAATCTATCTGAAAAATTATTTTACCAACATGGCATGTTGCGGTGGTAATTGTAAAGTTGCATGCCAGGTCACAAAGTACCAGTAAACCGCCAGCTCCCGTGTATACAACAGTCTAATTACTTTAGACTTTTTTAGCAGAGTTAAGTATTTTACGTCAAGCATGGGAGCGAGTAAAAGTTTAGAAATGGTGTGCAATTATGTGTAAAGTTTGTTGTAATTCGCTACCTGTTCTCATCATCAAACAATGGGTGAGTAGAGTCTGAGAAATTTGCACTCCATTCTAACCACTCAGCAATTATGACGTAATATCTCCGGAAGTATATGTCATACAACGTAATAACTTTTCAGGTACATTCAGTGGTGTAAGTGGATACTGTCTGCTAATAGAGTTGAACTGAAACTTCACGGATGACGCTGAGGTCTTATTACACCATCAGCGGAAATGTAGTAATTAATGAACTATTTTCCTTTGATAAAGACTAGAAAGTAACAATGGTCACACCAATATTCCAGAAAGGTAGTAGCAGTAATCCACTTAATTAGAGGCCCATGACATTAACGTCGATTTGCATCAGGATTTTGGAACATAGTGGGTTCGAACATTATGAATCACCTCGAAGAAAACGGTCTATTGACACACAGCCAACATGGATTTAGAAAACATCGTTTTTGTGAAACACAGCTAACTCTTTACTCGCATGAAGTGTTGAGTGCTATTCACAAAGGATTTCAGACTGATTCCGTATTTCTGGATTTCCGGGAGGCTTTTGATACTGTACCAGCTTATAGTGACATAGGCTTGTGGAATATCGAACCTGGAGGGCCCTGCCAGTCAGGGCATCATGCGTCACAGTAATGTACTATAAGTGCGGTATGAGCACACCGTGGGCTTGCACCCACACATTGCTTCCACCACTTGATTTGTCTCAGTCGTAGCGTGTGGGAACATGTAACCTCCCTCTCACTTATCGACCTTAATGACAGTAAAAATTAAACCGCGTGCACCTAATGGAAATTTGGGAAAAGCAATCGTCACCGAAGTTAATCTGTCGGTAAAGAGGGAGGAAAGGGTTACATCTAAATGAAAGGAAAAATGCAAATGAAATCGGTGGAAATTAATTTTGAGAAAAGGGTAAAATGAATAAAGAAAGTAAATGTGTGGTCGTTACGCTAACAATTAATTGGCGTTAATTAGATATTTGAGATTTGGGGAAAATTACGGCCGACAGTCCTATGGACAACTACTGTAATAACTGAAAATTAAAGATTAATGCACATGTAATTAGCACTAAAGGTGTGGCAGCTGAAGGTTGACACGTGTTGTGTGAAAACTGAATGTTTGTCAGAAGTAATAAATTTCGCTACACTCTGACTTAATGTAGTAAAAGAATTAATAAAACTGGAAAATTGAAAGTTAATTCAGTGACTGAAATTAATAGCGAACGTTGTTTCTGATGCACTACGAAATTCAATAAAATAAGATTAGTCTTGGGCGACCTCAACAATCATTTCAAAAGCTACTTGAATGTACGCAATTTAGAAATAAGAAATTTAACTTTGAACTTAAATTAAATGATTCTGAACAATTAACAATAGTAAAATTTAGTACGTACCAAGCTGAGATGCAGTCACAGATAAGCTAAAATATGATAACAAAACTCGCACTCTTAATTTGTGCTTGTGTAATCTAAATATTACAGCCAGCTATGAATACCTTAACTGAACTTCGAAATTAAATCAGTGAAATCGAATGATGTTACTTTAATGCTGGCGTTTGAATTTCAATGACACTTGAGTTCATTTCGGAAAAGGAAGGGACCCTGCTTGGTAATGCAATTGGGACAATGAGCAACAAAGGTTCATGCTAAGTTGCTGTATTTTAGTGATGTTAACGGAACAGTTGGAAAAGCTGAGGTCCTCCATACAGTTCTAAAACTTTACGTGCTTTCAGTCTTCCTTGTTGGCTGATTCGAGGTTTGAAGTCGTCGATCGAGGAGGTGGCGACAATCACTTATGTTGGCCGTAGCTGTTGCAGAAGCTGTATGTTGGGGCACCTTCCTCTCGACGCAGTCACCAGGCGAAACGGGCTCTTGATGTGTGACAGTTAATGTTTCCTGTCCGCGACACCCTACCAGAAACTATCAAAGCAAGTCGAGCGCAATTACATGCTGCCAAACCCTGGAAGCTTGGCAACTCACGGGAGCGTCACTGAACACACCTGCTCCACCGCCCAACTCCAGCCAGACTCCGCTCTGCCCGCGCTCCACGCGGCAGAGTTAATACTACCAAAGATCCTAAACACTTTGGTTCTCCACACGACCTATCCTTGTAATCGTTCGATAGCATAGTTTTCTCTTGGCAAGACCCAACGTAAAAATACAAATAGTATTTACAAAAGTAACCAATTAACCATCGACATAAATGCATAAATATATACACTCCTGGAAATTGAAATAAGAACACCGTGAATTCATTGTCCCAGGAAGTGGAAACTTTATTGACACATTCCTGGGGTCAGATACATCACATGATCACACTGACAGAACCACAGGCGCACAGACACAGGCAACAGAGCATGCACAATGTCGGCACTAGTACAGTGTATATCCACCTTTCGCAGCAATGCAGGCTGCTATTCTCCCATGGAGACGATCGTAGAGATGCTGGATGTAGTCCTGTGGAACGGCTTGCCATGCCATTTCCACCTGGCGCCTCAGTTGGACCAGCTTTCGTGCTGGACGTGCAGACCGCGTGAGAGGACGCTTCATCCAGTCCCAAACATGCTCAATGGGGGACAGATCCGGAGATCTTGCTGGACAGGGTAGTTGACTTACACCTTCTAGAGCACGTTGGGTGGCACGGGATACATGCGGACGTGCATTGTCCTGTTGGAACAGCAAGTTCCCTTGCCGGTCTAGGAATGGTAGAACGATGGGTTCGATGACGGTTTGGATGTACCGTGCACTATTCAGTGTCCCCTCGACGATCACCAGTGGTGTACGGCCAGTGTAGGAGATCGCTCCCCACACCATGATGCCGGGTGTTGGCCCTGTGTGCCTCGGTCGTATGAAGTCCTGATTGTAGCGCTCACCTGCACGGCGCCAAACACGCATACGACCATCATTGGCACCAAAGCAGAAGCGACTCTCATCGCTGAAGACGACACGTCTCCATTCGTCCCTCCATTCACGCCAGTCGCGACACCACTGGAGGCGGGCTGCACGATGTTGGGGCGTGAGCGGAAGACGGCCTAACGGTGTGCGGGACCGTAGCCCAGCTTCATGGAGACGGTTGCGAATGGTCCTCGCCGATACCCCAGGAGCAACAGTGTCCCTAATTTGCTGGGAAGTGGCGGTGCGGTCCCCTACGGCACTGCGTAGGATCCTACGGGCTTGGCGTGCATCCGTGCGTCGCTGCGGTCCGGTCCCAGGTCGACGGGCACGTGCACCTTCCGCCGACCACTGGCGACAACATCGATGTACTGTGGAGACCTCACGCCCCACGTGTTGAGCAATTCGGCGGTACGTCCACCCGGCCTCCCGCATGCCCACTATACGCCCTCGCTCAAAGTCCGTCAACTGCACATACGGTTCACGTCCACGCTGTCGCGGCATGCTACCAGTGTTAAAGACTGCGATGGAGCTCCGTATGCCACGGCAAACTGGCTGACACTGATGGCGGCGGTGCACAAATGCTGCGCAGCTAGCGGCTTTCGACGGCCAACACCGCGGTTCCTGGTGTGTCCGCTGTGCCGTGCGTGTGATCATTGCTTGTACAGCCCTCTCGCAGTGTCCGGAGCAAGTATGGTGGGCTCTGACACACCGGTGTCAATGTGTTCTTTTTTCCATTTCCAGGAGTGTATATACAAATAGTAAAACAATTACAATATATAAAGACACAGAAATGTCATATCTTCAGGTAACAAAATAAGGAAAAAAATTTATAGTACAATAGATGGAAATAGGAGGATATGCATTTCCGCCGTTACATACAGTCAATGACAATTGCGTCCGCTCCACCTACAGGACCTGCATGTTATAATACATGACCAGACCGGCAAACTTGGACATTACCGTTCTCCGCGAGGTCTTCCCCGAGTTGCATTTAGACCCATATGGCTACACCACCTACAGCCCACCATCTGGTGATGGCGCAGGACGAATGGCTATCTGAGATGGCATGGAAGTGATGGACGTAACGTACTTGTCGAACGCGCGAGGCTTCGCTATCACACTTGGCACAGCCTACGCTCCCTCCGGTACTTCACACCGTAGTGACTGACAAGTCTTCTATTCGGAGGAGGTCGCCCCACTTTCGCAAGGAAAATGGACCATTTCATAGTGAGCGGCTATTTTAAGTGTACCGCGGCCCGAGAAGTAAACACCGCATTACGTCTCATGTCCTGCTGTACAAGCACTGGTACGTGACCTCGCGCTCCACGATACATGGCTCTCATATCATGGGCAACAGCGGGGATATACGCATTTTCTGGCCACTGTGCCAGTCATCTGGCCCGGAACTACGTCTCGCGTGACCTCCGCACAGCGACCCGCGATGCAGTAACTGGCCGACGGCCTTCACGGATCATCTCGCGTATATCTGTAGTATCACCTTACCCCGACAACTCACAAGGAGCAGCAGAGGCCCATGGACGCTAAACATCACCATTCTTCGCGGGGAATCGTGTCGGCAAGCAGTAAATGACACGTGGCGTCGTTGTTTCAGGCGACTGCTCATGTACGCTTCCACGTTGCTGTGGTGGCTGGGATGTGTCAGACCTACACTTGAAAGACCCTGAAGGCCTACGGCAGTGACAGATCGAACGGGCAAAGGACAGCATCTGAATTTTACTATACAGCATTATGTGAGCTGGCGACGCAACAGCTGTCTTCCGAACGTCAGACGTCCGTCCAACGCATCAAAACTCGTGTACTTCGCACCAGGTAGAGCAATTGGAAGGAGTCTGCATCTGTGCGCGAGTGGTTTGAGCCCCAAAATAAAAAAAATCGAGTGTTCCCGAATTGTCACCACATTAAACAGTTTTGCATGATATGCAACATTACATTAATAAATTGGTCAATGCACACTACAGAAACACTATCATACTGATAGAAGACCTTAGTGTATTCCTAATTATACATGTGAAAAAAGAGTTGCATAATCATGGAAGGCGTTGTACGACGATGAATTCACAGACGGAAGTCGATATCACAATACTAATCACATATTCAGATTCAAAGCCAACATGATATCTCATTTCAAAGTAACTCTTGGAAACCAAAAACGCCATAAGCAAACTTGAAATAACGAAATTAATTATGTGGGGCTTTGACGAGGACTGAAAGCAGAAAATGTCAGAGTTCCTCGTCCGTGCAAATCGTATTTTCAAATAAACAGGAGAGATAACCCAAGTAACACCTAATGCAGATGCATTAACAACCATTAAAATGCGAGATGCTCAGTGTACGGAGCCTGATATGAAACGGAAGCCTCATACTATGACAAAAAGCAACTTTTAAATCTTCAGACTGATGGTCCGCATGGGACGACAACCAAGAAACGAATAATAATCAGAACGTGAAGGCGCCTAGGAAAGGAAAGACAAGGGTACCAAGTTCTCTTAGCTCAGCCATGACTATTTTCGGAGGGTTGGCAGTAGGCGTGTATCCAATGTGATCAACGTAAGCCATAAAATAGGGGGGACTGGGGCAATAATTTCCCTTGCATGGCGTACAGATATGCATTAGCAATTTACGAGGTTGTCATTGCATGTGATTAGTCTCCCGCTATTGAAGGATGTAGCAGAAAGAGTCTCTAAGGGGAGGCAATTTACAAGATTGGCCGAACAGAAATACTCTTGACATGGAGTTGAAAGGCACGAATTAACTACACCATCACTGAATAGACTCTTGTAGCATCTCAGGTGGCACCTCGCGACAGGTATCACGTCTCGGAATCCGCAACTTCAGAACAAGCCGAGTAAGCCCTGGCATCCACGCCAGCATGTCACCTAACTGGAGCAGTGCTTTTTCTGCTCCAATTCAGTCTAAACGCGGGATGTCCTGGAGTTCGCAGCTTCTCCCAACGGTCAGTACCACCCATATTAAAGCAAAAAATAAATGAAATTGAAGTGATACAGAGACAGCTCGTCGTCCCTTAGAAAATGGACGCTAATCTATTTAGTCTTCGTCACATTCATTCGTCGTTTTGTTTTGATATTTCCAAGCAATTGACTAATCCTGCAATTGCAAGAGGAAAAGAAACCAACAGTCTTCGTACTGGAAGGAATTACCAACCTGACACGTTATGGCCGCTGTCCGTCTCCAAGCTGCGTTTACTTCGTTATATTACTCATGCCTCTGTCGTTAAGAGGGTAAATCGTCTGTTATTCCGTACATGAGATGGTTCTAATTATATCCTGTTGTCAATAATATCGTTATTTGCTGGGGCTTTTATTCGGTATCGTCGTTATGAGCTTATGTAAGGCCCGAAAATGTGGACACCTTACAATATAAATTCACTATATAAATGCATTACTTTCGTGCCCGCTTTGACAGTTGAGGCTTCAAATGGTAGTGCTGTTAACAAATGATTTACGATGCAACATTTTGTAGTGCAGCTGCAAGGAGTTGTTGAAATTATTGGGCACATCATTGGGGAAGCATTTTTCACTATCCTATGTTTGCCTCATATGATTTTCTCAGACACAAATTTTGCATAACATTAAAATTTGTGTATCTCTGAAACATTAGCCCTTCTTCATGATTACACAGTTCTTACAAACAATTTCGTTCCTAGTTTATGAAGCTATTATAACTTGATGGCAACAAGTGTTTGCTCCAGAGACAACCTATAACTAAGTGTGCATCTCCGCTGAAAATTAATTTGACGATGGGCTTGCCAGTGCAGCGGTAAAACGAAACATGTGTACCTCCAGCTAATTAATTAACTTTGAGCAAAATAAACAGTGTCTGCAGAAGAAATGGATTCCAACTGAATTTAGACTTTTGCCAGTAGGAATCAATTGCTTCTCAAGAATCATAATTCAGCATAATGGTAAAAGTAGAAGGTTAGCGTTTCAAGATTGAACTGTGTGGCGACTGCGTGTAAAAGTTGTAAAAAATAGTTCTTTGATAAACTTAACATGTCAACAAAATGGAAAATGAAAGTTTAGGTCAAAGATTTGACTCTGTGAGTTTCCAAGATGGCATAAATTAAAACTAATCCAGTAACCTTTTCTGCTACCGCTATTTATCATACTGCGTCGATAGGCTCGTTCGCATCAGAGGAAATTATACATACGACGAAAGTTTTCATGCTAGCACATGACAATAGACACCACAAAAGACGACAAGTAGTTAATCCAAGATAATTTACTGCATTTTTTGTTAGTATGATGAAAAGAACATCTTGTAAAGGAACTCTTAATGCTGTTTTAGTCAAAGACTATAAAAAAAATTATCTTGTATCTACTGTCATGTTGTGTTCTTGCTGTGTTGTTACAAACAACAACAACACAACATGACAGTAGATACAAGATAATTTTTTTTATAGTCTTTGACTAAAACAGCATTAAGAGTTCCTTTACAAGATGTTCTTTTCATCATACCAACAAAAAATGCAGTAAATTATCTTAGATTAACTACTTGTCGTCTTTTGTGGTCACTTCAGACAGACCACAGCAACTTTTGTCGGGGATCGTGTTAACAACACGACCAGCACGGTGATTAGGATCCCCGTAGTGATAAAAAATGGTTCAAGTGGCTCTAAGTACTATTGGACTTAACATCTAAGGTCATCTGTCCCCTATAGTTAGAACTACTTAAACCTAACTAACCTAAGTACATCACACAAATCCATGCCCGAGGTAGGATTCGAACCTGCGAACGCAGCAGCAGCGCTGTCGTTGGTTTGGCACCGCTTCTTTCTCGTACACATTGTTGTGCAACCTGCATCTCATATCTTTACTGCAAAAGCGGAGAGAGAGTCCTATATACATATATTTAATACTTAAATGCAATTTTATCTGAACAGGTGGTTATGCTATCAAGGAACTTGATCTTAAACAAGCATGTGTTTGTAGGCGTAAATTTTAAAATGGAGCGTTTCAGTACTTACCCTGTATTTATATATTCCATAAAAAAGATAAAGATCACCACAGTTGACTTTTACACTGAGAGAAAATTGTTACTTCTGCCTGTAAGCTCTTATGTTATTTAAAGCGAAAAGTCCAAAAAATAACGTACATAATACTACATTTTTGTCGCTGATGCTCATTGCATAGTTAGTCCTTACCATGTAGGTGAGACGCACGCTATGTACAGGAAGGTTACGTTGAGGTAACAAAAGTCATGGGACACCTCCTAATATCGCTTTGTACCTCCTTTTGCCCTTTTGCATGGCGTAGTGCAGGTACTCGGTATAGAATGGACTCAACAAATCGTTAGAAGTCCCCTGCAGAAATATTGAAGATGTCAGGCAATACTACGCTGACCGACCCCTCTCTAGAACGACAACGAGACAGCAGCGGTATCTGCACGAAAAGGACCTAAACTACGAGCCACCTGGACGCGGCCCAGTTGAAGGCTAGCCGTTCTACAAGCTCTGCAGCTGCAACTTAAGGACTGTATAATTTCACTTGTATTAGGCATTGTCTGTACTGACGAGATTTCTTACTTTGTTTGTCTCTCATTGCTTGCGACAGATCATTGTAAGTTCTCGAAGTTAAGTATTGTTATTTACCTCACTATAATAAAAATTCATTGACACGATTTGCTTGAATTGTTGCCTCGCGGTCCGAGAAAGCAGGTTTCCTAGGCACCCTATAACCCAGATAACCCTGAC
This sequence comes from Schistocerca piceifrons, assembly GCF_021461385.2. Taxonomy (NCBI): domain Eukaryota; kingdom Metazoa; phylum Arthropoda; class Insecta; order Orthoptera; family Acrididae; genus Schistocerca; species Schistocerca piceifrons. The sequence continues at coordinate 53,359,452 of NC_060139.1, forward strand.
GTCCTTCTGGAAGGACGGCATCACTCACTGTTTTAATTATTTATTTTTGCGAATAACGCATTGTTGCAACGGACTGTGACGCATTGTTATATGAAGTAGGCCGAGTCAGTTGCGCGCTGCGACAATCAGTTTGACGCTGTCGTTCATAGTGAGTGAGAAACTCTGTCTTGAAAATAGGGCCTATTTTACCATGGACGAACTGACCTACCTTGTCATCGATATGTATGTATATTTTCTTTCATATTGCATCAATAATTCTGAAACTTGTCATATAATATCTTCAAGAATTAACCTATATTATTTACGGGTTCATATTACGATTGAAAGTTTTCGTTGGTTGTAATGCAATAATGTTTCCAACCGTCCTTCCAGAAGGACGGCAGGGTAATATGTTGTCATTTTGTATTCACAGAAAATGATGTACACTGATGGAACGTTTGGACATGTTAGAATCAAAAGATGAGGAAATACCTAACGCTGACACGTGTAGTAAGGATTATGAAACGAAAAGTATGGGGTATGGAGTGGTAATGACTTATGTTGACCAGTTACTTCCACATGTTCCATATCGAACATACTTTGATAACCTCTTTAGCAGCGTTCAACTACTACATGACCTAAAAGAGAGGGGCTTGGAAGCAACAGGATCAATAAGAGGAAACAGCTAAGAATTGTACTCTATCATCTGTAGATAAAATGATAAAAGAAAATAGAGGATCATATGAAATTTGTTCTGACTCAGCATCCGGGATTTCCATTGTATGTTGGAATGACAACAATGATGTTACTGTAGCCACCAACTTTGACAGAGTGCAACCACTTCGCTCTGTAGCAAGATTTTCCAGGGAACAAAAGAAAAGGATTAGCGTGCCTCAACCTAACTTATCACACTCCTACAATATTCATATGGAAGGCATAGATCGAGCTGACCAAAATGTATCCCTATATAGATGCTCTGTAAGAGAGAAAAAGTGGTATTTCCCGATCATTGCACATTTTATAGTTACTGCAGAGCAAAATGCCTGGGATCTTTACACGCACAGCGAAGAACCCATAGATCATCTGACATTTCGTCGTCGAATTGTCACTGCAATTCTGGAAAGTAACAGAAGAGTCACTACCAGCAGAGGACGTCCTAGTAAGAGGGCAAAACTAGAATCTAGATTTGATGGAAGAGAACATTAGGTTGCTGAATTACCAACGGACGAGATAACAAAAAAGAAGAAGCAGATGAAATGTCGAAGTTGCCACAAAAAAACTACTACTATGTACGTAAAATGTGACGAACCACTTCATGTTTGTTACTTTTTGTCTTATCATACTAGTGCATAAAATATGTGTATAGGTTATTTTCTTTGTTTTTTGTATTTATTAGCTGTTTTAGCCCATAATTCAAATTTATTTATGTTTATTTGAAAGTATAAAAACCAAAACAAGTTAATTGTGCAATGTCATATACTTTAAAAACATGTTCTCTTATTGTCCTCAGGTCCTTCTGGAAGGACGCCCATTTTTGGAAATACTAAATAAAAATAAATACTCAAAATTGTTTTTACTTTCTTCCTTACAACCTTGTGAATCATTGTACGAGGGCAGTTCAATAAGTAATGCAACACATTTTTTTCTGAAACAGGAGTTGTTTGATTCAGCATTGAAATACACCAGGTCATTCCCCAATCTTTTAGCTACACAACTCTATTTTTCAACGTAATCTCCATTCAATGCTACGGCCTTACGCCACCTTGAAATGAGGGCCTGTATGCCTGCACGGTACCATTCCACTGGTCGATGTCGGAGCCAACGTCGTACTGCATCAATAACTTCTTCATCATCCGCGTAGTGCCTCCCACGGATTGCGTCCTTCATTGGGCCAAACATATGGAAATCCGACGGTGCGAGATCGGGGCTGTAGGGTGCATGAGAAAGAACAGTCCACTGAAGTTTTGTGAGCTCCTCTCGGGTGCGAAGACTTGTGTGAGGTCTTGCGTTGTCATGAAGAAGGAGAAGTTCGTTCAGATTTTTGTGACTACAAACACGCTGAAGTCGTTTCTTCAATTTCTGAAGAGTAGCACAATGCACTTCAGAGTTGATCGTTTGACCATGGGGAAGGACATCGAACAGAATAACCCCTTCAGCGTCCCAGAAGACTGTAACCATGACTTTACCAGCTGAGGGTATGGCTTTAAACTTTTTTTTTGGTAGGGGAGTGGGTGTGGCGCCACTCCATTGTTTGCCGTTTTGTTTCAGGTTCGAAGTGATGAACCCATGTTTCATCGCCTGTAACAATCTTTGACAAGAAATTGTCACCCTCAGCCACATGACGAGCAAGCAATTCCGCACAGATGGTTCTCCTTTGCTCTTTATGGTGTTCGGTTAGACAACGAGGCACCCAGTGGGAACAAACCTTTGAATGTCCCAACTGGTGAACAATTGTGACAGCACTACCAACAGAGATGTCAAGTTGAGCACTGAGTTGTTTGATGGTGATCCGTCGATCATCTCGAACGAGTGTGTTCGCACGCTCCGGCGTTGCAGGAGTCACAGCTGTGCACGGCCGGCCCGCACGCGGGAGATCAGACAGTCTTGCTTGACCTTGCGGCGATGATGACACACGCTTTGCCCAACGACTCACCGTGCTTTTGTCCACTGCCAGATCACCGTAGACATTCTGCAAGCGCCTATGAATATCTGAGATGCCCTGGTTTTCCGCCAAAAGAAACTCGATCGCTGCCCGTTGTTTGCAACGCACATCCGTTACAGACGCCATTTTAACAGCTCCATACAGCGCTGCCACCTGTCAGAAGTCAATGAATCTATACGAGACGAAGCGGGAATGTTTGAAAATATTCCGCAAGAAATTTCCGGTTTTTTCAACCAAAATTTGCCGAGAAAAAAAAAGTGTTGCATTACTTATTGAACTGTCCTCGTAGATAAGATATAAATCAATTTTGAAAAACAAATAATTCAGCACTATCTGGGTTAAGACGAGTGGGCAGGACACAACATGTGCCACTCTCGAACCCTACCATCAGCTCTGTCGAACTGAAGTTGGGAGTCATCTGATCAGGCCACGGTTTTCAATCGTCTAGGGTCCAATCAATATAATCACGAGCCCAGGAGAGCCGTTACAGGCGATGTCGTGCTGTTAGCAAAGGCACTCGCGTCGGTCGTCAGCTGCCATAGCCCATTAAAGCAAAATTTCGCAGCACTGTCGTAACGGATACATTCGTCGTATGTCCGAACTTGATGTCTGCGGTTACTCCACGCAGTGGGACTTGTCTGTTACCCGTGACTGTGTAAATGCCGCTGCTCTCGTTCGTTAAGGCCGTTGGCCACCGTCCGTAGTGAGTGATAATGCCTGAAATTTGGTAATCTCGGCTTTTGACACGATGATGTCGGAATTCTGAATTGCCTAAAGTTTTGTGAAAGGGAATTCCATGGGTGTACCTCCAACTACCATTCCGCTTTCAAAGTCTGTTAATTCACTTCGTCCGGCATGGATCACCTAGGCACAAGTGACAGTTACGCCCGTGCAAGGCCCTTTTATAACTTGTTACGCGATACTACCGCTATTTGTATACCTGAATACTGCTATCACATGACGTCTGTCCCCTCAGTACATATTGGGTGTCGAAATTACGACAAAAACGAGACGAGCCTGCTGGCTCTTAAGTAACAGTTCAGATTGGCATGCAGAGAAACGTAGTCCCTAACACAAATGAAAACCAATTGCACTCACTGTTGCCTTCCATATAGGTATCTGACAGAAACTGTCGCTGCATTACTTAACACAAGTAATATCAAGATCGCCCACTGCTTTGATGCCAAACTGGCATCTAATATAACTCTCACAACATTCCCTAAAACTAGTGGGAAACTCTGGCACACTTACTCGCAGCTCGTGCGCAGTGCGTTCTACCGATCAGTCAGACTATGTAACAATAACTCTGAAAATGTTTAGCCGGCCGGTGTGGCCGAGCGGTTCTAGGCGCTTCAGTCTGGCACCGCGCGACCGGTCCGGTCACAGGTTCGAATCCTGCCTCGGGCATGGATGTGCGTGATGTCCTTAGGTTAGTTAGGTTCAAGTTCTAGGCGACTGATGACCTCAGATATTAAGTCCCATAGTGCTCAGAGCAATTTGAACGATTTTTAAAAATGTTCCACGTGCCATATGCTCGAAACTTGTATCACATGTATCCTTGTATTCAACTTCACCCTTCAAAACACTATACGAAACGAGGAAACCATGGTCACAAAAATTAAATTACGTGTATCGCGAGATACGGTATTCCTAAAGTAATGACACTCGGTAAAAATAAAGAGAGCTATGTTCTTCATCATTTCAGAATTAGGATGAAACAACACTTGACATTGCGTTACCTTTCTAGTCGCTTTGCCAAACTGAGAAAACGCACTGCCGAAAAAAAATAGTGCACCTAGAAAGACGACGTCTGATTTGACCCGATGACGGCATACTCCCCTCGGTGTTAGCAGATGTGCTGATAATGATTTCACAGTCTTCCGACAACAGATAGTGTGACGCAGCTAACACAGTGTGATCTGTGTCTAGCCTTTAATACGGGATGCTCACAGCCAGAAGGCTGAGTATGTGCAAACATGTCAAGTAAACAGCTAACCATGTTAGAGAGACGCACTCGTGCTTCCTAGAGTGAACTGAGCAGCTTTGAAGAGGGCCCAAATTGCGACCTTCCAAATGACGAGATGGTGCTTCCGGACGTGCTGCGTCAGTTGTGCAATGATGCTGGCATCAGGTACCACGTGAGCGTTCTCATGCTTGTACACGAGGTTCTGGACGTTCATGCAGCACAGGATCGTCGTATTGTAGGAGCAGCAGTCGCAGATCGCACAGCTACCATACCACAGATGAGAGGGCTTATGAGCATAGGCGTGTCAAAACGAACTGTAGCGAACCGGTTACTAGCAGTGGGGCTACAGGCACACACACCCCTCTAGCCCGTCTGTCACTCACGCCCCGACATCGACGCGCACTTCTCGACTGGTGCCGTCAAAGGATCACAAGGAAGGTGGAATGACGCTCTTCAGTGACGAAAGGAGATTCTGCCTGCACGCAAGTGATGGTCACTGACTCGCAGAGAGAAAAGGTCCAAGACACACTGGCCCCCACACAGGCCTTAACGTCTGTGGTGCTAATAAGCTACAACTGTCGTTCACCTTAGGTGTTTGCTGGAGGTGACAGTAACTACTCAAAATGTCGTTAGATTCACTGTTTCGCCGTTCTTGTAACATTAAGAAGAAGTGTTGCTCCAACAATATAATGCTCGCCCTCACTCTGTCCGTGACACACAACGTGCTCTGAGAGACGTGCAGGAACGTCCCTGTCCAGCACCATCTCCGGACTTGTCTCCAAACGATCAAGTGTGGGATATCACGGCACGAGAAGTGATTCGTGTGACTTATAGGCCAACAACTCTAGAGAACTACGTGAAGTGGTCGAGGAGGCGTGGCATAACTTATCGCAGGGCAGTATTTGCCATCTGTACGATTGACAGGATGCCGGAGTGAGCGTCTGCATTTGCCGCCCTTGGAGGCTACACCACGTACTAATGCGTTGGTCGATACCGCTTGTGCTATTGACTTGTAAATGTAACCATTTCATGTATGACATATATGCGCTGTTGTAACACTAAAGCTTGAGTGAACTGGAAACCTCTAAAAGGGCCTACTATTTTTTTTCCCCGGTGGTGTGTATACAGAGTGTAACTGATGTAAATGTCGATATTTCTGTCAGTGATCGAGGACGGTATACTGAACAACATTACGTGAGTATTTACGTCATTTGCAGACACGCTATTGAAGCTATTACAAGTAGAAATTTTAGGTTGGGTAGTATCTCCAAGTACATGTGGCAAGAGCAGGCCATTGATAATTATTTTCCTCAGGGCAGTATGTCGGGTACTGAAGTATGAATTCGAGGAAACGCAAAACGATTAATCTATGCTGACAGGTGTAGTCCACATAGTGGTGCAGTTACGACTGTGCAGAAAGCATAGTGTAATAAATATGTGACGCGTTTGTGGGAAGACAGTAAAGACAGCCAACACACTGATGTGTGTACATGTAAAGGCACCGCATGGAAAAATATCTACGCTTATATCTTTACAGCCTGTATACAGACAAACGTGAGTGTATTTCCCACACACTGGCTGGCGTTTCCTAGTTCCCTTTGGGAAATGAACTCCTGAAAGTGTCGTAGGCAGGCTGCAGAACTTCACAATGGCACTACGAGTGTTAACAGGAAATGGCCAACCGCAGTACCTACTCTCTGCTCTGGAGGCCGAGTGTCCGAAACGCCTGTATCATAAAAGAGGGTCTTGGAGCTGTGGATAGATCGCGAAACCGAGGAGTCTGTCATTGGTGGCGATAGGGTGCCGAAAGGGAGTTTGAACCCTCTGCGATGAAGCTGGAGTAGAAGCATATTGTGGAATATCGTAGTCAGGCACCAGTAAGGTCGTTCTTTGTGTGTGGAAGTTCGGAAAGTGTTCGGAAGTGCGTTCCCTTTGGCACTCATGTGGAACGTCTTTGTTTCTTGCCTGTATCGGAGGTGGGTGTTTATTTTTAACGAGCATACACGGAATGTTTAGGAAATGGCTGACTGACAGAGTTTTTAGCGGATGTCTAGCTGGAAATTTTGTCTAACAATCCAAGTGGACTTGGCGAGAGATACTAGAAGAAAATAAAAACTGTCTTTTGTTTCTATGGAAATTTGGACTGTGCAATTCCTGTGTTTGTCCGCATCCTCTTTAGTGTTAGACCATCTGTGGTTTGCAAAAGATATAGTAGAAACCGTTTGGTACAGAGACTGATTGGAGTCTTCATAGTCCAGTCCAGTGGTCGGATTAATGTGATCTTTTGAGAGTAGCCAAATGGCTACAGGGCATGGAGTAGTCCCATACATAAAGTCACTAAGTTAACCTTGCCTTGTGGTTCAAAATGGTTCAAATGGCTCTGAGCACTATGGGAGTTAACGTCTGAGGTCATCAGTCCCCTAGAACTTAGAACTACTTAAACCTAACTAACCTTAGGACATCACACACATCCATGCCCCAGGCAGGATTCGAACCTGGGACCGTAGCGGTCACGCGGTTCCAGACTGAAGCGCCTAGAACTGCACGGCCACACCGGCCGGCCGTCGTGGTTCAAAGCAAAGTTGACGACCCTGATTAAGACTGATAGCGTATGCTGAGCAGTATATGGCAATTATCCAGGTCAGCTAACAAATGTCTCCGAAGAAGTCCACGGAGCAGTACAGTGTTGACTTGTCTAGCACACTGAACGGCTCCAAGAGTTTGCGGACTGAGCATGAGGGAATTCACCAGACGCTACATAAATGCTGAGATAAAACACTAGAAGGAATCTTTCAAGGCCGGGAGATACCTACCCTCCAATTCAGAGTGTTTTTTCATGTCATCGTCGAAAGAAGTATTTTTTATTGTTTAAAGAACTACGCCCTCGAAGTGTCTTAATTGCCTCTCGACAGGGATATACATTTATGAGATGTGTACTTACTCCGCAAATCACTTTCGCCTTTCCTTTTAATGAACTGCGTGTTCAAATAACTCAGCCCTTGTGATAATTGCTCCGAAGGGGTAAATACAATTATGACAAGCGTACCCGGTTTGTAAACTGCAGTCGCCCTTCCATTTAATATCGTTCTTATTTCTACTGTTAGTAAATTATCCTTCGTTGATATATCTCTGCCAGCATTTTCGGCTATTTTACACGAAATCTGGAACTGAGACGAGATTGTCTGTAGCAATTTGCCGTAGTAGCGGTATGTCTAATACAAGTCAGGGAGCAATGCCGTACTCTCCGTAAAACCTAATTTGAATTCCGTCCGAAACTGGCAACTTATTTGTTGTCATCTGTTTCTCTTGCTTTCAAACGATTGGACGCCTGTTCCTGTGTCCTCCACAAGAGAATCTGTACGATTCTTTCCCGTGAATGATTTTTAAACGCGACATTTAAAACTCCAGTTTTCGTATTGCTGTCTTCTGTTGCCACGCCAGACTGGTCGATGAGTGCCAAGACAGAAAATTTGGACGCGATTAGTGACTGTATGTATTTTGACGCGATTAATGACTATATGTATATTGACGCGATTAATGGCTATATGTAAGATCAGAAATTTCTCTGTATCTGGCCCAGATGCTTCAATAAGTGTGCAATTGCAGCCGTGTTCTAGGGGTAGCGGTTTTCATTAGTAATCAAAACGCCCTCAATTCAGGATTCGAATCCCGCCACTAATTAAATTTTGACTAATAATCATCATTGGCTTCCGAAGACTTCGGCGTAAGAAGTCACCCTCGTTCTACCAGCGGCCTTGTCAAAGAGGGTGGAGGAGTGGGCAAAGGTTCAGGGCAGTCTTGTCCTAGGGGTGGGAAACTGCCCCTAAAGGCGGATGAACCACAAGTGATCAACGGCATGAGTATGCAGAAGGGAATGGCAACCACTACATTAAGGACATGTAACTTGTATCCGTAGGACATGTGGCCTGTAATTGAGAAGTGTCCTGATGATCTATCCATTGGAAAAATATTCCGGAATAGTCCCCCATGCGGATCTCGTGGAGGGGACTACCAAGGAGGAGGTGGCGATAAGAAAAAAGACTGAATAATCAAGGAAAGGATAACGTTCTACGAGTCGGGGTGTGGAATGTCAGAAGCTTGAACGTGGTATGGAACTAGAAAATCGGAAAAGGGCAATACAAAGGCTCAATCTACAGTAAGGGTCAGTAAAGTGAAATGGAAAGAAGACAAGTGTGGGGTAATATCAACAGAAGCAGAAAATGGTTTAATGGGAGTAAAATTCGTTACGAATAGGAAGGTAGGGCAGAGAGTGTATTACTGTGAACATTTCAGTGATACGGTCGTCCACATCAGAATCGACAGCAAGCCGATAGTTCAGGTATATATTTTGACGTTGCAAGCCAAAGTGAACCGATAGAGAATGTATATGAAGATATTGAAAAGGTTATACAGTGCGTAAGGGGAGACGAAAGTCTAATACTCATGGGAGACTGGAATGCTGTTGTAGGGGAAGGAGTAGGAGAAAAGGTTACGTGAGAATATGGGATTGGGGCAGGGCTTGAGAGAGGAGAAAGACTAGTTGAATTCAGTAACAAGTTTCAGCTAGTAACAGCGAATAACCTGTTCAAGAATCACAAGAAGAGGAGGTATACTAGGAAAACGCTGGGTGATGTGGGAAGATTTCAATTAGATTACATCACGTTCAGACAGAGATTTCGAATTCAGATTCTGGATTTTAAGGCGTACCCAGTAGCAGATAAAGACTCAGATCACAATATGGTAGTGGTGAAGAGTAGGCTGAAGTTTTAAGACATTAGTCAGGAAGAATCAATACGCAAAGAAGTGGGATACGGAAGTACTAAGGAATGACGAGATACGTTTGAAGTTCTCTAACGCTATAGATACAGCAATAAGGAATAGCGCAGTAGGCAGTACAGTTGAAGAGGAATGGACATCTCTAAAAAGGACCATCACAGTAATTGGATAGCAAAAAAGAATTTAACTGTGAAGAAACCCTTGGGTGACAGAAGAAATACATCATTTGATTGACGAAAGGAGAAAGTACAAAAATGTTTAGGGAAACTCAGGAATACAGATGTACAAGTCGTTGAGGAATGAATAAATAGGAAGTGCAGTGATGCTAAGACGAAACGCTGCATGAAAAATGTGAAGAAGCAGAAAAAGAAATTATTCTTGGAATGACAGACTCAGTAGCCTTCGGTAACATTAAAAGCAAGGGTGATAAGATTAAGAGCGCAACGGGAATTCCACTGCTAAATGCAGAGGAGAGAGCGGATAGGTGGAAAGAATACATTGAGTCTCAATGAGGAGGACATTTGTATGACATGATAGAAGAGGAAACAGAAATTGATCTACAAGAGATAGGGAATCCAGTGTTGGAATCAGAATTTAGAAGAGCTTAGGAGGACTAAGATCAAATAAGGCAGAAGGGATGGATGAAATTCCCTCAGAATTTCTAAAATCGTTTTGGGCAGTGGCAACAAATCGACTGTTCAAGTTGGTCTGTAGAATATATACGTCTGGCGACATACCATCTGACTTTCGGAAAAATATCATCCACACAATTGCGAAGGCTGCAAGACCTGACAAGTGTGAGAATTATCGCCCAATCAGATTAACAGCTCATGCATTCAAGTTGCTAACGAGAATAATATACATAAGATGGAAAAGAATGAATGTGCTGGATGGTTATTTTGGCTTTAGAAAAGGTAAAGGCACGAAAGAGGAAATTCTGACGTGGTAATGGAAGCCAGACACGTTCATGGAATCTGTCGTCCTGGAAAAAGCCTTCGAAAATGTAAAATGGTGCAAGATGTTCGAAATTCTGAGAATAGGGGTAACCTATAAGAGAAAAGAGGGAATAATAAGAGTGACGACCAAGAACGAAGTGCTCGGATTAAAAAGGGTGTAAGACAGGGATGTTGTCTTTCGCTCCTAGTGTTCAACCCGTGCATCGAAGGAGCAGTGATTGAAATTAAAGAAAGATTTAGAAGTGGAATTGAAATTCAAGGTTAAGGGATATTAATGATACGATTCGCTGATGACATTGCTATCCTGAGTGTAAGTGAAGAAGAATTACATCATGTGCTGAATGGAATGAACAATCTAATGAGTACAGAATATGGATTGAGTGTAAATCGAAGAAAGACGAAAATAATGAGAAGTAGCAGAAATAGGAACAGTGAGGAACTTAACATCAGGATTGACGGTCACGAAGCAGATGGAGTTAAGGAATCCCGCTGCCTAGGCAGTAAAATAACCAACGACGGGTGGAGCAAGGAGGACATCAAAAGGAGACTAGCAACAGAAAAAAGGGTATTCCTGGCCAAGAGAAGTCTACTAGTATCAAAGATAGGCCTTAATCTGAGGAAGAAATTTCTGAGAACGTACGTCTGGAATAGAGCATTGTATGGAAGTGAAACGTGGACTGTGGGGAAACCGGAACAGAAGAGAATCGAAGCATTTGAGACATGGTACTAGAGACGAATGTTGAAAATTAGGTGGACTGATAAGGTAAGGAATGAGGAGGTTCTGTGCAGAATCGGAGAGGAAAGGAATATATGGAAAACACTGATAAGGAGAAGGGACAGTTTGAAAGAACATCTGTTAAGACACGGGGGAATGACTTCTATTGTAGTAGAGCGAACTGTAGAGGGCAAAAAATACAGAGGGAGGAGGAGATAGAGAAGATCCAAAGAAGAGGGGCGCGTTTCGTCACAGGGCTATTTCGTAAGCGTGATAGCGTTACTCAGATGTTTAGCAAACTCAGGTGGCAGACTCTGCAAGAGAGGCTCTCTGCATGGCGGTGTAGCTTGCTGACCAGGTTTCGAGAGGGTGCGTTTCTGGATGAGGTATCGAATATATTGCTTCCCCCTACTTATACCTCCCGAGGAGATCACGAATGTAAAATTATAGAGATTCGAGCGCGCACGGATGCTTTTAGGCAGTCGTTCTTCCCGCGAACCATACGCAACTGGAACAGGAAAAGGAGGTAATGACAGTGACACGTAAAGTGCCTCCGCCACACACCGTTGGGTGGCTTGCGGAGTATAAATGTAGATGTAGATGTAGATTGGAATATATACAGCAAATAATTGAGGAATTAGGTTGCGAGTGCTACTCTGAGATGAAGAGATTGACACAGGAGAGGAATTCGTGGAGGGCCACATCAAACTAGTCAGAAGGCTGATGACCCAAAATAAAGTTGTTATATGCTTGGCGCATACTTCTTTTTACAGAGCCTCGAATCTCTATAAACTTTTGCCTGTCGAGGTTTCCACGTTATTACCTGCCTCGAGAGTGCTATAATCTCTGCTTTCTCAGCGTATTTCCAATTTTGTTATTCAAAAGCGTGGGGCTTTTCCGTCTTTAATTCACTTAGTCGATACATCTTTCTCCAGACAGCGACATAAAATCAGTTTAAACTTTGCTCATAAATGCTCTATGTCAGCGAGCGATTCCCAGACTTCAGCGTATTTATCCCGTAGAGGAAAAAGGAAAATTTCTGAGAGCCTAGAAGAAAAGGTTTCAGCTGTATTTCTGTCACGAAACTACATTGAAGAGACAAAGGAGCTGGTGCACCTACGACCGTAGCTGTCGAGCGTTTCCGGACTGCAGCGCCTATAACCACTTGGCCACTGCGGTCGGCTTATAAATGATGTTATCTTGCTTTTAGCTGTTAGAATTGTGTTGCAATTTCGGTATAAAGCCCTTGCCAAGCATCTACAAAATACAATACAACATAATGAGATCATTGTGAAGTGGGAAAAACAGTAGGTTCAACCAGCTTTGTAGTTTCCTGACATTCACACATAGCTCTTACAAAATTTTGGTTTATATGTTTACATTAGGCAGAAATGAAAACGTAATATGCACATCAAAGAACAATCAGTCAGCGACACTATTAAATATTCCCTATTCCAGTTTCGAGTGGACTGTATATATACGGGGTGGTCCATTGATCGTGACCGGGCCAAATATCTCACGAAATAAGCGTCAAACGAAAAAAACTACAAAGACGAAACTTGTCTAGCTTGAAAGGGGAAACCAGGTTCCGCTACCGTTGGCCCGCTAGATGTCGCTGCCAGAGGTCAAAAGGATATCAACTGCGTTTCTTTAAATAAGAAACCCCAGTTTTATTACATATTCGTGCAGTACGTAAATAAATATGAATGTTTTAGTTGGACCACTTTCTTCGCTTTGTGATAGATGGCGCTGTAATAGTCACAAACATACGACTCAAAATTTAGGACGAACAGTGGGTAACAGGTAGACTTTTTAAATTAAAATACAGATCGTAGGTACGTTTAAACATTTAATTTTGGTTGTTCCAATGTGATACATGTACCTTTGTGAATTTATCATTTCTGAGAGCGCATGCTGTTACATGCTCAAAATGATGTCCGTCAACCTCAATGCATTTGACAATACGTGTAACGAAATTCCTCTCAAGAGCGAGTAGTTCGCTTCCGTAATGTTCGCACATGCATTGCCAATGCGCTATTCAATACCGCTTGAAACGCACGCGACCTATGTGCCGGACATCCATCATGTTGGAAGTACATCGCCTTTCTGTCATGCAGTGAAACATCTTGTAGTAACATCGGTAGAATATTACGTAGGAAATCAGCATACATTGCACCATTTACAATGCCATCGATAAAATAGGGCCAATTACCCCTTGCTCCCATAATGCTGCACCATACACTAACCCACCAAGGTCGCTGATGTTCCACTTGTCGCATCCATCGTGGATTTTCCGTTGCCCAATAGTGCATATTATGCCGTTTACGTTACCGCTGTTGGTGAATGACGCTTCGTCGGTAAATAGATCGCGTGCAAAAAATCTGTCATCGTCCCGTAATTTCCCTTGCGCCCAGTGGCAGAACTTTAAACGACGTTCAAAGTCGTCACCATGAAATTCCAGGTGCATAGAAACATGGTACGAGTGCAATCGATGTTGATGTAGCATTCTCAACACCGACGTTTGTGAGATTCCCAATTATCGCGCAATTTTTCTGCTACTGATGTTCGGGTTAACCGCGACAGCAGCTTAAACACCTACTTGGGCATCATCATTTGTTGCAGGTCGTCGTTGACGTTTCACATTTGGCTGAAAACGTCCTGTTTCGTTAAATAAGGTAACTTTTCGGCGAACGGTCCGGACACTTGGATGATGTCGTCCAGGATACCGAGCAGCATTCATAGCACACGCCCGTTGCTCATTTTGATCACAACAACCAAATATCAACACGATATCGACCCTTTCCGCAATTGGTAAACGGTCTATTTTAAAACGGGTAATGTATCACGAAGCAAATACCGTCCGCACTGGCGGAATGTTACGTGATACCACATACTTATACGTTTGTGACTATTACAGCGCCATCTGTCACAAAGTGAAAAAAGTGGTCCAACTACAATATTCATATTTCTTTACGTACTACAGAAATATTAATAAAAAAGGGGGTTTATATTTTATAAAAACGCAGTTGATATCCGTTTTACCTATAGCAGCGCCATCTAGCGGGCCAACCATAGCGCCATCTGGTTTCCCCCCCCAAGCTAGACGAGTTTCGTTTTTTGTAGGTATTTCGTTTCATGCTTATTTCGTGAGATTTATGGCCCGGTCACTATCAGTGGACCACCCTGTATATATCAAACATCTAAAAGTGAGCACTTACAGCACATTAGAGGAAATGTCTAAAAGAATAGAGATAAGTTTTATTTCTGATGCCTGTTTGCTGACAGTGTATTGCGGTTGTTCTTCGAAGGTGCTAAAAATTTCAATTTCTTCTAGAGCGTCCTTTAATCTGCATTTCTCTACGCTATATATCACCTTTAAACATTCCAAGATGCTGTTATTGTTATTATTGCAGTTTCACAGTTGTCCACTAGATGAAGGCTTACAGTTCTAAGTTATGTTTGGGTGCTCTCTGAATCTGGTTTTGAAACATTTACCTGTAGTCCCACGTCGACATTTTCACAATCGTCGAATTTGATTTTATAAACTCCTGATTTTGTAACCGGCTTCAGTTCGTGTGTTGCGTGTCTGACTACTGTCCCTACTGTTTTCGTGTAGACACCGGTTTCACGAAAATTGATCGGATGTTCTGTCTGACATGGCACCATAATACGATGAAGGCAATGTATTTAATATTTTCTGTTTCTGCTTCTCTTTTGTTATTTCTTTACCTGTGTGGTTCTTTTTATGTAATTTTGTAGTATACCTGTACATTTTGTGGCATTGTACAGGATTTACACACATTAAAGTTAGTTTAAGTAGTGTGTACGTCTAGGGACCGATGACCTTGACAGTTTGGTCCCTTAGATATTCTGAAAGCAAATCGATACCACATACATTAGTGAGGGCTTGCTGCAATCAGCAAGCGCTCTGTCCAGTTCGAAACCTCAGAGTCAAAAGTCATCATTATCAATAGGACCAAAGAGCAGTTGAAGTTTCAGACGAAGTTGTCAACGTTAAAAACTGGACATCAAGATAATAGTTCGTAAATTAGTGCATTAAGTGATGATTTGCTAGTGCATGACAGTTGCAAATTGTGCAGTAGCCCTGTGGCACTTAAGTGTGTCAGCATTAAGTATATCTTGTGTTCATTAGTGTAATAAAGTGAACTAATATTACATGTGTTCAGTGTGTCTCAACAGTATTATGGAGCTGTTGTGTGCTCATGATCGTCTTCCAAAGATGAAAATAAGTCTTCACCTACTCGAGTAAACAAATAAAAAGAGCACTTGAGCACAGTGCTTCAGATTGTACAAGGGAGTGCTAAAAGTAGTTCCTTGAACTACTGAACCGACATCTCACTCGCTACAGGCCCTTCAAGTGGTAAATGGCTGTAAATATCTGGACATGAAGAATGAAGACGTTTGTAATGTATCTTTCGTCGGGTCATCAGTGGGCAAATATGAAAACGATAAACTTAAATGAATCTGCCCAGTAGTAGGCAATGCGCGAATCAAAGGACACATCACAGAACCAATAGAACGACGTACTAGATTTACATTAAAATTTCGGAAAACATAAATTGTGTCCCTGAGTAATATTGAGTTCCTGTAAGAAAATGGAAGTCACTATCGCTTACATACCGTAAGTACCATAAGCGGATTGACCTTGAAAAACCTTACTTTAATTTCCATCCTAAATGGTGGTAGGAAAACTGAGTCAGACTTCATATATTTAAAGATGCAGGTTCCATTCAGAATACATCTACATCTACGTGATTACTCTGCTATTCACAATAATGTGCCTGGCAGAGGGTTCAATGAACCACCTTCAAGCTGTCTCTCTACGGTTTCACTCTCGAATGGCACGCGGCAAAAACGAATACTTAAATTTTTCTTTGCGAGCCCTGATTTCTCTTATTGTATCGTGACGATCATTTTTTTCCCTATATAGGTGGGTGCCAACAGAATGTTTTCGCAATCGGAGGAGAAAACTGGCGATTGAAATTTCATGAGAAGATTCCGTCGCAACGAAAAACGCCTTTGTTTCAATGATTGCCACTCCAATTCACATATCTTGTCTATGACACTATCTCCCCTACTTCCCGACAATACAAAACGAGCTTCCCTTCTGTGTGCTTTTTCGATGTCATCCGTCAGTCCCACTTGATGCGGATCCCACACCGCATAGCAGTACTCCAGAACAGGGCGGACGAGCGTGGTGTAAGCAGTCTCCTTAGTAGACCTGTTGCAATTTCTAAGTGTTCTGACAATGAATTGCAGTCTTTGGTTTGCTCTACTCACAGTATTATCTATGTGATCGTTCCAATTTAGGTTATTTATAATTGTAATCCCAAAGTATTTAGTTGAATTTATAGCATTCAGATTTGTGTGACTTATCGCGTAATCGAAATTTAGGTAATTTCTTTTAGTAATCATGTGAATAACTTGACACTTTTCCTTACTCAGGGTCCATTGCCACTTTTCGCACCATACAGATGTCTTATCTAAATCATTTTGCAAGTCGTTTTGATCATCTGATGACTTTACAAGACGGTAAACGACAGCATCATCTACAAACAATATAAGACGGCTACTCAGATTGTCTCCTACGTCGTTAATATAGATCAGGAACAATACAGTGCTCAAACAGCAAGATGCTATCCGCGATTTGTCTGGTTGCTTTCGAGCAATGTACCTTACCCTTCCTTACAAGCCGTCTTTAAAACAGAAAATACACAACATAAAAACATATGTGTGGAATTTATCGGTAACTGCATTAAAGGTACACGTTTCTGATGAATATGCCAAGTTACTATTCAGAACAACGTGAAGTACATGATTTGCAAGTATTCGTACCTATGGCTGCTTCATGAGGACGGACAAACGAGTGATTAGCGGGAGAGAACTTCTTCCCTCAAAAAAACTTCTACTTTCTGGCTACTGACAGTTATTTTCAGACATTGATACCTCGCCTTTTTACTGTTATTATATCGTTTGTTCTCTTTTATGTTACGCTTGGAAAGATCTACATTTTATTGTGACGGTATGGATAAATACAAAAGAAAGTCACATTATTTAATTTCTTACACTTAATGTTCAATGTTAATAACCTTTGTCTTGTTTAAAAAGCTTTAAGAGATTTTACATAAAAAATTCTTAGGCATTCCTATCAGCCAGTCTCCGTAGTATCCTTTGCCTTGAAAATCAAGCGTACGTTACCACGAACAATAAAACCCTGTTAAATCTACCTCTGACAAAATTTTGCTTTAACAAATTAGACTACCAAACATTATCTAATATTGTGCATGTGACTAACCAGCTGGTGTTTCTGACTGTCCTGCTATCTGCTATCTGAGGTCAAATGTTCTGAGTTCGAGTAAGAGTTCAACTGATCCTGTTCGGTTATCCAAAAATGTTGTACGAATTTCGTATATATATTCAATTATTTGACAAGCTACAATTATCTCCACACAAAAATTGTCAGTAGGTTTTCTGTAGAACTGACAGGGAGCTATTCAAAATTGTGAACATAATTATTTTTTCGAAAATTGACAAGTAATTCTCTTTAGAGAATTGAAATTTTCTGGATTGATAATTGTTTACTTTGCGAAATTGTACAGTATAATTCAGATTTTGTGCAGAGAACTGTAGTATTATCAAGAACTCTGAAAAAATGTATATTCCTCGAAAGTCAGGTGTCAACTTAATCTGACACCACAGTGCACTGTAATTGCTCGCTAACTGACTCACAATGTCTTTTCCTGTTCCTTCAACTGCCTCGTTTTGTTAGCCCCATTTTGTCCCTATAGTCGCACTGACTTTACGCCGAAGCCCACAAGAAATGCATACGTTGCAGCTCGTGGCACTGCAGGTGTTAAGAATGCACGCAACTGTCTCCGGCTGGGAGCGAGTGACTATTTCAGACGAGTTTAATAATTGTTGACAGCATGCACAAATGCATGTAGGTTTTCTATAGCACACGACAAGATTAATACTTTTAGCGGGTACCGTTTCAATGAAAAACTGATTTCCCATGGGCCCTGCACGGAGCCGAGAGTTCGCGAAGTGTACCGGGCAAGCCGACTAGTGTAAGGTCACAAGTTCGTTGCGAGGTTCGTATATTTCCTTGCCCTGATTAGCGCCCTGTGGCGGCCAACTTTTGTCCATGACTGGTAGACACCTGGCAGCACGTTTCTGCACTTTTACTTATTTCCAGAGTAGTCAGAACGTTACGTCACTTTATTTACTTCGTCCTCATTTTTACACAGCAGTTTACTTTCAACGTCCACGCCCCAGTCATCAATCTCAAGAAATACAAAAGCACGCAAGAGCAGTAGAGTTCTTATTTTGACTATAGTCTAACGCCGTATAAACTTTTCAAGGTAATAATTAACGAATAATGATGAAAATAAATATTGTCTCATTGTAGAATCCAGGCTAGAGTTTTACAGTACCAAAGATAAAAATAAGGCAACATGAAGCCGGTATGGTTTGGATTATTATGTTTTCAGAGCTGTATTAACGGATCGCACGTGATACCGTTGTAGGAACACAGGAAATGTCCTCAGAATTTAAAATTCATTGATAACCAATCTGTACATAGCTTGTTTAAATTCGGAATATTTGTAATGTGGAGAAGCTGCCTGTCCAAGGAATACTAAAAAGTTACAGTATTGTTTAAAAGCAGTCTTGTTGCAATTTTAGTTTTTAGTTTCACTCCTGTGAACGGGACCACGTTATGCAGATCTTGGTGCCTCTCGCGTCCATCTAGAAAAGATAACCTGAAGATGCCTAAATAAGACGAAACGCGTAGCTGAAAACTAAATAACTAAAATTGCAACCAAGACTGTTTTTAACCAATAATGTTAAGTACTGGTTTGCTGTATGCCACATATGGATTGGAAGAATTTCTAAAAATCTATATTCCACTATAACGCATTGCCATTTTGACGCTGCTGGATTACAACGACCTCCCTGTCACTCTCTTGATGGTTATGTAATGTGTTGCGATGAGTCGTTGGCACCGCTCATGTCTGATGAGAAATAAAGCGAATGATACACCGGAAACTTTTTCGCAGAAATATGAAACGCGTTTCATTGAGTTGGCATCAGCCGAAAATCCGTCATCGGGTCCTGCACAAGGGGAAACGAGCAATAAACGCGAATGTTCGCAATAAACTAGGATGTTTCCACTGGGACAAACCGATTGAGTCCGTACGGACGCCAAAGCCTTTATGTGTGTGGTGAGCGTCGTCGTGTGTGCCGAATATCAGAGGCCGTGTCCCGCCGGAAGGCGACTTCCATGTTATTCTCGTCACTTCCGCTTCTTTGTCCCCCTGTGAAGTCCGCTTGCTCTTTTGTTGCTGTCTCTTCCTGGAACCGCCTTACTCTGTTCGACGGATGCCGATCGATGCTTCCAAGCCATTCGCCCCACACCCCGCGCTTTACTTACCGTAATATTCAACTCTCGCTTAATTTAAATGTATTGAAACGAGCTGCAAATGGAAACACTGTCGGAAATCATGTTATACACTGTAAGAGGCTATGAACATCTTTCTCATTGCATCAAGTTTCGGTTTTTAGTAATCATCATCAGATACAAAATTTTTAATTACAGATACGAAACCAAGCGACGTGACGCAGTGGTCAGCACATGGACTCGCGTTCAGGAGGACAATCGTTCAAACCCGCGTCCGGCCATCCTCAAATAGTTCCCCTAAATCGCTTCAGGCAAATGCCTTTGAAAGTGCACGACCGACTTCCTTTCCCGTCGTTCCTTAATTCAATGGGAACGATGGACTCGCTGTTTGGTTCCCTCCCCCACAAATAAACCAACCAACAGATATGTAAGGTGAACTCGGACTCCAACAGTAAAATTTCGAATGTTTTCATGAATATTTTCTGAATAATTTCGTATAAAACTCCATGATCCCCGTTGTCTCCATACTGAGCGATCATTATTCTTTTTGTTATTACACTAATGACCTTTGTTTCGGCTGAAACATTTTAACACTTGAGCTACTCTTCCACTGCATTCATTGTATCCCTAAACGTGGTAGATTTCACTCAGCACCTCTCCAGTAAACCTGTTCGTACTGCTGTCTACTTCTATTAATATACAGCTAATAGTTCTAGATAAAAAAATACGTTGACATAATTAAGCAGCACTGAACAGAAGTCTAAGGGAGAAGAATCAAGTAAGCGTTATTGTTGTCAGGAGCACGTAGCATTAGTGAATGGAGCAAATACTTTTCAATAGAAAAGACATCCTGCCCATACCGTGGACGTTTCCACTGTTGTTCAAATATTTTCAGTGCTGTACACAGTAAGACAAATTGTGAACAAGAAATCAAGGGAAATACGTTTGGTCTGTAACGAGCTACCAGAGATCACGTGTCTCTTATACAAAAAACTCAAAAGATACTATGCTCGTGAAATTTTGGTTCACCCTGTCCACAGGCGCTGAAAACTTTTGTGTGTGTGTGATGATTACTAGTAAAAATCGAAACCCTGTAGCCATAATAAGTATGAGGCCTGAGTTTCTCCCGGCTTGTACAACGTTCAAATAACGTACTGGAATTCAGCTGGGTGAAGTCGTCGACAACCACCCGATATTTGGTCAGGAGCACACCCTGCCATTCTCAAGGCCTAACTGCAGCAAATAAGCACTGTGCAAGGGAATTTAAGGACCTCATTTTTCAGAGAATCTGCGGAAAGATAACATAGTGTAAACACTAGCACCATCACAAACCATAACTCCGCGACGTCAGATAGTGAAATTAATAATGAATGGATGAGATAGTATGAATTCTCTTCCTCTGTTTTTTGACAAGGGAGAGAGCAGGACTCCATGCAACATGTAAACAAGAACATATTGCTGTAAGGTTACGTGCTAATTTAATTTCAACTGTTTCCTTAATAACACTATGCCAGTAGCCCTAAGTGTATGCCAGAATCTCTTTGGAACATGATTGGCCGTATTTTGGGGAAATGTGAAGTGTCTATTTCGTTTATCAACTACGATCAGAGTACTTCTAGATGCCGTAAAGGATGATCTTGGTTGGCGTAAGCCGGGTGTCTACCGTATTCCTTGGAGTTGTGAAACGTCGTCCATTAGTCAGATTTTCAGGATTGTGGAGGTCGCGTGTACTGAGCAAACGCGGCACACACGCTTACAACAGCCGAGCAAATCCGCCGTTGCAGAACATGCTTTTGGCATCTGTCTTACTGTGGAATACAACAACGCAGAGATGCTAGCATGCATTTCCAGCTGTTAGGATAGTGGTATTAAGGGAGAACTTGACATTAAATTAGCAAGTTAACTTATAAATAAAGATGGTACTTCACGCTTAAATTCTCCATACAATCCTACACAAACACACACACACACACACACACACACACTCACTCACTCACTCACTCACTCACTCGCTCTCTCCCTCTCTCTCTTTCTCGCCCTTGTCAAAAAACAAAGGGACAGATTTTCTCCCTCCTCACCCGTTCATTATTAATTTCAGCATCTATAAGGTCTGACTTCGATCATCGTTGACTTGCTATGGCGCTAGTGTTTACAGTGTGTGTGAGTGTTACCTTTCCTGAGTTTCGCAGAAAACTGATGTTTTAACTTCTGTTGCACAGCGCTTATTTGCTGCAGTGACGAGTATGCCTTGAAAATGGTTGTGCGTACTCCTGTCGAAATATCGATGGTTGTCGACGACGTCACCCGGCTGCATTCTCGCAAGTTATTTGAATACAATAAATATGTTCATGGTGTTAACATGACCTATAACAATCTGCAAACTGTGAGGTACTTAATACCAACATTTTCCTTTTAAAAAATTTAAATTTTTATTGCAGAATATGAAAAGTGCAGCCCTTCCGTCACGTACATTTATGGCAAGTGATACTTTTCACCTTCATTTTCTTTCTTTCTCGAACAGAAGATCTTTAACTCGTGAACGTGTGATAAATCGTGGGTTCATTATGTCAACTAATATGTCACTCACGCAGTATGTCATGAAACCTAGTGATACCAAGTGATATTCCCGTGTTATCCTCCGTAATGAGATTACGTTGGGAGACTGCTAGCTTCGTGATATTGCCACTTGAGACTCTACACCTGTTGTTCATATAGGCACAGCTCCACGCTCTTGTTTCACGAGCCTACAGTTTGTGACAGGTGAAAATAGATTACATCATCCGCATAAGGTTACGACTAATCTAGGTATAGGATCCGCGAAATGAGTTGGCTTGAATCTACAAGGGGGACCGGTGACCTTTGTAACGAAATCAGTTCCAAAAATCAGGGTGTTCGTCGCGTGTCACTTTATTAAAATTCGTGACCATTTTCGCTTTGCAGGCATCATCATATTCAACGAGTACAGCTGTGACAACTAGACGCGCAGTTAATACGTGTTGCTGCTGCTCTCATTGGATCTGATGATGACTGGAAAGCCGAAACCGGTCATGAATTCCAATAAACTAATCTATAGCTTGGACACTGATTGCTATTATTTAATGTAGATGTAGAGTAAGTAATTTTTCATATCAGACTGCGTTAGTGACTTGAAAGAATGATCACATGAACATTTCTCGATGTGCAGTCAACGTATGCATTTGTGTGATCTACCAATCCAACAGCTTTGCCTCAATTTGTCGTAATTTTGGGGCACTGTACCTCAATCGGTAAAAATGGAACCCATATAGGGTAACTTAATTGTCTGCCTGTCATCTGTCTATCTGTCCCACCTTTAAAAACCTTCTATGTCAATGCAATCAAAAGATACGACTATTTGCGTCACAGGTTTTGATACTCCAAACCCACTGATTAAAACCTAGAGTAATGGATTTTGGCAGGAAGCAAGGTTCCAAGGTTCAAGTATAGGAAAGAAATCAGAAAATTGTTAATTTGGCATTATATCACATGAAAATAACCTTATTTGTTGTCCGTCTGACTGTTTGTTGAGACACATTTTTCTCAGGATCGGGTAGTCGTACGAAGTTGAAATTTTTTAAAAATATTAAGTATTACGCTCCCCTTTGCGATGTAAACACTTAACATTTTAAATCAGTGCCATCCAAAGATACCGTCTTTTATGTCACTTATTTTGATACTCGAAAACACACTTAACAAAACGGTCTTTTATGTCACATATTTTGATACTCAAAAACACACTTAACAAAACCTATAGGGTATTTCCCGTTGACCAAGAATCGTGAAATTTGATGAAAAGCAAGGCTTCTCAGTACAGGGAAGGAAAGAATCCTAAAACAGTTGACTACATAACATGAAGAAATAATTTTTTTATCGTTTGTTTTCCAACTTTCTACCCGTTCGTCTTGACCACTTCTTCTCAGGAACAGTTAGACGTATGCACGTATTAAAGTATACGGTTCCTTAGCAGTTTAAGAAACTTAATGTTCCCCGTCAATACAATCAAAGATTACTGTCTCTCAGGTCACAGACTTTGATATTTTGCCACTAGCGATATCGATAACGGAAACATCGACGAAATCGTCGATTTCCGGATTGGATAAACTATCTATACACATAATTATCCTTGTACCGAAAGCGCGAGACTTACTCGAACTTACCAGAATTTTTTAAATTTGAAACAACAAGCACCTTATTTACATGCGTACTTTCTCAAGGAACTGTTCCTAGTGTTAGTCGCAGATATATATACTGGGTTAGAACCGTTGTTTCAGTCTCTCCGGATGCGAATTTCTTTATTGTTATCGATGCCATTAGCTGAACTTCTGAATTTGATTAGTTAAAAGAAAAATACCTTCAGTAGACCAGAAATTTAATTATTTTAAAAAAAGCAAGGAATTGACACGTATATTTGACATTTATGCATTGAAAATTATTTCTGCGCTGAAATATTTAAATTTTAATATGTCACAGCAAGGCTGATAATGCCATACTTTCAGAAGTAAGAGAGATTAGAACTTAATAACTCGCAAGCACATGGCTTAATCTGTATGTTTCTTCTAGTTCAGGACATGGACGTGCAGCACAGTACAGGGTAGAAACTCCAGTAATGTGGTACATAATCACGGCTCCCCAAAGCATGTTCCACACTCTGAACATTATATTTTAGTTATTTACAGGCATCGTTTGTGCTACAGTTATGCAAAACAAACCCCTGAAGATAATATTTAACTTTAGATCAATAAATTACAATTTTGTCATAATTTAGTTCTCGTTTCACTGAAACATGACACCAAGTACCTCATCAGGGCCCAGCAGAGTTTTATGCACGATTACATAAAAGATACTGTGAGGTATCTTACCAATTGCATCTAAATCATTCACGAAACTATTACTGAACAGAGCTTTATCTGCAGTTGCCAGTCTACTGGGTGAATATCGAAGAGATTTTAAATAGGCACGACACTGCTTAGAGCAAATTTTCAACCTGAAATCCTCAGTTCGTCACAATCAATGAATTCAAATGATATGGTCGTAGCATTTATTCATATTGAAGTCACATGTGAATTAAAAGTTATATCCAAATTGGCAAATCTAATCTGCAAAATCCTTAGGAGCACAATCTCAAAATCTAGGTGACACACCACGACCTGTCAAAAGGTACGATGTCGGATAAGGCCTCTTGATACAAACTGTGAGAACTTGCGAAGGAATACTAAGAGGACTTACTAGTCATTCCTGTAAAAAGGAATTAAAGTAGTCTTAGTAGACGTCTGCAACATTGTCCGAAAGCCTTGCAGGTGCAGCAATGTAAGTCAGTCTTCCCCAAGAGAACATGGCAGGTTTCAAATCTTTGCACGAATTGGAAACATTATTTTTAATACAAAAAAATTGACAAATTTTGAATAACAATTATTGTTAATGTTAAAGTATGGTAATTAAAATGATTCCAGGTTATAATCGATGCAAAGGCTTCAGAAAAATCTTCTGTATGAGGAAGGTTACACAACAAAGAGCCACGGAATAATATGGAATGTGTACTGCACAACTGATTATGCAATAAGCTTAAAATAATGCACTGCGGCACAGCAGTCATAACGGAATGCCTTGATTCCAGTCAGTGTCATACTAATATCTGAAAATTTCAGATATTACAGTAAATTATAAGGAAAATAGTAGTATATATAGAAACTTCAGATTTTGCAAATAAAGAAGTAAAAAAAAATATCATAGTATAGATAACATAATAGAAACAAAGAGTAAGATAACACTTGCGCACTTTGGAAACATTTACAGGGTGGGTGATACAGACTAAGGAAAGGGTTGTCAAAGAGTTTTGGAAAAATACTTACAATTTTTCGGATGCAAGACATCTAGAAAGCCTGGGAAAGGAGCCACATAATAGAATAAGTTGAAGTAATGGTAAAGATCATATTTGGAAATAAAGAAAAAGAAAATTTGTGTAAAGTGGTCTGAAGAAAGAAAAACGAAACATTCAAAAATAAAGATGGAAAACTGGAGGGATGAAACAGCAACGAAATATGGAGAGCTGAAATGGGACCTTGGTTCCTAGAAGCCCCCTAACAAGAAAAACGACTTTCACAGCCAGATGATATATGCATCCAGAAGATCTGTGACTGCCCAACTTTTTTATCTTCCATGACCGTCTATGGTGAGTCTTCTTCTGCTTCTTCTTGTCTACGTTTCAGTCCCACTTTCGTCATTATCGTGAGCAATGCAGCAACGGCTTTGAAGAAATGATTGAGTATAAAGGAAACGATATTATGCGACATAAGAATTTTGATTAATCTCGACGGTAAGTTAGGACTGTGATCAATCTCGCTGTCATTTGGTGTCTACAATCAAATTACAGTTGCAGGCTAGTCTCATACGAATCCCATTAACTGGCACAAAACAAGTTTCTCGAAATAACAACCTCAAAAATTTATTGATGCCGCCACAAAATTTCACAGGAATCAGTGTAATAAGAAGGAAGACAAGACGTCCCGTGTCTCATCGACACAGATGTCTTTAGAAGTGGATCACATGCTCAGGTTTGGATAGGTAATCGGGCATTCCCTCTCAAAGGAACCAGCCCAACATTCGACTCACGTGATTTCCATGGGAGGATTTGAACAGCAGCCCTGCTGAATGTGTCCTACCACTGAACAGCCTCGCTCGCTGCGCTAATACAATAGCGTGTGTCTTATATTAAACTGCACTGCAAATCTACGCAGGTGTTTTACGAGACTGTCAAAGAGTACACCACGAAGAAATGGATGATAAAAACTATGTCAATCTCAACGTCAGTAAACCCAGTGCACTATCAAAATAAAAGCCCATGTCCAACAACAACAAAATTTCATCTTTCATTCCCTACTCATGAGAGCTGGATGGGCTTTAGCAGAACTCTGTTCGTCTTAGCCAAACGTAACAGTAGGCTGGGAGTTGGTCAATTGGATTTAAGTGGAATGGAATACCCAGTGCCAGCGTACGTCTGACAACCTGGATAACGAAAAAATGTGTGTGTGTGTATGTGTGTGTGTGTGTGTGTGTGTGTGTGTGTGTGTGTATGTGGAACCATCACTGTGTATGTTGCCCGATTCCGGTACTGTATTCGTGATACGACTCTCTTACGACTAGGTTTTTAAACAGATGTTTTCTGAACACTAAATATAACCCGCAGTTTGCAAGTAGCCTGCAGTTGAATCAAAGACTAAAATGAACTTTATCTGCACTTAAGTATACATAAAAATTCAATCTAATTTATCTGTGCGTCGTTGCTATTCGCTGTATACGCAATAGGACTGAATACTTTTCAAGCTCTTTTTATCTAATACCTATGATTTATTTTACATTAAATACTTATTTTTCAACATCAACCCTGACGTAGGTTCGTTATTTCACTGGATAGTACTACAAGCTTCTCTCAGGGACAGATGCGGAAGTGTGGTTATACAATGTGCACTACCCGCTAAGTTAATGGTCAAATGGTTCAAATGGCTCTAAGCGCTACGGGACTTAACAACTGAGGTCAACTGTCCCCCAGACTTAGAGCTACTAAAACCTAACATCACACACATCCATGCCCGAGGCAGGATTCGAACCTGCGACCCGTAACAGCAGCGCGGTTCCAGACTGAAGCGCCTAGAATCGCTCCGCCACAGCGGCCGGCGCTAAGTTAATGGAAGAAAATGGTGACTGTATCGGAAATTCCGGGATCGCGAGAACATTTTCCTGGGATCGCGAGAACATTTTCCTCTACTTTGTATGTCAGAGAATCAAGTGCAATGTTTGTCGTTCCTAAAGAAAAATTGTATATGCGAAAATGATGATTTTCCAGACTCTTCCTTATTCATTTCCTACCTGGCTGAGAACTCTGCCCCACCTTTCGTGACAGAACTCGTTCCAACGCTGCTGCTGTTCTGATATTTAGAAGAGTAGTTCGTTTCATTGTGAGTGTCGAACTTTCAATATGTCCTACCATAACAGCTGTCTTACCGTTATTGGAAACTTTTTTTGTCAACTTTGGATTACGGAGCACGTGGTACATACATTAACATTCGGTCTTGTAGCTGGCAGTAATTCCAACGAATAATAATAATATAATTTTATGCGGCATACGTATTGCTCACACATACGACTCATTGTATCTCTTACCAAAAGTCATTATGTATGAAATGTTGCACTGTTTGAGCCGTTCGTGGCTCGTGTTCGTGCCATCTCTTATTTGACACCCTGTTCTTAGCGTACAGCCGCTTCGTTATGTTAATTTTCAATTAGTGGTGTCACTGAGTTGCAGCCTTGCCTGCCCGTGAGCGGCAGTAGCAGCGCTTATCGATATAGGCCCTGCCGTATTATCTTTGCTGGACTGTTATTACTTCCTGGTCGTGGTGTGTCGTGAAACGGGTTGGAACGCGACAGCAGTGCGGTTCGGACCGGGCAATGAAGTCAGCTGGAACGCGCCAGTAGTGGAGTTTGGACCTGGCAGTCGGACAGTTGGGACGGGGCAGAAGTTCGGTCGGGTTGGAGCGGCAGTGAGGTTCGGATAGCCATGACTCGTCCAGATGATCCCGGCACACATGACTGGTGACGGTCTTAGTTGATCGTCCGTTGGTCATCTTACTGAACGACGTGTATTTGCTCGCCGATCCCTTGTGGATGGCGGTGTGTGTGTCTCTACTCGTGGTTCGTCCTGGTGATTGCACAGTCACTGCTGTTAGCATTGTCTACTGCTTCGTGCAAGTGTTCGTGAAACTGTGTGTAGTTTATGTGGTTCGTCAGACAAGTTATGTAAAGGTTGTCAGCATACTGGCTCTGAATTGGTCGATTGGCGTGGAGTAGTGAGGAAGGACAGGATAGCCATCACTCGCCCGACGATTGCCAACACACACCTTCGAGTGGCAACGACCTTGCTTGGCCGTTTGGGAGGTCGTCTGATTAGATGACGTGTATTTGGGTCGTCCACCGCTTATGGGTTGTCTGTGATCCGTTCTGGTTATTGTTCCAGTCTCCGCTGTTAGCATCGTTTGAGTTTTGGTGCAAGTGTGGAGCGGAACTGATCTTGACCATTAGTCTGCTGACTGTCTGTCGGTCTGGTTCCCAGCGGACTGAAAATGGTTGGGCCGACTGCCTGTCACACCTAAGCAAGCTTTAGTGTTTGAATTCCAGGCCAGACCCTCGAACATCTGAACGCCCTTGGGTGCACTGCCCTATTTTTTTTTTAAATTTGTATGCCTTCTAGCCAAATTTTTTTGACAATTAGAGTTGCTCTTTAGGCCTTCAGCCTAGTTTAAAGTACTGTTTCACGTAAGCCCTTTGGCATTTTAAAAATTTTAATGTCGTTGAATTTTTAAGTCTTGGGCCTTCAGCTGATTTTGAGTTATTTGCCCTTAAGGCCTTCAGCCTAAATTGAAGAACTGTTTCACGTAAGGCCTCTGGTATTAAAAAAATAATGTTATTGAGTTTTAAGTGTTAGGCCTTCAGCCCATTTGAATTTAGCTTGTTTACTTCAGCCTAACTAAAGAATTGTTTTAAGATGAGGCTTGTCTTTCAAATTTCCGATAATGCTTTCGTTTTAAGTTATTGGCCTTCAGCCGCTTTTAAATTAAAGTGGCTTTCAGCCGGTAACTAACTCCCAAAGATTGAATGTGTTTGCTGAAAAATTTTGTTGGGGAGGCTCTTGTAATGTTTCATCAAAAAAATAAAGTTGTATGTTTGAGTATAACTGACAACCTCTTCTTTTGGCCCCTTTCCACAGCTAACTATCTAACCTGTCCTGCGGGCTAAGCGGGACGTCTCACTGTTGTTTCACATAGTTCGAATAAAAGTAAACTTAGTTGTGTATAATCTGGAACTGTTTACCTTTTTGAAGTCTGAAACGCGAATAATATTATATCTCCGTTCAAACTTACATTATTACCTTACAATTGGCAAATAATTGCAAAGAATGCATAACCACTAAACTATCCTAAATGAACTACCCGACATTAAATAAAGTACCCAGGAGACATGGTTGCTTGTGGACGTAACTTCGTAAACGTACACACCATTGGAAGTTAGCTTAGAGATTAGCGGCTTTCTTTTCTTTTATATTCTCATTTTGTTCGTTTTTTCGTTCATTGTAGCTGCTCGGGGCCGACGTCGCAAGACACCCGTTTCAGTTCGTCGTTGATCCATTAACTCAGATTTTTTATTACAGAGGGCAGCTAACCCTCTGACCGAACACGCTGAGTTACCGTGCCGGCATGGCTAAATAGAGCAGAAGTTCTCTGTGACAGGTAGAGTAGCTGCCAGCGTATGTAAGGCAGATGAAGACACGAGAAGCTGAGTCATCGCGGTGAAGGACACTAAAATCCGCTTAGGCACGGGAGACAACTTTATCGGCACCTGGGCGAGGCCCACGAGAAAGACAGGATATGGCGCATGCGTCAAAGAACGTGACGCTGCAGGTCTTAAAGGCCTGTTCCCACTAGAGCGCGGCAGCGCGTCGTACGACAACGGCAACGGCAGCGGCAAGCGTTTTCCGCTTTGACGCGGCGGCTCGCGGAACTGGCGTTCCCATCTGGAAGCGGCAGACACCAGCGGTAGCCAATGACGGACAGCCACTGAGGTACGGGGCGGGACCCACTGAAACGCTCGGTGCGTTTGATTAACTATATCTTACACCTACATGAAGGAAAGACGAAGTTGGGTGAGGACATACCAATTTTTCATTTTCTGTACAATGTACTCTTTCACATATTTCATTATTCATGTTTTCTCATGTCAACATAAACAGATTTCATGACTACCATTCATGATTGTTTACTATCTCCTAACACATTGAAACAATGTACGATAAAAGAGATTATTCAGACAGTTAAGCGAGACAAAAATTTAAAATGTGGTACGGTAGCACGTACACGAAAACAGTAAGAATACACAGGCTAGGGGGAAGGGATGAAAGTGGAAGCCAACTGATAGAATTTCCCACAGAGCATAATGTAATCATCGCCAGCACCTTGCTTAAGAATCACGAAAAAATAATACATACTTCGAACAGAGTTTTCGAAACCAGATTTTAATTTATAAGACATTTCCTGGTGTACACGCAAACCTTTATTTTTTATTTATTTATTTATTTATTGTTCTGTAGGACCAAATTAAGGAGCAATCTCGATGGTCATGGAACGAGTCAATACATGAAATTATAACACGATAGCAGAAACAGATAAAATGAAATATAAAAAACAGATTCAGGTGACAAGTCGTAAGTTTAAATAACGAAAATCAACAATGTAACACTGGAATTTGCTTAATTTTTTAGCTCTTCCAGGAGCTCCTCGACAGAATAGAAGGAGTGAGCCATCACGAAACTCTTCAGTTTGGACT
This sequence comes from Schistocerca piceifrons, assembly GCF_021461385.2. Classification (NCBI taxonomy): domain Eukaryota; kingdom Metazoa; phylum Arthropoda; class Insecta; order Orthoptera; family Acrididae; genus Schistocerca; species Schistocerca piceifrons. Next base: position 53,390,313 of record NC_060139.1, read on the forward strand.
TAAAAGACTTTGGGCTACTGCTAAGATTTTTGAGTTCTTGTGGTAGCTTATTGAAAATGGATACAGCAGAATACTGCACTCCTTTCTGCACAAGAGTCAAGGAAGTGCATTCCACATACACATTTCATTTCCGTCTAGTAATAACTGGGTGAAAGCTGCTAACTCTTGGTAATACGCTAATATTGCTAACAACAAACGACATTAAGGAAAATACACGCCTGGAAATTGAAATAAGAACACCGTGAATTCATTGTCCCAGGAAGGGGAAACTTTATTGACACATTCCTGGGGTCAGATACATCACATGATCACACTGACAGAACCACAGGCACATAGACACAGGCAACAGAGCATGCACAATGTCGGCACTAGGACAGTGTATATCCACCTTTCGCAGCAATGCAGGCTGCTTTCTCCCATGGAGACGATCGTAGAGATGCTGGATGTAGTCCTGTGGAACGGCTTGCCATGCCATTTCCACCTGGCGCCTCAGTTGGACCAGCGTTCGTGCTGGACGTGCAGACCGCGTGAGACGACGCTTCATCCAGTCCCAAACATCCTCAATGGGGGACAGATCCGGAGATCTTGCTGGCCAGGGTAGTTGACTTACACCTTCTAGAGCACGTTGGGTGGCACGGGATACATGCGGACGTGCATTGTCCTGTTGGAACAGCAAGTTCCCTTGCCGGTCTAGGAATGGTAGAACGATGGGTTCGATGACGGTTTGGATGTACCGTGCACTATTCAGTGTCCCCTCGACGATCACCAGTGGTGTACGGCCAGTGTAGGAGATCGCTCCCCACACCATGATGCCGGGTGTTGGCCCCGTGTGCCTCGGTCGTATGCAGTCCTGATTGTGGCGCTCACCTGCACGGCGCCAAACACGCATACGACCCTCATTGGCACCAAGGCAGAAGCGACTCTCATCGCTGAAGACGACACGTCTCCATTCGTCCCTCCATTCACGCCTGTCGCGACACCACTGGAGGCGGGCTGCACGATGTTGGGGCGTGAGCGGAAGACGGCCTAACGGTGTGCGGGACCGTAGCCCAGCTTCATGGAGACGGTTGCGAATGGTCCTCGCCGATACCCCAGGAGCAACAGTGTCCCTAATTTGCTGGGAAGTGGCGGTGCGGTCCCCTACAGCACTGCGTAGGATCCTACGGTCTTGGCGTGCATCCGTGCGTCGCTGCGGTCCGGTCCCAGGTCGACGGGCACGTGCACCTTCCGCCGACCACTGGCGACAACATTGATGTACTGTGAAGACCTCACGCCCCACGTGTTGAGCAATTCGGCGGTACATCCACCCGGCCTCCCGCATGCCCACTATACGCCCTCGCTCAAAGTCCGTCAACTGCACATACGGTTCACGTCCACGCTGTCGCGGCATGCTACCAGTGTTAAAGACTGCGATGGAGCTCCGTATGCCACGGCAAACTGGTTGACACTGACGGCGGCGGTGCACAAATGCTGCGCAGCTAGCGCCATTCGACGGCCAACACCGCGGTTCCTGGTGTGTCCGCTGTGCCGTGCGTGTGATCATTGCTTGTACAGCCCTCTCGCAGTGTCCGGAGCAAGTATGGTGGGTCTGACACACCGGTGTCAATGTGTTCTTTTTTCCATTTCCAGGAGTGTATATACTGTTAGGGCAATGTCAGAATTCCCAGACTATTGAATAGGGGTCGACAAGAGGTTCTCGAACTTACACAACATATAGCCCGTTTTTGAGCCAAAAATACCCTTTTTTAATCAGAAGAATTACCCCAAAAAATAATACCATACGGCATAAGCGTATGAAAATATGAGAAGTAGACTGCTTTTCGTATTGAACTGACACTTATTTTAGATACTGTTCTAATGGTAAATAAAGCAGCATATAGTTTCTGAACAAGCTCCTGGACATGGGCTTTTCACAACAGCTTTCTATCTATCCAAACGCCTAGGAACTTGAACTGTTCCGTGTCGCTTATAATATGCCCATTCTGTCTGATCAAAATATCGGTTCTTGTTGAACTGTCAGTTAGAAACTGTAAAAACTGCGTCTTACTGTGATTTAGCATCAAATTGTTTTCCACTAGCCACGATCTTATTTCATGAACCACATTATTTGATACTGTTTCAATATTACACACAAGATTCTTCACTACCAAGCTGGTGTCATCAGCAAACAGAAATATTTTTGAATCACCTGTAATACTAGAAGGCATATCATTTATACAAATAAGAAACAGCAGTGGCCCCAGCACCGACCATTGGGGAACGCCCCACTTAACAGTGCCCCATTGGGACTGAACATCACTACCACTCTCAATATTGCGGAGAATTACCTTCTGCTTTCTGTTCTGAAAGTAAGAGGCGAACCAATTGTAAGCTACTCCCTTTACTCCATAATGGTCCAACTTCTGCAGTAATATTTTGTGGTCAACACAGTCAAAAGCCTTCGTTAAATCAAAGAAAACACCTAGCGTTCGCAATCTTTTATTTAATCCGTCCAACACCTCACAGAAAAAAGAGAATATAGCATTTCCAGTTGTTAAACCATTTCTAAAACCAAACTGTACATTTGACAGCTAATTATGTGAATTTAAATGCTACAGTAACCTTGTATATACAACCTTCTCGATAACTGTAGCAACCTACAATAATTTATTGGTTACGAGCTGCAGTTTACAGCTAAAGAGACAGTAAACGGTAGCAAATTAAGGAGACGGAACTTGAGTAACTCAAGACCCACAGTTTTCCGATAATCTTAAAGTTACCGTAATGCAACGACTGACTGATACAGAGGATGGAATCCGCTAGAATACGACTGGATATCTTTGAGAAAAGAAGTGGTGAATGCAGCAGAGTATGTGAACGAGAAAAAAGTACAGTAGAAATCGTTAGATAAAACGTGATACATTAAATCTGACAAAAGGGAAAAATATAAAAATGCTGCAAATAAAGTAGGCCATGGGAAATAGAAATGTCTAAACATGACGTTGACAGAAAGTCCAAAATCGCAGTGCCAGCAGCCGTCTCCGGCGGGGAATAGGTAACTGTTTCAGACGAGTTTAGTTATTCTTGTGAGCGTATTTAAATGCATGCAAGCTCTCGGTAGAACACGACAAAGAGTACCTTTTCAATTGCATACTGATTTCCTGTGGCGCCTGAAGAGAGCCCAGAGCTCACGAAGTGTGACGGACAAGCCGACTGGTGTGACGTTTCAAGTTCGTTGCTAGGAACGTGTTTCTCGTTGGCTCCGCTACTGACAGAGTGTGAAGGGCTCCTTATTGTGAGTTTCCATTCGGGCCGCTGGCTGAATTGCGCAACACCCGTATATTTGGGCCACTATAATGCAAAACTGGCTGGATGTTGGGCAGCATAGGAAACTAAGTGAGGGAACAATCGTCGCCTAAATTCCGGTCGACCACGTCTGTCCGCTACAACGGAGGATCGCCGTATTGTGCCCCAAGCACATCTGCTCCCGCCATCCGAGAACTTGTACTAGAGTCCGTGCAACACTCTGCGTCGTACCACACCAATAGTCGAAGACTTGCAGTAGGTGGAAGAGGGGATTACCGTTCCACGCGTGGGCTACTCTTAAGGCAACACAGAGGACAGCGTTTCGAGTAATGCCTTGGTCCGGAAGGACAGATCGCCGGTGAATGGCGTCGTAATATCTTCAGCGACAAATAGACTACTACCCCGGAGAGTCAGCTTTGACGAGTATGTAGGCGAGCTGGGGAGAGGCCCCATTTGCTTCGTACAGCTAAAGCGGTGTTTGCACTGGTGTCATAGTGCGGGGAGCCATTGGCTACGACCTGATGTCGTGGCTGTCAGAATTAAAGGGAACAGTGCCAGCACAACGTGCGTCACGGACATCCTGTCTTCATGTTTCGCTTTTCACTCTACAGTATCGTGGTGCCATTTTTCAACGGGAGAATGCTCGTCCACTCTTGGCTCATGTCTGTATGAACTGCTTGCGTGACATCGAAGTACTTCCGTGGCCAGATCCTAGGAAACGTTCGTGATTGGACACTGCACCAGAGCCAGTGTCCACAATATCAGGGACAGTTGCAACAGTTGTGCGTCATCTTGCCACTGAAGAGGATACAAAGGCTTTGTGACACCCTTCCCAAAGTAATTTGTACGTACTTCCAGGCCAGAAGTGTGTAACGTTATACTACTTAGTGGGCTTATACCGCCAAATTTGTAAATTTTACTCGAGCTGTGCTCACTGAAGTAACACCACTTACCCCCTTAAGTAGTAATATTTAATTTCATTTCCTCATCTGCTCCTATGTCCTTCACTTTGTTCCCAGGCGGTGTACAATGAAGTGACAAAATTCGTGGGATAGCAGTATGCAAATATACAGATGGTCTTGTACATGATGCTGCCAAAATCTGTATATGTTCATATTACTATCCCACGGATTTTGTCACTTCAGTGTATGCTGCCTGGGAAGAAAGTGAAGAATATAGGAGCGGAGGAGGAAACGAAATTAAACATTACTATTTAAGTGGTTAACTAGCCTGGTCGGTTAGCCATGCAGTCTAATGCAGTGCTTTCCAGGCAGGAAGGCGTACCGGTGCCCGGCACGAATCCATCCGGCGGATTAGTGTCCAGGGCAGGTGTGCTGGCCAGTCTGTGGATGGTTCTTGAGGAGGTTTTCCATCTGCCTTACCGAATGCTGGCTGGTTCCCCTTATTCAGCCTCAATTACACTACATCGGCGAGTGGTGCACCAACGCTTTCTCCAAGTACGCGTACACCATAATTACTCTACCACGCCAACATTGGGGTTGCACTAGTCTGGTATGAAACGTTGGTGTGGGGCGGTGGTAGGGTGGGTGGACTGCTGTAGCCTGTTGTGGGTTTGTGAACCAGTGAGGGCTACCGCTGGGACGAAGCCTCTCCGTCGTTTCTAGGTGCCTGGTTCCATACAGTAAGTATGTGGTGTTCTTTCAGCGAGAACAAAATCAAGTAAAATTTACAAATTTGACAGTATGAGCCTACCAATTAGTATGACGTTACACACTTCTGGCCTGGAAGTACGTACAAATTACGTGGCATCACGTACACGAGCTATAAAAACCCAGCCATTGACAGAGCTGTCTTTTTCACTGAGGTGATTCATGTTAAAAGGAGTCCGACGTGGTTGTGGCGGCACTACGGGAATTAACAGACTTCGAACGCGGATTGGTTATAAGAGCTAGATGGATGGATGGGACATTCCATTTCGGAAAGAGTTGGGGAATTGAATACTCCGAGTTTCACAGTGTCAATAGTATGCTGAGCATACCAATTTTTAGGTACTATCTCTCACCACAGACACTGCAGTGGCCGACGGCCTTCACTTAACGACCGAGAGAAGCGGCGTTTACGTAGAATTTCCAGTGCTGACAGACAAGAAACACTTCGTTAAATAAATGCAAAAATCAATGTTTGACGTAAAAGTAACCTATCAGTTGGGACAGAGAGGCAAACTTAGGTTACGGCAGTAGACGACCCATGTGAGTGCTTTTGCTAACAACACGACATCGTCTGTAGCCCCTCACCTTGGCTCGTGACAATATTGGTTACACCCTATAGATTGGGAAATGGTGCGTTAGTCAGATGAGTTCCGATTTCAGTCGATAAGAGTTCTTGGTGGCGTCCCAGTGTGGAGCAGACCCTACGAAGCCACGGACCCAAGTTGTTAACAAGGCACTGAGCAGGCTGTGTGCCCTGCGTTTACATGAAATACACTAGGCCGCCTGCCCAACTGCAGTGATCCTTGACTGGAAATGGTTATGTTCGGGTACTTGGAGACTATCTGCATCTCTTCATGGACTTCATGTTACCGAACAACGCTGGAAAGCGCCATGCCTCCGGGCCACTGTTGTTCCCGATTGGTCTGAAGAACAATCTCGACATTTGGAGGGATTGATTAGACCATGCATCTAACATTCATAGGACAAAATCAAATGGCTCTGAGCACTATGGTACTTAACTGCTGAGATCATCAGTCCACTAGAACTTAGAACTACTTAAACCTAACTAACCTAAGGACATCACACACATCCATGCCTGAGGCAGGATTCGAACCTGCGAACGTAGCGGTCGCGCGGTTCCAGACTGTAGCGCCTAGAACCGCTCGGCCACTCCGGGCGGCTTCATGGGACATAATCGACAGGTCAGTTCGTACCTAAAAGCCCGCACCGGCAACACTTTCGCAATTGCGGACGGCCAAAAAGGCAGCATGGCTCGATATTTGTGCAGGGGGACTTCCAACGACTTGTTGGGTCTACGACATTTCGAATTGTACTACGCCGGACAAACGGTTGTCGGACCCGATATTAGAAGGTACCACATGATTTTTGTCATTTCGCTTTATTTCAAGCACCAGAATTACGCTTACTGTCATTAATCACCAGGTTGTAACCCAAAGTGCTGGCTTGAATTGCGGAGACCGACCAAAAACTCTGCTATTCTGTTCTATGATGGGGGGGCATAGCATTAAGTTTTGCCCTTATTACCCCTCGTTGATTTATGAATAATTTAACTCAATAGCTGACTGTTCTCTGAAGTAGAACAGCGTATTCGAATGGGATCTAATATCGCATTTATACCAATGCTGAAAGCAGCCTCTTAACCGAGTTGTCTTTCCACGCTCCTTGTCTGTACTGAAAGCCTTAGTTTGCAGCTGCCACTGTTCCGGTTTCACTTAATCATCTGCAGTCAACGTGTATCGATGCGCAGATCTGTAGAACATTAATTGTAGACACTTGTTTGAATAGGTAATAGCAGTTTGTCCGGGTGGAAGGGAGTGGCATGAAGCTATTTCAGAACAATGGAGCCGGTGTCTATTATCCGCTGCATCCAGAGCTAAGCGCCGGAGAACGGGCTGGCAAGCTGCTGTCGCGCACGTCCCAGCATCAATTATTATCGCCTCTCTACCTTCCCCCCACACCACCGCCCGTGGCACAATGGCGTCGCACAATTGTGGAGCGCCGATGAATGCTGCACGTAAGCAGACCACAATGCAAAACGGAAAAGCGAAAACGCCATCTGAACCGGAGTCTGGCCCCCTTTCATCTGCATCTCCCTCACACTCTTCCTCTTCACGTTGGTTCACTGTGCAGCTTCGGAAGAACTGCTTTTGTCTTAGTTGTCAATAGTTATCTAGCGCCTGGAAGCATTTCTAACACTTCTGTGCTCGTCTTCTTATTGGTGTAATGTGTCAGTGAGACAGAAGGCAGCGTCAACTTCCTGTTTGCGGCATTAAAGGCCCACCGTTTCTTCAGCTTCCTGTTTTCGGCATTAAAGGCTCACCGTTTCTCTATAATGGAAAGAGTTGCAGCAAGAAGCACCTGCTCGATATTCATCGGACTTGGTTGAGATACTCATTACATAACGGGTTTTATATCATTAAAGTTACGTCCAGTTCGGAACCACCAAGATCGCAATGAAAAAAATTTTCCATTCCGAAGGTGAGAACTTCGCAACCAAAACTTTTTTTATTCTGAAATACATATCAGTGATGTGTGACCATCAACAGGACGAACAAAGTCTTGTATTCGATATAGCATGGCAGCAAACAGTCTGTTTATGTCATCTTGGAGAATTTCTTGCCATGGCTGAAACACTTGCTCTGTCAGTTCATGAAGACTGCCGGGAGAAGTCCAGCGTCAATGTCTGCAACATCTCATCACATCCCAAATATGGTCTATGAGTGACAAGTGAAGCGAGGAGGTGCGTGAAGTTTTGCTCCATATATTCTTCATGCCGTTTGTGATGTGGAATGCAATGTAAGATCTTGCAGTATATCTAGATCTACATCTACATGATCACACTAAAATTTAGATTCAATTGCCTGGCAGAGGATTCAGTGAACCAGCTTCAAGCTATTTCTCTACCGTTTCACAGCACACGGGATAAAGGAGCTTTTGAAACTTTCTGTGCCAGCTCTGATTTCTCTTATTTTATGATGATCATTTCTCCCTCTGTAGGTGAGCACCAACAGAATCTTATACAATCGGAGGGCTAAGTTGGTGATTAAAATTTCTCGAGAAGATCCTGCCGAAACGAGAAACTGCCTTTGTTTTAATTATTGTCATCCCAATTCAATTATCACGTCCGTGGCGTTCTCTTTATTATTTCGCCTTAATACAAAATGCGCTGGCCATCTTTGAACTTTTTAGATGTCCTCTGTCATTCTCATCTCATGTGGATCCCACACCGTACAGCAGTACTCAAAAAGCGTAGTGTAATCGGTAGTGTAATCGGTCTCATTAATGCACCTGCAGTATTTTGTAACAAGGAAAACTCCCCGCCGCAAACCCCTCATATTTAGTGGTAAGATGGCTCAGTGAATATACATTCAAAAATAGGAGACCTGAAAACAGGAACAAGGTGTACGGTACTGTGAACAAAGCTATAGGTCCTAGTTGGAGATGTACAACATCGAATGAAATCGAGTAGCTACAGCGTGGTGGTCATGTGGTCATGGTTTTGGACTGCGAATGGAGATATCCGTGTTCAAATTTCCTTCGACCCCTTTTCTTCCACAAAATAATGAACTGACGGTCCGGTCATTGAAGTGTCTGTTCGCTGTATTTAGATTTGTGTCTGCGTCGTGGCGTAACGATCGTTTGTAACAGACGTTCATACCTCCTATTTGTTCTACGAGAGTACCACATATTACGACTCCTACTTTCCGTATTGGAAGTTTTTACTCTTGAATTCCATTGTTGTAACATACGTCACATACGTTCATTTCTGTGAGAGGTCTCTGCGGCCTCGCACCTAGTATCCCTATTCATCACGATTACTTGTGACGGTAATATACTCCTACCACATGACTCACATTCCATAACCGATGTATAGTATACTGCCAAGACTACAGAGTCAGAACAGACACGTCAGTAATGGGACGGGAAGCTCATAATTTTGTGGAAAAAAAATGCTGCGTGAAGGGGATCTGAACACAGATCTCCCACTCCGCAGTCCTGCACCATCACCACATAACCACAACTCCGTGGCTCTCGCTGTTCGCTCCACGTTGCACACCTTGAGCTTGAAACTTCCACTATTTCTATTTTGCTTTTTGTTTCACAGTTCAGTACACCTTCTTCCTGGTTTCATGCTTGACCTGTCTTATGTTTTTGAAGGGCTATTCAATAGTCATTTTACCACTAACTCTCAGGGAGATGCGGTGGGGAGTTTGCCTTGTAAGTGTTCTGCCAATAAATTACAGGCCTTCGTTTGCTTTACCTACCACATCATCTATGTGATGTTAGAAACTTAAGTTATTCGTAATTTTAATCCCTAAGTATGTAGTTTAATTTAGTTTTGTGTGATTTATCGTGTAACCGAAATTTAGCGGATATCCTTTAGTATTCATCCGGATGACGTCACGCCTTTCATTATTTAGATTCAATTGCCACTTTTCGCACCATACAGGTATATTGTCTAAATCATTTTGCAATTCGTTTTGATCATGTGATGACTTAAGGAGACGGTAAATGACTGTCTCATCTGCTTACGATCTAAGAGTGCTACTCGTATTGTCCCTTGTGTCATTTATGTCGATCAAGAACAGCATACGACCTACAACACATTTTTGGCGAACGCCAGGTATTCTGTTTTACTTGATGACTTTCCGTCAGTTTCTTAGAATTGTGAGCTTTCTGACAGGAAATCAAGTATCCATTCAGAACTCAGATGATAATCCATAGTCATGCAATCTGGTTAAAAGGCGCCTATGAGTAACTGTGTCGAAGGCTTTCTGGAAATCTAAAAATACGGAATCAATTATAAATCCCCTGTCAGTACCACTTATTACTCCGTGAAAATAAGCAGCTAGTTATGTTTCACAAGAGCGATATTGCCATGTTGACCATTTGTCTATAAATCGTTTTCATCGAATTAATTCGTAATGTTCCTGTTGCAAATCGACGTTGGTGCTGTGGAGCAGTAATTCGGTGGTGCACTCCAGTTTCCTTTCCTAGATATTGGTGTAACTTTTGCAACTTTTTAGTTTTTATGCACGAATCTTTCGAAGAGCTAGCTGGCAAATGACATTTGATACCCTGGAAACGAAGTCCATGACAATGGTGCTAACCAAATCAGTCCTGTTGTTATACCTACTAGCTCTAAACACTTTGGTTACGGCAGTGGGAGAGAATCAATTCTTCCTGTGGCTTTTCTGCAGATCGTCTACACACGTGAACGTCAATTTGACCACCGAAAATGGTTGTCTCTGACTCTACACTATGCATACGACGCATTGCTCTGTTTCCTGTGGTTTGATGTCAGCGGTAAGCTACACTTGGCCACTCGAGATCCTAATGCAGCTCTCAGTAATCTGTTCTGGTGATGCTCCGATTTGCTGGTATGATGATCCAATAATGCTTATCATTCGACATTTCCCAGCTCAAAGTTCACGATAATCTGCATTGTATTGTATTGTATTGTAAGGCACTGGGGACCTAGAAACCACGGAGAGGCTTCGTCCCCGTCATAGCCCTCAGTGGTTGACAACCCCACAACAGGTTACAGCAGTCCACTCACCCAACTGTCGCCCCACACCGAACCCAGGGTTATTGTGCGGTTCGGCCCACAGTGGACCCCCCGGGAACGTCTCGCACTAGATGAGTGTAACCCCAATGTTTGCGTAGTAGGATAATTATGGTCCACGCGCACGTTGAGAAAGTGTTTGCGCAGCAACCGCCGACGTAGTGTAACTGAGGCGGAATAACGGGAACCATTCCGCATTCGCCGAGTCAGATGGGAAACCATCCACAGACTGGCTAGCATACCATACCTAGGTACTAACTGATTCGTGCCAGGGACCGGCACGCCTTCCCTCCCGAAAAGCAGTGCGTTAGAACGCCCAGCTGTCAGGGTGGGCCCTCTGGGCATACTCAGTTGAAAACTACACCTTTGATATACCAGTAAAGTTAGATACACCTAGCTGCCAAGATATAATCAGAGGACTCTTCATCAGTAACAGTGAGACTACTTCGCGCGAATAGACAGACGAAAATAAACTCGCGTAAGAATGAAGTTTTAATCAACGTCACATCTAGGAGTTCATGGTGCAGCACTTTCCATCTCCATTAGCGTGGGTGCTTCGTTCTCCCCTGAATATTCCATTTTGGTTAATTAGTTAATCACTAGTTGGTACGGAATGCATGTGATATGAGTCAGACTGCTTGACATAAGAGCACCAAAAGATGATTTGAGAATTAATTCTAAATGCAACTCTATACTCAAATCTAGGCTACAGTTGGTGTTACGTGGTATTAGCGATTCCTAGTGGTGACTGAGGTCTTGTCCAGCGTGGGTATTCAGCTTTGAAAAGTGTCCATTTCACTGACACCACTTGGTGGCACTTGTGTACACTCGGGATAGGATATTGAAGGGAACCCAAATTTTTAGTTATTTGGATCAGTTGATTATAATGAGAAAGGTATTTGTAGCACCGCACAAAAGAAATAATTACGTTAATTTTATTTATTCTCGAATCAGAAACATACAAATTTACAGTGGCCATACACATAAATAAATACGTACAGTCGTACTCAAAAGTATCCGAACGACTTGAATTGCATTTCGACTGATTCGAATGCAACCCACATAGCGCAGCTGTCTAGCAGGTCATCTAATCGCCCCTCGGTACAGTCGTTTGACTATTGAAAGTGGTTCCAACAAGCCACCACTAGAAAACACTGCTCTGTATCGCAATAACTCAAGATTTAAAGTAATACCAAGGTACTACAAATATCAGGGAACATCTTATCACAGATAAGACGGTCCTTAAGGCTTGTAAGCTCACATTTATTACAATAAATGGCATACCTGAAATGTTAGCACTCTCACTATTACGCCAGATAGGTAATTCACGTAGTAAGTTCGTCGTATTCATGATTTCCTCTTCAAAGTAACATTCTGTACTTATTATTTAACGCAAAATGACATTAAAAATTTAAGTTACTCACGAGCAGCTAGTTGAGAATATGTATGACCTGCAAATGACACGACGAACCGTCTCGTTCTGCATATGGATTCAAACCCGGGTCATGCATACTAAGCAAAGACTTCGTGACTGACGGAAACTAACAATCATTCCTGACTAGGCATACAGAGAGTGATATGCCTCGATATTCGACAGTATCAGTAAACAAATATCACCTTTAAATTACATAACGTAAACATTTTTAACAGACGCGAATTCCTACCCAGCATCTATTGTCCTTGTTAACGAACTACGAGAGATGTTAAATATTGCTTCTTCACAAGTAACTTACTTGAAATGCCGTGAGGTAAAGCTTGGTGTTGGACAGGGATTCGAACCCAGAACCTAATTGGATTGCCATCGATGCACAATTACCTGTGACATATCGGATTTTCTCGGCAGTAGTTATATGTTTTAACTGAAATGACGAGACGAAACATTACCTTTTTCTTTCCCAGGACTCCAACCTGTCGCCTATCGCTGTTATATTCTAGAGAAAACGAACGTTAAAAATGGGTTTGTTACAACAGCAGCGACATGTGAGCCTGTTTGAACTAGAAATAAAATGACGAAGAGTTCAGCGCTCACTGGGAATAGAGCCCCACACATATCGTTGTTGACTACATACAAAGAGAAGTCAGCTACCGAATTTTCCCCCACCAGCAGCTCGGAATAACATCCTTGAACTTACAGTCATCTCGCAAACAGTGCTGTGTCTAACTGGGACTCAAAAACGTCAGATATCGTTATTGTTGACAACGAATGAAAATACATTAAAAATCAAAATTATTATCCACCACCAGAAAGGCGTTCTCATGCTAGAGCTTGATAATACATAATGAAAGCTTTAGTGCCGGGCCAGGATTCGAACCCTTTCACGCGCAATATGTGGAGATGTTGAGGAATCTGCAGTTTTGAACAAACAACAAATTGCAGTCGAGCTGTATTGTCACGAAGGGATCAAATTCCGCGTTAAGGGCGGTCTGAGTTGCATTCCCAGTTCACAACCAATTGTATCGACATACAGAAGCTCATATAAAATATGGAATAAGTGTCCTGTGACTCTACACAGCGTTTGTTTCGTCACTAGAAATAAATACCTTATATAAGGAAGGTTACTGTTAATAGGGTTTCTACGTGTCGCGACTCCTGACTTTATTATGGTTCAACCTAACGTCTTCTAGGTAGAGAAGGAATATCATGCTTAACATGAATGTCACAACACAATGCCATTATACTTTCTTCACTTGGCGTAGCCAGAAGAGAACAGAATCTGCATCTCCTTATCAAAAATCATCAGCTGAAGTTGGAATCAAACCAAGACCATAGGCATATGGACTAGCATCAATTCAAGAGACCACCATATTCTCTCCTGCACTACTCATTTTTCTATCATAACAACGTTGCGCCACATTCGATGAGAATTCTGACACACAGGCTCCCTGTAGTGGTTTGCAGCATGTTCAGTACATTCATATACTTGGTTGACCGAATCGCCATGAAGTAGCTGCCCTGGTTACCCAGTGCATACATTCGACTCTGTTTTGTAATAACCGAAATAAAATCACGTAACTGACACCTACACAGAACTGCCAACAGTGTAGGATGCAGAAATTTAAGTAGGAAGTGTTCCTTTCGACTTGAGCTACTCTATTGCGCTACCTGTTTGTTGAAAATTTCGTGCAGTGCAAAAGAAAAGCTGTAACTGTCTGTCTCTCAGAAGTCTAGATCCGGCCATATGAATTGTCTCACAGCACTGTGCAATGCGGAAGTCTGAAGGAATTGTTGTTGAGTTTTGGAGGTGTTGCAGCTATGCGTCAGCTACTAGCGTAACGGTAAACATCGCGAGTTCGGGTACATTCACTGCTACATTTTTTTTAAAAACGCTGTATTGCTGTCTGCTGAAGTTATCGATCTAATGGAACTTTGAACATAATTTCCGTCACTTCTCAACCCAAGATAGTCGCATGTGGAAAAAGGGCTAACTTCTAATTCGTGCCAATAGAGTCACGCTTGTGTACGAATACTCAGTTTTATTGAAAATGGCTCTCGTCATGAGGTTATCGTGGGTAGTTTTACTTCATTTCTTATAATACAGTACACAATTTTCGTAAGGTTTCTTTTAGTGCTGTTAGAACATTAGTTAACATGAGAGAGAAATTATTCATCAACGATATATGCGAATTCTCTGATGTTATCCATAACAGTCTGACAATGCACATGCAGTTCATTGATTACATGCATGTAGAAAACTTGTTCTGAGTTAAAACTGTCAAACAAGGTTTGATGAAGAATATAATGCCACTGCCACACGACAGCTAATGTAGAAAATACTTTTCTGGCGTATTTTGGCACGATGCGCTCTCCCCAACATAATAGAAAAGTTTCGAGATGCATCTCCAGCCTGACCATCTATTAAACCTGAAAAGAACAAAATGTCGCAGAAGTTAGCCCTTTTTCAACATGCGACAATTTTGGGTTGAGAAGTGAAGGGAATTATGTTCAAAGTTCAATTAGATCGATAACTTCAGCAGACAGCAGTACAGCGTTTTAAAAAAAATGTAGCAGTGAATGTACCCGAACTCGCGATGTTTACCGTTACGCTAGTAGCTGACGCATAGCTGCAACACCTCCAAAACTCAACAACAATTCCTTCAGACTTCCGCATTGCACAGTGCTGTGAGATAATGCATATGGCCGGATCTAGACTTCTGAGAGACAGACAGTTACAGCTTTTCTTTTGCACTGCACGACATTTTCAACGAACAGGTAGCGCAATAGAGTAGCTCAAGTCGAAAGGAACGCTTCCTACTTAAATTTCAGCATCCTACACTGTTGGTAGTTCGGTGTAGGTGTCAGTTACGTGATTTTATTTCGGTGATTACAAAATAGAGTCGAATGTATGCACTGGGTAACCAGGGCAGCTAGTTCATGGGATTCAGTCAACCAAGTAAATGAATGTACTGAACATGCTGCAAACCACTACAGGGAGCCTGTGTGTCAGAATTCTCATTCAATGTGGCGCAACGTTGTTATGATAAAAAAAATGAGTAGTGCAGGAGAGAGTATGGTGGTCTCTTGAATTGATGCTAGTCCATATGCCTATGGTCTTGGTTTGATTCCAAGTTCTGCTGATGATTTCTGATAAGGAGAGGCAGATTCTGTTCTCTTATGGCTACGCCAAGTGAAGAAGGTATGATGGCATCGTGTTGTGACATTCATGTTACGCATCATATTCCTTCTCTACCAAGAAGACGTTAGGTTGAACCATAATAAAGTCAGGAGTCGCGACACGTAGAAACCCTATCAACAGTAACCTTTCTTATAT
Organism: Schistocerca piceifrons; assembly: GCF_021461385.2. Lineage (NCBI taxonomy): Eukaryota > Metazoa > Arthropoda > Insecta > Orthoptera > Acrididae > Schistocerca > Schistocerca piceifrons. Next base: position 53,405,624 of record NC_060139.1, read on the forward strand.
AAGGTATTTATTTCTAGTGACGAAACAAACGCTGTGTAGAGTCACAGGACACTTATTCCATATTTTATTTGAGCTTCTGTATGTCGATACAATTGGTTGTGAACTGGGAATGCAACTCAGACCGCCCTTAACGCGGAATTTGATCCCTTCGTGACGATACAGCTCGACTGCAATTTGTTGTTTGTTCAAAACTGCAGATTCCTCAACATCTCCACATATTGCGCGTGAAAGGGTTCGAATCCTGGCCCGGCACTAAAGCTTTCATTATGTATTATCAAGCTCTAGCATGAGAACGCCTATCTGGTGGTGGATAATAATTTTGATTTTTAATGTATTTTCATTCGTTGTCAACAATAACGATATCTGACGTTTTTGAGTCCCAGTTAGACACAGAACTGTTTGCGAGATCACTGTAAGTTCAAGGATGTTATTCCGAGCTTCTGGTGGCGAAAAATTCGGTGGCTGACGTCTCTTAGTATGTAGTCAACAACGATATGTGTGGGGTTCGATTCCCAGGCAGCACTGAACTCTTCGTCATATTATTTCTAGTTCAAACATGCTCACATGTCGCTGCTGTGGTAACAAACCCATTTTTAACGTTCGTTTTCTCTAGAATATAACAGCGATAGGCGACAGGTTGGAGTCCTGGGAAAGAAAAAGGTAATGTTTCGTCTCGTCATTTCAGTTAAAACATCTAACTACTGCCGAGAAAATCCGATATGTCACAGTTGATTGTTCTTCGATGACAATGCAGTTAGGTTCTGTGTTCGAATCCCTGTCCAACACCAAGCTTTACCTCACGGCATTTCAAGTAAGTTACTTGTGAAGAAGCAATATTTAACATCTCTCGTAGTTCGTTAACAAGGACAATAGATGCTGGGTAGGAATTCGCGTCTGTTAAAAATGTTTACGTTATGTATTTTAAAGGTGATATTTGTTTACTGATACTGTCGAATATCGAGGCATATCACTCTCTGTATGCCTAGTCAGGAATGACTGTTAGTTTCCGTCAGTCACGAAGTCTTTGCTTAGTATGCATGACCCGGGTTTTGAATCCATATGCAGAACGAGACGGTTCGTCGTGTCATTTGCAGTTCATACATATTCTCAACTAGCTGCTCGTGAGTAACTTAAATTTTTAATGTCATTTTGCGTTAAATAATAAGTATAGAATGTTACTTTGAAGAGGAAATCATGAATACGACGAACTTACTACGTGAATTACCTATCTGGCGTAATAGTGAGAGTGCTAACATTTCAGGTATGTCATTTATTGTAATAAATGTGAGCTTACAAGCCTTAAGGACCGTCTTATCTGTGATAAGATGTTCCCTGATATTTGTAGTACCTTGGTATTACTTTAAATCTTGAGTTATTGCGATACAGAGCAGTGTTTTCTAGTGGTGGCTTGTTGGAACCACTTTCAATAGTCAAACGACTGTACCGAGGGGCGATTAGAGGACCTGCTAGACAGCTGCGCTATGTGGATTGCATGCGAATCAGTCGAAATGCAATTCAGGTCGTTCGGATACTTTTGAGCACGACTATATATATATATATATATATATATATATATATATATATATATATACAAACTGTATTTGTATTACATATGCCCAGTACTCTGCAACCTCCAAGGCGCTTGGAGTGGCTTGCAGGAGATCAATCTTCGTGCAGGATGTAGGACACAAAAGGCACAGAAGCATGTGGCTTGTGGTTTGTTCTTGTCCACAATCACAGGACGTATCTTCTGTTATGAAGCCCCATCTCTTCAGGTTGTCTCTGGATCATCCAACTCCTGATCGTAATCTGTTTAAAGATTTCCACACTTGCCAGCTCTCGTTGTGTCCAGGTGGTAGTTCTGCAGCTTCTGGCGTCTGCAGGTGAGGCGTCGACTTCTTCCATAACTCTAGCCCTGCCTTCTCTGGTGAAGTGGTGAGCCTCTCCAATGTTCTCAGTAAGCTCTTTCGCGATCTCAGCCGTTGCTGTGGTAGATTATGTCCGTGCAGTGGATGGGCACTGTCTTTTTCCACTTTCAGTCTCTCTTGTTGGCAGCCACTGTTCTGCGTATCCATGGTGGCGCTATTCCAGCCAGGCAGTAGAGCTTATCAGTTGGGGTAGGTCTTTAGCAACCTGTGATCAACCTGCAGGTTTCGTTGAGAGCAATGTCCACTTGTCTGGCATGAGATAACCTGTACCAGACTGGAGAAGCATATTCAGCAGTAGAAAAGCACAATGCCATTGCAGAACAGCGAATAGTTTGTGGATGTGATCCCCACTGTGTCGCCGCTAGTTTAAGAATTAGGTTGTTTCGAGCGGAGATTTTCGTTTTGGTGTTCTTGCAGTGAGTTTTGAATGTCAGAGTTCTATGGAGAGTGACTCCCAAGTATTAAGGTGCGTGATGATGCTGGAGTTGGATGCCTGACCATGCAATATGTAGCTCACGATTAGATTACGTTAATGAATACCTATCACATACCTTTAGACCTTCAGCAGCGACCTTTTGGAGAAAAATCGAAATGATAACTGCATCTCGCCTCTTTTATCTTGCTTTTTATTTATTATTTCACATGTAAGTTGCACTGATGATACTGGATTTTCGATCTTAGTGAAACTTTGACAATGTCAAACATGTTTAATGTATTTCACTAGCACAGCTACGGAGACAGAGAGCAGAATAACGTTACCACGCTACTGATGAATTTATTATTTGAATCATTTGAATCACTGTATTTCTTTTATACTACTTTATGTAGGTTTTCTAGCTGTTCCATCTGACACATTGAGTGCTAGAATATTCTGTCATATAATTCATTGGGCTTGCGATTTATATTTCCCGTTACAGTTTCCTCACAAAATAATTAAAAAGCGTGGTTTTGAACACTGATTCCAATCTCAGTAAACATTATTGTATTCGTTCTTTGTTGTTATAAGCTTTATTTACAGTTTCGGAGGCTCCAGCCGCCACTGAAGCGAAGAGTACCAATACTGTAAGATACGTTGCATATCTCCCTACTGACACTCAACTAGTAAGAGAAAAAAATATCGCCTTACTTCAATGTTTCATGTACTGCACCTTTGTTTCTTTTCTGTAGCAAAGCTTTCCCGCGTTGAAGCACCTACGCACAGATGCTGCAGCGTCAGCTGCTCTGAAACCCTTTCCCCTCTCTGTATGCAAATGTCGGAACACTCGGCAGACCGCTGAGTTTACCCGCACTTTTCCAACGGTGTGGGATTTGCATTTCCGGGAACCCACCACTGTTCTGAGTTGTGTATACAATCAGCATACAGGGGCAGAACCGTCAATAAAGCGCACAGGTAAAACACAGATAGGTTTCCTGTAGTGAATTTCGGCGCTCTTTCACTCGAATGCACGAAGCAGATAACCGAAATGAGTTCAATGTGAGATTTTTTGCTACCTGAATGAAAACAGAGCTACGTCAGTAACAGGCGCACCTACGAAACTTTCTCGCTGTTATATCCGTACTTGTCTGACGATGTGAATCACCAAAGGAGTTTTCATGACCTTGTAGTGTAGAAGTGTTCTGAACATGAGTTTCTCTCTTATTTAGCTACATGCAGAAGAGATGAATAAATAGAATAGATTGAACACTTAACTAAGCGTTTGTAGCCGTGGTTATGTCAAAATTAATTAGGATAAAACTCTGTTTCAAAGTATGGTCTCTTAACTTTCTTTAAACATGAATAAAGTATCCGACTATGTCTCAAGTCAAATATTAGATACTTCTCTCACGAAACTTCTGTTCTCATTTAGTAGTGAGATAGACGTCTGGGGAAATTTATGTATGAAAACACTGCCATTTGGTGGCTAGAAGCTTTATTAACTTTTTCTAAGCAACTTGCTACTTTTGGAAGCTTAGAGTAAAACAAATATCAAGGTTGCATAAGTAGATTACTAAAACGTTCTGATTATCTAAGAAAGAATTAGAATTTTTTTATATTAGTTGTAACTTTGGCAGAGGTTACTGCACAACCACTTATATTACGGATACTACAGTTTTGCAAACAATGATAATAAATTCAAAAAGTTTGGGACAACTGGAATCTAATAGCCGGCCGGAGTGGCCGTGCCGTTCTTGGCGCTACAGTCTGGAGCCGAGCGACCGCTACGGTCGCAGGTTCGAATCCTGCCTCCGGCATGGATTTGTGTGATGTCCTTAGGTTAGTTAGGTTTAATTAGTTCTACGTTCTAGGCGACTGATGACCTCAGAAGTTAAGTCGCATAGTGCTCAGAGCCATTTGAACCATTTTTTTGGAATCTAATATCCATGATTCAAGAAAACGGAATACTGTATCTGCCCTTAGAAGAAATTATTCTGTTGCAAAACGCATGGTACAAGAATGGTAAATAATAATGCTAATAATAATAACTATAATGCCAAAACAATAAATCAAAAGTGAATATGTGAAATTATAGGAATGTCAATTTTTTCAAATTTGTGTTAAGCGATTTCCTCACTGTGTTCTTTTCAAATGAGGATATTGCCATCGAACAGAAGGGTGTGGCAGCAGTACTCAGGAATTTAACTGATCATGGGAAAACCGCGAAACGATAAGGTGAGTTTGCTGATGAGACTGAAGGAAGATTACAGAAATTTGGATGAGAAGAAAGTGTACAGAGATGGTTGGCTCTGAGCACTATGCGACTTAACATCTAAGGTCATCAGTCGCCTAGAACTTAGAACTAATTAAACCTAACTAACCTAAGGACATCACACACATCCATGCCCAAGGCAGGATTCGAACCTGCGACCGCAGCGGTCACGCGGTTCCAGACTGAAGCGCCTTTAACCGCACGGCCACACCGGCCGGCGTACAGAGATGACTATGTGTTAGAGTTACTGGTGCACTCTTAGACTCAAGGAAAATATTTGAGATAAGCGAGACGGAAAGCTAGACCAACCGAATTTTAATACATGAGGTCTGTTCCATATTCGTTCCCCAGTCACTGCTTACCAGTGTGGTTTACCATTCGTACGCGGTTCTCGACATTTATCCAAGAAATGGTTCTTCACACGGCTTCTAGTGATCTTTCTTTTAAATTAAGTAAATGACTCAACTTGTTGCAGTAGCTTTCTAGTACAGGTACGGGGTTTTCGTTTGTCACCATCTTTATTTCAGACTAATTAATTTTGTATGTTACTTTTTCCCCATAATTATTCATTTTTTTGGAACGCACGTCTCATTAAGTTAAATTACTGTTTCGTTCTATTTACGATCTTTTGGGATCTCGTTATTACCTGTGTGTCGTTCTGGAATTGTACTTAGTTGTCCTGTGTACACCAGGATGTGCGATTTTGGCGTTTAAGGGTACATTTTACCCAAGGACTCTCATTGTGTGTATTTTAAGAACATGTGTTAGTTGCTCACTTGTACTGTTTACAATGTTGCCAACTATCGTCTTTTGTTTGCATAATGATGTGTGTATTTGGATTGATATTCATTTGTAGGTTACGGTAGTATGTCTATAGCTGTGTGTGGTGGTAGTTTCTCAGCAGAAAGAGGGCTTGGGGTTAGGGGAATGTGAGTAAAGGGAATCGCATCATGACTGAAATGTGCTCACAAGCATTTAAAGTCGCTTATCCTGGGGTATGCAAACAATGAACCACAATCCATTGGAGACACATACTGGATAACAAGATCCCAAAATAAGTTAGCAAAATTGAATAATAATTGAACCCTACGAGACTTCTGCAGCGAAAAGTGGTCTCTTACCTAACAATAAGAGAGTATCTCTTCTTCACCATAGTATTCACTCCGTCCAGTATGAGCTCCGCTTTTTCAAGATCTGGCAAATTGTATTTTATTTTTAACTTTTTCGCCGGACGCCCTTCCTCACAAGACAGTCCTGATGGTAATCTATGGTAAGGAAGTGATGACACAAAGCACTGTCTCTCCGTCACTAAACCGCATAATCTTTGTTCTGCATTTTTAACCATATTTTAACATTTTGTGTATCGTATTCCTTGTTGATGGTTTCGGGAATAATACTAGCTTTTGCCCAAACGAATGTGGGAATCAGCCAAAAAGCTATAAACCCGAAATGTCACCACTCGACGGTCGTTAATCCTCCATGCGGATCCTATCCGTGTGTGACACAACTTCCTGTCTCGTGAACTATCGCCCAGCGCAATATGCTACAAGAGCCAGTCTGTAAAGAATATAAAACACATTCATTATAAGCAAAAACGAAACTTTATTACAGTCTACTTTGGATGTTTTGTTGAAAAAGAGATATGAAAAGCGTTCACAAATAAACAGGCCTGGCGCTGGAAAATGAAAACCTCTGAAAGGATCATAATGCCATTGACTGCGGAAGAAGGTGTGGTCCCTGTAAGAGCACTAATTTGCCTTGGAATTTCACGGGCAACCCAACCTAAGGGATGCCGTCGGGGATGCCTGCGTCTTGGGCACTAGAGTAGCAGTGAGGCTGAAAGGGTGTCGATGTCTCCGGCAGGTACATAATTAACATGCTCAACAAAGGTGTGTGGGTGGCACCGAGAGCGTTTTCTAAAATTGGTTCAGATGGCTCTGAGCACTATGGGACTTAACAGCTGTGGTCATCAGTCCCCTAGAACTTAGAACTACTTAAACCTAACTAACACAAGGACATCACACACATCCATGCCCGAGGCAGGATTCGAACCTGCGACCGTAGCAGTCGCACGGTTCCGGACTGCGCGCCTAGAACCGCGAGACCACCGCAGTGTTTCCTAACTTCAGCTTCTTAGAGGGACCTTTTGCTGTTTTATTCACCCACATGTTAACGTTGCGTGTCCCCCAGCCTCCTTGTGATCACACCAAAGGAGGGGCGAAAAAGCATGAACACCCCTTGCTGCTTTGGATCACTTTCAAATTTTGTCGATTGGTTTTGGAAGGTTCCTTGTGATTCCACTCTGTATACCAGAGCAAAACCTGCAGCCACAAAACACTACAAAGGGGTCAGATCACATTCAATGGGGTTGCAGCCCATGATGCGCATACGGTAGGGTTAAATCACCCAGGTGTTGACAGCAGGAACGGCATCCTGGTGCTCGTCTTATCTTGAAGTATCGTTTTCGGCCGCGAAACGTGTGGAAATCAACGCCCCAACCGAATGGATAGTTTCACTGACACCATTTATGCCACCTCCGGAGGACTCTTCGTGTAGATTCTGAGCGAAGGTGTGTCTGAAGCGTTTTCTCCGCCACTAATTGCAAAATCGTGTAATTTCAGCGCTGGGTCGCGGTCATGGTTTCCATCGCAGAAGCGTAACAAAAGGGGTGGAATGTGTGTAAGAAGGGGTGTGAAGACTTTCCCACCATGTGAAATATACACGATGGCGTCTGGCAGAATTTTGGTGAAATTTGGTGAAAATGTGCATTCATTAGCCCACATTCCACCTCCCATGAACTTATTAGCTGGGACCTTTTTTTCGCATGTCTCGACACATTATTTGCCAATCCCGAAGGTGACATCGCAGGGCCCACGCTTCTGCACCGTTACAGTGGAAGGCTGCAGGCACCTTTGGGCCAAATTTCACACTTATGCCTCGCAAATGGAGACAGTTACGGGGTTTCGAAGTAGTGGTCCTTTAATTTCGTTGCACAGTATATTAAATCGCTGATGGGAATCTCTCTCCCAGTTTCTGTTTTATCACTACTGTTTTCTAGAATACACTCTCTTCTAAGGACGTGTTAGTGAGTAGTACGTAATTTCTGCTCTCTTAGTTGCACCTACTTTGTTATGCTAGTGGATGAACAAAAAATTGTTGAAATGTATGCGAAATCTTATCGGACTTAAGTGCTAAACTCATTAGTCCCTAAGCTTACACACTACTTAACCTAAATTAACCTAAGGACAAACACACACACCCAAGCCCGAGGCAGGACTCGAACCTCCGCCGGGATCTGCCGCACAGTCCATGACTGCAGCGCCTTAGACCGCTCGGCTAATCGCGCGTGGCGTGGATGAACAGTTTGCTTAGAGCTTGTTACTTTCATCCACTGCACAACAATAAATAAGAATTGATAAACTCGGTAAATTAATTACACTACTGGCCATTAAAGTAGCTACACCACGAAGATGACGTGCTACAGACGCGAAATGTAACCGACAGGAAGAAAATGCTGTGATATGCTAATGATAAGCTTTTCAGGGCATTCACACAAGGTTGGCGCCGGTGGCGACACCTACAGCATGCTGACATGAGGAAAGTTTCCAACTGATTTCTCATACAGAAACAGCAGTTGACCGGCGTAGCCTTGGAAAAGTTGTTGTGATGCCTCGTGTAAGGAGGAAAAATGCGTACCATCACGTTTCCGACTTTGATAAAGCCTATCGCAATTGCGGTTTATCGTATCGCGACACTGCTGCTCGCGTTGGTCGACATCCAATGACTGTTAGCAGAATATGGAATCGGTGGGTTCAGGATGGTAATACGGAACGCCGTGCTGGATCCCAACGGCCTCGTATCACTAGCAGTCGAGATGACAGGCATCTTATCCACATGGCTGTAACAGATCGTGCAGCCACGTCTCGATCCCTGAGTCAACAGATGGGGACGTTTGCAAGACAACAACCATCTGGACGAACAGTTCGACGACGTTTTCAGCAACATAGACTATGAGCTCGGAGACCACGGCTGCGGTTACCCTTGACGCTGCATCACAGACAGGGGCGCCTGCGATGGTGTACTCAACGACGAACCTGAGTGCGCGAATGGCAAGACGTCATTTTTTCGGATGAATCCAAGTTCTGTTTACAGCATCATGATGGTCGCTTCCGTGATTGGCGACATCGCGGTGAACGCACATTGGAAGCGTCTATTCGTCATCGCCATATTGGCGTATCACCCGACGTGATGGTATGGGGTGCCAATGGTTACACGTCTCGGTCACCTCTTGTTCGCATTGACGGCACTTTGAACAGTGGACGTTACATTTCAGACGTGTTACGAACCGTAGCTCTACACTTCATTCGATCCCCACGAAACCCTACATTTCAGCAGGATAATGCATGACCGCATGTTGCAGGTCCTGCACGGGCCTTTCTGGATACAGAAAATGTCCGACTGTTGCCCTGGCACATTCTCCACATTTCTCACCAATTGAAAACGTCTGGTTAATAGTGGCCGAGCAACTTCCTCGTCACAATACGCCAGTCACTGCTGTTGATGAACTGTGGTATCGTGTTGAAGCTGCATGGGCAGCTGGACCTGTACACGCCATCCAAGCTCTGTTTGCCTCAATGCCCAAGCGTATCAAGGTCGCTATTACGGCCGGAGGTGGTTGTTCTGGGTGCTGATTTCTCAGGATCTATGCACCCAAACGGCGTGAAAATGTAATCACATGTCAGTTCTAGTATAATATATTTGTCCAATGAATACCCTTTTATCATCTGCATTTCTTCCTGGTGTAGTAATTTTAATGGCCAGTAGTGTAGTATTCACTTTTTTAACTCATTAATTTGAACTTCTTGATGTTGATCCATTTTTCTGCTTAAGTATTTTGTAATAGATTTCTCGTTGTGGTGAGCAGTAGGTAACGCGGACGACCTGCTGAAGCGAGAGATGTATACAAATAATAAGCAAAAACATTATGATGATCTGATTAATAACTTGTTCGTCCGTCTTTGGAAAGAAATATATCACTGATTCTGTTTGTATGGGATCCGACAGTTTATTGCTATGTTTGTGGATGTATGTGACATAAGATATCTACTCACAGGTCGTGTAATTGTCGTAAATAACGGGCTGTTGATTCGCGTACGCGGTGATGACTCCCGGTAGTGAGTCATATGGGTTCCATAGGATTTAGATGAGGCGGGACGTCAACGTGAGTTCACTATAATTCTCCTGAAACCACTGTATCAAGGTTCTGGTTCCGAGACATAGCTATACTGTTGAAAGACGACATTGCCCTCAGGGCAAACATCAAGCAAGAAGGGATGGAGGTGGTTCTCAGATGTCAGCGAGTCTTTCATTACCATCACAGGTCCCCATACAAGCGCAGGAGAATGTCTCCCATAGCATAATACTTTTACCCACCAGCCGGCGTCCGTGATCGCTACAAGTTTCGAGCCTTCGTTCACTTCGATGACGGGGTTTGTGGAGACGACCATCGACCTAGTGTAGCAAAAATTTGTGTCACCCGAAAAGCCGGCACGTTTCCATAGATCGACGGTCGAATCCCGATGGTCCAGTGCCCACAGCAAATATAACTGATCACGTCGTTGGATCAACATGTTAATACGTAGAGTTGGTTTGCTGCGGAGTTCCATTTTCAACAGTGCACGATGAACGGTGTGCTCCGAAGCACTTGTGCGTGCACCAACATTATACCTCTTCGGCATAGATGCCACACATCACCATCTATCCTACTTTAAAGAGTAAGCGAGCCTCCGAATCCCACGTTCTGTGAAGAGCCGTGGACGTCCAACCATTTAGCGCCTATAGGTAGTTTCCCTATTCTTCTACCACTTTCCGTAGATGTTCACAACAGCAGCATATCAACATTCGACCAGCCTCGGCGTTTTCGAGACACTCGTTCACAGACTCTGGGTAATAATAACCTGCTCTTTGTCAAAGTTACTTATCTCAATAGCTTTCTCCATTCGCTAGGGTCATCCTCCGTAAGTATCTGCTCCGGTTACATACTTCCGCTACCACGTCACTTGCCCATAACGCCACCAGGTGCATCCTACATCGCGGTGGTCAGTGGTAATAACTTCCTGGCTGTTCAGTGTTGTGCAGTTATCCTCGCACGCCAGCGGTTATGAAGTAGGATCTGACCTGCAGATCGTTCTGCGGAGCGACAATTACCGGTCTACCAAGTACGAAGACATTTAGACGGTCTGTATGGTTATAAAAATGCTATTATTATTCAATTAAAAAGTGGTAGAATAATTAGTAGTATGTCTCAGGAAGCGCAGATTTGTCATATTGTACTCATTCACACGTAATTCATTTATAAAGTAATCCCAACATCGAAGCTGTTTTATACATATGACTTTGATTCCTTAAAGACTCAGGGGTGTGGGTTGAGAGGACGTGGTTCCCTGGTAAAAAATAACACAAGAATCGTTCTAAAATCAATAATTTGTCAAGTACAGCTGGATTCATTTAACTGTATATCCAGTATTTTTAAATTTCTACATGACTTTCATGGCCATTACTTCGAACGTCTTATTAGACGTATATATCAAAACTGTAAATGCATTTCAAGGAGAGTATTTAGCGCGACGTTCACTTAGATTTTATTACAACATCTGCGCAGAATCCGCTGCCAATACCTCCGGTTACGTAAGATCATAATTAATGGGAACCTACTAATGAGTCCGAACATAATTTTCCTGTTCAGTCAGCCGTTATTATTAATTTCTGTTCTGATACTTGTTATAAGATTTGGTGATATTCCAATCTTCGCATTTTATGAAATCCTTGTATTCTAGAGCGAACATGTAGCCTTCTTTCTTTGCAGATGACATGAGAACTTTATACAAAAAGGAATCAACTTAATGTCGGTTGATTCTTACAAAGAAGAAGACAGCAACCAGCCACTGTTAATATTGCTATTTATTTCAGTAAATAGAGCCGTGACCAGTTTAGAACTGACAAGTTCATCATCAGACGGCTGTTCACAAGATATGCCAGATACACTTTGCATAATCGTCAGTTTTCGATTTTTGTTCTTCCACTGTGGCGAAATATTCTTGGTGTTTTGGTGCCATCGAAAAATTTCGCACCAACACACCAAGAATATTTCGCCACAGTGGAAGAACAAAAATCGAAAACTGACGATTATGTAAAGTGTATCTGGCAAATCTTGTGAACAGCCGTCTGACGATGAACTTGTCAGTTCGAAACCGGTTATGGCGCTATTTACTTAAATAAATAGCAGTATTAACAGTGGCTGGTTGCTGTCTTCTTCTTTGTAAGAATCAACCTACATTCATTGTACACAGCCACGGTCTCACCATGTCAGTTTTAGACAAAATACACTCCTGGAAATTGAAATAAGAACACCGTGAATTCATTGTCCCAGGAAGGGGAAACTTTATTGACACTTTCCTGGGGTCAGATACATCACATGATCACACTGACAGAACCACAGGCACATAGACACAGGCAACAGAGCATGCACAATGTCGGCACTAGTACAGTGTATATCCACCTTACGCAGCAATGCAGGCTGCTATTCTCCCATGGAGACGATCGTAGAGATGCTGGTTGTAGTCCTGTGGAACGGCTTGCCATGCCATTTCCACCTGGCGCCTCAGTTGGACCAGCGTTCGTGCTGGACGTGCAGACCGCGTGAGACGACGCTTCATCCAGTCCCAAACATGCTCAATGGGGGACAGATCCGGAGATCTTGCTGGCCAGGGTAGTTGACTTACACCTTCTAGAGCACGTTGGGTGGCACGGGATACATGCGGACGTGCATTGTCCTGTTGGAACAGCAAGTTCCCTTGCCGGTCTAGGAATGGTAGAACGATGGGTTCGATGACGGTTTGGATGTACCGTGCACTATTCAGTGTCCCCTCGACGATCACCAGTGGTGTACGGCCAGTGTAGGAGATCGCTCCCCACACCATGATGCCGGGTGTTGGCCCTGTGTGCCTCGGTCGTATGCAGTCCTGATTGTGGCGCTCACCTGCACGGCGCCAAACACGCATACGACCATCATTGGCACCAAGGCAGAAGCGACTCTCATCGCTGAAGACGACACGTCTCCATTCGTCCCTCCATTCACGCCTGTCGCGACACCACTGGAGGCGGGCTGCACGATGTTGGGGCGTGAGCGGAAGACGGCCTAACGGTGTGCGGGACCGTAGCTCAGCTTCATGGAGACGGTTGCGAATGGTCCCCGCCGATACCCCAGGAGCAACAGTGTCCCTAATTTGCTGGGAAGTGGCGGTGCGGTCCCCTACGGCACTGCGTAGGATCCTACGATCTTGGCGTGCATCCGTGCGTCGCTGCGGTCCGGTCGCAGGTCGACGGGCACGTGCACCTTCCGCCGACCATTGGCGATAACATCGATGTACTGTGGAGACCTCACGCCCCACGTGTTGAGCAATTCGGCGGTACGTCCACCCGGCCTCCCGCATGCCCACTATACGCCCTCGCTCAAAGTCCGTCAACTGCACATACGGTTCACGTCCACGCTGTCGCGGCATGCTACCAGTGTTAAAGACAGCGATGGAGCTCCGTATGCCACGGCAAACTGGCTGACACTGACGGCGGCGGTGCACAAATGCTGCGCAGCTAGCGCCATTCGACGGCCAACACCGCGGTTCCTGGCGTGTCCGCTGTGCCGTGCGTGTGATCATTGCTTATACAGCCCTCTCGCAGTGTCCGGAGCAAGTATGGTGGGTCTGACACACCGGTGTCAATGTGTTCTTTTTTTCCATTTCCTGGAGTGTAGAATCAACTTAAGCTGTGAATTGCCTTTATTCTGAATCGCTTTAGACAAGTGCAGGAACGCTTTCTGTGAATCCCTACCGTTAGAGTTTTAATTAATAAACAACTTAAGTACTAACCGACGCTAACTGTTCTCTAACTTTCACATTTATCACCTCACACTACTCTTTATTCCACGCATTTGATGTATAATTTACATCCGTTGCTGAAAATGGCATATACATTTTCTCTTTTATGTACAAGTTTTACATTCGCGGAAATTTAGATTTTTAGTTATTCTCTTTTCTAAATGTCGGATACGCAGCTGTGACAACTCTAATTTCGGATACAGGATTGTAATACCAAACTGTGTTATGGACTGGATTCGGATTCCAAAATCATTTACGAGAAATTCTCTCTTAAAAATAGACTGGAAAACTTGTTTTCTTAATCATGTATGTGTTCTAATTGGGTACCATAATGAAATTATCGCGCAGAAACCTGAACCCGTTATCAGCACTGGGAAACTGATATGCCAATTCACTTACACGACTCCTTGTACGCGTATGTTGATACATAACATAAGAGTCTCAGGAATTCTGAATGAAATTTTCACTCTGCGGCGAAGTGTGCACTCTTATGAAAATTCGTGCAGATTAAAACTGTCTGCCGGATCGACATTCGAATTCGGAGACTTTAGATTTTTGCAGCCAAGTACTATGCCGGCTGCGCTACCCGTGCACGACTCCGCCTCTGCCTCATCTCCTTTCTTCCAGACTCAACAGTTTTTTTGCCACAATTTGGCTACGAAAGGCTACGGTCTCGAGTTCCAGTCTCAGTGTGGCACACAGTTTTATTCTGACAGGAAGTTCATCTTCAGGAATTCAACTGCACAAAATAATAAATTCCAAATCAGACTGGATGCACAAATTATAAGCTGATTACAGCAGTAAAAACAAAATAAAAATGAGTGAAGTTCTGTACACTCTACCTAGGCAGATAGGCGCACGTGACAGTAAAGTACGTTTTTTCCCGGATTCGGGGGCCGCGCTGGCCCTGGATCGAATCTGTCCGGCAGAATAACGGCGAGGGCCTGTGTGCAGGCCAGTCTAGATGTAATGTTAGGTGGTTTCCCACACCCCAGTAGGTGAATACCGGACTGGTACCCACGTCTTGTGTTGCGCTATCGTCTTTGGCCAAACTGTCATATACCGTAATTAAATTCCAATGAATTAAAGAGTCAAGTCAACCGAAATTACCCAGGTGCTAGAAAGGAGAACAGAAGTATGAGTAAAGTCTGTGATTGCCGCATCCATTTACTAGATAATCATGCTATGTACTTTTCCTGGAATTCTGTCTAAATGTAGCTGATGGTCCTACTGAACTCATGTTGGGCAGAGTACAGGTAGGAAGTCAGGAGAGTATGCCATGCGTGGGCTTAACTCCAAGAAAGAGGCACGATCTACGTTGCGCCCTAAACGACAGGAAGACGTTGTATTACGTTTTTAACGTGAACAGTTTGCAGGTGCTGGATGGACACTCCACGAGCAGACAGTGAAAGAATGCAGTTTTACGGCGCTCTATCCTTAGCAGGGATTCAGCCTTCTCGGAATATGTCGACCCGAAGCAATACAAAGGCTGAAGTGGAATGAGGCAGGCGACAGTCAAGCACTCTTGTGTTCGAGAACACACAGATCCACAGTTGACAGGCTGGCATCTAGTTAACTAGCTTGTTGTGAAAAAATAGCAAGAGCACCTACCATTCGATAGTATGGATAAAATACAGTGAGAGGAGAGGAGCTGCTGAGCGCACACATACAGAAGACATGGGTGACTGAAAATACAAGATAGGTGATGTGAGCAGCTGCTTCTCACAAACTTCAAACACTAAACAACATGGTTAACTATGTTTGAACTGAGTATGAAAAGGCGGATTGTTGGAATTTCTAAACGGACTTGATTTGTCGGCACTCGGAGAAAGCACTCATTTGAGTTAGAAATCACGCACAGGTAAAAATTCTGCGTCTTCTGGGAGCACTCTGGGAAACTGACTTCCATCCGAGACCCGCCATAACTCGCTTGAGTCGAGAGATGGACTTTCATTCCATGCTCTGAGTCAACGCATGTGATGCAGAACTTTCAACCACAACCACCGCAGCTTTCAGGCTCCGGCAATGATATGTATGATAAGCCTCTGCAACGTTCGCTAACCAAGTGATATTGAATTACGTCAAATTTTCAGATCGACTTTAGGGCTGTTACGGTTCTGATTCGAGTACAGTCAGTAATAATGTCGAATATGAGCTCAATTAAGATAGTAACTGATTTCTTCTGTAGTTCGTTGTTTCCTCTCAGATTAACATTTGGCAGTCACTGCACGACATCCGCGAAGTCTATTCCCCTCCGCCCCCAACACCACCCCCCTTCCCCTTACCACCCCTTTGTTGAACTGACTCTAACGTATTCACCTCCAGCGCATTGCCTGACCTTTGCTAGTTGCTGTTAGTTTAATTTCGCTGTAAACATGTATTAATACCCAATGAGCGTCATGATTCCGTGTCTCATGTGCTTCTGCTTTACTTGAAGTCTACGGCAAATTGTAATAAGACGGATTTTATGGTGACCGTTCTTAAATTTAGTTTTTTGTTGAAATTACCTATTTTAGCATTTTGTAAGATACCTCAGTCCAGGCTCCCACGTATGCTAGGGTCATCCCAGTTTCATAAATTAATCTCATTAAGTTGTCCGTTTCACGACACCTGTAATTAAATTCACGTGATTCTGTGGGTGACCAACCGATGGTCGGTAAGGTCACCCGATACACCTCTTCCTGACATCCACAGGTTTATGTCGATGGCTCAGCGTTAACCTTACCCCCGCCTCTGTTTCACGACTCGTAAACATTTAGAAAGAAGTCACTACACAAATTCGATCCCGGGAAGGTTAAGTGGACGGGTAGCATATCAGGCCAACATCGAACAATGACAATACGAAATCTAATTATAACCACGTCGGCGCAGTGTAGGTACGGGATAAAGGCTCAAGTGAAAGATGGAGAAGTAACTTAAACTTAAATCAAATTTCTACATTTTCGTCGGTAAAAGGCAAGATATTGCTTTTCGTCGTGACAAACTACATTGTGGTAAACAGCAAAGGGAAATCGAAAAAAAAAAAGATGTTGTAGTTTAGGAAGAACTAACGCGTTACGTACATTACCATAATCTTGTTTAGCTCTGCAGGGATAGATGCTTTTAAAATAAATGTAAAAATGAAAGTGCTCAGAAATTATTTGTACGCAGCACATTTCCCAGGTGAATTCATCTCAAAAGTACTTCGACAATTAGGTTGCATAACTGACGTACGATGTATGAGGTGTCATTAAAATATAACACCCGTAACTCTGACTGTAAAAACGCAACGTATGGTCAGATAATTCAATCGCAATTGCGTGGTAAATGAAGTAGACAAAAACTTCATTCTTTCTCCCATTACGGTATGATGATTATATGGTACCACTGAACTGCTACAAATTTTTATCATCAGTCCACTTTGGTGTGCTATTTCACATCGACTATGAAACTTTTTACCACTTAGGGCCATCTTTTCGCCGGGAATGGAAGCTTGTAGGTTTCATCTTTATCTCACAACCAAGAATTTCGGAGACACATCAAATTGCCAAGTTTTACTTTGGTATTTATGGTTTAATGTTGAGTAGGTTCACACGCTTTCTGTTTTCTGTAATTTATTAATGCTGTTTAATGAGCTTTGAGTGGAAGCTTTTTTACTGAGTTCTAAATTTAACTACTTAATAATGAATCCATAAAGTTTTCACGACGCCTCAGGAAACAGCCGTGAGTGCACATTGATAATGGTTTTTGCTTCTGAACTGTCGCTAGCCTTCACTGCCAGAAAATTTATCTACACATATTCTTCTATATTCTGATCCTTAACTGCAACAGCAATAGAAACTACTTGACTGTTCAGTTATGTTTAATAAAACAGGTTCCGCTTTATTTATTTCTACATCTGTCTGTTGCTGCTAGAAAGAGCAACGATGCACTGCATTATGAAAATCTTTTCATATAACATAGTGATGTAAAAGCACTTAACATAGGCTTAATAACTTCTTACATCTGTGAAGTTACTCTTATTTAATATGTAGCGCCATAACATGTAATAGTGTTTATGGTGACAGAATTAAAGCAGCCTCATCTTCTCGAAAAATGCAAATTTCGTCTTTAGTTTTAGTTGCTGCAAATACAGTTCAATGGATACTATACCATTATCTTGGAGATTACTATGGAAACATGGCCACTAAAAACAAATTGTAGTAGTAGAAGCTGATTGTTAGTTTCAGTGATGTACATAAAAACAAAATTGCATGGCAGTGTTGTGAGTGTAATGTGGTCATTGCGTAATGTTCGATGAACATTGGCGAAAAATTATACTCACAGCAAGGTAGCTCTCTTTACAACAATTGTTAGTAACGTGTTTCTTATGTTTTCGATTCCTGCAAGTGCTTCATACTTTGACATTGATTGTGATCTGTTTGGCAATGTTTTAGCTGGGATGTCAGTTAAGATACATTAGTAAAAAAATACCAAAGAATATATAACCTCAAGAAACAAACCTTGCGCTATGCTGACAGCAACAGTGTACCATACGAAATAAATTTACCTCACACTTCCACGTCGTCTAGGTGAAACAGCTAATTCTGCTAATTCAACGTTTGTATTCAACTGACAAACATGATAACAATGAAACATTCTTAGTTTGAGGCTGATATGGAATGTTACAGGCAGACTTAAAGAGTGTAACTATGTGGGTGAATATCCGACGTGCTGCAAGTGCCTAAGCACTGAGACATTGTTAACAAAGTAGTTAAAAGGTTACTTTATAACTTACAGGACCATGTTAAATTACTGTCGTGGAAGAATAAAAGATACTTGTTCAAACCGCTTGTAGCGTGGTATAAGTTCATCTCTTTCCGTAGGTTCTCAAGCTTGTTGTTATTTACTGTTTGTCTTTTATGCGTACAAAAAATTCATTAGGTAAGATTAGAAATAATATGTATCTTAATAAATCTGTACCAAACCGTCCGTGACAGCGTGATTCGACCTGTTCAAGTACGCAGAACACACATAAAAAACACTTCACCCATATGTATGCAGCGTTCATTTATCCTTATGCAAAGGAAGTTTCTGCTGGTGACAAGTTTTCGTTATCCCTGAGTAAGATTAATGAAAGACGCGACAGTCATCGTTAAAACTAGAATAAACGCCATTCTGCGAAACACTGAATCCGACACTGTATTAACTCAGAGGCAAGCAATGCTTTATCTATTCGCGGATTGCAACCAACTAACAGAGAACGTCAGAATGTTTCCTGGTTTATACGTTTCCTAGTGTGAGTAGGTCTCTCTAATCTGTCCTTCTCCGACTAGTACACTACTGACCATTAAAATTGCTACACCACGAAGATGACGTACTACAGACACGAAATTTAACCGACAGGAAGTAGATGCTGTGAAATGTAAATGATTAGCTTTCGAGAGGATTCACACAAGGTTGGCGCCGGTGGCGACATCTACAACATTGTGACATGAGGAAACATTCCAACTGATTTTTCATACACAAACAGCAGTTGACCGGCGTTGCCTGGTGAAACGATGTTGTAATGCCTCGTGTAAGGAGGAGAAGTGCGTACCATTACGTTTCCGACTTTGATAAAGGTCGGATTGTAGTCCATCGCGATTACGGTTTTCTCGTATCGCGACATTGCTGCTCACGTTGGTCGAGATTCAATGACTGTTAGCAGAAAGTGGAATCGGCGGGATCAGGAGGGTAATACGGAACGCCGTGCTGGATCCCAACGGCATCGTGTCACTAGCAGTCGACATGACAGGCATCTCATCTGCATGGCTGTAACGGATCGTGCAGCCACGTCTCGATCACTGAGTCCAGAGATGGGGATGTTCGCAAGACAACAACCATCTGCACGAACAGTTCGACGACGTTTGCAGCACCATGGTCTATCAGCTCGGAGACCATGACTGCGGTTACCCTTGACACTGCATCACAGACAGGAGAGCCGGCGATGGTGTACTCAACGATGAACCTGGGTGCACGAATGCCAAAACGTCATTTTTTCAGATGAATCCAGGTTCTGTTTACAGCATCATGATGGTCGCATCCATATATCGCGACATCGCGGTAAACACAAGCGTGTATTAGTCATCGCCATACTCCCGTATCACCCGGCGTGATGGTATGGGGAGCCATTGGTTACACGTCTCGGTCACCTCCTGTTCGCATTGACGGCACTTTGAGCAGTGGACGTTACATTCCAGATGTGCTACGACCCGTGGCTCTACCCTTCATTCGATCCCTGCAAAACACTACATTTCAGCAGGATAATGCACGACCGCATGTTGCAGGTCCTGTACGGGCCTTTCTGGATACAGAAAATGTTCGACTGCTGCCCTAGCCAGCACATTCTCCAGATCTCTCACCAATTGAAAATGTCTTTTCAATGGTGGCCCAGCAACTGTCTCGTCAAAATACGCCAATCACTACTCTTGATGAACTGTGGTATCGTGTTGAAGCTGCATGGGCAGCTGTGCCTGTACACTCCATCCAAGCTCTGTTTGACTCAATGCCCAGGCGTATCAAGGCCGTTAGTACGGCCAGAGGTGGTTGTTCTGGGTTCTGATTTCTGGGGATCTATGCACCAAAACTACATGGAAATGTAATCTCACGTCAGTTCTAGTATAAAATATTTGTCCAACGAATACCCGTTTATCATCTGCATTTCTTTTTGGTGTAGCAATTTTAATGGCCGGTAATGTAATTTCACTTAAAGGTAATATACTCCTGACATCTTCCGCCTCTCCGTGTCTCACTACTTGAGTAATGAGTCAATTGTCACAAAATCATCTGCCATTTTCTTATTAATGCCCCTAGTACCACGGGAATCAATACGACCCCATAAGCCCTATTGTTTTCGAAACTGTTATTTCCAAAATATATAACATTTTGTGTCTGAATCAGTTGTTTCCGAAGATGTTTCGCTCTTTTTTTATGTAAAACACATTTAAATTTGCTCATTGTTTTTGCACTGAATACCACTGGTGTCCTTAAGACCACTTCTATATCGGTTTTTTCTTTTCTTCTCTTTTTGCTTATAGAACGTAATATTTATGAAAACACAATTATGACTGTTACGCTGAATAAGTGTAAGTTCTTTACTTCTGGTTTTATGACGCCCAGTGGCACTGAGTGAAAGTCAGAATTCCTGATACTATGACGGTTCAACTTCCGTCACTGTTTCCACTGGTAATTCGCCATTCAGAACTCTATACTCTGTGGCAAAAGACAAACCTCTGACTGTAGTTTCATTCATTTTCTTTTCCAACAGCTGCCTGCATCCATAGCGTCCTCGACGGCGAGAGTTCATCAGAGACAAGAGTTTCATCAGTAGTGCTCCAAGAAAGTGTGGAGGAACTCCTGTTATTTTCTATGTGTATAATCTGTCGGTCAAGGTAATTAGCGGTCTGCGACTGTTCGCTAATGATACTGTGGTGTACGGGACAGTGTCGGCCTTGAGTGACTGTAGGATTATACCAGACGACATGGAAAACAATTTCGAGTTGATGTGATGAATGGCGTTTAGCTCTAAATGTAGGAAAATGTAAGTTAATGCAGATGAGTAGAAAAGAAACACTTAATCTACGAATACACTACTAGTAGTGTGCTGCTAGAGACAGTCACGTCGATGAAATATATAGGCGTAACTTTATAAAGCAATTTGAAACGGATTGAACATGTAAGGACAGTATTAGGGAATGCAAATGGTCGACTTCGATTTATTGGGAGAATTTTTGTAAAGTGTGGTTCATCTGTAGAGGAGACCGCATATAGGTCACTAGTGCTAGCCATTGTTAAGTACTGTTAGAGAGTTTGGGATCCACACCAGGTTGGATTAAAGAAAGACATCGTGGCAATTCAGAGGCAAACTGCTAAATTTATTACCGGTGGGCTCTAACAACATATAAATAGTACGGAGATGCTTCGGTAACTAAAATAGGAATCATTGGAGGGAAGGAGACGTTATTTCCTGGAGCACTATTAAGAAAATTTAGAAAACCGGCATTTGCGGCTTACTCTGAACGATCCTACTGCCGCCAACGTACATATCTCGTAATTACGATGAAGATTGTCTTAGAGACATTAGGGCTCGCACGGAGGCATACAGGTAGCCGTTTTTCCCTCTCTCTATTTGCGAGTAGAACAGAAAAGCAAATGATTTGTAGTGGTACAACGTACCCTTCGCCGAACCCTTCGCCACGCACCTCACGGTCGCTTGAGGAGTATGTATGTAGGTGTAGATGTATACATGTATTGTTGCCTAGCGCTGTGTAAAGCACGTGCTCTTTTGTGTGTTGGAAAACTATATAAATGACTGTAGCTGTCTGCCGCACAATGTGCTAATCACCACCAAACTGTTCCATTGCTGTGTTTAATATGTCCTGAAACATAGCACATTTTTCATATATCCACTCAGTTCCAAAATAAAGTGTACGCCGTAATGTTAAGTGTAAAGTCCACAGCGGCGTCTCTGGTAGTATTCTCGATCTGTATTCAATGTGCTTTTCAAATGGTTCAAATGGGTCTAAGCACTATGGAATTTAACATCTAGTCCCCTGGACTTAGAACTAATTAGACGTAACTAACCTAAGGACATCACACACATCCATGCCCGAGGGAGGATTCGAACCGGCGACCGTAGCAGCACCCCGGCTCCGGAGTGAAGCGCCTTGAACCGCTCGTCCACAATGCATTTTTGCGCAGTGTATAGACAAACAGTGTAGAGATGAATGTTTTGTTTCGTCATTGGCAGTTTTGCTATTTGCACTTATTTGTAGCCAATTTAAACGCAGAAGAAATGTGCAATATTTATCAAAAATGCCTTGTGAGGTCCGTTAACAAGCTATCTGGTTCGAACGAGGCAAGCTGGGTGCTTCAAGTGGGTAATCATCCGAAACATTGCAGCCGTGTCTGTACAGCGTGTAAACAAGACAATGGGGTGTCCACGATAAATTGGTCTACACGTTCTCCGGATGCTAACCCTACCACAAAATGTCTGGTCGTATATTGCGATGATTTTTAAAGGAAAGCAGCTGTCATACAAAATCAGAACGACATGGAGATCGTTATCGAGAGAATATGCAGAAAATCACGTGAAAAGCCTGCCAAAAAGGTGCCAAACTATAATGGTTAATGGTGGTGATTGGATCAACTGTTAGGTGATTGTGCAGTTAGCAATAACATGTAATTTCATGTAAACATATATTTATAATAGTATCTTTTATTTTGTACAGATATCGACGAAAAAGTTCTTGTGGAACTCACTGAATATCTCAATATGCTAGGGGAACCCGAAATCCACCGACACAATTTTGAAATTTGTTGCAAAATATTTTCTGAATATTTTGTTCAAATGGTTCTGAGCACTATGGGACTTAACATCTGAGGTCATCAGTCCCCTAGACTTAGAACTACTTAAACGTAACTAACCTAAGGACATCACACACATCCATGCCCGAGGCAGGATTCGAACCTGCGACCGTAGCAGCAGCTCGGTTTCGGAAGCGCCTAGAACCGCTCTTCCACAGCGGTCGGCGAATACTTTGTCGTAAGTCATGCGGGATCTCAGAGGGCTCGGCATTTCTGGTGATTTATTATCCCCACTTATGCGCGTATCTGATTTGTTAAGTAAGCCATATGACGGCGGTCTTGGTTAGAAACAAACTTGTTTCCGTCACTCACGGTACATGATGTCGGGAGTGCTAACGTACACTTTATTCTTCGCCATAAAGTTGAATTCCGTATTGCCCAGTCGTATCAAGGTTTCATTTTTAAAGTGTAACCTTGCAGCACAATATTGTTAAATGGAAATGGAGCCAGATGTAAACTCCCCACAAAATATTGTTAAATGGAAATGGAAATGTGCCAAGCGTAGCCTCGCCACAAAATAATAATAATTAAAATGAATTTTTCTAATATTGTAACCTCTGAACAAAATTGGCTCCCATTTATTTTCTGTGTGCAGAAATGCATTCACACTCAATATTCCCACAAAATTCTTTTCTCATTTGATGTCAAGTTTGAAACAGAAAAATTCCTAAGCACCAGAATAATAAAAAAAGTTTTGTAACCTGATGAATCTATAAGGACAGCAGCGCTGACCTTCGGTCCTGTATTCTGAATAACAAAAGCAAAAATTCTTACCTCAATAAAACTGCAATTATATCTGCTCTTAATTAGTCATTTTTCGACACACCTTCGTGCAATGCTGGCGTATTTTTTTTTTTTTTCGATTCTTGGAAGCAATGATAATGCATTGGAAAAATTCTTTAAATTGAAATGAATGCTTTTCTTTAAAAGAGTTGCTTTATATTATAAAAATTATTATTGGGGCAATTTTTGAACAAATTAAATTACAATTAACATACATTATTAAATATGCGCAAAGGCTGCTTCTTTACCTTCTACAATAATACTCATCCTCCAGAGTCCTGACCAGAGTCGCGAGCAGAGCACGCCGCCGACGCATGCCGACTCCCGCCGACTCATGCAGACTACAGCCACTCGCTACCGACTACTACTGGCGACTCGCTGCTGAATCCGACCGACTACTACTGTCGATTCGCGCAGACTAGCGCAGACTAGCGACAAGCAACAACTAACGATAAACTACTCTCCGGTCAGAGATTCTCTCATGCCTCGCCAATCGCCTGCAAAGCATACGTCTTACAAAAGTAGTGTGCATTTTACGACATGCTTTAGCATGGACAGGGTTAATCATGAAGAGCTGTAAACGTTGCAGATTTGAAAGTACTGTAACGTGGATGCTGTCGCGGCGGGGACTGCTCAGCGTACGGTCTCGACCGCTTATCCATTGCATTCAGTGAACACATGCAGTATACGAGGTATGTAATTGTGAACCCTTCATCAGTAAATGTATGCATCTCTACTGATATATATCACTGCCACCCTACGCCTCTTCAAATGCCACTCCAGCCATCCATACTGAGTGGGAAAATTGCAACACTAAAAAGTAATTAATGTAGACTAATGAAATTTCACGTACACATTTGACTAGGAAACATATTTATGTGATTAACTCTGTAATAGCACACGCTAACGTAAGTGCGAGATAATCCATTTTGAATGTGAAATCCTGGTACATTAATAACGAATGAGGCCAATATGTTGAATGCAATCAAGCACAAGTGCCTGCAGGAGCTGAATGTCATTTTGAGGATGTAGTACCATGCCTGCTGCACTTGGCCTGTCAATACAGGGTTGGTTAAATCTGGTTCTGGATGACGCTGTCTGAAGATGTCCTATATGTGCTTGACTGAAGACAGATCCGCTGATAGAGCTGGTTAAGGCAACGAGTAGAGCATGTTCGGTTGAAACAGTGGTATGTGGTCCAGCGTTATCCTATTGGAAAACACCCCAAGGAATGCTGCTCATGAATGGCGGCACAACAGGTCTAATCGCCACACAGACGCACAAATTTGCAGTCAGTGTGGTGGGATAATAATGAGAGTGCTCCTACTGTCATAAGAAATTGCACCAGACATCATTAGTTCAGGTGTAGGTCCGGTGTGTCTACAACGAAGAGAGGTTTGTTGCAGGCCCTTAATTAGCCTCATTCTAACCAATACACGACCGTCACTGGCACCGAGGCAGAAATAGTTATCGTCAGAAAACACAACAGCTCTCCATCTTTCCATTCAATGATCTCTCGCTTGACGCCAGTGAAGTCGCACGTGGCAGTAGTTTGGAGTGAGTGGAATGCATGCTACAAGACTTCTGGCTTGGAGCTGTCCTTGTAACAGATCTTTGTGTCACAGTGGAACCAACTGCTGCTCAAACAGCTGCTGCAGATACGTGCGATGCGCCAGAGACATACGAGGTGCAACAATAAAGCAATGAGACTGATTTTCTTTGCAAGATGTGGCAACCCTCCAGGCTTGCGGAGGCACAATATCTTTGACCATGGTCTATACGCTGCTTTTGGTGCAAGCAGCACATCGATGCAACTGCTCAGTCGTGAGTTGTGCTGTAATAAGTTAACACGTGTTTGTGTCTCTCGTTACGGAAATGGAACTGCAAAATATTGTGCAACGGTATGCCATTTCTTTTTTGCGTTAAATTTGGTGAAAACGTGACTACAACTTACGGTAAGCTTCAGAAGGCTTTTGGAGAGGAGGTTATGTCAAGAGCTCAAGTTTTACGTTGGCATAAAATGTTTAGTGAAGGTAGAACAAATGTTGAAGATGAAGACCGCAGTGGACGACCATCAACCCCACGGATGGATGTCAACTTGGCCAGGGTGCGTGAGCTCGTACGATCTGATAGAAGATTAGCCGTGAACATGATTGCAGAAGAACTGAACATCAATCGAGAAACGGTTCGTCTAATAATAACTGAAGATCTGGGTATGAGAAAGATTTGTGCAAAAATTGTCCCCAATAATCTCACACCACAACAGCGAGAAACACGGAAAAATGAGGCATCCGATCGGTTAGAGCGAACGGAAATCAATCCAGAATTGTTGAGCTGTGTTATCACTGGTGATGGAAGTTGTTTTCTTCAGTATGATCCAGAGACAAAACGCCAAATTCGAAATGTTGCTCAAAGGGGTCACCCAGACCAAAAAAAGCTCGCATGTCAAAGACAAAAGTGAAATGCATGCTTGTGTGCTTCTTTGATTCCAAGGAAATTGTTCATAAACAGTGGGTGTCTCCTGGACAAACAGTTAACCAATATTACTAGAAAGAAATATTGGAAAGACTTCGTAAAAGAGTTCTTCGTGTCCATGCCAACATTGCTGACAATTGGATTCTGTATCACGATAATGCGCCATCCCATACTGCTCTGTCAGTACAGTAATTTTTAACCTCAAAACAAATTTCAGTACTACCACAGCCACCTTATTCACCAGATATCGCTCCAAGTGACTTTTTTTCAATTTCCAAGAGTCGTAACGGCGATCAAGAGACACCATATTCAATTAACACAAGATGTCCAAAATGCTGTGACGAGGCTCTAGGAGGATATTACAGAAGATGAGTTCCAGAAATATTACCATCAGTGGCAGATGCGCAGGAAAAAGTGTGTGCAATCAGAAGGGAACTACTTTGAAGGAGACAACACTAAACTTGACTAAAACGTTAAGCAACATTTTTTTCACATCAGTTTCATTACTTTATTGTCACACCTGGTATGCCAAACACGATGATCTTCCCTCTCAGTAATGTCAAATGTCCGTCCGGAGCCCATTCTTCTTGCGACCTTACATCCTTGTTACTACCGCTGCCAGCAATCACGTACAGTGGCAATATTCCTGCTAAATCTTTCCGCACATATCACAGAGGGAACATCCAGCTTCTAGCATCCGTATTACACGACCTCGTTCAAACTCAGTGCAGCGTTTATAATAACGACTTTGTCGCCTAAAAGACATTCTTGACTACGAACGACTCACCTCTTTCGATCTCACATGTAACTAACGCTCACGACCGTTATAGCGTGCGCTTAAACCAAACCTGTTTTGCTTCCTCATAGTGGCGCTACTATTGCCATTCTTATACGACTGGGGCGAAATTGTAATAGGTTTACCTTTAAGATATTACCAACTTTCGTTTATGTCACACAACTCCTTATTTGTGTTCTGGCAGGCGCACATCACTTCTTCTTCTCCCAGTCTAGATTTTACCCACATTATCCAATGGAACGTGCTCTTACCATTTTTAACAAACGTTTTACCGTTTTACTCTATTTTTAACAGAGTCAACAACAAGCTAACTAACTAGATGATAACCTGTCGACTGCGGGTCTGTGTTCTCAGACACAAAAGTGCCGGACGATCTCCTGTCTCATTCCACTTCACAGATATCTACCTTTCTATTGCTTAGGATCGAGAAATTCCCAGTACACTGACTTCATGCTGAGGGCAAGACGCAGGAAAACTGCGTTCCTTCATTCTCAACTTGTGGAGTGTCCATACGGTACCAGCAGCCTGTTTATGTTAAAAACACGATATATCGGCTTCCTGTCGTTTAGGACACAACGTAGATGGTGCCTCCATGGCAGGATTTGGCCCACGAACAACATTCTCTTCTGACTTCCTACCTGTACTCTGCCCAACCTGTGCCTAATAAATGGTTCAAATGGCTCTGAGCAATATGGGACTTAACATGTGAGGTCGGCAGTCCCCTTGAACCTAGAACTGCTTGAACCTAACTAACCTAAGGAAATCCCACACATCCATGACCGAGGCAGGATACGAACCTGCGACCGTAGCAGTCGAGCGGTTCCGAATTGAAGCGCCTAGATCCGCTCGTCCACAGCGGCCAGCGTGCTCAATTGAACTCCCAACTACATGCAGACAGAATTCCAGAAGAAGAATTTAGTATACACCAGGGTTGGAACTTAAATAGTGGCAACTATTTATTCACGACCGATACAAAAGAGTTACATGTTTGCACCTGTTACTGTCCTTCAAAGTAGTCACCAGCGTTGTATAGAACCCGTTGCCAGCGATGTGGTAGGCGTAGTATAGCGTTAGCTGACCGTATTCTGTTGATGGTGCGAATGGAGAGATCTAAAGTTATTGTGATCCTCGTGTACGACTGTGATGGTGTTATGCTAACGCATTACGTTCCTCCACGGCAGACCGTCAGTGCACAATATTAGTGTTCGTTTTTGGAGCATCACCTGCGACCAGCTTTGCAAAAGAAGCGGCGACACTTTCTGCGCAACCTACTGTGACGTCCCTTCCTTCCTTCTTCACTCGCCGGGAGGAAACGCGACTCGTAACGATGTTCGTTCCAGTCGGTATGACGTGGAGCAGCACCTGTAACTCTTGTAAGAACACAACTCCTGGCGCGGTTTAGAAATATTCTATTATCTGTCCGCAACAGTCTTCTCAGATTGTGCGAACTCGTAAACTGCAATCGTTTAGTTTTATTTTTATGCCCGGTTAGTTCCACGATGAAATGAAATCTTGATTCTTGATTTCATCATTACGGTCGTTTTTCACGTCATACATAGCGAGGATGCTATGCCGTTGCTACGTCCAGTTCAAGGTTACTAAATAATAAGGTTGGGCAGTAAGCGCTCTGCTCTGCCATTCGCTGGTCTAGTGACGTCAGCGTGGAAGCAAGCGCTCAGAAGCAGACGACACGGCATGCGCGTTTACGTCAAGTTTTTGGCGGAAGATTTTGTTTATACCAGAATTGAGATGTCTTAACTGCTTTTCTGCTGCTAAAATATTACAGTTAAAACTGATGAGTTATATTCTTTCGCAGCTTATGCCTCTCACATCGGTAAAATATCAGATCACAACCACACTGACACACGCTTGAAATTCGAAACCTTGGCTCAAACAAATCAGAAACCATTCCTTTAATCGCATTGAAATGAATTTACTTAAGAGCTCGAAGTTGCACGCACTTGTCTGTAAGAACAGCATTCCTTCTTCCTAAAGCCGCTATAGTATTCATCAAAGTAACTTTATCTGTGTCTGAAAAAAAACTGTCATCTGTACATGTGCTCTTATTATGATGTTTCTTATTTGGTGACAGCTTTTCCAAAGTTTCCAGAACCTCTTATGTAGTTCTCGTTTCTTATACCGTTTGGTTCTGTCTTCTGTTGCGGGTGACACATTGACAGTCGCACTACTGCTCGGCAAATTGCGCGAAGGAACTGCATCTGGCTTGAGCATTCTTTTTCGGGGCAAATTAAGCAATTCAGACTGTAAATCCCTTAAGTAATCTGTTTCTGCGAAATGGTGAGAACATATTCGTGCATGTGCAACATTTACACTGTCTTTCCTACAACATTTCGAAAACCATAGTTTTTGTAATGTTTCATTACGCGGGGCACTGTGATACATTACGTCAGTTACCATTGTGCTCCGGTTGTAGGAAAAACAGCCTGTGACAGCACAGCCTGGCATTGTAAAAATTAATTTTCTCACTCACTTGTAGATTCTCCAATAAGAATTTTACAGGACGAACCATAAATTATAGAGCTGGCGAACACAATGTTGATCCCGCTGTCCACTATCGCTAACTATTTCAGTTCCGAATCAAATATCCATTACAGCAAAAACCCTTAACACTCCAGAATTCCGAATGTTTCCGCTGTTGACTACCTCAGAAGAAAGAACTCAATCAAAATACTCCTTCAAACACAAAACAACACAAGAAAAACAATCACACACAATTCGAACTGCGTACTGTTTGGCACAGCTGCTTCCGCCTTGACGTCATGCGCACAACTGAGAAAACACATTGCTTTCTGCGCATCGCTTTCTCCGCCCCCCTGGTCCAGTTATTAACAACGGTCCTACGTAACTCCAGAGATAACTTATGTTGGAGTAAATGTATTCTTTTTAATACAACGTAATACTGGTTTAAACTAATCACTCTTCACTGTCCATTATTCATGTACTCACTTAGTCACTTAAAATATTTAAAGAGTCATTTAACTTTCATTAATACACATTGTATTATCCGTTTAATGAGTTAGGCCACACGTAAGATTTACGTTTTGAGTCGGCTTTTATTGTTCCTTCTGTAATTAATTGTTTGTCCCTACAATACATGCACACCGATATGACATTCAAGATTAACTTGCGTTCAGTTCAGTAATCGTGACGCAGACGACAACTTTTGACTAATCGGCGTACTTGTCTTTCTTCGTGTCTTCGTTTTATTGTGTCCCACTCAAGGCTACGAATTGTTTTTCTGTCGTTGATCCATTGCTCTCAAAGTTTGTAACTGTTCATTAGTACGAAGGCTAAGTCCGATAAACCAATATCACACAGCTGAAGTCTAACACACGTCTTACTATACCGTCGCTTTGAGAAGATTAACTTTCTTCAGTTGAATGACTGAAAAATACTTTAATCCCTATCTCATGAATTATCAAACTTCCAAAACTGAAAAAATCTAATAGAATTTGCATCCAGACAACTATCGCAAAAGTACTCTATAGCGACTCAAGAGCAACTAACTAACTGAACATTCCCATATCCCAGTTGCATTGTAGTCGCACTGAATTTCCTTTTCGATGCGGCTACAACTCTCTTCCATGGTAAATGTTACCTTTGACTGAATTACTTTCTTGGATTTATCCTTCGTTCATATGATTATGAATTTATTCTATAGATGATTGATAAAGAATCGATGATAATCCTTTCCTTTTATCTCCCCTTTTTGTACGCTATTCTCAGTATTTGAATGATATAGGTGTTAATCAAAATATTACCAGTGTAGATTTTATCGTCAATAGTTGCAGTCACTGTCAAGATGGCTCACTTCCCTACTTTAAGTTTGCACAGAGTTTGTTAATTGGTGTTTTCTGTCCTTGGGGCGTTGCACTACTCATCATTTTGCACGACAATGCGAGGTTGCAGACAGCGCAAGCTGTGACTGCTCTGTATATCCAGTAACAGGATCCGGTGATTTTACATTAACTTAAATAATATTTCTACTCTCCCTCGTAGCTTGTGGTTAATTTAGACTTGCTTGACTTATTAATCCACTGGAATTTAATTATGGGACATGACAGGTTTTCCAGAAACGGTCGCGTAACACAAGACGTGGGTACCGGCCCAGTATTCACTGCAGTCAAGTGTGAGGAACCACCTAAGAGTTACATCTAGGCTGGCCTGCACACCGGTCCTCATCGTTAATGTGGCAGAATTTCAGTCCAGTTTTGTTGTTGTAACCGCCATGAATTCCCTTAGCTCTTCTTGTAAAGGATGAAAGTTTGTCAAGTCGTAACGAGAGAGATCAGTGGTATGATGCATTATTGAGTTGCTTCGTAAATCGTGTACTGGTGGCTGCATAATACGATCATAAACAACAGTAGCAGGAATTGGGAAAGGGGTCTTATTCGTAAACAGTTTTAACGTGTAATGAATGATCAGCCATGTGTGTACTTCAAAGAAGCGTTGAAAAATTTATTCTCTTCATAAAAGTCTACTGTAGACGTGATATACCACGAAGAAAACTGAGTAATTATATGGCCTATTAAAAATTATAAATAAAAATAATTCTTTCAGAATGTTGTTTATGTTTCAGCTGATAGGTTAACGTAGACTTCTAAATTCAGTTAATAACATTTCAGAAGGTACAAAAGTTGTAAAATCATTTAATTTATGCAAGCAGTTGATAATGAATTACAATGAACTCTTTAAGTGGTTACGCTTGATTCTAATTTTCGTTGCATACATCGTAAGTTTACGTACACCTGCGGAAAAAAATTGAGATTTTATCTATATAGTTTATGGCAGATGAAATACAACCATTGACAGTCTACAATGGCTTCGTGCTCCACGTGTTGACCGTAACACATCCGTTTCGATTGTTTAACTTGCGTTCCAATATTCAGAGCAGCATATGGCAAGACTGTGTGTTTCTCACTTTTAGTCTGTGCTAACAAAGCCAACTCACTGACCGTTCTTCCAATATAATAGTATCACTTTCCGATAGCGAACTACATAGTATATGCGTTAGCAATCAATTTTACAGTTTACGGCAATTAAAACGAACGATAGTAACCTTACATGTCATGCAGATGGCTCATACTTACGGCTTATCCCGTCTCATAGCAGATGTTTCAAAGATAAATTCTTAAATGTTGTACAGTTGTTCCTCCTAGTTAAAAGTAAACTTAAACCACGTATAACACTGTTTACCGTATTAAAAGTCAATATACAGACAATATTTTTATAAGAATCTGTTGTGACCTATGTTCTTAGCGAAACGTAGCCTTGTTACTTTACAAATCTTAATGCTATATTTATAAGTGTAACAGAACGTGTTTTGTGCGTCTAACTATCGCATGCTTCGTTACCTTATATTTTTCGAGAGAGAAATATCTGAACTGAGGTTAAAATCTAACAGTTTAGGAAGGGTGATAATCGCTAGAGGGAATGTGCGTGAAGAGTACATTCACCTGTAAAATATGTAACCGACATCTTAATGTATTGCTATGCTGTACCCTGAGACGAAAGGTACTTAATGGCGTAAATGCTACATAAATCTGACCTCTTAAGTCGTGCGTTTATGTTACTTTTTCACTAATGATCTAAGTGACTCGGTTTTTCTTGAAATTTCCGACGAGAGTTCAAGCTACACATCCATATGGAATGCATTGTTTTCTGTCCAATAAGCACTTTTGGTTGTCCTTGTTGATAAGCGCTTCGCTTTTGAAACGACAGTGCAGGAATAATGCACTGGAAGGAAAACGTAAGGCGCATTAACTTCACTTCTTTAGGAACTGCAGATATTAATGATAGTTGACGAAAGGGTAATTAAAGGTAAGGTAGTTAGAAGTCGTACCTTACTCTTCGTATATGACTTCCTTATGCCCAACGTCGTGGTAATCGTCTCTTAATTTACTAACAGCACATTCTGCTCCACGTTAGTTAAATATGGCACGAACTGATCACCTGAAATCCAACGCTATCCATGTTTCTGTCGGTTGACAATATTCCCAAAGCTCGATAAATTTGTTACTCTAAATCTCTGCACTTTCGATTATTTAGCACAGTATTATAAAGTACGAAGTTTAGCTACAGCTATGAAGCTACTTAAAAGTCTCTTAATGCTAGGAACATTACTACTGCAAGAAGAATCCGCTATACTTCTTACAGTACTTTCCGCTCGAATGAACATGATATTGTATACAGATCGCTGGTCTCTAGTGAACACTCATCCATAGATCAACAATATAACCACAACCGCAGTCCGTGACTATGAACAAATATGTGCAAGTCTGACAGTCATTGACTCAAACACTATACCTTAAGAATTTGTGAAATTCTTCGATGCACTCACCTACAATTCCTTACTTTCAGAGACATCTTAGGACACCATCTAATTGAATACTTTATAGCTTGCACTGTTAAGTACGATATTAAAAAAGGTATCATAGGTGTAGTCTCAATGACATCGTCTATTTTGTGTAATCAATGGGCCCTTGTCACGTCGAGATGTTGTGAAACAGAAACACATTTAAATTCTGGTTTGTTCTGTATTTATGAGGTTAAAGCCATTCTTACAATACCGACCCTTTCCGCTCTACGCTGTACACTCACATTTCTACCCATGATTATTAAAATTTTTCTGGACATCATGAATGAATCGTCTTTCTACTTTGTAGCGTATCTAATGTAAACCATGTTCAAAACAGAGTTGCATCAACCCAGCAAAGCAGCGTTTCGAATAGCTCGAAGCTCCTGGGACCTCACGTGTTGCGGCTGGCGGGCATGAGGCGGGCATCCATTGAATTACGGCTGAAGGTGAGAGCAGAGCTAGCTCCCGTAATCACATTTGTGGCGCCTCTGATGCCTCCCTGCGACCTACAGCTCAGTTTTGCTTTCGAGTCTTACGCGCTGTTTACTGGCAAAATCCATTTCACAGTATTTACCTTTGTGAACTAGATAGTTAACCGGAAGGCTATATAATATGTATGGCTTTGATCTCCCTGAGCCCCTGCAACGAGTAAGACATTAGGAGCAGCGGCAAGCTTCCATACAGCGTATTCTCCTCCATTTGTCTCAGTGAATTAGAGGTTGAAGGTGTGCTTCAAGTTCAGTCGCTACTGTAGCTACTCAACCTTCTGAACCGGGAATAATACGTCGTAATTCGGTTTTCCATTGTCACTCGCTCACATTGTGTCACAAAATATATTGTAAATAATTTTATTTCTTTGAAAAGGAGGTGTTTGGCAAATTGTACTTCCTTCTTTTTTGTAGTAATTTCTTGGTTATGTTGTTAGAAATATATACCTTTTATGGATAAAAGTGCCTAACCATTTGGCAAACTTCTAACTTGAATTTGAATGCTCATTCCTATTACTAACCTGTTTCGCACGTTACGAAAACCAATGTTTTCAGTTCGTCTTTCTTGAAAATACTAGCCTGTTCCCTGCAATTTCTCCCGTGTATGTGTTCGACACTTATAATGAGCCCACTCTGGGGCGACGAGTGGGTGGTATAATAGTAACAAATACACTCCTGGAAATGGAAAAAAGAACACATTGAAACCGGTGTGTCAGACCCACCATACTTGCTCCGGACACTGCGAGAGGGCTGTACAAGCAATGATCACACGCACGGCACAGCGGACACACCAGGAACCGCGGTGTTGGCCGTCGAATGGCGCTAGCTGCGCAGCATTTGTGCACCGCCGCCGTCAGTGTCAGCCAGTTTGCCGTGGCATACGGAGCTCCATCGCAGTCTTTAACACTGGTAGCATGCCGCGACATCGTGGACGTGAACCGTATGTGCAGTTGACGGACTTTGAGCGAGGGCGTATAGTGGGCATGCGGGAGGCCGGGTGGACGTACCGCCGATTTGCTCAACACGTGGGGCGTGAGGTCTCCACAGTACATCGATGTTGTCGCCAGTGGTCGGCGGAAGGTGCATATGCCCGTCGACCTGGGACCGGACCGCAGCGACGCACGGATGCACGCCAAGACCGTAGGATCCTACGCAGTGCCGTAGGGGACCGCACCGCCACTTCCCAGCAAATTAGGGACACTGTTGCTCCTGGGGTATCGGCGAGGACCATTCGCAACCGTCTCCATGAAGCTGGGCTACGGTCCCGCACACCGTTAGGTCGTCTTCCGCTCACGCCCCAACATCGTGCAGCCCGCCTCCAGTGGTGTCGCGACAGGCGTGAATGGAGGGACGAATGGAGACGTGTCGTCTTCAGCGATGAGAGTCGCTTCTGCCTTGGTGCCAATGATGGTCGTATGTGTGTTTGGCGCCGTGCAGGTGAGCGCCACAATCAGGACTGCATACGACCGAGGCACACAGGGCCAACACCCGGCATCATGGTGTGGGGAGCGATCTCCTACACTGGCCGTACACCACCGGTGATCGTCGAGGGGACACTGAATAGTGCACGGTACATCCAAACCGTCATCGAACCCATCGTTCTACCATTCCTAGACCGGCAAGAGAACTTGCTGTTCCAACAGGACAATGCACGTCCGCATGTATCCCGTGCCACCCAACGTGCTCTAGAAGGTGTAAGTCAACTACCCTGGCCAGCAAGATCTGCGGATCTGTCCCCCATTGAGCATGTTAGGGACTGGATGAAGCGTCGTCTCACGCGGTCTGCACGTCCAGCACGAACGCTGGTCCAACTGAGGCGCCAGGTGGAAATGGCATGGCAAGCCGTTCCACAGGACTACATCCAGCATCTCTACGATCGTCTCCATGGGAGAATAGCAGCCTGCATTGCTGCGAAAGGTGGATATACACTGTACTAGTGCCGACATTGTGCATGCTCTGTTGCCTGTGTCTATGTGCCTGTGGTTCTGTCAGTGTGATCATGTGATGTATCTGACCCCAGGAATGTGTCAATAAAGTTTCCCCTTCCTGGGAAAATGAATTCACGGTTTTCTTATTTCAATTTCCAGGAGTGTATAAGAATATTCCCAATCTTTTACGAGAGCCTGAAAACTATTTCTGCGATGAGGCAGAAAGTGATGGAGATCATACTGACCACAATTTCCAGAGCCAGAAAGTGATGGAGAACATACTGACCACAATTTCCAGTCTGCAAGTCCACATTTTTCTTGTACTCACTGAAATAAATCTTTGTACTCTCCGTTTACTCAACGGGATCAGGAACTATGATTATAAATGAAAGTTTTGAGTTCTAACTGAATTATATTCTGAAAAAGTTCACAGGCAAGACATAACAATATTGCTGGTAATGCGAGGGTTTTTTCTTCAACAATTCTTTATTGAACGTAATGTGAGTTACAGACACGAAAGGATGGTGTTTTATCTACACATCCTATTTTTCCACGTTATCTCCATCCTGTTCTATGGCCTTCCTCCAGCGCAAAACAAGGGCGTGTATGCCTTGTCGGTACCAATCCTTGACCTGATAGCGGAGCCAGTGCATCAGTGTGTGAATCACCTCCTCATTGTCCTCAAAATGCCTTCCACGAATGGCATCCTTTAATGGCCCAAACAAGTAGAAGTCCGTGGGGACAGGGTTAAGGCTGTAGGGTGGATGGCGTAACACTTTCCAACCCTGTTTTGCGGTGTGTTCAGCAGTCCTCAGACTTGTGTGGGGGCGAGCGTTATCGTGGTGGAGCAAAGCATCTCCTGGGTTGCTGTCGCGACGAAGTCGCCGGAAGCGCATCTTGAGGTTTCTTAATAAGTTGACATATGCTTCTGAATTAATGGTACGTCTCTTGGCATCACATCAATGAGAATTAGACCTTCGCAGTCCCAGAACACGGTGATCATGACCTTACTCGCGGAAGCAATTGTTTTGAATTTTTACTTCTGTGGAGAGTCGGACTGGCGCCATTCCATCGACTGTCGTTTTGTTTCGGGCTCAAAATGGGGAACCCAGGTTTCATCACCCGTCTCCATCAGGGTCATGAAGGCGTCCCCCTCAACTTCAAAACGTTGCAAAAAATCAAAACAAATGTTTTTTTTCTGTGCGATTTTTGATCCACTGTTGGAGACACCGCGGGTCCTATCGTGCACACACGTTTGAATGACCAAGATTGCGGATAATTGCATCCACACTTCCTTTGCTGATTGACATCTGCAGCGCCGACTGCCGAGTCTGTCCTCGCGAATGATAACATCAGCTCGCTGCAACATGTCAAGTGTGACAGCCGTGGATGGTCTCCCCGACCGCTGTAAATCGTGGAGCTCCGGCGAAACACCTTCTGATGAACTCACCCTCCGTGTCCAGTGACTAACTGGACTTCTGTCGACAGCAGATGCTCCATAGACTTTGAACTGGCAGAGGCAAATACTTATTGCATTCGACGCCACATCGGGGGACTTGCGCGTCGGAGTTGGGGGTGAAATGATGATGTGGACAACAATATACGCAGTCCCTGAGCGGAGAAGATCTCCTGCCCCAGCCGGGAATCGAACCCGGTCCGTTGACGTGGAATTCCGCCGCGCTGACCACTCTGCTAACGGGGGCGGACTGCAGTTACACTATTTGTTAGAAATGATAGGAACTTTGCGCACTCACTCAGGAGATTTCATATAATACATACGTAACGTTTCGCATTTGTAGCATTGTTTTCAGCTGAGAAAAAAATGCGGTGCATTACTTTCTGGGCAACCCTCGCAACAATAATAAAGTTCCTATCATAAACAGCATTAGAAGCAGTTCAGAGGCGACCTCTACTGTAAGTTCCAATCAAATTAGTCACTCGCTCTGACTTCTAATCATCAAAGTTAATTTCTCATCACAAAAGTTGAAAATAATCTAACCACGTGCCACGCGGTTTTGATAACATTGCGGGCGTCACACAATCAGGTACTCCCGCGAAATATAAGCTATCCAGGGTGGTGTATAGTCCTCCCGAGCTCACTTCTTACTTGTACCGAAAAGATGTGTTCAGTTGCAGCCTGACCGTGACGTCATCCGCGGCAGCGCATAAGCAGGCGTTAAAGTAACGTGGAAAGAGTGATAGCTACCTGTGAAGTCCGTACTTTGAAGAAATCTAAATAAACCAGAACGGTGTACAGTTCTCACGAGTTCACTTTCTATTATTGCTGAATACGTGCGATTCGTAACGGCCTGGTTGTGACGTCATCCGAGGCAGCGCGTAAACCGGTGTTTGACTGACTGTAGCTGAGTGCGATGTTAAGTGTCGCTGCCTCTGAGAGCCATATTTGTACATGGGTGCAGCGGACGGGGGTTCAAAAGGTGGCTCCGAGCACTATGGGACTTAACATCTGAGGTCATCAGTCCGCTAGAACTTAGAACTACTTAAACCTAACCAACCTAAGGACATCACAAACATCCATGCCCGAGGCAGGATTCGAACCTGCGACCGTAGCGGAAGCTCGATTCCAGACTGTAGCGCCTAGAACCGCACGGCTACTCCGGCCGGCTGTTTTTATACAAACCATAGCTATTATGCACTGAAGGTCAATTTATGTTCTTAAATAGTCACATTTTGGGCTAGTTTGTAATTTATTTTATTACTTTAGATGTTGCTTTTTTTTTAGAAAATCAAGTAATCTTTGTTTCTTCTATCTTCATATGGCTCAGTTATCGTACTGATTAGTATGCTAAAGAAGTCAGTTGTTCCACAGCCGTTATTTTGCTTTGTTACACACATCAATATACAGTTTTTTTCATAACAACATGTCAGTACTTTACGATCTGGGTTTCTTAACACTTTCGTCTACATATGTTTCGTGTCTGTATTTATCTGTTAATTGACCATCTGCCTTAAACAAAATCACGCATTTCTCCGGCCCTTTTGCGAGACATGTGGGAATTACTTATCAATATTTCACCTTTCCAGCATATATCTCATCCTGATGACTGCATTACTCCTGTTTCTCTCTATTTTCCTTTATCGCTCTATTTCTACTGTTCTTTCTCCATTTTATCTTCGTCAGCGTACTGACCTTATTATTGCACATATTTTTGGTGTGATCCTCACACCACTTTCACACATCTCTTTCAACTAATATCAATATGCTTTTACTTGCCTCTAGTGGCACCATTTTATTACTTCCTCTTATCTTCAGACAACCTTAATCCAACTAAATATTACTGATCTATGCAGAGCGTATTGTTCCAGATTTGAGAAATTTCAAGCTTCAGTAATTTCTCTTAATGCAAAGTATTCCGAATTTTGTAATTACTAACCGTTTTTATGGAGCTTATTTATTTACGTTAGCCATAATTTTTCTATTATTAGCCCTCAAAAGCTACCTAATGTTATTTTAACTTTTAGAATTCACTATTGAAATCTACCTCTCATATCCATTTGGAAGTCATCGTTTTGGTATAGTCATTTTCGGGGATCATTCTTACTCACTAGGAACACATTAAAAACTAATACCCATGTACAACATGAAGACATATATTCCTAACTTAGTATGATAGGACAGAAGAAGGGAATGAAACCAGAAAGAGAAATAAAGTTTCATCCAGCTGGGACAGCACAGTGCGCCAAATTGTGTATTTTCTAATGAGTGGCAGACTCCCTACAGAAACTAGTTGCTGTCTCGTTTTTATTTCTATAGAACTACAGTGTTGCGTAAACCAAGCTCATTTTTACTCTTCTGTTATTCCCAACTGCATGCGTTTTCATGATGCCTGTGTATTGTGTATTAAGCTGGGGACTTAGAAACAACTGAGAGGCTTCGTCCCGCCATAGCCCTCAGTGGTTCACAACCCCACAACAGGTCACGGCAGTCCACCCACCCTACCGCCGGCCCACAACGAACCCAGGGCTATTGTGCGGTTAAGCCCCCAGTGAACCCCAAATGTTTGCGTGGTTGAGTTAATACGGTGTACGCCTACGTGGAGAGTGCTTGCACAACAATTGCCGACATAGTATACCTGAGGCGGAATAAGAGGAACCAGCCCGCATTCACCGATTTAGATGGAAAACCGCCCTTAAAAACCATCCACAGGCTGGCCGGCACACCGGAGCTCGACACTAATCCGCCGAGCGGATGCGTGCCGTGGATCGGCACGCCTCCCGCTGGGGAAGCAGCGTGGCTAGACGGGCGTGCTTTTCATGAAGCTTACTTATTACCCAGAATGGTACTTGATAAACATGCATAAACTTCTTTGCTTCCACTGAAATTTTCTTAGATTTTTCTTTAGTTTTGACAAACCAAAACCAGTAAACGTATGTTTGCCCTAGCCTGTACCTTCTCCTCATATAAAGAGCTCTGAGATAGGTTAGGAAAATCAACCAAGCCTGAAAGGATGTAATGGGGTTCCTGATTGAACATTAGTTCACAAGGAGAAAAGCCTGTGGCATCATATTAAAGGTTTCTGACGATTTCTTCAAAGTTTTTGATAAGATCCGAACAAATTGAATGCTTCCTGGTACAGTAACTTCTACACAATCTGTTTATCTCACGCATTACTCCCTCGCTCATATTTCCCTGCGGAAAATACACCGAGATGGTGAATTCCAGCCTTTTCAAGACATGCCTTAAATTTGTCTGATACAAACTGAGGGTCATTATCCGATAAGAGACTCTTAAGCTTGCCAACCTTTACAAAACAGTCCTTTCCTAGCTTGTCTACCAGCGTTTTGGCTTTAGCTCTCTCTATCAGGTACTGTTTGACATATTTGCTAAAACCGTCAATCACCTCAAAAACATGGGTATATCCTCCTTTAGTTGTCGGAAGGGGCCCAAAAAAATCGGCTGCACATAATTCCAGAGGTTCACTTTGTTCTACATTGTGCTTATCTCCTCGAACTATGCTATTTACTGCACATGCATGTTATCAAAATGACATTTTCTCTTAAATTAGCAATGCGTTTCATGCACCCATAATGGCCATATCGCAGATACATGTAATTTACCAGCAGACCCACATATTGTGAAGGAAAACATATTTTCCATACTGCTAAATCTAACTTCCTTCTTCGTAATAAAATTCCTTTCTGTAAGCAGTAGTACTGCACTACTATTGGATATATAATGACCTAAATGCATTTTGACTAACCTCAAATGATCATCATCATTTTGCTCCACTTTTAAGTTTTTGCATATTTTCTTCGAGGCACTTTCCTTCTCGAGCTCATGTATGGTTATCATGCTCACTTGATTCCTATGTTGTAGTGGAATTTCTGATATTCTGCATAGCTCAGCACTTCTTGATAGCCCATCTGCTACCAGATTGCTCTTCCCTTCTATGTATTTAAGCTCAATGTCGAAATGTTGAAGGCACATACCCCACCTGCTTAGCCTTGGACGCCTCAGTTTTAAAGTTTTTAAAAACGTAAGTGCCTTGTGATCACTATAGATTATCGCCTTGTTCCCTAACATATAATGCTCAAACTTTTGCATACCAAATGCGATGGCCAGTGCCTCTAATTCCGAAATTCCATAATTTCGCTCAGCAGGTTGCAGTAAACGACTCGCAAAGGCGATTGTTTTGTTTATCTCTTGGTCGTCTTCTGCTTCCATCTGAAACACTTCTACAGTACTCCAATTCCATAACCACTTGCGTCAACCGAATGCAAAATAATATCGAAAAACCTGAATGGTGTAGAAGCAGACTATTCATCAAACGGTTTCTTATTTCTTCAAAAGCGGACTCATACTTTTAGTCCAAACCCATGGGGCATTCTTCTTCAACAAGTGGAGTAAACAAGGTGCATTAAAAAAATGATTTTTTAACAAAACAGCGGTAGAATCTGAAAAAAAACCGAACGTTGGCCTGAGCTGCTGTTTACTTCGGGTGCCTCAGATCTTTCAGTGACTAATGACTTGTAGGGATCAGGTAATATACCTTCTCTGCTAATTTCATGCCTGAGGAATTTCATTTTGTCCCTTACACGCTCAGCATTTTCTAATTTCATACCTCCGTTTTCTATAGCTTCCAGCATCCTGTATAGTAGACTGATACGTTCTACCCATGTGGGAGTTGCCAATAGTATATCATCAACATAAATAGTTACCTGATCCAACAGTTCCTGCCACAAAACATGGGCCATTACTCTTACAAAGTCACACACAGAAATATTTAATCCAAATGGCGCTACTTTATATTGTCAACTCACTCCTTCATACAAAAAGGCTGTATATCTCCGTGTCTCCTTCGTCAGGGTCAAATTACGGTATCCACAAATTATGTCCATAGATGTAAAACGCTTACC
The DNA here is from genome assembly GCF_021461385.2 of Schistocerca piceifrons. Classification (NCBI taxonomy): domain Eukaryota; kingdom Metazoa; phylum Arthropoda; class Insecta; order Orthoptera; family Acrididae; genus Schistocerca; species Schistocerca piceifrons. Next base: position 53,447,765 of record NC_060139.1, read on the forward strand.
TCTTCGGAACGTCTGTATTAGCTCGTCCATATTCTGCCGGACGGTCACTCTTTCTTATTACAATTTCACGTAGCCATCGCGCATCCAGTATTAATTTAACGCTTTCCTCAAGCTTACACACAACATGAAGATTATTATATTCACTGACTGTTTGCTTAATGACACCCAATGCCAACATATGTTGAATTTCTTTCTTAGCCGCTTGCTTTCTTGAAACATGTATCTGATAAGGTTTCTTGGAAAGTACCTGTCCAGGTCTTAAATCAAACAGCATCCCTTTAATTTCACGTGGCGTATTTGAAAATACATTTTGATGAGTCGTTACTGCTTCTCTTAATTCTGCTCTCTATTTATCAGAAATTTGATTTGTTGACTGTACCTTTGCCTCTGTCTCTTCTGGGATATAGTTCTCTTCCACATTAGTATCTTGCAAATTGTTAGTGAACTTAGTATCTTCCTGCAAGTATCCTCTATTCCTCATTACACTAACAGGCTGTTCCCATCTTCATTCTTACAGCGTATATAATTTCCTATGAAAGTTTCTTTTATTACCGGAGAATAGGGTAATGTTAATACTTAGTGGCTCTGATGAAAGTCAATCCTTCCCTGATATCCTGTTAAGAGATCTGTCTCTATTAATATGTCAACACCTAAACCAGGCACGATTAAAGAACGATAATTTTTTATTACCTTACCTATACCAATTGGTATAAGCTTCGTGTTGTACTGGTCTAGAAACTTTTCCAGTAGCACCTGTTGTTCTCAAACCACTTCCGTTCATGACAGTTAATTCACTCTTATAAGGAATAGAATGAAAAAATGCTTCGGACAAAGCACTTGCTTCACTACCAGTGTCAAAAAGACAACGCACCGTTAGCCGTAAGATGTTAGTTTTTATAATACAGTGAGTTATTCAAGTTTTAACAGGTTCCTTATAAACTTCTTCTAATATCTCCTTTTCAATCTGTTTCCAGCTAAAGTAGTTTCGTTCATTTGCAAATACATTAAGGCAGATTCACGGGGTCATCAATCTCTAAATTTCCAGCTGCCTTTTCCAAACTGTCCACCAATTTTAACACTAATTACTTACCGACATCCTCTCCTTTCGTTTGCTGCACATCAGCTAAACTATTCCCTAATTCTGAGCAACTGCGCAACATTGCTATCTATAACACTGTCGTCGGCTTTTACAGTTTGTGGCAAGTCAACACAGATTATGGGTTCCTTGGCCTCATTGTTATTGCTACCCCCTCCATCCATCAACTCCTCTTATCTTCAGTACCTTGCAAGACTGACTCTACTTCCTCTACCGAAAGTTTAACATTCAGATTGTCATCATTGTCAAAGGTGTAAGACTCTACCTCATCTTCGTCCTTATCAGATACAAACCCGTTACTATGTTCCTCTCTATTATTTACAGTGTTTTCTTTCTCCCCCTTGACCCACTTTTCTAAAGTGTCCAAAATGCCGTCAACTACATAACGAGAGTGGTTTAGCACATCGCCGATTCTGTCTGTTCCTATTTCATCATCCCTCTTGCCTGTACGCGTGTGTTGACCGATTGTGGTCTGCGTTTTTGTTACTGGTTATGTTACTGTTTCCACCTTGTGAGCACCAGTTTCCTCATAGACTGGACGTGTTTCCCACACGCGGCGTATTGTGTTCATTAGGTACAGAAATAGATATGGTAGAATTTTGCTCTCTGTCTCGCCTCAAGGGCATATTATTTACATTTCTCTATCACGTCCATGACTACGATAATTAGATCTTGTATTCTGAATCTCCATACTTCTAACATTTACGTTCCCGCTGTAATTATTCCTGTTATTTACACTATTGTTGGAAGGCCTGATATCATTTCACACCTACTCCTCAGCAGCAGTTACTTTGCCTACTCTTTCCAAATAGCGAATGAACCTATCCATATCATCTCTAGGTGCAGAAACGATTCTCTTCCGCCAGTACCAAGGCTACTCACCTTCTAATCTCATGATAGTCATTTCCGGTTTCATCTTTTCTGTCAGATGTGACAGCCGTGAAACCCACATTCTAGAGAGCTTTTTACTGACAAACGTCCTTGAGCAAACATTTTACCGTTCCAGAACTCTCTCAAGACACCGTTTTGTTTGATGTGTGACCAGTACTGATTAAGAAAAGCAGTTTTAAATTCGGGAAGAGTTTTGCACCTAATCATTGCGTCAGCTGACTACCACAAAGCATCTTCTGACAAATGCCTTCTTATGAAAGAAATTTTCTCTCGTTCCGTCCATGTGTTAGGCAAAAATCCTCAAAATCATTTCAGAACTGTAATGGGTGAAAGTGTTTGTCTGGATCAAAACGTAAAAAATTGACGATATCTGATGAAAGCTGCGTCAGCTGAAGCAACATTCTGTATAGTACTATTACAAGAACTACCAGATGTTACTTCGTTTTCTATGTTAGTAATACTAGTGTGTAGTTCTGCTGCTCGTAATCTACTGTTTCCACCCTGTTAGAAAATTTTTTCATCAACATCCTCACACACTTTCTCACAATCAAATTTTACCTTCTTAATATCTTTTTGAAAAGCATTTATTTTATTACTTACTTCTGCAAATCGGTTAGAGCAAAGATTGAGTTCATTGTTTGTTCTTTCTGACAACCTCCCTTCCAAAATTTCATCTGCGTCTTAGAAATTTTTGGCCCGCCGGTATGGCCGAGCGGTTTTAGGCCCTTCAGTCTGGAACCGCACGACCGCTATGGTCGCAGGTTCGAGTCCTGCCTCGGGCATGGATGTGTGTGCTGTCCTTAGGTTAGTTAGGTTTAAGTAGTTCTGAGTTCTAGGGGACTGATGACCTCAGATGTTAAGTCCCATAGTGCTCAGAGCCATTTCAACCATTTTCTTAGAAATTTTTGCGAACTTCGCTAATTTCGCTTTTGAAAGTACTATGCAATTTATTTAGCTGGTGCCCTACTTTGACTTAAAGTTCCTGGTGGTAAAAATTTTATAATTTAAACTACTCAGTTTTCCGGCCGTTTCATCGTATAATGCTTTGTTACTATTTTTCAGTTTTTTAATAATATCCTTTAGTTCTTTGCTGCTAGATTCAATCGTACTTTTTAACTGTTTACTATTTGATTCCTTCTTACTGTTCAGTTCTTTATTGAAGACTCAGTCTCACTGCTTAACTGTTTACTGTTTGATTCCACCTAACTGTTCAGTTCTTTATGAAACGATTCAAGTTTAGCAAACAGTAGCTGCATCCAATTTGATGCCTCCACATATCCACTTGGCATTGCCATCGATTTTAAAGGAGTTTATAACATTTCCTGACTTGGCTGAATTTCAGTCATGTTGAACTCAGTTTCATTATCTATCAATTCTACATTTTCCTTTTTGACCCAAACTTCAATTACCTTGGCATCAGGAAATGGTCCTAACTTCGCAATTGAAATTACTTTCAGGTTGTACTTTAGACAAATCACATTGTAATTTTGGATTTATTAGTTTGACAGAACCATCCTCATTAATGTCAGTTTCTAATTTATAGGATTCACCGTCAGTGACTGGTTCCATCTTAACTTTCACATTATAATTATCAATATTTTCCATTTTCCGTAGCCTACTGGAACAATTAACAAATACTTTAAATATTCTAGACTTCACTTAATTGCTTGACTTCGACGAACTGTGCCGGCGCCGTGTACCAACAAAGGTGATGCGACGCCCCTTTAGAGGGCGGCAGCGCGGCGTGCTGCAACGACAGCGGCAAGCGTTTTCCGTGGTGAGGCGGTGGTATGCGGAATTGGTGTTCCCACCCGGAAGCGGCAGACGCTAGCGATAGCCAATGACAGTCAGCCACTGAGATACGGTTGACGACCCACTGAAAGGAATTTCAACGTGTGACTAGAAGTCGCGTCCATTCGTCAACATGGCACGATACTGTGACTTACAATGTGCAGTTGGAGTACATGTATTTCAACTTCTCTGTAAGTGTTTGTTAGTGAAACAATCAATGAAATAGTATCACCTTACTCAACTCCATCTCTAAACTGCCATTAACCTTACCATAGCAAAGACAGACATAAAACCAAAGCTCACCCACATAGTGGTACAAGTTTACATGTCTACCGACACCACAGATGATGAAAAGTTTGGAAGCATGTACTATAAAATAAAGAAAAATATTCAGATTGTTAGAGGAGACGAAAATTTGATAAAATAATGAAAAACTGGAATTCGGTATCAGGGATAGGAAAATGAAATAGCAGAAGAACACGGGCTAAGGGGAGGGAATGAAAGGGGAAGCCACCTTGTAAAATTTTGCACAGAGTGTAATTAAATCATCGCTAACGTTGAGCAGTTGAACGGAATGGAAAGTGTCTTGAAAGGAGGATATAAGATGAACATCAACAAAAGCAAAACGAGAATAATGGAATGTAGTCGAATTCAGTCGAGTGATGCTGAGGGAATTAGATTAGGAAATGAGACACTTAAAGTAGGGAAGGAGTTTAGCTATTTGGGGAGCAAAATAACTGATGATGGTCGAAGTAGAGAGGATATAAAATGTAGACTGGCAATGGCAAGGAAAGCGTTTCTGAAGAAGAGAAATTTCTTAACATCGAGTATAGATTTAAGTGTCAGGAAGTCATTTCTGAAAATATTTGTATGAAGTGTAGCCATGTATGGAAGTGAAACATGGACGATAAATAGTTTGGACAAGAAGTGAATAGAAGCTTTCTAAATGTGGTGCTACAGAAGAATGTTGAAGATTAGATGGGTAGATCACATAACTAATGAGGAAGTACTGAATAGGACTGGGGAGAAGAGAAGTTTGTGGCACAACTTGATCAGAAGAAGGATCGGTAGGTAGGACATGTTCTGAGGCATCAAGGGATCACCAATTTAGTATTGGAGGGCAGCGTGGAGGGTAAAAATCGTAGAGGGAGACCAAGAGATGAATACACTAAGCAGATTCAGAAGGATGTAGGTTGCAGTAGGTAGTGGGACATGAAGAAGCTTGCGCAGGATAGAATAGCATGGAGAGCTGCATCAAACCAGTCTCAGGAGTGAAGACTACAACAACAACAACAACGTTTTGTTTAAGAATCATGAAAGAAGGATGTGTCCGTGGAATACAGTAGACTTTCCGAAACGAGATTTTTAATTCTATGAGATTTCCAGGTGCAGATGCACACTGACGATACTTTACTACTGATTACAACGGATGAGACAGCCACATATAGCGAATTAAGGGATGAAACCTGAGTAAGTTAAGACCCAAGGGTTGTCGATAATCTTAAAGATTCGGCAACGATTGACTGAAACAGAGGAAGAAATACACTACACGAATGGGTACCTTTTAGAAAACAGGCAGTGAGCGCAACAGAGGATAAAAATGAGAAAGAAGTACATGAGAAATCATTGCGTATCACACGATATATTGACTTCAAATGACAACAGGAGAAAAAATAGAAAGGAGTAAATCAAGTAGGCATAAGACATACAGTTGTCAAAAAAAGATATTCTGACAGAAAGTGTAGAATCGTAAATCAACAAAGGCTTTCCAGTTGCACTTGAGAAAGGTTGATGCCGCATGTAGGGTGATTAAATTTTTTTAAAAAGTCTTTGGAACAAAGAAAAGCAATTGTACGAATATCAACAGCTCAGGTGGCAAGCCAGAACTAAAAAGAGAAGAGATGGTTGCAAGCTGGATGGAATATGTGTATGGGGTTGGAGGGTTGAACACGCAATGCAATACTGTTCCTACAACTATCTTAGTAGATAGACTGAATGAAGACAAACCTACGTTTATTTGTAGATTTAGAGAAATTTTTAAAAAACTTGACGGAAATACACTCTTACAAGCTCCGGAGGTATCAGCGATAAAACACAGGGACATAAACTTACTTACATCTCGTACAGAAACCAGACTGTAGTTGTGATACTTTAAGAACTTGAAAGGGAAAGTAGTTGCGAAGACAGAATTAGAGAAGATATAAAATATAGACTGGTGACAGCAAGAAAAGCAGTCCTGAAGAAGAAAATTCGTTGACACTAATTATAAATTTAAATGATGGAAAATACTTTGTGAACGGAAAGTATACCTGTATGTGAGTGAGTGTGGACAATAAACAGTTCTGTCAAGACGACAATGGATGTTTTCGAAATGTGGTGCTAAAGGAGAATGCTGAATATTAGATATGTATATCGTACAACAGATGAAGAGGTACTGAATCAAACTGAAGATAAAAAGCAATTATAACACAACTTGCCTAAAACAAGCGGTTGATGGATAGGACATATTATGAAGCACCACCGAATCATCAGTTTGGTAATGGAAGTAGAATTATAGAGACGATGGTAAGCAGATTCGAATGGATGTAGGACGCAGTAATCAGATAGAGCTGAAGAGGGATACACGAAACAGACTACAGAGGAACGCTGTATCAATAGTCTTCAGGCTGAATACCACAACAAACAAATAGACGATTTGTAGTCTCGTTAACGGAGTCTTGCCGCAGTTAGCAGCTTTGATTAACAAGGTCAGTTGTGCATTTATTTCGAGATTATATTTTTCTTAATACAGCAGCTACTATGTATCACTTGCCCGCCCGGTTAGCCGAGCGACCTAACGCACGACTTTCCGGAGTGGGAAGGAGCGCCTGGTCCCCGGTAAGAATCCGCCAGCGGACATGTGTCGAGGTCCGGTGAGCCGGCCACTCTGTGGGTGGTGTTTAGGTGGTTTTCCATCTGCCTCGGCAAATGCGGGTTTGTTCCACTTATTGCGCCTCAGCTACACTATGTCGGCGATTTCTGCGCAAACAAGTTCTCCACGTACGCGTACACCACCATTACTCTACCACGCAAACATAGGGCTTCCACTCGTCGGGTGTAAGACGTTCCCTGGGGGTCCACCGGGGGCCGAACTGCACAATAACCCTGGGTTCGGTGTGGGGCGGCGGAGGGGTGAAGTGGACTGCGGTAGTCGTCGTCGGGTTGTGGACCACTGCGGCTGCGGCGGGGACGGAGCCTTTCCGTCGTTTCTAGGTCCACAGTTAACATACAATACAATGCATTACGTGTACGCTTGTGAAGTATTTGTGCATAATTTCGTAACAACCTTATATTAGGAAAAAGGTTCCAGATTCTACAGACACTGAAGACGGTGCACAGAATATTGTATCTGGGACTTTATGCCTACATGTTTCGCGAGGATGCGATCAGGGATGTACAGTCTTTTGGTAGAATAAGCTGGCTTATCAGAGGCTATACAACCCCCCCCCCCCAGTAAAGACTAATTTTTCGATACTGTAAGAAATAACTGGCAAGCAGGTGTTATAACATGGCGCTCTAAATTATTCTGAATGTTGCAAACAAACAAGGTTTCTTTAAAAAAATTAAATAATTAATACTTGTATGTAGCAATTGTACAGACGTCAAATTTAACGCATATGCTGTCATATGCAAATGATTAGCTTTTCAGAGCATTCACACAAGGTTGGTGCCGGTGGCGACACCTACAACGTGCTAACATGAGGAAAGTTTCCAAACGATTTCCCATACACAAACAGCAAGTCGACCGGCGTTGCCTGGTGACACGTTGTTGTGATGCCTCGTGTAAGGAGGAGAAATGCGTAACATCACGTTTCCGATTTTGATAAAGGTCGGATTGTAGCCTATCGCGATTGCGGTTTATCGTATCGCGACATTGCTGCTCGCGTTGGTCGAGATCCAATGACTGTTAGCAGAATATGGAATCGGTGGGTTCAGGAGGGTAATACGGAACGCCGTGCTGGATCCCAACGGCCTCGTATCACTAGCAGTCAAGATGACAGGCATCTTATCCGCATGGCTGTAGCGGATCTTGCAGCCACGTCTTGATCCCTGAGTCAAGAGATGGGGACGTTTGCAAGACAACAACCATCTGCACGAACAGTTCGACGACGTTTGCAGCTCGAAGACCATGGCTGCAGTTACCCTTGACGCTGCATCACAGACAGGAGCGCCTGCGATGGTGTACTCAACGACGTACCTGGGTGCACGAATGGCAAAACGTCATTTTTTATGATGAATCCAGGTTCTGTTTACAGCATCATGATGGTGGCATCCATGTTTGGCGACATCGCGGTGAACGCACATTGGAAGCGTGTATTCGTCATCGCCATACTGGCGTATCACCCGGCGTGTTGGTGTGGGGTGCCATTGGCTACACGCCTCGGTCACCTCTTGTTTGCACTGACGGCACTTTAAACAGTGGACGTTACATTTCAGATGTGTTACGAGCCGTGGCTCTACCCGTCATTCGATCCCTGCGAAACCCTACATTTCAGCAGGATAATGCTCGACCGCATGTTGCAGGTCCTGTACGGGCCTTTTTGGATACAGAAAATGTTCGACTACTGCCCTGGCCAGCACATTCTCCAGATCTCTGACTAATTGAAAACGTCTGGTCAATGGTGGCCTAGCAACTGGATCGTCAGAATACGCCAGTCACTGCTCTTGATAAAATGTGGTATCTTGTTGAAGCTGGATGGGCAGCTGCGCCTGTACACGCCATCCAAGCTCTGTTTGACTCAATGCCCAGGCGTATCAAGGCCGTTATTATGGTCAGAAGTGGTTGTTCTGGGTACGGATTTCTCAGGATCTATGCACCCAAATTGCGTGAAAATGTAATCACATGTCAGTTCTAGTATATCTGTCCAATGAATACCCGTTTATCATCTGAATTTGTTCTTGGTGTTACAATTTTAATGGCCTGTAGTGTATATTGTGAGATAGCAGCAATTTGGTTTCTGTTTAAGCTATGTCGGTCTATATAGGAAATAGTAAATTTTAACGTGTTCCGTGACGCTGTGCTTCTAATTTCGCATGCTACTCAATGGCGTTTAAAAAGTAAATTGATCATTCGTAAAAAAATATAGTTAGTTCCACATCTCAATAGATAAAAAAGTTTCGAGCATTTACCGAATGACAAAATACGCGATTCCATGCGAGCGATTGTTTGCAAAAAAGCACGTTTCGATATCTTGAACTGTTTACAAAATTTGATGCTGTTACAACCACAGAAGATTTACTACGAGCAGCGCTTCCTGCAAGTGTCTACCGTGCGACCCGGCCGCCGACATATCATCCATTATCTTGAGAACGGTGGTTGATATCATACTCCTCTCAGCTTTAAAAACAACTGCGATAGGTTGGCTAAATTTCATGGGCAATAATGTATTACCTAAAATAAATTGTGTCCAAAGTATTCGTAATGCGGCACACTGAACAAAATTTCGGGTAGTGGTCCACTTGAAAGTTATACAGGAAGTAACCGTATTTATATAGTTTGTACATATATGTTATTTAAATGCTTTCTTTCAATAAGTGAGGATATTGCTTCACTGTATGTGTAAATTTAGGTAGAAGTTTGTTGACGTTTCATTGTATTTATCTGTATTTTACTGTGAAACGTATAAGCTGTGGGAATAAGCCAATGGAATTGTTATTTGCATCGACTAGCTACGATAATAGCAGTGCTTGTGCGTTGTAAGTTTTGTGGGGGCGTTCGTAGCGACAAGCAATTCGCTGTAGAAACGGCTTACGAAGTCACCGCCACACTTTTAGTAGCGGGCCGACCGGTCCGCTGGAACAGTGAACAGAAAGAGGAAAACCCAAACACTCTGATTAAATAAAAGTCGGTACTTATCTTTATTAACGAAGATACAGCAACACAGTAGTGAACTCCGCGTCTACAGAAATCTGTCTAGTTCGAGTCGGAGCGGCTAGGTCAGCGTCGGCTGACGACAAACAACAACTCTGCTGCGATGAACACACAACTGACTAGCAAGTACACAATTCGGTGGCGAGTATACAACTGAGCGGCGAATACAGAACTGTCCTAGCGCTCGCGACTCCAGCGCTTAAGAACCCAGAAGCCAGCGGTGGCGCGCGCAGACTTGCGGCGATTTCCTGTATCGCTGGCGCTGCTTATGCGGACGGCGTCCGGACTTTGATGCTGTCAACCTTTTGGCAGCGGGCTCGGGTGACATTACTGGCTAGGATATAACACTCCTCCCCCCCCCCCCCAAATCGCCGCACCGTCGTTGAATAATGACGTGGCGAGCGTCGACGGCGGGGGAGGGGTCTGGCCGCAGGCGTAGCAGAAGAGACCGGGGCGGAGACTGTTGTCGGTGGCAGTCCCCGGTCCGCACCCCAGCATTGGCTGCGCGGGGCCTCGGGAAACACCGACTGAAAACCGAGGTCAGGGTGCACGCCTGTGACCACGGGAGCAGCTTCTGGTACTGGACGCGACGGGGCGTCGGGACCCACGAAGAGAGGCAGCGCCTCCTGACGCGTCGACGGCTGCTGAGTGGGCGCCGGACAAGGCGCTGCGGTGTCAGACTCCTTGGGGGTGCCCACGGAAAGCGGCTGCAGGACAGGCTGCACAGCCACCGCTTGGGAAGGCGGCCCGGCTGAGGGGTCGACGTCCATCAGCTCCGAAGGCGGTGGCGACTGAAGAGGGACCGCAGGCGCCGGAGCGACCACCTAGGGCGCTCCCGGATGAAGCTGCGCGGGAGGCATCAACGGGACGGGCTGTCGGCGTGGTAGCGGCGACGGCTGCTGCTGCTGCTGCTGCTGCCCTGGGGGCGGCAGCGAAGTCGGAAGGCGCGGCTGGAACCCGCCGCGGACCAAATCTGTGGACAAAGAACGAGCGGCAGAATCTGGGCGGCCAGCGCGGCGCAACTGGTTCTGATGCCTCCTGTGCACCCCAGTAGCACCTTGAACAGTATAAAAACCGCGACCCTGGACACTTATCACGGTACCACGTTCCCAACGACGGCGACCGTGATAAACTCTGAAAAAAACGGCGTCGTTGCGCTGAAAACGCGTGCGATGCTCAGAAGCGGCGGGTCGATCCGGGGGGTGCAACAACCGTAGTAGGGTGCGATGACGACGGCCGTGGAGAAGCTCCGCAGGCGAAGGGCCGTCGCGTGGCGTGGTCCGGTACGACGACAGGAACGTGATGAGGGTACGCTGACGAGAGTGCGTAGCACGAAGGCGGTCCATATGATCCTTGAATGTGCGTACAAAACGTTCCGCTGCACCATTCGATTGAGGGTGGAACGGCGGAGTAAGAACATGGCGAATGCCATTGGCAGAACAAAAACTTTCAAATTCAGCAGAGGTAAATTGTGGACCATTGTCAGACACTAAAACTTCTGGAAGACCCTCAATACAAAAAATTGAAGTCAACGCCTGTATAGTTTGTGCAGACGTTGTAGACTGCAGGGGCACAACAAACGGAAAATTACTAAATGCATCTATCACGATGAGCCAACGAGAATTCCAATATGGACCAGCGAAATCAATATGTACCCGCTGCCAGGGACCGGCAGGGCGTGCCCACTCAAAATAGCGTTGAGGCGGAGCAGCTTGGTGTTCGGCACACGTCGAACAATCTGTAGACATCTGCGTAATCTGATTATCAATGCCGATCCATGTACAATGACGGCGGGCAAGCTGCTTGGTGCGGACCACTCCCCAATGACCTTGATGCAACAAGTCGAGGACCTTGGATGGGAGCACTTGGGGAACCACTACACGAAGCTGGTCATTCTCGGTGCGTAACAGCAAAACTCCGTGCGAAACAGACAACAGATGACGTTGCGGATAATAGCGACGAACCACAGGATCCGATGTGTCCTTTGCCTTGGACGGCCAACCACGTTGAACAAAACGTAATAGTAAACTCAGATGAGGATCCGTAGCTGTCTCACGTGCCACCTGACGATAATCAATCGGAAAATCCCGGAGGGATTGATGTTCATCGGCGTCAATCTGATGGCAAGCGTCGTCAGAGGAATCGAAGACATCATCCGCAGCAATCGGTAATCTAGAAAGCGCGTCAGCGTTTGCATGCTGAGCTGTAGGGCGATACAGTATCTCATACTGGTATTGTGATAACAAAAGAGCCCAACGTTGTAGTCTCTGAGCTGTCCGCTGAGGAACTGGTTTAGACGGATGAAACAGTGACGTCAGGGGCTTGTGATCTGTTACTAAATAGAATGGTCTACCATTGAGGTAGTGATGGAATTTTGTGACACCGAACACAATAGCCAACGCTTCCTTGTCCAATTGGCTATAATTACACTGAGCTTTGTTTAGCAATTTAGATGCGAACGCAATAGGACTTTCGGTGTTACCGACTCGGTGAGACAACACAGCACCGAGGCCGAAAGAAGAGGCATCACAAGCTAACACCAGAGGCTTGTTAGGGTCGTAATGGACCAGACAACAATCATTCAATAAAGCCTCTTTAAGCTGCTGAAAGGCTGATTGGCAATCAGCTGACCACACAAACGGAACATTCGTACGGCGGAGACGATGCAACGGTGCAGCAATCTGTGATGCATTAGGTATAAACCTAATATAATATGTCAATTTGCCAAGAACTGCTTGCAATTCCTGCAGATTGCGAGGGGCGGGCAAATCACGAATAGCTGCTAAATGTGACTGGGAGGGATGAATGCCTTGAGCATTAATAACATGTCCCAGATACTCCATCTCCGTAAGGAAAAATGAACATTTATCGACGTTGCAACGTAGGCCTGCCTGAGACAACACTTTAAACAAACACTCCAAATTACGGAAATGTTCAGCAGGCGTCCGACCGGACACAACAATATCGTCTAAACAGTTGCAACATGATGGCACATTAGCCAGAAGTTGTGACAAAAAACGCTGAAAAACAGCTGGTGCTGACGCACAACCAAAAGGCAAACGGAGAAAACGGAACAACCCCAACGACGTGTTTATGACAAAATACTGTTGTGATTGCTCGTCGAGGGGCAATTGCAAATATGCTTCACGGAGATCTATTTTGGAAAAGAAACGAGCTTCCCCTAACTTATCCATCAGCTCGTCCGGTCTAGGCAAAGGAAAAGAATCAATGACAGTCTGAGGATTAACTGTCGACTTAAAATCAGCACACAAACGTAACTTGCCAGACGGTTTCTTTATAATAACTAAGGGAGAAGCCCACTGGCTCGCTGAAACGGGTTAAATAACACCGTTGTTTTGCCAACGACGAAGTTCATCTTCTACAGGTGCCCGGAGGGCGTGAGGCACTGGGCGAGCACGAAAAATTCGAGGCTGAGCATTATCTTTTAACGTAATATGAGCGGCAAAGTTCCCAGCACAACCTAGTTCGTCTTTAAATATGTCACTGTATTGTTTACAGAAATCGGTTATGCTGTCTTGAGGAACAACAACAGAATTAATTTGCGACACATTGTCTTGGATAGACAGGCCAAACAAGTCAAAACAGTCTAATCCGAAAATGTTTACACTGTCTGTAGCGCGGAGCACTGTGAATGAAACTGTTTTTGTATTGCCACGGAATGTGGCTGGCACGCTACATACACCTAACACAGGAATTTGTTCTCCACTATAAGTAGCCAAAGAATGTTTTGCCGCTGAAAGTTTAGGGCAGCCGATAGCCGCATACGTAGCACTATTTATGAGAGTAACAGACGCACCAGTGTATAATTGAAAATTGAAGGTCTTATCCTGGATGCGTAGCTTCACAAATAGTTTATTACACTGTCTCTGGATCGGTGCAGTGGAGGCGGAAGACACAAAATCAGCGCGTTTAGCGCGTGTTCGCTGCTTACGACAACTTGGGCGGGTGGAAGAACAACTCCCGCTTCACTTGGAGCCTGTACATTACGTTTTACAGCGTTTGAATTACGCTTGGGTCGCATAGCAGAGGGCTGGGTGGGTGGCTTATTGCGAACAAGTTTATTACCCACACGAACCGTGGAAGAGTCTTTAAACGCGACCTTCTGGGCGGGCTGGTTTCGAAGAACATGAATATCCGTGGGCTGGGCAGCACTAGAATTGTTCTTGCGTTTACGCAAACAAACAGTCTGGATGTGTCCTTTCCTTTGACAAAAGTGACAAACCGCGTTTCTTAACGGGCAACGTTCACGAGGATGAGCAAGAACACACTTAGGGCAAGACTTAACTCTATCATTTTGCACACGCGGCTGACGAATGTGTTTAACATGACGCGGCCGGCTAGTGTTTACAGTCTGACTCTGCCGGTGGGGCCGCGGGCGTGACATAACTTGCTTAGCACAGGCAATTTGAGAAATACATGGCTGATCTAACTCACACTCAGCATAGTCAAAAGTATCTTGGGCTTCAATGATGTTCATCACAGTCTCTAATGACGGGTCAGGCAACTTTAAGATAGCAGAACGAATACGAGAATCTGCAATGTTTTGAGTAATAGCGTCTCGTAACATGACATCACTGTAGGAAGCTCCACACACACAATTAAATCGGCACTGACGGGTGAGGCCCCGTAAATCTGTTAACCACTGTTTATTAGATTGATGTGGCAGTTTATTTAATCTGAAGAACTTGAATCTGACTGCTGCCACATGAACTCGCGACTCGAAATACTCAGCAAGCTTGTTAACAACAACGTCATAGTCTAAAGCTTCTGGCTTGGATTCCGGGAACAACTTACAAAGTAGTCGATAGACTTCCACGCCTGCAGTGGAAATTAAATAAAGCTGCCGCTCAGTACCTGTGATTTTGTAGACTGTCATGTGCGCCTGCAACTGCGCGAAATATTCTCGCCATTCTTCTCTTGATGCATCAAAAGCACGGAAAGGTGGTGCTGCCAGTGCTTGTTCCTTTTGTGTTGGAGGATTAGCCGCTTGTTTGGCGATTGCATCCACCAGACTTTGTATTTGCTGACTCTGTAACAAGATCAACTGTTGTAAGTCGGCAGACATAGTGAACACAAATTAAACCAGCCCCCAAAATTTTATCGCTATAATTAGTATAACCAGAAACAAGTTGAACCAGCCCTGCACACGAGTTCGGCAGTCCTCGTCGCCAGTTTTGTGGCGGCGTTCGTAGCGACAAGCAATTCGCTGTAGAAACGGCTTACGAAGTCACCGCCACACTTTTAGTAGCGGGCCGACCGGTCCGCTGGAACAGTGAACAGAAAGAGGAAAACCCAAACACTCTGATTAAATAAAAGTCGGTACTTATCTTTATTAACGAAGATACAGCAACACAGTAGTGAACTCCGTGTCTACAGAAATCTGTCTAGTTCGAGTCGGAGCGGCTAGGACAGCGTCGGCTGACGACAAACAACAACTCTGCTGCGATGAACACACAACTGACTAGCAAGTACACAATTCGGTGGCGAGTATACAACTGAGCGGCGAATACAGAACTGTCCTAGCGCTCGCGACTCCAGCGCTTAAGAAACCAGAAGCCAGCGGTGGCGCGCGCAGACTCGCGGCGATTTCCTGTCTCGCTGGCGCTGCTTATGCGGACGGCGTCCGGACTTTGATGCTGCCAACCTTTTTGGCAGCGGGCTCGGGTGGCATTACTGGCTAGGATATAACAGTAAGATCTTTGGGTAGGGGGTTGTTGTGCAGAGCGCGCGGAGAGAGCGGGAGAAAGATTCCAGCGCTTGTAGTGTGCGGAAGTGCGATGTTAACGCTCTTGCTGTAGAGAGTACCATTTCGGCAGCATCATGTACGCGCGTCGGCCAGATGACTGGTAGCTGGACGTAGGACAGCGAACGGGCGGAAGAGGCTGTATTAATTACAATTGCTCGTTCCTGTAACTAGCCGTGGCCCCAAAAGATGCTACCGTCTTCAACAAGAGCAGCAGTTTCAGCAACACAGATTCGTCGTCGGCTCCGAGTTTCGTCGCACGCACAGTACTGAAGTAAAACTGTTCATTGGTAGATAGTATTAACTGCTAACCCAGCAGCACAACTCAATGTAATTTGATTAATGAACTTTATTTAAATAATAATCAGTTAAACTCAGGGCGATTGTGTCCTCATTGCCCCCAGACATAGTTTCCAAGCAGGGTCCTCGTTCCCTTTTTTCCCTTACATGCAAACTGAAGTTTGAGAATCTATCACTGGAAAAAATCCAAATCAAAAGAAAATGCACAAATTAAGAACATGGAAGTTTTATTTATTTTACATATAGCTTGGAGCACATAGCTGTTCGGTTTGATACGTATTCTAGTAGGGTTTCATATCATTCTGAACAACTGAGCGTTTTTGCTGACTTGAACAGAATTAAAAAAATTAAAAACAATTTTTTAAATTCTGTTCAAGTCAGTAAAAAAGGATCAATTGTTCAGAAAATAATACGAAATCCTATTTGAAAATTAGATAACTCCAAAGTAAAAAGTGCTTGCCTTTTTTTAAATTTCTTTGATGACGGTATGTTGAGGTCTCTGAAAGTCATTGTCACGTAACGAATTTCAATACTAACATACAGTTTAAGTGGATATTTTCAAATCATTAGTCGATTGCCTTTTTCAAAATTTAATGACACACTTAACGTAAAAGTGACTTCTCAGTTTTATTTATCATTACATACACACTTAAAATTTGTGTCAAAATATGTGACAACATTCAGATGCCACGTCAGTGTTTAATAATAAATGTTTTCCCTTCCCATCATCTTGTACAGGATTTTGGATGTAAATCGCCCTAGTGGGCTGGTGACTGTAATTATTTCCTTTTCGTTCATTAGTGTTACTTTTGGATTCATAATCAGTGGCACCCCTTTTCTGTCCAGTCTTGTTCGTGAGTGAATGCATAAAATAACTTTCATTTATCCAAATTGTAGCCCTGTTTAGTTGAATTACTTTTTTTTCTAGACTTTTCTATCAGAAAGATCGGTTGTACACTTTCCCCGTACTTACCGGTATTTCTTCTTCTGGAGAGATTGCCTTATCCAATTAGAAAAATTCCATTAGCTATACACGCGGTCCATGGTCATATTTTATATCGCAAGGAGGATACACCGATTAGTAAGGGGGAGGTTACAATATCAGACTGTAAGATGCGAAAGAAAAATAAATTTTTACCGAATGGTTTCCTTGAAATGGGATGATATGTACTTAATAGTTACCGCCACGTCCGCGCCAGCATTTAGGCGAAAGTTCGTATGGCCCGGGGTTTCTGTAGCTGACTTCACGCTCAGCGCGTTCTGTGATTGGCGGCGCGGACCTGTAGCGCGGCACGCGGCAGCAGCATCGGCAGCAGCAACATGGGAAAAGCAATGGTGCCATAACACTCCCCTGTGGCACGCCAGAGGTTACTTTAAAGTCTGTAGACGTCTCCCCATTGAGAAAAACATGCTGTGTTCTGTTTGCTAAAAACTCTTCAATCCAGCCACACAGCTGGTCTGATATTCCGTAGGCTCTTACTTTGTTTATCAGGCGTCAGTGCGGAACTGTATCGAACGCCTTCCGGAAGTCAAGGAAAATAGCATCTACCTGGGAGCCTGTATCTAATATTTTCTGGGTCTCATGAACAAATCAAGCGAGTTGGGTCTCACACGATCGCTGTTTCCGGAATCCATGTTGATTCCTACAGAGTAGATTCTGGGTTTCCAGAAACGACATGATACGCGATCAAAAAACATGTTCTAAAATTCTACAACAGATCGACGTGAGAGATATAGGTCTATAGTTTTGCGCATCTGCTCGACGACCCTTCTTGAAAACTGGGACTACCTGTGCTCTTTTCCAATCATTTGGAACCCTCCGTTCCTCTAGAGACTTGCGGTACACGGCTGTTAGAAGGGGGGCATGTTCTTTCGCGTACTCTGTGTAGAATCAAATTGGTATCCCGTCAGGTCCAGTGGACTTTCCTCTGTTGAGTGATTCCAGTTGCTTTTCTATTCCTTGGACACTTATTTCGATGTCAGCCATTTTTTCGTTTGTGCGAGGATTTAGAGAAGGAACTGCAGTGCGGTCTTCCTCTGTGAAACAGCTTTGGAAAACGGTGTTTGGTATTTCAGCTTTACGCGTGTCATCCTCTATTTCAGTGCCATCATCATCCCCGATTGTCTGGATATACCGTTTCGAGCCACTTACTGATTTAACGTAAGACCAGAACTTCCTAGGATTTTCTGTCAAGTCGGTACATAGAATTTTACTTTCGAATTCACTGAACGCTTCACGCACAGCCCTCCTTACGCTAACTTTGACATCGTTTAGATTCTGTTTGTCTGAGAGATTCTGGCTGCGTTTAAACTTGCAGTGGAGCTCTCTTTGCTTTCGCAGTAGTTTCCTAACTTTGTTGTTGAACCACGTTGAGTTTTTCCTGTCCCTCACAGTTTTACTCGGCACGTACCTGTCTAAAACGCATTTTACGATTGCCTTGAACTGTTTCCATAAACACTCAACATTGTCAGTGTCGGAGCAGAAATTTTCGTTTTGATCTGTTAGGTATTCTGAAATCTGCCTTCTATTACTCTTGCTAAACAGATAAACCTTCCTCCCTTTTCTTTATATTCCTATTAACGTCCATATTCAGGAATGCTGCAACGGCCTTATGATCACTGATTCCCTGTTCTGCACTTACAGAGTCGAAAATTTCGGGGCTGTGTTATCAGTAGTTCCAAGATGTTATCTCCACAAGGCGGTTCTCTGTTTAATTGCTCGAGGTAATTTTCGGATAGTGCACTCAGTATAATGTCACTCGATGCTCTGTCCCTACCACCCGTCTTAAACATCTGAGTGTCCCAGTCTACATCTGTTAGGTTGAAATCTCCACCTAAGACTATAACATGCTGAGAAAATTTATCTGAAATGTATTCCAAATTTTCTCTCAGTTGTTCTGCCACTAATGCTGCTGAGTCGGGAGGTCGGTAAAAGGAGCCAATTATTAACCTACCTCGGTTGTTGAGTGTAACCTCCACCCATAATAATTCACAGGAACTATTTTCTAAACACCGTCTGTGCCTTTGTGAAAATTTCGGTAGAATTTATCTCTGGCTTCAGCCAGCTTTCCGTACCTATAACGATTTCAGCTTCGGTGCTTTCTATCAGCGCTTGAAGTTCCGGTACTTTACCAATGCAGCTTCGACAGTTTACAATTACAATACCGATTGCTGCTTGGTCGCCACATGTCCTGACTCTGCCCCGCGCCCTTTGAGGCTGTTGCCCTTGCTGTACTTGCCCGAGGCCATCTAACCTAAAAAACCGCCCGGTCCACGCCACACAACCCCTGCTACCCGTGTAGTCGCCTGCTGCGTGTAGTGGTCTCCTCACCTATCCAGCGGAACACGAAACCCCACCACCCTACGGCGCAAGTCGAGGAATCTGCAGCCCACACGGTCGCAGAACCGTCTCAGCCTCTGATTCAGACCCTCCACTCGGCTCTGTACCAAAGGTCCGCAGTCAGTCCTGTCGATGATGCTGCAGATTGTGAGCTCTGCTTTCATCCCGCTAACGAGACTGGCAGTCTTCACCACATCAGATAGCCGCCGGAAGCCAGAGAGGATTTCCTCCGATCCATAGCGACACACATCATTGGTGCCGACATGAGCGACCACCTGCAGATGGGTGCACCCTGTACCCTTCATGGCATCCGGAAGGACCCTTTACACATCTGGAATGACTCCCCCCGGTATGCACACGGAGTGCACATTGGTTTTCTTCCCCTCTCTTGCTGCCAATTTCCTAGGGGGCCCCATTACGCGCCTGACGTTGGAGCTCCCAACTACCAGTAAGCCCACCCTCTGTGACTGCTCGGATTTTGCAGACTGAGGGGAAACCTCTGGAACAGGACAATCAGCCATGTCCGGCCGAAGATCAGTATCAGCCTGAGACAGAGCCTGAAACCGGTTCGTCAGACAAACTGGAGAGGCCTTCCGTTCAGTCCTCCGGAATGTCTTTCACCCCCTGCCACACCTCAAGAGGACCTCCCACTCCACAACAGGTGAGGGGTCATCCTCCATGTGGGCAGCATCCCAGGCAACCACAGACGTAGTCCGATGGGGGGATGCGTGGGACGAGCTGGCCGTCACCGACAAACCCCCATTCGGACCCCCACAGTGATGCCCATTGGCAACAGCCTCAGGCTGTGTGACCGAAGCCAACACTGCCTGAAGCTGGGAGCGAAGGGATGCCAACTCAGCCCGCGTATGAACACAGAAGTTGCAGTCCCTATCCATGCTAAAATCTGTTGTGCAAAGATCGTCTGAACTAATCTACAGAGAGCACAAACAACGTACAGAGAGCACAACAATAATGAAGTTCCTATCATAAACAGCACTAGTAGCATCTCACAGGCGACCTCTACTGTAAGTTCCAATCAGACTAGTCAGTCGCCCTGACTTCTAATCATCAGAGTTGACTGCTCGCCACAAAAGTGGACAGTCTGCAGCTCGTGGCCGTGCGGTAGCGTTCTCGCTTTCCACGCCCGGGTTCCCGGGTTCGATTCCCGGCGGGGTCAGGGATTTTCTCTACCTCGTGATGACTGGGTGTTGTGTGATGTCCTTAGGTTAGTTAGGTTTAAGTTCAAATGGTTCAAATGGCTTTGAGCACTACGGGACTTAACATCTATGGTCATCAGTCCACTAGAACTTAGAACTACTTAAACCTAACTAACCTAAGGACATCACACACATCCATGCCCGAGGCAGGATGCGAACCTGCGGCCGTAGTAGTCGCGCGGTTCCGGACTGAGCGCCTAGAACCGCTAGACCACCGCGGCCGGCCTAGGTTTATGTAGTTCTAAGTTCTAAGGGACTGATGACCATAGATGTTAAGTCCCATAGTGCTCAGAACCACAAAAGTGGACAATAATCTTACCACTAGCCACTCGGTTTTGATAAAATTATATGCAGCACAAAAACAGGTACGCCAGGGAAATCTAAGCCATCCAGGACGATGTACAGGCCTCGTGAGTTCACTTCCTACTTGTACTGTAAATATGCGTTCAGTTCCAGCCTGGCTGCGACATCATCGGAGGGAACTCATAAACACTCGTTTCACTAACGAGGGAAGAATGATAGCTCGGTACGAATTGTGTAGTTTGAAGATATCTATACGATCCAAGACTGTGTACAGTCCTCGCGGGTTCACCTTCTTTCTTTCTTTCACTGGTGCCATGTCCCGCGCTGCCGCAGGGTCGGCAGTGTTAGAAACGGATTTGGCAAGGTTAGTGGAAAGGGCTGGCCGGATGGCCTTCCTGCCGCCACCCCATACCCCCCAGGACGGAATTAGTGTACCACTACTGTCTGCGTCGAGTGTAATTAATGGAATATTGCGAGTGTGTCCAGATGTCTGAGAGTCGTGTAACCGAGACGGAACGTGGGGACCAGCCGAGTATTCACCCAGCGGGATGTGGAAAACCGCCTAAAAACCACATCCAGGCTGGCCGGCACACCGGCCCTCGACGTTAATCCGCGGGCGTATTCGATCTGGGGCCGGGGCGCCTACACAAGTCCAGGAAGCAGCGTGTTAGCGCTCTCGGCTACCCTGGCGCGTCCTCGCGAGTTCAGCTTCTATTATTACTGAAAATATGCGTTAAGTAACGGCCTTGTCATGACGACATCCGAGGCAGGGCGTAAACCAGCGTTTGAATGACGCGGACTCTGTGACAGCTGAGTGGTAAGTGAAGTGTCACTGCAGACGCAATTGTAGGCGCAGCAGCAGGACGAACTTCCTTAGCTCGGCCTGGAGCATGCTAAGGGCAGTGTGCTGTTCCTGCGGTACCTGACGGGGTTGGGAGCTGTGACATGGCGGTGTGAGGGTCCTAACTCGTGATTTTGGTTTGTCGTGAGTCTACTGGGAAGCAAATCACTGCAGCAGAGTATCCAGTACTGGCCGGTGGTGTATTTGGTGGCCCAGGTCCCTGATGAGCCTCTAGAGGAATTCACCCGCTTTCTCGGAGAACTTGCGTTCTGTGGGCCGGAAGCGATCCCTCATCAGCAGGATACCGGTGCCTTAATTTAGTTTTTTGTTTGGGGTAAGTCCTGGGTAGGTGCAGGGCGAGTTTAAGGACCCTGTTTCGGAGCCTTGGCAGGGCGGGTGTCTTGGTGTCAGCGGCATTGTCCCACACCACGGCTGCATACTCCAGCACTGAGTGTATCAATGTGAGGTACAGGATAATGCCGAGGTGAGTAGGCAAGGTCGACTCCAGGCTCAACAGAGGATATAGATCGCGGAGACGCGCTTTTTCCCTTCTCACTGAGCCAAAGAATGTGGGGATGCCACTAGAGGCACTGGTCTAGCTTGACGCCGAGGTAAACTACAGTCTTTGTCCACCGGAGGGGCCTCTCGCAATGCCGAGTGGAGCAAGGTTCGGCGGTATCCTCCGCTTAGTAAAGCTGAACGCCTTGCTCTTGGCGGGTGGAGTGTCACTGCGTCTCAGGTCGTATTTATGTACGAGCGCAGCGGACGATGGAAGGGAACACCTGCCATCATCTGCTGTATGCCCAGGTAGCAGCATCCACATGGCCGCTTTCTCGGTTATTTAATAACTCTGTTGTGTATCCATTTACAATCATAGTAATTTTTATATGAATGGAGTTAAGTTGGCTACAATTACTGAAAAAGTTTCAGCTCGACTGCATTTAAACTTTGTCGCTAGAACTTTGAGAACAGAACCGATAGTGGAATATGACCTCTCAACTACAGCTTTAAGAGATTTGCATTGATTGGTATTTGCATCAAAGTCTTGAAACCTGTTATAGCTCTATTATTTAACGGATTTAATCAAATGCTGTAATCAGAACTTTCTATCGTTAATATAAATGATACTTAACCGATTAAAAATAGGGACGTTTACGTTCCAAATTTAGTTTACAGTAAACTACTTGAAAACATAGTTAATGTTTTTGTATTGAACTGAAGAATCATACGAATTTCGATATTTCTAAGTCTAATATTTAACGCATTCAATTTTTCGTAAAAACTCCGATTTTGACCAAAATATTGCAGTGATGAAGTTGAAACTTGCGACAGTTGAGTTTTACATACATTTTCACAGTCTGAACAGTTTTTGACTTTCTACCTTTATTATTTAGCCCCACTTACTTTTTTAAGATGTATTTAGAGAAACATAGTCTTCTGATCACTCTGAGATATAGCAATTTATACATTAATGGTAGTGACAGATATATTGACCAAGTCTGGAAAAACTACTTTAATTTTTAATTTCTTCCTTAAATTATGGTGCGATATTTGTATGATACGCACAGGAGCGTTATAATGACGTGGCGCTAGTAGCAGTGAGCTGGGTAAGTCCCAGCACTCTCGCTCGCCTCTGTATCTCTCTAATGATACATTTTCTGTTTCGCCACGACACCTCTTCCTGCCCCTCTCTTTAACCGCCACTCGCTCTGCTCTCTCCATCTCCTACCTCTTTCAATATCCTCTTCCTACCAATATGTCTCTGGACCTCCCCGGCCCACCCCCCCCTTTCTGTCCATTTCTCCCACAATCTCACTTTGGCCATATTCTCCTTCCCAAGTATCCCTCCATCTTCACCTCCCCCTTTTCCCTTTCCACCTGCCCACTACCACTTTACAACTTCCAACTGCCGCATGCATCTCCTCACCCTAGCCTCTCTCTGTCCATTTCCTTATCTCCCTTGCTCGTCCATTCCCTCTTCTCTCCAACTCAAACTGTCCTCAGACATTCTCGTCAGCACACGTAGGTCCTACAATATACATCAGTAAACCAGGCTGATGATACTCCCACAGCATACTTGTCACACATGGCAGGCTACACGTCTGGCTTGAAATAAATTTATTTGTACTGACATGCTGGATGGCACTCAAAACAGGTCGATAAAGAAGGCCGATACTACAGTAACACAACATAAATGTCATGCACTGCAACCTCATATCGGGGCCCAGAAAACCCTCCCTTGTGGGTAACATATAGGCTACCCTCCAAAGCAGATTGATTTGTCATGCCGAACTGTCCCTACGCAAAATACTAGTCGTGCAGGACAACCTATACATCAGGGGGCTTGAAAAATTACATCGTTGGCCACATATCCACTTCTATTGAACCTAGGAGGCTATAAAACCCGCGGTGCTGTTACTCATTAGACCTACTGTTTCTGTGTCACATTTGGTTGAAGTCGATCGACGGTTTGAGCAGACATGCTGCTTTTTATATACTGTATAACTGGAGTATACAAAAGGTGGTTGTATCTACAAGGGATCACAGGGGAAACATAAGGCGTCCTGCCCTCCCCATTCACCATACACACACACACACACACACACACACACACACACACACACACACACACATCTCAAGCAGTCTCAAGCAGTCTTGGCTGCGATATTGCCTCTAATCACTGCTCTCTTAGTGCCCACTAAACTTTTTCCTCCAGTATTTTGAAACCCTCTTACTCATGAGGTTCTACCATGGGAAATGAATTGCTGTCTGGAACTAGAGCCAGTTGATTTCTGTATGTTTGCTAATGTTTGTAAAACGTATAAGAATGATAAAAAAATAAGGAAATTTTGAAATGATATTTATTAAACCCGATTTGAACCGCTATTCGTGAGAAATGAAAGCTACGTTACACACTACATAACATTTTGTATTGACATCAAGAGCGTTCTGTACGTCCTTCTCTCTGTAATTCGCAAGAATGATCTTTCCAGTTACTGTTATTATGTCTTAACTACAAATGTTTACAGTTTGGCACTAGACTCTCGATGTATCTGTTAAAATGTCGTCAAAAGTAGCGCTACTTTTTTCCGCGTATCTTGTTGTCAATTGTATGCGGAAGAAACGTACCCGTGAGATGGAAAGCCTGACTTAAAGTTTTCAGTTAATGTTACTTTATTCTGTTCAGAGCTTAAAAGCTTAAAACCTGTCAATTTATGCCGTAGCGTTGCTAACTTCGCATGAATTTCTACTTTCACAACACCAATCCCAAATGCGGATCCTAACAAAATCCGAGTGTCTTCCCTTCATACTGTAAATGGAAACTCGTGCTTCACTTCTAAGAGCGGTTCTTACTTTCTAAATAACAACAAATTTTAACGTCAAGCCGTTTCTCCTCGTGCCTATAGCGGAACGAAACAAAATCGCACACCCACGTTTAGTAGCGAGACTAAAGTATCGCTGCCAGCCATCCATATTACCAGTCGGATTTATTAAGTATTACGAGCGATCAGCAAACCATAATTTGCGCGCACATCTGCGACCTACGGGAAAATCTCGCATCCTCACAACGGAATGCTATGATTCGTTACTCCCGTTGGAGTCCTTCCTGGAAACAAACAGTCAATAAATGAAATACACGATCCTTTGAAATGGTTGCACTGAAAAGGAAAGCTTGAGAAACATGCTATATATTAAAAACGCATACATATTTAGTTGTCTACGTAAGCTACTGATCTTTGTATGAAAGTGATATGAAATTAATAACGAATAAGCATTCAGCTAAGTGTAAAAAGCGTTTCATTTCTTTTTAAGTCGCTGATCATAGGAGAAACTCAAGTGGCAGACTCTGCAAGAGAGGCGCTCTGCATCGCGGTGTAGCTTGCTCGCCAGGTTTCGAGAGGGTGCGTTTCTGGATGAGGTATCGAATATATTGCTTCCCCTTACTTATACTTCCCGAGGAGATCACGAATGTAAAATTAGAGAGATTAGAGCGCGCACGGAGGCTTTCAGACAGTCGTTCTTCCCGCGAACCATACGCGACTGGAACAGGAAAGGGAGGTAATGACAGTGGCACGTAAAGTGCCTTCCGCCACACACAGTTGGGTGGCTTGCGGAGTATCAATGTAGACGTAGATGTAGATGTAGATCTCTGAATTAGCCGATGCTAAGTAGCTAAAGCATGTCTCTTTCAGTGTATTGATATTTGTTAGGGCAATAAAAGTTGGTGCCCAATGTCAGTTACAAACGTGATGGGTTGGACCATAGGTTCCTAGCGTTTTTCCATGAGTTCAGTAAAAACAACAGACACACACGCAACTTTAGTCATCGATAATATATATTGTCCTTCACTATGTACACCAGTCTGCCAACGCTGGGGTACCTTTTCGAATCTGCGACCGTATAAGTCTCTTGATTTCGAGTCGAAGAACATGTGGAGCCATGTCCGGAGAGCATTGTAATCCACAAATTAAGTTCCTTCAAGGTAGTTAGACAGAGAGCGGGAAAAGTGAAAATCTGAGAGCGCCAGATGAAGTGAATAAAGCGGGTGTGGAATAACTACCTATCCCATCTCCTGTAAAATGTTGTTTATGAGTCTAGTAGAATGCGGGCCGTAGATACCGTGGAGTAGCATCACTTCACACCGTCTTTCTGATTGTTGTTCGTGGACTGCGTCTGCAAGACATCCCAGTTGTTGACAATAAATGTCAGCAGCGGTGGCTAAACCTCGGGGAAGCAATTGTTAGTACAGTACACCGTCACTGTCCCACCAGATGCATAATATTGTCCTTTGTGGACGCGAACAGGTCTTTGCTTGCTTTGTTTGGGCTCAACCATTCCTTTCTTCCCCTTGTGTTAGCATAAAGACCCCATTTTTCGTCACCAGTAACAGTCCTGATAAGTATGGCCGGTGTTGTTCACGAACCAATTGATGACGAGCAAGCAGAGATGCGCATATAGCCACCCGCTGATGTTTGTGATGTTGGCTTAGAGCATACGATACCCATACACCCGATTTTATGGTAGTGCCTTCCCCATTGCATGTAAGTGTGGCACGATGGTGGAATGAACACAGTCCATCACATTTGCCAGTTCTCGTATATACTGACTTCTACCATTGTGGATTAATGCGATTGAACGATGGTCATCAAACACCGAAGATCTTCCTGAACGTGGAGAATCACTAATATGAAAACGATCCTCCTAATATATAATCTCAAATAGCATCAGTGACCTACAATTGAAAAATGACAGTCGACAATATAAACCAACAGCAATCGGAATACCAACATGCAAAACCAAAACGCTACGAATCTAATATATCTGTATTGTAAGCTGTGATTTATTCAAAACTTTCCTGCATGGCTAATTTGAACTTAGGTACCTTACTTGGAGCAAAATTTTTGTTATCTTAATCTCTTCTAGCTTCAAAATTTTAAGTGGAAGACAGCGAAAGTGCAAAATAACTCATCTGATTTGTGCAGTTCGCTGCCACTAAAACGTAAAATGTTCTCCTTGGTGGTGTTGCTGATTTTGTGTATCATGCCAAACTCATGACATAGTTAAGTCATTTTAAATTTCTGAAATATCTTCCAGGCTCTTGGTCTACATTACACAGTATTTCTTACTTTTAATAAATAAATCTAAATTAACTGAAAATTTGCTATTCTGCCGCCTGATGATTCATACCTGCTCCTCAACAAGATGCAACTGAACGCAATAGCATGAATACAACGTAACGCTCTAATTTAATACAGCAGACGTCTGAGCACCCAGTCTAAGTTAGGCATGTCGCTATACCCTAAAAGTCACTTTACTGTCTGTCGTGGGGTAATGTACCACAATCAATTGCAGCCCTCCCCTTTCCTCTGGTACTGAAATCAATTGGAGTTTCCTTATGTTCGGAGAAACGTTTGTGTGCAGAGCAAAATTGCTATATTTGAGCAGCCATTAACATGTTTCTATCAGATGCTGACTGAGGTCCTTTCTCTGAAGCTTCCTATAGTGTTACATGCATCGCAAATAAAGTGAAACTCCATGAAGGGAAGGAGGAAACACAATGAAACTACACGGGTAAGACGGTATATTGTGTTATTTCAGGGATTACGAAATCGAGTCAAATTTACAAAGAACTTGGCAGTATGGACCAACCTTTAGTATGACGATGTACCATTTTGGCCTGAATGCATTCACTAATTCGGTTGGGAAGGGTGTAAAAAGGCCGTTATATCCCCTCCTGACGCAAACTGGCACACAACTTTTGTAACTCGTCCTTGATAAACCCGGATACTGGCAACGAGACAGCGTTGATGTCCAACATAGTCGCATGGTGACAGATCTGCGAATCTTACTAGCCACGAGAGTACCTCAGTATCACAAAGCTCACAGATACACGTGCGTTATGTGGATGCGTCTTGTCCTGTTCAAAAATGGCCCCACTATACTGTCGAATGAAAGGTAGTGCATGAGGGCGCAGGGTGTCCGTGACCATCCACGGTGACGTCGGAGTTCCCTCAGTCATTGCCAGCCGTGGCCTGCCATAACCGATGTCTCCCTACCCCATGACGCCACCACTAGGCCTCTTCAAAACATTGAAAGAATGGGACATCACACCGTGGTTCGTCGCAGAACACAATGCGAAATTATTCGTCACCGGTCGATGCTACCTGGCATGTAACGTTCCAGACGCGTAGGACTCTGTTGTGTTGTTAACGGCAGCCTGTTCACATGAGGCATTAACTCCTTAGTACAGCTACTGCTAGCCCGAAGTAGTGTTGTGGGATGAAATAGAATGTCGCAGGGACCATTACTTATTGTTGGGTGGCAGACGCAGATGTGAACGCGTAGCGATGCGCTTTGTTCACAATAATCGGAACGGCTATAAGATGGGGACTGATTGGAGCATAGTTAAGTGGTAAGTGTTTTAGGTTCAGTGCTGGAACCACTACAGATTCTTAAATATTTGCACCTCTCCCCCACCTCCTCTCTCTCTCTCTCTCTCTCTCTCTCTCTCTCTCTCTCTCTCTCTCTCTCTCTCTTACTAGATACTGCTATTTTCACCATTAAAACAGTATCGCACCAAGTGATAGGTCAGCACAAGAATTAAACTCCGTTGTTTATCTTAATTGGCTTATGACATATGGAATTATATTCTCCACTAATTAGTTCCAGTAACAACTGTTATTTTTGGCTCAGGAACGGCAATTCGTGTAAGATCGCAAATCTGTTGTCCACTCTAATTCATGGCGCTGGGAAATATGTCACTGAAGAGGTTGAAAAATCAGCCAACCAGTTGCAACTCAAATGTTCGTTTAGCCCATGACTTAGGTTTCGGTGTTTACAAAAATATCTTCTTCAGAAAGAGTGGGCCTTGTTACATCACATGGTGGTAAATTACATAAGCTGCAGCCGAACGGCTCTTGTCACGTATAAAATTGATACAAAAACGAGAAACATCACATGCCGTGGGTTATGATAGCACCCAGATTACATTCAGCGTCAGAATAAATGCACAAATACATTCGCTCACTGAAAGAGGCCTTTACCAGTAGGCGAATACATCTGTGCATTTATAATGACGCTGAATGTAATTGGGTGCTATCTTAAGCCGTGGTATGTGATATTTCTGGTTTTTATATCAACTTTATATATGACAAGATCCGCTCGGCTGCAGTTTATGTAATTTACAACCATGTGATGTACCAAGGCCCACCCTTCTGAAGAAATCTTAGTCATGGGCTAAACGAAACTTTTATCTGAAACTGATTGGATGATATTTTTAACCTCTTCAGATTTATAAAGCTGCCGAATCGCTGCCATGCTTAAGATTTTGAAATCTTATACTGTTTTCTCCGTACATGATCCCTTCATTGTTGTTTGTTGTTCACAACATGAGCTTGCTCCCAAGAATTAGCAGCTCTCACACGGTTAATACTAGGCAGACATATAATCTGCATTTGGATAGCACGTCCTTGACTCTAGTGCAGAAATGCGTACAGTATTCCATTGCATTCCTTTTAAGTTAGTTACCTCAAAATGGTTTTAAAAAAAGTGTAATAATCATCGTGTAACTGCAGTTTCCAGGAAAAGTATCAGTAATGATGTCGCTGACCGACGCCTCTTGCGTATTCTTTCAACAAATCTCTATTGTCCAGGTTCTCATGTGATGCGACTTCACGATTTTCGTTAATTGTAGGGTGTCCACTTTACTCAGACAGTTGGTTGGTGACAGATCGTGGACGCAAACAGAGGAATATATGAATAGCAGTTAATCTGAATTGGACTGAGATATATTAGCCTGACATCTATCAACATATATGCAGTGTGTGTGGATGGTCGTTGAATGATTAGATATAATGAACGTATCTGTTTTCTTTCTCCTCTTTAAAGTACGATTTCAAGTAGCCTTCCTCGAGTTATGTTGGTATTAATTCGTTTTTCTCAGATTTTGCGGATTTGTTTTACTTGATTAGCTAAATCTTCACAAGGTTCCAGTGTGTCACGGCCGTTACTGTGAGACTTAGTCATTGCTTTGCGTCATCGTCTGATAAAATTTGTCGAGATTCTCTCTCTCTCTCTCTCTCCCTCTCTGTCTCTCCATCTATCCTTGTGTACCTGTGCTTTCTACATCATCCTGGCACGGTTATGTAAATGAGAATTGGTGCGATTGTGTGAAACATACCCGAATAGTTTTGTATAAACATAGGTGTCCGTGTTTCTACACCGGAGTATGTTTAAACGAATTTCTCAATAGGCTGCTGACCATGTTATTAGCGTCCACCCTGAGCTCCTTATTATGACTACCACGTACTTTGACTTCAGATGCTGTTTGTGAATTAGACTACGTATATTTTTCACTGTGGAGGGGCTCGAAATATTCAATAATTTTATCAAGGGAGAAAAGCGCTTGCTCATTGCCTTAGCGCACGCGCTTTCGTATTTTCGTCCAATATAAATGTTCCGTCGTTTACAGTTTGAATCAGTTATTGGCGAGAGCGGCTTAGCTTTTTTCATCTGATGACGGAGATCAGGTGGACCACGGAAATATTGTGTGCAGACGACAGTTTGATCCGGCTGAAGACTCGACAAGAATTTGAGTCGTTTTATAGCTCGTATGAGTGCTAGTGGTCACAATTTCAAATACGTAAAGGTCAGCATTGCGATCTTTTGTCACGTAAATGGTGTCCCACCTAAATCACTGTACGCGCCTTCAAACTTGTTACTTAAAGTTAGAAGACATAAGACATCAATCCACTTAAAATAACAAAGTTGACTGTTCTATCTCCCCTACCCACCTAGTTCTCCCCTTCAAGCTAGGCGCCTTTTGTTTGAAAGATTTTCTCTTACTACTAAAAGTGGGTGAGTTATTTAGGTGGCCTGTCGTATGTGCCTTAGCCTTATATTTAACTCTACATTTAGCTTTTCTGATTTTCTAGCTTCTCTACCGCATTGAGACTTCTTTTGTTTCAACTTACTTTCACTGGTTTCCTGTTTCATTCACATGGTTACCTGGCTCTTGGCAATTACCTCCCGGTGTACTAACCCATATTATTCTGGGAAGTGGGATATCATCATGGCCCTTCTTCAGCGAGAATGAATGTTTGCAATGGATAAACATTATGAATCTTGGAACAACTGGTCCTCGTTTCGTTCTTAATCCCCGTGCTGTTGGTCACTGCTGCTTTTTTTTTTTTTTATTGTTTTATGGCCAGTTTCCTCCAAAAGGTAAAAAGGTTCCTTGAATCGTTACTCACTTACCTACTGACTTTGACCAAGCCGTTGGCAATATGTGCATACCTCCTTGTATGAGAGTTAAATATTTAACGATGTGTAGGTGGGACATGTAGTGAATTAACTTTTCTCCATGTGAAATGGCTTCACAAGGATTCCGTATTTCGCTATAGAACACGTTGGAGTTAGAGTTCTCTGCCTTCCGAGTGACCTCCAAGCTGATGTAGGTGAGGTCGGAGAGGTACTCTATGTATAACTGGATGACTGATTATTCTTTGCCCTTCGTCTGTAGTTCACCCTCCCAGGCATTTTTCTTCTAAATTCGTTGGAGAAAAGCACTTCCTTCATTTCAATTTAGTCACATACTACAATCAGGAATCCAATATGTATTAATAGCAAGTGGAACAATAGTTACGAAAATGGACAGTACAGTTTACGTTTCATGTTACAAGCTGCTACAACCCTTCATATCTGGCACCCTTTCAGCGGCTTTCGTGTCGTTTTCACCATTTACTTTAATAAGCAGCTTGTCTCTTGGTCTTACGAGGCTTAGCAGACTACTTGGAAACCTTGTTCGGCAGCAAGTGTCTGGAAAAATGTCAGCTGCGACATTATTACGCCTTCAGACACACCTCCAATAACGAGCTAGTGGCTCCCCACACTGGAATTATGATTCAAATATTTTGTATTTCTGGAAATTGTTTTGATTTATAGCACCACGGACTAGTAGAACATGTTGTTAGTGAGCACAGGGTTGTCGTGGCGAGACTGAATACTGTAAGCCCCAAATTCTCGAGAAATAAGCGAAAAATATACCTATTCAAAAAGGCAGGTAGAAATTCACTTCACGACTTCCAGAGAAACGATCTCCATTCATTCTAAATTAATAATATAAGAGTCGACCAGATGTAGCTTGAATTAAAAGAAATAGTTTCGGCAGCAATTGAGAAATTTTCACCAAATAAATTAACAAACGACGGAGCTGATCCTCCTTGGTACACAAAACGGGTTAGAACAATGTTGCAGAAACAACGAACCAAACATGCCAAATTTGAACAGACGCTAAATCCCCCAGATTGGCGATCTTTTACAGAAGTTCGAAATTTAGCCCGGACTTCAATGCGAGACGCTTATAACAGTTTCCACGACGAAACGTTGTCTCGAAACCTGGCAGAAAATCCAAAGAGATTCAGGTCGTATGTGAAGTATGTTCGCGGCAAGAAACAATCAATGCCTTCTCTGCACGATAGCAATGGATATATTAACTAAGACATTGCTGCCAAAGCAGAGTTACTAAACACGGCCTTCCGAAATGCCTTCACAAAAGAGGACGAAGTAAATAGTCCAGAATTCGAATCGAGAACAGCTGCCAACACGAGTAACGTAGAAGTAAATATCCTCGGAGTAGTGAAGCAACTTAAATGACTTAATAAAAGCAAGTCTTCTGGTCCAGACTGTATACCAATTAGGTTCCTTTCGGAGTATGCTGATGCATTAGCTCCATACTTCACAATCATATACAACCGTTCGCTCGACGAAAGATCGGTACCCAAAGACAGGAAAGTTGCACAGGTAACACCAATATTCAAGAAAGGTAGTAGGAGTAATCCAATAAATTACCGGACCATTTCGTTAACGTTGATATGCAGCAGGATTTTAGAACATATATCGTATTCGAACATTATGAATTACCTCGAAGAAAACGGTCTATTGACACACAGTCAACATGGGTTTAGAAAACATCGTTCCTCTGAAACAGAACTAGCTCTTTGTTCACATGAAGTGTTGAGTGCTATTGACGAGGGATTTGAGATCAATTCCGTATTTCTGGATTTCCGGAAGGCTTTTGACGCTGTACCACACAAGCGGCTCGTAGTGAAATTGCTTGCTTATGGAATATCGTCTCAGTTAGGTGACATGATTTGTGATTTCCTGTCAGAGAGGTCACAGTTCGTAGTAATTGACGGAACGTCATCGAGTAAAACAGAAGTGATTTCTGGCGTTCGCATGGTAGAGTTATAGGCCCTTTGCTGTTCCTTATCTATATTAACGATTTTGGTGACAATCTGAATGGCTGTCTTCAGTTATTTGCAGATGAAGCTGTCGTTTATCGACTAATAAAGTCATCAGAAGACAAAAACAAACTGCAAAACGATTTAGAAAAGATATCTGAATGGTGCGAAAAGTGACAGTTGACCCTAAATAACGAAACGTGTGATCTCATCCACATGAGTGCTAAAAGGAACCTGTTAAACTTCGGTTACACGATAAATCAGTGTAATCTAAAAGCCGTCAATTCAACTAAATACCTAGGTATTCCCCCCATGAACCATGAACCTTGCCGTTGGTGGGGAGGCTTGCGTGCCTCAGCGATACAGATGGCCGTACCGTAGGTGTAACCACAACGGAGGGGTATCTGTTGAGAGGCCAGACAAACATGCGGTTCCTGAAGAGGGGCAGCAGCCTTTTCAGTAGTTGCAGGGGCAACTGTCTGGATGATTGACTGATCTGGCCTTGTAACATTAACCAAAACGGCCTTCCTGTGCAGGTACTGCGAACGGCTGAAAGCAAGGGGAGACTACAGCCGTAATTTTTCCCGAGGACATGCAGCTCTACTGTATGATTAAATGATGATGGCGTCCTCTTGGGTAAAATATTCCAGAGGTAAAGTAGTCCCCCATTCGGATCTCCGGGCGGGGACTACTCAGGAGGACGTCGTTATCAGGAGAAAGAAAACTGGCGTTCTACTGATCGGAGCGTGGAATGTCAGATCCCTTAATCGGGCAGGTAGGTTAGAAAATTTAAAAAGGGAAATGGATAGGTTAAAGTCAGATATAGTGGGAATTAGTGAAGTTCGGTGGCAGGAGGAACAAGACTTCTGGTCAGGTGATTACAGGGTTATAAATACAAAATCAAAAGGGGGTAACGCAGGAGTAGGTTTAATAATGAATAAAAAAATAAGAGTGCTGGTTAGCTACTACAAACAGCAAAGTGAACGCAATATTGTGGCCAAGATAGACACAAAGCCCATGCCTACTACAGTAGTACAAGTTTATATGCCAACTAGCTCTGCAGATGATGGAGAAATAGATGAAATGTATGACGAGATAAAAGAAATTATTCAGGTAGTGAAGGGAGACGAAAATTTAATAGTCATGGGTGACTGGAATTCGTCAGTAGGAAAAGGGAGAGAAGGAAACATAGTAGGTGAATATGGATTGGGGGTAAGAAATGAAGGAGGAAGCCGCCTTGTAGAATTTTGCACAGAGCATAACTTAATCATAGCTAACACTTGGTTCAAGAACCATAGAAGAAGGTTGTATACCTGGAAGAATCCTGGAGATACTAAAAGGTATCAGATAGATTATATAATGGTAAGACAGAGATTTAGGAACCAGGTTTTAAATTGTAAGACATTTCCTGGGGCAGATGTGGACTCTGACCGCAATCTATTGGCTATGAACTGCAGATTGAAACTGAAGAAACCGCAAAAAGGTGGGAATTTATGGAGATGGGACCTGGATAAACTGAAAGAACCAGAGGTTGTAGAGAGTTTCAGGGAGAGCATAAGGGAACAATTGACAGGAATGGGGGAAAGAAATACAGTAGAAGAAGAATGGGTAGCTCTGAGGGATGAAGTATTGAAGGCAGCAGACGATCAAGTAGGTAAAAAGATGAGGGCTAATAGAAATCCTTGGGTAACATAAGAAATATTGAATTTAATTGATGAAAGGAGAAAATATAAAAATGCAGTAAATGAAGCAGGCAAAAAGGAATACAAACGTCTCAAAAACGATATCGACAGGAAGTGCAAAATGGCTAAGCAGGGATGGCTAGAGGACAAATGTAAGGATGTAGAGGCTTGTCTCACTAGGGGTAAGATAGATACTGCCTACAGGAAAATTAAAGAGACCTTTGGAGAGAAGAGAACCACTTGTATGAATATCAAGAGCTCAGATGGCAACCCAGTTCTAAGCAGAGAAGGGAAGGCAGAAAGGTGGAAGGAGTATATAGAGGGTTTATACAAGGGCGATGTACTTGAGGACAATATTATGGAAATGGAAGAGGATGTAGATGAAGACGAAATGGGAGATAAGATACTGCGTGAAGAGTTTGACAGAGCACTGAAAGACCTGAGTCGAAACAAGGCCCCGGGAGTAGACAGCATTCCATTAGAACTACTGATGGCCTCGGGAGAGCCAGTCATGACAAAACTCTACCATCTGGTGAGCACGATGTATGAGACAGGCGAAATACCCTCAGACTACAAGAAGAATATAATAATTCCAATCCCAAAGAAAGCAGGTTGTGACAGATGTGAAAATTACCAAACTATCAGTTTAATAAGTCACAGCTGCAAAATACTAACGCGAATTCTATACAGACGAATGGAAAAACTGGTAGAAGCCGATCTCGGGGAAGATCAGTTTGGATTCCGTAGAAACGTTGGAACACGTGAGGCAATACTGACCTTACGACTTATCTTAGAAGAAAGATTAAGAAAAGGCAAACCTACGTTTCTAGCATTTGTAGACTTAGAGAAAGCTTTTGACAATGTTAACTGGAATACTCTCTTTCAAATTCTGAAGGTGACAGGGGTAAAATACAGGGACCGAAAGGCTATTTACAATTTGTACAGAAACCAGATGGCAGTAATAAGAGTCGAGGGGAATGAAAGAGAAGCAGTGGTTGGGAAAGGAGTGAGACAGAGTTGTAGCCTCTCCCCGATGTTATTCAATCTGTATATTGAGCAAGCAGTAAAGGAAACAAAAGAAAAATTCGGAATAGTTATTAAAATTCACGGAGAAGAAGTAAAAACTTTGAGATTCGCCGATGACATTGTAGTTCTGTCAGAGACAGCAAAGGATTTGGAAGAGCAGTTGAACGGAATGGGCAGTGTCTTGAAAGGAGGATATAAGATGAACATCAACAAAAGCAAAACGAGAATAATGGAATGTAGTGAAATTAAGTCAGGTGATGCTGAGGGAATTAGATTAGGAAATGAGACACTTAAAGTAGTAGAGGAGTTTTGCTATTTTGGGAGTAAAATAACCGATGATGGTCGAAGTAGAGAGGATATAAAATGTAGACTGGCAATGGGAAGGAAAGCGTTTCTGAAGATGAGAAATTTGTTAACATCGAGTATAGATTTAAGTGTCAGGAAGTCGTTTCTGAAAGTATTTGTATGGAGTGTAGCCATGTATGGAAGTGAAACATGGACAATAACTAGTTTAGACAAGAAGAGAACAGAAGCACTCGAAATGTGGTGCTACAGAAGAATGCTGAAGATAAGGTGGGTAGATCACGTAACTAATGAGGAGATATTGAATAAGATTGGGGAGAAGAGAAGTTTGTGGCACAACTTGACTAGAAGAAGGGATCGGTTGGTAGGACATGTTTTGAGGCATCAAGGGATCACAAATTTAGTATTGGAGGGCAGCGTGGAGAGTAAAAATCGTAGAGGGAGACCAAGAGATGATTACACTAAGCAGATTCAGAAGGATGTAGGTTGCAGTAGGTACTGGGAGATGAAGAAGCTTGCACAGGATACAGTAGCATGGAGAGCTGCATCAAACCAGTCTCAGGACTGAAGACCACAACAACAACAACCTAGGTATTACAATTACGAACAACTTAAATTGGAAGGAACACACAGAAAATGTTGTGGGCAAGGCTAACCAAAGACTGCGTTTTATTGGCAGGACACTTAGAAAATGTAACAGATCCACTAAGGAGACCCCCTACACCACGCTTGTCAGTCCTCTTTTAAAATACTGCTGCGCGGTGTGGGATCCTTACTAGATAGAACTGACAGAGTACATCGAAAAAGTTCAAAGAAAGACAGCACGTTCTGTATTATCGCGAAATATGGGAGAGTGTGTCACAGAAATGATACTGGATGGCGTTTTTCGTTGCGACTTAATCTTCTCACGAAATTCCAATCACCAACTTTCTCCTCCGAATGCGAATATATTTTGTTGACACCGACCTACATCTGGAGGAGCGATCTCCAAGATAAAATTAGGGAATCAGAGCTCGTACGGAAAGATATTGGTGTTCATTCTTTCGGTGTGCTATACGAGATTGGAATAATAGAGAATTGTGAAGGTGGTTCGATGAACCCTCTGCCAGGCACTCGAATGTGATTTGCAGAGTATCCATGTAGATGTCGATGTTGTACTGAAGACACCGAATATCTATATGATTATTAACATGGTACCTCTCTCTTACGTCACAGCCACTTCTGATTTCAGTATTGTGTGTACAAGGTGGTTTCTCCAGTACTGAGATGTGCATGGAGTCGGAAATTTTCGGCAATTTTTAGTTTATTTGCTGAATGACGCCATCCGTACAGCAGAGCAGTGGCAGCTTGCCTGGTGTGGCCCGTGAGTGTGACGACCAGGAGGCAGCAGCGGCAGCGCGACAGCGCGACAGCAGCTGGCCGTGTTGGCACCCTTTCTGGACAATTATCGTCAGCTCAGGTAGTGCAAGGAAGTGCGCTTGGCGTTATGTATCACAGGAAGGGGCATCCCAAGTATCTCTGACATTGGTTGTCTACTGGCTTGTGAACCAGTATCTCTGACTAGTAGACGATGCTGTTAAATGATGGTTATTGTGGTGTAATCATACTTTCGAACAGAGCCTGGTCAGGAGATACGCCGATAGAGCGCTGGATGCCATAAATGACAGGGATGAACGACGGCTGTAGAGATGTGTCAGAGCGAATGGGCGTGCAAGTGTTGAGCAAGGGGCTACTACCAGTTTCTCCTCAACGACCGTTAAACGAACGTTGCTGTGTATGGTCCTCCGAGATAGGCGCCTGGTTCATGCACCCATGCTGATGCTGATGCGTGAAATTTGCACGCTAGTACAGCAACTGGACGCCAATAGAGTGGCGAGAGGTGGCCTTTTGAGATGAATCACGTTTTAAATCCCGTCTGAAAGAAGGCAAACTCCGTGCAACAATCGTCGAAAGCGTTCAGGCCGAAGGAAGGAGCGTTAAGGTCTGGAGAATGTATTCGTGGCATTCCCTGGGTGATATCATCATCGAGAAAGCACAGTGGATCAACAAAGGTATGCATCTATCCTTGTCGACCATGCCCGTCTGCAGCTCGTGGTCTCGCGGTCGCGTTCTCACTCCCCGATTCCCGGCGGGGTCAAGGATTTTCACCTGCCTCGAGATGACTCGGTGTTTGTGTTCTCCTCATAGTTTCGTTATCATTCATGCAAGTGGCAAGATTGGACTTGGGAATTTGTAGGGGCGCTGATAACCGCGCAGTTGAGCCGTCGGTTTTTTTTGTAATCTGCTTTCTCTCGACAGCTTGAATGACAATAGATCGCTAATGTACTGTCATCCAAGCTGTCAAGAGAAAAATTGCATGCACAAAAACGGACTAAAGTCACATACACGTTTCCAACGTACATCAAAGGAGAAACTAATAATTCTAAGAAAAGACAAGACATGGCAGCATCAACATTACATATAAGTTCACCTGATGATGACAGTATGACGCATGCGCTCATCGTGAGTGGTTTATAAAATAAAAACCATTTAAAGAGCAATGTAGCTGAGTCATATACATAACAACCCTGTCATTGAGGACAGAGGACATATTTTGCACTGTGGGGCCCAAAGAACAAAAGTTACCCTTAGGGATGCCTACATTCCAGGATAGGGCATGATCGTGAATCAACAGTCGGACACATTTCGAAGTCGCTGCCCATTAGGACAATACATCCCATGAAAACCTTGTAGATACAGAATACAGTTCTGCGCAATTTGTGACTCTACTGCTGGAAGATGAAAGAGTATGTGGGGAAGGGGAAACAAACCAGAGCCGTGCGACTGGGAGAGAATGTTGAAAAAACCTTCCTGACTGAACTTGGTAAGTCTGGACGTAACATAACCTGCGACAGTTTTATTATGTCTCTGGATATAGCTCATTATTTGTTGTCAGAAGATCTGACTCTTGTTGGAACTATCAGAAAAAAAGGGGGGAATACCTGCCGATTTTATTTCAGCTAAGGACCTGAAGTATAGTTCACATTATTTGATTTCCAGCCACATGTGATGAGAATCCCCTACGTTGCTGAGTAAATCAAAGTTGCCTTCCTTAACTCTCTTCGTGACCAAGCAACGGTGTAATTATCGCAGGTAGAGAAGCCTGAAGTTGTAATGACATACAATGCCAAATAGGGTGGTGCTGACACCATGTACCAGAAGACGCGATGCTACAGTGTGAAGAAAAAAATAAGGCGCTGGCCATTGGTCGCTTTCTTCAACATGAGTGATGTAAGTGTGATGAATGCATACATAATTCGGATGATGGTGGCTCCAGATAAAAACTGAGAATCTGACTTCAATCATCAATTTGGCAAAGCAACTTACAGGGGTAAAAAAAAATGTTCAAATGTGCGTGAAATCTT
Source organism: Schistocerca piceifrons (assembly GCF_021461385.2). NCBI lineage: Eukaryota > Metazoa > Arthropoda > Insecta > Orthoptera > Acrididae > Schistocerca > Schistocerca piceifrons. The sequence goes on from NC_060139.1 coordinate 53,487,375, forward strand.
ATGGGACTTAACTGCTACGGTCATCAGGCCCTAAGCTTACACACTACTTAACATAAATTATCCTAAGGACAAACTCACACCCATGCCCAAGGGAGGACTCGAGCCTCCGCCGGCACCAGCCGCACAGTCCATGACAGCAGCGCCTTAGACCACTCGGCTAATCTAGCAGGGGTAAAGAAGTCAATGAATTCACTAGTAGCACCGAATCTAGGAACGGCAGTGAAACCATGAGCCAAGAAGAGGGGTAGACGCGCATATTGCCTAGAGAAGGAAGATATAAAAATTCAAATTACCTTTTATAAGTGCACCAAATCTGTATGCTCGGGAAATGCTGCTATTGTACGTAAATCTAGCGAATATTCATAAAGAATAAAAGCCACCAGTAAAAGTATAAAAATTGTTTTCTTTAATGTAAACCGTAAATAAATGACATTCTCTTAAAAATACACTAATGTCCATTACAATTGCTGCACCAAGAACAAATACAGGTGATAAACGGGTATTCGTTGGACAAATACTGTATATTATACTAGAACTGACATATGATTACAGTTCACGCAATTTGGGTGCATCGATAGTGAGAAATCAGTACCCAGAACAACCAACTCTGGCCGTAATGATGGCCTTGATACGCCTGGGTATTGAGTCAAACAGAGCTCGGATGGCGCGTACAGGTTACAACTGCCCATGGAGCTTCAACACGGTACCACAGTACATGAAGAGTAGTGACTGGCGTATTGTGACGAGCTAGTTGATCGGCCACGATTGAGCAGACTTTTTCAGTTGATGAGAGATCTGGAGAATGTGCTGGCCAGGGCAGCAGTCGAGCATTGTCTCTATCCAGAAAGGCCCGTACAGGACCTGCAACATGTGGTCGTGGATTATCCTGATGACATGTAGGGTTTCACAAAGTTCGAATGAAGGGTAGAAATGGTACAAATGGCTCTGAGCACTATGCGACTCAACTTCTGAGATCATCAGTCGCCTAGAACTAGGAACTAATTAAACCTAACCAACCTAAGGACATTACACACATCCATGCCCGAGGCAGGATTCGAACCTGCGACCGGAGCGGACGCTCGGTTCCAGACTGTAGATGAAAGGTAGAGCCACGGGTCGTAACACATCTGAAATGTAACGCCCACTGTTCAAAATGCCATCAATGCGAACAAGAGGTGACCGAGACGTGTAACCAATGGCACCCCATACCATCACGCCGGGTGATACGCCAGTATGGCGATGACTAATACAAGCTTCCAATGTGTGTTCACTGTAATGTCGCCAAACACGAATGCGACCATCATGATGCTGTGGATTCATCCGAAAAAATGACGTTTTGCCATTCGTGCACCCAGGTTCGTCGTTGAGTACACCATCGCAGGCACTCCTGTATGTGATGCAGCGTCAAGGGCAACCGCATCCATGGTCTCTGAGCTGTTAGTCTATGCTACTGCAAACATCGTCGAACTGTTCGTGTAGATGGCTGTTGTCTTGCAAACGTCCCCATCTGTTAACTCAGGGATCGAGACGTGGCTGCGCGATCCGTTACAGCCATGCGGATAAGACGCCTGTCATCTCGACTGCTAGTGATACGAGGCCGTTGGGATCCAGCACGGCGTTCCGTATTACCCTCCTGAACCCACCGATTCCATATTCTGCTAGCAGTCATTGGATCTCGACCAACGCGAGCAGCAATGTCGCCATGCGATAAACCGCAATCGCGATAGGCTACAATCCAACCTTTATCAAAGTCGGAAACTTGTTGGTACGCATTTCTCCTCCTTACACGAGGCATCACAACAACGTTTCACCAAGCAACGCCGGTCAACTGTGGTTTGGGTATGAGAAATCGGTTGGAAACTTTCCTCATGTCAGCACGTTGTAGGTGTCGCCACCGGCGCCAACCTTGTGTGAATTCTCTGAAAAGGTAATCATTTGCATATCACAGCATTTTCTTCTTGTCGGTTAAATTTCGCGTCTGTAGCACTTCATCTTCCTGGTGTAACAGTTTTAATGGCCAGTAGTGTATTTATACCTCAAAAGATGTTCATATCATAAGCAGTCAAAGTAATGTAAATTTAAATAACACGGGTCTGAGAGGCCCAGCTGGTAGGAAAAGTTATACAGATTTTCTGGCAAATGGAGGTTTAATGTAGTCTGGCAATGAGTAAAGCTAGTCGCATCTTCGTCCTACCTGCTTGCACAACCGACTCTTTTGCACAATAGAAATAGACGGTTAGCTCCTTCTGCACAATGAGGGAAGATTCAGCCGTTCTTGGTCTTGTTGATGTGTCCATGTTGGAAATAGTTTGATGTTATTTATGAAAGTATATACTGAATAAAAATGAATTTCGAGAAGCAAATTAAACCAGTATCACATAAAACAATTTTACAAATATTAGGCATTGTGTTAACGAGAAAAGAACCATATTCATTACATAATGTTGTAACCTTTGGTTGGTACTTCTTCATAGTATAACTCAGGGAGTAATACAATTAATAAGAACTATCCATTAGTTACCTTAATCAATCGCACCATTTTTGATTAGTGTACTGTGCGTATTACTTCATACGTATCTACGTTTTGACCTGGCTCCCTATACCCAATGTACATGAAGTTCGGTCTGCCTGTAACAGGGGATAATTTGGCGAGTTAAATGTAGGCCAGAACGGCAGCGATAAGTTGGTCAGAGGCTGAGACTTGCAGCATATTACAGGACTGCGCCGGCTATCGTTCTTTCCACGAACAATATGAAACTGGAATAGAAGAGGGAACCGATAGAGGTACTCAAAGTACCCTCCACCGCTCACCGTCAGGTGGCTTGCGGAGTATGGATGTAGATGTAGATGTAGGCGACCACCACAGAAGGTTGAAACGGGTCAGCTGAATACATTTTGTGAATGTTAAGTGCGTCTGTCGCCTTAACATGCTGGAAGTGTTTGGTCCGTTTATCATTTCACTCTTTCGCAGTACACGTAGCCTCTGGAAAAGGAAGGAGCGTTTTTTTTTCTGTTCTAGTCTGCACAACCCGCTATCCACTCTTTCTTGTAAATGTGTCTGTGTGAGTGAACACGAACGTGTGAGTGTTCTGAAAGTCACTCCAGGGCGGCCAGAGGTGCTAGTTTGTATTGCCAACCTAGCATGGTTAATGGATAACAAAGGAAACAAAGTTTTTCTAGTCCATGACAGCATGAGAGCAAGACTAGTTTGTCATAGAAAAGCTGTTGGTATCGGTCGCTACGAATGATTACATCCCCCACCGCCGTTCGCAGAGTGGACGGTCCGAACAAGGGCGGTTTCTGGGATTCTGCTATTTGGCTGTTGCCCGTATGTTGTAGAAGTTTGTATTAGAGTTCAGCTGGTAGATGGACGAAGGTACTGGTGATACTTATGTTTAACTTTAGTTGATGGTTAATTTCATTTATTTCTGTCGTGGTGGTTAGGAAAATGTTTCGGACTATTTTTACTCCCGTGCTATCGCGTAATTTCGCGTGTTCGTGTGAACTTGAAACAATACTCTTTGTGCAAATAGCAGAGCCACCGTATGTGTCTTTAACATAATGATTGGTAATGTGCTTTGACCTTTTGATAATCAGCTTATCCATGTACGAGTTGTAGTCTTCTGACATCTTGAAGCGCATGTCTATTTGTCTGGTGGGATAACATCTGACTGTTACCTTCCCCACATGCTTGAAGATTGGTTGCGATAGTTAAATGATACTGCTCCCAGCGTCCCTTTCTGAACCCGGACTGTGAAAGTTTGTGTGTCCTCAATTATCTCAACTATTTATCTTATTCAGGTGCTTATTAAGGGAAGGGATATGGAAAGTGTAGTGACGTAACAAGACTGTTACGCCACACGGTAGTAGCCAAAAGAAAGGCACGCTAGATTAAGGCAGACGGGCGTGAAGTCTAGAACATGAGAACTTATAAATGAATACGAAGAAAAGTATGTAGATGCTTTTTACTTAACTTTTATTTATTCCTTGGAATACATCTCTCTTGAATACTCGAAGCTATAGGCACTGATACAAATGGCTCCTTGCTAGTTCGTAGCCAGTACTTAGCTGATGGCTATTATGTCTCTCGGCTAATGAGAGAGAAAGGCTTCGTACAACTGGGCGATAGCTAGGTTCGCGTACAACTGGTCGGTAGCTTGGTTCTCGTACAACTGGGGCCGAGTCCACTCTCGTATCACGAGACCTGCCTAGGTGGTGGCGCTAGGTCTGCGATCACAGTGGCGACACGCGGGTCCGACATGTACTACATGGACCGCGGCCGATTTAAACTACCACCTAGCAAGTGTGGTGTCTGGCGGTGACACCACATTCCTCCCCCGCAAATCGGCGAACGGTCGTGAGATAAGGCTTCCGCCCGCCGTGGGGAGGACCACATGTTGACGTATGCGAGGAGGTGGGGAGCCTAACAACAGGCGAGGCTGTGCCACCCGCACCCGGCCATCCGGTCCGAGGGGAGCTAGGAAACGCCTGCAAAACTAGTCCAGGGTGCACGTCAACATGCGGTGTATGCGCCCGTAAAGAAACATGAGGGGCCGAATGGTCGACCTCCATTGCGTCGGGGTAGCCGACGCGCGATGACGTCACGTGGTCCGGAGCGGTCGGGAGTTCCATGGCGGAGGACAGCTGGTCACGGGAAGCAAACGGCGGCGCGTGACCCTGGGAGGCGCCTGGCGGCTGCAACGAAGCGTCGAATGCGGTCGGCGTCAGCGGGAGAACAAGCGGCGGCGGCGGCGGCGGCTGCTGCTGCTGCGGCGGCGGCGGCGGCGCGTCGCCATCGGGCAAAATGGAAGGCATCGTCGGTAACACCTGGGGATGAGGCGAGCCAGTAGATGGGTCCCCAGGGCGCTGACCGGACGGCACCGTCGCTGAAAGCAGACGGGGAGCGGCAGAACCCGAGCGACGACAGAGGCGCAGCTGATTGAGGTGCCGACGCACCTCACCAGAGGCCCCCAAAACCAAATACATCGCGCGGCCGAGGCAGCGAAGAATGCGCCCTGCGAGCCAACGCCGTGAACCTCGATAGTTGCGATAAAATACAACGTCGCCTGGAGCAAAAGCAGGAGTCTGCCGCTGCAAAGGAACCTGATGCGGCGGATGCAGCAAAGACATCAAGGTGCGATGAGGACGACCGTGGAGCAACTCAGCCGGCGAGCGACCATCTCGGGGCTGAGAGCGATACGAAGACAAAAAGAGCAACAATGCGTCCTCCCGAGAATGCGACTCTTTCAATTTCAACATCTGTGACTTGAAAGTCCGGACCAATCGTTCAGCGGCACCGTGAGACTGAGGCGAAAACGGCGCGGATGTCAGATGTTGAATACCATTGGCCTGGCAGAATGACTGGAATTCTGCGGACATGAATTGTGGGCCATTGTCGGAAACAATAGTCTGCGGAAGACCTTCAATGCAAAAGATAGCAGACAACGCGTGGATGGTGGCGGAGGACGTCGTGGAAGACATCCGGACAACAAAAGGAAAATTACTGAAGGCGTCGACCAGAACCAACCATCGAGCATTCCAGAATGGACCAGCAAAATCAATGTGCAAGCGTTGCCAAGGGGAAGTGGCTTTTGGCCACGCAAAGACTTTCCGCGGCGGTGCGGACTGTTGTTCGGCACACGCCGGGCACGAAGAACACATATTCGTAATCGCAGCATCGATTCCGAACCAAGTACAGTGCTGACGAGCAAGTTGTTTCGTTCGCACTATACCCCAATGTCCTTGATGAAGAAGCCGTAAAACAGAGGATTGTAACGAACGTGGGACCACGACTCTGGACTGATCATTATCAGAACGCAACAACAAAACACCACGTCGAACAAAAAGTCTCTCCTTGTGAGCAAAAAATCGGCGAACCAACGGATCCTCGATCCGAGACTTTGACAAAGGCCATTGCGTAGCAACAAAACGTAAAACAGTAGCAAGGACAGGGTCAGCAGCTGTGGCTGTAGCGACACGACGAAAATCAATCGGAAACGATTCGACCACTTCATCGGTTTCCGAATCAATGAACATGCAAGCAAGTTCGGAAGAATCGAATGCTTTATCCTCAGCAACAGGCAAACGGGACAACGCATCGGCGTTTCCGTGCTTAGCAGTGGACCGATACAAGATATCGTAGCGGTACTGCGAGAGGAAAATAGACCAGCGAATGAATTTCTGCGCTGTACGTGGAGGTACAGGCTTGTTCGGATGAAAAAGCGATGTCAAAGGTTTGTGGTCTGTGATGATGGTAAAGTGACGACCATACAAGAAATCATGGAACTTTGTAACACCAAACACGAGAGCCAAAGCTTCTTTCTCTATCTGTGAATAATTTCTTTGCGCAGACGAGAGCAATTTGGACGCAAAGGCAATAGGGCGATCATGGGAGCCAACTTTGTGCGCAAGCACAGCACCGATCCCGAAATCCGATGCATCTACCATCAACAAAAGGGGTTTGTGGGGATCGAATGGCGTAAGGCAAGTATTAGAAAGCAACGCCGATTTCAACTGGCGAAAGGCGCGTTCGCATTCCGTCGTCCAGACGAACGGAACACCTTTACGGCGTAAGCGATGAAGCGGAGCTGATATGGAAGAGGCATTGCGCACATATTTATGGTAATAATTAATTTTACCCAACACACTCTGTAGCTGTTTTAGATTTTGAGGGGACGGCAAGTCTTGTATGGCACGGAGGTGCTCTGGACTCGGATGTATGCCTTGGGCATTAATGACATGTCCCAGGTATGGTAAGTCACGAGCAAAAAACACACATTTGTCCTTCCTCAAGCGAAGACCATTTTGCCGCAAGACCTGAAATAATGTTCGTAAATTCGCAAGATGATCTTCTTCTGTCTGTCCGGAGATCACTATATCGTCCAGATAGTTTGCGGCAGTAGGGACCGACGCACAAATAGTTTGTAAATATTGCTGAAACAATGCAGGGGCGGATGCACACCCGAAAGGCAGTCTTTTGAAGCGGTACAATCCAAGATGCGTGTTAACCACCAATACGCGCTGGGATTCGTCGTCCACCGGTATTTGCAAGTACGCATCGGCTAGGTCCAACTTTGAAAAATATTTTCCCGGGCACAGTTTAGCAAAAAGATCTTCCGGGCGGGGCAAAGGAAAAGTAGCAGTCACTAGCTGTGGATTCACTGTGGCCTTGAAGTCCACGCAAAGTCTCAATTTTCCGGAAGGTTTTGGCAAAATGACTAAGGGTGAGGCCCAGAGAGAAGCTTGCACACGTTCAATTACACCCTGTGATTCGAGATCGTGTAACGTTCTTGCGACCTCATCACGCAATGCGTGGGGAACATTGCGCGCCCTGAAAAATTTCGGTTGCGCGTTTACCTTCAGTTCTAAATGTGCTTCATAGTTTTTAGCGCAACCTAAGCCCGGTGCAAAAATGTCTGCAAATTCGTCACACAGCCGAGAAACACTGTCTGTAGGCACAGTCTGATTCACGGATAGGACCTGATTTACAATAGACATGTTAAACAACTTAAATAAATCTAGACCAAATAAGTTCACAGCAGAAGAAGAACGAAGAACGTAAAATGACACAAGTTTTGTTTGTCCCTTGAATGTTGCAAGAAGGCTGCACTGTCCTAACACAGGAATTTTCTGTCCGGAATATGTAGTTAGCTTAACATTTGCGGCACGCAACGGAGGTGCGCCCAGTTGTTTGTACGTGTCGTGATTGAGCAATGAAACTGCAGCTCCGGTATCGAGCTGGAATGGTATCACTTGGCCTTCAAAGTCTAAGTCCACAAAAAGTTTATTGTCCTGCTGACGACAAGAGCGACTGTTTTGTGCAATTGGAACAGACACTGGTACAGAATCACTTGCTAATTGACGTGATTTCCGGCGACGTCGACGCACAGGTTTTGTGGGACGATCACAGTCACTGTTAGAGAAAGTGTCACTGGACGAAGTGGAATTAACGACATGAATGTCCATAGGCGAAGGTCCACGAGCCTGAGTGTCCTTGGTACGATTCCGGCGCGAAGCAAAGGGCCTGGAATGATTGTGATTGTCTGATCTGAGCTTTTTCTGGCAAACACTTTGAACATGTCCTTTCTTATTGCAGAAAAAGCAAATAGCTTGGCGTGACGGGCAATGTTCACGCGAATGTCTAGTAGCACACCGCGGGCATGATTTCACTGTATTTGTGTGCTGGCGCGGCACACCTGGCTTAACACGCGGCGGTCGCTGGGCGGCCGTGCGCGAGGCCCGGTCACCGGGCCGCGGAGCGCGTCCAGCGGGCCGGTTAATGTTACACACGGCTGGCGAAGTTTCAAAAGATTCCTGAGCACAGTCCAGTGTGTCCTGTCTATCCAATATGTCTATCACTTGTTGAAGGGAGGGATTAACTAGTTTCAAAATTTGCTCCCGTATGCGAACATCAGAAACGTTCTGTGCAATTGCATCACGCACCATTGTATCTGAATAAGAAAGACCACAGTCACATTCAAAGGCACAGTCCCTAGTAAGTCCTTGCAATGTTGCTACCCACTCCCTATTAGTTTGACCGGCCGTACGTTTTGTACGAAAAAACGTATACCGTTTGGCAACCACATTAACTGTTTCTTTGAAATAGGCATCTAATGCAGACAAAATTTCCTCGTATGACAAAGTTGCTACGTCGCGTCGGGGAAACAATTTCACTATCACACGGTATGTGGACACACCGACACAAGAAAGCAAAAACGGCTGCCGCTCATTACCTTGAATTCTGTAGGCAGCCATGTGAAAGGCGAACTGACGAGACCACTCTTGCCAGGTCTCGTGGTTCGGGTCGTAGTGCCTAAAAGGCGGTGCAACGGCAGGTTGTGGCTGCGGTAGCGGTGAAGCGGCTGCGGCCGCATCGGTGTGCAGCGCACGTTGACCCTGGACGAGCTGTCCAAGGGCATCCAGTAACGCCTGCGTCTGCTGATTCTGCAAGCGATAAAATTCGGACAGTACATCTGGAGAATGTGGCGAAGCCATGACACAATTAAATGTAAGCAATCAGAAATAAGTTTTTACTCGTCGCCAATCTGTAGTGACGTAACAAGACTGTTACGCCACACGGTAGTAGCCAAAAGAAAGGCACGCTAGATTAAGGCAGACGGGCGTGAAGTCTGGAACATGAGAACTTATAAATGAATACGAAGAAAAGTATGTAGATGCTTTTTACTTAACTTTTATTTATTCCTTGGAATACATCTCTCTTGAATACTCGAAGCTATAGGCACTGATACAAATGGCTCCTTGCTAGTTCGTAGCCAGTACTTAGCTGATGGCTATTATGTCTCTCGGCTAATGAGAGAGAAAGGCTTCGTACAACTGGGCGATAGCTAGGTTCGCGTACAACTGGTCGGTAGCTTGGTTCTCGTACAACTGGGGCCGAGTCCACTCTCGTATCACGAGACCTGCCTAGGTGGTGGCGCTAGGTCTGCGATCACAGTGGCGACACGCGGGTCCGACATGTACTACATGGACCGCGGCCGATTTAAACTACCACCTAGCAAGTGTGGTGTCTGGCGGTGACACCACAGAAAGGTTGACTGTTTAGTCCAGATGTCTATTGAGCAATGTGCTTTTGATTAGGTTGATGTTATTACAAATCTGCGACAGTTGCAGTGTATATATTCTGGCGACTTGTTGCGAACCGACTTCATCTTAATGACAACCATATAAAATTATCAATACATGACTCACACAGTGGTGGAAGGTAAATGTTGCAAATATACATAAGCTCACTATACGAGTCATCATATCACTCAAGAATCTAACTACTCGCCAGAATTGATGTTCTGCTGATTTGTAGTAAATTCTTCGTGAAATAAAAGTGTTGATGGTCCTACATCAACAAAATGTTGAAACTGCGTAGCTCAGAGAAGTCTTTTGATATTAGCGCGCGTAATAAATTCATATTCTGGCTATCGAACCTCTCGCGATTCAGAATTCACCACACGATGCATCACTTTATAATACGTCCGCTATGATGCCCCCAAAGTCTTAATGAACATGACGCTTAACTGAGATTCCGAAATTGAGACAGAGCCAGTGATTAAGAAGCAATGTAACTAATTTGAAAGTCACGCATTGTCCGTAACATCACCTTCGTCCTCCACGTGCCTATCACATAATGAATAACATTCATCTGAATTACCCGGTTGCAGGTAATAATGACAAAATAAACAGTCCATTCACATTAAGGTGACCACCGGCTATGTTCGACGTCAGCGTGAGGTAACCACTCGCAGACGACAGGTGACTGTACCAGATGGGTGTCGGACAGGGACGCGGAGAACAGTGCAGTCGTTGTCGTAATGCAGAAACAGATTGAATAATCTCACACGCAAAAGCGCATGATCATTGGCTTTCGGATCAAAGGTGGAAGCATTTCCGAAGTGGCTACATTTGTGACTGTTCCCGTGCAGCAGTGATTAAGATTTACCATTCACAGCCAAGTGACGTTATTCGTAATTGGCGCCGAGTCATCGTGGTGTACCGGGGTTCAGATGTTCAAATGTGTGTGAATTCCCAAGGGACCAAATTACAGAGGTCATCGGTCCCTAAACTTACACATTACTTGAACTAACTTAAGCTAAGAACGATACACACGCACATCCATGCCCGAGGGATGACTCGAACCTTGTAAAGACATTGCTTTCCCCGAAAGTCGATAATATTTTTTTCTTTTGTGCATTACCTTGTCATAGTACGTATGTATCATTTATTTCAACTAATCTTTATTTGTTAATACGTCACATTGTTTCTTCATTGATTTTGCTACTGTTTTATATTCTATATTGTACGAATATGAATGTTCTGGTTCTACATGCTTCGTAAATCTTTGTTTAGGCTCGGAGAAGTACTGTGTCAGAGAGAGAGAGCGAACGACTATCGATAGCGTGCGAGTTGTTGTAGTACGTGGCCGGTTCGCGGGTGAAAAACGTTGCAAATTTCGGCGTGAAAGACGGTGATACGCGGAGGAACAATTAATCACAGTGCGTCTGCCGTGTTAATAGGAGATTGTGCATTATTAAGTGAACAGTAAAACCTGAAAAGCATATCGAGTGTTTGCGGTGACGATTTTACAAACTGTGTGTACTTGTGACAGCCGGCCGAAGTGGCCGTGCGGTTAAAGGCGCTGCAGTCTGGAACCGCAAGACCACTACGGTCGCAGGTTCGAATCCTGCCTCGGGCATGGATGTTTGTGGCGTCCTTAGGTTAGTTAGGTTTAACTAGTTCTAAGTTCTAGGGGACTAATGACCTCAGCAGTTGAGTCCCATAGTGCTCAGAGCCATTTGAACCATTTTGTACTTGTGACAAATAGCCATGAACCAGACACCACTGTCGTGTGGAGACAATAACTGTTAGAATCGCGTGAAGTGGAACAAACCAAAATGTTAAGTAAAAGAACAGTGCTGTGATTTGATCAAGAAACGTTTATTACATCGTCCAAACTGTCTTAAAGACGTAAATTGGACTGATGTTTAACGGACTGTTAGATGGATAAACACATGTGACGTTTCCCTGTGGCAACACGGTGAAAGGACTGTGCGAAGGCGTCCGGTGTGGCCGTGCGGTTCTAGGCGCTACAGTCTGGAAACGCGTGACTGCTACGGTCGCAGGTTCGAATCCTGCCTCGAGCATGGATGTGTGTGATGTCCTTAGGTTAGTTAGGTTTAAGTAGTTCTAAGTTCTAGGGGACTGATGACCTCAGAAGTTAAGTCCCATAGTGCTCAGAGCCATTTTCTTCACAACAAAATTACGTATTTCGTGGCCATCTAACATATGCGCGATGTCTTTGTAGGCCCCTACAATAATTAGTTTTTACTTTTGCAGGTTTACTGTAATTATATTGCCTTTAAGTGTTGATTTGGCCCCCGTTAAAGTGATCTGTCGCATGTATATAATAATTGTACTGAATTACGTAATTAATTTTTTTATTGCGTAAACATCGGCATACCATATTTAGATTAAAATTGACTTTTTTTTTTTTTTTTTTTTTTTTGAAGCAGAGAACCAGTTTCTTCACAACTTCCGGCAGGAGGGGCCGGGAAATCCGTGACATTGCGCCTCAAACCACGCTGCTACTCCGCGCGGCGCACCGCGATTCGTAGATAACAGAGACGAACGACGGATACAGAGATGTGTACGGGCGAATACATGTGCAACTGCTGAGCACCTGAGAACCAAGGAGCTACTAACAGGGTCTCCTCAACGACCTTTCGGCGAACGTTGCTGCGTATGGGCTTCCCCAGCAGGCGCCTGTTTCATTCACTCATGCTGACGAAGGCTGAAATCTGTTCGCTAATACCGGAACTGGACACCTCCTGAGTGGAAGCAGGTGGCCTTTCAGATGATTCACATTTTATGCTCCACTGTAGCGCAACGTCTGAAAGCAGATACTATGTAACAGTTTTCGAGTTGTCCAGTCAGGTGGAAGGTGCATTATGGTCTGAGGAGTGTTTTCATTGCGTTCCCGGGTGATTTCGTCATACGTGTCCAGCTATCCTTGGGGGACCGCGCCTAGCCCTATTTGCAGCTTGTTTTTCTTCTGCGCGATGACGATCAAATGGCTCTGACAACGGAGCCTCCCCATCGCACCCCCCTCAGATTTAGTTATAAGTTGGCACAGTGGATAGGCCTTGAAAAACTAAACACAGATCAATCGAGAAAACAGGAAGAAGTTGTGTGGAACTATGAAAAATAAGCAAAATATACAAACTGACCGAGCGAGGTGGCGCAGTGGTTAGCACACTGGACTCGCATTCGGGAGGACGACGGTTCAATCCCGTCTCCGGCCATCCTGATTTAGGTTTTCCGTGATTTCCCTAAATCGCTTCAGGCAAATGCCGGGATGGTTCCTTTGAAAGGGCACGGCCGATTTCCTTCCCCATCCTTCCCTCACCCGAGCTTGCGCGCTCCGTCTCTAATGACCTCGTTGTCGACGGGACGTTAAACACTAATCTCCTCCTCCTCCTCCTTATACAAACTGAGTAGTCCATGTGCAAGATAGGCTACATCAAGGAAAATGTGAGCTCAGGAGCACCGTGGTCACGTGGTTAGCGTGAGCAGCTGCGGAATGAGAGGTCCTTGGTTCAAGTCTTCCCTCGGGTGAAAAGTTTACTTTCTTTATTTTTGCAAACTTATGATCTGTCCGTTCGTTCATTGACGTCTCTGTTCACAGTAATAAGGACAGTGTCTGTGTTTTGCGACCGCACCGCAAAACAGTGCGATTAGTAGACGAAAGGACGTGCCTCTCCAATGGGAACAGAAAACAATTCATCGCAAGGTCATAGGTCAACCGATTCCTCCACAGGAAAACACGTCTGATATATTCTATACAACACTGGTGACGGCATGTGCGTCACATGACAGGAATATGTTGTCAACCCACCTAGCTTGTACACTTGGCGAATGGGTAAAAAGATTCTTCTACCTTGCCCGATTTAGGTTTACGTGTGGATGTGATAATCACTCCCAAAAAAGTGATGAAAACATAAGCGTTTATCACTTAAACTGAAAAAAAAGTTAAACTTTTCACCAAAGGGAAGGCTTGAACCAAGGACCTCTCGTTCCGCAGTTGTTCACGCTAACCACAGGACCACGGCACTCCTAAGCTTCCTTTTTCATTGTTGATGCCTATCTTACGCATGGACTACTCAGTTTGTATATTTTGCTTATTTTTTCGGAGTTCCACACAACTTCTTCCTGATTTCTCGATTTATCTGTGTTCAGTTTTGCAAGGCCTATCCACTGTGACAACTTATAACTAAATCTGATGGGGGTGCGATGGGGAGGTTCCCTTCTGAGCACTATAGGACTCAACATCTGAAGTCATCAGTCCCCAAGAACTTACAACTATTTAAACCAAACTAACCTAAGGACATCACACACACCCATGCCCGAGGCAGGATTCGAACCTGTGACCGTAGCGGTCGCGCGGTTCCTGACTGAAGCGCCTAGAACCGCTTGGCCACCAATGCCGGCCCGATGACGTCTACCAGTAAAATAATGGACGTGTCACACAGCTCGTGCGTGGTTCAAATTCCACCGTGATGTGTTCACCGGTCTCCCAGGCCACCAAACCTCCCGAATTTTAATCCAGTCGAGAAGCTGTGGGATCAACTCGACCGTGCTGTTCGAGCCATGGATCCCGAGCAGAGACACCTAGCCAGCTCGTAGCGGCACTGGAGTCGTCAATGCCCAATATCCCTGTCGGTACCTCCGAAAATGTCATTGACACTCTTCATACACGTGTTGCAGTGTTCCACGCTGCAAAGGACGGTTATTCAGGCTTTTGACTGAAGCTCATAGTAATATGACAGAACAGTGTAACTTTAACTACTGGGCTCATTCTGTAACTCTTCAGAGCACGCAGGGCTGTCATGGCTACTAATTGGATACAAAAGGCTGTCCCAGACACAGCACTAGTCACACGTCACCATCTGCGTTTTATACTAAAGTTAGTATTTTATCCATCTTCCGCAATTACATTTGTATACAGGTTTGTCCTTTGATAATAATCGGGCCAAATATCTCACGGAATAAGTGTCAAACGAAAAAACTACAAAGAACGAAAGTCGTCTAGCTTAAAGGGGGAAACCAGATGGCACTATGGTTGGCCCGCTAGATGCCGCTGCCATAGGTCAAAAAGACATCAACTGCATTTTTTTCAAAATAGGAACCCCCATTTTTATCACGTATTTGTGTAGTACCTAAAGAAATATGAATGTTTTAGTTGGACTACTTTTTTCTCTTTGTGATAGATGGCACTGTAATAGTCACAAACCTATAAGTACGTGGTATCACGTAACATTCTGCCAGTGGGGACGGTATTTGCTTCGTGATACATTACCTGTGTTAAAATGGATCGTTTACCAATTGTGGAAAAGGTCGATATCGTGTTGATGTATGGCTATAGTGATCAAAATGCCCAACGGGCGTGTGCTATGTATGCTGCTCGGTATCCTGGACATCATCCAAGTATCCGGACCGTTCCCGGATAGTTAGGTTATTTAAGGAAACAGGAAGTGTTCAGCCACATGTGAAACGTCAACCACGACCTGCAACAAATGATGATGTCCAAGTAGGTGTTTCAGCTGCTTTCGCGGCTAATCCGCACATCAGTAGCAGACAAATTGCGCGAGAATCGGGAATCTCAAAAACGTCGGTGTTGAGAATGCAACATCAACATCGATTGCACCCGTACCATATTTCTATGCGCCAGGAATTGCATGGCGACGACTTTGAACGTCGTGTACAGTTCTGCCACTGGGCACAAGGGAAATTACGGGACGACGACAGATTTTTTGCGCACGTTCCATTTAGCCAGGAAGCGTCATTCTCCAACAGCGGTAACGTAAACCGGAGTAATATCCACTAAGGGGCAACGGGATATCCACGATGGCTACGACAAGTGGAACCTCAGCGACATTGGCGGGTTAATGTATGGTGCGGCATTATGGGAGGCAAGATAATTGACCCCCATTTCATCGATGGCAATCTAAATGGTGCAAGGTATGCTGATTTCCTACGTAATGTTCTACCGATGTTACTACAAGATGTTTCACTGCATGACAGAATGGCGATGTACTTCCAACATGATGGATAGCTCGCGTGCGGTTGAAGCGGTATTGAATAGCATATTTCATGACAGGTGGATTGGTCGTCGAAGCACCATATCTTGGCCCGCACGCTCACCGGATCTGACGTCCCCGGATTTCTTTCTATGGGGAAAGTTCAAAGATATTTGCTATCGTGATCCACCGACAACGCCTGACAACATGCGTCAGCGCATTGTCAATGCATATGCGAACATTACGGAAGGCGATCTACTCGCTGTTGAGAGGAACCGCCAAATGCATTGAGGTTGAAGGACATTATTTTGAGAATTTATTGCATTAATGTGGTATCTAAAGGTAATCACGCTGTAACAGCATGCGTTCTCAGAAATGACAAGTTCACAACGGACATATATCACATTGGAACAACCGAAATAAAATGTTCAAACGTACCTACGTTCTGTATTTTAATTTAAAAGCCTACCTGTTACCAACTGTTCGTCTAAGATTGTGAGCCATATGTTTGTGACTATTACAGGGCCATCTGTATTTTAATTTAAAAGCCTACCTGTTACCAACTGTTCGTCTAAAATTGTGAGCCATATGTTTGTGACTATTACAGCGCCATTTATCTCAAAGCGAAAAAAGTGGTCCAACTAAAATATTCATATTTCTTTACGTACTACACGAATACGTAATAAAAAATGAGGGATCCTATTTAAAAAACGCAGTTGATATCCGTCTGACCTATGGCAGCGCCATCTAGCGGGCCAACCATAGAGTCATCTGGTTTCCCCCTTCAAGCTAGACAAGTTTCGTTCTTTTTAGTTTTTTCGTTTGACGCTTCTTTCGTGAGATACTTGGCCCGGTCACCATCAATGGACCACCCTGTATATCGACATAATCAGCAACCGGCTGGATCGAAAGGAATAGTCTTTATTAAAGTCTGTTCGTCCAAGCATTTGGATACAATGCTACACTCTTTTTTTGTAGTGAGTTACGGACCATTTCAAACCCACACTGATCGCTTCGTAAAAGGGAAGGTAATTGAGGCTCTTGGCTCTGAGCACTATGCGACTTAACATCTGAGGTCATCAGTCGCCTAGAACTTAAAACGAATTAAACCTAACTAACCTAAGGACATCACACACAGCCATGCCCGAGGGGTAATTGAGGAACTGCTACTGAATCAACTGATGCATCTTGTCTATAAAGTACGAATATGATGTGTGTTAGTATGGTAAGGAAATGACAGCTATCAATGGCGACATCATGGAGTTGGATGTGAGAAGAAGAATGTCCTACGGCAATTGTCTGAGTTTTAGCAGTATGTTGAGATACCATAAATTACAACAAAAGGTAAAATTATTGAAACGGATCTGAAGGGAGGAATCTGAGCTGATAGGATGGTTAAATACAAATCTGGAAGGATTTCATTAACTGGTATACAGATACAAAGACAGAAGGGTTTCATATAAGTAAAAATGAAAACGCCATTGACCATATTCTACGCTGGGACAAGTAAATAAGAGATCCATCCTTGTAAATCTTCACCATACTACATAATTCACTGCTTCAGTTCTTCAATCGTATCAAACGATGTCCCGTGCTCCTCACTTCTTAGATGAATTCGGGAAATAACAATTAGATTCAGACGATTTTGGTACTATGGCACCTACCCATCTCGGAACATATTGGCCCTTTACAGTTCTTTTATCAGCAGTAAAATGTGCTAGTATCCTGTCATGTACCTACGATATTCTCCTACCAGGTATCAGGAGTTACTTTTGAGTTCAGTCACATGTGAACTGAATCGAAAAGTTTACATACCGATAGATTCGTAGTAACTACGACAATATCCCATATTGAAGTCAATGTGGGTTGTACCAACAAATTCGCTATTGCACCCTGTATTCACATGTATAGACACATATTGTCATGTTGATCAGTTGCCGGCCGCTTTGGTCCAACAGTTCTAGGCGTTTCAGTCTGGAACAGCGCCACCGCTACGGTCGCAGGTTCGAATCCTGCCTCGGGCATGGATGTGTGTGTTGTCCTTAGGTTAGTTAGGTTTAAGTAGTTCTGAGTTCTAGGGGACTAATAATAATAATGGCGTGTGACGAGTTCCTACCGTCAGGTAGACCGCCCGCCTGGTGCAAGTCACTCGATTTGACGCCACTTCGGCGACTTGTGCGTTGATGGGGATGAAATTATGATGATTAGGACAACACAACACCCAGTCCCTGAGCGGAGAAAATCTCCAACCCAGCCGGGAATCGAACCCAGGCCCTGAGGATTGACAGTCTGTCGCGTTGACTACTCAGCTACCGGGGGCGGACTCTAGGGGACTGATGACCTCAGTCTCATAGTGCTAAGAGCCATTCAAACGATTTTGTTGATCAGATAATTACAAATGTGATATTATTTCTTTAATAACATTTAAATGTTTAATGGAAAGCTCAATTTCCTAAAACACTTGAAATTTGCGGTGTGTGGACGTTGGTCTTCGAATGGGTTATTCTCTTACCGCAACTAGGCAGGGTTCTGGGCAATAGTTACCATCAGCTGTAAATCCCAGCCACGTACCGTGTACCGGACGGAAGCGATTTCAAAGCAAGGAATTTTTCATGGAATACAATTCATGCCACAAAAAAACACACTGTAAGCAGTTCTCAATAGATATCTTTATAGATCATGAAAGCAATCACAAATCACAACTCGTACTGAAGTCGGTATGCGTATGCATGCCGTTGTTCGATGCACACAGACATCAAAGTAAAATAAAACTAGTTGGCAGCCAACTAAGCAATCATAATTACAGGTAAGATTATTGGGAAACAGCGATCTGTCAGTGAATTGAAATCAGCTAAGAATCTATTATCCTAGATCAAGAGTATTTAAATTAACCTGCTATCAACGTAAGAAAATGTATATTGGGCAGTCTTGTCGTAATTTTAAATCACGGTTGTAGGAACACGTATATGGTGTGTCACGCAATAAGTCAGTTTTCGGACAAAACCTTACAAATACCAAACATTCAAAGACGTTACTTAAACGAGAGTAAATTTCTATTTCTTTTGTCTTTTATTAAACAGTTCCCATGTACAGACAATTTTCATCTTTTAGTGAGTAAATGACAACAAATATTAAAAAGGTCCTGGTTATTTTATGTAAATACGCATGTTTGGTGATATTTATGACTATATTCATAGTTTTAGCTTTTTATTCCATTTTTGTTGTTGATATTTATACGCTCGTAGCGCAAATTTATACGTCAAATTTACTACTTCTTTTTCTTTTATTTTCAATTTTGGTTACAGCTCAGTTATAATCAATTGGTTCTTTGCTGCAAATATCGACCAACGTCTTGCTGTTGGCTACAGAATTTCAACACACTGTACTTACTTCTCTTAGCGACGCCATTCTCTTTCATCTTTGACGATGGGTATCGACTACTGTCGTCAAGGCAACACACAGCGCCCATCGAATACATCTGCCGCAACTGACTGCATCTTTCACAACCAACAGCCATTTCAGTCACGATTCCCCATGGAAACGGAGTCCTTAGGCATCCTAAACGATGCCATGAGACACGCCTCATATACCGAGAAGCTTCTAACTTTCTGCTGTATTTTTAACAAACCAAAAATACTAATTTGAGTACTGGTGTGTTCAATCGTGACAAAAGTGCTTTTTAGATCTTATTTGATTACGAATATATAAGCGGTGATTGAATAACAGTTGCTATGGAAACAGCGTCTTCTTAATCCTAATTATTTCCTCCAGACGGCTGTGCGGGTTACTATTGTTTATTTAACACTTTGGAATCTTCTTTCAAGATTTACAAAACTGGTTTTGGCGTATACGATATCCATAGGGAAGAAATTCCTTTCTTTCAGACTTTTACAGTTAAATAAATGTACAT
This sequence comes from Schistocerca piceifrons, assembly GCF_021461385.2. NCBI lineage: Eukaryota > Metazoa > Arthropoda > Insecta > Orthoptera > Acrididae > Schistocerca > Schistocerca piceifrons. The sequence continues at coordinate 53,506,869 of NC_060139.1, forward strand.
TTTTAGAGATGAACGCTCAAATCTTAACGTACGACACGTAAATCGCTTCCCATTGTGTAACACTGACGTTATACAGCTCATGCGCTCCCTCTTTCCCTCTGTTTAACCCATGGTTGCTCAGCCATCAGGAGCAGTTTTGAGACTGGGTTCAGCACAGCTGTTCCAAGCGTCATTATGGTCAGGTGGGTGGGTAACGGTACATTATTTCAAAGTATATTTTTCAACTATTTTCTGAGTTCCCTATGTAAATCAGCATTTTTAATTTTTATCCTTAAAGTGCATTATCTGAAGATGGGCTATTACTAGAGTCCAAAACCGGTCATATTTTTAGAAAATGCCTAGTTTTTTCTAATTTTAAATACAAAATTTAGAATTAAAGATTTTTGCCGTTTCATTCGCAGTCTTCACTCGAATTTCTGTTGACTTTGATGTGGAAGAGTTAATTTATTGGACATCAATGCTCTGACCTTGCAGGGAATGCTTGTATAGCTTTGTCACCTTTAGAAAGGGGACTGACATAATTCGGACTTTTCTGTCATTCTGCTCCCGAGTATACAGAACTCTGAAATATGGCTGGCGACGGTGCATAACAATAAGGTGTGCCTTTCTCTGTCAGTGTCTAGGGGTTCCTTTACTGTAGTTCAGAAGACAGATTCTCCTACCGTATCCTCTGGTGAGCACCGTCACAGGCGGAAGACTTAATGAAAACGGGACCCAGAGCCCGGGAAGACGTTTCATCATGGTGTTGGCACCGCCGTCGACAGGAGAATGCGCTGACGTCCCCCCTCTAGCTGCCTCCGCTTTGTGACAGATGAAGGACGACTCCTCTCAAACCGCCGTGTGCCAGGCCCGTCGGACATATGTGTTACAGTAGATGACACTACAGGCTGTTTTTTACTTACTGAATTATTTCTGCTATACAAGAACTCCTACGACAAATATAATTGCACATGGTTGTTATTGAAATGTGTTATACACCACATAAAACGAAAGTTAATCTACACTCTTATGCAAAACTTCACGATAGAAGTCACTTTTAAATGATGCGCCACTGCCAAAAAATGTGGCTAGATGAAACAAGCATCACACAAAAGAGTGCTGCAGTACAGTACGAAAGATGACTAAAGCAAGTGTGCAACGAGACGAACGAAAATGGGACATTACACAAAGACAATAGCTTCATTGAAGTCACAGCGATTTATGATGGTCATTTGGACATTACAAAAGGCTGGACCAGCTTCTTAATTGGGTGTGTGACCACGACGAACACAGTGGATGATCTGCAACGCGCTCCCATGGTAGTCACATGGTTGGTAAAGAGTTCATGTGCTAGGTCTTTGCATTCCTCCACTAAGGTGGTTGCCAAATGCTGCATCGTCTTTGCTGCATGTGTCCGTGCTTCAATACGTATCGCCAACGCTTCGCACATATGGTTGATGGGATTTAATTCGAGCGGAACGGGCAAGTGAGTCCATTCGCCGAATATCCTCTGGTTCCAAGCCCTCCCCCACTGCGCTATTCGGTGTGGTCGTGCATTGTAGTCCAAGAAAAATCGGAGTCGGTGCCGAATACATACCTGAAAATACGGGCATGGGGAAGCAGTGCAGTGTCACAATTACGTTCACTGTTAAATGTACCGTGTTTAGACATCTGTACGTCCCTGCAACATAACGTATCCCCAAAGCGTAACAACCTGGGCCAGCGTGACGATCAAGTTCCACTGCATTCCTATGCGTATTACGTAATACCACCCTGCACCTCATGAGGGTACGTCGAGAATCACTACTTAGACTGAATCTGCTCTCATAGGAGAAGAGCAGGTGACCCTTCTTCTCGTTGGTCCACAATTGCAAACGCTGATGCCGATGTATGGATGTTGACGGAAAGCTACTTACTGGTCGTCGAGTAAATAGACAAACCGCTATTCAATCGCCGTGTCACTGTGGAGCGTGAGATCTCGCACCTTGCGGTCCTGTTAAACGTCGCTGCAGTTGTACCTGCTGTTTGACATGAGTCCCATCCTGCTTGTTGCGCAATATAGTCATTGTCTACTGTAGCTGATTGTGGTCGGCCGCCTACTCTGTTTCGAGGAGCAGTGTCTGTAATTCGTATCGCTGTCCAAACATGAAACAATGTTGTCAACGATAACAAGCTCCTGGGCTACATCGTCCTACTTGCAGTTCCCCGCAGTCTTCCACGTATGAAGTAATACAAATGTTGACTTGAAGCCGTTCAAATGGCCCCCTGGAAGTTAAAGCTACTTAAGCCTAACCAACTGAAGGACATCACACGCACACATCTATTCCCGAGGCAGGATTCGCGGTTCCAGACAGCAGCGCTGGTAAACACCTGAAGGACATCACACACACACATCTATGCCCGAGGCAGGATTCGCGGTTCCAGACAGCAGTGCTGGTAAAGTAGATCCTGTTATATTATTTTTTTTTCTTTTTTTTTTTTTTTTTGTTTTTACATTACAGCATCACCGGTCTATTGCGGTCTAACTGTGTTGGTGAGGCAGTAAATTTCCACAGGGCAGTGACTGCATCACTGCAATTCACTTTGGAGGTGTGGCGGTGGGACTTGTAGCCCCGTACCACCCTCTGGCGGTGACAGTACTACATGAGTCAGGCTGAAAAATTTAGCCTAACATGGGCAGGTATGATTGGAAAGTATTGGACGTAGAATGGGGGCCAGTCCCGCCAAAGGATGCGTCCGTGGTGGGCGTGCCAGACCTATCGTTAGCCATGGTCGGAATCCGTTTCCTCTAGGATGGTTAGGGGAACCGGATGTCAATGCCAGCGGCGTGGAAGTGTGGTCCCAACGTGGCGTAACCCATGGACAGTGTCCCGCAAGGCATCCACTTTCTCATAGAGCCGCCGCGCGTTGTTGCGTATGGTCGTCTTTAGGGTGACGATATCCGCTTCCTCGTGGAGAGTGACAATTCTCGTGAGTGGCGGGGCGTGCAGGCTTCACCTGAGCACCTTGTTCTGCAGGCGCTGCAACGTCCGCATCCTGGTGACACTAATCGTGGCCCATGCAGCAGATCCGTACGTGAGGGCAGGCAGGATAACCGTTCGGTAAATGCGGAGCTTGGTATGCAGGTTAAGTTCCCTACTGCGAAAGAGAGGGTACAAAGCCCTGGTTAGCTTTTGCCCCTTGTTGGTGACATACTCCGCATGACAGTGGAAGAGCAACTTGTGGTCCATCTGGACCCCGAGATAGGTGGTTGTCGGGGACCAGGGCACCTGCACACCTGCAATCGAGATATTACGGCGGAGGACTAGGCGCCGTTTCGTGAAGTAAACTGCCGTAGTTTTGGCGGCATTGAGAGCTATTTTGTTTGACCGGCACCAGGTGATAGTGGCGTCCACCTGTCGCTGGAGGCGGGCGACGACGGCGTCAGTAATGCGGCCAGTGGTGTATAGCACTGTGTCGTCAGCGTATTGTGCAAGGTGGCACTCGGGGATGACCGGCATATCATTGACGTAGATATTATATAGCATGGGAGATAGCACCGATCCTTGCGGAGTGCCTGCCGACAACTGGCGAATGCCAGAACGCATTCCCCGTTGAGCCACTAGGAAAGTCCTACCACGGAGGAAGTCATCCACGATCTTGACATAAATATCCGGTATAGGGGTCTGTGTCAGCATCTTGTGTACGAGGTTGTCTTGCCAGATCTTATCGTAGGCGTTTTGCAAGTCCAGAAAAACGGCAGCTGTCGACTTGGCAGTGTTGAAGCCTTTGCTGATGTGTTCAGTGATCCGTAGGACCTGAAGTTCAGCAAAGAGGTGCGAAGTGAATCCAAACTGTTCAGGACGGATCGTCCCAGCTGCTGCAAGAGGTTGGGAAAGTCGGTGAAGGATCACAGATTCAAGGACCTTCGCCATAGTGTTTAGGAGGCTGATGGGCCTGTTGTTGGTGGGGACTGTAGGGTCTTTGAACCTCTTGGTGATCGCAATCAGCTTGGCTTGTTTCCACTGAGGGGGGAAAAGGCCAGATGTGAGACAACAGTTTAAAATCTTGGTGAACAAGATGAGTGGTGTGCGGGGAAGGTGGCAAAGATGTTCATTTAAAATTCCGTCCAATCCAGGGGCCGACCGGCCACGTTTCCGTCGAAAGATGCGCTGAATTTCTGCCATGGACGTAAGAAGGGGAGCAGACTGGGGTGGGCGATTGCGGAAAGCAGCAACAGCTGTCAGAACTTCATGTTCTTCCTGTAGTTCATTCGGAGAAAGGTCCTGGACCAGAGGGCGGTTTTGGGCCTCGAACGCATCTGCCAGCGTTTCGACAATTTGCAGGGTATCATATGACAAGCCCACTGCTGTGCGAATAGGATGGGCAGTCACTGGCTTAGAACGCCGCAGGGTGCGAATGACAGCCCAGTCAGATTTTTGGTGGAGTAGGAAAGTGGACATCCTGTCCTCCCACTGTTCAGACCTCCATTCGGCGAGCCAGTGGCTGAATTTGCGTTGGAGGCGTCTCATTTGGCGTTTGTCCTGGGGGTCACGAAACTGCTTCCACCTCCGGCGGTAGCGGTTCTTTTGCACCTTCAGCTCTTGTAACAGAGGGGGCAAGTCGTCCAGGGGTGTTAAATTTCGAGGTGCAGTGGAGGTGGAGAGTTTCACTGCTTTCTGTATTTTGGCGGTAAGGTAATCCACAGCACGGACTATATTGGTCGGTGTTGTCAAATCGAGGTCGTGTCGAGTGGTGTTATTAAGAACCCTGGTAAACTTGTCCCAGTTGGTGAGGGTCGCAGTGGAACGAGCATCAAATGAAAGGGCAGCATTGGTGAGGTGCAAGAGTACTGGCTCATGGTCAGAGGCCAGTTCGTGGATAACTTCCAGCGAAAACTGAACAGTGATGTTTTTGTAGATGGCCACATCCAGAACGTCTGGCTGGCAGTTAGTACGGACTGGGATATGGGTAGGTTCGTGGGGGCCATAGACTGATAGTGTTAAAGTATCCTCCAGGTCAAGGAAGAGCCGGCCTTTGGGGTTAGACACGCGAGGATGCCAAGCTGGGAGCTTGGCATTGAGATCTGCCCCAATGATAAGCCTGTCAAAGGATGACAATGTGCGGAGGTCTGCTTCCAGCAGTGGCTTGTTTGGGCTCAAATACGCTGCTGCAAAGGTAATGGCACCAAGGCGTGTGGAGATGGTAACTGCTGTGGCCTCTATGTGTTCCATTGGCTGGAGAATCTCTTGGGTATGGACAAGAGCTTTGTTGAGGAATACAGCTGTGCCTCCACCACGGCGGTCGAGGCGGTCAGAGCGGAAACACACCATATTGCGAAGGCGGAAATCGTCTGCCGGTTTGAGGTGTGTTTCTGTGACCAGTAAACCACCCACACGATAGTCATGGAGGAAGGCGTTCAATTCCGTCTTCATACGTTTTATGCCATTGGCATTAAATATGCAAGTGACAAGATCCCGAGGGGGCTGGTGGTGGTGTGGATGTCCATTCGCCACTACAACAATATTTGACTAAGCCCCTCCACTTGGGCGATGTCCTTGGAGAGCCCGTCCTCCGACTGACGGATTTTTTGTGCAGTGTCACGAATAACAGCCCGGATGTGGGGTTTTGTGAAAAAGGAGATGACCTGGAGGATTTCACGCATGTCCGCCCGAAAGGACGTATCAGTCTCCACCACTGGGGCAGGGTCCCGGGTGGTCTGCTTGCCCCTACGGCGCGCAGGAGCAGGTGTAGTAGTAGGCAGAGTGGGGGTAGGGGCAAAGGGCTGAGACAGAGCCACAGATGGACTGGAGGGAGCTGCAGCTGGCTCCTGTAGTTGGTGAGCAGTGGGAGCCGTCACGGAAGACAGACAATGAGGAGGAGACCGGGCTGCAGCAGCAAAGGATGTCGTGGGAGTCTGGGCAGGAAGGGGCACAAGAGCCACTGAACCATCTGGTGCCTGAGTGGCTGGTACCAGAGTGGCTGCTGAGGACAGTGCACCAGGCTGACCCCGCAAAACAGGGTAGCTGGTCATGTCCTGTAGCAGTGGGGGAGGTCGATTTGTTCTTGGTTTCTTTTTGGGTGGACGAGAAGATTTCAGTGCCTTCTGGTAAACAGGGCGCCCCCTCCAGGATGCCATGTGGTGGGGATCGTGCGTCGTTCCCAAACATCTGGCACAGGTAGGTTTCTCCAAAGCAGGGAGTGTGCAGTTCTCCACTAAATGTGGGCCAGCACTCTTAACACACTGCAACGGCAGGGAGCAGTAATTCCCAGTATGTTGTAAACGTTGGCATTTGCAACAGATGGCTGGCCCGTTACGGCCCTTGTACGATTCAATCCGGACTTTCGTGTACAGAAGATACCGGATTTGGTAAATCCGCTCATGTCCTCCCTCCGGGAAAGGGAGACGACGTGGGTAGGGCAGGGGATCAGTGCCCTGGTCTCAGGACTCCTCTTGCTGTACTGGTGGACCAAAGGATCTTCGAAATCGAGTCGAAGCAGTTCCTCCTTGACCTCCTCTGCCGTAACCTCTGGTGGCAAGTCCTTGATGACGATTTTGGTGCGGCGATTACCCGACGTCTGGTGGGTAAAGTAAGGCATCGCCTTTGATTTTACGAAATCGAGAATGGTAAGATAGTCGTCCCTACTGTCAAGCGGGTATTTCACATGATCTTTTTGTTAAACAGCTCTCATTTGGCCGACAATGAGCCGCTGGAGCTCAGTGTTCAGTTTCGTGTAATTAGTGTCATTATATACCACAATGGGGGGTATCCTCTCTTTCTTCAGAGGGCTTGACGGGATCTCTTGAGAAGGAGGGTCGGCAGCATGAGTCATTTCCTCATCCACAGGGCCATCCGGTGCGGCGTCGCCCGGCAGGGGGGTATAGGAACACGATCCGCTGCCACCACAGCCCGCGTGGGCGGAGGGGCGTCTGGAGCGACGGCCAGAGGACTTTCCGACTGGGTCAGGGTGTCCCGAAGTCTCGCCACGGTGGCGGGACGGCGTAGAGGGAGGTGCAGGTACAGTCGGGTGGTGGTCAGACAGAGCCGATGTGTTCGCCGCCTCACTACGAGAAAGATCAATTACTAGGCGGTCAGGTGAATCGTCGGACGACGACGACGACGCGGATGAGCGGACCCTGACACGCGACGGTGGACGGTCTTCATGATGATCGGTTTCAGTGCCGGTTGTGTCCACCGGCGATTTGTGGCGGTTGGCGCGATTCAAGCGATCCTTCGCCCGTTGCGAGGTGGGCGGAGCATTGCGCGCGGCGGGAGGCCGGGACGAACGGCGTGTCCGACGCGGTTCTCCCCGAAGGGCGGCAGCGCAAGAGTCGGAGGGTCGCGAAGGCTGCTCCGCGAGTTTCTCCATACTGGACGCGGGTCCGCCTGACATGGCCAGGGGCCCGGCACGAGGGGACTGCGCACACCAAAGGCTTCCCAGCTATCCTGGGATAATAACTACTAAGACACCAACGCCGAACTAGTGGATATACAAGCGCTGTTAGGCGGAGCAAAAACTATAACGATACAACACGGTAACGCACTCGTATAAGTACTAACACTTTCAGGGTTCCAACCTGAAGCACCCGTTATATTATTATTATTATTATTATTATTATTTTTTTTTTTTATGGACTTGTAGTCCGGGGTGATATGTTACAATACAGCATCACCGGTCTATTGCGGTCTAACTGTGTTGGTGAGGCAATAAATTTCCACAGGGCAGTGACTCCGTCACTGCAATTCACTTTGGAGGTGTGGCGGTGGGACTTGTAGTCCCGTACCACCCTCTGACGGTGATAGTACTACATGTGTCAGGCAGAAGAATTTTGCCTAACATGTTACATTACAGCATCACCGGTCTATTGCGGTCTAACTGTGTCGGTGAGGCAGTAAATTTCCACAGGGCAGTGACTGCGTCACCAGCGATGATGCGCTACCGTAATTTGAGACGGCAACGCTCTTCGTTGTGACGAAAATGCTCCATCCTGCGAAAAAAAAAGCATCGATGTTTTCTGATAATTGTAGTAAATACGTAATGCCGATAGGACATTGCGTTTTTTTTTTTTTTTTAGGTCAGCTAAGTTTCCATGTAGAAGTAATTTGAAGTGCAGAGGTCAACATGTAATTGCGATTATCAAGAACAGAAATTCAGTTTGTGAAAGAAAAAAGGTAAATATCGTATACAAACCTTTATTCGATGTTGGATCCTCGGATCTTCATAAAAGCTATTAGTGTGTTTAGCAATACAGAGCGTAGTGATTTCCTCGCGAATTAACAACACTGGGCGAATCTGCTACTATTACTGTCCGAACGACGCGCTTGTATGTTCAAGACGTTCCCTAAGCGACCAGTTTGTTAGTTAAAAGATATCATACTGCCACTGTTCAACCTTTTCATTCTGAAATTGTTCCCAGAAAAGAAAATCTTGCGGCGATTTTGAATATTGTAACTGCTAAGGGAGACGTCGTCTTCATCGCGAGTTGTTGCAGTTTTCTTCGACTTTGCCTGTCGTTCTATGACAACCGGAGAAGCAGAAACCTCCGACCGCCAACTCATCCTGTACCTAACGCGTTCTCTCCTTACAGCAGCCACGAAGAAAACACATTTATGTATAATAAAAAAATTTTCACAGATTGTTTTAATTAGAGAGGTAAAAGTTTTATAATGTATGCATCTAGGCAAAAAATTCAAATCAGAGTACCTGTCTTACCTTTGTCAAAGACAAAACTTAAAGAGCAGGTTAATTAATTAACAACTTTTGTTTTTTGCGTAGCAGTTTCATTTTAATACGTTACTTTACCTACGTCGTCCTGAAGCTTAGCTCAGCTCATGTAGGCCAATATACCTGCATTTGTCACGTCTTAATAATACAATGGATCCTCACTAAATTTTAGTTCACCTACAATACATCAAGCTGCGACCACGAAAACTGGTATTGGTGCATCTCTAAATCTCTAAATCGCACACATTTTCTCCAGCGATGAATATCAATAATTCAAGAATGAATATCAATAATTCAAGAACAGTCTTAATCGCATTTATTATTGTTATAATACCGCCAACCGGTTTCAACCCGACGTAGGGGCCATCTTCTGGTCTTTTACACCATTGGTCGACTGCTGGTGGTGTCACTCCTGTCTACATAACGGCAGGAAGCTATAGTTGATATATTCTTAAACTAAGTCTCCTCTTCAGCATTATAAATTTGTGATGTCAGTCCATGTCTGCTCGTGGCTACGACTTGCAATCTAATATCGGATTTCGAAAGCTCTGCCTGACCATGACGTAATCCAGCTGGAATATTCTCGTCGCATCTCCAAGACTTTTCCGTGTGTATCTCCTCTTGAGATTTTGAACATTACGTTCTCTGTTAGGAGCCGAAATTTATTGCATATATCATTAGTCTGAAACAACTCTTTCGTTTACCAGCGGGTAGTTAGTCTGCTGTAGCTGTCATTCCGGGACTCAGAACTAAAGTTCATGAAATACTCATTTGCATTGATGAAATGAATTCATCTAACCAAATTGACATTATCTGCCCCTCTGAACATAAAGTGACCACTGGTATAGATACGTTAGACATTTCAGGATTTAACATAGCTTCCTTCTTCTGCAGAGCAGATATGGACAGAGGAGGAGTTGCCACATTTATTAAAAACTGCCATAAATTCAGGAACATTGACATTAATAAATTCTGATTAGAGCAGCATCTAGAAGCATGTGCAACAGAAGTAGAGTTCCATAACAGATCCTATATAATAGTAACTATTTACCGAGCACCTGCAGAAAATTATAATCTATTCATAAATCATCTAGACGCTCTTTTGGGTTATTTAACAGGAAGAAACAAAGAAATTTTGATTGCTGGTGACTTTAACAAAGATTTTCTAATGCAGTCTTCCAGTAAACATTTATTGCTGTTACTAATGTTGTCTTTCAATCTAATTCACACTGTGAACTTTCCAACTAGGATCACTAAATCCTCAAGGACAGCCACTGATAACATTTTTATAGACAAATCAAAGGAACAAAACCATATCATAATACCTGTAATAAATGTACAATCAGGTCATGACATGCAGCTCCTTGTTTTAGATGTAAATTCTAAGCAGATTATCAACACTGCTAAATCTGAGTACAGGAGAGTAGTCAATCAACCAAAAATTGAGTGTTTTAGAAAACTGCTCAAAGATATGAACTGGAAAGATGTTTATAGTGCTCATGACATGAATGAAAATTGTAACACATTCATGAACAATGTCAATACCACGTTTGAAAATTGTTTTCCTCTAAAAGTTACTCAAATTAAACAGAAGTCTATAATAAAACCATGGATTACACAAGGAATAAAGATTTCCTGTAAGACAAGAAGGAAAATATATCTGTCGACCAAGAATAGCTCCAATGCTGATGATTTAGCTAAATACAAGGAATACTGTAAAATATTAAAAAAAGTAATTTAGACATCTAAACAAATGCACTACGAGAGGAAGATAGCAATGTCAGGGAACAAAATAAAAACAATATGGGATATACTGAAAAAGGAGACTGGTAGAACCAGAATGGAACAGGAACAAATAGCATTAAGGTTAGATGACACATTAGTAACCGATGGGCATAGTGTGGGAAATCTATTTAACAAGTACTTTATATCCGTGACTGATAGAATGGGATTGTCAGGATCAGTAAATAATGGCCTTGAATATCTGAAACTAGCCTTTACAAATAGCTTCAGGTATATGAATATGTCACTCACTTCACCAAAAAAATAACTTCCATAATAAAATCTTTTAGAACAAAGCATTCTAGTGGTTAAGATGAAATATCAACAAAGTTAATTAAGGCATGTTCATGTGAGTTTAGTACAGTTTTAAGTTACTTGTGTAACCAGTCAATTACAAATGGGACATTTCCTGACTGGCAAAAATATGCTGATGCTAAGCCTCTATTCAAGAAAGGGGATAAAGACATACCATCAAACTACAGACGGATTTCACTTTTGCCAGCAATCTCAACAAATTTTAAAACAGTAATATACAGGCAGCTTCTCAACCATCTGACCACAAATAACATATTATCAAGAACACAGTTTGGATTTCTGAAGGGTTCTGATATTGAGAAGGCTATTTACACCTACAGTGAAAATGTACTTAATTCATTAAACAACAGATTACAAGCAGCAGGTATTTTCTGTGATTTGTCAAAGGCATTTGATTGTGTGAACCACAACATCCTTTTAAATAAATTAGAATTCTATGGTGTCTTAGGCAGTGCTGCAGAATGGTTGAGGTCATAAGTCGCTAACAGGAAACAAAGGGTGTCACTGCAAGGGATTAGTGAATTAAGTCATCAGTCATTATCAGAATGGGAAGAAGTTACATGTGGTGTGCCACAGGGATTCATCTTAGGGCCATTGCTTTTTCTTGTGTACATTAATGATCTCTCATCAGTTACACTGCCAGAAGCAGAGTTCGTTTTGTTTGCAGATGACACAAGTACTGAAATAAATAGTATGTCAAGTGTAGTTCTAGAAAGATCTACTAATTATATTTTCATAGATATTAATAAATGGTTTAAAGCCAACTCACTGACATTAAACTTCGAAAAGACTCACTAGATGCAATTCAGAACCTGTAAGAGGTTTCTACCCAGCATATGCATAAAGTATGAAGTAGAGCAGATAGAAGAGGTTGACAGTCTTAAATTCCAGGGATTAGAATTTGATAATAAATTCAGTTGGGAGGAGCACACCACAGAACTGCGGAAACGCCTTAACAAATTTGTATTTGCAATCCGAGTGTTAGCAGACGTAGGCGACATAAAAATGAAAAAGCTTGCATGCTTTGCCTACTTTCATTCCGTAATGTCATATGGTATAATATTTTGGGGAACTCTTCAAGTCAAACAAGTTTTCAGAGTCCAAAAGCGTGTAATATGTATTATTTGTGGAGTAATTCATGGATGTCCTTTGGAACCTCTTCAAAGAACTGGGTATACTAACTATTGCCTCTCAGTATACTTACTCCTTAATGAAATTTGTCCTAAATAATATATCTCTTTTTCCAACAAACAGCTCAGTCCATACATACAATACCAAGAACAAAGTGATCTGCACAAGGACTTAAAGGCACATACTTTAGTTCTAAAAAGGGTCCACTACTCAGGAACACTCATCTTCAATAATTTTCCAGCAAACATAAAAAATTTAGTTACAAATAAAGATCAGTTTAAAAGCAGCCTGAAAGACTTACTAGTGGCCAAGTCCTTCTACTCCATTGATGAATTTTTTAATAGAAACAAATGATTTATTGTATGTACTCACACTGTTAGTATTGTTATTTCAGCTTAAAGAAATAATGTATTGTTTATACTCATACTGTTATTTCAGCTTTAAAAAATTGACATGTTCCACATCCACGAGGATCTCCTCAGCACAGATCTATGGAACAAAAAACTAATCTAATCTAATCTAATCCTTCCCCTGCTACAAAGTTCCCGTCTTCCATGCTTATTAAATTTCAATTTCGTTTTCATACTGAATTGCACATTTGGTATCTTCATATATTTTCTGTACCTCTTGGTCTTCTGGTTGTACAGGTGCTGGTTAGCTGTCGACTTTGGTGAGAGCAGTTCAAAAATGGCTCTGAGCACTATGGGACTTAACTTCTGAGGTCATCAGTCCCCTAGAACTTAGAACTACTTAAACCTAACTAACCTAAAGACATCACACACATCCATGCCTGAGGCAGGATTCGAACCTGCGACCGTAGCGGTCACGCGATTCCAGACTGTAGTGCCTAGAACCGCCCGGCCCCTCCGGCCGGCTTGGTGAGAATAGTCCTATCACTGAAACTCACTCTTTCCTGTCTTCTTCTTCATGATGAGTCATGCTACCGTTACAACATTTTTTTCTGAATAGAAATACCTATATTCTCCCCATTTCACTTCAGATTTCTGGCCTTCCCCGCGGGGATCCAAAGAGGGAGTAATCCGCACTCTCTTACCAATGGAGAAATCATCATTATATGTTACAGATTAGAAGCTTCATATTCAGTGATTACAAATCATGTGTCTTAAAGGGCGTGGTTTCCATTGCATTCCATGTCTCATGTCGTTGGATCTGCTGATTCTTCCGCCTTCCAGAGGCACATCCCAATACTCAAGAGCGAGAGGGTGCCACAAAGCTCGGTCTGCTCCTTCGCCTTCTTTGACCAGGACCTTGGTAGAAGGAGGGTGTCTACTGTAGCGGACATCCTCAGCGGCCATTACTGATGACCAAAAACGTTTTGTTTACTAGTTAAAGACGCTACATAAAGACTACCATGACTTATATGTGATAAATGTGTTTAAATCCCCGTCAGGCCATCGATATTTTGTTCCTGGTCATGACATGTGGCGGAGGGTTCCTTCCCCTCAAAGCGAAAATTACGTTTTATCTTAGGTGCTGGACTGACCGTTTATTTTTTATGCGCAATAACTTTAATTACGTTCACGCAGCGAAGATTTTCTGAGTGCCTGTACTCTAATCAGGCTCCGCAGATCACCCAAGCCAACCATCAAAATAATGTGCATCAAAACTGAGTTGTAACCCAACTGCTCGAAAAGAAGATGCTCTTTAGCTATATCATCTAAAACTGGGTATTGGTTTAAATCGTTGTTTGGCGAGAGATTGGAGAGATGGATGTGCGGCCGATCTATTTGCGGCCAGTGGCCATTTGAACGCAACCATTTTCGACTGAGTCTGTAAACTACGTACCTGAGAGTAACTTCCACATTTTCGGCTTTCAGGGAGTTTACCGAATCCATTACGTCAGGAGTGGGTGGTGGCCAGTCTGTCGTGATGGACATTTAGCCTGTGGTCGCAGATCGATAGGAGCAGCTTTCACTGGGTTGCCGTACGTGAGCGGCGTCAGTGCTGCCAACAGCTCGTATAGGACGAGTCCACTACGCAGCTTGTCTCATTTCCATCGGACTGCTTACGTTTTATACCATTACCACGTTTCTTGCAAACATAAAGGCTAAGGGAAAAAATCTGTGATTAATTTATGGCCCCAATACGACACCTTACAGAATCTGCAAACTTCGTTGGAAATACTTTTTAAAAGTGATTTACGTTACTGCACAATGACGTATAAACCAGTTTTAGAAATTATTACAACACCTATTATCTCCATCACAACTCTCTATAATTCTTGTAAGGTTTTGAGTAGCGATGATTCAATTTCGGCTGAAATTTATTATGCCCTTCCTCCCGTTAGTGACAGTTCTCTTAGTGTTACTCTGACTAAAATTTAAATTCCGCGTAGCATCTTTAAGGCACAGTGTGTTACACTCATAACCACGTTTAACATTTAGGCCTGAAACCCGACTCCTGCCGCAATACTGTACTTCATTCACCCCCACGGGCGATGACGTTGACCTTTGCTACTCTCGAACATGTGCGTCTCCGAGGTTGTATTAGTTGATTCTACAATTCTGAATTCACAGCATTTTTATACACCTTTCTAATTTCACCAGTACTCACAATCTATGGATCCAGGTTTCGCTGCCATCTTAGAATCCATTAATCGTGCATTTATGATAAGGCAAGTAGACAGATTGTGATGTAACCTGTTCTGTAATCATGTTATAGAAATCTGATGTGCCGCAATTTCAGCTTGCTCCCTCATCTCAACTTACTGCCTATTTCGTCCACATGATTTCGGTTTATTTATCAGTGGTATTGAATTTAACGGATTTCAATGTGTTCTTAACTCTCACTTAGGTAGATTCTTGCTAAGAATATGATGGGGAGCGAAAACATGATTTACAACAATTTCATCGATAATAACAGCATCGTCGATGGACGTTAAACCAGAATCGCCGTTCTTTTATATACTTATCTTTTCATTTTCTTTTTTTGTTTTGTTTTCAGTAATCTCTTAATTTCACACAGTTGCAAGCAAGAACAATCTTACGTTACGTTTTTTTACTTATTGGGGTAGGGGGCCTATACAAGGTAAATGAGCTCGTATACAGTATTATAGAGAATGAAGAGGAAATACGTGAAGGTGAGATGGGACATATATGATACTTCGAGAAAAATTTGAGATAGCAGTGAAAGACATAAGTAGCAACAAGACACCTGGAGTAGACTACATTCCCTCAAAATTGCTGATAACCTCAGGAGAGCTGGCCATGACAAGACCATTCCACATGGTGTGCCGCACATATGTGACAGGCGAAATACCCGCAGACTTAAGAGAAACATAATAATTCCATTTACAAAAAAATCTGTTTCTGATTGACGTGAATATCGCTGATGTACTACTTTACAATATCATAGTTACAAAATTTTGTCACGAATTATTTACAGAAGAATGTAAAAAGTTGTAGAAGTGGGTATGGGTTTCCGGATAAATGTTGGAACACGCGAGGCAATACCGACCATAAGACTTGTCCTGGAAGATAAGTTCAAGGACAGCCAAACCTGCTATTATAGCTTTTCCAGAATTACAGAAACATCTTGACATAGTTTTCGGTGACACTCTGAAACGCTGAAAGTAGCTGAGGAAAATTCATGGAGCATAGCTTTATTTACAACTTGTACGGCAACCAGTAAGCAGTTATAAGAGGCGAGGGGCTATAAAAGGGAGCACTGATTGCGAAGGAAGTGAGACAGAGATGTAGCCTATCCCTAATATTGTTCGATGTGTATGGTGAGCAGCCAGTAAAGGTAACCAAAGAAAAATTTTCAGAAGGAATTAAAGTTCAGACAGAAAGAAAAAGCTTTGAGATTCGCCGATAAAACAATAATTGTGTCAGAGACTGCGAATTACTCGGAAGTGCAGTTGAACCGAATGGAGAGGGTCATTCAAGAAGGACATAAATTGAACATTAACAAAAGCTAACAAAATTTATGGAATGTAGTCGAATTTCATGAGGTGATATTGAAAGAATTAGATTAGAACATAAAACATTGAAAGCAGTAGATGAATTTTTCTGTTTGACTGTAAATTGACTGATTATGGCCGAAGCATGTGGAGTGTAGACGGGCAATAGACAGAAAAACGTTTCTGAAGAATAGGAATTTGCTAAAATCGAATACGAATGTAACTGTTAGGAAGCACTTTCGAAGGTGTTCGTTTGGAGCGTAGCCTTATACCTAATTGAAAGGTAGACAATAAGCAGTTCAGACGAAAAGATAATAGGAGCTTTTAAAATGTGTTGTTCGAGAAAAATGCAGAAGATTAGTTGTGTAGATAGTGTAACTGATGAGGAAGTACTGTCCAGAGTTGGACAGAGAGGAAATTTACGGCACAACTTGGGTAAAAAAGGAAGCGGTTGATAGTACACATTTCGTGACGTTAAGGAGCCGTTCAGTTTAGCATTGGAGGCAAGTATGTGCGTTGGGAGAGGTGTGTAAAAATTACAGAGGTTAACCAAGGAATAAATGCAAGAAGCTGGTTCAGTTGGCTGTGAGTTGTTGTAGTAACTCTGAGATAAAGAAGGTGAGCGAGGTAGAGTCACTACGAGAGCTGCATCAAACCAGTTTTTCCGCGTCCGGTTGTCCAATTTTAATTTTCCCATGATTTCCCTAAATCGTTTGAGGCGAATGTCGTGGCATGCCCGATCTCCTTCCCCATCCTTCCCTAATCCGAGTTTGTGCTCCGTCTCTAATGATCATGTCGACGAGCCGTACTGAAGCCCACAACAATGACAACAATGGTCGCTACATCTGTGTTCTTTCGGTCTGGCAGACTTTTTAATGTTCTTTGTTTTTATGTCCAGACGAAACTACAATCGTCCGGCCATAACTATGGGCTCTTTGATTGATATGGGACATGCGGCTTATTGGAACAACAACATATGACATATTAAGTGACTTTATTAAATGAATTTATATAAAGATTTATTTCATTCAATCCCTTCCCATCGGAGTGTTCGATAATTTACAACTGTCATTGACTATTACAGCATTACTTGATGCTCTAATTATCGAACTGTTCTGTGAAAGTACAATGTTCAACATTTACAAAAGTACATTTCCATCTGAAACTTGAATAACTCTTTAGTCCTACTGGATAATATTGATTGCTTCAGCTGAGGTCACGAACTGGACTGATACCTTCAATGCTCTGCTCTACGTTGACGTTTGTAGGGGGACACAGTTGAGCTGAGAGAGAGGACATGTCATCTTTATCCTCTTGCATTGTCTCATTGCGGCTTGCAGCGAGGCATCACTAATGTGATACCACAGTTTTTGAAGCTAACAGACAGCAGAGTACACCCAATGTACTGGCCCCCTGCTTTACATTCCTCTGCCCAAAGATATTAATGGGCTCGCAAATGTATAAATGATAACTATTACGCGGGCGACATATGTGTTTATAGAAGAATCGGAGATTAATTCAGTGACAGTGCAATGCAGTACATTGTTTGGGCGGCGAATAAAATCAACTGTATGTAACAAGTGGAAATGAATTACCTATATGTTAGCCACCACACCGGTTGAGGCTAACTCTTCCGATGCATTTAGAATGAAATTGCAATGAAGCCCCTGGTAGTGATTAATTTATAATGTTACATTTAAATTTTATGTCCCTTTGGCTATGCATTTCAGTAGTACCTTGGGCAGTTACTTCGTCTACGTGGATTCCGCTTCGTAGCTGAACGGAGCATTGCGTCACTGTTCCACTAGTGACAATCTTCTTTATGTGACTTCTGATACGGAAATTTCTGTTCGGAATTTCCATCTCACCTGCAGGTTTTACGCGTTAAATTACGTATTTCCCCCTTCAACGGAAGTCTGTGTCCATGTGTGCTCGTTCAAGAATATCTTGTAACGTTTCCATTATAATGATAAACACACAATTAAATTTTTGTTGTAGGCGCGGTTCTTTCCGTCCCTTTACGACGAACCTGCACCTACCTGTGAGCATTGTCTCAGTAGATAATCAGTAGGAAAGCCGAGTGAAACCTACTGTACTTCGACGTGAACCAGGCTGCAATTTAAATCACTAATCTACGTTTCGGGAGAAAGTTGTCACACAAATGAAGGGCTAGAAATTTTGTCCTCAATTAATATATTCTGAAACTTAGGTGAACAAGTATCACTGCCAAGCCCGTGCTAGTCTTAGCGCAGTCACTCACAATCCTTTTCACTCACGTTAGCAAGTTTATGGTGTTGCATTTCCCGAAAACCTAATAGCTACAAAAATACTGATTGTTTTTGATTGATAATGCTCGCTAAATATTAAGTCTGACGGCACCTAATGCAGTCGCAGTTTTTAGCCACCGACCTGCTCAATACGCCACACGGAATATATGCCTCACAAAATTCACTTAAAAATTCCTAAATTTTTACACGCCGATCGGAATAATTATGCCATCACTTTACCACACTTTTGATGTATGAAACACTGCAAGATTCGGCTACTTATCATTTCCATCGGAACTACTACTACACATGTCCGAACTGTTTCATGGCTAGACTCCCAATCTTCTCTAGAATACTCAAAGTTTTCTCTACCAGCAGGGAAAGGCTTTACCATTGGTCAGTTTACTCAACAGTCAATAGAAAAACAACACTCTCCCGCGTCAATCCGCGCTTTTCATCAATAACCAATCGGAAAATAGTAAACCTAACAACTGCACTCTTTACCGACGTAATTATCTAAAACGCTGAAGTTTTGCTTATGCATAAAGCTATTTACTATTGTTATTTATACCCGAATTAACTTCCCCTTTACCATAAACTTACTTTACAAATCTATTCTACAAAAATCCCCTTTGTCCATATCCATATATCTTCGAAATGTTCCCACACTAAATCCTACTACGTAACTCTTTAAACAATTATCTTCATATTAACCTTAAACCACACTCACGCATCATTCATACAGCTAGAACATATTTATAACAATTTAGATAAATTTTACAGAAATAATAGCACTTTATGAAAATACTAGAACAGTTTATGAAAAACATTTTATTACTTTAGTGCACTCTAGTGGGCACAAACTAAACTAAAATTACAATCCCCCTATCCAGTACTGTCCTCTATCGGCTGATACATAAACTACGTGCGGGTCCAGTCTTGCGTCACCATCTGTCACTATCCAGCTCTGAGACACATCTCCCACTTAACCGCCTCCAAGGCGGGATCGTTATACGGCGCTACGGGTCAAAATCATTTATGTGCGATGTGAATTCATCGACAGGCGCAATAGCCTCAGACTTCGAGAAGAATATAATAATCCTAATCCCAAAGAGAGCAGGTGCTGACAGATGTGAAATTTACCGAACTATCGGTTTAATAAGTCACAGTTGCAAAATACTAACGCGAATTCTTTACAGACGAATGGAAAAACTGATAGAAGAGGACCTCGGGGAAGATCAGTTTGGATTCCGTAGAAATGTTGGAACACGTGAGGCAATACTGCCCCTACGACTTATCTTAGAAGAAAGATTAAGGAAAGGGAAACCTACGTTTCTAGCATTTGTAGACTTAGAGAAAGCTTTTGACAATGTTGATTGGAATACTCTCTTTCAAATTCTAAAGGTGGCAGGGGTAAAATACAGAGATCGAAAGGCTACTTACAATTTGTACAGAAACCAGATGGCAGTTATAAGAGTCGAGGGGTATGAAAGGGAAGTAGTGGTTGGGAAGGGAGTGAGACAGGGTTGTAGTCTATCCCCGATGTTATTCAATCTGTATATTGAGCAAGCAATAAAGGAAACAAAAGAAAAGTTCGGAGTAGATATTAAAATCCAGGGAGAAGAAATAAAAACTTTGAGGTTCGCCGATGACATTGTATTTCTGTCAGAGAGCAAAGGACTTGGAAGAGCAGTTGAATGGAATGGACAGTGTCTTGAAAAGATGGTTTAAGATGAACATCAACAAAAGCAAAACGAGGATAATGGAATGTAGTCGAATTAAGTCGGGTGATGCTGAGGGAATTAGATTAGAAAATGACACACTTAAAGTAGTAAAGGAGTTTTGCTATTTGGGGATCAAAATAACTGATGATGGTCGAAGTAGAGAGGATATAAAATGTAGACTGGCAATGACAAGGAAAGCGTTTCTTAAGAAGAGAAAATTGTTAACATCGAGTATTGATTTAAGTGTCAGGAAGTCGTTTCTGAAAGTATTTGTATGAAGTGTAGCCATGTATGGAAGTGAAACGTGGACAATAAATAGCTTATACAAGAAGAGAATAGAAGCTTTCGAAATGTGGTGCTACAGAAGAATGCTGAAGATTAGATGGGCAGATTACATAACTAATGTGGAGGTATTGAATAGAATTGGGGAGAAGAGTAGCTTGTGGCACAACTTGACTAGAAGAAGGGATCGGTTGGTAGGACATGTTCTGAGACATCGAGGGATCACCAATTTAGTATTGGAGGGCAGCGTGGAGGGTAAAAATCGTAGAGGGAGACCAAGAGATGAATACACTAAGCAGATTCAGGAGGATGTAGGTTGCAGTAGGTACTGGGAGATGAAGAAGCTTGCACAGGATAGAGCAGCACGGAGAGCTGCATCAGTCTCTGGACTGAAGACCACAACAACAACAACATGAATTCATCCTTAACTTGTTATATATTACTATCGTAAAATGTATAAAAAATGTGTAAGAAAGAAGGAAGCCATTAAGCTTGACGATGGGCCAGCTTTTGCCCTCGTCATTTATGTTTGGTGGGCGCATTTTCTAAAGGGCAATTTGCGAAGTAGGCTGACTCGGCGGACAGTGTTGTGGTAGGGCGGCCTTGTCGTGTTCCCTTCTGGGAACGCCTTCTGTGTGGAAAAATTTTACCGCAGACAGACAAGCCAGAAAGCAGTGATGCCACGCTCCACAGACTCTGCTATTGGTGCTAACTTTGGAGGAAGCCGTTTATTAATACCTCGGTACTAACAAATTTTCTCTGTTAATCATTTGACGTGGTTGCGAAACTTACCAGAGTTTTCTGTAGGTGTACATCTTTCCTTCGGGCATGTTTAATATGGATACTCTTGGCGATGCTATTGCCGTATCGTTTTAACCAGAGATGTGAAGAACTGGCAGACGTGTTTTTGGCACCACATTCTCAACAACACTTCCCATCACAAGGCAAGCTGCAAACATTTAACTGCCAATATTGACTGTTAACAGACTTAATTCAAGTCGTTCTGTGATCAAGTGTATTTTGTTCATTATATTGTCATTTATATATATGGAATGTTACTGTATGATTTCAAAATACAAAACATTTTTTTTTAAATCTTATATCTATGTGCAATGACGACGACTGTAATGTTGCAATGTTTCCGTAAATTTAAAGAGTCAGAGTATTATGCGACTCTGACGTGTTGTTTTGCTAAAATTAATTTGCATAAAGCCTTTTATTAAAGTTTCAAGAGTATATTAACTTCATCCGAATGATGAGTATTAACTTAAACCGAATTTTTAAAAGACTCAAACCACTGAAAAAGTACTTAAGTCCTTCGTCAGTTTCACACGGGTTCTCAAAATCCAGTTTCAGTTTTATTAAAAACTAATTTTAGAACTCTTCCATGTTGAATTAACTCTGAAAATTCATTCCTTAATATCATGACGACCGTATATACCACAAAGTAGCTCTATATTTCAAGACAAATTTCTCAAGGTGAGTTTAGTAATAGTTCCTGTTCCAGTATTGCATGCAATCACTAGGTTTAGTGGAAAACAAAAATAAAGATGAACAGTAAAGTGCTTCGAATACTTTGTTGCTAAATAGAACAACGCAATGGATTCTCTACTAAACATTTCATTACAAATTCCATAGCCAAATTAATTTTTTATGCGGTACACACGTGGTCAAGGTTTATCAGAGAGTGTTCTATAATTTAATATAGTTTTGAGAGTGCGAATATTGTTTTTCGGTTGACTATATAGAACGTAGCTACAAAGCTATAGCAAGGTCACGCTGCTTCACAGACACGACCAAACTGTCGAAAATACTAACGGAAAGACAACACTAAATTTGAGTACAAGAATGGAGACGATAGGGTCTATCGCTAATAAAAATTGTCAATGGAGTTAGTCTCTCTTACCACTGAAACAGTAAATTTAAATTTTCAGGAGTACAGTAATTTTCAGTAGATAATAGCAGTGGAAGGCAGTATTGTGGCTGTGTTATGCTTAGGAACCCAAGGTTCTTCTTAATCGGTGAATCGCCGGCCGCTGTGGCCGACTGGTTCTAGGCGCTTCACTCCGGGACCGTGCTGCTACTACGATTGCAGGTTCGCATCCTGCCTCGGGCATAGATGTGTGTGATGTCCTTAGATTAGTTGGTTTTAAGTAGTTCTAATTCTAGGGGACTGATGACCTCAGATGGTAAGTCCCATAGTGCTTAGAGCGATTTGAACCATTTGAATTGGTGAATCAATCTGGTGACCGATTTTAGAATCGCCTGAAGGAGCATGCCTCTGAGACCGTCATAATTATTTTCCGGCATTTTCTGCTGTGCTGACCACATGCTCCTCCATATCCGCATCCAGTAATGTCCGTGGGTGGAGGATGACACGGCGGCCGGTCGGTGTCGTTGGGCCTCCATGGCCTGTTCGGGAGGAATTTAGTTTAGTTTTAGTCGTTTTTTTCTGATAGACATGAGATGGTGATTTGTGCAGCGTTTGTAAATATCACTGAGTTCTTCGTATCTAAGTGCTGTATAGTATATTAACGCTATTTTGAGGATATTGTTCAATCTTCATGTACAGCGTTTTATGGTGAGTAAAATACTTAATTTTTTTAAATTACTTACATAACATGTGCTCAATTAAGCCGTACTTAGTCGTGCGCCATCTTGTACCTTGAAGTGGAAGGTGTTGTTCAATGGAATACATGATTTTGCAAATGAAATGAGTTTCTTTAATGGCCTAACATATTTCCCTGCTTTTAGACGAAAATTTCTCTTACTTGCCAATAGCTTCTGTTTTAAAATGTCTTGTAACAAGTTTTCGATAATACTGCATAATTTAATTTCAGTCGACGATTATTGGTGTGTGTTAGAATAATAACGTAACACGTAGACTATTGAATACTATATTCAGAAGATTTTCTTGACTGCAGCACTTTTAACTTCGAATAAAACAAATTGGGGAAACAAGAAACCCGTGGCACAACTTGACTAAAAGAGTAGATTAGTTAATAGGGTACATTCTAAGACATCAAGGATCGCCAGTTTAATATTTGAGGTAAGTGTGGGGGGAGGGATGGGGATAAAAATCGTAGAGGGAGGCAAAGAGGCGATTACAGAAAGCAGAGTCAGAAGGATGTAGGTTGAAGTAGTTATTCGGAGATGAAGAGTTTCGCACAGGAGAGTTGCATCAAACCATTCTTTATACTGAAGACGACACCAACAACAATGAATTATTAAGGGATTCACGTCTAGGAGCCAGTTCACAATAGACCCTCCACCGTCGGGGTAGCTTCTGGAAAGGTGACCAGCCAAATGCTTCTTCAACGGTCCGAAGAGGCGAAAATCTCTTCGTGCAATAGACAGGCTAGCATGGAGATTACCCCAGTACTGGCTTTCGGAACCGCCGGGATTATTCGTGATCGGTCATTGTTATGCAGCAACACACCTTCCGAAAGAAATCCTGTTCATTTCCTCTAAATCGCTCACTACACCCTTTTCATCTTGTCAATTGGCATTCTCTCTCTTGGTGACAAAATCAACAAGATGCACAAACCGTGTGCCTAAAAGTGTGTAGCCATAATTTCTTTCGTGAATATTGTTGTTTTGCGCGGGGACCGGGGGGGGGGGGGAGAGGAGTGAGAGAGGGGTATTCTACGGGGGAGCAGGAAGTGTCTCCCTGAGATTAATGCTTATATCGCCTCAGGTAAAACATTATTCATAGACGTTTCATACCTTCTGACGGTATAGCACCTCCCTCATGATACTATGTTATGTGCTGGAGAGCCCCATTCATACGGTTTCCTTCTCCTGTGAGAGTTGCCGCAGTACTGTATCCAGCGAGAACTTGTTTCTGACGTGATGACTGGGTGTTGTGTGATGTCCTTAGGTTAGTTAAGTTTAAGTAGTTCTAAGTTCTAGGGGACTGATGACCATAGATGTTAAGTCCCATAGTGCTCAGAGCCATTTAAACCATTTGAAAGGCGTCTTATTGCTGTGTTGATGCACATTGGGCAATGAACGCGTGAGCAATCTAGCCGTACTCCTAAAGGCAATTACATAAAACGGCAATTTACACTTGTCACCATGGTAAGCGTTTAGCTTGGAAGCAAAGACTGTAATTCACCTCAAGTTTCTAACTTCATCCATGTAGAATAAATTGTGTTCTGAAACTGGATGAATCTCTTTGAAGTACCCTGTATTTCTTCCCACTGTCGCACGGATTCAGATGTGCTCCTGGTTTCCAGAATGTTAGGCAGACTTTACATGTAGTGAGAACTGGGCGTTTTGCAAGAAACATTTAATTTTCCTCGTATCTAAAATGGACTTTTCTAATGGACAGAGGACAATCTGAGTACAGTAGGAAAGGCAAGACGTGCGCTCCTTCCTGTGGCGAGGCACCAGACTGCCTCATAGTGTGAGACTAAGAGCGGCTCCTTCCTCGAAACTACTGTACCCTGTTAGTCACTAAGAGAGCTTCTGGATATTGTAACTAATATGGCGCCTTAATGGCTGTATAGCACATGGGAGCACGAGCCATGGGTAGTCGCTTTTGTAAGGGCTATTGCAAGCCATCGGCACCAGTTCATTTCACATGCACGTTCATAAACAGTAGCCGTCCAGTTTTTCGCGCTCTACATCGAACTTCACCTTTGGAAAGTGCTAAACGTTCTGACTTCCACTTTCCCATCAAAATTATACGGTTTACATTCCTAAGTGTTTGCTGCCCTTTGTAGTGCTCGCTCTCAATCTTGATCTTGTTTTCAAATCATCTTATTACTTTATACTGCAGTTGCCTAGGTGTACCTTTACCGCCACCACACTCATTTTTCCATGCTCTTATCAAGCACTCCACCTATACGAGCTCCACCACAGACTCATCTAGTAGAAGGGCCATACATATTATGTTACCTCATGAAATCTCTTGGGGCTACTGTCATGTGGTACTGTTAAGAAAACTCATCTGATCGAGAATTGTCGCCTGAATATCCGAGTGTCACCTGCATATGAGTATGTCATTGAGTATGAGAGTGTCAGCTTAATATGACAGTGTCATATGTATATGAGAGTGTCATATGTGTATGAGTGTGTAAAGTGTGTATGAGATTGTCATGTGTATGTGCATGCATACATGCATGTGTGCATATTTACGTGTGTGTGTGTGTGTGTGTGTGTGTGTGTGTGTGTGTGTGTGGGTGTGTGTGTTTCATGGTGTAAGGGGTGTCATCTGAGTAGTAGTGTATCATCAGTGTATTAGTAGGTCTTCTCAGTATCAGTGTGTCATTATAGTATGCGTGTCCATTTGAGTGTGAGTGTGTCAAGTGTGTATGAGAGTGTCATGTGTGTATGAGATTGACACATGTGTATAAAAGCATCATCTGTGCATGAGAATGTCACGTATGTATAAGAATGTCGTGTGCATATGGGAGTGTCATGTGTAAATCAGAGTGACATCTGAATGAGACCATCATCTGAATATGAATGTGGTATACGAACATGAGTGGATCGTCTGAATATGAGTAAGTCATCTCACTGTAGTTGGGTTATCTCACTGTCAGAGTATCATATGAGTGTGTTTCATATGTATGGGAGCGCCATGTCTATGATACTGCCATGTGTGTATGATAGTGTCATGTGTGTACCAGACTGGCATCTGAGTATGAGTGGGCCATCTCTGTATGAGTGGGTCATCTCAGTATGAGAGTCATCACAGTGTTAGTCATCTCTCATGTGAGTATGAAAGTTGTCACCACGAATTGCTATCTCAACAATGCCTTTTAGTGCTTTCATTCAGTGGCACACAACAGGAAGTCTAAACGTACTCATATGATATTTCCTTTATTATCATTTATTTAAGTTTCAAGTTTCAACTATCAACTTACGAATTTATTGCTTGTCATTCAGTTTATACTCAGCAGCAATGTTTTTCGTTGTAGGTTGTGTCATCTATTTTTGTCATTCAGGTAGCTACATTAGACAACAATTGAAAATTCCCTGAAAATTTAAAAAAAGGTCTTGTTCTCTTTATTTTTTTTATATCGCATGACACCGTTACTACTTTGCTGTATGTTCCAGTAAATCATGACTGTTGAATCTGCAGGCTATTTTTTTTTTTCGAAAGTACTATTCATTTCAAAACTCAAGACCTTGTCAGATGCTACTGCAAGGGGTAGGAAATGAAAACGAATGTCTCTAAACACTGAAGGAGTTTATATATTTCTTGTAAAGTAAGAGACTCTCGAGACTGTAAACTTGCTTTTAAGGTGACGATTCGCTGCGCTCTTAGAGAATGTCATCAACAGGCTTGTACTCTAGCAGAATGGGCAAACAGGCATAGTCATTAAAACAGGTCAGGACTACAACTTGCAGCAATCTCGTAGGCAGGGAACTAGAAATAAGGCACAAAGAATTTCATTTGGGCTATAGAGTTTGTCTGACATGAGTAGGGAAGAGCTGTATTAAACGCAATGCTTTTAGTTGATATTGATACCAACGGACAGGAAGTTACGGGCACGAGGATCGCTATGTCACAGAAAGTAGTTCACTTTCCTCTATGTTTCCTTGTACAAGTTTCTATAGCCGGATTACATCAGGCTTGATTCGCAATTTGAAGGACTATGGAATGTTTCAGTAAGGTCTGGCATCTTTTGAGCTTACTGTTTGTATGCTTTTGAGATAAACCACAGGTGAAGTGCATCTAACTGGACTATTTCCTTCCTTAGATATAAAATACATTTGAAATGTACACATTTCAGGTTTGTTTGGAGCGTCCTTAGGAAATGAATGGCTGCGTTAACTAGAAAATGCGCCACAGTCTGTAGATGATTTAGAAATTGTATTCCGTATGATGTACGCCAAATTTGCGCGAAATAAAATACATGTTAATATTAAGAAATATTCGGTTATTTAAGGATTCTTCATTTCTTTTAATAGTTCCTGTCGTTAAATTCTCTCGTTGTCATTGGCTGAATGTTTCTAGATATATAAATAAATTTTTTGTGTTCAAACCAGTTTAACGTTGCTTGCTGTGTGTCGATGAATAACTGTGACAGAATAAGCATACACATAAGGCAAAAACTTCGACAGTATGACTTTTATCAAATTAAAATAGTCTCAGAACAGTTATGAACAAAACACCAA
Source organism: Schistocerca piceifrons (assembly GCF_021461385.2). Lineage (NCBI taxonomy): Eukaryota > Metazoa > Arthropoda > Insecta > Orthoptera > Acrididae > Schistocerca > Schistocerca piceifrons. The sequence goes on from NC_060139.1 coordinate 53,534,108, forward strand.
TGGCGTACATTGTGCCGCACTAAGCGTCATTGTAAACATATCTCTTGTTTCCTCTGAATATTTGCTTTTGTTAGTGTTTATTACGAAAACAGTCCGAAAACAAATGCCTCCGAGATTTTCATGTGAAAACCTTAAAGTATTTTAAATAAAACAAGCATTATTAGCATTCAACATCTTTATTCTTCATTTGTAGATAGTTATTTCTCTACGTAGTCACCCTAGCGACACATACATTTCTCGCAAGGAGAAACAATTTTGTGTATCATTACTGTTGAATGTCTGACTTTGTTGATGGAGCCACATCCTCACCTCTGCATACACCACGTCAAAACTATCAAGGTAAAGTTCTCGCAGGTGTCCGGTAAATTTTTGAAACAAATGTAAATCGGATGGTGCCACCAAGCCTCTACCATGGCGTTGCAGAAAAATAAGGAAAATGTTCCTGAATTGAGAAACGCCTCTATTTGCAAGGACGCATATGAATACTGGCTTACGTTTTAAAGACTATGAAAGACAAACAAAGGCAACCGAAGAACAAAATAAAAAGATGTATACTTTACAATGCCTACTGTGTAATTAAGTCTGCCTTTAATACAGTTTCCCGGTTTTACGTACTGGGTCTCCATCAAAAGAGGAGAAGTAATAACTATCTGTTCCAGAATGTAGAGTATGTCTATTACAAAAGTAGAAGCGGAAATGTGTCGAGTTATCGATTCAAGATACTTGCATGAAACTTACGAAATAGCAGATAGTGAGATTATTTTATTGTTCACTATGCTTTGCGCATTCGGTTACTGTTTAATGATACCGTAGTGTCTCTTTACGCAGTGCTGAGTTTGGACGAAGAGTGTTCTGCTACGGACCAGAGCGTCAGTGGAGGGACGCCACGTGAAGTCAATGGGCAGAACGAACAGTTACGGCTCATTAATGGTTTAGACTTCTAAAGGCGTTTGTTTCACGACATCCATTCACTGGCGCTCTTTCTTAAGTTTATAAAGATGCAGCGTTCCTCGCTGGACAATGAATACTGTGTCGATTTTCTCAAACAAGGTTAATGGTAGTTGTAAGGTAAGCTATTTGCCGGTAATCAATTTTACTTAGACGTGCTTTCTGTTCCTCAATAGAGCGTGTTTTTTGGGGCAATCAGTGGTCATCTGTTTCTAAAGGCAAGAGGCTTGCCACTAGCAAAATTAACTGTGCAGAATTTCTTTTCTGGCACTCAGTAACTGTACTCTAGTAATTGATGTTCTCATTAAGGGAAAGGCGAAGCGCTGCCCATTAGTAAATGCAACAGTACAGTAATTTTTACTTTGCGGTAAAGATAACGTTGTGGTGAAAATAAGCATATGTTTTAGCCTTGTGCTTATTAAGAGTGTTATCAGTTTTGAAAATTATTGATGTTTGTCTGTTTTAGAAAGTGTATTATCTTTCTGTTACGCGCCCGTTCGTGTGGCGACTGCCTGCTTGTACAGTGGCACCCAGTACAAGCGTAAACAGAGTTTCAGTAGTCGGGGCCGGTTGTCGGGGTCCCGTGTGTTTCATCTTATTGGTTGTGGCATGGACGACATGATCGTGTGTACGGGATCGCAGGACATCATATCACTGACAAAATTCATTTACGAGTCTGAAAGTTAGGTGAATGGTAATCTGGCTGAGACAATAGAAGCAGTGCTTGGATGTAGTGACACATCACCCTGTGAATGTGGAGAGGAACGTTCTGTTTATCATGTAGTTTTCAGTTGCCCCTTCTTGAGGTAGAGAGAGACTACACACAATTTGACTGGAATCTGTAAATATTTGTGACCAGAACTTGTGGACTACAGTCAACATGATTGAACATAGAATATGTAAAAGGTAACTGCTTAACTTCCATTATATAAGGTGAAGTGGGTGCTCTGAACATCAAAATAACGCCAGCAGATCACGAGAAGCTTTTCCTCCATTACAGACAATGATAGGCACACATAAATGTAATTAAGAGAAACTTTAAAATACACAAAAAGATATAAGTTACACACTTGAAACTTGAATTAATTCCTATTACTTTATGGTTTCTTTTCTTATTTATTCCTATTTTCGTTTTTCTGTTTTATTTTCACAGTCCTGTTACTAATGGTTACCGTTAACAAAATTTATCGCTATCATGAAATAAAATGCATTGTATGTCACTGTGATTATTGGATATGTTCGACCTGTTTAGTGTTTCCAGATAACAGGTCAATAGTTCGTGCCAGTACACTGAATTGGATTAAGGTGAAATGAATTTGAAGTTATTCTTTGTTTTTTAAATTATTAAATGGATTCACATTCATTGTTCATGCGGTATTAATTGGTTTGCCCATTGTGCTCTTTATGTGGGTATGCTCTTTGTATCATTGACTTTCTATTAACGCTTGCAATGTTTAGCTTTTACACGTAAAAATTAAGGTTTCGATCCTCAACATATTGCAGTTCTATAAAGATTTCAATGGACAATTTTGGTAGTGGCCCCATTAAGTAATGCATTGTTATAGGGCTTTTTATGAGAAGAGATTAATTAATTAATTAATATATATGTATGTTTGTAGCAGAATGTAAAGCTTTAAAGCTGATTATCACTTGTTATTTTCTCTGAGGTACATTTAGTTTCATCTTAACGTGGTCGTGAGTACTTATTGATAGAGTGTATGCATTAATTGTTATGCAAAATAATATTTGTTACTATATTAGCTTATACGGACTCAGAGGTTTCCACTCCCAGATCCCGATGTACTGTTATAATATTTCGTTTAATATTTTCTCGCGCATACTTTGCGTCTGTCTTTTCTGCTGCCGCGAGGGGTAGCCGCGCTGCCTAGGGGGTCTTGTCGCGGTCCGCATGGCCCCTCCCGACGGAGGTTCGAGTCCTCCCCCGGGCATGGGCGTATGGGTTGACCTTAGCGTAAGTTAGTTTAAGTTAAATTAAGTAGTGTGTAAGCTTAGGGAGCGCTGACCTTAGCAGTTTGGTCCCATAAGATTTTGCCACAATTTTCCAAATTTCCTTCTTTTCTGCTTATTTTTCAGTCTTGAAATTATTTTTATGTGACATTTATCTACGACCTTTCCACAGTTTTACCGTATTTTTTGTGTTCAACTAGCTTGGACTTCATTAACTCTAAACTTGAGTAGCAACTTCGTTTTCCAAGTTTCGGCCGAACTAAAGGAGTACAGAGTCCTTATGAACGATATCAGCATATGTTATGTCATTATGTAAGCACTGTTATATCAGATATTTGACATGTTCTTTTGAGTCGCCAGTCTTCTGAATGGTCTGATGTGGACTGCCACGAATTCTTCCCCAGCTGTGCCAACGTCTTCAAATCAGCGTAGCATTTGCAACCTACATATTCAATTATTTGTTGGATGTTTTCCAATCTCTGTTTTCCTCTACACGTTTACCCTCCACAGTTCCCTCTAGTATCAAGGATGTTATTCTGTGATCGCTTAACCGATGTCCTTCTACCTGTCAGTGGTTTTCATTTATTTCTCTCCTCGCCGATTCTCCAGAGAACCTCATCATCACCAAATTTTCAACGTTATTCGCTAGCACCACATCTCAGATGCTTCCATTCTCTTCTGTCCCGGTTTTTCCACAGTCCATGTTTCACTACCATACAATTCTGCACTCCAAACGCATATTCTCAGAAATATCTTCCTCAAATTTAGACTTATATTTGGTACTAGCAGACTTCTCTTGGACAGGAATGCCCTTTTTGTCATTGCTAGTCTGCTTTTTACGTCCTGCTTACTCCGTCCATCACTGGTTATTTTTCTAACTAGTTAGTAGAATTCCTTAACTTCATCTTCTCCGTGACCATCAGTCCTGATCTTAAGTTTCCAGCCATTCTCATCTCTGCTACTTCTCATTATGTTCGTCTTTCTTCGATTTACTCTCAGTCCATATTCTGTACTCATTACGTTATTCATTCCATTCAGCATATCATGTACTTCTTCTGCACTCTCACTAAGGTTAGCAACGCCATCAGCTAACCTTATCAATCATATTCACTCACGTTCAATTTTAATTCCAGTCTTGAACCTATCCTGTATTTTTACCATTGCTTCTGCGACGTATGTATTGATCAGTAGGGGTTTAAATTACATTCCTGTCTTACCCCCTTTTTAATGACAGCACTTCGTTCTTGGTCGTCAGCTCTAACTGTCCCGTCTTGGCCCTTGTATATATACTACTCCTGTCTCCCTGTAGCTTACGCAAAATTTTCTCGTTATCTCTAACATCTTGCTCCATTTCACACTATCGAACGCTTTTTGAAAGTCGACTAATCCTATGAGCGTGTCGTCATTTCTATTCAATCTTGCTTCCATTATCAACCGCAACGTCAGAATTAACCATCTGGTACCTTTACCTTTCCAAAATGTAAACTAATCATCATCTAACACACTCTCTAAGTTTTTTTTCTATTCTTCTGTAGATTTTTCTTGTCGGCAACTTGGATGTGTGATCTGTTAATGTTTTTGCGCGATAAGTCTCGCTCTGGTCAGCTCTTGCCAATTTCGAAATTGTGTGGATGATGTTTTTTCCAAAAGTCAGATGGTATGTCGCCAGATAGTCGTTTTGTTGCCACTTCCCCTAATTATTTTAGAAACACTAAGGGAATGTTATCTTTCCCTTCTACTTTATTCAATATTAAGTCTTCCTAAGTCCTTTTACATTCTGATTCTAGTACTAGATATCCTGTCTTTTCTGTATCGGCTAGATTCTTCTTCTATCACATCATACAAGTTTTCCCCTCATAGAGGATTTCGATGTACTTTTTCCAAACATCCACTCTCTCCTCTGCCGTTATCAGTGGAATTCCCTTTGAACTCTTAAAGTTGCCGCTCTTGCTTTTAATTTCCCCGAAATTTGTTTTAACTTTTCGTAATTCTGAGTCAGTCCTTCCGACAGTAATTCCATTTTCGACTTCTCCATATTTTCCATTCAGCCATTTTGCCATAGCTTCCCTGCACTTTCTGTTTATTCAATTTTTTATTGACTAGTATTTTTGTATTCCTGAATCTCCCTGAAAATTTTTCTGCTACCGTATCTAATCTATCAATCAAAGTATTTCTTCTGTTACCCAAAGTTTCTTCGCAACTTTCATCTTTGTACCTACGTTCTTTTTTCTAACTTCTGTGATAGCTTTTTTTAGAGGTGTCCATTCATCTTCAACTGAACTGCCGCTTGAGCTATTTTTTATCGCAATATCTATAGCGCCAGAAAATTTCGAGCGTATCTCTTTACTTATTAGGCCTTCTGTATCCAACCTCTTTGTACATTGATTCTTCCTGGCTAATCTCTTTCACTTCAGCCTAATCTCGTCACTACCAAATTGTGTTCTAAGCCCACATATATGCGTATCCTAGGTACGCTTTGCAATTCATTACTGATTTCAGAATCTCTGTCTGGTCATAATGTAATCTAATTTAATTTTCCCGTATGTCCCGGCATTTTCCTAATATACTTCTTCCTCTTGTGATACTTAAACAGATTATTCGCGATTATTAGTTGAAGATTACTGCAGAACTCAATTAATCTTTGCTCTCTCTTATTCCTTGCACCAAGCCCATTCTCTCGCGTAATTCTTTCTTTTGCTATGTCCCCTACAACTGCATTGCACTTCCCCAAGACTATTAGATTTTTATCTCCCTTTACGTTCTATATGACCCGTTCATTATTCTCATATACTTTCTCTATGTCTTCGACTTTGGCTTCCATTGTCGGCACGTATACCTGAACCATCGTTGTCGGTATAGGCATGCTGTCTACTCTGGTGAGAAAAAACCCTTCACAGAACTATCCACAGTAATTCAGTCTCTGCCCTGCCTTGATATCCATAAAAAGTCTTACTCCAGTTATACCATTTTCTGCTGCTGTTGATGTTACCCTACACTCACCTGATCTGAAATCCTTCCTTCCGTTTCACTTCCACTGAACCGCAATATATCTAGACTGAGCCTTTGCATTTTCCATTCAAGAGTTTATAGCTCGACATCTCGTTCAAATTTCTGACATTCCACGCCCCGAGACATAGAAAGTTATACTTTCCTTGGTTATTCAATCTTTTTCCAATACTCATCTCCCCCTTGACAGCCCCGTCTGGAGAAATGAGTGGAGGAGTAGTCGGGAATATTTTTCCTATGGACAGATCACCAAGAAAACATGTCAATCACACATTATGTGTCTTTAATGCGGTGGCTCCATTGCCTTCTGCACCCTCATGCCGTTGATCATTGCTGACTCTGCCGCTGTTTGGGGCAGTTTCCCACCCCAAGTCTCCTGAACCTCTGTCCGCTCCTCCGCCCTCTTCGACAAGGGCGTTGGCTGAGTAAGAGCGACTTACTACGACGAAAGAATTCGGCAGCTATTGTTGATAATTTTTATTCAGAATTCAGGCGGTGGTGAGGTTCGAACCCTGGACGGAGAATGTTTTGATTACTAATCAAAGATGCTGTCCGTAGACCATGGGTAATCTTCCATTGGGGACGCATTGGGACTGAATGGCGGACGATCGATGATAGAGAACTTCAAGCCGTCAGATTCTTGCAGATGTCGCGGTGCTCGTGTGTTTCATGGCATTGTCATGATGAAGCAGAGAATGCTCCACGTGTGGACGAACTCTTCGAATTCAAAACTCTCATGCACCGACATAATAGTTATGTTAAACACCACTATGTTACACGCTACAACTCGTCACAGATATTTAAGACAAAGAGGATAAAGATGTAGAACGTTAACAGCGTTCGTTTTATTTATAAAGGCTTAAGAGTTTTCAGATAAACTATTCGGAGGCAGTAATCTTCAGCATGTGCCCGTAATTGATCCAATCAGTTTCGACGTGTCCACATCTGATATTTCGCCGAAGATTTTTGAATTATCAACTGTTAGTGCAAATTACTAATTACGAATATCCTGTAGGTAGATAAACCACGAGATGTCACCATAAATCACTGTCTCCAAAGCCGATCTACATTTTTATTCAATTCTGTTCATCGCACTTGTGCACGTTTCCATACAGTCTATCAATAGGTCATATTGTTCATTGTTCTTTCAATGAAATGATTTCTATCTCCAGACCAACTTGTTGTGTACACTGAAACAAGCAGCGATGTATGCCACGCGTTATTCTGGGAATTACTACATGGGAGACTGGTGCAAGTTGATGATATTAGTGGTAATTTTAATAAAGTTATTTCAGGGTGCAGTATGCTACTCTTTACATGTATTAATATAATGATCTTTCATTGGAGTGTACTTAGCTTTGCAGATTTCTATGTTACTAGAAATCTCATCAATTTTGTAATTTTAAAAGCTATTTTGAGACTGTCATGTGGCCTCAGTAGAATACGTTTTTAATTCTCAGAAAGTGTAAGACAGTACTTGAATTAATTAAACATTGTTACCCACAGCTCCCCTCACATATCAGTAGTTAGGTTATCATGAGCGATGGTGAGTAAGCTACTGTAATAGCAATAATGTCACCTGCCTCACGTGTGTGCCACTTCTCATAAGCAAAGCTCCGGATGTGCGCCCCCTGTCCCCTGACACCCTCCCCATCCAGCTGTTGGAACCCAAGCACAGCGGTATGTGCAGTGTCGCTGTCAAGCCCTGTGTACAGAGGGGTGTGAGAGGGAGCGCGCACTTATGTACCGTGTACTTTCTATTTTATTTTATAAAGCAACCTCACGATTCAAGCCATGTCCGTTCCCAATTTCATCGAAATCGCTTAGGCAGTTTAAGCATTAAATTATGTTAGTATATTATGGATTGAATCGTATTACATAGAACGTATCAACCAATAAAAACATTTCCAGAAACGTGATCAAGTTAAAAAGTCAAAGAATAAATAGCTTTTTCGGAGAGGAAATATTTTTGCCTACTTCGCGTAATATTCATCAAATCAACAACTATCTGGTACTGCACACTTACTTAGGTTAGGTTCCATTAGATTCAGTTTCCGTTCCATACAGCCAAAGATGAGACTGTTGTCGAGGTTGTGGAACTTGTAAGAAGGTGTAAAATAAAAAACATAAAACATTTGAGTATAATACTTACTACCCTGATCAATTGTCAGGGGATTGTCAAAACAGGTGAGTACGTTACAGTAAACTGGAACTGCTAATGTTTATAGTATTAATACACTCAGAATGAAACATAGATATGGACATTTTTAAAAAAAAATATCGTACACAAAATACCTAACCATGACTCTTATGACCAAATGCTGTTAAAACTGAAATCTAATAGATATATTTACTTAAGCTGGTCTAACAGTGCCTCTTAAGATATTCATCTATAGAGTAAAAGGAGTTGCCTATCAAAAAGTCTCTCAGAATACGTTTAAACTGTGCTTTATCTGAAACCAAGTTTTTAACGGTTAGGTCTTTATGTAGCTTGTTCTTATTCCTAGTATTGGTATTATGTATTGAGCTTTTGGTTGGAAATAGAACCACAGTATTTGCAACAAATATCATTAAGGAATGAATGTACTGATTAGCAGTGGCTAGAAAACAGTATTTCTTGAGCAGGTTTCTACAAGATGTTCTTAAATTTACACCCCAAGTAATACTTATCGCACGCTTTTGCACGCTAAAACCTTTTGCTTGGTTTGATGAGTTACGCATAATATGATTCCGTATGACGCAAGTATATAGTATAAGTATATATTTAAGTGTAAAGGAGTCGTTTCTGAAAGTATTTGTATGATGTGTAGCCACGTATGGAAGTGAAACATGGACGACAAATAGTTTGGACAAGAAGATAATAGAAGCTTCAGAAATGTGGTGCTACAGAAGAATGTTGGAGATTAGATGGGTAGATCACATAACTAATGAGGAGGTATTGAATAGAATTGGGGAGAAGAGGAGCTTGTGGCACAACTTGACTAGAGGAATTCATCGGTTGATAGGACATGTTCTGAGGCATCAAGGGATCACCAATTTAGTATTGGAGGGCAGCGTGGAGGCTAAAAATCGTAGAGGGCGACCGAGAGATGAATACAGTAAGAAGATTCAGAAGGATGTAGGTTGCAGAAGGTACTGGGAGATGAAGAAACTTGCATAGGGTAGAGTAGCACGGAGAGCTGCATCAAACCAGTCTCAGGACTGACGACCACAACAAGAACATGACATAATAGAATGCAAGTAAGCAAAATATCTAAGTTTTTTTTAATATGTATGTCCTGAAGTAGCCTATGTTCTTTCTCGGGGTGCAGGCTATCTTCATGCCAAATTTCGTCGAAATCGGTTGTACAGTTCACTGTGGAAACGTAACACACAGCGCTACTTTCGAATTTATGATATTGTCAGGTTGGTGCCTACCATCATAAATTTCTTTCATAATTTTAATAAACTGCATATGTAAACGTAACAGAGACTTTTAGCTATAAGTAGCATATTCCCCTTCAATATTTAGAACAGTCTGTGAACTATGGGATAAGTTTTCGATTCTGCTAATGTAGAAATCAAGAGGTTTTTGGCGTATTGCTGGGGTTTCCTGGAACGCCGGCAACCCGCAACGTAGTACCGCTTTGCAGGTCATCACTCATGCTCCGCAGGTGCACCGTCCCAAGTCAGCCGAACTTCGCCTGGCCTGCAGGAAGCCGGTAAGACCAGAGGGCGCACGCGAGAGCAGTAGAGGCCGCCATGTCTGTGCACCTTTGGTGCATCCACCGCGCCATTTTCACCAGCCAGTCTGAGCCCACATCTCTAGACTAATAACTACCTGGTAGTCATCCGCCACTCGGCTATAACTGCCCTCGCCCGGTGAGCAGCGGGCAGTTCCGTCTTCACCACCAGAATTAGAAGTTCGCCAGCACCACGCCACCGCCCGAACTCGACGTCACCCTTACCGCCCGGGACGACCACGCATCGCAATACACTACTCCGGCTGTGGACTCCTAAGTTGGAACTCCTTGTACTGCTCGTGAGATGGGACTTTTAATGTTTTGCCGGCTGTTGATGTCTAACAAGACAGTCGTTTTAATCTGCAAGAGAACTTCTCAGAGGATAGGCTCATGCAACGATTTATTTAAGTTATTTTCCAAGAACTTTCAGTCGACAAAAAAGTTACTCTTTCATTTTCAGGAAGGACTTTTCTTATTTGTTTCAACTGCTAACAGATTACAGAACTTACGATTGTGAACATAGACTGATTGTGTCAATAAATTGATTTTTGTGTGTAATCACTCATTTGCTGTGAAAGTGCCCCAAGGTGGGACACTTAAGTTTTAGGGTGAGGAGCTCTTCGAGTCGTGTTCGGAAAGCATTTTCATCCGAAAACGTTCCTTGCAGGTTATTCGTTAGAAGCGGAAAAGTTGAAAATCTTAGGGCGCAAGATCAGGTGAACAGTATGGGCGTGGAATGACTTCCAACGCAACTCCTGTATAGCGCTCTTCGTTATTCTAGCATAATGCGGGCTGTCGGGATCGGTGTACCATCATTTCACTCAGTCTTGCTGGTCATTATTCTTGGATTGCGTCTGAAAGATGTTTCAGTTGTTACAGAAAATGTCAACAGCGATGGTTATTATTATTATTATTATTCTTATCGTGTGCATCATTTACAGTAATACACATTTAACAAAACAAAGAAATATATATAAAAATGAACATGTGAAATTATATATAGTACACAAGTTTTAAAAACCGCTCAGACTACATTCGGATGTTGATGGACTCGATCCAGCGGAGTGCCTCGTGGGATGCTTGATGGAGCTTCTCAATGCCACCAGGGAAGCGTCTGATTGGGCATTCATTCACAATGTGGCTCATTGTTTGGCCATCACCACAGTCACACACACTCTCACTTGAAAAGCCGCATTTGTGCATGTTCTATTTGCACCTACCCTCGTCAATCCGATATCTTCTTAACTGCACCCACACCTCCCTTGGTTGGTGTAAGCCTCGAACTGGAACTGTTGGATTGTCTACAAGTTCGTGGTATCGGGTTCTTGTAGGTTGCCACTCACGTTTCCACTCTGCGTCCTGGTCGAATTCTGTGTGTAGCATTTGGACTCCCATTTCATGTGCTGGTGTTCTAGGTTTGAGGCGTTTCCTTGGCAGAGATAGCAAATCGTCATGAAGAGGGATCGAGTTGTTTTCAGAAACTTGCTGACAGAGGTTGTAAAGAGCAGCTTTTCGACGGAGGTCTGGTGGACAGATGTTTGAACGCACTAGTAGCCAGCAAGTAGGTGTAGACCGGACTGTACCACTAATTACTCTCATAACTGAGTTCAGTTGGACGTCTACTTTCACTACGTGGGCGCTTCAGAGCCAAACTGGTGCACAGTATTCTGCTGCAGGGTATACCAGCGCAACGGATGCTCCTCGGAAGACTGATGTGGTTGATGGCGATTGAGACCAAATGTTTCTAAAACCGAGGTAAGCCTGTTCCACCTCTCTAATCGGCTTTCATCAGCAAAGATCAGTCCACAGTTCGGCCCTCTTGGCACAGTCAGATACAACGAAAGCCCAAAATACCTTGGAGTCACTCTGGACAGAGCTTTAACGTACAAAAAACAACTTTCCAACTTGGTCAAGAAGATAGAAACACGAGTGAACCTTGTGAGAAAGCTGGCAGGCAGTACATGGGGAACAGCGATGGTTTCACCTGGGAAAGTAGTTCGTAGTACACCAGAGCGTCACTGTTCTACCAGATGTACAATATCAACTTTTTGGATGTATGCAAATCTTTGTACTGGGAACTGCAACTGTGTCTGGCCTCAACCATTACTTGATTTTCCCTTATGTTAGCATTAAGACACAATTTCTCGTCACCAGTAAGGATACAGGGTAGGAATGGTCAGTATTGTTCACGAGCCAATTGACGACGGGAATGCAGAGATGCAAATATTGCTATTCGCTGACGTTTTGTGATTTTCGTTTAGAGCGTGCCACAGCCCTACATCCGATTTCTTAACGTTCCCCATTGCATACAAATGTTGCACGACCGTGGAACTGCAACAGTTCATCACGATCACAGTTCATCACAACTGACAGTTATCGAGTACACTGACGTGGATCTGAGTACTAATGTATTTAAACCTGCTCCATGAAACCCATAAAGTCCTCCTGGGCGTGGAGAGCCACTGTGAAAACGATCCACCGTAAAAGTGAAAGCCATTGTCTTGCTGTGCTCCGTCCAATGGCGTTGTCCCTATACGCAGTGCTAATGCTTCTGGCTGCTTCCGCTGCTGTCGCCGCTATACTTAACTCAAAGAGAGGAATATGTCGCAAACTTTCCGATTTCTTCACTTGGCGCTCCATTTTCTAGCTTCCACAACTCCACTCAGTATCTTCAAATGACAAAATGACAACATTTAATCACAAACAGTAGCAGTTAACTAAAAATAAAAGGTGACGATCGATAAATTAACCGATAGCAAACGAAATATCGACACGCAAAACAAAACGTTATGAACTTGTACACTAACCTAATAGTATGGATGTAATAGTATTTAATCAAACAATAAATATGTCGAAAATTAACATAACTCTAGAGCACCGTTTTTCGTTAACAAAAGTCGGACATAAATTTTCCTCCTTGAAAGTATGAGCAATCCTCGACCCCACGATTCTCAGTATTTTCAATTACCTTTTCCAGTTTTCTAGCAGAGATTCAACGTAGATATCACATGCAGGGCATGGCATTTTACTTTTTTTTTTTTTTTTTTTTTTTTTTTGAAGATTCAGTTTGTTTTAAATTTTCATGTTCAACATTCTGTACATCTTTATAAATCGCCATCGGTTTTGTAGATGAGGTTACCAAAACACTTATACTGCACATAGTGGCAATTGTCCGTGTTTTTCACACACAGTCGTTCTTTAGGCAGAGGTTTAAAATTGATAGTTTTTCGGCATCATTCAGTTTTATGGAGGTAGCTGTTGTAGAAGTTCCTGATTCTTAATTACGCCCAGCCTGATGATCTTCAAGAAATTAATTAGGATTTTTTGTTGGTTAATCTTTAGGTGCTGCAGCATGAGCAAGAATATTTTCAGTTTCTACATTATCCGTGGTTTTTGTACCAACCAAAACATGCTCATTAAACACAAGCGGATTATATGGTTCGATCTCACATTTAGTAACGCATTAACTGTCGCTCGACTGCGGCTGATTTAAGATAAGTAATGCTGAGTAGATGAAGTCATCAGCCTTGGCCCAGACATCTAGCCCCAGTAGACCACTTTAAAATTATTTGATTTTTGGAAAGAGATCAATAATAATGACACATAAATAAACAGTGACTGTGAAACGGATATTGTCTAGCGTATAAATGCGTAGCAAATAATGGCCAACCATCTGATGTTATTCCTCGAGAGCTTCCGCTGGAGGTCTTGAAAGTGCTAACAATTCTGTCAAGGAAGGTAGGAGACGAGGTACTGGCGGAAGTAAAGCTGTGAGGACGGGGCGTGAGTCGTGCTTGGGTAGCTCAGTTGGTAGAGCACTTGGCCGCGACAGGCAAAGGTCCCGAGTTCGAGTCTCGGTCCGGCACACAGTTTTAATATGCCAGGAAGTTTCGGTGTACACGATAATTGCTTAGTGAACACTGAAATGGCGATAGCGGCTTCACTGGGCAAGTTTCTATACCTGTGAAGCGTAAGTAGAAGCCCTATGAAGATACTCTCAGGAAGTATGGACTTGAACTTATTAGTCATCTTCGCAACCACTTGACAACTTGTCCCAGATTCCCAAATATTTTAGGGCTGCAGCTCCATATGTGCTATTTTGTAAGCTAACACCTTAACATCATGTAGCTAGAAGGATGTACAAGGGCTAGTAAGCTACTTCTAAATAAGTTTTTGTCTACATGACACGTTGTGAAAGTTGTTCTTGAAAGTTGATTGGTGTGTGCAAGACATTAACTGTAACATTTGAGCTGGGCGTGGTGGCCAAGCGGTTAAAGGCGCTACAGTCTGGAACCGCGCGACCGCTACGGTCGCAGGTTCGAATCCTGCCTCGGGCATGGATGTGTGTGATCTCCTTAGGTTAGTTAGGTTTAAGTAGTTCTAACTTCTAGGGGACTGATGACCTTAGAAGTTAAGTCCCATAGTGCTCAGAGCTATTTGAACCATTTTGTAACATTTGACATGCGTATGTGTGGGGAAGTGTCTCTAATCACCTAATGTGAAATAAAATGTTTAAATGTGACACACGCACTTCACCAATACTATGCAAGTAATTTAATCAAAAATATTACTACGTAAGATGGCCCTGATGTCTGGGAGTACCACCTGGCGAAGTAGGACTGAACACTTGGAAGTATTTTCATGTGAAGCAACGCCGAGTGTCTTGCGTGTTGTTGATTATGAATCAGATAACCCAACATCCAGTCCCCAAGTGGAGAAAATTTTGTCTCGGCCGGGAAATGAATCTAGGCTCGCAGCATGGCAGTCACTCATCTCAGGGGGCGGGCACCTGTTTACTGTACTTTTGGTATAATATTGCAGAGATTTGATAATGAACTTCGCCCGAAACTGCCTAGTAATGTAACTAATATGTACGCTGCAATAAAGGAAGACAACTTGTAGGGAAGCACCCTACTCACGCCATCTGGTTTCCATTGTGTGCTAGCCTAGTCCGCTGTAACGAATGTTGCACAATACCTTAAAAATAAAGTAAATAATCTGAAAAGTTCATAGCATGTCAGGAATGATGCTAAAGTGATAATGTGTTAAGATTCAGTTTGGTAAATTTAACAGTATTTGAAATTTGAACGATTTACGTAAAAATCATCGGCGCAACGTGAAGGAACTACAGACTTCAAAATTTATATTCGGATTCCTTTTTCATTTAAAGTTAACGGAAAGAGCATACTGGATCATACAAAGTAATATTTTGGTTGAAATTCGTGATTTTCTGTTTTTGTGTCCTAAAAGTTCGTATGCATGGTGGAGTAAGTAAGTGATTAGATAAAGCTAGGATGTTTAGATTTAGATAGAATGGAGATATGCTATAGTAACAAAGATGTGAGAAGTTTCAAAAAGGTAGGTATAAAACTATAGCTGTAGCGTCTCTCCAAAGGGCAAATTCCAAGCTCATCTATTGTGTGCAGTACAACTAAAATAATTCTTTCGCCAAAATTATTTAACGTAGCCACATCAGAATTTTATTACATATACTTCCCTCTGTGCTGATTGTACAATTAAATCGCGAGCTTCATTGGCCTTCAGCAAATGAAGCAATTAATTATTTAGTAACTTGAAGTGGTGTTTTGATAGCCAAGCGGCTAGTCAGTAAGGCAAGTGTTGTCGGCTGCTCCTTCGGCGGTTCGCATCGCGGCTATATAAATAAGAGTGTGCGAGCTAGAGCAAGGCCCCAGTTCTCTTCTAGATTCGTATCAGTGCGCACTCCGTGTCGCAAGCCGCGTCGCGTCTGTGCAGTTGCAAAGAACAGCCTTGGATGCCGTATTACGTAACTCGGTATGCATGTAACAATGAGTTCACATTAGGGTAAAGTGTTAATAACGGAACGACTCCAGTGATTAATTCTCAGTTTGTGTATGTCGTATTTTTACGTGTCGCCGCAGGATAGACTTTCTACCATTAGTCAGCGTGGCATTTGTTGAGTATTAACATCAAATTTTGGCGAGAATTCACTTTGAACAGTTACATCGATATTGGTTATTGAATAGTTTCGTTACCTAGGGATAATAGGATCCACACAGTAGACTCTGAACAGCTCTGATAGTACAATAGCTGATGTTGGTAATCATTTGTTTGGAATTTTACGCTATATCGTTTTCAGAATGTAGTTCAAAATTTTCAAATGTGTGTGAAATCTTACGGGACTTAACTGCTGAGGTCATAAGTCCCTAAGCTGACACACTACTTAACCTAAATTATCCTAAGGGAAAACACACACACACATGCCCGAGGGAGGAGTCGAACCTCCGCCTTGACCAGCAGCACAGTCCATGACTGCAGCACTTTAGACCGCTCGGCTAATCCCGCGCGGCAGAATATAGTGAAAATTGTTATAGTAAACTGCATGTTCTATGAATCCCAGACATGATCCAAAACTGTCAGAGTAATGAACTTCAATAACTAACTACTTTTGTTCTCCATCAGAGTGGGCACAGTGAAATCTAATTACAGGCATCACGTTGTTGCTAATCCCGTTCTGGTTGCCAACATTGTAGTTAGAGAGCCTGTGTTGAGAACGGCAACAAATAACAACAACATATAATAACTAAAAATTTTCCACCCGCCGCCCCACAAATTGACTGCCTAAAGTGGTTAAATTATTGTTTTCATTAAGAGCTAATTAACTGTATACTTTTATTATTTTGTTTAGTCTTAGTGGCAACTTAATAAAAGCTGTTACTCTTTTGTTCCTTTTATAAGAATAATCATTTGTAATTATGAATGTTTAGAATAAAGACAAATTAGACGCTAAATTAGTCGAAAATTCTTTGGAAAAAAATTACTTTTTGTGTTTCTGAATATCATCCAAATTGGGTTTAGATTTCTCTTTGCAAGTCCTACATAAACTACTTTGTACAGTTTATCTTAGTGTCTAAGTTCTTGCAGAACAACTGAAAATGCGGGCTCGTGAAATGACGCATCGGTTCCCGCAAACGGCCTCGTGGTACAGCTCGTTTTGAGCACTTGATACACGTATTTGTGACCGCGGCCGTCGACGCTAGTCGATACGCGGTTTAATCCGATAGACGCACTCTGGCAGTAACAGTACATCGATCTACGTATCCAGTCAAGAGAGGACGGCGCAACCCAACACCTATAGAGATGTTTTACGTGCTTTGTGGGAAGCGGAGCGCTAGTGGCCGCTCTTTGACGAGAGCTGCACGGGCAGTACTGGCGGGCCGTGTGGTCTGTGCCGGAGTGCTGCGTGCGGCGGGGGCTGCCACCACAGTGCCACCTGCGGCCCTGTCCCTCCCCAGTACGGAATGGCGCCGGCCTAACCGCAGAACGGCGGCCTGCATTCGGATCGCCTCTCGCAGCCTTCGTGCAGCGCATTGCCAAACGCAGGGCCTGTATCCCAGCGAAACGAACATCCACATGTCCGATAGCGTGAACTTTTTGTGTGAAGTCTCTTAAACTTTTCCAGATAAACCAAACGTTATTAAAATTCTATATCTTTATTCTTCATGTCTACGTATCAGTTTCTCAACACAGTCACCCTGGTGGACGACTTATTTCTCCGAATGAGAGACCAATGGACTCAACAAGTCGTTGGAGGTCCCCTGCAGAAGTGCTGAGCCATGATACCTCTGTAGCAGCCCAGAACTGCGAAACTGTTGCCGGTGCAGGATTTTGCGCACGAAATGACCTCTCAATTTTGCCCCATAAATGTTCGTCAGGTTTCATGTCGGGCGTACGTGCTGGCCAAAACATTCTCTCTAATTGTCCAGGATCTTCTTCAAACCAATTATGATCAATTGTGTCCCAGTGACATGGTGCAATGTTACCCATACCAAATCATCGTTCAATTGCTGCAGATGGTCTCCAGGTAGCTGAACCCGACCATTTCCAGCCAATGATAATTTTACTTGCGCCAGCGGACCCCTAAATTGCATGTAAACACAGCCCACACCATTATGGAGCCACCAACAGTTCACACAGTGCCTTGTTGACAAGTTGGGTGCATGACTCCATGGGGTCTACGGTACACTCGAACCCTACCATCAGCTTTCACCAACGGAAATCTGGACTGATCTGACCACGCCACGGTTTTCCACCTGTCTGGGATCTAACCGGTATGATTAAGGGTCCAGAAGATGCGCTGCAAGCAATATCATACTGTTAGCAAACGCACTCTCGTCGGTAATGTTCTACCATAGCCTATTAAGCCAAGCTTCGCCGCACTGCCCTAACGGATACACAATGATTTATGTGGTTATTTAACCCAGTGTTTCTTGTCTGTTAGCACTGACAACTGTTGACAATGTGGACCTGGGAATACTGAATTCACTAAAGAGTTCCGGAATTGAATGTTCGATACCTCTAACTCCAACCACAATTCGGTGTTCAAAGTCTGTTAATTCGCGTCGTGCGGCAATAATCACGCTGGAAGCCTTTTGACATGAATCAACTAAGCACAAATGTCAGCTCCGCCAATGCACTGCCCTTTTATAGCCATCTGTATATGAGCATATCGCTATTCCATGGCTTTCGTCGCGTGTAGAATGTTCGATTTTTCTTACGGAGTCACAACCTCACCTCTGCTTGCGTAACTTCCCCACTATGAATGTGAAGTCCTCGAAGTTCTTCCTTAAGTTCTGGACACACGCGAAATTCGCGTGGGGGACTGGACGGAGGATGATCGATGACACTGAACTGAAGGCGTCGAATTGTTGTATATGTCGTGGCACACGTGTGAGCTCTGACATTTTTACGCTGAAGGAGAGTGTGGTTCATGTGTGGACGAACTCTGCAAATTCCGAACTAGATTCCAGCACTGTCTGTCTCACAGAGCGACGTACATACGTTACTCATAGTTATGGTACACGTTACATTTCTGAGCGGCCGCAAATACACTACTGCCCCTTAAAATTGCTACACCAAGACGAAATGCAGGTGATAAACGGGTATTCATTGGACGAATATGTTATACTAGAACTAGAAATGACATGTGAATACATTTTCACGCAATTTGGGTACATACATCCTGATAAATCAGTACCCAGAACAAACACCTCTGGCCGTAACAACGGCCTTGATACGCCTGGGCATTGAGTCAAACACAGCTTGGATGGCATGTACAGGTACAGCTACCCATGCTGCTTCAACACGATACCACAGTCCATCAAGAGTAGTGACTGGCGTATTGTGACTAGCCAGTTCCTCGGCCACCATTGACCAGACGTTTTCAATTGGTGAGACTGGAGAATTTGCTGGCCTGGGCAGCAGTCGAACATTTTCTGTATCCAGAAAGGCCCGTACAGGACCGGCTACATGCGGTCGTCCATTATCCTGCTGAAATGTAGGGTCTCGCAGGGATCGAATGAAGGGTAGAGCCACGGGTCGTAACACATCTTAAATGTAATGTCCACTGTTCAAAGCGCCGTCAATGCGAACAAGAGGTGAACGAGACGTGTAACCAACCCATCACGCCGGGTGATACGCCAGTAAGGGAATGGCGAAAACACGCTTTCAATGTGCGTTCACCGCGATGTTGCCAAACACGAATGCGACCATCATGATGCTGTAAACAGAACCTGGATTCATCCGAAAAAATAACGCATTGCAATTCGTGCACCCAGGTTTGTCGTTGAATACACCATCGCAGGCGCTCCTGTCTGTGAAGCAGCGTCAAGAGTAACCGCGGCCGTGGTCTCCGAGCTGATAGACCATGCTGCTGCAAACGACGTCGAACTGTTCGTGCAGATGGTTGTTGTCTTGCAAACGTCCCCAACTGTTGACTTCGTGATCGAGTAGTGGCTGCACGATCCGTTACAATTATGCGGATAAGATGCCTGCCATCTCGACTGCTAGTGATACGAGACCGTTGGAATCCAGCACGACGTTCCGTATTACCCTCCTGAAGCTACCGACTCCATATTCTGCTAACAGTCATTGGATCTCAACCAACGAGTGCAGCAATGTCGCGATACGATAAACGCCAATCGCGATAGGCTACAATCCGACCTTTATCAAAGTCGGAAACGTGATGTTACACATTTTTCCACCTTACACGAGGCATCACAACAACATTTCACCAGGCAACGCCGGTCAACTGCTGTTTGTGTATGAGAAATCGGTTGGAAACATTCCTCATGTCAGCACGTTGTAGTTGTCGCCACCGGTGCCAACCTTGAGTGAATGCTCTGAAAAGCTCACCATTTGCATATCACAGCATCTTCTTCGTGTCAGTTAAATTTCGCGTCTGTAGCACGTCATCTTCGTGGTGTAGCAATTTTAATGGCCAGTAATGTATTTAGACATGAAGAATAACGGTGCCGAATGTTAATAAGTTTGTTGTAATTGAAAAACCCTTAAGAGCTTTCACATACAAAATTCGGAGGCGTTACTTTTCAGCACGACCTTGCATGAGTTCAAAAACAAACGGAACAAGTTTAAATTTTCAAGCGAACTTACTATGCATATCGGGAAAGCCACATTCTTATGAGTGCTTGGTGGATAATGGTAGAACACCCTCACAGTTAATAAGCATAAATGGGTGTGACATGAGGTCGTTATTAGTCATACGAGCACTACTAACCTAATTAGTTCAAATGGTTCAAATGGCTCTGAGCACTATGGGACTCAACTGCTGAGGTCATTAGTCCCCTAGAACTTAGAACTAGTTAAACCTAACTAACCTAAGGACATCACAAACATCCATGCCCGAGGCAGGATTCGAACCTGCGACCGTAGCGGTCTTGCGGTTCCAGACTGCAGTGCCTTTAACCGCACGGCCACTTCGGCCGGCAACCTAATTAGTTCTGGACTGCTTTGAAATCATTCACAGTTGTTCAGTTGGCAAATTACAAGCTTTTGAAATCAAAACAAGAGAAAAATTACGATATAAAACTGTTTTTCACTGCTCACTAATTTTTTTTGAGTCGATGGCTTTCTATTCGTTGCAGTCAATAATAGATACAAGTAATGTGTACTCTACAGCTCTTTCGTACTCACACTGAACGAATGGTACAGCTGAGGCAGCTGGCTGTTTTTTATCCGTTGATCGGAGTTTCTGGCATACAAGAATGCCGTAAATAGAAGGCCACAGCTCCATTCACCCATTCCGCAGTAGACGCAGAGCCTCTTGCTGCCCTCACACTCTGACTCACGATAACTCTGGATTACAAGATTGACAGTCAGTCATCGGCATCAGAAAGTTCACTGCAAACCGTTCCTATTCGGAACGTGTTGCGTTAATTCCCAGGTAAAATTATTTGAAGAGTAAGAAACTGATGGAACTCAAAGCTGAAGAAGGCTGTTTTGCGGAATCAGTCATTCAATCTACTGTTATGTATTTATTCGTTATTTTGTGTTCATTATGAGTCAGGATTATTGGAACAAGTAACAAGCAATGAAAGAAAAACAATAAAATTAGGCCACCTTTTTTGTCCCCTACATCGCGCCATAGAACGATAAAATAATAGAGTAAATCAGATTTTAGCATTGTCAGCCATCCAAATCAGAAGATACCTTTCGTTCATGCTTCACAAGTTTCACAGATCTTTGTGTGATAAACTGACGCTACATCGTTCATCTTCAGCAAGGTAGTGTACAAGGTATCACAGATAGCAGTAACCAGAAAATTCCATATACTTCGTGTGTTTATTTACATACACGAGGGTATGGCGCTGAATTTTTCCTCCTCTGTTTCCTTTCCACCTGTTAGAGACTACTAATTTGTTTTCACCTACACATATCGTCGCCAGGGAGCCGTGAAACAAATAGCTGTCTTTCTTACAACTTCATTAGAATAATGTGTGTGAATTCCTAAGGGACCAAACTGCTCACGTCATCAGCCCCTGGACTTACACACTACTTAAACTATCCAATGCTAAGAACAACACACGCAACCGTGCCCGATTGAGGAGTCGAAACTCCGGCTGGAAGGGCAGCGCAGTTCGTGACATGGCGCCTCAAACCGCACGGCTACTCCGCGCGGCGCAACTTCGTTAGCAATTGTGATGCAGACATCAATTCTTCCTTGTAAATGTATTCTATCTTTCGCCGCCATCGTAGCAGATCTCGACGAGATAAATTTAGTATCATTTCGTATATCTGATGATAAATCATAGATTAAAAATGTATTGAATGTAGGCGTTTTAGCTTTGTTCTTGTTGGTGTTAAATGGTCTCGCACCGGAATTTAACGACACTTCCACCACCGCCTCTCTGGGACTGGGACTGGAGATATGTCTTCAGTTTTTTGTTGCCCTTCCGACCGAATGTTCTTCCACACAAGGCACTTACAGTTCCGTGCCCCCTCACCACCCCCCTCTTATCACCCATACTTTCACCCATGTCAGTTTCCCCTACATCAATGCGAGATGCTTATAACAGTTTCCACAGCGAAACATTATTTCGAAATCTGGCAGAAAATCCGAAGAGATTCTGGTCATATGTAAAGTATGCAGGCGGCAACACACAGTCAATGCCTTCTCTGCGCGACAGCAAGGGCAATACTATCGACAAGATTGCAGCGAAAGCAAAGTTACTAGACACAACTTTTTGAAATTCCTTCACCAAAAAAGACGAAGTAAATATTCCAAAACTCGATCCAAGAACAGCTGCCAACACGCGTAAGTTCAAAGTAGATGTCCTAGAAGGAGTAAAGCAACTTAAATCACTTAATAAAAGCAAATCTTCTGCTCCAGTCTGTGTATACAAATTAGGTTCCTTTCCGAGTATGCTGAAGCAATATCTCCATGTTTAACTATCATATACAACCACTCGCTCGACGAAAGGTCCGTACCAAAAGACTGGAGTTGTAAAGGTCACACCTATGTTGAGGAAACTTAGTAGGAGTAATTCACTTAATTACATGCCCATACCATTAATGTCGATACACATCAGGAAGCCCTTTAATCGTCGGTCGTCGTTGGGCGTCGATGATGTCGTCATTTGGCTCAAGGAGTATTTTCATCTGTGGGAGCCTCATCTTTATAGATAATCGCCTAGACTGTTTTTCCTGAAGTCGTCGGCTAGACGTTTGGCTGGTACTTCAGTACGGCACATTACGGAGCGATCTCGTCCTGGGTATGGCGATGGACTTAATCCTACAGGTCGACTATATTTGTCTACAGTTCAGCGATGTGCATGGAATTGTTGAGATGGGTGGTTGACGTCTCGTATAGTAATAGAAATCTCGCTTTCTTTCTTTGCAGTAGCGTACAACGTGTGTGGTTTATCCACAGTGGAAAAACTACGGCACCTTGTCCTCTGTCCTACAGAAGTATGTTCTTCTACACAGCATTATAATTTGCGTCTGGGTTGGTTACACCTTTATTGCTCAAGTACTGGGATCTCTTTCAACGGCTGTGCTATAATTCCGAGTTGGCCGAGACGATTCTTTACGGAATGTTTGGCTGTAGGTGGAGATTGGTGCCAAAGGTGCATACACCTTATTTTCTATTGAAATATTTGGTCACGTTCATAGCTGCTGTCTCTTGTCGACTCTGTCCGACACTTTTGGCTGCCGTATACTGCTGTATCTCTTCTCTTACTGTATGGCGCATCAGTAAAGCGAACTCATGGTTGTCCTCCACATTTGCCGATAGGACCTGATTCGGCAGTCTTTCACACCTCCTTTGTCCGACTGTAGTGTTGCATTTCCCCTATGAGCTATCAAAAAATGCTTCAAATGACTCTGAGCACTATGGGACTTAACTGCTGAGGTCATCAGTCCCCTAGAACTTAGAACTACTTAAACCTAACTAACCTAAGGACATCACACACATCCATGCCCGAGGCAGGATTCGAACCTGCGACCGTAGCGGTCGTGCGGTTCCAGACTGTAGCTCCTAGAACCGCTCGGCCACACCGGCTGGGTAATGAGCTGTCACAACTTGATGAATTTATCGACAGTTATGACACCATTTACAAGATTAATTTTGTACATGTCTTCTGTAATTCCTTTAATTAAGTATGAGATTTAGTAAAGTTTTTGTTTCACGATGTTCCATAGGCTTAAAACATTATGCTTGTAAAACTGTGTCGTTTCCCCATGACGTTGGGCCCTGTTCTTCAGTTGTTGACTGTCGCGAAACGTTTCTTTCACTTTGGCCTGGAATTTGTACCAAGTATTGGATTTCTGTTCGTTGTTCACGAATCACTACTGCACTACGCCACCCAAGTACAAGTACACATTTGCGAAAGCATTAATCCCATCATGTGGGACCGAGCGAGGTGGCGCAGTGGTTAGCAGACTGGACTAGCATTCGGGAGGACGACGGTTTAATCCCGCGTCCGGCCATCGTGATTTAGGTTTTCCGTGATTTCCCTAAATCACTCAAGGCAAATGCCGGGATAGTTCCTCTGAAAGGGCGCGGCCGACTTCCTTCCCCGTCCTTCCCTGATCCGACAGGACCGATGACCTCGCAGTTTGGTCTCTTCCCACAAACAACCCAACACAACCATCATGTGGTGACTCTGTCAAATCACTTCATCCATTTCTTCGGGCCTTGACCAGCGTCTCTGGAAAATACTGATGAATGACTGATGTGCTGCTGACGAACTGCTGTTATGGAATACATCTGTCTCCATAACAACTGCGAGTGTTCCTGTTCCTGTACGTATAGGTCACGGCCTCTACGTTTCCGAATCGGAGCCATGCTGATGTAGGGGTTTCGCGGCAGCCGGCTTCTCTGGAAAACAGTGTCACCTCGTAACCAAAGTCCACAGCCGAGACCAGAGAAATACAACACTTAGCACTGAAAGAAGATGTATTGCGAATACCAACGTACAGCCAGAGAAGAGCTTACATTCTTTATGGGGAGTGCAGTTATTTATACAAACATAGAATATTGTAGAGTATAGAAACGTAAGATACTTCCACAGAAAATAATTCTTGGGGGCTGGGATTGAGCTGACGATCTGCCATACATGAAATTCTGACACTAAACGTTACGCTACACTGCTTGGACAGCAGTTCACGCCAGTATGGAAGTTTCTTGTGGTAGTTATGGCACAATGATACATTTTAGAATTCGAGCCAGGAACAAATCATTGGTAAGAGGATAGGTCAAACACTTTGTGCCCAAGTAAATTAAACTGTATTGATGAAAGGACATACACCAATACTGGATCATGTGATTTACAATACTTAGGAGGACCGTACAGTGATCCACCCGGAAAACCGGGCGTGCTAATGTCCCGCTTCCAGGATGGGAAGGTGCGCTGCCACAGAACGAATCTACTCGACGGATTAACAACAAGCCTCGGTTTTGCAGCCAGCCTTGATGTGCTTTTTAGGAGGTATCCCGTTTCCCATTATGTGAATAACGGCCTAGTACCCAAGTTACACGATTTGCAAACACCTAATCACTTCCATGAATAACCCCATTTGCTGGCAGCTGGATTACTCTGGGGGATAAGGCGGCTACCCACAGGAAGGGCTTCTGGCCACCCCTTACGTTAACCACACTAAATCTGTTGAACCATGCCGACCCTGCGCCGATGCTGGTCAAAGTCACGAGAAAATGAAGGAGGAGAGTACGTTGCCCGACGGTGACGATGGGAAGCGTTTGTATTGCTCACACATGACTATTCTCCAAATTTTTACATGCCATAGAGAACTGTATAACATTTCACATCTGTAACTACTGCACCAACAAGCATTCAGAGTTATAATTCCTAGTAAAAGCCAAGAATACTATCCGAGAGTTGTTCACTTTGGTGGTTGATTCAACAGTGAGAATCTCTGTCCTGGTTTGGCGGGCTCTCCCAAAGTCTTCGATTTCTTCCAACGGTACCCTTTCACCTCCTCTGCGCAGAGGGTCTACCCTCCAGCCTATTTTACCGTATCGTTACAAGTCTATCGGCTCTTTGGAACACTGGGCACCCGCCTGACCCCTAACACCCGTTAACCGTGGGGGGGAGGGTAACATTTAATTTTCAAATGCGAACATCCCCCTTCCTTTTTATTGCAGAGAAGGTACACGCACGTCCTTCGCAAAGTCGAAGAATGGCCTTTCCATAAGGTCATGTTTTAGGATTCCGTACCTCAATCGGTAAAAACGAAACCCTTGTAACATCACTTAGTCAATAAATTCTCTTCTCCTAGCCAAAAAGTGAAATATAAATAAAACTTTCATTTTACCCGTTATGGTTAGTGAACACCCCAGCTGTTTTCGTAAATTACGAGTACACTCTAGTTAATACTGGGCATGGACTTGGTGCAGTGGATACACCGGTTCCCGTGAGATCACCGATGTTAAGCGCTGTCGGGCGTGGCCGGCACTTGGATGGGTGACCATCCAGCCACCATGTGCTGTTGCCATTTTTCGGGGTGCACTCAGCCTCTTGACGCCAATTGAGGAGCGTCTCGACTGAATAGTAGTGGCTCCGGTCAAAGAAAACCATCATAACGACCGGGAGAGCGGTGTGCTGACCACACGCCCCTCCTATCCACATCCTGAACTGGGGATGACACGGCGGTCGGATGGTCCCGGTGGGCCACTTGTGGCCTGAAGACGGAGTGCTAGTAAATACCGCAATCAGCCACAAGTTCTTTACAAATTATTTTCATCTACTTTACTATTTTCGGGTCTGGGCTGTCATCAGACAGTAGCGCTGATTTCTTGGCATGTTTTACGTTTTTGTCCTAAACTATAACAAAGTTTTTGCGATTATGCAGCAGACTTTGAGATTAGGGCAGCCACATCCTGGATATATCATTCTGAAATGAAGAGACCACATCAGCTTTAAGTTCTTTATTTACAGGTGCAGGTGCAATCTGTACAAACAAGTAGTCAAAGATTCATGTAAGGTAGGAAAAGAACGTAATTAAATGAAAAAGTATATAGGGCATGTACACAAGAAATCAAGCAATGTTCCCATGTTCGGTTCGAAAAAAAAATAAAGGAATGGGATGACCTAGTGTTCACAGTCAGCAATTTTTCGCTTAGCAGCGAATAAGAAAATAAAATCACATTGAACGCTTACGTGATACACAGATAGATGAAAACCAATAAGAAGAAATTCCTAATAAGGCATATCAGGAACGCAAAATGCTATTCAATTCCATCCTCCATGAATAACAGTATCTGGTGACCTACCGGTATCCCCAAATGCTGAATTGGTCCTCAAAGCGCAGACCGCATAGGATCACCTACATAATAATGTAAAAATTGCGTAGCTAACAATCACCCACTTTTCTAAAAGTTATTAAAAAGCATATTCGTAAAATACCAGGTATGCAGTCTGGAATTGCTGACAACGATTCGCTGTAGTTAATCCCCCCCAAGAAGTATCCAGCATAAAACTGTTTAAAGACATAGCATGCAAGTGACATGAAGGAAATAACGGGACTGAACATCATCTCGTACCTAAACAACTCAGTCGGCAGAAAGCAATGCATTGCGGGGGAATATGGCAGGAGGCGAAACTAATAACAGTACGCTCGTGCATGGGATTGTGTACTAAACAGGCGGCGGAAGCCCGAGATAACGACATAGATCGAGGCCATGGGGAGTGTGTACGCTTATTCGCGAATAACTAGACCAGTAGAATGATGGCTGAGCTGATTGGAAGACTGGGTAATCCCTTACCACAGGTGTAAAAAGCGTAATTTCATAAAAAATAATTTGAGTACGGGAGCTGTAAAAGGTAGACCATGGGAGAGCAGCGCGTTAATCTCTGCAAAACGAATTCAAGACAGCAACCACTCAAATGTTATAAGCCGTGACATGTGATACAATTTACGAAAATGGCTAGTAATAGCCGGGATATAGACTAGCGTAATGCACTGTACAGGAATCCTTCATGATTTAAATTTCAGCATGAAACATCAACAACACAAGTTATTTGAAAATACCACAAAGCGAGGCCAGGACAGACATACATACCATACATAAATCAGCCGAATCAAGGTCATTTAAAGAGTTGTATGAAAGTCAATAAACAAATTTTTACCCTTCGAAACAGGATGATACAGGATAACAATAAATATAATGCACCATGCAAACGCAGGACTCGTCTCACCATGGACGTAAGCAGTCACTAGACACTGTTTCAGTCGAAATTCGTTAGACAGTAAAGTTCCATTCGTTTTTAATTCTATTGTGAAATTTATTTATAGCGTCAGAACTGCAAAAATTATAATGTACTGTTAGTTTGATTTTTTTTAGTCCTTGTACTTTATATTCAATGTCCAAGATTATATTCCGTTCTGTTGAGCATTGCCCTATAATATACCATTTTATGTTGCTCAGGGTAATAAGATTAGCTGTTGATTGTGACAATGTTGCAGTGGATTTTCAGTATATTTTTGGTGAAATAGTGGAAGAAATTGATCAGTTTGCAATAGAGTTTAACAAACAGTGACAAGACATAAAATTTACTGTCGATCATGAAACTGATAATGGCATACATTTCTTCGATGTTTCATTAGTAATGGTAATCATAAATTTGAAATATATAGAAAACACACCACAACTGATGGCACCATTAACAGCTCATCTTGTCACCCAGAGCAATATAAAGTGGCATTTTATAGGGCAATGCTCAAAAAAATGGAAAAAATCCCATTGGGCACTGATGATAAGTATAGCATGCACTGGGAAGGTGTAAAATCTGATTGCAATCTTATTCCATGCTAAAAATATCAAAATCTGTTTTTCCAAAAACAATAAAAGGAAAGACGAAGTTTTTATAACTTAGGTTAAAGGTATTTATAAATTGATTGTTCTGCGTGCTACAAATTTTAAATGGCCAAACTGGGAAGCATTCAATATCAAGAACTCATGGACACCCTCAGACTACTGGCCGGAGTGGCCGCGCGGTTAAAGACGCTTCAGTCTAGAGCCGCGCGACCGTTACGGTCGGAGGTTCGAATCCTGCCTCGGGCATGGATGTGTGTGATGTCCTTAGGTTGGTTAGGTTTAAGTAGTTCTAAGTCCTAGGGGACTTATGACCACAGCAGTTGAGTCCCATAGTGCTCAGAGCCATTTGAACCATTTTGAACACCCTCAGACTCAACAAATTAAATAAATCATCATTGGCTGCTCACTTGTGCAAACACGGAATCACAGAATTGGGCATCAAAGGAAACTTCCAAATATTACAGTTTGGCGAAAAAGGAGAAGAAAATAATTTATTACAACATTTAGTTAAACACAAACACACTTATAATAAACTAAACTCCATCCAGAATGATCAACTAGCATTAAGAAACCAAATGTAACTTCAACATTTCATACAGTTTTTATAATTTGATAAGGAAGAAATAATAGTTCATTGACTGAGGGAATATTCTTCACTGGCCATTACCAGCAACTTGCAAACCTAAATAATTAAATGTACAGCTACGGTATGGTCTGTACTATAAAGAAATATCTTTGCAGTACCTCAGAGCTTCGCCATATCTGAATACATGTCATGTTCTTTAGCACATCATGTCAGCAGCCTATGTAAGCAAATGTATCTACCATATTGTATTTAGTTTAGGTCATGGATCAGAATGGATCGAAAAGGAGAATCAGACTTATCTCTTATATCATGGAAAGCAGAGATTTACATGAAGTAAGTACAGTGTAAAGCTTTTACTACAGATATGGAATATTATGTTAACTATGTGATAACAATTTTTTTTCGTTCTATTACACAAAATTAAAACATTTTATAAACTATTGAAGCACAAAAACTCTGTTATATTTTATGAAGAAAATGTTAAACTTGCCAATCAGTAAAACAATATATCATAGCCACATACATTCAATGCTAATTTGTAGGTGTAAAGATAAGATTGCACCCTTAATTCTGTCTCGGATGTAAACTTCCTAAAATCCACGCCATCTGTTGGTTCTTTCGTGTAGTGTGAAAGTGATAGGGAAGCCTATTGGTTCTTTGGTGCATTATGCCGTCAATAAGGTAAACATGCAACTAATAAGGCGAGCAGATTCTTAAAACTTGATATCATAATATATTTTTTTTTTTCGTAATCCCATTTTGATGATATAAAGCCTATAAGTTGCGCCTACGAAAAACCCATGAAGATTTGTCTATTAGGTTGGGAGATTAGCGTATTCAAACACACATACAGGCCGGCACGACGATTTAACGGTTTTATTGTTAGTATATGTTAGGAGCCCATGTGAAAAAATAATTCAACCTTAAAAAAATACTTGGGGATCATCTTAAGCAATTCTTTTTCCCGTTGGTGAGAGATGGCACTGTAATTGGTGCTAGAATTACAGTGATTGGACGGAAGGAATGTTGTGGATTGGCAATAGGACCAACCCACAAATCTAAGAGGAAGCCGAAAGGCACGCGTTTTAGTTGACGCAGGCTGGCGTGAGGTCTGGAACAGGACAAGGAATTTTAGACTAGAAAAAAAAAGGATGTAGCTGGTGGAATACTTAACTTTAATCCATTAATGTTGAACGTAGCTCTTGTCTGTATATTATTTACAACATCAATAGCAACTGATAATGGCGCCTTGCTAGGTCGTGGGAAATGACGTAGCTGAAGACTATGCTAACTATCGACTCGGCAAATGAGAGCGTATTTTGTCAGGGAACCATCGCTAGCAAAGTCGTCCGTACAACTGGGGCGAGTGCTAGGAAGTCTCTCTAGACCTGCCGTGTGGCGGCGCTTGGTCTGCAATCTCTGATAGTGGCGACACGCGGGTCCGACGTATACTAACGGACCGCGGCCGATTTAAAGGCTACCACCTAGCAAGTGTGGTGTCTGGCGGTGACACCACAAGGAACCCATCGAAATCAATTATGAGATTATGTGACTCAAAGAAAACAAGTATCCTGATCGTCTGGGGACTCACTGAAATCAGTTCCAGAAAGGAATAGTAAACTAAATTATACGACTTCATTTGTCAGAATTTTGAATGCCTAAAGTGAAAATTATTAATGCACAACTAAATTTGCAAGTGTAAATTAAATTTTTAACAGTAAGATCAGCTGCTCATAAGAAAATATTTTCATTTTGATCGAAAACGTAAAATATAATCAAATTAATCGCTGCTTAATTGAAAAACAACGGGAAAATTTAATTTTTTCTGTAACAGCGCGATCTACCGCGGATGGAAAAAACTTTTATAATCCGTAGATATTATTGTCGTAGGAATCGAGTGATCAGCAAAAGGCGGGAGGGGTGGGAGGCGGGGTTCCCGTTTGAGAATAAAAATTTGACCCACACTCGGTGGGTGGGATAGTCAGAGGCGGCCGGGAAGACAAATGTCCTTGAAAATATTAAATTATCACCTGGAACATTGTTTTGTACGTTGCATGTTTTGAAGATATTTAGTTGTTCCAGATTAAAACTAACTAACTTTAAAATCTCCGAAAATCAATTGAGGCGCTGACTGTTAACAAACTCTGCATGTGAACGAAACCCACTGCTACTGACAAGCAAAAGGCTTATCGCTTGGCTCTTTGGGAATTTGTATCATATCACTGTAAATGACGGAACAATGCATTTCCGCTAGCCACTGCGTTCAGCTGTTTTGGATGCTGTTGAGCTCCAACCCACCTGTTTTGAAGCAGCGTTACAATTTCGTGCCATCGTATTTTTACCCGGGTGTCGTTCTAAAACAGCTTCCGAGCCACGAGCTTTATTCCCTCGACACGTGTAACACGACAGTATCTGAGTGAAGTATCGGTAACAGGGGGCAACTGTCACGCGAGATACACACCATAGCAAGTCGCACGGTGATGTATCGGCTGAATTTACGGCTTAACCAAATAACCGACACGCAGATTTATTTTTGTTATTTTCCGTGATGTCGACACCTGTGTTACTGGCAAAGCAGTTTGTCATCTTCCGGTAGCGAGGTCATTTTTCACCGTTTTAGCTTAACAACTTCGTAAAGATGCTGGGGAAAATCAACTACAGAGGAAGAACAACGTCTCTTAGTGTGTTACACTGTTCGCCGTCCTATTTATGGTAGATTAGTGTTTCGTCGTCGGACATCGGACGGATACTGCAGGAATTGCTATGGTATTGGTAATACCAATGTCCCTTAGATCTTCAGTGGCACGGATTGAAACGATTTCCTTCGGAATTGCAGGATCACAGACCACCAGACGCAGAGGTTGGTGGTAGATGCAATACTTTTCGGATGTCTTCCAGAGCTAAGAATTGTCTCATCACTTTTATGCAGACATGAGTTAGTTCTGTTGAATCATTATAAGTAGTTTTTCCCCGTTTAATATAAAAAATTAATTATATACTGAAAGATAAGTTCGTACAGAATGGTGTAACCATCAGATTTCACCACGTGTGTTTGGTGGCACGTATTTTTACCTGAAATTAGTTTTTTCTTTGTAGGACTGTCTTGAGAATAAAAAGAAATGCCTCTTGAGGCATAGCTACATTTAAATAGTTCCTGGATCTTCAAACGGCGAATTGTGCCCGTTGTATCTAGGGTTTCGCAACTAATACACAGAGAACAATTATTTTCTGAGTCAATTGTGAAATATTCTAAAATTCACGAATTTCTATTCCTTGCCATCAGTAAGAACTAAAAGTATTGATTGTAGTACATTTTCCTACAAACGAACGATATCAAATAAACTGGCCAATATTTCCTGGCGTGTTATTCGGCTTTGCAGGCCCACCAGTCTGGACGTATGATATTCGCTGTGAATTCTGGCCACATCTGTTTAAGTCACTTCTGTTACTCAATTATCACGAGTAAGCGTTGTACA
Source organism: Schistocerca piceifrons (assembly GCF_021461385.2). Classification (NCBI taxonomy): domain Eukaryota; kingdom Metazoa; phylum Arthropoda; class Insecta; order Orthoptera; family Acrididae; genus Schistocerca; species Schistocerca piceifrons. Next base: position 53,566,427 of record NC_060139.1, read on the forward strand.
CTACTCTTACTTCTTTTGATTATTCTGTGCGTAACGCCAAAACACAAGGTGTTTGGGTACTGTTCTATTTTTGAAATGTTTGCAACAAATATCGATTAGTCAAAACATTCAAGTGAACTGTAAATGGAAGCTTAAACTGGATAAAGCCGGTGGCGTGTGCATTTCAGACAGAGCTGGTGCGAAGGAGTGCAGACGCGATGCCATCGGATACCAGGAAAATCCACGCTTTTTTTTTTTTTTTTTTTTTTTTTTCAGGGAGTGATGGACAGGAAACCTTGACACCGCTCTGTACAGGACTGCAGGAGACTATTACGATGACTTCCACATTCCGTGCATTATATGCAAAATGCAGACGCATATAAAAATAGTTGTGCACACAAGATATCTGCGTGTGCGACAACAAAAATTTGTTGTAGGTTATAGTTAATTTCTTTTCTCCTTATTCGATAATGGTCGATGATAGTTGCATTAGCATTTATTTATAAGGAATTCTCGTAAGTACAAATTTGAGGCCACTGCATTCCAGCATGGCTATGTCAGTCTAACTGTGGCTCAATTTAATTACTGAATACCGTAGATAGTTTTCGGATCAGTTTCACTACTGAATGTTCAGTCTGTAGAAAACTGAATATAGCCACGGGGTGCAGTATCTTTGTGAACCGTTTTGTCATTTTGAAACACCTTTCGTTTGTTCACTGAACGTCTGAATCAGAACACCGACAAAAATTGATTCCTATGTCTCCACAACGGATAACCGAGTGTTTGAATTGCGTCACGCTGCTACACTGACTGGAGTGTACACACTCGCTGATGATTTAACGTTCGTTCAAGACGTATGTATCACCAGCAGTTCACAGTATTTGGCATTATTTACTGGAGTAAGTGCAGACTTCTTTTGCGACAACGATTGCCGCTCGCTTCAGCGGCGTGCCACCACTGGTTAGTGAAACACACTTTCGTATTACCATAGACTGCGACACAGTTACTTTGCACCGCCACCTGCCACCATTTCACTTTTTATTCATGTCAAACAGTCTTAGCTGCCCATAACACACTTATTTGTCAATATGGAAACAAACATATATATTCTCTCCTCCACGCCTTAGTTTCATAAGCATATACACCTTGATCACGAGAAGTTGACTATTATTTAGACACGAGTTCTTCTGATGCTCTCACATTGTGTTAAAAATCATGCAATTACAACTTTCTTCCTCTGTGTGCGGAGGTCATCTGTCTAATCGAAGTATTATTATTTCTTGCTTCAGATCTACTCAAACAGAAATTCAGTTTAGTACACATAGTGTCCTCGTCAGTTGTACCTAGCAGGATGATATCATTCATTCATTCACTGAAAAGTGAAGCAATAATCTAACGGTACGCGAACGAAATCATTACAAGCATCACATATTTATGTGCTCATGGGAGTAAGAGATAGTCCAATCATCAAAACCTTGTACTTGTCTTAACATCATAATCAGAAGTATAGTCGAGGTATATCAAGCATCATGTTAAATTTTCTTGCTCCTTAACATCAACTGACAAATTCCTTATTACGAACTTTATATACGGGACTGAAGATAAGATTACTCAGTCAGCATATTTCTATAACCTAATAGACGTTCATGTACACATAACTTTTCATTTGTAGGTGTCTTTGTTAATTTCATGCTATATAATACTACACTTACATCTTTTAAGTAGAGCACAGCTCACTCGCAGTAATTATAATGACTAAAGTGTGTTTGCACACTTGATTACATTACCAGCACAAATGATTTATTGTCAAGGTTCATTACAAATGCTTTCGCAGCTTTCATTTATTAATATGAGATTTACTCAAAATATTAGAAAAAATAATCCTTATATCATTACAAGATCGCATTATATTAATTGTATTACATCCATTGTACTTGGTTCTGTATTCTTATCATTATGTGCTGAAAAGTTTTCTTTGTTCTGTATCGTAAAAATGGAATATTTTCGAAAAAGTGCTGTAAATGAGCAATACATCATGTTTTATGATCGAGACTTCAGACTAGAAAGTTCATATTTATTCTATCAAATGGTTCAAATGGCTCTGAGCACTATGGGACTCAACTGCTGAGGTCATTAGTCCCCTAGAACTTAGAACTAGTTAAACCTAACTAACCTAAGGACATCACAAACATCCATGCCCGAGGCAGGATTCGAACCTGCGACCGTAGCGGTCTTGCGGTTCCAGACTGCAGCGCCTTTAACCGCACGGCCACTTCGGCCGGCTTTATTCTATCAGTTGACGCAGATAAGCTTAGATCCGTATAGGCGTTTGTTATCGCATTACTGATTCATTCAGACATCTGAGCTGCTAATATTTGTATTTTTGTTGTATAGGTAGATAACATTACCTGTTCTTCATAAGACAGTACATGTATTGTTATGAGCTCATTTCATAAAAATCCTTTCACATCTGTTTACATGTCCATTACTTAAATGCCATTCCTTATGGAAGGTCGATCCATTCGTCTTCCCAATATTACATACTCTCAACCAACATGCACCTGGATACTTCTTAGGGCCCTGTCGCCTGACTCTGATTCCTTTCTACCAACTTATCCTACAAATTACGGTGGTCGTATACGCATCTTCGCTTACCACAACGAATGTAATAACAGCAGCTAGCCACGAACGTACGCTAATTACTGACAGAATAGTATCAAGGTCCATTTAGTAGATCATACATGAAGCATCTCAAAGCAGCATAGGACGTTATTCACTTCGTAAGTGTGTTCACTTTTATTTTGCCCTATTTCAGCCTCAATTTGAAAGCATTCACTGGTTACTAACTGAGCAAGTTTTGAATATGGCCTCATATATAGTGCTGCAATTTCGACACCTGTTGTTCGTTCACTTTCTGCATTTGTACTTGATGGATGTATTTCTTAAGTTCGCTGTGTGAACCGAGTCATTTAATCTGATTGGTAATGAGGTATGCCGACAAATAACTGTCACCATGTGGAATTAATTTGCCTCCACCAATTGTGATGGATCGATGTGTGTGTAATGCGTCATAGCACGTGTAATATGTCATGTTCAGTGTATTTTGTCATCAACTGGAGGACGCTAACCATTTGGGTCTCCGTCAGTCTTGTTTTATTGATACAAGGCAGGCTGCGCTCTGCGATGCGTATGTAACGTAGTGGACGCGTCATCGCTTGCGTCACCGAATTGACGCTTCCGTCTTGTGACGTATTGCACCAAGTGAACTTCACATGCAGCTGCGAGAAATAACTATCACCGCAACTGTTATTGTACTTTTGGTCGTTGTTATTATCGATGCTTGTCACATGAAGATGAGCTTTCGAAGCTGTTCGTGTATGAGTAGTGTTTTGTCTAGCAAAATAACACGAAAAGATGGTTCTACCCCCGTACTCTTACTCGTATGTTTCTGTGACGACGGATTGCTACAGTCCATTTAATCAAGATAAGTATTTTCATGGTTGGTGGACTAAGACAGACATCACAAGTCCCAGGTACGTAAATTGCCTGGGAGGTGTCACTCCTAATTTTTTTGTTTACTGCGTTTAATGCTTTTTCTGCTTGATGCTATTGATTGTCAAGCTGAGATTGAATAGCCACTTGCCACTGAGGAGAATCTTGTGTCAAGATATGTCGTATTTGTCCTAATTCGTGTTTACAAACTTGTACTGAAGTGCTCTGTTGAGAATACACATCAGTAATGGTTTGCTGCACTGACAACGTTTCAGTAATTTGTTCGTCCTCTTCCTTCTAAAATTCACCTAATTTTCTTTTATGATCAGTGGAGAGATCCTGTACTTCAGTTACTACCTGTTGAAGGATGGATTTCAAAGTTTCTTGTTTTAGCTAAAAAGTACTAAAGTTTTCAGTCAATTTATCTACAGATTCAGTAACATCTCTAATTGTGGTTTTCATGTGTTAAATCTCGTTATTTACGGTTTCTAGACCAGCTCGAAAGTCGTTCGCATGACTAGCAACCTCGTTATTTAACCGCTCACTCTGATTTTTGACTTGTTCATTAGTTTGTGCGGTCTGACTAGACCAAAGTTAAGTTGTTTCATACTCACAGTGGATACATTACTATCTGTACTATCTTACCTTTGATTCATAGTACCTATTGAATTGTTTAATTCGTGTAACATTAACATAATAGGATCCGGTTCCGTACTAACAGGTACAGCAATAGTCTTGTCTACAGCCGGTGACGTAATTTCACTTGTCGCAGCTATCGTGTTATTTCAATTTTCAGGGGCGAATACCTTACTAGACTCAGTTTCTGTATGTGAAGAAGCCATGACATTGAACTGCATTTTATTTAATATCATACTAACATGCAATAAAGTTTGTTGATTATATTACTTATCCTAATTTAGCTAACATTTTACAGATGGTATTTGTGCGCGACACAGCGCTATAAAATATTTCTTGGGAAAACAAATGCTAACAGCTTCTACAAGCTGTATGCACCTAATTTTAATTATAGGCCATCTTTTGGTCTTCTTTATAATATGTGGAACAATTAAATAATAATTAAAAAAAATTTCAAATAATTAATTCTTTCAATTTACCGACCTCAAATAACAAATCTTTCTGCTACCAAGGCGCCGACTAGTACTGTGATTGAATTGCTGGTGTATTCTCTTACGTAGTGTTGTAGTAGCCAAAAATTACGTTCCAATTTCTGCTTGTTTTATGCCCCTTTTCTTTTGTTTTATTAGTTTTAAATGAACTGTGATCCCTTCTTATAACCGACTTTACACACTTTCAACAATCACGAATCGGATTAACATTGCTCGTACTTGGCATACATGAAGAAACAAAAGGACAATCGTGATACACAGATCTGGCGAGCAGGGCTGCCAGCCCATCAACTGGAGATCGCCACTTTGTTCTTCGAATCACTCCATCGCACTCTTTGCCTTGTGACATGACGCATTACCTTATTGAAAAATGCCACTACCATCGGAAAACACGATCATCATGAAGGGGTGTATGTCCTCTCCCACCAGCGTACGATACTCCTTTGCCGTCATGGTGTCTTGCACGAGCTCCATGGACCAAAGCATAATGAAGCCGCCGCCCGCTTGTCTCCATCCCGCAGTACAGGTGTCCATGAGCTGTTATCCTGGAAGACGATGGATTTGCACCCTGTCACCGGTATGATGAACGAGGTATCGGGATGCATCAGACCGTGCAACGCTCTGCCACTGCGCCAACGTCCAGTGGCGATGGTCACGTGCCCATTCCAGTCATATGCTCTGACGTCGTGGTGTTAACATTGACACATGTATGGAATGTCTGCTGTGTAGGCCCATCGTTAGGAGTGTTCGGTGCACTGTGTGTTCAGACACCCTTTTACTCTGCCCAGCATTAACATCTGATATTATTTTCACCGCAGCTCGCCGCCTGTCCTGATTTACTAAACTGCCCAGCCTACGACGTCAGACATCTGTAATGAGAGGTGGGCGCCCAATGCCACGACGTCTGGAGGTGGTTTCACTTTGGTTTCGCCACGTGTTGAAGACACTCACAGCAGCACTTCTCGTACGTTCTCCGACGCCCGACTTGTCGTGCAGTTTCCGAAATGCTCGTGCCCACCCTCCGGGCCAGCACAACCTGCTCTAGGTCACACTCACACAGATCGAGCGCCTTCTCCATTCAACACACGGACAGTACTCTCACTGATACTACATGCACCGTGCGTGTGTCTGACTAGCAATCATTCCTCTCCATGTGACATTAATATCGCGTGGACGGGTTTATGTCAACAGTAGGTCGGCGGTCATTGTGTTGTGGCTGATCAGTCTGCGCCGATGGCATTAGGTTTAACATCTACGAGGTTAACTCCAAAAGAAATGCACACTATTTTTTAAATCCATCTTTTATTTTACATCTTTGAAAGTTTCACAGTGTGTAGATACATCTTTAGGAACAATATTTTCATTTATTCACATAATTTACCTCCCTCTCAACTGCCTTACGCCATCTTCGAAACAGCGTCTGTATACCCGCATGCTAAAATTCTGGACCAACCTGTTGGAGCCACTGTTTGGCAGCGTGCACAAGGGAGTCATCATCTTCAAGCCTTGTTCCACGAAGAGAGTCTTTCAGTTTCCCAAAGAGATGATAGTCACATGGAGCCAGGTCAGGGCTGTAAGGCGGGTGTTTCAGTGTTGTCCATCCGAGTTTTGTGATCGCTTCCATGTTTTTTTGACTGACATGTGGCCGTGCACTGTCATGTAACAGGAAAACATCCTGCTTTTTTCCGATGTGCTCGAACACGACTCAGTCGAGCTTGAAGTTTCTTCAGTGTCGTCACATATGCATCAGAATTTATGGTGGTTCCACTTGGCATGATGTCCACAAGCAAGAGTCCTTCGGAATCGAAAAACACCGTAGCCATAACTTTTCCAGCAGAAGGTGTGGTTTTGAAAGTTTTTTCTTGGGTGAATTTGCATGATGCCACTCCATTGATTGCCTCTTCGTCTTTGGTGAAAACTGATGGAGCCATGTTTCATCACCTGTCACAATTCTTCCAAGAAAATCATCTCCACCATTCTCGTACTGTTCCAAAAGTTCGCTGCATACCAGTTTTCTTGTATCTTTGTGAGCTACTGTCAACGTCCTGGGAACCCACCTGGCACAAACCTTTTTTAACGCCAACACTTTCAGTATTCTGCAAACACTTCCTTCCCCTATCCCAACGTAGCGTGACAATTCGTTCACTGTGATGGGTCTGTCAGCAGTCGCCAATTCGTTAACTCTCTGCACATCTTCTGGAGTGTGTGCAGTACGAGGCCTGCCGCTGCGAGGACAATCCTGAATACTGCCGTAACCTGCTTGCCCACCGACTAATTGTACTGCGATCGACAGCAGCATCTCCATTCACCTTTTTCAACCTCTTATGGATGTTTCTCACTGTCTTGTTTTCACAGCACAGGAATTCTATGACAGCACGTTGCTTCTGATGAACGTCAAGTGTAGCAGCCGTTTTGAAGACATGCTGTGAGGACGCCACTCACGGGAACAGGTTCAACTAAGTTTGAAAACAAGCGGAAAGGATGTATCTAAACACTGTAAAACTTTCACACATGCAGAATGAAAACTGTATTTCTACAAAAACAATGTGTATTTCTTTTGGAGTGACCTTCGTATCTGTTAAGCCTTACCCAGGCGAAACGAGTATAAATAAATTACAGATCTGCTACCTACGACGTGTTTTGCAATCAGTTTAAAATAAAATTCCAAGGCATTATTTTTCAGCATGCCCTCGTAACAATGAATATACTGTATATGTCAATATACTTACCCGGTACAGTTTCGTAAGAAACATTTTTTTAGATTCATTACACTTCATATCCATTGCACTTATAATGCAGAATTTTTGTATAAATGAGCTTCAGGGTGGTAGATGAGACACACATCTGATGTATACAATCTGGATAACAACAAAGATCAGCTGCACCACACGTACTTAGGCTCCAGCTATTGCCGGCCGAAGTGGCCGCGCGGTTCTGGCGCTGCAGTCTGGAACCGCGAGACCGCTACGGTCGCAGGTTCGAATCCTGCCTCGGGCATGGATGTGTGTGATGTTCTTAGGTTAGTTAGGTTTAACTAGTTCTAAGTTCTAGCAGTTGAGTCCCATAGTGCTCAGAACCATTTGAACCATTTTAGCTCCAGCTATTTCGTAATTTTGCTGCTCTGATTTACTAGTAAGTAGCTTTCTCTGACTCTGAGATTTTCTTTAACTTTTATTTTTAATAAATGTATGCTTCCCGTTGGGTTTGTTTTGACTAAGACGCCTCAGATTACATAACGATTGACTAAGGACTAACCTGTTGCAGCTGGTAGGCAGTGAATTTCAAACTACGCCTCCTCCGCAGGTTGGGCGCCGTATTTATTGTCAGGGGCCCGGTTCCGCGGCGACCTCCCGCAGATTGCCTGACAAATCGCATTTGGCACCTGCGGCTCGCAGATTGCGCTGCAGGGAAGGCGAGTTTAATGTCGCCCGCAGGAAATTCACGGCGCAAGCCGGACGTAAACTAGTTCCCGAGGTGACGGGCAAGGCTGCACGCATTTCCCTCCACCAGCGAGACTAAGCCCCCTTTCCTCATATCTCCCGTCGCTTCTATTATTAGCTAGTCATGTGCCGTTTCTTTTATGGTATAGTTTCTTAGGACCGATGCGACGTAATATCTAAAACTGCCCACTCATCTCCGCCACAGTAGTCAGATTACGGGAGGAGTCACTGTTGAACAGTCCGAGTAACAGTATAAAATCATTATATATCAGAAATCATTGTATATCTTACGGGGAGAAGCACCATCTGTCTCTGCCCTGATTAGTTCACCCTTTTAATTGTTGTTTTGCTCAAGAAGTATAAACAACAAAACACTGAATTTTTTTCACGTACATATACACTATTTGCTAACAAGTTAATATACTTTCATAAGAACAATACATTTAAATCGTAATTCTCAAATGCTCTAACAATGACTGTTCCTGGACGAAATTTATGAAAATTGTAAAGGTTGTTGTGTCCTTTATAATATAGCTAAAAGGCTAAAATATATCTCTTCCAGCACATGTACTAAAATAACTGGCTATTAGAATTTCATAGCTCTGGGTGAATGGCTGCAAGAGGAAAGATACATTAGGTACAAAAACCAGAAGTTACGGAAACGGAGTTTAAAGTTTTATTGCACTTACAGTAGCTTTAATACAATCCTTCTATGCATTTTAAAAACGAACTTACAGCTTCTGTGAGTACATTATTCTCCAATATAACATTTCTACCTCTGGTTTTGACAGTTCTGCGTCATCACCATATGCGGAAGGGCTAGAAAACATTTCGTCCTAGAAGAACTGTGAGTAACGGCGTTCACAAAAGGATTAGCATTACTTAAACCTTTGTTAGTAGATAAATGAATATCAGCTTCTTGTGTATTTATAATGCTTGTATTCACCATTACCTTTCTTCCAAGACCTCTAGACCTTATGTTAATAATTCTGTTGGACGGTCACGGCGTTTCGTAGCGACCAAACAAAAAACACATCTTTTACGTTATTACTACTGGATACAGCTGAATGCAAGACATTTAACAGTATAGCCTATAGGTTCAAGCTCAAATTTACAGAATAAATTACTTAGGCTTATGAATTCATAGGTCATAGTAAAAATCATAGCAAGAGAACTCTCACACCAATAAGGGAAACACAAGAGCGTCTATGGCAGTAAATTTAATCTCATTGCTAATTGTTGGATAAATACTGCTGGGCATGTCTCACTGAGCAAGCTGACAATCAAACTGACATTTAAAACATTTAAATAATCATTTGTCTATAATACTTTTATATTGCATATACTCCAAACTATCGTAATTACCAATAAATAAATGTTATATTGTCATCAAACTTTTCCCTTTTAAGGTTACAGCATTACACTACCCTTTATGCAATAATGTTTAGTATTTCATGTTCGTTTTGGTTTAATCGCCCATCCTGAATGTATTTCCAACTTCTGTTTTCATCTTCTACATTCCAGACTAAAACTGAGTAATAGCTTCTGTAATTAATATAAAATTATGTGAAGTAATTGCAAGGAAACGTACCTCGGCTAGTTTTGATGTAGGTGGTGTTGCAGTTTATTTCATTCCTACGACGGAGAAATATTAGGAGTGATTTACACTATGCGACCCGCTGCGAATTCCTCTCCTGTCCCAACCTTTTCATTTAAGAGTAGCGATTGCAAGCTATGTCCTCAGTTATTTGCTGAATATATCCCTGCGTCAGTTTCCTCCACACTTTTACCCTCTACAGCGCTCTCTGGTACCACAGAAGTTATTCTATTATTTCTTAACATATGGCAATGGCAAATGTCAATGCTAAACGTCTCGTTATGGTGAAAATATATGCAAATATTCCTATGAAATTATTACATAGTATTACAATGAAAACTGAAACAATGGTGGGTGTCATTCCATTAAATGATGTTGCTTCTAATAAGATTCTCTTCCTCTTGTCGATTCTGCGCAGAACCTCCTCATATCTTACCAGTCCACCTTATTTTCAATAGTCTTCTGTAGCACAACATCTCAAATGCTTCGATTCTCTTCAGTCCCGGTTTACCCACACTCATTGTTTCACTACCATACAACGCTGTGCTCCAAATGTACATTCTCAGAAATTACTTTCTCAAATGGAGGCCCATGTTTGATACTACTAGATTTCTCTTGGCCAGGAGTGTCCTTTTTGCCAGTGATAGTCTTCTTCTGATGTCCTTCTTCCTCCGTCCGCCATGGGTTATTTTTTTGCCTAGGTCGCAGGTTTCTTTAACTTCAACTACTTAGTGATTACCAATTCTGATGTGAAGTTTCTAGGTACTCTCGTTTTTGATACTTCTCATTGTCTCTGAATCTATATTATGTGCTCATTGGACTGTTCATTCCATTCAGCAGATCCTGTAAGTCTTCTTAACTTTCAGCGATGACGACAATGTCATGAGCGAATCTCATCATTTAAATCCTTTCACCCTGAATTTTAATCCACCTTTCTTTTATTTCTTTCCCTGCTTCTTCGATGACTGAACAGCAGGAGCAAAAGATATTACTCACTTTATATACCAATGGACGCCAAACTTGTTGTTCAAGAAGCAGTCCTGATATTTTCGGGGCGGCACCTCAGGTCGCATATATACCGATTTTATTGTTAATTAGTAACCCACACGTCTATCTTACGAGTCGCGAAAAGAATATCACGATACATTGGCCCCCATGTGGCTACTAATCTTTAATCGGCTTCATTTAGAAAAGTTTGGGTCGATTGCTCTCTGTTTCGGATTGCTGCCACCCTCGGTGATCACAAATCTGTGACACGATAACTACCTGGCTAAGTGTTGTCTTCATTATCCAGTATTAGACACGTTCACAAATGTTTACTGAATGTCATCTTGGCTTTGCCCTGTATTTCAAAACCCTTAATTTAATTTATTATTCCTTGCTGCAAATATTGTCACGTCAAAACTACGATCAAGTCCAGATCCCAAGGTAGGGTTATCAATGAAGTACAACAACTAGTACTAAAAGCACGTTTCTTACTAACATCAGTGTATAATAAGAACAAAACTAACTCCTCGGCGAGCAGCTTCTTATGCGAACACCGAATATTCCGGAAAACACAAACATCACCCACGTAAGATATTTCACGAACCTTCCAGAAATTAACTAACAAATAAATATTGGTGATTTTCATATCGGGTCTCCAGCCGGAACAAGATGTCATCTTGACACAGTTCTTCGGAGGCCCACGTGGACGCCATCTTCAGGTGAGTAACTCGCCGGAACTGAAATCAAACCGCAGTGGCGCTTCCTTGATACACTGCCTGTAGGTCCAACGTGCGTGCATGAATGTAACTGCTTTCTAGTGCAAAGCACAAGAGCACACCGATGGTGAAAGCTCTCGGAAACGATAAATCGGTATAAAAGGCTGTTGACACCTTTAAATGACTAACAAGAGGACCGTTTCCAGAGTCAGATTTTCACTCTGCAGCGGAGTGTGCGCTGGTATGCAACTTCCTGGCAGATTAAAACTGTGTGCCCGACGGAGACTCGAACTCGGGACCTTTGCCTTTCGCGGGCAAGTGCTCTACCATCTGAGCTCCCGAAGCACGACTCACGCCCGGTACTCACAGCTTTACTTCTGCCAGTATCTCGTCTCCTACCTTCCAAACTTTACAGAAGCTCTCCTGCGAAGTTTCATATCAGCGCACACTCCGCTGCAGAGTGAAAATCTCATTCTGGAAACAACCCCCCAGGCTGTGGCTAAGCCATGTCTCCGCTATATCCTTTCTTTCAGGAGTGGTAGTTCTGCAAGGTTCGCAGGAGAGCTTCTGTAAAGTTTGGAAGGTAGGAGACGAGATACTGGCAGAAGTAAAGCTGTGAGTACCGGGCGTGAGTCGTGTTTCGGTAGCTCAGACGGTAGAGCACTTGCCCGCGAAAGGCAAAGGTCCCGAGTTCGAGTCTCGGTCTGGCACACAGTTTTAATCTGCCAGGAAGTTTCAAGAAGACCGTTGTTTTGTAATGTTAAACAAAATATGGTTCCGAGAACTGCTATCTCTATTAATAATATCGTCAGTTAGCCGGATTTCAATATCTTCTTTCACTATGCAGTCCCAATAAGACGACGCAGCGGCAGCCACTGTGGTCTCATCACACAACATTTTATGTCCTTCAGTAAGATAATATTCCGCAACCCTAGATTTTTCTGGCTGAAATAAACACGTGTTGAGAAGGTGCTCCACGCATCGATTGTGGACCGTACGAATTGTTTGTCCACTATAGACTTTCCGGCAATTGCGGGGAATTTTGTTGACGCCGGTCTTCCTCAAACCCGAATCATACTTCACTGAGCCAAGCAGTGCTCTAGTCTTGGGTGGTGGACGGAATACACTTTTGACATCAAATCCCTTTAAAATTCTTCCTATTTTTGAACATATGCTTCCCGCGAAAAATAGGAACGCGACCAATCTACTTCTATCCTCCGTTTGTTGCCACAAAGCTCCTACCTGTAGAGCACGACGGATCTGATGGTCTATTTCAACATTACTTTTAAATGATCCAGTACTTGTGTCCAACGTCCGCAGCTCGTGGTCGTGCGGTAGCGTTCTCGCTTCCCACGCCCGGGTTCCCGGGTTCGATTCCCGGCGGGGTCAGGGATTTTCTCTGCCTCGTGATGACTGGGTGTTGTGTGCTGTCCTTAGGTTAGTTAGGTTTAACTAGTTCTAAGTTATAGGGGATTGATGACCATAGATGTTAAGTCCCATAGTGCTCAGAGCCATTTGAGCCATTTGTGTCAAACAATCTGCATTGACATGGCATTAGCTCTTTTTACCAATGTACACTGGATCCCTTTATGCTGGAACGAGGGATGACAAATGAACGCATGGAGACATCGGTCCGTATGAATGGGCATACGATAAACACTGTGTCCTAATGTCTCATCATCCGTCCTGTAGGCCAAGACATTTGAAAACGGAAGTTTTCCATCCTTCTCAATTTCCATCGTGAACTTAATATTGAGACGCCGACAATTAAAATTATCTGGGAAATTATACAGAGCATCCCTTCCATGTGATCATAATATAAACGTATCGTCGACGTATCTCTTAAAACAGGTTGGTCTTAAGAACGCCGGCTTCAGTGCCGTGTCCTCAAAATATTCCATAAACAATTTGGCGACTATGGGGGATAATGGACTCCCCATCGATCGTGGTGCACCATCGCCACAAGCGTTTATCTAAGCCACAAAAATCTGCGGTTTCGGAACATTGTCTTACTGAAGAACATAAAACGTTATGTGATGAGACGTTAGTGAGTGCCCCTGGATCGCGTTATTGGGACAGTATAGTGAAAGAAGCTAGTGAAATTGAGCTATCTGAAGATGTTACAGAGATGAGGAGTATCCTTTAAGTAAGAGTTGGAATACTGTTTTGTTTGACATTAAAAAACAACGGTCCCTGTGCCGGTCATCAAAAGGCGTCAACAGTGTTTGATATCGATTTATCGTTTCCGTGAGCTTTCACCATCGCTGCACTGTCATGCTTTGCGCTAGAGGGCAGCCAGGTTCACGCGCGCGCGTTGGACCTACAGGCCGTGTGTCAAGGAACCGCCGCTGCGGTCTTATTTCAGTTCTGGCGTGTTAGTGTGACGGCTTACTCACCTGAAGAAGGTGGCCAAGTGGACCGCCGAATTATTGTGTCAAGATGAGTTTATGTTTAAGCTGGAGACCCGATATGAACATCAGTTACTATGCTGGGAAAGTTTACGGAGCAACAATAATTGCTGGTGGTTGGAACTGAACTGGCTACTTGTAGCACAGAAACCATAATACTAAGCACTACTAATGATCAATGTTAACCCAAAACTTTACGTCATAGTGCGTGTACCAGAGCTCGTAGCAATATGTACCGCATTTCTAGATGATCATCTTTATAATGCACATTTGTGGATCCATGTTTCTTCTATTTGAAATTTATACAACTTACTGCTATTCGGTTGAAGTCGCACACGCCCGTGATTTATCAGTGTGGTAAGACAAACAGTAAAACATTCCCCCACTCGTACCCTCAAACTCTTTAAAGGCCCCGTCTATTTGTCTTTTGCCTCTGACTTAAGTGGCTAAATTCACCAATGTTAATTTAAACTGAGTACATTTTAAATACCACCATCCCTTTAAGTATTGTTGTTTGTTACTAAACTGGAAAACTACACGGTTAGAATCTCTTAACGGTTAACTGACGTTCTGGACTTAGCTGTTAGTTGCTAGATTCATATTATTATATAATATCGAACCAGGCAGCGCAGTGGTTAGCAGACTGGACTCGCATTCGAAAGGACGACGGTTGAAATCCACGTCTAGCCATCGTGATTTAGGTTTTAAGTGATTTCTCTAAATTGCTTCAGGAAAATCCCAGGATGGTTCCTTTCAAAGAGCACGGCCGATTTCCTTCCCCATCCTTCCTTAATCCAAGCTTGTTCTCCGTCTCTAATGACCTCTTAGTCGGGAGGACATTAAAAACTAATCTCTTCCTCCTTTTGTTATATAATACGGCTAAGAACAGCAGTCTGCACAAAATCTTGATTGAGGCTGGAGTTTGACGACCACGGCTATAAAATTGTGCTGTATCTGCGCAAACACTCCGACTGGCCCTCACTGCACGTACACCCGCGTCGCGCAACGTTAACTTCTCCGTGCTCGAGCGTCCCCAGGCCAGTTACGACCGTAGCAGTCCTGGGTAGCAACACAGCAAATAACAACAAATACGACGCGGCTTATCGATAAGAATCTGCGATGCCGCTACTGCTGTCGTTGGTCACTCTGACTGGCAGCCTTCCAATCAACTTCGAGAGGTGCAGCCAGCACATGGCTAATTCCCTCCGCACGTCACGTGTTCGGGAATAGTTCGCGCTGAACATGGGCGGCTCACGGCCTTCCACGGATAGTAGGTTTGGGGAGGAAAGGGACCACACGACGGGCTCATAAATCCCTTTTTCCACATTCGAACGGGTTGAAAACAATTCCAAAAGGTATCTGGGAAAAAAATGGCTCTGAGCACTATGGGACTTAACTTCTGAGGTCATCAGTCCCCTAGGACTTAGAACTACTTAAACCTAACTAACGTAGGGACATCACACACATCCATGCCCGGGGCAGGATTCGAACCTGCTACCGCAGCGGTCGCGCGGTTTCATACTGTAGCGCCTAGAACAGCTCGGCCACTCCGGGCGGCTGTCTGGGAAAGTAAAAGTCGTAAAACTAACGTCGAACAAAACTAAAAGAAAAACGAAAGAAACTAACAAAAAGGGGAAAACATACGCTAAAACGAAAAATAGAGGAAGGTATTAAAATAATATAGCAGATGGCCTTGGCTGGCGGACGGCAAAAATAAAAAAAAAACGATGAGCCAGCCACACTGCAACACACTACACACACTACAATCTCTAGCATAAAAGACGAGCGTAGAGGAACACAGGTAGGGAAAAGACTAACACCAAGGCGAAAGAAGGGATGCGGAAGAGTTGAAATGGAGGGAGGGAGGAGGCCTTGGAGAGAGGGGCCGACACCCACCCTTAGGTTGTGTGATAAAAACCGCCCTCACGAATAGAATGTAAAACATCAGTCACTGAGGCATTGTCTCCCAACACCGTTGGCAGTGTGGCGGGAAGGTTAAAAGTAAGCCACAGAGCGGCTAAAATTGGGTAGTCGAACAACATGCGGACGGCAGTCATGTGGGAACCACAGCGACACCAAACTGGGTCCTCGTGAGAGAGCAGGTGGCTATGAAGTAGCCAAGAATGACCGACGCAGAGCAAGCAAAGGACAACGGAGTCCCTGCAAGCAGTTCACAGGGATGGGCGCCACACATTCGTTGTCTAGTTGATAACATGTAGTTTATCTGGTGTACTGAGGGTGCGCCACTCAGTAATCCATATCGCGGAAACCTTACGGCAGAAGACCGATCGGAGATTGGTCTCTGGCTGGCTGATCTCCAGAATTGGTTTGCCGGTAGCCTGTTTGACCAGTATCCTGAGACATCCTGGAGTCCAAATGAAGGACACTGAACAAGCACTGTTTCTGGGGGCATAAATTGACTCCTGGATGGTCATCACCAAAGGATGGCGAGGGAAGTACTTGTCAAGAGTTTGTAGGCTACTTAAGGAGTCAATAAAGATGACGAAGGACTCACCTGTGCTGGAACAGACATGCTCAAGATCGCGGGAGGTGGATACCAACTCAGCAGTGAAAACACCGCAGCCATCTGGCAAGGAGTTCTGATCAGTATGGCCAGCGTGAGCCTAAGTCAGGTCAACGTCACCATCGACCATGAGCCATCAAGTGTAGACTATTTCTGAGGCCTGGAACTCGCCGATAATAGGAGAATATTGCCAGCGAAGAGCCTCAGGTGGAATTGACCTTTCTGAGCGTTGTGGCAGGTCCAGACAGAACTTTGGCCGAGGCATGCACTATGGAGGCGTGCATGAGTGGACCAGCAGAAAAGCTGGGAGAGGGAAAATATTGAATGTAGAAGAAGCGACCGGACACGGACTTCAATTAGATTCCCCAGTCTGGGCTGCAACTGCGGGAGACAGATTGCCATGTTAGGGAAGAGGAGACAGCAATCTGTATTCGAAACTGAGCTATGAATGTAGGTGGTATAATTAGAAAGCAGTTACTGTCACCTAATCCGCAATGAATGAACGCCAGCTTCTCTGAGGAGGCTGTTCACTGCGTTGGTTCGGAATGCTCCCATCGCAAGTCCAGCTCCACACTGGTGTATAGGGTCCAGCAGCCGCAACGCTGAGGGCGATGCTGAACCGTACACCAGGCGCCCACAGTCGAGATGGGACTGCACAAAGAATTTCTACACCTACAGCAGTGTAGGGTGATCAGCACCCTAGTCGGTGCAGCTCAGGCATCAGATGATATTGAGGTCCACCAGCACTTTTCCTTACACTGACAAAGACGGGGGAGCCAAATTAAGCAGGTGCCGAAAACTAGTCCCAAAATGCGGTAAGTCTGAACTACATTAAGTAGTTGGTCATTGAGATAAAGTTCAGAATGGGGGTAAAAAGTACGATGGTGACAGAAGTGCATGACGGAAGTCTAGGCGGCTGAAAACCGAAAGCTGTGATTGAGGGCCCATGACTGCACTTTTCATATGGATCCCTGCAGTCAGTTAGAAGAGGAGTAGAAGGAAATATAAAAATCGTCACCATGTAGGAGGGGAGATAGTAAGGACCCCACTGCTAGTACGAGACCATGAATGACAATTAAGAAAAGTGGATGCTGAGGACATAGCCCTGCTGCACCCCATTCTCTCGGATGTGCGGCGAACTGTGGGAGGCACTGACTGTAACTCTGAAAGTGCAGAGCGTCTTAGTTTTAAATGGACATGGGAGTGTAATCGCGCATTATTGATTGTTTTTTGTACTAAAATATCTCCTACGTTTTACAAACAAACTGGTAGTACGAATTAGCAGAAAGTATTTCTTCTATTTGATGTAAGCGCAGTGGCGCATATTAGTTACTTTCTTACTACGGTTTCGGGTTTGACAGATGTTCTGCCCTAGTTTCTACGAAAATAGTGGATTCCCCTTCCCCTGTTTCAATGTCTGTATTTCACATTGAGGTATATGTTTGTACTGCGATTTCATATTTTTATTTTATGTCTTTCGTCATATCGCACAGTGGTTATGATTATAATTTTTGTTGATGTTTAATATTCCCGAATTCAAACAAATATTTTTCTAACATTTATCCATTGTAATTTCTTCATTACCATTTGTATCAATAAGACGTTTGTTTTATGTCTATTGTAATAACTTGGTTCACAGCCATCAGAAACATGGTGCAACGAATGTAGATCAGCTGATACGCCTTGACGCCACTATACATTTTGTAATGCCACCTGGTGGCAAAAATATCTTCTTGGTCCACACTCTGGAGAATTGTGTCTGCTGTCTACGAAAGTTTGTTTCCCATAAAACTTTAAACGCCGTATCTACACACAGTAATCGTTCCTGAGTAGGAGAAGTACTGCTTGTCCCAAGCGATTTCAACCAAGTGAAGTTCTATAGACATCCAATACTGTATTATATAAAATATTTTAGTAGTTGACTTTCTGTCGATATCTGGTGATGGATAAATTCCGAAAGGCGTCGATTGAGAAGTAAAGTCGTTCGCTGCCTGAAATCTGACTTTTACCTTTGCGACGCAGTCAACTTGAATGCAGAACTACTGGTTATTATAATGATGGTCGACTGCTTGCTGCATGACCTTATGTCACATTTATATGTGTGTGTGTGTGTATTGTGAATTGTAAGTGGGGACCTACAAACGATGCTTCGTCCCGCCGTAGTTCTCAGTGGTTCACAACCCCACAACAGGCCACAGCAGACCACCTACCTCACCGCCGCCCCACACCGAACCGTGGGTTATTGTGCGGTTCGGCCCCCAGTAATATAAAGGAACTGCTGAACTGGAAGAAACAGGAAGATTTCGGGTTGCCAATATTTTTGTTGATCATTGCCACTATACATACTATTTACAATGGTTGGTAATAATAATAACAATAATCATAATAATAACTCAGTGGAGTTCCTTTGGCACTGTAATGGTAATGACAAAGTAACTGTTCTGTTGTCCTGGCAGTTAGTACGTTTTTTATTGTGAAGAGAATATGAAGCAATTTATGGCGTGTTGTGTCAATCACCTACAGCTCTGAGAAGGCCTTTTCATGAGGTGAATAAGTCTTAATTTTACTATCAGTCAATTTTACTATCACTGATGCACAGTACAAAGTAAAAAGTGTGCGATAGTATTGTAAAAAATTGAATTATTGGTATAAGTCTTACGAAATAGTGATAGTAGTAATAATTTTAATTTAGCTTCGTGACCGAAACGCAACTGAACCACTTGGTGTCCTCCCTATGAAAATTACAACCCTTTCAGGAAGTAATATCCTCCAAATTGGATTCCACTGGTCCAGAAGAATGAAACAATAAGAGAATATTCTTGCAGTAACCCTAAAGAATTTACAAGCCGTTTCTTTCCTCTTGTATTAAGACATTTTTCCACCTGTTTCATTGAAGTGTATCTGGCGGGCAAAATCATTAGAATTTTGTAAGTTTGAGGAAGAGTTTTCTATGATACAGTCTCTTCTTTCACTTTGAGTGCAATGAACTGTTGACAGCGAAGTTGAAATGTCACTGATTACGGATTAATGGGTGTAAAAATTTTAAGACACTGGAATTACCTATTCCTCTTTCCGCTGTTTCAACAAGTTATTCAGAGTAGAACGGAGCATTAAATGTGGCTAGTTGATTTATTTTGATGGGTCCTGTAACATGGATGATTTCAAAGACATTTCTCATATCCTCCAGGTTAATTGGTCAAAATTAGAATTTATGACCTGTTATGAACTTCGGCCCACTATCAAATTTACAGATGTATGTTTGCACACTCTGTAAATGTACATCAAAAGGAACGTGCGGGAGACTTTCTTGTTGCCAACACGTGAAAATCAAGGAGAAGTCTACCACATTCGGTAAATTACATTCGCCAAGTATTTACTGCCTACAGCTTATCCCAGAGAAACTGAAATGTTTCCAAAGTTACAACCGTTTATCGATTGCTTCGCTGGTGAAATTTTCGTGCATTTTGCGACCTATGTGCTTCGTTTGTACGGATCGTCATCATAATCCTCATTATAATCATCATCGTCAGCATCTTGTTCTTTTTTTCATCTTCTTTTTCTTCTTCTTCTAAAAGTCATGACTTGTCCCTATAAAATTTTTTCAAATTTTTTGGCTGTCCTACTCCTTTTTCTAGAAATTTTACATATTGGTAGCTCCAGCAGAGCGTCTACTGATTTCTTTCTTCATTTCCCCTTGGATTTCTTTGCAATATGTTATTGAAATCCGCCTGTTTAAAATCTAGTTGTTAGCAGATAAATGACCGAAAGTTTCATCTTTCTTTTTTTTTGTAATTGCTTATAAATCTCTTCCCTAACTTTTCATGTATTGCCTTTCTAATCAACTGGCCTTCATTAGTCATCCCCAAAGCCACATTTACATCGATTTTAAACGCCGCATGTCTTCTGCAGTGCCAACTCTGGCAACCAGACAAGGAACACTGTGAAATACATTTAATGTGATACTTAGATTTTCCATACACGTCGGAAAATCATCCCTTATACACACAGATTTGCTTTATAAAAATGAAAGTAGAGCAAAAAATTTTCTTGACGTGTAGCAAATTTTGAATGAGAAAGGAAAGCAACTTCTGTGTAAAGCCCAAGTGTCCACTGTACATGTAGAAATATGCTAGTCACATATGTTCATAGTTTCTTTGCGGCATTAAATTGTATTACATTACTTATATCACTAATAGATTTTTATTTTTGTACCTTGTTGACTACAACAACCTTTTTGTCGCTAGGACGTGAGATGCGGCAAGGACGACACTGATTAAGGTGGATGAGCTACATCGACTGAAGTACGTGGTGCAAGGAGCTGGTGAGTTCCAGATATAGTTACAGAATTATTTATGTTAATAAGAGACCAGTCCGTGGAAATCCCATCAAAAACAAACGCAAAGTATATCTACTTAAGGAAGCTGCTAAAAATGCTCTTAAGGCCTTTTGAAGAGACCGTCTTCACTCCTTCCGATCTGATCACGCAAGCGTAGAGAAGATGTGGAATGATTTCAAAGAGATAGTATCGACGGCAATTGAGAGATACTGTATATACAACATAAATTAATAATTGATGGTACTTATACCCCATGGTACACAATACGGATCAGATTGCTATTTCAGTAGCAAAGAAAAGCATGCCAAATTTAAAACAGCGCAAAATCCCCAAGATTGGCAAAGCTTTGCGGAAGTTCGAAATATAGCGTGTACTTCAGTGCGAGATGCTTTTAATAATTTCCACAACGAAACTCTGTCTAGGAATCTGGCAGGAAACACAGACATTCTGCTCATACACAAAGCACACCAGTGGCAAGACACAATCAATACCTTTAATGCGCGATGACAACGCTGAAGTCACTGATAACAGTGGCACTAAAGTAATTAAACACGGTTTTCCGAAACTCCTTCACCAAAGAAGACGAAGAATTCTAGTCAAGAACCACTGCCAAGATGAGAAACATAGAAGTAGGTATTCTCAGTGTAATAAAGCAGCATAAATCCCTTAATAAAGGCAAGGGCTCCGGTCCAGATTGTATACCAGTCTCGTTCCTTTCAGAGTATGCAGATACAATAGCTCCATATTTAGCAATTATATACTGAAACGTCCCCTTAGAAATATTAATGAATTACTGTGCTGGTAAACGCCTTACCTTATTTGATTTTCAAACAACTGAGCAAAACTGAACGTACTCAGACATCTCTCTCTTTACTTGCTATGATCATCACTAAACTGAAACAATATTTTTAGCGCAACGCAGTCTGACTTTCAATTATCCCTACAAAAGAATGGCCATGACTAACAATAACCTATACCTTTCATGAATCACTTACCTCGCAAAAATCTTCGTTACTCGAACTACTGCAATGCAGCGAGCGCCAATACTGCCAGCTGAATAAAGGATTCTAACTACTGAAGGCACTAACTATTGATAGGCATAGTTAGCAAATGAAAGATTTTGATAAAGAACAAACAATGTATTTACCTTAATAGTGTTCAAAAGTCATTCATGACATCCAGTCTTACAAATTTACTCTCTCTGATGGACAGACGTCTAGATCATCCGCTCTCAAAACTCCGGCATCTCACTCCCCACATCCACCACTGCTGGCGGCTCACATCCAACTGCGCAACGCTACGAGCTGTTCACATCCAACTTCCCAACAGTACAATAGCGAATATATCAACAATGCCAACCAGCCACAGACTGCACACAGCACAGCCAGTGATTTTCATACAGAGCGCTACGTGACGTTACCAACAGGTCTGCTAAAGAGACTGCTTACACCACGCCTGTCCGTCATATTCTGGAGTGTTGCTGTTCGGAGTTGGATCCACATCAGGTTGGACTGACGGATGACATCGAAAAAGTTCTAGGAAGGGCAGCTCGTTTTGTACTGATAGTGCCACAGACATGCTACATGAACTGGCAATCATTAAAACTAAGGCGTTTTTCGTTGCGATGGGATCTTGTTATGAAATTTCACTTATCGGTTTTCTCCTCAGATTGCGAAAACATTCTGTTGGTACCCACCTACATAGGGAGAAATGATCAGCGTGATGAAATAAGAAAAATCAGGTATCACACAGAGAAATTTAAGTGCTGGTTTTTCCTGCGCACCGTTTGGGAGTGGAGCGGTAGAGAGACAGCTCATTGAAGCCTCTGCCAGGCACTTAACTGTGAATAGCGGAGTAATCACGTAGATGTAGATGCACGTAGATGAGAATCAGCGCTGACAAAGTAGCTCTATTTGCTGTCTCAAGAAAATCACGTAGAATGTAAATTTTTAGT
The DNA here is from genome assembly GCF_021461385.2 of Schistocerca piceifrons. NCBI lineage: Eukaryota > Metazoa > Arthropoda > Insecta > Orthoptera > Acrididae > Schistocerca > Schistocerca piceifrons. Next base: position 53,588,987 of record NC_060139.1, read on the forward strand.
AAACCTAAATTTATTTAACTTTCAGTCATTTTAGGTATTGTTTCTGTGTGTTTGATTTAGCATTATTTTTTGTTATTTTCTCGCTCCTCCATTGACATCATATGAATATTATTATTCACTGCTTTCTATCGACAGAGGTGTAAAAATATTACGAGGTTACTACAACATTTCATGCTAACGGTCTACAGTTAAGACTTATAACTGTTGCTGTAATCAACAATCTACTCAGAACGAGAGTATCTCCTCCGGACACTTAAAATCTTCAGCAGGTTATGAATCTCACAAAGGGTAAAATGTAACTCAATGTGTAACCTGAAACAAGCTCTCTTAAAGAATAAGCTATAAATTGTGTCGCCGGTGAAGTCTGATTGTGAGCAGAAATATAAGAATAGCCTGACGTTCTTACAGAGTAAGTATGAAATCGCGACGCCGGTGAAATCTGAGTATAAATACGGAAGAAGGCTCACTTTGTATTCTGTTGTTGTCATAGAACGTAGATGATTCGGCAGTGTTAGGTCAAACAGAAAGAAGAGAAGTTTTTCCTGCTTCGATCAGACATGCACCAGAGTTCTTTATTCTGGCCTAAGAGATCCAAACAGAAACATATTCGTAACAAAAGTTCTTATTTTCATAAAGCTCATACTGAAAAAGAATGTAATCTGATCCTGGTAACATTTACTTTACCCTTATTCTGAATAAGTTGTCTCTGGTTTCTGAATATATAGATACAACCGCACACGCTAGATTCATAGTGTATGATAGTAATCGGTCACGAATACTTTCAATGAGATTTCTGATACTAGATGAAAAATCCGGCATTTCCCGGGTATTCAGTTTGCCAATTTGCTGTTGGCAACGGAAACAAAAAATGAACTGCGTTTATAGTCCTAGACAGTTTCTGTACACTGGGTGCAGCGATTTTGTAAACTTTTCTATAGCAACTCGTCTTCATAGTTCTATAGACGGAGACTGTTTTCGCTACGGTCGTTTATCCTTGGCTCTTGAAAGCTTTCAAAACCGCTGTCAGGTGCCAGGGATTTCCTTAAGTTCATTCGACTGTAGGAGTGTCTTTGTAGCAAAGAACAAATGTGTTAATACCCCATGCATGACATGGAACTTTTTCACACATCTCAGTGTTCATGATTTCATATTTTTTGAATTATGTGTTGTACAATGATATGTTTGTGTAGGTCGATTAAACGACGTGCTCAGATAATATCTGCAAAATTTGTTGCGAACGGATTTAGTAGACGTTTTGCGCAATGCGGCAGTTTTTCACGCATTTCTGTGTTTATGACGTCATATCTCCCGAACTACATGCGGTATAATGGTAGACTCGTAACTTTGTAGGTGCATTTAGCGGCATATGTAGATAACATTTGCGAATTGTATTGCGAACAGATTTAGTAACATAAAAGTAATAAATGTTAACGACATTCATGACGCGTCAAATTTTCACGCATCTAATCGTTTACCACGTCTTATCTGCTGATCGATGGTTGCCTGACAGTAAGGGAAATGTGTGGCAACGTGGTTGAAATCGATCTAGTGGTAAAGGGGATCTGTGGAAAACGCGTGCCCATACACACACACACACACACATAAACACACACAAATTTTTATAACATGTATGGATATAATTTTTGTAATGATCTAAACATCTTACAAAAAACATGGCCCGTTATAGGCTGTACTATAACGATTTTTTTTTAAACTGTGTGTTTACCTTACTATCGACCGTAACTCATTGTCAAGGACCTAAAATAAACTAACGTGGAGGTCAATCGCACAGTTTGTTTACATTACCATGTATAAATAAAACGTGGCACAAATCTCAATGATTTAATGGCATTGCATGTCGGATGTCACATGTTACATGATATAATTATCAGAGTCTGTTACTTTGCACATACAAAACTAGACGTCATACTCCATATTTACAATAGGTATGAAACCAGGTCAAAAAGGATTAAAACGCGTCATATCACATACTGGTAACTCTAAGACCCGCAGCTTGACAACTAACAAAAGCCGTTATGATGTTAACGTTACACTTAGATCGAAACATTAAAGAATTATTAATCACATACGTAAACAGTTCTTGATGTTTCTGAGCAATAGTTGCACAGTAATTTTTAAATGAAGAATAATGTATCAATAATTAATAATGGGAGCACGTCGTATTTAATGAAACTGGTTTGAAAATGAAATGGCTCTCAGCACTATGGGACTTAACATCTGAGGTCATCAGTCCCCTAGAACTTAGAACTACTTAAACCTAGCTAACCTAAGGACATCACACACATCCATGGCCGAGTCAGGATTCGAACCTGCGACCGTAGCGGTCGCGCAGATCCAGACTGAAGCGCCTAGAACTGCTCGGCCAAAGCGCCCGGCGAAACTGGTTTACTTCGGTATATAAAAGATAAGTACATGTCCTTCAGTCGTAACGATCAACTCAGTGATGACTCGAGGACATGTGCTCATCTTTTATATACCAAAGTAAACCAGTTTAATTAAATATGACGTGCTCCCACTATTATTCACTGATGTTTTTACAAGATTACGGTTTTACACCTGGTATTTCGTGGGGAATATTCTCCTTAATTTATGGCCAATTTTAAACTGTATGTCCTGCGGCATATGTTGATGACATACACTCAGTCTTTTGAAAATGTCATAAAAGGCCAAAACCTGGGTCGTAATTAAACAACAACAATACAGTCAAATGGCAGTGTGCTCATTTCAAAATCACATACGTAAAAGGCACATTAGATAATATAATACTGCCTTGCTAGACTTAGGTGATTTATTGTATATCAGGATAGCAATGTGATCAGCGAATCGTATCATTGATAAACTCTCACCTTGAATTCTAATTCCACTGCTGAACCTTTCTTTTATTTCCATCATTGCTTCCTCGATGTACAGATTGAACAGTAGGGACGAAAGGGTACATCCATGACTTAAACCGTTTTTAATACGAGCACTTCGTTCTTTGTAGTTCACTCTTATTATCCCCTCTTGGCTTTTGACATACTTTACATGACCCAGTCTCTCCCTATAGCTTCCCGAACATTTCTCAGAATTTCGAACATCTTGCACCATTTTACATTGTCGAACGCTTTTTTCAGGTCGACATATCCTATGAAAGTGTCTTGATTTTTCTTTGGTCTTTCTTCCATTATGAACCGCAACGTCAGAATTGCCTCTCTCGTGCCTTTACCTTTTCTAAAGCCAAACTAATCGTCATCCAGCGCATCCTCAATTTTCTTTTTCATTCTTCCGCATATTATTCTTGTCAGCAACTTGGATGCATGAGCTGTTAAGCTGATTGTGCGGTAATTCTCACACTTGTCAGGTCTTGCAGTCTTCGGAATCCTGTGGACGATGCTTTTCCGAAAGTGAGATGGTATGTCGCCAGAGTCATACATTCTACACACCAACATAGATAGTCGGTTTGTTGCCACCTCCACCAGTAATTTTAGAAATTCTGATGGACTGATATCTATTCCTACTGCTTTGTTTGATCTTAAGTCCTCCAAAGCTCTTTCAAATTCTGTTTCTAGTACTGGCTGGATCCCTTGGCCACGCTAGCTGGGCGATCGGTCTAGGGGCCCCTTATCACGGATCGCGTGGCTCCCCCCAACCTCATCTCATAGAGGCTTTCAATGTATTCGTGCCATCTATTCGCTCTCTCCTCTGCATTTAACAGTGGAATTCCCGTTGCACTCTTGATGTTATTATTCTTACGTTTACTGTCACCGAAGGTTGTTTTGACTTTCCTGTGTGCTGAGTCTGTCCTCCGACAATCATTTCTTTTTCGAGGTCTTGCCATTTTTCCTGCAGCCATTTCGTCTTAGCTTCCCTGCACTTCCTATTTATTTTATTCCTCAGCGAATTGTATTTCTCTATTCCTGAGTTTCCCGGAGCATTTTTGTACTTCCAGGCCGGCCGGTGTGGCCGTGCGGTTCTAAGCGGTTCAGTTTGGAACCGCGTGACCGCTACGGTCGCAGGTTCGAATCCTGCCTCGGGCATGGATGTGTGTGATGTCCTTAGGTTAGTTAGGTTTAAGTATTTCTAAGTTCTAGGGGACTGATGACCTCAGTAGTTAAGTCCCATAATGCTAAGAGCCATTTGAACCATTTTTTTGTACTTCCTCCTTTCGTCGTATAGCTGTATCCATAGCCTTAGAGAACTTCAACCTTCCATAGTTCCTACGTATCCCACTTCTTTGCGTATTTATTCTTCCTGACTAATGTCTTAAATTTCAGCTTTTTCTTCATCACTATTATGTTGTGATCTGAGCCAATGTCTGCTTCTGGGTACGCCTAGCAATCCAGTATCTGATTTCAGAATCTCTGTCTGACCATGACGTAATCTAACTGAAATCTTCCCGTACCAACCAGCCTTTTCCAAGTATACCTCCTCCTCTTATGATTCTTGAACAGAGTGTTCGCTATTACTAGCTGAAACTTGTTACAGAACTCAATTAGTCTTTCTGCTCTCTCATTCCTTTTCCCAAGCCTATATTCTCCTGTAACCTTTTCTTCTACTCCTACACCTACAACTGCATTCCAGTCTCCCATGACGATTACATTTTCATATCCCTTTCATACTGTATTACCCTTTCAATATCCTCATATGCTTTCTCTGTCTCTTCATCACCCGCTTGTGACGTCAGCATGTATACCAGAACTATCGCTGTCGGTGTTGGTTTGCTGTCGATTCTGATACGAAAAACCATATCGCTGAACTGTTCACAGTAACACACAATCTGCCCTACCTTCCTATTCATAACAAGTCCTGCTCCCTTTATACCATTTTATGCTGCTGTTGACATTACCCTGTACTCGTCTAACCAGAATTCCTTGTCGTCTTTCCACTTCATTTCACTTACCCCTACAACATCTAGATCGAGCTTTTGCATTTCCATTTGGAGAGTTTGCAGTTTCCCTACCACATTCAAGCTTGTGACATTCCACGCCCAGACTCGTGGAACGTTATCCTTCCGTTGATTATTCAATCTTTCTCTCATGGTCACCTCCCCTTTCGCAGTCCCCTCCCAGAGTACCGAATGGGGGACTATTCCAGAATCTTTTGCCAATGGATGGATCATCATGACACTTCTTCAATTACAGGCCACATGTCCTGTGGATACACGTTACGTGTCTATAATGCAGTGGTTTCCATTGCATTCTGCATCCTCATGCCGTTGATCATTGCTGATTCTTCCGCCTTTAGGGGCGGTTTTCCACCCCAAAGACAAGACAGTGCCCGGTAATTCTGTCCTCTTCTACGCCCTCTTTGACAAGGGCGTTGGTAGAAGAAGGGGCGATTTCTTATGCCGTAAGTCTTCGGCCGTAAATGCTGATTATTAATCATAATTTAAGCTGCGGCGGTATTCGATCTCTGGACCGAAGAAATTTTGATTATGAATCAAAGACGCTACCCCTAGTCCAGGGTTATAAGTGAAATTTGAATAATGATTAACTTATACAGGGTGATGTGTTTAGAAAATGCGATGCTCTTCCAGCCGGCCAAGGTGGCCGAGCGGTTCTAGGCGCTACAGTCCAGAACCGCGCTGCTGCTGCGGTTGCAGGTTCGAATCCTGTCTCGGGCATGGATGTGTGTGATGTCCTTAGGTTCGTTAGGTTTAAGTAGTTCTAAGCTCTAGGGGACTGATGCCCTCAGAAGTTAAGTCCCATAGTGCTCAGAGCCATTTTTGATGCTCTTCCACGTCGGTTTATTTCATATTCTTGAAAATGGCCTATGATCGAAATGAGCTAATCGTACGATTTAAATAGTTAACGATTACTTAACAGCCAACAGCAGGCTATGTTCTGTTTTAAAAATTCTTCTATATGATTATATGTCTAACTGCACATGCCGTATTTCTCAATTACAAAGGCAAAGCGGATAAGATGTCCATTCCAAACTTTTGTCGACGTAAACGTATCGTCTGTAAAAAACACGTCTTCACACTATTGACACCCCCTCACCCCTGGAAACAACATAAACACATTAACTCCACTTCACGAATAGTTGCTTGTATCATGCTCGCGTGCCACTGAAGTGGTATTGCGTGAATGAACAGGGCAACAGCTGATGGCCTGTATTCAGCTGCGTGCCTCGCAGTCACGTCAAGCTGTTTGTCCTTTCATAACAATTCAGGACACGCACCAGCTGTCCAGCACACACGGTAAAGATTGTACTTCAGTTTTTTTTCCCGGCGCATCCGCATAGCGTTCTAAAAAGGCCACAATTCGTTACAAATCGTTGAAGAAGGGTACCTACTTAGCCTATTACGTTACTTGTTGTTACGCGGGTCATAAATGTGGTAGCAGCATTAAACTATTAACTGTAATATTTAACTGAGTAGAGCTGATTAAGTTTTCTAGTAAGGAAACGGTCCTTTTTAATTTATATACGTACACGTTCAGTACAGTACTGTCGACAAATTTTGGGTACCTGTACTAACACACAAGCCTGTTTCCTCCGCAACTACTGAATGCTCATTGACTAAGAGCCTATTAACTCAAAAATCTTCAGCAGTTCATTTGAAATCTCTTGGTCGTAGTAATGCTCCGAAAATACAAACCACGAAGATAATTTACATCTTTCTGTATGTGTCACACCGAGCCGTTACTAAAAAGTAAATAAACTTTTGTTCATGTCAGTACGTTTCCTTGCGTCAGAGCTAGTTTACTAGGTCATGACTCACTGGTCGGTTGTATTAATCTTAATGAAACTAATTTCGTTTCCTCACACCGAAAAGTATCCTGTTAACTAGTCCAGGTGTACCTCGCCCAAGAAACTGACAATATGAATTTCACGGAAGGTATTAAATTTGAAATAAACTATAAAATTCTTATAATTAATTATTGTCAAAAATTTGTCAGCTAAAGCTCTTAAATAAAGTTTCTTTCATTTTGTTTCATTTTATTGTTGTGTGAAGCCAGGCAGTAGTTCACACAGAAGCGCAGTAGGGGCTTTTGACACATTGGAACTCAAAGTTAAGAATTCTTACCTGTTGTTTCCTTTGTCAACAAGATAAGCCCTTGAAGTTCGTTACTATGTACTACTTCCACACAAATTCCATACTAGAAATCAATCCCTTTGAATGAATTTGCAAAAGAAAGACACAGAAATGTAGAGTTATGTCGATTACGCATTCAGTTAACATTAATCACTCCTGCTTGTAAAAAATTAATTCCACTAAACTCCATAAATTTTGATTGGTATAGATTTCTCAGATTAATGCGATTCTGTATTGCTAATACTGGAACATAAACAAATATTTTAACAATGATGCAGTCTACAATTTGTTCTAAGCCACAGTGTGATGGATTAGATAATTTAATATTCCGCCAAATTACTCTGTCAGTCGAATTGTAGTCGAGTCTTCTCGAAGCAGTTTCATGTCATGTTATTCCTAACTGTATTTCTTGTGTTGGCAGAAGAGCCAACACCGTGTTACTAGAGGAGGCCGAAATGCACGCGTTTTAGCTCACGCAGGCTGGCGTGAGGAGGGAAGAACTATACTGACGTGAGGTCTGGAACATGACAAGGAATTAGAATTCAGAAAGCGGACGTAATTAGTTTGATACTTAACTTTAATCCATTAATGATGAACGTCGCTCTTGACGGTACATGATTCACCATATTGTCTGTTCAGAATTCATTCTAATTACTGAATAGGGCGCCTTGCTAGGTCGTAGCAAATGACGTAGCTGAAGGCTATGCCAAACTGTCGTCTCTGCAAATGAGAGCGTATGTAGGTAGTGAACCATCGGTATCAAAGTCGGCTGTACAACTGGGGCGAGTGCAAGGGAGTCTCTCTAGACTAGACCTGCCATGTGGCGGCGCTCGGTCTGCAATCACTGATAGTGGCGACACGCGGGTCCGACGTATACCAACGGACCACGGCCGATTTAAAGGCTACCACCTAGCAAGTGTGGTGTCTGGCGGTGACACCACAGTATTGATTGTTAGGGTCTCTAATTTAAACTGACGTTCTCTATTATTACTACAGATACGTCCGCCAGTGAGGCAGAAAAGCGAAAATGAACGATTGCGAAAAGTTTGAATAGGGTCATATTCCGGTTAATAAATGGCAGATGTTAATTACATGGATTTATAGCTGTAATTTTCTCAACTGCAGAATGTAAAAGTCTACCTCGCGGAGCTCTCTTACTTATTTGTTGATTGGTGGTATTACTGCTGTTTTGGCCCCTTACGATTAAGAGTGCATGCGATTTTGCTCGTTTAACCTCCTAATCAAGTAAAGAGCGCAGGTTCAAGGGTGGTAGATATGGTCTTGAGGAACAAGTCAGGTAACCGAAATCCCCAAACGTCATCTAACGATACTATACAGCGTTTGAGGTTAACCGGTCGCCGCATATCAACAGTCCTCCGTTCGGCAATAAACTTGAGGCGTCTGAAGGACGTATTTTCGACAGACGTGGCATTCAACATGTTTCGTTTGCTCCCTTTTAATGCAAAAACTCTAATTTTTTGCTGAATGTGTGGACTAGTGCTTGTGTTGGCCTCTGTAATTATTTCAGTACCGATGGAAGAATTTTATGAAGTTTGTCGGTATTGTTTGTGTGTCTTGTATATCAAAGTAGGTAAATTCAACAGAAAGCACAAAGCTAATAGCAGTATTATAATGATGAGAAGTCAATGATAGATTAAAAAACGAAAAATTTTGGCAAATAAGGATAAAAACATAATGACATTCAAAAGGAAAGTATAATTTTTCAGTAAGGAAACAGAAACTCTCATATCCCTAAAATTTGAGGAAAAACTGAGAAAACACACTTGGGAAATAGGTAACAAGTGCCATGAGGCGAATCGACTGCCACACTGTATTACCGTGTACTGTCCTGTACTGCCAAATACAGTAGAAGATGCCCAGCTGTATTTTAATTAACTGATTTATTAAATTTAACCTTAATTCTGAATTTAAGCAGTGTGACAAAAGTGGGATAAGCATTTCACCGTATCAAATTGACTTGGTGGAGCTACCGCGCATCCTATCGAGAGACGGTGCTTCCTTTTTGTTGGTAAATTAGCCTGGATGTAATGTCGTCTGAAGTGCGTACGAAAACATGATGATATCTGACCCTATGATCTGTCCGAATAGCTGCAACGGATTGTGACTAAATGACTTCAGTATGCATAATGAGGGAATGAATTTCATTGACGGTTTAAACAACATTTCTCTAGCAAGGACAGCCACTGTACTTTACAGGCGGTGAAAACAAGCAGTGGGATAAATGCAGGCAAAAAGACTAGCGAATCACACTCCATGAAAACGACATTTATTAAAACGAAGTAGTCTTTCCTCGAAATTAAGCAGTCATGTAACAAGTTAGATTCACATTATCATTGTTGTTTCTTGCAGGGTTTCATTTCTCAATATATCCCATAGGCATCGTTTTGTCAGCAAGCGATAGAGCTACTGGAGATATAGGACTCAGTTACTGCTGTGGACACATCAAAAATTCGAGCAATCGCTGCAGCAGTAAAGGAAACACAATGAAACATACGGTCACCAACAATCCCCAGTAATTGTGTAAGGTTTCCAACAAATCTGGCTTCTGACCATTGACTTAGTTCAACAAAACCTTTTGAGTAAAGTGATGTATTCCTAATGGGACTGGCTAACGAAAAACAATCGTCCTTCCTAAATTGTGCTGAAAGCCAATAAAAATCAGCACGAACCAAATTTAGTTATATAAATCCCTTGATAATTGAGTTTAATTGTTGCACAGATTACGTACATTATGAAACGAAAACGAGTGATCGGATTTCCATCAAAAATATTTTATCATAATTGCGCTCATAAGCAGCACGTATTAGTCACCACAGCGTCATACCGTGGCTTATTGCTACCAAGTGCTTTCTAAAACATCGGAGACGCTGTGCTCTGATGCAACCTCACAGAATGGGGGTGGCCGCCAGCCAAGCGTCGTAAGAAATGACCCGACGCTGCCAGGCGTTTTGTTCAATCGCGTGTAAGATAAAACAGCCAGTGCCCGTTACTTACTCTCCCACCAGTTTACCGAACAAAATTTCGAACGAAAATTTGATGGAAACTCTACAGTTCGCAACTTGGTCTGAGTGACCATTCGCAAGACGTACTTTTAAAAAAGAGCAAGACAGACTGTCCCCAATCCGGCAAAGCCACTACCCAGCTTTAAAGCTAAAATTCAACATACGTTCCCACACTTGCACAACAACGACTAAGATAGTTATACTGAATCGCATGCACTATCAGTAACAACACATTCGTACATCTCAGAGCTAACCATGTTTGGATTGTGGGTAATGGGTGGATACGATGCTAGTACGGGATAAAAGGAATTAAAATCAATGAATTGGGTTCCCCACACAAAACTTCTGTCAGGCATGTTGACATGGTACGAAAACAGCTAAACAAGAAATAGAACTACTACCTAAAACGGCATCTGAAAATATATATGGACTTGCATTTACCACTTATCGCCAGCACTCGCCTAACCACTTACGCTGTCCGAGTCCTCTCTCCATATACATCCAAACCTCCATATGTCACACCTTTATCTACATTACACAACACAGTTAAAGTCACAATCCTTCGAAATCCCATAAGCACTCGCCTAACCACTTACGCTGTCCGAGTCCTCTCTCCATATACATCCAAACCTCCATATGTCACACCTTTATCTACATTAGACAACACAGTTAAAGTCACAATCCTTCGAAATCCCATAAGCACTCGCCTAACCACTTACGCTGTCCGAGTCCTCTCTCCATATACATCCAAACCTCCATATGTCACACCTTTATCTACATTAGACAACACAGTTAAAGTCACAATTCTTCGAAATCCCATAAGCACTCGCCTAACCACTTACGCTGTCCGAGTCCTCTCTCCATATACATCCAAACCTCCATATGTCACACCTTTATCTACATAAGACAACACAGTTAAAGTCACAATCCTTCGAAATCCCATAAGCACTCGCCTAACCACTTACACTGTCCGAGTCCTCTATCCATATAGATCCAAACCTCCATGTTGTTGTTGTTGTTGTTGTGGTCTTCAGTCCTGAGACTGGTTTGATGCAGCTCTCCATGCTACTCTATCCTGTGCAAGCTTTTTCATCTCCCAGTACCTACTGCAACCTACATCCTTCTGAATCTGCTTAGTGTATTCATCTCTTGGTCTCCCTCTACGATTTTTACCCTCCACGCTGCCCTCCAATACTAAATTGGTGATCCCTTGATGCCTCAGAACATGTCCTACCTACCGATCCCTTCTTCTGGTCAAGTTGTGCCACAAACTTCTCTTCTCCCCAATCCTATTCAATAGTTCCTCATTAGTTATGTGATCTACCCATCTAATCTTCAGCATTCTTCTGTAGCACCACATTTCGAAAGCTTCTATTCTCTTCTTGTCCAAACTATTTATCGTCCATGTTTCACTTCCATACATGGCTACACTCCATACGAATACTTTCAGAAATGACTTCCTGACACTTAAATCTATACTGGATGTTAACAAATTTCTCTTCTTCAGAAACGCTTTCCTTGCCATTGCCAGCCTACATTTTTTATCCTCTCTACTTCGACCATCATCAGTTATTTTGCTCCCCAAATAGCAAAACTCCTTTACTACTTTAAGTGCCTCATTTCCTAATCTAATTCCCTCATCATCACCCGACTTAATTAGACTACATTCCATTATCTTTGTTTTGCTTTTGTTGATGTTCATCTTATATCCTCCATTCAAGACACTGTCCATTCCATTCAACTGCTCTTCCAAGTCCTTTGCTGTCTCTGACAGAATTACAATGTCATCGGCGAACCTCAAAGTTTTTATTTCTTCTCCATGAATTTTAATACCTACTCTGAATTTTTCTTTTGTTTCCTTTACTGCTTGCTCAATATACAGATTGAACAACATCGGGGAGAGGCTACAACCCTGTCTTACTCCCTTCCCAACCACTGCTTCCCTTTCATGTCCCTCGACTCTTATAACTGCCATCTGGTTTCTGTACAAATTGTAAATAGCCTTTCGCTCCCTGTATTTTACCCCTGCCACCTTTAGAATTTGAAAGAGAGTATTCCAATCAACATTGTCAAAAGCTTTCTCTAAGTCTACAAATGCTAGAAACGTAGGTTTGCCTTTCCTTAATCTTTCTTCTAAGATAAGTCGTAACGTCAGTATTGCCTCACGTGTTCCAGTGTTTCTACGGAATCCAAACTGATCTTCCCCGAGGTTGGCTTCGACTAGTTTTTCCATTCGTCTGTAAAGAATTCGTGTTAGTATTTTGCAGCTGTGACTTATTAAGCTGATAGTTCGGTAATTTTCAACACCTGCTTTCTTTGGGATTGGAATTATTATATTCTTCTTGAAGTCTGAGGGTATTTCGCCTGTTTCATACATCTTGCTCACCAGATGGTAGAGTTTTGTCAGGACTGGCTCTCCCACGGCCGTCAGTAGTTCCAATGGAATATTGTCTACTCCGGGGGCCTTGTTTCGACTCAGGTCTTTCAGTGCTCTGTCAAACTCTTCACGCAGTATCATATCTCCCATTTCATCTTCATCTACATCCTCTTCCATTTCCATAATATCGTCCTCAAGTACATCGCCCTTGTATAGACCCTCTACATACTCCTTCCACCTTTCTGCTTTCCCTTCTTTGCTTAGAACTGGGTTTCCATCTGAGCTCTTGATATTCATACAAGTCGTTCTCTTATCTCCAAAGGTCTCTTTAATTTTCCTGTAGGCGGTATCTATCTTACCCCTAGTGAGATAGGCCTCTACGTCCTTACATTTGTCATCTAGCCATCCCTGCTTAGCCATTTTGCACTTCCTGTCGATCTCATTTTTGGGACGTTTGTATTCCTTTTTGCCTGTTTCACTTACTGCATTTTTATATTTTCTCCTTTCGTCAATTAAATTCAATATTTCTTCTGTTACCCAAGGATTTCTACTAGCCCTCGTCTTTTTACCTACTTGATCCTCTGCTGCCTTCACTACTTCATCCCTCAATGCTACCCATTCTTCTTCTACTGTATTTATTTCCCCCATTCCTGTCAATTGCTCCCTTATGCTCTCCCTGAATCTCTGTACAACCTCTGGTTCTTTTAGTTTATCCAGGTCCCATCTCCTTAAATTCCCACCTTTTTGCAGTTTCTTCAGTTTTAATCTACAGGTCATAACCAATAGATTGTGGTCAGAGTCCACATCTGCCCCTGGAAATGTCTTGCAATTTAAAACCTGGTTCCTAAATCTCTGTCTTACCATTATATAATCTATCTGATACCTTTTAGTATCTCCAGGGTTCTTCCATGTATACAACCTTCTTTCATGATTCTTAAACCAAGTGTTAGTTATGATTATGTTGTGCTCTGTGCAAAATTCCAGTCCATATTCACCTACTATGTTTCCTTCTCTCCCTTTTCCTACACTCGAATTCCAGTCACCCATGACTATTAAATTTTCGTCTCCCTTCACAATCTGAATAATTTCTTTTATTTCATCATACATTTCTTCAATTTCTTCGTCATCTGCAGAGCTAGTTGGCATATAAACTTGTACTACTGTAGTAGGCGTGGGCTTCGTATCTATCTTGGCCACAACAATGCGTTCACTTTGCTGTTTGTAGTAGCTAACCCGCATTCCTATTTTCCTATTCATTATTAAACCTACTCCTGCATTACCCCTATTTGATTTTGTGTTTATAACCCTGTAGTCACCTGACCAGAAGTCTTGTTCCTCCTGCCACCGAACTTCACTAATTCCCACTATATCTAACTTCAACCTATCCATTTCCCTTTTTAAATTTTCTAACCTACCTGCCCGATTAAGGGATCTGACATTCCACGCTCCGATCCGTAGAACGCCAGTTTTCTTTCTCCTGATAACGACATCCTCTTGAGTAGTCCCCGCCCGGAGATCCGAATGGGGGACTATTTTACCTCCGGAATATTTTACCCAAGAGGACACCATCATCATGTAATCATACAGTAAAGCTGCATGCCCTCGGGAAAAATTACGGCTGTAGTTTCCCCTTGCTTTCAGCCGTTCGCAGTACCAGCACAGCAAGGCCGTTTTGGTTATTGTTACAAGGCCAGATCAGTCAATCATCCAGACTGTTGCCCTTGCAACTACTGAAAAGGCTGCTGCCCCTCTTCAGGAACCACACGTTTGTCTGGCCTCTCAACAGATACCCCTCCGTTGTGGTTGCACCTACGGTACGGCTATCTGTATTGCTGAGGCACGCAAGCCTCCCCACCAACGGCAAGGTCCATGGTTCATGGGGGGGGGGGGGGGGCAAACCTCCATATGTCACACATTTATCTACATTAGACAATACAGTTAAAGTCACAATCCTTCGAAATCCCATAAGCACTCGCCTAACCACTTACGCTGTCCGAGTCCTCTCTCCATATACATCCAAACCTCCATATGTCACACCTTTATCTACATTAGACAACACAGTTAAAGTCACAATCCTTCGAAATCCCATAATTTTCTTTCATTATGACGCCTAAGTTTGAAATTTGGTTCAAAGGTGCTTACCATCATCGTCTGAAATGGTACGAAAGCACGGAGTCCTCTGATGTCACCCTCGGACTCGGTAAGGTTTCATACGGCAGGATGAAGACACATACGAAATAGAGTCACAGTTCAGAAGTTCAAGTCCGTGTAAGGTGGCTTAATGATGTCACAGTGACACAAAATCTTACCACAATTATGCAGGATGTCACTATGAACGTTACACATTTAACTCTTGCTTTGACGCCTATGCAGGACGTATGGAGGTCAAAAGTGCAGCTCTCAGCATTCACGTTAAGCAGTTTTCTTATGGATGACCAAGGAAAACATTTCAGGCACAATGGCGCTCACAGTCGACAGGAAATGGCCTCAGAAGGTGGCATAAGGGTCGCCACAGAAACCAGCGCTTCCGTAGAGGCGTTGGTTCCCACATGTTTCGGGGTCGAAAACAGAGTTCGCAGTGGGGTGAGTACAGGACGACATTCTTAGCAACATTTGACACTGCTGACTCCGCAGACTATTCAACCGTTCACTGAGGTCATCGTGAGCCAGCAATCCCACTTAATGCTATCCCACCCCCTTGGAGTACAATGCTACTGTAGTTTTTGTTCTGATGTACAGGTCGGAACAACTAGCGACCATTCAAGGCAATTCGACGAAATATGAGCACGATTCGGAACAGCAAAATGTGTTAATGCTTTTCCAGCTCTTCTGCTTCGCACCCTCCTGTCGTAAGATTACAGACGGGTGCGACATCGACCTATGCTGTAATACAAGAGGAAAGGATCATTCTAAGACCCCTGAATTCGGCAACGCCCTTTGTGCCACCTAAACAGAAATAAACTGCGACCATATACTAGGCCGGCCAACGGCCTTGCCTCAGTGGTAATACCCATTCCCGTCAGATCACCGAAGTTAAGCACTGTCGGGCTAGGCTAGCAGTTGGATAGGTGACCATCCGATCTGTCCAGCGCTGTTGGCAAGTGGGGTGCACTCAGCCCTTATGAGGCAAACTGAGAAGCTACTTGATTGAGAAGCAGCAGCTCCGTTCACGAAAGCTGATAACGGGAGAGCGGTGTTCTGACCGCTTGCTCCTCCATATCCGCCGCATCCAGTGATGCCCGTCGTTGAGGATGACACGGCGGCCGGTCGGTACCGTTGAGTCTTCGTGGCCTGTTCGGACGGAGAGTTATATACTAAGCGCTCGCAGACAGACAAACCCTTCAGTACCCCTCCACCGATGATAGCCGTCTAACAGGCGCAAAAGCAGTAGCTAGCATGTCTGCAAATTCCTAGGACTCCAGTCAGGAGTTCTGTCTATGATGGTACATTTTAAGGTGCTCAACAATGGTGATGAGAAGGAGGCAGCTGGGGTGTTTTCGAACTCGGGAAGGCGTGGGGGAGGGGACGTAGAGGACGCCTTTGCCCCTTTATTGACGCATGGGACAATGTTACATCCCACTGTGATCACGCCATAGGAGGATGCGAAATAGGAGGGCTGAAAAAACATAAAAAACCTTTACTGCTTCGAATCGCGTCCAGACTTCGTCTTGTGGTTTTGAATGGTCCTTACTGGTTCCACTCTGTGCGGTCTCGCTGCACACCTAAAGGTTGCGGTGACGTTGAATGAGATTGTTGGTCGCGATATCCTTAGAGAACGGTTGAATCGTTCAGAAGTTGTAAGAAGTGTCAAAGTACGTTAAGTAAGGTCTGTTTACGGCGAACTCACGTTTTCGAAAGTGAGAATTAACTCCCCCAAGAGATGGGATGGTTTCACTGATGCCCTTTATGTCACACCCTTAGGTCATTTCCGAGCGGTCGTGTGTGTGAAATGTTTTCTTTACAACTCATGATAAAACTACAGCTCCCTCTAGTACCATCGAATTCATTTCCTGATGTCTTAACAGGTTCGGGTCCCGGCCGGAGCACACATTTTCAACTGTTCCCACCTGTTGGTAGCTAAGGGTTTCAATTACTTATCATTCATTATAAAACTGCGTGATGTCCACGCTGGGTGTCGCGGATCTGATATCTACCGAAGAGGCGTCAAAACAAGGTTTGTGAAACGCCGACGATGCTATTCAGAATTCTGGTCAAATCTGGTGCCTGTGTGACATAATTAAGCCACATTACAACCTACATGAACTTCTGAGTTGTAGCTTCTTTCACATTTCTTGACACCATGCTGTCAGAAGCGTCGACAAGACTTAGGGTAACTTTGCAGGGCGCTACACTTTTGCACCATCATAGAGCAAGGTGGTAGGCATCTTTTAACCAATTTTCAAAGTTATACGTAGCAGACATGGGAACAGCGATAAACCTATCGTCGGCATTGATGGTCACAGAGTACATGAAGTTAAGGAATTCTGCTACCTAGGCAGCAGAATAATCAGTGATGGACGGAGCAAGTAGGACGTCAAAAACAGACTAGCATTAGCAAGAAGGGCATATCTGGCCAAGAGAAGCCTGCTAGTATCAAACATACGCCTTAATCTGAGGAAGGAATTTCTGAGAGTGTACTTTTGGAGCACAGCGTTGTATGGTAGTGAAACATGGACTGTGGGAAACATGGAACAGAAGAGAATCGAAGCATTTGAGATGTGGAGCTACAGACGAATGTTGAAGATTGAGGGGACTGATAGGGTAAGGAATGAGGAGGCTCTGCACAGAATCATACGGGAAAGGGATAGGACGATAAGCCATGTGTTAAGACATCAGGAAATGACTTCCATGGTACTAGAAGGAGCTGTAGAGCACAAAAACTGTAGAAGCAGACAGAGATTGTAATACATCCAGCAAATAATTGAGGACGTAGGTTGCAAGGTCTACTCTGACAAGGGGAGGCCGCCAATTGTGAAATTCAGATTCGATTCATACTGCGCATAATAAAAGCTCATGGCCAGAGGTGTAATGTGGCAAAGGACCAAGATGCACTTCTCAGCCGCTGTCGAGAAAATCGACGGTTAAAAGAAACCGTTGCGGTGAAATACTCTCTACGATTAACGATTTTCTACAGCGTCATAGCGCAGCGGTAAGCGCTGGGGTTCGTAATCCGAAGGTCGCCGGGTCCAATCTCGCGCCATGCAATATTTTTTTATTATTAGTTTTTTGCAATTCATATATATATATATATATATATATATATATATATATATATATATATATATATATATAAACTATTAACGAATTGCTTATGCATGTTGGTGAAGGCGGATCGCTCTCCAATTGTACCACCTCCATTTTTCCGTTTGTTTAACAGGGTGTACCAAAGCTGTCCCGTCCACACTGATTTTCGATGATGTTATAAGTTGCGCTAGGGACCGCATCTACCTTCTTTCGAAGTTAGCAGGCAACTACCCTGTTATGCGGCGGCTCGTTTCGGCCCATTCAACATCTGTCCTTCAAGTGTAACGAGCGAGTAAGGGAGTTTATATTTTATACCTGCCACAGCAAGTTTGTGTTCGTGGGGTCTCTATTCTAATTCGAACGTTTGACTTACGCTATACGTATTCGTTTCTACGTTTTCCGGTAACTGTACGTGGTTAACATTATGAAGACAATTAATAACATTTGTGAAATACAACTTTGTTTGCGGAAAACATAATGATGTTCGAAGTCGCCAGTTTTTTCCACGACAAACGACTTTTAACAACTTATTATATGCATAATTGTTGCAACTGATTACCGGGAATTATATATATATATATATATATATATATATATATATATATATATATATATATGAATTACAAAAAACAAATACTAAATAAAAGTGGCATGGAGCGAGATTCGATCCGGCGACCTTCGGATTACGAACCCGATTGCTTACCGCTGCACCACCACGCTGTAGAAAATTATTAATCGTAGAGAGTATTTCATCGGAACGGTTTCTTTTAACTGTCGATTTTCTCGACAACGGCTGAGAAGTGCATCTTGGTGCTTTGCCACATTACACCTCTGGCCATGAGCTTTTATTATGCGCAGTATGAATCGAATCTGAATTTCACAATTGGCGGCCTCCCCTTGTGAGATGAAGAGGTTGCCACACGAGAGGAATTCGTGGTGGGCCGCATCAAACCAGTTAGAAGACTGATGACTCAACAAACAAAAAAACAAAAAAATGGTTGTAGTGTAATTATAGGGTCTAAAAAAAGTGATTCTTTAATTTTATTGCACAATCTTCTTCTTCTCACAGATTATTAATTCATTTACCAACACTCGCGCAGGACGTGATTCCGGTGCAGGTCTTAGAACCAAGACAACGAGAATCCTTGAACTATGGTTGTCGTTTTCTTCAGAGGCCCGCCTTTGCCTTACATATACCTATATTTTGACGACGAGCTACAGTTTCAAATATTAAAATTAAGTTCAGCAGTTCAACTTATCTGTTAATCGGTACACTGATGAGCCAAAACATTATGAGCAGCTGCTTAACAGCTTGTTTTTCCGACTTTGGAACGAAATACATGACTGATACTGCGTATCAGTGATCCAATAGGTTCTTGATAGACTTGTGGAAGTATGTGGCGTTAGATGTCTACGCACAGGTCATGCAATTCGAGTAAATAACGGACCGCTGATTTGCGTACGCAGTGATGGCACCCGATAAGGATCCAGATGGGTTCCACAGGATATTTACCAGGCGAATTTCGTCCCCGAGACATAAACGTGAGTTCACTATAATGATCCTCAAACCACTGCAGCGGTGTTCTGGCTCCGAGTCGCGGACAATCATACCGCAGATAGGTGACATCATCATCGGGGAAGACATCAAGCATGAAGTGATGCAGGTGTTTCACAGCTGTTCCAGTGCCTTCGATTAATACCACAGCTCCCACCCAAGCGCACGAGAATGCCTCCCATAGCATAATAAAGTTTCCACCAGCCCGCATCGGTGGCGCGCTGCACGTTCCGATCCACCGTTCACCTCGATGACGGCGTTTGTAGAGAACCGACACGTTTACAGTGATCTACGGTCGAATCCTGATATTCTCGTGCCCGCTCAGTCGTAACTGACGACGTCGCTGCGTCATCATAGCCCGCTGCCCGCTGCAATTGTAATGAACGACGTCATTGGGCTAACACGTGATCATGTGGGGGTGAACTGCTGCGGGGCACAATCTTCAACAATATACGATGAACGATGTGCTCTGAAAAATTTGTGAGTGCACCATCAGTGTGCTCTTTCGGCAAAGATGTCACCGATCACCATCTATCCTACTTTACAGAGCAGACAAGTCTCTGAACTCTACGTTCTGTGAAGAGTCGTAGACGTTCAACCATTCAGCGCCTAGTGGTAGTTTCACAGTCCTTCTATCTCTTTCTGTAGATGTTCACGACAGTCACACTGGTTTGACCAGCTTCGCCGTTTTAGAGATACTGCCGACCGCGGTGGTCTCGCGGTTCTAGGCGCGCAGTCCGGAACCGTGGGACTGCTACGGTCGCAGGTTCGAATCCTGCCTCGGGCATGGATGTGTGTGATGTCCTTAGGTTAGTTAGGTTTAAGTAGTTCTAAGTTCTAGGGGACTTATGACCTAAGATGTTGAGTCCCATAGTGCTCAGAGCCTTTTAGAGATACTTGTTCACAGGTTCTGCATAATAATAATCTTCCCTTTGTCAGAGTCACTTGTCGGAATGGATTTCCCCATTTCCCGGCCATATCTTCGCTTGGATGATCCACCGTCCGTGTCTGCTCTGCTTAAATACTCTGTGCCGGCCCGTGTGGCCGAGCGGTTCTAGGCATGGATGTGTGTGATGTCCTTAGGTTGGTTAGGTTTAAGTAGTTCTACGTTCTAGGGGACTGTTGACCTCAGATGTTAAGTCTCATAGTGCTCAGAGCCATTTGAACCATTTAAATACTCTGGTATCCTAAATTTACGTAACAACCGGAAATTTTGCAAGATTGCGTTTATTTTGCCTCAAAATAGTATTGACATGTGATAGTAAAGTAGAAACAATGTAAAGATTATAGAATGGAAGCAACTGCAACTTGCATAACTGTAGACAAAAGCGTTCTTCGTTTCTCTCCAACTTAATGGAATTGTACACCAATTCTAACAACTGGTTAATATGCTCAATATGAGTTGTGACCACCTCTGGCAGCAATACATGCTTCAAAAAGACCGAGCATACTGTGGATGATGTCATCAATCTCATGTTGAGGCAATAACGCCCATCTTCCAGCAGAACTATTCGCAAATCTTAGAGAATAGTTGGTGAATGATGACATTATGGAATCCGTCTCCCAAATTCATCTGAGATATCCTCTATGGGATTAAAATTGGGAGAAGTAACAGGCCGCGCCATGCGCGCAGTAACTTCCGTTTCCAAAAAGACATCAACGACCCGTGGTCTATGAGGTCGAGAATTATCGTCCATGAGAACGACGTGTGGACCCACAGGACCCTGTTATAGCCGCACATGACGTCCGAAGATCTCGTCACAATACCTGATAGCAGTTATACTTAGCCGATTGACCCGTACAATTTCAGGAAGAGGTGTTCGAGCTGTCAACATAGTCCCTGCCCACACCATTAGCGATCCTCCTCGCTATCGGTCTCTTTTCTTAATGTTTAACCCAGAAATCGTGTTTCTGCAGATGTGAATTCGTCAAGAATCACTCTCCAGACGAAATCGGGACTCATCTGTGAAAAGAACATTGGCCCACTGTTCGTCCGGCCAGGTGGCGTACTGACGATACCACTCTAGACGATCCCTTCTGTAAGACGCGCCAGAGGTACACATACAGCAGGTCTCCGGCAATAAAGGTTACTCAGTCGAAGTCTTCTGTACATCATTTACCTCGACAAAAGTCCCATGAAAGCTGTGGTCACATGCCAGTTGTCGTGCAGTACTAAGGCGACACCGTCATGCTCTTACGGCCAAATAACCGTCCTGTCTTTCTGATGTTACAATTGGTCGGCCCTATCCAGGTCTTCGTGATACACCTTCCGTCTCTATAAAATGTCGCCGCATCAGAGAAACAACAGAACGATTTACATTAACCCATCGGGCCACATCGGTGTGAGACGTATCCGTTCATGCTATGGCCTTCCACCGCAGATAGTCTGTGGGCGTATTCTCCGTGCGGTACTGCACCGTCTGTTACTGTATACACAGCGACTGCGGTTGTGAGACTGCCCAACAAACAGTACCCTCTTTGACACATGCCCTGACGTCATCGTTGGCTTGCTTGTCAGTTGACCGGGGTGCTATCTTCCGTGCAGAACACCATCGTACTGACATATCTGTTTACAGTTTGTATAATTATACTTTGGCTTATCAGTGCATAGATGTTACACATTTCCACATGTTGCTTTAGGTAGCACATCCATACATATTATAGTTAAGCTGAAGGTTAGGAATAAATTTCAAAATTTGAGACCGGGTTAAACACTAATATCATTTTCATGAGTGGCCAACGGCCTCGCCTCAGTGGTAATATCAGTTCCCGTCTGATCGTCAAAGTGAAGCGCTGTCGGTCTTGTTTAACCCTTGGATGGGTGACTGCACGGCCTGACGACAGCTATTTGCAAGTGGGCTGCACTCGGCCCTTGCGAGGGAAACTGAGGAGATATTTGACTAAGAAGTATCGGCCGCAGTCACACGCCTCACCGCATCCGGTGGCGCCTATAGGCTGAAGATTATATTGCGAATGCATAGAACGAAGGATCTTTATTGCATGATTTTATGATAGCGGAACAAACACTGGTAGCAGTTACTTCTGTAAAATATCTGGGAGGTATGCGTACGGAACGATTTGAAGTGGAATGATCATATAAAATTAATTCTTGGTAAAGCGGGTGCCAGGTTGAGATTCATTGGGAGAGTCCTTAGAAAATGTAGTCCATCAACAATCCGAAAACAAAGGAAGTAGGTTACAGTACGCTTGTTCGCCCACTGCTTGAATACTGCTCAGCAGTGTGGGATCCGTACCAGATAGGGTTTATAGAGGAGATAGAGAAGATCCAACGGAGAGCGGCGCGCTTCGTTACAGGATCATTTAGTAATCGCGAAAGCGTTACGGAGATGATAGATAAACTCCAGTGGAAGACTCTGCAGGAGAGACGCTCAGTAGCTCGGTACGGGCTTTTGTTAAAGTTTAGAGAACATACCTTCACCGAAGAGTCAAGCAGTATATTGCTCCCTCCAACGTATATCTCGCGAAGAGACCATGAGGATAAAATCAGAGAGATTGGAGCCCATACAGAAGCATACCGACAATCCTTCTTTCCACGAACAGTACGAGACTGGAATAGAAGGGAGAACCGATAGAGGTCCTCAAGGTACCCTCCGCCACACTCCGCGCAGTATGGATGTAGATGTAGATGTAGAGGTGGCTTACAAAACACTTGTTCGACCTATATTTGAGTATTGCTCATCAGTGTGGGATCCGTACCAGGTCGGGTTGACAGAGGAGATTTCGAGAGGGTGCGTATCTGGATGAGGTATCGAATATGTATTGCTTCCCCCTACTTATACCTCCCGAAGAGAACACGAATGTAAAATTAGAGACATTCGAGCACGCACGGAGGCTTTCCGGCAGTCGTTCTTCCTGCGAACCATACGCGACTGGAACAGGAAAGGGAGGTAATGACAGTGGCACGTAAAGTGCCCTCCGCCACACACCTTTGGGCGGCTTGTGGAGTATAAATGTAGATGTAGACGTAGCTGACACGGCAGTTGTTCAGCACCGCTGGGTCTTCCGAAACCTTTTCGAATAGAGTTCAGTTTAGTTTTAGTTTATTTTCATGAGGGGTGACTGAAATAGTTTCCTTTCAATTGCCTTAAGACATTTTTAAATTTCTGTGACTGCTTAATAATCCATCTGGAGTTCGTGCCTCGTGGTATCACACCATAATTATCTGCAGCACCGAAATCGTGGAATTTATAGTTTGCCAGTGGAAAGTGTGGTGACAGAGGCAGCAAGCGGGAAAAAAAGGGTTTAGAATGTTTACGAGTTCCCTGTAATGTCTTTGACGTTTTTCTAAGGCGTGCACCTCTGCAGCACAGCCACAGCACGAGAAGAGGGTAACATCGCTAGAGCGGGTTGCCTGACTCTGCCAATTAGGGACGTTTATTCTGTTCACGGATTATTCCCGAACGTCTGCATCACTTTCCTGCACACGCGACGCGGATTTGTGCGACGAGTTCTGCGCCGCAGACGCACGCGACTGTCGCGCCGCGGCGCGGCGGTCCCTCTAATTTCGCGCACCGCTTCCGCCCCTCCCCTACGGGCGCGCCTCGGTGAAAGGGGGCGGGCGGGCGCCGTGCCACCTCGAGTGCCTCATTACGGGCCCTCCGGACGCACCGCCGGCTAAAGACAATTGCCGCGTCATCCGGCAGACGTCCCGGACGCTTCTTTCACGGCGGCGCTCGGCTCCTGAATGCGGACGCTACACGACACGACTCTATTGCCGCGAACGCGCGCTATCAGCTACAAAGCTCCAGCCGGGATCACCACAGGCAGGAAACAAAAAATAAAAGTGTTTCGTCTCTCTGTCTGGTTGTTACAACCAACTACCCGTACACTCGGGCGCGCATACGCCCGCCCACTGTAGTTCGCGCAGCAAAGGGAACACGAATCTCATCACGCGACTGTTGCTCTATACCGTGTATCCAAAACACGTAAAACTGCAGCAGAGAGGTATATCCTTAAGCAAACCGAAATTTGCACAGCGATGACAACGCATATGTCTCGTCTGCCGCCACGGCTGCTACCTAGTCGTAGTCGGACAAGGTGGTCTGATGTAAAGTAAATAAATGTCGTGTGACTAGGGCCTCCCGTCGGGTAGACCGTTTGCCGGGTGCAAGTCATTCTATTTGACGCCCCTCCGGCGACTTGCGCGTCGATGGGGATGAAATCATGATGATTAGGACAATACTACAACCTGTCCCTGAGCGGAGAAAATCTCCCACCCATTCGGAAATCGAATCCGGGCCCTTAGGATTGACATTCTGTCGGGCTGACCACTCAGCTACCGGGGACAGACAATGGTAAAGTGCACTACCGGAAAACGAAGAGGTCGCCTGATCGTATCCAGGTCGGACCACGGAAAAATGTCTGTATGTCTTTAACGTACCCTTCACCTCTCAATTTTGTGTAGATTAACCAGGAACAACACATGGTTAGGATGCCAGGTCTGCTTTCCTCAGTAGCATTACTCGGGTAGGTTAGCGAAATTGGAAATGTTTGGTAAGGAATCGAACCCGGGCCCTTAGGATTGACATTCTGTCTCACTGACCACATAGTTACCGGGGACAGACAATGGTAAAGTACACTCACGGAAAACGAAGAGGTCGCCTCATCGTATCCAGGTCGGACCACGGGAATATGTCTGTACGTCTTTAACTTATTCTTCACCTCTCAATCATGTGTAGATTAACCAGGAACGAAATTTGGTTTGGATTCCAGGTCTGCTTTCCCCAGTAGCATTACTCGGGTAGGTTAGGGAAATTGGAAGTTTTTGGTAAGGAATCGAACCCGGACCCTTAGGATTGACATTCCGTCGCGCTGACCAGTCAGCTACCGGGAACAGACAATGGTGAAGTGCACTTCCGGAAACCGACGAGGTCCCCTGATCGTATCCAGGTCGGACCACGGAAATATGTCTGTATGTCTTTAACGTACCCTTCACCTCTCAATGATGTGTAATTAACCAGGAACAACACATGGTTAGGATGCCAGGTCTGCTTTCCCCAGTAGCATTACTCGGGTAGGTTAGCGAAATTGGAAATGTTTGGTAAGGAATCGAACCCGGGCCCTTAGGATTGACATTCTGTCTCGCTGACCACTCAGTTTCCGGGGACAGACAATGGTAAAGTGCACTACCGGAAAACGAAGAGGTCGCCTGATGGTATCCAGGTTGGACCACGGAAATATGTCTGTATGTCTTTAACTTACCCTTCACCTCTCAGTCATGTGTAGATTAACCAGGAACGAAATATGGTTCGGATTCCAGGTCTGCTTTCCCCAGTAGCATTACTCGGGTAGGTTAGGGAAATTGGAAGTTTTTGGTAAGGAATCGAACCCGGGCCCTTAGGATTGACATTCTGTCGCGCTGACCACTCAGCTACCGGGGACAGACAATGGTGAAGTGCACTTCCGGAAACCTAAGAGGTCCCCTGATTGTATCCAGGTCGGACCACGGAAATATGTCTGTATGTCTTTAACGTATCCTTCACCTCTCAATGATGCCTAGATTAACCAGGAACAACACATGGTTAGGATTCCAGGCCTGCTCTCCCCAGTAGCATTACTCGGGTAGATTAAGGAAATTGGAAATTTTCGGTAAGTTCATATGAGACCAACTTGCTGAGGCCATCGGTCCCTATACTTACACGCTACTTAATCTAACTTCAACTAACTTGCGCTATGGACAACACGCACACATCCATGCCTGAGGGAGGACTCGAACCTCCGACTGGGAGAGCCACGCGAATCGTGGCAAGGCGCCTCGGACCATGCAGCTAGTAGGTTAGAGAACTACAAGATGCAGAAATGGCGTGGAGGCTGTTGAGCCACATGAAATGATGATTCGTAGTCCTGTCACGGTCGCCAAACGAATGTGGTGGTTCATTTTTTTACTCAACAAGTGCAACCTAATGAAGGAAAAAAATGGTTCAAATGGCTCTGAGCACTATGGGACTTAACTTCTGAGGTCATCAGTCCCCTAGAACTTAGAACTACTTAAACCTAACTAACCTAAGGACATCACACACATCCACGCCCGTGTCGGGATTCGAACTTGCGACCGTAGCGGTCGGGGGCTTCCAGACTCCGGCCGGCCTAATCAAGGACAAATTAAATATACATTACCTGTATCATAATAGTTCAGCCAACAACGAATAAAATGAAATGTTTTCTCAATTGCGAATGCAAATACCCATAAGCTGTATAAGGGAATGACGACAATGAACTTGAACATTTATGCACGATAGGGTCCTGAACACGGACTTCCCGCCTTACATGGGGCTACCTACGCACTACATATGGCCACACCCAGACTTCCAATTGACCTCGTTCCTGCGTAACAACCTCTGCTCGTACACACATTATTAATTCCTGTTCAGGAAAGGACATTTTAATTGAAAGTCGCTTCCTGGTGTTGGCGGATATTTACGATATCGTAGTGCCTACTGGTATTGTTAAAGAGAACGATGCAGTATTCATAGGGACAAGCATACATGCATGTCCAAAAGAACACTGCAGCGTTCTCTTTAACAATACGAGTAGGCACTGTAATATTGCAACAACGGAAGAGTTGTTTTACGATATATCTCCTACACTAGAACTGTTAGGCATGGAGTACTTCAAATTAAGTAAGATTGACAAGGCAACAGTTGTGCTCACTGCAGTAACAGCGAATCACCAAGGTTCAGACCAAAACCCATCGCTGGACCTGTTTCTAACAGAAAGTTAGAGAACGGCATTATTAAGGCAGCAGGAGTATTTTTTTCCCAACTAACTTACAGGTCAAGAATGTGAAAACTGATCACGTAGACTCACATTAGTGTTGGTACGTTCGTATAGTGGAAACACGAACTCGAAGAAGTCACGCATTATAGCATGCAACGTAAATTTCATTCAGTGCGAAAAACAGGTTGGTGCAGTACAACGTTGTTGAATGAATTTATGCGTACATGTTCTAGGATAAGGTAAAATGGCGTTTATCACTCTGTTATTGCTTTTATCGAAAGTTAAATTTCAGTGCATATACAACCCACGTCTTGCGTTATGGTTCTCTCTAAGAGAGGACTGGACCATAAGGGATTGAACATCGTTGGTAACGTTTGCACACGTACGAAAATTTATTAAACTCTCAACTATTACAGTTAAAGTCTATCACGTTACCAACCCCTCTGCCTCGAAACCCCGCTGGCCACACAGTGAGAGCTACCACACGTCCTGGCACCCCGACCACACTTCCGCCTTCTTTGACAACGACGAAATTTAAACACATTATGCGACTATCTATTGTGGTACGGCTCAGTGTGCATCAGAGAATGTGGACGATTAACTGTATATAAACTGATGAGCGAAAACAGAAGTTATTTCTGGCGTTCTCCAAGGTTGTGTTATAGGCCCTTTGCTGTTCCTTATCTATATAAACGATTTTGGAGACAATCTGAGCAACCGTCTTCGGATGTTTGCAGATGACGCTGTCGTTTATCGACTAATAAAGTCATCAGGAGATCAAAATAAACTGCGAAACGATTTAGCAAAGATATCTGAATGGTGCGAAAAGCGGCAGTTGACCCTAAATAACGAAAAGTGTGAGGTTATTCACATGAGTGCTAAAAGGAACTCGTTAAACTGATAGATATGTGCTGAGATTCGATCAGGATAGAGCCAGTGAAAAATGTCGATAGTTCCCAACCGCAAGGTTGGACGAGTAGTACATCTTCGAGTAGTAAGATCTTTGACAGCTAACAGAGCTAGGTGCACGCGGTAAAAGTTTGAGTAGTGGTGGGGAGATGCGCAGAGACAGCAGACGTGTTTCGAGTCGGAGCTAGATGCCTGCAGGAGGCAGCCGGGTCGTGACAGCTTCAGAGTAAGAATTGGCGCTACGCACATAATAAGCTATATATTGAGCGAAACTCGGCACATACCTGGGGAAACTAGAAAGAATAATTAATAAAATAGGTTTTCTTTGGTTAAATAATGTCGAAAAGCTAGATAGAAATCCCATTGTTGATGCAATAAGCGTTTTGTGAAACTTTCTCGTAAATCCATGCTATAGAATTTTTTTTAGTTTTTCACATGTGCCTTAAAGTTTGAACAATAAATATTTTTTAGGTAAAATTAGAGTTTCATCTCACACCTTATGTCGTTCTCCGCATCCTGTGCTTGCGTTGAACCAAAAGGTACATTAAAGTAAAGTTCCCATGAGTAAAACTAATAATTTCATTTATCAGAGTAAAATAATCTATATGCCATTGCACAGTTGGCAAATTATTCAGATCAGGACAGAATTTTTATTAAGTAACAAACTGGGCCAAAATGAGTAAAGTTATCTAGAATGACAATTCTATGCCACTGCACTACAGCTGAGTTAAATATACGTTTTATTATCGGATAAACGGGAAGGAGTGCACGAGCTAAGTCCGCAGACGATGCAGTCAGATGTAGGTTGGTGACTTTCATTTATTTTTACCACTAAACTTTCATGCAGTCAGATAAAGTTCAGTTCAGTTAAATACGCAGTCAGATGCAAGTTTTATTAAAGACTAAAGCAGTCACATGCAGTTAAGTCTAGTTTAAATAGAGAACTTTTATTTACAACACTTTCAAAACTTCGGTTACACGATAAATGAGTCTCATCTAAAATCCGTAAATTCAACTAAATACTTAGGTATTACAATTACGAACAACTTAAACTGGAAGGAACACTTAGAAAATGTTGTGGCGAAGGCTAACCAAAGACTGCATTTTATTGGCAGGACACTTAGAAAATCTAACAGACCTTCTAAGGATACTGCCTACACTACGCTTGTCCGTCCTCTTTTAGAATACTGCTGCACGGTGTGGGATCCTTACCAGATGTGACCGATGGAGTACATCGAAGAAGTTAAAAAACACGCAACACGTTTTGATTTATCGAGAAATTTGGAAGAGAGTGCCACAGAAATGATACAGGATTTGGACTGGACATCATTAAAAGAAAGGTGTTTTTCGTTGCGACGGAATCTTCTCACGAAATTCCAATCACCAACTTTCTCCTCCGAATGCGAAAATATTTTGTTGACACCGACCTACACAGGGAGGAACGATCACCACGATAAAATAAGGGAATCAGAGCTCGTACGGGAAGATATATGTGTTCATTCTTTCCGCGCTCTATACGAGATTGGAATAATAGAGAATTGTGAACGTTGTTCGATGAACCCTCTGCCAGGCACTTAAAGGGGGGTAGGACGTCAAACGGGCCGACTTCGAGGAGGAGAGGCACCACATGACATTTTAATTTCCACTGTCTATACTTTTACAAGTAAATTCTTAAAACTCTGTCAGGATGACCAGGAAGGATTCAGGATTCACGCTCGTAGCAGCAGAAGTTCAAAAACATAACAAAATAATTTCTTTTACATGTGAAATTTCATCATTTTTTCACTTACTATTGGCTGCATTTGTTGCTATAGGTACACTTTTCTTCATAAGTAAGAGAGACTGTTCGATGAATTTTGCACAGCATACAAACAATACTTACAGGTGTCCGAAACTCTAGAATCTATTTAATTTATGAAAAAATAAATGAGCTGTTACGTTTTAAACTTTATGTTTGGAAAAATTCGAATTTTGCAGTTAATTATCTCAATTTTTACCACACTTTTTAACAGATTTGGAAAATTCTAGAGTTTCATACACCTGTAAGTATGGTTTGTATGCTGTGCAAAATTCATCAAAGAATCTCTCTTACTTGTGAAGAAAAATGTACCTGTAGCAACAAATGCAGCCAACAGTAAGTGAAAAAATGATGAAATTTCATATCTAAAAGAAATTTATTTTGTTATGTTTTTGCACTTACACTGCTATGAGTGTGAATCCTGAATCGTTCCTGGTCATGCTGCATGCTGACAAAGGTTTATGAATTTATTTGTAAAAGTATAGACAGTAGAAAATAAAATGTCCTGTGGTGCCTCTCCTGCTCCAAGTCGCCCCGTTTGACGTCCTACCCCAATTAAATGTGATCTGCAGAGTATCCATGTAGATGTAGATGTACTCTGAAGATGCAGATCAGGTTCGCTTTAAATACACGCTGTAACGTTCGTCAGCGTTAGTTACCTTTGAGGTTGGACGTTGCGAGCTGATGTTAGTCAAGAGTGCCTTTAAGGCCACAAAGACGCCAATATCATTACGTCACGGGGTTCTACCGAAGGCATGGAACAGGGCTACGAGATGATCGATGTTCCTTTTAGGATACTGCAGGAAGACATGGCAGGAATCTTGCCATTGGACTTGACTACTGGCAGCGGAGATCACGAGAATGTACGGTCGCAAAAAGACCGGACTCTGGAGGCCACGTGGCACCACCAAGAGAAGAGACCGTGGTGATCGGCTCATGCCTCTGGCTCATCGCACTGCATGTGTGGCAGGGATCTGAGCAGCATTTGGGTCCACAGTGACACAACGAAATGTTACAAATCTGTTACTTCAAGGACAGCTCCGAGCCAGGTGTCAGGCAGCGTGCACTCCACTGACCCCAAATCACCGCCATCTGCGACTTCAGCAGTGTAAAGCGAGGGCTCGTTGGGGGGCAGTGTGGAAGACTTTTGTGTTCTTCGATGACTCTGGTTCTGCTTCGGTGCCAGTGATGACCGAGTGTTGGTGAGAAGGAGGGGGTTGAGGTCCTGCAACCAACCTGCCTCCGTGCTAGACACACTGGACCTAGAGTTACGGTCTGGATTGCGATTTCGTGTGAAAACAGTTGCACTCTCGTCGCTATTCCACACACATTGACTGTAAATTTGAACGTCAATCTAGTGATTCCAACTATTGTCCTGCTATTCATGAACAGCTTTCGGGGGGTGGGGGGATTGTTTCCCAATAGGATAACGCTTGCCCACACACCTACATCTACACTTATACTCCGCAAGCCACCCAACGGTGTGTGGCGGAGGGCACTTTACGTGCCACTGTCACTACCTCCCTTTCCTGTTCCAGTCGCGTATGGCTCGCGTCAAGAACGACTGCCGGAAAGCCTCCGTGCGCGCTCGAATCTCTCTAATTTTACAGGTATAAGTAGGGGGAAGCAATATATTCGATACCTCATCCAGAAACGCACCCTCTCGAAACCTGGGCAGCAAGTTACACCGCGATGCAGAGCGTCTCTCGTGCAGAGTCTGCCACTTGAGTTTGCCAAACATCTCCGTAACGCTATCACGCTTACCAAATAACCCTGTGACGAAACGCGCCGCTCTTCTTTGGATCTTCTCCATCTCCTCCGTCAACCCGACCTGATACGGATCCCACACTGATGAGCAATACTCAAGTATAGGTCGAACGAGTGTTTTGTAAGACACCTCCTTTGCTGATGGACTACATTTTCTAAGTACTCTCCCAATTAATCTCAACCTGGTACCGCCTTACCAACATTTAAGTTTGTATGATCATTCCACTTCAAATCGTTCCGCACGCATACTCCCAGATATTTTACAGAAGTAACTGCTACCATTGTTTTTTTCCGCTATCATATAATCATAGAATAAGGTCCTTCTTTCTACGTATTCGCAATACACACAGTCGTTGTGACCCATGACGCTCTACATAGTATGAACATGTGGCCTTGGGTTGTTCGTTCAACAGATCCGTCTCCAATAGAGCACATATGGGACATCATTGGAGGACAGCTCAAGCGCCATCCACAAACAGCGTTAACCGTCCCTGTATTGACCGACTGAGTGCAACAGGCATGGAACTCTAGCCCACAAACTGACATCCAGTATCTCTACAACAGGATGCATGTACTTTTGCATGCTTGCGTTCAAAATTTTAGTGATTTCGCTGGTTATTAATCTAACAGCAGTTCACATTGGCATTGGCTTGTGTCGCTCTTACATTAACCTAGGGTCTTGCAATGTTAATCACTTACTTACTTTACCTTGGTAGATGTATTCCCGAAATTTCATCATTGTACACTCATTACTTTTTGGTGTGGTAATTTTTTTCTGTCAGTGTATGTAGGCAGAGCAGAGGCGAACGGCGAAACATTTTGGCAACTATACTGGCAGTAAACGGAGAAGTACCCTGACATAACGAAGCTGATAAAGCGCAGAGTGGCACTACGTCACGGAATGGATGTTCGCCACCTCATGTCATCAGATTCTGCGGAAAGAGTTTGAAGGGAAGTGCAGTTACAAGCAGGCGCCAAGATATTGGGCATCCACGCCTCAACATATACCTCAAAAATTAGAGGCTTGCCCACTCTATTGAGCAGTATACGTGCCGATTTCAGTTAGGTCTGACGACACAGCACATTGCTGACGTAACCACAGGTATTTCGAGTACACTGTTCAGTGCACATTGCTGAACATGTGGCTCGGCAGCACACGAGCCCTACGTGTTCACAAGCATTCAAGTCTGAAGCTCAAGAAACTACACTCCTGGAAATTGAAAAAAGAACACCGTGAATTCATTGTCCCAGGAAGGGGAAACTTTATTGACACATTCCTGGGGTCAGATACATCACATGATCACACTGACAGAACCACAGGCACACAGACACAGGCAACAGAGCATGCACAATGTCGGCACTAGTACAGTGTATATCCACCTTTCGCAGCAATGCAGGCTGCTATTCTCCCATGGAGACGATCGTAGAGATGTTGGATGTAGTCCTGTGGAACGGCTTGCCATGCCATTTCCACCTGGCGCCTCAGTTGGACCAGCGTTCGTGCTGGACGTGCAGACCGCGTGAGACGACGCTTCATCCAGTCCCAAACATGCTCAATGGGGGACAGATCCGGAGATCTTGCTGGCCAGGGTAGTTGACTTACACCTTCTAGAGCACGTTGGGTGGCACGGGATACATGCGGACGTGCATTGTCCTGTTGGAACAGCAAGTTCCCTTGCCGGTCTAGGAATGGTAGAACGATGGGTTCGATGACGGTTTGGATGTACCGTGCACTATTCAGTGTCCCCTCGACGATCACCAGTGGTGTACGGCCAGTGTAGGAGATCGCTCCCCACACCATGATACCGGGTGTTGGCCCTGTGTGCCTCGGTCGTATGCAGTCCTTATTGTGGCGCTCACCTGCACGGCGCCAAACACGCATACGATCATCATTGGCACCAAGGCAGAAGCGACTCTCATCGCTGAAGACGACACGTCTCCATTCGTCCCTCCATTCACGCCTGTCGCGACACCACTGGAGGCGGGCTGCACGATTTTGGGGCGTGAGCGGAAGACGGCCTAACGGTGTGCGGGACCGTAGCCCAGCTTCATGGAGACGGTTGCGAATGGTCCTCGCCGATACCCCAGGAGCAACAGTGTCCCTAATTTGCTGGGAAGTGGCGGTGCGTTCCCCTACGGCACTGCGTAGGATCCTACGGTCTTGGCGTGCATCCGTGCGTCGCTGCGGTTCGGTCCCAGGTCGACGGGCACGTGCACCTTCCGCCGACCACTGGCGACAACATCGATGTACTGTGGAGACCTCACACCCACGTGTTGAGCAATTCGGCGGTACGTCCACCCGGCCTCCCGCATGCCCACTATACGCCCTCGCTCAAAGTCCGTCAACTGCACATACGGTTCACGTCCACGCTGTCGCGGCATGCTACATGTGTTAAAGACTGCGATGGAGCTCCGTATGCCACGGCAAACTGGCTGACACTGACGGCGGCGGTGCAAAAATGCTGCGCAGCTAGCGCCATTCGACGGCCAACACCGCGGTTCCTGGTGTGTCCGCTGTGCCGTGCGTGTGATCATTGCTTGTACAGCCCTCTCGCAGTGTCCGGAGCAAGTATGGTGGGTCTGACACACCGGTGTCAATGTGTTCTTTTTTCCATTTCCAGGAGTGAAGTTGTACTGGACCCTCTATGGTTCATTTGCCCGCCCAGTTAGCTGTGCTGTCAAACGCACGGCTTTGCGGACTGGGAAGGAGCGCCTGGTCCCTGGCACGAATCTGCCCGGCGAACTTGTGTCGAGGTCCGCTGAGCCAGCCAGCCTGTGGATGGTTTTTAGGCGGTTTTCCATTTGCCTCGGCGAATGCGGGCTCATTCCCCTTATTCCGCCTCAGTTACACTACGTCGGCGATTGCTGAGCAAACATTGTCTCCACATACGTGTACACCACCTTTACTCTACCACGCAAACATAGGGGTTACACTCGTCTGGTGTGAGACGTTCCCTGAGGGGGGCCACCGGGGGCGAAATGCACAATAACCCTGAAAGAGTGGTTCGGTGTGGGGCGGCGGAGGGGTGAAGTGGACTGCGACAGTCGTCGTGGGGCTGTGGACCACTGTGGCTACGGTGGGGATGGAGACTCTCCATTGTTTCTAGGCCCCTGGTTAACAGACAATAGAATACAGTACAATGGTTCATTTACCGAATAACACCTCTTCACAGCCGAAGAGGTTGCGCCATAAGCAAATCTTCCTTGCTGCTGCGAGTCGACTTGCGAGAAACGACTTTTTTTCCAAAGACAAGAACTGCCGCCAGTGTATGCATTACGAATGTCATACTACTTACATTGAGCAAATGATTACCATTGGTTGAAACTCTCTTTGGGTTACCTCCGGGTCCTAAAATCAACTCTATTCGATATTTCGGTGATCCATCTGTTCTCCATCTTCAGGAGAATGCTGCTTCTGCTGATGAGTCCCGATGAGAACTGGCGACTGCCTGCAAATCGACGTCCTATACAGGCTTCCGTACCGTGCACGGCACATGCCCCGCCCATCACTGTTGCTGCCCTAGAAGACTGGGCAGTTGGTGATGCCCTTAGTAGAACACCAGCGGCAACGATATATCGCACTCAGGGACGATTTTCGAACACTCCGATGGAGTTTATGGTTAATGCCTGGTTCGAGTCTTGCAATTTACTAAGCACTGCACGGTGTAGATTTCGTGCGCGCCATTCTCCAGTTGACCGTCTCGTCGCTTTAGCCATCCATATCATGAATGGGTTTCTGCGGAAATCCCAGACCGTGGCCGTGTTTTTCGATTTGGACAAAGCCTACGACATCTGCTGGAGGACTGGTATCCTCCATTCTCTCCAAACATGGGGCTTTCGTGGCTGCCTGCCCAGCTTCCTTCAGGAATTTTTTAAAAGACCGAGTTTTAAGGTATGTGTGGGTTATGTCTTGCTGTACACCTTTAACCAGGAAAACGTTGTGCCTCAGGGTTCCGTCCTGAGCGTTGTCCTCCTTGCTGTCGCCATTAACCCTGTAATGGCACCTCCAGATCACTTTTCGTTGACGATTTTGCCATCTATTGCAGCTCCCCATGGCCTTGTCTCATTGAGTGGCTTCTCTCATTGAGTGGCGTCTTCAGCAATGTCTCGATCGCCTTCACCGAAGTAACTTCGACAATGGCTATCGTTTTTCGACTGACAAAACCGTTTGTATGAATCTCTGGCAGCGCAATTGGATTCTTTCACCATCTTGAAATCTTGGGCCTGTTGTTCTTCCGTCTGTTGAAACTACGAAATTTCTGGGGCTCATGCCTGATAGGAAAGTCTCTTGGTCCTCCCACATACGGTCCCTCAGTGTCCTACATGTCCTCAGTGGTACTTCCTTGGGAGCACCTTCTCCTTTGTACCTGTCCCTTGTCCATTCGAAACTAGACTATGGGTGTTTCGTTTACGCAACCCTCTTACGTTATCTTAATACTATCCACTATCTGGCATCCGTTTGGCCACCGTCACATTTTACAGTAACGCGGTTGAGAGTCTGTACGCAGAAGCTGCCGTACTACCACTGTCCTACCGCTCTGACTTTCTCCTCAGCAGATATGTACGCCGTTCACCTGCCGTGCGTCCTATGCCTCCTTCTTCGATGACTCCTTTGATCGCCAGTATAGGGAGCATACCTCTTCTCTGTTACCTCCAGGAGTTCGCTCTTGGTTCCTGCTCCGGCAGATTAACTATACGCCACCTGCCACTTTCGTGATGGGTGTGAACCAATCACCACCTTGGCTTCGTGCGGCGGCCCATGTTCACCTTGGCCGTCATTCACTGCCTAAGGACACTACACCAACCTCACTCTATCGCCTTCAGTTTCACGACCTTCGCACAGAACTTCGCGGTAGTACCTTTGTGTACAGTGATGGCTCTCGAACAAACTCTGGTGTGGGATGTGGCTTCATCATTGGCCTTGACGTTTTCCGGAACACTGCTCAGTATTTACACCAGAACTTTTCGCCCTGTATCAGGCCACACAGTACATCCGGCGGCACAGCCTTTTCAATTGTGTCATCTGCTCCAACTCACTCAGTGCTCATCAAAGCCTCTGTGTGCTGTACACCGTCCATCCCTTTGTGCATTAGGTCCAGAAAAGCTGTCACTTGGCTCACTTTTGATGGAGCCACTGTAATGTTTATTTGGGCTCCTGGTCACGTCTCCGAAAATTACCTCGAGCAATTAAACAGAGAACCGACTCGTGGAGATAACATATTGGACCTACTGATAACAAACAGACCCGAACTTTTCGAACCTGTATGTACAGAACAGGGAATCAGTGATCATAAGGCCATTGCAGCATCCCTGAATATGGAAGTTAATAGGAATATAAAAAAAGGGAGGAAGGTTTATCTGTTTAGCAAGAGTAATAGAAGGCAGATTTCAGACTACCTAACAGATCAAAACGAAAATTTCTGTTCCGACACTGACAATGTTGAGTGTTTATGGAAAAAGTTCAAGGCAATCGTAACATGCGTTTTAGACAGGTACGTGCCGAGTAAAACTGTGAGGGACGGGAAAAACCCACCGTGGTACAACAACAAAGTTAGGAAACTACTGCGAAAGCAAAGAGAGCTCCACTCCAAGTTTAAACGCAGCCAAAACCTCTCAGACAAACAGAAGCTAAGCGATGTCAAAGTTAGCGTAAGGAGGGCTATGCGTGAAGCGTTTAGTGAATTCGAAAGCAAACTTCTATGTACCGACTTGACAGAAAATCCTAGGAAGTTCTGGTCTTACGTTAAATCAGTAAATGGCTCGAAACAGCATATCCAGACACTCCGGGATGATGATGGCATTGAAACAGAGGATGACACGCGTAAAGCTGAAATACTAAACACCTTTTTCCAAAGCTGTTTCACAGAGGAAGACCGCACTGCAGTTCCTTCTCTAAATCCTCGCACAAACGAAAATATGGCTGACATCGAAATAAGTGTCCAAGGAATAGAAAAGCAACTGGAATCACTCAATAGAGGAAAGTCCACTGGACCTGACGGGATACCAATTCGATTCTACACAGAGTACGCGAAAGAACTTGCCCCCCTTCTAACAGCCGTGTACCGCAAGTCTCTAGAGGAACGGAAGGTTCCAAATGATTGGAAAAGAGCACAGATAGTCCCAGTCTTCAAGAAGGGTCGTCGAGCAGATGCGCAAAACTATAGACCTATATCTCTTACGTCGATCTCTTGTAGAATTTTAGAACATGTTTTTTGCTCGCGTATCATGTCATTTCTGGAAACCCAGAATCTACTATGTAGGAATCAACATGGATTCCGGAAACAGCGATCGTGTGAGACCCAACTCGCCTTATTTGTTCATGAGACCCAGAAAATATTAGATACAGGCTCCCAGGTAGATGCTATTTTTCTTGACTTCCGGAAGGCGTTCGATACAGTTCCGCACTGTCGCCTGATAAGCAAAGTAAGAGCCTACGGAATATCAGACCAGCTGTGTGGCTGGATTGAGGAGTTTTTGGCAAACAGAACACAGCATGTTGTTATCAATGGAGAGACGTCTACAGACGTTAAAGTAACCTCTGGCGTGCCACAGGGGAGTGTTATGGGACCATTGCTTTTCACAATATATATAAATGACTTAGTAGATAGTGTCGGAAGTTCCATGCGGCTTTTCGCGGATGATGCTGTAGTATACAGAGAAGTTGCTGCATTAGAAAATTGTAGCGAAATACAGGAAGATCTGCAGCGGATAGGCACTTGGTGCAGGGAGTGGCAACTGACCCTTAACATAGACAAATGTAATGTATTGCGAATACATAGAAAGAAGGATCCTTTATTGTATGATTATATGATAGCGGAACAAACACTGGTAGCAGTTACTTCTGTAAAATATCTGGGAGTATGCGTACGGAGCGATTTGAAGTGGAATGATCATATAAAACTAATTGTTGGTAAGGCGGGTACCAGGTTGAGATTCATTGGGAGAGTGCTTAGAAAATGTAGTCCATCAACAAAGGAGGTGGCTTACAAAACACTCGTTCGACCTATACTTGAGTATTGCTCATCAGTGTGGGATCCGTACCAGGTCGGGTTGACGGAGGAGATAGAGAAGATCCAAAGAAGAGCGGCGCGTTTCGTCACTGGGTTATTTGGTAACCGTGATAGCGTTACGGAGATGTTTAATAAACTCAAGTGGCAGACTCTGCAAGAGAGGCGCTCTGCATCGCGGTGTAGCTTGCTCGCCAGGTTTCGAGAGGGTGCGTTTCTGGATGAGGTATCGAATATATTGCTTCCCCCTACTTATACTTCCCGAGGAGATCACGAATGTAAAATTAGAGAGATTAGAGCGCGCACGGAGGCTTTCAGACAGTCGTTCTTCCCGCGAACCATACGCGACTGGAACAGGAAAGGGAGGTAATGACAGTGGCACGTAAAGTGCCCTCCGCCACACACCGTTGGGTGGCTTGCGGAGTATCAATGTAGATGTAGATGTAGATGTAGATGTAGATGTGAAACGTGGCCACTGACGCTGTTGCCAAGGTTGGAGTCCTCGTACCTCAGGCCGCTAGTTCTTACATTCCCTCCGATCTACATCTACATGACTACTCTGCAATTCACATTTAAGTGCTTAGCAGATGGTTCATCGAACCACAATCATACTATTTCTCTGAAACTTCCTGGCAGATTTTAAACTGTGTGCCCGACCGAGACTCGAACTCGGGACCTTTGCCTTTCGCGGGCAAGTGCTCTGCCAGGAAGTTTCATATCAGCGCACACTCCGCTGCAGAGTGAAAATCTCATTCTGGAAACATCCCCCAGGCTGTGGCTAAGCCATGTCTCCGCAATATCCTTTCTTTCAAGAGTGCTAGTTCTCCAGGTTCGCAGGAGAGCTTGTGTAAAGTTTGGAAGGTAGGAGACGAGGTACTGGCAGAAGTAAAACTGTGAGTACCGGGCGTGAGTCGTGCTTCGGTAGCTCAGATGGTAGAGCACTTGCCCGCGAAAGGCAAAGGTCCCGAGTTCGAGTCGCGGTCGGGCACACAGTTTTAATCTGCCAGGAAGTTTCCCTTACATTTTTGTTTGAGTTTGTGTCTGAGCCATCGGCCGTTTTAGCGAACGACGCGCGGGCTGCAGACTGCATTTTTCTTTTAATACGTCGTAGCAGTATGCCAAAGACCATTTCAGTTTTAGTTCAGGACCTCCGTTTCCCTATGGAGTATTTAATGGACCGCTCTCCACGCCCCTGTTTTTAGCTCTCTTCCATCGTTTGAGATTAACGTGTAGTCGTTTTTAACTCCTCTCTTTCTCTTCGTGTTCTACAGTTCTGAAATTGGCGCGTATGGCCCTAGTTGTATTTGCGCCCTAAAACTAAACAAACTGTTGCCACATATCGAGGTGACAGCTTTGTCCCGGTGTCGGAGTACCCTCATATTCGCACCATGCAACACCTTTGCCGGTGACGCATCCTTGGTCGAAGGGTTTCTGTGCGAAGAGAGAAATTTCAGATAAGCGTCGTCTACTGCTCGGGTAGAAACAAGCTTTTTCATTCGCTCCTTTAATGTGCAGACTCAAACACACAGGCAATTTGGGATTCGCTTGAAAACAATCCGACCATACCATCAATCTGCATTAGCACCAGTGGTAGGATACGGTGCGAGCGTTTGATCTCATAGACTGCAGCTAGTTGACCCGGCCTCGTTACTGACACGAGCTCAACTAGGAGTGCTATTAAAGTAAACGGGCACCTGTTACGCTACCCCGAATGATGCTTTGTTAGTATTTCTAGGCAATTAGGAAAAAGGGGTGTTTTTTTCTGCTTACACAAAGGCAATTAAATGGAAGAAGGAAGGATGCTTGGAACCGAGGCCAATTCGGGAAAGGTAATAAAAGATCGTATATTACAACTGTGACAAAATGAATGGAACACTTCGGGCATTGGCAGGATTACATACGATATTCTCCCCAACATCAGCGAGAGATTTAAAATGAGATTTCTTAGCCGTCGAGTGGACTAATACATTACATGACTGGTCATGGCCCGTGTGCTGCCTATCTATACAAAATCAAAAGACAGATGAACGTTAGCTGCGGCTGCGACAGTGTGGGCACACCAGAACACTCATTGTGGGCCTGCGCACTCTAAGGAGATGGGGCGTGTAACGGGCGTCAGGTATTATGGGTGTTGGACCCCAAAGCAGCACTAAGGAGCGAGTCGACCTGACCCATATTGGACAACACTGCAGCCACAGTATCCAGGAGGAACAAGAAAGACTCCACAAGGCATTGAACCTTAGGAATCTGTAATGCGTTGGTACTGATGGTCAAGGAAGGGTTGCCTTTAAGGCGTCACAGTGACTGGTGAAGTGGCTTGCTATAGTGGAAAAGCTGCTGACGCGCAAGGAAACCAGCAGGCAATTGCTGTTGACCGGGGTAGTGTGAGGGTAAATGCACCAAAAACATGAGCAAACACAGAAAATATCCTTTAGGGCGTACACTGGTATTACCACTTCGGTAATGGGTTAAGCGGTTTATTGTAGTTTTGCAGTAGTAGAAGTCGTTGTAGCATTAAGTATCTGACATTGTTAATGTAAAAATTTATTACTGTCCAAGGAAATGTGATTTGTGAGGCCTGTTTTAGCTTTTCACATAATAGGCTGTAATTACGATGAATAAAGAAATAAACAGAAAAATACGATACAGAATGTAAATATTATGAATCCGGTGGTCGAGAAGTTATCAGTTAACTGCTCTGCTACCATATCTAGCAGTTATAACGTTTAGAGCACAAACAACAGACATAAGTACAGGGTTATTACAAATGATTGAAGCGATTTCATAGCTCTACAATAACTTTATTATTTGAGATATTTTCACAATGCTTTGCACACACATACAAAAACTCAAAAAGTTTTTTTAGGCATTCAAAAATGTTCTATATGTGCCCCATTAGTGATTCGGCAGACATCAAGCCGATAATCAAGTTCCTCCCACACTCGGCGCAGCATGTCCCCATCAGTGAGTTCGAAAGCATTGTTGATGCGAGCTCTTGGTACAGGAGGTTTAAAAACTGAATCTTTCACATCACTATGCGTGAAACTTGCCCGCACGCGTTCAACAGTTTCTTCGCTCACTGCAGGCCGACCCGTTGATTTCCCCTTACAGAGGCATCCAGAAGCTTTAAACTGCGCATACCATTGCCGAATGGAGTTAGCAGTTGGTGGATCTTTGTTGAACTTCGTCCTGAAGTGTCGTTGCACTGTTATGACTAACTGATGTGAGTGCATTTCAAGCACGACATACGCTTTCTCGGCTCCTGTCGCCATTTTGTCTCACTGCACTCTCGAGCGCTCTAGCGGCAGAAACCTGAAGTGCGGCTTCAGCCGAACAAAACTTTATGAGTTTTTCTACGTGCCTGTAGTGTGTCGTGACCATATGTCAATGAATGGAGCTACAGTGAATTTATGAAATCGCTTCAATCCTTTGTAATAGCCCTGTATAAGGTATGCAAAGTTGGAAAGGAGTGGGTGAATGTGTTTGCCGAGATATGACGTGTTGGTATTCCCCGTTCCACAAGCAGAGTTAACGGCTTCACTGCAACTTACTCATTGCTAGAGAGTTGTTTCGCAGTTCCGTGCATGATTAATTCCTCCGATCAGTACAAAGAGTGGTTGTCCGATTCCTTCCTGCAGAAGGGGAACATTCTTCACAAATTGTGAAGAACGTGTGTGAACGGTGTATGCAGAGCAGGTTCTCGCAAGGTGCACAGTATTCCGGCGGTGTTAGCATTATGAGGCAGGACGTGTGAACATCAAAGGCATGTCACGTCACACCCCGAGCTTTCGTACGTTGTCACCAGTCTCACGATTTCGGCTATATAGGAGCTCATACGGACGAAATTTGGGACTACTGGTGAGACTGCTGTTGAACTGTCAATAAGCAAAGGGACGGTGCATCACATAATCCACGATTACTGCATAGTGGCTGCCCAAAACGTTTTCAGCGAATCGGTAGATCGCGAGACTGGGGTTCACCTGAACCATCTGTTGAGTTATGCCAAAGAAAAAACGTACTGCATTTGGCAAGTTGTGGCATTTGGAAAGAGGTGTCACCACTTCGCATCTGTCACCAAATGGATGAGCATGGAGAGGCGGCATCTTGCCTTCCCGCAACCGAAGAAATCCCAGTCTGCTCCGAAGGTAGGAAAAGCGTTGCACAGTTCTTTTTCCCAGCTCATTTACTGACTACCACGAGGTGCAACGGTTAACTCTGAGGCGTACTGTAGCAAGTTGCTGAGGCTCAAACAGGCCGTAAATAAGAGGCGCAGACTCTCAAGATGGGTAGTGCTTCTCCAGGACAACGCTGTTACACGTATGGCCAATAAGACCTTCATAACCATCAGTGGGACCTCTTGGAACATCCGCCTTACAGCCTCGATGTCTCACCATCTGACTCGCATACCTTCGACGACTTAAAAAAAATCTTGGTAAGGTCAGAAGTTCATCTGTGACGGGGAAGTGTAGGACACAGTTGAAAACTGAAACCTTCAGCAACCCAAGAGTTTCTACAATGAAGCCAACCACTCTCTACACGCTCGGACAGTTATATCAGTCAATGTAAATTATCACGGTTGTACTGCTCCACATGAACTATAATGGTAACATCGTTATTAAAATTTCGTTGCATGTAATTGTAGTCTTTTTTCCATTTGGGCACACCTTATACAATTTTTTACATAGAAAACAGTACAGACAACATATCTGATATGCAGTGAACCTTAACTTCACCAGATCTTCGATGACAGGAAGCACGGAAGCACTGGATCCAACTTCCGGTGGACTTTTTTATTGATTGCGATGGATAGTAATTCGTTTTTATCACTGCTTCAATCTGGTACAGAGGCGATATGTTATTTCTCATCGCGTCGGCCCCTTACTCCTATAGCGGAGAACTACTAAACCACTAACATTTTTGTATGTAATCCTTAAGGAACTGTATGTCGCATGATGAAGATCACTTCACTATTTTATCAGCTACTCGTTTCCTCAAATCACAGTAACTTTTCTCTTTCTCAATGTAAAAACAGTTTACATAACAAAGTTGTAACGGTATTTTCACAAAAATTTAAACAAACATTGTAGCTGGTTCAAAAATGGCTCTGAGCACTATGGGACTCAACATCTTAGGTCATAAGTCCCCTAGAACTTAGAACTACTTAAACCTAACTAACCTAAGGACAGCACACCCACCCATGCCCGAGGCAGGATTCGAACCTGCGACCGTAGCAGTCCCGCGGTTCCGGACTGCAGCGCCAGAACCGCTAGACCACCGCGGCCGGCATTGTAGCTGGTATATGAAAGTCATCTCTGAAATCCGATAAATTAATATAATGGTAACGATTAGTGGTAATTACACCAAGTCGACTCTAGCGTCACTTAGCTGTGTAGTTGTTCTAGACCAGTAGAAACCAACCTTTCTGAGACCACATTACTCCTCAGTGCCATCAGACATTAGCTACTAGCTAGAATCCCCTCCCTCCCTCCCTCCCATTCCTCCTCACCGTCATCAACATTGGCGCCTAACTAAACTTTTGAATGAAAACAGTTCAAATATTTTCAGTTTTAAAAGGATGAAAGATATATGATATGAAGTTTATGTAGGTGTTTTATTAAACAACGAATTAATGAGTCAATGAGACAATTTGTATTGCTTGCTTCTCACAAATTTTTTACTAAATGATGAAGCCGTTCTCAGTGCATTGCGAGTGCTGCAAACAACTTCTTCTAAGAAAGGAAAGCTAAATATCCACACTAAGGTCAAACATTTCGTACGGTAAAAGGTTTCTCTGCAGCTTTCTTCTCCCTAGGGACCCTTGCCTGTTCCACATCCTGCACCCCCATTCAAAATCAACAAAATTAAATTGT
This sequence comes from Schistocerca piceifrons, assembly GCF_021461385.2. Lineage (NCBI taxonomy): Eukaryota > Metazoa > Arthropoda > Insecta > Orthoptera > Acrididae > Schistocerca > Schistocerca piceifrons. The sequence continues at coordinate 53,633,313 of NC_060139.1, forward strand.
GTGCAACATATTTAGGCCTGCTGTATGTTAAATCACTTGAATGTTGGAGTACTTACTTCTGAACTGGAAGAGTCGGAGATTTCAGGTTGCTAATGTTTTGTCTTGACCACTGCCTCTAATAATAATAATAATAAAATAATAATATTAATAATAGTAGTAATACTGCGTAGGCCTTACAGCAGTATGGTAGCCATTACATATTGCTGTCCTTTATTTACTTCGTTTATCTGTTCCGATATGAATTATGAAGATATTTCTGATCTGCTGCGCAAACTATCTATAACACTATGAAGGCATTTTCACGAGATATTTAAGCAAATACGTCTCAGTTCTACAGTCATAGTGGTATGGTGCCAGATATATTTATAGCGGTTAAATTGTGTGAAGAAGATGTCTGTCACAACTATGTTTCACAAGCTGTCACGTGTCGACACTACTATGTGAAACAAAAATGTAATTATTGATAAATTACGTAAGGAGTATTACAGTCTTGCCAAATAGTGATAATGGTAATGAATTTTTAAAAATATTTCCGTGACTGAAACATAATTGATTGCTATTGTTTCTCATCCCATAGAAAAAAAATCAGTTTACTCCTTAGTGGTATTTACCCCCTGGATTAGAAACCACTACACTAGACAAACCACAGACAGGCCTAGTGCACCGTTACTACTCCATTCATGCGCGGTGTCCTGATATACAATAGGCTAGCATTCCAAGGAGCTAGAAATTTTAGCTGCGCCGTCACAATACATATATCAGTTAATGAAAATCGTAGTATGCAAACCATCACCGTTTGAGAATGATAGTGTTAGCTGTAAGTACAACACTAGAAGAATAAAAATGAACTTTATTACACGTTATTAAATGTCAGTGGTTCACAGAGGAGTTCTGTGTCAATCAACGAAAATGTTGGATCGTTTGATCAAAAATACAAAGTGTCTGACAAATCTCTCATGAATACACAGCTCTCTGCAACGGAACTCTGTTCTCTGCCCTCAAAGAATTATTAGACTATTAGATATTAGACAAGACCAACATATAGAGCTCTCAGCTACCCCCCCTCCCCACACACACACAAATCCTAAAACCTACTGTCACTCTCTCTTTCTCTCTCTCTATCTCTCTCTCTCTCTCTCTCCCTTTTCACACACACACAGAAAACTCACAGACACCTCTGAAAGATTCAGAACAACTGCCAGGAACACCTTCAACTGTTCCACTGTCAGCCATCTTGTTTTTACACCTTCAACTGTTCCACTGCCCGCCATGTTTGTATTTATATCTGGTAAACAGTGAAACAGTGTCAGTTACATTGACAGTGGCAACTCAATATACAGTGTTTGACAGTGATGAAGATGAGGGAAAACAAAATGTAAGTGAAACATTATGTAAATAGACACACACACACAGAATTTATTAATTTCAGGCATAGTAATAACAATTTTCAAATTGTAATCTTGGCTTAAACAATTTGTATACTTTAAAGTGTAAGTGGTTACAGATGACAAACTGTGGTACAAAACAGTCACTGTAAAAACACAACACATCAGAAAAACCACACCATGTGGTAAAAAGGTATGAGTTCATAATTTATGTGTTTTTACAAATGTTTGTAATTACGATTTAAAAACTAATAGTTACATGTATACAAACAGCAAAGAACATTCTTTATTTTTAACATATGAAAAATAAAAGCCCACTGAAGATGCTGCAACTGCAGTGAAAGATGTCTGGGTTAAAAAACAAAACTGTGTCTTGCTAACATACGTACTCTCATGAAATTTTACTTTGGAGTCAATTCTTCTGGAAAAATCCTATTCCATAAAATAATTTTCATTTAAGAATGTTAACAGGTGAAAAAAGAAAACAATAAAATAAAATAAACTTAGATTTTAAGTGTAGTTGCATGAGAGGAACTGAAAGATGATACACATAAAATGTATTCGGAGCTGCAAATACTAACAACCATTTACTGTATACGGGAATGACGACGGGGTCTGTTACACAGATATCGCGTGCTTTACGCAAGCGTTCGCCGTAACTGCTGGCTATCCGTACACGACGCACGGCCAGACCCAAACTCCGACATGTTTCCGTTCTTAAGTCACAGCCTGTACTCGTACACACATTACGTAATCCACGTACAGGGGGCGGACATTTTAACTGAAAGTCGCTGCCTGGTATCGGCGGGTGAATTTGTTACGGCAGTGACTGTGTTGTTAAGAAGAACGATGCAAATTTCCTTCGGACAAGCAGCAGAGACAGTTAGACAGCTGCGGAACAGAAATAAGCGTTTCGGTTCCGATTTGGAGCAGTGATAATCCGACTAAAGGAGGGAAAGTTACATCGGGAAGGAACCCGCTGTGGTAAACGGCACCGACAGGTACCACCTGTCTTATCGACTGGAAGCGCGGCTCCGGGAATAGTGGGAGTTTCCACTGTATAAGTGACCGCTTTCAGAGGCAGAGAATGCTCCTCCCTACTTTGCTTTTACCCGAGACAAAGCGGAAGTTTCAGCGGAGAATGGCAGCCGCGACCGCAGACATTAGCACACAGCGGCTTACAACTCCGGAGACCCCTGATTTCCCAACAAGTCATCCTTAAATCCCCTTCCTGTTCAAGGAGGAAGAACAAATGTATATATGTAAGCAACGAGGAAGTAGGAGCTTGGAAACACTTGACATTTTTTTTATCTAAAATAGACGTCAGTACATAGACAAGGCCATTGATATACCAAGAGGAAGCGAGAGTAGGAAAATACGTGTGTGGGAAGCGTATACAAAGTCGTGGGATACGCCAGTCTCAAACCTTGAAGGCGATGTGCGTAGTAGAAAGTATTCGGTGTACAACAGAATGGAAGAATGGAAAATCTTAACTTCGAGAACCCAGTTGACTGACTTAAGCACTGCAAAATGCTAAGACGGATCAAAAGTATCCTATGTAATGTGGAATTGACCACTACATATCACGAGAGGCGGGCGTGAGAGTCTAAACGAGGGTCGGGGGTCCTGGGGGGGGGGGGGGGGGAGGAAAGGGGGGGGGAAGTATTGGTTTGTCAGTAGAGATGCATTAACAGAGTAATCTGTTGGTCAGCAGAGCTTCGTTACTTAGAACGTGGACTGTTCGTTGTATGTCACCTGAGTAACAAATCCACCAGGGACATTTGAAACCATCTGTTCACAGCTCATGGTCGTGCGGTAGCGTTCTCGCTTCCCACGCCCGGGTTCCCGGGTTCGATTCCCTGCGGGGTCAGGGATTTTCTCTGCCTCGTGATGACTGGGTGTTCTGTGCTGTCCTTAGGTTAGTTAGGTTTAAGTAGTTCTAAGTTCTAGGGGACTGATGACCACAGATGTTAAGTTCCATAGTACTCAGAGCCATTTGAAACCATCTGTGGGTCCCAAGTCGATTGTTGGGAATATGATTGTGAAGCGGAACCATGAAGGGACAACTAAAGCTGAGCCAATACCAGGCAGACCTTATGTGCAGACGGACGCGGACCTTCGAGCTATTCATAGTGGTGGTGAGAAATATCGCATCAAACCAGCAGAAGGAATCACTCGCGAGCTTCTACTGAATGTCCTACCGGCAGCCCAGTTCGCCGAATTACTGTACGTAGTGAGTTAAAATGTATAGATACTGAAACGAAAACTAAAACCAATATATATATATATATATTGAGGTATTGAAACGCTGATTAAATTGACTTGGTCCAGTTTTCCACGTAGGTTTGTTCTGTAGTTGTGCAGAGACTGGTAGAATAGGTTTTGTATCATGCAGGTACACCCTCAGTACACCCAAACTAATTAAAATATTTTGAGATATTGAAATGCTGGTTAAATTGACTTGAGTTCAATTTTCCGCGTAGGCAGTTTTTCTGTAGTTGCTCAGAGAAAGGCATAAGCGGTTTCGTATCATTGCGGTCAATGTCCCTTAATACATGTTGCAAGGTGCATTGAGGAGCACCAACTAACGTAACGACCAACGGTGGTCAAATTTAATAAAGCCACTTGTCACTGAAAATTAAAGTTCTGAGAGCGCCACGCGTCCACAAAGTAACATCTGAATTTTGAGATGACAGTGGAGAACACACCTCGTGTCTTCCGCTCACATTCTAACAACACATATACACTATACGATAAAAAGTATCTGGACACACCCGAAAACATACGTTTCTCATATTAGGTGTATTGCGCTGCCACCCACTCCCAGGTACTCCATTTCAACGACCTCAGTAGTAATTAGACATCGTGAGAGAGCAGAATGGGGCGCTCCGCGGAACTCACGGACTTCGAACGTGGTCAGCTGATCGGGTGTCATTTGTGTCATATATTTGTACGCGGCATTTCCACACTCCTAAACATTCCTAGGTTCACTATTTCCGATGTGATACGAAGTGGAAACGTGAAGGGACACATACAGCACAAAAGAGTACAGGCCCACCTCGTCTGTTGATTGACAGATACCGCCGACAGTTGAAGAGGATCGTAATGTGGAATAGGTATCTATACACACCATCACACAGGAATTCCTAACTGCGTCAGTATCCATTGATGTAAGTTTGCAACAGTTATGTAAAGCTGAACAGGCTAACACAGGATAAACTTCAGTAGAGAAATGCAGCATACTTCTCTTTGGGCAGAAGACAGCTACAGGTATTTCGTGTTTCTCGTTTACACATTCTTTTTTAAAGAAATAATGTCCAGCAAGCATTATTTATGTTACGTTGCCAGTATGCAGTGACATCTCTCTCGAAAATGATTGTTTAGGAAGGATTTAAATTAATTTTCAGTTAATCAGTGTGGTCACAACTTTATAGATGTGGAAATTTGCTTAGCAGACAACATGAACAATAATAAAATTCACTGTCTGGACTGCTTCAGATGATCAGAAATAGAATATTCTGAATACACTGTGTTGTTGTGGCATGTATGAATGTTTTCAAAGCGCTAGCAACTAAGAAACAAGAACACGGGCTTTCCATTACTTCATCTGTTACCTTCAGTGCTTATACAGAAAGTAAGGTACCGCAACCAAGAGATTATAATGTTAAGATGTGAGTATCTGCTCAGTAACAACTTTGCTGCTCGAGAAGAACACGAGTTTTATGTAATTGAAAGTGGAGGGGGAAGAATGGAATGGAAAGGAAAGGAACTATTCATGTTAGCTGCAACTAAGAGATTATAATGTTAAGATGTGAGTATCTGCTCAGTAAAAACTTTGCTGCTCGAGAAGAACACGAATTTTATGTAATTGAAAGTGGAGGGGGAAGAATGGAATGGAAAGGAAAGGAAGTATTGATGTTAGCTGCAACTAAGAGATTATAATGTTAAGATGTGAGTATCTACTCAGTAACAACTTTGCTGCTCGAGAAGAACACGAATTTTATGTAATTGAAAGTGGAGTGGGAAGAATGGAATGGAAAGGAAAGGAACTATTGATGTTAGCTGCAACTAAGAGATTATAATGTTAAGATGTGAGTATCCGCTCAGTAACAACATTGCTGCTCGGGAAGAACACGAATTTTATGTCATTGAAAGTGGAGGGGGAAGAATGGAATGTAAAGGAAAGGAACTATTGATGTTAGCTGCAGCTAAGAGATTATTATGTTAAGATGTGAGTATCTGCTCAGTAACAATTTTGCTGCTCGAGAACAACACGAATTTTATGTAATTGAAAGTGGAGGGGGAAGAATGGAATGGAAAGGAAAGGAACTATTGATGTTAGCTGCAACTAAGAGATTATAATGTTAAGATGTGAGTATCTGCTCAGTAACAATTTGCTCAGTAACAATTTGCTCAGTAACAATTTAGCTGCTCGAGAAGAACACGAATTTTATGTAATTGAAAGTGGAGGGGGAAGAATGGAATGGAAAGGAAAGGAAGTATTGATGTTAGCTGCAACTAAGAGATTATAATGTTAAGATGTGAGTATCTGCTCAGTAACAATTTTGCTGCTCGAGAACAACACGAATTTTATGTCATTGAAAGTGGAGGGGGAAGAATGGAATGGAAAGGAAAGGAACTATTGATGTTAGTTGCAACTAAGAGATTATAGTGTTAAGATGTGAGTATGTGCTCAGTAACAACTTTGCTGCTCGAGAAGAACACGAATTTTATGTAATTGAAAGTGGAGGGGGAAGAATGGAATGGAAAGGAGAGGAACTATTGATGTTAGCTGCAACTAGGAGATTATAATGTTAAGATGTGAGTATCTGCTCAGTAACAACTTTGCTGCTCGAGAAGAACACGAATTTTATGTAATTGAAAGTTTAGGGGGAAGAATGGAATGAAAAGGAAAGGAAGCATTGATGTTAGCTGCAACTAAGAGATTATAATGTTAAGATGTGAGTATCTGCTCAGTAACAACTTTGCTGCTCGAGAAGAACACGAATTTTATGTAATTGAAAGTGGAGGGGGAAGAATGGAATGGAAAGGAAAGGAACTATTGATGTTAGCTGCAACTAAGAGATTATAATGTTAAGATGTATCTGCTCAGTAACAATTTTGCTGCTCGAGATGAACACGAATTTTATGTAATTGAAAGTGGAGGGAAAAGAATCGAAAGGAAAGGAACTATTGATGTTAGCTGAATTGGGACTTTGTGAATAATCGGTGGCGACGAATGTAAGACATGACGACAAGACAAACGCATGTTCCGCATTGTAATGCATCAAAAAGTTTTTCATCACCCCGTTTCCCAGAACTCCTGAAGATCGACGTTGATTGTGCATACTGTGTCATAGACACAGTCCCTTTGACTGTTCACAGATGTTACTAAACCCGCCCGAAGATGTAAACAACGATGCATGAGCAGCGCCTATTAGACGGAGGGGGTCCGACAGCCGATCAGTTCCAGTCATTCAACCAGGAAAGTGGTACACGGCTCGTGTTGTCCGTAGTTCAACCGTACCTATAGGGTCAATACCGCTGTTCGCTCGCGCTCACATTGTTACATCGTGCCAGGAAGAGCTCTTTACAAGGGAAGTGTCCAGGAGTCTCGGAGTGAACCACAGCGATGTTGTTCTGACATGGGGCAGGTACTGAGAGACAGGAACTGTCGATGGCATGCCTCGCTCTGGCCACCCAAGTGCTACTACTGCAGTGGATGACCGCTGCCTACGGATCATGGCTCGGAGGAACCTTGACAGCAACGCAACCATGTTGAATAATGCTTTTCTTGCAGCCACAGGACGTCGTGTTACGACTCAAACTGTGCGCAATAGGCAGTATGATACTCAGATTCACTCCGGACGTCCATGGCGAGGTCCATCTTTGCAACCACGACACCATGCAGCGCGGTTCAGATGGGCCAAACAGCATGCCGAATGCACCGCTCAGGATTGGCATCACGTTCTCTTCACCGATGAGTGTCGCATATGCCTTCAAGCAGTCAATCGTCGGACACGTGTTTGAAGACAACTGGGTCAGGCTGAAAGCCTTAGACACACTGTCCAGCGAGAGCAGCAAGGTGGAGGTTCACTGCTATTTTGGGGTGGCGTTATGTTGGTCACGGAAGGCGCCGTAACGGCTGTAAAATACTTGAATGCCATCTCCGAGCGATAGTGCAACCTTGTTGTAGTGATCCTCAGTCCTGAGACTGGTTTCATGCAGCTCTCCATGCAACTCTATCCTGTGCAAGCTTCTTCATTTCCCAGTAACTACTGCAACCTACATCCCTCTGAATCTGCTTAGTGTATTCATATCTTGGTCTCCCTCTACGATTTTTACCCTCCACGCTGCCCTCCAGTACAAAATTGCTGATCCCTTGATGCCTCAGAACATGTCCTACCAACCGATCCCTTCTTTTAGTCAGATTGTGCCACAAACTTCTCTTCAATCCTATTCAATGCCTCCTCATTAGTTATGTGATCTACCCATCAAATCTTCAGCATTCTTCTGTAGCACCACATTTCAAAAGCTTCTATTCTCTTCTTGTCCAAACTATTTATCGTCCATGTTTCACTTCGATACATGGCTACACACCACACAAATACTTTCAGAAACGACTTCCTGACACTTAAATCAATACTCGATGTAAACATATTTCTCTTCTTCAGAAACGCTTTCTTTGCCATTGCCAGTCTACATTTCATATCCTCTCTACTTCGACCATCATCAGTTATTTTTCTCCCCAAATAGCAAAACTCCTTTACTACTTTAAGTGTCTCATTTCCTAATCTATTTCCCTCAGCATCAACTGACTTTATTCGACTACATTCCATTATCCTCGTTTTGCTTTTGTTGATGTTCACCTTATATCCTCCTTTCAAGACACTGTCCATTCCGTTCAACTGCTCTTCCAAGTCCTTTGCTGTCTCTGACAGAATTACAATGTCATCGGCGAACCTCAAAGTGTTTATTTCTTCTCCATGGACTTTAATACCTACTCCAAACTTTTCTTTTGTTTCCTTTACTGCTTGCTCAATATACAGATTGAATAACATCGGGGAGAGGCTACAACCCCGTCTGACTCCCTTCCCAACCACTGCTTTCCTTTCGGGTCCCTCGATTCTTATAACTGCCATCTGGTTTCTGTACAAATTGTAAATAGCCTTTCGTTCCCTGTATTTTACCCCTGCCACCTTCAGAATTTGAAACAGAGTATTCCAGTCAACATTGTCAGAAGCTTTCTCTAAGTCTACATAAGGTAGAAACGTAGGTTTGCCTTTCCTTAATCTACCTTCTAAGATAACTCGTAGGGTCGTTATTGCCTCACGTGTTCCAAAATTTCTACTGAATTCAAACTGATCTCCCCCAAGGTAGGCTTCTACTAGTTTTTCCATTCGTCTGTAAAGAACTCGCGTTAGTATTTTGCAGCCGTGACTTATTAAACTGATAGTTCGGTAATTTTGCATCTGTCAACAGCTGCTTTCTTTGAGTTTGAAATTATTATATTCTTCTTGAAGTCTGAGGGTATTTCGCCTGTCTTATATATCTTCCTCACCAGTTGGTAGAGTTTTGTCAGGACTGGCTCTCCCAAGGCTGTAGTAGTTCTAGTGGAATGTTGTCTACTCCTGGGGCCTTGTTTCGACTTAGGTCTTTCAGTGCTGTGTCAAACTCTTCACGCAGTATCATATCTCCCATTTCATCTTCATCTACATCCTGTTCCATTTCCATAACATTGTCCTCAAGTACATCGCCCTTGTATAGACCCTCTATATACTCTTTCCACCTTTCTGCTTTCCCTTCGTTGCTTGGAACTGGGTTTCCGTCTGAGCTCTTGATACTCATACAAGTGGTTCTCTTTTCTCGAAATGTCTCTTTAACTTTCTTGTAGGCAATATCTGTTTTACCCCTGTTGAGATAAGCCTCTACATCCTTACATTTGTCCTCTAGCCATCCCTGCTTAGCCATTTTGCACTTCCTGTCAGTCTCATTTTTGAGACGTTTTTATTTCTTTGTGCCTGCTTCATTTACTGCATTTTTATATTTTCTCCTTTCGTCAATTAAGTTCAATATTTCTCCTGTTACCCAAGGAATTCTAGTAGCCCTTGTCTTTTTACGTACTTGATCCTCTGCTGCCTTCACTACTTATCGGCAGCATATTGGAGTGCCATTCTTCTTCATGGACGACAGTTCACGCCCCCATCATACACATCTTGTGAATGAGTTCCTGCATGACAAAAACATCGCTCGACTTGAGTGGCCAGCATGTTCTACAGACATGAACGCTATTGAACATGCCTGGGATATGTTGAAGAGGGCTGTTTATCGACGACGTGACCCACCAAACCTGAGGGATCTACACCGAATCACAGTTGAGGAGGAGGACAATCTCGACAAACAGTGCCTTGATGAACTTTTGGGCAGTATGCCACGACGAATACAGGCATGCATCAATCTAAGAGGACGTGCTATTGGGTATTAGAGGTAGCAGTGTGTACAGCAATCTCGACCGCCGCCTCTGGAGGTCTCGGTGTATTGTGGTACAATATGCAATGTGTGGTTTCATGAGCAATGGTAAGAGTGGAAATGAAGTTTATGTTGGTCTCTATTCCGATTTTCTGTACAGGTTCAGGAACTGTGGGATGATGCAAAACTTTTTTTGATGTGTGTATTTCAGGTAAACTGTCTAGGTACATTAATGTGAACAACTGTCAAAAGTCTGAATAGCCACCTTTTGTAGCACGAACCGCTAGTACACGTGCTGGAACAAGGTCAATGAGGTTCTGGAAAGTATCGACACGGTTGTGGAGCCATACCGATTCCAGTGCTGTGGACAGCTGCACAAGGTGTCTCGGTTGCGGCTCCATGGCGCAAACAGTTCGACTGAGGTGATCCACAGATTCTCCGTTGGGTTCAAATCCGGAGAGTTTGGTTTCCAAGGGAGTATGCTAAACTCAGGCCCACTCGGTCAGCGGTGCAGCCTAATGCACGGCTTTCCGGATTGGGAAGGAGCGCCTGGTCCCCGGCACGAATCTGCCCGGTGGACTAGTGTTGAGCTCCGGTGAGCCAGCCGGTCTGTCGCTGGTTTTTATGCGGTTTTCCATCTGCCTCGTCAAATGCGGGCTGGTTCCCTTATTCCGCCTCAGCTACACTATGTCGGCGATTGCTGCGCAAACAAGTTCTCTACGTACACGTACACCACCATTACTCTACCACGCAAACATAGGGGTGTCCACCGGGGGACGAACCTCACAATAACCCTGGAAGAGTGGTTCGGCATGGGGCGGCGGAGGGGTGAAGTGGACTGCGGTAGTCGTCGTGGGGTTGTGGAACACCGCAGCAGCGGTGGGGACGGAGCCGCTCCATCGTTTCCAGGCCTCCGGCTAACTTACAATACAATACAATGGTAAACTCATATCGGTGGTCTTAGAAGCACACACGTGCACTGCAAGCTGTGTGACACGTAACAGTGTCCTGCTCCCACAGGCCGTCGTCCCTAGAAAAAACAAACTGCATGTAAGGGTGCGTGTTGTCCCTAAGGATATATGCGTGCTTCTGGTGATCCATTGTACCGTCCAGAATGACGATATCACTCAGGGAATGCCACGAAAATATTCTCTAGACTATAACGCTCCGACGATTGTTGGAGAGTTTTTGCTTTCAGACGTTCTACTCCGTACACGCCTGTGGCCATCTGTCCGGGAGCATCAAATGTGATTTATCTGAAAAGCCCGGGAGAATAAAACGTGACTCATTTGGAAACGCCACCTGTCGCCACTCAGTGAACGTATAGTTGCGTTACTGGCGTGCAAATTCCAGCGTTCATCGTCGATGAACAGTAATCAGCGTGGGTGCATGAATTACGCGTCAGCTGCAAATGCCCGCAATCAGCAAAGTTCGCTGAACGATCGTTGAGGAGCCACGGTTTGCAGCGCCTTGGTTCATCTGGACCGTCAGTTGCTCTACAGTTGCGCGTCTATTCAGCCGTACACGTCTCACTGACCACTATGACCCATGGTGCAACACAGTTGCCTCGGTCTCCGTTTTTGGTAAAGCCATTGTGGCACGCGCAACATACCTTAACCACGCTGACAGGGGAACAATTTACAAACTTAGCCGTTTCGAAATGCTAATGATCATACACTTTTGAACGTCAGATACATCGCTCCGTTTCCGTCTTACGACAACGACTGCTCTGTTTTTCGTTTCCCCCAACACGTCTCTGTGGCCGAGCGTTTCTAGGCGCTTCAGTCCGCAACTGCGCTGCTGCTACTGTCGCAGGTTCGAATCCTGCCTCGGGCATGGCATGGATGTGTGTGATATCCTTCGGTTAGTTAGGTGTGGTGTGCGTACTGTAAGACCTTCGGAACACACACCATCAGATTATTTGACTCGTCGCTCTAACGAAGTAGGCGAGTGACAGCAATATCTCTCGTGGTCTTATCGTGGCTTGTTTATCTTCTGCCGTTAGGTCAGACGATAGAAATTCCACTTTCACGCTTAGAGTAGCACATTGACGGTGACCAGCTTTAAACAGAACTTGATTAATTTTCAGACACATTTATTAAAATAATAACAAACATAAAAGTAACTTAACTTGGTTCTGGATACTATTTACAATTGAGAATCTGAAGTTCCTTTGGTCTTGGTACGTTAATCTTATTCTCACATATCTCTGGTACTTGAGAAAGTGTCTGTACATTTCTCTTCATGGCTATGTACAGGAATATGATAATCTTATTAGGCGCAGACTGAAACTTGACTATAGACAGGTACAGCCAATGCAGACAAATGCAGACTGACTAATCGGAGGTCTGTACACTCATTATAATACCTCGAGCGTTCAGGTATCATTGCGCAAGTGTGATCTGCGAGGAGAAAAGGTTCTACGTTAGCAGCAATCTCATTGGCTGCGAGACATATTAATGCGCAGATCGGCGGAAGTAGAATTTGGTCCGTCTCTAAGACAGCGCCATCTCCTAGTGCAGAGACGGACGAGCGCTGCGCCTGCGCTATTGCGCTTAGCGGGGCGCGCTCTAGTGGGAAAGTTGTGTACGCGCTGACTACGCGGAACTACGTACACAACATTAGGTTTAAGTAGTTCTAAGTCTAGGGGACTGATGATCCCAGATGTTAAGTCCCATAGTGCTCAGAGCCATTTGAACCATTTTTTTGAACACCCTCCACTGCCAGTGCCGCTACGTGCCGCCTGTGGGTAGTTACTGCACACTGACGTCGAATATAGGTGGTGGTCACATTTATATGACTGGACCGCATATTCCGTAGTGATACTGAGGTAATTTCGAATGAAACATTGATAAGATATTATTGCCAGCGACGTAACGTGTGGATTTAATTTAGTAATCATACGCGCACTTTACTGCAATCAACAGATCAAATTCTTTTGTTAGACTATAAATCAAGTGTTCCTGATCAGGGAGACAATACTTCTTATAGTAAATAAAATGTTCAATTTTAATTATCCTCTTCAAATTTCTAATTACAATCGGAAATTTAATTATGCTTCCCGTCAGCATTCATCTCACGATTGTAGCTGGGGAGCAAATATAAAATGCTTGGCACGTCGAAAATTGAAAGAACATTTTTTATCAACCGTGTCTGAAACGAATGGTTCGTGAAATGGACGCCACGATAATCAGTAACACTAGAATTTCCCCTGTAATATATTTTATTTGCGAGAGCACGATTTTTTCATTTGATGTGGAATCATTTCATTAATGAAAAACGTATCCAGCTTCCAAGCCATACGTCGTGCACGTAACATACAGCACATTAACGAAATAAAAGAAAATTTGTTAATAACCTACTTAAAAGCTATGTTCTGCATGAAATTACACATCAAATGTGCGTTTACAATAAAAGGTATTGGTGTTTTCCGATTTAAAATAAATTTAACCCACGACTTACGAACATCCCACAGAAGACCAGGGGCAGTACCCTCAACTAGATTTGCGGAATAACAATGTAAACGGCTGGACTCCATATTAAGTATTGTTTACATTCTGATCGCTCCTCATATCGTAGTGATTTAGTACTTCTTGAAGAGGCATAATGTCAATATGAAGAGAAAATAGAATGAAACTAGGTGAGAATTTGGTAAATTCTCTTACAATTAGCTGAACCAATACGTTAAAAGTACAGTTCAGAGCCTTGCTGACCATAAATCGACAGTTACTGTTTAAAATACATCATTTTTCTAACTTGTACAGATGTCTGTCAAAACCTTTTCGTACGTTAACGGTACCAGTAATGGGAGACAAAAGAAATCTTCTCCGTCTCAGGACACAGTTTCTTCTTTTGCTTATGCCTTTGTCCTGCAGTATACGCAGGGTCGGTGTAGTTGCAATCGGATTTGGCAATGTTCATTTGAAGGGGTGGTCAAATGCCCTTCCTGCCGTCACCCCCTACACCCAGGGATGGAATCAGTGTGCCCCAACTGTCTGCATCTAGTGTAAATCATGAAGTGGTGCCAAAGTGTTTCAAATGTCTGCGAGTCGTGTAACTGAGGTGGGACGAAAGGACCAGCTCAGTATTCACCTAGTGTGATGTGGAAAACCGCCTAAAAACCACATCCAGGCTGGCCGGCACACCGGTCCTCGTCGTTAATCCGCCAGACGGATTCGATTCGAGGCAGGCGCGCCTACCCGATTCCAGGAAGCAGCGCTTTAGCACTCTCGGCTAACCTGGCAATTAGTTCAGGACACACTTTACTGAAGATTAAACCTTTCTTGTAAGGATTTTCAGAACAGAAATTGGCTAGTGACGAGAAGTAAAGTAGTTTGAAGACAAATATGAAGAAATTTCCAGGAAAATGCTGGCTCATTCTCATGTTACTGAACAAAGTAAAAGAGTTTTGTGTCTTATGCTTGGAATCCTTTCATTAAAGCAGGGCTTCTGAAGCTAAAGGTAGCGTGAGAATTTTTGGCGTGTATGTAATGATGTGTAAAATATCAGTTTTAGTGAATTGTAGTCTTATCCTGCACTTTCGACCAAGGTGGTAACATTGAATGTTTTGCAGCAAAGGAGGAGTGCAACCGATCACGGTTCCAGCCCTTCGCTTCACTGTTTCATATTTTACGGCGTACAGTTCCTCTCGCAAGTAATTACAAACGTTCAAATACGTTTTTATGGTGTTTAGTAGTCTGATGTATCAACTGTTCCAACGGTTGTTTGCAAACAGGGGACTCCTGACAGGTTCGAATAATCGTCTTCATGGACTAGACGTGTTGAAGTCAAACGGTTAGTAACAGATAATAAACTATTATGATGGAAATGTTTTGTAAGGTGTTTAGTTTTGCTCAAAGTTTATCTGTTAGGAACTTAGAGCACGATGTATAAAATTCTGTACAACGTACCTCACTATTTCTACAGCAATTTCAGCCTGAAAATTCGGAAGCGAGCGAGTGAAATCAGACGAATACTGCGGTGGCATGTTGTAGCTGAGCATGATGCGCGTTACAAGCAACCAGGCTAACAGCAATGACCTCAAGATAGAGTGAGTACATGAGTGAAGAGATGCTGCGAGCGACTGATGGAAACACGAAGAAACAGGTGTGCTACTAATTTAAAAAAGGCGTAAAGAATAAATACTTAAAGACGTACGGAACGTTAACAGACCACAATATAATTTTACATATGTCATTAGACTAACAGCAGTTGTCTGAGTCATAGGAAAATTGAAGGTCATAAGAGGCGTCAAAAACGAACTATTTTATAAATAAAAATTGGTAAAAGTGCGAAAAGATTACAGCTGAAATGAATGGATATCATACAGCCATATGATAAACGAAAACTGGTAAGTGAGACAATACGACAAAAGAAGAAAAAAAAATATTCTTTTACTATAGAAAATTACACATAACGTGAACCAATGTAATGCTAAGCACTTTGAAATCAGTATGGACCGCACGACCGTAGATGCATAAGAATAAAGATGGAATTCTTCATAGACAGCAGGTTGTCATGTGTGAGCTAGGTGCTCCAGAGTGCAGCTGAGCGTACAGTTCGTTAGAAGCTATCAAGTTACGAAATGGTTCAAATGGCTCTGAGCACTATGGGACTTAACTTCTGAGGTCATCAGTCCCCTAGAACTTAGAACTACTTAAACCTAACTAACCTAAGGACATCAGACACATCCATCCCCGAGGCAGGATTCGAACCTGCGACCGTAGCGGTCGCGCGGTTCCAGACTGTAGCGCCTAGAACCGCTCGGCCACCACGGCCGGCACAAGTTAAGAGAAATGAACTCCAGACAGCGTAATTACACAGGTAGCACTACGAGTGACTGTTGAGATACGAAAAAATAAGTGTGCTAATAATTAAAATAAGATATAAAAGAATAAATATTTAAAAACGTACAAAATGTAACAATATCCAAATAACAGTCGTCTTTAAAAACCATTAACGGCAACTTGAGAGATGTAAGGGGAGGTAAAACACAATACTGTATTAATGGTAATTAGTAAAAACAGAAAAAAATTACAGCTGAAATTAAAGGACATCATACAGACACATGGTCAACAAAAACTAGAAAGTGAGACGACAGGGCGAAAGAAGGAATACCATTTTTAATTGTACCAAATTACACGCAACGTGAACCATTAATCACATTAACCATTAAATACGTTAAAAATAGTATGTACCGTATGACCTTAGATCTGTATACCAACTATCAGAAAAACATTTTTTTCAATTTAGTTTGTTACAATATATATCAGGAAATGCGAATAGGACAAGAGGAAGATTCAAACGATAAGAAGGGATGACAAAATGCCATGCATAAGGAGGTCACAATGTGCGAAGTGAAAGGGCTAGCGAGAGCATAAAAATATAACTAGGCTCCTAAACGAACAAAAAAATATGTACGCTGTCATCGCATCATTCTGAATAGACAGATGCCATGCCATCAACAGGCTATTCAAAATGTTGCAAAACCAATAGTAAACGGAACCTGTCTGTCGATTAATCAGTATGGAATGGTTATCAGAACGGTGATTATAAATTTTGTGTTCCTCGAGAATAACGAACTCTCGTCGCTTAGGTGCAAGTCATGGTATTTTCATTACTTCCTTTATAGGAGGCAAGATGTTGGAGTCACTTCTTAGGTAATAGCCAAGAATACTACTGTCACTGTAATTATGTTACCAGCATCCATTTACAAAGTCCTTTCCTTTTTACGCTATCTAGACACTACCCCACGAGCCACAATGAATTTTGTATAGCCCTGGTTTCTTTTTTAGACGGAAACGTATTTTCACATTAGCTCTGTTAAAGGCGTAACCTATTTTATCAGAGCAGGGCAAAAATAAGACATTAGCTTAGCGCATTTAGTAGTATGATGGTTGTTCCAATTTTGTATTACCATTACACAGATGAATTTGTCAATGTAACGAATAGGTAGTCCAACTTGAATTACAAGGTCCATATCTTTGCTGATAGCGTTTTCGCAAAGCTGCAGTTAAGCGAGTCTACTGAACGTAGAGGATAGGCACTCTCGCTTATGAAGACACGATTCCATACCGATAGCAATTTAGTTGGTATTTGTCTTACGATAAATGCCAGTAATCAAACTTTAACCTTCTCTAGTTATTTTAAAATAAGAAAAAGTTTCATCGTCCCTGCTCTTCCGATTCTACTTCTACAACTATAGGGCTACTCAGCAATTTACTGTTAAGTACCTAGTAGAGTGTTTGCCAATCCACATTCAAGCTAATTCTCTACTTTTCCAATCCCAAAACGCGCTCACGAATAACGGACACTCAGGTCTTTCCATGCGAGCTTTGAATTGTCTCATTTTATTATCATTCATGATCGTTTCACCCCATGTAGGGGTGCGCCAAATAAATATCTTCGCATTTGTTGGAGAAAGTTGGTGATTGTAATTTCATGAGAACATCCTACCGCAACGAAATCCGTTTTGTGTTAATGATTGTTACACCAATTCACTTATGATATCCGTGGGACTCTCCTCCCTATCTGCACTCTAAAATAGATTTTATGGTGAATGCGTCTAGGAGCGACCGCAAAGTTCATTATATCACTTTCATTTATCCAGTAAAGCACGAAAACAGCATCTATATATTTGCGGCAGATTTAAAGGTTATTTTTTGTATCAGTATGAGAGCCGAAACATTTATTCTTGTGCTCGTTAGTAAAAATGTCTGCGGGAACACCTGGAGGTCTGCTTCCCGTGGCCAAACCACCTTTTTATGATGTATCTTACCTTAAAGAGTGAATTTGTTAAAAGACAGGGAGATGCGTATTAACTCAACCAAATCGAAAGCGTCATCTGTAATAAGGTTTCTATATTAAAAGCAGTTCCTACTTACACTCTCAAAGATTCCATCTATAGTAATGTTAGTACATAAATTTGTGGTATAGAAAGATGCTAGAAGCGCGTCCTCAGGAACTGCAGAGGCTTTTGCCTCTAGTAACCATAGATATTTCATAGATATTTCTTACACAAAAAGTTTTATCAAACGTAAGAATTTCTTCAACATTACCGTTACATAAATCGTTTGACTCATAATGTCTACTTTGACAGACACCGGAAATGGGCAAACAAAATATTTGTCTCATGTAGCTTAGTTTGAGAAACAAGTTTGGGCACTTTATGTAGTCACAACCAACGACAGTTTTTTTTTTATTTTTTGTTACTAAATGCAGATTCAGTACAATGGTTGGTGTTTCTACGCATTTCTTAAGGTACGCAAAGAAGTGGGATACGGAAGTACTAAGGAATGACGAGATACGTTTGCAGTTCTCTAACGCTATACATACAGCAATAAGGAATAGCGCAGTAGGCAGTACAGTTGAAGAGGAATGGACATCTCTAAAAAGAGCCATCACAGAAGTTGGGAAGGAAAACATAGGTACAAAGAAGGTAGCTGCGAAGAAACCATGGGTAACAGAAGAAATACTTCAATTGATTGATGAAAGGAGGAAGTACAAACATGTTCCGGGAAAATCAGGAATGCAGAAATACAAGTCACTGAGGAATGAAATAAATAGGAAGTGCAGGGAAGCTAAGACGATATGGCTGCAGGCAAAATGTGAAGACATCGAAAAATATATGATTGTGGGAAGGACAGACTCAGCATACAGGAAAGTCAAAACAACCTATGGTGACATTAAAAGCAACGGTGATAACATTAAGAGTGCAACGGGAATTCCACTGTTAAATGCAGAGAAGAGAGCAGATAGGTGGAAAGAATACATTGAAAGTCTCTATGAGGGTGAAGATTTGTGTGATGTGATAGAAGGAGAAACAGGAGTAGATTTAGAAGACATAGGGGATCCAGTATTAGAATCGGAATTTAAAAGAGCTTTGGAGGACTTACGGTCAAATAAGGCAGAAGGGATAGATAACATTCCATCAGAATTTCTAAAATCATTGGGGAAGTGGCAACAAAACGACTATTCACGTTGGTGTGTAGAATATATGAGTCTGGCGATATACCATCTGACTTTCGGAAAAGCATCATCCACACAATTCCGAAGACGGCAAGAGCTGACAAGTGCGAGAATTATCGCACAATCAGCTTAACAGCTCATGCATCGAAGCTGCTTACAAGAATAATATACAGAAGGATGGAAAAGAAAATTGAGAATGCACTAGGTGACGATCAGTTTGGCTTTAGGAAAAGTAAAGGGACGAGAGAGGCAATTCTGACGTTACGGCTAATAATGGAAGCAAGGCTAAAGAAAAATGAAGACACTTTCATAGGATTTCTCGACCTGGAAAAAGCGTTCGACAATATAAAATGATGCAAGCTGTTCGAGATTCTGAAAAAAGTAGGGGTAAGCTATAGGGAGAGACGGGTCATATACAATATGTACAACAACCAAGAGGGAATAATAAGAGTGGACGATCAAGAACGAAGTGCTCGTATTAAGAAGGGTGTAAGACAAGGCTGTAGCCTTTCGCCCCAACTCTTCAATCTGTACATCGAGGAAGCAATGATGGAAATAAAACAAAGGTTCAGGAGTGGAATTAAAATACAAGGTGAAAGGATATCAATGATACGATTCGCTGATGACATTGCTATCCTGAGTGAAAGTGAAGGAGAATTAAATGATCTGCTGAACGGAATGAACAGTCTAATGAGTACACAGTATGGTTTGAGAGTAAATCGGAGAAAGACGAAGGTAATGAGAAGTGGCAGAAATGAGAACAGCGAGAAACTTAACATCAGGATTGATGGTCACGAAGTCAATGAAGTTAAGGAATTCTGCTACCTAGGCAGTAAAATAACCAATGACGGACGGAGCAAGGAGGACATCAAAAGCAGACTCGCTATGGCAAAAAAAGCATTTCTGGCCAAGAGAAGTCTACTAATATCAAATGCCGGCCTTAATTTGAAGAAGAAATTTCTGAGGATGTACGTCTGGAGTACAGCATTGTATGGAAGTGAAACATGGACTTTGGGAAAACCGGAACAGAAGAGAATCGAAGCATTTGAGATGTGGTGCTATAGACGAATGTTGAAAATTAGATGGACTGATAAGGTAAGGAATGAGGAGGTTCTATGCAGAATCGGAGAGGAAATAAATATGTGGAAAACACTGATAAGGAGAAGGGACAGGATGATAGGACATCTGCTAAGACATGAGGGAATGACTTCCATGGTACTAGAGGGAGCTGTAGAGGGCAAAAACTGTAGAGGAAGACCGAGATTGGAATACGTCAAGCAAATAGTTGAGGACGTAGGTTGCAAGTGCTACCCTGAGATGAAGAGGTTAGCACAGGAAAGGAATTCGTGGCGGGCCGGATCAAACCAGTCAGTAGACTGATGACAAAAAAAAAAAAAAGAAAAAAAAAAGAAAAATGGTCCAAAACAAAGTTCTGCAATGGATTCCCCTTATCCCTGCAAATAATATCAGATTTCAAAAGGTCAAGTGTTTTATGAATAAATTCCTGATTAAAAATTAAAACAACAGATTTGTCTTTATATTCCCTAGTTATGAGAATGTTATTGTCGTATAACTTTTCGTTATAAAATCTTGCAGCTGCTTCAAAGACATGTGTAGTATATAAACTATGTCCCCTATTCTAAAGGGCTTTACAGGCTCTCACAGCAATGTTCGCCTGTAAAAATGTTGGTATCCTGGTTTGTTTTCAGCTAGTCTCATCGTCCATCATAGTCTTTTTTATAACACCCTCTTTAATCCTAGATGGTAAATAAATCCTAAGCCCTTACTTAATAAACTCTGCTCATCGGAAGAAATAACTACATCGGCTCGGTTTATCGCTCTTGCGGCTAAGATACGGTTACCTCCATTATGGGCACTGTCCATGTTGACATGAATGCGCCGTGAGACAAACAAATGTAGTTTACGTTAGTGTCTACGCTGGATGCAGTCTTCTTCCCAGGACATAACATTATTGATATGCACAAAAAGATCTGAAAATTACACAGAAGTCAAACTGCACTGACGACGATACCGCAGATTCGATGCTAGATGACATGCAAGAATCTTAACCTTATAGGTTGCCTAATTTCAGATTTCGCCCAAGCATGTTCATACGTTAGAAATCTATTTGACACGTTGTGCGCCAAATGATTATCTGTAAACCTTTAACGTAGCGTACTTAAGTAAAATACTGTTGGATAAGGAGGATTTGTTGAACCTTATCCTCATTTGACCAGCCATAATTGATCTCCTGGCTAGATAATATTGATTTACCTTCAAAGTGACCAAGAAAGGCACCATACATTGTAGGTGAGACATGAAGCCGTGTATGAGGATTGCGACCATGGACTAAAAATCTTTTTTTTTTAAATCTGTAAAACTGCTCAAAAGTTCGCTGGGAAAAATTATCTCTTGGTGTTGAGCAATTCACATCCATTGACGGGTTTCTAGATTATGACCGTGATATCTGTCAAAAGACTACCAACGTCAGAAGCAACCGACTGATAAGGATTTCTCTGAATCATGACTGACACAAGAAATGTTTCAAAACGTACAGGGCAAACCTATGAACATACCTGAAAGGAAAGTTGAAATACTTCATCCACAATGCCATATAAATAGAATAAGAAGATACAAACGATCGTTTACGCTTTTGTCATTGCCTTGACTGGAGGCCAGATAAATTTAGAAAAACTTCTGGGATATATAAATTTCATTGTGGCTCGTGCAATAGTGTCTACATAGGGCATGCAAGGAGGGACTTTGTGACTAGATGTAAGAAATGCAATAAAAAAACATTGGTGCTCTTTGGTGTCATCTAAAAAAATGAAAGCCACGCTTTTTCTGCTATAAACGAAGGCACGGTAATACAACGTGTTAAGCCTAAGGGGGGAGAGCTCGATATCCTCGGGTAGCAGGAAATTTATATTCACCGTGCTGATAACCATTCTACAGTCACTAATCAACAGACAGGTTCGGCTTGCTATTGATTCCGTAGTAGTTTCGACAGCTTGTTGATCATGTGATGGCTGGCTCTGAGCACTATGCGACTTAACTTCTGAGGTCATCAGTCGCCTAGAACTTAGATCTAATTAAACCTAAGTAACCTAAGGGCATCACAAACATCCATGCCCGAGGCAGGATTCGAACCTGCGACCGTAGTGGTCGATCGGTTCCAGACTGCAGCGCCTAGAACCGCACGGCCACTCCGGCCGGCTGATGATGTGATCACTGCACACACATTTATATTGTTCGTTTATGCGCCCTGTTGTGATTCTGTGCACTCGCTTGTCTTTTCGTTTCGCACGCTGCGGTTTCATTGTGCTTGGTCTTCTGCCATTCCTTCGTATCGTTCGAAAGGTCCTTTTGTCTTTTTTTTCTCCTCTCTTACATTTATTGAAACAAAACAAATGTAAAAAAAATATTGTCATTTTTGGTATACTGCTCTAAAGTCATATGATACATACTGTTTTAACGTATGTAACATTATATTGATCCACATCGTGTGTAATTTTGCACAATCAAAAACAGAGTATTCTTTCTTTTTTCCTGTTTTCTTAGTGCCTGGTTTTCGTTTAAAACATGCCTGTATGATGTCCATTCATTCTCGCTGTAACCTTTTTGTATTTTTACCAATTTTCAGTTAAATAGAAATTTGTTTTTACTGCCGTTTGTAACCCTCCGGTTGCCTTTTATGACTTAAAAACAACAGTTGTACATATAATAACATTTTTCAGTTATTTTGTTCTCTGTTACATTTTATATATCTTTAAGTATTTATTTTTTTATATTTTATTTGAACTAGTAGCACACCTGCTTCGTGTACTCACGCTATCTGGAGGTCGTTTCTGTTATCTTGTTAGCCTATAATGTGCTTTACGATCAGTTGTACTTTTCAGCAGTTAACTCTCACGTGACACCGTACTGTGTATGAAGAATTCCACCTCTGTTCTTATGTATATTCTTAGGTCTGACATGTACGTTTTAAAAAAATTCTTTTGTTAATCGCGATTCAGTAAATTTTTTTGCTCTGTTACTTACAGCTTTTGTCACCTTCGACAGATGTTTTATTGGTTAGTTAATATCGAAACACGTCAAAAGACGTAAATTACTGAACACCAAATGATCGCAATCCTCCTAGGCGACTTTGTCACACCTAAAAAAGGTATGAGAACACTATTATACTGAAATAAAATAATTCAAGTTTTTGCGAACAGATTAAATATTTGGCGTCAAATACTGGAAAAACGTCGGCACAAATATTGTTATACTTTTTGCTTCAATACTGACAGTAAATTAGATTTAGTTTGGATTAAGCAAGTCTTGATCTTTTGACATATTTTGCAAATAATTTTGGAGGAATATTTTGCCTGGAAATAAAAAGTATTCCATTGCATAATACTTTTCCCATAAAAATAAAACATTTGAAACGTTTCGCGCTAAGCTCTCAGGTAGTATATTCAGAACTATGCTGCGCCTCAAATCAGAACTAGTATTTTGAAGGAAAAAACCTGAACGTTTTTGGTTTGGAGGTAAGGAAAAGTTTCCGCTACGGTCGGATTTACCTACCACAGCCGTTCTGCCATTCACGACATTTACGTGAATGGTCATCCAACAACTAAATCAAATTCCCATACAAGTCTGCAGAGCATCGGTACAGCCGTCGGGTCAATGGTGACGGACATACATCCACGCTTCGGGATATTGCGTCCGAATGATCAGCCCCATCCATTATATGGAACGTAAATTTACATTTATGCTCTTTGGTTTAACGGTGGCATTTGTATTGCATCTCTGAAAACTTAATGCATAGATAACTTTCTGTCGTAAGGATTATGTAATATTATTACTTCTGTGAGAGACAAATTCTTTTTACTATTTTGTCTTTGAAATCAACATCTTCGCTTTAAACGTCCATTGGCCGAAATATTTAGGTATGCGTGTTGTCACAAAAAACTTTGGAATTTTCGTTACTAGTCTACATCGAAATTAGTTTCTCCATGAACAGTCAAGATACTTACAAAAAGATGCGGGACGTTCGCTGTAAGTAATACCACACTAACTCTGTTCTGAATTTAGATATTTGTTTATGCTGT
Source organism: Schistocerca piceifrons (assembly GCF_021461385.2). Taxonomy (NCBI): domain Eukaryota; kingdom Metazoa; phylum Arthropoda; class Insecta; order Orthoptera; family Acrididae; genus Schistocerca; species Schistocerca piceifrons. The sequence goes on from NC_060139.1 coordinate 53,657,230, forward strand.
TTTAGTTCACTATTTGTTTCAATTACAGTAAAGTAATCATTTTTCGTACAGCGTTTTCTACGGTAGATCGCCACCATTTCAATTAACTTTTGCGTAAAGAAAAGAAGCCAACACTGAGTGTACAACATAAATTAATAATTGTGTGTGGTCAGCAATCCGATGATAAGCTTGTCTGACGTAAACCGATAAAGGCGCTGCTTCCTTTTCATCTATAACATAGTTAACACTGTTTGGTTGCTTTGTTTTAAGAATAACAAGTAAATTTGTATAAATTTGTATTTAAAAATATCCCTTTTCTGTTTAATTTATATGTGATAAATTAATTATTATTATATTTCTAAATTTAACTATTTTCTTCTGTTTGCTCGTTTCCATTTTTGGTTTTTTAATCAACTAATTTTAATCATAGAAATTTAAAGATATATCTACAGTATGTAGCTCTGGTGTACCTTTTTTAGTATTGTTTATGCGTAAGAAATTGTTCGATCTTGAATTCCGCAAAGAAGGATGTTGGGATATTGTTTACTTAGATAAGTAGCTCCAGAAACTTGTATGTTTGTCGTTTGTGTAGGCTGCTAGTACTAATTATATTTATGCCAGTGAGTAAGTGGTGGTGAAGAAGTACTTATTTTTGAAATAGATCATAGTAGGAAGCCTTGAAAGAATAAGACGTTCATAATTCATGACGATGAAGTTTGCAAACTGATGACTCATTTGCACAGTACACTATATCTGCGAAGGAGAAACAACGTTGATTAACGAAGAAGGGTATGCTCACGTTAAGAAATGTAACCTACGGTTGTAAATAACGACGTATTATGTTGTGCGTAATTTATACCTTGACGGGATAATGGAGATACTGAAATAAAAGTACAGAATAGCATAAAAGTGAAAGACATCTGTATCTCACAGAAATAAACAAGGTCAAGGCCAAGAGATGTTCCCAAATTCCTTCTTAGTGGTATGCGATCGGGAACCTTCCTGCCTGGCTGTAGGGTGGAGGAATTCCGATAGAATGCAGCTGCGGTAAGAGAACTTGGGCTGTCGATAGGCGGTGGTTGGTGTGGTGGGAAACAAGTGTGAAACGGTACCCGCGGCTATTACTCGTAAACACACGTACCGAGCATGCCTAACATGACTTACCGTATCTGAAATAGCAAGCAGCTTAACAACCTCTGGGGTAATACGTTTTTTAAGTCAATATCCTTACGATGTTTACAATAATTTCTTGTTTTCTTTTTCGATAATCGTTTTACCACTTTATACCAACTGTTTTGAGAAATGAAGAAAACCGCGGGACAGATTCTTAATGCACACTTTTTATCGGGTACACGACTGGTTTCGGAACAGTTTCACTTCCATCATGTACTGTTAAAAATAAAATCACTTAATCATCTAAGGTCATCCTCACCTCAATGTTGTCATGGAGCCAAAGGTAACGTGTCACAAAAGTAAAAGGGACAACAATTCCATAATAGCCATTGCCTCGTGCTGCACGATAGGGAACACCAACAGCAAAACTATGTAATAGTCGTGTAACCAATAACAGACTGCGAAATAAGCAACGGTCCTGTTTTCTCCGGTTATGATAATGGACTTGTACAGTGGCGGCTGTTCCATAAGAAGATCCGGGCGGGGTGGCCGAGAGGTTCTAGGCGCTACAGTTTGGAACCGCGCGACCGCTATGGTCGCAGTTTAAAATCCTGCCTCGGGCATGGATATGTGTGATGTCCTTAGGTCAGTTAGGTTTAAGTAGTTCTAAGTTCTAGGGGACTGATGACCTCAGCAGTAAAGTCCCATAGTGCTCAGAGCCATTTGAACCATAAGAAGAACTCTTAGACCTTCGGTATTTTCTAAAACCTGTTTGACACGATATCGCTTTTGCGTACCGCCACAACGATTCTCGTCTTCTAGTCGTTTCAATGACAATGTCGCTACTTGTTGATGATTTATCAGTACTTCATTCTTCTGGTATGGATCGCTTTGTCTTAGCCTACTCTTGCTCGTAACTCCTAAATCAGTCTTATCAGTCTAATTTATTTATTTTTAGTTTAAAAATATTTATTGTTTTATTTTTGTCCAACGTTTCTCTATATCTTTTCTATTTTCCTCAGAATTCATACCTGTAGTACTAATGATTACACCTTCATTAGACCTTCCTGTAATTATAATTTTAATACTTCTGAAAACACCTTTTCTGCTGCTTTTCCTTCCTGAATTTTAGGTCTTTTATCAAATTCTCGCCCCCAAGAGATCACCTTTGTCAGCCTGTTGCCGTGCTTTCTATACAGATTTCCAAAGAATATGTTCTCTTCCTACTGGTTCTGTTACTTTTCATGTATTTAGTATATTTCATCATTGCTTATTAATTTCCAACCTACTATGCTTCTAACTAAACATACAATTCTCCTCATCATTCATTATTGCTAAACTTCTAATTTTTCCAGCTTGTAACTGAGTGCCAGGCATTCACATGCGCGAAGACATTCAGTTTCACTACAGTTACGCTGTACGTTAGTTTTGCTTTCCTGCTATGCACTTACTATCGTAAATATTCCTTGTTATTTAGTACACTGTATCATTTTTACTTTTCCTTTCATATATCATTGACTTTGCTATTCTATGGTCTGGAGTTATGTCACCTGGACACTAGGTCGAAATCATTTGTAAATGCTAGGGAGCTTATTTCGGTACACTGTCTCCTTTATCCCATCGGTATCTGAAATACATTGTCAGCCATGGCGGTTCTAATACTGGAGGTATGGCATTCCAATGGCGCCACCAAGTGCGTATGTTACCTATTGATTCGATCGTGGGCCGCGAGCTCAGGTGTGTGTGTGTTGTTGGTTTGGCGGGGCCTGGTGAGCGCAGTTGGCTGAAGGGCACGTGGCTGACCAGTTACGAGAGCGGTTCAGGTCGACCTAGTGTACGTTTGTGTTACTGTAGCGTACCAGCAGACGCTGATATGATCACTCGCCAATACCACTAACTTCTAAGAAGTGTTAAGATTAACCATATAGTTACCCGGTTTGCCATTATATATACAATGAGGAGTCAAACAAACTGGTACACCTGCCTAAAATCGATTAGGCCCCCGCGAGCACTCAGAACTGCCGTAACACAACGTGGCATGGACTCGACAAATATCTGAAGTAGTGCTAGAGGAAACTGACACCACGAATCCTGCTGCGCTGTTCATAAATCTGTGAGAGTAGGAGGGGGTGGAGACCTCTTCTGAACAGCACGTTGCAAGCCATCCCACATATGCTCAATAATGTTCATGTCTGGGGAGTATAGTGGCCAGCGAAGTGTTAGACTCAGATGAGTGTTCCTGGAGCCACGCTGTTGCAATTCTGCACGTCTGGGGTGTCGCATTGTCCTGCTGGAATTGTCCAAGACCGTCGGAATGCACAATGGACATGAATGGATGCTGGTGATCCGACAGAATGCTTGCGTAATCGGAATCGGAATCGTGTCTAGACATATCACTCCAAGTGCACACGCCCCACACCATTACAGAGCCTCCACCAGCTTGAACAATCCCCTGCTGACTTGCAGGGTCTATGGACTCATGAGGCTGTCTCCATACCCGTACACGTCCATTCGTTCGATACAATTTGAAGCGAGACTCGTCCGACCAGGTAACATGATTCCGGTCATCAACAATCCAGTGTCGGTGTCGACGGGCCCAGGCGAGGCGTAAAGCTTCGTGTCGTGAAATCATCAAGCTTACACTAGTGGACCTCCGGCTCAGAAAGCCCGTATCGATCATGTTACGTTGAATGTTTCGGACACTGATACTTTTTGGTGGTCCAGCATTTAAATCTGTAGCAATTTCAGGAAGGGTTGCACTGCTGTCACAACGAACGATTCTCTTCAGTCGTCGTAAGCCCCGTCCTTTCAGGATCCTCTACCGGCCGCATCGGTGTTGGCGATATGATGTTTTACCGGATGTCTGATATTCACTCGTGATATGGTAGTAGGGGAAAATCGCTTCTTCATCGCTACCTCGGTGATGCAGTGTCCCATCGCCCGTGCACCGACTACACCACGTTCAAAATCTTGGTAACCTGCCATTGTGGCAGCAGTAACCGATCTAACAACTGCGCCGGACAATTGTTGTCTTATATACGCATTCCCGATCGCAGTGCCGTATTCTGCCTGACTACATATTTCTGTATGTTGATGATTTTCACTTATGGACCGTCTGACAGCAACTGAATAAAACACAATTTTAGTGCCATACGCGTTTCGCCTTTGTTTTCTGCAAGGCTTCATCAGTGGCAGGTTGCGTAGACAGTTTCTTATATATTACGCTCCTGTTGCATTTTTGGTCTTGTTCTTCTTCCTATGAGCGCCAATTTGCTGTTTTTTCTGCATTCCACAGCTCTATGCACTGAACGCTTTTTTTTTAAATATAAATTTCTTTTAAAAAAAAGCGTTCAGTGCATAGTGCTGTGGAATGCAGAAAAAACAGCAAATTGGCGCTCATAGGAAGAAGAACAAGACCAAAAATGCAACAGGAGCGTAATATATAAGAAACTGTCTACGCAACCTGCCACTGATGATGCCTTGCAGAAAACAAAGGCGAAACGCGTATAGCACTAAAATTGTGTTTTATTCAGTTGCTGTCAGACGGTCCATAAGTGAAAATCATCAACATACCGTAGTATTACGCGCAACTGAGGAGGACAGGACCAAAAAATTGAAGATGTCAACACATTTCTGTATTTGATTACGGTTTCGGTCCGCCGCTCTCGCGGCATCGTTCGCGCTTCCCGAGCACGGGGCCCCGAGTTCGATTCCCGGCGGGATCAGGGATTTTTACATGCACCGAGACGACTGGGTGTTGTTGTGTCGTATTCATCATCATAATCATTCATCCCCATTACGGTCGGAGGAAGGCAAAGGCCAACCACCTCCACTAAGACCTTGCCTACTGCGGCGGTGCGGGTCTCCCTCTCCCCTCCGCTCTGTCAATTAGTATGGGGCTTCATTTCCACACTAGTTTCGCCCTGCCCATTCTTTTGTGAAGCTTTATTTGCATAGATTGATGTTCCCTTTTCATTTCATTTGTGTTGGCAGGGCAGCCTTACCGGCAAACGACGCGTTTCTGTTCCCTAGGCCCGGAGCAGAGGTGTGTTTGTTTGTTGGTGCGGTGGGCCTCCCGTTGTCGCTTGGCGTCCGGTTTGACCTGCAGTGTGCACCCCTAACAGTGGCGAAGTGGTGGCTCGAGTTAACTAAAGCTAATCGTTCCATGCGTGTCGCGGCGGAGTGTCTTCGTTTATGCGGGAACTAGTCGTTAGATCTGTTTAGCAAATTGAAAGGGCTCAGGAGGTTAACGCCTGTTTGCCAAGCCTGAGGTTCCTCCAGATTGTACTTCTGTATCTATCTTTCTAAAGCTGGCGCTCTTGTTACTACTCCTCAGCGCTTTCAGTTTAAGACCTGTTACTTACGAATATAAATTGTTGAACCTTATCTTGATCGACAGTTATCAGCCAGTACACCTACTGTGAAATTTAGTTCATCATTCCTTGTTGGCAGTGATACCCGTCTGCTGTAGCTCTCAGCTTACTTCGAATTTTGCGCAACTGTATAGTTATTAAGGATTATGTTAAGGTCACTCCTGGCGTGTACCAGTTGAAGTACATTGCAGTTGTATGTACTTCAACGTATTGTGATTTTTTGGCAATTGTATATTTATGAAGGGTTGTCGCTAACGTTTGGTTGCAATATAAGTGTGGGCATTTATGTTTACATTTTATACCTTCCCAGTTGATTTTCTTGAGGGTGTGTGTATTTCATTTCCTAACAGATTTTTTTTTACTAAGGGCTATGCGTTGCGAAACGGCCTTCGAACAGCTACGACTAGCGGCGTGTCTTGTGATCATTCCCGTATTTCCATGAATTTTTTCCTATTGTGTAACGGTTAGCTAAGCTTTCAGTCTGTTAGTAAATGTAACAGCTGTTATTGTATATCATTTGCTTGACTACACTGTTTGTTAAACCTGATTGCACCCACCACCAGTTGCTGCGACTCTCCTTGTTTTCGGAATTCAGTACTTCTGATTTTGATGTCCTGCTCTTAATGGTACATATGTTAAAGCTCCTCTTTTAAATAATTTGAGCCGATTTAAGTTTTGGACAGGGTTCTGATTCCTTTAATAAGTTCTAAATTATAACGTTATTTTTGTCACTAAGTTGTAAAGTCTATTACACGAAACAACAAATGCCAAAATATGTGTGTCATCTTCCATGTTTTCCCTTAAAGCTGTCCTATACCTAGTTCTGTGGTATCACATTGTATACTTTTAATGTGTCATTTCGAAATCATACTGTGTTATAACACACAGTTGGAAATAAGGTGGAAGTAAACCGTTACCTTCTCTTTCGCACGTATTTATTGTGAAGGGTTATGGATTCTTCCGTGAAATTATGAATTTGTTCCTAAGAGTTTTGAGATTACATTTGTGTCTTCCATTTAGGGTCTAAAACCGGGGCTATACTTTATTTTTAATGTGTTTGTGTAGCAGTACACGCCAAACCCACAAGGACTCCTCGTGGTTAATAATTCGTATCCACACAATGCTGTTCCAGAAGTATATCTTCAGTATATTCTTCAACTTCATGTCAAAATTTAGTAGTAGAGAAGTTTTCCACCCGTATAAAGCATTCTTGACATGTGCCACTTTTGTGCGATTCAGTTGTTCTCACTGTTATCTCGTGTAATATTGCTTTACAGCTGCAGAATTAAATCATTTCTTTCATTCCGTGTTCTTAGATTTTCACAGACAGAAAAGCAATGTTGGCCTTATTACCAACCGGCGATATTTTATTATTTAATGCTTGTAAAATCTGGTGAGTGAACAAGTAAAGTGCATTAGCAGTTTAAGAAACCTTCTCAAATCCTAACTGTGATTTGGTGAGGATATTGTTATTGCTCTGGTGAGATACTATTCTAGAATGCATCACCTTCTCAAAAATTTTGTCAGCAGCGAAACAGGTGAAACTTAGGTTAGGAGACAAGGTGTTCAGTTTACACGTCTCGTCACTGAATGTGATGCTCTGTGGAACTGTATAGGCAGTCGTCTGTGGCGGATTTGAGGACGGAGTCAAACACTGATGTAGGAAGAAGTGTTTCGAAGCACACCGTTCATAGAACACTTTTGAACATGAGGCTCTTTACGAATGCCGATATTGAATCACAGATATCATCAGTTACGTTTGCAGCGGTCACAGTATCATCTAGGTTGCATGGTGAATCTATGGAAATGTGAAACGTGTCACCTGATCTGATTAATCACGAGGTTGCACGAGGTCGAAGATAATCTCTTGATACCTGTCACATGCAGAACGGGTGATCGACGCATGCATAGTTTCAATTAGGCGAGCGAGTGATAGGAGGACATTCGATTGGGCTGCCATGGGAGTTTTTGCAATAATCGCGGTCACCATGACAGCTTTGGACAACGTGACATTTTTGTAGCTCACCTGCACCCCTTCTCGTTTATGTCTTCTTTGCCGGGCTGGAAACACCCACTACGTCGTCAGGATGCAGACGAGGACCAGTATTCCATTTGTTGCTGGTAAAGCTTTCGGGATGTGAGGTCGTGGTCCAAGAAACTCTTCCGTTCCTGACGTTTCGTCCAGGACTGTGCTGGACATCTTCATAGGCCCGCCTCAGCTGACGAGGATTATCTCTGCTTATCACGTGTTACTTCGACCCCCCCCCCCCCTCCCTTTGCTACAGCATATATGTCGCTCTCGAACGACCGACCTGTCAGTCGGCAAGACTCAGCGGAAGAGCGCCTCTGAAGATGTCCAGCGCAGTCCTGGACGAAACGTCCGGAACGGAAGAGTTTCTTGGACCACGACCTCACATCCCGAAAGGTTTACCAGCAGCTGTGTCATCCGGTCGTGAAAGCCTTCATTCTGCTCCATTTGTTACTGGAGATACAAGCCGCTGCTGCTGCTTATGAGGCAACTGGTGGCTACATGAACCGAAGAAGAATCAGCTGAACCCAACAGCGTACTGCCGAGAACGCTGCATCAGCTCGGAGTGATAGCCGATGACACCTTAATGAGGTGGTTTCACCGCCCGCTGGCACTCTAGGCAAGCAACGTCGGAAGATCGGCTTGGAGATATCGGTAACCACGACGTATATGTTTTGATTCATAAACAGTTGGTGGGAGTATTCAGTATGTGCCAGATCACTGTTCACGTTGTCACTTCTGGCTGACCACGATGTCGGATGCGGTGTAGTCGTGCTGAATGCTGAACCTGGTCTTCTGACCCGGGCAACACTCGAGTTCAGGGCAGCTTCTGCTCCTGACCGGTGCTCGTGTTGATAGAACCTCTCTCTGGTCATCAGGTGTTGTGTTTACGTGAGTACTGGATGGCGGACTCAGTCAGCCGTGGCTTCGGAACGCTGATTGTCCCAAAGGAATAGAAAGACCAACATTAGAACTATCTCATTGATCGAGTGTCAAAAACTAGTGGGGGGTGGAGTATTTATGTCGACTATAAGAGGCTCTGATGCACGGCGTCATTCGATGACCGATATGATTTTGCTCTTCCCGAGTCGCCAGTGGTCTTCAGTTCCGCAAGAGTTTCTTAGCGAATTTTTTACAGGGTCTTTACTCCTTAATCAGACTGTCGCTAGACGTTGTTGCGTTTTACCCCATGTCTCTCATGCAACGGAGGCGGTTCGGCCTGCATTGTTCTGACTATTTTCTGCTGAGTTGCTCGCTGCTTAAGACAGTCTTTCTGATCCAGTAACGGTGTTGAAATGTTCCTGATTGGCAGCTGGCGACACTGCGGCGTGATTGAGAAACGCCAGTTGTTTCAACTTCCTGAAAAATTTACTCTCACGTTTCCTTACTAATTCTGTCCTTAGCTTTTTCGCGTAACATCTGTGACGGCGTTGAAACCTTTCAGCAGGGTAACTACAGTGGAGGATGTCGTCATCAAAACAAAACAGAACTGGCGTCCTACCGATCGGAGGGACGAATTTTAGATTCCTTAATGTTAGAAAATTTGAAAAGGAAAACGGATAGGTTGGAGTTAGATACAGTGGGAATTAGTGATATGAGGTAGCAAGAGAAACAGCACTTCTGGTCATGTGAATAGACGGCTATAAATACAAAATAAAACAGGAGTAATGCAGGACTGGATAAAATAATGAATAAGGAAATAGGAAAGAGATCTAGCTACAATGAACAGCATAGTGACCGCATTATCGTAGCTAAGACAGACACGAAGCCCACAACCACCACTGCAATACTAGATTATATGCCAACTAGCTCCGTAGGAGATGAAGAGGTTGTAGAAATGTATGGTAAGATGAAATAAATTGTTCAGATAGTTAAAGAAGATAAAAAATCAATTGTTATGAGGGACTGGAATTTGACAGTGGGAAAAGAAAGAGAAGGAAAAGTAGTGGGTAAATAAGGACTTGGGGGAAAGAGAAGCTGCCCGGTAGAATTTTGCATAGAGCATAATTTAATAATCGCTAACAATTGGTTCAAGAATCATGAAAGAAGGCTGCATATCTGCAAGAGACCTGGGAATACCTGAAGGTTCAAATGGCAATGAGCACTATGGAACTTAACTTCTGAGGTCATCAGTCCCCTAGAACTACTCAAACCTAACTAACCTAAGGACATCACACACATCCATGCTCGAGGCAGGATTCGAACCTGCGACCGTAGCCGTCGCGCGGTTCCAGACTGAAGCGCCTAGAACCGCTGGGCCACACTGGCTGGGAATACCTGAAGGTGGCAGGTTGTTTGTTTAACGGTAAGAAACAGATTTCGGAACCAGATTTTAAACTGTGACACATTTCCAGGGGCAGATGTGAACCATGACCACAATTTATTTAGTTATGAACTGCAGATTAAAACTCAAGTAATTGCAACTGGGCAAGAAATTAAGATGATGGAAATTGGAAAATCTGAAAGAACCTAGAAGCTGTTTAGAGTTTCAGAGGGAGTGTTGCGACACTACTGACTAGCACTGAGGAAAGGCATTCAGTAGAAGACGAATGGGTAGATTTGAAAGATGAAATAGTGAAGGTAGCAGAGCATGAAATAAGTAAAAAGACAAGACCCACTGTAAACCCTTGGATAACGCAGTATATACTGAATTTAATTGATGAAGAGGGAAAACATAAAAATGCAGCAAATGAAGCAGTTAAAAGGGAAGACAAACTTTAAAAGCATGAGACTGACAGTGTGGTGTAAAACTTTGTACACAACGGCGAGGAGAGATGGGCTGAATAGAAGAGCAGCAGCTGTCATCGTACGAAACCTTGGCAGGAGTAGAAACGCCTAGTACTTTACTTTTCCGTGTCCAGATCAAATTTTATTTTTCCAATAGTTAGCCACCGCTACGGCTTTGTCGTTGGCTTGTAGCAGGTCACTAAAACTGCAGGGCTCCGGCAGTAGTCGGCACGTGAGCAGATGTGCCTCGCCTTGTACCTCTCCGTATCCGCAAAGACCGTCGTCATCATTAGTCAGCAGTCCCCATTTGCACAGATTAGTTCTGCATCTGGGTACACCAGCCCTCAGCCTATTTAGTGTTCTCCACACTATAAGGAAGTTTGTTTCCAGGTGCCATTTGCTCTTTTGGTATTATCTGCAGTGCGGTTTGTTCATTCTCCCATTTATGGACTCTATTATCTTCCTGTGAACCGTCAAGGATCATGGTTCTTGCAATAAAGCTATTTCTAGACTTAAGCCTCCGAGCCTGAGTGACGTGCACATTCAGTGGGTGTCGAGAATCTGTTTCTTTCTTTGTTCTGCTGCCACCTGCCTTCTGACCTTGGATGGGGCAATTCCAGCAAGTAGGTACAAATTACCAGTTGGTGTGGGTCTGAGACAGCCTGTAACAATTCGCCTAGTGAATAAGTAACACAGTAAGCAGAAGGTTTACGTAACTTGTAATTCTCCAAACATACAAAGACTCATGACAAACGATGTAAGAAGAAATAGAATCCAGCTATCGATGTCAACAAGGATGAAGGTCGGCGCTCTTGGTATGGAGCCGCTGCAAGTGTGGCTTAGCAGGCGCACACCAGTGGGTCAGCCGTACCCCCCCGCGACTCCTACCGTTATCGAATGGAAACTTGCAATTCCATATCAACGTGACGACACCCGTGGAAATGTATCGATACGTGATATCACAGATAGGAAGTGGAAAATGGCGATGTGATAACTGCCAGAAGGGAAAAGTTGGAATTTGAAAGCATATATCACAAAGGGAAAGACAGATACCGCCTAAAAGTTAAAGAGGCCTATGGAGTGAAGCAGCTGTATAAATATTAACAGACAAGAGAGGTATGAGATGGGAGATGTGAAACTACGAGAAGAATCTGACGAGTACGGAAAGACCTAAGTCGAAACAAAGCCGTTGGAGTCGCCAAATTTCCGTCAGAATTACTGCGTAGTATATTTTTCATGTAAAATTAATCGTCAGACAGCAGAGTTCATGATTAGAACTTCTTCTTTTTGACTATTGACCAAATCTGAAAGCGAAATCGGGTGTAATGGGCACTGCTTTGATCACTTTGAAAGCAGTTTGACAGATTTTATGCGTCGCTTGTCATTGTTAATGAGACATAAAACGTCCCTACATTAGTTCACAGAGGAACGAAACAGCTGTCTGAGCACTGGGTGGAGTGCGTTGCCCCTAGAGCAAGATTTGGCGAAGTCAGAGTTAAGCCCTAAAAGGCTTATGGCTTGTGCTGTTGAGGTAAAATAATCATTATGTTTTATTATTTAACAAAGAATTAAAAGAAATTACTGTAGAATACAAGAAAGTAGTCAGGAGCAAATGCGTATAAGTAATATGAGGAGAGGCTAGGATTGCCAAGGAAAATTTAATTTTTCACAACGACTACTAGTACTACTACTGCCCTCCCTTGCCAGCAGCTTTCCTTAGCTCATGCGTTGCGTACTTGATGCTGGTGTGCAAGACATACATTGATGAGGAAATACCATGTCGTACTTGACGCTAGTGCGCAAGATGTACATTGATGAGGAAACACCATGTGACAACTTCCATGTTGTGCCTGCTTTAATTTATTATGCAGTATACTTGACTGTCGCCTTTCCGCTATACCTCAGCCATAACATGTAATCCAGTAAGTCTGAATAAGTTTATGTATTCGTAACGAGATATGATTGCAACTGTTTTCACTCTTAACCTCAACAAAATCCTACAATACCCTCCCGATCCTCAGACGCCATGCACTCCATCCCGCTTTCAGCAACCATTTACCATCCCCCAGATGGATGTTCTGTCCTCTTATCAAATTCCCACTCACTTACAACAGCTCCGCATCTCCCATACTATCCGTAAAATGGATTCCGATAACCCCATTGTGATCACCAACCCTGGTATGCCACCGCACCTTCACAAACACACCCCTCCATCGCTTCACGTACACAAACCCCAATCCTATTTCAACACACTTTTAACCAACTCCTCTTCCCAGACAATAAGATCAGCTGCGATATTTATCTCTCCTGCGAACTTTAACCCTTCCCCCATATCCCACTCCACATCAGGGCTTCTCTCTCCTTTTCCCTTTCAAACCCCCCCCCCCCCCCCCCCACACACACCTTTCTTCTTGCACCACTACCCTTCCCACATATCATTATTCCTCCTCAACCTCTCTCTTGCCCACCGTCTGTATTTCCAATATCTGCTTCTCATCTTACCTATCATCTCCGCCGCGCGGAGTGGCCGCACGTTTTGAGGTGCAATGACACGGACTGCGTGGCCCCTCTCGCCGGAGGTTCGAGTCCTCCCTCGGGCATGGGTGTGTGTGTTTTTCTTAACGTAAGTTATTTTAAGTAGTGTGTAAGTGTAGCGACAGATGACCTCAGCAGTTTTGTCCCTTAGAAATTCACACACGTTTTATCATCTCCGTTGTTTCCCACCTAGAAGCCCCTACCTCTTTACTTCCCTCCTCCTTCCACAACCTCTGTGGAACATATTCTCTCCTCCCAGAATATTTTTTCACCCTGAGCAGCTCCTTCAGATGTTAAGTGAAAGTGCAGCGCTCCACTGTTTTTTTTTATAGAAAAATGTTATCTATCTCTTCTCAACTGTATTTTTAAATTATTATTAAATTATATATATTTTTCATCCATTTAGCTGTCCGTTATTAATTTTTTTTAATTCAAAACGTAAATAGTTCTCATATTTTTATTTTTCTATTATCTTTGTTATCTCTTCATAAATTCTATTGGCTGAAGAGAGGAGTAACACTGCCAGCCCATTCGCTGAGGAAGATGAAATAACAATAAAAACATTTCACTCTTAGCAAAAATTTCACTCTTAACTTGCTTAGGTTGTCTGTGTTTCCTTCTGAAGAAAAACTTTTTATAAACGTTGGAACCATTTTTCAACTGATTGACAGTTTATTATTCCTGCAAGAAGATTTAATAACTGGAATCCTTTACTTTAGACTTGAATGTGACCGCTACGAATATCCATTGAAAATACAGATGATTGTAACCAGTAACAATTTGTTATGATTTCCGGTACACATTTCAGAGGGTTACACCTGCATCACGTGGATTTATGTCAATTATTAAGTTATACAGACACTATATGACATTATATGCATGACATTTAAGAAACCTGTGAGTCTGTCTTTGGGTTGTCATAGTCACAATCAGAAAAATTGTGTTGGCTTCGCATACGCTTTGTACACATTGAACTGAGATAAAACATGAGCGAAAAAGGACGCTATGCCACTGAAAGACAGTAATACGCGTTACCTTAAAGCCACACATACGTAACGTAAATAACATCAGTCAACATAATCCCACTTGATGATGGAGATGTAATTCTCTGAAATGCGGTGTGGAATGTATTCACTGAAAAACGTTTAGACAGAACTCAAGAGAGGGAAAACAGGGGAAAATAGCTGCTTTTTTTCCAGAAGAGACGATGGTTTTTCGCTGGCAGGCTGTGAAATATTCGCTGTAACATCTTAATGTGATTTGTGGAGCAAGGTACTGAAAAGAAGACAAAAAGGGAAAAAAACTTGTATTTACAATTCGCGTCCGTGTCTAGATTATCGTAAAAACGGCTGTTTAAAATCATAAAAAGTGTTTTGGTCAATATGTAGCTTAATTATCCGTCCCTTTCACGCAATGGTTACAGAGGGTAGTACATTGGTTACGGAATAGATGAATAAAAAGTTTGAACTGTCGTTGGTCTTTGTAACCCGACGGGCCAGCTAGTCGCTCCTAATCGCATAGCACATTTTATCATTTGTTGGCGACGTACCTCTCGCATTCGGTCCCCACACGACTTAATAAAGTTTTTAAATTACTTTCTATGTAACACTTATGTGACTAGCGCTTTCTATTATTTCGAAACGTCATATGAGATGACATCCAATGTTTCTTTTGTAATTTTCGATTTAATACAGACTTTCACATAAATTCCGACGATTTATTTATTTATTTACTTACTTATTTTTTTGCTTCATAATAGGTGCTAGTAGTGGTCTATGAATTCTTCACAGGGTCTCTCGATTCAACGTCCTGTGTTGACGAAATTCGACACTGTAGCAATTTATAACTTTACACATAGCTACGAGGGGCCTTCAGTAAGTTACTTTTTTTCTGAAAACAACTTCGTTTTATTCAGGATTTCAGTACATCTTATTATTTGCCGATCATCTGGCTACAAAACCCTATTTTTCAACATAACCTTCGTTCAGTGTAACGACCTTACTCCACCTTACTGTGAAGGGTTGTCTGCCCGCATGGTCGACTTCAGAGCCCACGTCTTACTACAACAATAACCTCCCTATCATGCACGTACCGCATCGAGCGGAGTGCATTCTTAATAAGGCCAAACAGATGGAGGTTGGAAGGTGCGAGAACCGGGCTGTAGGGTGGTTGACAACGAACGCTGCATTGACGTTTTATGAGCTGCTCTAGTGCGCCCACACTTTTGTGTGGCCTTGCGCTGTAAGGGAGAAGGAGAAGTTCGTTTGCCTACGCTGAAGTCGTTTCTTCAATTTCCTGGGTCTAGAGTTGTAACCTCTCCTCACGAAAATATTTTAAATAAAAAAAATGGAAATGGTGCCAAGTGTAGCCTGCCCAAAGAATATTGTTAAATGGAAATGTGCCAAGCGTAGCCTCGCCACAAAATAATAATAATTAAATGAATTTTTCTAATATTATGACCTCTGAACAAAATTGGCTCCCATTTATTGTCTGTGTGCAGAAATGCATTCACACTTAATATTCCCACAAAATTCTTTTCTCATTTAATATCAAGTTCGAAACAGAAAAATTCCTAAACACCAAAAATAATTAAAACAAATTTTGTAACCTGATGAATTTAATGAGGACAATAACCTCCCTATCATGCACGTACCGCATCGAGCGGAGTGCATTCTTAATAAGGCCAAACAGATGGAGGTTGGAAGGTGCGAGAACCGGGCTGTAGGGTGGTTGACAACGAACGCTGCATTGACGTTTTATGAGCTGCTCTAGTGCGCCCACACTTTTGTGTGGCCTTGCGCTGTAAGGGAGAAGGAGAAGTTCGTTTGCCTACGCTGAAGTCGTTTCTTCAATTTCCTGGGTGTAGAGTTGTAACCTCTCCTCACGAAAATATTTTAAATAAAAAAAATGGAAATGGTGCCAAGTGTAGCCTGCCCAAAGAATATTGTTAAATGGAAATGTGCCAAGCGTAGCCTCGCCACAAAATAATAATAATTAAATGAATTTTCGGCCCTGTATTCTGAATAACAAAAGCAAAAATTCTTACCTCAATAAAACTGCAATTATATCTGCTCTTAATTAGTCATTTTTCGACACAGCTTCGTGTAATGCTGACGTATATTTTTTTGATTCTTGGAATCAATGATAATGCATTGAAAATTCTTTAAATTGAAATGAATGCTTTTCTTTAAAAGAGTTGCTTTATATTATAAAATTATTATTGGGGCATTTTTTTAAGAAATTAAATTACAATTAACATACATTATTAAATATGCGCAAGGCTGCTTCTTTACCTTCTACTACAATACTCATCCTCCAGATTCCTGACCAGAGTCGCGAGCAGAGCACACGGCCGACGCATGCCGACTCCCGCCGACTCACGCAGACTACACCAGACTAGTGACTCGCTACTACTGTCGAATCGCGCAGTCAAGCGCAGACTAGCGACAAGCAACAACTAACGATAAAATACTCTCTGGTCAGAGATTCTGTCGTGCCTCACCCATCGCCGGCAAAGCATACGTCTTACAGAGTCTCGTACCACAAGGACGCAAGGGAGAAGATGTTGTGATCTGTGGCCAACATCCTCTTTCTACAACACAAATGTACACGTGGATTAATACGGCTCTTGATTTATATGAACTGGAAACATTTAGTTAACTTAAATATAGTCTATGTTTTGTGGTACAAGGTCATCAGTAGTAGTCGTCTTGCAGTCAATATCGGTAATCTTGTTATTACAAACTTAAGTTCTCACTGCTAGTAAAGTACAATTCTGGTTGATGTAAACTAATTCCGCTATATGACTAATCTTGTTGCTATGGACTGTCATAGCTTGTGACGAAGTAAACCCGCTCTGCAAGTAAACTGACAGACACCACACTGGATGACTGAGTGAGTGCATGAGGCTCTCCGATCAGCGGCCGTGGCCTAAATACATGCAGTCGAGACGGCGTTTGGGGTATGTTGCTTGTGAGTGTCTCTCTGGCCTCTTTCTAGATAGGCGCGCTTCATCCAGATCAAAATAATCGATCTTTGCGCTTACCCTTTGCCGACCAGTATGCTGGCAACAGCTTACGCCAGTAGGGCTCGGTGGTCTATGGGTATGATTCCTGCGTACGATGCAGGAGGTCCCGGGTTCAAATCCCGGACGAGCTCTAACGTATCGCCGCGCGTAGCGGCCGTGCGGTTTGTGGCGCCTTGTTACGGACTGTGCGGCCACTCCCGCCGGAGGTTCGAGTCCTCCCTCGGGCATGTGTGTGTGTTGTTCGTAGCATAAGTTAGTTTAGTGGAAGTATAGGGACTGATGACCTTAGCAATTTGGTCTCTTAGGAATTCACATATATTTGAACATTTAAGCTTACTCTAGCACACTGAGGGTAGCACAATACACTTCAGAGTTGATTGTTACACTATGAAGGAGTACTTCAAATAGAATAACCCCTTCAGAGTCCCAGAAGATCGTCGTCATGAAATTACTAGCTTCGGATGCTGCTTTGAGGAGAGCTGAGGTGGCGCCACTCATGGATTGCCGTTTTATTTTCGGTTCGAAGTGACGAACCCATGTTACATCGCATGTGAGATGTTACACAAGGAATTGTCACGATCAGCCTCGTAATACGCGAGCGATTCTGCACAGATAGTCTTTCGTTGCGCACAACTTTGAGTACCCCAAATGGTGGACAAGTGAATCAGCACTACCAACAGAGACGTCCAGTTGTGCAGCGAGGCTTTTGGCTGCGATCCGCCGATCACCTCGAATGAAAGTGTCCACAGTTTCAAGCATTGCAGGGGCCATAGCTGCGTGCGGCGGCACGACACGCGGTTAATCGGACGGGTTTGCGGGACCTGGTTGCTTTGAAGGCTGACGCCTTGCCTAATGACTCACCGTGCTTTTGCTCACTGCCAGCTCTCCGCAGACACTTTGCAAGGGCCTATTTATTTATTTAATAGTATGGCCGGGGCTCCCCGTCGGGCAGACCGTTCGCCGGGAGCCGGTCTTTTAATCTGACGCCACTTCGGCGACCTGCAGTCGATGAGGATGATAGGATGATGATGGGGACAGCACAACACCCAGTCCCTGGGCGGTGAAAAATCCCCCACCCAGCCGGGAATCGAACCCGGGCCCAGAGGATTGACAGTCCGTCAGGCTGACCATTCAGCTACCGGGGGCGGACGCAACGGCCTATGAATATCAGCGATGGTCTGGTTTCCCGCCAAACGAGACTCAATCACAGGTCTCTGCTTTGGAACGCACCTCTGTTTCAGACGCCACTTTGAAAGCTACATAAAACGACGCCATCTATCGAAACATCATGAAACTATAGGGGCTGAAGCAGGAATATTCTGCGATGTCGCACAAAAAAATCCGCATTATCTCAACTGAAAATGGCCGATAAAAAGACGTGTTGTGCTGCTTACTGAAGGCCCCTCGTAATTCATAACATCAAGCGCATGCGCCTGCAGTATTATGACATCACAGCCAAAAAAAATGCTCCGTGACAAACACGCACAGACAGCTCGCTGTGTACCTCCATGAGATCCACAGCACAGTGGACAACGGCCCTCAGGTTGATGCCGTGTTCTTTGAGTTCAGTAAGGCATTTGACACCGTCCCACGTTGCCGCTTAATGAAAAAATACGAGCTTACGGAGTATCGCAGCAGACCTGCGATTGGATTCAAGACTTTCTTGCAGACAGAAGTCAACACGTCGCTCTTAAAGGAACTAAATCGACAGATGTAAAGGTAATATCCGGAGTACCACTGGGAAGTATGATAGGAGCGTTGCCGTTTGCAATATATATAAATGGCTCTGAGCACTATGGGACTTAACTTCTAAGGCCATCAGTCCCGTAGAACTTAGAACAACTTAAACCTAACCAACCGAAGGCCATCACACACATCCATGCACGAGGCAGGATTCAAATCTGCGACCGTAGCGGTCGCACGGTTCCAGACCGAAGCGCCTAGAACCGCTCGGCCACTGCGGCCGGCTATATATAAATGATATAGTGGAAACCGTCAGATGCTCTTTAAGGCTATTCGGAGATAATGAAGATGTTTATACCAAAGTAGCAACGCCAGAAGGTTGTAAGAATTTGCAGAACGATCTGCAGAGAAAAAAAATGGCTCTGAGCACTATGGGACTCAACTGCTGAGGTCATTAGTCCCCTAGAACTTAGAACTAGTTAAACCTAACTAACCTAAGGACATTACAAACATCCATGCCCGAGGCAGGATTCGAACCTGCGACCGTAGCGGTCTTGCGGTTCCAGACTGCAGCGCCTTGAACCGCACGGCCACTTCGGCCGGCATCTGCAGAGAATTCATGAATGGTGCAGACTGTGGTAGCTGACCCTGAACGTAAATAAATGTGACATGTTGCGCATACATAGAAAAAGAAATCCACTAATGTACAGCTACACTATTGACGACAGATATCTGGAGACAGCGTCTGCCGTAAAATATCTAGGCGTAACTATCCAGAGCGACTTTAAGTGGAATGACCATAAAAAACAGATAGTGGGAAAGGCAGACACAAGAATCAAATTCATCGGAAGAATCTTAATGAAATGTAACTCATCCACGAAAGAAGTGGCTTATGAGGCCCTTGTTCAACCGATTGTTGAGTATTGTTCATCTATCTGGGATCCATATCAGGTAGGACTGATATGGAGATAGAGAAGATCCAACGAAGAGCGGAGCGTTTCGTCACGGGATCGTTTAGCTGGCTACTGAGAGTTACGGAGATGCTAAACAAACTGCACTCGCAGACGTTACAAGAGAGACGTTCTGCATTACGGAGAGATTCACCATTGAAATTTCGGGACAGCACTTTTCAGGAGGAGTCAGACAACATATTACTTCCCCCCACATATGGTTCGGTTGGCTCTAAGCACTATGGGACTTAACATCTGATGTCATCAGTCCCCTAGACTCAGAACTACTTAAATCTAACTAACCTAAGGACATCACACACATCCATGCCCAAGGCAGGATTTGAACCTGCGACCCTAGCAGCAGCGTAGTTCCGGACTGAAGCGTCTACAACCGCTCGGCCACAACGGCTGGCTCCCCCACATGCTCGCGTATTGACCAATGAGGAGAAAATTCGAGAAATTAGGGCCAAAACAGAGGCTTACCGACAACCATTCTTCACACGCACTATTCGCGAGTGGAACAGGGTTGGAGGGATCAGATAGTGGTGCCGAAAGTACCCTCCGCCAGACACCATCTGGTGGCTTGCTATGATGTAGATTACGATGTAGATGTAGTGGTTGTGGGCTCTACTTCTGTTTACGCATTATTGGTCTTGTACTTACTAGCGATTACAAGCTGATTTTTGTCACAGAAGAAATTACAGCCGACGAGACAGTAAATGTTTCCACGGCAGAATGAATTCATTTGTAAAACATATTCTTTTCTGAAATAGAAAGAAGACGAAGAGGGACTGAAGGAAAGGAAAGAACCGTTACGCTCTTGACTCTGCAGGATACAAACCCGCGTGGAACTTGGGCGACTGTGGCAGTCTGGCAAGACGGCGGCAAGTGTCATCGTTTCCGCGTGGCAGCCGGCAAACAAGCGGCGGAGTTTGCAGAGGGCGCCCTGCAGAATTGAATTCTGCGCGGCTGCTCGGCTGTTCGGCTGCTCGGCTGCTCGGCTGTGCAGGGCGTGAGTGCACATAACGAGGCAGCCGAGTCGCGGTAATCAATTCCTCCCCGAAGCCACGGGGACGCGGCAGCGGCAGCGGCCGCGGCGGTAACGAGCCGACCCACAAGTTCGCTGCCGCCGGCTCAAACGTCACCTCGCCGTCCGCCGCCACTGCCTTCACCATACGGTGGTGCTCGGATATCATCACACACAGAGTGCATGGTGTGGTGTGCGTACTGTAAGACCTTCGGTACACACACCATCAGATTATTTGACCTGTCGCTCTAACTAAGTAGTCGAGTGTCAGCAATATGTCTCGTGGTCTTATCGTGGCGTGTTTATCTTCTGCCGTTAGGTCAGACGATAGAAATGCCACTTGTACGCTTAGAGTAGCAGATTGACGGTGACCAACTTTAAACAGAACTTGACTAATTTTCGCACACATTTATTAAAATAATAAAAATCATAGACATTACGTAACTTGATTCTGGATGTTGTTTACAATTGACAATCTGAAGTTCCTTTGGTCTTGGTACGTTAATCGTATTCTCACATATCTCTGATACTTGACAAAGTGTCTATTCATTTATCTTCATGGCTATGTACAGGAATAAGGTAATCTTATTAGGCGCAGACTGAAACTTGACTATCGACTAATGCAGACTGACTAATCGGAGGTCTGTACATTTGTTATAATACCTTGAGCCTTCAGGTATCACTGCGCGAATGTGATCCGCGAGGAGAAAACGTTCTACGTTAGCAGCAATCTCATTGGCTGCGTTACATATTAATACGCGGATCGGAGGAAGCAGAATTTGGCCCGTCTCTGAGACAGCGCCATCTCGTAGTGCGGAGACAGACGAGCGCTGCGCCTGCGTTGTTGTGATTAGAGGGGCGCGCTCTAGTGGGAAAGTTGTGTACGCGCTGACTACGCGGAAATATGTACACATCACATGGTAAAAACTCACAACTCTGAGGACTGTCTCCAAGTAATACGATTTTCGTTGTTGACACTGTTCCTACATTACCCCCTCTCGCGCGATTTCTGTAGGCTTACTTGGTCATTATCACTTCCTTTACAACTGCACTGCATTCCCCCGTGACTAGAAGATTTTCAATTAATGTATTGATGCAGTTTCTCTATCTCTTTCTCTTCTGCTTGCGACGTCGACTTTTATACCAGAGCTATTATTGTCGATTTGGTTCGCAGTCGATTATGATTAGAATAACTCTATCACGGATCTGATCACAGTAACTCACTCTCTGCTCTACCTTCTTATTCACAACGAATTCTACTCCCGCTATACCATTTTCTGCTGCTGCTGATATTACACTAAACTCATCTAACCATAAATCCTAGTCATCTTTCTGTTTCACTTCACTGACCCTCACTATATCTAGACTGAACCTCTCCCCTTCCCTTTCCCGATTTTATAGCTTCCCTGCACCGTTTAAGCTTCTGACATTCGACGCCCCTACTCATAGAACGCTGTCTTATCGTTAGTTATTCAGTCTTTTTCTCATGGTCACCTCCCCCTTTGCAGTCTCCTCCTGCAGATCCGAATGGGGGACTATTCCGGAATCTTTTGCCAATGGAGAGATCATCACGAAACTTTTTCAGTTACAGACCACGTATCCTGTGGATACATATAATGTGTCTTTAGTGCAGTGGTTTCCTTTGCCATCTACATCCTCATCCCGTTGATCATTGCTGATTCTTCCGCCATTTAGGGGCAGATCCCCAACCCGAGGGCAAGATTGTGATTTGAATCTCTGTCGGCTCCTCCGGTCTCTTTGAAAAGGCTGTTAACAGAATGCGGCTCACTTCTTCGGTAACAAATTTAAGCGGTGCAGGGTTCGAACGCGGGACTGAGGACGTTTTGAGTAGTAATCAAAGACGCCTGCCCTTGACCACGGATGCATAGTAATATTTAGAAAATATGATTTGTTCCTTGAAAGATTCTGTGCTCTGGTAAAAAACTAAGAACAATATGGCCCATAGTCACGGATCGTAGGTCTATAAGCTGGAGAACACTCCAATTTACGGAGAAAAAAGATTGGGAACGAAGGTCCACGTGCATGGACAAGCGAAGGAAGAGGATAAGAATCTAAGAATCGCGTCCGCTAGTAAAGGAATTTGGTATCTGCATGTTTTTAATTTTGTGGTGAAACGTTACCTGACTTAGGTAGATTGCAGAAAACGCACTCACTTAGTGTTTTC
Source organism: Schistocerca piceifrons (assembly GCF_021461385.2). Classification (NCBI taxonomy): domain Eukaryota; kingdom Metazoa; phylum Arthropoda; class Insecta; order Orthoptera; family Acrididae; genus Schistocerca; species Schistocerca piceifrons. The sequence continues at coordinate 53,679,858 of NC_060139.1, forward strand.
ATGGTGTGGCACCAGCGTTGCCTGTAGGTTCTTGTAAGTGCGCTTAAACTGAACTGATTTCACAGTGCAAACGTGAAACTAAGCTAGAAGATCAGCCGAAAATATACTGACAGTCAATCCACAGATAATTTTGCAAAACTTTGCCCTTCATGAATGAAGTGCGTTTATTCAAAGATCTGTTTATTGGGGTGTACGAGCAGGTAGTCCAACGCACAGCAGTATATTCTAAGACGATATATTGTCAGACAGAAAGTATAAATGCACAACGGAAGATTAATTAATAGCCTCTTTATAAACTTAGGTCATCTCTAACTCTCCATATCACCAAAAGTGTGAAACATGACCCAGTAAAGGAAAAGAGTTAAGAAATAATAGTTGACACTATCTTCAAGTGGCCGACTACAACCAGTCTGGGTTCCCGCCACAGAGTACCCCAGCTACAAGGATTCTTTTATTTCTTTGTCTCATTACCCGAAGTGCTTCCACACTTATTTGGAAAGATACGTGCATGAATCTCTGGAGCCAGTATTTATATCGAAAACTCCCCATCATTCTACTTGCCTTAATGATTCTGTGACCAGGCTACGTGAGATGACACCATCACTGTACACAGTTACAGCACCACTCACGCCCCCATGAACGCCTCTCACTTTGGCCTGTCAAAGCCTGAAGAATTTGGCGAGATGTGTGGTTCTAATCCTCGCCATCACAGACCAAAATATTACTGTTTCTCAGCGCTCGAAAAAATCATTATAAGTTCCCACACTGATCTGGCGGCAGAAGATTCATCAAGTCTACAACCAACGTCACCCGTCATTTAAGTCAACCTTTGTGACGTCCGGAATCTGTATGGTCGAGAGCAGGTTCACCACGCTCCATGTAGTGCAGTTTGCTGGACCACCTTCCAACATTTATTCATCATAGTGGCGTCGACAATGTTAGCTATATTACCACTTCCAACATGGAGTAAACGTCTACATTGGCGATAGTGGTTTGTCATAGAACTCCCGCCAGTTCATTGTAGAGTCACCTAGTTCACCTCCCGTTATACACTGAAGAGTTTAAGAAACAGGTACACCTGCCTAATTCCGAGTAGCGACCCCGCGAGCACGCAGAACTGCAGTGACATGGACTCGACTAATGTTTGAAGTAGTGTTTGAGGAAATTGGCACCATGAATCCTGCAGGGCATCCATAAATCCCTGAGAGTACGAGGGGGTGGAGATCTCTTCTGAAAAGCGCGTTGCAAGGCATCTCAGATAATGTACATGTCTTGGGAGTTTTGTGGCCAGCGGAAGTGTTTAAACTCTGAAGAGTGTTCCTGGAGCCACTCTGTAGCAATTCTGGACGTTTGGGGTGTCGCGCTGTCCTGCTGGAATTTCCAAAGGCCGTTGGAGTGCACAATACACATGAATGGATGCAGGTGATCAGACAGGATGCTTACATACGTTTCACCTGTCATTTGTATCTAGTCCTATCAGGGGTCGCGTATCACTACAACAGCACACGCCCCACACCATTACAGAGCCTTCGTCAGCTTGAACAATCCTCTGCTGACATGCAGCGTCCATGGATTCTTGAGCTTGTCTCCATACCCGTACACTTCCATCTGTTCGATACAATTTGAAACGACACTCGTGCGCCCAAATTGGTTCAAATGGCTCTGAGCTCTGTGGGACTTAACTGCTGAGGTCGTCAGTCCCCTAGAACTTAGAACAACTTAAACCTAACTAACCTAAGGACAACACACACATCCATGCCGGAGGCAGGATTCCAAAGTGCGACCGTAGCGGTCGCGCGGCTCCAGACTGTAGCGCCTAGAACCGCTCGGCCACTTCGGCCGCCTTCGTGCGGCCAAGCAACATGTTTCCAGTCATCAACAGTCCAATGTCGTTGTTGACAGGCCCAAGCGAGGAATAGAGCTTTGTGTCGTGCAGTCGTCAAGAGTACATGACTGGATCTTCAGCTCCGAAAGCCCATATCAATGATGTTTCATTGAATGGTTCTCACGCTGACACTTGTTGATGGCCCAGCATTGAAATCTGCAGTAATTTCCGAAACGGTTGTGCTTTTGTCACGTTGAATGATTCTCTTCAGTCGTCGTTGGTCAGTTTCTTGTAGAATATTTCTCCGACCGCAGCTATGTCGTAGATTTGATGTTTTACCGGACTTTGATACTCGCTGTACACTCGTGAAATGGTGATAGTGGAAAATTCCCACGTCAACGCAAGCTCGGAGATGCTCGTGCGCCGGCTATAACACCACGTTCAAACTCACGTAAATCTTGATTACCTGCCACTGTAACAGCAGTAACCCATCTGACAACTGCGACAGACTCTTGTTGTCTTATATAGGCGTTTCCGGCGACAGCGCCGTATTCTGCCTGTTTATGTACACTATGTGATCAAAAGTATCCGGACACCTGGCTGAAAATGACGTAAAACTTCGTGGCGCCCTCCATCTGTGATGCTGGAATTCAATATGGTGGTGGCCCACCCTTAGCCTTGATGACAGTTTCATTTTTCGCAGGCATACGTTCAATCAGGTGCTGGAAGGTTTCTTGGGGAATGGAATCCCATTCTTCACATTGCTGCAGTGAGGAGAGGTATCGATTTTCGTCGGTAAGGCCTGGTACGTAGTCGGCGTTCCAAAATATCATAAAAGGGTTCTATAGGATCAGGTCAGGACGCTGTGCAGGCCAGTCCATTAGAGGGATGTTATTGTTGTGTAACCACTCCACCACAGGGCGTGCATTATGAACACGTGCTGGATCGTACTGGAAAATGCAATCGATATCTCCGAATTGCTTTTCAACAGCGGGAAGCAAGTAGGTGCTTAAAACATCAATGTAGTCGTGTGCTGTGATAATGCCACGCAAAACAACAAAGGATGCAAGCTCCCTCCATGAAAAACACAGCCATACAATAACACCACCGCCTCCGAATTTTACTGTTGGCAGTACACACGCTGGCAGATGACGTTCGCCGGGCATTCCCCAACCCACACCCTGCCAGCAGATCGCCACATTGTGTACCGTGATTCGTTACTCCACACACCGTTTTTCCACTGTTCATTCGCTCCTTACCCCAAGTGAGGCGTCGTTTGGCATTTACCTGCTTCATGCATGGCTTACGAGCAGCCGCTGGATCATGAAATCCAAGTTTTCTCACCTGCCACCTAAATGTCATAGTACTGGCAGTGGATCCTAATGCTGTTTGGAATTCCTGTGTGATGGTCAGGATAGATGTCTGCCTATTACACATTACGACCAACTTCAACTGTCGGTGGTCTCCGTCAGTCAACACACGACGTCGGTCTGTACGCTTTTGTTCTGTACGTGTCCCTTCACGTTTCCACTTCACTAGTACCTCCAAACAGTGCACCTAGGGATGTTTAGGAATGTGGAAATCTCGCGTACAAGTGACACCCGATCACTTCACCACTTTCGAAGTCCGTGAGTTCTCCGGAGCGCCCCATTCTGCTCTCTCACGATATATAATGACCACTGAGGTCGCTGATACGGAGTACCTGGCAATGGGTGTCAGCTCAGTGCACCTAATATGAAAAACGTATGTTTTTGGTGGTGTCCGGATACTTTAGATGACATAGTGTATCTCTGTATTTGAATACGCACGCCTATGCTAGCTTCTTTGGCGTTTCAGTGTATTTTCTCAGTGAATCAGATCAGTTCACCAATATATACATCGAGGTAGAAATTCATTCCTGAAGTACCCCGTCAAAATCGGTGGTGATCTCATACACCGCGTACGTTTGAACGAACCGAATGTGTCTCCGGAAGAGAAGTGACGTCCCTTCGTGGAACATTGGTTGTTCTGCGCTGCAGTTTACGACGAATGGCTGGATTCAATGTTGTTGGGCGGTAAACAGCTTTGTCACCAGCAGCTTTCCACAAGATCGTGGTACAGGTGAATGAGAAGTACTCCTGTCAAAATGGAAGGTAAAGGCCACGGAAATGTAAAATATCACATACGAGTTTCAGCAGATTTACCCATACCGTTTTCAATTATAAACAAAAGTAATAAAACTGTGGAATCCAGTAATATGGCTGGTTTATCACGAATCAAAGAACATGAGCCACTAACAAGACACTAAAACTACATCCCGTTAAACAACAAATGTCTTGCTGTGGTTTCGCCGTCCCCTGATATGAATAGTAAAACACTCAGTAGACCAAAGGGTTCCTTCCTGTCACCACACAACAGAAAGGGCTTTAAAACACGGTGCACCGGATGTGTGAGTCTCCTTGCCGCAAGAGATATTTATACGTCACTAGGCAGTTGCCGATATGAAGGCAAGCGAGGACCATCCCGTGGTCGAGTTCGAAGGGATGAGCGCCCTGGGCGAATAGTTGGTTTCAACGACTGGAGGTTGTTGTTATCTATTGCTCCCTCTTAACTGCTCATACCAGGTCTTGAACAGGGATAGAGCTGATCTCTTCCTTGAACGACTGACTGGCCCATTCTTAACCTGGACATGATGGAGCACAACAAGCTCCCTCTTAATACCTACTGCTGCTCCCTCTTAACCCCCACACTCTTCGTCACCCGTCATAGACCAACCCGGAGAAGGACGTGAAGTTGAAGTGTGGTATATCCATGGCAGGTTGCTTCCACAACTCTGTCAGCTGCCTCATTCCCCACATTCCCACGTGTCAGAGTCCGCTGTAGAAGTCCATCTATTACTTCTACCAGTGCAGGAAATGAATAGTGTCCTGAGCCGCCTAATCTATCCTATTAGCTGAGAAAAGTTGCCGAATAGCCAGCAGGTCACGAAGAGAGTGAGTGCAGACAAGAAATGCCTCTCCACTAAGAAGTGTCCACCGACGCCTTCTTAACCGCCCACAGCTCTGCTTAGTTCATTGGAATGAGGCATAGTTGAGTTTAACAACAAAATTTGGAAGATAGTACAATACCCCATACTGTTCTCTTGCTTCGATCCATCGCTATCAAACAGCATGAGCTCTGGATACTCCAATAAAATGCCGTAGAAAGCCAGTTTTAAACTAAAGGCGTCGGGGTGAACTTGTTGTGCTCCATCACGCCCGGGTTAAAAATGGGCCAGTAATTTATTCAAGGAGGAGATTTGCCCCATACCTGTCCAAGAACTGGTATGTCTGCTACCCTTTGCTCAAAATATTCCTTGACACAGACAGAACAGCGTTCGGTAGTGCGGCGACTAGCGAAATTCCGTTGTATTGGTCGTGCAGTTCCATCATCCACAATAGGATGATCAGAGATGGTTTTCGCTTTGTATACATGTTACACCTTGCGGACGTCTCGCCAGAATATAAGATTCAGCCCACCAGCATCTGCACAGCCAAGTGCCTTCATGGTAGACAGTGTCCAAGATCTTTAAGTAAGAGAGCTTAGCTGATCCATACTCTATGCTGCCACAGTCAATCCGTGCGTAGTTGAATCCATTGGATGTGAGCAAGCTGGAATGATCCGATCCCCAGATCTAAGCATTAAGTCACTCTCAAATGTTTTTCAAACATCTGTATTTCAGTTCCATTATGCTTCGGGTGTGCAGCCGCAAAAATTCTCGTTCTTCTTCTAATATTTCGGCCGTATAACGTTCAGCCATTTTCAGAGTGAGCGGCAAGACTGCCACTCCAGTGCTTGCTTCGTCTCTTTATACTCGTGTACCGCGCAACTGCGCTCGCGGCCACAGATGCAGATACGCCAGAGACGTTGGTCGGCCGCAGTGGCGTGCACAATGCGCGAGTTACATCTATGACTCAGTCGGTCTGTGTTGGCATTTGTCGATATATCATTGTGAGCTGCACTGTGACGACGTCTTCGTGAGTTTAATACAGCAAGTGCCGGATTCCATGATTTATCAAGGTTGAAACCACTATCTCTACTAATTAAATTCGTCGTCAAGCGAATTTCAATTGCCTCCTTCACTATCGAGTCCCAAAAGGATGATGTAGTTGCCAAAATATCGACGTTGTCATACAACATACTGTGACCAGTGTCAATACAGTGCTCTGTCACTGCCGACTTGTTAGGTTGTAAGAATCGTGTGTACCTCCGGTGTTCTGTACATTTTTCTTGGACAGTACGAGTTGTTTCTCCAATGTAAGAAAGGCCACATCCACATGGAATTTTGTATACTCCAGATTTTCGGAACAGCAAATCATCTTTGACGGAGCCCACGAGGGCAGCTGTCTTGGGTGGAGGACGAAAAATCACTTTTACTTTGTGTCTGCTGAGAATCCATCCTATTTTTGATGAGAGGCTACCCACATATGGCAGGAAGGCCATCGATTTAAAGGTTTCATCGTCTTCTTCTGCTTGCTTTGTGGCCTCTTTCGGTTTCATTTTCAGTGCCTTCTGTATTTGCTGTGGGGAGTACTCATTGTCTTCAAACACTCTTTGTAAATGGTAAAGTTCCAGGAAACTCAGCAATACAGAAACACAAGTCGCTGAGGAATGAAATAAATAGGAAGTGCAGGGAAGCTAAGACGAAATGGCTGCATGAAAAATGTGAAGACATCGAAAAAGGAATGATTGTGGGAAGGCCAAACTCAGCATACAGGAAAGTCAAAACAACCTGTAACACCATTATCGATTGTGAGTAATTGCTACAGTGTATGTAATTATGGATTATTTATTCTTTACAAGTTAAGTTCTTTGAATTGTTGGAAGGAAATGGGAATGTGAGATGTATAATTTTGTTCGACTTAACAGTGTGTTTAAATAAGGAAACTTTATTTAATATGTCTGTTTGTTAAAACAAAATTTTATGTAAATAACTGGTTCATACTTAGGGAGTTGTTTTGTGAGGAAAGAAAAGGTGTAGGGAACTCCCTCCACTACTGAAGGAATTTGGCGGGCAAGAAAAGGTAGAAGTGGCGGTCAATCTGGGCGCCCATCGAGAGAGCACGGCAGTCAGTCAACGGCATAATTAACACCGCAGGTGCCAAGTGAGGCGTTCCGAAACCAAATCTATGATTGAATAGCCTCGGATATGGTTCCGGATGTAAAATGGAGCTCTCGCATTTGAAATTGCTCTAACAATGATTAACTCGTCGCCAAAATGAAATGAAATAGAGCATTAAACCGCCTGCGGAGACCAGATAGCCGCCAGGTGATTGCCACCACTATTGCGCAAACTGTTTCAACAACTTTGGAGAACAGATATGTATACCAGTATGAACCAGTGTGCTTGTGTGTGTTTTTGCTATAATAATTCAAGTGTTGCAAAATTTGTGTTTGACCGTTGAAATTGTCCTCTTCATCGTACCAAGCGGGGTCCTATCCTAAAAGTGCTGAAGACCGAGTATCCTTTTTATGAAGAAATGCTATTTTTTGTTTCTATTACAAGGTGCCTAAGTTTCAGTGTTAAAGATTATATAAGTTGCTAGTTAAATCATTGTTTTCACAGATAAAGAGAGAGGCACATAATATTAAACTTATGAAAAGCTTTAATTTGCTATGAAATGCTTTTACTTTGAAAGTGCCGAATTTTTAGTACTGACGAACATAAATGTGGTCAATTAAAATCACTTGCTTCGCAAGTGGTGTTATAAGGCACTTAATTTTGATTCTATTTGTAATCTAACTCTAACTTGAAATCATTTTGAAGTTAATTAATCATAATGTCAAGGCATATGTTATTAAGCATTGCAAGATAATTCATAGCAAGTGGGATTGGAAATCAGTATTATCGTAATGAAAACTGTTTCTGGAAGGTGTGCATAGTTGACGATAAAGGAAGCAACAGTTTGTGGGCCCCCCTCTTTAATCTTCGATAGTAGAGGAAAGTTAATTTGAATATGGGTTTTGGATCATGAATCTGAAACATTACCATCGTGAAATGAAAATGGAATGTGTTATTTCAGTATCATATTATTACATTTGTGAGGTGTATATGTGTGTTAGTCAAACTTGAAATCTTGTCAGGTGCCATTTACTCTTGCGTTGTCTTTGGGAGTATTTTTGTGCTGAATTAGTTAACGGTTGAGGAGATGATTGTAGTTAACAGGGGTAAAGTCTCTTTTACATTTCTGTAATTGCTAACCTATGCTACTGATAACTATTGTTACCCATTGTGTTGTTCGTCTCGTGGTTGTACGTGTTCATTGCACTTTTACTAAGATAGAATTTATGAATGTTACTTTTGCTATAGTATACAGGGTGTTACAAAAAGATGCGGCCAAACTTTCAGGAAACATTCCTCACACACAAAGAAAGAAAATATGTTATGTGGACATGTGTCCGGAAACGCTTACTTTCCATGTAAGAGCTCATTTTATTACTTCTCTTCAAATCACATTAATCATGGAATGGAAACACACAGCAACAGAACGTACCAGGGTGACTTCAAACACTTTGTTACAGGAAATGTTCAAAATGGCCTCCTTTAGTGAGGATACATGCATCCACCCTCCGTCGCGTGGAATCCCTGATGCGCTGATGCAGCCCTGGAGAATGGCGTACTGTATCACAGACGTCCACAATACGAGCACGAAGAGTCTCTGGAGAATGGCGTATTGTGTCACAGCCGTCCACAATACGAGCACGAAGAGTCTCTACATTTGGTACCGGGGATGCGTAGACAAGAGCTTTCAAATGCCCCCATAAATGAAAGTGAAGAGGGTTGAGGTCAGGAGAGCGTGGAGGCTATGGAATTGGTCCGCCTCTACCAATCCATTGGTCACCGAATCTGTTGTTGTGAAGCGTACGAACGCTTCGACTGAAACGTGCAGGAGCTCCATCGTGCATGAACCACATGTTGTGTCGTACTTTTAAATGCACATGTTCTAGCAGCACAGGTAGAGTATCCCGTATGAAATCATGGCGGTGAATAGAGGAAGTACAGTACATAATGACGAAACTAAAATGAGCTCTAACATGGAAATTAAGCGTTTCCGGACACATGTCCACATAACATCTTTTCTTTATTTGTGTGTGAGGAATGTTTTCTGAAAGTTTGGCCGTACCTTTTTGTAACACCCTGTATACAGATCTATCTAGAATACCGTTTGCACATTATTATGCCTAACTAGGCTAGCGAAATTTTGTTTCATTTACGTAAACTTTCGCTACATTCATTATTTTCTAAATTATAATCTTACTGCTTTCTACTAATCACCACAATACGAAGTTCATGTTCGATACCCTCTATCCTTTAGGTTAATGTACGGTCAAACTTTTCAAAGATCCTCCCAGAGGGTAACGCTTTCTGCATGTTAAGGTCATACTTGGCTGTAGTGCTATACTTGGCTTTCCTGTGACAGAACTAGAAGTTTGGTTATCAGGAAACAGCTAGCACGCTGCGCCAGTAGTGTTGTAAACCTTCGGTAACATTAAAATCAAGGGTGTAACATTAAGAGTGCAACAGGAATTCCACTGTTAAATGCAGAGGAGAGAGCGGATAGGTGGAAAGAATACATCGAAAGCCTCTATGAGGGGTAAGATTTACATGGTGTGATAGAAGAAGAAACAGAAGTCGATTTACAAGAGATAGGGGATCCAGTATTAGAATCAGAATTTAAAATAGCTTTGGAGGACTTGCGGTCAAATAAGGCAGAAAGGATAGATAACATTCCATTAGACTTTTGAAAATCATTGGGGCAGTGGCAACAACCGGCTATTCACGATGGTGTGTAGAATGTATGGGTCTGGTGACATACCATCTGTCTTTCGGAAAAGCATCATTCACACAATTCCGAAGACGGCAAGAGCTGACAAGTGCGCGAATTATCGCACAATCAGCTCAACATCTCATTCATCCAAACTGCCTACAAGAATAATAATAATATACAGAAGAATGGAAAAGAAAATAGAGGAAGCGCTAGATGACGGTCAGTTTGGCTTTAGAAAAGATAAAGGAACGAGAGAGACAATTCTGACGTTGCGATTAATAATGGAAGCAAGACTAATGAAAAATCAAGACACGTTCATAAGATTTGTAGAACCGGAAAAAGAGTTCCATGATGTAAAATGGTGTAAGATGTTCGAAATTCTGAAAGAAGTAGGGGTAAGCTATAGGGAGAGACGGGTCATATACAATATGTACAACAGCCAAGAGGGAATAATAAGAGTGGACGACCAAGAACGAAGTGCTCGTATTAAAAAGGATGTAACACTAGTTAGCCTTTCGCCCTGCTATTCAATCTGTACAACGAGAAAGCCATGATGGAAATAAAAGAAAGTTTCAGGAGTGGAATTAAAATTCAGTTTGAGAGGATATCAGTGATACGATTCGCTGATGACATTGCTATCCTGACTGAAAGTGAAGATGAATTACATGATCTGCTGGACGGTATGAACAGTCTAATGAGCACAGAGTATGGATTGAGAGTAAATCGAAGAAAGACGAAGGTAATGCGAAGTAGTATAAATGAGAACAGCGAGAAACTTAACATGAGGATTGATGATGACGAAGTAGATTAAGTTAAGGAATTCTGTTACCTAGGCAGTAAAGGAACCAATGACGGACGGAGCAAGGACATGAAAAGCAGACTAGTTATGGCAAAAAAGGAGTTCCTGGTCAAGGGAAGTCTACTAATATCAAGTATCGGCCTTAGTTTGAGGAAGAAATTTCTGAGAATGTACGTCTGGGGCACACCATAGTATGATAGTGAAACATAGACTATGGGAAAACCGGAATAGAAGAGAATAGAAGTATTTGGGATGTGGTGCTGCAGACGAATGCTGAAAATTAGTTGGAGTGATAAGGTAAGGAATGAGGAGGTTCTACGCAGAATCGGAGAGGAAATGAATATATGGAAAACACTGATAAGGAGAAGGGACAGGATGATAGGACATCTGTTAAAACATGAGGGAATGACTCTATGGTACTAGAGGGAGCTATAGAGGGCAAATACTGTTGAGGAAGACAGAGATTGGAATACATCTAACAAATAATTGAGGACGTATGTTGCAAGTGCTACTCTGAGATGGAGAGGTTAGCACAGGAGAGGAATTCGTGGCGGACCGCATCAAACCAGTCACAAGATTGATGACAAAAAGAGGGATGATGTAGGTGTCGACCACGCAGTTGAGGTGTAGCTGTTTCATCAACGAACCACACCACTACTCGCCCTTCACACCACTGAGTTACAAGTAGCTTCAGTGGCAGTATGAACGACATCTCACCTGTTTAGGTCCCACCACAGGAAAACCTTGATGGTACTGCAGTTACTGATCTAATGCGATAACTATGCCACCCTTTCCTGTTGCATGGTAACATCATTGCACACCATTTACTCTGGAGCTATTCTACTGTCTTCCCCAGGGATAGGACAACTGAGAGGCTGTTAGTGTTAGAGGTTCAAATGGTTCAAATGGCTCTGAGCACTGTGGGACTCAACTACTGTGGTCATCAGTCCCCTAGAACTTAGAACTACTGAAACCTAACTAACCTAAGGACATCACACACATCCATGCCCGAGGCAGGATTCGAACCTGCGTCCGTAGCACTCGCGCGGTTCCAGACTGCGCGCCTAGAACCGCTCGGCGGCAGTGTTAGAGGTCACCAGCATACTGAATACTGGGGAAATGTACATCTACGCGACTACTGGGTCGTTCTCCGCTATCAACTCCTTATTCTCTCCCGTTCTGCGTAGATAGCGTTAGGTGGAAAATGTCCAACGATCTACACTCCAGTGAGCACTTTCCCATCGGGCCTCACCTCACATCGACTTCCGTGCGTGAACGTAGGCCACCTAAATGGCAGTTGGGAGGTCGATCTGGTTGCTGCACTGCCACCTGGCCGCATTCCACCACTGTGACAGTAACCGGGAGTGGCTCAACCTCATCACACATCTGAAACAACATGCTGCTGATTCTTCTATTCCTTCAACGTCCAGCCAGCCTAGAAGAAAAGCCGTCCTTTGGTGTAACGAAGAATGTAGTTTAATAATTAGAGGTAGGCGTGCTGCGTTACGTTTCCTTAGGAACAGACTAAGTGGAGACAATCTGGCAGCCTTTCAACACACGACAGTTAAACCTAGGTGTATCATCAAGAAGAGAAGACGGAGAATGTTTGTAACGTACATTAATCGTTCCACACTAGCAACGAAGGTATGGGAGTCATTTCGGAATATATCAGGAAAGGCACGGGTCTAAAACCTGCCATATTAAACAGTGGTGGTCTTTTAACAGAACCCAAGGAAATAGAGAAGACGCTACCGAAGCACTTTAGTGACTTGATTTTTAGCTACTACATCAATCCTGGATTCTGCCAAAGCAGGGAACGCATTGATTCGCCAAATCTGTGAGTGCTCCGGTGCTCGCGTACCTCACCGAAGGTTTTTGGGGTCCTCAACACTCTCACAAAATGGAGAAGTAAAGTAAAATAGAACAAATAAAAGAAACAAACATTCAGTAAATGCTGAGAGCTGTCTGTTATGCCGATATGGATGTTATGCTCTCGCAGAGTCCCTTGCATGCGACGGTCCAATCCGACGTGTCGAAATCTGCCCTGAATTTCTTATACAGGAAGAGTATTACAAGAAACGCGGAACAAAATAGACCACCCTCCATTAAAAATAAAAAAAAAATAAAAAATGAACGTTTTCATAAAAGGCTTTAACTCTTTTCGTCAAAATAAGTGTGAAGAAAATACTTAAACTAATGATCTGAATATGATCTGTATAAATGGAAGAAAGATTACACGAAGTACCGAATATGCACGAAAATGAGACTCTCAAAGGTGTGAAACAACAGCTACTTGTAAGACTGCCGCTGTTGATATTACCCTCTACACATATGACCAGATATTTGGTCATCCTTCCATTTAACTTCACTGATCTTCAGTGCATCTAGACTGAGCCTTTGCATTTTCCTTTTTTACATTTACGAGCTTTCTTACCAGGTTTAAACTTTTGACATGCCTTGCCTCGACTCTTAGGTTTTTCCCTCGTTGACTATTCAATCATTTCTTATGGTAACTTGCCCTCTGGTTGTCCCCTTCCGGCGATCCGAATGGGGGGCTATTCCGAAATCCTTTGGTAATGGAGAAATCATCATTACACTTTTGGATTACAGACCACATGTCCTGTGGGTACATGTTATGTGTCTTTAATGCAGTGGTTCCATTGCCTTCTGTACCCTCATGCCGTTCATCATTGCTGATTCTTCGGCGCTTAAGGGACAGCTTGCCAACCCAAAGTCAAGGGTCTCCGCTGAACCCCTTTCCGCTCCACTACCCTACTTGATATAAACGATCACCGATGTGCATTTCAACAGTTGTAGGATATTCTCAAAGTGTTTAGCTTAGCATTACACTTACTAGATCCAGCAATTGCCCCCACTACCTTCTGTATAGGCCTATGGTATGTATATATTCTCCCGAATGTTCCATCTTTCCTCTTCATAACAATGAATATATTAAAGGTCATTTTGACGTTTTTCATGTCGCCTGTTGTCAAGAAGTATTCAGTTTATTATAGCTTGTACGATTGGCCAATTTCGGCCTTAAAAACTATTTACAAGCGCAGTAGGTGTCGACGTGTTCTAGAGTTATCCTGTTATGCAACGGCAGATACAGCAGATCTGAAAGCGAGCACAGAACTTGCAAGCGTCAGAATTAATATCAAACTGCTTTCTGTGAGCAGTAATAGTCATTTTTATAACTAACGCCATATTAGAACGAAGTCTTTTGCGACGACACTGTTCTATAAAACATTCTAGGATTTCTTGTCGTGTTAGTTCAGGGTAAAAAAAAAAATGGTTCAAATGGCTCTGAGCACTATGGGACTTAACATCTAAGATCATCAGTCCCCTAGAGCTTAGAACTACTTAAACCTAACTAACCTAAGGAACCCGAGGCGCCGGCCAGTGTGGCCGAGCGGTTCTAGGCGCTTCAGTCCGGAACCGCGCGACCGCTACGGTCGCAGGTTCGAATCCTGCCGCGGGCATGGATGTGTGTGATGTCCTTAGGTTAGTTAGGTTTAATTAGTTCTAAGTTCTAGGCGACTAATGACCTCAGAAGTTAAGTCGCATAGTGCTCAAAGCCATTTTAACCATTTTTTTGTCCTTAACATAACGTTCAGAGATTGTGTATGCACTAGGGCCATAAGCCCCATCCAGCCGCAAGTTCGGGTCTGATATAAGGCATATCTACAAATTGAACAACCGTTCCGTAACTCTTCCGTACTCATATTATATTCGGCGATAACTTTTAGAAGACAGGTAAACGACGGAAACGATCATGATAAAAATGTGCGGTACTTCTGAAAGACGTTGTTGTCATGTCCTGTCAGATTTTAATGATGAAAGGAGTTACCGGCACGCGGAAACAAGAAGGAGCTTTGCATAATGGCTTTCCTTCCGCGCGACTATTAACGGTAATGGCGCCGAGTGATCCTTTCTAGAACTTCAAGCTACGTTTAGGGCCGTACCTACCTTCATCTCCTCGCAAAGGTCCAGATTTACATCACAAAGGGACGCCACTACTCTTCTGTGATAACCTACTTACTTCCTAAGGTACTGTTCCACCCGACCGTAGTTCCTATGAATAATGGACTGTCGCGTTTGAAAGAGGTTTACATTATACCCTCATACATCAAGAGAAAAATATAGATTCGATGAAACGAATTTAGATTAAAGCCTTTTGGAGAGTGCTTTCTTGCATAAGAAATGCGCTCACTACAATAAGAGATGGAGCGCTTTCCCGGAACATTTTGAACATACGGTTTTCGTTGACTCAGCAAGTGGCACGTCCTGTGTACACAGTAACCCACTCCAAGATGCCATAACCAATGTGATCGGATACACTATTGCTTTTTAAACTCCAGCATTTTAAGTATCATGGCTAGGTGGTGGACGAGTTGCACATGGTGATCACACATTTTATTCTACATCTACATCTTTATCCATACTCCCCAAGCCACCTGACGGTGTGTGGCGGTGGTTACGTTAAGTACCTCTATCGGTTCTCCCTTCTATTCCTGTCTCGTATTGTTCGTGGAAAGAAAGATAGTCGGTATGCCTCTGTGTGGGCTCTAATCTCTCTGATTTTATCCTAATGGACTCTTCGGGAGATATTCGTAGTAGGCAGCAATATACTGCTTCACTCCTCGGTGAAGGTATGTTCTCGAAACATCAACAAAAGCCCGTACCGAACTACTGAGTGTCTCTCTTGCAGAGTTTTGCACTGGAGTCTATCTCTGATCTCCGTAACGCTTTCGCGATTACTAAATGATCCTGTAACGAAGCGCGCTGCTCTCTGTTGGATCTTCTATATCTCTTCTCTCAACCCTATCTGGCACAGATCCCACACCGGTGAGCAGTATTCAAGCAGTGGACGAACAAGTGTACTGTAACCTAATTCCTCTGTTTCCGAACTGCATTTCCCTAGCATTCTTCCAAGGAATCTCAGTCTGGTATCTGCTTTACCGACGATTAATTTTATATGGTCATTCCATTTTTAATCACTCGTAATGCCTACTCCCACATAATTTATGGAATTAACTGCTTCCAATTGCTCACGTGCTATATTGTAGCTAAATGATAAAGGATCTATCTTTCTATGTATTCGCAGCACATTACACTTGTCTACATTGAGATTCAGTTGCCATTCCCTGCACCGTGCGTTAATTCGTTGCAGATCCTCCTGCATTTCAGTACAATTTTCCATTGTTACAACCTCTCGATATACTACAGCATCATCCGCAAAAAGCCTCAGTGAACTTCCGATGTTATCCACAATGTCATTTATATATATATTGTGAATAGCAACGGTCCTACGACACTCCCCTGCGGCACATCTGAAATCACCCTTACTTCGGGAGACTTCTCTCCAGTGAGAATGACATGCTGCGTTCTGTTATCTAGGAACTCTTCAATCCAATCACACAATTGGTCTGATAGTCCATATGCTCTTAATTTGTTGCCCGCATCTCGTGGTCGTGCGGTAGCGTTCTCGCTTCCCACGCCCGGGTTCCCGGGTTCGATTCCCGGCGGGGTCAGGGATTTTCTCTGCCTCGTGATGGCTGGGTGTTGTGTGCTGTCCTTAGGTTAGTTAGGTTTAAGTAGTTCTAAGTTCTAGGGGACTGATGACCATAGATGTTATGTCCCATAGTGCTCAGAGCCATTTGAACCATTTTTGAGCCATAATTTGTTCATTAAGCGACTGTGATGAACTGTATCAAACGCCTTGAAGAAGTCAAGAAACAAGGCATCTACCTGGGAACCCGTGTCTATGGTCCTCTGAGTCTCGTGGACGAATAGCGCGAGCTGTGTTTCACACGATCGTCTTTTTCGAAACCCATGCTGAGTCCTACAGAGCAGACGGCCACTAGAAAGGTTTTGTACTAGTACTTCCGCTTCGCAGGCAGCTATACTGTTCAGTTTATTATTCTCCATACCAAATACTAGAAACAAGACAAAACGTAGACGTTTCCTTTACACCATGCTCTTCTTTTTCAGTATCCTCTCCGTCCTCCTCTCTTGCATAACTACGAATTTAACGCTCAGACTTGATACACAGAACCTCCTTTGTCGAAATATGATGTGTTTACTTTTATCACACCAGCGCTATTTGCCAACAGTGATATTATTCCAGTGAGTTAGATATGAAGCATTCATAAGGCTTTCGAGAATGCCACACACTCAGCATCTTACACTACTAGTAGAAAATGATCCCTGTGTAATAAAAGGCGACTAGTGTTCATCATTATTCTTAGAGGGCAATTATTTTGGTATTAAAAACACGTCATCTTGGTAGCGATGAGTGCAATATCCCCGTTCCGTAAGGTCGAATCATTTAAGTTCCGATTCGACGCAAAACAAAGAGGGGACGCACGGAATTTTGTTTACTGCCCATGCAAGTAGGTGCATTTCAGTACAATTCCCCTTAAATGTTTTAATTGTTGCGGACGTACCGTAGCTTTTGCCTTGTTGTGATGTTCATCAAATTCTTAACACTGCAGATGCCAAATTTAACATTTTTGTCAGTACACTCTTCGCCCTTATCTGGGTGGTCAGTGCGATCGACTGCCTTGCAGCGGATGTGTGTTCGATTCCCGGCCAGCCGGAGAATTTTCTCCGCTCGGGGACTGGGTGTTGTGTTGTCATCACTGATACACAAGTCGGCCAATATGTCGTCAACCGAAAGGGCTTGAAATTCGAATGCCGAAGGTCCGCAGGTGGGGACTCCCGGACAAGAAAACCATACCATTATTTGACTTCATTTTTATCATCATAAAAGCGTTAAGTTTCATTGCAAAAAGGTACCTCCGCTTGAATCGTTGGCTCAAACTCAGCAACATCTTCAATTTAGCAAGTAATACATGTAGTATGACCCAACGTTGTAGTTACTGGGATTATTCTCAATAACGTTCCTTTAGTGACGATCATCAGGTTTCGATTTGCCATTCTCTCTAAGATACCCGATGGAGTTATATGTCTAGGCAGTATCTGTTGTTACTAAAATTCATATTCACGTGGCATCAGGGCCAGGAATAATGATTGTACCTAAATTGATAAAGTAAGATTTGATGTCCGTCAGACTGAAACATAACGATGTCAAATTGTCCTTATTTATAAAGGCTAGCAGCAATTTATTCCTACAGCTCGGTGCCGAAAATGTTCAGTCAACAGTTAGAACCCCTTTATAAATGAAAATAAGATTTAAGACGACCTAGTTATTTAAAGCCACAGAAATCGTACGAATCGAATTTTCCATAAAAGTAAATGGTGTCTTAATGTATTCAGTGAAACAAGTTTAAATGACTTCGAAACAAAACTGTTATTTTGAAGGATTTCGAAACAATAACTTTGAACTCGAATCACATTGCGAGCCACACAGGAACAAATGGCTGCCAAACGTGTTTTTGCTACTCTTAATATTACAACCCTTCTCGCCTCTATTACAAGACGAATAGTACCTTACAATTCCTTACCCGTCCACAACTAACGCACGTGCCTCCATTTCTGTTCATTATTGTGACTCTGTTAGAGACGCGTCTTACATCGGCAGTACTTCTTTTCTTTGCATTTGGAGTCTGTTTTACGAATGATGCTCTCTGAATGAATTCATCAGTAAAACCCAGAAACTCAGCTCATGTAAATGTCACTCCAGATGTCACCAATACCGTAATTTCGTTGTAAGATGAATTCTATCAAATCCACTAACAGATTCGTACGTTGCTCTATTGAACGACGTTACAACTGTCTCACCAGCCACGCGCAATATCGTCGCCCCACTTTTCATTGCCGGCCGTGGTGGCCGAGCGGTTCTAGGCGCTTCAGTCCGGAACCGCGCGACTGCTACGGTCGCAGGTTCGAACGTAAGTTTCACAGAACGAACCTGGGGGATCTAGTCTGTGGACTGGTGAGCGACCTTAGCGTCACTATCTCTCAGCCACCGTAAGCTCCGTCAACTTTCGGGTGGCAACCATGGAAGGCGGCGACGTATGTTGTGTTGTTACAGATAACGAGGTCGTTGGCTAAGGCATGCTACGTGTTGAGGGGCTGAAAGGTTATTGAGGTGAAACGGTAGTCAGTGGCGGCTACCTCAGTAGGAGGGGGGGGGGGGTGCATCTTTCACACATCACCTGCACTAGGCTTACCAGCGGGCTACCAAGGCTCTGAGTTTTCTTCTTTCCTAGCTGGTCATCGGATCTCCATGAAATGTATATCGAACTGTTTACCCGCAGCGGTTCAGGTTGCGTTGAGCAGTACCAACACCCAAGCCCCAGAGACGCGTGGCGATAAACTGCCGGTACCAGAGAAAGAATTGCCAGTAATAGACCACACCATGTGGTGAATGATATTCTCGTTTTCATTCAATGTTTGTAAGCAACATTTCAAAAAAATGTAGCTTTTCTGCATACACTAACGAACCCGGCAACGTTCCGCAATTGCTAAACATACATGGAAATTAGATATATATGCTACACTCCTTCTGCCCCCTTCTCTCTCCACATCCCCTCTTCCTCATCTCTTTGTCTACCTTCTCCTCCTCCCCTCTATCTCTGTTCATCTACTCCTCTCCCCCACGTATGTCAAGTACCTCCAGCTCCCTATCTGTCATCTTATCCTCTTGCTGACCTTGAACCGTGGTTACTGATATTGCAAACGAAACCTTGATTCGGAGTTTAAGTCGCTTAAAAGAAGAGGGCAATCGGTTGGGATAGTGGTGCAAAGGGTATGAGAGACACCTCTCCAGCTACTGGATCTATGGAATAATAACTTGAATGATAGTATCATTGGTATACGATGTGCAAGGAGACCGCTCCAGCTGCTGCATCTGCTGTGTACTCTAATCGTAAGCCAATAACCCTTAAACACTTTTTTAACCTGACTATGACGAAGAAACCAAAACACCACTTTGCTGTGAAGACAATTTTTGTTCCAAAATATATGTAAGGAGAAAGAATAAATATGAAACAATTTTTCTAGTGATTCATCTGCCGTTCTATCGTAGTTGAAACTAACTGCGAGAAGTAAATTGAAACATCGCTTTTTCGCAGCACAGCAAAGCATTTCCTATCCTTCAGTCTGTTTCAACAGAAAACCTGTACAGTGCTGTTTAAAAAAATATGTAGTCTATATCTGCCTCAGTGCTCATCAGAGTATCCACTCAAAATTAAAGAGACATCCAGCCTATGTCCGTCTCAGTATTCATTACAGTATTGTGTAAAGATTTGAAGTAAATTGTGCACGATAATTTCGAGATATTGGTAACAAACTTTCCCCTGTACATATTACGTATAAATTTATATAGTTGATATATTAAATGAATTATAGCCTATGTCTATAGCAATGTTCATCAGACTATTGTGCAGAAATGTGAAGTAAATTGGTGAAGTGCTTTTCTAGAATTTTGGTAGCAACGTTAACCGACTACGTGTCTTTTTACAGGGTGAGTAGAAACAATGTGATGAGCTTGTGATGGTGTTGCGTGGTTGCTGGTGCTGCGAGATAATTGGTAAAAACAAAATCCGATAACCTGCGTCGTTTTCTAGAAGGTTAGCACTTAAGTTTCTTCTTAACAGTTACATCTCGGCATAACGTAACCTGCAACAAGCTTACAAGCTTTTCGAACTGTTTCGACCACCCTGTTTAGTAGTGTAGATATAGATAAGCAGGGAAGTTGAAGTACAAGGCTGAGTAATGTTACATTCCTGTTCGGGATACCGAAATCTCTCCAGGTACAAAAGAAGTTACATGCCAAATCATTTGGTGGCATACACTACATTAAATTTTATTAAATGTTTCGTAAGTTGCAGAAAGGTTATGAATATTTATGATAAAGAACTGCAACAGGAATGGGAAGGTGAGGGTGACGAATATCATGAAGAGAGGAAATGGTGAGCTGAAGAAGGGAACAGCTCTTACTCTCAACACAAAATGCCAAATTCGTCTGAGTACATCGCAGCAAGTGTCATCTCGCTTAAAGAGAAATCATCATCATTTGTATAGGATAGACTACGTGAGGAAGATACAGTGAACCCTCCCACGAAACAGAAAACCAATGCACGGCTTCACATGTGTGTGTTAATTTCTTCCGAAACCATCCACAGTGCAGAAGAGAAAGTTTGGTATTAGCAGAAGAGAAAACAATCCAGGGTGTGAAGCCTATGTAACAGGAGCGCACTCTGAGACGAATAATGCGTGTAAGTCCTCACAGTAACCTACTTACGTGGAGTAATTCTTCTCAACATTGAAGCAACAAGTACGAAAGCAAAGGTAAGGTAGACAGCCAGACATTGACAGGTAATCACATCAGAATAACCTGCATCTGTAAATGTTGCTACAAACTTGCAGGACTCGTTAAACCAACAGTTAGTTATACAACCGAGACAACAGTGACAAGATAGTGTATAGTCGAGGATGATAGTACAAAGTATACTGTGGGGTTCTAAAGCACCCGCCCCACCCGTAGAGCCGTTGAGATCCTCTTACTGCCACCTGAGACGCGTCTGTTGTATAGGGGCGGAGCATGCAATTACACAACTTAACAGGGCTATGTATTGCTGTACTCCTCAGCCACACACCGTTCAAATGGAAGTGGTCTATGACTTCCTGATCTGTATACAGCGTGGTCCATTGACAGTGACCGGGCCAAATACCTCACAAAATAAGCGTCAAACGAAAAAAACTACAAAGAACGAAACTTGTCTAGTTTGAAGGGGGAAACCAGATGGCGCTACGGTTGGCCCTCCAGATGGCGTTGCCATAGGTCAAACGGATATCAACTGCGTTTTTTTAAACAGGAACCCAATTATTTTTATTAGATATTGGTGTAGTACGTAAAGAAATATGAATGTTTTAGTTGGGCCACTTTTTTCGCTTTGTGATAGATGTCACTGTAATAGTCACAAACGTGTAAGTACGTGGTATAACGTGACATTCCGCCAGTGCGGACGGTATTTGCTTCGTGATACATTACCCGTGTTAAAATGGACCGTTTACCAATTGCGGAACAGGTCGATATCGTGTTGATGTATGGCTATTGTGACCAAAATGCCCAACGGGCGTGTGCTATGTATGCTGCTCGGTATCCTGGACGACATCATCCAAGTGTCCGTACCGTTCGCCGCATAGTTACGTTATTTAAGGAAACAGGAAGTGTTCAGCCACATGTGAAACGTCAAGCAGGACTTGCAACAAATAATTATGCCCAAGTGGGTGTTTTAGCTGCTGTCGCGGCTAATCCGCACATCAGTAGCAGACAAACTACGCGAGAATTGGGAATCTCAAAAACGTCGGTCTTGAGAATGCTACATCAACATCGATTGTACCCGTACCATATGTCCATGCACCAGGAATTGCATCGCGACGACTCTGAGCGTCGTGTACAGTTCTGCCACTGAGCACAAGAGAAATTACGGGACGATGACAGATTTTTTGCAAGCGTTCTATTTAGCGACGAAGCGTCATTCACCAACAGCGGTAACGTAAATCGGCATAATATGCACTCTTGGGCAACGGAAAATCCACGATGGCTGCGACAAGTTGAACATCAGCGACCTTGGCGGGTTAATGTATGGTGCGGCATTATGGGAAGAAGTATAATTGGCCCCCATTTTATCGATGGCATTCTAAATTGTGGAATGCATGCTGATTTCCTACGGAATGTTCCACCGATGTTACTACAAGATGTTTCACTGCATAACAGAATGGCGATGTACTTACAACATGATGGATGTCTGGCATTTCTTTCTGTGGGGAAAGTTGAAGGATATTTGCTATCGTGATCCACCGACAACGCCTGACAACATGCGTCAGGTAATCACGCTGTAACAGCATGCGTTCTCAGAAATGATAAAGGTACATGTATCACAATGGAACAACCGAAATAAAATGTTCAAACGTACCATGGGTTCTCAAAAATTATAAGTTCACAAAGGTACATGTATCACATTGGAACAACCGAAATAAAATGTTCCAACGTACCTACGTTCTGTATTTTAAATTAAAAAACCTACCTGTGACCAACTGTTTGTCTAAAATTGTGAGCCATATGTTTTTGACTATTACAGCGCCATCTACCACAAAATTAAAAAAGTGGCCCAAGTAAAACATTCATATTTCTTTACGTACTACACGAATATGTAATAAAAAATGTTGGTTCCTATTTTTAAAAAACGCAGGTGATATCCGTTTGACCTATGGCAGCGCCTTCTAGTGGGCCAACCATAGCGCCATCTGGTTTCCCCCTTCAAGCTAGACAAGTTTCGTTCTTTGTAGTTTTTTCGTTCGACGCTTATATCTTGAGATATTTGGCCCGGTCACAATCAATAGACCACCTTGTACACCTGTCAGCCCGTCATTTGGCAGAGTGACATGAGGAGCACGTGGGCATCTTTACATTGGTCCAAGTGCCGCCAACTACATGGTAACATAGAGCCTGTATGGTAGTAAGAACTAAATATTATAACAGGCAGCAATAAGAGATCGTGGCAATCATTACTAAACACCGTAAAGGTTTCACTTAAAGTACATTTGTAAGGGAGATCATGAGGAGGTACGTAACGTCATGTGAGACTGAAAACGGGGGGTAGATGAGGGGTGCTTAAAGCAAAAGGTTTTTCACCTGATTCACTTCCTTTAATTTTCTGCAGTGATAGCAACCAATTTATCCACCGAAAAAAATTACACCGAAGTTACATGACACCGCTCTCTGTCAAAAGGAGGAAAAACATATATTCTTCTGTTGCGTTCAGGGTCCGTGGGATTCTTGGAAAACGAGCAACCAATTCATGTAGATCAGAACCGGCGGAGAAAGCAATGTGTCACAGTGTTATTTCATTGACACCTCTCCTCTCGCTACTGAGTCAGTGAACCATATTACCATGGGAGGAGGAATGGCTGGCAATGAGAGAGAATTAGACGTGATCGGCGAAGCTAAACGCAGTCACTGTGTTTGATGGTGGTACAGAGTGGTACTTTTAACCACCTAACGTGTTGCAATGATGAACTGATGAGTCGAAATGGTTCAGATGGCTCTAAGCACTATGGGACTTAACATCTGAGGTCATCAGTCCCCTGGACGTAGAACTACTTAAACCTAACTAACCTAAGGACATCACACACATCCATGCCCGAGGCGGAATTCGAACCTGCGACCATAGTAGGAACGCGGTTCCGGACTGAAGCGCCTAGAACAGCTCGGCCATAGCGGCCGTCACCTGCTGAGTCAAACAGGCTATTATCTGAATATTAACTACAGCATTCGCTCTGATCCAGGTGGCTATGCCTGCGTGTGACAGCAAATTCTAAAGGTGGCAGGGGTAAAATACAGGGAGCGAAAGGCTATTTTCAATTTGTACAGAAAGCAGATGACAGTTATAAGAGTCGAGGGGCATGAAAGGGAAACAGCTGTTGGGAAGGAAGTGAGACAGGGTTGTAGCCTCTCCCCGATGTTATTCAATCTGTGTGTTGAGGAAGCAGTAAAGGAAACAAAAGAAAAATTCGGAGTAGGTATTAAAATCCATGGAGAAGAAATAAAAACTTTGAGGTTTGCCGATGACATTGTAATTCTGTCAGAGACAGCAAGAGCAGTTGAACGGAATGGAAAGTGTCTGGAAAGGAGGATATAAGATGAACATCAACAAAAGCAAAACGTGGAAAATAGAATGTAGTCGAATTAAGTCGGGTGATGCTGAGGGAATTAGATTAGGAAATGAGACACTTAAAGTAGTAAAGGAGTTTTGCTGTTTGGGGAGCAAAATAACTGATGATGTTCGAAGTAGAGATGATATAAAATGTAGACTGGCTATGGGAAGGAAAGCATTTCTGAAGAAGAGAAATTTGTTACCATCGAGTATAAATGTAAGTGTCTGGAAGTCGCTTCTAAGAGTATTTGTATGGAGTGTAGCCATTTATGGAAGTGAAACATGGACGATAAATAGTTTGGACAAGAAGAGAATAGAAACTTTCGAAATGTGGTGCTACAGAAGAATGCTCAACATTAGATGGGTAGATCACATAACTAAAGAGGAGGTATTGAATAGAATTGGGGAGAAGAGGAGTTCTTGGCACAACTTGACAAGAAAAAGTGACAGGTTGGTACGACTTGTTCTGAGGCATCAAGGGATCACAAATTTAGCACTGGAGGGCAGCGTGGAGGGTAAAAATCGTAGAGGGAGACCAAGATAGAGTAGCGAGGAGAGCTGCATCAAACCAGTCTCAGGACTGAAGACCACAACAACAACAACGGATACATCAAACTGCTGTATCGGCCGCTGCCTTGTCCGCCGCGCCTTCAAATACGCGCACCGCCAGTTACACCGCCACGTTTCTTAAGCCGCCACCGCGGCACGTGGGCGCTGCCACGAAAGATTAGGCCGCTGCCTATGAGATCCAAGCGGCGAGTGTGCTTACGTTCGAGTATTCGTGCGCTGAGCCCACTTTTGTGTGCTTGCCAGTTGAATAACAGTTACAGACTTTCTTATCGGCAGGGCTCGACGTCTTGTGAAGAGACAAAGCACTGAAGAGTAAAAGATTTATAAATCTTTTGTGTCTATATATATTATATTATTAAATTTGAGCTACTGTTAGAAGCTGACGTTACAGCTACAGCAACAAAGTTATGTATGAATTTTAAAATTTTATATTAGGTGTAGAATAAATTAGTATGTGAATTCTCTGTTTATGAACAGTATCTGTTCCTCGCTCCTGTATCCACTAAAGTACTGTACAGCGAGCAAGAAGGTCAAAACACACATATTATTTCACTGCCCCACTACAATAATTCACATGAGCTTCCCTCAGTCTAGAATTATGAACATTTCCTTTCGAGCGCAGATGAGTAACAGACACAGAGAAACGTGGCTCTGCGCGTAATTTCGAATTCTCAACAATCTAGTTCTTATCACTTTAATCTCTGGTATGCCGGTCTCTGTGGGTGAACGGGAATGAACCGAGGCTGGACTTCAGAAGGTGCAGGATGCACTTAACTTCCGACTAATACTGAGATGCAGAAGTTACGCCCCGGGGGCAAAGTGCACTAATTCATTTCGGAGAAACGCTCATATACGACACTACTGTGCCTACAAAACACCTCGTTTTCAGTCCATAAGGACAATCATCAACAATATACGAAAACAAGAAACGACACCACCCTAACAAAATAACAGGGAGAAATAAGTCTTTCTCTGTTATGCCAGAATTTCAATACGTCCCTGTACAACATCAACATGATATTTGGGTCAGCATTGCAGCACTGAAAGTTCTGAATGCTTCATTGATTCATGCACGAAGAGAAGCAGTATCACTGACTGAAGTCGCTTACGCACGATCCGCAACATACGAGGTGTGGCTAGAAAAAAACCGGACTAGTACTGGTGAAACAATAAAACGAATGCAATAAGGCTGAAAGTCGCGTGGCCTGTCACGTGACTCTCGCTCCACCTACTGCTCGAGTTTCATCTGCCTCTTGCACTCAGTCTGCCCGTGGTGTCTGTTTTAAGTAGTTGACGTTTTGTCTGTGCGTCGGAAAATGTTGAGTGTACAGAAAGAACAGCGTGTTAACATCAAATTTTGTTTCAAACTAGGAAAATCTGCAAGTGAAACGTTTGTAATGTTACAACAAGTGTACGGCGATGATTGTTTATCGCGAACACAAGTGTTTGAGTGGTTTAAACGATTTAAAGATGGCCGCGAAGACACCAGTGATGACACTCTCACTGGCAGACCATTGTCAGCAAAAACTGATGCAAACATTGAAAAAATCGGTAAACTTGTTCGACAAGATCGCCGTTTAACAATCAGAGCAGTGTCTGAGTTAACAGGAGTTGACAAGGAAAGTGTTAGGCAGATTCTTCATGAATGTTTCAACATGAACAAAGTGTGTCCAAAAATGGTTCCAAAGTGTCTCACAATTGAACAGAAGGAACGCCGAAGAATGATTTGTTCTGACATCCTGGAAAACACTGAAAGTGATCCCACCTTCTTACAAAATGTTATTACTTGCGATGAATCGTGGTTTTTTACTACGATCCCGAAACTAAACGCCAATCGATGCATTGGAAAACTCCTGGTTCTCCACGACAAAAAAAAAGCACGAATGTCAAAATCGAAATTCAAGGCAATGATGATTGTTTTTTTTGACATCAAAGGGATTGTGCACATTGATTGGGTACCAGAGGGACAAACAGTGAATCAGCATTACTACATAAGCGTCCTGGCTACCCTACGTGAGCGAGTACGGAGAAAACGGAACGATTTGTGGAGAAAAAAGTCATGGATCCTTCACCAAGACAATGCCCCAGCTCACAGTGCGTTGTCAGTGAAGACGTTTTTGGCAAAACACAACATTCCCATCTTAGATCATCCACCCTACTCACCTGATTTGGCCCCCTGTGACTTTTTTCTTTTCCCTAAAGTCAAGTCAGCTTTGAAAGGAACTAGATTTGGGACTGTTGAAGCAGTAAAAGAAAAAGCGACGGAAGTAATGTATGGACTTACCGAAAATGATCTGCAGCATTGCTATGAACAGTGGAAAATTCGTATGGAGCGGTGTAGAGACCGAGGAGGAGAGTACATTGAAGGAGATAACATGAAATTGTAAATAATTGTAAATAAATGTTTTTTCCAGCATCAGTCCGGTTTTTTTCTAGCCGCACCTCGTAAGTGCACAATCAAACGGCGGTCTCGAGAGAGTACGAATGGCTTGCGATGGGACCATCACGACCCGTTCATCTCTCAGGAAGTGTGTCATTCAGCACCTGCCGCGCGTTCACACTCCAACTCCTGAACGATGACAGACTGTTGCAGATCTTCGAGAACTGTTAGGAAATGTCCAGGTAAACATCTCCCATTACGACTTTCACTGTGAAGAAAAATGTCCCTGTCGCCGTATTCTGAATTAAACCACACGAACAGTGTGTGTGTGTGAATTCCTAAGGGACCAAACTGTCGAGGTCATTGGTTCCTAGACTTAGACTCTACTTAAACTAACTTAAAATAACATACGCTAAGAACAATACACACACACACTCACACACACATGCCAAAGGGAGGACTCGAAACCCCGGCGGGAGGAGCCGCGCAATCCGTTGCATGGCGCCTCAAACCACGCGGCCACTCCGCGCGGCGCACGAATAGTGAACAACGGGCTTGCACGGATTTGTTCACGTGAGTTGCATGGAGTTTCAGAGCCACAAATATTAATATTGTCGCGATTCGTAAGTCCACAAATGTGGAACGTTACTTCATCTGAAAGAATACACTTTTTTAAGTATTCACTGACAGCATCTGAGGAGCGATAATGGAAAACGCGAGTGTATACCGCTTAGGTCGCTGGTTTGGCTGCAATCCTTGGACCACTAGTGCTTTGTACGAGAAAGGAAAAACCGATAATGTAATAGTTTATGTACTGTTCGTCATACTTCCTGCAATTTGCGTGACGCACAAAGAATTGACTCCAGAGGAAGCCTGCACTCTGCTTGAGACACAGGTGAAAGTTCATTTCGAGGCAGGTTTTTGAGCCTTACTGTCCCTTTATAATTTCTGAACCACTTCGCTATGCTAGCTCTTACCGCTGGTGACGTCCCATACTGGAATCTATAATTCTACAGGACCGACCTCAGGGTTTTGGATCCTGCGGATCAGATGGTAAACTGCTCCTTCTCCTGCTCTGCCGCCATTTTGATGTACTCCAAGTCAAATCTGCAACAAATGACAAAGGAAAAACACGATGAGAGCTGATAAACGTTGTATACAACCAACCTCGGTGCTCTGTCTCAATCAGTACTCAAGTTACTTCTTTTTTCTTTAATTATTTCCGACTGTGGACACACATTTTTCAGTGCTCTATATTGAGCTATACAGAGATTCAGGTTCACTTTCGCCTTCCTTACACGAGTAGCTCTATGTAGCGATTTCCTATCTTCCTTGTATTGAGGAAGAGATTTGCAGGCCAAAACAGGAATAGAAAAGAACACGAGTGCACGAAGATTATTTACTGGAAGAATTTCCGAGCTAACTCACATGATAGTTTACTGAACATATTGATTGTAACAAGGGCAGGCCACGACGTTGGGATGGCAGATTTACTAGAAACTTTGTACTCCTTCAGTGGGCCATTAAAGCAACATAATGTGCTAGTAGTAACGTTCACTACTCTGGAAATTCCGAGAAAATCACAAGAGAACTTTTATGCGTCTATTATGTACCTGTGGGTAGCTGTCGCGTGGTAGAGTTCATGGTGGTCAAATGATTAGCTTTCGAGCTCCATAAAACAAACGTGTGCTAAGCGACAGTTCTATCCCTTCTGAAACATAATTATGAATCTTTTTATTCCATCACTGGTCACATTATTTAATTTATATTGCATTTGAAAGATAATATAACGACGTAAACCACTTGTATTTGCATGAAGTTTCAATTTATGTTTTCCATGTCTGTATGACAAATACCATCATGGAACGCGTGATGTCAGGAGCATATCTGATGAGTAATCGTTCATTACTCTTGTGGTCTGGCACATTGTGACTTACTACATTACTGATTGTGAGTGACATCATTTGCGTCATTATTTATCAATGTTTGACCTATTCTTTCCACGCCTGTCCCTCGTCCTTGATAATTTAATTACAAGTAGTAACACGTTGTTTCTCTTCATTACATTACCTCTCAAAAGTCATATAGATTAAATGTGACCAGTGCTGAAAAAATATAGATTGAAAAGTAAATAACAGCAGGCTTCGAAACGTCAACTCGTACAGGAGCCCCTTCAAAAGAGCGAACGCTAACCACTTTACCACAACCAATTCTTGTGATTCGGCTCTTTGCATCAGTACATTAGGTACATAATAGACGCTTAAGACTTCTCCTGCGATTTACTCGGAATTGTCAGTGTAGTGAACCTTGTCAGTTGCACATTATGTTATTTGAATGGCCCACTAAAGATATACAAAGTGTAGTAAATCCGTGATCCAAACGTCGTGGCCTCCCTTCTAAGACTGTGATCACAAGTCAGTATTACCTAGAGTGCACACGTATCCATAAAGCGGGAAATCCCCATAAAAGAAAGGAAAACGAAAAATATTCTGGAGACAAAATAGGCTGACCCTCCTTCACGAATATTATCCGGAAGAGTAGCATAAGTTTTCGTATGAGTCCGTCAAACAGACATCATGTTGTTGTTGTTGTGGTCTTCAGTCCAGGGACTGGTTTAATGGCGCCCTCCATGTTACTCTACCCTGTGCAAGCTTCTTCATCTCCAAGTAATTACTGCAACCTACATCATTCTGAGTCTGCTTAGTGTATTCGTCTCTTGGTAACCCTCTACGATTTTTAGCCTCCACGCTGCCCTCCAATACTAAATTGGTGATCCCTTGATGATGCCTCAGAGCATGTGCTACCAACCGGTCACTTCTTCTAGTTACGTTGTGACACAAATTCCTCTTCTCCCCAAATTCAGTTCACTACCTCCTCATCAGTTACGTGATCTGCTCGTCTAATCTTCATCATTCTTCTCTAGCACCACATTTCGAAAGCTTCTACTCTGTTCTTGTCTAAACTAGTTACCGTCCATGTTTCACTTCCGTACATGGCTACACTCCATATAAATACTTTCAGAAATCACTTTCTGACACTGAAATCGATACTCGATGATAACAAATTTCTCTTCTTTAGGAGCGCTTTCTTTTCCATAGCTAGTCTACATTTTATATCCTCTATACTTCTACCATCATCAGTTATTTTGCTCCCCAAATAGTAAAACTCATCTACTACTTTAAGCGTCACATTTCCTAATCTAATATCCTCAGCATCACCTGCTTTAATCCGATTACATTCCATTATCCTCGTTTTGCTGTTGTTGATGCTCATCTTATATCCACCTTTCAATACAATGTCCATTCCGTTCAACTGCTCTTCCTGGTCCTTTGCTGTCTCTGAAAGAATTACAATGCCATCGTCAAACCTCAATGTTTTTATTTCTTCATCATGGATTTTAATACCTACTCCGAATTTTTCTTTTGTTTCCTTTACTGCTTGGTCAATATATAGATTGAATAACATTTGGGATGGGCTACAACCGTGGCTCACTACCTTCTAAACCAGCTTCCTTTTCATGCATCTCGATTCTTATAACTGCCATCTGCTTTCTGAACAAATTATAAATAGCCCTTCCCTCCCTGTATTTGGCCCCTGCCACCTTCAGAATTTGAATGAGATTATTCCAGTCAACATTGTCAAAAGCCTTCTCTAAGCCTACAGATGCTAGAAACTTAGGTTTGCCTTTACTTAATCTATATTGTAAGATAAGTCGTAGGATCAGTATTGCCTGAGGTGTTCCAATATTTCTACGAAATCCAAACTGATCCTCCCCGAGGTTGACTTCTACCAGTTTTTCCATTCGTCTACAAAGAATTTGTGTTAGCCTTTAGCAGTCGTGACTTATTAAACTGATACTTCAGTAATTTTCACATATGTCAGCACCTTTTTCCTTTGGGATTTGTATTATAATATTCTTCTTGAAGTCTGAGGGTATTTCGCTTGTCTCATACAACTTCTTCACCAGATGGTAGAGTTTGTCAGGGCTGTCTCTCCCAAGGCTATCAATAGTTCTAAACCAATGTTGACTACTCAGGGGGCCTTGTTTCGACTTAGGTCTTTCAGTGCTAACGACGAAGGTCGGTTAACCGTCCAGCGTTAATATGGTTCGTAGGCCGTTCCATGCGTTCATCTGGGCGAATTCCGGACTGGTAGCATTGTGCCGCCTCAGTTACACAATTCGCTCCATCTTCAGCGTCCACATGCTTTCGAAATCAAAAATGAACATCGTAAATAAGGAAAACTGAGTGGGATATCCGAAATAAAGGTTTTTAGAAAACACAGCTGACATCAAGTTTCTATCTCGAAATATGAAATATGGGGCACACAGAAATACTGAATTTTATTTCTCATTGCCGTCACGTTAGGGGTTTATTTACAGTAGAGACACGGAAATATATTTAGGTGAGAGGAAGGTGTTATTAGAGAGTGTAAAATAAAGCTGTAAAAGCCAGGTGGACATCGATTATAGATTTAGCAAAGGAGAATATGCCACGAGTAACACTATCAATGACAGTCGGATGTGGCAGAAGGATACACAGTCATTACGAGCGAAACCACTATTCTCTAAAGAGTCTAGCTACCATGTAAAAACTGTTTCAAACGTCTGATTCCTGCACGTATGGACTAATGTGTTAAATACGTGCCCTTAGGCGTGAAATCGAGGAAAACTGTAGGAAATGTCTGAAACTACTCTCCAAGTGTTTTGGCAGTCGCTAAGTGCCCTCATAATGCAACACTGGATGAATATAATCTGGGTAGCTTGCGCTCCACCTTAAGCAAATGTTTGCGTCTAAATGTTTGCGACGTCATATCGCCTGAATATGTGTCGCAAAATGATACAGTGTTGCAGGTATCTACATCTACATCTACATGGTTACTCTGCAAGTCACACTTTAGTGTTCATCGAACCATTTTCATACTACTTCTCTACCATTCCACTCTCCAATGATGCGTGGGGAAAAGGAACACCTAAATATTTCCGATCGAGGTTTGATTTCTATTATTTTATTATGATGATCATTTCTCCCTACGTAGGTGGGTGTTAACAAAATATTTTCGCGTTCGGAAGAGAAAGTTGGTGAATGAAACTTCGTAAATACATCTCGCCGGAAGGAAAACCGTCTTTGTTTCAGTGACTGCCACCCCAACTCGCGTATCATATCAGTGATACTCTGACCCCTATTCCACAATAACGCGATACGAGTTGCCGTTCTAATGGTTCTAACGGTTCTGAGCACTATGGGACTTAACATCTGTGGTCATAAGTCCCCACGAGTTGCCGTGCCGGCCGAAGTGGCCGAGCGGTTCTAGGCGCTTCAATCTGGAACCGCGGGACTGCTACGGTCGCAGGTTCGGATCCTGCCTCGGGCATGGATGCGTGTGATGTCTTTAGGTTAGTTAGCTTTAAGTAGTTCTAAGTTCTAGGAGACTGATGACCTCAGATGTTAAGCCCCATAGTGCTCAGAGCCATTCACGAGCTGCCCTTCTTTGCACTTTTTCGATGTCCTCCGTCAATCCTACCTGGTAAGGATCCCAAACCGCGCAGCAGTATTCCAGTGGAGGACGGACAAGGGTAATGTAGGCTGTCTCTTTAGTGGGTTTTTCGCATCTTCTAAGCGTTCTGGCAACAAAGCGCAGTCTCTGTTTCGCTTTCCCCACAATATTATCTATGTGGTCTTTCCAATTTAAGTTGCTCGTAATTGTAATTCCTAAGTATTTATTCGAATTGACAGCCTT
This sequence comes from Schistocerca piceifrons, assembly GCF_021461385.2. NCBI lineage: Eukaryota > Metazoa > Arthropoda > Insecta > Orthoptera > Acrididae > Schistocerca > Schistocerca piceifrons. The sequence continues at coordinate 53,712,589 of NC_060139.1, forward strand.
TAGCTTTGTGCGATTTATCGTACACGCAATATTTATCGGATTTCTTTTAGTACCCATGTGGATGACCTCGCACTTTTCTTTGTTTAGTGCCCGTTGCCATTTTTCGCAAGGTACAGAAATTCTCTCTAGATCATTTTGTAATTGGAATTGATTGTCTGATGATTTTAGTAGACGGTAAATTACAGCGTCACCTGAAAACAATCTAAAGGGGCTGCTCAGATTATCATCTAGATCGTTTATGTAAATCAGGAACATCGGAGGACCTATGACACTATCTTGCGGAACGCAAGATATCACTTCTGTTCTACTCGATGATTTACAATCTATCACTACGAACAATGACCTCTGTGAGAGAAAATAACGAACCAGTCACACAACTGAGACTGGAAGCAGTTAATACCATAAATTATCTGGGAGTACGCATTAGGAGTGATTTAAAATGGAATGTTCATATAATGTTGATCGTCGGTAAATCAGATGCCAGACTGAGATTCATTGGAAGAATCCTAAGGAAATGCAATTCGAAAACAAAGGAAGTAGGTTACAGTGCGCTTGTTCGCCCACTGCTTGAATACTGCTCAGCAGTGTGGGATCCGTACCAGATAGGGTTGATAGAAGATATAGAGAAGATCCAACGGAGAGCAGCACGCTTCGTTACAGGATCATTTAGTAATCGCGAAAGCGTTACGGAGATGATAGATAAACTCCAGTGGAAGACTCTGCAGCAGAGACGCTCAGTAGATCGGTACGGGCTCTTGTCAAAGTTTCGGGAACATACCTTCACCGAAGAGTCAAGCAGTATATTGCTCCCTCCTACGTATATCTCGCGAAGAGACCATGAGGATAAAATCAGAGAGATTAGAGCCCACACAGAAGCATACCGACTATCCTTCTTTCCACGAACAATACGAGACTGGAATAGAAGGGAGAACCGATAGAGGTACTCAAGGTACCCTCCGCCACACACCGTCAGGTGGCTTGCGGAGTATGGATGTAGATGCAGATACTCCATATGCAAGCAATTTGATTAATAGTCGCTTGTGAGGAACGGTATCAAAAGCCTTCTGGATATGTAGGAATATGGAATCGATCTGAGATCCCTTGTCGACAGCTCTCAGTACTTCATGGTAATAGAGAGCCAACTGTGTTGCACAAGAACGATATTTTCTGAAACCGTGTTGGTTATGTATCAATAAGTCATTTTCTTCAAGGTGATTCGTAATGTTCCATTATATTTAGTGATATATGTACATACTGTCTGTAAAGTGTGTTGAGAATAGACTAGATGGCGAAGAGGAAATAAATGAAAACGTCATACCTGATGTTAAAGTTCTGTTGCGTGCTGCTTCATTCGAAAGTCAGTTCTTCATGGGTCTAAATGTTAACGGCCAACGGCCTTACTGCAGTGGTAAAATCGATATCCGTCTGGGTCTATTGAGCGTTGTTGGCAAGTGGGATACGCTCAGCCCTTGTGAGGCCGATTGAGGAGCCACTTGACTGGGAAGTTGGGGCTCAGTTCACGAAAACTGACAACGACCGGGAGAGCGGTGTGCTGACCACACGCCCCTCCGTATCCGCCTGCAGCGACCTCTAGCGGCCGACGCTGATACTGCGGTCGATCAGCACCGCTGCTGGACCTTACGAGGCCTTTTCGGACAGAGTTGAGTTTAAACGTTCCCCTGCACTATGCATCGAAGAATCATACAACTTTGTAGGTATACATTCAACGATACGTGTAGATACTATCTCCCAAATAAGTTTCTAATAGATTTAGTTGTAAATAAATAATAAATTAGACCCCGTCGTACGTGATGCTGAAGTTTTACTGTGCGCCACTTCAAGCAAACGCTAATTTTTTATTGTAAATCATAATCATTTCATATCTCCTCATTGTATCAGCAGCAGGAATCTAGTAAGCTATGAACTACGGTCCTTTCATAAATTTTCCTTTGCAGGTGAGGGAGTCAGAGAGAAAAAAGTTTTCAAAATTTGAAAATTATGGGTAATATTTGTGGGATTCGTAAAGTGCTCTCATTCTCAAATAATGGATGAATAAAATCCAGGAATTTGCATGCCGTTAGTTGCGTTGTCTCGTGATAAGCATGGTTTCCATCTGCAATGCTTGCGTCGTTGTTGTTGTTGTGGTCTTCAGTCGTGAGACTGGTTTGATGCACCTTGCGTTGTTATGTTACACTTAACACACGATTGTACCTCTTAATGAGTACCTTATGACAGCATTTGGAATTTTTAAACTCAATCAATAATCATGCGAAGTCTAGAAAACCGTTGATAGGCAACCTCCAGCTGGGTCTGGGTACCGTATCCCGGGTTTCGGGGTAGGGGTTAAGTAGTGTAGATGTAGGCCTATCGATGGACAACACTGATGATGAAACGAGGGTTTTATTGTAATGTCGAGATCGCTATATATCTTTCATGTAATGTGGCTGATTTCAGCCACAGTTCGCGATAATGTATATATGCCCCGGCGGCGCAGAAGGGGCCCTGCCGGAAAGAGAAGAGGATATAGGAGACTGAGGACAGCTCTTTTTAAACAAGCGTTTATCTAAAATCTTGTTTCTAAATTCCTTGAATCCGAATACATTTGCGCCTCTAGATTCCAAACACGTGGCCGTGGAAGGACGTAGTTTTGGAGTCGGAACGAAGTCCGAACGGTAAGGAGAGAGAAAGAAAGAGAAAATAGTTGACGTCATATCTAGCTAAAAGCCAAAGCTAGGCACAGCATTCAGCCTTGCACCGAAGCTTGAGAAACGGCCTACGTTATCTCTCTCTTCCTCTATTCCTACTGGCTGTCCAAAGCGGTGCATAGGTGGCTCATTGGTCAATTTGTTACATGGGGAGAATATCTTCTGAAGCGATGATCCTACTCAACACGTATGCCACAGCGAAGCGTACTGGTACATCGTATACGAAAATTTAAGCGAGAACGAATTTAGCTATAAAAATAAAATTTCTCATACACCTTAGACTAAGTAGGCTACATCAGTTCAAAAAAATTGTTCAAATGGCTCTGAGCACTATGGGACTTAACTTCTGTGGTCATCAGTCCCCTAGAACTTAGAACTACTTAAACCTAACTAACCTAAGGACATCACACACATCCATGCCCGAGGCAGGATACGAACCTGCGACCGTAGCAGTCGCGCGGTTCCGGACTGAGCGCCTTAACCGCGAGACCACCGTGGCCAGCACTACATCAGTATTTCTTCCTCCTTCTTTAAGCAGGACGAAGTATGTTGTACTGGTGAACCATACCGGGGGTTCTTAGCTAAGGGTAACGTAAGCGTCATCGGCTAGGTTGGCCAGATGGGTTCCCAGAAAATTGTTAAAATCATTTTTATTTGTTGACTGGTCTCAAAATCAGCCGATACATAGTCGGGTGGTGGCTGGGCCCTTGAGGTGTTGGTGTCAGCCCTCCACGACAGTTGAAATAGCACCACCAACAGGTAGCCTATAGTTATCCTCCCGCAACACTTGAACAATTAGCGTGATAGAAAGCCTCCTGGAAAATATTGCAAATCACTGTGAAATTTGTGTATTGAGCTAGGACCTAAAAAATCAAATTTCATTTAAATACTGTCAGTTGATTTTTTACTCAAAATTTAAAGTGCTAAAGATTATGTACAACAGGAGGAAAGAGTAAATATAAAACTGTACTAACGATCCTAGTCAGTTGCCTACATCATCAAAATTCTCAAATATTGTAACTCCCTTATCATAACGTTAATTGAATTGGCTCTACAAAGAGAGAAGCTGACCATTTGAAGAGAGAATGAAGAGAAAATGAGAATTTATTTTCTCATATTCGTACCGTAGAGTAAAGAATTTAGACCGTTATGGTCAGTATCTAATAACCAATTACAGTTAAACCCAGTACTCGAAATAAAAGTAGCAGAAGTTAGTAAAATTGCTATGTAACATTTTCATGGAAATGATCTTATTGTATAAAAAGTTCAACCTGGAACAGTAAGTAGCAGTTAAGTGACCAGGTTGCTCGTAAGGCTGTTAACTGAATTCTTTCGTGAAGTTAGTTATACCTAAACTACAGAAGACAGTAAACTGAGCCCGTTAGTTGGTAAGAGGTACAATCACTACGGGATCTCGAGCCTGTGGTTAAAAAAAGTAAGTTCCCTAAGTTGCATGCTTATTAAGTACAAACAACAATATTACCTAAAAATTTCAAATAAAATCCATTGTTATAATCATAGTGACATTACAAGCCTAGATTCGCCTGATAAAAGATTACAATTCAGAATCAGTACTAAGCTGTCACGAATCTAAAATATGGCTCTGAGCACTATGGGACTTAACTTCTAAGGTCATCAGTCCCCTAGAACTTAGAACTACTTAAACCTAACTAACCTAAGGACATCACACACATCCATCCCCGAGGCAGGATTCGAACCTGCGACCGTAGCAGTCGCGCAGTTCCGGACTGAAGCGCCTAGAACTGCTTGACCACCGCGGCCGGCGTCACAAATCTAAGTTTCATTGCGGTTCAAATGCCTCTGAGTACTATGGGACTTAACGTCTGAGGTCATTAGCCCCCTAGAACTTAGAACTACTTAAACGTAACTAACCTAAGGACATCACAAACACCCACGGCCGAGGCTGGATTCGAACCTGCGACCCTAGCGGTCGCGCGCTTCCAGACTGAAGTGCCTAGAGCCGCTCGGCCACATCGGCCGGCCTACATTGCGGTAATAACAGTTGAAAAACGTATGCAAAAATAAAAATGCAGTGTAATATGGATTAGGAATCGTAAGTGCTTCAGAGGATGCGTGAAAATTACGCTTGAACGTAAATATTAATACGTGACCATGGCAGTCACTTGAAGGTATCAACTAGGGTGGTTCAAGGAATCCTTCACGAGACACTTAACTGTGAACTTCAGAGTAATCATGCAGAGGCAGATGCAGATGTAGGGAAAAGTCATTGCATGAAAATAGGTGAGGGTGATGCAGTGTCAATTGAGTACGTTTCAGCATATGTGTGACACATACAACGTGTGTTGTTTTCTTTTCATTTATTTTTAATATAGAAGCTACACGTTGCGACAGGATGACTACGAAGCATCCACAGCTGTTAGAGACCTTAATGTAGTTATTATGCATATCGTGCACGCATTAAAATTGCGTGAGTATTGAAAGAAGTCACTGTCACCTTGCATTATTGAATACCTGTTTGTTAAGAGCTGCGCACTTACATTCATATTATGATTTACTGGAAAGTTAGAGGACAAAGGAATGAACTCTCACATTATTACAATAAAATAGGAAGGTTAGAGCAAAATAATAGAAATAGTTAGAGTAAATGCAAAATTAAACAGATGTTTAATCCTCCTGATACTGTGTTAAATAGTACGACTAAGTTGTTATTGCAGATTCAACTCTGAGGTCATCCATGCTCTCTCTCCTCTGGGGAGATGGAAAGCGTTTCTAATACTTTCGTTACATAAAAAAGTTCCATAGTAGCGCCCAATAAGTATTTCAGTAACGAAGAGGCGGACGTTTCTACCACACTTCACGGTAGATGGTTAACTAGCACATGGTCAGGAAATGACCTTGAAGTTCGGATGAAACAAGTAACCTAATATGAATAATGTGATCTATGCGTTACAATACAAAGTTTTGTGCTATGGATTTAGTCCATAGAAAAATGACGGATTGCTTAATTTACTGAACTGGTCTTTGAGAACATTTTAGTCAAAAATTCATCATAGCTGCAGTGGTGTCAAGTGTTTGCTTTGCTCTAAGAATAAAATTACTTTTTAAATCAGTACATCCAAAATATTCTTGGAGTTTAGGTCAGATATGTGATACCACCTTTGGGATACCCCCTGCGTCCACTTTTGGAAATAATTATGATTATCACTGCACTGTTCCCGGATACTGGTGATACTTCATTTCCATAAATTGGGTAAATAAGTCGTAGGAAAATCGTAATAGTCTATTATTGTTAGAGCTACCATGAATTAATGGTAACCTTCATTTCTTGACAATAACGTATAGCTGTACTGTTTGCCTTAAATTACTGAAAACAATGTGCGTTACAATCGTGTATCAAACAGTTACCTTTACATTAACCTCGTTTAAGCTGTAACTGCATGTATAGCGTAAGGTATAACACGCTGGGTTGCGAGCCAGGGACGTAAGCCGGACCCGGTTCGAAGCCGCTTTGCGCATACACGACACAGGGGATTATACACTGGTCACCATGAGTGTGGTTTCCCCATCCTGGCTTAGGTGATTTGTAGATCGATCCCTAGGTTCCGACTCAGAGAATAAATACGAATATTTAATGTACGACAACACAAACAACATACGAGGGGCGTTCGGTAAGTAAAGCAACGATTGGTTCAAAAATGGCTCTGAGCACTATGGGACTCAACTTCTGAGGACATCAGTCCCCTAGAACTTAGAACTACTTAAACCTAACCAACCTAAGGACATCACACAGATCCATGCCAGAGGCAGGATTCGAACCTGCGACCGTAGCGGTCACGCGGTTCCAGACTGAAGCTCCTAGAACCGCACGGCCACACCGGCTGGCGTAAAGGAACATTTCTGTTCCTGAAGCTGGTGGGTCTTATTCAGGATCCAGTACACAATATTATTCACCACTCTTTTACATGCTACGGTCGCAGGTTCGAATCTTGCCTCGGGCATGGATGTGTGTGATGTCCTTAGGTTACTTAGGTTTAAGTAGTTCTAAGTTCTAGGGGACTGATGACCTCACATGTTAAGTCCCATAGTGCTCAGATCCATTTTTGAACTCTTTTAGATGCAAAACTATATTTTTCAGCATAATCTCTGTTCAATGGGATGGCCTTACTCCACTTTACCTGGAGAGCCTATGTGTCCGCATGGTACCACTCTAATTGTCGACGATGGAGTTAACTTCTTGGTGCAGTAGTAAGTAACTCTCTCCATCAAGCACGTACTGCTTCCCTCTGAGTGCATCGTTCAGTGGGCAAGGACGATGGAATTCGGGTCTGCGAGATCCGAAATGTAGGGTGGATGTGAATGGACAGTCCAATGATATTTCGCGAGCTCCTCTTGGGTGCGGAGTCTTGTGGAAGACCATCCGTTGTCATTGTGCTTTTGTGGAGACGAAGTCGTTTTGTGACTTTCCTGAGGGTGGTACAATACATTTAGAGTTTATCATTGTACCTCAAGGGAGGCCATTGAACAGAACAACCCCTTCAGAGTCCCAGAAGAGCGTCGCTATGACTTTAAGGCTTAGGGTGCGGCTTTGAACATTTTCGTTAGAGGAGAAGTCGTATGGTGCCACTTCTTTGATTGCCGTTTTGTTGCCGTTTCGAAAGGATGAACATAAGTTTCATGTCGTGTGACGATGTTCGAAAAGTATAATAAAAGCATCAGGAGCACCCTCGAAATATTCATACAGTTCCACAGAGACGGTCCTTCGTTTCTCCTGATGGTCTTATGTTATTCAGGGAGGATCCCAGCTGGCACACCTTTCAGTAGCCCAACTGGTGGACGAGTGTGTCAGCACTACCAACGGAGACGTCAAGTTGAACAGCGAGGCGTATGATTGTGACCTGTCGATCACCTCCAATGAAAGTGTCCACATGTTTCACAATTGCGGGAGTCACTTCCGTGTGCGGCAGGCTAGCACGAGGGATATCGGACACATTTGCCTCACCTTGTTAACACTTTTCATCCGCACGTCTGGTACAGAGGCCGCGCGGAATTAGCCGAGCGGTCTAGGGCGCTGCAGTCATGGACTGTGCGGCTGGTCCCGGCGGAGGTTCGAGTCCTCCCTCGGACATGGGTGTGTGTCTGTTTGTCCTTACGATAATTTAGGTTAAGTAGTGTGTAAGCTTAGGGACTGATTACCTTAGCCGTTAAGTCCCATAAGATTTCACACACATTTGAACATTTATTTTCTCGTACAGATTTATTCGCTTGGCGCCGGCAGCGCTAATTCGGATTACTTGGCTTGTCGTCGACCGCTTGTAACCTTTCCGTTGATGACAAGCTTCAAACACATTAACTTTCGCGCACTTTAATTTTTCCGGAAATCCTCCATTTTGCCGTATCGTTCCAAAAACTGGAATTTCCTTTTCAAGTAACTTCTCTGCAAGTTCTACACTGTTATAATAATTGTCGGAGTAGAAGTGGATCCACTTTTCATAATAAGGTGTCAATAGTTCCATCACTGTTTTTACTTAATGTTGTCCAGCGCCGGAATATATCTTCAATGAAGAACTGTATCCCTTACTCGAATCACACAGCATCCGAATGAGTATGCCATACTTCGTAATTATCGACGAATTGTAAACTTTTTGAAATTTAACTGTCCACGCCACGGTATCATTCCTTCATCAACTGAGATGTTTTGACTTAGATTAACCGATTCTTTCAACTGTTCGGAAAAATGATCAGTTAGGAATTGCACTTTGAAAAGCCGGTCGGCGTTATCCGGTTTATTGTTGTTGTTGGAGAAATGTAAAAATCATAATATTTGTCTGAATCGGTTGCGAGACATCGTTTTGCGAAATATCGGTGTCTCTATCAACGGATTCGTTGACCAGTAATCATCGATCCTTGCTTTCTTTACAATTCCCATAAGGATAGCAAACCCAAACCATTTTCTAAGTTCGGGTCCCGTAACGTCGACAAATTTGGCATTTATTTTTATCCACTTTCCTTCTATTGTAATTTTGACTGTAATACTTATTGATTTCGTTGCTAATATATTTAAATAGATCGTTCCCAATATATAGTTCTACGATATCCTCGACGTTCTCTGTATCTTTGGGAAATATGTGTGGATCCGGAGATCATTCAAATTTATTATCGGTCCGCAGTAAATCATAGCCTGTATTCTTCGTCTGATTCGTCCGAATCACCTGGCAACCGTTGAGTTCGCCAGATTCTTCTTAGACGTATTTCGCTATCTTCCGACGATTCTCATTCACTTTCATTTTCCTGATTTCCAATGTCTTCTTCCCAATCGGCCAAGTCGTACGGAATGTCAGACAAGACGACCGCGCATTCATCGTAAATAATCGTATCGTCTCTTTCGTCTGCCATGATGAAAGTGTTCAAGTACTTATAAAAACATACAAGTTGTTGAAGTGTGTAACTTATTGTTACCTAAACAAAACACAAACAGAATGAGAAAGATACTAAAGTGCTCTCACCGGCCACTGCGCAATACTGTGCTCACGACACCACTGTGGTGTCGCCGGCCACTGAGCGATAGTATGCACACGACACCACTGTGGCGTAGCCGGTCGGCAAAGTGTGAAGATAATAGACAACTCGCCCAACGATTCACGTCTCTTTTGTTGACTAAAAGCCTCCGTAGACATTGTGCAAGCGCCTGTGAATATATGTCGTACTCTCGTTTTTCGCCAAAAGAAAGTGACAGCTATCTGCTCTGAATACATTTCTGTGATAGGCGCCATTTGGAAGTCTACGTGCAGTGGCCTCACCAGTCGTAAATTCATGAAACTATGGGGACTAAACCTGGAATATTCCACTATATCTCGCTACAAATTCCGAATTCTTTTCAACCAAAATTGGCCGAGAAAAAAATTTGTAGCATTGCTTGTTGAACACCACTCCTTGAGATTACCTTGACTAGTTTGTTGCCAAGAAGGGCATCCATCACCTGAGTTAAACAATATCATAAAATGTACCGAAACCTGGATGAAATAAACCCTGTACAAGGCGGGATAATTACTGCGGGAAAGAAGAAGTTAATCTCAAGTGAATCGGAAGTGTAAATGGGGACATATTTAATATTTAAGAGATTTCGTTACGTATCTCTCACACGTACTATCCACCTACGTATTATTCCTGAAGCCACTATACAATGAGTGGCAGTCGTAGGTACTTTGTAATTACACTGCTGGCCATTAAAATTGCTACACCAAGAAGAAATGCAGATGATAAACGGGTATTCATTGGACAAATGTATCATACTGGAACTGACATGTGATTACATTTTCACGCAACTTGGGTGCATAGATCCTGCGATATCAGTACACAGAACAACCACCTTTGGCCGTAATAACGGCCTTCATACGCCTGGGCATTGAGTCAAACAGAGCTTGGATGGCTTGTACAGGTACAGCTGCCCATGCAGCTTCAACACGATAGCACAGTTCATCAAGAGTAGTGACTGGCGTATTGTGACGAGCCACTTGCTCGGCCACCATTGACCAGATTTTTTTCAGCTTCTGAGACATCTGGAGAATGTGCTGGCCACGGCAGAAGTCGAACATTTTCTGTACCCGGAAAAGCACGTACAGGACCTGCATCATGCGATCGTGCATTATCCTGCTGAAATGTAGGGTTTCGCAGGGATCGAATGAAGGGTAGAGCCACGGGTCGTAACACATCTGAATTGTAATGTCCACTGTTCAAAGCGCCGTCAATGCGAACAAGAAGTGAACGAGACGTGTAACCAACGGCACCCATCACGCTGGGTGATACGCCAGTAAGGCAATGACGAACACGCTTCCAATGTGCGTTCACCGCGATGTTGCCAAACACGAATGCTACCATCATGATGCTGTAAACAGAACCTGGATTCATCCGAAAAAATAACGGATTGCAATTCGTGCACCCAGGTTCGTCGTTGAGTACACCATCGCAGGCGCTCCTGTCTGTGATGCAGCGTCAAGGGTAACCACAGCCATGGCCTCCGAGCTGATAGTCCATGGTGCTGCAAACGTAGTCGAACTCTCAATGCTGGTGGTTGTTATCATGCAAAAGTCCCCATCCGTTGACTCAGGGATCGAGACGTGGCTGCGCGATCCGTTACAGCCATGCGGATAAGATGCCTGTCATCTCGACTGCTAGTGATACGAGGCCGTTGGGATCCAGCACGGCGTTCCCTATTACCCTCCTGAACCCACCGATTCCATATTATGTAACAGTCATTGGATCTCGAGCAACGCGAGCACCAATTTCGCGATACGATTAACCGAAATCGCGACAGGCTACAATCCGACTTTCATCAAAGTCGGAAACGTGATGGCACGCATCACACGAGGCATCACGAGGCATCACAACAACGTTTCACCAGGCAACGCCGGTCAACTGCTGTTTGTGTATGAGAAATCGGTTGGAAACTTTCCTCATATCAGCACTTTGTAGGTGTGGGCACCGGCGTCAACCTTGTGTGAATGTTCTGAAAAGCTAATCATTTGCATATCACAGCATCTTCTTCCAGTCGGTTAAATTTCGCGTCTGTACCACGTCATCTACGTGGTGTAGCAATTTTAAAGGCCAATAGTGTAACAAAATGTACCAAAACCTGGATAAAATAAACCCTGTACAAGGCTGGATAAATGCTACAGAAAAGGAGAAGCTAATCTGAAGTGAATCGGAAGTGCAAATGGGAAGGTATTTAATTTTTTAGAGATGTAGTTTCGTATCTCTCACATCTACTATCCATCACGTATAATTCCTGAAGCCACTATACAATGAGTTGTAACGGTAGGTGCTTTGTGCTTATATTAGAGCTTTTCTGTTCTGTTCAAATCGCGCAGTACTCTATAATTGCCTGTTTTCCAAATGAGTGACCATCAGGCGAGGAGCTGCGTCGAAGTAACTATAGTACAAGGGGCAGTGACAGGTGTGAAAACACTGGAACAGTGAAACGTCTACAGTGACGTGCCTCGGCTAAGCCACTTCGGCAGTATTATCACGTCTCTCCTTGTGTGCTCTGGTGAGAGGTTTGCCAGTGTTATTCCAGCAGGTGCGAAGTGCGGCCGCGCCATCGCTCTCACTAGTCCAAACACTTCGAAGTCCTTACATTCAAATGGAGTCTGATCAGTATTGACTCTGGGTAAATCAGTCTTAGCTGCGTTGTTACAAGACGACCATTCTAGAATGTTGTGCGAATTAAATTTAGTCCCACCATAAAGTTGTCTCCAGTTTCACGAACGTGCTCTTTTAAAAGCGTATCAGTTTTAACAAAATACTTCTGTTTCCGTGCTTGTTTGGGTCTTGGTATGTTTAACGGTTCTTCCTGTTTACATTACTGTTTGGTGTAAAAATGACTGCTAGAGTAGTAACACACAGAATAAATCTGAAGAACATATGGATGACGGAAAACTGAAGTAGGTTGTATATGATTACGTTTGAACTGCATATTGCAGAACATCCCCACATTGAGCAGCACACTGCTGTGTTTTTTCCTGTCTCGGATCTTATCTGCTGATAGGTGAAAAATGTGGCTTTTTATTTTGACTAGAAACAATATTAATGTTTTATATACATACGGTAATGCAGTGCACACGAATCTTAAGAATTTCATGCTCGTCTTGAGACCCGATACAGTTCAGAACTAACAAGTTTTTTAAAGAAGGCTTATGAAGCCTATATCGATTTCTAGATCATGAAGTTCCTGTTGTGACCTGAACCTACACTACAGCTGTAAAAATATTTGTTTAATAATTTTACACAATTTATAGATACATCTGTGAAATATATGTGGTGATAATTTAAACGAAAGTTTCACTAAAACGTAAATGTAAAAACTTCCAGCCATTTAGATTCAAGAGACAACAATAACGGGATTTATTATTATTACTATATATCTTTTAATATTGTGGAGAACCTGAGAAATATCAGTATAGATCGCATACGGAAGGTACCATAGATCTTGTCTACTAGTAATGTTTTGTCTCATCAATTATTCTTTTCATCAGAGTGTAGTTTGCTCCTTACGACCACGAGGTAACGAGGGATGCGACGGAAAATGTAGACTCTTCTTTAGAAAACCTCTCCAGCCACAGTCTGTAAGGCAGACATCCGAACTTTTGCATGTGCAAAGCAAAAGACCTATATTTAATGGAAGAATACAGTAAAACACTCAGGATTCGTCTTTTGCCACAAATATTAATTTAAAAAGAGAGTTGACTTCTTTTCAAAAGCCATAATTTAAAATCCTAATAACTCAGGCTGAAAATATCTTTGTTAAGTCCTCATAGTATTGTATGATCACTAAACAAGTCATTAATTTTCGTTTAAAATTATATTACTTACTAATGTTAGAACATTTTACAATCAAAATTAACTATTTTTTTCATAATGTACAGTTGTATAAAACAAAATTTGAACGAAGGTAATATATTTACTTAGTTCCAATGTGGCAGCAAAATGTTTTGGAAAGCTCCTGCAAATTATCACATACTTTTTGAAAAAGGCTTCTAATAACGTGAAAAACGTAGAAATGTAAAAAGCGATTTAAAGATGAATTTCTAATATTTCGTTTGAAAATCTCCTACATTTCTACTCCTCATCCCCCACGGTTTTCTTCTCTGCCAATCTAATCTGTGTGGCCTGTATTTGTGAGATTAAATAGTGCTTTGTCGGCTTTGTTGATCCGACTGAGCGTTAGTGTACGATTCTTTCGCAGTAAAAACATCAAAAATAGCGCTAATTTTCTTCTGTCATTATTTCCTTCATTGTAATACAAAACTGCGTTACAGACAACTATTTTCAGTACATATAGTCCACAGAATGCCTTTTTCTGCCGTCCGAACTCGCATCAGAAAGCAGATGGCAGTTATGAGTCGAGGGGCATAAAAGAGAAGCAGTGGTTGGGAAGGGTGTGAGACAGGGTTGTAGCCTATCCCTAATGTTATTCAATCTGCAGTAAAGGAAACAAAACAAAAATCAGGAATACAAATTAGAATCCACAGAGAAAAAATAAAAACTTTCAGGTTTGCCGAAGAAATTGTAATTCTGTCAGAGACAGCAAAGGACATGGAAGAGCAGTCGAATGGAATGGACAGTTTCTTGAAAGAAGGATATGAGATGTACATCAACAAAAGCAAAGCTACGATAATGGAAAGTAGTCGAATTAAATCAGGTGATGCTGAGCGAATTAGATTAGGAAACGAGACACTTAATGGAGGGAACGAGTTTTGCTATTTGGGGAGCAAAATAAATGATGATGGTCGAAGTAGAGAGGATATAAAATGTAGACTGGCAATGGCAAGAAGAGAGTTTCTGAAGAAGAGAAATTTGTTAACATCGAGTATCGATTAAAGTGTCAGAAAGACATTTCTGAAAGTATTTGTATGGAGTGTAGCCACGTATGGAAGTGAAACATTGACGAAAACTAGTTTCGACAAGAAGAGAATACAAACTTTCGAAATATGGTGCTGCAGAAGAATGCTGAAGATTAGATGAGTAGATCAAGTAACTAATGAGAAGATACTGTACAGAATTGGGAGAAGAGGAATCTGTGGCACAACTTGACTAGAAGAAGGTATCGTTTGGCAAGACATGTTCTGAGGCATCAAGGGATCACCGATTTAGTACTGGAGGGCGGCGTGGAGGGTAAAAACCGTAGAGGGAGACCAAGAGATGAATACACTAAGCAGATTCAGAAGGATGTAGGTTGCAGTAGTTACTTGGAGATGAAGAAGGTTGTGCAGGATAGAATAGCTTGGAGGGCTGCATGAGACCAGTTTCTGGACTGAAGATAATACAACAACAACATAAAGAAATATTTATTGGGCGATGGAAGTCGCTACGGAAATATCTCCATAAGAACGCAGAAGGCGTGATAAACAAAAGCTTTCTACTACAGCTGTCAGAATAGCTTTTTGCCCAGACGTATATTCGGAAAAGGCAATGCTGATATGGTCTTCATTAACGCGAAAAGCTTAGAAGGAGTTGCAAATTTTGAGCAACGTAAAAATTCGATGAAATAAAAAGAAAAATATCTGCAAGTCATACAGTCTTCGCATGCTAAGCTATTTGATATATATTAGAGCATGAGAACAGACGGATCTGGCCTATCGACACTGATGAGTTACCTCCTGGGTCAGTGATTTGCCATACAATGCTTCATGTGCGCTGTCTATTACAGTTTGCTCACTACTCTGTCGCATGACCTTCGCCAAATCATCTGCGTCTACAGCGATGGCCGCTGGTAGAGATAATAAAGTCCCCATCTGACAGACAGTTCACCACCGACAGTGTGTAACGTTTCTAGTTAATTTTTCTTATTCAATAAAATTGATGTTAACTCTATTTTAATTCGATGTGCCATACATCGTACCTATATATTGGATATTTTTCAAACAGAGTTTTCCAACAATCCGTATATTACGCCATAGACGTTATGAGTACAAGCAATGTGATGTTTCTTTGCTAGTAGCATTGTCGTTCGTGCAGCCTTCTAAGAAAAGCTAGTGAGTGGGTCGGATGTTAGTCTTGCTTGCTTGCGCGTTACTTCATCTACATCTATATACATACTCCGCAATCCACCATACAGTGCGTGGTGGAGTGTACCTCGTACCACAACTAGCATCTTCTATCCCTGTTCAACTCCCAAACAGAACGAGGCAAAAATGACTGCCTATATGCCTCTGTACGAGCCCTAATCCCCCATATCTTATCTTTGTGGTGTTTCCGCGAAATATAAGTTGGCGGCAGTAAAATTGTACTGCAGTCAGCCTCAAATTCTGGTTCTCTAAATATCCTCAGTATCGATTCACGAAAAGAACGTCGCCTTTCCTCCAGAGACTTCCACCCGAGTTACTGAAGCATTTCCGTAACACTCGCGTGATGATCAAACCTACCAGTAACAAATCTAGCAGCCCGCCTCTGAATTGCTTCTATGTCCTCC
Organism: Schistocerca piceifrons; assembly: GCF_021461385.2. Lineage (NCBI taxonomy): Eukaryota > Metazoa > Arthropoda > Insecta > Orthoptera > Acrididae > Schistocerca > Schistocerca piceifrons. The sequence goes on from NC_060139.1 coordinate 53,728,240, forward strand.
CTCAATCCGACCTGATAGGGATCCCAAACGCTCGAGCAGTACTCAAGAATAGGTCGTATTAGTGTTTTATAAGCGGTCCCCTTTACAGATGAACCACATCTTCCCAAAATTCTACCAATGAACCGAAGACGATTATCCGCCTTCCCCACAACTGCCATTACATGCTTGTCTCACTTCATATCGCTCTGCAATGTTACGCCCAAATATTTAATCGACGTGACTGTGTCAAGCGCTACACTACTAATGGAGTATTCAAACTTTACGGGATTCCTTTTCCTATTCATATGCATTAATTTACATTTATCTATATTTAGAGTTAACTGCCATTCTTTACACCAATCACAAATCCTGTCCAAGTCATCTTGTATCCTCCTACAGTCACTCAACGACGACACCTTCCCGTACACCACAGCATCATCAGCAAACAGCCGCACATTGCTATCCACCCTATCCAAAAGGTCATTTATGTAGATAGAAAACAACAGCGGACCTACCACACTTCCCTGGGGCACTCCAGATGATACCCTCACCTCCGATGAACACTCACCATCGAGGACAACGTACTGGGTTCTATTACTTAAGAAGTCTTCGAGCCACTCACATACTTGGGAACCAATCCCATATGCTGGTACCTTCGTTAGGAGTCTGCAGTGGGGCACCGAGTCAAACACTTTCCGGAAGTCAAGAAATACGGCATCCGTCTGATACCCTTCATCCATTATGTGTTTCAAAAGGATAGAGTCGTAGTTGGATTGTTGTTTACTGATTTCGGTTAGTTAGTTTCATTGTTCAGCAGTGATTAAGCAAGCATATCCATCACGCACTTTGGACTCACAAGTTACAGATTTACCACCACTTTAGCGTTTCAGCAATTAATCTGTTGGTACAGTAATATTTGTTACAAAAGGTAAGTTTGTAAGGATCTTATAGTTGTCAATGAATGAGTTTCAGTATTCACAATATAGCCGTTTAATGTTATATTCCTCTCAGTCGTTTAGAAAGTTTAAATTTTATCACTGAATCGTTAAAAATTTCGTTTTCTATTTAAGTGTGTCGTTGCATAACACTTTGCAGAACGCAGTGATTGAAGCACGAGCTGCTCCTTGCATTGCACTGCGCAAGGGTTTGTTTCTTATTTAGCTGGTTTGCTGCTGTGCTGCGGCTTTTACGTTCACCATTTCGGCAGCACCGATTTTCCATTGCCTCAGGTCAGCTATGAAAATTTGTTACTGCCAGCTACACCACAGTCAGAACATAACAAGATCATTACAGTTAACTTCACATTTCGAAATTGTTTATCAGATTCGGTTTAGGTAAAGTGCATTTCAGATTTTATTTCTTACGCAGGTCGTTTTATTCCTACAGTGCAGTGGTACATCTGCGTATGCATCGTTTAGTGTTTGGAATTTCATTTAGTTATGATGCAAAAAGAGATAGCCAGAGTTGCAATTAAAATGTATGTTCCTTTAGCCGTTGACCGGTTTCGGGCTACGTCCCTTCGGAAAGCAACCAATGTTTGCCACGTAAAATGACCGTCCGAAATAGCAGTAAATAAAGTGGGTACATATGTGGGTAGTCCCAATTAATGTTCGTTGACATTTAGTTAGTTTGCGCAAGTAAATTTACAGTGAATTTTAACAGAAATATTTGGGTTATTTATTCTTTTAAAATTAAATTTGTATTTTTATGTGGGACTTTTCATTCTGCTAATTTTGTGTGTTGGAATTGCAGGTCATGTAGTGTGACGTCACTAATTGTAGCACTGCTCACTCACTACACTGCAAATTAGTTTCGCAGGACAACTTATTTAATTTTCAGCTCTGGGTTTTCTAATTAATTTTGTTGACCTTAATTGCGATTGAAGTGTACAGTTATACAATTTTAGACATTTGGCGACTCGTTTTATTAGACAGCGAGTGTTAGTAGATCACTTGAATTGATCAGGACAACACAGACGCACGAAGTTAAGAATAACAAAGAAGTTCAGTTCACGTTTAGTTAATAACAAATAAACGTTCTGTTCAGAAAAGCTACAAGTGTCACATGTCCTAAATTGATGAGACATTGTCAGGCTGTTGTACTGTATAAAGTACCCCATTAATAGGAACTTGAGAAATCTGTGATCTCTCCGGCTCTTCCTTACACCACAGATTCACTCGTTTACGTGTATTGGATAGAAATCAAAGCGGCAGCGTGCGACTGTTGGCAAACTTAGATGGGACTAGTAAAACGCAATGCTCTATGAACCTCATCTAACACAGTGTAGCTTCCTCAGCTTAATAACACTGTGTAAGATGGCTATTTTTTGGTGATGTTATTGGGTGTGTTAATATTTGTAAAGGAAAATGGTATATTTAAAAATATTTAAAAAATTGTGGTCAGAGAAACAGTTGTTAGTCAACAGTATCTGTGTCTGAGATGGCAGCACGGTGGAGTCGTAGAACCTTTGACAGTAAGTAGTGGACAGCTGCGGTGTCTAGCAAGCGAGGCTTCGCTGAGTGTACAATGTAACAACGCATGGACGCACTTTTGGAACTATGTTAGTTACGGATTTATTACGAGGTGGAATGATGACTCAGAACAAAGGTTGGATAACATACGGACATAAAAAAATTGAAATGAGTAACAAGGTATTATTTGATGAGGCAAAAAGTTTATTTTTATTTTTCTATACGTGTATTGTTGGTCCACTCCTCCCTCGTCACAGTTCTCTTGATCTTCAGAGCTGGTAACTGTGCCATGGAAGTTATTAGATCAAATGAATATTCATACTAGATCATAAAATTGTTTTCTTCGATAAGTTCCTTCCTAACGGAAATTTCAGTACTTAAAGGTCGAGTCACGTGTTTCATTGGCATTCTGTGTAAAGATTATGAATCCAATTTCCCTGAAGCAACTGTAGTTAGCTTTTAGCAGTATTTTTTAACTGCTGGAGAGTCGCATTGTGTTGCTGTTTCTGCCACTACTTAATTTTGCAGGTGAGATTCGTAATACGCGATTGTTTCGTTTCGTGTGCGCAATGAAGGTTCTGTCAGTTTCCTTTTTTTACCAGGGTCGTAGGTGAGTGTAGAAATTTTCGTTTGTTTCAACTTACATTCTTATACAGGTGTCGACGTTACAGTTGCTTTTATTTTTCTGCGTACGGTTATCTTTTTTTTTTTTTTTTTTAGACAGTTCTCACTGGCCATGTCTACTGAGCATGAAGTTATCGGTTCGCTTATTTATTTCTTACACACACAGGATTCATTCCAGTTTCGTGTAAGTGGCGTGGCTTTGAGCTCAGTAGCACATTCAGGTTGTTAGTTCACATTCCCAGGTGTTTATTTACGACAAAACACACACAAATAAAGGCTACTCACTTACAGCCAGCAATGCTGTAGCGAGGGAAAAGAAAAAAGGAAAAAAAAGGAAGCTTTTTCTTCCAACAAACACAAGAGAACTTGCGGTGTCGTGAAACTTAACACATACTTCCACAGAACCGTAATATATTCTAACGACAGAGATAAATCCCGTCATCCACAAGGAGTGTTGTTAAACAAACGCATTCACTGTATCAAACTGAATTATCTTAAAAACATAGCCACAAATGTTTTCTATATTGTGGTAAATATCGGAGAGATTATGTAACGTGGGCTACGTTAGGTGACGTCTTCGCTTCTTTCTTGGCCAGCAGCTATGAGTGCTATTAAATCGTAGACAGCGCAGTGCTAGGAAGCGAGAGAAAGTCAGGGTTGTATTTCATTATTATAGCACTGTATAAACTTCTAGTGAAGCGTTTGTTATGTGACTGTTCCCATGTATTTTCCAGCAATCAAAAGATTAAGGCATTTATGTGCTTGATGGAAGGAGATGACAGAAGACGTATGCACATAAAACAGGATCCTGTCATCTGCTTCTGTGGTGGTGCATCATGGCACCTACCCTCTTTATGCATGCCGACCACCAAACGTACGTCCCTAATTGCAAAGCACAGAATTCTATGATCCAGGTTGCAGTACTGTCACGAAGGCTTTTTGAAGCGAAATAGTAATGACTGTTCTCACACAAAGTATAATTCCTGTACTGACATTATAACTTCCCTACATCCCTCTACTCTGATGGTAATTTTAGTGTTTTTGTCTTCTGTCAATACGAATGGGTGGTTACTCCTGCAACACCGCGTAAACTTTCAGGGTGTACGATAGCGTCTCGCTACAGACTCCCAAAGAACTACCAATTCACAGTTCCACATCTCTTTAGCTTTAAACTGAACTCTGTTACAAATATTAACCGCATCTAAACCTGTTTCGCTAATATTTTGCCTATCGTACTTTTTGAGGAGCACTTAGTATCAAACTTATGGGGTCGTCCTATTGAGAGCCAATATTAAACACTTCACTTTCGCTCCTCCCCTTTAAAAATCATTTTTATTTTTCGCGTTTTGCACGAAGCAAAGCTGCTGTATTCGCTACGAAGTCACCTTAAGACATTTTCTCCTGGTAATGAATACTTCTGCTTCCTAATTCAGTGAAGGTAGGAATTTGGAAGACAACTCTGTTCATCATACTTTAAAATATTCATCATGGCGCTTTTCAGAAAATGTCTTTTTAGTATTTAATAGCAAGATGGAACTCACAAGATATTTAACGACTTATTTTTCAACAGTCACTGTACAAAACTTTTCAAATAAAAAAGGAAGTTAATTTTAACTCCCAAACTGAAATTATCTTATTCTTCAGAAACTAATCTACTGAATTACATCCCGTACTGTTAGAATGCAACTCATCAAAGTTGAGTATATCCACATTATTATGTAAATGAAACACAGAGACATAAAGATATATTTAATGACTTTCCCACTTTTTTTATCCGTTTTGATCGTCTACCTACCACGCCAAAATTTCAGAGTTTCGTTCTTTGTTTTTCTACCTTCTTCATTCAGTATTCTTTCAGCTTCACACTATGTATCCTTTTTCTCTCCTCAGACCATTTTATCCCATCTCCTTCTCCCTCAACCCTTGAAATCCTTCCATTTTTAACACTTTCTTCTTAAAAATCTCTCTTTCTGTTAAAATTTCTTCACTTACGTTGTTTTCTTCCAGTCTTTCCTAACACCTTAAATCCAGGCTATTGTTGACTTCTTGTCTCAGAGACGTTTAAAAATCTGTTTGGTTAACCTGTTGCCGTTCATTCTGTATAAATGTCCAAATAATAGCAGTCGCCTCTTCCGTAGCGGTTCGGTTATGTTTTCTGTTTTGCAATATTCTTCTTTGTTTCCATACTCTGTGTTTCTTAGCGGACCGAATATTTTTCGAATGATTCTTCCTTCTAGGATGTTTGTGTAACTTGTAATTCAGTGCCTAACATTCACTTGCATAAAGACATTCTGGTTTTACTACTGTGTTGTAGTGCTGTATTTTCAGATTTTTAGACAGAGATCTTTTGTTGTAAATGTTCCTACTTTCTTATGCAGCGAATTTTTCTAAGTCATTTTCTTGAATCATTTCTCCAAAATATTTACGATTATTAACCCTCTTCATCTGTCCAACATCTGTTACTAGAATTTCTGGGGCATTTTTTAAGATTGCCATAAATCTTATTTTTCTACAAAAATTCTTAAACTTGCTTTGTTGGCTGCTTCTTCTAAGAGATTTATTCGTATTTCTGCATTTGATAGGTTTTCAGAATGAACAGCAAAATCGCCCGCAAATGCTAGACATTGAATTTCAATACATTTGTTCTTAGCCCCCAGTGTTATCGGTGATAGCGTATGTTCCTTTAGTTTTTGTTTCTCTTAATATTTTCTCTAGGATGCCGCTGAGAAAGAGTGCAGACAAGCCGTCAGCAGGCATTACACCAGTTTTTATTTTGAATGTCTTAGATAATTCATCCCAATACTTCATGAATAAGGTTTGCTAGTTTAAATTTAATATCATATTCTGGGATTACCTTATCTGGTGTTTCCCTGCGAACAGAATGAAATGCCTTTTTAAAATCTGTGAATGTCACAACTCTGTCTTTAGAGTTTGTAAGTCTGTGACGGGTTCTGTACTTTCGGGTGAAATTCTATTCTGATCAAGATCTGCCCCTTCTAAATTTACTCTGATGTCCTACAAAATGTCTGTCAAGTATTGTTGCATATATTTTATAATCGAATGGCAACAGAGATCCACCTCTGTAGTTATTTACAACTTACCTATCACGTTTCTCGTGCAAAGGATGGATAAGAGCCACTTTCCAATCTTCTGGGATTTTTCAAGTTTCCCGTATTCCTCTAAACATGATCTGAAGGTTAATTATAACTTTTGGTTGAGACCATTTTACAAGTTATGATGCAATACACTCTTCTCCACTAGCTTTCTTGGTTCTCAGATTATTTCTTGCTTTTTTAATTTCGTCAGCTAGATGGTGGATCTGCTTCTGTGTTTTCATGAGGTCTGGATATTCTACGTTACAGATCGCTTCTTCACAGTTCAAGAGTTGCACAAAATACTTCCTTAGCATTTGAAAGTGTTGTGTCTAGACAAGACAGCCTAGACACAATGAGAGGAAGCCGAAAGGCACGCGCTAAGCCAAAGCAGGGTGCGTGAGGTCTGAAACAGGATACGTTATGAATGCTATAAAGAAAAGTACGTAGCTTCTGGAATACTTAACTTTAATCCATCCTTTTGGTACATCTGGAGATTGTGGCGATACAAGTGAGACTCTTTAGATTCATGCAATGTTACTAATGGCGACTTGCTAGGTCGTAGCCATTGACTTAGCTCAAGGCTATTCTAACTATCTGCTCGGCAAAGGAGCGAGGCTTCGTCAGTATAGTCGCTAGCTACGTCGTCCGTACAACTGGGGCGAGTGCTAGTCCGTATCTCGAGACCTGCCTTGTGGTGGCGTTCGGTCTGCGATCACACAGTGGCGACACGCGGGTCCGACATGTACTAATGGACCGCGGCCGATTTAAAGCTACCACCTAGCAAGTGTGGTGTCTGGCGGTGACACCACAGAAAGTTCTGGATATTGCTTACGCTTATTTTACCATTTTCATCTCCGAAGCAAATTCCTGAAGCTTGGTGATCCATTGGATGAATTTCAAACATATGATAGAAATATCGGGAGTTATTTTTAGCAGATTTCTTTTGTATGTCATGAAGTTATGACTTCTCAAAAAATCTTTTATCACTCTTTATTATTCTTGTGTTTCTTTCCTTCGCATTTTAAATTCATCACGATGCCCAGTCTTCTGAGAACATTTCCATTTTTTCCACTGGTTTATTCTTTCTACAACTACTTTTCCACAGGCTTCACTCCACCAGAATTTCTTTTTCATCTTTGTTGATCGAATGCATTCTTAGGTGCCCTGTTGATTTCTTTGAATAATTTCTACTATTTCCCTTATTCGGCTGCTTTAGTATCTTCTTGAAAATGTTTTACTGTCTCTACTGTGATGTTAATGCTGTCTGTGTTATATTTAATCATGTTTTGCTGTCTCTAATGGGTTTTACTAGTGAGAATTTTCAGTTTAATTATAGTCAGGTAATGATCAGGGTCAAATTCCCTGACTCCCGCTTTTTTTTTTACTTTCATTATTTCTTTGATATTACTTAAAGAAATGGCCATGTGATCCAACAGGAGCTCCCCAAGTACTGTATTTGGAGATATCCGTGTTTCTTATTTTCTTGGAAATTTCTTTAAGGGAGTTGACGTTAGCTTTAACTGCAATGTTTTACAAATATTGATTAGTCTTGTGCCATTTTTGTTCGCTATTTTATGGCCAGGATATTATCCTACGACTTCTCTAAAAGGTTTTTCCCCTCCCTGCCTGTGTGTTAAAATCCCCTAGTAGTATGACATTTGATTTTAAAATTTTTGATATGTCCCAGAATGCTTCTACTTTACACGAATTTTTCTTATTGTCATCATTAATTGAAGCATGGCAGTTAAGGAAGGTATGCTGTTTTTAACAAAGGTTTACTGTTTATTTTTACATTTCGCTGTGAGAAGAGAGAGTCATTCAGAACTGTATTTGAATTCTGTAACGTTGTCTACTAATTTTTTATGAATGTAGAAGGCGATGCCAATGGCACGCTTTTCATAATTTTTATTGCTGGTTTACTCTTAAAAATTCAGGGTTATTGGTTTCTGTAACATTTACGTCCAAATATCTTGATTCTTGTATCGCTAAAATTTGTATTTCATTCATATCTAAGAGAATTTTGCTGTTTATCAATTTTTAGTAATGAGTTTTCATTCAATAAGAATTCCTTTTTGACTTGAGTTTGGAAGGGTACCGAGGATGCTCCGACTCATCCTTACTGCGGATGTTGGGACTCCCGAGAACCCTATGTCCCGACGCACTGCATAAAATAATGTGGATTCCTTTTTCACGTTATCACCTGGGGATTGTCCGCCCAGGTAGCTGAGTGGTCAGCGCGGCAAGATGTCAATCCTACGGGCCCGGGTTCGATTCCCGGCTGGGTCGGAGATTTTCTCCGATCAGGGACTGGGTGTTGTGTTGTCCTAATCATCATCATTTCATCCCCAACGACGCGCAAGTCGCCAAAGTGGCGTCAAATCGAAATACTTGCACGCGGCGAAAGGTCTACCTGGCGGGAGGCCCAAGTCACACGACATTTACATTTACCTGGGGAATTCCCATTCTGAAATCGAAACTTTACATTGTACATAGCTCTCCAAGCTTTCTCCCGTTGGGAGCTAAGACTTCTCTTCCACCTTTCAGACCGAATGATGCGAATGCACTGCGCACTTACTGCTAATCACGAAAATATCTCGTGTGAGGCGAGGAAGCTCACATCGCTAGCAGTGGCGCCCTCCGCACAGGCTATGCGCTGGTCAGCCACGCGCAAGCCATCCGTTGGACAGCCGGGACAAGATGCATCATTTTGACCGGATTTCACCTTAAACCCTAGGCCGGGCCCCTCACAGGAATCTACCGTCCAGAGTCTGATGGACCAAGGTTTCTTACGAGATAGTAATCTTCTCGCTCCTCTTTCCTCATCAGTAGCGAGATGAGGTCCGATGCTTGGGCCCACCACTGGTTTATGCAGAGCACGTATGAGATACTTGAGGTGAAAAATAGCGCTTTCGAGAATAAACTGTTACTTTATTGATCCAAAAGCACTTTCATCACAGTTCTTGTTAACACTAGTGTGGCTGTCCTTTACGTGAATAATTAAGAATGAAAATGTCAGTGACGTTCCTGTCAGAACCAGATCAGTTGAGAATCTGGTGCAGAATTTGTTTCATAGAATGTTGCTTATACGGTCCAGTCAAATTAATGTGACCACTACTTACTTATGTTCGACGTCCACGTGCATTAATCACTCACAGAGGCACGTGGCATCACTAGCAGTGGAGGGAATATAAAGCTAGCCTTGCGGAGAGGGGTGTGGGGAGGGGGAGAATTGACGCGGCGAACCGTGCAGTGGTTGTAGTAATACACTGAAGAGCCAAGGAAACCGGTACACCTGCCTAATATCGTGTAGAGCGCCCTCGAGGATGCAGAAGTACTGCAGCACGACGTGCCATGGACTCGACTAATGTCTGAAGTAGTGTTGGAGGGAACTGACAAAATGAATCCTGCACGACTGTCCATAAATCCGTAAGAGTGCGAGCACATTGGAAAGCATCCGAGATATGCTCCGTGATGTTCATGTCTGGGAAGTTTGGTAGGCAGTGGAAGTGTTTGAACTCAGAAGAGTGTTCCTGGGGCCACTCTGTAGCAATTCTAGGCGTATGGGGTGTCGCATTGTCATGCTGGAATTGCCCAAGTCAGTTGGAATGCACAACGGACATGAATGGACGATGGTGATGAGATAGAATGCTTAAGGGTCCCATATCACTCCAACTGCACATAACCCACCCAAGAGCCTCCACCAGCTTGAATACTTTCCTGCTGACATGCAGGGTCTATGGATTCACGAGGTTGTGTTATAACACCCCCCTGCTTCCCGGGATTTGCGAAATTACAAGTTGACAATGACTGTGAATTATGAATTTTTACCCGCGTCGGGATAAGGCATCCGAATCCGAAGTAAATACTGATTATTCCGCGGGAAACCGGAGACGTTATAACTTGATCGTTATTGAATGAGTAATTTCATTCAATAACGATCGGTAAATGAAATAATGGAAATAATTTGGAAATAAATTTTGCCAGTGGAAATTTTGCCGAAAGAAATAATTAAGTTGTAAAAGCAATTAAAAAATCTGTCGCCAGATCAACTGATGAGCGACAGTACTGTTAAGTACGTGAATAATTGTGTCAAAAATAAAGTTTACCTGTTTGTAGCGCAGCAGGTGGAACGGGAACTTTTATTTAAGTGCTGTATCAGTCTCAGTAGTCATGTAAAACAATGTCATAACAATCTAACTACACTTAAACATTAATGGTTAAATTTCAATAAGTATTTTGATAGTTATTTTGTCTATAATTTGTCAGCTAAGTGCAATGCTGACAACACAGATAATTATCTGTCGAGATTTTGAATAATGGACTGTCATTCTGTCTTTAAAATTAGGTACTTTTCACAGTTTAATCTACTGATAATGAAATATATTGCCAATAATTGATTAACTATGTTTTGAATGATAATAATTCATTAATTGGGGGATTGTCAGATGGAAAAAGCTTTATAGTTTCATGAAATATCCTTAAACTAACTTCAGCCGAATATGCATTGAAATAAATAATCTTAATAATCAATTTTATTACTTCAGTCTATTATTAAGTTATTACGGTTGGAGTAAGCTTATTAAGTGCAACAATTAACTACGATAACCGGTCTGAAATTTACTCTTCACCGTCTTTGCAAATAATTTGATAATTAACATATTTTCTCTTGATAATGGCGTGACACACTCGGTTCAATAAGGTAAGGATCGGAAGGAACCTACTTGGTGTTATTGTCGGGTGGAATGCAACTGCAACACTTCGATTATAAGGTGCTTGTTATTAAGTGTTCAACTTCAGAGAAAAGCACAGTCACTGGCAAGCCTTCTACAATTTTATCCTACGAAAATTACGTAGGTCTTACTTCCCTCGTTGTCGGTGGATCGACGGAAGTCCACGGCCGCGACACAATGTCGCAGCGGGCTTTCGCTGTTGCGACTTGGGCCCACAGTGCGCTTCACATTTAAGTCCTCGTTTCTTCAGCACTATGCCCATTAATCCATAATAATTTGCCCGGCCATGCTGCCAGATATACCGACCATTACTTTCCCGTCGTACTTAGATCCACACACTAGCCGTTAGATGTAACACAGCTAGGCCTAGCAGCACTCGACTGTACGTCTTACTCCGAGCACGGCGACACTGCTACTACTGCCCGCTGGCGGGCTCCCGCGCCCAGCGGCACGACAAAACAATCTCTCTGACTTCAACGTTAACTAAATATGCCCTGACTTGCCAGTGTTAAATATTACATAAATTAAACATAGTATTTACAATACATATTTACACTAGACAATACAACGTATACAAACCGTTTCATGTGTTAAGTAAGCGAAAAAATTCATAGCAAAGACTGCGTTGTAGCGTCACAGTGTCCACACCCTTACACGTCCATCCTCTCGATACAATTTGAAACGAGACTCGTCAGACCAGGAAACATGTTTCCACTCATCAACAGTCCAATGTCTGTGTTGGCAGGTCCAGGCGAGGCGTAAAGCTTTGTGTTGTGCAATCATCAACGGTGTAGGAGTGGACCTTCGGCTCCGAAAGCCCATATCGCTGAATGGTTCGCACGCTGACACTTGTTGATGGAGTAACATTGAAATCTGCAGCAATTTTGGGAATGGCTGGATTTCTTTCACGTTGAACGATTCTCTTCAGTCATCGTTCGTCCCGTTCTTGCTGGATCTTTTTCCGGCCTCAGCGATGTCGGAAATTTCATATTTTACTTGATTTCTGATATTCATGGTACACTCGTGGAATATTCGTTCGGGAAAATCCCCACTTCACCGCTACCTCGGAAATGCCGTGTCCCATCGCTACTGCGCCGACTATAATACCAGGTTCAAACTTAAGTAAATCTTGATAACCTGCCATTGTAGCAGCAGTAACCGATCGTACAATTGTGCCAGACAGTTTGTAACGCCGGAAATGCATATCCTCCTAGTTCCATCTATTGTACTATAAATTTTTTCCTTATTTTGTTACTTGAAAGTATGACAGTTCTGTGTCTTTATATATTGTAATTGTTCTACTGTATATATATATATATATATATATATATATATATATATATATACAGGGTGTTTCAAAAATGACCGGTATATTTGAAACGGCAATAAAAACTAAACGAGCAGCGATAGAAATACACCGTTTGTTGCAATATGCTTGGGACAACAGTACATTTCAGGCAGACAAACTTTCGAAATTACAGTAGTTACAATTTTCAACAACAGATGGCGCTGCGGTCTGGGAAACTCTATAGTACGATATTTTCCACATATCCACCATGCGTAGCAATAATATGGCGTAGTCTCTGAATGAAATTACCCGAAACCTTTGACAACGTGTCTGGCGGAATGGCTTCACATGCAGATGAGATGTACTGCTTCAGCTGTTCAATTGTTTCTGGATTCTGGCGGTACACCTGGTCTTTCAAGTGTCCCCACACAAAGAAGTCACAGGGGTTCATGTCTGGCGAATAGGGAGGCCAATCCACGACGCCTCCTGTATGTTTCGGATAGCCCAAAGCAATCACACGATCATCGAAATATTCATTCAGGAAATTAAAGACGTCGGCCGTGCGATGTGGCCGGGCACCATCTTGCATAAACCACGAGGTGTTCACAGTGTCGTCTAAGGCAGTTTGTACCGCCACAAATTCACGAAGAATGTCCAGATAGCGTGGTGCAGTAATCGTTTCGGATCTGAAAAATGGGCCAACGATTCCTTTGGAAGAAATGGCGGCCCAGACCAGTACTTTTTGAGGATTCAGGGACGATGGGACTGCAACATGGGGCTTTTCGGTTCCCCATATGCGCCAGTTCTGTTTATTGACGAAGCCGTCCAGGTAAAAATAAGCTTCGTCAGTAAACCAAATGCTGCCCACATGCATATCGCCGTCATCAATCCTGTGCACTATATCGTTAGCGAATGTCTCTCGTGCAGCAATGGTAGCGGCGCTGAGGGGTTGCCGCATTTGAATTTTGTATGGATAGAGGTGTAAACTCTGGCGCATGAGACGATACGTGGACATTGGCGTCATTTGGACCGCAGCTGCAACACGGCGAATGGAAACCCGAGGCCGCTGTTGGATCACCTGCTGCACTAGCTGCGCATTGCCCTCTGTGGTTGCTGTACGCGGTCGCCCTACCTTTCCAGCACGTTCATCCTTCACGTTCCCAGTCCGTTGAAATTTTTCAAACAGATCCTTTATTGTATCGCTTTTCGGTCCTTTGGTTACATTAAACCTCCGTTGAAAACTTCGTCTTGTTGCAACAACACTGTGTTCTAGGCGGTGGAGTTCCAACACCAGAAAAATCCTCTGTTCTAAGGAATAAACCATGTTGTCTACAGCACACTTGCACGTTGTGAACAGCACACGCTTACAGCAGAAAGACGACGTACAGAATGGCGCACCCACGGACTGCATTGTCTTCTATATCTTTCACATCACTTGCAGCGCCATCTGTCGTTGAAAATTGTAACTACTGTAATTTCGAAAGTTTGTCTGCCTAAAAATGTACTGTTGTCCTAAGCATATTGCAACAAACGGTGTATTTCTATCGCTGCTCGTTTAGTTTTTATTGCCGTTTCAAATATACCGGTCATTTTTGAAACACCCTGTATATATATATATATATATATATATATATATATATATATATATATATATATATATATATATATTTGTGTGTGTGTGTGTGTGTGTGTGTGTGTGTGTGTGTGTGTGTCGATGTATAATTGGTTTGTTTTGTAAATATTATTTGTATTTTTACGCTCGGTCTAGCCTAGGGAAAACTATGCTATCGAACGATTACATCGATAGGTCGTGTGGAGAACCAAAGTGTTTAGGATCTTTGGTAGTGTTAACTCTGCCGCGTGGAGCGCGGGCAGAGGGAGTCTGGCTGGAGTAGTGCGGTGGAGCAGGTGTGTTGTGTGACGCTCCCCCGAGTCGCCGCGCTTTCGGGGTTTGGCAGAATGTAATTGCGCTCGACTTGCTATGATAGTTTCTGACACGGTGTCGCGGACGGGAAGCAGTAGCTGGCGCACATCAAGAGCCCGTATCGCCTGGTGACCGTGTCGAGAAGAAGGCGCGCCAACATCCAGCTTCTGCAACAGCGACGGCCGACAATGAGTGAATGTCGCCACCTCCCCGATCGACGACTGCAAACCTTCAATCAACCTACAAGGAAGACTAAAAGCACGTAAAGTTTTAGAACTGTATGGCACACCTCAGCTTTTAAAATTGTTGCATCACAAAAATACAGCAACTTAGCATGAACCCTTGTTGCTCATTGTCCCAATTGCATTACCAAGCAGGGTCCCTTCCTTTTCTGGAATGAACCCGAGTGTCGTTGAAATTCATACGCCAGCATTAAAGTAATATCATTCCATTTCACTGTTTTCATTTCAAAGTTCAGTTAAAGTATTCATAGCTGGCTACAATATTTAGATTACACAAGCACAAATTAAGAGTGCGCGTTCTGTTACCATATTTTAGCTTACCTGTGACTGCAGCTCAGCTTGGTACGTACTAAAATTTACTATTGTTATTTGTTCAGATTCATTTAATTCAAGTTCAAAGTTAAATCTCTTATTTCTAAATTGCGTAGATTCAAGTAGCTTTTGAAATGATTGTTGAGGTAGCCCAAGACTAACCTTATTTTACTGAATTTCGTAGTGCTTCAGAAACAAAGTTCACTATTAATTTCAGTCACTAAATTAACTTTCAATTTTCCGGTTTTATTAATTCTTTTGCTAAATTAAGTCAGAGTGTAGCGAAATTTATTACTTCTGACAAACATTCAGGTTTCACACAACACGTGTCAACCTTCAGTTGCCACGCTTTCAGTGCTAATTATATGTGCATTAATCTTTCATTTTCAGTTATTATAGTAGTTTTCCATAGGACTGGAGACCGTAATTTTTCCCAAATCTCAAATATATAATTAACGTCAATTAATTGTTAAAGTAACGACCGCACATTTACTTTCTTTATTAGTTTTACCCTTTTCTCAAAATTAATTTCCACCAATTTCATTTGCATTTTTCCTTTCATTTGGATGTAACCCTTTCCTCCCTCTTTACTGACCGGTGACGATTGCTTTTCCCAAATTTCCATTAGGTGCACCGCGGTTTAATTTTTGCAACGCGGTTTAATTTTTCACTGTCATTAAGGTCGGTAAGTGACGGGGAGGTTACAAGTTGCATACATAGGCGTTGCTGACCGCAGCGCCGTATTCTGTCTGTTTACGTCTCTGTATTTGAATACACATGGGTATAACAGTTTTGTTGGTACTTCAATTTATAGTATGGAAACGGAGCGATTTATCTGACCTCCGGAGAACGCTCCTTGTTGTTGTTCCCATGCTGATTGCAGTTCATCGGCGGCGGAGGCTGGAATTTGCACGCCAGTATCACAACTGGACGTCCATTCAGTGACGACAGGTTGCCTTCCCGGATGACTCACGTATTACGCTCCATGGAACATATGGCTTTTGGCGTTTACGGCGTGAAACCTCTGAAAACAAACACCCTGCATGCTTTATGGTCAGAGGACCGTTTTCGTTGTGTTTCCTGGATGATGGTTGGTTGGTTGGTTTGGGGAAGGAGACCAGACAGCGTGGTCATCGGTCTCATCGTATTAGGGAAGGAAGTCGGCCGTGCCCTTTCAGAGGAACCATCCCGGCATTTGCCTGGAGTGATTTAGGGAAATCACGGGAAACCTAAATCAGGACGGCCGGACGCGGGATTGAACCGTCGTCCTCCCGAATGCGAGTCCAGTGGCTAACCACTGCGCCACCTCGCTCGGTTTCCTGGATGATTTCGTCATTCTGGAAGGCACAATGGATCAACACACTTATCCGTGGAGACCATGTTCAACCATATGTGCAGTTTGTTTTCCCTCAGCACGATGTCATTTACGAACAGGGCAATACAACATGTCACATAGCTCGTAGAGTGAATGGTTCGAAGAGCATCAAGATGAGTTTATCGTACACCCCTGGCACCAGACTCCCCGTATTTAAAAGCAGTCGTGAATCTGTGAGGCCACTTCAGTCGGACTAGTCGGGCCATGGATCCTCTACTGTGTAACCCAGCGACGCTGACCCTACGGCACTGGAATCGGCATGGCTCTACATCCTTGTCGGTACCTTCCAAACTATCTCTGAATGTCTTCATGTCTGCGCTGTGAAGGGTGGTTATCCAGGCCTTTGGCAGATGATCACATTAATGTGACTGGAGAGAGTAGTTAGACGCCATACTGTCCGTATTTTGGAACCATTCTTAAAGTACAATGATGTAATTTATGTAACACCATAATTGTGCCCGGAAATATCTTGCATCCACGTATGTAATTTACTACAGACGACTTGTGTCTGAGAATTTTCCAGTTATCCCCTTGCATCATAATTGCAAGAGCGCAACATTACGTGTTGATATTCAGTCACTGCTGGCTGGCTACTTCTTTCGTTTCAGTCAGACTGCTGTCCTCCTTGTGCCAAAGAAAATCTGTTCCAGAAGAGGGAGGCACGAATGGTCAACTGCCGACCCTTATAGTGATCTGTACTCTGCGTCTGGCTACTGCGCACTTCTTCCGCAAAAACGGCTGTCGAGGAACGGAAAGAGTCCAGGAGAAAACTTACCAGCTCACCAACGTAGTCACTTCCCAGTTTCGTTATCTAAGTACCTAGTACCATTCTTACAAATATAATGAATTTTTGCTTCCTCAGCAAGAGGTGAGTATATTTAAACACTTACTGTACCACAAAGAAATAAAATGTTTATTTTCCAACCACAACTTACTTTTACAATCATTGTGCAATTTCTCCCTCCTTTTCCTTAAACTGAAGTAATCTGTAACAAAATTATGTCAGACATTGATAACACACTATGTAAAGATAACTGTGAAGCCTTTTTGTTACTGTATGGAACACGAGCAGCATTACGGCCACGTGGAACCGGAAACGTGCAGGCTCATTAAATTAACGAAGTACAAGAAGTTAAACCAGTGTAGCATTCAGTTGTAGTGGACACAGTTTTGAGACAGTTTCTATAACAAAATGGACAACTTACGATGGTCTTTGTTACCCAGAGCGTACTGTAGTGGAACAGCGTTTGTTAATCTCATGACAAATTCTTATTGAAGGACAAGAATCAACAGAACTGTAAGGAAAGTGGTGCTCATTCGCTATAGTCAACACTGCTTTCAATTATATATATATATATATATATATATATATATATATATATACCGGGTGATCAAAATGTCAGTATAAATTTGAAAACTGAATAAATCACGGAATAATGTAGATAGAGAGGTACAAATTGACAAATTGACACACATGCTTGGAATGACATGGGGTTTTATTAGAACCAAAAAAATACAAACTTTCAAAAAATGTCCGACTGATGGCGCTTCATCTGATCAGAATAGCAATAATTAGCATAACAAAGTAAGACAAAGCAAGGATGATGTTCTTTACAGGAAATGCTCAATATGTCCACCATCATTCCTCAACAATAGCTGTAGTTGAGGAATTATGTTGTGAACAGCACTGTAAACCATGTCCGGAGTTATGGTGACGCATTGACGTCGGATGATGTCTTTCAGCATCCCTAGAGATGTCGGTCGATCACGACACACTTGCGACTTCAGGTAACCCCAAAGCCAATAATCGCACGGACTGAGGTCTGGGGACCTGGAGGTCAAGCATGACGGAAGTGGCGGCTGAGCACACGATCATCACCAAACGACGCGCGCAAGAGATCTTTCACGCGTCTAGCATTATGCGGTGTCTTTTTTCGGTTCTAATAAAACCCCATGTCATTCCAAGCATGTGTGTCAATTTTTACCTCTCTATCTACATTATTCCGTGGTTTATTAAGTTTTCAAATTTATACTGACTTTTTGATATATATATATATATATATATATATATATATATATATATATATATGCAAGTTTCTGGCTTTCTGGATATATATATATATATATATATATATATATATATATATATATATACAAATCTTCAGGAGTATGATAATCACAGATCAAAGTAAACTTGTTTGGCACATAGAAAGCTAGATTGCCACACCACATTTGACATAGGTAGGAAGCAGAACAGCTCTCGAACTCAGCCCTGATTAGTGAACGCAGAAGGATGACCATTGGCTGTGTAAAAGCAGTAAAGCTGTAGAGAAGCCAACGGCAACCCATCTTTTTCAAAGGAATTGCATCCTTTGTGTGCACTTGATGAAAGCGTGGGATATCAGCCCGTTACAAAGCGCAGAAATATTATACACATTTCCACTCAAAGCTGTGAAATACAGGAAATGAACGTAAAATGAGTCGAGGAAATCACTTGAAATGAGGGAGGTACCGTAACTTTTAATCTTCTGTTGCAGACGATAGTGGATGATTGTCGACAAACAACAGTCGTACTCCTATTGTCAAACTTTTCGATTTGGATTTAGTTTCCTATTTAATTCATATCGTATAAATTATTTCAGAGTTTGATTTCGTATGTGCACTGGTACTTGAAATGATGTCATTGTTTTCCATTAATCATTGCTGCTATTTAGACTGTTGGCAGTTACATGTACAGAGGGGAAAATAAAAATGACCTGGAAAATATTTACAGTAAGACTAACTCAGGATTGACCCTTTTTAATTAACATCACAGAAGATGCTGCAAATGGGCATCACTGACGTCGATGCACCTTTGTGCTTGTTTATGAAAATGAGAAGTACGCTTAGCACCTCTCCATGATAGACAGCAGCAGGAGTGATTATAGTGTTCGGGTGTAGCCAGTGAATGAGGATTATTTAAGTACACCTGACCAATTTGCCCCAAAGCTACAAGGCACATGAAGAGAGAGGAGGCGATCTAGATGGCCAGGAGATTGTACTGCCCTTGCCCTCTGTCCTGTCGTCACCGTACCCCTCATCTGCTCGTGGCAAGTTTATCAGGGCGGTGTGCACTGTTTCTGGGACTCCCTAAAATATTCATTCAGTTACTCAGATTCTGTTATTTGATCCACATGCGGACTAAACAGTTTCTGGACATACCAGTTAGCATTTACAGTTCGATGAATGAATCGTGTTATGATTCTTACACCAAGATTGCACACCAAACACAAATCTCGAGATTATGTAACTGGATCTTTAAAGTGCAGCAGGAGATGTTCAGATTTATAGTGGTGTATGGTCTGTGAGTTCACGAACCTTGCCATACTGAACCAAACCTCATCTGACTAAATGAAAAACTGAGAATCCAAAAGTCTTGATTCAACTTCACTCAGGAACCACCGATCGGCTTTCAAACGAAAGAACGGAAACTTTAATTCGCGCGCAACATTATCGAGACAGATGCAGGTCGTCATTAGTAAGTAACGTTTCGACACGACGATCTTGTAATTCCTACTTACACAGATGAACAGCGTACAGATGCCGTCGGATTTGTCCAGGGTGATCGTTCAGTGGAACAACCCTTTTCGAATAGCAACAGCTTTTTGTCTCCACACGCCCGATTCCGGCCGCTTTGCCACTAAAGCTTTGCACTGCAGACTTTCCTGGGAGCAATGCTAAAACACGTTCAGTCTTAATCTCTTCCCATGAATTGTGCTTTGCATAACACTCGACAATGAAGAATCGCTGTTTAGAGTGAGCACGACTTTATGTTGTATTCTGTTGGTCACCAAACTCTTTTCTCCTCTCACTCGCTCAGATATAATGACAGGGAAAAAGTCACAACACCAAGAAGGAATTGCGCGAGATAAACGAAAGGTGGTAGGCATCTTCCTGCATCTGGAATAGGTCTATTCAAATTTCGCGCCAGTCGCATAAGATTGTTGTCAGTAGCGCCCCTCTGAGGGGGAAAATCAGCTTTGCCTTAGATACATGAATTAATACTCGTGAGAGTTAATTCGAGACTGGACGTGGTGATGTTAGTCAAGAATGCCTTTGTTCTTGTTGTTGTGGTCCTCAGACCTGAGACTGGTTTGATGCAGCTCTCCATGCTACTCTATCCTGTGCAAGCTTCTTCATCTCCCAGTACCTATTGCAGCCTACATCCTTCTGAATCTGCTTAGTGTATTCATCTCTCGGTCTCCCACTACGATTTGTACCCTCCGCGCTGCCCTTCAATGATCCCTTGATGCCTCAGAACATGTCCTACCAACCGGTCCCTTCTTCTTGTCAAGTTCTGCCACAAACTCCTGTTGTTGTTGTTGTTGTTGTTGTGGTCTTCAGTCCTGAGACTGGTTTGATGCAGCTCTCCGTGCTACTCTATCCTGTGCAAGCTTTTTCATCTCCCAGTACCTACTGCAACCTACATCCTTCTGAATCTGCTTAGTGTATTCATCTCTTGGTCTCCCTCTACGATTTTTACCCTCCACGCTGCCCTCCAACACTAAATTGGTGATCCCTTGATGCCTCAGAACATGTCCTACCAACCGATCCCTTCTTCTGGTCAAGTTGTGCCACAAACTTCTCTTCTCCCCAATCCTATTCAATACTTCCTCATTAGTTATGTGATCTACCCATCCAATTTTCAGCATTTTTCTGTAGCACCACATTTCGAAAGCTTCTACTCTCTTCTTGTCCAAATTATTTATCGTCCATGTTTCACTTCTATACACGGCTACACTCCATACAAATACTTTCAGAAATGACTTCCTGACACTTAAATCAATACTGGATGTTAACAAATTTCTCTTCTTCAGAAACGCTTTCCTTGCCATTGCCGGCCTACATTTTATATCCTCTCTACTTCGACCATCATCAGTTATTTTGGTCCCCAAATAGCAAAACTCCTTTACTACTTTAAGTGCCTCATTTCCTAATCTAATTCCCTCAACATCACCCGACTTAATTAGACTACATTCCATTATCCTTGTTTTGCTTTTGTTGATGTTCATCTTATATCCTCCTTTCAAGACACTGTCCATTCCATTCAACTGCTCTTCCAAGTCCTTTGCTGTCTCTGACAGAATTACAATGTCATCGGCGAACCTCAAAGTTTTTATTTCTTCTCCATGAATTTTAATACCTACTCCGAATTTTTCTTTTGTTACCTTTACTGCTTGCACAATATACAGATTGAACAACATCGGGGAGAGGCTACAACCCTGTCTTACTCCCTTCCCAACCACTGCTTCCCTTTCATGTCCCTCGACTCTTATAACTGCCATCTGGTTTCTGTACAAATTGTAAATAGCCTTTCGCTCCCTGTATTTTACCCCTGCCACCTTTAGAATTTGAAAGAGAGTATTCCAGTCAACATTGTCAAAAGCTTTCTCTAAGTCTACAAATGCTAGAAACGTAGGTTTGCCTTTCCTTAATCTTTCTTATAAGATAAGTCGTAAGGTCAGTATTGCCTCACGTGTTCCAGTGTTTCTACGGAATCCAAACTGATCTTCCCCGAGGTTGGCTTCTACTAGTTTTTCCATTCGTCTGTAAAGAATTCGTGTTAGTCTTTTGCAGCTGTGACTTATTAAGCTGATAGTTCGGTAATTTTCACATCTGTCAACACCTGCTTTCTTTGGGATTGGAATTATTATATTCTTCTTGAGGTCTGAGGGTATTTCGCCTGTTTCATACATCTTGCTCACCGGATGGTAGAGTTTTGTCAGGACTGGCTCTCCCACGGCCGTCAGTAGTTCCAATGGAATATTGTCTACTCCGGGGGCCTTGTTTCGACTCAGGTCTTTCAGTGCTCTGTCAAACTCTTCACGCAGCATCATATCTCCTATTTCATCTTCATCTACATCCTCTTCCATTTCCATAATATTGTCCTCAAGTACATTGCCCTTCTATAGACCCTCTATATACTCCTTCCACCTTTCTACTTTCCCTTCTTTGCTTAGAACTGGGTTTCCATCTGAGCTCTTGATATTCATACACGTCGTTCTCTTATATCCAAAGGTCTCTTTAATTTTCCTGTAGGCGGTATCTATCTTACCCCTAGTGAGATAGGCCTCTACATCCTTACATTTGTCCTCTAGCCATCCCTGCTTAGCCATTTTGCACTTCCTGCCGATCTCGTTTTTGAGACGTTTGTATTCCTTTTTGCCTGTTTCACTTACTGCATTTTTATATTTTCTCCTTTCATCAATTAAATTCAATATTACTTCTGTTACCCAAGGATTTCTACTAGCCCTCCTCTTTTTACCTACTTGATGCTCTGCTGCCTTCACTACTTCATCCCTCAAAGCTACCCATTCTTCTTCTACTGTATTTATTTCCCCCATTCCTGTCAATTGCTCCCTTATGCTCTCTGTACAACCTCTGGTTCTTTTACTTTATCCAGGTCCCATCTCCTTAAATTCCCACCTTTTTGCAGTTTCTTCAGTTTTAATCTACAGGTCATAACCAATAGATTGTGGTCAGAGTCCACATCTGCCCCTGCAAATGTATTACAATTTAAAACCTGGTTCCTAAATCTCTGTCTTACCACTATATAATCTATCTGATACCTTTTAGTATCTCCTGGGTTCTTCCATGTATACAACCTTCTTTCATGATTCTTAAACCAAGTGTTAGTTATGATTATGTTGTGCTCTGTGCAAAATTCTACCAGGCGGCTTCCTCTTTCATTTCTGTCCCCCAATCCATATTCACCTACTTTGTTTCCTTCTCTCCCTTTTCCTACACTCGAATTCCAGTCACCCATTACTATTAAATTTTCGTCTCCCTTCACAATCTGAATAATTTCTTTTATTTCATCATACATTTCTTCAATTTCTTCGTCATCTGAAGAGCTAGTTGGCATATAAATTTGTACTACTGTAGTAGGTGTGGGCTTCGTCTCTATCTTGGCCAAAATAATGCGTTCACTATGCTGTTTGTAGTAGCTTACCCGCATTCCTAATTTCCTATTCATTATTAAACCTACTCCTGCATTACCCCTATTTAATTTTGTGTTTATAACCCTGTAGTCACCTGACCAGAAGTCTTGTTCCTGCTGCCACCGAACTTCACTAATTCCCACTATATCTAACTTCAACCTATCCATTTCCCTTTTTAAATTTTCTAACCTACCTGCCCGATTAAGGGATCTGACATTCCACGCTCCGATCCGTAGAACGCCAGTTTTCTTTCTCCTGATAGCGACATCCTCTTGAGTAGTCCCCACCCGGAGATCCGAATGGGGGACTATTTTACCTCCGGAATATTTTACCCAAGAGGACGCCATCATCATGTAATCATATAGTAAAGCTGCATGCCCTCGGGAAAAATTACGGCTGTAGTTTCCCCTTGCTTTCAGCCGTTCGCAGTACCAGCACAGCAAGGCCGTTTTGGTTATTGTTACAAGGCCAGATCAGTCAATCATCCAGACTGTTGCCCTTGCAACTACTGAAAAGGCTGCTGCCCCTCTTCAGGAACCACACGTTTGTCTGGCCTCTCAACAGATACCCCTCCGTTGTGGTTGCACCTACGGTACGGCTATCTGTATCGCTGAGGCACGCAAGCCTCCCCACCAATGGCAAGGTCCATGGTTCATGGGGGGGCACAAACTCCTCCTCTCTGCAATTCCATTCAATACCTCGTCATTAGTTATGTGATCTACCCATCTAATCTTCAGCATTCTTCTGTAGCACCACATTTCGAAAGCTTCTATTCTCTTCTTGTCCAAACTATTTATTGTCCATGTTTCACTTCCATACAAGGCTACAGTCCATACAAATACTTTCAGAAACGACTTCCTGACACTTAAATCTATACTCGATGCTAACAAATTTCTCTTCTGCAGAAACGCTTTCCTTGCCATTGCCAGTCTACATTTTATATGCTCTCTACTTCGACCATCATTAGTTATTTTGCTCCCCAAATAGCAAAACTCCTTTACTACTTTAAGTGTCTCATTTCCTAATCTAACTCCCCAAGTATCACCCGACTTAATTCGACTACATTCCATTATCTTCGTTTTGCTTTTGATGATGTTCATCTTATATCCTCCTTTCAAGAGCGACAAACACACCATTATGAACACCTGTCTGAGTATGAAGTAGGTCGTGTAATAGAACTACGAGAAGCTGGATGTTCCTTGTGCAATATTGCAGAAAGACTCGGCAGGGATCAAGCGACTGTACATGACTGCTGGCAGCGATGGTCTTGAGAATGGACGGTCGTAAGAGGACCGGGCTGTGGACGGACGAGCGGCCCCACCGAGAAGGAAGATCGTGGTAATCGGCGGAAGGCTCTGTCACATCGAACTGCATCTGGAGCAGCAGTTTGAGCAAAATTTGGCATTACAGTGACACAAAGAATTGTTACAAATCGATTACTTCAAGAACAGCTCCGAGTCAGATGCCCTGTAGCGTGCAGTCCACTGACCCTAAACCATCGCCATTTGTGACCTCACAAGGGAACCTCCCCATCGCACCCCCCTCAGATTTAGTTATAAATTGACGCAGTGGATAGGCCTTGAAAAACTGAACACAGATCAATCGAGAAAACAGGAAGAAGTTGTGTGGTACTATGAAAAAATAAACAAAATATACAAACTGAGTTGTCCAAGTGTAACATATCCAAGATCAAGGACTGTACAACACGAAGAGCGCCGTGGTCCCATGGTTAGAGTGAGCAACTGCGAAACGAGAGGTCCTTGGTTCGAGTCCTCCCTCGAGCAAAAATTTTACTTACTTTATTTTCGCCAAGTTACGATCTGACCGTTCATTCATTGACGTCTCTGATCACTGTAATAAGTTTAGTGTCTGTGTTTTGCGACCGCACCACAAAACCGTGCGATTAGTAGACGAAAGGAAGTGCCTCTCCAATGGAAACCGAAAACATTTGATCGCAAATTCATAGGTCAACCGATTCCTCCACAGGAAAACACGTCTGTTATATTCTATACGACACTGGTGACGGCATGTGCGTAACATTACAGGAATATGTTGTCGACCCACCTAACTTGCACACTTGGCGAATGGGTAAAAAGATTCTTCTACCTTGCCCGATTTAGGTTTTCTTATGGATGTGATAATCACTCCCATAAAAGTGATGAAAACATTGAGTTTGTCACATAAACGGCAACAAATGAATGCAACAGTTTCACAGTCGCACAGTTTTCCCTGTGCTCTGTCAAAACAAACGTTTTTAACGTTTTCAAGTTTTTCCGTGTGTAGACCGTCAAATCCTGCATGTGTCCAAGCAAATCTGAACATGTCCTGGAATTTTGGAGAGCAAAGTTGATCATGTCTGAGTGCATGAACTTTGATAATTGTCCGATAATAAAAAATTAAAACTTTTCACTCGAGGTAGGGTTGAACCAGGGACCTCCCCTTCTGTAGCTGCTCACGGCAACCGCGGGACCACGGTGCTCCTCAGTGAACAGGTACGTTAATGTGACATATGTTGCACACGGACTACTAAGTTTGTATATTTTGCTTATTTTTTTCATAGTTCCATACAACTTCTTCCTGTTTTCTCGATTGATCTTTGTTCTGTTTTTCATGGCCTATCCCTGTGCCAACTTATAACTAAATCTGAGGGGGGTGCGATGGGGAGGTTCCCTTGTCAGTGGTGTCAAACGACAGTTCGCTGGAGGGCAGTGAGAAGGTCTGCTTTGTTTTTTCATGTAAGCTCGTTCCTTCTCGGTGCCCTTGACGGCCATGTGTTGGTCAGAATGAGACCAGTTGAGGGCGTGAAGCAAACCTGTCTGCCAACTAGACACACTGAACTTGGAATTACTGTCTCAGGTGCGATTCGTATGGCAGCAGGAGAACTCTCGCGGCTATACCAGGTGCACTGACTGTAAATTTGTACGTCAGTCTGGAGATTAGACCTGTTGTACTGACATTCATCAACAGCACTTAAGGTTCAAAATGGCTCTGAGCACTATGGGACTTTACTTCTAAGGTCATCAGTCCCCTAGAACTTAGAACTACTTAAACCTAACTAACCTAAGGACATCACACACATCCATACCCGAGGCCAGATTCGAACATGCGACCGTGGCAGCAGCGCGGTTCCAGGCTGTAGCGCCTAGAACCGCTCGGCCACCCCGGCCGGCGCGGCACTTAAGGGGGTGTTTTCCAGTAACCAACAGGATAACGCTCGCTAACATACGGCAGGTGCCCTACGGAGTGTCGACATGTTGCCTTGCCCTGCTTGATCACCAGAAGTGTCTCCAATCGAACACATATGGGACATCATCAGACGATTGCTCCAGCGTCATCGAAAACCAGCACCAACCGTCTATATATTGGCCGACCAATTCAACAGCATGGAACTCCATCCCAGAAACTAACATTCTGCATCTGCACAGCACAATGCAATCAATTTTGCAATCCTGCAGTCAACATTCTGTTGAATGTTCAAGCTAGGGGAGGCTCTGTAATAGTTGGGGCGTCTGCAAATGGATATGGGACCCTTGATACGTCTAGATACGACTCTGACAGGTGACACGTACGTAAGCGTTCTGTCTGATCATTTGCATCCATTCATGTCCATTGTGCATTCCAACGGGCTTGGGCAAATGCAGCAGGACAATGTGACACTCCATACATCTAGAATTGCTACAGAGTGTCTCCAGGAACCCTCTTCTAAGTTTAAACACTTCCGCTGGCCACCAGAATTCTCAAACACGAACATTATTGAGCATATCTGCGATGCCTTGCAACGTGCTGTACAGAAGATATCTCCAATCCCCCCCACACTTTTACGAATTTATGGACAGCCCTGCAGGATTCTTGGTGTCAATACCCTTCAGCACTACTTCGTCTGCCTCGTCAGCTGAGTGGTCAGAGCAACAGAATGCCATGATTGGGGGCCCAGGTTTGATTCCCGGTTGGGTAGGAGATTTTCCCTTCACAAGGACAGGGTGTTCTGTTGTCCTATCATCATCATCATCTCATCCGCATCGACGTGCAAGTCGCCGAAGTGGAGTCACCTAAAAAGATTTGCACCAGGCGACCGGTGTACCGACGGGGCGCCCTAGCCACTCGACATTTCATTTTCAGCACTACTTCAAACATTAGTGGAGTCCACCACACGTCGTGTTACGGCACTCATGCATGCTTGCGGGGAGCCTACACGATATTAGGCAGGTGTACCAATTTGTCTAGTTCTTCAGTGTGTATGTCTTCTGAGGTCACAAACAACACATGTAAATGTAAGTGCATACTCATCATCAGCACAAAGTTTACATACTAAACAGAAGGTGTTTAATGAGCCAAAATGTGACTCTTCGGGTTAATTGACTGAAGTCGGATTCTGTATCAAGCCTCAGGCCTTCTGACCTGACCTGACAGTACATTATCAAAGCCAAAAATTACAAAAAAAATTCAGTAAACGAAGCACATAAAAGGGTATACAAAAAATGAAAATGTCAGGAAGTGCAAAATGCTAAGCAGGAACGGCTACACATGTAAGAATCTAGAAGCACATTTTACTACTGCAAAAACTTGCCATGTACAGAAAAACTAAAAAGGCGTCCGGAGGAAAGAGAACCACATACATGAACATCAAAAGCTCAGAAAGGAAAGCAGTCCTCATCAAAGTAGGGAAAGCCAAAAGGTGGAAGGAGTATATAGAGGATCTATACAAGGAAGATGAACATGAAGGCAATATTATAGGAATGAAAGGACATAGATGAAGATGAGGTGGGAGATACGACGCTGCCAGAAGAATTTGGTAGAGCACTGAAAAACGTTAGTCGACACTGCGAGAATAATTTGGTAGAACACTGAAACACTTAAGTCGGGACATGCCTCCGGAGTAGACGGCATTCCGTTAGAACTATGGATAGCATTGGGAGAGCCAGCAGTGACAAAACGCTTCCATCCAGTCAGCAAGATCTATGAAGCAGGTGAAATCAGACTTCAATAACAATACAATAATTGCAGTTCCAAAGAAACCAGTTTCTGACAGGTGTGAATATTACCGAACTATGAGTTTAATAGGCCACGGTTGCAAAATATTAACACTAATTCCTTACAGTAGTGACAAAAGTGGCAAATCCGACCTGAGCGGGGATCAGTTTGGATTCCAGTAGGAACATGAGAGGCAATACTGACCTATGACCCCTCTTAGAAGATAGACTAAGTGAAGGCAAGCCTACTTTTATTGCATTTGTAGACTTACAGAAAGCTTTTGAGAATATTCAATCGAATACTCTCTTTGAAATTCTGAGCGTAACAGGGTTAAATACAGGGCCAAAAGGCTATTTACAACTTATACAGAAACAAGAGAGCCATTATGAGTCGAGGCCTATGATAGGGAAGCAGTGGTTGAGGAAGGGGTGAGACAAGGTTGTGGCCTTTCCCCAATGTTACTCAATCTACGCACTGAGGAAGCAGTAAAACAAGCAAAAGAAAGATTTGGAGTAGGGTTTATATTCTTGGGAGAATAAATAAAATCTTCGAGGCATCTTGGGTTGTCAGGTGTTCTGCCGGATATCAGCGTCGTTCTTGCGCGATATTTCGGTAACGTATAACGTAGCTCGTAATCTTCATCAGGTGCGAGCGGAGACTGCTCCTCGAGTGTTTTTTTTTTTTTTTTTTTTCTCTCTCTCTCTGAGGGAGAAGGGTGGGCTGTTCTAGGGCTTGCGCTATGCCTTTTATCAGCGACAGGGTATAATTTTATTCTGTTTAGGCACTGTTTATTTTGCTCGCAGGGGTTGCTTGGGGGGGGGGGGGGTATTTTCGCAATTGGGGATTTATTTGCAGGAGTATGTAGGGTACAGTTCCGGTATGCACCTTAGCGGCCAGAAAAAACATGCAACACCCGGCCAGAACTGCTTGTGTTTGTCTTCTCTTTTGTGTGCCGTCCTGCCAGCGTTGGCGCTGGCGTTCACGGCTGGCAAGAGCGGCTTCTCGCCTTCTGTTGGGGTCCTTTTCTTGCCTTCTTTCTCTCTCTTCTCGTTCTCTTCTAAACTGCTCTTCACGGGCTTCCACCTTTCTTCTTATGAGCTCCCGACTTTGTAGGAAGCTCATTTGGCGCTCATCACGCTCAGCCACGTTCGTGATCGCGTCGTCCAGGATCTCGCTGTTTACCAGGCAGTCCCTGTAATTGACGAATTCCCTGGTTTGGACCTCTGCGTCCTTACGCGTTGCCGGCGCTGTGTTGGCTGCAGCCGTTGCCTGCGTGACTCGGCTTATTGTCATCTTTCTTGGCCCTGCCGTTTGGGTAGCTTGGTCACGACCTGGGTGGGCTTCTTCCGTGGCAGGCCTGTCATCCTTGCGCTGCTCGCAGGTCACTACTGCCTGCGTCCCCTTGTGTGTACTGCGGCGGAGGGATTCTCGAAGAGTGCGGCAGGCGGCCTCCATCTCCGCATGGAGAACCATAGTTTCCGCCTCCCTGAGGTCTGAGCCGACATCGGGACCAGCTGTCGCCGTCTGCCCCCACGCTGCGCCGCGCCGCCGCCTCCCCACCCCCCACCCACCGCCGCCTTTGCCACTGGTGGTGGAAGCAGGCGGCCGCACGTGAGCGGAAGCCGCCGTCGTCTCTCCTCCAGGTGCCGCAGTTGTTTCCGCGGTATTGCCTCTCTCTCTTGTGGTCGCCTCTGCCCTCCCGTTGTTTGCAGCGAGCGGCAACGGGGTGTTACCGTCTTCTTCTTCTTCTTCTTCTACGGCATCTCCTCTTGCCGTGGGACGCCGTTTTCGGTGCTTGGGCGGGATTTTGGCATTGAAGGCCTGGCATCCGAGTCAGTTGGCGACGTGCTCTCCGCCGCAGCGGGCGCAGGTCGGTTGGTGGTCTCTGGTGCTGGTACGTGTGCGGCTGTCGTGTTGACCTCCGCACTTGACGCACCTTGTGGCGTTGCGGCAGTGCTTCGTCACGTGCCCTTTACTGAGTCCAGACTAAGCGCCTGCAATTCTCACTTCCCGCGAAGCAGACCGGTACAGCGGGCCCCGGACCGAGTAGGGGGTCAGCCTGGCCGGTCGTCCCGGAAACATAGACGCTTCCCAGAGACCACCAGGAGGCGTCCACGGCGCCGCAAGAGGTCGCTAGAGCCGCGGACCTCTTTCCTTCGACACGTGACTGCAAATAGAGCCAGCCATATCCATGCGCCGAGCAGTATTTAGGCTGGCGCAGGAGCCTGGAGAGCGCCTGTATTCCCACGTCCCACCCGGTCTCTATCTCTCCACCCTCCTTACCCTCTCCCAAGGTGGCTTCCGCCAGCTCCCCCTCCCTAATGATGCCCTCCTCCCCTCCATCTACCCCTCCTACCAACTTTGATCCGCCCCCCTCCTGTGTTTGCTCCTCTAGGCACCCCCCTCCCTTCTCTCCCTTTTCCCTCCCTCCTCCTTTTCTCCCCCCTCCTCCCCCAGGCCTCCCCTCCCCTGTCCCTCTCCTCCTGCCCCCGTCTCCTCAGCCATTGGCATCCTTTTTCTCCCCTCTCCCCCACCTCACCCCTGTTCCCCTCTTGGCAGGTCCCAGGACTCGCACACGCTACGTGGACATTCGCGCGCCGGAGATCACCGCCATCAGTGTTTCGTGTGTGCCGTCGTGTTTAGTGTTCAGTGTTCACCGTCACACTACCTCGTTCACCAGTGCCATTGTCATCTTCAGTGTTCGTGCGTCGTCTCATCAGTTAGCAGTGTGGATTATCGACGAGTGTGAACGGCTCCGTGTTTGTCTCTATGTGTCTCCTGTTTTATTGCCCACCGTTCTGCAACTTGTGTCTTCTCACTGTTTTTGCTGCTTGTATATTCTATGGCTGAAGAGCAGCGTAGTGTGCTGCTGACAGCCTGCCTGTTGTACTGGCTTTAAAATAACAATAAAGTAAAAAAAAAAAAAAAAAACCTGGAGAGCGCCTGTATTCCCACGTCCCACGCGGTCTCCATCTCTCAACCCTCCTTACCCTCTCCCAAGGTGGCTTCCACCAGCTCCCCCTCCCTGATGATGTCCTCCTCCCCTCCATCCACCCCTCCTATCAACTTTGATCCTCCCCCCATTTCTTGTGTCCTTTCCTTTAGGCACCCTCCCTCCCTCC
Organism: Schistocerca piceifrons; assembly: GCF_021461385.2. Taxonomy (NCBI): domain Eukaryota; kingdom Metazoa; phylum Arthropoda; class Insecta; order Orthoptera; family Acrididae; genus Schistocerca; species Schistocerca piceifrons. The sequence goes on from NC_060139.1 coordinate 53,759,353, forward strand.
CTTCTCTTCCCTTCCCTTCTCTTTCCTTTTCTCCCATCCCCCTCCCTCCACCACCTCTTCCCCCGGGCTTCCCCTCCCCCTTCCTCCCTCCCCCTATCTCCCCTGCCCGTGGCATCTCTGCTCCCCCCTCTCCCTCTCTCACTCCCCTTCCTCCTCCTCCTCCTCTCTTGGCAGGTCCCCGGACTCGCACACGCACAGTGAACATTCGCGCGCCGGAGGTCATCGCCATTAGTGTCTCGTGTGTGTGCCCTCGTTTGTGTTTAGTGTTTGTTCGCCGAAACGCCGCCACTGTTCACGTGTACCATCGCCATCATCCCTGTTTTGTGCGCCGTGTCAACTAGTGTCTCTGCTGTTTTCTCGTCAGGCGTGAACGGCTCCGTGTTTTTTGTTTTTTGGTGTCTACATTGTTTTGCCCTCCATTCTGATTGTATTCTCTGTGCCCCTCTCTATTTCTTACTTATTGTAAATCTCAAGGCTGAAGAGCGGCGTATTCAGCTGCTGACAGCCCGCATTGTGTAAGGTGATAAAATTGCAATAAAGAATAAAAAAAACCTGGAGAGGCAGTTCACGCCGAGCGAGCCTACTTCTGTCATCGTAGCCGCCGCGTTATCGTCCACCGCCGCCAGCGTACCGGAGCCATCCCCGCAGGGCCTCTACTCGTCCTCCGACTAAGGTGACTGCAACGTGGACTCCGCGCCGCTCTTCACGAGACGCCCGGGGCTTGGTTTGGTGAAGTTGTATGGTTACTCCAGACAGTTTACGTTTGGAAGAATCTCTGGTTTAGTTATTGGTAGGCTTGGAGGATCAGTCCTACCTCACGAATATCGTTTCGTAAATTTTGAAGAAAGACTTTAGTTTAAATAAAAACGCTATAACTCACACTCTGAGATTATCTTATCCGCGGACGGCGGATATATTACCCTTCTTCCTGGCACTTGAAGCAGTGAGCCTTCGTGTCCAGGTGCGTGGGGAGAGTTTCCGGCTCCACGCGAAAGCCTAACAGCTTTCGGATGCCGAATATGTCGCCGCCGTTGTCTGCCGCTGGTGTGGCGGCGATACACAGCGGCGGTTTCTTCCTGTTGCTCCTGTTACGCAACCTGACGATTGCGTTAACGAAGCCTTGGCGGTGCAGTCCTCTGACTGCATGTTCCGTCAGAAGCCACGGCAGTCCCCTTAGGAGCACCTTGGTTACTTGCTTCCGACGAATCTTGGGGTCCATCGCTCTCCACGGCGGGGCGTCCACTGTATGGGCGGCTGCAAGGTCCTTCAGGGCCTTGTAGTCGTTCCAATTCGTGGCCAGGAGCTTGATGGTGGTGTCAGAGTCGACCGACTCAACGACAACCTTCTTGACCCATCGCTGCCCCATCTCATCAAAGATTTCCATCCACTCGAGCTCCCTGCACTTGATGTACAGGGTGGGAGCGGGGGATATTGCCTCCGAGCTGCCGCCTCTCGTGACATCTCTTCCTGCGATGCTCATTTTCACCAAGCCGCGCATTGGGTTTACGACAACTTGCTTTTCTTGCTGTTAAAACAGCAGCACGACTATTCGCCTCCCCGCGCACAGTGTGGTCTTCACAGCCAACTCTCCCACAGTAGCAGAGCGCCGCGTGCTACGCTGCTCCGGCTGCCACAGCTTGACTGCGCGGCTCCTCGAGTGGATCTGGTCCAGTATTTATGTCTGTGGCCTTCCCCTTCCACCGACGGTTGTAGGCGTTCCCTCTGTGGACCGCGCCCACTCACCGTGACCTGCTGGAACGCCGACGTTCCGTTTTCCGTCCGCTGCGGTACTGGGCGTTCCTTCTGTGGTCCGTGCCATCCAGACTCACACCTGTGTGTTCTACCTTCGGCCTGGTGCGTTTGGAGTTCTGTCTGGATTGGCAGGCGTTCTCCCTGCGGTCCTACGATCTTCTGGAGCGTCGCCGTTCCGTTTTCGGTTCGCTGCGGTTTTGGGTGTTTCCTCTGCGGCCCATCGGACCCGCTCCCTGACGTTCCATCTTTGGTCCATAGAGCCTGGCACTCTGACTGGGGATCGTTTTCTATAGCCACGCCTTCAGTTCTTCTATTCATGGAGTGCTCAGATGTCCCCGTTGCCCCTTTAACAATTACAGAGCAGGATCCTAGGCTCTTCTTACCTGGTACCCCATGACGTACTTCATGAGATTGTCAGTTGTTTTTATCTCTATCGATTCCCTTATAACACTGTCCCAAATCTGGGTGTCTGAGCTAGAATCTTGGTATCATCATAATTCATCACATGATCTAGTTCTAGATGGTGTTCAGCAATGGCTGATTTCTTCACCTGTCTTAATCCGGTGTGACTTTGATGTTCCTTGCACCTTATATCCACTATTCTTGTCGTGTGATCAATGTAGGACATGCCACACTGACAAGGTATTTTGTAAATGCCTGGTTTCTGTAACTCCAGGTCATCTTTACCATTTCCCACCAGTCACCAAATCTTGCTGGATGAACAGAAAACGCACTTGATATTATGTTTAAGGAGGATCCTACTGATTCTGGCAGAAACAGAACCAGCATAGGGCAGATACGCCACCTTCCTTGCTTTATCTTGCTCTGCTTCCGTAACCTGACTGGTGGGAGTGAACTCCCAATTTGTTTGGTAGTATATGCATTCCTGCAGAACACTGTTTTAAAACGCTCTACTTCCGTTGGTAGATTCTCTAGGTGCCCCTGCACACAATTCTCAGTAATATTTGGACACCTACGTATGCAACAGTCACGTACTTGAACGACCTGCTGTGTCCGTATGTGGGGAAATGTGTTCTCCACATCCGAAACTCAGAAGAGTTCCAGGAACACCTCAAGCAACTATGCATCACAGACTTGGACATAAGGTTAGTTTTGATGTGTTACCACTGTTCACTAGGGTTCCACTGAAATACTCACTAGAATTGATTGCAGAAATATTTGACGGTGCTTGTGTTGGACCTGTTCAGGCAAACACTGTCACCAACGTATTTCCTGTAGGGGAACTAATATTAAGAGCAAACTGAAGGTGTAGCTATGGACATCCCACTGTCTCCTGTTGTTGCCAGCATGTTAATGGAGAGATTTGAGGAGAGGGCATTAGAGACAGTCAGTTATAAACCCACATGCTTCTTCAAGTATGTGGAAGACACCTTCGTGATCTGGCCTGATGGGAAGGACAGGCTCAATGAGTTACTTGAACATTTTCACTCCGGCCACCCAAATATCAAGTTCACCATAGAACTGAAGAAGAATGCCCAGCTGCCATTTCTGGATTTACTAGTGAAAAGGAAAGCAGTTGGATCAATTGGTCACAGTATGTATCGAAAACCCACAAGCACTGATTTATATCAGCAGGGCAGGAGCTGTCACCACACTCCACAGAAGAACGGGTTTCTTAAGACATTGGTCCATATGTCACGTATCCTGTCACCAAGAGAGTCTACCAACGGAAATAGAGCAACTTAAAACAATGTTCTGCAAAATGGCTATACTACCAAACAAATTGAGATGGCACTCCAACTAGTCAGTACACCACAGGTTCCAGAAGCAGAGGAAGATGAAGCAAAAAAGGGGGCGTATATGCCCTGTGCTGGTTCTGTTTCTGTCAGAATCAGTAGGATCCTCCGTAAACATAACATCAAGTATGTTTTGTGTCCATCCGGCAATATTGCGGGAGTGGTGGGAAATGTTAAAGACGACCTGGGGTTACAGAAACCAGGCACTTACAATATACCTCGTTAATGTGGCATGTACTACATTCGCGAGACGACAAGAACACTGCATATCAGATGCAAGGCACACCGAAGGCGCAGGTGACGAAATCAACCATTGGTGAACACTGTCTAGCATTAGATCGTGCTATGAATTATGATGAAACCAAGATTCTAGCACAGACACCCACATCCTGGGACAGTTTTATTAGGGAATCGATAGAAATAAAAGTAACTGACAGTCTCATGAACCGCGACATGGGGTACCAGCTAAGCAGAGCCTGGGATCCTGCTCTGGAGCAAAGGGGACAGCTGCAGCACTCCATGAATAGAAGAACTGAAGGTATGAGTACAGAAAACAATCCCCAGACAGAGTTCCAGGCCCTCCAGACAGAAGATGGAACGTTCAGGAGCGGGTCCTACGGGTACGGACCGCAGAGGGAACGCCCAGAACCTCAGCCGTCGGAAAACGGATCGGCAGCGCTCCAGCAGGTCGCGGCGAGCGGGCGCGGACAGCAGAGGGAGCACCTGCAACCGCCGGTGGAAGGGGAAGGCCACAGACATAAATACTTTACCAGGTCCATTGAGGAACAGTCTCAGGTAGCACCTGATGAAGGTTACGAGCTACGTTACCGAAATATTGTGCAACAACGACGCTGATATCCGGCAGAACACTCGACAACCCATGATGTCATTAGATCGCCGGGAAAGCCTGAAGAGTTACAAAAAGTTCGAGGTTTGCCAGTATCTCTATACTTCTGTCAGTTACAGCAGAGGACTTAGAAAAGCAGTTGAACGGAATGGACAGTGTCTTCAAAGGATGATATAAGATGAATATCATTAACAGCAAAACAAGGATATGGGAACGTAGTCGAAATAAATCAGGTGATGCTGCGGGAATTAGGGAAGGAGACAAAGTAGTAGATGAGTTTTGCTATTTGGCAGTAAAATAACTGTTGATGGTGGAAGCTGAGAGGGTAAAAAATATAGCCTGGCAATGGCAAGAAAAGCGTTTCTGAATAATACAGAAGTAAGTGCCAGAAAGTCTTTTCTGAAAGTATTTACATGGAGTGTAGCCAGTGTGGAAGTGAAACATGGATGATGAACAGTTTAGACAAGGAGAGATTATAAGGTTTTGAAATGTGGTGCTACACAAGAATGCTGAAAATTAGACGGGCAGATCGAATGACTAATGAGGAGACACTGAATAGAATTGGGGAGAAAAGAAATTTTGTGGCACAACCTGCACCTTCTGAGACATCAAGGGATCACCAATAGAATACTGGTGGGAATGAGGAGGGGGTTGGGGAGCAAAAAATTTTAGAGGGAGATCAAGAGATGAATACAATAAGCAGATTCTGGAGGATGTATGTTGAAGTAGTTACTCTTAGAGGAAGACGCTTGCACAGGATAGAGTATCGTGGAGAGCTGCATCAAACCAGTCTTTCAGCTGAAGACCAGAAAAACAAAAACCTGGAGAGGAATCAAGCAAAGAATGAGATCTGTAATCGTAATACGTCTATCCTCTCCATCCTTAATCCAAACAAGAAACGGCCGATGATTTTTATGTTAATAAATGATAATGATGTGTCAGATAGCCTGATGGAAGTCTCTCGCCATATAACTACTTTGGCGAGCTGAGAGTGAGTTTCATTTGTTTTGTACTCAAGCAGTTCTTCACTTGGTCTCACAAACCTAAGTTGATGTTCGTCCAGACAAATACATAAAAGAAAAATTTGGGGTGGTCATGGACATTCAAGCCTGCAACCTCGGCCTTACTAGTAAAAACACTAACCTCTAGATCATACCGTCAGTTTCCTGTTATTGTTGTCATATTAGCTTTTATTGCTGTGACATTAGACAGCTATAAAAGCTGTACATCACGCCAAAAAAGTGTGTTGACTATTGGAGAAGAAATACTTTGACGGATGAGAAACTTAAAATTTAATAAAATCAGTCTGCGTATAGTCGAAGAAATAGTCGCCATTGTATTCCGTGTCTGAAGCAGCAGAAGACAAAACAACAGCTACGTTACCAGAGAAGATAGCTGTACGGATACTGCCTGCGAAGCGTTATTGTCAGAGACAGTGCATGTACAGACGCGTAGTGGGTGGCGGTGCTCCACTTGTGAGTGTGCTAGAGTGTACGCTGTTACGGCCTCTTCAACCTGCTTTCCGAGCGTAAAGGCAACGGTGCTACGAGCCCAACCACGTAACCATTTCGTCTTGCTGAGTAACGCGTTGCTGCTTAACAACATTAGCCAAGTCACTCACCAGACAAAACCACGTGGTGGCACATTACTTCTAACATTTCGCTAGGTTCAGTACTAATACTTTTCGTGCGTTAGGTGGCCAACGTTCTTCGTTTAGACGAATTAAATCCGTTAAATCTTTATACCGTGATTATATTACGAAATGGATTAGTTTGTTCTATTTTCTTCGAAAATGTCATTTGTGAGGTACCGAAAAGACGTGTCATTATATGCTCCCATGAAAATTGCTAAGCGCATTCTTCATTCCTTTATGAATCATTCGTACGTCGTTTGATTATTCGTACATATATGATAATTATCTTGCATGTACATATAGAGTTAGAAGTATGTCCTCTAGAGAAATCATCGCTCATGTCACATGAGTATCCCTAATATGTGCAACAGGTTCGATGTCGTATCAGGTCGGACAAAAGTTAGAAACAAGTGCTATTTTTTCCATTTTTTCAAAGTCCGATTGGTAGCGAAATGTAAACAACATTAAAACTCAAAAACGTTTTATTTACAACGTTTAATTATGTCTCCCAACTACTTTTCAACATAGTCACCTCTCCGACATTTATTGTAGCATTGTATCATGGGACCACCTTCCCTGTACCTACATCTACATAAATACCTCGCAATCCACCCTACGGTGCGTGGCGGAGGGTACCTCTTACCACAACTACAATCTTCTCTCCCTGTTTCATTCCCAAACAGAACGAGGGAAAAATGACTACCCATATGCCTCTGTACGAGCCTTAATCTCTCTTATCCTATCTTGGGGTCTTTCCGCGAAATGTAAGTTGGCGGCAGTAAAATTGTACTGCAGTCAGCCTCAAACACTGGTTCTCTAAATTTCCTCAGTAGCTATTCACGAAAAGAACGCCTCCTTTCCTCTAGAGACTCCCATCCGAGTTCCTGAAGCATTTCCGTAACATTCGTGTGATGATCAAACCTACCAGTAACAAATCTAGCAGCCCGCCACTGAATTGCTTCTATGTCCTCCCTCAATCCGACCTGATAGGGATCCCAAACGGTCGAGCAGTACTCAAGAATAGGTCGTATTAGTGTTTTATAAGCGGTCTCCTTTACAGATGAACCACATCTTCCCCAAAATTGTACCAATGAACCAAAGACAACTATCCGCCTTCCCCACAACTGCCATTACATGCTTGTCCCACTTCATAGCGCTCTGCAATGTTACGCCCAAATATTTAATCGACACGACTGTGTCAAGCGCTACACTACTAATGGAGTATTCAAACATTATGGGATTCTGTTTCCTATTCATATGCATTAATTTACATTTATCTATATCTAGAGTTAGCTGACATTCTTTACACCAATCACAAATCCTGTCCAAGTCATCTTGTATCGTCCTACAGTCACTCAACGACGACACCTTCAGGTACACCACAGCATCATGAGCAAACAGCCGCACATTGCTATCCACCCTAACCAAAAGTTCATTTATGTAGATGGAAAACAACAGCGGACCTACCACACTTCCCTGGGGCACTCCAGGTGATAACCTCACCTCATAGTAGGCAGTTGTCTGTGTTTCCCACCAGTTCCCTAAGCTGGTCTCCAGCTCATTGTGTGTCCTAAAGTTCTGTCCTCATAGCTACCGGTTAATGTGAGCGATGAGATGAAAATCAGGGGCCCATGTCCGGACTGTATGGTGGCTGATCTAACATTTCTTATTGTGAACGCTGTAGGAGCGTCTTCGTTGCATCAGACGCATGTGGCCTACACTTTTCATGACACTGACGTTAAATGGACTGCAAATCAAGCGAAACTACTCAGCAGGACTAGAAACTTCACATTTTACACTTTACGGGAGACACGGTGGTTCTAGGCATCTACACATGCCTGCTGTGAGCTCAGAACTGAAAAGAGCAACGTGACGCGATAGGCGGGCATACTACACAAAAGTTCTTAATTTCGTGACAGATCAGTGGTTGAAAACAAAGGCCTTTGTAGATGTGAAACGATTTTACAGTTTGCATGAACTGTTTTGAGATCAATAACAACGAATAAATGACAGTAAAGAAACTAACGAGAGAAGTAAGTAATGCAGTAGACCACACTCGTATTTCGAGACTATTGTGAATTAACCGGTGCAACTTCGAGAAAACATTTTACTCTTCGGTTAAAATAACTTTCTTATAGACAGTTCGATGAGTTGAGAGTGGGGAGGGGAGTTACCCGTAGCTGTTATGACTATTTTGCGAAACTTTTAACATGGTGTGCCTCATGAAATGAAATGATCGTATGGCGTTGTTGGCCGGGAGGCCCCATGCGAGGAAGTTCGGCCGCCGTATTGCAAGTCCTTTTTAGTTGACGCCACTTCGGTGACTTGCGAGTCAATGACGATGAAGAACACACAACACCCAGTCATCACGAGGCAGAGAAAATCCCTGACCCCGCCAGGAATCGAACCCGGGACCCCGTGCTCCGAGAGCGACAACGCTACCGCAAGACCACGAGCTGCGGACTGTGCCTCAGTATTGGTTCATCGTTGTAAACCGAAAACTTATATTAATCACACTTACGCAGTTACTCTCGTGAACTACGCTTAATGTGTTATGAAACATCCAATATGAAAAGCTACACTGCAATTCCAGCATAGGTTAATGTATCCCCTAAAAATTAGAGCATTCGTTAATGACAAGATGCACTAAGAGAGCTGCGTAGTGCTTTAGGCAGCTGGTTTGGGTTGGAATAACGTAAGATTCATATACACATCCAGACAATTGGTCTTAGGTTTTCTTTGCTTTTTTTAATTGTTTAATATAAATACTTTTTAAGTTTCCTTTCCACTGGACAAAGATGATACCTTTTCCCTTACCTGACCCATAGCAGCATCAATTACGTCTCCTAGGACAAGTCGTCGTGCTTGTAGTTAGTCGCAGTATATGTGATTATTAAATTAGATTATTTTCTTTATGTATTCTGCGTCCATCTGGAGTATGAGTCTTCATTGGCATTGACGTAGGTGGTCCATGTTTGATGGAGATCATACGTATTCTACGCAAGCGATCCTGGAATACCTTCACTGAAAGCCTGGAAGTCAAGGGGGACTGCATAGTTTTGTCCGATTGTTTAACCTGTCACACTGCTGCGATTGACTGCCTTACACTTCCTCTTATAAAATAACTGCAACGTACTATTTAGTACTTTAGGGATGATAGCATGCTACGGATCTGCATAGCATTACCGTATGAAACATTATTGTCTTTTGTCTTTTTGGTCGTGCCTCAAATTGCGATTTCTTAATGAAAGCTCTGTATTTAATTATGTGAGCTTTCTCGTTTTGAAAGCTGTCAGACGTTTATGGAATATCTTTTGTTAGCCAATACAGCATAAATTAGCAGCACTTTAGGTCCTTAATCTTTACAACATATGGTAGTTCATTTTCTAGGACTCTAAATCAGAAATAATTGACCAAACTTCATTATACAAAGGTATAGTAATGGGCTGGGGAAACGTTTTACAACTGGGGTGCACTGTATACTTAAATTTTAATTGTGCGACTGTTACGTGAATGTAAACCACATCCAGCGATATAGAACTGTTATTAGTTCCACTAAATATTATTGTAAAGCAACAGCTACAATATATTTACTTTGTAGTCTTGTGTTTCTTTTGAAAGACCTTTCATTTTTATTTTTTAACTCTTTGCTATCATGAGATAATCGATAACGTTGCACTGAAATTTTTTATATGGTATACTTTTGACGGAATTTTAAAGAAGTTTCGTTTATTTCTTGTCAGATAAATGTAGTAGCTACATTCTAAACGTCATTCAAATGTCGAGCTTGAAGACTGAAATTAAAATAACTGCAGGATCTGACGAAGCAAATATTGGATCATTGAACCGTGTATCAAAATCCCGATAGCGAGAGACTTTACTTTTTGCCTTCGTTTATTGGGGAAGGGAAGCATTGTGCGACAAACGGTTTATCGCCAGCAGGTGAACGCTGTATGCCCTTTCACCTTTGTTGTTGCCGACACACATGCTGGTGATGCAGACACACTGCATCTCTTTCACAAGTACTGCCTCCATAACGTGAGCGTGGTAACGCAGTGTACATTCAAACATAGGAGCAGAATTGTAAAGAGCTCAGATCTGTTGCATTTTTCCGTCGGAAATTAAGGTACTAAATGCCAGCTGAAGAATGTTCCTCATCACAAAGGAGGCGAATATGCTCCTCTTTAAAAGACTTTGACAAAAAATTGGGGACCCATTTGCTTCCATCCGAACTCCACCTTCCTCACCAAAATTTTTTTGCATGTGAAGGTATTAGCGCTCTTCTCACACAGAACATTTTAAATGCTTTTTCCCTTATCTGTCTTCGTAGCGAAGCCTTCGTAATCATCATCTTCCTCTGACTCCCAGTGTCTATGTATGTCCATCTCTCACTCTTTCCTTTCTCCTGCCTGTCCCTCCCACGATTTCTTCATCCCTTTCTCTCGCCATTCTTCACCACTGTCTCCTTTTCTGCCACTTTCACTGTCTCATTGTCCCACTGCTAATGTCTTTGTCCCATTCTTTTTCTCTCTCAGTCTTTCTCGCCTACAATCTGCAGTCTTTCTCTTCAACATCCATTGTCTCTTCTCAACCCACGTCTTCCGGAATGGTTTTCTTGGGGTTTCGACCACTTAACTGAGAACATTTAACACATGGGGCTAGCGGATTCGTCTTAAAGTTCAACGATGTGGAAGAGAGGCGTTTTCAGACCACCCAGTTGCGACGTAACGTGCTCTTTCACACATCGACGGCCGTTCTGCAACACAAATTGTCCACCTACTCGATACTGCTGAAGATCTGCACATGTAATCCCTAACTGCAGCTACTTAAGAGATCTCAGAAAAGCAGTGTTGAAGAAATTGAGATTTCATAACAACACGTCGGAGGCCGCTATAAGTACAAAGAGCTGAAAATAGTCTTGTGAACTCTAAAGAATAAATCGGAAATGGGTTGCTGTTCAAATTTAGAAGTTCAAAGGCACTTTTAAACTTGCATTTGGATTTTTTTTTATTGCTGTTAAGCAAGATCATCAGCCCACATGTTTTCAAATCATTAAAGTTCCTATTCACAGTCCTTGTCACGCTCAAACAGCCAGAACTTTTCCTATCCAATTCCGAAATCATTTACGAGGGTAACACAGTCAAGAAATTGCTATTTACTTTTTCACTCGGCATTCAGTGGTTGTCTTTAAATAAAGTTTTTGCACGCCATAAATACTCAGTAAAAAAAATGTACTTAGTACCGCCACGCTTATAGTTCAAAGTTTACACAAGCGATTTTCTCCAGAACGAAATATCTCTTGACTCTTAAAATTTCACACATAGTTATTCGTAAACACCAGCTACCTTTATCACTGTACCGAAACGCGGAAGCCAAAATATCACTTCATTTTACACATAATGCGTTTGGACACTTTCAGCATGACTGGCTCCTTCGAAAGCTAGTCCCCCACTTCCTTCTTCTCTCTGCCTCCACAAGAACCTCTATCTCATGCGTTAGGTGGCAAACCGTTTCACTTCTTATTGGCTGTACAGAACTACGGCCAATCAGAAGTGACTTTTAGGGCGCGGCTAGCGCCAAAATCTAGCAAGAACCAATCACTGATCTCAGCTCATTGACGTCATTAAAATAAGCAAATCAAAACTCTCTTTAAAAAAATAATATGTAATAACCTTTATGCTGTACCTTACGTCTGGAATTTAACTACACTCCTGGAAATGGAAAAAAGAACACATTGACACCGGTGTGTCAGACCCACCATACTTGCTCCGGACACTGCGAGAGAGCTGTACAAGCAATGATCACACGCACGGCACAGCGGACACACCAGGAACCGCGGTGTTGGCCGTCGAATGGCGCTAGCTGCGCAGCATTTGTGCACCGCCGTCGTCAGTGTCGGCCAGTTTGCCGTGGCATACGGAGCTCCATCGCAGTCTTTAACACTGGTAGCATGCCACGACAGCGTGGACGTGAACCGTATGTGCAGTTGACGGACTTTGAGCGAGGGCGTATAGTGGGCATGCGGGAGGCCGGGTGGACGTACCGCCGAATTGCTCAACACGTGGGTCGTGAGGTCTCCACAGTACATCGATGTTGTCGCCAGTGGTCGGCGGAAGGTGCACGTGCCCGTCGACCTGGGACCGGACCGCAGCGACGTACAGATGCACGCCAAGACCGTAGGATCCTACGCAGTGCCGTAGGGGACCACACCGTCACTTCCCAACAAATTAGGGACACTGTTGCTCCTGGGGTATCGGCGAGGACCATTCGCAACCGTCTCCATGAAGCTGGGCTACGGTCCCGCACACCGTTAGGCCGTCTTCCGCTCACGCCCCAACATCGTGCAGCCCGCCTCCAGTGGTGTCGCGACAGGCGTGAATGGAGGGACGAATGGAGACGTGTCGTCTTCAGCAATTGGAGTCGCTTCTGCCTTGGTGCCAATGATGGTCGTATGCGTGTTTGGCGCCGTGCAGGTGAGCGCCACAATCAGGACTGCATACGACCGAGGCACACAGGGCCAACACCCGGCATCATGGTGTGGGGAGCGATCTCCTACACTGGCCGTACACCACTGGTGATCGTCGAGGGGACACTGAATAGTGCACGGTACATCCAAACCGTCATCGAACCCATCGTTCTACCATTCCTAGACTGGCAAGGGAACATGCTGTTCCAACAGGACAATGCACGTCCGCATGTATCTCGTGCCACCCAACCTGCTCTAGAAGGTGTAAGTCAACTACCCTGGCCAGCAAGATCTTCGGATCTGTCCCCCATTGAGCATGTTTGGAACTGGATGAAGCGTCGTCTCACGCGGTCTGCACGTCCAGCACGAACGCTGGTCCAACTGAGGCGCCAGTTGGAAATGGCGTGGCAAGCCGTTCCACAGGACTACATCCAGCATCTCTACGATCGTCTCCATGGGAGAATAGCAGCCTGCATTGCTGCGAAAGGTGGATATACACTGTACTAGTGCCGACATTGTGCATGCTCTGTTGCCCGTGTCTATGTGCCTGTGGTTCTGTCAGTGCGATCATGTGATGTATCTGACCCCAGGAATGTGTCAATAAAGTTTCCCCTTCCTGGGACAATGAATTCACGGTGTTCTTATTTCAATTTCCAGGAGTGTATATAGTCGCGGACGTTCTGGCTGTCTCTTACATATTCAAACATGCTTGGAAACCCGTCATCCGCTAGTAGGGGAACCACTGGTGGATTCGTTCCCACGATGCAAAGCTGGAACACTTGCAAGTTCCTGTAGAGAATTACAAACTGAAAATTTATTATTGGTGAATGTCCCACATACAGTCACACAAGTACTCTCTGTCACACTCACCCTAACACAAAACATAAATATCTACTTTGAAATTCTTAAAGTTATTACTACAGCAAAATTACGAAAGGTTTCCTAAAATGAGAACTTTCCACTTTTGAATCTAAATACTGAAGGTGTTATCATATCTTTTGCAATAGTCACAGTTGGTGAACCATTAACATATATATATATATATATATATATATATATATATATATATATATATATATTGATTTAGTTTCTTTAAGTGTCAGATAATTACGTTTTTACAGATTTTTTTTTTTGCGAATTTCCAAATTATGACAGTTATTGACTTCAAATTTTGATGGATTGTTCCTTTACACAACAGAAGGTTATGTACCTAATACTAAGTTCCTCAGTCTATTTATAGATCAGTTACTAATTTTTATAGTTTTAGAGAATGTAACTACTCTGTAAGCGCCTCTCCGCTACTTTCACACGCTGCAGTCACGTCATACGGTCATGCACGTCTGCACGACGCAGCTCGCCCGTTGCAGATCGTATAAGATTCTGACTGCTTACACTGGCGCCCTCATACATTCATACAAGAAAGCTTTAATACACAAATTGGCGATCGCGCCCTAGCAGCGACGCCTCACAGTCCTATGTGCGGTCTCCACCCAATTCTCTTTTTCATTTCCACTGCCTCCACTCTCTTTTGCATCCACAGTTAATTTCTCTCTGTGTCTTTTAATGCCACCGTCTCTCACTGACCGTCACTATCTTTTTCCTCTTTGGTGCCCCCTCTTCTATCCCCACCATCACTTTCTCTTTCTCTCCTACTGACACTCTTTCCTCTATCTTCCAACGTCACTGTCTCTCTGCTAATCTCTTTCAGTGCAAAAAAGTGCGAATATACTCTCAAACTAAGCGTCAAGTGAGGAAGGTTGAATGAGAACTGAAGCGGCTGGTTCCCCACTGGCTGTCAGTCTTTTAAAGAAGAGAATATTGGCCTTTTTTTGTCCTGACAGGCGCCTTTTTCAGCTGCTTCCCTTCTCTTCCCTATTACAGCAGAGTGTGCTGCTCATAGAAAACGAATTTCGTTGGTCAGAGCGGTTTTATTTATATATTTCCACACATTTACGTACTTCGACACACACAAATCACAATTAAGTATGCATAATATAAGATTAATGTAAAATCGCCTCCCATCCAACACAGTCACTGTACATAAAAATGCAGACAAAAATTAATACAAACATCTCAAAAATGAGACCGACAGGAAGTGCAAAATGGCTAAGCAGAAATGGGTACAGAACAAATTTATGGATGTAGAGGCATATGTCACTAGGGGTGGGATAGATACTGCCTACACAAAAATCAAAGAGACCTTTGGAGAAAAGAGTACCACTTTCATGAATATAAAGAGCTCAGATGGAAATCCAGTTCTAAGCAGAGAAGGGAAGACAGAAAGGTGGAAGGAGCATATATAGATCCTATACAAGCTCGACGTACTCGAGGACAGTATTACGGAAATGGAAGAGGATGTAGATTAAGATGAAATGGGAGTTACGATATTGCGAGAAGAGTTTGACACGGCACTGAACGAACTAAGCCGAAACAAGGCTCCGGGAGCAGACAACATTTCATTAGAACTACTGATAGCATTGGGAGAGCCCGCCCTGACAAAACTCTACCACCTGGTGAGCAAGATGTATGAGACTGGCGAAATACCCCCATACCCACCTACAGAGGGAGAAATGATCATCACGATAAAATAAGATAAATCAGGGCACGCACAGAAAAACTTAAGTGCTCGATTTTCTCGCATGCCGTTCGAGAGTGGAACGGTAGAGACACAGCTTGAAGGTGGTTCATTGACCTCTCTGCCATGCACTTTGTGGCGAATAGCAGAGTAATCACGTAGATGTATAGATGACAATATAATAATTCCAATCCCAAAGAAAGCAAGTGTTGAGAGGTGTGAGAATTACCGAACTGTCTGTTTTATAAGTCACGACTGCAAAATACTAACACGAATTCTTTACAGACGAATGGAAAAACTGGTAGAAGCCGACCTCCAGTAAGTTCAGTTTGGATTCCGTAGAAGTGTTGGAACACACGAGGCAATACTGACCCTATGACTTATCTTAGGAGACAGATTAAGGAAAGGCAGACACATGTTTCGAACATTTGTAGAGCTTTTGGCAATGTTGACTGTAATACTCTCTTCCAAATTCTGAAGGTGGCCGGGGTCAAATACAGGGAGCGAAAGGCTATTTACAAATTTTACAGAAACCAGATGGCAGTTATGAGTCGAGGGACATGAAAGGGAAGCAGTGATTGAGAAGGGAATGAGACAGGATTGTAGCCTATTTCTGATGTTATTCAATTCGCATATTGAGGAAGCAGTAAAGATAACAAAAGAAAAACTAAGATTAGCAATTAAAATTCATGGAGAAGAAATAAAAGTGTTGAGGTTTGCCGACGACATTGTAATTCTGTCAGAGACAGCAAGAGACCTGGAAGAACATTTGAAGGGAAAGGACAGTGTCATAAAGGAGGATATAAGATGGACATCAACAAAAGCAAAACGATGATAATGGAATGTAGTCGAATTAAATTAGGTGATCTTGAGGGAATTAGATTAGGAAATGAGATGCTTAAAGCAGGAAATAAGTTTCGTTATTTGGGGAGCAAAATAACTGAGTATGGTCGGGGTAGGGAGGATACAAAATGTAGACTGGCTTTGGCAAGGAAGCATTTCTGAAGAAGAGAAATTTCTCAACATCGAGTACAGATTTAAGTGCCAGGAAGTCTTTTCTGAAAGTATTTATACAGGGTGTTACAAAAAGGTTCGGCCAAACTTTCAGGAAACATTCCTCAAACACAAAGAAAGAAAATATATTATGTGGACATGTGTCCGGAAACGCTTACTTTCCATGTTAGAGCTCATTTTATTACTTCTCTTCAAATCACCTTAATCATGTAATGGAAACACACAGCAGCAGAACGTACCAACGTGACTTCAAACACTTTGTTACGGGAAATGTTCAAAACGTCCTCCGTTAGCGAGGATACATGCATTCACCGTCCGTCGCATGGAATTCCTGATGCGCTGATGCAGCCCTGGAGAATGACGTATTGTATCACAGCCGTCCACAATACGAGCACGAAGAGTCTCTACATTTGGTACCGCGGTTGCGTAGACAAGAGCTTTCAAATGCCCCCATAAATGAAAGTCAAGAGGATTGAGGTCAGGAGAGCGTAGAGGCCATGGAATTGGTCCGCCTCTACCAATCCATCGGTCACCGAATCTGTTGTTGTGAAGCGTACGAACACTTCGACTGAAACGTGCAGGAGCTCCATCGTGCATGAACCACATGCTGTGTCGTACTCGTAAAGGCACATGTTCTGGCAGCACAGGTAGAGTATCCCGTATGAAATCATGGCGGTGAATCGAGGAAGTACATTACATACTGACGAAACTAAAATGAGCTCTAACATGTAAATTAAGCGTTTCCGGACACATGTCCACATAACATCTTTTCTTCATTTGTGTGTGAGGAATGTTTCGTGAAAGTTTGGCCGTACCTTTTTATAACACCCTGTAGAGAGTGTAGCCATGTATGGAAGTGAAACATTGACTATAAAGGCAGTTTAGACAAGAACAGAGTAGAAGCTTTCGAAATGTGGTGCTACAGAAGAATGCTGAAAATTAGATGGCTAGATCATATAACTAATTAGGAGGTACTGAATAGAACTGGAGAGAAGAGGAATTTGTAACACAACTTGACAAGAAGAAGGGATCGGTTGATACGACACGTTCTGAGTCTTCAAGGAATCACCAGTTTAGTATCCGACGGAGGCGTGGAGGGTACAAATCGTAGAGGGAGAGCAAGAGGTGAATACACTAAACAGATTCAGAAGGATGTAGGTTGCAGTAGGTACTGGGAGATGAAGAATCTTGCACAAGATAGAGTAGCATGGAGAGCTGCATCAAACCATTCTCCGGACCGAAGACCACAACAACAAGAACATAAAATTCATAACATTTTTGACTGTACCTTCAGTATGTCAAAAAATGCGATGTTTGTATGCAGGTACAAAGAATTTTGTACGACAAATTAATTTTTCTAAAATGCTTATGCCACCAAGTGGCATCATCAAATAATTTGCAAGTCAAGTGATCCCCTATAACGGTCAAGTGCCCATTATGCAGGAAAAGCGCGTCATGAAGTTTTATTGGTGAAAATGATGATGACTAAAACATAGCCTGGTGACCTCAGAATCCTTGCCATTTTCGTTTCGGACCTGATATTACGTGCGTAAGTATGGCAGCATTGAGGATCTGTGTCTCGGATAATGATATCGAAAAAAGTTTCGATGTTCGCCGAGAACATCAATATATGATAAATATTTCGACGTTTTGCCATTAACAGGAATTACAGAACAGCGTCACACAACTGATACTTTTGGCACAAGAGAAAAGTTTTTCTGGGATTACTCAGAAACTGCTCATGAACAAGTGGTGCTTTTTTAAGCCGCCCAGCGCGCCCTGTAACACACCTAATGCTAAAGAATCAACTGCTTTGTTGAGTATCTCTGTCCTTGATAAAATGTGTAATGTTTATATTTGGCCCTGTTCTTTAGGATAGCTACACATTGCCCGTTCTTCTGATACGCATACAAATGTCGGTTGGCCAAGGACTATCCAAAACACGTGGCCCTCTCTCTGTAATCAACAGAATTCGAGATATGAACCACTGAAAAATACTGTTTTCAAAAAAATGGTTCAAATGGCTCTGAACACTGTGGGACTTAACACCTGAGGTCATCAGTCCCCCAGAACTACTCAAACCTAACTAACGTAAGGACATCACACACATCCATGCCCGAGGCAAGATTCGAACCAGCGACCGTAGTAGTCGCGCATACTGTTTTCGCCCGCACTTTTCGGAACATAGTTGCACTGTCCTTCTTAACACGCGCTGCGTTGGAGTATTTATGACAGACACTACTCTGCTAAACTTAAGGGCGAGACAGATACTGACCTCCTAGTCCTGCACAGAAAGTTGGACTCCGTAAGGCATGAGGACAGCTTCGTTATAGTCAACTCCACCAATATTATAACAGTTGGGTGACATTTGTGATAAATAAGAATCATATACAATCAGGAACAATGAAAACAGTACACACAGAGCGAAGAAAGGTAGATATGTGAAACTTTTGCAGATAAGTACGGTGAGACCCGATAAGCGAATGATCCTAGTTTGGTGCCAATACACACACCCACAGACGCTGCAGTGGCACTGCAATCAGGCAGGAGACCCTATTTAAACGACACGTAGTAGAGGAATCATACAAGCGAAGGTCACATCCCGACTCGAAGGGGATGTTAGTAGGGGCCGAATGCCAGGTAGATGTGCTAGATAACAGTGCTAGACGCCAGTTTGAGAGGGGCTAATTATATGCACAAAAACACAGGCTGGTCAGCACGCCATGTGGCTCACCAGCTCGATCGTTCAGTGTGTTCCATCAGACAATGTTGGGAGCAGTGGTCACAAGATGGCATCCGTGTGCAAGTTGCTGGGTCTGGAGTAACCAGCAAGACAGTGAGGTAGGAATATCAAAAGATTGTTGCGAGTGATCAGAGAAACTACAATAACTCGCTCCACAATACAAGCAGTTGTACGGGTGGCAGTCGTTCCACAAACCTTTTCCAGACATCTTGCGTGTGTGAATTTACAATTCAGGTACCCTTGTCCTGTACTGCCATTAACACTGAGACACTGGTGACTCTATCTATTGTGGTGACAAGCTAGAACAGCATGGATTGCAATAGATTGGCTAACATGGTGTTTAGTGATGAATCCAATTTCGCTTTGGGGACAGATAACCACATACCATTCTGGAAGCAGCCTGGTGAATGGTAGAGCTCCACCTACACTGTCACACGCCACACCAACCACACAGCTATCAACTGAGATAATGGTCTGAGGGCCTATGGCCTACGATAGCTGGTCCCCTCTAATTATGGTATGTGGAACCTTAACACGGCAGTGCTAAGTTCATGACATTCTTCAATCCCAGTTGGTACCTCCCCTGCATGATGTGTCAGGGGCAGTTTTCCAGCAATGTAATGCTCGTCCGCATACAGCTCAAGATGCTCAAGACTTCCTATGTTATGTTCCAACTCTTCCATGGCCTGGCTGCTCCCCAGACTATGCGTGGGATCGTCTGAAACGCCAGATGCCACCGTGTCACTCTGTACATGATTTGGAAGCGGCTGTTCAAGATTTGTTGACCAGTATGCTTCAAGGCAACAGACATCTAATAAGCTTGATCTGAATCTTTTTGCAGCATATATGGCATCAGAAGGTGGTCCAGTGCATTATTGACATTGCACTATATTTGTTTGCTTATATTCAATGTATTTGTTTACATGTTTTGATTTTGGAATCAAGTGAATCTCTCATCTGTATCAATATGTCTAGTACATCTCATTTTGATTTGATGCTCCCTTTGTGGCGTGCTATTTTCACTATACCGATGTGTATATTTTTTGGCTATCGAATGGGTTGTGGAACTCTGAATGGTAGTAGAGGGAACGGGACACGGCAGTGTGTGCCAAGCAGCCCTTCTTACCCTCAACACGGCCCATAGAAAACGTCTGACTGACTTCACATGGGGAAGAATCATCAGGAAACTCGAAGAAGGACACGAAGTGTGACTGGTGTAGTCGTGGAGATTAGTGCCGCTCATGGTACTGTTTCGCGTGCATGGGGAGCGTTCCAAGCCACTTTCACTGCTACACGAAAGAGACGAGGTGGGCGACCACGGTCAAGTGCAACGGCAGGTGACTACTACATTGTGCAACAGGTGTCAGGGGACACATGTGGAGTGGCTGGGATGCAACCACATGTGACAGGAAACTGATGTACACAGTCTCACTCTCTGAAGTGTGAAAGGTTCTGAATGGGGACGGTCCCTTTGCCCGACGACCGTTACGTTGTGTTCCGTCGACACAGGCACATTGGCAGAATTCTGATGATGCCAAGAGCACAGAGACCAATTAGGAGTGGGGTCGTGCGCTCTTCTCGGATGAGAGCAGATTCAGTCTGAATAGTGATTTCGGACTTAACTTCATGTGGTGAGATTGGGAAGACGTAATGCACCCAGAAAAATTGTCTAACATAATCGTTTTGGTGGTTCAGGTCATTTGATGTGGGGAGACACAATGTTGGATGGTCACACTGACCTTAAAATCTTTGAACAATGCACGCTCAGAGATTAACGTTATTGCGACACTATTACTCCTTCCACGTGCTCGTCTTTTCGGGGGCGCATTCGGACGTGACTTAGTTTTCATGGATGACTATGAACGACAACACCAAACAGCGCAGCTGTCGGAGCTCTCGGAACGAGAAGATATTCGGCGAATGAAGTGGCCTGCCCGTTCTCATCTATCACTAGTGGGATTCGTATCGCGGCGCAATCGTATTCACGGACGACCGTCCACAGGTGTCAACACCGCTGGTGGGAGAATGGAACCCCCTACCACAAAAAAACCTTACCAACCTTGTGACCAGCATGAGACTTTGCTGGGGATCATGTATCAACATCCGTGGTGATCCTACACCATATTAAGCGCCATGTCACACTTTTTGTAATGGCCAGAGTGAGCTAAAATTACCTAAAGGTAATACAAAGAATTCGATAGGGCAAGTTACCAAGTGCACGTACTCAGAAATAAACACCTACAATTTTTCATAATTTTATTTTAGAAAATAGCTCAGAATAAAACGGCCAATAAAGGCAACAGAAAAGGAATAACAATATTTCTTTAAGAGATGTACAGTATAAACATTAAATTAAATAACATTCCTTTATAGATGCAACATTTTGCAACAACGTTTATAAAGTAACCGGCGCGGCCAGTGACAAATTTTGGGTAGTGAAATTTGAAAACGAACTAACGATGCTGCAACAGATCTTAAAAAACAGGATGCAGTTGGATGAAAATTTACCATTTAACTACTGCTTAAATAATCAAGATTCTTACAAATACTTGTCCAACTAACAGCGATAAAGAAAAACGTCTATCTAAACATGACTTCAGATGCACTTAAACTTAAATGAATCACAGGCTAGCCAAATCTCTCTTAGAGGAAAACAGATTACTAATCTTAACCAAGAGTGATGGTATAACATTATATTTCTCTTTTAAAATATACTATAAGGTAAAAAGACGGATCACCAAAAAGTAATTATCACAGTCGGACGTAAATCGATAGACGTGATGTACATGTGCAGACAAACAAATGATTGCAATTTCGGAAAAACTAAATGATTTATTCAAGAGAAAGAGCTTCACAAATTGAGCAAATCGGTCACTCGTTGTTCGACCCGTGACTCTTACACAAGCAGTTATTCGGCTTGGTAGCGGCTGACAGTCACGGGATGTGACGGCTATTGTGACAAACCCTGTCCAATTGACGTGTCAGATCGTCAAAATCCCGAGCTGGTTGGACCCTGCCAGAATGCTCCAAACTTTTCTTAGTGCGGAGAGATGCGGCTATCTTGCTGGCCAAGGTAGGGATTGACACGCTCGAAGGCAAGCAGTAGAATCTATCGCCGCGTACTCGTGGACATTATCTTGCTGAAGTGTAACCACAGAATAGTTGCCATGAAGGGCAAAAGAAACTGAGCATATAATGTCGTAACGTACCACTGTGCAGAAAGGATGCCGCCGATGACATCCAAAGGGGTCCTGCTACCCAAAGGAATGGCGCTCCAGATCATCAGTCGTGGTCGTCGGGCCGTATGATGGGTGACAGTCAGATTGCTATCCCAACACTGTCCAGGGCACATCTGGACACGTTTTCGGCCTGGAATCCCATTGAGTAAAGTATGATTTTCTTTATTGACGATTCCACCTTCGAACTGAGCCCCGATGACCAGAAAGACGTGTCTGGAGATACCCCGAACATCCATGGGATACCAACCTAACTGTCGCTCTCCATATGACCCAACAACCGGGAGTGATAATCTTGAGTGTCATTTCATTTCACAGCAGGATCCCTTTGGTTATTTTCGCGACGGTACGGTATACTGCACACCATTTTGTTAATGTTCATGACAATCCATCCTGGGCATACATTTCAGCAAAATAATGCCCACCCGCACACGGCGAGAGTTGCTATTCTACGTGCTTGCCAATTTAGAAAAGCAAGATCGGCTGATCTCTCACCAACTGAGAACGCATGGAGCATTATGGGCGGGCCCTCCAGTCAGCTCAGAATTTTGACTGCTTAACAATTTGGCACGACATTCCCCAGGCGGACATCCAACAGCTGTATCAACCACTGCCAAGCCGAAGAACTACCTGCATAAAGGCAAGAGGTGCACAAACGCGTTCTGAGTTGCTCAATTTGTAAAACTCTTTCTCTGGAATAAGTCATTCACTTTTTCTGAAATTGTTTCATTTGTTTGTCTTCATAAGTACATCACATCTACCGATTTCCGACACATTCGGATAAATCATTCTTGATGCGTCGTTTTTTTTCTGTCTTAGACTATTGTCTAAAATATTTTTTTTTTTTTTTTGTCAGTCTACTGACTGGTTTGATGCGGCCCGCCACGAATTCCTTTCCTGTGCTAACCTCTTCATCTCAGAGTAGCACTTGCAACCTACGTCCTCAATTATTTGCTTGACGTATTCCAATCTCTGTCTTCCTCTACAGTGTTTGCCCTCTACAGTTCCCTCTAGTACCATGGAAGTCATTCCCTCATGTCTTAGCAGATGTCCTATCATCCTGTCCCTTCTCCTTATCAGTGTCTTCCACATATACCTTTCCTCTCCGATTCTGCGTAGAACCTCCTCATTCCTTACCTTTAAAAATATTTAATTCGAATAAAAGTGCCTGATCATACATAACTTTACAAGTGCGGCGTCAGTAAACACCAAAATGAGTAATCAAAATGCTTAGCTGCACTCAGCCAAAAGTAAATGCTGAAAAGATTTGTGAACAGTCTGACAAAGCAGTGTACCACTATCAGTATACAATTTGATCACAAGCGCTCCCAAACACCATTGAAGTACGAGGGTTGTCCAGAAAGAAAGTTTCGATCGGTCGCGAAATGGAAACCACTGAGAAAATCCAGTAAATCTCTGGGCAGATATATTGCGTAGTGTCTCTAGTATGCCCGTCGATCGTGTCGCGTCGTTCTTTACATTTTTGAGTGAACAGTGAGCACGTAAAGATGTGCAGGGAATGGCGTCCACCGCCAAGTATGAAGGCCTGGTTAGAGATTTCGCCTGTGTCATGCAGCCCCCATAACACAACTGTGGAGCAGTTTCTCCTTCATGCCAATTCTCGGTCGCACACTGCAGGGGCAATGAAGATGCTCCTGCAGCATTTGCAATGAGAAGTGTCTGATCACCCATAATACAGTCCGTAATTGTCTCCCCCTGAGTGTCATCTCTGCTCACAAGAACGGCTGGCTATGAAGACAAGATTTTTCCACAGACAATGAACTGCAGACCAGTGCAGATAGATAACTGGCCGAAAGCACAGGCGGCTGCCTTCTATGACCAGAATATTGGAAAGTTGATACAACACTACGAAACACTCGAAGTTGGAGCGGAGACTATGTAGAGAAGGAGGTGGAAGGTATAGATAACTGTTACAAATAAAACGTTTCTGGTTTTCACAGTGGTTTCCATTTCGCGACCGATCGGAACTTACTTTCCGGACAACCCTCGTATTAATCAGATTTAATCAGTGGCGTTTATTAATACTAGAAGCTGACGAGTGTTTGCATACTAAACTTTGAAGCTCAGCGTTTGTGGGTTTGTATCCTTCCTTCTTTTCATGCTATGAAAATCCACTAGCAGTATGGCGGGATCCAGTACTTTAATGAATAGTACTAACTGTACTTGTTGCGACTGTTAGCCCCTAGATAACCCAGAAAACACGTTCAACAGTGCGTAAACAGCTCGTTGTGTTGACGGAAAACAAACTGACCGACCAAGTATAAGACGTCCACACCAGTGCTCAGTGCTCTGTTTGGACTTAAGACATAACTTCAAATTTCACTTTCAATTGAGGCTGCTAACGTATACTGTAAATGATGTGAACGAAGTTTGGTCGAAGGTAACACTGCGCCGAGACACCAATGCGATATCGACTCCACATACGAACAGCTCCCCTACTGTCCCACAAGGCTCACTAACGGTTTTATTGCTGGAGCGGCCTGCGTACGACGCTTTATAGCCTCGTAGCTAGACTGCGCTGCCACCTAGCGAGACGTCGACGTATGCGTTGCCTAGAGACACTGCATGGGTGTCTGCATACTGACAGCAACCCGCCTGACACCGGATCGTCTAGAATCGCAGTGACTTGATTGTAAATATCGTCTCCGGATAAAAGTGTCATTTCTCTTGGCGTAATTGCATATTTATTTCAGTTACCTTGTGTACTGTACTGCAGTTATTTATACACTCCTGGAAATTGAAATAAGAACACCGTGAATTCATTGTCCCAGGAAGGGGAAACTTTATTGACACATTCCTGGGGTCAGATACATCACATGATCACACTGACAGAACCACAGGCACATAGACACAGGCAACAGAGCATGCACAATGTCGGCACTAGTACAGTGTATATCCACCTTTCGCAGCAATGCAGGCTGCTATTCTCCCATGGAGACGATCGTAGAGATGCTGGATGCAGTCCTGTGGAACGGCTTGCCATGCCATTTCCACCTGGCGCCTCAGTTGGACCAGCGTTCGTAATGGACGTGCAGACCGCGTGAGACGACGCTTCATCCAGTCCCAAACACGCTCAATGGGGGACAGATCCGGAGATCTTGCTGGCCAGGGTAGTTGACTTACACCTTCTAGAGCACGTTGGGTGGCACGGGATACATGCGGACGTGCATTGTCCTGTTGGAACAGCAAGTTCCCTTGCCGGTTTAGGAATGGTAGAACGATGGGTTCGATGACGGTTTGGATGTACCGTCCACTATTCAGTGTCCCCTCGACGATCACCAGTGGTGTACGGCCAGTGTAGGAGATCGCTCCCCACACCATGATGCCGGGTGTTGGCCCTGTGTGCCTCGGTCGTATGCAGTCCTGATTGTGGTACTCACCTGCACGGCGCCAAACACGCATACGACCATCATTGGCACCAAGGCAGAAGCGACTCTCATCGCTGAAGACGACACGTCTCCATTCGTCCCTCCATTCACGCCTGTCGCGACACCACTGGAGGCGGGCTGCACGATGTTGGGGCGTGAGCGGAAGACGGCCTAACGGTGTGCGGGACCGTAGCCCAGCTTCATGGAGACGGTTGCGAATGGTCCTCGCCGATACCCCAGGAGCAACAGCGTCCCTAATTTGCTGGGAAGTGGCGGTGCGGTCCCCTACGGCACTGCGTAGGATCCTACGGTCTTGGCGTGCATCCGTGCGTCGCTGCGGTTTGGTCCCAGGTCGACGGGCACGTGCACCTTCCGCCGACCACTGGCGACAACATCGATGTACTGTGGAGACCTCACGCCCCACGTGTTGAGCAATTCGGCGGTACGTCCACCCGGCCTCCCGCATGCCCACTATACGCCCTCGCTCAAAGTCCGTCAACTGCACATACGGTTCACGTCCACGCTGTCGCGGCATGCTACCAGTGCTAAAGACTGCGATGGAGCTCCGTATGCCACGGCAAACTGGCTAACACTGACGGCGGCGGTGCACAAATGCTGCGCAGCTAGCGCCATTCGACGGCCAACACCGCGGTTCCTGGTGTGTCCGCTGTGCCGTGCATGTGATCATTGCTTGTACAGCCCTCTCGCAGTGTCCGGAGCAAGTATGGTGGGTCTGACACACCGGTGTCAATGTGTTCTTTTTTCCATTTCCAGGAGTGTATGTTTGGTCCAAGTTTCCTTGAGCTATGTCACCTGCAAGTCACACATCATGCGGAAGTTACTTCGTACTCATTTTCTGCTGGCCAGTGTAGTTTCTGGGTTTAGCGTAGTACTTTGTTAGGCCAACGAAGTGCTGATTGTTCTCCTGACATCGAACTAGCTAATTTGTCTCAGTTTGCTGCTCAGTTAAATAACAGTGCACGTCACAACGACCAAGTTATTATCCAAATATGAACAACAGATAGGGCTCTGTTTCCATCTTGTCCAGCGGACTGCAAACTGTAGTCAGTGTTACAGTTCGTTAACAAAAATGGTTCAAATGGCTCTGAGCACCATGGGACTTAACATCTGAGGTCACCAGTCCCTTAGAACTTAGAACTATTTAAACTTAACTAACCTAAGGACATCACACATATCCATGCCCGAGGCAGAACTCGAACCTGCGACCGTATCGGTCGCGCGGTTCCAGACCGAAGCGCCTATCGTCCACAGCAGGCGGCAGTTAATTAACTTTACAGCCATTATTATCAAGAACTTTAGGGTGGAATCGTACGGGTAAGTGGCTAATCGAGGTTTAGTTCATCAGAGAGAAAGGATAAGGGGAAAATTCTCCGTAATATTCAAGATATTCACTAATATCGTTACGAACGACAAACCACGCATAACAGGAAAGCAATGGATTTTCTACCCAACCAAGCAACTCGTTAATTTTTGAAACGGATTTCGCAGAAATCAACAATTGCGAGGAATATGTCTGAATTGTCACGGTGCCTAAGGTTGACAGTCACTGAAATGACAGTTTGGACTAAATCTGCACAGGCGTCGATTGGCCTATCTCTGTTACTTTATTGTGGAATAAACTTTAGTGCTGAACTTTTCAGTAGATTCGTCAGACAAGCACTAAATTTGGAATTGAAAGATGAGTCGGAAAAAGTGACTTCCTGTCGCCGCAAACAACTGTCAGCTGTCGTAGGGAACGCTGTCAATCATTTCAACTGGGAAAACGAGTTTGTGTTGAATTAAAATAAGTGAAAATGGTTGTTTGCCTTTAGTACAGGTGAACTTCAACGTGTGAAGAGAGAAAATAGAACATGCCTGAAATCCGGCCTCAAATCTGTTTCCAATAGTTCCAAAATAATGTGTATTCAGCACCTCTAAAAATAAACAGCGCCAATTAACAATTATTGAACCAGACGATGAGCGTTTTGTAAGTTAAACAATTGGACACAACGACTGGATGAACATCAGAAGCAATAAACAGCAGAGTAAAAGTTGAGCTTATGAGTGCTTGGTAACAGTGTTTTCAGAACCCACCTCCTTGTTTATCTGAACGGGAAGTTCTGTATACACTGAGGTGATAAAAGTCATGGAACAACTCCAACGACGTAGTCGCACTTCCTTTCGTGCGTCGTGGTGCTGCAACTCGACGTCGCAAAGACTCACCAGGTCGCTGGAATACCCCTGTAGAAGTCTTGAACCGTGCAGCGTCTATAGCCGTCCATAATTACGAAAGTGTTGTCAGTGATTGAATTTGTGCAAGAACTGACCTCTTGATTATGTACCATAAATGTTCCACGTGGTTCATGATGGAAGGGGGAGGGGGAGGGAATCTGGACGGCCAAATAATTCTCTAGAATTGTCCAGAATGTTCTTGAGACCAATCGTGAACAGTTGTTGTTGGGTGAGATGGTGCATTGTTATTTGTAAAAGTTCCATCGTTGTCTGGGAACGTAAAGTCCATGGATGGCTCCAATTGTTCTCCAAGGAGACGAAAATAACCAGTTTCAGAAAATAATCGGTTCAATTGGACCATATTACCCAGTCATTCCCTGTAAACACAAGCCAAACATTTATGGAGCCATCACCAGCTTGCACTGTGCCTTGTTGACAACCCGTTTTCCTGGTTTCGTGGGGTCTGTGCCACACTCGAACCGTACCATCAGCTCTTAACAACTGCAATCGGGACTCATCTGACCAGGCCACGGTTCTTCAGTAGCCTAGGGTCCAACTGATTGGTCAAGTCCCCACAGAGGCACTGCAGGCGACGTCGCACTGTTCACAAAGGCACTCGCGTCGGTCATCTGCTGCCGCAGCCAATTAACGCCAGATTTCACCGTACTATCCTAACGGATTCGTTCATCGTACGTCCTACATTGGTTTCTGTCGCTATTTCACGCAGTGTTGCTTGTCTGTTAGCACTGACAACTCTACGCAAACGCCACTACTCCCGGTCGGTAAGCGATGGCCGTCGGACAATGCGTTGTCGTGGTGAGAGGCGACGCCTGAAATGTGATATTATTGTTGGATCTCGGAATATTGCATTCCCTAACGGTTTCCAAAATGGGATGTTGCAGGCGTCTAGCTTCAACTACCGTACTGAGTTTAAAGTCTGTTATATCCGTGGTGCGGTCATAGTCACGCACAAAACCTTTCAAATGGAACTCGTGAGTGCAAATGACACCTACACTTCGCCAATGCACTGCCATTTTATACCTTATGTCCGCGATACTACCGCCATCTGTATATGTGCATATCGCTATCTCGTGTGTTTTGCCACCTTAGTGTATGTATATTATTAGTTTTGGTTCATGGCAGCAATATACGGACTTAGAATAAACGGAAAAAGCTCTAAAAATGAGTGATACTAATGAACCTAATGAGAAACGGGGTATTCTGTGTTGCGAGTCACTGGGAGAAACAGGAAAACAGATAAATAGATCTGGGAAGGGACTTGCGTAATTATGAGTGTAA
The DNA here is from genome assembly GCF_021461385.2 of Schistocerca piceifrons. NCBI lineage: Eukaryota > Metazoa > Arthropoda > Insecta > Orthoptera > Acrididae > Schistocerca > Schistocerca piceifrons. The sequence continues at coordinate 53,788,296 of NC_060139.1, forward strand.
CGTAAATGAAATTGATGTCGGCGAGGCAAGCAACTGGGAGAGTAGAGCTCACCATCTGCAGCATCGTCGACAGGACTGACTGCGGACCTTTGGTACAGAGCCGAGTGGAGGGTCTAAATCAGAGGCTGAGACGGTTCTGCGACCGTGTGGGCTGCAGATTCCTCGACTTGCGCCATAGGGTGGTGGGGTTTCAGGTTCCGCTGGATAGCTCAGGAGTCCACTACACGCAACAAGCGGCTACACGGGTAGCAGGGGTTGTGTGGCGTGGGCTGGGCGGTTTTTTAGGTTAGATGGCCTTGGGCAAGTACAGAAAGGGCAACAGCCTCAACGGGTGCGGGGCAAAGTCAGGACATGCGGGGACCAAGCAGCAATCGGTATTGTAATTGTCAACTGTCGAAGCTGCGTTGGTAAAGTACCGGAACTTCAAGCGCTGATAGAAAGCACCGAAGCTGAAATCGTTATAGGTACATAAAGCTGGCTTAAGCCAGAGATAAATTCTGCCGAAATTTTTACAAAGGTACAGACGGTGTTTAGAAAGGATAGATTGCATGCAACCGGTGGTGGAGTGTTCGTCGCTGTTAGTAGTAGTTTATCCTGTAGTGAAGTAGAAGTGGATAGTTCCTGTGAATTATTATGGGTGGAGGTTACACTAAACAACCGAACTAGGTTAATAATTGGCTCCTTTTACCGACCTCCCGACTCAGCGGCATTAGTGGCAGAACAACTGAGCGAAAATTTGGAATACATTTCACATAAATTTTCTCAGCATGTTATAGTCTTAGGTGGAGATTTCAATTTACCAGATATAGACTGGGACACTCAGATATTTAGGACGGGTGGTAGGGACAGAGCATCGAGTGACATTATACTGAGTGCATTATCCGAAAATTACCTCGAGCAATTAAACAGAGAACCGACTCGTGGAGATAACATCTTGGACCTACTGATAACAAACAGACCCGAACTTTTCGACTCTGTATGTACAGAACAGGGAATCAGTGATCATAAGGCCGTTGCAGCATCCCTGAATATGGAAGTTAATAGGAATATAAAAAAAGGGAGGAAGGTTTATCTGTTTAGCAAGAGTAATAGCAGGCAGATTTCAGACTACCTAACAGATCAAAACGAAAATTTCTGTTCCGACACTGACAATGTTGAGTGTTTATGGAAAAAGTTCAAGGCAATCGTAAAATGCGTTTTAGACAGGTACGTGCCGAGTAAAACTGTGAGGGACGGGAAAAACCCACCGTGGTACAACAACAAAGTTAGGAAACTACTGCGAAAGCAAAGAGAGCTCCACTCCAAGTTTAAACGCAGCCAAAACCTCTCAGACAAACAGAAGCTAAACGATGTCAAAGTTAGCGTAAGGAGGGCTATGCGTGAAGCGTTCATTGAATTCGAAAGTAAAATTCTATGTACCGACTTGACAGAAAATCCTAGGAAGTTCTGGTCTTACGTTAAATCAGTAAGTGACTCGAAACAGCATATCCAGACACTACGGGATGATGATGGCATTGAAACAGAGGATGACACGCGTAAAGCTGAAATACTAAACACCTTTTTCCAAAGCTGTTTCACAGAGGAAGACCGCACTGCAGTTCCTTCTCTAAATCCTCGCACAAACGAAAAAATGGCTGACATCGAAATAAATGTCCAAGGAATAGAAAAGCAACTGGAATCACTCAATAGAGGCGAGTCCACTGGACCTGACGGGATACCAATTCGATTCTACACAGAGTACGCGAAAGAACTTGCCCCCCTTCTAACAGCCGTGTACCGCAAGTCTCTAGAGGAACGGAGGGTTCCAAATGATTGGAAAAGAGCACAGATAGTCCCAGTCTTCAAGAAGGGTCGTCGAGCAGATGCGCAAAACTATAGACCTATATCTCTTACGTCGATCTCTTGTAGAATTTTAGAACATGTTTTTTGCTCGCGTATCATGTCATTTCTGGAAACCTAGAATCTACTATGTAGGAATCAACATGGATTCCGGAAACAGCGATCGTGTGGGACCCAACTCGCCTTATTTGTTCATGAGACCCAGAAAATATTAGATACAGGCTCCCAGGTAGATGCTATTTTTCTTGACTTCCGGAAGGCGTTCGATGCAGTTCCGCACTGTCGCCTGATAAACAAAGTAAGAGCCAAAGGAATATCAGACCAGCTGTGTGGCTGGATTGAAGAGTTTTTAGCAAACAGAACACAGCATGTTGTTATCAATGGAGAGACGTCTACAGACGTTAAAGTAACCTCTGGCGTGCCACAGGGGAGTGTTATGGGACCATTGCTTTTCACAATATATATAAATGACTTAGTAGATAGTGTCGGAAGTTCCATGCGGCTTTTCGCGGATGATGCTGTAGTATACAGAGAAGTTGCTGCATTAGAAAATTGTAGCGAAATACAGGAAGATCTGCAGCGGATAGGCACTTGGTGCAGGGAGTGGCAACTGACCCTTAACATAGACAAATGTAATGTATTGCGAATACATAGAAAGAAGGATCCTTTATTGTATGATTATATGATAGCGGAACAAACACTGGTAGCAGTTACTTCTGTAAAATATCTGGGAGTATGCGTACGGAACGATTTGAAGTGGAATGATCATATAAAACTAATTGTTGGTAAGGCGGGTACCAGGTTGAGATTCATTGGGAGAGTGCTTAGAAAATGTAGTCCATCAACAAAGGAGGTGGCTTACAAAACACTCGTTCGACCTATACTTGAGTATTGCTCATCAGTGTGGGATCCGTACCAGGTCGGGTTGACGGAGGAGATAGAGAAGATCCAAAGAAGAGCGGCGCGTTTCGTCACCGGGTTATTTGGTAACCGTGATAGCGTTACGGAGATGTTTAATAAACTCAAGTGGCAGACTCTGCAAGAGAGGCGCTCTGCATCGCGGTGTAGCTTGCTCGCCAGGTTTCGAGAGGGTGCGTTTCTGGATGAGGTATCGAATATATTGCTTGCCCCTACTTATACCTCCCGAGGAGATCACGAATGTAATATTAGAGAGATTAGAGCGCGCACGGAGGCTTTCAGACAGTCGTTCTTCCCACGAACCATACGCGACTGGAACAGGAAAGGGAGGTAATGACAGTGGCACGTAAAGTGCCCTCCGCCACACACCGTTGGGTGGCTTGCGGAGTATCAATGTAGATGTAGATGTAGATGTAAATGGACCAAGGAAGTACATTTCTAGACAGGAATCCACCGAGGCGACCACCTAAGGAATGAAGATAGTTGGCCATATGTAAAATGTTGTAGGAGCGTGTACGCAAATTCATGGAGACCATAGAGCTTAAAAAAAGAGACGCTTACTCAACAGCGATTGTGATGATGCTGATTATCTGCTATCGCTATTTGCCAACAGATTATTAACAATATACTGTAAAATTTCGTGATTTATATTGCAGCACACGCGGATCAAGACCCACTTTACGTTACGAATGTGCAGACGGGGTGGTTACGCAGGAATTTTCTCAGATTAATTAAATGGTAGTGCTTTCGGATTTGTTAGTGCAGTTGAAGTTCCAGTATAACCATAATGTTGCACTCCACGTCTCCTCATATAAAGTCTTCAAGGAAGATTTTTTTTCCTTTTAATAAGAAAATCCAGATTTTTGTTTTCCAGCGAAAAAAATACAGTGTGACTAAGCCCGATAGGATATTAGGATATGCAGGTTTTAGAGTACTATGCATCACCAACGTGGCTAAGATCAAGTCTACATTCTTTACGAGTACCATAAAATTGTTTTCAGTCACGTCTTGCTAGTTGTGTAGGAGTTTATCGTATGGGTTATAATATACTATTCCATCCGTCATGCCGGCCGTTGCAGCCGAGCGGTTCTAGGCGCTTCAGTCCGGAACCGCGCGACTGCTGCTGTCGCAGGTTCGAATCCTGCATCAGGCATGGATGTGTGTGATGTCCTTAGGTTAGTTAGGTTTAAGTAGTTCTAGGTTCTAGAGGACTGATGACCTCAGATGTTAAGTCCCATAGTGCTCAGAGCCATCTGAACCATTTGAACCAACTATCCGTCATTGTTGTTAGGTAAATAAAATGGTTGTGGACTTTTTTGTAATTGAAAATTTCTTTCTTCCAGAGTAGTTCAAAGGCTTTAATTAGTGCATTAATACCCTGTCGTATCCTTATCTGAATCCCTTGTGCTAGCTGCTTTTATGCATATTGCTCTCTTACGAGCGTGGGCGAGTTATACTAAAGAAATGAGGTCATGCTGTTCTGATAATAGAGACTGTATATCGCTTACCGTTATTACATAGCGTATTAAAAAGTTTACAAGACCTGGAAATGAATTACTGAACATGGTTAATCTACATGATCAGAATAAAAACAAAGAGCGAACATTCTGGAAGCATATCACAAACGTCTCTTTTTTTCACAGCCAGCGGAAATAAATAATGGAAACTGGTAGTGGATGGATATGTACGACTTACAGCGATGGACAAGTGGGTGTGAGTGGGTTACAGTTCGGGAAGTTCTGGGAATTTGGGGTAAGCTGATTCTTAAAAAAAATCGTGAAAATGTTCGAATTGCAAAAGTTTTGAAAAAAAATTTTAAGATGATGAGAAAGGAAGAATGAGGCAGCTGGTACCCCACTTTTCAGTCACAGTCTTTTAAATAAACGGGAACACATTCATATATTTCTGGTCGGATAACAGCATATCTCTTTTGGTTCCCTTCTGTTCCCAGCTGCAGCAAGACATCTAAATCATATGAAAAAATGTATTGGAGAGTGAAACTTACTTTACTTACGTAAGACTGAAATAATCCGAAGCAAATTTTACACCTCAGTTCAGGTTTAAGACGCAAAAAATTTTTGCGTCTGCTTCATTACTTCAACGTGAGGTTTTCAGACGATAACGCAGAGACTTTACAGGATATGTCTCCATGTTACGTCATTTTATAAAGTACGTTTTCGCCTCACCCTGATTTTACGTGCGTATTTTACCTGTACAAGTAGAGTAACTTTGAAATTCTGTATCTAGGAAACGAATAAAGATAGGAATAAAATTTTCGAAACAGTTTGAGATCTGGATCTTAGAATTATATCGTACACATTTCGGCTTTTTGCTGTGCATAGCCTTCTTGCAATCCTCGACTGGTTTTTGGTCTGCTGGTTGCGGCGGAAATACACTGAAGCAAAAAAAGAATTTGACAGGCATCCGTATTCAAATACAGAGATATGTAAACAGGCAGAATACAGCGCTGCTGTCGCCAACGCCTATATAAAAAAAGTGTCTGGCGCAGTTGTTAGACCAGTTACTGCTGCTACAATTGCAGGTCATCAAGATTTAAGTGTGTTTGAACGTGGTGCTATAGTCGGCGCACGAGTGATAGGACACAGCATTGCTGAGGAAGGGATGAAGTTGTGATTTTCTCGTGTGACTATTTCACTAGTATACCATGAGTATCAAGAATCAGGTAAAACATCAAATCTCCGACATCGCTGCGGCCGGAAAAAGATCCTGAAAGAAAGGGACCAACGACGACCGAAGAGAATTGTTCAACGTGGCAGAAGTGCTACCCTTCCGCAAATTGCAGCAGACTTCAGTGCTGGGCCATCAACAAGAATCATCATGCCAACCATTCAACGAAACATCATCGATATGGGCTTTCGGAGCCAAAAGCCCACTCGTGCACCTTTGATGACTGCACGACACAAAGCTTTACGCCTCGCCTGGGCTCGTCAACACCGGCATTGGACTGTTGATGACTGGAAACATGCTGCCTGGTCCGACGAGTCTCATTTCAAATTATATAAAGCGAATGGAGGTGTACGGGTATGGAGGACTGTTCAAGCTGGTAGAGGCTATGTAATGTTGTAGGGTGTGTGCAGTTGTAGAGATATGGGACCCATGATACGTCTAGATACGCATAATGTCTGAGCATCATATGTGATCATCTGCATCCATTCATGTCCATTCTGTATTTTGACTGACTTTGCCAATGCCAACATGACAATGTGACGCCACAAACGTCCAGAATTGCTTCAGAGTGGTTCCAGGAACGCTCTACTTAGTTTAAACACTTCCTCTGGCCAGCAAACTCCCCAGACGTGGACATTATTGAGCATATCTGGGATGTCTTGCAACGTGCAATTCCGAGAAGATGTCCACCCCATCGTACTCATACGGATTTATGGACAGCCCTGCAGGAATTATGGTGTTAGTTCCCTCCAAAGCTACTTCATACATTAGTTGAGTCCACGCCACGTCCTGTTGCGGCAGCTTCTGTGTTCTTGCGGGGCCCTACACGATATCAGGCATGTGTACTAGTTTCTTTGCCTCTTTGGTGTATAATAAAAAAGAAGCCTTTTTTGAGGTTTTCCGAGAAACCACGCATGACCTCATTGTTCCTCCGCGAGTCCCATGAAGCCCACGGTTGACCACATCAAATGTAAAATGAACCAACTGATTTGCTCTATTTGCTTACTCAAGAGAGAGTGTGTGATATTCGTTCTTTCACCCTGTACCGTAGAATAGTGACACCAAGATGATCCTTCTGTTGAGTAATGAAATGGTCCCAAGCCCAAGGGCCATCCAAAATCCTTGGGCCTACATTTTTGTCACCAATAGAACCCTAAGTATATCCCGTTCCTACTCACGATGTGTTAGGTACACATGATGTCGCATGGATACTGATTATATTACCGACTGTGGACACTTTTTAAGTTAATTTTTCTTTTAGAAAACATTTGTTTTATGTAGCAAGTTTTTCAAAAAAATTCAATTCTGTGCAGCGTAATATCATGATTTGTGTAGATACGTTTCACGAATAGGTTACGACGACCCGAGTACTCCTTCCGAAATCACAAACTGTTTAGCTGGTATATATAGCGAGTTGTTCAATTCTATCTGCTTTCTGTTCATAAGTGAGGTGCCTTCAGTATGTATATAAACTCGAGGGCTATCGGTAAAATGAATTCTACAGCTGTATTAAAATATAATGAGAGTGAATGTAGTCTAGGTTTCTATTTATTTTGTAACCTTGTTATTTTGTTCTTGGACTAATTCACATGTATTTCACAAGTGATGCTACGTAGGATAACGGGAATGCCTTGTGTTTTTAAGTAAACTCGCGATTAAACAAAGTAGATCGTTTTAGCGTAAATAATGTAAGTAGGCTGTTTAGGTTTTTATGCCGGTAACGTCACGTAGCACTTTGTATGAAAATCACTGGCTGTGCTGCGTGCAGTCTATGGCTGGTTGGCATTGTTGGAATATACGCTATTGTAGTGTTGGGCAGTTGGATGAGAACAGCGCGTAGCGTTGCGCAGTTGGAGGTGAGCTGCCAGCAGTGGTGGATGTGGGGAGAGAGATGGCAGAATTTAGCGAGCGGACGATCTGGACGTGTGTGCACCAGAAAGAGTAAATTTGTAATACTGCATATCATGAGCTGATATATACATGATGACTTTTGAACATTATTAAGGTAAATACATTGTTTGTTCTCTATCAAAACCTTTCATTTGCTAACTATGCCTATCAGTAGTTAGTGCCTCGGTAGTTGGAATCTTTTATTTAGCTGGCAGTATTGGCGCTCGCTGTGTTGCAGTAGTTCAAGTGACGGAAATTTTTGTGAGGTAAGTGATTCATGAAAGGTATAGGTTATTGCTGCTCAAGACCATTCTTTTGTAGGGATTATTGAAAGTCAGATAGCGTTGCACTAAAAACATTGTGTGTCAGTTTGTGATGATCAGAACAAGTAACGAGAGAAATGTCTGAGTATGTTCAGTTTTGCTCAACTGTGTGAAAATCAAATAAATTCATAAATTTTCCAAAGGGGTCGTTTCAATATGTCGCATTGCGACGTCAAATTCCAGTTCATCATATTATTTCGTGACAGTATCTCATGAATATAAAGCCTATGAGTGTAAAAACGATAGAAACGTTATGGAGGCGCGTCTTTTAATCCGTTCGTGATACATACCGACAAATTAGCTGTCACTATCGTAAAGTCGAACAAGGATACCTTCTTTTCACACGCTCCACGATACATAAAACAGCAGCAATAGTCGTGCTCTCCGCCCTTTGTAACTCCCGTGTGTCTTCTCACGGACGGAAGGCGCCTTGCTTAGCAACGTGTTTGCGGCCACGCGCCTCGTATGGCTGCTTCACAATTCCGTGTGGCCGGCCAGCCGGAAATTGCGGGCCTGGGTTTTGTGCGCGACCTTAGCCGGCTGCGTTAAGAGCAACCCTGCGCGTCCCGGGGAACGCGACTACATCTGCATCAGAAATTCACTTTCTTGCACCGACGCCACGTCGCTGTGAAGAGGAATTAGGAGCCACCAATAGAGGCACCGCAGAGGTCGTGAATGTCCCCTTTCCGACTCTTTCAAAAGACATGAAAGGTCTGTCGAGATCTGAGAGCGCATCCTATGGAAGCACGCACGGTCCGCAGTAGTGGAAATACAGCAATTTTCCCGGAAAAGACGAAGCGTGCATGTATATCTTGTGCTGTCGTGATTCCTTTGACTGTCGATTCCAAGCGTAACGGCAAGAGAAAACCAGTCCCTCTCTCAAACCAGTTTCCCCCTCTACGAAATTAGTGGTGTAGCAGAATATCTGATGACAAACACACAGACCGAAACGCGTTAAATCTTGTAATCCTTTTTTTTGTTCTGTAACTAAACCGCACCAGAGAGAAACTAAAATTGAGAAACTGGCCATTAATTTGTCATTCTTCCGAATCTTGATTATTCGGAAGTCAGTGGGACCACAACCGCCGGAATCAAGTACTAAATCGTAGCTAAATCAAGTAGTGCCGACATATCACAAATTCTGTCGCCAATTACATAATTTGTTTTATTCGATTACCAGATGTGCTAGTAATCAGAAGCCGAACCGTTGTTGGCAAATAGATGAATTCGGTGACTGCGTACCGTGGTTGTATTAAACATGAAGCAAGAAATGATTTGGCATTACGTCGAATAGTATATATCGGGTATCTTAAAGTAAATTTATGTTGCAAGGGTTAGACTTTTCTGAGAGTTACAAACCTGGACGTAACGGAGCATGGTTGTCGGCCAAATCGACACTTCACCAAACCGATTTCCTCCATTTTCCATTAAATGAAAAAGACAAAACTTGTTGTCACTGTTGATAATGGTTATCACAGTGCTTTGGAACAAAGTTACAGATTAAAATTACTACACTACTGGCCATTAAAATTGCTACACCACCAAGATGACGTGCTACAGACGCGAAATTTAACCGACAGGAAGAAGATGCTGTGATATGCAAACGATCAGCTTTTCAGACTTTCCACACAAGGTTGGCGCCGGTAGCGACACCTACAACGTGATGACATGAGGAAAGTTTCCAACCGATTTCTCATACACAAACAGCAGTTGACCGGCGTTGCCTGGTGAAACGTTGTTGTGATGCCACGTGTAAGGAGGAGAAATGCGTACCATCGCGTTTACGGCTTTGATAAAGGTCGGATTGTAGCCCATCGCGATTCCGGTTTCTCGTATCGCGATATTGCTGCTCGCGTTGGTCCAGATCCAATGACTGTTAGCAGAATATAGAATCGGTGGGTGCAGGAGGGTAATACGGAACGCCGTGCTGGATCCCAACGGCTTCGTATCACTAGCAGTCGAGATGACAGGCATGTTATCCGCTTGGCTGTAACGGATCGCGCAGCGAAGTCTCGATCCCTGAGTCAACAGATGGAGACGTTTGCAAGACAACAACCGTCTGCACGAACAGTTCGACGACGTTTGCAGCAGCATGGACTATCAGCTCGGAGACCATGGCTGCGGTTACCCTTGACGCTGCATCGCAGACAGGAGCGCCTGCGATGATGTACTCAACGACAAACCTGGGTGCACGAATGGCAAAACATTTTATGGATGAATCGAGGTTTTATTTACAGCATCATGATGGTCGCATCCGTGTTTGGCGACATCGCAGTGAACGCACATTGGAAGCGTGTATTCGTTATCGCCACACTGGCGTATCACCTGGCGTGGTGGTATGGGGTGCCATTGGTTACACGTCTCGGTCACCTCTTGTTCGCACTGACGGAACTTCGAACAGTGGACGTTACATTTCAGATGTGTTACGGGCCGTGGCAGGTTCGAATCCTGCCTCTGGCGTGGATGTGTGTGGTGTCCTTAGGTTAGTTAGGTTTAAGTAGTTCTAAGTTCTAGGGGACTGATGACCAAGGCAGTTGAGTCCCATAGTGCTCAGAGCCATTTGAACCGACCGGATGTTGCAGGTCAATACGGGCCTTTCTGGATATAGATAATGTTCGACTATCGCCCTGGCCAGCACATTCTCCAGATCTCTCACCAATTGAAACTGGCTCGTCACAATACGCCAGTCACTACTCTTGATAAACTGTGGTATCATGTTGAAGCTGCATGGGCAGCTGTAGCTGTACACGCAATCCAAGTTCTGTTTGACTCAATGCCCGGGTGTCTCACGGCCGTTATTATGGCCAGAGGTGGTTGTTCTGGGTACTGTTTTCTAAGGATTTATGCACCCAAATTGCGTGAAAATGTAATCACATGTCAGTTCTAGTACAATATAGTCGTGCAATGAATACCCGTTTATCATTTACATTTGTTCTTGGTGTAACAATTTTAATGGCCAGTAGCGTAATATTCAACCCCTTCAATATTGGTATAAGGATGCTTACAAGCTAAGCTGCTACGTGCGAGAAGGCTAATGTAAAAGAAGGGATACAAAAGCTAGGAGGTGAGTCGTTCCTGACGAAGAGATTAACGCGACCACGGAATCATGACGCTGCTTGGCATTTTTCACACTTACCTTCTCTAATGTCCACAGCTTGCAACAAACATCACACCTTTTCACTGTTAAAAGTACTGTTCATCTTTAGCAAAAATTCACCACATTGAAAACACAGCGAAAATACACTTTATATAGTGCGGCTTCCAATCGCGCGTGAAAACAACAAATCTGAAAACCTCATTGAGAAATACTCGTGTATATACATGAACAGCAAGTTCGGAAAGAAATGAGGCAAGCAGGTGGATACAGATTGCCTGCGAAAAAGTTTACTGTTTGCACAGCTGTACAAGAGCAGATTCAGCATCCCCTCGGCAAATAGTATGAGAGCACAAGATGAGCATGTGTTATAAATAAGCCGACTGAATGATAGCGCTCTGTTTGCTACTTGGTAATATTTGCACTGAACTGTTGGTACCATTGCTATCCTTAATCACATTCTCCAAGGGCTGTGCGGTGTTAACCAGTTCTTGCGCCTCGTAAGTCACCAACACAATTACAAGGGCCTCTCTCCTTTTTTTTAACCTCCAATCGCTCTCTAAATTAAAATTACAGCGAAAATTCAGTGACGCTTTGTGCAGATGAGTACCACAGTGTAGCTAGTATGCCTGTCTATCGTGTAACGTCGCACTCTCACTTTTGAGCGCACAGTTTGCACGTAAAGATGCCTGGAACAACAGTGTCTCCTGCCACGCGTCTTTGTAAGTGTTGCTGAGGGTGTTCACCTTATTTCATGCAGCCCACATAGCGTACCTGTCATGCATTTCCTTTTTCAAAACAATTCGCGGTCACACACTACACGTGCAATGAAGACCCTTCTGCAGCGTTTTCGACAGGAAATGTTTGATCATCCTACCTATAGGCCGGACTTGGCTCCCTCTTATTTTCAGATGTTGACCAGAATAGGGAATTCGTGGAAATCACAGATGATTGCTGAGGATATTTCTGGTACCACATTATGACTAATTTCTAAATCGTAGTGGTGACTGTGTAGAGAAGCAGCTGGAAAGTGCAGCTAAATGTTGCCAAAAAAAATTTTTGATTTTCGGTGGTGTTTGCATTTCCCTACCAGTCAGACTGTGGAAAAATAGCCCCCGTCATAGAAGTTTATTTTAATGTTCCTGTAGAGCATATGGCAGGTGAAACAGTCCATAATTTGATCGCTCCCGGAACAATAGGACAAACACAACATGGAGTATCATGGAGGTGTACAGTAAAAACATCTAAGTCACAATTTCCTTAAACGATTTTTCAACCCACATTCTGTTTACTAATGAAGTCAGTCATAACGGAAAGCTCTTACCGAATTATGTGGGAGACCTTTAAAATTGATTTATAAAGAAGTTGTAGTGACACTGCTTAAATCAGGTAGTAAACTTTGAGGTGACTTTCTTTGTGCTCTTTCCTTATCAAGGGCATGCTTTCATGCATTCCTGAGTGTGTAGCCAGCATTTCTAGTAAAGATGTTCTCACATTACCTAATTTCAGTTGCTTCCCAAATTACAGAGTCCCAATCGTTCGATGTGTCAGCACCAATGTTCGTGTGTTAAGAAATAATCTTTTGATTTTTTAACAGGCTGTTCTCGTCCACTGCAGAGTTTTCCTATGTTTAAGGGGAGATAGTAAAGTACTCTCGTCTCTCTTTGGAACTTGTCAATAAATTGGTGATAAGAGGTCTAGGCCACTAAGGTTGTATGGCATGCCGAATGTATAAGAATATGGCGGCCCGTTTAGACCTGTCATGAACGATATTAGTTCTTCTGTGTACAGGGTAGCAAACTATTTTCTAGAATTCTAAGTCCACATAGTCTAGGATAAACTATGTTCATGTTAACTTAATACTTTACTTCGAAGTCAGGAAATATGCTTTTGCAAGATCTGTTTACACGTGATACCACTAGCCACTAACAGACTATTGCACTTGGAATAAGCTATAAGTGGCAGAAATAAAAATTCCAGGATCGACTTGGGATCTACAGCTAGTCCATTGAATTAGATTAGATTCAATGTACTGTTTGGTGTGTTTTCCATAATGAGAAGACGCTCAACAGAGTAGACAATTTCATGAACTAATGAACTATAATTTATACTTATGAGAAAAGTGCTGTAAGCTTTGTAACGCCCATTCTGCAGAAAGTGAAATGATTCTCATGAATGTGGAATATGCACAAAAGTGTCAATAAAACCAGTATTTCCATTTAAGAGGAAATAACAAACTCGACCCAATTCGTTAAAAAGGGCAGTACACAGAGGTCCATATGGTATCTCATAAATTACTGCAGACACACATTGTCAAAGTGGAAACAAATTTAGAGTACTTATTTATATTGCCCATATTAATGCAGTGAAGGTACATAGAAGTCAGATTTTATGTAACACATTATTTGATATTATGAATGATGTACACACATCAGTGAGTTCAACTAAGATATTCCTCAGTGACGTTAAAGAGACTGTCATCAATAAAGCCTGTCAAGTTTCTCTTAAACTAAGTTTTATTAGTAGTTAAAATTTTTATGGCAATTGGTAAGTTATTGAAGACGTGTCTCACTGAATAATGGATACCTTTGTTGAGCAAGATAAGTGACACCTAACCAGTGGGTCACACAGGCACACTGCTTGTGTTTATCTATGCATGACATGAGTCACTAATACAAATACAGTAGTATTCTCAATAAAAAGCTGTTGTCTGTAGCAAAAAAGTACAACATGAAAAGCAGTGTGAAAAATGATTGTAATTTCATTTTTCTCTAAAAATGAAGCACGAGAGCTTTCATTTCTGTTTATAGACATTCAATCAGATCACACCAGCTGGATGCTCTGTTCCCCGCTATTTGCCTGAGTTTCAACTGCTCGTCGCCTCCTCAGATAGTGTTGTATATAACTGTAAGAACCGCACTAACACACCTCTGAGTGTTACTTGTTGGGAAACTGGTCCGGTAACCATCCCTATTCTTCAATGAGTATATGACGCTTTGATTAAGACACTTCTTTGACATTAGGCAGAACTGGGATTAACATTCCCTGACGGCGCCATATAATGGGGTTTGTGTTGATTTCCTTACATCGCATAAGGCGAATGCCGCATTGATTTCTTTGTAAAAGGACATGGCCAGTATCCTTCCTCATTCTCATCATTCCTACCGAGAAAAGGGTACTATCAGGAATGTCCGAGGGAAATGTGTTACGACCATGCTCATTCTCTATAAACACTGTGAAACACAATTAAGGGTTCACTTTTTCGAAATCCAGAGATTGTTCGCCATTGCGACACGTAAGTCCAAAATTAGGCTCAATGGAGTGTAAAATATTCGTCTGTAATGGTGCAAATGCATGGCGTACTTCGATGCCACCCTCGGGATCAGCGACGCTCCAAGAAGCAAGCTGTCGAAGCATGTGAAAGAAAAGACCAGGGCTGAAACGTTCATATGAGGTGTAAGATGAGTTAATGATGTCACACAGGTACCAAATTCACCATAAGTCCCACCGTGGGCCTGACGCACGATGTGAGGGTCCTCGCATCCTATTATACTCCTATTTCACCTCTTCTTTGGTGACTCTTCGATCACTGTCAGAAGCACGTTGATCAGAATCGACATGGAAACGTCTTAGCGGTGGCATAAAGGGCGTCAATGCAAGCGTCCCTTCTCTTGGGACGCTGATCCCCCCTCATTTGGCGGGCGGAAACGACAGATTGCAGTACGAAGAGCAACAGCACGATATTCTTGACAGACTTTGTCACCGGTGATAACACTGTGTTGAGTGGTACTTAAGTAAATAAATTAGTGAAATCAAAGTGAAGTAGAAATTAGAATATAAATGAAAAACTTTGTTTAGTTTAGAAGAATTACACACTGGCAAACAGCGGGCAGAACAGCAGAGCAGAAGCGACAATGACCATGAAGTCAGCAAGTTCCACATAAGCGGACGCTGTCGATTCAGCCGTCAGGGCACCGCCCGACTGGCTCACGTGTTTCTCAGTTGTCACATGTGAGCAAAGGCCCTCGCCTACATTCCTAGAGCCAATGACCGACGTTAAGAAGATTCTTCGAGAAGCTTTTCAACGTGACAGAAGAGGCAATGACCGACTCACATGTTTCTCAGTTGTCACATGTGATCAAAGGCCCCCGCCTACATTCCAAGAGCCAATGACCGACGTTAAGAGGATTCTTCGAGAAACTTTTCAACGTGACAGAAGAGGCAATGGGCGTGAAGTCGTTCACCTCCAGTGAACTGAAGTGAATAAATACGCGAGACGCGGTGGGCCCGACAGACGAAGGAAGACGAAGGGGAGAAGTGAAGAAGAGTAGCAGTAGTTTTCAGTCAGTTTCGGTGCTGAAGACCGTCATGCAAGAAGACACTACATCATGCACAGACGCACCAAGTCCGCCGCTGTAATGGAATAGCAAGCAGCAGCCTCGGCGCCAGAAGACGGAAGTTAAAAGGTGTTTGAAGTCTGATTTTTACGTACCCGGGTGACTCGTGAGGATGGAAAGGAGACGGCCTCACATCAGCAGTCACCTGTGAACTGGGATGAAGATCTGACAGCCGAAGTCGGCAAGCGGGAGTCCGTTGTTCGAGTTCGGGACACTGGCATTCCCCCGCCGCGCCGCTCCGCTGGCCGACGCACAACACACGCGGCCGCTTAGAGAAGAGAAACACTGGGACGCCACATCCAAGGTATCACCATCCGATGCACGACTTCGCTCGCAATAATTAAACGGGCCACCCCGCGCTGCGCGTCTCCAGTCAGCTGGGTGAGACGGCGACACGAGATACACACCGCTACGCGTAATCAGACCTCGTCGACGCCGCCGCTGCCTCAGCAGAAGGCTTCGCAAACGACACAGCTGCCGCTCTCCGAGCCAGTACAATCCAGTAAGAAAACCGTTGTACGAAACTTGCAATAAAAGTTATCTTATGTAAAAATGCTGTTTCATTCCACCTCATACCCGAGCCAAGGAAGAACCCGCCCTGCCCATATGTTGTTAAGAGAGTAAAATTAATTTATTTTCACCCTGACATAATGCCTTAGAATTAAATGCCCATAGCAGTGATGCTCATCCTGACAATTGACTATCATCAAAAGAGAGAACCCAGTTACATTTAGTAGCAGAAGTGCTACAATTAGTGATAGGAATGTTACAACTGGTAGATTTAAAGCTATTCTATAGACACCGTGGGCCAGCAACCACACTGAACTTGGTCTCACCCATCTGGAGTGCAGTGCGACAGAAATTTCGCACTGCTGCACAGGGTGGAACTATTAGAAACCCTTCAAAAACCATTCAACGAAATTTATACACTATCCGAAGCAGTAAACGATGCTTAGGCCTTTTCAGCCCTACAGTTGTGTTATGACAGAGGGATGCAGCACTCACACATGCTGTCCTGTTCCTCAGCCCACTTCGAACTGTCGTTCTGGACCACACAATTTGTGGGAAGCATGTGAGGTAACGGACGAGTTGCGGTGCCCTGGAAATATCCTGAGTTTGAAGTTGGCGTGGCCGCTCGGGCTGCCCGGCAAGCTGGGGCTCAGCAGCAAACACGTGGTAACGAACATTGGCTGGACAAGAGGGCTAGCCCCAGCGCGTGGTCCAGGCCGAGCACTTCGTTGGGAGTTCCTTGGTGATGCTGTGTCGATGAAAGAAACTTGTAGGCCGAGAGTGCCAAAGATGACGGACTTTGTGAAACCATCATGGAAGACATTCCACAGTTCGTATAGAAAGGAATAGTAGCCAGAGGAATCATGCCACCTTAAAAAGAAACATGCACAATATCATTATTTGCACGACGATTCTGATGGTGTAATCAGATTTTCAATATCTCTATTAGTTTAAAGTATAGTATCTGACTGTAAATTATACAAGTAACACCCAGCAACGAATTTCCTAAAACTAAACGACTCGTCCGATTTCGTCGACCGACGTGTCTTTAGAAAGCTATTAGTGCAAACCTAAATTGGTATTAATTACAGGCATTTAACTTGAATAGTACATATGTTGTTTGAGGTCAAATTTGCCAATTACTATCGATCGGGTCAGGCCATACGTACTCCACAGTTACACGAAAAAGCGGTAGCAACATGCTTATAAATATATTTATACATCTATGTCTTTGTTTATATCCGATATACGCTAGTCATGAAGAAATTGATAATATATTTACTGTGTTTTAGAAAGCACAGATACGTTACGGTACTGCCCGACTTTTGCATGCTCTTCCTTTGATGTATGTTTATTTAATTTGTTATGTATTTAATAATGTCTGTTAGAGCATGTTTATGGTCCAGCCGTAGGAATATTTATTTAATTTCAACTTATTTAAATGGAAATCCAGGATTTAGAATGAGTTTCATTATGTTTGTGAATGTGCGTTGGCTTGAAGACATGGTGGGAGCGCTCTAGCCAGTCACAGTGCTCGTGAATGGAAGTGGGAGAAGAGTAAAGGAGAGGACACGGGAGAGTCTGGGACAGTACGGTGTGAGGGGCGGACGGTCGTGTGAGAGACTTGAAGAGTGGATCGGTTGGCGCGTGGTCGCGAGAGGTAGAAATACTTCAGAATGCGGACTTGCGAACTTGTCAGATTTGCGAGATTTCTACAGTGAAGACGTAGTATGCGTTTAAAAGTGAATATCTCGTGAGCTATGTTGTCGTTCATAATTAATTATGTGCAGCAGGAATATATTGTTTCCCTGTTATTCAGCATACATTTTATTTAATTGCTTGACCAACGACACCAATAAGTGTTTTGGAGAAATATACCGCATTCTCAAAAGTGCTTCTACTGTTGTGCTCATCATTTAAAGTCGTTAACATAGTACCTGCAGAATTTATTTAATTGCGAACTTCCATTTACAAACTACTATGTTGCATTAAAAATTTGCGATTGCCGAGTGATAGGAACCTTCGACGATTCGATTCATGTGCATATTCATATTGTATACTGTAGACTCAGTAGTATTTGGCTTGTAATGTGGCAACTCCGTGTCTCAGCCCCTAGACAACGAAACCAGCCAAAACTACACTCCTGGAAATGGAAAAAAGAACACATTGACACCGGTGTGTCAGACCCACCATACTTGCTCCGGACACTGCGAGAGGGCTGTACAAGCAATGATCACACGCACGGCACAGCGGACACACCAGGAACCGCGGTGTTGGCCGTCGAATGGCGCTAGCTGCGCAGCATTTGTGCACCGCCGCCGTCAGTGTCAGCCAGTTTGCCGTGGCATACGGAGCTCCATCGCAGTCTTTAACACTGGTAGCATGCCGCGACAGCGTGGACGTGAACCGTATGTGCAGTTGACGGACTTTGAGCGAGGGCGTATAGTGGGCATGCGGGAGGCCGGGTGGACGTACCGCCGAATTGCTCAACACGTGGGGCGTGAGGTCTCCACAGTACATCGATGTTGTCGCCAGTGGTCGGCGGAAGGTGCACGTGCCCGTCGACCTGGGACCGGACCGCAGCGACGCACGGATGCAGGCCAAGACCGTAGGATCCTACGCAGTGCCGTAGGGGACCGCACCGCCACTTCCCAGCAAATTAGGGACAATGTTGCTCCTGGGGTATCGGCGAGGACCATTCGCAACCGTCTCCATGAAGCTGGGCTACGGTCCCGCACACCGTTAGGCCGTCTTCCGCTCACGCCCCAACATCGTGCAGCCCGCCTCCAGTGGTGTCGCGACAGGCGTGAATAGAGGGACGAATGGAGACGTGTCGTCTTCAGCGATGAGAGTCGCTTCTGCCTTGGTTCCAATGATGGTCGTATGCGTGTTTGGCGCCGTGCAGGTGAGCGCCACAATCAGGAATGCATACGACCGAGGCACACAGGGCCAACACCCGGCAACATGGTGTGGGGAGCGATCTCCTACACTGGCCGTACACCACTGGTGATCGTCGAGGGGACACTGAATAGTGCACGGTACATCCAAACCGTCATCGAACCCATCGTTCTACCATTCCCAGACCGGCAAGGGAACTTGCTGTTCCAACAGGACAATGCACGTCCGCATGTATCCCGTGCCACCCAACGTGCTCTAGAAGGTGTAAGTCAACTACCCTGGCCAGCAAGATCTCCGGATCTGTCCCCCATTGAGCATGTTTGGGACTGGATGAAGCGTCGTCTCACGCGGTCTGCACGTCCAGCACGAACGCTGCTCCAACTGAGGCGCCAGGTGGAAATGGCATGGCAAGCCGTTCCACAGGACTACATCCAGCATCTCTACGATCGTCTCCATGGGAGAATAGCAGCCTGCATTGCTGCGAAAGGTGGATATACACTGTACTAGTGCCGACATTGTGCATGCTCTGTTGCCTGTGTCTATGTGCCTGTGGTTCTGTCAGTGTGATCATGTGATGTATCTGACCCCAGGAATGTGTCAATAAAGTTTCCCCTTCCTGGGACAATGAATTCGCGGTGTTCTTATTTCAATTTCCAGGAGTGTATTTCAACTCTGAGTCGGAGGGTACGTAGTTGTGGGTCGTAACCACCACTCGCACATTTCATTCGTTTTGAAAGCCCGCAAGCAACGCCCCAAGGGAAGATGTACTTTCATTCATTCCCTTTATTCCACCTCATGAGGCTATTTCGTGTAGATTCTGAGCAGCGGAGGCGTGTCTCAAAAGTCTTCCTCGGCCATCAATAAGAAACCACCTGAATTCAATCCTGGGTGTTGGTATTCTGACCTCCGTCGAAGAGGCGTCAAAGGAAGGGTTGGTACGTGTGTAGGACGGGGTTTGACGAACTTCTCATCAGTTGACACGTCCACAGTGGGCACAATTGGGCAGAATTATGGTGAAATTTGGTGCCAATGCGACATCGTTGACCCAGCTTACACCTGCCATGAACTGAGCTCTAGCCTTTTTCTCGCTCTCTGAAGCGTTGCCAAGATCGAGGGTGACGTCACAGGGCGTGACGTTTTTTCACCATTAAAGAGGAAGATTGAGGGCCTTTCAGCCGAATTCTAAACTTACCCGGGTCAGTGAGAAACACTTAACTGTCTTCGAAAAAGTGATACTTCAAGTGTCCTGCGCAA
Organism: Schistocerca piceifrons; assembly: GCF_021461385.2. Taxonomy (NCBI): domain Eukaryota; kingdom Metazoa; phylum Arthropoda; class Insecta; order Orthoptera; family Acrididae; genus Schistocerca; species Schistocerca piceifrons. Next base: position 53,808,107 of record NC_060139.1, read on the forward strand.
AGTGCATGAAAGGTCTGACACACAAGGTGAGCAGCAGGTCTGAGACTATTTGCAGAAGACTCACTAGTGTACGGCAAACTTCGGTCGTTGAATGACCGTGGGAAGATAAGAGATGACCTGGACAGAATTTATGTTTATTGTAGTGAATGGCAGCTTGCTCTAAGCGCGGAAGGCTAAGAAAATCAGTTCTGAAATATTCTAATAAAGATCTATTGGTTGCTGCTGACACAGTGGCGTCGACTTAACACCTAGGCCTAATGTTACAAAACGAACTGAATTGGGTTAAGTAGGTATTGTCGGCTGCAGGGAAGGCGAATGCTATGCTTCATTTTATTGAGAGGATTATATGAACACGTACCTCACCTGTGAAGGAGACTGCGTAGATAACAGTTGTGTGACTCAGTCTCGTCTGCTGCTCGAGGGTTTGGGATCCCTACCAGATGTATAAGGAGGAAAACATCGAGGCAATTCAGAATCGCGTTGCTAAATTTTTTATCGGTGCGGTCGGTTAAAACCCGAGCGTTACGGAAACGCTCTGTGAACTCAAATGGAAATCCCTAGATGGAGGAAGGAATTCTTTCACGAAACACTGATGAAAAAGTTTACCGAATAGACAGACTACAGAAAGATTTACTGTTCCACACGTACACCTCGTCAAAGACCCGCAGAGACAAGAGACTCATAGTGTGTATGGGAGTATAAAAAGCGTCGTCTTTACCTCTCTACGTTCTTGAGTAGAGCAGGATGAGATACAGTAGATAGTGGTACGAGATTCCCTCTGCCATGCATAGTATGCATGTATATGAAGAGATGTAACGACATCATCATCGACGGAATGTAATGACATCGTCATCGACGCAATGTTAGCTCCTATTACCATTCCTCTGTTACCTAATCATCATGGTACTTCAGTTAATAATTGTCAAGGTATATACTTCCAAAGGCCGCAAAATTCAGCTGAAAATTTTTCACATTTCTATAATCGACAAAATTATATGTAGTTTCGATCCATCTCTTGAAGATTTTCTTACGTTGCGTAGATAGTCTCACACTTGTTGACGTCAGAAATTTCAGAAATTTTCTCAGCTGAAAACTTAATGATTGCATTTATTTTGTAACTTATTGACCTGTTTTCACAAAATGGGCTAATGTGAGTAATTTTTGAACGTGAAGTGTACCGGTAAAGCATTTACTCAAGTGGAATGAACAGATACATTGGCCAATAACATCTGATTACTCAGCATTTTACTAAGAGTACCGGAATATTTTTATTTGCTGAAGCTGTTGCTTCATTTTACTGCAGTTGTTGTTTGTAAATTCGTCTCTCCTTATCTCTGAAATTCCGTGCCACGTTATCTTAAATTCAAAAAGATGTAGTTATCACTACACATATTGTCTGCTTGGAGTTTACATTGGAGCCGGTTTCGAGTTTGCCTTTACTTCGCAAAAGCTCCTGTGATCCCAGACAAGTCACAATTTTACATTTGTTCACTTTATAACGATCGGGTATTCGCTGCATGTAAATACCAAAATTATGGACCATAAATTTTAATGGAAATGTTGAGCATCTGTCCAAAGTTACACATGTATCGAATGTGGACGTAATATTTTGGCGTTTTCATACAGGAACGATTATAACTTCAGAGTAATCGTTTTGCTCAGCGCGAAATTGTTCGTTTGTTTACAGCAATCTAAATGAAAACTTAATGACTTTTTTGTGAATTCTCATTTGAAACCGTGCCTTTCCAATTATCAGAATAAACAAGTCCGTTGAGCTTATGCACACATAACGCTGTTCCGTTAGTTCATTATCTGTGTTCTAATTGGCAAATATTTGTTCTGTTGTTACCTGTAGTATCTTTAGTGACGTATAGAATCGGAAACACGAGATGTTGAGTGCCCATGACGCTTTCTTATTGCTGCTTAACTCTACGAACTTGTAAACTTAGCTTCCGAGGGGTACCATATTAAGCTGGACCACTTTGGTGCCGGCCAGGGTGGCCGAGCGGTTCTAGGCGCTACAGTCTGGAACCGCGTGACCGCTACGGTCGCAGGTTCGAATCCTGCCTCGGCCATGGATGTGTGTGATGCCCTTAGGTTAGTTAGGTTTAAGTAGTTCTAAGTTCTAGGGGACTGATGACCTCAGAACTTAAGTCCCATAGTGCTCAGAGCCATTTGAACCATTTTGAACCACTTTTATCATTTAAAGCCTACGCTTACCAAAATCGTTTCCAAAGGATGCTTTATTGCCCGTGTTGATCCTTCAGTGTGGAAGACATTTATTCAGAAGGTGAGGAGCGGGTGTAAATGAACGCGGGACCACTGGTAGCAAAAGAGGCCTTCCTCTAGCTACAGGGAATTCTAAAACCTGGAGAGATGTATCGACTCAAATTTCTGGTTGGAGTCAGACTATACAGTCAAAACTGGTAAAACATGCCTACAAAAGTGACAGGCAGTTAGAGAATGTCAATTAAACCTGTACAAAGGATTCGCCAACACGTTGCACCCTACGTAAATTTTGCCCCCCCCCCCCCCCCCCCCCTCCAGAAGACGAATTGAGTTAAAATAGAGATCGCGAGACAACTAAATTTCAGATTATTTATTTTACATATCTTCTTGCTAGGTGTCCCAAAGCGAAACTAATGAAATATACACTCTGTGGGCTCGACCGAAATCTTAGCAACTGTTGTGTCTTTAGCACAATTTATTACTGTAGTAATAAATTTCTCGATTTACATATAGAGGGTGTTACAAAAAGGTACGGCCAAACTTTCAGGAATCATTCCTCACACACAAAGAAAGAAAATATGTTATGTGGACATGTGTCCGGAAACGCTTACTTTCCATGTTACAGCTCATTTTATTACTTCTCTTCAAATCACATTAATCATGGAATGGAAACACACAGCAACAGAACGTGCCAGCGTGACTTCAAACACTTTGTTACAGGAAATGTTCAAGATGTCCTCCGTTAGCGAGGATACATGCATCCACCGTCCGTCGCATGGAATCCCTGCTGCGCTGATGCAGCCCTGGAGAATGGCGTATTGTATCACAGCCGTCCACAATACGAGCACGAAGAGTCTCTACATTTGGTACCGGGGTTGCGTAGACGAGAGCTTTCAAATGCTCCCATAAATGAAAGTCAAGAAGGTTGAGGTCAGGAGAGCGTGGAGGCCATGGAATTGGTCCGCCTCTACCAATCCATCGGTCACCGAATCTGTTGTTGAGAAGCGTACGAACACTTCGACTGAAATGTGCAGGAGCACCATCGTGCATGAACCACATGTTGTGTCGTACTTGTAAAGGTAAATGTTCTAGCAGCACAGATAGAGTATCCCGTATGAAATCATGGCGGTGAATCGAGGAAGTACAGTACATACTGACGAAACTAAAATGAGCTCTAACATGGAAATTAATCATTTCCGGACACATGTCCACATAACATCTATTCTTTATTTGTGTGTGAGGAATGTTTACTTAAAGTTTGGCCGCACCTTTTTGTAACACCCTGTATAATCAGTGAACGTAAAGGGGTTTCTCGTCCAATAGCATTTTTTCCACATGCGTCGGACGTGCACTGTCTTCAGGTTCCTTTGCGGCTCTTTGTTCAAGTGCAAATATGGAGTTGTGATGAAGGTGGAACCTTAGTGACACTGCCTGTTGCAAAAGTCAGCGTCTGAAACTACGACGTCTGTCGTGGATGGTTACATCTGTGACAAATTTAATCGACTCCAGCACAGGTTGACCTCTAGAATACTATAAAAAGAATCCGTAATAAAATGAAACACTTGCAGTCGTCGTTCTGAAGTTATTTTATTGTACTGCAAACCAGGCCTTACCTGACGCTGAAGGGGGTGAACTCCCATCGTACACATGACCCCATCAGTGCCCAAGAGTGCTTTTGCATTATTCTACGGACACCATTTCATGGATGTTGACCACCGTAATTGGGTGCAGTATAATAACATAACATCAAAAAGACGCCTGGGGGTTATGGTGTCTCTCGTTTAGAAATTAATTTTGTTTTTTTTGTAATGAAATGCTATTATGGTTTTTTTTTTGAATAAATCCAAGTATTGTTTGCAAGTTACCTCGTAAAATATTGTACGGTTTCTGAGCCTAGCAGTTTCGTTTGCGACGTAAATTGCAAGACTATTCTCAGCCACATTCACTTTAATAATCATGAATTGACCCCTGCATTTAATTATTCCGTTTGCATGGCATAACTGTCATTATAAGCAATGACCAAGAAAAACGCAATCTTGTGACAATAAGCGTACGTAACTACTACGTATATTTTCGCTCCACAGCCGCGCGGAGTGGCAGCGTGGTTAGAGGTGTCATGTCATGGTCTGCGCGGCCTTCCCCGCCGGAGATTCGAGTCCTCCATCGGGCTTGGGTGTGTGTTTTGTTCTTAGCGTAAGCTAGTTTAAGTAGTGTGTAAGTCTAGGGACTGATAACCTTAGCAGTTTGTTACCACAGGAATTCACACACATTCGCTACACAAAATCAATTATGACACTGTAAATGACAATCACTGTAAATAATTCTCACTATATGATTTAGAATTGCATAGGTCCACACCTTTCCTTTATAACATGACTTGAAATTACGTCTTTGTTGGTTCGCAGCCATGCCAACTGAAAACTCAATTATTTATTGTACACCTACTTGTTTCGATGTAAATAAAATCTCCTCCGGGTGCGCAATCTCCTGCGAAGTAGAAAAGATAATACTAGTTGCTCGAGCAGTTGTGGAGATGTAAAGGAAAGTATTACAATTAACATTTGGAGCTGTCTCGTAGCTCCTGCGATGCTACGTTGTCTCGACTACCCAGCGTGATAGAATTAGTGTAAATGCTTTGTTATTTGACACAGGGCGATTACAACCACTAAATGAAAGCATTCAATACCAGTTCAAGTTAAAAACTTATTGCGGAATTGATAATGCATTACACAATCGTACAGACCTGAAACAAGCACAGCGATCATATAACAACGACAGACCAGAGAAAGAGCGCCAGAGAGAGAACATCAAGCCGAAACTATCACAGTGGCGCTTCTATATACAGATGTAGTAAATTCTAAGAGTCACACATATAAAGATACTGTTTCATAACACGTTACGTTAAGTGTCTATTGTCATTGCGTCTCTCCAAAGTAACTTTTCGTAGAACTAACAATTTTATATTCCATGTTCGTTGATTTGTAAGTGAGCGGCCGAAGTCCTGTACACCCTAATTGTAAGGATCGTCATACAGTGGACTTAAAAACGTTCTGCAGATGTGACGTACAAATTCTGTTTCAATTTTGCACGGATTTTCGACAAAAAAAGACTTTGAAAAAATGCAATTGTTTTCGACGTCCCTAGTCTTCAGGACAATATCAAAGTGAGTCTGCTAGTTGTGCGATGAACAACTGTGCATTTGCAGAGTTGGACTCAGGATGAATTTGTCGGAAAATTTTTCTGTGCTACATGCACATTTCTAGAAATAATTAGAACAGTGTACCTATATATACACTATGATTTTTCTTCGGTGTTTTAGTCTAGTGACTGACTTTACAGCCACATGGAGGATTGCACACTAGAGACCGAATGGCCCGATTCAGTCATTTTCTACTCTTTTTGTTGGTGTTAGGCATGGCGTTGTGTTTTGTGCAGCTTTTATAAATATAAGGAGCAGTCAAATAAAAACGAGATACATGGGAGAAAGGTATGTATGTAAACTATTCAGTATTTCAGAAAAAAATCGTCACACCTGTTAACACATTTATCCCACTGTGAGATAAGAGGGCCATTGACTACATGGGAAACTGTTTGAAATAGCCCAGGGAACAATGACCGTACCAGACGTACACCTCTCAATTCGACAGAAACCGACGGCCACGAATATCTTTCTTTAGGCCTCCAAAAATTAAGAAATTGCATTTGGAGAGATCGGGATTGTGTTGAGGTTGTGTGAAGGCTCCTCCACAAAACCTTTGTAACGTAGTCGAAACAGCCGTGGCAATATGTGGCCGTGCATTATTCTGCAACCGAACGATGCAGTCCGTCAACATTGCTGGGCGTTTGGATTGGGTAGTGCGCTACAGTTTTTGCAGTGTGCCCACGTACCAAAGTGCGTTATTTGTGGCGCCGTATTCAGGAAAGTCAGCGAGAAGCGGGCACTTACAGCCAAAGAGGAAGTTCATCGTGGCCTTCCCGGAGTTGGTGTGCCTGCTGTTGCATCTACGCAGCAGAAGTTTTGTTGAGAGGTCCTCGCACATCATACAGTTCCGATCTCTCCCCAAGGGATCTCGACATTTTTGGAGCCCTTAGGAAAGACTTTCACCACTGTCGATTTCCTTCGGACGGAGAGGTGCATACTTCTGTACAATCAAGGTTCCGTAGACAACTGCAGTGATTTCTCCATTAATGCACTGAGCTTCTTGTATCACTGTGGAATAACGGTATTAATAGTTGGGCGACTACTTTAGAGATGGCAAATATTTTATTCACTATCTTTTCATCTCTCTCGTTTTCACTTGACTGGAAGTTATATATCTCCTACACATTAAGAGCGAGAAATTACAGCTGTGTGGAACGTATTGTTAATTATTTAGGGACAGATTTATTATAGCGAGCTAAATGCTACACATTTTCATTAAACTATTAATATAACATGTGGACAGTTAGGCAATACCTTGTCGGTTGTGCACCATCTTATACTCTGAAACAGAAGGAGGTCCTTTACCATGGAACAAGTGAACTGAATTTATTTAATGTCTAAGCAACTTTACGCGTCTTGAAAATGGAAGTTTGTATTAGGTTCTAATAACTTCTACTTCCGAATACATGTAACCTGTAACTGCTTTTCGATAATACCTCTCCTTACTGTCATGTCACTTAGAATACTGATTATTGGTACGTAGTAGAGTAATAATGTAAGACATAGAATATTAAATCCCGTACTGATGAGATTTTCTCGACTTCAGCGCTTTTAAATTTCAGTCGAATATTGATTCCTAATTTCATGACCACGCTGTACCTTGGGATATGTTTTCACATTTAGGAAGACAGTAATTTTCGGCAGCAATTTTTGTAATTTCAAGTAAAGGCTGCAGCTCATTAAAGAGGATGGTATCATTTTAAAATTGAAAAAGAAGATACATCAAGATTCCATTTAAGGCCTTTCTGCAGTCGGAAACCAGACATGTGTACCAAGGAACAACACTATGCCCTACTATAGGGTGTTTCATAACGAATGTAAGACTTTTAAGGCTTTGTCGCATTTATTACATCCAACTTACAATTATAAGTGATGCATCAAACGAAAGAGGAACTAAAATAGTTTTGTTTGTATGCCTGTGCGCAAAGGGGACATTACGGAACGACCAAGTGGGGTTGAAGAGTTTGTTGAATGAATGAGAGTCCTTCAGGTGTAGCCCCAAGAAATCATGTCGGAAGGTTAGTGTGAATTATCAGTTCCAGTGACATCTTTGGGGAGACTTTTAAGGAGGCCCATAAAACTCCGTCCTTATCATTTTCAGTTGTTACATGTCTGAAACCTACAGACTTCAGTTTACATGCCAGCTTTACAAACGAAATGTTGCAGCATGACGATGAAGATTTTCTGGATCGTGACATCTTCAGCGGTGAATCGACATGTCACCTAAGTGGAAATGTGAGCAATACAACATGTCCATCTGGGGCGGGAGGGGGGGGGGGGGTGCAGAAAATCCCCGCGAGATGGTAAAGTTCTAAGGAGACACTCCTAAACTGAATGGTTTTTTTCATATTCTAACGGAAAGTGTATGGGCCTTTTTCGGTGAAGCAGTTGTAACTGGCGTTCTTTATCATGATGCCCTAAATCTACGGCTCTTTCTTCAATTGGACGAATCTGAACCACGGAAATGGGCGAAATGACATAGCTTGTTTTGCAATACCTCCATATTCACATATGATTTGACACCAAGCAGCTCTAACCTTTAGAGTTTCATAAAAGAATCGTGTTTATGTGCCTCCACCGCCATCTAACCCGACGTTTGAAACAACATTGTTGCCACAATTATTGCAGACACACTGGTAATGGTTTGGGAAGAGCTCGTCTGTCATCTCGACCTTTGTCAAACGGTCCTCTCGCTGTACACTTGTAAGTTTGCTGTGTTACTTATAACTGTAAGTTGAATGTAACTAATGGCACAAAACCTGAAAACTTCTATGTTCATTTTGAAGCACCCTGTAGTAGTCGCGTCATTCATTTGATGCAAAAGAAATCACGATTATTAAAAGTCGTTCTAGACCGGACCGAGTGAGAGGGTAATTGCAACATCGATTTGCGCTTTCACCTGTATTTCTTCTGTATCTAAGAAGCTACATTCAATAATAACCTTTTATATATCTGCATCTACATCCATACTCCGCAAACCACCTGACAGTGTGTGGCGGAGGGTACTTTGGGTACCTCTACCGGTTTTCCCTTCTATTCCAGTCTCGTATTGTTCGTGGAAAGATAGCTTATCGGTATGCCACTGTGTGGGCTCTAATCTCTCTGATTTTATCCTCATGGTCTCTTCGCGAGATATACGTAGGAGGGACCTATATACTGCTTGACTCCTCGGTGAAGGTATGTTCTCGAACTTCAACAAAATCTCTTACCGAGCTACTGAGCGTCTCTTCTCCAGACTCTTCCACTGGAGCTTATCTATCATCTCCGTAACGCTTTCGCGATTACTAAATGACCCTGTATTCGTGAACTATGGTTAAGTAAGATATTCTTTCCCATAACATATCAAACTACAAATTTCATTGAATATAGTATCATTATATTTCTACATCTACATGGATACTCTGAAAATCACACTTAAGTGCCTGGCAGAGGGTTCATCGAAGCACATTCACAATAATTCTCTATTATTCTACCCTCGAACAGCGCGGAAAAAACGGACAACTATGTCTATCCGTGCGAGGTCTGATTCCCTTATTTTAGTATCATGTTCGTTTCTCGCTTTGTAGGTCGGCGTCAACAAAATATTTTCGCACTCGGAGCAGAAAGTTGGTGATTGAAACTTCGTGAAAAGTTTCCGCTGTAACAAGAAACGCCATTGTTCTAATGCTGTCCATCGCAAATCCTGTATCATGTCCGTGACAATCTCTCCACTATTTCGCGATAATACAAAAAGGGCTGCTCTTCTTTCAACTTTGTCACCGTTCTTCGTTAATTCTGTCAGGTTAGAATCCCAGACCGCGCAACAATACTTCTAAAGCGGACGGACAAGCGTAGTGTAGACAGTCTCTTCAGTAGAGCTGTTACATTTTCTAAGTTTTCTGCCAATAAAACGTAGTTTTTGGTTTATCTCCCCCACGACATTTTCCATTTCTTCTTTCAAATTTAAATTGTTCGTAATTGTAATGTCTAGGTGTTTAGTTGAATTTACAGCTTTTAGATTAGTGTGATTTGTCGTGTAGCTAGCGTTTGACGGACTCCTTTTAGCTCTAATGTGGATGGTCTCGCACTTTTCATTATTTAGAGTCAATTGCCAATTTTCGCACCATTCAGATATCTTTTTTAAATCTCTTTCCAATTTAAATTTCTAAGTGTTAGTTGGTATCACAGAGGATGTGCACACCTAATTAAAACTGGCATGACCATGTAGTTGCATGGATCACACTATAAACCCAAATTCGTCTTTAATTTCTCTGACCACTACCACTGTCTTCCATTAACATCATTGAATCATCTGCTTAAATAGTAACATTTATCTCTGTTATTTCACCTTCACCTTATCTGTCTTAATTTCTAATGGCAGGTGTTATTAAAATACTCCCATAAGCACCGAAATTTAAATTACTGTTGCTGTTTAAGTGTCTTATTACCAAGTTCATCTCCTTAATTATTGTCGTATTAGAAGTCAGGGTGTTATTCAAATGGCCACTGCCTTCGACAACAGGATAGGCATATAAATGGTTTAGATGTCAAAAGTGAAACTTAGTGGTGGACTCCAATGATCGATATTTGCTGCTGAGAAATGTGATGCTACTCAAACTAGTCCATCTTGCACAATAAGCAAAAGCGTGATTTTATCGATTGCTGTGCACAGGAAGTATTATGAATCTTGTACTTACAGAAAGAAACTATCTATCTGTCTACTTGTCATTCCTCATCTAAAAACCAGGTTAATTACTATGGTCGACTGTAGTTTCTTTTAAAACACTAAATAGCACGCTGGTCTATAAATCAGTTACACCCATGAGACATCATGGTTAAATCATGCAGTATTACCTCTAGCCTTTACAATAGAATTAGTTCAGCGACGAAGGGCATTCAGAATTTTCTTCAGATATGCCATATCCAGCTGAAGCCACACATTGGTCAATACATCTTATTATACTAGTAAATAACAGGGATGTTGATTGCTACATTTCACCTGCTACGCAAATAAACCCAGATATTTTCTGTAGGGTTAAGATTTTGTGATACAGAGGATAGTCGGGATGCAGACTGTGTCAGAATTGGCAGGAAGTGATTTAGGGAAAACAGAGAGAGCCTAAATCAGGATGGTCAGAGGTGGATTTCAACTGCCATTCTCGCGGATACTTACAAACAAACATGCTGATTTCCAGTACACATTCTGGAGATTGAATAAAACTCCACTCAGTGATGACAATTACAAACATGAACTGCAGATAATCAGTCAGATGCGTGTGGAGAATGGATATGAAACAAAGTGAATCACTAAATTGAAACAAAAGTGAGTGACACCTAGCACTTAAAAATAAACTAGTAACCGCCATTTTACAAATACGAATGCAGACAATACAAATACACAGAACATACACACAAGCACGCATGAATAAGAAACATGCACAACAACAAAAAAAAGGTACAATCACTTTCTACAGCAAAGGAGCCCGCTGAAGGACTACAGAACATATTAACTCAATACAGAGGAACCCAAGGAGAACCAATATCATCATAGGCAAACACATCACATCGGCCATTTACCAAATGACATGTCAGGATTACAGTTCAGTTTATATTGGACTGACTAGCATAAATTATAGCGATAAGTAAACAAAACACAGAAGAGAACCAGAAAATAACAGCTGTCACTCTACATTCGCAGAACGGCTTATGGATCCAACACAGGCCAAATAACATTAGCACAGACTTAAAAATTCTCAAGGCAGTAACACGGATTACAAAGAAGTTTCTTCCTGAAATTAAGGCCTGTGTTTCGCACAAGCAGAATTCTGATGCCCAGGAATGTCCTCTTTGCCTGTGCTTTTCTGCTTTTTATGTCCCTTCTTCGTCCGTCATGGATTACTTTGTTTCCGAGGCAGCAGTATTCTTGAACATCGTGTACTTCGTCTTCACCAGTTTAGGTCCTAAGCTTCCCGCTATTCTCATTTCTGGTTTTTCTCAGTGCTTTTCTCTTTTTATGGTTTATTCTCAATCCATATTCTTTTCCCGGTTTATTCTCAATCTATATTCTGTATTCATTGGACTGTTCTTTCCTTTCAACAGATCCCGTAACTCTTCGCTTCACTAAGGATATCAGTGTCATCAGCAAATCTTATCATTGATATGCTTCCACCTAGAAATTCAGTCCGACTCTGGAATCTTTTGTTTCATTTCCGTCATTACGTCTTCGTTACGTAGACGACTAAAAAACCGTGGACTGGTCAGAAGAATTCTGACTTCAGTTCGTAAGGTTCGACTGTAACACAGACACCACGAAACCAAGGAGCCAAGTCGTCAACAAGGCGCTGTGCAATCTGAAGGTACAAACATAATTGGCTTACATGGAACGGACTAGGCTCTCTGGTGTAGCTGAATCAATTACTTACTGGAAATGGTTACGATCGGCTATTTCTTCCCAAATTTCGATGGAATTTTTATGTATGACAATGCGTCATGTCACCGTGCCACAATTGTTCGCTATTGGTCTGAAAAAAATTCTAAATAATTCGAGAGAATGATTTGGCCATCCAGATTGTACGACAAGAGTGACATCGAACATTTATGGGATATAATCTAGAGGTCAGTTCGTGAAAAAGTCCTGTACTTGCAACACTTTCGCAATTATGGACGCCAATAGAGTGGCAAGTGCCGCTTGGCTTAATACTTTTGCAGGTAATTTTCGACGTCTTGCTGAGTCCATGCCACGTTTAGCTGCTGCATTACTCCTGGCATAAGGAGGTCCAACACGATATTAGGTGGTATCCCATAATTTTTGACAGTTCAGTGTGCTAGTGAGGCCGTCCGTCTCTACACCTGGCCACTTTTGGTAGGACAAATGGTCGCTGAATATGTAGGGGCCGATATAGTGGGATTAGGCTGTAGGCAGCGATTGAATCTGCGAGCAGGCATTCTTTATGCCTCTGGCGTTATCAGGCCGGCCGTTGTGACAGAGCGGTTCTAGGCGCTTCAGTCTGTAACCGCGTGACCACTACGGTCGCAGGTTCGAATCCTGCCTCGGACATGGATGTGTGTGATGTCCTTAGTGTGGTGTCACCGCCAGACACCACACTTTCTAGGTGGTAGCCTTTAAATCGGCCGCGGTCCGTTAGTATACGTCGGACCCGCGTGTCGCCACTATCAGTGATTGCAGACCGAGCGCCGCCACACGGCAGGTCTAGAGAGACTTCCTAGCACTCGCCCAGTTGTACAACCGACTTTGCTAGCGATGGTTCACTGACAAAATACGCTCTCATTTGTCGAGACGATAGTTAGCATAGCCTTCAGTTACGTCATTTGCTACGACCTAGCAATGCGCCATTACCAGTTACTATTGAGATTATGAATAATGTACCGTCAAGAGCGACGTTCACCATTTATGGATCAAACTTAAGTATTCCACCAGCTACGTCCGTTTTTCTAAAGTCTAATTTCCTTGTCCTGTTCCAGACCTCACGCCAGCCTGCGTGAGCTAAAACGCGTGCCTTTCGGCTTCCTCTAGTACCCGGTGTTGGCTCTCCTGCCAACCCACAACACTTAGGTTAGTTAGGTTTAAGTAGTTCAAAGTTCTAGGAGACTGATGACCTCAGATGCTAAGTCCCATAGTGCTCAGAACCATTCGAACCATTTGGCGTCATCGTCATAGTTTGTGCGCACTCTCGGTGTACAGCTGGTAACTCCGCCGAATTTAGCTGTCCTGTTTCTATAGATTCCTTTGTTATGCTTTCATAGTAGCCACTGGCTTGTAAGTTTGGTTTCGAAAACACAATTTTACTGTGCCACACAAGATCCTGGCGCCCATTAATAAGTGAAGAATGCGGCTGCCTCAGGCGTAGAAATATATGGATCACTGAAAAATTTTGACACTGTACCAGAAGGTGATGATGACAATCGTCGAAGCGACGTGGTATCTCATATCAGTGCAACTTTTCATCAGAGCGAAGTTTTGCTCCGCACGAACGGTTTTATATCTACGTTGATTTATAGTCAGCGGCTTTTCACTGTCCAGGAAAGGGAGTTTCAGCGAATGTGACAGGGGACTGGGGTAATTGGGCAACTGCGCCAGAGGCCAGGAGGGCCCCCGGGCGTCAGCCGCCAGTCGGCTGTCGGCTGCAGTTTCCGGACAGCGTGACAGCAATCATGGGGCGGCGCCCGCTCGCCGCTGCTTCGCTGCCGGCAGCCGCTGGCGGCTGCGCAGCCGTCGGACTTGGGCGCCAAGTGAGAAACTCCGCCCCAACTCCTACACGGAATCTGCTGCAGTGGCCGCAGCTGCAAGGGGACGGCGATTTCCGGTACTGGACAACTGGACCGCTTTTACTGGGGCCATTGTTTGATGTCACGTGGTGAACACGATTAACAGCATTCCTAGACTGTCTGTATTTACTTACACAGAAACTTCACGATAAACATACACTCTAAAACAAAAAGAAAAAAAAATGAAATTGCACCCCGGACCATCACTCCAGGTTGTGCACCATATGGCAGGAAATAGTTAGGTCATTATCCCACCACAGTCCAGAGTGTCTCCAGACATGCCTTCGGTCGGGAATCTCTTTGACTGGAGTATTATTGAACCGCGAAATTACTATCAAGTTTTTTTAAAGAATTTATTTACTGGCGTTTCATCAAGAACATTTACACATTTAATCACACTAGGTGAGCGTGGAAGTAGTTGCCAGGAAGTAACTGATGGAATATTAGTTTTAACAAATGTGAATGTATTCCTAAAAGTTTTTTCAAAACGGGTTTGAATTTATAAGCAGAAAAACACACTCTAAATATCAAGTCACAATCTAACAAATGTGAATTTTTTTGCTAAAAGCCTTTTCAAAACAGATTTAAAATTATAAGCAGAAAAGCACCCTCGAAATATCAAGTTACAGTTTTATTTAGAAGCAAAGAACAATATTAACAGTAGGAGCCTTAGGGCTGAGAAGCTTGCCTGCTCCCTTTCAACACGGCCGTAGTCATGACCGTTCACAACAACCTCTGATAGAGTACACTGGTGCAAATCAGCAACACACCAGATTACTTTAAACAAAAAAATTTTTAACAACTCACACAAACATGTAAACTATGCACCCCGTAAGAGGAATGGAAATGGTACAACCCTCAAATTATTGCCACCGAAAGTCCAATTTGTTTTTTTTTTTTCAATTACTCTTACGGTGGTGGAAGGGTGGCAAGCTTATAACCTAAAATAACTATTTAAATAAAACCCATAAAATGCAGATTTACACAAAATGTATAACATGCTCTACATTACACATATACCAACTCGCAAGATAGAAAAATATTTCAAGAATTCGGCCTTTACCTCAAGCAATAAATTCGTTAACACCGAATCCGACAAACATGACAGAGGCAGCTATTAACGTACGGCAGACCGAAAGACAGACAGACAGACACTAACTGCCTAACAAAACGAGCAAGCTGGGGACGAGAGACTGACCAAGAAAACAGGTAGAATTTAACAAGTAACTGAAACAAACATATCACGGATCACTTAACTTCTAATAACTGCGATTTCTGGCGAAGTCCTGGCGCAGCACCCCCAAAACGCTCTCCCGAACCGTCCGCTGCCAGCCGCTTCAACGGACGCAGGAAGGCGCGCCGATCTCCCGTGTCACGGCGTCGCAGCTCGCCCCGGCCAGACCGACGTCGTGGGTTGACTCCAGTTGCTCTCGTCGGCCGCGAAGCCACTCCACTTGGTACACGGCGAGGCCTGCTGGACTGACGTGGCGACCTCACATACGCCGACGCTCAAGACGGACAAGTCATCCTGTGTCCCAGTGCGACCGCCAATGACAGTTGCCCTGAGCAACTCGAGCAGACTGGCGGCCTAACACATACTAGCACTCCGGACAACAGAGAGACAGACACTGACTGCCCCACACTGATCCGGCTGACCAACTAACCAGACTCGCCGAGACTGACACTTCTCAGACTGACTGACTCAGACTCACTGACTGCTCCACCGCCGAGCTCATAGCGCCCCTTAAATGCACGTGAACAGGCAACTTTTACGCTTTCGCACCAGAGGGAGACACAAAAGCTGCGATTACCACAGCGACGCCACCGCCAGAAACGGGGGGGGGGGGGGGGGGGTTACTGCTTCACACAACGCGCTGCGGCGCGCTCTTCAAAACAGCAATTTTTTTACCACGGCTAAATTATTGTCTCCAGTGAGGAGACCCGCTTCGAAATGAGTCCTGATGACAAGTGAAGACGTATCCAGGCACGCCCATGGCAATGGCGCTTTACCAACCTGACAGTCACCGTTCGTAAGACCCGAAAACCTGGTGTAATGGTCAGGGGAATCATTTCGATTCATAACAGGACTGCTTAGGTTGTCATCCGCGACACCTTCACATCACAGCAGTGCGTCGACAATATTCTACCAGCCATATTGCTGCCTATCATGGCAGGCCATCCTGTGATTACACTTCAGAAATATTGTGCCCCCCAGCAGGTGGTGAGATTTTCTACTGCTTGTCTTCGTGCCTGCCGGACACTATCGTGGCCACCAAGGTCACAAGTTCTCTTCCCAATCTAGAACGTCTGGAGCATTATGGGCAGAGCCCTCCGACCAGCTTTGGAATTTGACGATCTAGAGCGCCAGTTGGACAGAATTAGCAACGATATCCCTCAGGAGGATATCGAACAACTTTATCAAAGTGTGAAGCCAAATAACTGCTTGCATAAGGGCCAAAGGTGGACCAACGAATCATTGATTTGCTTAATTCGTAAAACTCTTCCTTTCTGAGGAACACTGTTACTAACTACACTCCTGGAAATGGAAGAAAGAACACATTGACACCGGTGTGTCAGACCCACCATACTTGCTCCGGACACTGCGAGGGGGCTGTGCAAGCAATGATCACACGCACGGCACAGCGGACACACCAGGAACCGCGGTGTTGGCCGTCGAATGGCGCTAGCTGCGCAGCATTTGTGCACCGCCGCCGTCAGTGTCAGCCAGTTTGCCGTGGCATACGGAGCTCCATCGCAGTCTTTAACACTGGTAGCATGCCGCGACAGCGTGGACGTGAACCGTATGTGCAGTTGACGGACTTTGAGCGAGGGCGTATAGTGGGCATGCGGGAGGCCGGGTGGACGTACCGCCGAATTGCTCAACACGTGGGGCGTGAGGTCTCCACAGTACATCGATGTTGTCGCCAGTGGTCGGCGGAAGCTGCACGTGCCCGTCGACCTGGGACCGGACCGCAGCGACGCACGGATGCACGCCAAGACTGTAGGATCCTACGCAGTGCCGTAGGGGACCGCACCGCCACTTCCCAGCAAATTAGGGACACTGTTGCTCCTGGGGTATCGGCGAGGACCATTCGCAACCGTCTCCATGAAGCTGGGCTACGGTCTCGCACACCGTTAGGCCGTCTTCCGCTCACGCCCCAACATCGTGCAGCCCCCCTCCAGTGGTGTCGCGACAGGCGTGAATGGAGGGACGAATGGAGACGTGTCGTCTTCAGCGATGAGAGTCGCTTCTGCCTTGGTGCCAATGATGGTCGTATGCGTGTTTGGCGCCGTGCAGGTGAGCGCCACAATCAGGACTGCATACGACCGAGGCATACAGGGCCAACACCCGGCATCATGGTGTGGGGAGCGATCTCCTACACTGGCCGTACACCACTGGTGATCGTCGAGGGGACACTGAATAGTGCACGGTACATCCAAACCGTCATCGAACCCATCGTTCTACCGTTCCTAGACCGGCAAGGGAACTTGCTGTTCCAACAGGACAATGCACGTCCGCATGTATCCCTTGCCACCCAACGTGCTCTAGAAGGTGTAAGTCAACTACCCTGGCCAGCAAGATCTCCGGATCTGTCCCCCATTGAGCATGTTTGGGACTGGATGAGGCGTCGTCTCACGCGGTCTGCACGTCCAGCACGAACGCTGGTCCAACTGAGGCGCCAGGTGGAAATGGCATGGCAAGCCGTTCCACAGGACTACCTCCAGCATCTCTACGATCGTCTCCATGGGAGAATAGCAGCCTGCATTGCTGCGAAAGGTGGATATACACTGTACTAGTGCCGACATTGTGCATGCTCTGTTGCCTGTGTCTATGTGCCTGTGGTTCTGTCAGTGTGATCATGTGATGTATCTGACCCCAGGAATGTGTCAATAAAGTTTCCCCTTCCTGGGACAATGAATTCACGGTGTTCTTATTTCAATTTCCAGGAGTGTATAACGATTTGAGCATCCGAGCGAGGCTGGAAAACATTTACATTACATGATTACTTTCGTTTCACACTGCTTTATTGTGTTCAGTTTTGGTGTCCCACAACAACGACTTCGTCACGTGTGCAACTGGTATTTGAGCACGAATGTTCATATTAATTGTAGTATTATTGCCACAGAGACTACAACAACGCTGTGCCAACACAAGGTTGGCAGCCCGTCGTTTGCTGAGCACAGCGGACTCTAGCGGGCTGCGCAGCTCGACGGAACTGGAGTGTGCCTCGTTCACTTCTTAGCTAGATTTCAACCTAGGCAGACGCACTTTCATAATCGGCCCTCAGCCAGTTCTGTAATGTTTGCATTGATTCTCTGAGGAGGGCCCATCAGGCTTAGTCCCTGAGAATATGTTGTATTTGTTCATGGTGGTCCATGTTACCAGATTGTCAGACCATAGTCGCAGCTGCAGTCCTACAAACTACTGAAGATAAGTAATTTCATTGTACTGTGTGTTTATTGAATAATAATCCTTCTGTCCAACAGTGTGCCGTACCGCATATTATTGCAACCTGGACTCCTTCAGCTCCTATCAACTCGGCCTCCTACTTATTTGCATTTAGTAACGAGCTGAAAACACCCACGCCTTTTGTGCCTCTAAACACTGAGACACAGTATTATTTGCTCTTATCTCTAGATTGTCGTCACTGTCGGTATTCCTAGCCACTCACCAAAATATTTGAATAAGTTAACTTTACTGATTTTATTTTGATTCATGACTAATTTCTGAGAACAATTTTTAACATTTATTACAATTTTTTTCTTTGCGAAAAAATCAATTAACCGATTTTTCCTAGCCGGCCGGTGTGGCCGAGCGGCTCTAGGCGCTTCAGTCTGGAGCCGCGCGACCGCTACGGTCGCAGGTTCGAATCCTGCCTCAGGCATGGATGTGTGTGATGTCCTTAGGTTAGTTAGGTTTAAGTAGTTCTAAGTTCTAGGGAACTGATGACCTCAGATGTTAAAGTCCCATAGTGCTCAGAGCCATTTGAACCATTTGATTTTTCCTACTTGCAGTGTCAGGTCTTCCGTTTGATATCTGGTGTGTCTGATATAACGTAATGCCATTCGCGAATGTTAGATGTTATACACATGTTATATTTTTGGTTTTTCCAACTTGATGTCTTTCGTGTCGGATTTTATCCACTCCACCCTCTCCATGTTGCAGTTGAAAAGCAAAAGGTGCTGTGCATACAACTCCCTGACTCCAGTTTTATCTCAAAGTTTAAGGAGAATACTGAGACCTTGACTTCACATCAAGCATTTGTTAATGTTTCTTAGACAATGTTTGTAGTTTTTGGATCCAAACCGAATTCATTCGTTATATTGATGAGCGTGTTTTTTGTCAATGTAGTCATACGCTTTCTTGATATTTCCCAATTTCACTTTTGTGTTTATCTCGCAGTTGTTTAATTTGCAGATTGGTTTTTAAAACCCAGAATAATTTATTTTTCCGAAATCCACCTTGATATTCCTATAGTTTTGGGTCTACTTGGGCCTCAGCTCGACTGAACAGAGCCTTACAAATCCGTAAAATGTTGAATGTAATTGGCAAAGTGACACGGTTGTAATGTTATATGGGTCACCTTTTAGTTCCTTCCTGCGCAGAGGATGTACAATGGTTGTTTTCCATCCCTCTGTTATTTCTTTTTTCTCCCAGATTTTAGCTACTATATTGTTAAGGTCAAGAATGTCATCATCATTTTGGCTCTGCCTTAATCCAGCCTCACTGTCGGCGTTCCGCTTTTCAGTGAGATCACACTTCCTTAATTTCTGCTAAACACGTTCGTCGAGTCGTTCTGAGTATTATTTTTACTAACAGTAAATTTTGATTGAGGTTCAAGATAGTTGTCTAAGTCTTCAAATACTATAATTATGCCATTATGTCACAGTCTAGATAAACGCCTGATTCCCGTTTTATCTGAAAGTTAATAGAGAATACACAGTACAACTTGGGATGGGGAGTGCGCGGGCGTCTGATTTATTTACGTATATTCAAATTCGATTGTTGATGTAATAAATTTGAAGTTGCTCATTCTTTTCTCTCTCTTTAAAAGTTCTACTGGGCTTTCTTCTTCGTTTTGGGAGTTTTATATGCTTTCCATTTTTCCACACCTCTGTCTTTCTTGTAGAGTCTTGCGTCACTGAACATTTCATGACGTCCGTTTTTTACGTTTAGTGCGTGTTGTTGTTTTGGTTATTGCTTTGATTACGCCATTTATTTTGAATGTCCTGGTTTTGAAATTCTGTTAGCAGTTTTTCCTCACTCCAGCTTATCAGTGTCATTATTTCGGAATATCAGTCTGTATCTTTAATTTCCTACGTCCTTAACGGTTAATCTTATATTTAGTCTTATTCAGTATTTACGGACTTATGACTACCATTCATTGTTTCTTACAATGGTTTTGTGCTTATTGCTATGTTGTGTAGCCGTTTCTTCCCCATAGTGGGTTCGGTGACACTCGTGTCATTAGCTCCTTCGGTTTTTCTCAGAGGATGTAGATTTTAGGAATATACAGCGATTAGGTGTAACTGTATCAGTCTTTCCTCGTTTCTGATGGTTCACACGTGTACAGAATTTTTCCTGTATTTCTCCACTTGTCTGTCCAGTTCGTACATTGAAATCACACACCACAATAACAGTATTTTTCGATGGCATTTTACTCATATAGTTATCTATTTTCTCTCCTTTTATTCTACCGCTTGAGCCTTGTGCCGCAGTTACGCAGGGTCAGCCATCGTTAATCCATTTGGCATGTTAACGGTTAAGGGGTGGCCGGATGACCTTCCCACCGCCACCCCATACCCCCTGGGATGGGATTAGTGTTCCACAACTGTCTGCATCGAGTGTAATCCATGTAATAGTACGGAAGTGCTCAGATGTCTCGAGCCGTGGTACTGAGGTGGAACTTGGGAACCAGCCAGGTATTCACCTAGCGGGATGTGGAAAACCACCTAAAAACCACATCCAGGCTGGCCGGCATAGCGACCCTCGTCGTTAATCCGGCGGGCGGATTCGATCCGCGGCCGGCGCGCCTACCCGAGTCCAGGAAGCAGTGCGTTAGCGCTCTCGGCTACCCTGGCGAATATCTATCTACTCCCCTTCTTCGTGTACATTAGGTCTGGTTTTCTTTCGCTTTTTAAGGTTAGTTGGGGAACGAAAATTTCAGAGTTTATTCACTTTATTTGTGGATTTTAATGTCAAAGAGGATATCAAAAAATGGTTCAAATGGCTCTGAGCACTATGGGACTTAACATCTATGGTCGTCAGTCTCCTAGAACTTAGAACTACGTAAACCTAACTAACCTAAGGACATCACACAACAGCCAGCCATCACGAGGCAGAGAAAATCCCTGACCCCGCCGGGAATCGAACCCGGGAACCCGGGCGTGGGAAGCGAGAACGCTACCGCACGACCACGAGATGCGGGCAGAGGATATCAATTCGTTAAGTGGGTGCGATCTTTAATATCCTGCTGTTCGATTTGCACTTATATATTCTGTATTCGTTTCATTGTAAGGTTCGTTGTCCACACAACGGGTTTTCCGAACAGCTGTAATGATGGTGACCTTTTTTTTCTAAGGATTATGTCATCGTTTTTAAGCTTGCAAATTTAATGAGGTTCAAAACTGCCATGTAGTCAGCTGTATTACAAAGTTCCTTGGCTCAAAACGTTGAGAGGCATGCTGAAGTGGTCCCTCTGTCCTCACATGGCCTATCAAACACACTTCGTAACAATAACAGTACAAATTGCGCCTCACTTTGCCATTTGTACCCAGGCTCTCAAGTCCAGTCGACTATTTAAATAAATAACTGTCCTTGGTAAATCATTACCTGACGTACACATATAAAGGCACAAGGTTCTATAACAAGGGTGGGTACGAGAGCTGCCAGCATGGTTGCCCGTGGGCACCGTGAGCCGCGAGACCGAAGCTGAGCAGCTGTGAGGGCGCGTAGTGCGGGTAGCAGAGCTGAGTGATGTGGCTGGCCGCTTGGGTGTGTACTCTGCATGGAGGGGGCAACCGTGCCTCTGTGAGAGCGCTTTGCGCACACAGCTCCGAGTACAGACAAGCTAACGTGCGCAGTGCAGGTGGAACGCACATACGTTGGAGGCTTTTCACACGTATGTTGCATCCGTGAACTCCGCACCGGTACACGGCTATCGAGAAGCCAATCATATGTGGCACGACGTGCGTGTGTGGGACGTAAGTGCAAAACGTGCTTATGTGAAGCTTGTGTATCCTGTGTCATGCAACGGTTGGCCATGCACTGACGAAACACAGTTTCGAACTATCGTAACACGTACTACTTTCATGACCAAAAACAGGACACAGAAATAAAATATTGAGAAACGCCGGCCGGAGTGGCACTCCAGTAAGGAACCTGCGGTCGCAGTTTCGAACCCTGCCTCGGGCATGCATGTGTGTCATGTCCTTAGGTTAGTTAGGTTTAAGTAATTCTAAGTTCTAGGGGACTGATAACCTCAGAAGTTAAGTCCCATAGTGCTCCGAGCCGTTTGAACCATTAAGAAAGAAACACATTTACACTACTGGCCATTAAAATTGCTACACCACGAAGATGACGCCAATTTTAACCGACAGGGAAAAGATGCTGTGATATGCAAATGATTAGCTTTTCAGTGCATTCACACAAGGTTGGCGCTGGCGGCGACACCTACAACGTGCTGATATGAGGAAAGTTTCCAACCGATTTCCCATACACAAACAGCAGTTGACCTGCGTTGCCTGGTGAAACGTTGTTGTGATGCCTCGTGCAAGGAGGTGAAATGCGTACCATGGCGTTTCCGACTTTGATAAAGGTCGGATTGTAGCCTATCGCGATTGCGGTTTATCGTATTGCGACATTGCTGCTCGCGTTGGACGAGATCCAATGACTGTCAGCAGAATACGGAATCGGTGGGTTCAGGGGGGTAACACGGAACGCCGTGCTGGATCCCAACGGCCTCGCATCACTAGCAGTCGAGATGACAGGCATCTTATCCGCATGGCTGTAACGGATCGTGCAGCCACGTCTCGATCCCTGAGTCAACAGATGTGGACGTCTGCAAGACAACAACCATCTGCACGAGCAGTTCGACGACGTTTGCAGCAGAATGGACTATCAGCTCGGAGACCATGGCTGCGGTTACCCTTGACACTGCATCACAGACAGGAGCGCCTGCGATCGTGTACTCAACGACGAACCTGGGTACAAAACGTCATTTCTTGGATGAATCCAGGTTCTGTTTACAGCATCATGATGGTCGCACCCGTGTTTGGCGACATCGCGGTGAACGCACACTGTAAGCGTGTATTCGTCATCGCCATACTGGCGTATCACCGGGCGTGACGGTATGGGGTGCCATTGGTTACACGTCTCGGTCACCTCTTGTTCGCAATGACGGCACTTTGAAAAGTGGACGTTACATTTAACATGTGTTATGATCCGTGGCTGTACCCTTCATTCGATCCCTGCGAAACCCTACATTTCAGCAGGTTAATGCACGACCGCATGTTGCAGGGCCTGTACGGGCCTTTTTGGATACATAAAATGTTCGACTGCTGCCCTGGCCAGCACATTCTCCAGATCTCTCATCAATTGAAAACGTCTGGTCAATGGTGGCCGAGCAACTGGATCGTCACAATACGCCAGTCACTACTCTTGTTGAAGTGTGGTATCGTGCTGAAGCTGCATGGGCAGCTGTACCTGTACACGCCATCCAAGCTGTGTTTGACTCAATTCCCAAGCGTATCAAGGCCATTATTACGGCCAAAGGTGGTTGTTGTGGGTACTCATTTCTCAGGATCTATGCACCCAAATTACGTGAAATTGTAATCACATGTCAGTTCTAGTAAAACATATTTGTCCAATGAATACCCGTTTATCATCTGCATTTCTTCTTGGTGTAACAATTTTAATAGCCAGTAGTGTATATTGTAAATGTTACGTTATATTTACATAGACGTGAGTAGTTTAGAGGAGGGGTACTATGTACGAATAGAACACAGACATTAATTTATATCATCCTGGATGTTTTTACAATGATTTCGAACCTGCATCTCGATATTTTTTGTGAAATTACTGGTGATTAGGCGCACTGCACATGTGAGATTAACATCAGTAAGACTACTCCTAAGCCTCGATTTTGTCAGTTTCACCATGTTGTTCGAAAAAAACTATACACACGAGCAGGTATTTTAAATAATAATGGAAACTGCTCATACGGGAAATATTTGTAGAAGCTTTCTGCAGTGCGAAACTTCTCTTACAGCACACCATTGCACAGAAAGTCAATGAGTTCCAATTGAAATTCAGAAGGCATATTTTCAACGTTTACTACAAAAGGAGTCGCATAAAGGTTGACATAGCATTCCAGTCGATTTAAGGCCTCAAATCTACTATCAAACATGCGTTACAGACTCTGTAGCACCATTACAAACCCATCACAATGTTCCCTGAGCTTCTCCTGTTCCAAATTGTTTTTACTAAGAACTAGTGCAACGCTCTGTAAGTGTACACACGACATTTCTGACAGTTGCTTTGGCCAAAAAATGCACTTTTCTGTTGAATGCCAAAATAGTGTCAAACACTTCGCTAATTACTTTATTTCTACCTTTGGAAGCTACATTCAAGCTATTCGGATGCTTGGTTACGTCAGTTACAAACTCAAGTTCTAAAATCCACTTTGAGTCATCCAATTCTTAAACCAGTTTCCCTTTCGCATCCATGAATAACGCTCCATAGTTATGTAAATTAAAAAGTAGTTCTAAAACAACACCTCGACTCAACCAGTGTACTTCACTAAACTATGGAACATCGCCGTATTCACATTCGAGATCTGCCAGGAACGATTTAAATTTGTCTGTGTCCCAAACCGTGGAAGCTGAGAATGTTAACTGTCTTTATAACCATGTCCATGACTCCAACTAGTGTGGCATATTTTGGTTACAAATTAACATGGTGAAGAACGTAATGTATTGCTGGTACTTCCTGCTACACGCTGATAGCCTTCAACGTATTTCGTATGAAAGCAACAACACCAGACTTATGACCAAACATTGCAGGAGCCTGTGGGGCGGCGGATGGAATTATTGGTTATGAATGTAGAATGTAATGTAGAAAAGATGCTTTCCCGGCAGATTAGCAACATATGTGGGGCGGCGGGTGGAATAATTGTTATAAAATGTTCCTTTTATTTATTTAATGCTGTTGTTTGCCGTTCTCAACACTGGATCTCTAACTACAATATTGGCAACCAGAAAGTGATTAGCAAAACGTGAAGCCTGTAATTAGAGTTCCTAGTGCCCACTTCATCTGAGAAATACATTTATAGCTACAGCTTAGAGCTCTGAGGAATTAGGAGATTGTCTGTGATTCATAATTAAAAACCATTCTCTCTAAAATATTCACTATATTCTGAAAGTCACAGACCAAAAAGAATCCACACAATCCAACTACCAGAGCAGTTCAGAGTCTAATGCGCTGATGCAACTATAACTGTTCAAACCAAATGTTTAAGTGAATACTCGCCATAATTTGATGATAATGTTCATCAAACGCCACGCTAAATAATGGTAGAATGTCTGTCCCACGGCGGCACGTGAAAATACGACATACGCATAGTGAAGATAGATCATTAAAGTCATCCGAGTATTAACACTTCACTCGAAAACGATTTCATGGCTACGCGTATTACGAGTAACTTATTACGGCATCCGAGGCTGTTTATAGCAATGATACCGACGCCACGCGACTCCCGGCACAGGTTGTGCGCTAATCAGCATCTGGAGAGAACTGGGGCCTTATTTTCTCGCGCAGAGTTATTATATATAAAGCCGCGGTGCGGCTGGCTAAGGGAACGCCTGATCAAATCCGCTCTCCCGACTAGCCGCTGGGCTAGTAATGCACCATTTTAAGTTATCGAATGAATCATTGCTTCCTTTGCTGTTGGCCGATGAAGCTCTCAATTTAAATGTGCAATCAGCACACAGGTAAGTAATCATAATAAAAGTCTAACGTGGCTAAGTCAAATATTTTGGGCGAGAGAATTAATTTAATTACACTACACGCAGTAGACGAGCTCTGAACTTGCCCTTTGGAGATACGCTATCGGTATAGTTTTATAGTTGTTCCGTTAAAACTTCTCACATCTTTATGATTATAGCGGATCTCCCTTCTACTTAAATTTAAACATCCTAGCTTTATTTAGTCGCCTACTTAATCTATTTTGCTTCCTTAATTTTTAAGACAAAAACCAGAAAATCATGATTTTCAACTAAAATTTTAATTTGTGAGATCCAGAATACTGTTTCTACTAAATTATTATGCAAAAGGAATTTAAATATAAATTTATAAGTTTCTAACTCTTTTCTGTTGTGCCAATGATTTTTACAGAAAAACGTCCAAATTTCGAAAATGGTTAAAGTTATTGAACTGATATTCAACACATTGATTTAGTATTACTCCTGACATGCTTGAAACGTTTCAGGTCATTTACTTTATTTTTAAGTATTGCGCAATATTTGTGACGTTAGAGCTAGTTACAGTGGACTGGTTGGCACACAAATGAAAGACTGATGTGAATTTTATACGGTGTGAGCAGGCTGCTTCCCTACAAGCCTGATCTGTTTCAATCGATGAAAGTTTTCCCAACATAGCTCGTATCTCTCTATTATATGTTCTACGCACGAAAATATATCTTCGGCCGTTGCTGTGTAATGCAATGGCATTAAATCGATGAGTTCCTCAATCACATTGAACTAAGCATCAACTTCTCGCTAGAAGACTGCAAGTTGAGCAACATCACATACATCAGTGCTTTCGTCCAATACTAATGAAAAGAAAACCAAATCTTTGAACCTGTTTAACAACTGAGGTTCTACATCGTGTGACATTTCTTCAATGTACCTGCAAAACATTCTCCGTGAAAGAGTAACGATTTCAAAAACAGGAAGACTTGCAGGGCACGAAATTGTTGCGGCAGCAACAAAACATTATTTCACAAATTCTGCATCACTGAAGGGCCATGCTGCTTCAGCTATTTTTAGAGCTACATGATAGCTTACTGTCATCTCTACATCGTTGTGGTTGATGAGGTTTTCGTCCTGTAAATACGTACAGAAGAAGATGAAAGTCACAGAAAATGCACATAACATGTTATTAATAACAATTTATTAATAAAATGTTATTAATAAGATATAAGATAAACATGAACAAAAGCAAAACTAGGATAATGGAATGTAGTGGAATTAAGTCGGGTAATGCTCAGGGAATTAATTAGGAAATGAGACACTTAAAGTAGTAAAGGAGTTTTGCTATTTGGGGGGCAAAATAACTGATGATGGCCGAAGTAGAGAGGATATCAAATGTAGACTGGCAATGGCAAGGTAAGCGTTTCTGAAGAAGAGAAATTTGTTACCATCGAATATAGATTTAAATGTCAGGAACTCGTTTCTGAACGTATTTGTATGGGGTGTAGCCATGTATGGAAGTGAAACATGGACGATAAATAGTTTGGACAAGAAGAGAATAGAAGCTTTCAAAATGTGGGTCTACACAATAATGCTGAAGATTAGATGGGTAGATCACATAACTAATGAGGAGGTATTGAATAGAATTGGGGAGAAGAGGAGTTCGTGGCACAACTTGACAAGAAGAAGAGACCGGTTGGTAAGACATGTTCTGAGGCATCAGGGGATCACCAATTTAGCATTGGAGGGCAGCGTGGAGAGTAAAAATCGTAGAGGGAGACCAAGAGATGAATACACTAAGCAGATTCAGAAGAATGTAGGTTGTAGTAAGAACTGGGAGATGAAGAAGCTTACACAGGATAGAGTAGCATGGAGAGCTGCATAAAACCAGTCTCAGGACTGAAGACCACAACAACAACAACATGTTATTAATAACAGTAATAATGTGCCTGAGTATCATAACTATTTATATGTATACGTACGTCTTTCTCCTTTTTCTACTTCAGTTCGATGAGTTTGGATTTTCTTTCTTCATTATTCAAACCGGCTATATCCTTCTCATGAAGCAGCTGATAATGTCGTTTCGCATTGTACTTCTTCCGTGAAGACAATATTGCATTGTAAATCAAACACAACAAAAAAGTACTCTTTTTCCCACTGTGGATTAACGAGTATGGGTTCAAAGACTTTCGTTTTAACTATTTTAACTCCTCCTCAGCCACTTCCCATCCACTAGTTCTGTTTCAACACAAACACCGAACGCGATGTCTACAAAGACAATAGAAACGACAGGAAGAGTAAACGCACCGAGTGGCTCCGTGCGGTGCAGTGACGTACGTGGCTAGGCGAGTAGGTGGCGGGGGTACTGCTGGCTGGCAGAGTGGGGGAGAGCCGCGGGCAGAGCTTGTGAGCATCTGCTCGCTACAACATCTAAACTACACACCAAGAACAAAACTTAGGAAGGATGAGATAATTACGTCGCAAAATAAAGTGTTTAAAATATACACTAGGAACATAGAAATAAGACATGCAGAAAGAAATAAACAATACACATCAATAATACCCATCAATGAGAAATATAAAAAACACAGAGGGAGTGCAACCGAAGAGACTAATCACGTGAAACAGTAAACAGTACTTCATCTGCCGTAACCAATCCCTAAATCTAGCGTGTAAACTAATCCTAAGATGAAAATTCCTGGCAGATTAAAACTTTGTGCCATACCGAGACTCGAACACGGGACCTTTGCCTTTTGCACGTCAGCGCACGGATCTCATGTTCACACATGCACTCGATATTTGACCTCTCAGTGCCCCTATCAGTTATCTCACTTTCCACACACATACACATACACATACGTCAGCGCACGGATCTCATGTTCACACATGCACTCCATATTTGACCTCTCAGTGCCCCTATCAGTTATCTCACTTTCCACAAGCATACACATACCGTTAACAACCTACACACAATAAATGCGTCCTAATAATATGAAATAAATACATTCACCAACTACTGGGTGATTTTAACTAATATCTACAATTGCTGTGTTGCTTCTTCTTCTGCTTTTTTTTTATATCGTCAGTCTTCTGACTTGTTTGATACGGCCCGCCACGAATTTCTCTCCTGTACTAACGTCTTCATCCCAGAATAGCAGCCGGCCGAAGTGGCCGAGCGGTTCTAGGCGCTACAGTCTGGAACCGCGCGACCGCTTTGGTCGCAGGTTCGAGTCCTGCCTTGGGCATGGATGTGTGTGATGCCCTTAGGTTAATTAGGTTTAAGTAGTTCTAAGTTCTAGGGGACTGATGACCTCCGAAGTTAAGTCCCATAATGCTCAGAGCCATTTGAACCATTCGAACCCATACCAGCACTTGCAACCTACAGCCTCAATTATTTGCTGGATGTATTCCAAACTCTGTCTTCCGCTACAGATTTTACCCTCTACAGCTCCCTCTAGTACCATGGAAGTCATTCCCTCATGTCTTAACAGATATCCTATCATGCTGTCTCTTGTTGTCATCAGTGTTTTCCACATATTCCTTTCCTCTCCGATTCAGCGCTGAATCTCCTCATTCCTTACCTTATCAGTGCACCTAATTTTCAAAATTCGTTTGTAACACCACATCTCAAGTGCTTCGATTCTCTTCTGTTCCGGGTTTCTCACAGTCCATGTGAAACGTCCCCTTAGAAAAACTTATGAATTACAGTGCTGATAATCCTCTTACGTCATTTAATTTTCAAACAGGTGAGCAGAACTGACTGTACGCAGACATTTCTCTCTTCACTTATTCTGATCAACACTAAACTGACACACATTATTTTTAGCGGAACGCAATCTGACCTTCAATAATCCCTACAAAAGAATGGCCCTGACTAACAATAACCTATACTTTCAATGAAGCACTTACCTCACAAAAATCCTCGTTACGAGAGATACTGCAATACATTGAGCGCCAATGCTGCCAGCTAAATAAAAGATTCTTCCTACGGAAGGCACTAACTACTGATAGGCATAGTCAGCAAATGAAAGATTTTGATAGAGAACAAACAATGTATTTACCTTAATAGTGTTCAAATTACATTATATCAGTTTATGATATACAGTATTACAAATTTACTCTTTCTGATGGACACACGTCCAGATCGTCCGCTCTCAAAATTCTCCCGTCTCTCTCCCCACATCCACCACTGCTGGCAGCTCATCTCCAACTGCGCTACGCTACTCGCTGTTCACATCCAACTGCCTAACACTACAATAGCAAGTATTCCAACAATGCAAACCAGCCACAGACTTCACACAGCACAGTCAGTGATTTTCATATAGATCGCTACGTGGTGTTACCAACCTACTTACGCATGTTTGACTACCATACTATGCTGTACTCCAGACGTACATTCTTCCTCAAACGAAGGCCGATATTTGATATTAGTAGACTTCTCTTGACTAGGAATGCCCTTTTTACCATTACTTGTCTGCTTTTGATGTCCTCCTTGCTCCGTCTGTCATTTGTTATTTTACTGCCTAGGTAGGAGATTTCCCTTAACCTCGTCTACTTTGTGACCATCAATCCTGATGTTTAGTCTCTTGCTGTTCTCATTTCTGTTACTTCTCATTACCTTCGTCTTTCTTCGATTTACTATCAGTCCATACCTGTACTCATTAGATTGTCCATTCCGTTCAACAGATCATGTAATTCTTCTTCACTTTCACTCAGGATAGCAATGTCATCAACCAATCGTATCAAAGATATCCTTTCGCTTTGAATTTTAATTCCACTCCTGAACCTTTCTTTTATTTCCATCATTGTTTCCCCGATGT
The DNA here is from genome assembly GCF_021461385.2 of Schistocerca piceifrons. NCBI lineage: Eukaryota > Metazoa > Arthropoda > Insecta > Orthoptera > Acrididae > Schistocerca > Schistocerca piceifrons. Next base: position 53,838,593 of record NC_060139.1, read on the forward strand.
GCAGATTGATCGGTAGAGGCGAAAGGCTACATCCTTGTCCAACACCTTTTTTAATACGAGCACTTCGTTCTTGGTCGTCCACTCTTATTATTCCCTCTTGACTGTTGTACATATTGCATATGACCCGGCTCCCCCTATAACTTACCACTACTTTTCTCAGAATATCGAACATCATGCACCATTTTATATTATCGAACGCTTTTTCCAGGTCGACTAATCCTATGAACGTGTATTGAGTTTTCTTTAGGCTTGCTTCCATTATTAACCGCAACGTCAGAATAGCCTCACACGTGCCTTTACCTTTCTTGAAGCCAAACTGATTGTCATCTAGCGCATCCTCAACTTTCTTTTCCAATCTTCTGTATATTATTCTTGTAAACAACTTGGACGCATGCGCTGTTAATCTGATTGTGCGGTAATTCTCTCACTTGTCAGCTCTCGCCGTCATCGGACTTGCGTGGATGATGGTTTTCCGAAAGTCTGATGGTATGTCGCCAGACTCCTACATTCTAAACGCCAACGTGAGTAGTCGTTTTTGTTGCCACTTTTCCCAATGATTTTAGAAATTCTGATGGAATGTTATCTATTTGATCTTAAGTCCTCCAAAGCTCTTTTAATTTCTGATTCTTATACTGGATCCCCATCTCTTCTAAATTGACTCCTGATTCTTCTTCTATCATATCAGATAAATCATCGCCCTCATAGAGCCTTTCTTGTATGCTGAGTCAGTCCTTCCGAAAGTCATTTCTTTTTCGACGTCTTAAAATTTTTCCTGCAGCCATTTCGTCTTAGCTCCCCTGCACTTCCTATTTATTTCATTCCTCAGTGACTCGTATTTCTCTGTTCCTGCGTATCCCAGAATAGTTTTTTACTTCCTCTTTTCATCGATCAATTGAAGTATTTCTTCTGTTACCCATGGTTTCTTCGCAGTTACGTTCTTTGTACCTGTGTTTTGTTCCAAATTCTGTGATGGCCCCTTTTAGAGATGTCCATTCGTCTTCAACTGTACTGTCTACTGAACTATTCCTTATTGCTGTATCTACAGCCTCAGAGAACTGCAACCGTATCTCGTCATTTCTTAGTACTTCCGTATCCCACTCCTTTGCATATTGATACTTTCTGACTAATGTCTTAAATTTCATCCTACTCTTCATCACTACTATATTGTGATCTGAATCTACATCTGCTGCTGGGTACCCTTACAATACAGTATCTGATTTCGGAATCCCTACATGACCATGATGTAATCTAATTGAAATCTTCCCGTATCTTCCAAGAATACTTCCTATTGTGATTCCTGAACAGAGTATTCGCTATTACTAGCTGAAACTTGTTACAGAACTCAATTAGTCTTTCTCCTCTCTCATTCCTTCTCCCAAGCCCATTTTCTCCTGTACCTCTTTCTTCTAGTCCTTCCCCTACAACTTCATTCCAATCTCTCATGACCATGACTATTAGATTTTCATCCCCCTTTTCATCCCACCAGCCAAGCGAAGTTGGTGTTTGACCATTTTTGCTTCATTGCTGGTGAAGTTGGCTTCTTCCAAAATGCCGTTGTTTGTTTTCGATCCTGCCACTTTACTTTCAATATGCTCATACGTTTTCTCTATCTCTTCATCCTCAGCTTACGTCGTAGGCATGTATAAATGAACTATAGTTGTCGGTGTTGGTTTGCTGTCGATTCTGATAAGGATCATCATGTCAGTGAACTGTTCACAGTAACACGCTCTCTGCCCTACCTTCCTGTTGATAACGAATCCTACTCCCGTTACACCATTTTCTGCTGCTGTTGATATTACCCTATACCCGTGTGACCAGAAATCCTTTTCTTTTCTCCACTTCACTGACCCTTACTATATCAACGTAGAGCCCTTCTCTGATCTTCTAGTTTCCCTACCACATTTAATATTCTGACATTCCACGCCTCAAATCGTACAACGTTATCCTTCTGTTGATTATTCAATCTTTTTCTCATGGTGACCTCCCCCATGGCAATCCCCTACCGGAGATCCAAATGGGGGACAATTCCGGAATCTTTTACCAATGGAGAGATCATCATGACACTTCTTCAATTAAAGGCTACATGTCCTGTGGATACACGTTACGTGCCTTCTGCATCCTCATGCCGTTGATCATTGCTGACTCCTCCTCCTTTAGGGGCAGTTTCTCACCTGTAGGACAAGAGAGTGCCCTGAACCTCTGTCCACTCCTCCGCCCTCTTTGACAAGACGTTTGCAGAGTAAGGGGTGACTTCTTATGCCGGAAGTCTTCAGCCGCCAATGTTGATTATTAATCAGAATTTAAGCAGCGGCAGGATTCGAACCCGGGACCAGAGACGTTTTGATTACGAATCAAGGACGCTACCCGTAGACCACTGTTTAAGCTCCTTCTGACATATATTGCGCTAATGATCGACATTGCCCTAATTCCATGGGTGTTAACACCCCAACTGCACTTTCGTCGTCATCAATAGCATAAGCGTTTGGCGCCCAACGGCATTTCGGGTTATTGTCGGCGTAGGACAGTCTATGCATTCTTACGCGGATTCGATCGCTGACCCCATAAGTCCTTGCACTTTTCTCTTCCTCTTTTTCAAATCTTTTCTTTAACGTGACCACCCAGGTCAAATTTGGGCGTTGCTGATGTGTCTCTGTTCTCCTCCATTCGGATTTTCGGTAGTCCTTTCCACCATCCACATCTTTTGGAATTGTAAATCCGTTGGTCGTTATTTCAAATCACAGTGAAGGCATTCCTTAAATTACCTTTTTGCCTCCGGTAAGTAATGGATTCAGACATTGTTTCTGTCAGATACCAATATCCTAAAGAACACTTCTATCTGGAACTTATATCATTCCACAGTGTTAGAATGAGGTTTTCTAACTGAAGAGAAGGTTACTTTGATTTCTCAATCTCTAATTCTGCCTGGAGCCTTGGAGACGTGTAAATCATCGCAAGGTACGAGCGGACCCTCCATAGTTTACCATACGTGTGCATATAATCATCCGTCAATATTTTTATGTAGCCTTTCATTTTGGAACGGTTTGTAGGATAACGCCTGACGCGCTTCGTGAATGTGCCCTTGACAACGAAGATAAACTTCCAGAGAATTGTTCCTTCAGAAGCGGAGCATAGGAATTGACGCACAAAAGACCACTACGTGTTTCAATTCTGGTAGCATGCATTTCATCTCAGAAAGTCGCGTTCGGATGTATTATACACTGCCACCTATCTCATTACGTATCCCTGCAATCTTCCACCTGAGCCCACCGTTATACCATTCCTTGACGATAATCGCATTCAACTTCATTGCCCTGCAGTGGTCAAGGTTCTAGTGATAGCACTCGATTAAATCTTCTAAGAGTGCGCTCGAGAGACAAATTTCCGGCCTACACTCTTTCACATGCCACTCCATATCAGCTTCTCTGTTGCTGTGGGAGTTTTACCTGTGTTGCGCCGTGCGTTCATACATCTCGGTGTCCGCACGTAAGAAGCGGTCATCGACTTCTCGAACTGTGTGCCAACGCTCCAGCGGCTCACAGTGTGGGCGCCACAAGACATGCGCCAGTCATACCGCTGGAGTCGGTGAAGCCGTTCACGATTAATTCGCGTCGTCGCGGCCCGGAAGGGGAGTCGTCTGGTAGGCCTCGTGGAGTACGAACCAGGTCTCCTCTGAGTCGCGACGCTTTTCCTGTGTTAGTGTTTACGGGAGATGAACTTTGGCTACGGACGTGGACGCTAGCGATTACGCTGATCATGTTTCACCTTGTTTTCAGAACAAATCTTCTAAGTTGTATTCCGAATTTTCGTGGGACAAAACAATCTCCAAACTATTATTATTACCCTGACGCGATTATAGCCTTCTGATGCGATGTCTGTCATCGCTTACTACCCTTTCCTTTTCGGGAAGTGTCTGCCGCGACGTTGGATGTCGCCGAAGTGTGTTCATTAACGGCCTCTGGCCCTCTAAACACTATAACTATGTGAGCGATAATCTTTAAACCACGAGCAGTCCCAACTCGTCTCTCGAAATCCATTTCGTTGATTAGGTGCATAGAACAATCGTCACTACAAGTGGACGGAAAACTGACCTTATCTGGAACCCTTGTTCGTTCTAAGCCGGCCGCAGTGGCCGAGCGGTTCTGAGCGCTACAGTCTGGAACCGCGCGACCACTACGGTCGCAGGTTCGAAGCCTGCCTCGGGCATGGATTTGTGTGATGTCCTTAGGTTAGTTAGGTTTAAGTAGTTCTAAGTTCTAGGCGACTGATGACCACAGCAGTTGAGTCCCACAGTGCTCAGAGCCATTTGAACCATTTGTTCGTTCTAATAAATTGTCTTTTAGCCCCTCGTCCACGTATAAAAATGTCCTTGCCCTCCTTATACTTTACTAAATGAAATGCATCCTTAATGATATGTGCGCTCCATACGATCAGATATGTAACCAGTTAATCACAGTTTTCGTGGTCAACTCCACGTCGACAGCTTAGCGATTTTTAGACGTGTCTCCCCCAAACGCGGGAATTAATAAGATGCCTTTTAAGGGTACTTCAGCTAATCTTCCACCGTCTCCATCAGTTGTGAATAACAAGGAGTCGAATGTGCTGTCATTTCAGAAACAGAAATCAGACGCGCCTGATATTGATTGCTTAAACGATTATCTTAGTTAAGGACACTAATCATCTACCTTTCTGGCCACTACAGGTCATCACAATACTTGTCAACGTCTGTCGATGTCGTCCAAGTTTCCTGGCAGAACGGAAAAGTGTGCATCATACATTGCCATTGATTGACTGACTGTGGCGCGTGCAGTCCGCCATATACACTCGTCCTTGGACTCGCCTGTATGGCCGGGTTTCAGTATGTCGCAGGAAACTTGGTACACAAATCTCTGTAAGCGCTGCTCTGACACATAGTTGTATTAAACCAGGCAGTCCTCTCCTGATCAAGTTCCTGTCTTGCAACAGGTAAAGCGCTGCATTCCACCACTCCTTTTGCAAGCACGTACTGGTCTAAATTCTTCACGTGTGCCTTCGGATGGTGCGTGTTTGACCGAAATCAGTCAATTGTTCTTCCAAAACATGCATCAGAAAAACAGCATGGAAACCCGTTACCGTGACTGGCGTCGGAAGGACACTTCCTTGTCGCATTGCTAACACTCGAGAGCAGACCTCTCGTCTGTGCGTTACTTAATTGCCAACTAGTTTCCTGCTGTGTCTGCATGGTCGATTATTGTTCGATATCCACACGGTCATCGATCCGCGGCACTTTTGAAGTTACTCGTGTTACCACGCTGGTAACTCTCTCATTACACGAATTTCTCACCTGCCTACTCTGTATGTGATCTCCACCCCTACCTTTGCATTCTCGGTACCCAAGTCACACATTACTTCTGCAAACTTGCAATCGGCCTTTTCGTTGCAGAGTTTCATCTTGGCTTATAGTCTTGCAAGCTGCGTTTGCTTTTCCTGTCTCATTTCACTTAGTTGCTATGCAACTTGTTTCTGGATTTATATGGGTCAACTGCAGTGCGATAATTCGGCTATCTGAGCTGCACTTGTGGAACTTCCCTGTTTCATTTCAGCTAACTTTGCGACAATGTGATCCATTGGAGCCTTACATTGTGTACCCCTTACGGAATGTCTCCTCACTTGCTGTCGAGATTTCTTCGATTGACCTGCCGGCTTCCATGTCAGCTTCCCATACATCAGCAGTGTAAAAAACTTGACGACAAACCAAAAATTTTCCACTGTACAAAATGGTACAAATAAAGCAACCTTGATGTGAAAGATGGTAGCAGCAAACAGAATAAGGGAAACAGAAACAGATCACTCGCAGCAGCAGGCTACACATTCTAAAACTACATCAGAAGGTACACAGCATGCTGTAGCAATACACGCTAAATATACCAAAGTACATCAGCATGTTCATTCGTTATACTCTTAGAACATGCAAACATACAGCACATCACACAAAGGGATTACTACATTGCATGCAGCTATGGGATGTTACTTCTTTCCGAGTCAAGACTAGTATTTACAAGTCCTTGTACTGTCAACATTCAGAGTGTGAAATCAAATTGAGCCGCCAAGTTGAGAATCAATATTCAGTAAGTTCAAAAGTGATGCACTGAATTACAAAGAAGGGACCTCACACTGGATGCCAAAATGAGGAACTGATGTGCAAGTCAAACAAATGAAATGAAACTTTGAAACCTGGAACATTTACTTTTGTTGATTACCATCCATAACAAATTAAATATCAGGGCCGACATGGTGGCGCACATGCACGACTCAGTAACTGGCAAGTGGCGGGAGGAAGTGGACCGTCTCGTCGCCTGTGGCAGTAATGTTTTGCTTGAAGGCATAAGTGGCGGATGCGAGGTTGGTGCAGTGCGTCATACAACTCTTTGTTGTGTGGCAGTTAGCTGGCAGCCGGCACCTTCCGTCTTCAGCGACTCGGAGGCGACAGCCCAGCGCAGTTTTCACACTGACTGGCCATTGGCGTTAATCCCACCTCAGGTTGACCGCTCGGCGGCCGATGCGACATTCCTGTCTCAGCGCTGCGGAACGTTATTGTCCAAGTAATTGCATTACAGAGGTGATGTTATCGCTTTGCTTGGAGGCGAATGCCCATAGTAATTGCATTGCAGAAGTGGTGTTATCTCATTGCTGGGAGGATAATGTCTGACAAGGAAAATTTAGCGAGCAGATGGATGCTTCATCTAAGCACCGAACCAACAAACGCCGTCCATTCAACATGGACCGAAAACAAGTATGTAACCAAGTGACTGGATCTCTCTCTGAATCTGGCCTGGGTGCTTACATGGCTTACAACTTCCTTAACATTTCAGTCGTATTGTCGTTGTCAATTAAGGGCTGAATTTGTAATTCCGTCCAATTGTGAGCGCCACTTCGCGACCAAGCCGCCCAGGGTTCATGCAGTGTGAAAATGTCTGACATTTCGGCAGCCGGCATGTGTCTCACGAACTCCCGCCCGTACTCACGTGATCCATGTCGCAGCAGTCTCAGGTCTGGTTTCAACCTCTTTAATGTTTGGCTCCATTCCTGTGTTGTCACGGATGCAGTCACACCAAAACAAATTCGCTCTTTTGTAACAGGTAGGTCAGAGAGTTGTTCAAGCGTCTGTAGATATTCGAGAGTTATCGGCATCCCTCTAGTTATCTGTCAGGGTTTAAAAGGCATAAGTCATCTCCACATGAGGCAAACACTACTCCATGCCTTTTATTTTCGAAAACACTGAAACTCTCGCATAGTACTCGAACCAGAACGTACCTCGTATCCCCAGTACGATGTACTGCAACACACGTTTGGAAGTCAGTGATGTTTAACATTTGCTGTAGATATCATTTTCAGAAATCTACCCTCTTTAGGAAGTCGTCAGCTATCATGTACTTACTGATACATTAATGGATGCATGGCATTTTCATGCACGACCTTCCACACATTTGTGATGGAGGTATTTAATTCTTTGGCTACGGATAGTTTACATCTTCTATTGCTGCTGGTCTTGACTTCAAGCTGCTGTAACAGCTTCCTTACATTGCACAGTTCGTGAACTACGAGGTCTATCAGTTTCCCATCTTAGGAGTTCTGTTAGACGAGAACTGCCACTTAGTCATCGGATAATTGTGTAACCTCGACCCTAGAAATCGTTGCTCGGCTGTTGCATCGTGCTGCCACGTAAATGTCAACTATCTAAGTCAGTGTGTAATCGACCATTAAAAACTTCTAGACATCAGCAGAAACATTTATATAAACACAACACAGCATTAACGATAATAATATTTATCCAGGAACGTAGACTCTGTTTCCAGTGATTAAAATTTACCCCTTCCAGCAGTGAGATGCACTTGTAAGTATTTAGCACATCACTTTCCAATGTCAGTGTGTTGTACACAAGGTAATCAAGTCTCCTGGTAACGTTTCTGTAAGGGAAGTCCAGAGTTAAACCCATCTAGGACAATTTATATTTCATCTGATTACTTACAGATTTTTGTACATTGTATTTTATATCCTGTATAACATAATATGAAAAAGAAATGCGTGATGAAACACGGGAATAATATCTATAAATAACACAAGTAAATAGACACTTAAGCTGACAAGGGTTACAAACTCTTGCTGTGCTGACTAGTGTATTGGTTTCCCAGAGTCAGACAAGTCCATTTTTAGTTGAAAACCATCTGGTTTTATCCTACATGTTTATTGCAGTTGCAACCTCCTTGCTTAGTCCATTTTGTAGAAAGTGTGTATGATGTGAATATGACTCGAAGTGCAACCTGTGACCACAGAAAGGTATTTACATTTGTATTACTGTTCACTTATTTAATATAAGCATCCATATAACTTCGTGCGTAGTACTTCATTTTTCGGTGCCAAAGGTTGTCAATAAAATGTCGCACATCGCAAATAATCTATGCCTAAGTTTAATAAAGAGACTTGATGATGGAGGCACAGTGCGCCAAAATGCATAGTGGGAGGAACAACAAATGAGACTTGTATTTTCAATTGATACTCGTAATGGTGACGGTCAAAGCCAACCTAAAACGTCGGCAATCAGGATTCTGCATACGTGATGAACCATCGTTCAGATTTCTTGCTGATTCGATAATGTTTCAAGTTTAACAAACTTATCGCATGGTCCACCCAGTTAACGACTTTCCTTAACTCAAAGAAGTTACCTACTGTACACAATGTATAATTGACGGCTGTAAGCGCCTCACATACAAAATTAAACTGGATTTCCTGGTTATATTCCTTTACTGTACCTCAACAAACGTGTGTTGAAAATGGCTTAAATAGAGTTGTTACTTCTCTCTGACGCATCAGTATTCAGTAAGTTGTCGAGAACCTTGTCATAAAGGATACTGGCGTGCAGTCTTCCGAAATATTGGCAGAAATGATATCGGCGTGTGACTGTCTAAATGACCTCTCTTTTTTAAGAATTGGTTTCACTAACAAGTATCTAAAATGTGTCAACGCTGACGGCTCTTGAAAGATATTTTGCACAAATTATGAAGTACAGAACTAATATATGGTGCACTGATCTTTGTACGGATATTGGAAAGCCAACTTCATATTTCATTCTACCCTTGCGGATGTTTATTGCTCATATATTTAATAATAGTCCGACCCTGGTAGCTGAGTGGTTAGCGCGATGGAATGTCGTACCTAATGGCCCAGGTTCGATTCCCGGCTGGGTCGGAGATTTTCTCCGCTCAGGGACTGGGTGTTGTGTTGTCCTAATCATCATTTGACCCCCCATCGACACGCAAGTCCCCGAAGTGGCGTCAACTCTAAAGACTTGCACCAGGCGAACGTTCTACCCAATGGGAGGCCCTAGACACACGGCACTGCCATTTAATAATTTACACAATTATTATTTGCTTTTTTCCTGTGACATAACTTTTACTGATCACCAGCTTAAGCTCAGAATATTTTACTGTATCAATAACGTTTTGGTTTAAACTGCGAACTGCTGACGGTAAATGCTTACTACATATGTTATACAATTCTGATGGTTCTCTAACAGTATATGTCTCCTACAGTAGAGATGTCGTAAGTTGAGCATCAACATTCTGCCCTGAGATTTATTTTTCTAGCATCATTTTAGAACAGCCGGCCGATGTGGCCGAGCGGTTCTAGGCGCTACAGTCAGGAACTGCGCGACACCTACGGTCGCAGATTCGAATACTTCCTCGGGCATGGGTGTGTGTGATGTCCTTAGGTTAGTTACGTTTAAGTAGTTCTAAGTCCTAGGGGACTGATGACCTCAGAAGTTAAGTCCCATAGTGCTCAGAGCCATTTGAACCATTTTTTTGCAATAGATGGCACTAGAGGCAAGTGATAATGTAAGTGGCAGTTGTTAAGGGTCATACAGTAAGCTTAGGCATTTGTAAACATAACGCCATCAAGTTATTAATCGATTTGCGATTGCATCATAAAGTTATTCTCCACTAAATGTGTCAACTTACGAGCCCAATTCTCGTCATTTGCAAACAAGCGAGGTGGCGCAGTGATTAGCAAACTGGACTCGCATTCGGGAGGACGACGGTTCGGATCCACGTCCGGGTACTCAGATTTAGGTTTTCCGTGATTTCCCTAAATTTCTCCTGGAAAATGCTGGAATGGTTCCTTTGAAAGAGTACGGCCGATTTCCTTCCCCATATTTGACACAATACGAGCTTATTCTCTGTCTCTGATGACCTCTATGTCGACGGGACGTTAAACCCAATCTTTCTTCCTTCTTTCCTTCTCGTCATTTGCGATGACCACAGCAGTTGAGTCCTATAGTGCTCAGAGCCATCTGAACCATCTGAACCATCAACCCAGGAGGTGTTTTGCTGCAACATGATAAAGCCCGGCGTCTCACACAAGTATGAGGACCTGCTGAACACATCGCAAAATGGGGTTGTAATGTGTTTCCCCATCCATCATACAGCCCTGACGCATCCCTTCCACTTCTTTGGACCATTAAAGGCTGCCATTCGTAGAAGACTGTTGAGGACGATAAGGAGGTGATTCACACACTGGAGGAAGGCCGTAGAACAGGATGAAGATTACGTAATTCGTGTGTGCAATTCCCATTATGTTCAATAAAGAATTGTTGAAAAAAATGTGGTGCATTACTTTCTGGACAACCCGCGTGTTAGTGAAATGAAATGAGCGTATGGCATTGTTGGCCGGGAGGCCCCTTGCGGGTAAGTTCGGCCGCCGTATTGGATGTCCTTGTTAGTTGACACCACTTCGGCGACTTGCGAGTCAATGACGATGAAGAACACACAACACCCAGTCAGCACGAGGTAGAGAAAATCCCTGACCGTGCCGGGAATCGAACCCGGGACCCCGTGCGCAGGAGGCGAGAACGCTACCGCAAGACCACGAGCTGCGGACTCCAGTATTAGTGAAAGAACGTGAATGTTTTCAATGCTTCAAGAACGGTGATTTTCATGTTGACCGGCATGGCGATGGATGAGAGAAGGTGTTCGAAGCTACTGAAATCGAAAGAAAAAATCACAGGAGATCGTTATCGAAAGCTACTGATGCTTTGTAGCCGAGTAGTGAAAGACAAACGGCAACAATACAGCAACAGATACGAAAAAGTGATTTTCCACGGTGACAGTGTACGACCATACGTCGCTAAACCCGACAAAACATACTTGGAAACGGTGAAACGGGAAATAGTGTCCCACCCGCCGTATTCTCCAGACATTGCTCCCTCTGACTACCACCTCTTTCGATCAACGACACATGGCCAGGCTGACCAGCACTTCCGGTCATATGAACAAGTGCAAAATTGAATCGACTCATTGATCTCCTCAAAAGACACCCATTTCTTCCGCCGCGGGATTCGTATGCTGCGCGAAGGATCCGAGAAAGTAGTGGCCAGCGATGACCAATGCTTTTGATCGTAAATTTTTTGTAAGCTTTTCGCAATAAAACCTCGAACTTCGATAAGACTAATGGTGTGGGAGCAAAGTTATAGACTTGACTAGAAAGTGTCATGCTCCTCAACATGTATCTAAATCAATGACCTTCAGTTACATTCAATATTCGATTATCACGTCAATGAGAGTCTCTTTTGTACTATTTGATGAATCACAGGAACACACAGCACACTTTCGCAATAGAAGACACGGAAAATTCAATGCTAAAAAGAAAATCTAACTCTAAATGCATCCCAACGCTTGCCGGTCCCATTATGGCCTGGCTACGCAGTGTGAGCTAGCACCCGAGCTAGCTTAGCGAGTTACTGCAGGGTAGTTACTAGCACAGCTACTCATACGACGCACTGTCATTGGCGCATTCGAGTTACTGTAATATACTTTGCTTTTAATTGCCTCTCGTCTTCCCCCACCTAATGACAAGCAGCAGCTCGCATGCGACTCGAGTGTCAACTTGCATGGTATACTACGAAATTGCAGTAACTCGTAAGCTCGGGGCAATGCCGGGTGTATACTTCGGTGCTGCATGTATTTTTGTGTTTTGAGGAGTGGTTAAAATAAAAAAAAATGGTCGCTGTATGAAAGCCCGAACAAAATATAAAGTTTACGGAGCTATACCGGGACCAAACCAACTTATGGAATTGTTTGGATCCTGACTGTATGAACAGATATTTGTCTAAAGCCTACACTGAACACATGCGCATGGAACTGGGCTTATAAGACACGAATGAAGAATAAAAAAAACAAAAATAAAACAAAAACGAAGTCACAGGTTTACGTTCCACGTATACTCAGAAGTTATTCAAAACTGGATAAAGCAAAAAAGGTGTATGTGGTCTTGATGAGGTCTGCAGCCATGCATCATACGGTTCGATGCCATGGATTACACTATGAAAATAATGAATCTAAAAGGAAAACAAAAGCAAGTAATGTGGTAAGAATTTCATTATTATTTTATTTATAATATTATTTATAATCACACATTATTTTGACATGTAACTTCTTCCTCGTCACTGAAGTAATTTTTATATTTATCTCACATTTTCTCTACTACTGCTTTAGATATATTATTGATCCACAAGCGATGGGTGCTGTGTCATTAATTAATTTCTGACCTGCACCGCCAAAAATTGATTTGAAAATTCATGTCTTCATAATCTGCGCTCCTTGACGTAATCACACCAACCAGCTGTGTAACTCGTACATGCGCATAAGACGATCTTCATTGCAGTGTCCTCTTTAGCTAGATCTGGTTTTCCCAAATCACGAAAACGAGATGCCAGAATGCCAAACGCATTCGTAACTAACTAGATTACGTAACTTCCTGCAACAACACTACCAACTGCCAGATGTCAACTCCCGTTTGAATACATCTGTGGTCTTTGTCTTTGTGGTTTGTACGTTGATGGGAGATTGGCTTGGGGCCTGTTTCGCGTCGAGACTGGTAGGATGTTTTGAATAATGGCGTTCGAATCACAATACAGTTGTTGGTTTCAGTTTGCATATTGAAGTATGCTGAAATAAGGTTTAAACAGCATAATGATTAAGAGAATTGTTCGTCGGCAGTACCAAGAATGAGGAGCCATCTTGGGAAATGTCTCAGACGGGATGAATACATTGCAGTCAGAAGATAAAGGGTAGTTGCTCTCAAATTTGGGGAAAACAGATTTTTTCTCTTTAAGGGAGGAATACGTCAACTTATGTCCAAGTGACATACTGGCTCCGATTAAGCCACATCCTCTTGGAGAAGCAGCCACTGCCCTAATCTACGAGTGTTATTCGGAAAGTAAGGAACGATCAGTAGCGAAATGGAAACCATACTGAAAATCCGATGAAGTTTGGCACAGGTGTGTTGGGCAGCATCTCAAGTATGCCTGACGATCGCATTACATAGTTCTCTTTAGTTGTGAGCACGCAGGGAGCACATAAAGATACCTAGAACAATAGTGTCTCCCGATAAGTACGAGGGCCTAGAGAGAAATTTCGCCTAAAGCTATGCAGCGAACATTACATAACAGCAGCATTCTGCAGGGGCAGTGAAGATGCTCCTGCATCGTTTTCAATCGGAAATGTTTGATTACCCACAATATAACCAGTAACTGTCTCCCTCTGAGTTTCATCCCTGCTCACATGAACCGCTGGCCCTAAAGACAATATTTCGGCACAGACAACGAGCTGTAGGCCAGCGTAGAGAATTGACGGAAAGCACTGGCGACTGCCTTCTATAACGAGGATATTGGAAAGTTGGCACAACGCTACGACAAACATCTAAGTCGGATAGGCGACTACGTAGATAAATATCTGGAAGTTGTAGCTAACTGTTGCAAATAAACAGTTTTGATTTTCACTGAGGATTCTTTTTCTTGAACTGTCGTTCCTTACTTTCCGAATAGCCCTCGTATTTAGTGGCCGTAAATTTTTAATGATTCTCTTAGTTATTCTTTATGGATCCTAACATTGCAACATGCGTGCAATATTGCTTTTGAGGATTGGCAGTGATATAACATATTAACATTCAAAGACTTTATTGTAGAGACTAGCATCGTGGCCTTCATTTAATAACTGATCTCCTTGAGGGAGTTATGTGCCAACATCTGACGTTCAAGGAAGTGTTCTGTATTTCGAGAATGCATATTTCATGGTGCCTCGTTAATTTTGATGGTGACTAACGGTGTAGTAACTTATGGTTATGTAATAATATATGACAACATAGGTAGATTAACGTGGTTCGCAGATTATGTAGTATTGCAGTGCAATGATTTTTGCCTCCCTGATTTATCCCACTTGATAATGGGATAATGTAGACCCAAACTTGTTGATACTGTTTAGTAACGATCTCAGTACTGAAAAATGAAATTACCGGAACTTGAGTACAGCGGAGCCAATCCTAGACACGATGAACGTTAACGAAAAGAAGTAGAAGAATTAACATGGGTACGAACACGTATCCTTAAATATTGCAAGCAGTACAAGGCAAAATCGCTGTTAAGTTACTTATAACGGAAATGTGAACCTGAACATGTTTCCCTCTCCTCGCCTTTCAGTTATGTCTCCCTTCCAATCACACGCACAGGCATATGAATAGCGTGAAGGACGCCCATTCGGTCTTGTGGCAATACGAGAGGGCAGAATTGACAGAGTTTCCAAATATCCCAGGCCCGTTAGATTCCCTCCGACAATATTGGCCACCTGCTGCACCGCATAGGAAGTCCAATAACCGATTTCCATACGACAGCGGAAGAGCCCACCTGATAGGGAGCGAGCTTTACTGCGCGATGGCGTGGGCCACCCAGGGTTCATCTACTGTCACAAACTACGCTAAGGTGGAAACCGTGGCAGCAGCCAGGAGTTATCTTATTCTTGAGAAACACCTTGCACCTATGAAACGATACAATCTGCTATGTGAACTAGCCGGCGTCAGTGGCCTAGCGGTTCTGGGCGCTTCAGTCCGAAACAGCGCGACTGCTACGGTCGCAGGTTCGAATCCTGCCTCGGGCATGGATGTGTGTGCTGTCCTTAGGTTGGTTAGGTTTAAGTAGTTCTAACTTCTAGGGGACTGATGACCTCAGATGTTAAGTCCCATAGTGCTCAGAGCCATTTGAACCATTTTGCTACGTGAACTGCTTTGATTTTAGGGACGTTAAGTGGCAAGGTCATAAGACAAGATATTTGTAACTTCGATGCGGTATGGTGTTAACATCTAAAGTAGGACATGCCATATGTTATACGTACATTATATACAAACTCATACGGACCTAACTTATTCCGGTTCACTACAGTATATAGCTAAAGATCTGTTAATATCGTGCAGTTCTATATGTGCATGAATGAGTGCACTAGGAATTTTCCTTAAGCGTGCAATGCGGTTCGTCCACAATGGTGTTGTAAGTTTTTCGTGAAACAACCCAAAGAGCGCTAATTGACTGTCCAACTCGTATTTTCCTGATCAAAGATAAAAATAGACGCCATGATCAAAGGACCACACGATGTCTACCAGTCGCTGCGGTTGGCAAATGGCGACGAATGCATCAAGGAAGTGGAACGGTCAGCACACCGCCACTGCGGCCGTAGTCATGTTTGCAGGCGCATTGAGCTGCTTCTCAGTAGACCTTACGAGGCACGGTGCAACACGTTCCAAGAGAAATACCTCTCAATACTGGAAACTGAACCTAGTTCTTAGCGATGGCAGTCACACTTAGATCAAAACTTGGATGAAGCGCTCTGCACTATTAACTAAAATCCCTACTGTACTCATTCACTATTTTGCGTCTGGTATCTGTGGAAGTCTTCAGATGCTAACGTGATATGAGCAGTGTTTTTACGCTCTCTTTTAGAGCACAGATGTATTTTCCGAGGGCTCATCAGTCTGTAACCTCCCCCTTACTAATCGACCTATCCTGCTTGCGATATAAATTATGACCGTGGATCGGTAGTCTGCCTAATGGACATTTTAAAACTGGATAAGGCTGTCTGTCCCGAAGAAATAATACCGATAAGAAGGAGGAAAGTGTACAACAGACCCTTCTGATGGAAAAATCTGCTAAAATTAAAAAGTAATTAAACCGAACAGGGTAATAATTTGCAAAAATGAAAGTTATTTTGTGCATTCACTCACGACCAACACTGGACAGAAAAGGGGTACTACTGATCATGAATCAAAAAGTTACTCTAATGAACGAAAATGAAGTAATTAACGGGCGCCAGACCACTAGGGCAATTTACATCCATAATCCTGTACACGAAGATGGGAAACAAAAACATTTATTGTTAAACACTGATGTGGCAACTGAAGGTTGTCAGTTTTTTTTACACTAATTTTAAGTGAGTATGTAATAATAAAGAAAACTGAGAAATCACTCTTACGTTACGTTTGTCATTAAATTTTGAAAAAAAAAACAATCGACTAATCGTTTGAAAATATGCAATTAAACTGTATATCAGTATTGAACTTCATTACATGAACAATGAATTTCAGTGACCTCAACGTAACGTCATCAAAGATACTTAGAAAAAAAGCAAGCACTTTTTCCTTCGCAGTTACTTATTTTGCAAATTGGATTTCAAATTATTGCCTGAACAACTGAGCCTTTTTTACTGACTTGAACAGAAATAAACAATAGAATACGTACCAAACCAAACAGACATGTGCTCCAAGGTATATGTAAAATAAGGAAAACTTCCGCAATCTTAATTTGTGCATTTCTTTAGATTTGGATTTTTCCAGTGATTAATTCTCAGACTTGAAAAATCAAATTGCTTTTCTTATACAGGGTGTTACAAAAAGGTACGGCCAAACTTTCAGGAAACATTCCTCACACACAAAGAAACAAAATATGTTATGTGGACATTTTATTACTTCTCTTCAAATCACATTAATCATGGAATGGAAACACACAGCAACAGATCGTACCAGCGTGACTTCAAACACTTTGTTGCAGGAAATGTTCAAAATGTCCTCCGTTAGCGAGGATACATGCATCCACCCTCCGTCGCAAGGACTCCCTGATACGCTGATGCAGCCCTGGAGAATGGCGTATTGTATCACAGCCGTCCACAATACGAGCACGAAGAGTCTCTACATTTGGTACCGAGGTTGCGTAGACAAGAGCTTTCAAATGGCCCCCATAAATGAAAGTCAAGAGGGTTGAGGTCAGGAGGGCGTTGAGGCCATGGAATTGGTCTGCCTCTACCAATCCATCGGTCACCGAATCTGTTGTTGAGAAGCGTACGAACACTTCGACTGAAATGTGCAGGAGCTCCATCGTGCATGAACCACATGTTGTGTCGTACTTGTAAAGGCACATGTTCTAGCAGCACAGGTAAAGTATGCCGTATGAAATCATGATAACGTGCTCCACTGAGCGTAGGTGGAAGAACATGGGGCCCAATCAAGACATCACCAACAATGCCTGCCCAAACGTTCACAGAAAATCTGTGTTGATGACGTGATTGCACAATTGCGTGCGGATTCGCGTCAGCCCACACATGTTGATTGTGAAAATTTACAATTTGATCACGTTGGAATGAAGCCTCATCCGTAAAGAGAACATTTGCACTGAAATGAGGATTGACACATTGTGGATGAACCATTCTCAGAAGTGTACCCGTGGAGGCCAATCAGCTGCTGATAGTGCCTGAACACGCTGTACATGGTACGGAAACAACTGGTTCTCCCGTAGCACTCTCCATCTAGTGACGTGGTCAACGTTACCTTGTACAGCAGCAACTTCTCTGACGCTGACATTAGGGTTATCGTCAACTGCACGAAGAATTGCCTCGTCCATTGCAGGTGTCCTCGTCGTTCTAGGTCTTCCCCAGTCGCGAGTCATAGGTTGGAATGTTCCGTGCTCCCTAAGACGCCGATCAATTGCTTCGAACGTCTTCCTGTCGGGACACCTTCGTTCTGGAAATCTGTCTCGATACAAACGTACCGCGCCACGGCTATTGCCCCATGCTAATCCATACATCAAATGGGCATCTGCCAACTCCGCATTTGTAAACATTGCACTGACTGCAAAACCACGTTCGTGATTAACACTAACCTGTTGCTGCTACGTACTGATGTACTTGATGCTAGTGCTGTAGAGAAATGAGTCGAATGTCAACACAAGAACCGAAGTCAACATTACCTTCCTTCAATTGGGCCAACTGGCGGTGAATCGAGGAAGTACAGTACATACTGACGAAACTAAAATGAGCTCTAACATGGAAAATAAGCGTTTCCGGACACATGTCCACATAACATCTTTTCTTTATTTGTGTGTGAGGAATGTTTCCTGAAAGTTTGGCCGTACCTTTTTGTAACACCCTATATACCGAAACCTCTGTTGCACAACAGTTAATTGAAAGTAGACTGAGGCCAAAATTCTTAAAAGTGAAATTATTCATTAATAAGCTGGCTGTAACTGTTCAATTTCTTTCTTATGATACTCGCTTAGCACATAAGGTAAAAAAAGAACAAGGACCCTGCTTGGTAACAATGTCTGATGATAATGAGGACACAATCGTCCTGAGTTGAACTGATTATTATTTAAATAAGTTTTATCAATCAAATCACATTCAGTTGTGCTGCTGGGTTAGCCGTTAATACTCTCTACCAATGAACAGTCTTACTTCAGTGCTGTGCATACGACGTAACTCAGAGCAGACGAGGAATCTGTGTTAATGAAACTGCTGCTGTTGTTGAATACGGTAGCATATTGTGGAGCCACAGCTAATTATAGGAGCTGGCAATCGTAATTAATACAGCCTCTTCCGCCCGTCCACTGTCCGTATTGCCGCTACTAGACATCTCGCCGGAACGCGTACATGATCCCGCCGAAAATGGTACTCTCTACTGCGAGAGCGTTAGCACCGTACTTCCGCACACTACAAGCGCAGGAACCTGTCTCTTTCTCTCCTCGCGCTCTGCCGATCAACTCCCTACCCAAAGATTTTAGAACGCACAAGCACAGCTATTATCGTTGCTAGTCGATGCAAACAACAATTCCTTTGGCTTTTACCCAGAGCTTATAAGTTTCACAGTAAGACACAGATAAATACAATGAAATGTCAACGATCTTCTACCTAAATTTATAAATACAGTGAAGCAATGTCCTTACTTAGTAAAAAGAAAGCATTTAAATTACAAATATTTACATACAAATCAGCAAAAAAAAAATTATAAATCGGTACCAGGTGCCATGCATCGTATATTTTCGGTGTTACAAGTCAATAGTGATACCATCTACGACGTCGAATGTCACTTTGTTTATATGTTTTGCATGGAGCTTAGGAAGTAATGCTAATATATGATTGCTATTTAACACGTTCCTGTTGCTATAATTCCTTAATCGAAACTCGCAAACAGCATTTCTTGGTACAAAATTGTTCATTTCTTCCCGAAATTTGACAAGTTGACAGTTACGGCTCTATTCCGCTATTTAATTAATGGTTCAAACGTTCAATTTGTTCCATGAATGAATAACTTTGGCCTCGCAGAGGCATACTCCGACGCCTTTCTGTCACAGTATAGTGCCATCCGATCGGACCTTGCATTAGACCAGTGACGTAACGCTACAAATTTTTGACTCACGTAATGCGCTGCCCAATGGCTGGGCGCGGTATATAATGACACTTCAGACTAATTTAGACCTATGACCAGTAATACAGACACATACAGGCTCGTAATGTGACAAGATCGATTATAACTTGTACTGGAAAACTTGATGTCAAGGCTCGAATATGTACAACTAGCTGCGATTGCTACTGAATAAGTTCTCTAAGATTATACGACGGAAAAATTATGAAAGGGAGGCTTAGGCACTATTTCTCAGCTGCTGGAAGCACGCACTGTAAATCTTCCACCTTCTTCCCCGTTGCTAATCCTGAGGTATTCGCGAAGTAGTGTTGGACAGCTAAGTTGTAAACACACTCCTAGCCCACGACTGCGGTTGGCTCCACAGTTTCATTTCCAACGAACTTCCGAGTAGCCGCTTTACAAAGTAATGTTTACAGACATCGGCAAAATTTCTTCGCTTTTGCAGCAATGTAATATAACCCGTGGAAATTCGAGGACTAAAGAATTCTCTTTCACGCCTTCTTTTCGTGGGAGATGTAGGGCGGGAGGTGGCAGTTGACTGGACTTTTGGGTCGTTTAACGCGGACCACCACGACTCTGAATCCTGTAGTAATATCTACCTCTAAGAGGAGCACTTACACGGATGTGACAATAGGGACGTGGGCTAGCGTACGTACATGTAAGAATGGTGGTAGTATCGCGTACATAAGGTATAAAAGGGCTGTGCATTGGCGAAACTGTCTTTTGTACTAAGGTGATTGTGTGAAAGGGTTTTGACGTAGTAATAGCCGCACGATCGGAATTAACAGACTTCGAACGCGGAATGATAGTTGGAGCTAGACGCATGGGACATTCCAGTTTGTAAATGATTAGGGAATTCAGAGTTCCAAGATCCACAGTGTCAAGAGTGTGCAGAGAATATCACATTTCAGACTTTATCTCTCTCCACGAACAATGCTGTGGCCGACGGTCTTCACTTAACGACCGAGAGCAGCGTCGTTTCCTTAAAGTTGTCACTGACAACAAACAAGCGACAGTGCGCGGAATAACCGCAGAAATAAATGTGGAACGTACGACGAACGTGTCCAGTAGGTCAGTGCGGCGAAATCTGGCGTTAATGGACAACGGCAGCAGACGACCAATGCGTGTCTTTGCTAACAAAGAGGCATCAGCTGCAGCGCCTTTGCTGAGCCCGTGCCCCTATCCGTTGGACCACAGACGACTAGAAAACAGTGACCTAGTCAGATTAGTCCCGATTTCAGTTGGTAAGAGCTGGTGGTACGGTTCGACTGTGGTTTGCGCAAAACCCACAACGCCATAAACCGAAGTTGTCGATAAGGCATTGTGAATGCTGGTGGTGGCTCAATAATGGTGAAGGCTGTGTTTGCGTGGAATGGCTGGGTCCTCTGGTCCAACTGAACCGATCATTGACTGGAAATGGTTTTGTCCGCCTATGTGGAGACTATTGCAGCCAATCAAATGTTCAAATGTGTGTGAAATCCTATGGGACTTAACTGCTAAGGTCATCAGTCCCTAAGCTTACACACTACTTAACCTAAATTATCCTAAGGACAAACACACACACCTATGCCCAAGGGAGGACTCGAACCTCCACCGGGACCAGCCGCACAGTCCATGACTGCAGCGCCCTAGAGCAGCCAATCATTCACTTTACATTTCCAAACAATAATGGAATTTTTATGGATGACAATGCGTCATGTCAACGGGCCATAGTTGTACACGATTGGTTTGAGGAACATTTTGGACAGTTCGAGCGGATGATTTGGCCACCCTGATGGCCCGACATCGATCCCATCGAACATTTATGAGACACAATCAAAAGGTCTGTTGGTGCAAAAAATACTGAACTTTCTACACTTTCGCTAGTACAGACAGCTTCAGAGGCATCATGGCTCAATATGTCTGAAGCGGACTTCCAGTGACATGTTGAGTTGATGACACGTCGAATTGCTGCACTACGCAGGGCAAAAGGAGGTCCGACACGATATTAGGAGGTATCCCATGATTTTTGTCACCTCAGTGTACATAAAACATTCTGAGTTATTTGTTGGATATATTGCAATATCTATATTTATTTACGGTTTTTACTCTGTATAGCTCCCTGCAGTACCGTGGAAATTTTTCGCTAATGCCTTAACACATGTCTTACAGTCCTCCTGGTTTTATGCAGGACCTCCTCATTTCTTATCACTAGTTTTCAGCTTTCTTCTGCAACGACACGCCTCAGCCCTCTCTTCTTCTCCGGGTTTTCCCACAATGCATGATTAACTTTCATAGAATGCTGGATTA
Source organism: Schistocerca piceifrons (assembly GCF_021461385.2). Classification (NCBI taxonomy): domain Eukaryota; kingdom Metazoa; phylum Arthropoda; class Insecta; order Orthoptera; family Acrididae; genus Schistocerca; species Schistocerca piceifrons. The sequence goes on from NC_060139.1 coordinate 53,860,424, forward strand.
CAGCTACACGTCCTCACAATTTTTTTCCTAAAATTAAGACCTACGAGTGCCCAATAGAATGGAAGTGTAACGCCGGAAATGCATATCCTCCTATTTCCATCTATTGTACTATAATTTTTTTCCTTGTTTTGTTACCTCAATATATGACATTTCTATGTCTTTACATATTGTAATTGTTTTAGTATTTGTATATATATATTTATGCATTTATGTCGATGTATAATTGGTTTGTTTCGTAAATATTATTTGTATTTTTACGCTGGGTCTTGCCTAGGGAAAACTATGCTGTCGAAAGATTACATCGATAGGTCGTGTAAAGAATCAAAGTGTGTAGGATCTTTGGTAGTGTTAACGCTGCCGCGTGGAGCGCGGGCAGAGCAGGGGGAGTCTGGCTGGAGTAGTGCAGTGGAGCAGGTGTGTTGTGTGACGCTCCCGCGAGTTGCTGCGCTTTCGGGGTTTGGCAGCAAGTAATTGCGCTCGACTTGCGATGATAGTTTCTGACATGGTGTCGCGGACTGGAAGCATTAGCTGGCGCACATCAAGAGCCCGTTTCGTCTGGTGACCGTGTCGAGAAGAAGGCCCGCCAACATCCAGCTTCTGCAACAGCTACGGCCGACAATGAGTGACTCTCGCCACCTCCTCGATCGACGGCTTCAAACCTTCAATCAACCAACAAGGAAGACTAAAAGCACGTAAAGTTTCAGAACTGTGTGGCAGACCTCAGCTTTTCAAATTGTTCCATTTGCCTCGCAAAATTACAGCAACTTAGCATGAACCTTTGTTGCTCATTGTCCCAATTGCATTGCCAAGCAGGGTCCCTTCCTTTTCCGAAATGAACCCGAGTGTCGTTGAAATTCAAACGCCAGCATTAAAATAATATAATTAGATTTCACTGCTTTAATTTCAAAGTTCAGTTAAAGTAATCATAGCTGGCTACAATATTTAGGTTACACGAGCACAAATTAAGAGTGCGAGTTTTGTTAGCACATTTTAGCTTACCTGTGGCTGCAGCTCAGCTTGGTACGTACTAAATTTTACTATTGTTAATTGTTCAGAATCATTTAATTCAAGTTCAAAGTTAAATCTCTTGTTTCTAAATTGAGTAGAGTCAAGTTGCTTTTGAAATGATTGTTGAGGTAGTCCAAGACTAACCGTATTTTACTGGATTTCGATGTGCTTCAGAAAGAAAGCTCACTATTAACTTCAGTCACTAAATTAACTTTCGATTTTCCGGTTTTATTAATTCTTTTGCTAAATTAAGTCAGAGTGTAGCGAAATTTATTACTTCTGACAAACTTTCAGTTTTCACACTACACGTGTCAACCTTCAGTTGCCACGCTTCTAGTGCTAATTGTATATATAATAACCTTTCTTTTTCAGTTACTATAGTAATTGTCCTTAGGACTGGCGACCGTAATTTCCCCCAAATCTCAAATATCTAATTACCGCTAGTTAACTGTTAACGTAACGGCCGCACATTTACTTTCTTTATTAACTTTACCCCTTTTCAAAATTAATTTCCACCAGTTTCATTTGCATTTTTCCTTTCATTTAGATGTAACCCTTTCCTCACTCTTTACCGACAGATTAACTTCGGTGACGATTGCTTTTCCCAAATTTCCATTAGGTACACGCGGTTTAATTTTTCACTGTCATTAAGGTCGATAAGTGAGGGGGAGGTTACAGAAGGAATAACATATTAACGTGACCACCAATCAAAAACCTGAGTGTGGTCCCAGGGGCAGATGCATACTTTTGTTGATCCATTGCGCCTTCCAGAATGACGAAAGCATCCAGGGAATGCCATAAAAATATCCCCGAAATCAAAACGGTCCTTCCTGCGACCTGGATCGTTCCGATGAATGGTGCAAAGTGTTTGCTTTCAACCGTTTCACATCGTTCACGCCAACACCCGTCTGTCAGATGGAGCACATCACGCTATTCATCTGAAAAGGCTGCCTGTCACCACTCAGTACACATCCAGATGCGGCATTGGTAAGAAAAATCTAGTCTTTGACCCCGATAAACTGTAGTGAGCATGGGTGAATAAACCATTTCCTTCTGCAGAGGCCCAGATGCAGCAACATCCATTGAACGGTCGTTGAGGAGACTCTGTTGGTAGCCACTTGGTTCATCTGGGCTGTCAGTTGCTCAACAGTTTCTCGTCCGTTCGTTTGAACACGCCTTCGCAGCCGACATTCATCCCTGCCTACAGCCCGTGCTGCATCACTCTTGCCTCGGCGCCTCTTTTGGACAGCGCCATTAATGCCATCCACGGTGTACGTTAACCGCGTCGGCAAACGAAGAGTTTGCAAACTTAGCCATTTCGGAAATGGTTCCCCCCTTGCCCTGAAAGCCCATGATCAAGCCCTTTTGGACGTTAGATAAATCACTCCGTTACTGCATTACACCAAACATTGCACCGTTTGCCACATCCCCACGACACACTTTATATACCATCCATTGTTAGTGTTTGCACCTGTCATATGATCTGTTGTTGCACGTTGACGTCGAACATAGGTGGTGATCACATTAATGGGACTGGATCGTGTAGAAGAAAGAGCAAATGTAGCCTTTGCCTGCGATTGACTGCAACTCGTACCACCTTGCTGCGCCCTTCATGTGTTATTTTGCTTCCAGGATAGTACAGTCCCTTCATGTTCTCTACTACATTAATCCAGTTTATCTTAAAATACTGACAGCCTCATTTTAGATGCCCCTCTCTGCCTTCCGTTGGTTTCCTCTCAGTTCGTATCGTCTGCTTGTCATTCATTCCATCGAGATTAGCAATACCAACTGTGAAGTTTTTCGCATAGATCTCCATTGAAAAGGCTAGTATTTGTTTCAGTCGTTGCTTTTATGATGTACACGTTGAACATTTCGAAAGAGTGATTGAATGTCTTCTGTGTTCAGTAGAACAGCAACAGAAAATGAAAGAGAAATAACAGTAAATCTCACTTCGTCGCTCTCTTTTTCCTACCCACACTCCACACCCCGAAACACAATTTCTCACAAGAAAGACTAGGTTACTTAACATAGCTTGTAAATGTTCAAATAGTTAACTTCATAACACTTCAGTAACTTTTTTATTCGCGCTATACAAATGTCTAATGATGAGCATAACATCGAATCGCGCAGAAATGTATTAAAATAAATAAATAAATAAATAATGTGACTGGTTGTAGAACAAAACAACTTCAGCTTCTATTCGACTTTTCCATGAGCTTCCACAACGATCGCTCTTTTCACGAAGACCTCGCTGTAGGCAGTGGTAAGGAACAATTTGGTTGTTTTGACAAATTTTGCAACAGAATATCAGTAAAATCTCCTAAGATATTTTTAGTACGTCGACTGTGATTGTTTTAGCAAAATGGTCCCTGTTTTGAAATATTTCCAGAAGAAATTGCAAATTCTATGCAAATTTGTTCTAGAAAATATATGAATGGATGCTTACGTTGTCCACTTGGGTGCCTGGCTTACTTAACGTCTATTAACACTGACTTATAACTGTTTACTTGATGGGCAAGTTACCAAACGTTACCATGAGACCTCTCAAAACACGCGTTTTTAGTTTCTCATATTAAAATTTGTTGTACCAATGTTTGCAATAACAAAGAATGACAGCCTCAAACATTAATCTATCATTCAGCAGTATATTAAATTAATTTTATTGTCGCCTTACTACACCACGGTAACAACGTTAAGGACGGCTCTCAACACTGATCCCATCGTAGTGTCACATAACTTCACGTAATCTGTAAAAATGGGAACTATTCAACGTTGTTTACTTGTTTAAGTAATTATTCACATCTACCTGATTAACAACACCTTTTGGAGCGCATTTGAGTTCAGGAACATATTCAGGGTCTTTACCTGCGTTGTAGTTATCCACATCATCCTCGCATTGGTACAAATTGAGCGTGAAAAACGTTACAAAAGTGGCAGCCATATTTTTAGCTCTGCTTACATGCTCACAAACTGACAAAGTAGCTATTATTGAAAATCTGAGATTAGAAATCGACCTGCCATTCCTCTGATAATCATCGAACTATCGACTAATACATATAAAGTACATCCTGTACACGATTTACATATAGTAACTCTATTTTGCTTCGACTGTCCCTTACCGTTGCTTACAGCAATGGTCTTAAATTTTTTCCTTCTGTTGGTTCATTCAGTGTCACCTGACCAGTGCGTTTCTCCTCACAGCATCTTCCCTTCGCTGTAAAGTGTGATTATAAATAAATACGGTGCAGTTCTTTGAAGCTCTGGTTCGAAGTACACTGAACAACAAGAACATTATAACCACCGACTTTCTGGAAATATAAACCCGTCCAGGAGATAGCAGCGTAGCCTGGCGAGGAATGACTGCCAGTCACACACACACAACACGGTGCATGTAGTATCGGTGAGCGTGCATTCCGTGTGTCGAATGAAGGCGTGCGATCTACCTGAGATTGACCGAGAGCAGATTCTGATGGCCCGGAACCTCGACACAAGCATAACGCAAACTGCGTAACTTGTCGGGTGTTCGAGTAGTGCTGTCGTGAGCGTCTTCAGAACGTGGCAAAAACCAGATAAAACTATGTCTAAAAGTTGTGTGGTTGGGCAGTCACTTCTCATAACAGATGTCGCACGTCGCGGGCTGGGAAGACTGGTAAAACAGGACAGGCGGCGAATTGTGGCACAACTAACACCAGACTCTAATGTACAAGTGAGTCTGAACACACACACACACACACACACACACACACACACACTTACACACACTCCTAACGATGGGCACTTGACCATCGGCATTGGATGCTCGCGGAGTGGCAGAGCGTTGCATGGGCTGATAAGTCCCGATACCATCTTTATCATACCGATGAGTGGGCGCGAATATGTCGTCTTCCAGGGGAACAGCTCCTCGATACGTGTACTTTGGGAGAGTGACAAGCTAGCAGGGGCTCCATTGTGCTCGGGGGAACATTTACGTTGGCCTCCAGGAGTCCAGTGGAATTCGTGCAAGGTACCATGATGGCCATGGAGTATCGTACACTGTTTGCAGACCACGTATACCACTTCAGTGGCATTTTCCAGCAAGACATTACGCCATGTCATAAAGCGAGGTGTGTGTTGGAGTGATTCGACGAACACAGTGGTGAGTTCCCGTTCATGCGCTGGTCCCGAACTCGCTAGATCTGAACCCGATCGATCACACATGGGGAGTGACTGAACGCCAGCCGGGGCGGCCAGCGGTTCTAGGCGCTACAGTCTGGAACCACGTGACCGTTACGGTCACAGGTTCGAATCCTGCCTCGGGCGTGGATGTGTGTTATGCCCTTACATTAGTTAGGTTTAAGTAGTTCTAAGTTCTAGGGGACTGATAACCTCAGACGTTAAGTCCCAATAGTGCCCAGAGCCATTTGAACCATTTTTTTGTGACTGACTGTGGCGTCAGATCACATCGCATCCTCCGAGCAAATTACGGGAATTGCTTGGCTTGTGTGTGCAGATGTGGTGCCAACTCCCTCCAGCGACCTATCAAGGCCTCATTGCTTCCATGCCACGACACGTCGCTGCAGTTATCCGTTCCAAAGGTGGACAGATCGGCTATTAGCTATGCGGTCATAATGTTCTGGCTGATAAGTTTATCTTCGGAAGGTTTGACCTAAGCCCTGTATTCGAAAATAAGGTAGGTTACATTTTACATTATTTTATTTTACTGGCGTAAATTTTATAGAAATGTCGTGCTTATGGAATATCGTCTCAATTATGAGACTGGATCTGTGATTTCCTGTCAGAGAGGTCACAGTTCGTTGTAACTGGCGAAAAGACATTGAGTAAAACACAAGTGACTTCAGGCGTTCCCCAAGGTAGTGTTATAGGCCCTTTGCTGTTCCTTATCTATATAAACGATTTGGGAGACAATCTGAGCAGCCGTCTTCGGTTGTTTGCAGATCACGCTGTCGTTTATCGACTATAAAGTAGAACAAAAGCAAACTGGTGCTTTTCATTTATTATAATGTTGTTCTAACAAGAACCGACGGAAGATTCTGTTAATATGACTAATGAAGTCGTCAGAAGATGAAAACAAACTGCAAAACAATTTAGAAGAAATATCGGAATAGTGCGAAAAGTGGCAGTTGACCTTAAATAACGAAAAGTATGAAGTCATCCACATGAGTGCTAAAAGGAACGTGTTAAAGTTCGGTTACACGATAAATCAGTCTAATCTAAAAGCCGCAAATTCAACTAAATACCTAACTATTAAAATTACGATGAATTTAAATTGGAAGAAACACACAGAAAATGCTGAGGGAAGGCTAATCAAAGACTGCGTTTTATTGGGAGACACTTACACAATGTAACAGACCTACTAAGGAGACTGTCTACACTACGCTTGTCCGTCAACTTTTAGATTACTGTTCCGCGGTGTGGGATCCTTACCAGATAGGACTGTCGGAGTACATCGAAAAATTTCAAAGAAAGGCAGCACGTTTTGTATTATCGCGAAATATGGGAGAGAGTGTCACAGAAATGATACAGGATTTGGGATGGGCATCATTAAAAGAAAGGTAGTGTTCGTTGCGGCGGAATCTTCTCACGAAATTCCAATCACCAACTTTTTCCTCCGAATACGAAAATATTTTGCTGACACCGACTTACATAGGGAGGAACTATCACAAAGATAAAATAAGGGAAATCAGAGCTCGTACGGAAAGATATAGGTGTTCATTCTTCCCGCGCGCTATACGAAATAGGAATAATAGAGAATTGTGAAGGTGGTTCGATGAACCCTCCGCCAGGCACTTAAATGTGATTTACAGAGTATCCATGTAGATGTAGACATAGTCTGTGCCATGTACACAGTTAAAATGGAAGGCATCTCTACCTCTAAGTTTATATGCTCTAAATATAAATTCATGCAGCTCGTAATACACTTGGTGCCTCCTTGCTCAGATCCATCAATGGGCCCATTAAGGTGCCTGAAGGACACAGCGCATACAGGCAAGGACGAAGGGCCAGTGACGGGCAGTTTAGCTTGGCGTGACACAACGTCCCAGTAACTGCCAGCTGCTCAGGCGCTCTACAACATTTCCCAAGGGCCCGCCATCCGAAGGTTCCTAGCAAGCAGGGCCCCTCAGGGACCTCCGCCATCTGCTACGACCTTACGACCATTTCCAGCAACGCTGGATAACGTAACCGCCGCGCACGGCTTCTTCCATATAGTAGCTTGAGCTAATCCACTTGACGCTGTAGGGAGCACAGTTTGCCCTTGTGGTAATACACTTGCGAGCGTTACGCAAAACTCAAAAAATTCGCCAAACAGATAACATATACTCCCAAATTACGTGCACTCGTCGTAAATCTTGTACTACCGTATACCTCGGACAGGACGTACACTCCTGGAAATGGAAAAAAGAACACATTGACACCGGTGTGTCAGACCCACCATACTTGCTCCGGACACTGCGAGAGGGCTGTACAAGCAATGATCACACGCACGGCACAGCGGACCGACCAGGAATCGCGGTGTTGGTCGTCGAATGGCGCTAGCTGCGCAGCATTTGTGCACCGCCGCCGTCAGTGTCAGCCAGTTTGCCGTGGCATACGGAGCTCCATCGCAGTCTTCAACACTGGTAGCATGCCGCGACAGCGTGGACGTGAACCGTATGTGCAGTTGACGGACTTTGAGCGAGGGCGTATAGTGGGCATGCGGGAGGCCGGGTGGACGTACCGCCAAATTGCTCAACACATGGGGCGTGAGGTCTCCACAGTACATCGATGTTGTCGCCAGTGGTCGGCGGAAGGTGCACGTGCCCGTCGACCTGGGACCGGACCGCAGCGACGCACGGATGCACGCCAAGACCGTAGGATCCTACGCAGTGCCGTAGGGGACCGCACCGCCACTTCCCAGCAAATTAGGGACACTGTTGCTCCTGGGGTATCGGCGAGGACCATTCGCAACCGTCTCCATGAAGCTGGGCTACGGTCCCGCATACCGTTAGGCCGTCTTCCGCTCACGCCCCAACATCGTGCAGCCCGCCTGCAGTGGTGTCGCGACAGGCGTGAATGGAGGGACGAATGGAGACGTGTCGTCTTCAGCGATGAGAGTCGCTTCTGCCTTGGTGCCAATGATGGTCGTATGCGTGTTTGGCGCCGTGCAGGTGAGCGCCACAATCAGGACTGCATACGACCGAGGCTCACAGGGCCAACACCCGGCATCATGGTGTGGGGAGCGATCTCCTACACTGGCCGTACACCACTGGTGATCGTCGAGGGGACACTGAATAGTGCACGGTACATCCAAACCGTCATCGAACCCATCGTTCTACCATTCCTAGACCGGCAAGGGAACTTGCTGTTCCAACAGGACAATGCACGTCCGCATGTATCCCGTGCCACCCAACTTGCTGTAGAATGTGTAAGTCAACTACCCTGGCCAGCAAGATCTCCGGATCTGTCCCCCATTGAGCATGTTTGGGACTGGATGAAGCGTCGTCTCACGCGGTCTGCACGTCCAGCACGAACGCTGGTCCAACTGAGGCGCCAGGTGGAAATGGCATGGCAAGCCGTTCCACAGGACTACATCCAGCATCTCTACGATCGTCTCCATGGGAGAATAGCAGCCTGCATTGCTGCGAAAGGTGGATATACACTGTACTAGTGCCGACATTGTGCATGCTCTGTTGCCTGTGTCTATGTGCCTGTGGTTCTGTCAGTGTGATCATGTGATGTATCTGACCCCAGGAATGTGTCAATAAAGTTTCCCCTTCCTGGGACAATGAATTCACGGTGTTCTTATTTCAATTCCCAGGAGTGTAATATCCATATTTATAGAAATGATTTGATAGAAACTCCGTCTCATCCTCATCATCGTTTATTGATGTGAGACACCTTTATTAGGACACATTATACACGGTGTTACAAAAAGGTACGGCCAAACTTTCAGGAAACATTCCTCACACACAAATAAAGAAAAGATGTTACGTGGACATGTGTCCGGAAACGCTTAATTTCCATGTTAGAGCTCATTTTAGTTTCGTCCACCTACGTTCAATGGAGCACGTTATCATGATTTCATATGGGATACTCTACCTGTGCTGCTGGAACATGTGCCTTTACAAGTACGACACAACATGTGGTTCATGCGCGATGGAGCTCCTACACATTTCAGTCGAAGTGTTCGTACGCTTCTCAACAACAGATTCGGTGTCCGATGGATTGGTAGAGGCGGACCAATTCCATGGCCTCCACGCTCTCCTGACCTCAACCCTCTTGACTTTCATTTATGGGGGCTTTTGAAAGCTCTTGTCTATTCAACCCCGGTACCAAATGTAGAGACTCTTCGTGCTCGTATTGTGGACGGCTGTGATACAATACCGCATTCTCCAGGGCTGCATCAGCGAATCAGGGATTCCATGCGACGGAGGGTGGACGCATGTATCCTCGCTAACGGAGGACATTTTGAACATTTCCTGTAACAAAGTGTTTGAAGTCACGCTGGTACGTTCTGTTGCTGTGTGTTTCCATTCCATTATTAATGTGATTTGAAGAGAAGTAATAAAATGAGCTCTAACATGGAAAGTAAGCGTCTCCGGACACATGTTCACATAACATATTTTCTTTCTCTGTATGTGAGGAATGTTTCCTGAAAGTTTGGCCGTACCTTTTTGTAACACCCTGTATTTACCCATTTCATAAGAAGAGTATTTTGTACATAGTCGCTGCAAATTTCTTGACGAAAACCAATTTCCAGCGAACGCTATTTCTATTTTTGAAATTAAAACTTTATTGCATACCTTTGCTGTTAGCTAATTTCATAACCTGGGGCAATTCCAAGCTACCTCCTCCATTATTTTTGTTTCAATGAAAAAATTTAGTGACATAATAATTTATCTTCCAGATGCGTGTGTGGGGGAGTCTCCATATAATGGTGTCCATAATCAAGTTTTCATAGGAGCATCACAGATGTGAATTCCGTATGGAAAATAATAAAACCAACACTTACGCTGGTTTTTATCATTTTACATACAGAACTAACATCTGCGTTAGTTGCTCCCGTTGCCACTGTGATCATAAGAAAATGTTGTTAGGTACACCATTAGACGGAGCTTCCTCCAGAAAGATGTGTGAAAGATGAGATAAACGTGACTACAGTTTCTCATTGCAACAAAAATAATGAAAATAGCTTGCAAATACCCAAGGGGTGAAATTGGCTACCAGTAAAAGTATGTAATGAAGTGCTGTAACTCACCATTGGGTTACTTACTTTCGCTAGCAGGAGCTTCTTTTGATTATTATTATTTCTTTTTGTTCCAGCCTGCTATGATGCCTTATCCTGTCCACTTTCGCTCTTTTTTTTCTTTGGCCACGTAACCTTCTCTGAATAGTTTTCCCCATTATTTGAAATACATTTAGGTCCATCCAAATTTTAGAAACAATTCTTTCACCGACTGAATCCATTAAGGCCCTAACGGATAACGCAATGGTATTTTGTGGGTCAATCAGAGAAAGCTACGTACCGTTAGCTAAACTTGAGCCGATCACTTTGGATTTTATGAGCGTAATCATCAATACTACAAATGTGACACTATTTTCAGATGTATTGAAAATAAATTAACGATCACGTAAATAGCTTCAAACGATAAAATATTTAGTTTTGTAGAGTGGTGTGGGGTGGGAAGATCTGGGGAGCACGTGGTCACTGCTCAAGTTTGTAACACAGACATTCACATGAACTAATTCACACGGCAAACAAAATGTCGACAGGATTTATTAGTGGAAAGAATTGTATGCACCTCGTGGCTGGCAGCAAGCAGGATTTTGGTGGCTGCATATCTTTGCGTGAAGCGCTTGGAATGGAATCAATTCATCTTGCCACATATACGCTCGGTACAGTTTTATTGATAATTTAAAATGTCCCGCACAAAATATAATATGGCAAGCAGTATCTTTTAAGGTTTGGGCTGCGCTTTGAATCTATAGACCGCGTGGTCCAGCCTAACAGAAATCACGCTATTATGACACTGATTAACTGAATCAAAAATTGTAACCAGAACCTAAATGGTAATTAAAAAAAGCTAGGAAAAGAAATTGTTGAGATTAAGAAATTATTATTAACATATTCAAATACCTTTTGTTCCTTGTTCGACACAGCCGTTCTGAGGTAACGTCTGGTCGCTTACCTGTCTTCAGAACAACTCTCCCTGTAACAGTCACGTGTAGCTCTCTCCGAACCGCCCGAGGTGGTGGGGGAGGCCCATGACCAACCCCTGCTAGGAAAACATTTTTGCTTTACTCATCTTTGGCCAAGCCCTCCTGTTCCTGCTCTCTGCCTTCCATCGACACCGTTTAGATTGGTAGAAGATTAAGAAACCCACCGCCTCTCTAGTTCGTCTGCTACTACATTCAAATGATCCACACTAGACCACACACTTTCTGGAAGGGTGAAAAATGGAAATAAGGACAGAGGACGTGCAATAAGAATAAAAAAGAAATGTGTAGACCCATATTGCTTCTACAGGCATTCGGGAGATTAATTCGTTGCTTCGCTCATTTGTTATCATGTCACGACACCTATTGTGATGTTACAGTGTTTGTTTCAAAAGTAAAGATGGCCTACGCAGGAAAATGATTTCTCCCAAGTTGTAACAAGATGTCATACCATTCATTGTAGTGTCCAAGGTTTTCTTACTTTTGTAGCATTTTTAATAGTATCTCTTGGGCCTGACTTTACTGTTAATTTAATCTCGCTAGACTATTTTTTCTGCAGATTAGTCTTCCCTCCCCCGTAACAGTATTACGAAGTACCCCTTGAGATAGCAACAAATCGTTCCTATAAGAATTTTTATTGAGGTATAAGTGACTAGCAGTAGAATTCTTCACAATAGAATACCGTAGGTGGTAACACTTACATACTGCTCCCTTCTACGATTCATTGAAACGTCAACTGTTTGGTGATGTACATATGTAACATGATTTCAGTGAGACAGAAACCGAGTCAGTTCAAAAATTATGGATGAAGTTAACTATCAAAAGAACGTTGACATTATTTTTGGATTCTTCTACTGACCAGTACCCTCATCCAGTAACGTAATAGTACACCTGATAGAAAACTTCAGCCATCAGTATCAATATTCCCCATCCATTACGTAAAACTTGGATTTAACTCATTAGCAGCACAGTGAGAAATTTTTATAGACAAGAGGTAACTTACTTTAATTGCCTTCTCAAATGTCATTATGAAAACTCCCTAAAGCATGTAATTCATAAGCACTCCTACTAGATAAATAGGTCAAAACGGACATTACCTCTTTCAGGAATTTCGTATAGAGAGACCTGCTCGTAATTGTTGCAATGATGAACCTCGAGATAGACAGAATACTAAAGCAAGTGGGACATACTGCTACGTGGCTGTTATGAATAACGAGATACTCATTTCACAAATGCTACTGATGTTTCACTGAACACTTACATGAACTGTAGTCTTGTTCACGTGTCTTGTTGACTAAGATGTATCAACGTAGTAAATCCTTCAACTGCACACTGACATTCCATCGACGTCTTTTTGAGGAAAAAGTGATACTATAACAGCAAATTTTCTTAAAAGGACTGCATCCGCACAGTAATTTCAAAATAAATTAACTTACAATTTAAGTTTGTACTAATTGAAACACATTTGGCTACCAGAATGGTAATGTGACTCTAGTGAGAAACATTTAAGTATCAGTGCATGTTAATCGTACGCTATTTTGGCGATGACGCATAAATTAATAGCTTATGTCTCAAAATGCTTATGAAATGGGTTAAGGATAAAACTTCCTTTTAATCTCCAACGGGATCTACACTGGAATTGAGGTACCTGAGATCAACTGGCACAAGACTTAACAGTATGTCGGCTGACTTCAGGACACACTGGAAATCTTTGTTTGCTCATAAGCGAGTGACTGAAGAACTAACCTATAACCGGGAACACACTTACTGTCGCGCCCTCCAATATCTTAAATGGAAGGCGTTATTACATAAGGAAATTAAACCACCAGCTCATGGGCACATCAGAGAGAAACCTTTGTAAGTAACAATGAAAACAGGAGAAATGTGTCTTTGTAGACTAGAAATGGGGAGGGCTGTTCGATTGGAGGCCAGTACCTTTTTGTTTGCCAACGGGGAGAACCGTAAAGCTTGAAAGTACAAAGTCCAAATAATTTAATCAGTTTTCTTAAATATCAGCTTAACAGAACAAAGCACGATTATTGAGGTGTAAAATAATAGTATCTTTTGGTCATCTAACGATTTTGTACAGTTATTGCACAAGTTACTTTTACAGAGGTACACATTAAGACATATTTTCTTTATTGGGTACTAAAGGAATGGAAATAATAAGTATATATGACTCTAGACGTGATGAGGTACGGATTAGAATATAAGAAGTGCTGGACGGTCATAAACAGTCTGAGACGCTTGTAATGGTGTTGCAGGGTAGGCTGTGCTGAGAAATAACTGTTATGAAAGAATTTCGATGAGCTGCACCATTTCGGAGTTAAATAGCGTTGAAATTAGCAGATCAGGTCGTTGTGTGCGCAAATTCAAGCAGACTGTCAGAGAGGGTTTGCGAACGAGTTCTCCGTTTGTTTTCCAAAGGAGAACAATGCAAAAATTGCACATGGGATAGCAGTAAGGATCGAATCCGTGCCAACGGCTTAGCAGTCTCGTCTGTTGTCCTTTAAGCTACGAAAACATCTAACAACTAGCTGTATCTTGCGGGCCAATTGAATTTGCGTGTGCTACGGCCTGACTGACTAATTTCATTGCTAATTAACTCTGAAACTGCTCAAAGTATCGAATTTTTTCTTAACAATTACTTCTTACGATAACCTACCCTGTTACATCCTTACAAGGTTATCAGACTGTTTCAGACCATCATGTATAACCTGTAAGCGTGTTCATTCCATTTTGTTCAGATTTCATGGGTTTCAGTCCCTCATTTGGAAATGTTCCAGTCGTACCTAATGTCACCTTTTTTAATTCTAATTTGCTATTGCTCTCTCTTTTACTGCCTGAAATATATTCACTTCTTGTTACCTGTGACTCGTTTTTCATTTCCATACGATAAAGTTGGATCATCCGTGCTCTTCCAAATTTCAGTTGTGTCTCATTTCATATTATTGTTACACATATATTAGAATTTCTTCTCTGTGTCTCTTATATGCATATCTAAGTCACACCCTCAACAAAATATTTAACTTATTCCAATTTTTCATTTTTCTTCTTCTCAGCTTTTTCCCGCACTAGCACGGTCCGCTTGTTGACATATCTGGCTCCATTTGAGTCTGTCAAGGGCTTCTTCATAGGTGGCATTGACGAATTCCATATCCTTCTCGAAACGGTCCATCCATCGTGTCTTGAGTCTCCCACGAGGTCGTCGGTCATTTGTGTCCAAGTGCATAGCTGTTCTTACCACCGAGTCTGCTTTACTGCACATGACGTGTTTGTACCATCTCCACCTGCTTTCGCCTAGTTTGTCTGAGACAACTCCAAGTCGCCGTCGACCGTCGACGTTGGTTACGTGGTCAAATCGGGTAAGCCCAAGGGACCATCAGAGCCTCCGCATTTCCGTCACGTGGAGAGCCTGCTCATACTTCGTTGTCGTTGGCCAACACTCCGACCTATAAAGTGAGACTGGGCATGCTACTGTCCTATAAACCTTTGACTTAAGGCGTTAAGTCTTACAGCGATCACACAGGACGCCAGTCACCTGGTGCCATTTTATCCAGGCTGGGTTAACACGAGCACGGCGATCTGAAAGACTTTCACCATCACCGAATATGAGTGGGCCAAGATATTTGAATTGCTCAAATTTCTTCAGTTTTCTCCACCTACTTTAATGGTCCCATCGGTTTGAACACCACACAACATGTATTATGTCTTTGTGATGTTCAGTTAGAGGACAAATTTGCCATGTCATTCATTCCATTGCTGCGTCTGTGCCTGGAGTCCTTCACAGTGTTCGCTTGCCAGTAAAACATCGCCATAATATAGGAATGTCCATATGTGTGTGAATTCCTAAGGGACCAAACTGCTGAGGTCATCGGTCCCTACACTTACACAATACTTAAACTAACTTAAACTAACTTATGCCAAGGACGACACACCCAAACACACCCCCATGCCCGAGGGAGGACTCGAACCTCTTCCGGGAAGGGCCGCACGGTCAGTGACGTAGCGCCTCAAACCGCGCGACCACACCGCGCGGCCCACATAAGAGTAACCAAGAATGTGGTGGCTATAGGTCGAATGTCACAGTGTCCATACAGAGGATAAACTGTAACGATGACAGTGCTGAACCTTGATGACCTCCGACATTGACAGTAAAAGGGGGTGATTTTCACACTGCACGTCGGACATTGCAGCAAATATTTCGATACAGCAATTGCACCTATCGGATGTAAGTTTCAGGGACATCGTGAGATCGTAATGCGTGCCCAATGAGCTGATGGAGGACATAGTCGAAAGTGGCGTATGAATATCCCTCTTGTTCTCTTTCATTATCAACAAATTTTTTTTTATTCTTAAAGGATCTTTTCCTTTAAAAGAATATTCTTTTTCCTGTCAGTACCTTTAGGTAATTGTCCATCACCATAGTCAAGTGGTCAGCACGTCTGATTGCTGTACGAAGTATCAGGATTTAGTTCTCAGTACTGCCAAGCGTTTTTTCTTGGTGAAAGGGCTGCAACAGGGTCCTCTCAGCTCCATGGAGTGACGACTCTAAGGGCTGAAGAGCTGTCAGTGGCCAGGAGGGCGGTGTGCTGACTAGAGATGGGCAAAATCGTTTTTTCAGTGGTCCGATTACAACTTCTCACTCACAAGAACGCACTATCTATTTTTCACGGCACATCCCTCATCATTTGCTCAAAGACGAAAGTCAGCTTGTCTTTTTAATTCAGGCCATTATATCTGTATTTTAATCTCATGTAATCTCGTTAGTATACCCAGTAAAATCATAGGATGATACAACTGTGAATGGATGGCTCCCAGGCAGCAGTGAAGTTCAGAGGATTCATATACCCCACCTTTCCAATTAAAACACGCTTACGAGAGGGAGGCGCTCTTTCATGTGTCCTCTTCAACCTTGCATTAGAGAAAGTGGTTCGGGAGAGTAATTTACATCTATACAATGGCCTCCGATTCGAACACAGCGAAGTAAAATTCCTGGCTTATGCAGATGATATAGTGTTGCTGAGTGGAACTGAAGAAGAACTGAAAGACATGTACAGGTCTCTCAGGCACAGTGCCAGCTAAATCGGGCTTTTGATTAACCAAGAGAAAACCGAATATATGGAAACAGGTCGAGTTATAAACCAGAATCCTTACTTTGAAATTGACCAACATTCTAAATTCAGAAATCACGTTTCAACACTAAAAATATCACAGCAGTGGATATAAATGAAAGAATAGCCTCAGGGTCGAGATGTCTCTAGTCAATAATCAACCCACTCAAAAGTAAAGCTTTGTCAATCACCACAAAGATGAAGATATACAACACTATTATCTGCCCCATAGAACTGTACGGTTCAGAAAGCTGGACGCCTGCACAGAATGAAAGAGAAAAGCTCAATGCTTTTGAAAGAAAAGTAATGAGAAAAATCTGGGGACCTGTGTTGGAGAATGGCGTATGGAGAATTCGAAAGAAAATGAAATTTATCAGTTAATGAAGCAACCCACTATCATCGAGAAATTAAAAAGTAGGAGACTACAATGGGCAGGACAATTGGCCAGAATGGAAGGCAACAGAATCACCAAGAAAGCATTTGAAGGAACTCTCCAGGCAACAAGACCATTGGGCCGACCTCGTACAAGGTGGAAAGATGACATAGAGAAGGACATCGCAGCCTTAGGAATTTCCGCAGGGTGGAGAGAGGCTGCGAGAGATAGAAGGCGGTGGAAGCAGATCGTTGATACAGCGCGTGGTCTACAGGGTCTGTGATCGCTGAGAAGAGAGAGAGAAAGTAATCTCGTTTTGGAAGATCATAGAAAGAGAAGTAATAAATCTAAGTTACGTCCATAGTAGTTCTGAGATTTAAATCATCTGCTTTCATATCCTGCAAAAATTAAAAGTATTACAACAATATCAGGTAACGCGCGACCACTACGGTCGCAGGTTCGAATCCTGCTTCGGGCATGGATGTGTGTGATGCCCTTAGGTTAGTTAGGTTTAAGTAGTTCAAAGTTCTAGGGGTCTCATGACCTCAGATGTTAAGTCCCATAGTGCTCAGAGCCATTTGAACCATTACAACAGCATCATAAAAATGTTCATCAAGTGGGAAAATTTTAAAGGTAAGAATAATTGCTGTTATATTTTCATATTTTTGCTGCAGACAAAATGCAATGTAAGAAACGTAGTAATATACGAGGGTTGGAACTTAAATACTGGCAACTATTTATTCACAACTGATACAAAAGAGCCGGCCGAAGTGGCCGTGCGGTTAAAGGCGCTGCAGTCTGGAACCGCAAGACCGCTACGGTCGCAGGTTCGAATCCTGCCTCGGGCATGGATGTTTGTGATGTCCTTAGGTTAGTTAGGTTTAACTAGTTCTAAGTTCTAGAGGACTAATGACCTCAGCGGTTGAGTCCCATAGTGCTCAGAGCCATTTTTGATACAAAAGAGTTACGTGTTTGCACCTGTTACTGTACTTCAAAGTAGTCACCAGCGTTTGGTATAACCCGTTGCCAGCGATGTGGAAGGTAAAGTATACCGTTAGCAGAGCCTGTTCTGTTGCTGGTGCGAATGAAGCGGTCTGCTGACAGTCGAATCTCTGGAACAGTTGTGAAGCGAATGCCAGGAAGTGGTTCCTTCATCTTCGGAATCAAATCAAAGTCACCAGGAATTAAGTCTGGGAAGTATGGTGGGTGGTACAGTACTTTCCAGTCCCATCGACCGAACAAGGCAGCCACAGCTTGCGCTGTATGCGCCCGCGCATTGTAGTGCAAAATGATGGGTGCGTTGCGCGGAAAAGAATCGCCGCTTCTTTCACAAAGCTGGTCGCAGGTGATGCTCCAAAAACGAACAGTAATACTGTGCATTGACGGTTTGCAGTGGAGGAACGTAATGCATTAGGATAACACCATCACAGTTGTACACGAGAATCACCGTAACTTTCACCACAATGGGGCTCTGACGCACTTTCGACTTTCGCGGCGACCCATAATGACGCCATTCGTTGGATTGGCCTTTCAGGTTTGGCTCGTGCGATGTGGCCCATGTCTCTCCAGTGTTGCGATAAGGCGGCGGAAGAAAGCCTCTCCTTCACGCTCATAGCGCTCCAGGTGCGTCTGATCAACGTCGTAACGCATCCATTTCTGCATTTCCGTCAAGCTATGGGGAACCCATCGTGATGCAATTTTTCGCATGCCCAGGCGTTCCTTCAGGATGCGAAGCACATCGTATGCGCTAATCCGGTTTCGTGGGCGAGCTCGCGAATCGTATGGCGTCGATCACTGTCCACTAACGCGGCAACAGCGCGCACTTCTTCTTGAGAGACGCTAGGACGACCTGCCCGATGTATGTGTGCCACAGTTTGCCGACCTTCGTAGAAGGCTTTTACCCAACATGCCACTGTTCTGTACGGCAATGCCGATTCCCCGCAAGCCTCTTCAATACCTTAATGACAATATCGTGCTGTACGACCTCTGGCACATTCAATCTTGATCCAACTCAGTTGTTCCTGTTTCGAAAACATAGTGACACCGTTACGTTAGACCGCTCGCACACAAGTGGCTGTGTTTCCCTCGAATGTGCACACGAAGGTGACGTGGGACGGGCGAGTCCATTTGCTCGGAGGTAAGGTAGATATGTCAATGACGTGTGCTATCAGCGGCAATCGTAGATTCTATTGCATAGTGTCTTCACAGCAGTATTGCCACTATTCTAGTTCCAACCCACGTAGTGTAACTGTAGTTAATTTAAGTACCTACAGTCATCATTTACAATCAGTATGACAATGTATGTACCCAGAAAGGCAAAATTATTCAATTTCATGAGTTATAAATAAACTATGATCTATTTTACTGGAAGTGGGTCAGTTTCTTTTCTTGGTGAGTATTTGCTTGCTTTTGAAAAGATACACGCACAGGGCACTGTCACAACTAGGAAGTATAACTTTTTCAGAAACAGTTGGTATAGCATTGGGTACTGCAATTTCCTGTTTTCCCACCGGTTTAAGTAATCTCTGTTTTTAGGCAAATATGCTTCATATAAATATTTTTCTAGTTCAACAGCCAATACACATGGCTTCCTTGGAGCTGATAACATTCTCCACACAGCTATTAATATTTTATCTGCAGCTACAAGGGAAACAGAAGTTCTGTATTTCAGGGCACAAAAGCCAGTTCTCGGCATCTTAGGAAATATTATCTCATTTGTGACAAATATGGACATATAGAAAATAGAAAGATTTAATTACATTAACAGAAAAATGTACAGAACATTAATAAATAAAGTAAGAAAGGAAACTGTATCCAGATTTTACAAAACGATGTAGATCCAAGAACGACACTTGGAAATGAATTGTAGGCTGTAAAAAAAGAAAAGAAGAATGACGTGAATAATATATACAAGTACTGGATGTGTTACTCCTTAGAAGAGTAGCTGGGTACACCCTCTCTGACAAAATAATGAACATCGACATCAAAGAAGAACAGGGGATGAGGAGGTTAAGTAAGTAGATTAAGGAGTACAGGAACAACTGAATGGACTATGCAACAAGAATGGAAAATGTTAGAATATCCAAACTATTTGTGACGTATTACCCAGTGGGTGTTAGGTCTTTTGGAAGACAAAGGAAAACGTGTAACAGGGTAATGCCTAATACATGGATTTGAAAGACAGAGACGTATCATACTAAAAATATTATGTTTTTTTTTAAATTACTGTGATGTAATAGGTTTTGTACATTTAAAAATCCTGCTCTGATCTAAGAGGTGACCTGAAAGCATTAATGTGATCACATTAAACAAATAAATATATGGCTAATAAAAACAACATACACATGCACTATCATGTATGTAAAAATAATAAAACTCATATCTACATCTACATCTACATATACATGATTACTCTGCAATTCACATTTAAGTGCTTGGCAGAGGGTTCATCGAAGCACAATCATACTATCTCTCTACCATTCCACTCCCTAACAGCACGCGGGAAAAACGAACAACTAAACCTTTCTGTTCGAGCTCTGATTGCTCTTATTTTATTTTGATGATCATTCGTACCTATGTAGGTTGGGCTCAACAAAATATTTTCGCATTCGGAAGAGAAAGTTGGTGACTGAAATTTCGTAAAAAGATCTCGCCGCGAAGAAAAACGTCTTTGCTTTAATGACTTCCATCCCAACTCGCGTATCATATCTGCCACACTCTCTCCCCTATTACGTGAGAATACTAAACGAGCTGCCCTTTTTGGCACCCCTTCGATGTCCTCCGTCAATCCCACCTGGTAAGGATCCCACACCGCGCAGCAATATTCTAACAAAGAACGAACGAGTGTAGTGTAAGCTGTCTCTTTAGTGGACTTGTTGCATCTTCTAAGTGTCCTGCCAATGAAACGCAGCCTTTGGCTCGCCTTCCCCACAATATTATCTATGTGGTCTTTCCAACTGAATTTGTTCGTAATTTTAACACCCAGGTACTTAGTTGAATTGACAGCCTTGAGAATTGTACTATTTATCGAGTAATCGAATTCCAACGGATTTCTTTTGGAACTCATGTGGATCACCTCACGCTTTTCGTTATTTAGCGTCAACTGCCATTTGCCACATCATACAGCAATTTTTCCTAAATCGCTTTGCAACTGATACTGGTCTCCGGATGGCCTTACTAGACGGTAAATTACAGTATCATCTGCGAACAACCTAAGAGAATTGCTCAGATTGTTACCCAGGTCATTTATACAGATCAGGAACAGCAGAGGTCTCAGAACGCTTCCCTGGGGAACACCTGATATCACTTCAGTTTTACTCGATGGTTTGCCGTCTATTACTACGAACTGCCACCTTCCTGATCAGAAGTCGTTTGTGAGGAACGGTGTCAAAAGCTTTTCGGAAGTCTAGAAATATGAAGAAGCACTGAGTAAAGTAAGCGAGCTGCAAGCTAAATCAGTGTGTCAGCCACGAGCACAGAGAGTAGAATAGGATTGCTTTGTAATCCACTCCATGCGAACTGCCAATGATCGGGATCGCCCGGCGCGTGCGATCGCCTGGCCACTGGCGGACGGCTCAGCCCGCGGGATCGGGTGGCAGTCGGGTTCAGCCACTGAGCCGTAGGCAGGGGTCACATCTCTATCTTATGCGGCGCATGAGATGTTACTTGCTGGATGTCAGCTGTATTTTATTGATCCAAGAAGTCACAATATGGTACAATTTGTACATATAATGTAGGGCAGTTGGATGTTGTGCGCTAATTTGGGGGCGTGTATGTAACTTGTCAGTCCATAAGCACGTTTAGTAAAGGATATATTGATAGTGAACGATTTTATGGTAGACTGGAAGTAGTGTTGATTTTCCAGTGGATATCTCACGCAGTGAGGATGGTGAGAGCTTCAGTGATGGAAAAACTCAGGAGTGGATTGAGGATTTCAAAGCCCATAGAACCAAATACGTAAGCTGTGAAAGTAATCTCTACTAGGCCTATACTTAAAGGAAATAATTGGAGGCGTAAGAGGTCATTGAATCTGACGGATGATCCTCCACTTAGCATAAACGATCTTCCAAATGAAATTTTGTTGCAGATCTTTTTTTATCTATCTGTTGATGATATAGCACTTAATGTTCAATTTGTTTGCAGTCGTTGGTCTGAAGTGTGTTCAAATGATGTACTGTGGTAGAACAGCTGTTTAAGTGTAGAGGGAAGTGCATCCATTCAATATGTTGTGTCACTGTTACAAAAAGTTCCAAAATTGCAGTGTTTTGTATCTGGTTTAGATCATCAGGAGAAGTTCTTAACAGATTAGCAGAATTCTGCAAAGATTTGCGTAAATTAGACTTCTGTGTGCCTCAGCTTGAGTTACCTTATGAAGCATTCAAGAATCTTGTTTCAGAATGTCCGAAGCTGGAGGAAATCACTATCGCAGGATCTGCACTAGTAAGAGAAGAATTGGCAGAACTTGTGGGCCAATGGGAGTACCTGAATGACATTTATTTTATAGGCAGATCAGACAAACCCATTGCACTGAAGTATTTAGCAGAGGGCTGCCCAGCGATACAGCATTTACACATGCGTTATGTTGTGTGCAGTTTTACTGAACTAGAATATTTCTTAGAGAAAAAGAAGAACAAGCTACTGAGTTTAAGCATTAGCCCACTCACTCAAGATGGCAGATGTGTGATTCCTCTCCTTGACATTTGTAAGGACAGGCTGGAAAAATGCAGTTAGAAGACAGCAAATATTGCTACATTGAGTCGCACAATTTTGGTATCATAAAAACACTGAAAAACTTGAAGGCCCTGAGCATAAAAATTCCTCGTGGTGTAAGAACAGATGTGATGTCAGATATTTTTGAACAAAAGGCATTGTGTCAGTTACAAGAACTTGAACTAAACAATTATGCAGAAATAAATGACACTCTGGTTAACACTATTTGTAGTAACTGCCCAAATCTCTTGAGATTGGCTCTCAGATATTCAACACGTATTAGTGATGATGCAATGAGGAATCTACACAAATGCAAGAACCTGGAAGATTTTGATTTGTATTATTGCACAGAACTTACAGATGTCGCTGTGGACTTTGTCTTAAAGTGTAGTAAATTGAAGTACCTCAATCTTGGTTTCTGCAAACTAACAGAGAAAAGCTTAACACGTCTTATAGTTATGACTGAACTTAGAGAACTGATCCTTGATGCATTTAATGTTGCAAGTCTTCCCTTGCAAGTTTTTCCTCAACATTTGACGAACCTTAGAGAGCTTAAACTTGATTACTGTATGAACATTGATAACGATCCGCTCTGTGATATTTGTGGCTGATGATAGTTACCTGTGTGACTCACATGATCACTAATAACATATTCTTAGCGTAATGCTACATCAAAGGAGAAGAAGTAGCAACCCACTCTACAGTATGTAAAAATATATTGGGAATCTGAAGTTTTCAAATCAAAACCTAAAATAGAGGATGGAAATGATAACTGTTTACTACATACTACAAGAGTACAGAAGCAGTCAGGACAAATAATTTTATGTAGGACAGTTGTGGCCTATCAAGTTGGTAAACTACCTCAAATTGGTTAAAAAGCTGCCTAAGCTAAGGTGCAAGTTCGTAGCGCGAGAGTTCGAGTATTCTCTCGCTCTCTTCATACAAACTATTAGTCCCAGAGAGAAAACAAACTGGACATTTGTTTAGGCAGTTTAAAAAAATTCGATTTCGTGCTGGGATACATTTCGCTAGACGCAGCGTTTTTCGAGTAAAGCAAGGAACATGTACAAAGTGACCATCTAAGCCCTGCCCCTTATATATCTCCCATCAGTCAGGATTTTTAATAGGTAGTTCATGGCCCTCCCATCTACCACCGTAGAAAAATGTGCGACCATTCGATGAGTTATTATTACACCACAGGAGTAGTCGGCTATATTGTCAACATTTAATCATTCCTATGAGGAAAATGGAAGAAAAAAATTCCTTTGTAAATGTTATGCAGAAACTAATTACATTTCTTATATCCTTTCTTATATACCTTATGTCCTCAAAAGCCCATAAGTTTCTTAGTAAGATGTCCAGACAAGAAAACAATTTTATTCTTAATTTTAAGCTGCCAAAATTCACAAAACAGTGAGGTAAAAGTTACGCAAACGTCAATTTTAGAATCTGAAAGTGTACAGCTAAACTGTCGGTGTAACAGTCCTGTCAATGAAGATAAAACAGGTCGATTATGGGCAATAATCCGCCCAGTTGTTCTGTTCTGTTCAGTGTCATCTACTGTCTAGTCAAAGATGAGTGTTGCGGTGGGGGTGCATTTGAAACTAAATTTTGTACGTTTCTCTTGTAAAACATGAAAAATGCGGACTCCAGCAAGAAAGAATTCCAGTAAAAATTAAACGAAAATTAAACTAGATTAAATTTCCTATAAAAAGTCCTCTTGATTGAAAATACTGCACAACGTGCATTTGCTGTACCTTACGTAGTTTTTGTACATCAGTTTGAAGTAATTTCCTGATTCGTTAGACACAAGTGCACTATATCAGATTGTTGCTTCTAGTATTCCTCTGAACCACTGTGGTACATTGTAAACAGTTATTTACACCCAGTATAAGATGCAAAGTGTTTTCTGCATTAATATAGAGTTTTGAAGAACTAATTTTTCGTCGGTTTCTATTCTCTTCACGGCTGAGAAAAACCACACGGTTTCGTATGATATGCAAATCCATACACACACACAGTCTAACGATTCCTTCAGCATGTGATATGGGGCATTGTTGCAGCAGCCTGCCACAGAATCTTTGTTATTCCCACTAGTGTCTTCAGGGAGACGTTTTGGATCAGAGGAGATAGCAACACTTTTTTCTGAATCATTGGTCATTCACTGCTTTGAAGGATCTGGCTCTTTGTAGCAGTTTAGTAGGAGATTGCCCATCTCTACTGTTGACCCCACGCCCCACCATATCGCATCCGAATGGCGCCATATGGCAGAGGATGTCATGATGGTCAGTGGGCGTCACAAAATTCTCAAACCCTGTCAATGGAGTTCTTTTGGTGGTTTTATCTCGATATTTTGTGGACGGATTATTGAGTATTCCCCATCAGCGTGCTACATTTACAGTGTAGGATTAATAAGAGAGTTGAAGAAGATCCAACAAAGAGCGGCGCATTTTACCATGTCATCATTATCGTCAGCGAGAGAGCGTTAGCAAGGTGCTTAACAATCTCCAGTGGCGGTCGCTACAAGAGGGGCGTTGTGCATCACGGAAAGGGCTGTTGTTGGAATTCTGCTAGTGTTCATTTCAGGAAGAGCCAGACAGCATATTACTTCCTCCCACAAACGTCTCACGAAATGACCACGACGGCCATTTGTGAATGAAATAGTGAAGGGAAAAGGTAGTCCCACCAGAAGTAGGTAAGATGGCTTGAGGAGTGTATATATAAATGCTAAATCTTTACTATTAGGCCCACGTAATAAATTCCGATCTGTAGGTCGTATTATTTCTTTGCCAAGAGTGTGGCATCGTTTGTATATGAAGGAAGATTAAGTATTATTTCTGTCTCTCGGAATTTCTTTATCAAACAGGGCTTTCCATTCTCGTATTGCATCATCTAGGGTGAAGGGTGGGTGTTGTACTAAACCTTGTCCTCAAGCCTTTGTTTGACTATACTGCTCGTGCTTATTTACCACTCAAATGTATCATTGTGATATCTTCTCAGACCGCCTGTCAGACACAATGGATGAGCGTTATTCTCCACAGATGTTTACTACTCAATCAAAAACTTTCACAATGTCGATGAATACAAAGCTAATTTTTCTATAAAATTACACTACTGGCCATTAACATTGCTACACCAAGAAGAACTGCAGATGATAAATGGGTATTCATTGGACAAATATATTATACTAGAACTGACATGTGATTACATTTTCACGCAGTTTGGGTGCATAGATCCTGAGAAATCAGTACCCAGAACAACCACCTCTGGCCGTAATAACGGCCCTGATATGCCTGGGCATTGAGTCAAACAGAGCTAGGATGGCGTGTGCAGGTACAGCTGTCCATGCAGCTTTAACACGATACCACACTTCAACAAGAGTAGTGACTGGTGTATTGTGACGATCCAGTTTCTCGGTCACCATTGAACAGACGTTTTCAATTGGTGAGAGATCTGGAGAATGTGCTGGCCAGGGCAGCAGTCGAACATTTTCTGTATCCAGAAAGAACCGTACAGGACCTGCAACATGCGGTTGTGCATTATCCTCCTGAAATGTAGGGTTTCGCAGGGAACGAATCAAGGGTAGAGCCACGGGTCATAACACATCTGAAATGTAACGTCCACTGTTCAAAGTGCCGTCAATCCGAACAAGAGCTGACCGAGACGTGTAACCAATGTCACCCCATACCATCACGCCGGGTATACGCCAGTATGGCGATGACGAATACACGCTTCCAAGGTGCGTTCACCGAGATGTCGCCAAACACGGATGCGACCATCAAGATGCTGTAAACAAAACCTGGATTCATCGGAAAAAATGACGTTTTGCGATTCGTGCACCCAGGTTCGTCGTTGAGTACACCATCGCAGGCGCTCGTGTCTGTGATGTAGCATCAAGGGTAACAGCAACCATGGTCTCCGAGCTGATAGTCCATGCTGCTGCAAACGTCGTCGAACTGTTCGTGCAGATGGTTGTCGTCTTGCAAACGTTCCCATCTGTTGACTCAGGGATCGAGACGCAGCTGCACGATCTATTGCAGCCATGCGGATAAGATGCCTGTCATGTCGACAGCTAGTGGTACGAGGCCGTTGGGATACAGTACGGAGTTCCGTATTACCCTCCTGAACCCATCGATTCCATATGCTGCGAACAGTCCATGGATCTCGACCAACGTGAGCAGCAATGTCGGGATACGATAAAGCACAATCGCGATAGGCTACAACCCGACCTTTATCAAAGTCGGAAACGTGATGGTACGCGTTTCTCCTCCTTACATGAGGCATCACAACAACGTTTCACAAGGCAACGCCGGTCAGTTGCTGTTTGTGTATACGAAATCAGTTGGAAACTTTCCTCATGTCAGCACGTTGTAGGTGTCGCCACCGGCGCCAACCTTGTGTGAATGTTCTGAAAAGTTAATCATTTGCATATCACAGCATCTTATTCCTGTCGGTTAAATTTCGCGTCTGTAGCACGTCATCTTCGTGGTGTAGCAATTTTAACATCCAGTAATATATCTTCGTCTTCTGCTCGAGGACTGCCGCCTTCATGGCGCAAAGAGGTTGTAGTTGTATTATCACATATAAAGAAGAAACTGCGCAAAGAAATCATTGATAGTATGATATATATAGGGGAGTACAAGAACAGAGCAAGTAAAAGCTAGGGTTGCTGTTATCATTAAAAGTACTAATAAATATGGTTGCAGTTATAAAATGGTAACAAATGAACGACTGACACGATGAGCTTAGAGTGGCTGAGAATGGTGGTAAATATAATTAATTGGTCTGTATGCTCCAGAGAGGGGCAAAAGCTACCTACCAATCCATGCTGATGACAAGAAATAGAACAGGTAAAGCATAAAATTTAATAATTGCTGGAGATTTCAGTCCAAGAATAGGCAAATATACATCTCGAGGAAAAGCAAGACCACATGGAGGACATACTGAAACTGTAATGGAGATCGGCCAAGAGATTTTCCTGGCGTACACCATTCAAGAATCACAAATAGGAGTAGTATTCCCCCATAAAGGTATACAAATATTTACGAGTACATGGAGACCCAGGGGTACTAGATCTATAACAGACTATGTTATTACAAATTGGGAAAGCCATTTCATTAACAGAAAACGCTAGAGTGTAAAAAAGGATATGATGTTTGTACAGGGCATTTTCTGGTACTATCAAAACGAAGAATCCCAGTTTACAACAGTAAACATACTAAGAAAACGCAAACACAAGAAGAAGTGTATACATTTGCTGCAAGATCATCCATTACATACTTATACAGAAAACGATTAGATGAAATGTCAATAAACGTGGAAGCGAAACAGAAAGTTAATGCTGAGTGGAAAGAAACAGCTAAAGTAATCCAAGTAGTTGATGATGAAGCTTTAGGGAAGAGGATTAAATATAAAAGCAACAGTAGGCCCCCATCTTGAACAAAGAACTAGCAGACATCACAAAATGATAGAAGTCTAGCTGCAATAAGTCAGCATCGAAAAAGTGTACTCTCAAAGTATATACGAGCGCCATATTACACGCTACAATTCAGAGCTCTCTAGCAGCAGGGGGCTGAAAAATACATAGATATGAAGAATAAAGGTGTCGAATGTAAAAAAGTTTTTTTATTTAAAAATCTGTAAGAATTTTCATATTAAAAATGGGAACCATTACTTTTCAGCGGCGTGGAATGACAGATCCCTTAATCGGGCAGGTAGGCTAGAAAATTTAAAAAGGGAAATGGATAGGTTAAAGTTAGATATAGTGGGAATCAGTGAAGTTCGGTGGTAGGAGGAACAAGACTTCTGGTCAGGTGAATACAGGGTTATAAATACAAAATCAAATAGGGGCAACGCAGGAGTAGGTTTAATAATGAATAGGAATATACGAATGCGGGTAAGCTATTACAAACAGCATAGTGAACGCATTATTGTGGCCAAGATAGATAAGAATCCCACGCCTACCACAATAGTACAAGTTTATATGCGAACTAGCTCGGCAGATGAGGAAGAAATTGAAGAAATGTATGATGAGATAAAAGAAATTATTCGTATAGTGAAGGGAGACGAAAATTTAATAGTCATGGGTGACTGGAACTCGATAGTATGAAAAGGAAGAGAAGGAAACGTAGTAAGTGAATATGGAATGGGAGGAAGGAATGAAAGAGGAAGCCGCCTGGCAGAATTTTGCGCAGAGTATAACTTAATCATAGTTAACACTTGGCTCAAGAATCATAAAAGGACGTTGTATACATGGAAGAAGCCTGGCGATACTGGAAGGTCTCAGATAGATTATATAATGGTAAGACAGAGATTCAGGAACAAGGTTCTAAATTGTAAGACATTTACAGGGGCAGATGTGGACTCTAACCACAATCTGTTGGTTACGAACTGTAGATTAAAACCGAAGAAACTGCAAAAATGTAGGAATTTGAATAGATGGGACCCGGATAAACTGAAAGAGCCAGAGGTTGTAGAGAGCATTAGGGATCGATTGACAGTAATGGGGGGAAAGAAATGCAGTAGAACAAGAATGCATAGCTTTGAGAGATGAAGTAATGAAGGTAGTAGAGGGTCAAGTAGGTAAAGAGACGAAAGCTAATAGAAATCCTTGAGTAACAGAAGAAATATTGAATTTAATTGATGAAAGGAGAAAACATAAAAACGCAGTAAATGAAGCGTGCAAAAAGGAATACAAGCATCTCAGAAATGAGATCGACAGGAAGTGCAAAATGGCTAAGCAGGGATGGCTAGAGGACAAATGTAAGGATGTAGAGGCTTATCTCAAGGGGGTTAAGATAGATACTGCCTACAGGATAATTAGAGCGACCTATGGAGGAAGGAGAACGACTTGCATGAATATCATGAGCTCAGATGGAAACCCGGTTCTAAGCAAAGAAGGGACAGCAGAAAGGTGGAAGGTGTATATAGACGGTCTATACAAGGGCAATGCTCTTGAGGACAATATTATAGAAATGGAAGATACTGCGTGAAGAGTTTGACAGAGCACTGAAAGACCTGAGTCGAAACAAGGCCCCGGGAGTAGACAACTTTCCATTAGAACTACTGACAGCCTTGGGAGAGCCAGGCCTAACAAAACTCTACCATCTGGTGAGCAAAATGTATGAGACAGGCGAAATACCCTCAGACTTCAACAAGAATATAATAGTTCCAGTCCCAAAGAAATCAGGTGTTCACAGAGATGAGAATTACCGAACTATCAGCTTAATAAGCTACCGCTACAAAATACTAACATGAATTCTTTACAGACGAATGGAAAAACTGGTCGAAGTCGACATCGGGGAAGATCAATTTGGATTCCGTAGAAATGTTGGAACACGTGAGGCAATACTGACCCTGTGACGTTTGTTACAGAATAGATTAAGGAAAGGCAAGCCTACATACCTAGCATTTGTAGACTTAGAGAAAGATCAAATTCTGAAGGTGGTAGGGGTAAAATACAAGGAGCGAAAGGCGATTTACAATTTGTACATAAACCAGATAGCGGTTTTAAGAGTCGAGGGACATAAAAGGGAAGCAGTGGTTGGGAACGGAGTGAGACAGGGTTGTAGCCTATCCCCGATGTTATTCAATCTGTATATTGAGCAAGCAGTACAGGAGGCAAAAGAAAAATTTGGAGTCGGAATTAAAATCCATGGAGAAGAAATAAAAACTTTGAGGTTCGACGATGACATTGTAATTCTATCTGAGACAGCAAAGGACCTGGAACAGCAGCTGAACAGAATGGACAGTGTCTTAAAAGGACGATATAAGATGAACATCAACAAAAGGAAAACGAGGATAATGGACTGTAGTCGAACTAAGTCGGGTGATGCTGCGGGAATTAGATTAGGAAATGAGGCGCTTAAAGTAGTAAATGAGATAAGCTATTTGGGGAGCAAAATAACTGATGATGGTCGAAGTAGAGAGGATATAAAACGTAGACTGGCAATGGCAAGGAAAGCGTTTCTGAAGATGAGAAATTTGTTAACATCGAGTATAGATTTAAGTGTCAGGAACTCGTTTCTGAAGGTATTTGTGTGGAGTGTAGCCATGTGTGGAAGTGAGACGTGGACGATCAATAGTTGAGACAAGAAGAGAGTAGAAGCTTTCGAAATGTGGTGCTACAGAAGAATTCTGAAGATTAGATGGGTAGATCACGTAACTAATGAGGAGGTATTGAATAGAATTGGAGAAAAGAGAAATTTGTGGCGCATCTTCACTAGAAGAAAGGATCGGTTGGTAGAGCATATTCTGAGGCACGAAAGGATCACCAATTTAGTACTGGAAGGCAGCGTGGAGGGTAAAATCGTAGAGGGAGACCAAGAGATGAATACATTAAACAGATTCAGAAGGATGTAGGTTGCAGTAAGCACTGGGAGATGAGTAAGCTTCCACAGGATAGAGTAGCATGGAGAGCTGCATCAAACCAGTCTCTGGACTGAAGACTACAACAACAACAAGTGTAATTGAAACTGGAACAGTCAAGCGTGCTTTCCGCCGTCTTTTCAGCAAGAAGCCGTCTCTGTGCAAGCAGATTTATGACTGGCACACAATATTCTTGAAAGTTCGTTGCATATGCAAAAGTAGGAGCACTGGTCGGTGACGCACGCCTAGAGAAAGTGTCCAGCGTATCCGAGACGCTTTCACACGGAGCACTCGGAAGTCCACAAGACAAGAGGGCCATGAGCTTCATAATTATCAAACAATGGTGTGCCGTGTTCTGAAACGGCTCCTATATGTGAAGCCTTGCAAGTTGCAGTTGCTACAGAAATTACGTCCCGTCGACCACTACAGAAGGTACGAATTCTGCTTTGTAATTCTTACGGATATTGTAGAGGACACTATTCCCAAACGACTCATTTTTCCAGAGGAGCCGGCCGCTGTGGCCGAGTAGTTCTAGGCGCTTCAGAATGGAACCGCGTGACCGCCACGGTCGCTGGTTCGAATTCTGCCTCGGGCATGGATGTGTGTGATGTCCTTAGGTTAGTTAGGTTTAAGTAGTTTTAAGTTCTAGGGGACTGATGACCTCAGATGTTAAGTGCCATAGTGCTCAGAGCCATTTGAACCATTTTCAGACGAATGGACGCTCCAAGTGTCGGGTAGAGTAAACCGCAATAATGTAAGAATCTGGGGGGTCACCAAATCCTGGTGTCATCTTGGAACATGAAAGAGACTCGCCGAAACTGAATATGATTTGCGCCGTTTCTGTTTACAAAGTTTATGGACCTTCCTTGTTTTTTAGCGGAGTGACAGGAATTCTTATTTCACTTATTTTACGTTTTTTTCATTCATTTATTCTGTTCCATTGTAGTCTGCTTCCTGTAATATAAGCACGTATTCATTCGTACAGAAATTATGCAATGTACATTAATACTTAATTTTATCCCCCCTATCTCAAAACTTTGGAAGGGAGACTTGGACAAGATATTGTTCATTGGTTTTGGCCTCCCAGGTCACAGGACCTCACACATTGTGTTCTTTTTCCTGCGGGGGATACATAAAAGACAGAGTCTCTGTTCCATCTACGGCAGCTACTCTTCAATACCTGAAAACTCAAATAGTTGAAGCATTCGAGACAATAAACAGGTAAGTGTTGATTCGTGTGTGGAATTAAATAGACGACGGTTTCGTTGCTTATCGAACAACGGAGAGTGGTCTTGTTGATGGATGGTACAGTGTCTGCGCGAACAGAAAGCTTTGGACCTTCCTGTGCCCATTGATATAGGGTTGAGTTGTGCATATCAGTCGGCTTACACTACAGGCCACTACTGTGATTTCCCTTTCCGCTCCCAAGTGCCACAAGTGGTCAGCAAGCAGGAGCAAGCTTGTATATCCTTGAACACTAGAGTCGGATATCTTCTTCCTCTCTTTAGTGCTTTGTCTGCTCTGAGTGTTTAATGGTCTTGTTGCAGTAGCTCTTGGCGCAAAGATGTTTTGAGACCTATGCTACCCGTTTTTAAGGTAAGTGATTCATCTCGTTGCTGTATCTCAATTATCTGTGATAGTTTCTGTAACATAACGTACAGTATGACTGGATCTTGTTGCATGTTTGTCGCCTAGTACTCGATTGTCTTTCAGTATCGCTCAGAAGTAATCGAAATTTTTCTTCTCCTTAGTTCCTTTCAGATTGAAACGAGACGAAAGTAGGGAGACAACTTAATGAAGAGTGTATGAAAATGGTTGCGAGAGAGATACTGTGTAACAAAATAATTCCAAGTCAGCCGGATCGTGTCCAACAACCAGAAAAGGAAAAGATTGCCACCGACGAGTAGACATTGGGAGCAGACAAAATAAACTCTGAGAGAGAGTTGAAGAGAGCTGAGGTGTTTGGACTCATTTGAAGAAGACTTACTGCTACCGAGGAAGTGGTGCAGTGGTCAGTACACTAGACTCGCATTCGGGAGGACGACGGTTCAAACCCCGCGTCCGCCATCCTGGTTTAAGTTTTCCTGATTTCCCTAAATCGCTTTAGGCAAATGCCAGGATGGTTCGTTTCCAAGGGCATGGCCCAATTTCTTCCCCATCCTTCCCTAATCCAATCGGACCGATCACCTCTGTGTTTGCTTTCCTCCCCCAAATAAACCAACCAAACAACCAACTGGCTACTGTGTACCACGTGCAGGGGCTAGCCTCATGTTGGATGTGTTGATGCAATAATTTACCAACAGCCGTATGATTCGTAGAAGTTTATTTTATTTTATGAACTTCTATGTGCTACCAGTTTCGGCATTACGTTGATGCCATCTTCAGGCCCCACTCGTTATAGTCGTAAAATCGTTATACACGGAAGGAGCCATAGAACTGGATCCGTGAATCAATCGTCCTGCAACAGCTCTTGGTGGCCACCAAGCGATTTTACGACTATGACGAGTGGGGCCTGAAGATGGCATAAATGTAATGCCAAAACTGCATAGAAGTTCATAAAATAAAATAAACTTCTACAAACCATACGGCTGTTGGTAAATTATTGCATCAAGAAGTTCATGCCAGCCGTCGTCCCACGATCCAAAAATGGATCAACGAAGATTACATGTTGGCTGTGCCGATCACGAGAGTATTTTGTATTTTTGCGGGCGACCGCCGTAGAATCAGTGAACTGAACATTGGTGAATTGAGCTGTAATAGTAACAATATGTTCTGAAGCTTATGTATTTTATTATTATTCAAAAGAGTCAATGCAGTGTCATTACCAAGACAATGGTCGTTAATGGAAGACAATTTCTACAAGCCTTGTAATTATAGCTCATTTACTTTCAATGTAATTAAGGGCTATAAATGAAAAGTAAGAAGCATTACACAGAAAATGTTTTGAGGTAAGGAAATAGTGTATTAACATTCCAATTAACCATAAAAGTTACACAATAAGTGAAAAAACTTAAGTCGGTCAGTACTATACGATTCTCCTGTAATAAATAACAAGAATCTGCTGTTTCTCTTTGAACTACCCTGCCTTTAAGGGGGGTAGGACGTCAAACGGGTCGACTTGGAGCAGGAGAGGGCCCACAGGACTGTTTTATTTCCACTGTCTATACTTTTACAAATAAATTCATAAAACTTAGTCAGCATGACCAGGAAGGATTCAGAATTCACACTCATAGCAGTGGAAGTTCGAAAACATAACGATGTAATTTTTTTTACATGTGAAATTTCATGTTTTTTTTACTTTCTAATGGCCGCATTTGTTGCTATAGGTACACTTTTCTTCATAAATAAGAGAGATGGTTCGATGAATTTTGCACAGCATACAAACCATACTTAAAGGTGTATGAAATTCTAGAATTTTCCAAATCTATTAAAAACTGTGGTAAATATTGAGGTAATTAACTACAAAACTTGTGTTTTTTCTAAGCATGAAGTTTAAAATACAACAGATAATTCGTTCTTTCATAAATTAAATAAATTCTAGAGTTTCATACACTTGTAAGTATGGTATGTATGGTGTGCAAAATTGATCGAAGACTCTCTCTAACTTATGAAGAAAAGTGTACCTATAGCAACAAATGCAGCCATTAGTAAGTGAAAAACTGATGAAATTCCACACGTGAACAAAATTATTTTCTTATGTTTTCGAACTTCCACTGCGATGAGTGTGAATCCGGAATCCTTCCTGGTGATGCTGACAAAGTTTTATGAATTTGTTAGTAAAAGTATAGACATTGGAAATTAAAATGTCCTGTGATGCCTCTCCTGCTCCAAGTCGGCCCGTTTGACGTCCAACCCCCCTTAAGCGGGTGCACGCTCTAGATAAATGAAAATGCCGGGTGGTTAGGGCCTCCCGTCGGGTAGACCATTTGCCTGGTGCAAGTCTTTTGAGTTGACGCCACTTCGGCGACTTGCGTGTCGATATGGATAAAATGATGATGATAAGGACAACACAACACCCAGTTCCTAAGCGGAGAAAATCTCCGACCCAGCCGGGAATCGAACTCGGGCCGTTACGCATGACATTCCGTCCCGCTGACCACTTTTTTTTTTTTTTGTCGTTATTGATCGTTGTGTGTGCTCGTTGCGGACGTCACATGACATCCGTTCAAGTTCGTTTGTTGATCCTTCCACTCAGTTTTTTATTACAGAGGCCAACCAGCTATCTGACCGAACACGTTGTGCTGCCGTGCCAGCACCACTCAGCTACCAGGGGCAGACACGCTCTAGATGCTAGACAAGGAGCTCTGTTAGGCGAAACTCGTGACTCTGCCCGCGGCCCCTCCTCGCAGCCGGTAGTCCGGCTGTGGCGGCGTCGCTGTGGCGGCGCGTGGGCTCTGACAGAGAGTGGCCCTCCGGCGGCTGATGCAGTCGAAAAATAGCGCGCCGCAGCCGCACGCGCGCAAACACGGCCAACACCCCTCCAGCGGTCGCAGTTAATCACACGGCTCTCGGCCGAAAATTGGGACCTGCCCTTAGGTCGGCTTTCCCTGCACTGTAGGCAGGTCCATGCTATTGCCCGCCCATATCTCTCGCTTCGGCTCAATTAATCGGCAACGCGAAACTGCTGCAATTAGTCTCTCAGGAAATAAAGCACCACCACCGGCACGGAAAGACACACGCCGGCCATCTCCGGCTGGATCATCTATCGTTTTCGCAGTAAATCGAATAGTAACTCAAATTGTAAAACATTGCAAGTAGTCTCCGCTAAGACAGCAACAAAGTATTTCGTCGTAATTTAACAGACACCAATACTGTTTAAAATTCCAATAGTTATTTAATAAACTGAAGTCTACCGGCCGCTGTGGCCGAGCGGTTCTAGGCACTTCAGTCCGGAACCGTGCTGCTGCTACTGTCGCAGGTTCGAATCCTGCCTCGGGCATGGAAGTGTGTGATGTCCTTAGGTTAGTTAGGTTTAAGTAGTTCTAAGTCTAGGGGACTGATGCCCTCAGATGTTAAGTCCCATAGTGCTTAGAGCCATTTTTGAAAGTCAATTCTGAATCTGCATAACAACGCATAGTGATTTCACAAGCGCACATGAATTCATGGTTTGAAAATTTTTGTATGCTGTATACCCAACATGTGCTGCAGTCATAGACCGCAAACGTGGCGTGAAATCGAAGTGGATCTTACTTTGTTGGGAAACTCTACGTGGTTTTTATGTGGGTCCACAAAGCATTTACAGCGGTTGCTCGAGGACCATAATGAACAGATTGCCGACTACTCATATCCATGTTCTGGTGGCGACATGTCAGTCGATCTGCTAGCCTGAACAGCTGCGAAATATGTCTTTCCACGTAGAGGGCCCCTGAGTTTACTGTTCAAACGCCAGGAAAAGTCGCTGTTGATTGTAGGCATACCAGATGACGCCGTCATTAAACCTTAACTACTAACATCGACCAACTTACCACACTAGCAACGATGTAACAAATGTTTGCCGCTAGAACTTCGCTCCTGGTGTTGTGCATGTGCAAGGGGCTTCCTTTCTTCGTGCCCATTGCCCCTCTCACAGCACACATCTGGTGGCGCGATTTATCTGATAGAGGGGCTGTATGATATGCTTTACTGACTCCTTGATATGGCGGTTGTTGTTCAGAATATCCATTTTACGACCATAAACCATCTCTCACGTTTTTTATCAGGAACAAAATATTTTACTCTGATTATTTACATCCCTGTCTGAGCTTAGGAATGTGGAGCGCTTACGTATTCAGTTCAACAGAGCGACAGACGCACACTGTGTCAAGGTTATATTTAGCCATTGTTTCTGACCAGGGCAACGGCATTGCCACAGTGGCTACACCGGTTCCCGTGAGATCACCGAAGTTAAGCGCTGTCGGGCGTGATCGGCATTTAGATGGGTGACCATCCAGGCCGCCATGCGCTTTTGTCATTTTCCGGGGTGCACTCAGCCTCATGATGCCAATTGAGGAGCTACTCGACCGAATAGTAGCGGCTTCGGTCAAAAATACCATCATAACGACCGGGAGAGCAGTGTGCTGACCTCAAGCCCCTCCTATCTGCATCCTCCTTGAGGATGACACGGCGGTCGGATGGTCCTGGTAGACCATTCGTGGCCTGACGACGGAGTGCTTTCTGACCAGGACCCAGCGGAATAGGCGGCCATTCATTCTGTTTTCTTCCCAAATAGAAAAAATGGTTCAAATGGCTCTGAGCACTATGGGACTTAACACCTATAGTCATCAGCCCCTAGAACTTAAAACTACTTAAACCTAACTAACCTAAGGACAGCACACATCACGAGGAAGAGAAAATCCCTAACCCCGCCGGGAATCGAACCCGGGAACCCGGGCGTGGGAAGCGAGAACGCTACCGCACGACCACGAGCTGCGGACCCCCAAACAGCAGTAACATCGTGGATTGTGCAGAGACGAGGGATCCGCTGAGTTAGCAAATATTGTGTCGAATACAAACTCACACTGTCCGTTTTCTACGGTTTCCGTTGCTTCGTACGAGGCCTATTGAGAAAGTAGGTAACGTTTCCGTATGACGCCGCCAGGCGCGCGCCGATCGCGTATATTTTGGTATGTGCATGCTCGGCAGCTCAGTCAGCATCCATCGTTGACAACGGGAACGTCTCGGCGCGTCTGGTTTTCCTTTATGTTCGAATCTGAAATGTGCGCTAGAATCGAAAATCCCGCCAGTTGTCAGGTGGGGCAAGAAATCTAAAACCTATAGAAATTTATCGTGAACTGTGTGAAATGTACGGAAATAACGTAATGAGTGAATGTTCCGTCCGTAAATGGTGCATTCGGTTTAAAAATGGCTGAATCAACGTTCATGATGAAGAGAAAAGTGGACTCCCGATCATTGTGATTGACGATCTTGTCGCTAAAGTTGATGAAACGATTCGTGAAAACCGTCGCTTCACAATAACGGAGCTTTCACTTTCTTTTCCACAAGGTTCATGGACTTTGCTGTTTGAAATTGTCACTCAAAAACTAGGCTACGACAAATTTTGTTCACGATGGGTGCCCAAAATGCTTACAGAGCACCATAAAGAACAGCGAATGGGGACAACGTTGACATTTATGGAGGCCTACCACGAATATGGCGATTCATTACTGGATCGAATCGTAGCCAGTGACGAGACTTGGGTGAAACACGTCAATTGCGAGACAAAAGGTCCCCCCAGAAACCAAGAAAATGTTCGCAAACCTTGTCAGCAAAAAGTTGATGGCGACAGTGTTTTGGGATAGGCAATGTGTGGTTCTTATTGATTTTCTCGAACATGGAGCAACCATAGATTCCGCTTGGTGCTGTCAAATTTGCACAGCCTTAGAAGAACAGTTCAAACTCCGGGGAAATTTTGTTTTTGAACGATGATGCCCGACCTCACGCGGCAAACCGCACTAAAGAACTTCTTAATTCATTCAAATGGGAAAGTTTCCCTCATCTGCCCTACATGTATAAATGTAATATATGCGAATACATAGAAAGAAGGATCCTTTATTGTATGATTATATGATAGCGGAACAAACACTGGTAGCAGTTACTTCTGTAAAATATCTGGGAGTATGCGTACGGAACGATTTGAAGTGGAATGATCATATAAAACTAATTGTTGGTAAGGCGGGTACCAGGTTGAGATTCATTGGGAGAGTGCTTAGAAAATGTAGTCCATCAACAAAGGAGGTGGCTTACAAAACACTCGTTCGACCTATACTTGAGTGTTGCTCATCAGTGTGGGATCCGTACCAGGTCGGGTTGACGGAGGAGATAGAGAAGATCCAAAGAAGAGCGGCGCGTTTCGTCACTGGGTTATTTGGTAACCGTGATAGCGTTACGGAGATGTTTAATAAACTCAAGTGGCAGACTCTGCAAGAGAGGCGCTCTGCATCGCGGTGTAGCTTGCTCGCCAGGTTTCGAGAGGGTGCGTTTCTGGATGAGGTATCGAATATATTGCTTCCCCCTACTTATACTTCCCGAGGAGATCACGAATGTAAAATTAGAGAGATTAGAGCGCGCACGGAGGCTTTCAGACAGTCGTTCTTCCCGCGAACCATACGCGACTGGAACAGGAAAGGGAGGTAATGACAGTGGCACGTAAAGTGCCCTCCGCCACACACCGTTGGGTGGCTTGCGGAGTATCAATGTAGATGTAGATGTAGATCCTCGATCTTGCACCAAGTGACTGCCACTTGCTTCCCAAGATGAAGAACTGGCTTGCAACGCAGCGCTTTGACGACGACGCGGAACTCCGGGCTGGCTAACTCACTGGTTGAAATCTCAGGCGGCAGAATTTTACGACGAAGGTCTTTCAGAGCTTATCCTCCACTATGATAAGTGCCTCAATGTGTTTGCTGACTTTGTGGAAAAGTAATATGTCAGTCGCTGTTTCAGATGTACATAATAAAATTTATTTCTTGTACTTAATTTTTTTAATGCCAAAATGTTCCCGACTTTCTGAATAGCCCTCGTACAATCGAATAAGTCGAAATTTATTGTTGATAAACTTGTTAACTGCATTGTTTATCGTTTAAGAGTGTGAATCTACTTTCCACCCATTTTCTTTTCAAAGGTTGGGCTTAACACAGCCTCTGTATTTGTAACATCATTATTTCTGCAAATTTATGTTAATGCTGCGATTTACGTAAGTTCAGAAATTGTTTTGTTCACTCTCTTATTTATTTTTAATTTTTATTGCGGCCACGAGACGCCGTGACGTAACTAGCTGTATTATGTTTGGTACCTATATAATAAATGTATGTTAAGTATCTGCTAGTGTTCTTTCTACTTATTTAGTATGCCTCCCGTGCCTCCAACATGCCGTGAGATATGATTTCCTTTTCTGTTTCATCCACCGTTTTATGTATGCAGCGCAGATCAACCAATAAGAAGTTCGTGTTAGAGAGGCAAGACAATGTCTGATTCCAACTAGCGATGAGATACGGGTCGGTTTTCTGTTTAATCCACATTTTTATGTACACAATGCAAATCAAACAGTAAGTACACTACTGGCCATTAAAATTGCTACACCACGAAGAAATGCAGATGATAAACCAGTATTCTTTGGACAGATATATTTTAATAGAACTGACATGTGATTAAATTTTCACACAATTTGGGTGCATAGATGCTGAGAAATCTGTACTCAGAACAACCACCTCTGGACGTAATAACGGCCTTGATACGCCTGGGCATTGAGTCAAACAGATCTTGGATGGCGTTTATAGGTACAGATGTCCATGCAGCTTCAACACGACACCACATTTCATCAAGAATAGTGACTGGCGTATTGTGACGAGCCAGTTTCTCGGCCACCATTAACCAGATATTATCAATTGATGAGAGATCTGGAGAATGTGCTGGCCAGGGCAGCAGTCAAACATTTCCTGTATCTAGAAAGGCCCGTACAGGATCTGCAACATGCGGT
Source organism: Schistocerca piceifrons (assembly GCF_021461385.2). Classification (NCBI taxonomy): domain Eukaryota; kingdom Metazoa; phylum Arthropoda; class Insecta; order Orthoptera; family Acrididae; genus Schistocerca; species Schistocerca piceifrons. The sequence goes on from NC_060139.1 coordinate 53,900,643, forward strand.
CGTGCATTATCCTGCAGAAATGTAGGGTTTCGCAGGCATCGAATGATGGGTAGAGCTAAGGGTCGTTACACAACTGAAATGTAACGTCCACTGTTCAAAGCCCGTCAATGCGAACAAGAGATGATCGAAACGTGTAACCAATGGCACCCCATACCATCACGCCGGGTGATACGCCAGTATGGCGATGGCGCATACACGCTTCTAATGTGCATTCACCGCGATGTCGCCAAACACGGATGCGACCATCATTATGCTGTAAACAGAACCTGGATTCATCCGAAAAAATTACGTTTCGCTATTCGTGCACCCAGGTTCGTCGTTGAGTACACCATCGCAGGCACTCCTGTCTATGATGCAGCGTCAAGTGTAACCGCAGCCATGGTCTCCGAGCTGATAGTCCATGCTGCTGCAAATGTCGTCGAACTGTTCGTGCAGATTGTTGTTTTCTTGCAAACGTCCACATCTGTTGACTTAGGGATCGAGACGTGGCTGCCATGCGGGATCCAGCACAGCCTACCGTATTACCCTCCTGAACCCACCGATTCCATATTCTGCTAACAGTCATTGGATCTCGACCAACGCGAGCAGCAATGTCGCGATACGATAAACCGCAATCGCGATAGGCTACAATCCGACCTTTACCAAAGTTGGAAACGCGATGGTACGCATTCCACCTCCTTACATGAGGCATCACAACAACGTTTCACCAGGCAACGCCGGTTCACTGCTGTTGGTGTATGAGAAATGGGTTGGAAACTTTCCTCATGTTAGCACGTTGTAGGTGTCGCAACCGGCGCCAACCATCTGTGAATGCTCTGAAAAGCTAATCATTTGGATATCACAGCATCTTCTTCCTGTCGGTTAAATTTCGCATCTGTAGCACGTCATCTTCGTGGTATAGCAATTTTAATGCCCGGTAGTGTAGTTCGTGTTCTCGAGGCAAGACAACGTCTGCCTCCAACTAGCCTTAAGAAATGGTTTCCTTTTCTGTTTGATCCGTATTTTGATGTACGCAATGCAACTCAACCAATGAGTAGTTGTTGTTAGTCAGGCACGACAAGGTCTGCTGTCGTGTTTCATCTTCATCTCATGCATGTGGTGCAAATAAAGTGCAATGTAAATACCTCAGTACAGTTGTTGTTGTTATGGTCTTCAGTCCAGAGACTGGTTTGACGCCAGTCTCCATGGTACTCTATCCTGTGCAAGCTTCTTCATCTCCCAGTACCTACTGCAACCTACATCCTTCTGAATCAGTGTAGTGTATTCATCTCTTGGTCTCCATCTACGATTTTTACCCTTCACGCTGCCCTCCAACACTAAATTGGTAATCCCTTGATGCCTCAGAACATGTCCTACCAACCGATCCCTCTTTCTAGTCACTTCTGCCACAAATTACTCTTCTCCCCAGTTCTATTCAATACTTCCTCATTAGTTATGTGGTCTACCTATTTAATTTTCAACATTCTTCTGTAGCACCACATTTCGAAAGCTTCCATTCTCTTCGTGTCTAAACTGTTTATCATCCATGTTTCACTTGCATACATGGATACACTCCACACAAATACTTTCAGAAACTTCTTCCAAACATTTAAATCTATACTCGATTTCAACAAATTTCTCTTCTTCAGAAACGCTTTCCTTGCCATGGCCAGTCTACATTTTATATCCTCTCTACTTCGACCATCATCAGTTATTTTGCTCCCCACATAGCAAAACTCATTTACTACTTTAAGCGTCTCATTTCCTAATCTAATTCCCTCAGCATCATTCGACTTAATTCGACTACATTCCATAATCCTCGTCTAGCATCTTTTGATGTTAATCTTATATCCTCCCTTCAAGACACCGTTCATTGCATTCAACTGCTCTTCCAGGTTCTTTCCTGTCTGTGACAGATTTACAATGTCATCAGCCTACCTCAAAGTTTTTATTTCTTCTCCATGGATTTTAATTCCTTCTCCGAATTTTTCTTTTGCTTCCTTTACTGTTTGCTCAATACACAAATTGAATAACATCGGGGATAGGCTACAACCCTGTCTCACTCCTTTCCCAACCACTGCTTCCCTTTCATGCCCCTCGACTCTTATAACAGCCATCTTGTTTCTGTACAAATTGTAAATACCCTTTCGCTCCCTGTATTTTGCCACTGCCACCCTCAGAATTTGAAAGAGGGTATTCTTGTCAACATTGTTAAAAGTTTTCCCTAAGTCTAAGTAGTTTTGCCTTTCGTTAATCTATCTTCTACGATTAATGTTCCAATATTTCTACGGATTCCAAACTGATCTTCCCCGAGGTCGGCTTCTGCCAGTTTTTCCATTCGTCTGTAAGCAATTCGTGTTAGTATTTTGCAGCCGTGACTTATTAAACTGATAGTTCAGTAATTTTCACATTGTCAACACCTGCTTTCTTTGGGATTGGAGTTATTATACTCTTGTTGAAGTCTGAGGGTATTTCACATGTCTCATACATCTTGCTCACGAGACGGTAGAGTTTTGTCAGGCTATCAGTATTTCTAATTGAATATTGTCTACTCCCGGGTCCTTGTTTCAACTTAGATCTTTCAGTGCACTGTCAAACTCTTCACGCAGTATCATATCTCCCACTCCGTCTTCATCTACATGCTCTTCCATTTCCAAAATATTGTCCTCAAGTACATCGCCCTCTATATACTCCTTCCACCTTTTCGCTCTTCCTTCTTTGCCTAGAACTGGGTTTTGCACCTTAGTTCTTGATATTCATACAAGATTAGCGCTAATTATAATGAGACTCAGAAAATTCCATGTGGTTTCTAGAAGGACCCCAAACTAGTTCAGTTATAGTTTTTCCACCACATTACTCGACAATGAGAACCACTAGGCTGCAAGAGGCCTTATCAAGAAGCCCTTTTTTACCATTCAGCGTTTGGAAGACGTTACATGCCCTTTGCTGCCTCGGGTGTAAGTGAAAGTCGACGCAACAGCATGATTTTCACCAGCCTGTCTGTTGTGGAACTATCGACACAATCAGGTTCATAGCCGTTGCCAAGATCCGTGATGGAGCCAACAGACGAGGCCTTACGTTTCGTCACGACATCAGGTTTGCGAGGTAACTGTTATCATACACTGTGACGACAGAGAGCGATTGCATGCCAGCTCGTAATCACAGCGTCATCAATCCAATGATTCCACACGCGCATCACTGATTTAGCAGCATATATAATCGTAGCGTAAAACTCGCAGTATGACAAAAAGTCTGTCGTGTTCTTACACGTTGATATTTAATATCGACAACGCCTAATCTCAAGGATCAAAACATCTGTCGTTTGCCACCGTCTTAAATAAAACGCAGTGCTCATTTGGAATGCTGTAGATGGTGTACGACGGAAGTGAAGCCGTGTGTGTGAGCCAGCTAGTTGTTTGGTATCAGCGGAGAAAGATGGGTCGACCTGGAGATGTGGCAGAATGACAGATAGGAGCTACTGTGTTTTTTCGTCTGTGAGCGCGGAATGTCACACGTGTCTTCAAGGAATGGCGTACCACTCACAGCCATGAAACTCTGCCTAAAATCGGTTGTTGGAAAGCGATTGCAGACGAAAGGACGTGGGGACTAGCTCTCCGTCTTACCAATAACAATCGGTCCGCAACCTGACGGGGATGGCTGATGTCAATGGATGCATTTCCATCCCAATCAATTTATAAGCGAATGTAGCGCAGGAAACTGTGTGTAACAGATATTTGGACTCGGGTACCTCGTAAAACGCCATTAGTGACAGTAGCACATAGAGCCGCAAGTCTCCAGAGGTATAAATAACGCAGGAACTCGGCAGTAGCTGATTGGAGGCATGTAATTTGGTCCGCCGAGTCGCCATTTTACTTCTTTTCAACTAACACAAAACGTCGACGTTTCCAAAGACGTTTTTAACCCACAATATGTGGAGGGCGATTCCGTACATCTTTTTTTTGTTTATCAGACATTTTCGGTACCCAAGTCTGATCTTTCCTTGTATACCAGGTTGGCCGAGAGTTCGACTCGCGAGCTGTACCCTGGAATGGGTACCATAGCGCTCGCACTGACTTCACAATTCCCTCACGGCTACATCATGCTGCTTGAGCCCGAGGAGGGGGAAGAGGGGGAAACTACGAACGTGACTCATTTAAATGGCAGTGCAGTGGCACAGAATTCAACTTGGTTTTATGTTTCACATTTCTCAACACTGTATGAGGGGCGTTCAGTGAGCAATGAAGCACTTCAGCTGGCGGCGATGTACGTAGCCTTCGAAATGGCGTCTGAAGTGGAAGTGCGTTCCAAGCAGAGGGCTGTAATTTTTTTCTTCGCAGAAAACCAGAGCACCGCAGATATTCATACGCGCTTCCAGAGTACCTACGGAGATTTGTCAGTGAAAAAAAATCATGGTGAGTCGTTGCGCGTGGCGTCTATCATCATCACGAGGTCGCGAAAACCTGTTCGATCTCCCGGTTGCTGGCCTGCCGCACACAGCTGTGACTGTTTCACTGTTGGAATTTGTCTACATCTACATGGATACTCAGCAAATCACATTTAAGTGCCTGGCAGACGGTTCATCGAAACATCTTCACAATTCTCTATTATTGCAATCTCGTATAGCGCACGGACAGAATGAACACCTGTATCTTTCCGTACGAGCTCTGATTTCCTTTATTTTATCGTGGTAATCGTTCCGCCCTATGTAGGTCGGCGTCAACAAAATACTTTCGCATTCAGAGGAGAAAGTTGGTGATTGGAATTTCCTGAGAATATTCCGCCGCAACGAAAAACACCTTTCTTTTAAAGATTTCCTGCCGAAATCCTGTTTCATTTCTGTGACACTCTCTCCCATATTCCACGATAATACAAAACGTGCTGCCTTTCTTTGAAGTTTTTCGATGTACCCAGTCAGTCCTACCTGGAAAGGATCCCACACTGTGCAGCAATATTCTAAAATAGGACGGACAAGCGTAGTGTACGCAGTCTCCTTAGTAGGTCTGCTACATTTTCTAAGTGTCCTGCTAATAAAACGCAGCCTTTGCTTAGCCTTCCCCACAACATTTTCTATCTGTTCTTTCCAATTTAAGTTGTTCGTAATTGTAATACCTAGACGTTTAGTTGAATTTACGGCTTTTAGATTAGACTGATTTATCGTGTAACTGAAGTTTAACGAGTTCCTTTTAGAACTCATGTGGATGAGCTCACACTTTTCGTTATTTAGGGTCAACTGCCACTATTCGCACGATTCAGATTTTTTTTTTTCTAAATCGTTTTGCAGTTTGTTTTGATCTTCTGATTACTTTATTAGTCGATAAACGACAGCGTCATCAGCAAACAACCGAAGACAGCTACTCAGATTGTCTCCCAAATCGTTTATATAGATAAGGAACATCCAAGCGTCTATAACACTACCTTGGGGAAAGCCTGAAATCACTTCTCTTTTACTCGATGACTTTCCGTCAATTACTACTAACTGTGACCTCTCTGACAGGAAATCACAAATCCAGTCACATAACTGAGACGATATTCCATAAGCCCGCAACTTTACTACGAGCCCCTTGTATGGTACACTGTTAAAAGCCTTCCGGAAATCCAGGAATACGGTATCGATCTGAAATCCCTTGTCAGTAGCACTCAGCACTTCATGTGAATAAAGAGCTAGTTATGTTTCACAGGAACGATATTTTCTAAACCCATGTTGACTGTGTGTCAATAGATCGTTTCCTTCGAGGTAATTCATGAAGTTCTAACATATACGTTCTAAAATCCTGCTGCATATCGACGTTAACGATATGGGCCTGTAATTTAGTGGATTACTCCTACTACGTTTCTTGAATATTGGTTTGACCTGTGCAACTTTCCAGTCTTTGGGTACGGATCTTTCGTCGAGCGAACGGTTGTATATGATTGTTAAGTATGGAGCTAATGCATCAACATACTCCGAAATGAACCTAATTGATATACAGTCTGGACCAGAAGACTTGTTTTTATTAAGTGATTTGAGTTGCTTCACTACTCCGAGGATATTTACTTCTGAGTTACTCATGTTGGCAGCTGTTCTCGATTCGAATTCTGGATTATTTACTTCGTCTTCTTTTGTAAAGGCATTTCGCAAGGCGGTGCTCAGTAACTCTGCTTTGGCAGCACTGTCTTCGATAGTATCTCCGTTGTTAACGCGCAGAGAAGGGATTGATTGTTTCTTGCCGCTAACATACTTCACATACGACCAGAATCTCTATGGATTTTCTGCCAGGTTTCGAGACAAAGTTTCGTTGTGGAAACTGTTATAGGCGTCTCGCATTGAACTCCGCGCTAAGTTTCGAGCTTCTGTAAAGGATCGCCAATATTGGGGATTTTGCGCCTGTTTAAATTTGGCATGTTTGTTTCGCTGTTTCTGCAACGGTGTTCTAGCTCGTTTTGTGTACCACGGAGGATCAGCTCCGCCGTTTGTTAGTTTATTTGGTATAAACCTTTCAATTTCTGTCGATACTATTTCTTTGAATCTAAGCCACATCTGGTCTATACTTATATTAATGTGGGCATTCATATTCGATATGAAGCCGTGACAGAGATAAGTCCCTGCAGTCGCACTATCGCCTGTGTGCTCGGTGGCTCAGTTGCCGGCTCGGTAGATCAGCGTGTTCGGTCAGAGGACCGATTATCTTCTGTAGTTAAAAAACTGAGTCAAGGAATCAACGATCGACTTGAACGGACGTCATGTGACGTCCACCCAGACCAAACGAAACGAACAATACTGTTGTTGTTGTTGTGGTCTTCAGTCCTCAGACTGGTCTGATGCAGCTCTCCACGCTACTCTATCCTGTGCAAGCTTCTTCATCTCCCAGTACCTACTGCAACCTACATCCTTCTGAATCTGCTTAGTGTATTCATCTCTTGGTCTCCCTCTACGATTTTTACCCTCCACGCTGCCCTCCAATGCTAAATTTGTAATCCCTTCATGCCTCAAAACATGTCCTACCAACCGACCCCTTCTTCTAGTCAAGTTGTGCCACAAACTTCTCTTCTCCCCAATCCTATTCAATACCTCCTCATTAGTTACGTGATCTACCCACCTTATCTTCAGCATTCTTCTATAGCACCACATTTCGAAAGCTTCTATTCTCTTCTTGTCCAAACTAGTTATCATCCATGTTTCACTTCCATACATGCCTACACTCCATACAAATACATTCAGAAACGACTTCCTGACACTTAAATCTAGACTCGGTGTTAACAAATTTCTCTTCTTCGGAAACGCTTTCCTTGCCATTGCCAGTCTACATTTTATATCCTCTCTACTTCGACCATCATCAGTTATTTTACTCCCTAAATAGCAAAACTCCTTGACTACTTTAAGTGTCTCATTTCCTAATCTAATTCCCTCAACATCACCCGATTTAATTTGACTACATTCCATTATCCTCGTTTTGCTTTTGTTGATGTTCGTCTTATATTCTCCTTTCAAGACACTGTCCATTCCGTTCAACTGCTCTTCCAAGTCCTTTGCTGTCTCTGACAGAATTACAATGTCATCGGCGAACCTCAATGTTTTTACTTCTTCTCCATGAATTTTAATACCTACTTCGAATTTTTCTTTTGTTTCCCTTACTGCTTGCTCAATATACAGATTGAATAACATCGGGGAGAGGCTACAACCCTGCTCACTCCTTTCCCAACCACTGCTTCCCTTTCATGCCCTCTGGTTTCTGTACAAATTGCAAATTGCCTTTCGCTCCCTGTGTTTTACCCCTGCCACCTTCAGAATTTGAAAGTCCAACATTTCTACGGAATCCAAACTGATCTTCCCCGAGGTCCGCTTCTACCAGTTTTTCCATTCGTCGAACAATACTGAACAAAATTAAAAATAAGAAAGTCGGATAGAGCGTGTGCCATGTAAGCAGGAGGTGCCGGGTTCGAGTCCAACTCGGTGAACAAATTTTTCAACTGTCCCCGTTGATATTTATCAACACCTGTAAGCATCGAAAGGTCTAGATTTCATTATGACTTCATTCTTATTCGAGATGATCAGCAGATCACAATGGAACATTTATCGGCACGATTGGACATCTGTGTTGTTATTGCTAACACACTCGCCTCAAAGATGCGTCTTCGCTGGGTTCCTCGCTACTTAACAGAAGACCGTAAAGAACAGCGAAGGTTCATTAGTTCAGAATTGCCAGCGCTTTAAGAGACAGTTGGTGACAAGTTTTTGTCAAAAATAGTACAGCAGATGAAAAATGACTCCATCATTTCGAACAGGAAACAAAATGGACATCCATGGAGGACTGGCACACCACCTCTCTTCCGAAAGAAAAGTCTGGAACCACTGTGTCTACCGGTAAACCCATGGTGACGATCCGCTGGCACCTGATGGGGTTATTGTGTTTGATGTCGTCCCTCATCGTGCAAATATAAAGTGTACGCACTGCCCTCAGAAAACTGAATGAACGATTTCATTGGGCTAGCTGCCACAAAAATGTAAACCAACCACTCCATGACAACACAAGGCCTCATTCATGTCTGCCAACTGACAGAAACTGACAAAACTTCACTCCACCATTCTTCAAATGGCTCTGAGCACTATGGGACTTAACATCTATGGTCATCAGTCCCCTAGAACTTAGAACTACTTAAACCTAACTAACCTAAGGACAGCACACAACACCCAGTCATCACGAGGCAGAGAAAATCTCTGACCCCGCCGGAAATCGAACCCGGGAACCCGGGCGTCGGAAGCGAGAACGCTACCGCACGACCACGAGCTGCGGACTCCACCGTTCTTCGTCACCTACACAACTGCCCATATATCTCACTTTCCGACTTCCATCTGTTTGTCCCAATGAAGGGTGCACTCCGCCAGAAGCGGAACGTGGACGATGGAGAGGTTACTGGTGCAGCAAGGCGTTGATTCAGACATCGAAAAGTAGGGTGGTACCATGCAAGCGCACATGCCCTTCTAGTAACGTAGCGTAAGGCTGTCGATTGAACAGAGATTATGTTGAAAAGTAGGATTTAGAACTGTGGCCATCTCACGCTGATACCGTTTCTTCTTTTCGGCTATGAGTGATTAAGTGTTTTTAGCAAATAAAGTCTGTATGTTTGTGCAACTAGTAGCAACTGATTTGGGCCCCTTTCCACAACCCGATTAGCTCTTTCCTGTGAGACTAGATTTCAGATTTGGTAGCCAAAGCCCGCATCTCGTGGTCGTGCGGTAGCGTTCTCGCTTCCCACGCCCGGGTTCCCGGGTTCGATTCCCGGCGGGGTCAGGGATTTTCTCTGCCTCGTGATGGCTGGGTGTTGTGTGCTGTCCTTAGGTTAGTTAGGTTTAAGTAGTTCTAAGTTCTAGGGGACTTATGACCACAGCAGTTGAGTCCCATAGTGCTCAGAGCCATTATTATTATTTGGTAGCCAAAACAGTTGGGAAAATTTGGTGTATTGGAATCCTGACTAAAACCAACCTGCCTTCATATAACTGATCGTAAACAAAACATATTTTCAGTATTATTTAATTATTTTCTTTACGTTGAATACATAATATGCACTTTTAGTATATTACAAACTGTCGGAGTACGGACAGGCGGGAACAATTTCAGAGGTTTTCGTATTCAGGTTGCCATGTAATCCAAATGGTTCAAATGGCTCTGAGCACTATGGGACTTAACATCTATGGTCATCAGTCCCCTGGAACTTAGAACTACTTAAAGCTAACTAACCTAAGGGCATCACACAACATCCAGTCATCACGAGGCAGAGAAAATCCCTGACCCCGCCGGGAATCGAACCCGGCAACCCGGGCGTGGAAAACGAGAACGCTACCGCACGACCACGAGTTGCGGACACCATGTAATCAAAAACACGCCCTGCACACAAATATGATGATTGAAATATTGCAGCACTTCTGCAACCACATTATAGAGATGAAAAACCTCTACCAGAGGGAAAAAAATGCAGACGCGCTGGACAGTTTTAACGTAAAAGGATTTATCTTTAAAAGAGGAATTACGTTGCAGATCAGGAGGTTACATCTTCATGCGCACCGGAGCGATTTCAGCTTAAACTGTTAACGGCCTACCGGCCGCGGTGGTCTAATGGTTCTAGGCGCGCAGTCCGGAACCGCGCGACTGCTACGCTCGCAGGTTCGAATCCTGCTTGCGACTTCCGAAATTTCGCTATTTCCATCATCAATATCTTCCCGTACTCCATGCTTCCAAATTTAGCACAAGTGCTTCTTGATGAACAGGAAAACAAATACCGTCTTTCGATTCTTGTAATTTTTCATTCTTTCATTTTCAACTAAATCTTTAAATTCTTTCTGCATGGTATTGGGATGTCGCTCGGCAACAAATTTTTAGGATCAGTCCATTATGCGAACTTATAATAGATATTGGTAATTCTCATTCCTGCCTTCTGTAATTCCCATTTACATTCAAAGGGTGTGGCGACAGATCGATAGACTGCCTGTTTTGAACAAATAGGCACTGGACTGTGGTCGTCCTTCAAACCAAGTGCTGACACCACGATTCTGCAAAGCTGAAGAGAGTTGTACCGACCGAAAAATGCCACATCGTAATAGGAAATGAAACATCGCGATGTAGGAGCTACTGTACTTCCGGGAAGGACCAATCAAAGCCGAGATAGGTCTATCTTCGGGTCGCACACAGCCCACACGAGATGTTCACGTGCAGGATGGTGCGCTGTGGCCACCCCCGTGTTCTATACCTTCATGATGAGTACGAGACAAAAATGCAAATGAGCGTTTGGGGTCACTGGCCGGGAGGCCCTTTGCGGGGCAGGTCCGGCCACCTTGGTGCAGGTCTTACTACATTCGAAGCCACATTGGGCGACCTGCGCGCCGGATGGGGATGAAATGATGATGAAGACAACGATACACCCAGTCCCTGAGCGGAGAAAATCTGTGAACCAGCCGAGAATCGAACCGGGGCCCGTAGGACGGCATTCCGATACGCTGACTACTTTTTTATTTTATTTTATTATCAGATTTTTTTTACCAGGAACAGGGAAGTTAACAAAAGATCTTTATTTGTACAAACTGAAATACAACAGAAATGTCATCCTTCCGGCGAAAATAACACAAGACATTATACTCGTACAAGGCGAGCAATTTTTTTTGTTTTTATGAACAAGGTGTATGAAAAAGAAGAATAATAATACTGATGTAAGCTAAGAGGTGTGAAGCAATATACAGTGGAGTGAGGGAAAAACCAGTGTGTTCTGGTATATTGCATAAAAGAAAGGAGGCGCGTGTCCATGCGCCTACTCCACTGTGGGTTACAATGTAGAAAGTAGCGCGGGGAGTCTCAGATGTCAGCAGGGGGGGGGGGGGGGGGAGTGTTGTCAGCGTGTGGCACCATCCAACTGAGCGGGGGTGACGTACAGATCGCATGTAGGTAATTGACGAAGAAGGCGCGGTAGCGCGGTTGGTGTTCGACTTCACTGTGGGCGGTTTGTAAGTACTGCCAGAAATCAAGGCGTGATTTGTCGCCATCGTTATACATGTAGGTGATCGTCCATCCCTTGACCCATACAATCGCATGATTTTTGGCGGCGGGGAAATAAGTATTCTCGGGATGGATAAAAGTCCATGGGTCAATCGAGTCCGGCGGAACACGGAGGTAACAGGCAACGAACTGTCGGGCCAGTTTCCAGACGTCACTAGTGGCAGCACAAGTCAGTCGATGGACATCGTCATCCACGAGGTGGCAAATGGAACAAAGTGGTGAGTCCATTAGTCCGATGGCGTGAAGGCGATGATTTGTGGCGAATTTTTCATTTGCGACTTGGTACCATGTTGCCCGGACGTTGGAGGGAAGAAAAGGCTGGTGGATATGACGCCAAACCGTGGGCCACCGCTTGGACGGATGTCTGAGTTCGATATTGTTGCTGGATATGGAACGAAGCAGTGGGGTGTAAAAATCTTTAGGTCGAGGAGAATACGTGGTTGGTAAGTGTGTGTGAGTATAACTGAAGTCGACAATTAAATCAGAAATGTGCGTCAGATGGTGCTTGATGTGTCCGACTGGTACTGGTGGTGTTATGGTCGCGGGCACAAGAATTTCCAGCAAGCTGCGCGTAAGAGAGGTGCCCCCGTGCCACTGCTTGTGCATGGTGGACATGTACAAGGCCGCCGCTCGGAGTCGCACATTGACAAGGCCGAGGCCTCCCGCTCGCATGGGAAGGGTGAGCGTGTCGTAGCGGACCTTAAAGAGCGTACCGGCCGTAAGGAAGTATCCGAAGGCAGCCTGGAGGCTGCGTCCAATTGTTGATGGCAGCGGGAGGACCTGTGCGATGCGGACCATTCTGGACGCCACATGTTGATTGAGGTACTGGACACGTTGTAAAGAATCGAGTCGTCGGAGAAGATTTTGTCGCACCGTCGTGCGGATAGTTTGGAGTGCACGCCGAAAATTGATGGCAGCGGAGCGGCGCATGGTGGAGGTGAAAATGATACCAAGGTATCGTTGTTTTTTTACACACGGGAGAGGTGCTAAGTCGTCGTGTGAACCACTCAGCTATCGGGGCGGGCCTGAACACACGAGAAGTTCACGGAGCGGCACGCATACGTTTCTAGTTTGACGAAAAATTGGCACATCAGTTGAGCGGCTAAATCGTCCGATCCTGATACCGCAGAAAATATCTGCCACTATTTGGGAACATGAAACCTAGCAATCAGGTTCCCCATAAAATGGTAGCTTTACAAGATCTATTCGTCAGTGAGTGGGTTCAGGTGGAGAAACGGAACTGGGGCCGTTATCGAGGCGAGAGTAAGTGTTACGCGGTATTAGCCTGACCTCTCCTGGGTGTTGTTAATATTTTTTCGGTGTGCTTACTTCCTCTGACGTTCACGTTTACGCTTCGAGCTGCAACTCCTTCAGTGTAAGGTTCGCCTAACTACGACTTTTCCTGTCACACAAAGAGGCTAAATATGTGTCATCTTTTTTGCACTCTTAAACTATTCCTCATTCCCTTCGAGTCCTTTTTTTCATTTGTTGCTTTATTTCCGGATCTGTCTCTGAGAACTTTACAAACATTAGTGATTTTCGGAAGAACTGTTAAAATGTTTTCGTGTACTTCACTAAAAACGCGAATGGCAGATATGTTTTGTTACCCAGTGGCTTTAAACACCCACAGCTGTCCGCCTCATAGACATCAGCTACGAAACCAATATTTAAAACTTGTAGTTGCTAATATTACGGTATTTAACACCAGGGGAAATTTTTCGTTTACATATTCTGCCACTCTGTTGATATAAATTACTCTCATTCTTACTGAACCAAAGAGAAGATCTGTTGCAAAATTTGTTTCCACGAACAATACGAGACTGGGATAGAAGGGAGAACCGATAGAGGTACTCACGGTACCCTCCGCCACACACCGTCAGGTGGCTTGTGGAGTTTGGATATAGATGTAGGTTGAGTATGACACGTAAAAGGAGGTGTCGTTCGTGAGAGAAGTTCATTGGATTTTGGATCTAGTCCAGTGAATGGAGCTTGATTCATACGATTCACGGGGTCATTGTATTTATACAGAGCACATGATTCTTAGCATTTTAACACAGAGGTTTTGTAATTTTTAACGATTTGCAATTCAAAATATTTTCAAGAGGTCCTGCGTTCAATACCTTATCAAGAGAATATGATTATCGGGGTCAAAACCAGAAGAGAAAGCTCAAAATTATCACACTTCGCCCATCAAGACGAATGGACTATGTCCTTACTCACCCAACCCATCTGAACACCACATCAGGTATTGTCATTTACCTGTCTTCGAAAATTACTTGCAACGCTGCAAAAACGGTTTACTGCGTTGTATGTAACGCTCAAGGCAAGTTTCTTATAATCAGTAAATTTCTGAAAGCATCAGTGCCAACAGACACTTCACGTAAAATCACTCGGATATCTTTGTTGACTGACCTCAATGATAAAAACGTCTGGAGATTCTTTCGCTGACCGATGGCGTTGATATTATGTTACCTTTTTACGTCTTGTTGCTTGGAACTTTGTCCATTAAGATATTTTAAAACACGATAAGTACTAAAAGAAATTACTTTTTTATAATTGTTTCAATCTACAAAGTTCGCAAACAGTTGTGTGCGAATGGATTTCACTTGCACGAGGCATGAGTAGGACTGGTAAAATGTTATGTATCAGAATAAGTTTTGATATGACATGCCAGAGTATATAACGTATAAAGCGTATTACACTTCAAGAAGAAGAAATTGTCAGAAATCTCCAGACTATTTATTTAATACAATTGTGTCACGTAATATGAAATTACATCCGTTATAAAATCCTAAGTGCTGTGAGAGAGAAAAGGGAGGGCGATCATAAATGGCTAAGATGAGAGAAAAGGTTAGAAAATGTGGGAGGGGAGGACAATGCAACATGAACCCAACAATATTTTATTTGCGTTTGCTTTCACTTACCGCACGTTGCCACACCGCTGGCTCTATCACATGTTCCCTCCTCCTCCTGTTTCTTCCCTCTGCCTCCCGCCTCTCTTCTCCACCTTCCTTTCCTTCCTTCGTATTTCTTACTGAAATTATTTTAATTTATAATATACAGTTGAACTTCAAGTCTATTCTGGGCTATCCTTGTAGCACGATTATATGTTAGCACTGATTTCTTTTCTTTGGTGTAAAAATTATTTCTTACTCTTTCATCCCAAATGTAATCTGATGATAGGTGGTATATAACATTTTCATCCTATCTCTAATCTTTCCTCGTCCCTTTCCCTTTGTTCCACTCTCATCACTTTTCCCACATTTTCCGAATGTTAATTCCTCTTCATCTTCATGCTTTACTGATTGGCAATTTATACTTGTAATCAGCATGAGACGTTATCAATTATCGGATGACTTTTGTAGCATAAAGTAAAGTTCTTTTAATTGATATTCAGTGTTAAGCCTTACGCTGACCTTACTTATCGTCACAGAAATATAGTTAGTCTAACACAATGGGTCCAACCTAGCACACTCTGATTTTAAATTTAGTTAACTTGTAAAACAAAGACCGATAGAAGCATGCAACATGTTTACTGCGAAATCTGTAAAAATTTTATCCAGAGGTTTCGATGCAGTATGTACAAACTCTATTCCCACTCGAAGTTGCAGTCACAATATGTAGTGGCTATAAATACTGCACTGAAAGCCAGAGCAATCAGATATACGTCTGTTACGTTTTACTAAAGAAAAAGAGATAATTCCTTATATACAAATGGGTTCAGAAAACTTCGTCGTACCACAGATCATACAGAATGAATGTGTAAGAAAATCGCAGAAGCAATTAACACCACAGACGGCACATCTGCTCTATATTTGTGGTAAAGACATTTGACAGAGTGTGGCACCCCGGACTACGCAATAAACTAATCACATTCGGCATTCCCGACCAACTGTAAGGCTACTCAGCTCAGTCCTAGATGACGGACCACAACCATCAGAGTGGGTGACAAACACTCCGCGATTTTCATTCCGGAAGCCTAGAGTACTACAGGGAGCCATCTTATCTCCATTACTGTATGCCACATAGTACACAACCTGTCCAGCTCTCTGGCAAAAAAATGGTTCACATGGCTCTGAGCACTATGGGACTTAACATCTATGGTCATCAGTCCCTTAGAACTTAGAACTACTTAAACCTAACTAACCTAAGGACAGCACACAACGCCCAGCCATCACGAGGCAGAGAAAATCCCTGACCCCGCCGGGAATCGAACCCGGGAACCCGGGCGTGGGAAGCGAGAACGCTACCGCACGACCACGAGATGCGGGCAGCTCTCTGGAACAAAAGTTTAGCGCTATGCACGGATGACACTGTATGTTAGTTCCAAGAAACGTCAACAGAACATCTACAGCAAATGAACTCGCTGTATATGCTCACACTAGGCAGATGGGCCATCCTGTGGTTCATAAAATCTACCGTCCAAAATCACCTTGTCATCTTCAAATGCAAAAAGATTACAATGAATATAAAACAACAACCAGAAGATGCAAAACTAAAACTAAGAGGAAAAGAAATAACAACAAAACGAAATCTGATATCTAGGACTGACTGCGGGGATTATCCTGGAAACCACGCATAGACATCATCACAGCAAAAGCAAGAAAACGTCTAATGCGCTAAATCCATTACAGTGACGTATAATGGGCGCTTCAAGGGAAGACTTACTTCATAGACTTCAGCACACCAGTTTTCGAATACACGCACGTTTCGCTGGCTAACCAATAGTTGCGAGCTATGGCGCAAATACACCAAAGAACGCCACATACGAAATAGCCAATACAAAACCTTTTAAATACCGACTCATCAAACTTCCTAGTATGAACGGACAGAACAGACTAAGTACCAATACACTGATGAGGGTACTTATTACGTTCAGTTTTACAAGATATCACTACAGCTGCCAGTAACACACAAAAGCCCAATGCTTAAAGCAAAAAGACGTGTAATACAACGAAAAAGATTTGCAAACATGACACGCCAGTGACATGAACAGAATCTTATAAGAAAAACAAGACACAAAGACTAGGAAACTAATAATCTAACTGCTGTCTACATAATATTCTCCTGTGAGGTTTTAAAGGGGTTTCTCTCACCTGTTTATCCCTTAAACCAAACAGTCCCAAAATCTAAACCAAAACCGGACTAGAAAAAAGAAATTTCTCCTTTCTTCCCGTCTAAAAGTAAATGGAAAAACCTAACCACTCTCTCCCTTCAGGAGTGAGAACGAAAGAAAGAAAAGCAAGAGATTCCACCGTTGAAACGTGATACGAGATTTACGTACTGAAGGAATAGATTAAAATAATGTGCTCCGTTATACAACATGTGTCTCTGGCACAGGAATATCGCAGGTTAAAATACAGTATTACTGCAACTAGGTGCAGTTTTTAAACACGATTTATTGTTCCAAAAGGTCCTGATGCGAAAATCATTCGCTAGCTCTTTGCCGAATTCGAATGGACAGGCATATAAAAAATGGTTCAAATGGCTCTGAGCACTATGGGACTTAACATCTAAGGTAATCAGTCCCCTAGAACTTAGAACTACTTAAACCTAACTAACCTAAGGACATGACACACATCCATGCCCGAGGCAGGATTCGAACCTGCGACCGTAGCAGTCTCGCGGTTCCGGACTGAAGCGCCTAGAACCGCACGGCCACCGCGGCCGGCACAGGCATATAGTGCGGAATGTTAGCCATACGCCAACTGAAAATACCGCCCCAGTTTCTGGACTTATTCAGCAACATTCAAGGAATCCGACAGATTAATTGCAGCAGAGACTGGTTTCAGGCATTCCAGCCTGCATAAAATACTGAGAATCAGTCTACGCAGGTAGTGATTCAAATTAGCAGCTTTTGTAGCTACTGCTTCCAAATTTCTCCAAAAAGTTATTATAGCTTTCGCAATACACATACAGTTTCCAGCATTCTTTTATTAATCATTGTTTTCATACTATTTAACTTTAAAAGCAGGGAGTCCTTTGTTGGACACTCTGTAATGTACACATTATTTATGCCTCAGACTTTTCAAAATGTCATAAAACGGTTGATGAAATGCGCGAGTAGTGTCATATATCGAAACGACTTCGTAACATATATACATTAAATTTAAGACTTTATGTTGGCTATAGTGTAATTTTCACCAAGATTTATCATAATGGAACTTCCGTTCTCGCAGTTTTTGTAATAATATTCGTTCAAATTCCTTTCCCAAATTTGTAGTTTCTTGATAAAGTATAAAAAATTACTTTCTGTCTGGTAGGTATTTTATATGTTTGAATGGCTTAATCCCATCAAGAGCAATATATTTCAAAACCGTCAATCTTTCGTGGTCACATTTTGATTTGTTTTCTTTTGAAGCTCACCACGGGGTCGTCTGTTGACCATTGTTTTATGGTTCTCGCCAGCGTTAGTATCTGTTATGGTTGAATATTCACTTTCCATTACCATAACGAATAGTAACCGGCAATTACAACGAAAAATCGTTCATAAATTTCAGAAACATGTTTGAACAACGATTCTGCTACGGTCGGAGGTTCGAATCCTGCCTCGTACATGGATGTGTGCGATGTCCTTAGTTTAGTTAGGTTTAAGTAGTGCTAAGTCTAGGGGACTGATGACCTCAGATGGTAAGTCCTATAGTGCTTAGAGCCATTAGAATTTTTGAACAACGATTAGTCCTAGATATCAAGAGGTGATAGCCTTTAAATCGGCCGCGGTCCGTTAGTATACGTTGGACCCGCGTGTCGCCACTATCAGTGATTGCAGACCGAGCGCCACCGCACGGCAGGTCTAGAGAGACTTCCTAGCACTCGCCCCAGTTGTACAACCGACTTTGCTAGCGATGGTTCACTGACAAAATACGCTCTCATTTGCCGAGACGATAGTTTAACACAGCCTTCAGCTACGTCATTTACTACGACCTAGCAAGGCGCCATTATCAGTTACTATTGATATTGTAAATCATGTACCGTCAAGACCGACGTTCTTCATTAACGGATTGAAGTTAAGTATTCCACCAGCTACGTCCTTTTTTCTAAATTCTAATTTCCTTGTCCTATTCCAGACCTCACGACCGCCTGCTTGAGCTAAAACGCGTGCCTTTCGGCCTCCTTCTAGTAACACGGTGTTGTCTCCCCTGCCAACCAAAACAGTTAGACAATAGAAATTTCAGTTTTTTTGTCAACATTGTTAATTATAAATAAATAAATACATTTAGTAACAGTAAACGGGAAAAGGACCATGACGCAAGTAAAGAGAAAGTACACTAAAGTCACAAATGTCACGGAATACCTCCTACTATCGTGTTGTAACTCCTTTTGTCCGTTTTAGTGAAGAAACTCGACGTCGCATGGACTGAACATGACGTTGGATGTCCCCTGCAGAAATATTGAGACATACTGCCTGTATAGCCGTCGTTATTGCGAAAGCGTTGGCAGAGCAGGATGTTGCGCACATACTGATCTCTCGATTATGTCCCATAAACGTTCTATGAGACTGACGTCGGGCGTTCTGGATGGCCAGATCATTCGCTCGAATTGTCCTGAATTTTCTTCAAACCAGTCGCGATCCAGTGACATGGTGGCATTGCATTAATGAAAATTCCCTCGTTGTTTGGGAAGATCTACAAGCAGCTGAATACAAAAATTTCCAGCCGATGATCGGTTCGACTGGACCAGGAGACCCAGTCGATTTCATGTAAATTCAGTCCTTACCACTAAGGAGCCACCAACAGTTTGCTTAGTGCCTTGTTGCCAAATTGGGTCCATGGCGTGGCGGAGTCTGCGTCGTACTCGAACCGTATCATCAGCTGTTACCAACTGGAATCAGGACTCACCTGACCAGTCACAAGCAGTGTTACAGTCGTCTAGGATTCAACCGATATGGTGACGAGCCCAACCGAGACGCTGCAGCGGAGTCGTGCTGTTAGCAGGGACACTCTTGTAGGTCGTCTGTTGCCATAGCCCATAAATCTCAAATTTCGCCGTGCAGTCCTAACACATACGTTCGTCGTACATCACACAGGCATTTTTATGGCTGCTTCCAAAGCAGTGTTGCTTGTCTGTGAGCACTGACAACTCTACACAAAGGTCGCTGCTATGTGAAGGCCATCGGCCACTGCGTTGTCCACCTGTGGGGCGGCTGGTGGATATTATGTTGTTATTTAAATGTAGAATGTAATGTAGAAGAGATGCATTTCCCGGCACAGATGGTGCGCTAATCAGCGTCTTGGAGAGAACTGGGGCTTTACTTCCGCCCACAGCGTTCTTATATATAAAGCCGCTGTGCGGACGGCTAAGGGAACGCCTGATCAAATCGGCTCTCCTGACTAGCCGCTGGGCTAGTAATGCACCACTTTAAGTTATTGAATAAATCATTGCTTCCTTTGCTGATGGCCGATGACGCTCACAATTTAAATGTGCAATCAGCACGCAGGTAAGTAATCATAATAAAAGTCTGACGTGGCTAAGTCAATTATTTTGGGCGAGAAAAATAATTTAATTACACTACACGCAGCAGACGAGCTCTGAACTTGCCCTTTGGAGATACGCTATCGCTATAGTTATAGTTTTATAGTTGTTCTGTTGAAACTTCTCACATCTTTATGATTATAGCGGGTCTCCCTTCTATTTAAATTTAAACATCCTAGCCTTATTTATTCGCCTACTTAATCTATCTTGCTTCCTTAATTTCTAAGACAAAAACCAGAAAATCATGAATTTCAACAAAAATTTTAATTTGTGATATCCAGAATACTGTTTCTACTAAATTATTATGAAAAAGGAATCTAAATATAAGTTTTTAAGTCTCTAGCTCTTTTCTGTTGCGCCAATGATTTTTACAGAAAAACGTCCAAATTTCGAAAATGGTTAAAGTTATTGAACTGATATTCAACACATATTGATTTAGTATTATTCCTGACATGCTAGAAACGTTTCAGGTTATTTACTTGATTTTTAAAGTATTGCGCAACATTTATGACGTCAGAGCTAGATACAGCGGACTTGGCTGGCACACAATGGAAAGACTGATGAGAATTTTATAAGGCGTGAGTAGGCTGCTTCCCTACACACCCCCTGAAATTTGGTATTCGCGGCACACTCGTCACGCTGTGGATATCGACATATTGAAGTCCCTAACGATTTCCAAAATTGCATGTCTCATGCATCTACCTGCAAGTATCATTCCTACTGTATGGCCATAATCACCCCAGAAACTTTGAATCACTTGTGTACTAATGACAGCTCCACCAATGCACTGCCCTTTTATTTCTTGTGTACGCAGATACCACACCTCGTCTGTATGTCTTCATATCGATATCGCATGACTTCTGTCACCTCAGTGTAAATACGTCAGCATACTTGATTTACATCACAAGTTTGTTTTTGTTGTGGTCTTCAGTCCTGTGACTGGTTTGATGCACCTCTCCGTGCTACTCTATCCTGTGCAAGCTGCTTCATCTCCCAGTACCCACTGCAGCCTACATCCTTCTGGATCTGTTTAGTGTATTCATCTCTTGGTCTCCCTCTACGATTTTTACCCTCCACGCTGCCATCCAATACTAAATTGATGCCTCAGAACATGTCCTACCAACCGATCCCTTCTTCTAGTCAAGTTGTGCCACAAACTCCTCTTCTCCCCAATTCTGTTCAATACCTCCTCATTAGTTATGTGATCTACCCATATAATTTTCAGCATTCTTCTATAGCACCACATTTCGAAAGCTTCTATTCTCTTCTTGTCCAAACTGTTTATCGTCCATGTTTCACTTCCATACACGGTTACACTCCATACAAATACTTTGAGAAACAACTTCCTGACACTTAAATCTATACTCCATGTTAACGAATTCCTCTTCTTCGGAAACGCTTTCCTTGCCTCGCCAGTGTACATTTTATATCCTCATACAGTAAAGCTAAAAAAAATACACAAGTACCTTCAGTAAATTGCCAAGATATGGTTCACGTAATGGCCCCGGGCCGGCCTGAGTGCCCAAGCGGTTCTAGGCGCTACAGTCTGGAACCGCGCGACCGCTACGGTCGCAGGTTCGAATCCTGCCTCGGGCATGGATGTGTGTGATGTCCTTAGGTTAGTTAGGTTTAAGTAGTTCTAAGTTCTAGGGGACTGATGACCTCCGCTGTTAAGTCCCATAGTGCTCAGTGGCATTTGAACTATTTTCAATGGCCAAGAACATCCTAAGTGACATCTTGTTTAACATGTTAACAACTGTAGCTAAATAAAATCGACGTGTGTTCGAAAATCTCTCAATGATGATGAGTTGACCTGTGTAAATGAATTAAATCACTAGTTTCTTCACAGCAGAATGGAGGACCATCTATGTACTGTGTCCACGATAACTATTCTGAATGTTCTCCAACCGTCGCTCTAATAGTTCTTACCCCAACTTGCAGAATGCTGCGCTACGGCGCCGTAGTTTTCCGAGAAATCAGACATTAGACGGTGTCCAGTACTTCATAGAATGAAACTGCACCAGAGTGTGGCAGTACTGTAGTCAAAGCACGATCCACTGTGCAAGTCGGTCGCGCTTTTTCAGATGTGTGCTCCACTTTAAGATGCCGCTGGCCGACCGTGCATCGATATCAAATCTCCGCGAGCTGTCGCTGCAGGTTTCACGAGAGGTGCCGATTACGACGTAAGGCGAGGCGTGGTTGCGCCGGCTCGGCGCCATTTATCCGGCACGGCCAGGGTTTACGGCGCTGGCGATCCACATGCGGACGGCGTTCGAGGCGTGCGTTGGCGATGGCGACATACGTGCACATACGAACGTTTCAGTATCTTGCCCTGTTACCAAATTCCTCGAGGCAAGGAAACACACAGCCACACTCCTGACATCTTGACAACATCGAAGTAATTGGTCTTCTAGCTCACGAAAAGATGATAAACAGATGGGAGCAAGCAACTGAGGGTCATCTATCACCGGTGGTTCTCTTGAAAGTAACATCCTGGTACTCACAAGAAGTGAAGAAAATTACAAATAATCGGAACCTTGTCTTTAAAGGTCAATGCTAATACCTTCTGAGCTATCCACGCACACTACATGAGCCGTAGTAAAAAAATTTAATTTTGTCAGTGCTGCTCTCTCTCTCTCTTTCTATACATCACAGATACTCTTCTGCCTTCCCTATGCGCTATCATCCCCGTAAGAAAGAAATAGCGAAGAGATTTTTCTTCTTTTTTTTGCGAAATCTTATGGGACTTAACTGCTAAGGTCATCAGTCCCTAAGCTTATACACTACTTATCCTAAATTATCCTAAGGACAAACACACACACCCATGTCCGAGGGAGGACTCGAACCTCCGCTGGGACCAGCCCCACAGTCCATGACTCCAGCGAAGAGATTGCTTAGCCACCAGCGTACGGGATTGTGGCTGGGGTGGTTCTTTTCACTTTGGGTTTGTGTCCCGGTTAGGCATCCAGTTTTAATTTTTTCGTAAGTTTTTTAACCTTCAACACCGCTGGACATGGGTTACTTCTCATGAAGTAACAAAAATGGTACGGAAACCAAGGAGCCAAATGTTACAAGTGAAAATCGTTCTGATAGATCTGAAAGTGTATCCCTGCTACTGCAAGGTCTTTGCTTTCCATTTGTGTAAGGTTTTTTTTTTTTTTGACCAAATCACGAAAAAAAATTTAGTAAACATGGACTCTAAACTACCTACCTTCAGAGCTATGAGCATTTGTTCATTTTTGCTACAGTGAAACACATCTCTTCGAATCAACAATTGCTTATTGCTCATAATGGTATGCATTCTAGAGTACATTTTTAGTAGACACTTTTTTTCTTCTTTTGGTCCATATTATTGCCTTCCATGTACGAAAGGCAATGAGATTGCAGTAGAAGAACAATTTTCGCTTATAACTATCGACTCTCTCGTTTCGGGACCATTGTTCCTTACCTCAAATTAATCTATTAACCGTTCAATAGCACCTCTAAAAATCTCTGGCATCATCATGGAATCAACCTGTGTAATAATTAAATTTCGATGGAATCATAATGTCTAATCTTCGAGTTTCATACACTGAAAATGTAGTGATGTGTATTCAATTTGCCTACAGGTAGCGCCTAGAAAATATATTTCATTATAAATTCAGTATTGCCCTTCCTTTTGCCTTCAATTGAACTAAAATTCACGTCGAAAAAAGTAAAAATAAGCAACAGAACCGCCATAGAATCAGAGGAAAAATTTCACCACAGACAGCGTTTCCACTTTGACAATCGTGATAAGCCGTCTCATAGGGCGCTTCTTTACATCAGTTCTTACATTGTAGTTGAGAAGGTTGATACTCTCCATCTATTCCCACGTGGCGGTTTATTATATAACATTAGGTTTACAATGTCTCAGTTCACGCCAAAGGCGTGGCCATGATCATCCGGACTTTAATTTTCGGAACATATAATTTGATTGGGTTGTTTACGAGTGTTCAATTAATTCACAGGGCACTGTGCCACGCTCGTTACTAAAATGCATTTAAAACACGCGACAGAGACGAGAAAGAGATCGAAGTAGTGTGATAGGCAAAGTAGGATATCAGGCAAATCAACGTGAATTGAAACACGGAAAAATTAGCATAGGCTACACGAGAAAATCTTTACTTTCAAAAGAATGACTGAGATTAAAAGTATCTACCAATTGCTCTAACAGCAAGTATCTATCTCAGAGAGGTATCCTGTTCTTGGCTCTAGCGTACTACAACCACTTTCCAATAATGATAATGATAATATCATGCGAACAATCGACCTACTTCATCGATTCCGAGATGTTCGTTCCTAGGAATAAGCCCAAAACTAACTGCATTTTGCCAAAGGTTCCTAAGTCACTGGATTTACCTATTTGTGGATCGTCTCGTTACTACAAAGAGATGCTGGACGTATCTTCATATGGAGAGACGTGGACCCAGCAACATTGTCGAACATGATCGTTTTGGTGGTCCAGGCGCTGTACAGTGAGAGGGCATCATGGAAATGTTGGAAATTTGTGGTAAGTTCTTATGGGACCAAACCGCTGAGGTCATAGGTCCCTAGGCTTACAAGCTACTTAATCTAACTTAAACTAACTTGAAGGGCACCACAAACACCCATGCCCGAAGGAGGTCTCGAACCTCCGACGGGGGAGACCGCGCGAACCGTGCAAGGTGACCTAGATCGCGCGGCTACCCAGCGCGGTAAGAGGCATCGTGTTGCGTGGGCACACTGACCTCGAAATCTTCAAACACGATACACATGTCGGTCAGCGTTATTGTGACATTGTATTCCTTCATCATGGGTGCATTCGGCAGTGATAACGCCCGACGCATCGAACAGCACAATGGATGAGATCTCGGAACGAGAGCATATTCAGCGAATGGATTGGCCTGTCCATTTTTCTAAGTGAGATAATGTAGAAGTCGAATTAACCAGACTGCACTCAGTTTGGATTTCGATGTCGGTTTTGGCCAAGGTAACATCTTCTCCTTTGGAACATTCAAAATTGCATGTCAGGGATTTAAACTCTCTTACTTGTTTAGGTACTGCTTTCCAATACACTTGAATA
This sequence comes from Schistocerca piceifrons, assembly GCF_021461385.2. Taxonomy (NCBI): domain Eukaryota; kingdom Metazoa; phylum Arthropoda; class Insecta; order Orthoptera; family Acrididae; genus Schistocerca; species Schistocerca piceifrons. Next base: position 53,925,699 of record NC_060139.1, read on the forward strand.
TTTGCAATATATCAGTCTGAAATTTCGACATGTTGTCATATATATAGTGAATCATAATCTTTGCAGATTAACAGGTATATTCTGTGGTGTCACCGCCAGACACCACACTTGCTAGGTGGTAGCATTTAAATCGGCCGCGGTCCATTAGTATACGCCGGACCCGCGTGTCGCCACTGTCAGTGACAGCAGACCGAGCGCCACCACACGGCAGGTCTAGAGAGAGACGTCCTGGCACTCGCCCCAGTTGTACAGTCGACGTAGCTAGCAACAGACACTGACGAAGACTCTCTCATTTGCCGAGAAGATAGTTAGTATAGCCTTCAGCTAAGTCATTTGCTACGACCTAGCAAGGCGCCGTATTCAATTGCTATAATACTTCTGTATCATCGAGAGCAATGTTCTACAATTATGAATTAAAGTTAAGTATTCCAGAAGCTACGTACTTTTCTTTATAGCATTCATTACGTATCCTGTTCCAGACCTTACTCCATCCTGCGTAAGCTTATAGCGTGCATTTCGGCTTCCTCAAACAACACGGTGTTGGCACTTCTGCCGACACTTCATATTCCTGCTTTCCTGAATCTTTCTAAAGAAGGGTGGGGTTTTTAATCTTCTTAGTCGCGTATTATTTGTTATATAAGTCATATTCGTTCTTTGGTTCCACATCATGTTTCCTATTCTGCGGGTTCTTATTGTGACAAATCTCACTGAGTGGCTCGTTACCCTTGTGTTTGTGACTTCTTCATCTTGTGTACTTTGTGTGCTGTGCTGTACTATCTTTGTTGCTGTGTGTACTTTGTGTCAGCTCAGCTTTTATTTTGTCGTTCACTTCATAGTTTTTTCTGTGACAGCTGGTCTGATTATGTTTCGTAGCTATCTTTACCCATTGGAATTTTGTGTGGCCTGTTTAGGAGGCAGTTCAAGTTGGCTTGTTTGTGTGCTACGGCTGTGGGATGCTTGGATGTATTGTGTGTTATTAGATATGTTGCTGTGGGTTTTTTGTACATCGAGAGCTGGTTTCTGTTTCTGTTGTGATATCTGGGAAGTATATTTTCTGATCTCTTCTGGGTTCAAGTTTGGGTGAACAGTATTAATGTTCCTATGTAACTGCAGTATTCGGCAAGCACACAGACACAGCTTAAAATTCAATTAAGACAATCATATTATATTCCAAAAATATTGTATTAGAGTTTAGGCTATTAACAGATAAGAGCCACATACGATCCACATAAACGCTAGTATACAAGAATTCAAACCGTGAAAACTAAGGATAATAACTTGAAAAGAATCATGGCATTAGGAGGTAATTTTATATGGAACATCCATAGCCGGTGTCTTGCGTCAAGTATGTTACAACCATTACATGTTTTTGTTTACTAGAGTGAGGTAGAACTGCTAAGAGTGGATGTAAAGAAAAGTAAAGTAATGGCTGTATGAGTGATGCCTTATTGGTTCTTATTTTTAATACTGTTTACTCATTGAACGAAGGTGTTATTAATCAAAATATCCACGGGTGTACTGCCGGTCTACAGTGTCCAACGGGCACAATATTTCGGCGATCATACATGTCGCCATCATCATGTGAACTGACGGACTGAGCTCCTGTAAACGTGCCGGCACGGAGATCCGTACGCTGTGGCTGCTCAGGGGGAGCTGGGTTCGGTCGCGGTGGCGGCCGATTTAAATACCCTCCGCCGCGGCGCACTCCCTCCGCCGTCCGCGCCCCGCGCCACGGTCAGGCGGTAGAACAGATTGCGACGGCGTCTGAGATGACGTCGGTGTGATGGCTCTGTCCGCCGTGGTCGTCACAACTATACGTTTGCTCTATTTACTCTTGATTAACCCAATCGCTGGTTCCTAAGCCTTGCTAAGATTATTGCCACAGTCACGGTTTATGAGGTCGTCATTGGTGCGAATTTCGATGGCCTCTCTAACAACGCTGTCCCAGTATCTCGACGTCTGTACCAGAATCCTCGTGCGTTCATACTCCATAGAGTGATTTTCCGACAATGTTCAGCGACCGCCGACTTGCTCGGATACATCAGTCGAGTGTCCCTCTGGTGTTCACGGCATCGATCCTCGACGGTACGCATCGTCTGACCAATATACGACTTGCCACATTGACACGGAATCTGGTAAGTCGACCCGGGCAGCTAGCGGCGCAATTGCCCACGGCCACACCGGTGACGTCAGGGGCGCCAAGGGGAGGCGCCACGTTTGCCGCTCCCGCGTGGCGCATGTCTTTGCTTTCTTTCGATGTCCGAGGACACATAAACTCCTTTCAATCCAACGGCACTACACGACCTTATGGAGACACAGTATGTCCCCGGTACCACTAAACCTGTCGACGTCAGAGTAGAAGGAGAAATTCGTTTGCGTTTCTGTGGATATGAACACGCTGAAGTCATTTCTAAAATTTCGTGGGGGCAGCACAACACATTTCAGGGATCGAACAGGTGTGCCCGACCTTGTTGCGACGATGACAGACATCTCGCACAACGACTAACCGTGCTTTTGATCACCGCCAGGTCTCTGTAGACATTCTTCGAGCGCCTATGAATATCTGTGATGCTATGGGTTTCCTCCGAAAGAAACTCATTGACAGCCCTCTGTTTGGAAAGCACCTCCGTTAGAGGGGCCATCTTGAAGGCCACGTATGCCTTCGCCACCAATCGGAACTTCATGCTGAAATATTCCACGATGTCCCATAACAAATTCCACAATTTTTTTCAACCGAAACTGGCAGAGAAGAAAAAAAAGGTGTTGCATTAATTATTAAACGCCTCTCCTATATACTTTATCGAATGTGTAGTACCTAATAAAAGAGTGAGAACACAACTATACTAAACAATTTACAGAGTGAATGATGCGATAGCAGTACAAAACTATTACACCACATATCACGGTAGTATAGATACAGCCCAGAGACTGCAGTGTAGTGAAGGCTCACGCGATGCCCAATGTATCTTAGTAAGCTTGTATGAACCACAATACGAACGTTAAGAACAACTGAATTACAGTACAATGCACAGAATTTATGAAGACTAAACTGTAGCAAAAAAGGAGTCGGGTTTCGAATAAAGCAAGATGACACAATAGAAAGGAATATAATAAGAAAAATTATAAACGTGGGATATATACAAATAGCAACAGAGGCTTGAATGGCCAGTATCCAGCTTAAGATTGTGAGAGTCATTAGAAAATATTTGATATTTCTTCTGAAATGTGTCTTTCTTAGGTGGTAATTATCTGCATTGTGATTTTAAATCTGCTCTTAACATAATTTTCTCCTGACAGTTTTGCCGTGCTGCAGCATGCAAAAGCCTCATGTAGTTTCTGTCATATCAGATACAACACGAGTTAAGATCAATCGATATCCCTTATTGAATATGAACATTTCTACGAAAAAGCGATGGGAGAATCTGTTAACATTCCTAATATAAGGATTTTCTTTAAATTTTGTAATTGACATTGGCTCTATTTCTCCATAAATTTCTCCCGCCTTATTAACGAAGTTGTCTGTTGAATTAGCGGAAACAGATCCAGAATGAGCTAAAAGAAAAGCAGGTCAAAGAAAATTTGCACATTGTTCTACTAACAAATCTTTTTCTGTTTTGTACAAGAGCATTGGCGGTTCTGTATTAAAATTACATCAATTCGTGTAAAATCCGTTTAACTGCATGTGTTACTTTTCTGTTGCAGGTAACTGCTGCTGCCGCGCCTCGGACTGTTAGTCTCCACACAGGTAATCCGTCACCAAGCGAGACTTGCATTTTCTTCTTTCTACTATAATCCGGTGCATTTACGTGTGTCTGTGCCATCGCATTTTCATACCACCTAGTTTGTGATAAAAAGTGTTTTTGTGACAGTTTTCTTTTTTCTTTTTACGTTTTGTCTTTCATTTCGCTGACCTCTAAATCTAGTGTGTTCTAATCTCCAAGTTTTGCATCTCTTATATGTAGAATTTCAGCCAACTCTAAAATGGAACATTCAATATGGAACTCTCGGTTTAAGGCACAAATACCTTCCAGCACAACACTCTGCACGAAAAGGACAGTCAGGGTGTTTTCACTCGATGTGCTCGGTTTCCAGACGAAGGCGAAAAAGTATGCATGCTGCAATAATGTAAATTCTTAATTGACATATATATCAAGATTTTAAACATGGCTGCAGCAGCAACTGTTAAAATTCTTCACAATAAAGGATGACAGCCAAAAGCAGTTGCAGGATAGAATTTTTTTATTAAAATTCTTGACCAAGGTTTCGTTACATATAAATATACCTTCATCAGAAGTAAAACTTCTAAAATTACATCATGCACTCGAGAATAATAAAAACAATTATGCCAAAAGGCGTCGTCAATAATTAAAATATCATCTCCATTTGTACAACATGTGTAATGGGCACAGGATCAAAGAGAACGGTTTAACACCGTTACTTCGCCTATGAACTATGAATAGTTCATAGGCGAAGTAACGGTGTTAAACCGTTCTCTTTGATCCTGTGCCCATTACACATGTTGTACAAATGGAGATGATATTTTAATTATTGACGACGCCTTTTGGCATAATTATTTTTATTATTCTCCAGTGCATGATGTAATTTTAGAAGTTTTACTTCTGATGAAGGTATATTTATATGTACCGAAACCTTGGTCAAGAATTTTAATAAAAAAATTCTATCCTGCAACTGCTTTTGGCTGTCATGACATATATATATATATATATATATATATATATATATATATATATATATATATATATATATATATATATATAATAACCGACAATTGGGTATATAATTCATATTTATATATATTTACAACTTGAAATCGAATTGTTATCTATTTTAACGAGATTAGTACTACCTGCAAGGTGTATACAACCATTTTCTCTAGGAAAGCCACAGTAAATACACATCTGACTACTCTTTGTGTTGCAGCAACAGTTAACTTTAGCAAGCCTGACGAAAAACTGATTTTTCAATATGAGAGTAGTAGTAGTAGTAGTAGTAGCAGTAGTAGCTTTATTCATCTGTAGATCTGTATTTAAAAGTTTAGACCAGTTTTAAATAAGCTAATTCGTATACACGTACTTTTACAGACTTCTAGTTAGAGACAATCATTAGATTTACTCCTGGTACACAACACTTGTTTTTTTTTACAAATAACTTATTAATTAATATAATCCCACACTGTTCACTCATATACCACTATCAATCACTGCACATAATATACACATATTGTTTCATAATACTTCAGTCACTACACACACAAACACAGACACACACACTGTACCACAATTTCCCATTCGCTGTCATGAAAAACTGAGTCAGCATCCCTCTGTAATGAGTGAGATGCTGAGCTCAGAAAGAGGAAGAGGTGTTAATATTGTGCTTGGCATAGAGTGGGGGTAAGTTTTTCTAGAATGGAAAAAAGAAGGAAAAAATAAAAATCTGAAGGAGTTATATGGAATGTAGGATGTTTTATAATCATTATAATTATTTATTCGTATAATATTTTTTATCGAATCCCTAGTCTGTTCTATCTAATCATTCTTCAATGTATAAAATGTATTGCATAACAGGTACTTTTAGCTGACCTTTTAAATGAGTGTATTTTTGCAATTTCCTTAACCTCTTTTGGTAATTTATTTTATATTTTTGTTCCTTGGTAGAAAACGCTGTTTTGAGTTTTATGTTGATTTTTTCTTGATAAATGTAATTTGAGTCCAGCTCTTGTTGTGTGGTCATGGACAGAGCTGTTTGTGCAGTGGTTACCAATGTTGTTTTTCATGTGTACAACTGACTGATAAACGTATTCACATGGAGCAGTTAAAATCCTCAGTGTTTTGAACAGATCTTTACAATGATCTCGAATAGAATTTTTGGTTATTATTCTTATGGCTCTTTTCTGAAGTTTGAAAATTGTGTTCATATTTTGTGCATTTGATCCCCAGGAAAGAATGCCATACCTAGGAACTAAGTGTACATATGAAAAATATGTAACTAAAAGATGCTGATGTTACACACTGATAACGGGATTCTAAGGGTATATAAAGCTGATGACATTCTGTGTGTTCACACCACTTCAACTGCGAAGCAATATCCATTCCTAGAAATTTTGCATTTGTTAGACTATAAAGGTACCATCTAAATTTAATTTAACATTGTCATTTTCCCTCTTCAAACTGAAATTCATGGCATTGGTTTTCTTTATGTTCAAAGTCACTGTATTGCTTATTGACCAATCATAAACTTCCTTGAAAGTTTCATTTGCTTTCTCCACAGGGAGTTCTCTAGTTTCCTCGTAATACTGCTGTCATCAGCGAAGAGAATTGTATCACCATGAGTAACACTACTGGGAAACTCATTGATGTATATCAGGAATTGTATTGGTCCTAATAAGCTACCTTGTGGCACCCCTATATTAATGTATTTTGGTTCTCATAAGTGTTTTACTAAATGTTTAACCAATCATTAGCTACCCCTCTTATTCCTAATGCCACTAATTTATTTAATGGAATCGTGTGGTCGACTGTGACAAATGTCTTAGAAAGATGCAAAACTATGCCTGTGACACACTCATCTTTGTCAAGGGTATCAAGTACAACTTCTGTGAATTCTACTATGGCTCATTCCATATTTTTGCCACTTCAGAAACCAAACTGTCATTCGCTTAAAACATTGTATTTATTCAAGTAATTCATTAATCTGTGTTTCATAATCGCTTCTCTTATTTTTGAGAATGGTGACAGCAGGGAAATGGGCTGGTAATTTTCTGTCTTCTGCATTACCTTTCTTAGGCAATGGTACAACTCTTGCCTGTTTCAACTGCTTTGGAAATGTCCCTTATGTGAAGGATTCATTTATTACATTTGTTAAGGGGCCTTGCATAATCTCTATGCATTGGTGCTTCATCTGAGCCTACTGACTTTTTATTTTATATTTTTGGAACAGTTTTATTGACTTCAGTCTCAGTGGTTGGAAGTAACATCATTGTATTTAGTGCAACATTATTTCATGTGTTATATTTGTTTTGGGGGTTTCTTGCTGTAACTTCTCTGCAATACTTGAAAAATGCTCGTTTACATAGTGTGGCCCGAGATCCACCTGCTATACATTTATGAATCAGCTTTACCAGTCTTCCCTTCCCAGTCCTGTTTAGGTGTACGCCATGCCTAGCGAAACCCCATCTGTTGATAGTCCAGACGGGCACCAGAGAAACATGAGCAACGTTGGCTGTCCTCAGAGCCATCCCTAAAACACATTGATTCGCCTCACAGATCCATCAAGGTGTGGTCGATCATGACGCCGGAACAGTTCAACAACGTGTACATTGGTGCCATGAGTCCGGGAAGCCATCTTGTCCAGGTCACTACCTCTGTTATATGCCTCAACCCTGTCCAAACTTTACCCGCCCCACCCAGTATCACTACATGGTGCTCTTTTGTAAAGTCCTTAGATAAAGACCGTAAGTCCTCTACCACATGACTTAGCCTTGCATTTGGCTTGAAGATACTGGTGGCCTGGTACGCTGCCCCTAAACTTCCCTGTAACTGAGGGCCTACACCTCGCCCATGGGTACTACCTAGCAGCAGCACTTTCTTCTTCCTAACACTTTATACATTCCTATCTTCTTAGCCTCATTTGAAGTGTGTCGCACATTTCCTGCGCCTCGTTCTATCTGAGGCCCTTATTCCCTATCCTCCTACCAGCTGCCAGTTCACAACCACCCTCCTACCCCATATCTCCCTTGATTCTTATCAGTTCCTTCCTTGCTTCCTCCAACTGTGCCTGAAGGGCACGCATTTTTCTTTCCTGTTCCCCAATCAAAATTTTCCTACTGCATATTCTGTAGTTCCAGGAGAGAACCTCTTCTGATCTCCCAAAATTCTCCCCACTGCATCCCCCCCCCTTCCCCTCCATGAAAATATTTCCTACAACGTTGTACTCACTACCCTATAACAGCTCCCACTCAAGGTAAGTTTCGAAAGAACAATTAAGTTTAATGAATGTTTTAAATTTGTCAAGGACACGACATTGTCTACGTGTAATCAAAAAATGACACAAATCTCTTTTGTGCGGTGGTTGTTGTTTTTGTACTGATTTAGAGTTACAGTGACAGAAGAATGAATTCGTATTTACTTTTCTCTTTGAGAATTTACGTTATGCAGCGTGTGTGGTCAGGTTTTTAAACGTTTATAACTCGGAAAATTTAGGCCTAGATCGCGTCTATCTAGCTAGTAGCCAATACGAAACGTGTTAGTTAAATACGATTAATACGATTAAGGAACGTTTGATTACACTTTTATTGCGACAATAGACACTGATGAAACTAGTAGCTGCCTTTTTTAAGCGAATTTTGCACTATCAAGAAAAATGGATAAAATTTTTTGTGTTTATGTCACGCAAAATTTCGGATTGTGTTTCAATCTTCGGGACTTCAACTAACACGAAGTTTTTTCAAGAACAAACACCGGTGGGACGCTAATATTTAGTTGTATGACAAGAACGGACACTACAGCAAGTATAAAGAGCAAAGGAAATTTAAATATGACGCTATTTCCTCTTAAATAATTTCTTTAAGTGGATGAAGCGAATACCTGTAAACTCACTCGGCGGCCATCTTGGACTTCATCGTGAGAATGATTATTGAGTGCCAAAAACGGTAAGTAATCTATGGTGTGCAAAGATTATGAACTCCTAGCGTAATTCATTACAGGAAATCATCCGAGTTGTGCATGTGTTTCTACACTTTGTATAACCTCTAACAACTCTGATCACTATTTTAGTGCCCAACCAATTATCTCGAAATGTAATTGTTACACGAGCATTTGGTCACAATCGATCTCTCGCTAGTGGGAGCTATACTACTGTATTTACCACCAGTCTCCTGTATGATTTTTGACTTGAAAATCTTGAGACTCACGATACTTGTGTGGTTGATAAATGAGCAGTAACTTGTGGGTAGTGTTATAGGTGAGCAGGGTATGGGTTGATAGTTTGGCCTACCTCAGACCGTAATCTTTCAACTAATACCGACTTGGAAGTTTTGAGTATTAGCCACATTTTTATTGATATCAAAGCGAGATTTCATTAATCCATCTCTAGACAATATAGTGCAAAAGAAGATTTGTTCCCAATTGTATGAACACAAGCTGTCCACTTCGATAATCTTAGTACTAAAGAAACCACACCAGACATAATTGCAATGAAAGCATCTAGTCTACAAAAAGAACTAGGCGTTTTTATTTCAGAGGTAGCTAACCGCCTCTGTTACGTGCAAATTTTTATATATTTTGGCGTTGTACCCAGTACAAACAGCCGTCAACAACTAGGAGCGCTGTGAGTTTTGATGTTTCTGTGGCAAGTGGCGTTGATCTTTCCTATATAGCGGAAAGCAGCTTGGTTTTGTAGTCTTCCAAGATTGTTCGAGAGATGATCCCAATCCTCCACTATATCTCGTGTTTTCCCAATTCCTAACAACCCAGTGATATTGATGAAAGTTTGTTGCATCGGATGTCATCTATTCACGACTGGCATTCTGTTTTTTGAGGGGGAATTTGCTTTGCGGCTGTAACAGGTTATAGTCATTGGTTTAGCTTCGCCGAACACGTCACAACGTCCGCATTGTCTGGAATATAATCAACACTGCTAGTTTCTACTTATCTTTCACATTCGCTCTTGCTCTAAAGCCCTCCGCAGGTGTTCGAAATATTCCGTTACTTCCTTGTCTGACAACGTACTCGTTATTTTCAAAATCTTACAGACGTCCAAGCACTTTAGATACAGCGAGACGCAATAAAAAGATCAAAAGGTTTAACATACATTATGGTATCTTACCACCATCCTCTGGAACGCAGCTGAGCATTTTCAGGTGACATAGTCATTAAAGAAACGTTAGGCAGTTGGCCATAATGACCGCTACCGCGTTTCTAGAAAAGAAAGAAATGAGTGTACTTCAAGGTATGTAATTTCTACCTTGCAGTCTCTCTTGAAACCACACGTTTCAGATTTTTACGAAAAACGTGTTATCTTTATAAACAGACAGGAATTCAAAACTGCCAGTTAGGTCGTTCTAGTGTAAAGTACTCCAACAAGTTATGATACCCATGCGCCGTGATGCGTAATATGAGCGAAAGCAAGGAGTAGAATTCTCGGTCTGGCAGCGAATTAAAGCGTTTAATTTTAGACGACGTCTTCCTTCAGCTAATGCGGTTTGGTCAACGCTTTTTTCAACTCGAAGTAACTATGCCTGAAGAGGAAATCCGGAAGGCAAAACGAATAAAGTAAAATAAAACACGATGGAGTTCTCCAATCTCTTCATTAACACACGTCGTTTGCTAGCTAATTTATTCATCGAAGACTTCGAGGACAAGACACTGGATTCAGCAAGTGTTAGACAAACGGTCCTCTGGAGGTCCACCCATTTCTTGAGCATTTGAATTCCATCCATGCTAACATTAAATTTACTATGGAAATAGAAAAAGACGGCTGCCTTCCCTTTTTGGATGTTGTTCGTCGTAAAGGTGATGGCACATTAGGACATGCCGTATATCGGAAACCAACACACACAAATCTGTATTTTCATGCCAGTAGCTGCCATCATCCTCCACAGACCATAGGTGTCCTTAACACCTTAGAGCATCGGGCGCACTGTATATCCGATAAAGACAATTTGCAAGAAGAGCTCACATACCTCAAGAGCATTTTTAAATCGAATGGATTTTCTCCGCAACAAATGCATAAAGCATTCGATACAAAACTTATAATGCCGGTATGTGATGGGGAAGAAAATAGTAATTCCTTCAGATCTAGTGCGTTTTTGCCCTATGTGGGTGCTTTTTCCTCGAAGACAGGCCGTATTCTTGAGGAACATTGTGTTAAGATGATCTTCCGGCCCCTCCATGAAGACTGCAGCTTTACTCGGCTCTGTCAAGGACGATTTATAGCTTCGTAAAGCGGGTGTGTATCAGATTCATTACGGATATTGTGAGAAGTAGTACATAGGTCAAACAACACGCACCGTTCATGAGAGGTGTTTGGAGCTTCAAAGATACACACGCTTATTACAGCCGGAGAAGTCAGCTGTGGCCGAACATTGTATTGATACAGGGCATTCTATGAATTACAGTGATGTGAAGATTTTAACATCCACTGCTTCTTTTTGGGAATCTGTCTTCAAGGAAGCTATAGAGATTAGATTAGCTAATAATTTAATAAATAGAGATAATGGTTTTAATTTGGACAAGCATGTAATCCGGCTCTTGGGGTAATTAAACTGCAGAAAAGTCGCCATAGTGACACCGCCACCGATCATACATGGATAAGCGAATCGAATATCTGTACGCCTTCGCCACAGGCGGCGCATGTGTAAGCGTATTTCTCTGCCGCCGACCAGCATCTGTGACCCGCATACGCAATACCGCCGCGGTGGAGCATATAAGGCCGCGCTTGGCATCTTGTCGTCAATCTTGTGACTCACTCTGAGGATGGCCGGACGATACGCGGCCGAAATATCATTGGATGAAGTTTTATTTGCGCGGCTGCAAGCCCGAGATTTAATGAACGCAGGTCCATTGATTTCTTCAAATGGTTCAAATGGCTCTGACGACTATGGGACCTAACTTCTGAGGTCATCAGTCCCCTAGAGCCTAGGACTACTTAAACCTAACTAACCTAAGGACATCACACACATCCATGCCCGAGTCAGGATTCGAATCTGCGATCGTAGCGGTCGCGCGGTTCCAGACTGTAGCACCTAGAACCGCTCGCCCACTACGGCCGGCATTCATTTCTTAACGTTAATCACTTTGATACAATGGTAAGTAAATATATTTAGGGTACTGGTATGCAAGGGACATCTTTCTATATTGCTGATTTTATTACTAATCACATTTTTTTAAGTTACTGATCCTTGTTCGATTACAACCAACAAGTTAAAAAAGTGTTAAAAATATTTACAAAATTCATATCTGTTCACATACCAGTAATGTTAGAGTGATACTGAAAACTAAGGGTCTGAAAAAGAGAAGAAATCTGGATGACTGAGAAATCTTATTGGACAACAAGCAGACTCGCAGAAAATATCGTTGACTAATATTATTCAAAGAGAGGGAAATTCGAATAAAATTGAAAAACGTTTATTAACGTAGATACCATGTGGAACACTTCGGTTGCGTACAGAGATTCACGTTCAAATCTGATCATATTAATAAATTCGTTATATCATTTTCATATCTCTTTTTTTAAGTCGAGTTGCGTAAAGATTTCAAAGCATATTTTGGAAGCTACAATGTTTTGGGTTGAAAAATACATTCGTGGCCTAAAATTTGACTATGTGAATGTGAGTTATTTCCCAAAACGTCGTTCAGCTAGGCCTGTACTACTGACTCTTAATACCCTAGAACTGATCCAACATACCTTCTTTCTTAGCCCTTTTATTAACGATTCTGTCAACAGTTGTAGTATTTGTATTAGGCGACTAGTTCCAAACTTTACAGGTTCATTTTCAAGCCTGGTCTACTGAGGATGCATAGGCAGGGCCTGATCTTAATAAAAAAACATCAAAATGGCAATACACGCCTTGTATACATTTGCATAATGAAAGCCACGCTCCACACGCGTCTCTTACCAAGTCAAACCTGAGTTGGCAGGAGGCGTATGTCTATTGTGACATTCATTCTGACGATACTTCAAGAAATTTAATTAAGTTGTTGGTTCCCCGTCAACAAATTTGTTGAAACTGAGAAATTATCTTTTTCGTCTCAGTTTCATACCTTCGCATGCACCCACGCCAACTAGATTGTTGAATTCGTAGTTCTGTGAGTGTAGGTTGTATTGTTGTACTCCCCATAGTCATCGAGAAGGTGCCAGTTTGTAGGACGACACCTTTTCGACCTTGAAATTTTACAGATTTTTCTCTTTTGTAGAGCAGAAAACTGAATATTCGCTTTCTGATGGAAGCATTTTATACCCAAATGAGGCTTAGATGACCGCAAATATGCTAAGAGACGACAGTTTTCTCCAAAGACTATTACAATTGTTCCGACGTTTTAAACCGCATTTAGTTCGAGCATTCCACCACAGATTTTTTCAATTGCGGACTAACTGTAAACTACTATTGTGATTAAGTTGAGCAGTAGCGGGAAGGGATGTATTTGTCTTATTTGGAGATGGAAGTCATCGAGATTATGTTAAATCAGTTAACGGATCGAAGCCAGTCGTCCGACACGCTGTGACCATAATCACATTGAAGCAGAGGACGACACAGAAGAGGTTTAAACAGTGAACGTCGTTTCCCAAAACTGTTTCTCAGGGAGAGAACGCACTGCAGTTCCTCTAAATCGCCGCACGAACGACTATGGGATATGTCTCGAAATAAATGGCCAGGAGATAGAAAAGCAACTGAAATCGCTCAACAGAGGAAGGGCTACGAGATCTGAGGGATACCAGTTCCATTCTTCACAGAGTATGCAAAATAACTTGCTCCTCGGCTAGCGGCAGTGTAGCGTACGTTTCTCGACGAGCAAAGCGTCCCTAATTGGAAAAAAGCATGGGTCATTCCTCTTTTTAAGAAGGGTCTCGAACAGACGCGTTAAGCTATAGGCCTGTACCGCTGGTGTCGGTGTGTTGTACAGTGCTGAAACATGTCTTATGCTCTCGTATTACGATATTTTTGGAGACCGAAAATCTCTTCTGTAGGACTGAACATGGATTCCGAAAACAACGAACATGTGAGACTCAGCTCGCTCTGTTGGTCCACGAGATCCAGAAAGCAGTTCATACAAGCGTCCGGCTATACTCCGTGTTCCTTTGTTTTCTGAACGCATTCTACAGAGTTCCGAACTGCCGCCTAATAAAGTGTTTGATTGGTTTGAAGAGTCCCAGGCAAAAAGAACACAACATGCTATTCCGAACAGAGAGAAGTCTCGGAGACGTAAAAAGTAACTTCGGGCGAGCCGCATAGAAGAGCTATAGGACCATGACCTAGTAGACAATGACGTATGTTCGCATTTTCGCATTAAGCGGATGATGCTGTTGTTAATAGAGAAGTACAACGATAGAAAATTATAACGAAATTCAGAAAGACTTGCAGAGGATCGATATTTGGTGCAGGAAGTGGCAACTGACGCTAAACATCAACAGATCTAACGTATCGCGAGAACGAGAGTAACTCAATTATTATCCGCAAAGTAGTTATAAAATTTTATTGTAATCAAACAGGAAACTTACAAGAACATCATTTTTCGATGTAGTCTCCTTGCGTTTCAACGCACTTGATCCATCGTTGTACAAGCTTCCTGATGCCCTCATAAAAGAAGGTTCTTGGCTGAGCAGCGGGCCAGGAATGCACCACTTCTTACACTGCTTCGTCTGGGGCAAATCGACGGCCCGTTAATGCCTGTTTGAGTGGACCTAGTCGGAAGAGGCAAGATCGGGACTATATGGAGCGTGATCCAGTACTTAAAATTTGAGTTTCTGGAGCGTTTCAGCAGTGTGGGCAGCAGTATGCGGACGGGCATTTTCGTGCAATAGTACAAGACCTTTTGACAGCAATCCTCGGTGTTTGCTTCGAATTGCAGGCTTTAGCCTGGCAGTAAGCATCTCACTGTAACGTACACTGTTTATTGTTGTGCCCATTTTCCTCATAATGTTCCAGTACTGGACCTTGTGCGTCCCAAAAAACAGTAAGCATCAGTTTTCCTGCGGACGGTTGGGTCTTGAACTTTTTCTTACACGGCGAATTTCGATGTTTCCATTCCACGCTCTGCCGTTTACTCTCCGGCTCGTAATGATGGATCCATGTTTCGTCACCAGTAATGATCCTGTCTAAGAAGTTGTCCTCGTCGTTACCATAACGATCCAAATGTTTTAGCAGATGTCCAAGAGCATTTGTTTATCCAACTGCCGGCCAGGGTGGCCGAGCGGTTCTAGGTGCTACAGTCTGGAACCGCGCAACCACTACGGTCGCAGGTTCGAATCCTGCCTCGGGAATGGATGTGTGTGATGTCCT
Organism: Schistocerca piceifrons; assembly: GCF_021461385.2. NCBI lineage: Eukaryota > Metazoa > Arthropoda > Insecta > Orthoptera > Acrididae > Schistocerca > Schistocerca piceifrons. The sequence goes on from NC_060139.1 coordinate 53,940,715, forward strand.
TAGGTTAGTTAGGTTTAGGTAGTTATAAGTTCTAGGGGACTGATGACATCCCATAGTGCTCAATGCCATTTATCCAACTGCCTGAGTTGTTTTGGGACGCATCTTGCACAAAGTTTATGAAACCCAAGTCTGTTGCGGATGATTTCGTAGGCAGAATCGTGACTAATTTGCAGACGATGTGCCACTTTGTCAATAGTTTGTCTAAGAGAATCATTTCACATAAACGCTCAATGGTTTCTTCATTTGTGGCGATCAAACGGTCGTCCAGCTCCTTCATCGTGCGTAACACTTGTGCGACCATTTAGAAAATTTTCAATCCATTCGTAGACACTTCGTTATGGCAAAACACTATTCCCGTACTGTACTGAAAGTCTTCGATGAATTTCAGCCCCTGATACGCCTTCCGACCATAAAAACCGGATCACTGAACGTTGTTCTTCTTTGGTGCAAATAGACAGCGGAGCAGCCATGATTAACAGCACGGCAGCGATAACGAAACTAAGCTGGCAGCTTGAAAATTGCAGAGATATAACAACAAATAAACTAAAAACATGTGTCTTCAACGTAAAACGACAATACTACCAAAATAAACAGAAACATAACTAAATTGCGAATAATTCTTGACTTACCCTCGTACATATGCAGAAAAATCCTTTTTTGTCTCATTACACGACTCACAGAGTGATCTGAAATTGAACGACTACGTAATGCTAATCGCAAACAGGGCAGATGCCTGACAGCTATTCTTTGGGAGAATCGGCAGTAAATGTAGCCCATCAGATAAGGAAGTAGCTTGTAAAACACTTGTTTGAACTGTTCCTGAATATTACTCTGGGATCCGTACCATATAGGACATATAGATGACATAGAGAAGATCCAAAGAAGAGCAGCACGTTTCCTTACGGGTTCATTTCGTAAGCGCGAAAGGGTCACAGAGTTGCACAGCCATTTCCGGTGGAAGTCGTTGCAGTAGAAGCATTCTCTATCACGGTGTGGTCTACCGTTCAAATTTCGAGACGGTGCGTTCCTATAAGAGTCGACCGATGTATTGTCTCCTCCTACGTGTATCTCGTGAGAATACCTTGAACATAACATTAGGTTGACTCGGGCCCCCGTGCAGACTTATTGTTAGTCGTTCTTCTCTCGACTGGTACACAAAGCAAGCTGCGGATCACACTATAAGGTGGCTTGCGGAGTATGCATTTAGCTGTAGAACACAACCAAGTTTTGTGCCACTAGCGATGAGGAGCTGAGTGACAAAGCATTTGGTAGTGAATTCTGTTTAGAGTATCGGACCAATCTTTTTATGAAACACGATGAGCTTTTAACGAGCAAGCGACTGAGGCGTGTTTCGAGAATCTACTTTGGGGAATCTACTTTGCCTACATATGTAAATTTTATCATCCAATTTGTCTGCCCAACAAAGTCGAAAGTGTCAAAGAGTCAATGGAACGACGTAAATTCTTGTGAACAGCAAGGCTGAGGCGTGCTGCGGTTCACGTTGGTGCTGTTTGTAGGTTTCGTCCTCTCTTGGAGGCCAGATTGTATCGTTTAGTTTACTGGCGCCACTCGGTTTCGCAAGCGTGTCCTGTCCGCTAGTGGCAGCAGCGGCGGTTATCGATATATAGTAACTGTTGCCCAATCTTTGTTGTTCTTTTCCGGGTCTTGAGTGGGCCAGTTTGGTTGGGGACTCAGGAGGAGCCAGTTCCACGCAGTGCTAGAACACGCCGGTACCGCTGGCGGCACGCATGGACCGCCGGATGGAAGGGCTGTGGTCACGAGGGTGCACGACCTCGTCGTAAACCGGATCCGTGAGTACATTTCAATCCAAGTACGGAAACCTCCACCATTGTGATATCTCGCGATTCTCCAGTGACTTGGGTTCGTGTTGCTGCTCGTAGTGTCGCCGAGGCGAAGAGCAGCGAGTGGATTGCTTGGGGAAGGCGGATCTGATTAGCTTTCCTCGACTTCCTACTACTATTTACTGCGTGCAACGTGTTACTATTTGTTAAGTTCAACCAGCGGTATTTTTTCCTGCCTAGTGGCCGCTAACGCTCCAGTTACCTGCCCTGGGGGTTAGTGTATGTAACGTTAGTGTACGTTTCCTCGCCTTGCCATTGCTGTCCGGTACGGCGTGTAGTTTTGACAACCTTCTTGGTTGTAGGCCGGCTGGTGATTCTTCTACTCTGGTGGTAAGGGTTCCTTTCTCGTTCCGGGCGCTCTAAACACAGTATTCTGGGGACGTATTCCAGATCACCGGTCGATCGTTGCATTTCGTCCATCGGAAGTCAGGTAGCTTCAGCAAGATTATCATTAGTCACTCGTTAGACTGCCACTAGTCTGAATTATCGTCTTGTGAGTGAATGCAACTCTTGGCTGCCTATTTCATCGCTCGCGAAATTGTTTGTGCCGGACCTCTGATGGCCCGTAGTTCAGTGTAACGCCCGTTCAGTTCACGCCTTCTGCGGGTATAATCTGCTTCAGCACCCCTTAAGGAACTTATGCTGGTCCTTGTGTTTTACTATTGTATTATTTATTACAACACCTTGTAATGCCTACGTTAAGGGTTATATATGTCTAGTTAATAGTTACGGTCGTCTTCTGGAATAAATCTACCAGTGTAGTGTTCAGTGGATGTTAATGGTTGTGTTACAAAGTTTACCATAATCTTATTCCACCTGTTTGGTGATCAGTTGCTTGTTTTTTTTTTAATTAACCTTTGCTGTTGTATTTGCTTTTTACAGCAAGTTTCAAAATGTTTTATATTATTGCCGTTCCTGGCGTGTAAGGCCTTCAGCCGTGATTGTGGTCTCTTGCCTTAAAATTCTAATTTGGTATTTGTATTCATGCAGTAAGCCTTTGATACCTTATTTACTGCCATTCCTGGCGCCTGATGCCTTCTGCTGTGTTTGTAGCTACTTGCCTTTAATATTTCAATACCTAGTTTGTAAGTTGCAGCGAGTTTTGAACAACTCTTAATTTATTGCCATTCCTGGCGTGCAAGGCCTTCTGCCCGGATCACAGTGGCCTGCTTTTAAAACATCATCTGCTGTACCTGTATTTAATGGTGATTTGCTAATTTGTAACTCACTGAAAACACTATTATTTACACAGTTATTTATTCGTTCATTAATTACGTGTGGTATTTTTTATTTATCGTTGAGTCTGGAATTACTGGTTTAAAATGAATTGTGTGTAACTGTAAAAGGCAACCAATAGTAAATGATTACGGCCCCGCCCACAATCGCAACCGAATCCTGCCTTCCCTTGACAACCAGGTTTCAACGGTAACCTACCTTACCCAAGTATTTCTTGACTGCTAAAGCTACAAGATTGTTTTTACGCTCAACAATGTTAAATGTATGGCTATGCAAATGACACAACCATTTCTATAAAAGTATTATAATATTAAAAAATAAACACTGCTCCAACGCGCTCCCACCGCTCCCGACCACCATTGTGGACGCTTGCATTCGTATCAGTGACATCTCTCTGCCGAACTGAGATATATGCATCGATTCCTCGTAACTCTTGTGCAGAATTCCGATTCTGTCGTCTTCCACTAAATGGTATTTGCAGTAGGGGGCAGTCTTAATCAAAACAGGAAATGGCAGCATAAATGGTTTAGGACATCTTATTCCTCTTAGGACGCTAGAGCAAGGCTGAATCCAATTTATTACCAACTGCACGGCTGCCAGCAAACTGTGCCCCGCCTCCTCGGCAAGTTAGTAATCTGCTTCTGCCACGCCGCAGACTTGTCGCAACACTTCAGACCGGGAGGCGTCGCTGCGCGGTCTGCGGAATATAGATTCCGGTGGCACAGATAAACAACGTTTCCGCACGCACGGCTCTTGGTGGCTCAAATTCCAAGAACTTCCGTTTCCCATTTTTACACTGCCGCAGAAGTGCTGTGTACGTCTTACATACAATGTGAGGTGTCCAAGCCATACATTGGTCTCCGAGGTTACTTTGAAATAGACCAGACAAGCTCTTTTTTTATAAAGTCAGTTATGGGTCTCTGTCGAATAAATACGTACTTTCCACGGATGAAACAAAACACATCAGGATTTTTCACACAATTTCTTTTTGATGAAGTCACATTAGTACCTATTACAAAAATTATTAAATAAAGAACATGCGCGACAACGTGAACAGAACTTTATAAAATCAGTTCTGGCTCTGGTCGTGTGTCTAGGGCCTCCCGCCGGGTAGACCGCTCGCCTGGTTCAAGTCTTTCGATTTGACGCCACTTCGGCGACTTGTGCGTCGATGAGGATGAAATGATGATGATTAGGACAACACAACACCCAGTCCCGGAGCGGAGAAAATCTCCGACCCCGCCGGGAATGGAACCCGCGCACTTAGGATTGGCACTCTGTCGCGTTGACCACGCAGCTACCGGGGGCGGACAAAATCAGTTAGTACTATGCAAACAAGCAATTTAAAAATGGTGATATTAAAAACAAAATACTCATAAGAGCAATTATAACACTCGCTTACTGTGACGCAAACCAATGTTACCCTCTGGGAGGATTCTGAGTTTCGCCCGTGCGTGTGTCTAATGGATTAAGGTATCGGAGAGAAGTTTTGAATATATTGAAATTAACAGAAAAAAACTAAACAGGCTTTTACTCTGGGGATAGTGAAAGTAGTAAAGTTCATACACGAATGAATAATAAGCGGTCACCAGCCAAATTAGGCACCTTAATTTGAAATATTATGTTTAAGAAAATCGAATATTAGTTGTTGTAGTGACTTTCAATAAGACTCCCTTTCAATAGCACACTGGATACACAAGAATACAGAGCGTTCTAAGTTGTGGGTAGCAGAAGTTACCATTAAGGCACAGACCAGTAATCACAGAAAGCAAAATTGTACCCAACGCATAATAATAACAATTACAATCACGATCATTACGTGACTCAGTATTGAGATGTTACTGCAGGAAGCACCGAACTAAAATTGAACATGGTGGAGCTTCTGACTTAACTGACATAAAAATACCACAAATAAAATTAAATAATTCTACAACTACACTATTTATACTCCCATTCATAGCAATGTATCAGAGTTCTTTAGTATCAGCAATATTCCAATTATCTTTCTAATATGAGAAGAATATTGTGGTGACCCATAAACTGATACTGTATCACTAGTCAAACTCTATGATTGGTAGTAAGATTCAACTAAATTTAATTCTTAGCCTCACTTGGAATAATTTTTATTTTCGTCCTCCAAAGCAAATTACGCAACACTGGGCTCGATTGACCTCAAAAAATCCAGCATGACAGCAATCAAGGCTAAATTATGTTTCAAATAAGTTTAACTTACGTGCCTTTTTCATGACCTGTGAAGCAGGTATTTTAGACAGCAACATTTACACAGTCTACCACTGAATTCTTGCACAATTAATACACAGAAATAAATTACTAGTTTGTTTGAAAAAGCATACTCGGTTTTCTGAATACTTAGCAGGGAATCCTGCATAGGTTCACGATCAGGATATAAGATACGGTTCTAAACATAGGATTATAGCACTTGGATTATTATTAAATCACTCACACAAATTAACTGGTCCGATACATATCTGTATGCATGAAGCGGGTGGAGCAGTGGCGACTTAGTCGTGGTAAGCGGCGAGGCAGCTAACTGTACTCACGGCTCTTTATGTTTGAATGCTGTTTACAATTTCTTCTTGGCGACGGCCGTAAGTAGAAGATCGGTTTTAGCGGTGTAGCGAAACGACTCTCGGCGTGGCAGGTATCGCTCATTCTTCTATTGTGGTTGCGTTGGGAGGTACCAGCATTGCTTTGAAGCCTCACTCTTTGTACGACACCATGTTCCTTACCGACCACCCCCCCCCCCCCCCCACCCCGCAAAAAAAACCTCTACATCATCGTCGAACGATGTGTGGGGCAATCAAATAATCAGATGGTTCTTACTTCAATACATCGTTATGAAAAGACTAGTAAATTGTCTGTACGTGCTTTCCAATTACCTTCACCACCTACAGCAGCCTGAAATCCATTATTTTTGTCAGTAAGAAAGCGATGAATAACATACTGACCATTATTTCCAGTCTGCAATTCCACATTTCTCTTTGTGCGTACTGAAAGAAAATGTTCATATCTGTTACTTGCTCAGCAGCATCTGTAACTATGACTATAAATAAAAGTCTTGAGTTTTAATCTTATTAATGTATTCTGTAGAAGTTCACACGCACTTAACACAAGTCTTAGTATTGTAGATAATATCCCTAACAGAACGCTCACTGTTAACAGTTCAGAGGCAAACTCTACGGAAAGTTCCAATTAAAATGGTCTGTCGACATGACGTCTAATCACCAAGAGTTAATAACTTGCCTTGAAAGAGGAAAATAATTTCGCCACTAGCCACGCGGTTTTGTCAACATTGCGGACAGCACACAAACATTTGCGTGCGTGAAATCCAAGCGATCCGGAACGGTGTACAGTCCTCGCGAGTCCACTTCCTACTTTTACCAAAAACGTATTCAAATCTGTTTATTTCTTACGTCGTCGAGGCATAGCGCACGCGGACGTATGACCGACAAGCACAGTGTGATATCTCGGTGGGAGTCTGTCCTACCACTGCCTTTCTTTCTTTTACTTGTGCCGTTTTCCCGCGGGAACGCAGGGTCGACATGGTTAATAGGATTTGGCAATGTTAGATTAAAGGGTGGCCGGATGCCGTTCCTGCCGCGACACTGCAACCCCCCGGATGGAATTAGTGAACCCCAAATGTGTGTGACTGGTGTAATCCATGGAATAATGCGAAAGTGTGCAGATGGCTGCATGCCATGTAACTGAGGCAGAACGTGGGGACCAGCCCGGTATTCACCTAGGGCAGGGGCGGGCCAACGTTGCACACGGCTCATGAGCGCACAGCGCTGCACGTGTGCTGCTTGCGTGCAGGCGTCGACCGGGGCTGTGGCGACAGCCGGCAGGTTGCGGCAGTGTAGTGCCAGGGTAAGCTGCGGCCGTTGATGCGAAGCGAGCACTATGTAGTGAACGTTGTATTTCAAGAAACAGAGAAGTGGAGATTTGCTTTTTTTTTTAAAAGTAATGGGAGAATCATTTTTTCTTTGTTCAAAAACGTGAAAATTCGAAATATTTAATATGTGGCAGTATTCTCGCTGGTCAAAGGAAGTTTAGTATTGAAGGCCATTATAATAAATTTCACTAGGACGAGTACAATTTATTGTCGGATTCTGAGCGGATGGGGAATTGACTGAGCTTAAGAAGAGCGATCTGACGATACCAGATGAACCTGTCGTAGTTGGCCGGCTGGAGTGGCCGAGCGGTTCTAGGCATTACAGTCTGGAACCGCGCGACCGCTACGGTCGCAGGTTCGAATCCTGCCTCGGGCATGAATGTGTGTGATGTCTTTAGGTTAGTTAGGTTTAAGTAGTTATAAGTTCTAGGGGACTGATGACCACAGCAGTTAAGTCCCATAGTGCTCAGAGCCATTTGAATTTGTCGTAGTTGCTGTTGTCACGAGAGATCTGCGACTTTCTCTCGTCATGTCTCTTATCTAACTGATTTAACATTTTATGGGGCACTGTTTTCAAGTTTTCAGGACGACAACAATAATAGCCCAGCGGTATGTGCAAGTTATAAGACTGCGCTTAATGTAGCGAGAGCTGGAAAACCATTTGCTGAATTAATAAGTCTCGGTTAAGAGCAAACATCAGTGATGAAAATTTACGTAACTGTTTGTGTTTGTCTGTATGTAGAAATTTTGTTCCAGATATTAAACGTATTGTAAACTCCACCTGTGATAATTAAATGAAACGTATCGTAGGTAATAGGTACTGTTTCAAACCATGGTTTCTTTCAAGCACTCCTACTAACCTTATTCATTCACTCAATAAAGCAAGCTAGGAAACAAAACGCATTACAGAGGAAGGAGCGGACAGAAGTTATGGTGGGGATGGGAGATAAGCGGGTGGCCAGCTTGCCCCTGTGTGCATGCGGAACACCTGTTAACTGCACGCGTGCAAGTGCACCACACATGTGCAGGATTCCTGCCTACCCCTGACCTAGGGGGATGTGGAAAACCGACTAAAAACCACATTGAGGCTGGCCAGCACACCGAACGTCGTCATAATCCGCCGGGCGGATTCGATCCGGGGCTGGCGCGCCTATTCGAGTCCACAAAGCAGCGCATTAGCGCTCTCGGCTAACGTGGCGGGTGTCCTAACTGTCTCTTTCTGGCTGTATTTATGTAGGGGCGCAGCAGACCGCCAAAGGAATGTCTGCTAGCAACCGCTCTACGCATAGGTAGTAGTGTGTCAATGGTCCCTTTCTCGGACACGTATCAATTAATAGCTCTGTCGCTTAACAATTTACAGTCTTTTCCATTCTTATGTGCGGGGTGACAATTATTGAACTATATGAAAAAACGTAAATTACTAAATTGCAAACTAGGGCGTTCACATACTCTATTCAACATGTAAACGTCACTACCGATATTCGGATTTAGGTTATGTCATGTTCGATATGGCTGTCATCATTGGCGATGATATGGCGCATACAAATAGCGACATTCTGCATAACCCACTGAAGTATAGGAACACTGATAAGTCGATGACCTCCTGAGTGCCTGTTTTCAGCTCATAAATGGTTTTGGAGCTATTGCTGTACACCTTGTCTTTAATACTGTCCGATAAAAAGGAGTCGCAAAGTGCTCCTCCAGGACATCAAACACACTCCTTCTTCCTTGGAGTCGAGCTCCGTCCTGCATCAGGGTCCTTGTCGAAATCAGCGTCGCTTTGGCTAACGGGGATGAAATCATCTTCCAAATCGTTCACGTACCGTTCGGTAGTCACCGTGCCATCAAGGAAGTTCTCACCGATTATTCCGTGACACACCACACAGTCACGCGTTGAGGGAGAAGAGACTTCTCGATCGCGAAATCCAAATCCTCAGTCCCCCAAATGCGCCAATTTTGCTTATTGACAAACCTATCAAAATGAAAGTGGGCTGGCCGCAGCTCGTGGTCGTGCGGTAGCGTTCTCGCTTCCCGCGCCCGGGTCCCGGGTTCGATTCCCGGCGGAGTCAGGGATTTTCGCTGCCTCGTGATGACTGGGTGTTATGTGCTGTCTTTAGGTTAGTTGGGTTTAAGTAGTTCTTAGTTCTAGGGGACTGATGGCCATAGATGTTAAGTCCCATAGTGCTCAGAGCCATTTTTTTTTTTTTTTTTTTTTTTGAAAGTGGGCTTCGTCGCTAAACCAAACCATAGTAATTCCTATCCTGCCCCGCGGTCAGCCGTGCAGTTTGAACGTCCTAATGCAAACCGTCCAGAAATTATGACGATTTTATTAATTGTTACCCATTAATTGTTACCCATTAAATAGTGTTAAGTTTGCTTTAGTTGCTGATAAAGTTTTAACTGGGCTGCATTTAAACTTCGGCGGCTATAATTATTATAACGGAACTCACAGTAGGGCATGACCTCTAAAGGTGCCTCTTTAAGATTCCTTTAACCACTGTCATCTACAATTAAGTCTTGAAACTTTGTACTGCTGTATTATTTCGTGGATGTAATCGAGTGCTGTAATTAGAAGTTTCTATTGCAGATGCAAATGATACTTAATCGACAATGAGTAAGGATGTTTTCGTACCAAATTTGGTTTTCAGTAAATAAGTTCAAACCTAAAAGAAGTAACTTCCTGGTGTCAGATATTTAATGTTTTTATATGAGGCTAAGTACGAATTTTTCAATTTCTCATTACTACTTAGCGGCTTCCATTTTTCGTAAAGGCCCCTATTTTAATTAAAACATTGCTCTGATCAAGTTGAGACTGGTATCTTTTACTTGTGCCATACATTTGCATATTCTGACCAGTTCTTTAGCTTTCTAGTTTTATTATTCACCAACAGCAATTTTTTCTGAAGATCGTGTATTCTTATTAATATATTCATTTGATCTTTCTGAGACTTTACAGTCTTAACATTACTATTCTTAAGTACACACTCACGACTTTTGGAATAGTTATTTTAAGTCAATCACTCTTAAATCATGGTCAGTCCTTTGCATGACCTTCAAAACATTTAGATATTTAAGTATATGTGATATACGTGCCCCAACTTTACTGTCATAGATGCATGCTACAAAGTGTGTGTGTGTGTAGTGGATGGACTCTTCAAGGAGAAGAAGTTCATAGTCTCGTAATACAAACTGTAACACCTACCACATTATGTTGCACATTGATGATGTTGTTTGAAAACAATATAATTATTGGTTACTTACATAATGAGTGATACGGAAAAGTGACAACAGTTATGAAATTGCCGGCCGTGGTGGCCGTGCGGTTCTAGGCGCTGCAGTCCGGAACCGCGGGACTGCCACGGTCGCAGGTTCGAATCCCGCCTCGGGCATGGATGTGTGTGATGTCCTTAGGTTAGTTAGGTTTAAGTAGTTCTAAGTTCTAGGGGACTGATGACCTAAGATGGTAAGTCCCATAGTACTCAGAGCCATTTGAACCATTTATTTGATGATATTACAAGCATAATGTATTTGGGAGACCGAAAACGAATGGACCCCTTTTGTTGCTATTACCCCTCAGAAAACTTCCCCCAGGGAGCAATTACCTTAAAGTTGTAAATCACTTGTGTAGTGAGTACTGAATATGGAAGAATTTGCAGAAATGGGAGCAGCGATAAGGTTAACATCAGGATTGGCGATTGCGAGGTAGATGAAATTCAGGAATTCTGATACCTTGGCAACAATGTAGTCCATGATGGTCAGAACAAGGAGGACATAAAAAGCAGACTAGCACTGGCAAAAAGCGCACTGTTGGCCAAGAGAAGTCCGCCAGTATAAGATATATGCCTTAATATGAGGAAGAAATTACTGAGGATATAAGTTTGGTGCACAGTATTGTGAGGCAGTGAAACATGGACTGTGGAAAAAAATAAATAAAAAATAAATAATAAACACTGGTCACAGCAGAGTGGCAGTGAATTAAGTCATCAGAGTAGTAGTGTACTTTTAGTCATTCTCAGGGCCTCATTTAGTCATTTATCGCACGTATCTCACTCCCCAAAGGAAGACTGCGGCCGCTGCCCTGCTCATGCTCCACCCTATCAGCAGACCGCAAGCCACACACCTCAAAATTTGTGCACCGTACAGCACCAGAGTCACACACAAACAGAATTAACTGCTTAAGTCACATGCTGCTTCCGTAATGTTAGTTACTTCACAGAAGTTTCTCTTTGAAATTTTACAGTTTTATACTTTTTACAGTTGTACACATACATTCTTTTGGCCCGAACGCTTAGCCACGCGCGGTAGCGCGCCATATCCGGAACTGGGAGAGGCGCGCCGACCCCGGATCGAACTCATCCGGCGCGAGGCTGGCCAATTCGCTTCAAAACCTGAACACAACAGAAATAGTAAAAGGCGCGAGTTGCGTCTTTGGTCCCGCAAAATCTTGGGTAGATTTCATTGGTGCACAGTTGTTCAATGCTGTGTTGGCATTCCAATCGCAAGTCGATACGATACGTGCCTTTCCCGTTACCGGTAAACAGTGACTCGGATACCGACATATTTTTTAGATATTGTTTGCGTGGCCTATTTAATATATGACTACGATTCGGCCCTGTTTTCGCTATAAAATAAGGTGGGTACCATTCCAGAAGGCTTGTTTAAGACATTTCTAACCTGTAGCATGACGTACATCGACTTAAGACAAAAGTATTAGCCATGCTATCCCAAATAGTTGGCTGCAAAATGTCTTCTGCATTCCTGTACTTTTGTAAATGTCTCTTCAACTACCATAACAATACAGTAAACAGGTGAAATGTGTGTTCATATTTTGCACTTTTTTACTGGATGGTCATTTCTCTTCAGTGCGTCAGTATCGTACGGTAAACAATTATTGTGCAACAGTGCGCGATATTGTACATTAATGCTCGATGTAAACGTCAGACAATTTTTATGCACGTGTGTGCCATACTCGAAGCTGCTCCGTTGCCAATTGGTCGACTACCTGAAGATAAGCAGAAAGCTCAGAATGAGGATATCCCGTGTTACCTAGAAGATTCTATGTGTAAATATTCCCATTGGAAGAGATGCACGACGCATTCCATCAAAATTTTTAGAAAAAGTAATGTACAGGCAGCGTCTCAACCATCTGACCGCAAATAACATACACTCCTGGAAATTGAAATAAGAACACCGTGAATTCATTGTACCAGGAAGGGGAAACTTTATTGACACATTCCTGGGGTCAGATACATCACATGATCACACTGACAGAACCACAGGCACATAGACACAGGCAACAGAGCATGCACAATGTCGGCACTAGTACAGTGTATATCCACCTTTCGCAGCAATGCAGGCTGCTGTTCTCCCATGGAGACGATCGTAGAGATGCTGGATGTAGTCCTGTGGAACGGCTTGCCCTGCCATTTCCACCTGGCGCCTCAGTTGGACCAGCGTTCGTGCTGGACGTGCAGACCGCGTGAGACGACGCTTCATCCAGTCCCAAACATGCTCAATGGGGGACAGATCCGGAGATCTTGCTGGCCAGGGTAGTTGACTTACACCTTCTAGAGCACGTTGGGTGGCACGGGATACATGCGGACGTGCATTGTCCTGTTGGAACAGCAAGTTCCCTTGCCGGTCTAGGAATAGTAGAACGATGGGTTCGATGACGGTTTGGATGTACCGTGCACTATTCAGTGTCCCCTCGACGATCACCAGTGGTGTACGGCCAGTGTAGGAGATCGCTCCCCACACCATGATGCCGGGTGTTGGCCCTGTGTGCCTCGGTCGTATGCAGTCCTGATTGTGGCGCTCACCTGCACGGCGCCAAACACGCATACGACCATCATTGGCACCAAGGCAGAAGCAACTCTCACCGCTGAAGACGATATGTCTCCATTCGTCCCTCCATTCACGCCTGTCGCGACACCACTGGAGGCGGGCTGCACGATGTTGGGGCGTGAGCGGAAGACGGCCTAACGGTGTGCGGGACCGTAGCCCAGCTTCATGGAGACGGTTGCAAATGGTCCTCGCCGATACCCCAGGAGCAACAGTGTCCCTAATTTGCTGGGAAGTGGCGGTGCGGTCCCCTACGGCACTGCGTAGGATCCTACGGTCTTGGCGTGCATCCGTGCGTCGCTGCGGTCCGGTCCCAGGTCGACGGGCACGTGCACCTTCCGCCGACCACTGGCGACAACATCGATGTACTGTGGAGACCTCACTCCCCACGTGTTGAGCAATTCGGCGGTACGTCCACCCGGCCTCGCGCATGCCCACTATACGCCCTCGCTCAAAGTCCGTCAACTGCACATACGGTTCACGTCCACGCTGCCGCGGCATGCTACCGGTGTTAAAGACTGCGATGGAGCTCCGTATGCCACGGCAAACTGGCTGACACTGACGGCGGCGGTGCACAAATGCTGCGCAGCTAGCGCCATTCGACGGCCAACACCGCGGTTCCTGGTGTGTCCGCTGTGCCGTGCGTGTGATCATTGCTTGTACAGCCCTCTCGCAGTGTCCGGAGCAAGTATGGTGGGTCTGACACACCGGTGTCAATGTGTTCTTTTTTCCATTTCCAGGAGTGTATTATCAAGAACACAGTTTGTATTTCTGAAGGGTTCTGATATCGAGAAGGCTATTTACACCTACAGTGAAAATGTACTTAATTCATTAAATAACAAGTTACAAGCAGCAGGTATTTTCTGTGATTTGTCAAAGGCATTCGATTGTGTGAACTACAACATCCTTTTAAATAAATTAGAATTCTATGGTGTCACGGGCAGTGCTGCAAAATGGTCCAAGTCATACCTCACTAAAGGGAAACAAAAGGTGTCAGTGCAAGGGACTAGTGAATTATGTCATCAGTCATCATCAGAATGGGAAGAAGTTACATGTGGTGTCCCACAAGGATCTATCGTAGGGCCATTGCTTTTTCTTGTGTACATTAATGATCTCTCATCAGTTACACTGCCAGTAGCAGAGTTCGTTTTGTTTGCAGATGACACAAGTATTGCAGTAAATAGTATGTGGAATGTAGTTCTAGAAAGATCTGCTAATGATATTTTCATGGATATTAATAAATGGCTTAAAGCCAACTCACTGACATTAAACTTCGAAAAGACTCACTATATGCAATTCAGAACCTGCAAGAGGTTTCCACCCAGCATATGCATAAAGTATGAAGAATAGCAGAGGTTGACAGTCTTAAATTCCTGGGATTACAACTTGATAATAAATTCAGTTGGGAGGAGCACGCCACAGAACTGCAGAATCGCCTTAACAAATCTGTATTTGCAATTCGAGTGTTAGCAGACATAGGCGACATAAAAATGAAAAAGTTTGCATACTTTGCGTACTTTCATTCCATAATGTCATATGGTATAATATTTTGGGGTAACTCTTCAAGTCAAACAAAAGTTTTCAGAGTCCAAAAGCGTGTAATACGTATTATTTGTGGAATAAATTCACGGGCGTCCTGTAAAAATCTCTTCAAAGAACTGGGTATACTAACTACTGCCTCTCAGTATATTTACTCCTTAATGAAATTTGTCCTAGATAATATATCTCTTTTTACAACAAACAGCTCAGTTCATACATACAATACCAGGAACAAAAATGATCTGCACATGGACTTAAAAGCACTTACTTTAGTTCAAAAAGGGGTCTACTACTCAGGAACACTCATCTTCAATAATTTGCCAGCAAACATAAAAAATTTAGTTACAACTAAAGATCAGTTTAAAAGGAGCCTGAAAGATTTACTAGTGGCCAACTCCTTCTACTCCATTGACGAATTTTTTAATAGAAGCAAATGATGTATTGTATATATTCATACTATTAGTATTCTTAATTCAGCTTTAAAAAAAATAAAAAAATAAAGAAAGAAAATTTTGACATGTTCTACATCCACAAGGATCTCCTCAGCACGGATCTATGGGACGAAAAACTAATCTAATCTAATCTTCGTATCCACTCATCTAGAGATTCCAGAAAATGACAACTGAATAAGATAGACAGATGACACCTGAGGTTATCAGCGACCTTGAAATGCTTTGTACTCGAAGTTTTACTCGGATCCGCTAAATTTATAACCTTTCATCCGTCGTATTGGATGTGCCGTTCCGAATATCGTAAGTCCGACTTCGGATTCATAATCAGCGACGCCAGAAATCTAAACACACCTCGGATTTGTAGCGTTTTATATCCATTGTTCTATTTTCTCCAGGTTCCAAGCGAGTTGGTCCACACTGTGCGGCTGATTAACGACGAAGGCTGGTGCACCGACCAGCCTGGATGTGGTTTTTAGGCGGTTTCCCATAACCGACTATGTAAATACCGGGCTGGTACCCACATCCCGCCTAGGACAAACGATTCGTAGACATTTAGATAACATTCGCGTAAATGCACACGGATTAGCAACTGTCGCAGAGAGATTAGTTTCACAGTTTCAGTCTAAGGAGGGGAGGGGGGGGGGGGGGTGGAGACGAGTACAACCAGCCGGCCGGAGTGGCCGAGCGGATCTAGGCGCTGCAGTCTGGAAACGCGCGACTGCTACGGTCGCAGGTGCGAATCCTGCCTCGGGCATGGATGTGTGTGATGTCCTTAGTTTAGTTAGGTTTAAGGAGTTCTAAGTATTAGGGGACTTATGACCTTAGAAGTTAAGTCCCATATTGCTCAGAGCCATTTGAACCATTTGACTATAACCAAAAACTGAATCCAAAAATTAACATGCTGAGCACGTGTAGACACGGGATAAAAGCCAGGAAAATCAACGAAAAACTTCAGTTGTTTTCTAGTTTTAATATTTTGACGTTAATGATATTTTTCATAATTTTCACGTTTTACAATTTTATCGTAGGTCTAGCTGTTTTACATAAGTTAAATAAAAACAATTTTAGTGCATGTAAATCAGCTAAGCTCTTGTCATATTCCCACTCCTCCCTACCTTCTCTCACATCCTTCATATCCTTGCCGTGCGCGTGCCCGGCGTGGGTAGAGAGTGTAAGGTGATGCAGTATGAACAGCTCTCGACTAGACACATTAGCAAGTGGTATGCCACATAACAACCGCTCCGGCAGAGGATGTAGTTGGTCACAGATCACTAAGGATGGGTATTTCTCTCCATCTGGTGCACAATTAAATTCAAAATGTACGTTTACAACCACAGACATCTCCCAGTGAAATGACATTATTTGATAGCAGGTAACAGACACCTCTATCACCTGTAATATTCAAAGGAAAGTGTGACTACTCCTGTTCCCTGAAACTTTCTGTTAAGTCTGTGGTGGCGAGTACTTTATAAACAAAATCCAGTGACACAGAACTTGGACTGTTCTCATTATAGTTTTTACATTCATTATCCTGTTTTTTCTCCTTTTGGCTGAACTAATTTCCACTGAGCGAAGAGAAGGAGTGACTGAGACACTGTCCAAGGACTTGGGAAGAAACGAGTTCAAATCCCCGATGAAGAACAAAAGTCGAACGACTTAGTGAGTACATGAACCGAACTGCACCGTATGAGGTGATAATGTTGTTCATTTTCACTCACAAATTAATTAATTAATTAATTAAATGTTTTAATCAAGCACACTACAGTGATACTGTGGATATGGTGACAGTCCGCTGTGCTAGACACTGGTTATTTAGTTTTTCTACAAAAATGTGTTTACGCCAAATATTTCCTAGTGAGAAAAGTAAGAGAGCATATGGGGATCTAGAAACATTTAGTATTGTATCGCCTAACTGATTTACACTATAGTAATTTTAATGTAGTTTAAATGGGAAAGAAAAATGAGATAAGGAAAAGAAGAAAATTGGCATCAAGTGAATTATCTACGAACCAAATATCTCTAAGAGATTCGATAACGATACGGAGACCGCTGATTATTGTGTATATGAACACAGAAATAAAGGGAGAGGTTTCATTACTTGCAGAAACAAGTACTAATTAAGTTATCAACACAAGACTCACGACTCTCTCTTACAGCTACACTTCTGATGGGACGTTTCAGAACAGTCCACACGCTCTTGCAAGGATTCCTAGACAACACACAAGTCACTCATGTAATGTGACAGCGTGGTATCTGAAACCAGAAATAAGTGAAAGTAGTTCCAGTCCCCCGTTTCCGGCAACAGTTTGTGGGTTGTTTCCTTGTTGATCAGGTGCAATCCTGAACTAATATCCTTACCTAAATACTGCCATTTGCTAACACCACTGCTTCCCCTCACAGTGTACTGGAATATTTGGAGGAAAAGAACAAACTTCTAAAACTGTCAAATCGCTCCTTGAAGCTATGTCATTTCTCCACAAGCCAATTTTTCGAGGTGTGCTGGTTCACCAAAGTATGTTGCAGAACTTGTGATGACCCGACTACCTTGCTTCAATTGTTGTTGTTGTTGTTGTGGTCTTCAGTCCTGAGACTGGTTTGATGCAGCTCTCCATGCTACTCTATCCTGTGTAAGCCTCTTCATCTCCCAGTACCTACTGCAACCTACATCCTTCTTAATCTGCTTAGTGTATTCATCTCTTGGTCTCCCTCTACGATTTTTACCCTCCACGCTGCCCTCCAATACTAAATTGGTGATCCCTTGATGCCTCAGAACATGTCCTACCAACCGATCCTTTCTTCTGGTCAAGTTGTGCCACAAACTTCTCTTCTCCTCAATCCTATTCAGTACTTCCTCATTAGTTATGTGGTCTACCCATCTAATCTTCAGCATTCTTCTGTAGCACCACATTTCGAAAGCTTCTATTCTCTTCTTGTCCAAACTACTTATCGTCCATGTTTCACTTCCATACATGGCTACACTCCATACAAATATTTTCAGAAACGACTTCCTGACACTTAAATCTATACTCCATGTTAACAAATTTCTCTTCTTCATAAACGCTTTCCTTGCCATTGCCAGTCTACATTTTATATCCTCTCTACTTCGACCATCATCAGTTATTTTGCTCCCCAAATAGCAAAACTCCTTTACTACTTTAAGTGTCTCATTTCCCAATCTAATTCCCTCAGCATCACCCGACTTAATTCGACTACATTCCATTATCCTCGTTTTGCTTTTGTTGATGTTCATCTTACATCCTCCTTTCAAGACACTGTCCATTCCATTCAAAAATGGCTCTGAGCACTATGGGACTCAACTGCTGAGGTCATTAGTCCCCTAGAACTTAGAACTAGTTAAACCTATCTAACCTCCATGCCCGAGGCAGGATTCGAACCTGCGACCGTAGCGGTCTTGCGGTTCCAGACTGCAGCGCCTTTAACCGCACGGCCACTTCGGCCGGCCATTCCATTCAACTGCTCTTCCAAGTCCTTTGCTGTCTCTGACAGAATCACAATGTCATCGGCGAACCTCATAGTTTTTATTTCTTCTCCATGGATTTTAATACCTACTCCGAATTTTTCTTTTGTTTCCTTTACTGCTTGCTCAATATACAGATTGATTAACATCGGGGAGAGGCTACAACCCTGTCTTACTCCCTTCCCAACCACAGCTTCAATTAAGGAGGGATAAATGGCTTTTGAGGAATATTCAATACCAGTGTCAACTGTTCAGAAGTCCCCTTTGGATAAAAAGTGTTTCGTCTACATATAAACCTGAATCTGTATAAATTCTGACTCTCGTGAGATTTTAGACTTTTTACTGTAGCCAAAAAAGATGTTCATGAAGTGATTGGTGGACACTGCATAATGTAAGCGTCTCAACGCATACTAATCTTCTGTTACTTAATTTTATTGCCTTCATAGGTTGTAAATTAGTGATATAAATCTTCTAACGACGATACAGGTACTTTAATCCAAAGAGAAGAAAATGGATTTCATTTAAATCACTTTCCTTTAATGCTTATGTTTGAGAAATTTCTGAAAAACCGTAATGCGGCGTCGCTAAGATCTATAGTTCACAGATTCTATTTGACTCTACCCCTCTGAATTACTTCTATGTACATGTTTATTGAATTTATGATCTCATAACTGTATTATGATGACACTGTATAAAATAAATCCAATCAGTACGTATGATTTGCCGTTTTGTAAACACTTTCAGAGAGATTTATAATAGTGAATAACTTTTGATTCGGACTCCTCTTAGGCTACTCTTCGCCGCTATTCTTGATACTCACGGAACTGAAGTGTGGCTGAATCCTGCCAATCAAGTACATTGCGCAAAAAAGTACCATTATTTCGATACCCTGTGATTGTTCCCGACCGTGGCGTATAATTTTAAAAATTAATTCATAGGTTCTTACAACCCCCCTCAGTACTGGCCCAAAAGTGTGGCGCTCTGTGGCGTCACACTTGGGCTCGCCGACGTTTCGGACATCGACGTATCGATACATACGAAGAAAGGGCCGCAGTTCAGAAGTACATGTGAGGTGTGAGGTGGGTTAATGATGTCACACTGGCACCAAATGTCTTTACAATTCTGACCAACGGCGCCATTGGAAGTGTCGCACCATGACAAGGTCATCACACCCCTTCTCACCCACACACCCCTCTTATCCATGCTTTTGACGCCTTTTTGGTGGAGGTCCGAACCGCGGCACTCAGAGTTGAAGTATTGCGGTTGTCTTACGGGTGGCCGAGGAAAACATTTCACACATACACCCCACATAGAATCGACACTAAAAGCCCTCAGCAGGTGCCATAAAGAGCGTAAATACAGCCAGCCCTTACCTTATGGCGTTGATTTCCACTACAAGAACCCCTCACTAATACTAAACCTTCAGAATTGTCTCATTTTAGCGGTGAGTCCATAGATATGTAAGAGTGTACAGCATAACTGACCACGCTTTCGCGCCCGAGTTTTGTGATTATTAAGCCAGTCTGCCCTTGAAATGAGTTGTCGCGTAGCTCTTTTTCCTTCCTGTTGTGTGGAGATGTTCTCGTAGTTTTATGTCGGATTGCAGAGCCGTAGCAGCGCCGTCGGATTCTGAAATTGCAATACCACTGTCTATGTTTCACGTAGTGAAGCGGGAAGAAGATTTTTGTGCAAGTAGTTTCTAGACGGGAAGCCGTTATGGCGTGTTTATTTAAGAAACGCCGTAAAAACATGTTCATACTGACTAGAAGCTGGCTGTAAACGGTACAGGGGCGTGGTCTGCCACATGACTAGATCGAAAGCCGACTGCCGACTGTGGTGCGCAGCCTGTAACTTGATCGTACTCTCGGTATAGTTCGTATTAAGATCGTACATCTTCGGGTATACCAAAATTATCAATTTATTAATGAATATCAACGTTTCCAGGCATTGTAAATTTACTGTAGGATAGTATTTACGACCCGTAGACTCCTAATGATTGAGTGGCGAAAGGCTACACTGGTTAGCAAATGTTAAGTAATAGCAATTACTTGATTCACGCCAGAATAAATGCACTTTCCCAGCGTTTCTCTTTGCTGACGGTGCGAGCGATTTCTCTATCGGCACTTCATCCAACTGGCTCTAAAAGTGCCAAATCCCCGTCTGCCTGCGCTAGTCAGCATGGCAACCTACCACTAGCTCCTTACTCCGTCCGTGCTGTAGCGCTGATACGTTATCTTCACGTATGTGAAATAGGAAAACTCGCCTTTGGACGTGATCTGACACATTTGGAGTGTAGCGTGACCGCAATTTTTGCTCAGATATACAGGATGGAACTACCACTAGGCACCGTTCAAAACCATTCCACGAAATTCGAACCAGATCCGAAGGAGCAAAGGCTTTTTCAACCTTCCCGTTTCGCGCCGTCTTGTGACGTCATCACGGAGGAGGGATGGGGTTATGGAACATTAACATGTGCTTGAATAAAATTGAAAAGGCTCCCCCTAAGCCTCCCCGAGTTCGGCAACACACTCGTTGTTACCCAAGCACCTTTGTTTAGCTTGCCCAGAATATTTCTGTCAGAGATTTCGGCACATTCAGCTGAGTGGCGCCTCGCACCTGTGCTAGCGCCTGTAAGTTGGCGACCCCACCTAAAGGGTGTCGAATGGGTGGCATACCTGCAGTGTCCTTAGAGTAGGTTTCAATCGTCCAGGGAGTTTCCGCAGTGTCTAACATTTTCAATCATCCATTTGCTCATCATACCGCAAACTCTCATTTTGGACCGTAAAATGTTCGGGAAACAAAGAGCCAAGGAAGTAGTGGCTTCAGTGACCTCCTGTATGCCAGCCACTTCATGAAGGCTTTCTATGTCAGTTCTCAGCAGTGGTGTGTCTGAAATGTTATCGTTGGCAACCCATGAGAAATCCATGACGGATAAATGCTGTATGTAAAGGTTCTGGCATCCACCAAAGAGGCTTCAAAAGACGGAGTGAAATGTGGGAATGACGAGATGTGAGGACATTCTCAATGTGTGGCACGTACTCGGTGGCGGTGGGTGGCGAAATTTGGTGCAAACATTACTAAAGCACCCACTACCTTTCATGAACTTCTGAGCTGTAGGTCTTTTTTCGCATGTGTCGAGACCTTGCGTTGGTGAGGCCGCAGGGCGCCACACTTTCGCGCCCTTACAGAGGAGGACTGTAGGCACCTTGGAGCCAAATTTCAAACATGAAGCTGTGGGGGACAAGTACGGGATTTTGAAAAAGTGAAACTTCTTTTTGCGCAGTGTAGCTTCAGAACTTCTCCTGCGATTCAGACCAGCATCTCTCCTTCAGTTAGTATCTTTCGAATACATAAGCTTGTCCGCTTGTAATAAAATTTACGTAAGCTAAAAAATGTTTTACTAAATACCTGATAACGTTCGTGAGGTACTGCACTATTCAAGAGGTGTACCCAAAACAAAATATTTTATATCCGTCTTTTATTATGCACACTGTAACACATGGTACATCTGACAAGGTATTACAAGAACTCATAAAATATTCATTATTTTTCGTTCAAGTTTTGAGAACAACAAAGTACGAAGTCTCTGTCGATAAGTAGTCCTTGCGATGACTCCAGTATTCTTCTTTTGGTGATCCGCACTCGTGCTCGCCACGTGAGTATATCATCACAGGACCACCTTGTCAGGAACTTGTTATGCAACATGATAGAAACAAAATGAAATCAAAAAATTTAATACAGTTATTCAGGACACAACATTCTATCTAACATTTAACACTTCCTACTTAGCTCAAACGGGGAAATAAGAAGGCACTTGGTACAAAAGTCTGAACCACTGCAAACTTCAGCAAAGTTTGTAAAATAGGAAACAGTTGCTGGCGAAAGTGAAACTGTGAAGGTGAGTCGTGAGTCGTGTTTGAATGGAGCTCTAATTAAGATGGTTCAAATCGCTCTGAGCACTATGGGACTTAACTACTGAGGTCATCAGTCCCCTAGAACGTAGAACTATTTAAACCTAACTAACCTAAGGACATCACACACATCCATGCCCGAGGCAGGATTCGAACCTGCGACCGTAGCGATCGCGGGGTTCCAGACTGTAGCGCCTAGAACCGCTCGGCCACCCCAGTCGGCCATTCTAATTAAGAAATTTACTAGGTTGGGCACGATACTGTATTCAAGTCATGACCCGGTACAAAGATGTCATCTGCCAGATAGTTCAAAAAGATAGCACACACCGCTGCAAAGTGAAGTATTCGGTCATCTTTACGCGCCAGGTGAATGTTACACCAAAAGGTATAAATAAGGAGCCGAAAGAAAATTCTACGTATTTTCCAACGTCGTGTACAGGGCATGCACGTTGATGCAAACTGTTGAGTCGTTGATGCTATGTGAGAATTGCTTCCTTTCTAGAAGGGATCAGAGTAAGTTCTGTCGTTGGGTGAGCCATTAACTGCTTAGGGACATTCATTAATGGAATTTACAGCTACCGCCATATTTATTAGTCTGTCACTCTAGCGTAACTAAGATCCTACTGAAATTTATGATACAAGTATTTTCACTGTGAGAGTATTGAAAACCTGTTGTCAGTACATGCAGAAATAGTAATGACCCTAGATAACAATGCTCTTTGATGGACGCTGTATCATGTCTTTGCAGTTTGCCTTTTGCGTTCCCTTCCTTATCCAGTGTTGGTGCTGATATAAAGTATAATTCGAATAATTTTTTTGACCAGAACAGACAATTCTACATTTCAGTTCATAATTTGAAATGTTCAGAGTCCAAGGTTTTCCAGAAATCAAAAGTATCCGTGCTACAGCCGTCATCAATCGGTCAATAATAATTATTTTCGTTCAACCACTTTAGTAGTAGAAAAGAGTTAAATTTTATCGAGTATTGTCAAAGTGGCTGAACTCAAATAAATATTACCGATAACGTATATGAAACAGCTACCCGAAAAGTGGAAAATACACTACTGGCCATTAAAATTGCTACACCAAGAAGAAATGTTGATAATAAGTGGGCATCCATTGGAAAAATATATTATACTAGAACTGAAATGTGATTACATTTTCACGCAATTTGGGTGCATAGTTCCTGAGAAATGGGCACCCAGAACAACCACCTTTGGCCGTAATAACGGCCTTGATACGCCTGGGCATCGAGTCAAACAGACCTTGGATGGCGTGTACAGGTACAGCTGCCTATGCAGCTTCAACACGATACCACAGTTCGTCAAGAGTAGTGACTGGCGTATTGTGACGAGCCAGTTGCTCGGCCACCATTGACCAGACGTTTTCAATTGGTGAGTGATCTGGCAGCAATCGAACATTTTCTGTATCCAGAAAGGCCTGTACAGGACTTGCAACATGCCGTCGTGCATTATCCTGCTGAAATGTAGTATTTTACAGGGATCGAATGAAGGAAAGAGCCACGGGTAGTAACACATCTGAAATGTAATGTCCACTGTTCAAAGTGCCGTCAATGCGAACAAGAGGTGACCGAGACGTGTAACCAATGACACCCCATACCATCACGCCGGGTGATACGCCGGTATGGCGATGACGAATAGACGCTTCCAATGTGCGTTCACCGCGATGTCGCCAAACACGGATGCGACCAACATGGTGCTGTAAACAGAACTTGGAGACATCCGAAAATATGACGTTTTGCCATTCGTCCACCCAAGTTCGTCGTTGAGTACACCATCGCAGGCGCTCCTATCTGTGATGCAGCGTCGAGGGTAACCGCAGCCATGGTCTCCGAGCTGATAGTCCATGCTGCTGCAAACGTCGTCGAACTGTTCGTGCAGATGGTTGTCGTCTTGCAAACGTCACCATCTGTTGACTCAGGGATCGAGACGTGGCTGCACGATCCGTTACAGCCATGCGGATAAGATGCCTGTCATCTCGACTGCTAGTGATATTGGATCTTGACCAACGCGAGCAGCAATGTCGCGATACGATAAACCGCAATCGCGATAGGCTACAATCCGACCTTTATCAAAGTCGGAAACGTGATGGTACGCATTTCTCCTCCTTACACGAGGCATCACAACAACGTTTCTCCAGGCAACGCCGGTAAATTGCTGTTTGTGTATGAGAAATCGGTTGGAAACTTTCCTGATGTCAGCACGTTTTAGGTGTCGCCACCGACGCCAACCTTGTGTGAATGCTCTGAAAAGTTAATCATTTGCATATCACAGCATCTTCTTCCTGTCGGTTAAATTTCGCGTCTGTAACACGTCATCCTCGTGTTGTAGCAATTTTAATGGCCAGTAGTGTATTTAAGGAAACAGGCAGTTTCATGTCATGAGGTACTATGATATGACAGTTGTCATCAGGTATGTTGTTGATGCCGCTTGACAACAGTCCAAAATTCCATTCGGCTACAAATATTAAGTTGTCTAATAATGCGCGTTTCATTCGAGTGCATTCGTTCTCGCTATAAAAAGGCTTATTGGTCTATAATAAACTACGCTACCGGTATCATATGTTTTCAGTTACGAAGATGGCCCATTACACTTAAAAACGCTTACTAGTGGACAGAAACACTTGGTCTGTGCTGTGTACACGGCTCAGGACGTACGAGGGTTGGAACGTTAATAGTGGCAGCTATTTATTTACAGCTCGTGCAAAATAGATACGTGTTTCAAAGTCTTATGACCTTCAAACTGGACACCAGCATTGTGTATAACCCGTTGCCAGAGATGTGGAAGTCGTAGGATACTCTTAGCAGTGCCAGTTGCGTTGACAGTTCGAGCTGCGCAGTCTATTGCCCGACGAATTTGTAGCACTTCTGAAGCGAAAGCCGTGAAGTGTTTCCTTCAGTTTAGAAATCGAGTTGAACGTATGATGGCTTAAGCCGGTGGAGAGCAGTAGATGGTATACCATATAGCAGCCCTATCAGTCAAACAAATCAGTAATAGCTTTCGCTGTACGTGCTTGAGCATTGTCCTGCAAAATGATAGTCATGTTCCGCAGAAAGTGTCATCACTTCTGTCTCTAATCTGGTCGTAGATTGTGTTCCAAAAATGGAGCCAGAAGTGATGACACTTTCTGCAGGACCTGACAATTTTGCAGGACAACGCTCAAGCACGTACAGTGCAAGCTGTTATTGATTTGTTTGACTGATGGGGTTGCTAAGTGCTATACCATGTAGAAGGAGATTTTCATTCTGCAGCGGAGTGTGCGAAACTTCCTGGCAGATTAAAACTGTGTGCCGGATCGAGACTCGAACCCGGGACCTTTGCCTTTCGCGGGCACATGGTCTACCAACTCAGCTACCCAAGCACGACTCAAGCCCCGTCCTCACAGCTTTACGTCCGCCAGTTCTTCCTCTCCTACTTTCCAAACTTCACAGAAGCGAAGCAGAGCTTCTGTGAAGTTCGGAAAATAGGAGACGAGGTATTGGCGGAAGTAATGCTATACCATCTACTGCACTCCCCTGACTGAAGCCCTAGTAAGTTCAGCTCGATTTCTAAACTGAAGGAAGCACTTCACGGCATTCGCTTCAGAACTGCTACAAATTCGTCGGACAATAGACCGCGCCGGGTGAACTGTCAACACAACTGGCACTGCTAAGAGTATCCTAAGACTTCCACATCGCTGGCAACGGGTTATGCACAATGCTGGTGACTATTTTGAAGGTAAGTAAAACTTTGAAACACGTATCTGTTTTCGCGAGCTGTAAATAAATGGTTGGCACTATTGAAGCTCCAACCCTCGCACACAGCAGTACCACAAGAGAACGCCACCACACACACCCACATCACTCGCCACGCGCCTTTTCACTTCTGAGCAGCAGCCTCCGGTTCGCGCTTGCTGATCAGGTCTGTCTCCTACTTCCGCCCCCACGTTCATCAGAGCGTCACATTCATCTGCTGCCAGAGAGAGCACTGTCAAGCGTGGACTAGTTTGCTAGTTCCCGATAGTGGCGCGGATGGAGATCTTTCCGCCAACAGTCACAAAAGACGACGAGCTCCCGACACACACTCAGTTCCTAGAGCGCCGGCGGTTCCTACAATGGCACAGTTCCTCCACTGTACTTAGAACTAGCAGTTAGAGAGTTCCGCGAGTTCTGGAAGTTCCATTCGAGAACAGCACTGCATTTCCGACTTAGCAGTCGCTATTTACAGAGCTACAGGAAGAGTTAACGACGAGTGTCTGCGTTATACTTTCAGTCGCAGTGACTGATCATAGACTGCCAAGTGACAGCAAAGTTACTTGAATTGCTTTGAAGTAGTTATAGACCCCAATTGTCACACGTCAGATTCTTACCGAAGTAAAGCAGAAATGTGTATCATCAATATTAATAAAAGTTATTGGTTATTTCCTGTTGTGAGGCCACATTTCTGTTCTAGTGCTGCACTTTAAAGCAAGTGTTTAGTTAGAAATTATTACTGTGTCTTGTGCCACCTTTATACAGTCAGAGCAGAAAGCAGCTTTCCTGCTTGCATGGATCTCTGGGCCGAATTGATAGTAACTCTCACTTACAGCATCCCTACAATTACTTTTTGGTTTTAAAAAATTCGTATTTCAGTTATAGTGAAATATTTTCTGTTAACCGAGGCTATGCTGTTATTTAAACCCCCAGTGTAAGATTAATTAGTCGTACGAATGAATTTGTCCGATACTGAATTTCGCTGTGCCTAAATTAAGCGATAGCAAAAAATCTCTTGGTTTCGGGTGTATTCATTCTTCAAAGTTCTAAGCACAGCACAAAAAATGGCTCTAAGCACTACGGGACTTAAGTCCCCTAGACTTAGAACTACTTAATCGTAACTCACCTAAGGACATCACACACATCCATGCCCGAGACAAGATTCGAACCTGCGTCCACAGCAGCAGCGCGGTTCCGGACTGAAGCGCCTAGAAACGCTCGGTCACAGCGGCCGGCAAAGCACAGCATAGTTATCTTTTTATTAAGTGACGTATGCTGTCAGTTAACCTTGCGATAGGTTTTCTGTTAGACCTTACGCTACGCTACAGCTCGAAGTCACACGCTAGGACAATAAAAACGAAGCATCGCCAATGAATTATGCGAAAAGGGCGGAAACGGTAGATGTAATGTACATCTAATGATAAACGAATGATTACAATTTCAGAAAACTGTATGGTTTTTTTTTTTCTCAACAGAAGGAGCTTCAAATGTGGAACAAGTCAATAACGCTTTGGTCCGCCTCTGGCCGCTATGCAAGCAGCTGTTCGACTTAGCATTGATTGACAGAGTTTTTGGATACTCTCCTGAGGGACATCGTGCCAAATTCTGTTCAACTGGGAAGTTAGATCGTCAAAATCCGGAGTTGGTTGGAACTCCCCGCCCAAAATGCTCCAAAATGTTCTCAACCAGGAAGACTTCTGGCGACCCTGCTGGTCAATGTAAGGTTTGGCAAGCACTAGGACAAGCAGCAGAAATTCTCGCCTTTTGCGGGCGGGGATTATCCTGCTGAAATGTAAGCCCAGGACGGCTTGCCTTCGAGGGCAACAAGCCAGAGCGTAGAATTTCGTCGACGTGCCACTGTGCTGTATGGATGCCACGAACGAGAACCACAGGGGCCGGCAGGTGTGGCCGTGATGTTCTAGGCACTTCAGTCTGGAACCGCGTGACCGCTACGGTCGCAGGTTCGAATCCTGCCTCGGGCATTGATGTGTGTGAAGTCCTTAGGTTAGTTAGGTTTAATTAGTTCTAAGTTCTAGCCGACTGATGACCTCAGAAGTTAGGTCCCATAACGCTCAGAGCCATTTGAACCAGAACCACAGGAGTCCTACTATGAAATGAGATGGCACCCCAGACCCATCACTCGTGGTTGTCAGGATGTATGGCGAGCGACAATCTGGTCGGTATCCCACCTCTACCCAGTTTGTCTCCAGCCACTACTTCGCTGGTTGTTCGAAATGGAACTGAAGAGTGATGAGGGCCGCTTCGGATTGAGCCTCGATGACCAGAGAAGACGCGTCCTGAGACGCCCCAGACAGCGTCCTACTATGAAATGATATGCCACCCCAGACCCATCACTCCTGGTTGTCAGGCTGTGTGGCGAGCAACAATCTGGTTGGTATACCACCTCTACCCGGTTTGTCTCCAGACACTGTTTCGCTCGTCGTTCGAAACAGAACTGAAGACTGACGAGGGCCGCTTCGGATTGAGCCTCGATGCCCAAGAAGACGTGTCCTGAGACGCCCCAGACAGCGTCCTACTATGAAATGAAATGGCACCCCAGACCCATCACTCCTGGTTGTCAGGCTGTATGGCGAGCGACATTCTGGTTGGTATCCCACCTCTACCCGGTTTGTCTCCAGACACTGCTTCACTGGTTGTTCGAAACAGAACTGAAGACTGACGAGGGCCGGTTCAGATTGAGCCTCGATTACCAAAGAAGACGTGTCCTCAGACGCCCCAGACAGCGTTCTACTATGAAATTATATGCCACCTCAGACCCATCACTCCTGGTTGTCAGGCTGTATGGCGAGCAACAATCTGGTTGGTATACCACCTCTACCCGGTTTGTCTCCAGACACTGTTTCGCTCGTCGTTCGAAACAGAACTGAAGACTGACGAGGGCCGCTTCGGATTGAGCCTCGATGACCAAAGAAGACGTGTCCTGAGACGCCCCAGACAGCGTCCTACTATGAAATGATATGCCATCCCAGACCCATCACTCCTGGTTGTCAGGCTGTATGGCGAGAGACAATCTGGTTGGTATCCCACCTCTACCCGGATGGTCTCCAGACACTGCTTCACTGGTTGCTCGAAATGGAACTGAAGACTGATGAGGGCCTCTTCGGATTGAGCCTCAATTACCAAAGAAGACGTGTCCTGAGACGCCCCAGACAGCGTCCTACTATGAAATGAAATGGCAACCCAGACCCATCACTCCTGGTTGTCAGGCTGTATGGCGAGCGACATTCTGGCTGGTATCCCACCTCTACCCGGTTTGTCTCCAGACACTCTTTCGCTGGTCGTTCGAAACAGAACTGAAGACTGACGAGGGCCGATTCGGATTGAGCGCCATTGACCAGCAAAGACGTGTCCTGAGACGCCCAGACAGCGGAGCTTCGTGCTGCCCAAAGCCTAACACAGATAATGCTACACGTCTTCCACAGAGTGTGACGGACTATCCTTTTTTACCGAGGATATTATTCTTCGAAATCAGATTCATTGATTGCTTATTTACTAACAAAGGTGTTCCTCTCTGTGTGCCACTATAGTTATTTACTTATTCTATCAAAGCTTATAAAGAAATTCACTTACTAGTTTTTCATTGCATTTTTTGCCTTCATATTTTTTATGACGTGAATGTATAGCCAGTTTTTATAACACATTCATTTTATGAATTATACTTAGTGGGTAGTTTACTTTGACATTTTGCTCTACTTTTAAAAATGGGTGTCCTGCATTGCTGACGTTGTGTGTCTGCTCTGCGTGTGAACTTTAACGCTCTAGTGTAGCTGATGTGCAAATCTCGACCTATTCGTCCCAGGCGGAACATGGAGAATTTCTGGCTTGTTTTGTATTTCCCACAATCTGAATAGGTGTCATGGTTCCATTTGATCTAATCAAGTAGTTTTTACTGCAGTTTATTATATTCATGTTTCACTTTATGGTTTTTAAAGGTATTTACATTTTTGTGATTTATTGGCAATCTCTGAGATGGTAGATATTTTATATTGTCTCTCGTTTATCTTTTGTGATATGGTTTGTATGTCAGGCTTTCTTTTCTTTGCTTAGTACTGACGTAATCATCGAAACTGCAGCCACTGGCTACTGAAATCTGTTTCATTACGTTTATCTCCCTTTCGATGTTTTCGTGGTTAGACTGTCCTTTTATTGCCCCTTGCAGCATTGTCTATATGCAACTTATTGGTATATTATTATGTCTTATTGTATTTAGTTTAACGTAACTTATAATTTTGTTTTTGCTATTTGTGGAGCAAAATAACTAATGATGGTCGAAGTAGAGAGGATATAAAATGTAGACTGGCAATGGAAAGGAAAGCGTTTCTGAAGAAGAGAAATTTGTTAACATCCAGTATAGATTTAAGTGTCAGGAAATCGTTTCTGAGAGTATTTGTATGGAGTGTAGCCACGTATGGAAGTGAAACATGGACGATAAATAGTTTGGACAAGAAGAGAATAGAAGCTTTCAAAATGTGGTGCTACAGAAGAATGCTGATGATTAGTTGGGTAGATCACATAACTAATGAGGAGGTATTGAATAGAATTGGGGAGAAGAGGAGTTTGTGGCACAACTTAACTAGAAGAAGGGATCGGTTGGTAGGACATGTTCTGAGGCATCAAGGGATCACCAATTTAGTATTGGAGGGCAGCGTGGAGGGTAAAAATCGTAGAGGGGGACCAAGAGATGAATACACTAAGCAGATTCAGAAGGTTGTAGGCTGCACTACGTGCTGGGAGATGAAGCAGCTTGCACAGGATAGAGTAGCATGGAGAGCTGCATCAGATCACAACAACAACATCCTTTTATCTTGTTGATGGTCCACCGAAAACATACTTTCGAATCTCCACCATTTTCTTTCCCGTTTACTACCAGTAGTGTGTGATCTACGTATCTCTCACAAAATACAATTATCTCAATGCAAAGTTCTTTACAGTCAACGGTTTTACCGCAGTGGATGCACCAATTCACGTCAGATCACAGAAGTTAAGCGCTGTCGGGCGTGACCGGCACTTGGATCGGTGACCATACGGGCCGCCATGCGCTGTTGCCATTTTTCGGGGTGCACTCTGCCTCGTAATGCCAACGAAGGAGCTACTTGACCGAATACTAGCCGCTCCGGTCAAAGGAAACCATCATAACGAGCGGGAGAGCAGTGTGCTGACCACGTGCCCCTCCTATCTCCATCCACATCTGGGGATAACGCGGCGGTCGGATGGTCCCGATGTGGCCTGGAGACGTAGTGCTTTTTTAAAAGTTCTTCAGAATTTTCATTGCAGATGATTTATCCGTATGCCAGCTATGGTACCAGGTATACATGAGCCTATTGCTAGACCATCTGGCAGCTAATAAATTTTGTGATTAAAAGTAAAACATTTGTAACTTAGGGTTAGCTGGGGAAGTTCCATGGATTCTATAGTTTCTGTGTATGCAAGTTTCCTGTGTTTCCTAAGACTGTTTTGGATTACTGCCACAGCTTCTTTTACAGGGATGTTTGAGAAAAGGCTGGCAATGCCTTATGATTCAAGCCGACCACCTGCAGGGAATTTTGTGGAGTTCATTTCTTCAGCTAATAATATCTTATACCTTGTGGAATATGTTTTTCATATGAATAATTTTATCAGTATTTTGTTCAGTTTGACAGTGTGACAATTTGGGTGCACACTTGACTAGTGCTCTTATTCGATTTCCTTCTTTGCGTATTTTTGGCTGTACGCTTACATATGGTGCCTTTGCGTTGGACATAGTCGTATGAGATATTTTCTTTCAGTTTCTATCGAGAGAATATATATGTTCTGTAGTTTTACTTTCAAATTGTTTCATTGGTTCTTTTTATATGCTGAATATTATTAGCATCCAAGAATTCATGTGTTCTGTCTCCTGGTTCATTGTAAGTAGTGAATTCCCTTTGTCTCCCTTCCCAACTATGGACTGATTGACTTTCAGTTTATTGTTCATAGATTGTACAATTTCCACATGATTTTCTCTATATTTGGATCCAAACGTTTCATTTGTAATTTCTTCTTTAGGAAGCTCGCAAACTCTGTTACCTACTGTATCAGTTGTATTTGAATTGAAATTTTTACCATCAGCTGTAGTTTTAGTTGCAACTATGACCTATTTTAATGTATAACTGTTGAGATTGGATTTCATGTTGTATTTTTTGGAGTAGACTATTGTCCCTTTGGTAAGAATCTATGTTTGTGTTGTTCACAACTCTACAGCAAAATGTGTTTGTGTCAGTTATTACGAAGTTAAAACTGTTATTTTCCTTCGATCTCAAAGTCTGAGCTTTTTGTCGTGTGTACTACAAATGTTCAAGTACTCTGTATCCACAACGTCTTGGATATGCCTGTGTATACTGGCGTAGAGGGTGGCTTCCACTCTTTTTACTGTTTCTATCTCCATGCTGAGCAGTTGTCTGTTTCTGGTAGTCGTGTTTCGGTTAGCAGTCATAAAAAGCCATTATTCTGAATGACCTGGAGTGTCACAAAGAACAAATTTTCTTCATTGCAGTATTGTAGCACTGTAACGTATCTTGCAAGTTGATTCTAATCAGTTCTTTGTAGAAATAATTCGTGTTACTATTTTGATACTGTGACGTACTACACTGATGGTTCAGTAATACCGGTGGCCAAACCTGCAAGCATCTACCTTAATCGGTATTTGAATTATTTCGCGCCTACTGAAATCTGTGGTAATTTCGCCTGTACCATATATCACATACCAGATAGAACATGATTGGTACCCCAAGGCATCTTAATAATTTTCCTCACAACGTCATCTACTCTTGGTGCTTTGTTTGACTATGGCCTTGCAGAGCTCTGTCGACTTCTTCCACGTCTCATTTTCATCCATTTCCTGGTACCTGTAATACAGGTTGTCATACTTATTCGTTCCACATTTCAGCTTTGTCTTCTATGCTTAATACCAGCATGCCATCCACACAGATGCTTCTCTTTCCTCCAAAGGTATCTTAAATTTTCCTGCGTGTGTATTTCGGATTTTCTGTAACCATACATGCGTCTACACGTGCAAACTTTTACTCTTTCGATTCTAGTTTTGCTATTTCACGCCTTCACAAAGCCTAATTTTGTAGCCATAATTCCCTTTGGCGTGCTTCGTTTATGGCATTTTAAAAATTTCTCCTTGCACTAATTTAATTTACTCAAGGATTTCTGCTGGGATGTGTCCCTTTGCCTTGTATTCTTCTGCTTAGTTTACTAAATTCTTGACTTAATTTTCCACGTACCGAGCAGTGATGGAAGACGCTTGGAAAGAACTGCTGTTTATTAACAAAGCCAAAACTCAATCATGATGAAAAAAAAATGATCACATGGCATTGTTGGCCGGGAGGCCCCAGGTTCTTCGAAGAATATCAACGCAATTATATCCAACAGAAATGTCCCTCCTATGACGCTTTCTGTGATGTGGCTACACGACGAACCCTAGAGTCATTATAGGCAGCGTAGTGAAGACCTGGGGACGTTACTAGGCCGGCGTTGCTGGCGTGTGACGACTTGCGTGTTGCTGGTACGTACAGGACGAGCTGGGTTGGTCCTGCCGGTGTGGAGCACTGTGACAGAACATTCCTGACACCTTGTAGCGCTGGGACTGAACTCCTAATGCGGCAGGACGGAACTGCTGGTACAACCGATTTGAGATGTAGGGCGTAACGAATTTTACACGGACCAGTAGTGGCTTAAATAGTCGGGAGCGAATGGATATCCATGTATCGCTGCGAGAGCACGTGATGTGGGATGGCAGAATAGTGCCCTGCCGACTTCGCTCTCTGCTGCGACAAGCAAACTGCCTGTCGGCGAGGTTGGCACCCCCGGACGCTGCGAAGGCGACGAGTAACTCTATGGTAAACAGCCCGAGCCATAAAAGGAAATATCCTGCTGTTTATGAGAGCCGTTTATGAACCTCCTTCTGGCAAGGCGGCTGCCTCACGACCTGCCTGGTGTGTGGAGGAAACGGCTACCAGGCTGATACAACAGTGTCTCTATAATGCTGATCAGTGTGCGAATGAAGGTTTTCGTGGTGTGTCAGTGTAGTGAAATCTTCTCTGGCTTTTTGGCCGTCAGTCATGTGTGCATCTGCGACGTTTAGGAAGGCATATCTTCTCCTTCCATCTTCTGGCGAAGTGCCGAACTCCCGCAAGGAGATGGACATGGGGACCGCGGCCAGAGCGTGTAAGAACAGAGCACGCCATTCTAAACGTCGCAGACACTCTGAGGACTGACAGGCAAGGAGCTCGAGAAGACTTTATTGCAGTGTGACGATTGTTTACATAAACGTCTTACATGTTTCTTAAATGTATTTCTTATCTCATTCAGAAGTATACTGTGCTGGAGGAGGACACGAAGAAGATCTTTACTGACACAAGACGCAAGTTATCGCCCTCTGAGTTAAGATCACTCCTGTGGAACACGGTGTCAACACCCCACTAGTCGTGCCACTAAGGAGGAACATTGCAGGTCGCGTTGTATCTGCGGGATACCGGACCAGCGTTGAACCATTACCCTCAATTAACACCAGCTGTTGGAGAGAATAATTAAACAAAACACAGAACAAATCATGTACGTACTACATATTAGCAACAGAATATCAGTTTATGAAAATTAGAAATAGAACTTTTATGTACTCTACTGGTCATTAAAATTGCTACACCAAGAACAAATGCAGCTGATAAACGGGTACTCATTGGACAAATGTATTATACTATAACTGACATGTGAGTACATTTTCACGCAGTTTGGGTGCATAGATCCTGAGAAATCAGCTCCCAGAACAACCACCTTTGGCCGTAATAACGGCCTGGATACGCCTGGACATTCAGTCAAACAGAGCTTGGATGGCGTGTACAAGTACGGCTGCCCATGCAGCTTCAACACGATACCACAATTCATCGAGAGTAGTGACTAGCGTAACGTGACGGGCCAGTTGCTCGGCCACCATTCACCAGACGTTTTCAATTGGTGAAAGATCTGGAGAATGAGCTGGCCAGAGCAGCAGTGGAACATTTTTTGTATCCAGAAAGGCCCTACAGTACCTGCAACATGCGATCGTGAATTATCCTGCTGAAATGTAGGATTTCGCAGGGTTCGAATGAAGGGTAGAGCCACGGGTCCTAACACATCTGAAATGTAACGTCCACTGTTCAAAGTGTCGTCAAAGCGAACAAGAGGTGACCGAGACATGCAACCAATGGCACCCCATACCATCACGCCGGATGACACGCCAGTGTGGCGATGACGAATATGCGCTTCCAATGTGCGTTCACCGCGATGTCGCCAAACACGGATGCGACCATCATGATGCTGTAAACAGAACCTGGCATCATCCGAAAAAATGACGTTTTGCCATTCTTGCACCCAGGTTAGTCGTTGAGTACACCATCGCAGGCGCTCCTGTCTGTGATGCAGCGTCAAGGGTAACCGCAGCCATGGTCTCTAAGCTGATAGTCCATGCTTCTGCAAACGTCGTCGAACTGTTCGTGCAGATGGTTGTTGTCTTTCAAACGTCCCCATCTGTTGACTCAGGGGTCGAGACGTGGCTGCACGATCCGTTACAGCCATGTGGATAAGATGCCTATCATCTCGACTGCTAGTGACACGAGGCCCTTTGGGACCCAGCACGGCGTTCCGTATTACCCTTCTGAACCCACCGATTCCATATTCTGCTAACAGTCAATGGATCTCTGTTGGAAACTTTCCTCATGTCAGCACGTTGTAGGAGTTGCCACCGGCGCCAATTTTGTGTGAATGCTCTGAAAAACTAATCATTTGCATATCACAGCATCTTCTTCATGTTGTTTAAATTTCGCGTCTGTAGCACGTCATCTTCGTGGTGTAGTAATTTTAATGGCCAGTAGTGCATTAACATTTAGAAACTTTACTCAGTATGCAGTATTCGTATCTAGAATATAGTAATGAAATAGGTAGAAATTTAATACAGAATAACGTCCCTTTGACTGAAAATAAAATAAAAACGGAAGATCTATCATCAGTCATCGATTTGGATGTCTTCGTCCACGTCACAACCGTTGGGATAAAGCATTCCACAATTTGTAGGCATAAATATTGACCACACCGTTTGCACTTATACTCAGTGAGTACTTCAGTCTTGTTCGCACAACATATTTATCAACCCTTTCGCGTTTTGGTGCCCTCGGCAGTTGTGCTACTGAGTGTCGCAGGTGTTTCACTTTGGCGAAGAAGTTCCCCAATCCGGAATGAAATGGTCCGAGGCAAGCAGGGCAGCAGTGAACACTTTAGCATCCGGCCTCTCACTTGGTTCTTTTCCCAGATTACGAAGGAGGGTTCGACGGGCCGGCACTTCAATTCCGTTTCCTAGACATATGATCTGGTTGCTTGTGGCAGCAACATTCAACATCACATAAAAAATAATCATTGGCTAAGGTCTTGGACTTCTTTGAACATTGTACACAGAACACATTTTATGGACCACATCCACACCTATTTCATGGCGATTATAATAGGTAATCACTTCCGGTTTCTTTTCGTTCCCGGTTGCTTCGTCAACCGCTCCATCCAAATGCATGCTGGAAATCACAATGACGTTTTTCTCGTTACTTTTATTTTGGGGCACATACGACACCATAGTGCCCTCTTTCCGGAATGCAGACATACTAGAAAACGGTTATCTCCTTTTTATCTCTTTCCATTATTGTTTATTTGCCATTTGGTCTTTTTGAGTGTTCCCACGTAGGACAGGTTGTATTTAGTTGCCAAGTCGTGAAGAAAAGTGGTGTCACCACACCAGTTGTCAGCACTTAAATTTCGGCCAGAGTTAGCTATAGGAGTAACCAGACTTCCAACCACGTCTACGGGTTTGTTGCTAACCTTTAAACGACCGTCTGGCTGCCTTCTTGCATAGATTTCCTTGTTCCATGTATAGTTTCACCTGAGTCTACTGCAGCTAGTATCTTCAACCCGTATTTTGCGGGCTTGCACGGTATATACTGGATCAAATTACACCTGACTCTGAAGACCTGTAACTTCTCGTCTATAGTAACATCTTCTCCTACACAATAACATTGTTGGATGTTCAGTACAAACTTATGAAAAATGTTACGAACAGGGGCAAGGCGATCTAGAACTTTTCGCTCTTCTCATGTTTCTCTGTTGCCAAACCTGAAAACCAGAAGTAAGAAACGGAACCGCACGAGAGTCATGGTGACCAGGCAAATCTCAATCCCGAATGCGTCGTTAGCCCATAAATCCTCGAGGTTTAGTTTCACAGCTTTGTAGAGTCCAGCAATGTATAAAAGCCCAACAAATGCTTTCAACCCTGTTTCATCAATGGGTTTGACGTCTCTTTCGCGTGAATAATGATCTTTCACAGAATCAGTATATTGGTTCGTGGAACGTATAACGATGTCCAACATGTTGCCAGCAAATAAACATACCAACGTGTCTAAAATAGTGTGTATGTCCCGAGCTCTACCGATCTGGCCCGGGATTTTCCTAATTAGGTTATGTTTCCCCCTTTTCGACGAACGATAAGGAGTTTTTTTGTCCAGGAAATGGAGTCGATGGCTTTCTTGCCCTTCTTTTTAGGCAGACATAGAATTCATCGTACTCTTCGCCCTCAGATGAAACATTCGTGTGGCTTTGCTCGGTTTCGCAACTGTTCTGAAGTTCGTCGATTAGTTCCTCTGCATCCGTGTCAGACTTCTTCTAGTACATTGCACACTGTGTGCCGTGAGCTTGATACAAAGCCTGAAGGACTTGGTGCAGTACCCGAAAGACTCTAAATGTCATCAGGACTCATGTCACATCCGTCAAATAGGAGTTCGTGTATGTTTTCAATCTCAGAAGGATTACTCAGATCATATTTTGGTCCTCTGTCCATATTGACCTGTAACAAGTCGACGATAGTATATTATCATCCAGAAACATTCCAAAGTAGCCGTAAAAAACAGTACATGTATCACGTGTAACATACACTACTGGCCATTAAAATTACTACACCAAGAAGAAAGACAGATGATAAACGGGTATTCATTGGACAAATATATTATACTAGAACTGACATGTGATTACATTTTCACGCAGTTTGGGTACATAGATCCTGAGAAATCAGTACCCATAACAACCACCTTTGGCCGTAATAACGACCTTGATACGCCTGGGCATTGAGTCAAACATAGCTTGGATGGCGTGTACAGGTACAGCTGCCCATGCAGCTTCAACGCGATACCACAGTCCATGAAGAGTAGCTACTGGCGTATTGTGACGAGCCAGCTGATCGGCCATCATTGACCAGACGTTTACAGTTAGTGAGAGATCTGGAGAATGTGCTGGTCAGGGCAGCAGTCGAACATTTTCTGTGTCCAGAAAGGCCCGTACAGGACCTGCAACATGCAGTTGTGCATTATCCTGCAGAAATGCAAAGTTCACAGGGATCTAATAAAGGGTAGAGCCACGGGTCATAATACATCTGAGATTTAACGTCCACTGTTCAAAGTGCCGTCAATGCAAAGAAGAGGTGACCGAGACGTGTACCCAATGGCACCCCATACCATCACGCCGGGTGATACGCCAGTATGGCGATGACGAATACACGGTTCCAATGTGCGTTCACCGCGATGTCGCCAAACACGGATGCGACCATCATGATGCTGTAAATAAAACCTCGATTCATCCGAAAAAATGTTTTGCCATTCGTGCAACCAGGTTCGTCGTTGAGTACACCATCGCAGGCGCTCCTGTTTCTGATGCAGCGTCAAGGGTAACTGCAGCCATGGTCTTCGAGCTGATAGTCAATGCTGCTGCAAACGTCGTCGAACTGTTCGTGCAGATGGTTGGTGTCTAGCAAACGTCCCCGTTTGTTGACTCAGGTATCGAGACGTGGCTGCACGATCCGTTACAGCCACGCGGATAAGATGCCTGTCATCTCGACTGCTAGTGATACGAGGCCGTTGGGATCCAGCACTGCGTTCCTTATTACACTCCTGAACCCACCGATTCCGTATTCTGCTAAAAGTCACCGGATCTCGGCCAACGCGAGCAGCAATGTCGCGATATGGTAAACCGCAATCGCGATTGGCTGCAATCCGACCTTTATCAAAGTCGGAAACTTGATGCTACGCATTTCTCCTCCTTACACGAGGCATCACAACAACGTTTCACCAGGCAACGCCGGTCAACTGCTGTTTGTGTATGAGAAATCGGTTGGAAACTTTCCTCATGTCAGCACGTTGTAGGTGTCGCCACCGGCGCATACACGAGGCATCACAACAGCGTTTCACCATACTACGTCGGTCAACTGCTGTTTGTGTATGAGAAATCGGTTGGAAAATTTCCTCATGTCAGCACGTTGTAGGTGTCGCCACCGGCGCCAGCCTTGTGTGAATGCTCAGAAGAGCTAATCATTTGCATATCACAGCATCTTCTTCCGGTCGGTCGAATTTCGCGTTTGTAGCACGTCATCTTCTTGGTGTAGCAATATTATTGGTCAGTAGTGTATATAATCGGGTTGTATCTGTGAGATACGCGTACTTATCTGGCAAAGGTATTTTTTCGGTGAGTAAATGACTCCCAATGAGAGATATCACTATGTAAACGACTGACATCAAGCACAAAAATCGGGAAGCAGCCACAAGACACTTACGTGATAATATAGTCGGGTGGTATCTCTGCGACACAAAGCGGTCTCACACTCATCAAACTGAAGCGGACAAAGTCACCACATGACTGGCTCTCGTGCCTCAACTAGGTAGACGAATAGGAGAGGAAGGAGCTAGATCCGCACACGCGCGGGCCCCCTAGTACGAGAATACGTAGCTTTGTATCTGAGAGATCACACGCGACTACTGGCGTGTTAAGCTACGATTGCCTTCTTTCTTCCACGTTTAATTGTAAATTTCTCCCCCTTTCTAACATCATCTGGCA
Organism: Schistocerca piceifrons; assembly: GCF_021461385.2. Lineage (NCBI taxonomy): Eukaryota > Metazoa > Arthropoda > Insecta > Orthoptera > Acrididae > Schistocerca > Schistocerca piceifrons. Next base: position 53,980,636 of record NC_060139.1, read on the forward strand.
AAGTTTTACTTTCAGCCTGTAACGAAATGTTAAATAACCACGAACAATAAATCTATGAAGTCACACGTGTACTCATCGCAAAGGCCGCACTTTGGCCTTTCTAGCAGCTGCAGGGTACGAGCGTGCAGCTGCAACAGACGCAGAGGCCATCGGCAGAGGCAACTACGACTCCGGAGTAACGACGGCATGTGCGCGCGGCTGAAACGCTGATGTATTTGTCCGTTTCTTTGTTTGCCGGCGGGCGGCTGCGTTTCCTGACCTTACTGCGCGCCGCGCCGGGTCGACGGGAAAAAAATAACAAGTAGAGGCCCTGTTTCAGGAAGAGAGACGAAATCCGAGCGCCTCCGCTCCTCTGGTTCCGGTTTATCGTGCGAGAAAGAACAGTTAATACAAAGGTGGCTTTCTATTCTACAGCTAAAGTTTTCTGTTCTCTATGAGCAACATTGAATAATCTCATGCTGCCTGTACTTCGGTTTTAATTCCAAATTTTAAATAACAGTCGTGTAAGTTGGTTTCATTTCCAGAGGCGAGTGAATGATATTTGAAAATGTTGCTGCTTCGAGCTCTACTAGCGAGATTAACTCTTATCTGCATGACCACTTCCAATGATGAAATGTAATGTTTTGACTTCTGACATCTGGCACCCTGTTCGTGGTATTTATGTCGTATGTGTTTCCACATGCCACACTTTAACGAACTGCTACTTGTTATCGAGAGCAAGAGGACAAGGCCCTGTTTTCAGTGAAAATGATACCGTTATCTTTTATTATACGTCGTATTAAAATTCCCGAACGCAACTTGTTCATTCTTTCATTTGCTGTACTTCGTAACTGCACTTGGATGTCACAGTGGTCCGTTTAGACGTCTTACTATCCATCTAAAACTTATTTAAATGTATGCCTCATAACTTACTGAAGTAATACATCTACATGTACTTACGTGTGGGTAAGTAAACAGTTCTGTGTGTTACTTGTGAGGATGAAATTATCGCTTTCATGTCAGTTTATTACTAATAATGTGAAAAATCTGCAACCGGGCTGCATTAGTAGAAATTTTCTCTTGTGCTGGGACAATTGTTTTTCCGTTGTGAGCTCTTCACACAATTGATCGCTCATATTAAGCTCACACATACGACAAGAAAGGATACACAAAGATATTTTCCTGCCACACTCAACAGTAATGCATTGCTGGTCGATCACCATTTTCGTTATACAAGGACTGGCTCCACAGTTGTCACACATGACTGTAGTAGTAGTAGTAGTGGTAGTCGTAGTAGTAGCTTTATTCATCCGTAGATCTCTTTTTACAAGGATGTAGGACATGTCAAAGTATTTACAAGTTTAGATCAATTTAAAATATGCTACTTCGTATACACATATATCTACATACTTCTAGTTAGAGACAATCCTGGCATACAATACTTTTTTAAAAAAATAACTTATTAAATAATGTAATGCCACACTGTTCGCTCATATCTCACTATCAGTCACTGCAAACACTATGCATACATTGTTTAATAACACTTCACTCTCTACACACACAAACACACACACACACACACACACACACACACACACACACACACACACACACTGGTGATCTCTGGGCCATTCTCTGTACCGCAACTTTCCATTTGCTATCCTGAAAAACTGAGTCAGCATCCCTCCATAATGAGTGATATGTTGAGCTCAGAAAGAGGAGTGGTGTTAGTATTGTGTTATGCATAGCTTGGTTGGTCAATGTAAGTCTATCTCTTGTTGCATGGTCATGGACAGAGCAATTACCAATGTTATTTTTGATGTATACAACTGACTGGTAAATATATTCACATGGAACAGTTTAAATCGCCAGGTTTAAATCCCAAGGTTTCCTCACATTGGTAAGGGCACTCCTAAAGAAAAGAAAACAATTTCAGAGTCTGAACCACGCATCTATCTTACTAAAATTGTCCCTTGGGCTTGCTAGAATACTCGCTACTGCTACCATCGGTACTGTATTACTTAATTAAAAAATAGCACTAAAGAATTCTGAAGATGAGGTGGATAGCTCGAAATGCTAATATAGTGATAATGAAGCTAACTGAGGAAAAAAGAACTTTGTGGCACAACTTAGTTACGATAACAAGCATAGCGCAATTTGGCAGTGGAAGCACGTGTGTGTGTGTGTGTATGTGTGTGTGTGTGTGTGTGTGTGTGTGTGTGTGTATGTGTCTGTATGTGTGAGAGAGGGAGGGGGGGGGGGCAACGGGGAGGATTATAAGCCGAGTCCGGGAGTTTGCGTACAGCAAGCAGTTTCACATCGCTGTAGGTTGCAGTAGTTATAGAGAGATGAGGAGGCTTGCACAGGGTATATTAACATAGAGACCTACATTAAAGCACTACTCATCGGACTGGTGAGTGCAACAAGGACATCACTAAACATACACAGTGTGTCCCACTTCCGTCAGGACTGCTTCTGTGAAATTCCGAATTGCAGTGCTATCTCTTGACGAGTCGCGGCGTTACGATCTTTGCATTTTGAAAAACAACTGTGCGGAAATCCAAAGCGTTAACACTGCTGCAGCAGTCAACCTGCCCGTGTCAGACAATCGTCAGAAAACGGCAGTGGAGCAGTGAGAAAACATCAAGCATTCTTGGCCAGCAGACGGATCACAGTCCTTGATCACCCACCGTGTTCGCCAGGTTTGGCCCCAGCCGATTCTCGTTGTTCCCCAAATTGAACTTGGCAGTGACAGGACACCGTTACGATGTCGTTAAGGATATCCAATAAAACTGTACTGCAGCACTGAATGCAGCTAAAAAAAAGGACTACAGTGACTTTCAAGATACTTTTAAAACTATTTCAGCTACGTCTTGATTCAAGGGGAAACCCTTTCGAATGAATATCGTGATATTTTGAACGTATTCAATGACTTTTATTTTTCACAACCACAGTGCTAACGGAAACTGCCACAGACTGTATGTTAATTTGTTTCCAAGCAGCAACAGACATTCTTCAATTTATTACAAGATTATTACTGTCCGTAACCAGGGCAGCAGCCATGCTTGTTCTTTGTGTTTTAATGTCCCTGTTAATACACGCAGATAACATGAATATAGCTCTGACTGACATGGGAGAGCTCTGTCGAAAGGACACGTAAAATTCCGCCCGCTATAAAAATAATTTTGTTCATAACGGGAAATCACCTTGCGCTTTTAGTCGACACTGGGAGTCACATGAAAGACGTGATAAGCAGTATTTGTTTGGGATGAATCCAGACACATATACAAAAACGAAATTGCAAATATATGTCGAAAAATCAGAGAATATGAGCCCGAGGGCTCTAGGAGAGACACCTGGTATATGATAAATATAGGACATAAAATGAAATCTTGTACTGGTTTGTTCTATGTAATTCACAAAGTTCTATGCATATATTTTATGAAAGGTATAGCATAAATTCTTCCCATATATGTTTCATATGGATTTATTTGCTTTTATTCTAAAAATCTTAATTTTTAACAATAAGTTCTGAATTATACATCTAAATAACGACTAGGATTTTTAAGTTACTCATTATATGGATAATAGAGAAAGTGAAGATGGTTGAGTCTTAGCTCAGTACACTTTTAAACTCGACATTATGATTTAACATATTACATTAGACATGCAAACGTATTCACCTAAGTGGTACACCATTCTCAAAAAGTTTAGGAAACGATGTTACGAATATCAATGAAAAATGCTTTTATATTTTTTTAAATTTGTGACTTATAAAAGGATTTAATAATGAAATATTTTAGTCCTACCAGAAACAGTTAACGCTGCATTACGTACTTACAAACACAGTAGGTCGTGTTTCAACAATTATCTTTGTTATAAACATCGGACATGGTTTTATTTATGAGAGAATGTAAATATTTCGTAATCTCATGAAGACAACTGAATTACTAAATATTAAATGGTACAATATTTGCATTCAACATATTTTTGCAAAACAACTATTTTCTTTGCGACATTAAAGAAATAATCATGGTAGCCATTAGTATTATCATTGTTATCATTATTGGTAATATAATGCTCACACTTCTAAATGTTCTTATCATTTCTTGAAATGAAGTTCCACAATTTTCGTAGCATACATCTACGATCGGAACATGATGTTTTGATGGGGCGCCACGGAACTTACCTCACCATCACTGTCTGTCTGCATAACCTGGTAATACCAGTTAGGACTTCGCTAGTGAATTTTCTTCGTAGTACTTATGTGATGCAATCTTAATAACTTTTCTAAATTAAGTAGTTCTTCATTAGCAAATATTTTAATAATATGTGATATAGGGTGACACAGAAAACGGGAACATTTCCACTATCCAATAAAACTAGAAGTGAAGAATGAAAGATATTGCATTCATACTAATTGACACCTTATAACTTTCCCATTTACGAAACATTGATGGCATTAATCATTTTTTAAAAAAATTACGTCCTTTAGATGGCGTCGTCTGGTACGATTGCATTCTTGAAATCTGCTGTTGAGATTCCTTATTGACCGCTGCTACATCTCAGTTGGGATGCTGTGAATTGCGTCCCGAATTCTCTATTTTAACTCATACAGAGTTCGTGGTCGAGTTATGTAGAATTTGCTCTTGAGGTAGCCCCAGAAGAAAATTTCACAAACGGATAAATCTGGCGATCTAGGGAGCCAGGGAATGTTACCGATTCGTGAGATCACACGGTTGCCAAACAATTCTCGCACATATGCCATTGATTGCCAGGCAGTGTGTGATGTCGCTCCGTCCTCTTGAAACCAGGCTTCTTGAACGTTTGGAAAGTTGTTCAATACAGGTGTAACGAAAGTTCATAACAACTCCACGTAACGATCGGCATTGACAGTTATTGTGTTTCCGTGTTCATTTACGAAAAAATACGATCCGATTATCAAAAAATGGTTCAAATGGCTCTGAGCACTATGGGACCTAACTTCTGAGGTCATAAGTCCCCTAGAACTTAGAACTACTTAAACTTAACTAACCTAAGGACATCACACGCATCCATGCCCGAGGCGCTCGCTCGGTTCTAGACTGTAGCGCCTACAACTACTCGGCCACTACGCCCGGCGGTCCGATTACCCCTTTTGTGATGAAACACCACATCATACTGTCACTTTAGTAGCGTGTAAAAGGTACTCATGAACGTCATTAGGATTTGTGTTTGCCCAATAACGGTAGTTCTGTTTATTCCGTAACCTGCGAGATAAAAATATGCCTCATCTCACATCCACAACTTGTTAAGAAATTGATCGTCATGTTTATTTTTGTTACCATTTGTTGACAGAATCCTAATCGTAATGGGTAATCGTTGTCCTTCAATTGCTGCAGCATCTGTAGTTTGTACAAATAAAATTTTAAATCAAGTTGAAGAATTCTGTGAGAGCCAGAGTGGCCGAGCTGTTCTAGGCGCTTCAGTCAGGAACTGAGCGACCGGTACGGACGCAGGTTCGAATCCTGCCTCAGGCATGGATGTGTGTGATGTCCATAGGTTAGTTAGGTTTAAGTAAAAAAATGGTTCAAATGGCTCTGAGCACTATAAGAAATAACTTCTGAGGTCTTCAGTCCCCTAGAACTTAGAACTGCTTAAGCCTAACTAGCCTAAGGACATCACACACATCCATGCCCGAGGCAGGATTCGAACCTGCGACCTTAGCGGTCGCGCGGCTCCGGACTGTAGCGCCTAGAACCGCTTGGCCACCCCGGCCGGCTACGTTTAAGTAGTTCTAAGTTCTAGGGGACTGATGACCTCTGATGTTAAGTCCCATAGTGCTCAGAGCCATTTTTTTGAATAATTCTGCGAACACTCTCCCGGGACAATTCAACCACTGCTGCATGCTTCCGAATTGAACGCCGTGGTCTCCGTAAGACAGATTCGCGTAAGACATCAATGTTCGCTGGAGAAAGCACACTTCTTGGTCGTCCTGTTGGTTTCTTCTTGAGGGCAGATCCAGTCTCTTCAAAGTTATTAATCCAACATTTGATCGCGTGTTTCGGCGGTAACGACATCATGACGTCCTAAACTATAAAAACGTCGGAACTCCCTCTGCGCCGCTACCAAACTATCTTTGTTTTTATAAAATACTTCAATGTCTAACGCGCGCTGTTGTCCGTTCCACTGATCCATATTACTAAAATGGCGGACTGTTTACTCGATAACTGCCACCTACCCATGGCTGCCACTACTCATTTCAAACATTCCCTTTATTCTGTGCCATCCTGTGCACATGCTTCTGAAATGTTGAAAAAGTTATCATACATTGTTAAGCAATTAACGTAACACTGTTTGCTGGTGTTCAGTTCACGGAGTTGTCCCCACTTTTTTGTTTTTTTACTCCGTCTGTCTATTATTACATGAGTTTCAGCTGTGAGGTGTAATGTTATGACTCACAAATCGTACTTTTAAAAAGTTACAAAGCATTTCTAACATTGTTAATGGAATGTAATCAGACCCATTTGCTCACTGTGACAGGGCGTAGTTTAAAGAGATGAGAGGTGATCGGTTTTTTTCGGTCGCAGCATTTGGGTCACACATGCCATAGCGCAGAGAACAGCCAGCGCGAGCACTTGCACCTCACAGGAGGGCTTGGTGCCCCCACGAGGTGAGGCAGTGGGTGCATGTGGACCTGCAGACGCAGCTGACGTCATGTCAACACAAGCTGCACCTACAAAGCACTACATAACCATATCTACATTTGCGCATGTGTAGTACAAACTTTGCTACGTACAGTGAAGTACAAAAAAAATGGCTCTGAGCACTATGGTACTCAACTGCTGAGGTCATTAGTCACCTAGAACTTAGAACTAGTTAAACCTAACTAACCTAAGGACATCAGAAACATCCATGCCCGAGGCAGGACTCGAACCTGCGACCGTAGCGGTCTTGCGGTTCCAGACTGCAGCGCCGTTAACCGCACGGCAACTTCGGCCGGCCACAGTGAAGTACAATGCGCCAGCTTACAGAGGAGATCGTGAGCATTCACCTGGCATATTGGGTCGTCGAGCATATGCGCAAAACTATAGACCTATATCTCTGACATCGATCTGTTGTAGAACTTTAGAACATGTTTTTTGCTCGCGTATCAAGTCATTTCTCGAAACCCAGAATCTACTCTGTAAGAATCAAAAATGGTTCAAATGGCTCTGAGCACTATGGGACTTAACATCTATGGTCATCAGTCCCCTAGAACTTAGAACTACTTAAACCTAACTAACCTAAGGACGTCACACAACACCCAGTCATCACGAGGCAGAGAAAATCCCTGACCCCGCCGGGAATAGAACCCGGGAACCCGGGCGTGTAGGAATCAACATTGATTCCAGAAACAGCGATCGTGTGAGACCCAACTCGCTTTATTTGTTCATGAGACCCAGAAAATATTAGATACAGGCTCCCAGGTAGATGCCATTTTCCTTGACTTCCGGAAGGCGTTCGATGCAGTTCCGCACTGTCGCCTGATAAAGAGCCTAGGAATATCAGACCAGCTATGTGGCTGGATTGAAAAGTTTTTAGCAAACAGAACACAGCATGTTGTTCTCAATGGAGAGACGTCTACAGACGTTAGTCACCTCTGGCGTGCCACAGGGGAGTGTTATGGGACCATTGCTTTTCACAATATACATAAATGACCTAGTAGATAGTGTCGGAAGTTCCATGCGGCTTTTCGTGGATGATGCTGTACTATACAGAGAAGTTGCAGCATTAGAACATTGCAGCGAAATGCAGGAAGATCTGCAGCGGATAGGCATTTGGTGCAGGGAGAGGCAACTGACCCTTAACATAGACAAATGTAATGTATTGCGAATACATAGAAAGAAGGATCCTTTATTGTATGATTATATGATAGCGGAACAAACACTGGTAGCAGTTACTTCTGTAAAATATCTGGGAGTATGCGTACGGAACGATTTGAAGTGGAATGATCATATAAAATTAATTGTTGGTAAGGCGGGTGCCAGGTTGAGATTCATTGGGAGAGTCCTTAGAAAATGTAGTCCGTCAACAAAGGAGGTGGCTTGCAAAACACTCGTTCGACCTATACTTGAGTATTGCTCATCAGTGTGGGATCCTTACCAGGTCGGGTTGACAGACGAGGTAGAAGAAGATCCAAAGAAGAGCGGCTCGTTTCGTCACAGGGTTATCTGGTAAGCGTGATAGCGTTACGGAGATCTTTAGCAAACTTAAGTGGCAGACTGCAAGAGAGGCGCACTGCATCGCGGTGTAGCTTGCTGTCCAGGTTTCGAGAGGGTTCGTCTCTGGATGAGGTATCGAATATATTGCTTCCCCCTACTTATACCTCCAGAGGAGATCACGAATGTAAAATTAGAGAGATTCGAGCCCGCACGGAGGCTTCCCGCGAACCATAAGCGAGTGGAACAGGAAAGGGAGGTAATGACAGTGGCACGTAAAGTGCCCTCCGCCACACACCGTTGGGTGGCTTGTGGAGTATAAATGTAGATGTAGACGTATAGACAGACTATGAACGTGCTATGTGCAATTACTGACAGAGCTATAAAATAAGTGTAGCGGATTTTCACCAAATACCTAATAACGACTGTAATTGTGTACCCACAAAAAGGACTGATCAGTCAGATACAGCACTCACTGATATGCATCGGTTGAGCTACCTACATGTTTAATTAACTATGTAGTTAATCGTGAGAGGCAATATAATCAGACATTTAAGGTAAACTCAATCAATGAACCAAAACAGATGCACTAACAGCATGACAGTATATCAGGGGATGCCAGGATTTTGGCTCGCAGGCCATGCGCAGGCACGAGTTCCAAGACTGTCGGCTTCGCCGCACATTTCCTCCACCGTCACGCCACGCTGCCTCATCGCGAGGACGGAGAGAGAGGAAAACTGCGAACGCATCGCACTAAAATGGCAGTGCAGGTACACTGCATACCAGTTGGTATTATTTAATTATTTTTGGTGTCTGAAGAGAGAATTTTTTCTTACTTTTGAATACATTGTGGGAACAAACAGTGATCAATATTATTACTAATATTTACTATCAAAAACAAATGGAAGTCTCTTATTACACCATGAAATCATATCTGTGCAGCCTGTAGTACAACACGCCGGTTAACGATTTTTGCAGTCTCCTCATTGGAAAGCGCCCTGACAGAGCGTCTATCGTTTCAATAAAAACACGTTGCCGCTCAATAGTACGTCGTCTGACGTGACAGTGTTTGACATTCGACTTTCACAACAACTTCGTTGGAAAGAAGCCTGCTGCCACATCTTTGGAATGGCGTCTATCCTCATCATGGCAACCACTAGTTTGCCTATCGACTTTACAACTTCAGTGGAAAGAAGCCTGCTGCCACATCTTTGGAACGGTGTATAACCTCACCATGGCAACCATTGGTTCCAAATGGTTCACTAAGAGGCCTGAAGAGGGCAACCCATGTACTGTCAAAACTATGTTCATTTACCCTACATGTTCAAATATTTTTAACGCTTCTTAACTGACAATATCTGCTGAACACGCTAAGTTTTGTGTGTGTTTATTCTTCTGTTTTGTCAATGTTCTTTTAACTTAGAAATTTTATTTTGTTATTCGACCTATAACCCATTGGTTAGCGATGACATCATTCTGTCAGAAGTGGGCGGAGCCTCCAGTATATATAGTAAGACTGGCAGTGGTTTCTCCAGTAGTGATTTACCACCAGAAGGAGGTTCTTGCTCATTGATAAGTTATCTTTCATAACTTTGTAGCTTTATATACTTTATATATTTTCGTTTAGTGTATGTAGCCCTTTGATCAAACTTTGTACTTGACTTGGAGGTCTGAAGATGACCACAGTTGTGCTCGAAACCGGTCACCGGAATAAATAATTTTGATCAAGAGTGTTTCTGATAGTAGATAATTTTTATCTGATGAAACTGTTGGCATACAGGCAGACGAATACAGTTTTACGTGGTTTTGCCCCCAAGCTACCATTAATCGCGATTTATTTACTTTACTAATAAGAAAGGCCTTTCACACAAATATGTCGATTGGAATATTGTAAGACTTGCAATTTCAGTATGGAGATGGGGAAACTTCACCTGTGAAAACAACGCAGACATCCCCGACATTTTTAACATAAAATGATTCGCTATTAAGAATGGAACTGTACTGCAGGTCGATCAATTACATCTCCACATGTACAGAGTGCTTTCAACTGAAGCGGCAGGCGGTCTCTAAACCAGCTCTAAAACAGAAGACTGGCACTGTCCTCAAAACCTCTATAAAATCCTTATAATTACATCAAGGACACAGGGAATTCTTGAAACCTGGAGTTTTCCTTCATGCCAATGAACTTACGGAACAGGACTTTCTTTGTCGGAATGTGTCCATTCTACAGTGCGATTTTCTTTTTTAATGCATCCCCATCACATCAGAAGGAAGTTGCCCTGAACTGTTTTACTGTTGGCAGCGTGCAGTCTTCCATTTAACAGGCGAAGTATGTAAGCCAGATGTTCAGATTTTCATTCCTGCACACTATTTCCCTTCATTAATTCGGCGATAACGAGTTTTAAATCGAAAAATCGTTTCAGGGATACCTGTTGATTTAACCAACATAATCTGCAGTAGTATGTGAACTCCCCATAATCTTCGTCCACTTCTACTGAAAACTGTAGCAACTAACAATGGAATAATGCATGCGGCTTCAGAAGTTTTACTGTTCGTACCAGCAGTTTCTTCACGTGCTCCAAACCCGTAAATTTCGCACAAAATTTTGGTTAATGTACAGAACAATGAATCCTACCTGTCGATCGTCGTAATTTTTTGCTCTTTAACTGTCAACTAAATATTTAAATTCATTCTGCATGGTTTTGTAATGTTGCCTCAAGAAAATCTGCAGTACACGTCGCTTATGTGAACTGAGAATCCTCATCCCTCATTTCTTTCATTCCCATCCATTTTAAATGATTGTGAAGATAGGTCGCGAGACTGCCTCTTTTTGCGCAAAGTCACTGAACCTACGAATGTCCTTAATACGACGGAGAAATAGCGAAGGGTAAACAGTGCTGAAACCACGATTCTGACGAATTCAGTTTCCTGCTGACCAAAAATGTCGCACCTCAATGCTAAATGAAATGTCGCACCTTTCCGGGTACTTCCGAGGAGGACCGAGCAAAGCCGAGTAACAGGCCTGGTCTCGGCCCGCACTCGATTCGCAAACCTTTCACCCTTCAAGTTTGATACGTCGCGGCCGGCGCTGAAGTATACAGCATGTGATCAAAAGTATCCGGACACCTGGCTGAAAATAACTTACAAGTTCGTGGAGCCCTCAACCGGTAATGTTGGAATTTAATATAGTGTTGGCCCACTCTTTGCCCTGATGACAGCTTCCACCCTCGCTGGCAAACGTTCAGTCAGGTGCTGAATGGTTTCTTGGGAATGGCAGCCCATTCATCACAGAGCGCTGCACTCAGGAGAGGTATCGACGTCAGTGGGTGAGGCCTCGCACGAAGCAGTCGTTCCAAAACATCACAAATATGTGCTATAGCATTCAGGTCAGGACTCTGTGCAGACCAGTCCATTACAGGGTTGTTATTGTCATGTAACCACTCCGCCATCGACCGTGCATTATGAACAGGTGCTCGATCGTGTTGAAAGTTGCAATCGGCATCCCCGAATTGCTCTTCAACAGTCTGAAGCAAGAAGGTGCTTAAAACATCAATGTAGGCCTGTGCTGTGATGGTGCCACGCAAAACAACAAGGGGTACAAGCCCATTCCATGAAAAACACGACCACACCATAACACCACCGCCTCCGAATTTTAATGTTGGCACTACACACGCTGGCAGATGAGGTTCACCGAGCATTCGCCATACCCACACCCTGCCATCGGGTCGCCACGTTGTGTACCGCAATTCGTTACTCCTCGCAACGTTTTCCCACTGTTCAATCGTTCAATGCTTACGATCCTTACACCAGGCGAGGCGTTATTTGGCAATTAGCGGCGTGGTGTGTGGTTTATGAGCAGCCGCTCGACCATGAAATCCAAGTTTTCTCACCTCCCGCCTAACTGTCATAGTATTTGCAGTGGATCCTGATGCTGTTTAGAATTCCTGTGTGATGGTCTGGATATTTGTCTGCCTATTACACATTACGACCCTCTTTAACTGTCGACGGTCTCTGTCAGTCAACAGACGAGGTCGGCTGTACGCTTTTGTGCTTTACGTGTCCCTTCAGGTTTCCATTTCACTATCATATCGGAAACAGTGGACCTAAGGATGTTTAGGAATGTGGAAATCTCGCGTACAGACGTATGACACAAGTGACACCCAATCACCTGACAAGGTTCGAAGTCTGTGAGTTCCGAGGAGCGCCCCATTCTGCTCTCTCACGATGTCTAATGACTACTGAGGTCGCTGATATGGAGTACCTGGCAGTAGGCGGCAGCAGAATGCACCTAATATGAAAACCTCATGTTTTTTTTGGGGGGGGGGGGGGGGATGTCCGGATACTTTTTAAAACATAGTGTATGTTGTCATATGTGGACACATCTCACATACAACGTTTAAATTAGAAGTTTTTATATGTTAAGTGGTCAATTGACATCAATTATTCTGAATTATGTGTAGTATCGTCTGAAGTATAGACGTAAATATATTTTAATTTAGATTGCAGCAGTGAAAGGAGGAGATCATTTCATGCAAGAAAGATGTGCCTTACACATGGCTTCTGCAATTATTCGAGACACACTGGACAGAGACTAAAAATTGATCACTGTAATTGAAATAAGTAATTATTCAACTTAAATTTGTGAACGAACTACTTAACATAGTTTCAAGTGTAATGTGTCAGTTTAATCAGGTTTTAAGCGTGCTCCTAATGACACATCTCTTAGCATTGGACGTTGGTATAAAAATGTGAATAAATTCGGCGTGTTCTCCGACACATCAAGTGCTGTGGATTCTTGGAATTTTCAGAGGGCAGGGGAACTGAACTTATGGAAGGTGGCGGACATCTTCCCTCTCTTCTAGCTAGTTGTTCGCAGTAGAACAGCCATGATCTTTATTGCTCTAGGAGGAGATCCATTTGCACTTAGAAGTTTTCTCGAGGTGAAAGTTGCGACACAAAAACGTTACACTGTGTTTCAGTAGAGACTCTGCTTATTTTTATAGTGGCCAACACATAGAATTACTTTGTCCGGTGTTCGGTGGAACCATCTGTCTACTAATATTACTGTTTCAGTCCTGAGATTATTCAGATGTTAACTTACTGTAAATTGTGGTCCAGGATTTCCTTGATTGCTTTTGTTAACTTACCTAACAGACACGTCCAGATCAGTCTACAATCTAGATGGAGACCATATTAGTTAGACATTGGTGTCAATCCCTTGCAGAATCTACTGTTGGTACTACTGCTTTATATAACTGACACGTGGTAATAGGAAAAGTTTTACACAGGAGTAAGAGAGAAGAGAGATTCCCGCAGTTTTTCTAGAAATTTCAATTAGAAATGGCAATTACATATTTAAAAACATCACTATGAGAGAAGATACACTTGAGAGATACTAGCTGGGTTACGTAATGCTAAGCGAGGGTTTCTAATCCGATATTGGATTATAACGCGCACTCAGGAGCTGATACAGATTTGGACCACAGTATAGCAATGATGAAGGGTAGGCTGTAGTGTAGGAGATCATTAGGCAGTATCAACGAGAAATGAAGTACCACTCACATAATTTGAAAAGACATATTTATCTTTTAGGAGATGAAGTTCGGTGGTGATTACATGACAGAAGAGATACGTCAGTTGATTGATGAAAGAAGGAAATTTAAAACGTTTTCGGAAACAGAAAGGAGTCCAGCAGCATAGGTCATCAAAAGATGGTGCAGTGCAGCTAAGGCGTGAAGAATGTGATGCAATCGGAAAAGAAATTGCAGGTGATAGGAGGGATTCGGCATATGGAAAGGGCAAAACGAAAGCAAAGCCGCCAACATTAAGAATGAAAATCAATTCCATTGTTAAATGCAGAAGAGGAAGTGGATGCGTTAAAGGGTACATTTGTCCTCACGTAGCAAAAGTAGACTACACTAGCGATTCTATATTATTTTGGACTTATTATTCTCTTGCGGTGTTTGCCATACACAAAGGAAAACAATGATTCTTATAGAAAAGCAATAACTTCAGAGCCAGTATCCATGCTTCGGTAAGACCACCCGACAGCCGACATTCCCCCTCCTTAAACCACTTAGCCCAACAAATTATGACGTGTATAGCGCTGTCTCGCCAGCCGCCTGGCAAAAGACGATAATGTCTGACTGCGGGCGACAGTAAACATTGTTCATACACGGCGAACATGGCAGACTGAGGTGAACGACGAGACAATTCGTACAATTTGTATACAGATGTAGTTATGAAGCCCTTGTTTCATTTTTAACGAATCCATAGTGGTTTAATGTGGCACAGAGCGACATTATAAGGTATATATTTTACGAATGAAAGTTCGTCAGCTGCCTGTATTTGTTCTTCTTTTTTCATTGGGTTGTATTTCCTACACTTAGCGGAAACGAAATATAAAAACCGACATAGAGACAGATAAGATGTTAGATGTATCAGAAATGAAGTACAAAGAGATTTGAGTTTAGATTTCATTTCCGGTGCAGAATTACAACGTAAAAAACTGAAATATAGGCTGTCGGTGGCCTTTTATTCATAAAATATAACTTATACATGGTTACAAGCGTTAAAAGTGCTATGAAGAGCAAAGCGGAAGACTTTTTTTATGGTACTAACAGTTATTAAAGTTTCATTTCTTGTGTGTCTATTTATTCCACAATGAGCGCCATGTCTACTTGTGGTCGTTCTTCTCCTAATTTGAAGTCAGTTTCTTAAACTGTGGCCGAGCGGTTCTAGGCGCTTCAGTCTGGAACCGCGCTGCTGCTACGGTCTCAGGTTCCAATCCTGCCTCGGGCATGGCTGTATGTAATGTCGTTAGGTTAGTTAGGTTTAAGTAGTTCTAATGCTAGTCCGCAGTTCGTGGTCGTGCGGTAGCGTTCTCGCTTCCCGCGCCCGGGTTCCCGGGTTCGATTCCCGGCGGGGTCAGGGATTTTCTCTGCCTCGTGATGACTGGGTGTTGTGTGATGTCCTTAGGTTAGTTAGGTTTACGTCGTTCTAAGTTCTAGGGGACTGATGACCATAGATGTTAAGTCCCATAGTGCTCAGAGCCATTTGAACCATTTTTTTTCTAAGTCCAGGGGACTGATGACGTAGCCGTTGTGGCGTGTTTATTTAAGAAACACCGTAAAAACTTGTTCACACTGACTAGAAGCTAACCATTATCGGTACAGGAGCGTGGTCTGCCGCATGACTAGATCGAAAGGCATCCTATCTTTTGTGTTGGCAGAAGGGCCAACACCGTGTTACAACTGGAGACCGAAATGCACGCGTTTTAGCTCACGCAGGCTGGCGTGAGGAGGGAAGAACTATACCGACGTGAGGTCTGGAACATGACAAGGAATGAGAATTCAGAAAGCGGACGTAATTAGTTTGATACTTAACTTTAATCCATTAATGATGAACGTTGCTCTTGACGGTACGTGATTGACAATATTATCTATTCAGAAAATATTCTTGAAGTAATTATAGTAACTGAATATGGCGCCTTGCTAGGTCGTAGCAAATGACGTAGCTGAAGGCTGTACTAAACTGTTGTCTCGGCAAATGAGAGCGTATGTAGACAGTGAACCATCGCTAGCAAAGTCGGCTGTACAGCTGGGGCGAGTGCTGGGGAGTCCCTCTAGACTACACCTGCCGTGTGGTGGCGTTCGGTCTGCAGTCACTGATAGTGGCGACATGCGGGTCCGATGTATACTAAAGGACCGCGGCCGATTTAAAGACTACCACCTAGCAAGTGTGGTGTCTGGCGGTGACACCACACTATCAACGACAGCCGTCTTTGGCACAGAGTCTGTAACCTGATCGTACTATCTGTATAGTTCGTATTAAGGTCGTACATCTTCAGTTATATCAAAGTTATGAATTTATTTATGAATATCAACGTTTCCTGGCATTGTAAAAAGCAAAATAGTGTTTTCCGCTCTAACGTATCAGTTACTTATTTCTATTTCTATCGTGCATACACTCGCTGTCTTCGAGTACCATTTCCTCACCTTCAACTACTCTTGAAATGTCGTATTGAAAAATAAACTAGTTGCCACCTCAACTTCTATTCTAATGCTTACGCCCTGAAGCAAAAACTCATGCATCACGCGAATCTCACAACTCGCAAATGTCCCAAATACTTGGTTGCAAAGAACTGTGAGTACACGAAGCAGCCTATTCTTTAAGCAGTAAATAATTTTGTTCCTTGCTCTCTGTAGTTCCAAATATGAAGGTTTCAGTATTACACTTGACCTACTACATCTCGAACTATCCGTCAAGAATTAATGGTAACATCCATTTCACGCCGGCCGCAGTGGTCGAACGGTTCTAGGCGCTTCAGTCTCGAAGCATGCGGCCGTTACGGTCGCAGCTACGAATCCTGCCTCGGGCATGGATGTGTGTGATGTCCTTAGGTTAGTTAGCCTTCAGTATTTCTAAGTCTAGCGGGCCGATGACTTCAGATGTTAAGTCCGATAGTGCTTAGAGCCATTTGAACCATTTGAACTTAAAATTTTAGTGGAGATCCTT
Organism: Schistocerca piceifrons; assembly: GCF_021461385.2. NCBI lineage: Eukaryota > Metazoa > Arthropoda > Insecta > Orthoptera > Acrididae > Schistocerca > Schistocerca piceifrons. Next base: position 53,997,312 of record NC_060139.1, read on the forward strand.
TGTGTTACGTAACATAAACAAATTCATATGGTTTACATGTACAGCAGATGTTTAACATGTTTTGCTTTTTTGTCGGTCACCAGTCTTGTGACTAGTTTGTTGTGGCCCACCAAGAAATCCTCTCCTGCTCCGAGCTTTTCATCTCAGAGTAGCACTTGTAACCTACGTCCTCAGTTATTCCAATCTATGTCTTCCCCTGCGGTTTTTACCGTCTGCAGCTCCCTCTACTACCCTGAAAACTATTCCCTGATGTCTGAACATATGTCCTATTACCCTGTCCCTTCTTCTTTCCAGCGTTTTCCATATTCATGTTTTCGACTATTCCGTGGAGAACATCCGCATTCCTGACAATCCACGTAATTTTCAAAGTTCTTCCGTATCATCACGTTTCAAATTCTTCGATTCTCTAATGTTTCAGTCTTCCGAGAGTCCATGTTTCACACCCATACAATGTTGTGCACCATACGTACTCTCAGAAATGTATCCCTCAAATTCAGGTCTTTGTTTGATACGAGAAGACTACCCTTGGCCACAGTTCCTCTTTTATCCATTGCTACTCTGCTTTTTATATCCTCCTTCCTTGGGTTATTCTGCTGCTAAGGTATCAGAAAACTTTAATTTCATCTACTTCGTAATTACCAGTCGTGATGTTAAATTCCTCTCTGTTCTTATTTCTGCTGTTTCTCATTGCTTTGGTCTTTCTTCGATTTGCTCTCAGTCAACATTCTGTAGTCCTTATACAGTTCATTATATTCAACAGATCCTGTAATACTTCTTCACTTTTACAAAAGACAGCGGTATCACCAGCGACCCCATCACTGATACCCTTTCACTTTGAATTTTTAGATACACCCTTGGTGCTTTCTTTTCTTCCCGTCATTGCTTCTTCAATGTATAGAACAATGGGGGCGAAAGATTTCATCCCTGTCTTAATATCTTTTCAATCGTACCATTTCGTCCTTGCTATTCCACCCTTATTATTCCTTCTTGATTTTTGAACATACTGTATATTAACCGTCTTTCCCTAAAGCTTACCATATTTTTCCGACAAGTTCGAACATCTTGCACCATTTTATGTGGTCGAATGCATTTCTAAGGTCAACAAATGCTTCGAACCGTGTCTTTATTTTACTTCAGCCTTACTTCCATTATCAGTCGCAACTTGAGACTTGCGTCTCTGTGACCTTTACCCGTCCTAAAGCCAGATTCAGTGTCGTCTAATACATTCTCAAATTTCTCAATCTTATTTTTCATTCGTCTGAATATTATGTTCGTGAGCAACTTAGATGCATGAGCTGTTAAGCTGATTATGTGATAATTCTCGCACTTGTCGTTTCTTTGTATCTTCAGAATTGTGGGGATGATGTTTTCTTTGGAAGTGTGAGGATGTATCGCCGGTCTCATACTTTCTACACACCAAGGTGAATAGTCATTTTGTTGCCATTTCCCAAATCATTTTAGAACTTCCGATGGAATGTTATCCACCCTTCTGCATCATTTGATCCAAAGCTCTTTTTAATTCTGATTCTAATGCCGGATACCTTAACTCTCCTGTCATTCCTTCGGTCACGTCATGAGAGAAGTTCTCTCCCTCGTAGATGAATTTCCACCTATTCGCTTTCTCCTATTCATTTAACAGCGGAAATCCCATTGTATTATTAACGTTACCACCCTCGCTTTTGATTTCACGAAATGTTGTTTCGAACTTTCTGAAAGCTGAGTCATTCGTTTTGACAATCTTTTTCTTTTACCTTCAATTCTTCATATTTTTCATGCTTTGCTTGTCATGTTTTGAAGCACTATGATTGCTTCTTAAGACACCTCAGCTTCTCTCATGACAGTACCGCTATTCTTTCTTTTCTTGTGTGGCTTGATGAGCTTTAGCAGTTCAGAAAAGCATTTTTTTTTTTTTGGCCATTCGTAAATAATTTCGGTAACTGTACGATTGCAGATGCTTCAGTAATGAAGCTTAGGTGAATTTCTTCCTTTGACGTGGCCCTTTCTTTTCCTACTATTTTCTCTCGCCATTTCGGACCTTGTCAGATGTAAAACAGTCAAGACGAATTCAAATTTTTGTGTCTTTGTTATACCGTGCGGCATCTTGAGAGACAAAACCATAATGAACCTAACATAAACAATGTTGTGAATTGGCAGGAGCCAATTCACGGGGTTTGGAGGAAGCCGAAAGGCACGCGTTTAAGCTCACGCAGGCTGGCGTGAGGTCTGGAACATTACAAGGAAATGAGAAATTAGAAAAACGGACGCAGTTGCTGTAATACTTAACTTTAATCCATAATTGTAGAACATCTCTCTTGACTGTACATGCTTCACAAGATAAATATCAATTGAATACGGCGCCTTGCTAGGTCGTAGCAAATGACGTAGCTGAAGGCTTATGCTAACTATCGTCTCGGCAAATGAGAGCGTATTTGTCAGTGAACCTTTCCTAGCAAAGTCGGCTGTACAACTGGGGAGAGTGCTAGGAAGTCTCGCTAGACCTACCGTGTGGTGGCGCTCGGTCTGCAATCACTGACAGTGGCGACACGCGGGTCCGACGTATACTAACGGGCCGCGGCCGATTTAAAGGCTACCACCTAGCAAGTGTGGTGTCTGGCGGTGACACCACATTCCTCCCCCCAAATCGGCGTACGGTTGTGTTATAAGCCTTCCGCCCGCCGTGGGGAGGACCCCATGTTGACGTATGCGACGAGGTGGGGAGCCTAACAACAGGCGAGGCTGTGCCACCCGCACCCTGCCATTCGGCCCGAGGGGAGCTAGGAAACGCCTGAAAACCTACTCCAGGGTGCACGCCAACATGCGGCGTATGCGCCCGTAGAGAGACAGGAGGGGCCGAAGGGTCGACCTCTATCGCGTCGGGGCACCCGACGGGCGTAGACGACATCTGGTCCGGAGCGAGCAAGAGTTCCATGTCGGAGGACAGCTCGTCACGGGAAGCGATCGGCGGCGCGTGACCCAGGGAGGCGCTTGGTGGCTGCAGCGAAGCGTCCACTGTGGGCGTCGCTGGCGGGAGAACAGGCGGCGCCGGCGGCGGCGCGTCGCCATGGGGCAAAGTGTAAGGCAGCGTCGGTAACACCTGGGGATGAGGCGAGCCAGTAGATGGGTCCCCAGGGCGCTGACCGGACGGCACCGTCGCTGAAGGCAGACGGGGAGCGGCAGATCCCGTGCGACGACAGAGGCGCAGCTGATTGAGACGCCGACGCACCTCACCAGAGGCCCCCAAAACCAGATACATAGCGCGGCCGAGGCAGCGAAGAATGCGCCCTGCGAGCCAACGCCGTGAACCGCGATAGTTGCGATAGTATACAACGTCGCCTGGAGCAAAAGCAGGCGTCTGCCGCTGCACAGGAACCTGATGCGGCGGATGCAGCAAAGACATCAAGGTTCGATGAGGACGACCGTGGAGCAACTCAGCCGGCGAGCGACCATCTCGGGGCTGAGAGCGATACGAGGACAAAAAGTGCAATAACGCGTCCTCCCGAGAATGCGACTCTTTGAACTTCAACATCTGTGTCTTGAAAGTCCGGACCAATCGTTCAGCGGCACCGTTTGACTGAGGCGAAAACGGTGCGGACGTCAGATGTTGAACACCATTGGCCTTGCAGAATGACTGAAATTCTGCGGACATGAATTGTGGGCCATTGTCGGAAACAATAGTCTGTGGAAGACCTTCAATATAAAAGATAGCGGATAACGCTTGGATGGTGGCAGATGACGTCGTGGAAGACATCCGGACAACAAAAGGAAAATTACTGAAAGAATCGACCACAACCAACCATCGAGCATTCCAGAATTGACCAGCAAAATCGATGTGTAAGCGTTGCCAAGGGGAAGTGGCTTTCGGCCATGCAAAGAATTTCCGCGGCGGTGCGGATTGTTGTTCGGCACACGCCATGCAAGAAGAGCACATATTCGTAATCGCAGCATCGATTCCGAACCAAGTACAGTGCTGACGAGCAAGTTGTTTCGTTCGTACTATACCCCAATGTCCGTGGCGGAGAAGCCGTAAGACAGAGGACTGTAATGAACGTGGGACCACGTCCCTGGACTGGTCATTATCAGAACGCAACAGCAAAACACCACGTCGTACAAAAAGTCTCTCCTTGTGAGCAAAAAATCGGCGAACCAACGGATCCGCGATCCGTGACTTTGACAAGGGCCATTGCATAGCAACAAAACGCAGAACGGTAGCAAGGACAGGGTCAGCAGCTGCGGCTGTAGCTACACGACGAAAATCAATCGGAAACGATTCGACCACGTCATCAGTTTCCGCATCAATGAACAAGCAAGCAAGTTCGGAGGAATCGAATGCTCTATCCTCAGCAACAGGCAAACGGGACAACGCATCGGCGTTTCCGTGCTTAGCAGTGGACCGATACGAGATATCGTAGCGGTAATGAGAGAGGAAAATAGACCAGCGAATGAATTTCTGCGCTGTACGTGTACAGGCTTGCTCGGATGAAAAAGCGATGTCAAAGGTTTGTGGTCTGTGATGATGGTAAAGTGATGACCATACAAGAAATCATGAAACGTTGTAACACCAAATACGAGAGCCAAGGCTTCTTTCTCGATCTGTGAATAATTTATTTGCGCAGACGAGAGCAATTTGGACGCAAAGGCAATAGGGCGATCATGCGATCCATCTTTGTGCGCAAGCACAGCACCGATCCCGAAATCCGATGCATCTACCATCAACAAAAGGGGTTTCTGGGGATCGAATGGCGTAAGGCAAGTAGTGGAAAGCAACGCCGATTTCAACTGGTGAAAGGCGCGTTCGCATTCCGTCGTCCAGACGAACGGAACACCTTTACGGCATAAGCGATGAAGCGGAGCTGAAATGGAAGAGGCGTGGCGCACATATTGGTATAGTAAGTTATTTTTCCCAGCACACTCTGTAGCTGCTTCAAATTCTGCGGCGAAGGCAAGTCCTGTATGGCACGGAGGTGCTCTGGACTGGGATGTATGCCTTGGGCATTGATTACATGTCCCAGATAAGGTAAGTCACGAGCAAAAAACACACATTTGTCCTTCCGCAAGCGAAGACCATTTTGTCGCAAAACCTGAAATAATGTTCTGAGATTGGCTAAATGTTCTTCTTCCGTCTTTCCGGAGATCACTATATCGTCCAGATAGTTTGCTGCAGTAGGGACCGACTGAAACAATGCAGGGGCGGATGCACACCCAAATGGCAGTCGTTTGAATTGATACAAACCAAGATGCGTGTTAACCACCAAAACGCGCTGGGAGTCTTCGTCCACCGGTATTTGCAAGTACGCATCTGCTAGGTCCAACTTCGAAAAATATTTACCCGGGCACAGTTTGTCAAAATGATCTTCCGGGCAGGGTAAAGGAAAAGTTGCAATCACTAGTTGTGGATTCACTGTTGCCTTGAAGTCCACACAAAGCCTCTATTTTCCGGAAGGTTTTGGCAAAATTACTAAGGGTGATGCCCAGAGAGAAGCCTTCACACGTTCAATCTCACCTTGTGATTCCAAATCGTGTAATGTTCTCGCAACCTCATCACGCAATGTGTGGGGAACATTGCGCGCTCTGAAAAATTTCGGTTGCACGTGGACTTTCAGTTCCAAATGTGCTTTATAGTTCTTAGCGCAACCAAGGCCCGGTGCAAAAATGTCTGCAAATTCTTCACATAGACGAGAAACACTGGCTGAAGGCACAGTCTGGTTCACTGATAGGACCTGATTGACTATAGACAAGTTAAACAACTGAAACAAATCTAAACCAAACAAGTTCACTGCAGAAGAAGAACGAAGAACGTAAAATGACACAAGTTTTGTTTGTCCCTTGTATGTTGCAAGAAGGCTGCACTGTCCTAACACAGGGATATTCTGATCGGAATAGCTAGTTAACTTAACATTTGCGGCACGCAACGGAGGTGCGCCCAGCTGTTTGTACGTGTCGTGATTGAGCAGAGAAACTGCAGCTACGGTATCGAGCTGGAATGGGAACACGTTGCCATGAATGTCCAAGTCTACAAAAAGTTTATTGTCCTGCTGACGACAAGAGCGACTGTCTCGTGCAACGTGAACTGACACTGGTACAGAAGCACTTGCGACTTGACGGGATTTCCGTCGATGTCGATGCACACTATTTGTGGGACGAACACAGTCACTGTTAGAGAGAGTGGCACTGGGCGGAGTGGAATTAACTACATGAATGTCCATGGGCGAAGGTTCACGAGCCTGAGTATGCTTGGTTCGATTCCGGCGCAAAGCAAAGGGCCTGGAATGGTTGTGAGTGTCCGATCTGAGATTTTTCCTGCAAACACTCTGAACATGTCTTTTTTATTACAGAAAAAGCAAATAGCTTGGCGTGATGGGCAATTCTCACGCGAATGTCTAGTTTCACACTGCGGGCATGACTTTAGCACTGCATTTGCGTGCTTGCGCGGCACACGCAGCAGCAGCCACGCAGACGGGCGCGAGGGCTGTTTACTGTTCCGTGCAGCGCGCCCGGCGGGCCGGTTAATGTGACACACAGCTGGCGAAGTTTCAAATGATTCCTGAGCAAAGTCAAGTGTGTCTTGCCTATCCAGTATGTCCATCACTTGTTGAGGGGAGGGATTGACTAGTTTCAAAATCTGTTCTCTTATAGGAACATCAGAAACGTTCTGTGCAATTGCATCACGTACCATTGTATCTGAATAAGGGAGTCCACATACACACTCAAAAGCACAATGCCTAGTAAGGCCTTGCAAAGTTGCAACCCACTCCCTATTAGTTTGACCTGCCGTACGTTTTGTACGAAAGAACGTATACCTTTTTGCAACTACATTGACTGATTCCTTGAAATATGCAGACAAAATTTCTTCATAGAACAGAGTTGCTACGTCGCATCAGGGAAACAATTTCACTATCACACGGTACGTCTGGACGCCGACACATGACAGTAAGTGAGGCTGCCGCTCAATACCTTGAATTCAGTAGGTGGCGAGATGAATCCAAATTGGCGTGACCACTCCGTCCAGCTTTCCAGTGCCGCATCAAAAGGACGAAAAGGTGGTGCAACTGCGTGTTGTGGCTGCGGAAACGGTGGAGCGGTGGCCGTCGCATCGTTTTGCATTGCACGTTGACCCTGGACGAGCTGTCCAAGGGCATCCAATAAGGCCTGCGTCTGCTGATTCTGCAAGCGATCAAATCCGGACAGTACATCTGGAGATTGTGGCGAAGCCATGACACAAGTAATTTAGGCAAGATCAATTGGTACAAAAGCGATTTAGCTCGTCGCCAATGTTGTGAATTGGCAGGAGCCAATTCACGGGGTTTGGAGGAAGCCGAAAGACACGCGTTTAAGCTAACGCAGGCTGGCGTGAGGTCTGGAACATTACAAGGAAATGAGAACTTAGAAAAACGGATGCAGTTGCTGTAATACTTAACCTTAATCAATAATTGTAGAACATCTCTCTTGACTGTACATGCTTCACAAGATAAATATCAATTGAATACGGCGCCTTGCTAGGTTGTAGCAAATGACGTAGCTGAAGGCAAATGAGAGCGTATTTGTCAGTGAACCTTTCCTAGCAAAGTCGGCTGTACAACTGGGGCGAGTGCTAGGAAGTCTCGCTAGACCTGCCGTGTGGTGGCGTTCGGTCTGCAATCACTGACAGTGGCGACACGCGGGTCCGACGTATACTAACGGACCACAGCCGATTTAAAGGCTACCACCCAGCAAGTGTGGTGTCTGGCGGTGATACCACAAACAACAAGCAGCGACCGATACTAGCGGGGTGGTGTGTGATTGCATCACACTGAAGGTCGGGCCATGTGGAGAGAGCCGCCAAGTTCCTCTATTGGTCGGCCGGCCGAGGAATTGATGTATGTGTAGCGTCCCTTGGCAACAAACCAGCGACGTTACTTTATTCAGAGACGCCGGCGCGGTACTCATCGTGTTCGGTGGGAGGGATAGCTGCCCGCTGTAACAAAAAAAAACTCAGTGAATTGATGAACGACGAACTTGAACAAGTGTTATGGGACGTCCGTCCCGAACAAATACAACGACCAAAAACGAACAAAATGAGATTAAAAGGGAAAAGAAAGGAGACAACTCGCCCTGTATCAGGTTTCCCGTCGATAATTTTATTTGCAAATTTATAAGGTCGTTTCTTTTTCTTATAAGAAAAGATACCTTTACTTCATTTTTTCATCATATCTCCGACTGCGTAACTATTCTTTCCATAGTATTGGAATTAAGTTATTCCTCATATAATTCTGCTTCAAATAAATACTTTGGTTTCGTAATTGACTTTCAATAGGAAAGCAAAATAGTTTCCTTGATAATCTAATCTCAGATCTACTTTAAGAGCTGAAAAGCAAAATGGTGCTTTCCGTTCTAATGTATCAATTTCTTATTTCTCTTTCTATCGTGCATACACTCGCTGCATTCGAGTACCATTTCCTCACCTTCAACTACTCTTGAAATGTCTTATTAAAAAATAAACTAGTTGCCACCTCAACTTTTATTCTAATGCTTGCGCCCTGAAGAAAAAACACATGCATTACGCGAGTCTCACAACTCGCAAATGTCCCAAATACTTGGTTGCAAAGAACTGTGAGTACACGAAGCAGCCTGTTCTTTAAGCAGTAAATAATTTTGTTCCTTGCTCTCTGTAGTTCCAAATATGAAGGTTTCAGTATTACACTTGACCTACTACATCTCGAACTATCCGTCAAGAATTAATGGTAACATCCATTTCACGCCGGCCGCAGTGGTCGAGCGGTTCTAGGCGCTTCAGTCTCGAAGCATGCGGCCGTTACGGTCGCAGGTTCGAATCCTGCCTCGGACATGGATGTGTGTGAGGTTAGTTAGGTTTACGTAGCCATTTGAGCCATTTTGAGCCATCCATTTCACCATTCAGATTCCGTTGAGTCTCATTTAGCACTCGAGTTATCCTACTACGACAATGAAAGAACACAGTCATAGTTCTCACAAGACGCAGTGTACCTATGTGTTAGTTGCGAACTTCGAGTAGCGATCCATACGCTCCCGGACCGAATAACAATCCTTTAAATACACCTCCAAACACGTTCGAGATGTAATATTCTTTGCGATGAGCTAATGATCTCCATTTCGTAGCGAGCGTAGTATTCCATTACCACTGTGTCCTCTTTTATTGTTGTAATAGAAGGTTATCTCCAGTGTTAAATAAGATGCAGCGGAATCCGAATGGTGAAATGGATGTTACCATTAACCACATCACATTCTCATACTCAGCCGACCAATACTCGCACTAGACTCCAAACGCAAATCTCAACGATCCTATAAACCCATTCTCATCCTGAGCACGAATTATTAAACAAAGTGATAGCACTGTCTTCACTTTCTAACAGTGCTACAATATATGTTACGGCCGTCTATTGGTTTTACAACGGTCACACGAAGCTGTGGGCGTTCATTAGTATTAAAGCGAGTATTGTTTGTCCATTTTGACAAGCTGGAGACTACATTCGGCCCCAACAACTGATATAAAATTAGTATAAAATTTTCATATAAACTGATAAAATATGAAAAAACCACAGTTCATATAATTTAAAAAACTAATTTTTCCTCTGACTTCAACCTAACATTTATTTGTAAGTAAACTTGTGCAACACCTTTCTTACGTGACACATAAATCTGATTTTGGTCCGTGACAAATTCAGTATCTTTACGAGGGAGAAGTGACTGCTGATGTGATAAAGAAAATATGGCTCTCAGTTTGGAAGACGTAGGGGCTCTAGCATTTAAGTTCAGAATTCAGCAAAGTAATGTAAAACAAGATCCGACAGGGAATGTAACTAACATTCCTCCGCAACATTTAGAAACTGGCAACCGAACTGATAGACACGTTACTACAACCAAGCATACAATAACGAAACAAAGGCAGATCGGGAACTATCGTACGAAGATGTACGAGTAAGCGGCTCATATACGCAAGCTGCTGAGTAGAATAAAAATATGTAAATAAATGGAAAAGAAAGTTGAATATCTCTTATTTTATGATCAGTTTGACTTTAAGAACGGTAAAGGCATCACATGAGGTTCTGGCGTTGTGAACGGTAATAAAGACCAGGTTTAAGAAGATATGTAAATTCAGAATATCCGTTCGACAACGATAAACTTGTATGAAATGTTGAAATTCCCAAAACTATAGATATAAGCTTCAGGGAAAGACGGGTAACGTGCTGTGAGTACAAGCACTAACAAGGGGAACAAGAAGAAGTAAAGACCAAGAATTAAATATTCAGATTAATAAGAGCGCGAGGCACAGATATGTTCTTTGTCTCCGTCTGTTAAGTCTGTATATCAAAGAAGCGACAAGGGAAATAAAAGGAAGAGTCTGAAATGAGACTACAATTCAGTCCCAGACGATATCAACGATAAGATTTACTGATGAAATTGCTATCCTGGGTGAATATGAGGAGGAATTGCATGAACTCATTGTTCCCGGACAAAATATGGTCTGTGTGTAAATCGAAGAACGACGAATATTATTACGAGCAGCATAACGTCGATTAGCTATTAATTTAACATAAAAACTGAGGAGTATATAGTAGAATAAGCGAACGGATTCTCTACCCTGGAAGCAAAACAGCACATGATGACAAATCGGAAAGAAAATAGGAAGGTGAACACCACAAATAGGAGGTCTTACAGTGGGTGGGAAGGGAGTGAGACAGCGTTGTAGCCTCTCCCCGATGTTATTCAATCTATATATTGAGCAAGAAGTGAAGGAAACAAAAGAAAAATTCGGAGTAGGTATTAAAATCAATGGGGAAGAAATAAAAACTTTAAGGTTTACCGATGACATTGTAATTCTGTCAGAGACAGCAAAGGACTTGGAAGAGCAATTGAACGGAATGGACCGTGTCTTGAAAGGAGGATATAAGATGAACATCAACAAAAGCAAAACGAGGATAATGGAATCTAGTCGAGTTAACTCGGGTGATGCCGAGGGAATTAGATTAGGAAATGAGACACTTAAAGTAGTAAAGGAGTTTTGCTATTTGGGAAGCAAAATAACTGATGATGGTCGAAGTAGAGAGGATATAAAATGTAGACTGGCAACGGCAATGAAAGCGTTTCCGAATAAGAGAAATTTGTTAACATCAAGTATAGATTTATATGTCAGGAAGTCGTTTCTGAAAGTATTTGTATGGACCGTAGCCATGTGTGGAAGTGAAATATGGACGATAAATAGCTTGGACAAGAAGAGAATAGAAGCTTTCGAAATGTGGTGCTACAGAAGAATGCTGAAGATTAGATGGGTTGATCACATAACTAATGAGGGGGTATTGAATGCAATTGGGGAGAAGAGGAGTTTGTGGCACAACTTGACTAGAAGAAGGTATCGGTTGGTAGGACATGTTCTGAGGCATCGAAGGATCACTGATTTAGTATTGGAGGGCAGCGTGGAGGGCAAAAATCATTGAGAGAGACCAAGAGATGAATACACTAAGCAAATTCAGAAGTATGTAGGCTGCAGAACGTACTGGGAGATGAAGCAGGTTGCAAAGGATAGAGTAGCATGGAGACCTGCATCAAACCAGTCTCAGGACTGAAGTCCACAACAACAGCTCTGTAAAAGTCTGCTAGTACCAAATATAGGCCTTAACTTGAATAAGAATATTGTGAGTGCTCCTGTGTGCCACAGCATTCTATGGACAGAATCAAAGGCTTTGAAGAAACTGGGAAGAAAGGAAACGATTTGTTGGTAATCTCTGGTTATAGAACGTACAGAAGGGTACTTAGAACTGAAATGCCACCAGGAAATATAGTAGTTCCCTTTAAAATCTGAGCAAAATACTGACCAGAAGCAGTGACAGGATGTTAGGACGCGTGTGAAGATACAGGGGAGAAACCTCCATGGTATTAGAGAGAGCCGTAGTGGGCAAAAACGTCATGAGAAGACAGAGACTAGGGCGTAACAAGTAATCGAGGAGGTGGAGTGTATGTGCTACTCTGAGATACAGATGGTTGTAAGGGACCGGAAATTGTAACGGACCGCTCAAAACTCGCCAAAAGACTGATGACAACGATAAAGGCAACTGTTAATATTCGGCCGAATGTATTGCTTACTGGCGATATGCTAGGATTTTGCAAATATCGATTGCGTTGTTTACAAATTATGCACTAAATACCATTCATCGGAGATGTTATACTTCTGGTATTTGGAAAACCTATCGCTGATCTGCAGTTCGACGCAACGGAATGAATTAGTTGCAGGGGCTTCAATGATTATCTGTATCGCTGAAAGTTAAAGGTAATGCCATGAACCCAATGGGCGTGCTGTTGTTTCTTCGTCGAAATGTTTCTTTCTTATTTTTATTTTATTTCGGAGCAGAGTCTGCGAAATGCAAAACAGGCACACCGTAGGATCTTCTGCATTGATTGACTTGCTCTCGTCTCGAGTGTAAGAAGAACGCTTTTATTGCTTTGGGGTCTGAGAGCTGCTGGAACAGCGTTAAGACGAAAATCATGTCGTCGACTCTCAGAGGCATCAGAGTCACTGGAAAATTTCAAACGGTCAGAGCACAGTGCAGAGCCATTTCCAATAAGCCGCCACCCACAGACGGGGGCATCAAGGCCATGGTAATCTCATTTCATTTTCGCCTGTGCAACCGTTGTGTTGCTTTGGGATGAAGACGATACCCAGAATAGCTGAAGGGACTTCCAACATTCTGTCAGCGGCTACGTGTGACTTAAGGGTTCCGTGAATTGTTACAGTTCAACTTCAGAAGTGGCCGTTTCAGTAACATTACTTTTGAAATTCGTTGGGCAAATTTGCGCCACAGTTACATTTAATATAAGAAGTACACTACTGGCCATTAATATTGCTACACCACGAAGATGGCGTGCTACAGACGCGAAATTTAGCCGACAGGAAGACGATGCTGCGATATCCAAATGATTAGCTTTTCAGAGCATTCACACAAGGCTGGCACCGGTGGCGACGCCTACAACGTGATGACATGAGGAAAGTTTCCAACCGATTTCTCATACACAAACAGCAGTTGACCGACGTTGCCTGGTGAAGCGTTGTTGTGATGCCTCGTCTGAGGAGGAGAAATGCTTACCATCCCGTTTCCGACTTTGATGAAGGTCGGATTGTAGCCTATCGCAATTGCGGTTTATCGTATCGCGACATTACTGCTCGCGTTGGCCGAGATCCAATGACTGTTAGCAGAATATGGAATCGGTGGGTTCAGGAGGGTAATACGGAACTCCGTGCTGGATCCCAACGGCCTCGTATCACTAGCAGTCGAGATGACAGGCATCTTATCCACATGGCTGTAACGGATCGTGCAGCCATGTCTCGATCCCTGAGTCAACAGATGGGGACGTTTGCAAGACGACAACCATCTACACGATCAGTTCGGCAACGTTGGCAGCAGAATGGACTATCAGGTCGGAGACCGTGGCTGCGGTTACCCTTGACGCTGCATCACAGACAGGAGCGCCTGCAATGGTGAACACAACGACGAACCTGGGTGCACGAATGACGAAACGTCATTTTTTTCGGATGAATCCAGGTTCTGTGTACAGCATCGTGATAGTCGCATCCGTGTTTGGTGACATCGCGGTGAACGCCCATTGGAAGTGTGTATTCGTCATCGGCATACTGGCGTATCACCCGGCGTGATGGTATGGGGTGCCATTGGTCACACGTCTCGGTCACGTCTTGTTCGCTTTGACGGCACTTTGAATAGTGGACGCTACATTTCAGATGTATTACGACTCGTGGCTCTACCCTTCATTCGATCCCTGCGAAAACCTACATTTCAACAGGATAATACACGACCGCATGTTGCAGGTGCTGTACGGGCATTTCTGGATACAGAAAATGTTCGACTGCTGCCCTGGCCAGCACATTCTCCAGATCTCTCACCAACTGAAAACGTCTGGTGGCCGAGCAACTGACTCGTCCCAATACGCCAATCTCTACTCTTGATGAACTGTGGTATCGTGTTGAAGCTGCATGGGCAGCTGTAACTGTACACGCCATCCAAGCTCTGTTTGACTCAATGCCCAGGCGTATCGAGGCCGTTATTACGGCCAGAAGTGGTTGTTCTGGGTACTGATTTCTCACGATCAATGCACCCAAATTGCGTGAAATTGTAATCACATGTCAGTTCTAGTATATTTGCCCAATGAATACCCGTTTATCATCTGCATTTCTTCTTGGTGTAGCAATTTTAATAGCCAGTAGCGTATTTTATATTTTTCTATTATTTGCTTGACTTTAAACGTTCTTTAATTCCAGTCTTACTTCATTCCACTAATCTTTCACCTATAACCGTCGTAACATTATACTGTTCTCCAGTCACTACCTCAAATCATTAGAAACTGTGGGTATCGAACAGCATCAACAATTTTAATAATAATTAGTTGACTGCGAATGTTTTCATTGTACTCATTCATCAGCAGCGAGATATGGGGAATGTTTCGACGATGACATATTGTTACATAACTGAAGTTGCCGTCCGGTGTGGCTGAGCGGTTCTAGGCCCTACAGTCTGGAAACGCGCGATCGCTACAGTCGCAGGTTCGAACCCTGCCTCGGGCATGGGTGTGGGTGTGTCCTTAGTTAGGTTTAAGTAGTTCCAAGTTCTAGGGGACTGATGACCTCAGAAGTTAAGTCCCATAGTGCTCAGAGCCATTTGAACCATTTGAAGCATTTATTTGAAAATGTGAGATTTGTCGCAACCACTTTCTGATCTTTCGGAAGATTGTTAAAAATATATGATGCAGAGTACCAGGACTTTACTTGGTCAATAGACTACGAATTATTTTCCATGTGCACATTGTATCCTTCCCTTTAGGTTTATGAAAGGATTCATCTTCACCTTGGGAACAAGGTTATACTGAAAATAAGTAGATATACTCCTAAATCCAATGTGCACTGCTTGGCAGGTGATTCTTTATACGAATATTAGCTATTTTCGGTGCTGACCCACTCGCAGAGAAGAGCGAAGAGTGCTGGCTGAATGCCTTGGTAAAGACCTTAATTTCCTTAATTTTATCCTCTGGGTCCCCATTTGAGATGCACGACCGAAGCAGTAGAATTCTTGCTCACTCTTCCTCGAATTCCATTTCTCTCGACATTGCCAACTGGAGCTCACGAGGAAGACATTTCTTTCCTTACAGACGCTCCCATTTTAGATTCGTTGGCACTTCTGTTACACTTCCTTGTGGACTATAAAGACCTGCTGCCAAGTTCTATTTCTGTCTCTGGACGCTTTCAAAGTCTCTAGTAAGGTCAGTAATTTAGAATACATCGTGTTGTGACCAGGCGAAACTACTTTTGCCTAGTCACAACTGTGTGTTCTTTGACGGCTCTCGTAGAAGGATCATCACACTAGAACACAGAAAGTTTGTGTTCACTTTATTATACAAATGAGTAAGAGATTTAGTTAACTTTGACACACTGCATTGCCGTAGAAGTAATGCATAATGTACAACTGTCATGGTCTATCAAAACATCACCTAACGCTCTAATTAACAAAGTGTTCTCTTAAGGTACAATGTTCAACATTAACAACACTACAAGTTCATCTGAAACTTTAACTACTCGTAGGTCCTAGATGATGATGATGACTGCTGTAGTATTGTGGACGTAGGTGGAGAGCACAGAGGCAAGCGGAAATCCTCCTGTGTGTGGCGATATTATTAGTCGTATTGGGGCTGCTCATCCAAACTAACACACACGTTCTTCACTGTTTTATGATACAGTATTATCGTACCTTCGAAAAGAACGGGAATCAGTTGTTCGCAGCATTCAGAACTAATTAACTTCGGCTGGAATACAAAATTATTTGCACTAGTTTTGCGTCCATCTGAATAAGAAATTCATTTGATTCCTGGTAGCATTCATATCTTCAGGGATAGTACTTAAGAAAAACTAGAAGTAATCGGACGGAAATTAAATTCGCAAAGAACAGAACAGAAGAGACACCATAAACATACGAAGAGAACAATAGTGGACACAGAACTGTTAAGTGGCATACCTGAGAGAAAATACGTCTTGAGAACTTTTCACTCCCGCAGGTAACATACTGTTTTCGGGCTCATAAGTAGCTTTCAGCCACATAAGAACACTATTTGAAAAATTTTAGTTGTTGCACGTTTTTCTGTGCAGTATGTCAAAGTTGGCGTTCTTATTAGAAAATATGGTAATGCAATTTGCTGTAATTATAGCACAGTAGCCATAAAAATGTGTATAAAAGAGTAACTAAATAACAGACCATGTGTAAATGTAGCTTTGTAGTTGTAATCGTTAGAATTATGATCACCAAGCTTCTGCAGTCAGCTGTTTGGTCATCAGTTAAGTTGAATAAAATATGCCGCTACAGTGAAAAATCTTACCACAACCATATTCGAATGTAAAAATCTCAGTAATAATGCAACATGAGCCTACGTTAAATCCTGTCATTGCTGCAAAAGCGTCTAGAATTTTCAGCTGAAAGCTCTGTTATTGCATTACGCCAACGGTGTCTAAAAACATGGATGTCTATGGCAGTGACTGCCAACAGTCCTGCCACGGAAGCGAGGGCCATCGGCAAAACGGCTCCCAAAATAGGAGCCGAACTACGCGTCTTGTCTGTGGATCCCGTGGGAGTTGGGACAAGCACGCTCTTCTTGTGGGTCGAAAGTCCATTACAGAGAGCGGTCAGCCGTGTTCCGTGCGCCTCGTAACACAGGGACGTCTTGCGTTCCCTCCCTAGAGCTGGTTTGGAGGCCTACCTAAATCACTTACAGTCCGTAAAAACAATGTGTCAGCATATCGCTCCCCCAACACAATGCACTTTCCAACGGTAGGAGCAAAGTTCATTACACATCCCGTCAGGCGGCAATGAGACACCGCTCACGGACATCTGCGTGTTCCAGAATGTGATTTATTACTCGACTAAGCAAACCGTAATTCCGCACGTAGCGTCAGCTAACTTGGCCGCGAGACGAGGTAAGACATGCCCCTTCCCAAAATAGCGCGCGTTTCTTTCCTCGCAGTGAAACTGGGCAAACCGATCGCGAAATATGTCTGCGCAGGCCGCAGCGACGGCTTTCTGCAAATGTCACTAAAATTATTGACGACAAAGGAGTGTCAGAGGTGACAGAAAGATGACTGAACATGCAGCCAGTACGTTAAAATTTGGTAAGTTGATGATGTGTTAATCTGAGCTGGATAGATTGATGACGCTTCAAAGACAGAAAATATCCCATTCCCTGCGGTTTTATGAACGTTTCAAACGAGCAGAAAATTTGCTAAAACTTCACAACTCTGACATCAAAGTTTTCTGTGTATGGTACCGTGTTATATTGAATAAAACTACTGCTAGCCCTGGAAAAAGGCAGCTGCAACCCTGGCCAAAGCGTTGGTTTTCTCCAGCAGTAGTTTTATACAATATGACGCGGTACCGTACCAAGGAAACTTCTACGTCGACTGACTCTGGCCGCGGAAGCCTAAGCATTATATTCACAAAATTTATTGTACAGTATTGGACATCAAGACAAGCGAAAAATTTCTGAGAAAACTGTTCTCACTATGGGGTTTGTTTTACAAAATAACCATAATATATTAAATTTTTAAATTAAGCATCAAAACTGCAGTGGCTAGTGGGTCAAACAAATGAAACATAGGTTAAGGCACATTGCACTGAGTATAAATTAAGGTCACAGAGATAATTTGTGACCCGTATCTTCAAACAGAAGTGCTGGTCACTGTGTAATTGCTATGATATTGCCAAGACTGTGCGGCGTGCAATTACACGCACTGGCTAGTGTCATTGGTTGACATGTTGTAGGTCACCAGTTCAAACCGGAACAATGGCAGATATTTGTTACTTACGGTTTATCACGTCTAGAAGATTCTCGAATCAAACAGCAGCACTCTTCGTCCAGGTTCATGCTCTGTACCTTATTGACGACCGTGCTTTGTTATTTGGACTTGGTTTTGGTTCCTACATAATTGGTGAAATCACCTGGGCTTTAATAGGTATACCACACAGTGATTCCAAAGAGGCAACGTAAAATACCTTGCCTACTCAGACAGGAACCAGAATAAAAGCTGTAAATCGTACCCAAGATCCTTACCTTCAGCGAACCAATGGATTCAAAAACAGGTGCAAATCAGCTGCACTTCTGATATCCATCACCGTTTTACGGAGACACCGGTCAGGATGAAACAGCTGAAAAGACTCGATTCAGTCATCAAATACAACAGGTAGAATGATACGATCTGTTGGCAGATGTGTACATGTGTACATTTACTGATTTCATTGCTCGGCCGTGGTTCGAGAACAGTGAAGAGAAGCTCGACAGCTGGAGTAAATTCCAGGACGAACTGAAGAAAACATTCGGTGACAATCTATAGCAAGTCCACTTAGCGAGAGAACCGCCGAAGGACACGACCCATCGTCATGAAGAAACGATTCTGTTTTACATACACACTGAAGCGCCAAACTGCAATAGGCATGCACATTCAAATACAGAGATCTATAAACAAGCAGAATATAAATCAACGGTCTAGCGGTTCTAGGCGCGCAGTCCGGAACCGCGAGACTGCTACGGTCGCAGGTTCGAATCCTGCCTCGGGCATGGATGTGTGTGATGTCCTTAGGTTGGTTAGGTTTAAGTAGTTCTAAGTTCTAGGGGACTGATGACCTCAGAAATTAAGTCCCCATTTGGTCAGATGAGTCTCGTTTCAAGTTGTATCGAGCGGATGGATGTGTACGTCGATGGAGACAACCTCATGAATCCATGGACCCTACATGTCACAGGGGACTCTTGAAGCTGGTTGAGGCTCTGCAATGGTGTGGTAAGTGTGCAGTTGGAGTGATATGGGACGCCCAATATGTCTACATACGACTGTGACGAGTGTCACATACGTAAGCATCCTGTCTGATTACTGCATCCATTCATGTCCATTGTGCATGCCGATGGACTTGGCCAAATCCAGCAGAAAAATGCGACATACTACACGTCCAGAACTGCCACAGTGTAGCTCCAAGAAGACTCTTCTGCATTTAAAGACTTCCGCTGTCCACCAAACTCCCCAGAAATGATCATTATTGAACGTATCTGGGATGCCTTGCAATGTACGGTTCAGAAGAAAAAAAATGGTTCTGAGCACTATGGGACTTAACATCGGAGGTCATCAGTCCCCTAGTACTTAGAACTACTTAAACCTAATTAACCTAAGGACATCACACATATCCATGACCGAGGCAGGATTCGAACCTGCGACCGTAGCGGTCACGCGGTTCCAGTCTGAAGTGCCTAGAACCGCACGACCACACCGGCCGGCGGTTGAGAAGAGATATCCATCCCTCGTACTCTTCCTGACTTATGGACAGCCCTGCAGGATTCATGCTGTCACTTCCCTGCAGCAGTACTTTACACGTCAGTCGAGTCCATGCCACGTCGTATTGGGGCACTTCTGCGTGCTCGCGGGGGTCCTACTCGATATTAGCTGTCAATCAACATCCTAGAATCTGGCCAGCATAAGTACAACTCCTCTGGTGAGTAGAGTGCCCCACAGAAGAACACACCTTAGGAAGGCAGAGTACAACACACTCACATGTTTCCACTGTGAACACTCTGGACACGTTGCATGTTACTATAGGAAAATAAGACACATTTTCGACAGCAATTACGTTGGCAGACGTCAACAATCACAGCAGTCCTATTCGCACAAGTTAACTGTGACGTTTATACCCTGAAGACTCACAGAAACTGGTACGACTGCCTAATATCGTGTAGCGAGCACGCATAAGTCCCGCTACACGACGTGGTATGAGCTCGACTAATTTCTGAAGTAGTGCTAGAGGGAACTGGAACCATGAATCCTGCAGGACTGTCCATAAATCCGTAGGAATACGGCGGGGTGGAGGTCTCTTCTGAGCAGGACGTTGCAAGGCATCTGACATACGCTCAATAACCTTCATGTCCAGGGAGTTTGGTGGACAGCGGAAGTGTTTAAAGTCAGAAGAGTGTTCCTGGAGCCACTCTCTAGCAATTCTGGACGAGTGGGGTGTCGCATTGTCCTGCTGGAATTGCCGAAGTTCGTTGGAACGCACAATTGACATGAATGGATGAAGGTGATCCGACAGGATGCTTACTTACATGTCACTTGTCACTGTCGTATCTAGACATATAAGGAGACCCATATCACTCCAATTGCACGCGCCTCACACCATTGCAGAGCCTTCACCAGGTTGAACAGTCCCCTGCTGACATGCAACGTCCGTGGTTTCATGAGGTTGTCTCCATAACCGTGCACGTCCATCCGCTCGAGACAATTCGAAAAGAGGATTGTCTGATAAACAACATGTTTCCAGTCATCAAGAGTCCAATGTCGGGGTTGACAGGCCCAGTGGAGACAGAAGCTTTGTGTTGTGCAGTCATCAAGGGTACACGTGGTGGGCTCCGAAAGCCTATATCGGTGATCTTTCGTTAAATAGTTCGCACGCTGTCAGTTGTTGATGGACTAGCATTTAATTTTGCAGCAATCTGCGGAAGCGTTGCGCTCTGTCACGTTGAACGATTCCCTTCAGTCGCCGTTGGCCTCGTTCTTGCAGGGTCTTTTTCCGGCCGCAGCGATGTCGCAGATTTCATGATTTACCGGATTTCTTATGTTCACGGTACACTCGTGAAATGGTCGCAAGGGAAAATTCCCACTTCATCGCTACCTGGGAGATGCTGTGTGCCATCGCTCGTGGGTCGCCTATAGACCCATGTTCAAACTCACTTAAATCTTGATAGCCGGCCGGTGTCGCCGTGCGGTTCTAGGCGCGTCAGTCTGGAACCGCGTGACCGCTACGTCGCAAGTTCGAATCCTGCCTCGGTCATGGATGTGTGTGATGTCCTTAGGTTAGTTAGGTTTAAGTAGTTCTAAGTTCCAGGGGACTGATTATCTCAGATGTTAAGTCCCATAGTGCTCAGAGCCAAATCTTGATAACCTGCCATTGTAGCAGCAGTAACCGATCTAACAAATGCTCCGACACTTGTG
Organism: Schistocerca piceifrons; assembly: GCF_021461385.2. Classification (NCBI taxonomy): domain Eukaryota; kingdom Metazoa; phylum Arthropoda; class Insecta; order Orthoptera; family Acrididae; genus Schistocerca; species Schistocerca piceifrons. The sequence goes on from NC_060139.1 coordinate 54,018,334, forward strand.
TTATATAGGCGTTTTCAACCGTGACGCCGTATTCTGCCTGTTTATATATCCCTGTATTTGAATACGTGTTCCTCTGCCAGTTTCTTTGGCGCTTCAGTGTTGTGGGCTTGTGAGCCGGAGCCCGTTATCATACACTGCACACTGTGATATGGAATCGATTGTGTTGTAAGTCGCAATTGGGAAATACGCTCGACTGACAGAAACATACAATAACAAGAGTAGCTATCAGTGACAGAACACAACTCTTCGAATTTGTAGTTCTAACAGAACTTAGTCATGATATTATTCTTGGCTGAGACTTTTTGCATACACCACAAGCACTCACAGATTGTTGAAAATCTGAGCTCCAACCAGATAAACAAGCACACGTAATAAAGACTGCTCTGATACGTTGTTTGTCGACGAAGTCATTGCTACTGTGCCATCATCAGTGAGACAAGTTCCCATCACCACTCGAGATGCTCAGTTAAACTATAAAGCTCCATTTGATTGCAAATAGCTACTCAGACTTACAAAACAAATCCTCATAGCACTAAAGATCATAAACATGTAGCATCACTAATTGTCCCAAACAGCCAATCATCCCTAAAGGTATATTCATAGGAACAGTTGCAGTCTAGGAAGGGCAGGTCAGTGGCATCCACAGCGATCAGGCTCCGATACCACTATATACAAAGTAGTTGAGAAAGCCAATAGTGAATTGCCAGTTGGATCTGGCCTGATTGAGTTTCTGCACCAGAACTCTTTTGTGAGGTCTACATATGCAGCATTCGTCCCGTCCACCTGCGACATCGGCATCCCGCCTGACAGAAGAGAGATGTGGTACGCCTTCAGTACAGCGAGTGAAACCGAGGCTGATGTTTACTGTTCTATCGAGGCAGCTCCCGGGGACGAAAACACAGCTTCATGTCTCAGCCAAAGGTTCAAATGGCTCTGAGCACTACGGGATTTAGCTTCTAAGGTCATCAGTCTCCTAGAAAGGCTTGGTTCAAATGGCTCTGAGCACTGTGGGACTTGACATCTGAGGTCATCAGTCCCTTAGAGCTTAGAACTACTTAAACCTAACTAACCTAACGACATCACACACATCCATGTCCGAGGCAGGATTCGAACCTGCGACCATAGCGGTCACGCGGTTCCTGACTGTAGCGCCTAGAACCGCGCGGCCACACCGGCCGGCTGAGTCACCTAGAACTTGGAACTACATAAACCTAACTAACCTAAGGACATCACACACATCCTTGCCGAGGCAGGATTCGAATCTGCGACCGTAGTTGTCGCTCGGTTCCAGACTGACGCGCCTAGAACCGCTCGGCCACCCAGGCCGGCTCAGCCAATTGCCGCAAGGGCTCGCTACCCGAGCACCGCGGCAGAGGGCGCGATCAAACAAGCGGAATATTTTCCTACGCCACTCACGTTATCCTAGATGATCTATCGGCCAACCAGCCCTATAAGCCGGCGCATCGCCGGGCAGAAGGCAGTTCGACACGCCGCTCGGCCTTTTAGGGATGTGCCATCCCAGTTGCAACATCCACGCGTTTCGTCTACTGGTACTCCCGGAACGTCAAGAGTGGTAGCTTCGGACTGTGACTCGAAAGTGTCGTGTAACGGTGGTCTGGCCTCCCTGGGCAGCAGTGTGAAATTTCTCGAGGCAAGGAGTTCTGAGGAAAACGTTTTATATTGTATGAATGAATGGTTTCGTGGCGATATGAATTAATAAAATTTTCTCGGACTTCCAGCCGCGTCAGGTGGTTAAAGTCCCACGAGCTTTCAACCGAGCTCTCCTCAGTCACTGTCAAATGGTAGGAATGACTGCTGTGTCGCCGTGACCGCTTCGTTATATAGCCGCACTGGCTGTGACGTCACTAGTGCTCTCTTCCTCGCCATATATGGTAATGTTTTCATCCCGCGCCCGTTTTAACCTCGCAATGGACGGGTCGCAGGCTGTGCTGAGCTGGAAACCGCCGTCCTTGTTGTTTTCAGAGGTTTTTAGTTCGATAGCTTCTTTTATGACGCTATCCCAAAATCCCATCGTCCTCATAACGACAGATGTTTCGTCGAATAGAATTCGGTGTCCATTTTCTATGGTGTGTTCTGGCACGGCTGATTTTTCTGGATAGCGTGGGCGTAAGCACCTCTCGTGTTCCGTCCGGCGTTGCTCCACAGTGTGTTTGGCCGACGTAGTAACAGCTACACTGACATGGTACCTTGCACACTACAGGCGTTCTAAGCCCTAGATCGTCCTTCACAGGCATCATGACCTGTCAAATTTTTCCTGGGGGCCTGAACACCAATTAAATGTTATATCTCTTTAGGAGCCGGCTAATCTTTCCCAGCACTGTACCACAGAAAGGGAAAAAACACAAGTTTCTTGCTTTCTTCTTAGGTGGTTCTTTTCCTAAGATTTTACCCAGCGCTTAAATAGAAACGCAGTATGAATAATATTATATTGAAGATAGGACAACTCATTTCCAAGTTGATTTAATGGTTTAAAATATGTACTAATGGTCGCCAGCGTATCCAGGTAAAGAAACCGTGAAGTATTGGAAAACCAGAAATGAGTTTTTGCCTACCTTCTTCCTACTGTATAATTTGGTTCTTCAAATTAATATTAATCAACGTAAACAATGTAAGTGTAGACACTGGAATTTCTTTTTTGACTACTGCACCCTCGTACGTTACGTTTCAAAAGAGGAAAAGCCCTGTAGATAAAGAAGCTAAAGAAATTTGGCCAAGGGGGATCTATAGAAAAGCTTTTTCTGTAATAAACAAATACTAAAATACTTGGATACTAAAGCACACACTTTTTATACTATTTCAATTCAAGAAAACCCCTTTCTTACACGAATGTACTTTCAAAAGCTCTTATTCTTTGAACCAACTCTGTACAGTCATTTACCAGATTCTACTAACTTAGCTACACTCTGATTGAATTTTAAGTAAGCAGACTTTCACCATAACATTTTGCAGTAGTTAAGAAAACACCAAAAGAGTTGAAATGGTGCCTCTTTGTATTAACTTGGCACTTAATAAGTCTGTAAAAGAGGATACTCGGTTTCATCAAACACCAGGAAGGAACCCTATATAGGTGTATGATTAGGATGAAATAACAGGGTGAACCACTTTGTTTAAAGTTCAAGAATGGTTATTAAAAAAACAAATGGTTCAAATGGCTCTGAGCACTATGGGACTTAACTTCTGAGGTCATCAGTTCCCAACTTAGAACTACTTAAATCTAGCTAACCTAAGGACATCACACACATCCATGCCCGAGGCAGGATTCGAACCTGCGACCGTAGAGGTTGCGCGGTTCCAGACTGTAACGCCTAGAACCGTTCGGACACTTCGGCCTGCTTAAAAAAACAGTTTAAATAAATGGTTCAGGCTGTACGTAAGTAAATTTATTATAAAAAAGTCTTATCTGGTGACTGTAGGCTTGGGTAAGCGAACAATTATGGCGACTACGCTACCCACGGTACGGCCTGCAAGTCTCTTGCTGAATGGGCTCAATTTCTCGTTTTGGCGTCGGTCAGTTCTACATACAGTAGCCCAACAACTCGCAGCTATGTCGTAAGCCGTCTGCAGTCTCCAACCGAGTCAGTTAGTGCGAATTTGCTCCACAAAGGTACTGCCTCACTCACTGCTGCCTGTAGACTGTGTGTCTTACTTCCCGCGCTTGCTCCAGGTAGCGCGCCAATTCGCCCTTACCACCTTTTCCACTCCCCAGAGACACTTTCGTTTTAAACAAAAGCACTCTGACTTTTACGTAACACCTATTTCTTATATTGTTGTTAAGCGTGACTGTTTCTTAAATTGTCAAATTTACATTAACATGAAAAATTTGTTCACAGAAATATTTTTAAATCATCAGAAAATTATGTGACATAATAAACAATTCACATAGTATTTTACATACATTATTCACATACAATACGAAGAACTTCAGCCTCCAGCGTAACACACTTTACATACACAGAAAATACGGTACCAATATGCGAAAATCTTAAAGCAAAAAAATTACTAAAAATTTAAATGAACCATAAACAAATATTGTTAAAAGCTGCTGGGCATGAAAGCAGAAATACTTAAAAGGAGCCATTTATAATCTAATTACTTAAAAGTATGAGTAACCTCAGGTAAATTCTCAGTTGTTTTGCGTTTGTGCGAAGGTGGTTAGAAAGCAACTACTCAGCAGAATATCCATCAGGTAACGTCCCATTTTTGATGCCGTTCATTAAGTGATTTGGACATTAGCGTTTCGAATAATTTCCCACAGGTTCTCTCCATCCACCTTCTCAGACTGTATGAAAGCCAGGACGATTGATAAATTAAACTCTCTTCTTTTCTGTATCATTTGTCGCACAGGAAATAAATTATCTTTACATGACCTTCTTCTTATGAAGCATCTTTTTTCTGCTGCCGGTAACCCTTTTGTAACAAGCCTTAATCTGTTATTTAATACGTACGATTATATTTTAAAGTCAGTGTTTAACATAGTAATTCGTCTATAAACTGAAGTTTCACTGTGATCCTCATTTTAAATAGTCATAACACTTTTCCTGTAAGCTATTCTCTTCGAATTTTACTGTTTAGTCAACAGATATTGACCAAATTTAAAGTTATTAACTTGAGAAGTCTACATGTAGATGACAACTGTAGAATTCAAAATTGTTTGACAAGGGTTCATCAAAAACCTTCCAAGTATTTCTTTACTGTTTCTCTCTTAAACAGATCACAGGAAAAACGAACACTTAAATCTTCTATGCAAGCTGTTGCACAGTCTATCCAGTTACCGGGTGTGGTTATAAATTTTTGAAGTTATTACTTGGCGCAGACAGCAGAGAACGAGATCCAGCTTATACCGTATCTCACAGCCGGCAGCTGTCGCACGCAAAGATTGTAGTGTTGCAGAAGGCAGAGCACCGCTCATGACATATTTCCACATCAAGCAGAGCCATAACCAAGACGCGCAAACGGCGCATTGTGACAGGATCATCTCTGAGTCATTCTGCGAGCTTTACACTACGGACTCATTACACTTGTTTTGAGTCATCAGTCTTCCAACTGCTTTGATGCGGCCCATCAAGAATTCCTTTCCTGTACCAACCTCTTCATCTCAGAATTTGCAACCTACGTCCTCAATTATTTGTTGGATGTATTCCAGTTTCTGTCTTCCCCTACAGTTTTTTCTGTCTACCGTAGAAATCATTCTCTGATGACTCCACACTTGTTCTATCATCCTGTCCCTTTTCCTTGCGTTTTCCACACATTCGTTTCCTCTCCGATTCTGCTCAGAACCACCTCATTCCATACCTTATCAATCTACCTAATATTCGACATTCGTCTGTATTACCACATCCTAAATGCTTCGATTCTCTTCTGTTTTCTCACAGTCCATGTTTTACTACGACACAATGCTGTGCTCCAAACGTACATTCTCAGAAATTTCTTCCTCAAAATAGGGCCTATGTTTGATACCAGTAGACTTCTCTTGGCCAGGAATGCTGTTCTTTCCAATGCTAGTCTGCTATTGATGTCCGCCTTGCTCCTTCCGTCCTAAATTATTACTCATAATAAATACGATTCCAGACAACGCTGTTCCAATGAAGCCTTAGGGCGTAAGGCTGCCATTTATACCAGCTCTCGAGCTCTGCCTCCTGTACAATTTAGTCACTACCTCACCTGCTCAGCTTCCACACCCACCAAAAATTCCTGTCCTGAGGGGTGACAGCTACAGAGCTTTTATCTGACCTATTTTATCATGACAATAATTTCTTTCTATGTAGATAGGTGGCAACTAAATATTTTCGCGTTTGGAGGACAAAGTTGTTAATATAAATTTCATGAAGAGATCCCACCGCAAAGAAAAACGGCCTTTAACGTCCTAGGTACAATCTCACAGACCGCTGGAGATTTTTCGTTAGTCTGTTGCTAATGCATAAGGGTGGGGGTAGGAGACTACAGCGACGTGTAGTTGTTTTTCCCGAATTTTCCGTGATTTCCTCTCTCAATAGTCACACTTGAACGCCACGTGGATAGATGCTATTACTGCTGTCTCTCAGTCCGTGTTTGTGACCTTTCGTTATGGGTTCAACAGCTGGGTCTTCATCTAATGTTCGTGTTATAGACCCTGACTTTGAGAATATTATCTGAAATTTGTTTGAGGACAGTTTAGTGGCATTGGAGCAGATACATTGAATCTGAAAGTGAACGTAATTCACAATCATAACAGCGAGAAGGTAGAGGTGAATTTTCCTCGTCACCTTTGAATTCCTTGAATCAAGTAAGTGATCAAAGAATATTGTATATTTGATGTCTCCTTTCTGACTTGTCCGAAATATGAAACGCCATTTTGATTCTGCAGCCACTATGAACCTAGACACATAGGAATTAAAGATATTAGCTGCCAGTGGGCACCGATTTATATCAGTGGGGGAAGATGAAAATTTATGGTGGACGAGGATTCGAATTGGGGTCTCCTGCTTACTAGGTAGATGCACCATGTGAAATAAGTTGAGAATTTAGGACTGAGAAGAAGTGTGCTAGGGTAATCGATCAGCTTATGGAGGCCACTGTGTCTAGATGACGTAGTGGTCAGCACATCTGCCTGACCAGGAAACATATCCAGCCTGGCACCAATTTACACCTAGCCCCATTTATACAAATCAATGCCCACTGCCAGCTAATGTCTTTAATTCCTTTGTGTCTTGATTCACAGTGGCTGCAGCATCAAATTGTTATCTATTTTTTGGACATGCAAGCAGTGTGTCGTGTAAAAAATTTGATTCTGACGGGTGGGCATGTTAGGCTAGTCTATCTAGTTGTGGTGACCGCTTTGTCTTGCATGGCATAGAGGAGCAGCGCATCTGCCTAATAAATAGGAGAACAATGTTTAAATCACGGGTCAGAAAATTTTTTTCGACTTTTTCCATATACTGAAGAGCCATAGGAACTGGTACACCTGCCTAACATCGTGTAGAGCTCCCGCCAGCACGACGAAGTGGCGGAACAACACGTGGCATGAACTCGAATAATGTCTGAAGTAGTGCTGGAGAGAACTGACATCATGAATCCTGCAGGGATGTCCATAAATCTGTAAACAGTACGACGGGGTGGAGATCTCTTCTGAACAGTAAGGTTGTAAGGCATCCCACATATGCTCAATAATGTTCATGTCTGCGGAGTTTTGTGGATAGCGGAAGCGTTTAAACTCAGAAGAGTGTTACCGGAGCCACTCTGTAGCAATTCCGGACTTGTGGGGTGCTGGAATTGCCCAAATCCGTCGGAATGCACAATGGATATGAAAGGATGCAGGTGATCACACAGGATGCTTACGTACGTGTCATCTGTCAGAGTCGTATCTAGACTTATCAGGGGTCCCACAACACTCCAACTGCACACGGCCCACACCACTACAGAGCCTCCACCAGCTTGATCAGTTCCCTCCTGACATGCGGGGCCCATGGATTCTGAGGTTGTCTCCATAGGTGTACTCATCCACCCGCTCGATACAATTTGAAACGAGATTCGTCTGACCAGGCGACATGTTTGTAGTCATCTATAGTCTGATTTCGGTGTTGACGGGCCCAGGTGAGGCGTAAAGTTTTGTCCCATGCAGTTATCAAGGCTGCACGTGTGGGTCTTTGGCTCGGAAAGCCCATATCGGAGATGTTTCGTTGAATGGTTCGCACGTTGACACTTGTTGATGGCCCAGCGTTGAAATCTGCAGCAATTTGCGGAAGCTTTGCACTTCTGTCAGTCTGAACGATTCTCTACAGTCGTCGTCGGTCCCTTTCTTGCAGTATCTTTTTCCAGCCGCAGTGATGTCGGAGATTTGATGTTTTACGGGGTTCCTGATATTCGCGGTACACTAGTGAAATGGTCGCACGAGAAGATCCCCACTTCGTGACTACCTCGGAGATGCTGTTTCCCATTGCTCGTGCGCCAGCTATAACACCACGTTCAAACTCACTTAAACCTTGATAACCTACCGTTGTATCACTAGTAGCCGATCCAGTAACTGTGCCAGACTTTTTTTGTCTTGTATAGGCTTTGAATACGCAAGCCTATACCAGTTTCTCTGGCGCTTCACTATATATGCGTTGCGCCGGCCGAAGTGGCCGTGCAGTTAAAGGCGCTCCAGTCTGGACCCGCAAGACCGCTAAGGTCGCAGTTTCGAATCCCGCCTCGGGCATGGATGTTTGTGATGTCCTTAGGTTAGTTAGGTTTAACTAGTTCTAAGTTCTAGGGGACTAATGACCTCAGCAGTTGAGTCCCATAGTGCTCAGAGCCATCTGAACCATTTATATATGCGTAGCCAACCACAGTGCCGTTTTCTGCCTGTTTAAATATCTCTGTAGCTGATTACGCATGCCTGTACCAGTTTCTTCGAAGCTTCAGTGTATATCAGTGACCAGCAACTGATGTCTGTAATTCCTTCGTGTCTTAAGCGATCAAAGTGATGAAGACAGAAATGTACAGAGTGACTCTTTAGCTAAAGGTTCTGCTGCAACGACATTTGACCGAAGCAAATATTTCTCGTCTTCATAGCGTTTCCTCAAGTGGTCCCATATTCGATAGCATAACATCATATTTTGCCAACAAGGCTATACCCTGCACAAGTAGGAAATAATTCAAATCTTCCTAGTATTTTGAATTTGCTCATGATTGACGGTATTTTGAGCATCATACTGAAATAGACTAATGTAAAAATATACAAAGAGAGACCTGAAAATAATAGATATCTTTCGTATGAAGCTGATTTATGTGAACTGAAAGCATTTGTCGGTAATCTGTTTTACTGCTTTATTCAGCTTTTTCCAAATCGAGCAGAGAAGATTGCAAATCATTCTATGCCACAGATGGTACGGGACATGACATATTTAGCACCGTTATAACAAAACTTGGTTCGGTGTGCTCCTAACAAGCTTGATATTGGATAGCCCCGCGACCCATTTTGAACGCAAGCAAACTATCATTTAGCTGCAGTGTCATAATTTCTTACAGATATTATTGGAAACTGTTAGATGACGTACAGTATCGCAGAATGTGCATATATCAATGATCTACTGGTGTAATTTCATGCTGAATGCAGATTCAAAATGTATATTGCGAACAAACCGTACATGTATGGCTTAAAAGTCTTTTGCCTCTCTGATGCTCACGCTGGTTACCTGTTTAATGCATATATTTACACGGGAAGCGATGTTGATAGAGAAAATGTAAAAAAAAAGTTTACAGAAATCTTCCCAGGCTGTCATTAGATTAGCTGAACCAATTGAACAGACTAATCGTAATATTACTGCAGACAACTAGTTTAGCTCAATCGGGTTAGCAACATGTATTAAAGGAAGAAGACAATCGTACAGTAGAGTGCTGGAAAAATAAATGAGAGGTTCGAGAAGAAGTAGGTTCTGCGATGTACACATTCAATATGCACAAATTTTACTTCAGTTTGTGCCAAAAGAGGATATTGTCTTGTTTTTAATTTTGTCCATGCACCCTGATGAATGTAACGATGGTAAGTCAAGTAAACCAGAAATAATTTCGTACTACAATCATACTAAAGGTGGTGTTGATGCCATAGACGAGAAGTGTGCCAACCATTCAACTAAGCTACGTTCCCAACGATGGCCAGCGCCATTGTTTTTTCGTATGCTGGACACAGGTGAGGTGAATGCATTTGTTCGTCACAACTGCTACAGACACATAGTAGAGTAATCCACTTTCATTTTTTGAGGAGACGTGGAAACTCGTCGGTGACTCCAAAGTTGGAAAAGTCAGCCAACAAATGTCACCTGCCTCGTGAACTTCGCGCATCCAGTCGCCGCGTTTTGGGTGTAGCAGCATCAAGAGCAGCAGTCATTGTAGAACGCAATACAAGCCCTACCTGTGGTCCAAAAATGAAGTGAATACGCCTTATATTTGCATTAATGCAAGTAGCCATTCCACTTGAGTGCTGTGCAAATCTTTTTAGAGTGGGTAAAGAAAACTTCTGAAGGCGACTAAAATCCTAAAAATTACTACCGTAAATTTTATTTTTTAATGATCTCTAGGGAGGGGGAGGGTTCCTTATGCTTTTATTACTACATGTTAAATAAACAATAAATATGTAGCAAGAATTAAAATTTAGAGTGCAGGGAATTTGATGTTGTATACCATTAACATTATTATGTAATGTTACGTTCATTTTGTGTTGTTTCCTGACAAAATGCGTTTTCTACATAAAATAAATTAAAAATTTATTTGAATATATTTTGGTGTGGTATTAATTTAACTTATTACATAAAAAAACAGAATCGTTTCCCTGAAATTTCTGAATGCAAATGTTAATATAACACTTTGCTCAGTTTTTGTATCAACCGATCTAATGGTCTTGTCATACGATAATTAATTAATATATTACAATCAACAGATGCACTTGGGAACTCATTAATATTTTCCAATGTCTAGCCTGAAGACTCTGCCATCAAGTTAACTTAGCTTATCATGTACTTCAATCGATTTTACTTATTAAATGACATCATCTTTTGAAACAAGTTAGAATGCCATGTACCAGCTTGTCATGTCTGGTGATTTCCTACAGAGCACGTTCAAAATCTGCTCATATTAGTGAGAAGGGCTGATGAGAGTTGCCTTTTCAATTGACAGTTTCATTTTACACACTACTGATTTTCATTGATTTTAACATCATCTTTCCTGTGCTCAGCTTCTACTGATGGAAATAATTTCTTGGAGCTATCTCTTTGCATGCCCACTAAGGCAGTTTTGCGTGGTTGCTTTGGCCAGCAGCCAATAGGAAGCATTTCGTGGTTTAAAAACTATGAGGTGTTCCCAGTTTTAACATGCTTCCTCCATTTTCTGTTCTGTTCTGGTCCTGATTAGAGCTGTGCTTGATTTGGAGGGAAGAATGTCTTCATCTAGTTAGAGCAAGCCGCATCGGGATTTCCACAGTGGTGAAGAAATCTGGTGGGATCATTCCAATTACTTGCTGTGATGAATATTAAGCAGTTGCTTACGTTCTTTCTGGAGTGCATTCTAAATTTTTAAATTACTTTATACGTGTTTACTCTGCTCTCAGACTTGGGGCAATATGAATCAGCACGGCGAAATATAACGTCATAGGTTGCTCAATTTCGGTTAAATGGAAGCTGAATATAAGAGCAAATATTGTCTTTCCAATCCAAGATGCTGACGATTCAAAGTTATCATCCTCTCCTTGTTTGTCTCACTACCAAACAAATCTGTCCTCCAAACGTACATTCTCAGAAATTTCTTCCTTAAATTGTGTCCAAGGTTAGATACCAAGACTTCTCTTCGTCAGGAATGTCCGTTTTGCCAGAGCTAGTCTGCTTCTTCTGTTCTCCTCACTCCGTCAGTCATGGATTATTTTTCTCCTTAGGAAGAACAGTTCCTTCATCTACTGCATGTACTTTGTGATCCTCAATTCTGATGTTAATTATCTCGATGTTCTCATGTCTGCTATTTCTCTCTAGTTTCGTCTTTCCTCGATTTACTCATTAGACTGTTTATCCCATTCAACAAGTCCTGCGGTTCTTCTTCATTTTTACAGCGAATTTTCACATCTCCGGCGAATCTGAACATTTGCACCCTTTCACCTTACATTTTAATCCCACTCTTAAACCCTCATTTTATTTAAATCATTGCTTCCTCCACGTGCAGGTTGAACAGCAGGGCGAGAGGCTACATCCCTGTCTTATGCCCTTTATAATCTGTGCACTTCGGTCTTGGTCTTACACTCTTATTGTTCGCCCTTGTTTCTTGTACACAATTTATATTATCCGTCTTTCCATATAGCACACACGTATACTTTCTCAGCATTTCGAACATCTTGTACCGTTTTACCTTGTACGCTTTTCCGAGGACGACAAATCCTGTGAACGTGTCTTGATTTTTCTGCAGCCTTGCATCCATTATCAACTGCAACTTCAGAACTGCCTCTCTGGTGCCTTTTCCATTCTTCTGTATAGAGTACATACTGCAATTTAATTTATGCCCCTTGCGTTGTCGTCTGTATACGGCTTCAGTGTTCACTTTGAACTTACCTAAACACCACTGCGTATCCTACGTCTCTCTCTTTCTCTCTAGCCACCCAGAAAAAAAAAAAGTTTTTTCCTCTGTGCTATTTTCAAAATTAACTTTTGTCATTTAGTAAAAGCAGCTTTCGTCGTTTAGTGCGCAGGTCCATATACAAAGTACTACTTTTATTTTTTAAGAATTCTGGTTTTTTAGATTTCATTTCTGCATGGTTTCATTAGTTTAACCTGGCTATTCTTCATCTTAATCGTGTCCTTGATTGTCTGCGCCGCATTTCTGTAACTCTGAGAGTGCTTGAAGGACAAATACTGTCTGCCTACCTAGGCTCCCTAAGCTGTCTTACACCTTCTTGTAATCATTTCCGTATTTCTAATGGAAGCATTACAAGTGGTTCATATTGTGCCCCGAGAATTGGGTCGTTAATAACTTTTGGCACACAGACTGTCGATTTTTCTCCAAAGGTTCCGATTTAAGATCACAGATCATCCACGTAACGCTGTCATGTTACCCGCCATTGATACAGCACCACGCAGTTGAAATCCTCCAATCTGCCTCTTAACACCAACTGGCACAGAATGCTGAAAACTTAAGCAGTATTCAAGAATAGATCGCATAACAGACTTGTACGAATTTTCTTTGCAAATCGAAAAAGAATTTTTTCATTCAGTAGTGCTCTGTTGGTTTATACAACAATTAATTTCATTTGGTACGCCTCCGCAGCTTTACCGTTACGTATTTAACTAATTACTCTTAATCCAGTGGCATAAAAGTAATGACTCTTCCCAACTAAAGTATGATGAATGAGTACTGGACAGAATAGCTGTTGTTTTCCCCACCCCAAGGGTCAGAATAGGTTAACTGAGGTCCGGCCAATTGTAGAGCCTAGCTTCATTTCAAATGAATACTTGATGTGCTGGCAGTGGGGAAAAGGGTATGACAATTGGGAATAGAAGCGAAGCTATTGCCACTTCATTTGACTTACAACCAGTAACCGTGGTCCGCAATGCAAACACTTTTAGTTTATAGCTGGGACAAAGTTGTGATCTATTTCTAGCATGGGATACCAGCACAGATCAGAAATAATTTCATACTATAATCGCTTTAAAGGTGATGTTGAGGCCATAGAAGAGAAGTGGGCCAACTATTCAACTTACCCAACGATGGCCAATGCCATTGTTTTTTCGTGTGTTGGTCGTAAATGTGGTGAATGCGTTTGTTCTTCAAAATACAACAGATACAGTAGTCAAGGAAGCCAATTTCATATTTTTGGAAGAACCTTGCGAACTCGTTGGTGGCACCGCAGGTGGAAAAGTGAGTCAACAACTGCCACATACTCTGTGAGCTTCGTGCTTCCATTTGCCGCGTTTTGGGTACAGCAGAATCAAGAGCAGAAGTCGTTGCAGAACGCAACGGAAAACATGCTCCTCTCGTGAGCCAAAAAGATAGTGTACACGCCTTATATCTGCCACTGTTTCCAGAAGGCAATCTGCCTTGTATGCTCTACAAAAATTCGCACCGCGTGCTAAGGAAACTTCTGGGAAGGAGACCAAAAACCTGAAAAGTACCACTGCAATTTTTATTTTTTAATATGTTATGGGAGTGTCTTATGCTTCTATCATTGTGAGTAAAATAAACAAAATTATATAGCAAAATTAAAGTTTAGTGTGCAGGAAATTTGAGGGGTTTTGCTCCTAATGGACTGTTATGTTTTAAGCTTGTGGTAGCCAAATATTTATATTACCAATGTTGTAGAGGACAAGGGGTTATTTTTAGGAAATGTGGTGCGAAATTGTGATTTAGTGTGTTTCACTGCGCGATGCGCCAGCCTCACAGCAGACGGCGAAAGAAGGCTGGCCGGCGCGTTATGCAGGTGACACGATTTTGCAGTGAGCGTCGGTATGTGTGTACAGTCGTGGACAAAACGAGCGAGACCCCTCCCCTTTTCGTTATGCTGATCCGCACAGCTTTAAAGTCTGCTACACAGCATAACAGGCAAGGCGACGAAGTGCTACCAACGTACTATGCACAGGCCTGAAATTGACAGACTATCTGAACTTTGTCAGACTGTTTTCAATCATGTGTAAGACTATATTAATGCTGATTAGTGTGTTAAACACAATACGTAAATGTAAGATATAAATGAAAGAAGAAACGCTAATTAATATGAACTGTACTAATAAAAATGAATTTCAGCTTATGGAGATAACACAACTGTTCTAGTAAGACAAAGTACTCCAGATCGTTACGAATTAGGAAAATATTATGCGCATTCGGCCGCGAAACGGGTTGTGTCAACTTTCAGACTAGGCATAGTGGATTACCGTTGCTAAACTACCACGAAAGTGTGCAAATTTAGCAATGCGTGAAGTATCATAACGAAATTCAGTTAAAAATCATTCAGTGCCACACGTAAGTCAATTCAATTACTGACGGAATCGGAAAAAGGAAGACAGTAACAAGTATGAAATCCTACAAGAGTTTCATATTGACATCCACAGGGCGCCAGTACAGAATAAATGTAGCAATAAAACGTATTGGAGGCGCGAGAATTTCTTAAAATTGCTTTACTGATAGTCTATCTGCCTCAATCGAGATTGGCGCTAAAGACTACACTGTTGAGCGCCCATAACACCACATCCATCCATCCATCAATCGAGATTAGGACCGAAAACAAACCAGACCTCCCTTGCAGTAGCGAACACCTTTCACTATGCTACCCGACAACCCAGGCAAACAGCCCTCTATTGTGACCCCAGACATGAATAAGCCGGCAATTTCGCAATGCAGTTTCTGTTGCATAGAGCTTTCTGGACTCTAAAACATGAATTTTCTACCTTTATGTCACAGCTTATGCGACAATTCTTCGGGGTGCTTATCGAAATAACAAAATACTGTTATTAGCGAGTAACGGCAACGGGTTCTACACAACGCTGGTGACTACTTTGAAGGCCAGTAACAGGTGCAAACATGTAACTCTTTTGTATCGGTTGTGAATAAATAGTTGCCACAATTTAAGTTCCAACCCTCGTATAGTCTTATATATGATTGAAACAGTCTGAGAAAGTTTGGATAGTTCGTCAGTTTCACGCCTGTGCATAGTATGTTGGTAGCACTTCGTCGCCTTGCCTGTTATACTGTGTAGCAGACTTTAAAGCTGTGCGGATCAGCATAACAAAAAGGCGAGGGGTCTCGCTCGTTTTGTCCACGACTGTACGTGCGCGGCAGCCATCAGTACGTAGCATTGGCAGAATTACACAGGCGCGGGCCGCATGTGGCGCAGTTGCGTTAGCCAACTCATCGAGAACCTTCTACGAGTAATAAACACGCCGCCGCGTAACCGGCGGCTTCAGTAACGGTCTGCACTATTTAAGGGCATCAGAGGTGAGCATCGGCATTCGGTTCGACCGACTGGGCGTTCGGTTGCTGTCACGTCGTCGTCATCAGTGACGCTGTCCCCGAGGACCGGCCGACAGAGGGCGTTGCCTGCTGCTGCACCGGCGACTCCCGGCGTCTTCATGAGCTGCCGCGTCTGCAAGCTGGGGCGGGCCTCGTGCTGCTAACCTCCTACCGCCTGTGCAGCCGCTGACCGAGCACAGCGTCACATTCCCCGGTGTAACGGACTCCGCTCTGGCGTGCGTTAACTCTTTAAAGCCTGTACTATGATAAGTTGACGGGCTTCACCTTATAAGAAAGGATTTTAGTAAATATGATGACCGCGTGTACCTGAATGGAAGCAAAATGGGACTTATACCCAGTCAGTAACAACAATGATACGTCAAGCAAGTCTAAAGTGCAACTACACGTTAGGACGGGCAAGAAACATACACAGCAGATGCTACCAATGGTTAATAATACGGTCGCCAGCCTAATTAGACATTAAGTGAGTTTTTTCCTTGTACAAGTGGATGTACGTACAAGCATAACCTCACGTAGTAATACTGCATTATATGGTAAATTTTAGAACCAGAAAAATCTACTGAACTAATATTTTCCCTTTTTGGTACTAATTTGGACAAGCTATAAATACACAACTTTACACTATAATGATTAGTACACACTGCATTGTGTCTATTGCTCCAACTGAAATCGGGCATAGGTTACCCTAGAAATAGCACTTTTGAAACACACATACAATGTCAATTTTAATAGGGTAAAACACTGATAAATTTAGGTTTTATATTGACTTTAACTTTGCTAGTCAAATCAGTTCAGTACGTTTCAGAATTTAAATGAATAGAAAAGAAAAGAGTGAAAGAAAAGGGGGGGGGGGGACCCTGAAACTGTTATGATCACTGTGTTGCAACTATTAACTGTTGGAAACATTAATCACTCAAGATTTACAAAATATGAGTTACTGCTCTTTTTGTCTTATTACTTCCTCATTTAACTACCATTATTTTCGTCTCAAATTAATTAAGCTTCATTACTAAACCAATTCCAAAATTATCTTACAACTTTGTCAGACCTTTGTTCTTTGCTTATATTTTCATTAACAATAAAGCTCCTTAAACATCTTTCTAGCATGGATAGGTCTGCAGGTAATTCTTATTAACATAAATCTTCATTTCGGGACACTTGGATTGCACAACACGTGGAAAGGACCCTGTCCAGGTTAGTGACTAGGATAATTAATTGATAGGACAATTCTGGTAAAAGTTAAGTTGTTATTAAACAGTCAGGAACGATATTAACACTGGTCCACACGAATACAATTCTAAAGATTCAACCTGTTCGTGTCGATGCGGCGGTTGTCGGGCGGCGAGATGGTGAGACGCACAGCACACATACAATCACAGCTATGGCTCTTGCTGTATCGGCACTTTGCTTCTTCTTAGCGTCGCAATCCTTTTCAATTCAGTGCCTATAAAATATAGCCATGCTGTATTGTCGTCGGAAACGGCACATCCGAGGCTCAATGAAACCACTTTTTCCAGGATAGCCTCCTCGATCCGGAACGTGTTCCTCAGACCGATGCCCAACTCCGACTAGTACCGCTGCTGAGCCCGTTATGCCGTGCCGCGCCCGTGTGCATTCTCCCGCGCTCGCCTGCCATCCACCCTTT
Source organism: Schistocerca piceifrons (assembly GCF_021461385.2). Taxonomy (NCBI): domain Eukaryota; kingdom Metazoa; phylum Arthropoda; class Insecta; order Orthoptera; family Acrididae; genus Schistocerca; species Schistocerca piceifrons. The sequence goes on from NC_060139.1 coordinate 54,035,453, forward strand.
ACCGCTCCCCTACAGATAGGGTATTCACCTAAGGTTTTATATTCCACATATTCTAATACATTGCCTACGTATGGACCAGGCGCACAATTACAATTTTAAACATGTTACAGTAAATTCAACATGGGTTACACTTCAATTCTGTTATAGTATTGCTTGAAATTTGACATAAATATTAATATTCACTTCGAAAGATGCTTACATTTTCTTTAACATAATGACACGAAAAGAAAAGGAAGTGAAATCAAAATATTGCTTACCCTAATTTATCGAAAATCAGAAGAAAAAAATTATTATATGTACAGTTGTTGTTGTTGCACCGGGATGCGTACATCAGCGCGTCTCCACCACGACACGAGCGGTGGGGCTGAGCTACCGGAAAATGTATTGGAAGAACCAACAATAAAGGGGAAGATTGCTAAAAACAGCCACCTTCTTCTACCCAGCCACACCCTACAACCCCAACCATGTCACCCACTCCGGTCATCTTATTACAATGTTATACATGCAAAGATATGTCATACAATCGTATATGTTTCTATGTGAACAGTTAATATAATTTCTGAGAGATTTTCCAAAACCAGAATTTCACAAAAATCCCCCTTCTCCTGTATAGACGATTTGTTACATATCGTGCATCAAAAGCAATCACTTTTTGTTGAAGTATACTAGCAATGCATGCCATGTTACTTTGTTAACGTCACATAAAGTGACGCTACTACATCTATTAAAGTGCCGTGTGGGAGGTGTATTAATGGTTCCTTGGCGATTGGTATATCAGTGGTTACAAGCTTCGAAGGTTTCTGGTGTCCATCTGAGGCCAGCGGGGTTTTGAGGAGAGCGAGAGTGTGGAATAGGCAGGTGCTGGGCAGCACCGCTGTGGCCTGTGGAGCAAACCGGGCTGATGAGAGCTGCTGGCGCCAGCCAGTGTTTGGACGGCGCGGAGTTCTGTTAGCACTGACAGAACCTGGGGCAAAATGGTTCAAATGGCTCTGAGCACTATGGGACTTAACATCGGAGGTCATCAGTCCCCTGGAACTTAGAACTACTTAAACCTAACTAACCTAAGGATGTCACACACATCCATGCCCGATGCAGGATTCGAACCTGCGACCGTAACGGTCGCGCGGTTCCAGACTGAAGCACTTAGAAACGCTCGGCCACTCCGGCCGGCCCTGGGGCGAGTCAGGGCGACTCACTACTGCCCTTGTGGAGTTGTAGACCCTGTGCTCACCTTTGGAAATCTTAAGAGTCAAACACATGGGTTTCCCTCGACTTCCTTTTCACCACCAGAATCACAGTAGTGAGGACTGCCCAGTGTAAGTGGGTCTACCAGTGTGGGCACTGTACTTTAACTGATTGAGTGTGCATGGCCAGATATTCTGACAAGGGAACCTCCCCACCGCACCCCCCTCAGATTTAGTTATAAGTTGGCACAGTGGATAGGCCTTGAAAAACTGAACACAGATCAGTCGAGAATACAGGAAGAAGTTGTGTGGAACTATGAAAAAAATTAGTAAAATACACAAACTGAGTAGTCCTTGCCGAAGATAGCCAACATAGTGGATCATGTGAGTTAAGGAGCGCCGTGGTCCCGTGGTTAGAGTGAGTAGCTGCGGATCGAGAGTTCCTTGGTTCAAATCTTCCCTCGACTGAAAATTTTACCTTCTTTATTTTCGCAAAGATATGATCCGTCCGTTCGTTCATTGACGTCTCTGTTCACTATAATAAGTTTAGTGTCTGTGTTTTGCGACCGCGCCGCAAAACCGTGTGATTAGTAGACGAAAGGACGTGCCTCTTCAATGGGAAGCGAAAACATTTGATCGCAAGGTCATAGGTCAACCGATTCGTCCATAGGAAAACACATCTGATATATTCTATACGACACTGGTGGCAGCATGTGCGTCACATGACAGGAATATGTTGTCGACCCATCTAACTTGTACACTTAGCGAATGGGTAACAAGATTCTTCTACCTTGCCCGATTTAGATTTTCTTGTGGATGTGATAATCACTCCCAAAAAAGTGACGAAAACATAAGAGTTTGTCACATAAACTGAAAATAAAAAATTAAACTTTTTACTCGAGGGAGGACTTGAACTTAGGACCTCTCATTCCGTAGCTGCTCTCGCTAACCACGGGACCAAGGCGATCCTAGACTGCCATCTCCTTTATGTTACTTATCTTCGTATGGACTACTCAGTTTGTGTATTTTACTAATTTTTTTCACAGTTCCACACAACTTCTTCCTGTTTTCTCGATTGATCTGTGTTCAGTTTTTCAAGACCTATCCACTGTGCCAACTTATAACTAAATCTGAGGGGGGTGCGATGGGGAGGTTCCCTTGTGAGATACGATTACGTGCAAGTAGTGTTCATTAATGTAGATGAATGAAATCTTAGCTCTTGCATAGCACCACTCATTTCCAGTATCTAAATAACTAATTTGTGTTCAATTTTGCCAGCAGCCGTTTTTTGATAACCATTTTAGTGTTTAAATAGTTGTTTGTTAAATTTCGTCCGGAAGTGCATGAGTCACTGATCTGTACTAGGTTTGTGGACCTGTTGCTGGCACGAAGTTTGTTAATGTTCAGATGCACTTTCAGTGTATGTATTGGCGCGAGATTGCGTCCACTGATGTCAGCACTTAGTGCCAAGGTGGTTCTTTTCTGTTCTTTGTATTTTGCTTCATTACCGTAATTGGCTTTGTGTTGTTGTTTACATGCGAAACCATAGCTGTAAGTGAAGAAGTGCCAGTTGAGCCAGGCGACGGTTGGTCGTTAGCCCGCTTCCAATTTTTGTATCTTCCGCTCCATCATGCCGTGCAGTGCGACGTGTTCTGTCGTCGCTGGTATCGGTAACTGTAATTAAAGTGTTTGTGTATAGGTTTGCTGAGGCTCGGGTCCAGCTGACCCGGTAAGTAATTTAGCATTATCCTGAGGATTTAATACCTTGTTTTAAAGCTACATCTACATCCATATTCCGCAAGCCACCTGACGGTGTGTGGTGTATGGCGGAGGGTACCTTGAGTACCTCTATCGGTTCTCCCTTCTATTTCAGTCTCATATTGTTCGTGGGAAGAAAGATTGTCGGTATGCCTCTGTGTGTGCTCTAATCTCTCTGGTTTTATCCTCTTGGTCTCTTCGCGAGATATACGTAGGACGGAGCAATATACTGCCTGACTCGTCGGTGAAGTTATGTTCTCGAAACTTCAATAAAAGCCCTTACCGAGCTACTGAGCGTCTCTCTTGCAGAGTCTTCCACTCGAGTTTATCTATCATCTCCGTGACGCTTTTGCGATTACTAAATGATCCTGTAACGAAGCGCGCTGCTCTCCGTTGGATCCTCTCTATCTCTTCTATCAACCCTATCTGGTACGGATCCCACACCGGTGAGCAGTATTCAAGCAGTGGGTGAACAAGTATACTGTAAGCTACTTCCTTTGTTTTCGCACTACATTTCCTTAGGATTCTTCCAATGAATCTCAGTCTAGCATCTGCTGTACCAACTATTAATTTTATATGGTCATTCCATTTTAAATCACTCCTAATGCCTACTCCCAGATAATTTATAGAATTAACTGCTTCCAGTTGCTGACCTGCTATATTGTAGCTAAATGATAAAGGATCTTTCTTTCTATGTATTCGCAGCACATTACACTTGTCTAAATTGAGATTCAATTGCCATTCCCTGCACCATGCGTCAATTCGTTGCAGATCCTCCTGCATTTCAGTACAATTTTCCATTGTTACAACCTCTCGATACACCACAGCATCATCCACAAAAAGCCTCAGCGAACTTACGATGTTATTCAAAAGGTCATTTATGTAAATTGTGAATAGCAACGGTCCTACGACACTCTCCTGCGGCACACCTGAAATCACTCTTACTTCGGAAGACTTCTCCCCATTGAGAATGACATGATGCGTTGTGTTATCTAGGAACTCTTCAATCCAATCACACAATTGAAATGATGGTCCATATGATCTTACTTTGTTCATTAAACGACTGTGGCGAACTGTATCAAACGCCTTGCGGAAATCAAGAAACAGGGCATCTACCTGGGAACCCGTGTCTATGGCCCTCTGAGTCTCGTGGACGAACAGCGCAAGCTGGATTTCACACGATCGTCTTTTTCGAAACCTATGCTGATTCCTACAGAGTAGATTTCTAGTCTCCAGAAAAGTCATTATACTCGAACATAATACGTGTTCGAAAATTCTACTGCTGATCGACGTTAGAGATATAGGTCTATAGTTCTGCCCATCTGTTCGACGTCCCTTCTTGAAAACAGGGATGACTTGGGACCTTTTCCAATCTTTTGGAATGCTTATCTCTTCTAGAGACCTACGGTACACCGCTGCAAGAAGGGGCGGTGGGGGGGGGGGGGCGGGGGGCGGCAAGTTCGTTCACCTACTCTGTGTAAAATCGAACTGGTATTCCATCAGGTCCAGCGGCCTTTCCTCTTTTGAGCGATTTTAATTGTTTTATTTATATTTCAGCAGTAGGCTTTGTACCACCTCATTTAAAACTTATGCTTTAATCAAAACGTGATTACGCCACTGAAGTAATTGGCAATAAACCTTTAATCGTGAGGCTCCCGTGTGGGATGGTGATTCCTCCAAAATTTTGACAGATTGCTTTAATGTCTGCGCTATATTTGACCGTTGCCGTTGCGAGTCTCACATTTAGCATGTCTTACATTGAGGTGCGGGCGGCGTGGTATGATTTCCAACGCCAGAAACGGCTATAAATTTTTTAAATAAGGATTGAAGTCTTACTGTCTTTATTGGTTCCGCTCCTCACAGTCAGTTACTGTACTATTTCAAGCCTTTTTAATTAAAGGTGCTGTGTTTATGTAAAATCGAGGTTGTCGTATGTCGCGTCTAAGCTGTGTTATATCCTTTAATTCTGTTTAAATAAATTTCTGTTTTCGTTAAAGTGAATTCCGTTTAAGCAGTTCCTGTTTCCCAAGGGTGACATATCTCACGTTTGGCTATTTCGTATCTTTGATTCAGTTTAAGTAAAATCTTTTCTTTCTTCAATGCGACATAATTCGTGTTTTGACAAATTATACTTTTATGCTGTTAAATTTAACTCACGTTTTGCTTAAGGACTTTGATGTTGTGGGAGTAAATGCGCACTTGCTTAATGGAGGCACGTGTCCGTCTGTTCTACGGAATAATTGTGTATAGCAATCTTTGATGAATGTAGGCCAATTATCTCACCTAGTATGAGTTCACAGAATTTTATAAAAATTGTTTATGGTGTTGTTGTTGTGGTCTTCAGTCCAGAGTCTGGTTTGATGCAACTCTCCACGCTACTCTATCCTGTGCAAACTTCTTCACCTCCAAGTAACTACTGCACCCTACATCCTTCTGAATCTACTCAGTGTATTCATCTCATGCACTTCCTCTACGATTTTCACCCTCCACAGTGTCCTGCAATACTAAATTGGTGATCCCTTGAAGCCTCAGAACATGTCCTACCAACTGATACCTTCTTCTAGTCAAGCTGTGCCACAAATTCCTCTCCTCCCCAGTTCTATTCAGTACCTCCTCATTAATTACGTGATCTACCCATCTAACCTTTAGCATTCTGAATTGTTTATACCGAAGAAAAAATTACACAAAAGGAACATTTTAAAAAATTTTGGAAACTGTTTTAAATTTTTTTTGTTGTTAATCGTTTGTTTGTTCCAGGACCCTACCATCCCCCTCACCCCCTGTCATGGCGTTCCAATTAAATTACCTCCTAGGCAGCAATTATTTTATTTGGTATTCTCACGTGCATTAACGAAGAAATTGACAGGCCTATTCCAGGATACGCTGCAGTGTTACGAGCAAGACGCCTGTTACCGTACACAATGAAGCCTGCGGTGCTCCCCGCAACAGATGACGGCGCGCTTGCAGGATCCGTGTGCTCATTAGCTGAGAGCCGCCCCCCCCCCCCCCCCCCCGCCCACCACCAACCCTGCCGGCTGACGGGCGACTTGCTGTGTTTACAGACTAGAGGTCGCCACTCTGCAAGCGCGGAACTTGCCAGCTGATGAGCACACATTAGTGGCTGTTTCCATGCATCGACTGGAAATGGAAGTTTACCACAGGATTTTCAAAATCCCTTTTCATCTAGAAATAGGGGAGGGGGGAGGGGGCTTGAAGACATAGGCATATTCAAATCAGGTTCACCTTTTTAATCAAAAGCAATGGAAAAGTTTCCTTGAGCATAGCATTTTCTGACGTGAAGAGAGGAATTAAAGTTCACGTTAAAAATTTATAGATATAAATACTTGACTTAAAAGAAAATCGGAAAGAAGACCGTTTCATATAGCAAAAAAAAATGTTCTGGATGTTCAGAACAATTGTTATTTATTTACGAGCCGCGTTTCGTCTTATTAGGTCACGCTTAAGCTGTCGGCACAAGGGTGGTGCATTCGAACGCCGAGCGTTGAGCCTGCCGAGTTTCTGACCTCTTAGCGCGGGAAAGTACGTTGGGGAGTCTTTCCGAAAGTGCAGAGGAATATCTAGCACGTCAGATATTCTGAGTTCGCGTTTGAACGTTGACCAATGAGAGGGAAGAACGTGACCTACACGCCATTCGAGGCCCACGAGAAAGACAGGCCGCGGCGCGTACGTCACGAAGGTAGGTCTGAACTCGCCCGCTCCCACGCTTCAGCAGACAAAATGTGATTATACATCTTTTAACTCGCAACTGGGCGAGTTAGTACTAACGACAATTGCGTCTTCTACTGGAATCTACTATTATCAAGTACTACTGATTAACAGTACTATAGCAAAATTTAATTTAAGAGCAGTACTCGATATAAATGGTATAACGGCTTGTTGATAACATTTAGTCTCTTCTACTTAACAGTCCCAACTTCATACAAGAAGTGGTGCCTTATGCAAGTGGTAATCATTTTGGCATGATTCTAATTTTATCGTACCAAGTATGGCTGCAACAAATTATAAGTAGCCCTATGGACTAGCCCTATGGACTTCCGATCATTGTAGGACTAATAACACGAAGACTCCATACTAGCCGATTCCAGTAGAGGATGCAATTCTCGTTTGTACGTACACACCTCATTACGAGTTAGCAGGTGTAGAAACGCAGTTTCTCTGCTGAGTTGAGGGAGGGAGCGATCTGAGGCCTACCTTCGTGACGTACCCTCCACGGCCTGGCTTCTCGTGGGCTTTGCACGCCATCTCTGTTCATACAGACACACGAGATGCCATATTGGTTCTCAGTTGAAGCCATATGTATGTACGCCATTTCTGAGCATCAGAAAACACAGATTCTCGAACTGTATGATTTACTATAATTTAATGACGGGAAACCTGTTATTGGCGGTTAAGGAATTATTGTAACTTAAGTATTATCAAAGTATGCCGCTTCATGGCAGCGGTACACAGATAATCCGTAAGAAGTGCAATTTTCATGTGACAGTTTGTCGTAATTAAACGTCAGTTAATAAGATATGTACGATTAAAATTTTCAGGAGTCGGTAAGATACAAAGTATGGTCATATAACACTCGCGCTCAGTACGCCAGCATGGCAGCTCAGCGTATTCAGTCAGAAGGCTGGTTTCATCTGCAGTAAAAAATAAAAAAAATTAAAAAAAATAAAAAAAATTCAACGATGAACTTGAACGGGTGCAATGCGACATGCGTGACCAAATGCAGAGAACAATGCCAGACAAAGTGAAGTATAGCACAATGAGCACAGGGGCAGAATTCGTAGAAATCGGGTGATGTGCTGCTATTTTACGTCTTACTGGATCCAAACATTTTACTAACCTACGCGTTTTCTAACAGGTTAGCATATAAAAGTGTATTCTATAGTATTCGTTGTTATGTGAATATCAGTGCGCTCTTTCTGAAGAGTGATTTTTTTTTCAACTGGTTTAATCTACAAAACAACTTGCAGTACATGCAGTAAGAGACGTGTATTGGATAAAAAATAGTGGCAACACTGCTGTAACACCAGGTATGTGCATTATACGCCCTTCCCACTGTCTGTAGCTCATAGTAGATCAGTTGAAGTACTGCAATGAGTAGAGATGGCTGTATTTGAGTCAGTTGCTAGGTGTACGGTCTGAAACTCCGGGTGGCCAGTTCAAGCGCCCTAACAGTATGTTTAGGAAACACGGACAACATCCGTGGATCAAGACTGAAGTGACACGTGGTCCACGACATAACAATGTTTCCTTCTTATTCTGACATCCCGTCATCCTTCATGACAGTGCACGATACCACTCGGTTACTGCCGTGCAGGGGTGCCTTCGTACGTGGGGGTGGGAAATAGTGGAGTGTACGCTGTATTCACCCAATATGAGTCAGTATGATGAAGACCCGATGGTCAAAATGAAGGATCCTCTTCGTGGAAGTGCTATGGAAGTGCTACAGCACAAGAGAACACGACGTTATCCGCACCATAGAGCAGTCCTTAGGAGAGTTCGGCAGAGATGGATGCCTTCCGCCTCCGTTTGGGAACGTGGTCGAGATGAGGAGTGATTGTGTTGAAGGTTCGTAATGCGTTGAACGTCTGTCAGTGTAGTCTGATGTAGTTTACAGTCTAATTGCCACTAACATTTATCCAACCCATATATTTCCCAATTTGTTGTGACGCAGTGAATATACCGGTTCCCATGAGATCACCGAAGTTAAGCGCTGTCGGGCGTGGTCAGCACTTGGATGGGTGACCATCCAGGCCGACATGCGCTGTTGCCATTTTTCGGAGTGCACTCAGCCTCGTGATGTCAATTGAGGAGCTACTCGACCAAAAAATAGCGGCTTCGGTCAAGAATGCCATCATAAGTTTTATCTTATGTGGAGAAATATTGCAAATTTTTATCGTACTAATTGTGATGAAACTTTTTCTAGCCGATGTCCTTATTGACTAGACATGTTACTTTCTTTTTTGCAATATAACATGTTCATGGTTATTGAAATTTTTACTTATTTATACTACAGAGAACATGACTAGCAAATGGACAAGGGAGAAAATGTCCGTTTTAATACAGCCTACAATTTTACGCCGGTCTGTTTCACAGCAGGGTAATATATGAACCATATAAAGCCAACTCCCGCTGAAGCGCGCTGTGGTCGCCTATATCACATTGGGTCCCACGTACCGTATGCACAAGTCGGATCGTTTCTAAGCGTTCAGCTTCATGTTGAAATCGGCACGCTCAACGTTGACGTTCGAAAGCACGGTCCGTGTGCCAAAAGACTTGAGGTGGTAACTACGTACTGCTTCACAGATAAAGTAACCGCAGGATGGATGGAGATATTGGGTAAATGGAAATGTCGTGTGGCTAGGGCCTCCCGTCGGGTAGACCGTTCGCCTGGTGCAGGTCTTTCGATTTGACGCCACTTCGGCGACCTGCGTGTCGATGGGGATGAAATGATGATGATTGGGACAACACAACACCCAGTCCCTGAGCGGAGAAAATTTCCGACCCAGCCGGGAATCGAACCCGGGTCCTTAGGATTGACAGTCTGTCACGCTGACCACTCAGCTACCGAGGCGGACTAATGCAAACGTTACAACATTTAAAATTGTGATGATAATCAGCCGTTTGATGGTCCATTTCTTTTTGTTACAATATTAACATTCTTTGTCTTCTTCAGAAGACTGGTGAATATTACTTGGTTAGATTACGTAGCTAACGAGAAGGTACAAAACAGAATCGGGGAGAAATGAATTTTTTGACACAATTTTACCAAAAGAAAGCATCAGTTGATAGGACACGTTCTGACATATCAAGGAATCACCAAATTAGTACAGGAGAGAACTGTGGAGGGTAAAAATTGTAAAGGGAGACCAGTAGATGAATGTAGCAAGCAGCTTCATACGGAAGTAGGTTGCAGGAGTTATTTGGTGATGAAGAGGCTTGCACAGGTTAGTGAGGTGCGCTGCATCAAACAGTCTTTGGACTGAAGACCACAATAACAAGATTTCTTTCCTCAGTCAAGTGTCTTTCGGTATTTTAAATTAGATCTCTTGATTCCACGACCAGTATACGTATTTAGTATAAATGAAATAATTCTAATACTGTTGAGTAGAACTTTTGCGAAAATACAGCATTACCTGAGGCAGAATTAGTAATGTCACCTGCCATAAATTTCACAAGAAACATATCGGGTGTATTTAAATGAAATGTGTTTAAAAAGAGAAAGATTATGAAATATGTGAATCTTTGTTATGTGACTTACGTAAGTGAAATCTAGGAGATCGTAGTAGTTGCAGACGAAGCCCTTCTTAAGAGAGATGATAAACTGCAGTCGCCTTATTGAACTAAGAATCTCGATATTATTGAAAGACAAACAGATAAACCAATGCTCATTTGTACCATGAGGTTCTCAACGGGAATGAAAAGCCAGTCCTCTGGTGCTGCAGTCCTGCCTCTTCATGACATTAACTTCTTTACCAGTACTTGTGATGGTTTGGACATACGTATGTATATATATGGTGTCTGCTCTTTCGGGCAGGCTACTATGCATTGATTTACATCAATGTGCGAAAGAAAGAACTTTGTGCCAGACTGGGATTCGAAGCAGGGTCTCCTGCTCACTTGGCAGGTGTTCTCACCACTAAGTTATCCAGTCATCACAACTGCACAGACTGCGTTAACACTCCTCCCATCAGACGCGAATTCTCAACTTATCCACACACTACTGATGTAGTGTCCCTGCCCATTATCCTCATTACTCGCTTCGTGTCGCCGATTCCAGCTGGTGGGGATATTAAATCTGTCCCAATTGAAATAAGCACATAGGGCAGAAAATTTCCTATTGTGTACCAGTGTCGATGATGGCAATCGGGCTGAATGGTATAACTCTCTGCCAGCAAATGTACTACCGTCATTTCAGGGCTGACTCCGTCATAAGAGGCAATGCACCAGTGGTAGTACGGGGGGGGGGGGTGACAGAAAGATTGGTTCCATTTTGGTATACTCCAAAACTCACCCACCTGCTGACAAATGGGTACATGGGGGCAAAGACCATTTCAAGGTGTACTTGGCATTGGGAGATTGTGAGAGATGTGGCTAATGGTGAACCTGGTGAACAATCAAGGGGTCGGATGTGGAGAAGAAGATGTGGTCGTCAGGTGCAGCTTTTGCTGCAGTCAGAACTGACTACAGTGACGAATCAGGTGGACGTGTATGACCACAATGTCAAACAGCTGACTTCCCCAGTCTGCTGTGATGGCCAATTTGATCCACTCCACATGCCAGTCTAGCATGTGTCCCCAGACAAAGACACCCTACATGTGGGTGGGGCTGTATGTAGGATGGGTATGGAGCACAGGACACAGGATGTCTAACAGGATGTGATTCGATTGTTCACACAGGATTTCAGTTGAACTGACCCTGTCGACCGAGCTGGATGCTGTGCAAGGTTGGGTTGGGTTGTTTGGGGGAAGAGACCAAACAGCGAGGTCATCGGTCTCATCGGATTAGGGAAGTCGGCCGTGCCCTTTCAAAGGAACCATCCCAGCATTTGCCTGGAGCGATTTAGGGAAATGACGGAAAACCTTAATCAGGATGGCCAGATGCGGGATTGAACCGTCGTCCTCCCGAATGCTGTGCAAGGCTTCCTTCGTCAATAATGTCTGCAAGGCCTTCTGCGTATGGATCTTGAACGTTCAGGCCACCTGATCAGCTTCTCCACCAGAGGCAGGGTGAAAGGGGCGGCTGTAAGACGGTCAGTGCCTTGGCAGCAAGAGAAGACGTGGAACTAGGTCGAAGTAAACTGGACTCCATCGTCCAACAGCAGGGTGCAAGGTGCCCCCTGTGACGTATCCTCTCAAGGGCACAGATAGTAGCAGCCGTGGTGACAGATGGCATGTGAGGCACCATCAGGAAATTGGACAAGGCATCCACCAACGGTATCCACATAACTCCCTGAAATGGCTAAGCAACCGCAACTTACTCCATTCATGCGCAATGCTGTTTCGCCGCCTCAAAATTTGAACTACAAAGAGAAAAATGTTTCTGGTCTGAGCGTGAAGTACTGGGCAATAAGTGCTGGGCTACGAAGGAAAACGCATTTATGGGCACACCTCACTGAGTTAAGTGACACAGCACGAGGGGGACGATTGTTTAATTTTTGGCACTGACGCTAGGTCAGTAGATGTGCCACCTGGCCAGTAACTTCATGTGCATTGTTCCCCAACGTGGTGAATGAAGAAGCTGGAGGATGCGAAACCAGAACAGGGGCAAAATGACGAACTGTCGCTCACATTCCTCCATGGCCAATGTGAATACGCTCTGTGTGGCACTGAGCTGGTACTGCAGCGCGAAATAATTTCAAAAAATCCCGATCACCGTAGAGGAAAATACGCTCTGGCCAACATCCTTCACCGCTGACAAAACCTGCAGCGAGACTGAAAAAAATGGCTCTGAGCACTTCTGAGGTCATCAGTCGCCTAGAACTTAGAACTAATTATACTTAACTAACCTAAGGACAGCACACACACCCATGCCCGAGGTAGGATTCCAACCTGCGACCGTAGCGGTCACGCGGTTCCAGACTGAAGCGCCTAGAACCGCACGGCCACTCCGGCTGGCCAGCGAGACTGAGGCTACCTTAGGTGCTGGCAGTGGGAATTCGTCCACGGTTATTTATTGCTGTCAGCCCAGGACAAAACTAAGTGGCGATCTAATTCTGCGATGGAGCCAAAAGGGAGTCGAGACAGGGGGTTCTCATTAGCGTGTTGGGCGGTGGGGCAGAAGTTTATTTCGTAGAGGTACCCTCTTAAGAGAACAACAGCCATACACTCCAGAGATTGGGTCGTCTTGATGATAAAATCTTCTCTGGTTGACTGCCGAGTCAATGCGCTGTTCTCCAGCAACGTTTAAGCAATTTCTTACTTGGCATCTTCAAGCGAAGTGTCCGGTTCACGCTTGCAGCTCTCTGATATGGACAACCTCCTCTGAGGTGGTCTACAATATTGGAGTCTGTTGTCAATTGACATTTACTCCACAAGTATAAAGGTAAAATTGGCTGGGATAAACAAAGGGTTTGGTAAAATACAAAGGAGTGCTAGAAAACTAGCGGCGAGAGGAAGAGGAATGTTTGTTCTTCTTCTGCTTAACTCTCGGAATAGCAGCGATTATACGCTGCCAGTCATAATCGGTAAAAATAGGGAAGCGGTTTATAAGGTCCAAGTCCCTCTTAGGAATGACGGCGGTCAGATTTGCATTTGCCCATCCGAAATCATAAGGCTTATGGGGTAGAGGTGGTTTAGGAACATTGGAGGCGGTAAAAGGGTACGGGGTATTGTGATGCGCGAACGTCTTGTTACGCAATGATTTTGCGACCATCTTCAGCAGTTCAGGCGCAGTGACCTCTGTCTCTGCAGGCGGCGTGTGGACTACCTCTTCAGTGTCCAGGTCTTGGATGGGCGCAGCTGTTGTGACTTCTTCTCCCAGCGGCGGCAATCCCGCCTTGTCCGCGGAAGGGCAGGCGGGCATTTCGATGCCTTTGGTCACGTCATCTCGTATTACTGGTGGAGCTGATTCGGAATCATGCTTCCGCTGGGCCTCCTCCTTCGAGGAGGGGGCAGACACCTTGGTTGCCACCTCCATGGGCACCCCCACAGCGCCCTGCGTTACCGCAGGAGCCGGGGGAGCGTCCGTCTGCGTGGCGATGGTGGCAGTCGTAACTTCTCGCCCCTTGCGAGACTTACAGACCAGCAACTCGCGAAATGCGCGAGCTGGAGGCGTACCTCGTCCACCTCGGCCCGAAGTGCAGCCCTCTCACCTGCCATGGCAGATTTGAGAGCAGCAACTGCGTTGGCGACAGCATCGTCGATCTTGTGAATGCTGTTGGGATTGCAGCAGCACAGCCCTCCACCCGCGCCAGCACCGGCAAAAGTGCCAGTGGCGTGATGCGCGGGCAGAGAATCTGCCGCTTCTTGATTGCTTGTCACCTCTTCTTGCGCAGTGGTTCGCCGTCGGTGTGTGTTCCGCTCTTTCCCGCGGCCACGGCTTTTAAGATAACTGCAGCCACGGTGGTTGGCGGCGTGGGAACCGCCGCATTAACAACATGTAGCAGTGGCTTCCCTGGGCTTCTTACAGTCGCGAGTGAGGTGCGGCTTTGCACACTTCAAACACGCGACTACTCCTGTGCAATCCGCTGCGAAGTGCCCCAACTTCTGACAGCGGAAGCACTGTAAAGGTTTCTTCCTCCGATTCACGTCTCGTCCGGATCTTTATAGCCGCTGGACCACGGGCTTCTCTGCATCCTCGACGCCGGTCGGGCCAATCAGGCGCGATTGGAATCGGCGCAGCGGCGCGTGGTGGGGAGTTGTAGAGTGCGGGGGGGGGGGGGGGGCACGACCGCCGGGTCCTGGCGTCTCGTCTCAGTGCGGCCTGTTTATTCCATCCGCCGCCACCGACCAGCCTCCATCGGTGAACTCTCGTCCTATTCTTTATAATGTTGTGTTCACCAGGTTATCACTGTCACGTATCTCCACCGCCTCTTTAATAATAGAGTCCCAGAAACCGTTCACTCTACACAGTCTCTTGGTTTCTTCAAATTGAAACGTGTGTTCTTCGCTGAGGCTGTGCTCCGCTACCGCGGATTTTTCTTTTCGTCCGAGGCGAACGCTTCTCACATGTTCAGAGATGCATCACACCCGCGGGCGAGATCGGACTGGCGAATGGCTTCAGTCCGGCCCGTGTAATCAACTCGTGGGAGGGAGAGCGAGGCGCTTGCGTTATCTTCCGATCGGAATGGATTTTCGAATATTTCCGCCTACGCTTGGTTCGCCTTGAGGTTACAGTTAAAGAGATAAACCAATGAAAGTTTTGCTTACTCCCATGCGCAATGCTGTTCCGCCGCCTCAGAATTTGAACTACAAAGAGAAAAATGTTTTTGTTCTGAGCGTGAAGTAATGGCACATGTGCTGTTTTTCGAGAAGGGGCTGGGTCAAGTTGAAAAGGTGCAGCAAGGAGTGTTTTCGCCTCTGAATCAGTGTACCCGTTATTACTGCTTACCGCCTACGTCTGTGCTACACACTGATAGTTCGCAAATGTTGACTGCAAGAGGCAATGCCAAGCGGATTACCAACTAAAAGCGAAATTTACCGATTTGAGCAAGATTGCACAGGCTATAACTTCATTATAACTTGGTTAACAAGTTAATTGTCTATTGTCGGTTAATGCATAAAGTTCTATCGTACTTATAAAATATATTATAGGACAGTCTTTGTCGCATAAAAGCACTTCTGTTATTAAATGGTAACCGATTAAGACTAGGTGTGGATAATCTTCGGACCGCACTTCTGTAATGTAGAGTACAGTGTAATAGAGGGAAAATGTAATGTAATAAACATTAAGCGAAAAATAATTTGTACTGTATTATACCGGGCGGCGACGTGTGTAGACGGTGACATGGAGCAGAAGCTATGGATAACACCCACTGATGTCGACTGAAGACTATTTGGCTGTGTCATGAAGTTAAATACCAGATACCGTGTCCCTTACCTATCATCCTGCGTCATCTGTAGCCGACAGCATACAAAGTATGCGATACATGTCACACAGCGTGAATATGAACCTTAATACTCTGCTAGGAATTATACTAAGCCATATTTATATAATAATCGACACGTTATACAGTTAAAATTTCGCATAATACGAAGCGAAAAAGTATAATTGATCAACCGATGGTATCAGTGGACTGCCCTCTGCGAGACTTCGTGTACACCAAAAGTTGATGTCATTGCCTATGTGGGTGACGAGAATTGGCATTAATTATGGTATGAGATGTTTTTGGTTGTATATCATGAATCGCCCCCCCCATGAACCATGGACCTTGCCGTTGGTGGGGAGGCTTGCGTGCCTCAGCGATACAGATAGCCGTACCGTAGGTGCAACCACAACGGAGGGGTATCTGTTGAGAGGCCAGACAAACGTGTGGTTCCTGAACAGGGGCAGCAGCCTTTTCAGTAGTTGCAAGGGCAACAGTCTGGATGATTGACTGATCTGGCCTTGTAACAATAACCAAAACGGCCTTGCTGTGCTGGTACTGCGAACGGCTGAAAGCAAGGGGAAACTACGGCCGTAATTTTTCCCGAGGGCATGCAGCTTTACTGCATGATTACATGATGATGGCGTCCTCTTGGGAAAAAAATTCCGGAGGTAAAATAGTCCCCCATTCGGATCTCCGGGCGGGGACTACTCAAGAGGATGTCGTTATCAGGAGAAAGAAAACTGGCGTTCTACGGATCGGAGCGTGGAATGTCAGATCCCTTAATCGGGCAGGTAGGTTAGAAAATTTAAAAAGGGAAATGGATAGGTTGAAGTTAGATATAGTGGGAATTAGTGAAGTTCGGTGGCAGGAGGAACAAGACTTCTGGTCAGGTGACTACAGGGTTATAAACACAAAATCAAATAGGGGTAATGCAGGAGTAGGTTTAATAATGAATAGGAAAATAGGAATGCGGGTAAGCTACTACAAACAGCATAGTGAACGCATTATTGTGGCCAAGATAGATACGAAGCCCACGCCTACTACAGTAGTACAAGTTTATATGCCAACTAGCTCTGCAGATGACGAAGAAATTGAAGAAATGTACGATGAAATAAAAGAAATTATTCAGATTGTGAAGGGAGACGAAAATTTAATAGTCATGGGTGACTGGAATTCGAGTGTAGGAAAAGGGAGAGAAGGAAACATAGTAGGTGAATATGGATTGGGGGACAGAAATGAAAGAGGAAGCCGCCTGGTCGAATTTTGCACAGAGCACAACATAATCATAACTAACACTTGGTTTAAGAATCATGAAAGAAGGTTGTATACATGGAAGAACCCTGGAGATACTAAAAGGTATCAGATAGATTATATAATGGTAAGACAGAGATTTAGGAACCAGGTTTTAAATTGTAAGACATTTCCAGGGGCAGATGTGGACTCTGACCACAATCTATTGGTTATGACCTGTAGATTAAAACTGAAGAAACTGCAAAAAGGTGGGAATTTAAGGAGATGGGACCTGGATAAACTAAAAGAACCAGAGGTTGTACAGAGATTCAGGGAGAGCATAAAGGAGCAATTGACAGGAATGGGGGAAATAAATACAGTAGAAGAAGAATGGGTAGCTTTGAGGGATGAAGTAGTGAAGGCAGCAGAGGATCAAGTAGGTAAAAAGACGAGGGCTAGTAGAAATCCTTGGGTAACAGAAGAAATATTGAATTTAATTGATGAAAGGAGAAAATATAAAAATGCAGTAAGTGAAACAGGCAAAAAGGAATACAAACGTCTCAAAAATGAGATCGACAGGAAGTGCAAAATGGCTAAACAGGGATGGCTAGAGGACAAATGTAAGGATGTAGAGGCCTATCTCACTAGGGGTAAGATAGATACCGCCTACAGGAAAATTAAAGAGACCTTTGGAGATAAGAGAACAACTTGTATGAATATCAAGAGCTCAGATGGAAACCCAGTTCTAACCAAAGAAGGGAAAGCAGAAAGGTGGAAGGAGTATATAGAGGGTCTATACGAGGGCGATGTACATGAGGACAATATTATGGATATGGAAGAGGATGTAGATGAAGATGAAATGGGAGATATGATACTGCGTGAAGAGTTTGACAGAGCACTGAAAGACCTGAGTCGAAACAAGGCCCCCGGAGTAGACAATATTCCATTGGAACTACTGACGGCCGTGGGAGAGCCAGTCCTGACAAAACTCTACCATCTGGTGAGCAAGATGTATGAAACAGGCGAAATACCGTCAGACTTCAAGAAGAATATAATAATTCCAATCCCAAAGAAAGCAGGTGTTGACAGATGTGAAAATTACCGAACTATCAGCTTAATAAGTCACAGCTGCAAAATACTAACAAGAATTCTTTACAGACGAATGGAAAAACTAGTAGAAGCCAACCTCGGGGAAGATCAGTTTGGATTCCGTAGAAACACTGGAACACGTGAGGCAATACTGACCTTACAACTTATCTTAGAAGAAAGATTAAGGAAAGGCAAACCTACGTTTCTAGCATTTGTAGACTTAGAGAAAGCTTTTGACAATGTTGACTGGAATACTCTCTTTCACATTCTAAAGGTGGCAGGGGTTAAATACAGGGAGCGAAAGGCTATTTACAATTTGTACAGAAACCAGATGGCAGTTATAAGAGTCGAGGGACATGAAAGGGAAGCAGTGGTTGGGAAGGGAGTAAGACAGGGTTGTAGCCTCTCCCCGATGTTGTTCAATCTGTATATTGAGCAAGCAGTAAAGGAAACAAAAGAAAAATTCGGGGTAGGTATTAAAATTCATGGAGAAGAAATAAAAACTTTGAGGTTCGCCGATGACATTGTAATTCTGTCAGAGACAACAAAGGACTTGCAAGAGCAGTTGAATGGAATGGACAGTGTCTTGAAAGGAGGATATAAGATGAACATCAACAAAAGCAAAACAAGGATAATGGAATGTAGTCTAATGAAGTCGGGTGATGCTGAGGGAATTAGATTAGGAAATGAGGCACTTAAAGTAGTAAAGGAGTTTTGCTATTTGGGGAGCAAAATAACTGATGATGGTCGAAGTAGAGAGGATATAAAATGCAGACTGGCAATGGCAAGGAAAGCGTTTCTGAAGAAGAGAAATTTGTTAACATCAAGTATAGATTTAAATGTCAGGAAGTCATTTCTGAAAGTATTCGTATGGAGTGTAGCCATGTATGGAAGTGAAACATGGACGATAAATAGTTTGGACAAGAAGAGAATAGAAGCTTTCGAAATGTGGTGCTACAGAAGAATGCTGAAGATTAGATGGGTAGATCACATAACTAATGAAGAAGTATTGAATAGGATTGGGGAGAAGAGAAGTTTGTGGCACAACTTGACCAGAAGAAGGGATCGGTTGGTAGGACATGTTCTGAGGCATCAAGGGATCACCAGTTTAGTATTGGAGGGCAGCGTGGAGGGTAAAAATCGTAGAGGGAGACCAAGAGATGAATACACTAAGCAGATTCAGAAGGATGTAGGTTGCAGTAGGTACTGGGAGATGAAAAAGCTTGCACAGGATAGAGTAGCATGGAGAGCTGCATCAAACCAGTCTCAGGACTGAAGACCACAACAACAACAACATCATGAATCGATGTTTGCTTTCATACTCTGAAATCGTAAGGTCTAGAAAATTTTTATTATTTCATTTTTCAAAATGGTTCAAATGGCTCTGAGCACTATGGGACTTAACTTCTGTGGTCATCAGTCCCCTAGAACTTAGAACTACTTAAACCTAACTAACCTTAGGACATCATACACATCCATGCCCGAGGCAGGATTCGAACCTGCGACCGTAGCAGTCCCGCGGTTCCGGACTGCGCGCCTAGAACCACTAGACCACCGCGGCGGGCTTCATTTTTCATGTTCGACAGTAAATATTAAGTTGGAGTGGATACAATAAAAATGTTAACAACTGCATCAGTCTCATCTTCAGAACCTTTACACACTCCAAGACAAAAAAGAAAGAAATGATTCACCATGAAGCTATTATCCGAATGGAATGTAAATCGCTAGACATGATGTACATGTACAGTCAAACAAGTGACTACAATTTCAGAAAACCTGGACGATTTAGTCAAGAGAAAATGCTTCACACACTGAGCAACTGAATTCGTCTCCCTCTGGCTTCTGTGCAAGCAGTTACTCACCTTGGTATTGTTTGATAGAGTTAATGGATGTCCTCCTAAGGGATATCGTGCCAAATTGTATCCAACTGACACGTCAGACTGCCTAAGTTTCGAGCTGGCTGTAGGACCCTGCCCTTGATTCTCCAAACGTTCGCAACTGGGGAGGGACAGGACACTTTCACTGGCAAAGGTAGGGTTTGGCAAGCACGAAGGCAAGCAGTGGGAACTCTCGCCGTGTGCGGGTAGTCGTTATCTTGCTGAAATGTAAGTCGAGGATGGCTCGCCATGAAGGGCAACAAAACACTGCCCGGAGAATCGTCGACGTACCGCTCTGCTGTAAGGCTGCTGCGGATGACCACCCGCGTGGAATGAAATCCTTTCAAGACTGTCACTTCTACCTTTCTGGCCGTGTGGCGGCTGAAGGCAAGTTTGCGACCCACCACTGTCTTTGGCATCTCCAGACACATCTTTGGGCTTGAATCTCATTTACTGGAGTTGAATAGCTTTAAGTGTTGCGTCGCCTTTCGAATTGAGTCCCAACGACCAACAAAAACGTTTGGTGCGTTTTAGACCATATGTTTTTGTGCATGAACTGTAACTAACCTTGTGAATTTTTCTTTAAACTAGGGAAGTGATCAATATCTGCCTCTACTCTCACAAAATGGATTCTACGTAGCACGCTCTCTTCCGATTGGCCACGTGCTGAAATGAAAATCTCATAACATGTCTCATATCTCATAAAATGTTCAAGATATCGAAAAGAAATTTTGGAAAATGATAGCAAGCAACAGAGAAGAGTCTTTTGTGGCTGGCACAAGGAGCTTCTTCTACAACAGGAAGCTGAAATTTTTATTTTATTTTATTGTTTTCAAACCAGTGCTGTAATTTTTAAGTCCTCGACAACTAGTGAAAAGAGAATTTGTTAGTGTAAAAAATATAAATTTCTTCTCTTATATGACACAGTGGTACCTAACAAATGATTTTCTTTCTGTAGTTACCTTTGACATATGAAAAACTGCTGTAAATAGGGTACCATATTTCCATTCTTATCGCTGTATATAGTGAGGGAGTGAATCATCTTATTACAAATACCTCTTAATTTATGAGTGAAAGCGATTTTGACGAACACTTAGCAAGGTCCTGCAAGTCGTTAGTTTGTTCACAGCTTCAGAGTTACAAAAGAGTTTTGTTGGGTTCTGTTAGAAATGTTGCTGCTGTGGTCTTCAGTCCAGAGACTGGTTTGATGCAGCTCTCCATGCTAGTCTATCCTGTGCAAGTTTCTTCATCTCCGAGTAATTACTGCAACCTACATACTTCTGAATCTGCTTAGTGTATTCATATCTTGGCCTCCCTCTACGATTTTTACCCTCCACGCTGCCCTCCAGTACTGAATTGGTGATCCCTTGATGCCTCAGAATACGCCCTACCAACCGATCCCTTCTTCTAGCCAAGTTGTGCCACAAATTTCTCTTCTCTCCAATTCTATTCAATAGCTCCTCATTAGTTATGTGATCTACCCATCTAATCTTCAGCATTCTTCTATTGCACTACATTTCGAAAGTTTCTATTCTCTCCTTGTCTGAACTATTTATCATCCACGTTTCACTTCCATACATGGCTACGCTTCATACAAATACTTCCAGAAACGACTTCCTGACACTTAAATCTATACTCGATGTTAACAAATTCTGTTAGAAATAACAAATCTGATATCTGTTTATCAGTGGGCAACAATGTTAGGAAAACGTAATAGTCTTACTTTATGAACAGCCTGAGACAACTCATTAAGGTAAAACCAGCTTTTAAATATATATATATATATACTTTATCTTCAACACATAAAAAGATAATTTAGGCGTAGATCATCGCCACTTCATTCTGAATGGTAATAAGATGATAAACTATAAGATGATAAACTATCTGCCCCGAATTACTTTCATATTTCTCAGATCAAGAACAGGAAGAGAATCCTCTCATAATTTTCAGTCCCAGTTGTTAATTATTAAAAATAATATGGGTTACACGTTTCCGCCAAAATTGCAACAATATGGGTGGTCTACTTTTGTCTGATATGTTAAGTTCCACTCATTTGAAGAAGCATCATTGATTATGAGTAGCGGCTACATTTCTTTCGTTCACGGTTTTAATTTTGCTTATTTTGACAAAATACAGTATAATCTGCAAAAACTCACCTTGCCGTACCCATTGCGACAGAACCCTGAAACAGAGTGTCTTGTAAAACAAGCTATTAGTGACCAGAAAAGTTAACAGCTTACGGAAAATCTAATTGTGTCTGCGGTAACATAAGAGGATAAATTTCATGTTTTTCGTACTAGCAAATTCTCTTTTCTGTCGATGACTTTTAAAAATTACAATATTGGTTTGAAAAGTGAATAAAATAAAAACTGTAGCTTCTGCTGTATCGCCATAGATACAGTTCCGTATGTTAACCACGTGGCAAAATACGTTCCCCTTTGCGTGCTATCATCTGCTAAAATCTCGTGTCGATATCCTGAACGGTTTACGATTTATGAGGGATATTATGAATATTTCATTCCAACGCGCGAGCGATCGGAACTGAATATGATTCATAAAATTCATTTTATTGAGACTGGAGGCAGTTAGTGATCCCCTCCCAAGTTTAAAGAAAAATTCATACCAGTTGTAATTCATACATAGCAACATTCGGCCTAACATACACCAAACGCTAATCCATAGCGGCCCCTCTTTTTCATTGCAACATTTTCGAATGTATTACTTACGTATAATAACTGTGACCATTACCGAAATGACAGGCACTTCACCATGAATCTGACATATACTGAACAGCCAAAACATTACGAGAATGCCCACCGCAGCACTGTATGCCACCTCATGGTGTTACAGGCGCGTGACGTGGTAACAAAGGTTTGTAAGCGGAGCAGGCACGGACAGGGGCCACCCCGGAAATCCGTTGAGATAAGCGAATCTGACGGAACTGAACTCGAAACCCAGCACACGCCACCGCACCCTGCACTTGTAAAGGTCAGACCGGACTCCAACCCGGCACCACAATAAACGCAAACTGCTTGCAACTTCAATAGCAGAGGACACGCCGAAAACTGTGCGTCCTGCCGAAGTAGCTTTGAACGAGCAATGTTCACGGCTGTGACCAACACTCAGCTCCGCCAAACCCGCAGTCAGCAGAGGCACCGCTCTTGCCAACGGGCCACGCCAGACGCTTGGCCACAACAACAGGCCGCCTCTCTTGCGCTGTTCGCCACCCGTGTCTCACTATTCTCTTCCCCAGGTGGCCGCAGCCCTTAACTACCCTCTCCTACGACCTGCCCTCTACCGGCGACAGTAACACTCAACGTGCTCTAGTGGCCAGGGGAATTCCAAATAACGGGAATTACGCGAAATTAAACGAGGGCGCACGGCACAATTATTCAGAGCCTATGAACGACTATCTCGAAGACATATTACTTTCGTGAACATCTACGGAAAGAGGTAGACGGACAGTGAAGCAACCACTAGGCACTAAATGGTTGGACGTCCACGACTGTTCACAGCGTGGGGTTCGGTGGCTTGTCGGCTCAAAGTGGGATGGGTGTTGATCTGTGGTATCTCTGCAGAAAGAGCACAATGCTGATGAGCGCACAAGTGTTTTGGAGTTCACCATTCATCGTACAGTTTTGATCGTCGAGCTCCGCAGTAAAAAATTGGTTCAAATGGCTCTGAGCACTATGGGACTCAACTTCTGAGGTCATTAGTCCCCTAGAACTTAGAACTAGTCAAACCTAACTAAAATAAGGACATCGCACACATCCATGCCCGAGGCAGGATTCGAACCTGCGACCGTATCCGTCTCGCGGTTCCAGACTGCAGCGCCTAGAAAAGCGCGGCCACCTCGGCCGGCAGTTGAGCAGTATAAGACGCCTACGTGTTCACATGTTAACCCAACTACATCGTCAGGTACGATTACAGTTGGCACGGAACCATTGGACTCGACCGTCGTTCAGTGGAAACGTGTCGGCTCTTTGGGTGAATCATGTTTTTGCTACACTAGATGGTCTCCACAAACGCCGTCGTGGAAGTGATCGCTGGCACGAAACATGCAGTGCGCCACAGACGCAGTCTGTTGAGGCAGTATTATGCTATGGGAGACATTCTCTTGCCCTTCCATGGGTCATGTGGTGACAACTCCGAACCACCTGCATCCCTTCATGCTTGATGTCTTCCAGAAAACGATGTCATTTTCCAACAGTATTATTGTCCGTTTCATGGAGCCAGAACCGTGCTACAGTGATTTGAGAAGCATTATAGTGAACTTGAATGTCTTGGCGACCAAATGCACCTGGTTTAAATCGTATGGAACACATCTGGTTACCTATTTGGTGTCATCACTGCGTACGCAAATTAGCGGTCCATTACTTGAGCGAATTACATGACCTGTGCGTAGACATCTAACGCCACATACCTCCAAACACCTACTAAAAAACTGTCGGATCCCTAATACGCGGAATCTGTGATGCATTTCGTTCCAAAGACATACAAACAAGCTATTGCGTAGGTGGCCATAATGTTTTGGCTCATCAGTATATAAAGCTACAAGCAACATAGAAATCAAACATTTTTTACAGAATAGAATCTGTGAAATAGTTTGAGAAATTTCACAGGGCATGCGCTTTTTTCTCTGTCAGTGTAGTGTTTCTCCAAGCCTGGCCCACTCCATGCGATGTCACATCGAGCACGCCATGGCCACACATCAATACGACTGAGCGACGGGATGGTGGAGACGTAGAATGTGTGGAGAGAGAGCAAGAGACCCAGCGGATGCTGGCTGGCTAGGAGTTGGAGGCGAAGATGATTGCAAGAAACCAGTTGCAACTGTGGTTGCAGCCAGAGAGGGATGACTTTCGCTTGAGGTGGATATTACAACTTTTGACGTCAAACAGCAGACGTCCTTTGTACACTACAATGACCTGTCAACTGTCAGCTCACCGCAAACACTGGCTGAAATTGTGTGCTGGGCACAGGTGATGTGTAAATAGGCGGGATTGTACAAAGAATGGGCACACTGTATAGGATGCAGTCAAGCTAGTTGGGTGCGATTCCAACATCCATGCAGGATTTTGGCAGGACAGACGCCATTGGTTCGGGTGGATTTACATGTCACAAGGTACGCGTGGAAGGCATCCTCAGTGAGTGAAAACTGGAAAAGCTTCCACATTTGGGTTTCGAGCATGTGGACCATATGCTTAGATTCCAAATACTGTGAAAGGGAAAGTGGCCAGATGCTTGATGCTGTTGTAGCCACAGAATGCCTGTAACTCCGTCACTGTAAATTTGGGCCAGTTTTCCGGCACCAGGGTGCAAGATGCCCCTCAAAGGCATACAACCCTCTGAAGGGCATGAATGGTAACTAGGGTGGTGATGGTAGGTGACGTGTCCACGAGTGAAAAGTTAGTGTCTAGTCTACCACCAGCAGCCACACAGCTCCCTGAAATGGCCAGGGTGGTAAGAGTGGGGCAATGGCAAAGGACGTTGTGTCATGACGGACATCTGATTGAGGAAACCAACACAGCAATCCATATTTAATGGCGGCACTGAGGTCTGGTGAGCATATCTGCCACATGGAAAATGTCTTCGTGCACTTACTTCATCTCCCAATATGACACGTGATCTAGTGGGACCGTCATTGATTGGTAATCAAAACGTCCACGATCCCAGGTTTAAACTTTGATTAATAATCAGCATTGGCAGCTTAAGGCCTTTGGCTTAAGAGAGCACCCACATTCTGCCAACGGCCTTTTCAAAGAGAGGGAAGGAACCGACAGAGGTTCAAGGCACTCTCTTTTCTTTGGAGTGAGAAACTGCCCCTAAAGGAGGAAGAATCAGCAATGATCAACGTCATGAGAAAGCAGAAGGCATAGGGAACCACTGAATTAAAGACACGTAACGTATATTCACAATCATATGGCCTGCAATTGAAGAAGTGTCATCATTATCTCTCCATTGGAGAGATCATGATGACACTTCCCCCATTTGGATCTCCGGAAGGGGACTGACTAGCGGAGGTGACCATGAGAAAAAGACTCGATGGCCAACGAAAGTAAGCCGGCCACGGTGGCCGAGCGGTTCTAGGCGCTTTAGTCCGGTACCACGCGGCTGCTACGGTCGCAGGTTCGAATCCTGCCTCGGGCATGGATGTGTGTGATATCCTTAGGTTAGTTAGGTTTACGTAGCTCTAAGTCTAGGAGGCTGATGACCTCAGATGTTAAGTCTTATAGTGCTTAGAGCCATTTTTGAGCCAACGAAAGTATAACGCTCTACGAGGCGGGGCGTGAAATTTTAGAAGCCAGTACGTGGTAGGGAAGCTAGAAAATATGAAAAGGGAAATGCAAAGACTCGATACTGGTATAGTAAAGGTTAGTGAAGTGAATTGGAAAGAAGACAAAGATTTCTGGCCAGATGAATATAGCGTAATATCAACAGCAGCAGAAAATGGTTTAACGAGCGTAGGTTCGTTTAGAATAGCAAGATAGGGAATAGAGAGTGTTACTGTGAACAGTTCATTCATAAGGTTTTTCTTAACAGAATCGACGGGAAACCAATATGCCGACGTCGCAAGCTGAAGATGAAGAGAAGTGTATGAGGACACCGAAAGAGTAATACAGTACGTAATACAAAATGAAAATCCAACAGACATGGGAAACTCGAATGCTGTTCTAGGAGAAGGAGTAGAGAATGAGGTTACAGGAGAAGATGGGCTTGGCTCAAGGAATGAGACAGGAAAGAGACCAATTGAGATCTGTAATAAATTTCAGCTAGTAATAGCCAATACTCTGTACAAGAATCACGAGAGGGGGAGGTATACTGGGAAAATGCCGGATGATACGGGACGATTTCAGTTAGATTACGTCTTGGTCAGACAGATATTACGAATGAGATTTTCACTCTGCACCGGAGTGTGCACTGATATGAAACTTCCTGGCAGATTAAAACTGTGTGCCGGACCGAGACTCGAACTCGGGACCGTTGCCATCCCCCAGGCTGTGGCTAAGCCATGTCTCCGCAATATCGTTTCTTTCAGGAGTGCTAGTTCTGGAAGGTTCGCAGGAGAGCTTCTGTAAAGTTTGGAAGGTAGGAGGCGAGGTACTGGAGGA
Source organism: Schistocerca piceifrons (assembly GCF_021461385.2). Classification (NCBI taxonomy): domain Eukaryota; kingdom Metazoa; phylum Arthropoda; class Insecta; order Orthoptera; family Acrididae; genus Schistocerca; species Schistocerca piceifrons. Next base: position 54,062,247 of record NC_060139.1, read on the forward strand.
AGTAAAGCTGTGAGGACGGGGAGTGAGTCGTGTTTGGGTAGCTCAGTTGGTAGAGCACTTGCCCGCGAAAGGCAAAGGTCCCGAGTACGAGTCTCGGTCCGGCACACAGTTTCAATCTGCCAGGAAGTTTCAGATATTACGAAATCAGATAGTGGTTTGTAAGGCTTACAATAACCCTATGTTCGGTGTGGGGCGGCGGAGGGATGAGTGGACTGCTGTAACCTGTTGTGGGGTTGTGTACCACTGCGGGCTACGGCGGGGACGAAGCCTCTGCGTCATTTCTAGATCCCCAGTTCCATACAACACATTACTATACAAGGTAAAGAAAACTCAGGATGTATTAGATGACGATCAGTTTGGCTTTAGGAAAGGTAACAGCACCAGACAAGCAATCCTGACGTTGCAGTTGATAATGTAAGAACGACTTAAGGAAAATTAAGACACGTTCATAGGATTTGTCGACCTGGAACAAGCGTTCAAGAATGTCAAAAGGTACAAGATGTTCGAAATTCTGAGAAAAATACAGTTAAGCTATAGGGAGAGACAGAAAATATAGAATATGTACAAGAGCCAAGAGGGACTAATGAGAGTGGGCGACCAAGAACGAAGTTCTCGGATTAAAAAGGTTGTAAGACAGCGATGTAGTCTTTCGTTCCTACTATTCAAGCTGTATATCGAAGAAGCAATGATGGAAATAAAATAAAGGTTCAGTAGTGGAATTGAAATTAAATGTGAAAGTATATCAGTGATAAGATTCACTGATGATATTGCTATCCTGAGTGAAAGTGAAGAATAATTACATGATCTGATAAATGGAGCCTTATGAGTACAGCATATGGACCGAGTACGTCGAAGAAAGATGAAAGTAATTAAAAGTAGCAGAAAGTAGAACAGCCGGAAACTGACGATCACAGTCTAGATGAAGAAAAAGAATTCTACCACCTAGGCAATAATCAGCGATGGACGGAGCAAGAAAGACGTCAAAGGTAGAACAGCACTACCGAAAAGGACATTCCTGGCAAAGAGAAGTCTATTATTATCAAACATGGACCTTAATTTGAGGAAGAAATTTCTGAGAATGTACGTTTGGAGCACAGCATTGTATGGTAGTGAAACATGGACAGTGGGAAAACAGGAAAAGAAGAGAATCGAAGTATTTGAGGTATGGTGCTACAGACGATTGTTGAAAATTAGATGTACTGTTAAGTTAAGGAGGAGGTTCTGCACACAATCCGAGAGGAAACGAATATGTGGAAAACACTGACAAGGAGAAGGGACAGGGTGATAGAACTTCTGTTAAGAGAACAGCGCTGACTTCCTTGGTACTAGAGGGAGCTGTAAAAGGCAAAACCTGTAGAGGAAGATAGAGATTGGAATACATCCAGCAAATAATTGAGGATGTAGGTTGCAAGTGCTACTCTGAGATGAAGAGGTTGGCACAAGAAACAAATTCGTGGCAAACCGCATCAATACAGTCAGAAGACTGATGACTACAAAAGAAACAAAGCGGCCCATGAAACTCATGGAAGATGAGAGGCTAGAGCTGGGGTGGAATGACAATCCAGCAGTGAGAGTCTTGCATGGCCAATTTTAATATGCCGTGCGTGGCACTGAGTTGATAGCGCAGTGCGAAATAATTTCGAAAATAGTGGCTGTACTGCCGGGAAATGACTCTGACCACCCCTCTGGACCACTGACAAAACCTTCCACAGAGCAGGGTCGCGGTTTCGACGCCGTGGCTGCATTGCACGCCCTGAGACAAATGATAGCCGAAGGAATGTTCACTAGCGGAGATCACTAAAAAAGGAATTTTGTAGGATGACCGGTTTCAGTGTAGCTATGCTCTCACCAATGAACTAATGGTTTAAAATTTTTATCACACATTGTTCATCGTAGGTGTAAAAATTTTAAAGCCTAAGATCTGATTATGACAATATTGCTCTGTCGAAACATTTTATCGAACAAAATGCTTTTTAAGCGATCTTGGCTTGTGTAGTTTTCTTTGGCTGTCATATATTAGAGATCGCCCGCAGACTGTCAATGTCAAGAATATATAGGCCCTCTTCTTGAATTCATCCAGGGTTGTTTGTTTATGCTCAAGTGGTTCAGGGGGCTCTGAGCACTATGGGACTTAACTGCTGTGGTCATCAGTCCCCTAGAACTTAGAACTACGTAAACCTAACTAACCTAAGGACATCACACACATCCATGCCCCAGGCAGGATTCGAACCTGCGACCGTAGCGGTCGCGCGGTTCCCGACTGTAGCGCCTAGAACCGCTCGGCCACTTCGGCCGGCCTGTTCATGCTCCTATGGCAAAACAAATAGTATCCTGGCTACGGAATTCCACGTCATTGCTAGCAGGGATGTTGGGGGGGGGGGGGGGGGGGGAGGGAGGGAGGGAATTACAGGATATCTACGCTGGCGTAGCAGTAGCCGTCCATAATTGCGAAAGTGCTGCCGGTGCAGGATTTTGTGTACAACCTTATCTCTGCATTATGTCGCATAACTGTTAGATGGGATTCACGTCGAGAGATCTGGATGTCCAACATGTCTTTAAACCAATCGCAAAAAAATTGTGAACCAGTGGCATGGCTATTGTCACCTATAAAAATTCCATCGTTGTTCGGGACATAAACGCCGTGGATGGCTACAAATGGTCTTCAAGTAGCCGAACATAACATTTTCAGTCAAAAGGACTCAGTTAATTCTATGTAAAAGCATTCTCCACCAGCTTTCATAGAGTCATGTTGACAGTTGGGTCTACGGCTTCCTAGGATCTTCGCCGCATTCCAGTCATACCATCAGTTCTTGCCAAATGAGACCGGGGTTCATTTGACCAGTCCACGGTTTTCCAGTCATCTACGATCCAATCGACATGATCTCGAGCCCGGGGGAGGCTCAGCGGGCAATCACACGATGTCGTTCTGCGACCAAAATCAAGCACACCTATCATCTTCCGCAATAGCCTAGAAACGCCAAATTTCGCCGCACTGACGTAACGGATTACTGAGTTAATTTCGCGCAGTGTTGCTTGTCTATTAGAACTGACTGCATTACACGAAAGTCGCTGCTCTTAGTCGTTAAGTGAAGGCTGTCGGCCATTGCGTTGGAGACGGTGAGGTACAATGCCTCAAATTTGGTATTCTCGGCACACTCTTGACACTGGCGATCTTGAAACACTCAATTCCCTAACGATTTCTGAAATGGGATGTCCCATGCATGTACCTCCAACCGTCATAGATTGCTCGTGCTACCATAATCACGTCGGAAACCTGTCGGCTACTCCAATGCACTGTCCTTTTATACCTTGCGTATGGTATACTAGTGCCATCTTTGTATTTCCATACAGCTATACGATAACTTTTGTCAACTCAGTGTAAATCAATAGTGGCATCTGAAGTGAATTTCTATTCCATAAATTTGTTCCTCAGTTGCGATTGTTCATCTGATCAATATTTTGGAAATCTCAATTCTTTAAATAAAGAAAAATGTCTTTTATTAACGCAAGGTAGAATTATACAGTTTTAAACACGACTGTTTCTCAGAAGTCGCATACAATTTTCAAACATAGGAATTATTCAGCCAACCGGTTGCAAATAACTGTTTGGTACAATTGACCTAGGTTTCGACACTTACGAAGAGTGTCTTCATCACAATGAAAATTTGAGAAACCCTAAAATTACCGTGCGAGAAGGAAGTTGTCATAATTTAGAGAGGCCCGAGTGGCAGAGCGGTTCTAGGCGCTACAGTCTGGAATCGCGACACCGCTGCGGTCGCAGGTTCGAATCCTGCCTCGGGCCTGTTTGTGTGTGATGTCCTTAGGTTAGTTAGGTTTAAGTAGTTCTAAGTTCTAGGGGACTGATGACCTCAGAAGTTAAGTCCCATAGTGCTCAGAGCCATTTGAACCATTTTGAACCATAATTTAGAGCGGGTATGCTCAAGTCAAAAATAAAATAAAATACGCTGCAGGACGTCAGAGTTATTCCTAACTAGACACACGAGACACTTTCTTTTTTTTTTTTTTTTTAGACAACGTAGTTGTCTGGAGATAAACAGCGATTAATCTACTTATAATCAGTTGATCAAAATGACAGTCACTATCGCGTAGCTACTTACCGACCGTACACAGGCAGGGTGACGACTGCAGCGAGCGACCAAATGGTGTAAATTGCCCTGAAGATGACCTTATCGTGGGTTGAAACCGGTTGGCGGCAAAATAAATAATTCAATTGTGACTGTCATTTTGAATTATTGATTCGTGACACGGCTGGTACGTATTTCAATTTTTTTTTTTTACTTCAGAATAGCTGCTGTAAATTCTGACCATTGCTTTCTCGCGATGTAGCTTTACGGTTTCTCAAAATCTTACTCTGATAAAGACATTCTTAGTACCTCGATAAACCTAGGTCAATTGTACAAAACAGTTAATTTCAACCGGTCGGCTATATAACTCCTGTGTTTGGCAATTTAAAGTACATTTGGAATCTTTATCTAAATGGTAAAGACAGCGTGTAGTAGTGTTGTTCATGTTTAGTGTCGTTCTAAGGATTTTCAGCCTATACAACGGCCGTGAACAGCCTCAGATGTTGAGCGGTTATTGTTAAGGGCATGGAGATGCCGCATACAACGTTATCAGCACGTGACCAAGTGTGAAATCAGCCCTCACTGTAGATCTCCACCCGGCTGACTGGCCTAGTTGAGCAAATCCATACTGATGCGGATTCGGATGTGGCAGCGGTCCTGTGTTGGACTTCATGAGAACATGAGGGTAGGCATGCTCGTGAATGTTTCGGTCGATAACGTTTCATGACAACAAGGGAGGATCTCTTCGCTGTGCACCATTAATTCGTACCTTATCCTCATCTGTGTTTCATTCGAGAACAAATAACAGACTCATACATTATATTTTATGTCATCTTTGTTTTTATTCTCAAAGAATCTGCTGTTTTCACTTTTCTTCCTTGTAAGGAAAAACTTCAGATACAATTGGTTAAGCCTAACTATATTTTATTAAATAGTGATGTTGCAGAGCATGAACATGGACAAGTTCACATGAAGGATTATGCAGTTAGTTGTACGTATTTATGTTAACGAACAAATGTACAATTGCAAATACAGATAAATCCGTCCAATGAATAAATAAAATGAATAATGTCCGTATGGATACGTCGTACCGAAAACAAACTAATTTCCTTATTACGTGTACGTTACGTCACTGTGCATTAGTGTACTTGTTGTTGTTGTGGTCCTCAGTCCTGAGACTGGTTTGATGCAGCTCTCCATGCTACTCTATCCTGTGCAAGCTTCTTCATCTCCCAGTACCTACTGCAACCTACTTCCTTCTGAATCTGCTTAGTGTATTCATCTCTTGGTCTCCCTCTACGATTTTTACCCTCCACGCTGCCCTCCAGTAGTAAATTGGTGATCCCTTGATGCCTCACAACATGTCCTACCAACCGATCCCTTCTAGTCAAGTTGTGCCACAAACTCCACTTCTCCCCAATCCTATTGAATACCTCCTCATTAGTTATGTGATCTACCGATCAAATCTTCAGCATTCTTCTGTAGCACCACATTTCAAAATCTTCTATTCTCTTTTTCTCCGAACTATTTATCATCCATGTTTCACTTCCATACATGGCTACACTCCATACAAATACTTTCAGAAATGAGTTCCTGGCATTTAAATCGGTAGTAGATGTTAACAAATTTCTCTTCTTCAGAAACGCTTTCCTTGCCATTGCTAGTATATATTTTATATCCTCCCTACTTCGACCATCATCAGCTATTTTGCTCCCCAAATAGGAAAACTCGTTTACTACTTTAAGTGTCTCATTTCCTAATCTAATTCCCTAAGCATCACCCGACTTAATTCGACTACATTCCATTATCCTCGTTTTGCTTTTGTTGATGTTCATCTTATATCCTCCTTCCAAGACACTATCCATTCCGTTCAACTGCTCTTCCAAGTCCTTTGCTGTCTCTGACAGAATTATAATGTCATTGGCGAACCTCAAAATTTTTATTTCTTCTCCATGGATTTTAATACCTACTCCGAATTTTTCTTTTCTTTCCTTCACTGCTTGCTCAGTATACAGATTGAATAATATTGGGGAGAGAATACAACCCTGTCTCATTCCCTTCCCAACAATTGCCTCCCTTTCATGTCCCTCGACTCTTATAACTGCCATCTGGTTTCTGTACAAATTGTAAATAGCCTTTCGCTCCCTGTATTTTACCCCTGATACCTTCCGAATTTGAAAGACAGTATTCCAGTCAACATTGTCCAAGGCTTTCTCTAAGTCTACAAATGCCAGAAACGTAGGTTCGCCTTTCCTTAATCTTTCTTCTAAGATAAGTCGTAGGGTCGGTATTGCCTCACGAGTTCCAATATTTCTAAGGAATCCAAACTGATCTTCCCAGAGGTCGGCTTCTACTAGTTTTTCCATTCGTCTGTAGAGAATTCGTGTTAGTATTTTGCAGCCGTGACTTACCAAACTGATAGTTTGGTAATTTTCACATCTGTCGACACCTGCTTTCTTTGTAATTGGAATTATTATATTCTTCTTGAAGTCTGAGGGTATTTCGCCTGTCTCATACATCTTGCTCACCAGATGGTAGAGTTTTGTCAGGACTGGCTCTCCCAAGGCTGTCAGTAGTTGTAATGGAATGTTATCTACTACCGGGGCCTTGTTTCGATTCAGGTTGTAACACCTCCGTTTATTTATCCCGACCTGATCTGATCGAATAGCAGCCCAATATTTATTATTAATATGACCGTGTACCTAATGGGGCTGGTAATCGGAATTGACTGCTACGGAAGTTGTTACTTTCCAGTTCGTCCTGTTCAATACTGTAATAATGAAATGTCTGGTAACAAGAAAAACACCGACACAGTTTCACTAATTACAAACCTATATTCATCTCAAAAAACACAAAAAAGGAGACAGCCACTGCCTTCGTCATACATATCTAATTACGGCTAATCTCAGCACAGGCTTCTTCATTTTCCATTATCGTCACACGTTAATCCATCACTGCATCTAACACTGCAATCCAACACTGCAATCCAAGGTGATGCCGGCGCGGTAGACGCGAAACCAAATATCGGCCCTAGAAATGTCACTGATCACTTTCGTGATAATACTTCTTCACCTTCCCAGTATTATTCTTGTACAAAGGGGTCCAACCACGGCGATGGCGACTCCCTTCTCCGTTAAAGCCTTACATTTCAACAAAGACCTCCACACACCTCTACCCGCAACATGGCACTCGCTCAACTCCACACTCGCTCTCGCAACACGACACAATCGATTGTTCGTCCTATCGACCTGTGCCGGGTGCAAATTCATAGTAAAGGCCTACGGACCCCTTATATCCCCGCCCTCGAAAACTTCTTTGGAGCCTCTGGCGTAAAAGAATCGGCAAGGAAATTAGATATCGTTACATCTGAACATAACACACAGTGTAAATAATTAATGAAATTACAATTCACCAAATAATCCCTCGACTCCGGTAGTGGGCTGCCTCCACAATAATATTCTACAAAATGTTATTACATCTCACAAACATGGCATTGTCCAAATCACAATTTTTTATCAAGCAGCAATAATCCTCTATAGTCCATATTTAATGTAACACACAACATCAATCTATCTTAATTAACATAGCATGGTAAATATTTTTATAAACTTACCTTACATTCAATTACCAAAAATCTGCACTTTCAAAGGTTTTTACGAGTCATTAACTACATATTTGTTGTAACTTGCTACAGCAAAGACAAGAAAACAAACTAGTTGAATGCCAGCTGCCCCTTTGGTATGCCGTCCTTTCAGCGGGGTTCCTGCCGTCCATACTACTATCACTCTAACTTATAACTCACTTGGCCAACACGCATTAAAGTGAAGGAAGAAATTCACAACTTATTCATTTGAGTTTTTAACACAAGCAAAATTGAATATCAAAACTAAATATAGCATTTACTCCTTGACTTACGCACTTATTTTACAATCCCTCATACCTCTACAGATTCCATAATATTAAATGCTCCATGTTTTACATAACTATTTGCATTGCCACAACTAATGTGGTCACCCAATGAAAATTTTTAAATTACTGATCATGTGAATTGTTACCACTAATGCTCAGATGAGAGGTACAATATTTCCTGTTATATTGAAATTAATTCAAATCTGCTATATGGATATTTATTATTCATTACACAGTGCCAGAATTCTGCTTCTAAAGTTTGATGTAAGTACAACCATACTTCACTTAGATAGCTAATTGGATACATGAATTACTCATTACTCATGAGTTACACTTTCTGTTTTATTCAGCATACTTCAGATAAACATGTATACCTACAAATAACTTGCAAACAGATGTTGCTCATGTGCTAAATGACATACTTCAAACATCTTATACTCCATACATTTCATAACTCATAACTCCCTCAACTTAACAGCAACTTCAGCTGCAAATAAATATATATCTTCAACCTATATCAATCCTCCATATACTTCAATACTTCAAACATCTCATAGTCAATACACTTCATTACACATAACTCCCTCAACTTAACAGCAACTTCAACTGCAAATAAATATATATCTTCAACTTACATCAATCCTCCATATTTGCTGCAATAACTACATAAATTTACTACTCCAGGCTCCTTGGCCCCTCCGTTCATCATATTTCACATCATTTAGTCGAACAACTATCTCCTCATGTATTTGTTTCTTTATATGCCGTCCTAATTACAAGCTGATACATTACTTCAATTTTCTTACAACAGCTTGACCTTTTTATGCCTCATAAAACAACTCTGTAAGATTATACAAACTCTTGTTTGACCAATTAGCTTCCCATCACATTCTATAAACATTAAATTTCTGATCTGGTTCTCCTTTTATTACTTGTGGCACTTTTAATTTTGTAATGTACAGACACTAAGCTGATTTTTTACTTATTGTTTCTTTGACACCTCACACACTACATCAACAGTAACGACTTGTCCTTATTTTAAGTCAACTATAAATTTACTACATGGTCCCCGACTGAATTACTTGGATGACCACTACCAATCCTAAGAACTACACTAACTTCTTAACCTACAGATAGAGAAAGATGGAAGAGGAGTGAAACTTGAAATAAGAAATAAAGTCTCACCCAGCTGGGAGTGTACCAGTCGCCACTTGGTATACCAGCAAAAGAGTTGCTGGCTCCCTACATCTAACTGTCTTCAATTTGTACCACATGATCCCTTTGTCTATCATCTCTTCTCTCATAATTCCTGTCATTATCATCATCATCTCTCCCATGATTGTGGTGAAACTGTTGACCATTGCCATGGTTCCTACGTCCATTACCCCCACCTCTACCTCTGTAATTTGGTGGGCCATTAAAACGAATTTGATGGTAATTATTTCCATCTTGGTTCTGATCACACATCTGATTGTTTTCCTGTGGACGAATAGTTTCTAATTGCTCCAATACTTCCATTACAGTATCTTTATCTTTAATCAGGCTCCCGGATACAGTTTCTTGCATCCTCCAGCTCAATCTTCTTTTTATCGCTGATATCGTTATGTCATCACTCGGGGGTTGTTCCAAGGTCTCATTCAATTCCCACAAATGTTTGGCAAACTCTCTCAACGTTCCTCTCCATGTATTAAGTGACTTGTGGTGTAGTAGGTCCTCAATTGCTGCACACTGATGACTTTTGCTCCAGTATTTCTTCAAGAATTCCCCTTCAAACTGATCGTAATTAGTAATCCCTTCCTTCTTCCTGACTCCCCAAGTGAAGGCCTCACCTTCCATCCTATCTATCGCAAACTGAATCTTGTCTGCGTCTTTGAAATGTGCTGGGAAAACTCCTTTTAACCATTTCATAAATATCATTGGGTGCAACCCTCCTTTTGGTTTAAACTTCTGCCCTGTACTGTTTTGGACGTACCGACTATCACTGCTCATGTAGGTAACGACTCTACCTTCCCCAACGGTTAAAGTGGCATTGCTAATTCGTTTATCAATTTCATCTGTCTTGCTCTCCAATTGTTGCACTCCATGTTGTAATTGCCCGACCTCCATTGCAACCCTCTTGTTAGCCTCTTCTCGTTGCATGGCTATAGCATTTCTCAGATTGACAGCCAGTTGGTTTTGTCTATCTCCTATCCCCTTAACCCCATCATTGCATTGTTTCTGCATCTGCGTCACCTCGGCGATTCGATGATTGCAATTTGTTTCCACTTCGGTCATCCTTTCTCCCAATTCGGCTTTAGTTTCTTCAATACCGTCTTCTATATTTTTTGTTAACTTTCCTTCCATCTTCTCCACGTCTCCCTGGACTTGGTCTATGCTCTTCTGTAGCTTACTCTCTCTCTCGTTGATGTCCATCTTCAGTCGTTCTTGTAACTCCTGCATTTCCTTCTTCAGATTATATTCTATCTTCATTTGCGATGTTTTGATCTCTTGTGCTAGAGTTTCCTTAAATGATTTTTCTAAGCTTTCTTTGGTTTCTTGTAATCTTCCTTTAATGATTCTCTAGTTTCTTGTAAACTTTTCTCTAATGATTTGTGGAATATTTCTTCCCTTTCTCTAGTTTCTTGTAAACCTTCCCCTAATAATTTGCGGAATATTTCTTCCCTTTCTCTAGTTTCTTGTAAACCTTCCTTTATTGTTGCCTTGATTTCCTTTAGCAAGTCTGCCAACATCGACAGTATATCCGCACCCTCTGAAACTGGCTTATCTCTCGTCGTTTGTCCCGGTGTCTCGGGGTAAATAGTTGAATGTGCTAATGGGCTTTCTAATGACAATCTATAATCACTGATTCCTGAATCATCTCTGTCTTCCTGTCCTATCCATTTCCTTTCAACTACTGCCTCACAAACCTGCTAATCTTCAGTTGACACCTTTGGTTTATTTTTAATGCATAGGCAAGTAATATAAAATAACCTCTAGTAACCCAAAACACTCCTAATTACCGCTAAACTAATCAAACAGTAACTGCAGTATCTTCAGTTAATCCCAAAATTGATACAATACGTATGAGTACTGAACATAACGACTCTCAAAAAACCTAATAATTTCAAATATCAATTTTCACATACACAGCTTATGTAAAATGTTTTAAATAAGACAAATCACACCATTTATTAAATCTATAAATGTAAAATCTCCAAAAACAATGAGCATATTTGTATAATCACCATTTAGACAGCGCAGTATGCATAAATAAGTGTGCTATATTTCAGAGTATGTTTCACAAACTTTTCGGAAATTACTGTAATTGGGCACTTGTCCTAAGGTAAAACACAGTTTAAAACTGTTTATTTATCGTGAAGACAGTATACTGCAATTTAATGTTATTCTAACCAGTTGTCTTCACTCACCAACTGACGTTACCACGAGTCGCGATGTTTTGACATTTGAAGTGGGCGTGGCGCTGTACTGCCGCCGGAGCCGTGTGAAGTCGCGCTGAAAATCTGTGGCGAGTCGTCGTCGTTCTCAGTCAGCCGCTCCGTGGCTCTGCAGGCGGGCGTAGTTTGTAGTTCGGCCGCTAGTTGCCGGGTTGGCGCTCGGTACCTCGAAGTCACGCTGATCGCTGTCCAGTGTAGTGCGTCTGCGTCTGACCTACTCCTTGCACAGGTAGTTGGGATGAAGTGTGAAATCACCTAGCGGAACGAAGCTCTTTGGCGCAGCTGCTGCACGGGTCTGTGTGACGTCATTCAACAATTGCGTCGCCACATAAATTGTCGCCTGCATAACAGTTTATGGGTCCACATGAAGTTGCTCGATTTTCATTATTCAAAAAGCAACTTTGGTCATAACATTACTACTAAAACTTCCCTGACGAATTCTTGGCTCGTTTTGTTGTGGTAATGTTCAGACGTGTCTTCCTTTAGTGTTCACTTTTCACCGTTTTTCGTGCGGATTTACGCGTTTGCACATTATAACACAGTTTAACGACACTACTACTCTCATCTAATATGGCGGAAAAACAGTTTATTCACAATCGTAAGATGTCATTACTTCGTATTGTTCAAAATGCACTGTTTCTTGACGCGATTTTTAAGGTTTATACTCTGTCTTCATCCGAAATTGGAAAATATTTTCTCGCGTTAAGCAAGATATAATTACCTATTGTTCTTTACGATTCGTCCGAAGATTGCACTTGTCCTTTCATGGTAAGCCGAGGTGTAACACCTCCGTTTATTTATCCCAACCTGATGTGATTGAATAGCAGCCCAATATTTATTATTAATATGACCATGTACCTAATGGGGCTGGTAATCGGAATTGACTGCTACAGAAATTGTTACTTTCCAGTTCGTCCTGTTCAATACTGTAATAATGAAATGTCTGGTAACAAGAAAAACACCCACACAGTTTCACTAATTACAAACCTATATTCATCTCAAAAAACACAAAAAAGGAGACAGCCACTGCCTTCGTCATACATATCTAATTACGGCTAATCTCAGCACAGGCTTCTTCATTTTCCATTATTGTCACACGTTAATCCATCACTGCATCCAACACTGCAATCCAACACTGCAATCCAAGGTGATGCCGGCGCGGTAGACGGGAAACCAAATATCGGCCCTAGAAATGTCACTGATCACTTTCGTAATAATACTTCTTCACCATCCCGGTATTATTCTAGTACAAAGGGGTCTAACCATGGCGATGGCGACTCCCTTCTCCGTTAAAGCCTTACATTTCAACAAAGACCTCCACACACCTCTACCCACAACATGGCACTCGCTCAACTCCACACTCGCTCTCGCAACACGACACAATCGATTGTTCGCCCTATCGTCCTGTGCCGGGTGCAAATTCATAGTAAGGGCCTACGGACCCCTTACAAGGTCCTTCAGTGTTCTGTCAAACTCTTCACGCAGTATCCCTTGTATAGACCCTCTATATACTTCTTCCATCTTTCTGCTTTCCCTTCTTTTCTTAGACCTGGGTTTCCATCTGAGCTCTTGATATTCATACAAGCGCTTCTCTTTTCTCCAAAGTTCTCTCTAATTTTCCTGTAGGCAGTATCTATCTTACCCCTAGTGAGATAAGCCTCTATATCCTTACATTTGTCCTCTAGCCATCCCTGCTTAGCCATTTTGCACTTCCTGTCGATATCATTTTTGAGACGTTTGTATTCCGTTTTGTCAGCTTCGTTTACTGCATTTTTATATTTTCTCCTTTCATCTATTAAATTCAATATTTCTTCTGTTACCCAAGGATTTCTACTAGCCCTCGTCTTTTTACTTACTTGGTCTTCTGCTGCCTTCACTACTTTATCCCTCAAAGTTACCCATTCTTCTTCTACTGTATATCTTTCCCCCATTCCTGTAAATTGTTCCCTTATGCTCTCCCTGAAAATCTGTACAACCTCTAATTTAGTCAGTTTATCCAGGTCCCATCTCCTTAATTTCCCACCTTTTTGCAGTTTCTTCAGATTTAATCTACAGCTCTTAACCAATAGATTGTGGTCAGAGTCTACATCTACCCCTGGAAATTGTTTACAATTTAAAACCTGGTTCCTAAATCTCTGTCTTACCATTATATAATCTATCTGATATCTTTCAGTATCTCCAGGGTTCTTCCATGTATACGACCTTCTTTCATGAATCTTAAACCAAGTGTTAGCTAAGATTAAGTTGTGCTCTGTGCAAAATTCTACCAGGCGGCTTCCTCTTTCATTTCTTATTTCTAATCCATATTCACCTACTACGTTTCCTTCTCTCCCTTTTCCTACTGCCGAATTTCAGTCACCCATGACGATTAAATTTTCGTCTCCCTTCACTATCTGAATAATTTCTTTTATTTCATCATACATTTCTTCAATTTCTTCGTCATCTGCAGAGCTAGTTGGCATATAAACTTGTACTTCTGTAGTAGGCGTGGGATTCGTGTCTATCTTGGCCACAATAATGCGTTCACTATGCTGTTTGTAGTAGCTTACACGCACTCCTATTTTTTATTCATTATTAAACCGACAACTGCATTACCCCTATTTGATTTTGTATTTATAACCCTGTATTCGCCTGACCAAAATTCTTGTTCCTCCTGCCACCGAACTTCACTAATTCCCACTATATCTAACTTTAACCTATCCATTTCCCTTTTCAAATTTTCTAACCTACCTGCCAGATTAAGGGATCTGACATTCCACGCTCCGATCCGTAGAATGCCAGTTTTCTTTCTCCTGATAACGACATCCTCTTGAGCAGTCGCCGCCCGGAGATCCGAATGGGGGACTATTTTACCTCCGGAATATTTTTCCCAAGAGGACGCCGTCATCATTTAACCATACAGTAAAGCTGCATGCCCTCGCAGTACCAGCACAGCGAGGCCGTTTTGGTTAGTGTTACATGCCCTGATCAATCAATCATCCAGACTGTTACCCCTGCAACTACTGAAAAGGCTGCTGCCCCTCTTTAGGAACCGTGCGTTTGTCTGGCCTCTCAACAGATACCCCTCCTTTGTGGTTGCACCTACGGTACGGCTTTTTGTATCGCTGAGGCACGCAAGCCTCCCCACCAACGCCAAAGTCCATGGTTCATTGGGGTGAGTAGTGTACTACCAAGATAATAATACTCGTATATCTCTCCTATCAAGCGCTAGTCGTATGGGACAGTTGAAATTCTGCATGGCATTACAGCACTACTGAACCCATCAATCCCTTAATTACACGACAGTCGTGGGATCTCGACAACCTGAGCAGCAATATAGTAGAACGATAAACCATAGCCCAATAGACCATGATTTTGCCGATGTCTGATAGCGACACTTTCTAGTATACGTTTAATCTTAACACATGAGGCAGAACATGAGCTCACGAACAACCAACATTCAAATACGGTTGCTGAATGAGAAACATGTTGCGTAATACACTGAAGCGCCAAAGAAACTAGTATAGGTATGCGTAATCAAATACAGATATAAGTAAGGACGGAGAATACCGCGCTGCGTCCGGAAACGCCTAGGTAAGACAACAAGTGCCTGGCGCAATCGTTATGTCGGATACTGCTGCTACAATGGCAGTTTCTCAAGATTTAAGTAAGTTTGAACGTGCTGTTATAGTCGGCGCAAAGACGATGGGACACAGCATCTCCGAGGTAGCAATGAAATGGAGATTTTCTCGTACAACCATTTCACGAGTGTACCGTTATATTAGGAATCCAGTAAAACATCAAATCTCCGGCATCGCAAAGACCGGAAAAAGATCCTGCGACGACTAAAGACATAACAGAAGTGCAGCCCTTCCGCAAACTGCTGCAGATTTCACATTTCATTGTTGGGCCATGAACAAGTGTCAGTGTGCCAACCATTTAACGAAACATCATCGATATGGGCTTTCCGAGCCGAAGTCGAACTCGTGTACCCTTGACGGCTGCACGACACAAGGATTTACGCCTCGGCTGGGCCAGTCAACACCGACGTTGGACTGTTGATAACTGCAAACATGTTGCCTGGTCGAACGAGTCTCGTTTCAAATTCTATCGAGCTGATGGACGGTAGGGGCATGCAGACAACCTCATAAATCCGTAGACCCTGCATGTCAGCAGTGGTATGTTCAAACTGTGGAGGCTCTATAATGATGTGCCGGCCGCGGTGGCCGTGCGGTTCTGGCGCTGCAGTCCGGGACCGCGGGACTGCTACGGTCGCAGGTTCGAATCCTGCCTCGGGCATGGGTGTGTGTGATGTCCTTAGGTTAGTTAGGTTTAAGTAGTTCTAAGTTCTAGGGGACTTATGACCTAAGATGTTGAGTCCCATAGTGCTCAGAGCCATTTGAACCATATAATGATGTGGGGCGTGTACAGTTGGGGTCAGAGGAGATCCCTGATATGTCTACATACGACTCTCGGGTGATACGTACGTAAGCATCCTACAAAGAACTATCACCTGCATCCGTTCATGTCCATTGTGCATTCCGACGGACCTAGGCAATTGCAGCAGGACAATGCGACACCTCACACGTGTAGAACTGGTACAGAGTGGCTTCAGGAACACACTTCTGAGTTTAAACACTTCCGCTGGCCATCACACTCCCGAGACATGAATATTATTGATCATATTTGGGATGCCTTGCAATCCTACTGTTCAGAAGAGATCTCCACCCCCTCGTACTGTTTACAGATTTATGTACGGCTCTGCAGGATTTATGGTGTCACTTCCCTCCAGCAGTACTTTAGACATTAGTCGAGCCCAGCCCACGTCGTGTAGCGTCACTTCTACGATCCTTCGGGGGCCCTACATGATATTATGCAGGAGTACCAGTTTCTTTGACTCTTCAGTGTATTTACATATATACGGAATGTAGGTAACGTCATTCTCAACTACTTTTTGTGACTGCGCTTTAATGCTAATGATCTGCAAACAAGTCGTGTACTTCATGCAGTTTTGACGTTTATTGCATTCAGCCTACATGGTGTTGCAATTTTAATGCCTAGCGGTGTACATAACCCCACATTTGAAATATGTAACAAAGTGGAAATGGAATGATTATAAGCTGTAAATATTTGTTTCATCGCATTTGCACTACATTACGTTTAGTAAAATTATTTACCCGATGGTACTGTGACACGTTTTTCTGATTTACTCTTTTTCTCCTTTAAATTCTCACGACTTACTGAAACGGGTTTTTCGGTGACATGACGATGAGCTGCCCAGTGTAATTAGTGTCCTTCTTTTGCTCTCCGCTCCTGTAGAGCAGCCGTATCGCGAAAGCAGAATGTCAGGATGTGGGACGTAATCAGGCGAAGCATCTCTTCCCTTAGGTACTTTGGGAACCCAACATCAAAGAGCTCGACTGAACAATTATCGTTACACATAATGAGCTTCCTTCAGGGCGCTTCATTTGTTCCCGACGTCCACCGGTTTTTATTATTACGATCTAAGCTAATACGCGACTCTCTCTTGAAATGAGGTGCCCTGCGGCACCGCCTTCAGTGGTAGCCGTCGCAAGGAGTATCTGAGATAATTCCTCCGAAGCCTTCTGCAACGGCAGCTCTCTCGTCTTTGAATAAATAAATGTAAATTCCAGTTGTTACATTGCAAATGGATGAATTCCTTAAAATTTTCGTTTCGCCTCATACTCGAAACTAATACTCGTACTTCCCTTAGAGATGTGATTCGTTCAGTGTAGCTAAATGAAAGCTTGTTTGTATTGTGCCATACGCATATAGCTCCTCTGTATTTGTGAAGCCAGCGTTTTCGAACTAAAAATTGATTTATATAATAATTACAGATTTTTTAATACATTACAGTTTTTTTTATATTCTCCTGTTGTTAGATGAGAAACAACGTTGTGAAGTTAAATTACTATTTGTATTTAACACCAAGGGAAACAAAAACTATAATGTAGTATCAAACAGGTAATTATAATTCGACGCAGTTATTATACAGAAAAATAAACGTATTACAGGCCACTGAGGACGCTTCACAAGCAGAAAGAAACAAAGTGCGCATAGCACGATACAGCAAACCAACCACATCTCTAAGAACACATAAGCAACTACATTACCATGGAAACCTTTTTTTTCGTTTGTGTTACTATTAACGAGAAAAGTGGTGTATATAGTTTTCATGATTACGTGAGGCAGCGACATTTGATAAGTGCAGCGAGGCAGCTTAACGATATATCATTCCTAGCTATGGATAAAACGTTTGACGGAAGCCTATATTGAAGTCTGAGTGTTTTGCGGCTTCCGACACCTGTTGAGTTCACAGGTAGCGTTTTGTGAGGTAATGTTTCGATCTGTCTACACCGTGAATGTATTTATACGTAATTTCTGCATAAGAGTTCTAAACTGAAAGAGACATTCCCCTTCGCAAGTGACGGAACTCGTACTCCTGATAAAAAGTTATGAAATTAGGAAAGCAAGTCAAAGATCACTGCAAACCTTTATCAGCGGCATTCACTATTTTGATCGTTGAGCAAGGAGGAAAGAGAAACAAATGCAGATATTTTCTTGTGCATTTCGTTAAAAAACTATGAAATCTCCCAAATAAATTTTCCATACCCCAATAATTTTAGTAAATTAAACATCTCCGGTCGTTGGATCAAAAATCTTACGACAGTTCCAACTGTGATAGTTTCCGGTTGAAACTAGAGGTACTTTTCCTTTTGCCTCAATAACGTTTTCTCGGTACAAACATAAAATTTAATGCAACAATAAAGGTTTAAATTTTTAATAAGTTCCAGTATAAGAGAAATACAGTATCGTGAGCTGTGCTCGGGTAGTTCAGATGATAGGGCACTGGCCCGCAAAAGGCAAAGGCCCTTGGTTCGAGTCCAGGTTCGGCACACATTTTTAATCTGGCAAGAAATTTCATATCCTCGCACCCTGTGCTGCAGGTTAAAAACTTCGTTGTGGAATCATAATATTTTTTTACTTTTAGTCAGAGAGGTTTCGTTGAAGTTACGGCATCGTCAAAAGGTTTTATTTTCTTTCTTGTCGGAACGTGCTGTGGTTTTTGTGGTTTTATGTATTTTGCATCACAGCTATTTCTCTTTCACAGTTTTTCATTGTTTCTGGCTTCCCCATTGTCTTCGTTATGAAAATTTCAGCTTTAGACTTGCACTGTGTCAACGTTTTGTAAGCAAACATGTATACAAGAGTGAGCTTTGCAGGCTTTCAAATAAATTGATGAAAAGATACTGTGGTGGCCCTCAACTACGTACCCTCCAACTCAACCTTTAAATATTAAAAGTTTTGACTGGTTTCGTTGTCTAGGGGCTAGGGTACGTAGTTGCTGCATTACAGGCCAAATACTGCTGAGTCTACAGTATACGATAAGAATACACACGTGAATCGAATGGTCGAAGGTTTCTGTCACTCGGCAATTGCGCATTATGAATGTAACATGCAGATTTATAAATGAAACATTGCAATTATATAAAATCTGCAGGTACTATCTTAACGACTATAACTGATGAGTACGAGAGTAGAAGTACTTTTAAGGATGTGGCATATTTCTGCAAAACACTTATTGGTGTCGATGATCCAGCAATTGAATAAAATACGACTTGAATAACACGGGAACAATAGATTCCTACTCCATGTAATTAGTTACGAACAACAACAACATAACTCGCGAGATATTCATTTCCGAATGCATACTACGTCTTCACTGCAGAAGCCACAGAAATCACTCAAGAGCACAGGTCGGCACTCCGAAATATTTCTATCCTCCGCGACCACGCACAAACTGCTCCACTGTCCAAGTCTTTCCGCCGACTCCGCTTCCGTCGCGTCCAGCACTTCCCTTGTCGTGTGCCGTCCTGTCCCCCGTGCTGCACTGCCCCGAAATGCCCGTGTCCTCTCTCCCGAACTCGCTTCCATCCAATCTCCCCATTCACGAGCTCTGAGCTCTGTGACTGCCTAGAGCGCTCGCGCCGAGTCTTCAAGCGAATGCACTTACACAAACATATTTAAGCACATTCAAAATACTGGATTTACATTTAAATACTTGAAATTAAATAGATATTCCCATGACTGCACCATAAACACGCTCTAACACATATTATTAAAAACATTAACAGCTTAAACAAATGTATATCAATGGAATAGCAACAAAAGGTAGGCCAGTAGACTAATGTTTCTGTGGTTTCTAAAACACAGTAAATAGTTAAGCAATTTCTTCATGAATAGTACATATCGAATGTAAACAAAGGCATAGATGAATAGCTGGCAGCAGTGGCCGAGCAGTTCTATGCGCTTCAGTCCGGAACCAGGCGGCTGCTAGGATCGCAGGTTCGAATCCTGCCTCAGGCACGGATGTGTGTGATGTCCTTAGGTTAGTTAGGTTTAAGTAGTTCTTAGTCTAGGCGACTAAGGAGCACTATGTCTTCAGGCCACAAGTGGCCCATCGGGACAATCCGACCGCCGTGTCATCCTCAGCTGAGAACGCGGATAGGAGGGGCGTGTGGTCAGCGCACCACTCTCCTGGTCTTTATGATGGTTTTCTTTGACCGGAGCCGCTGCTATTCAGTCGAGTAGCTCCTGAATTGACATCACGAGGCTGAGTGCAACCCGAAAAATGGCAACAGTGCATGACGGCCAAGATGGTCACCCATCCAAGCACCGGCCACGTCCGATAGCGCTTAACTTCGGCGATCCGACAGGAACCGGTGTATCCAGTGCGGCAAGGCCGTTGCCACAGAGGACTGATGACCACAGATGTTATGTCCCATAGTGCTTAGAGCAATTTGAACCATAGATGAATAAATATATTTGTAAGCATGCAGCTACCGTTTTTTCGTGTAACTGTGGAGTACTTATGACCTGACGCGTTCGATAGTAATCGGCCACTTTAACCTCCAACAGCTCATGCAAAATTTAAGTTACATGCCTGTAATTTATACCAATTTATGTTTACACTAATAGCTTTCTAAAGTCACGTAAATTTACGAAATCGGTGAAGCGTTTGTATTTAGGATATTCATTGCTGGGTGTTACTTGTATAATTTACAGTCAGATACTAAACTTTAACAAAGATATTGAAAATCTGATTACACCATCAGAATGGTCGTGCAAATAATAGTAATGTGCATGTTTCTTTTTGAGGTATCATGATTCATTGGGCTTCTATTAATTTCTATACGAACTGTGAAATGTCTGCCATTAAGGTTTCACAAAGGCCGCCATCTTTGGCCCTCCCGGCACACAGTGTCACCAATGAATTCCCAGCCACATGCTTGAAGGACCACGTGGTCCAGCTGTTGTGCTGCATCACGCGCTTGTTAACAAGCCGCACCCTCCCGACCGGCCCGAGTGGCGACCGCCAACGCCTAACTTAGAATATTCAAAATGGTTCAAATGGCTATGAGCACTATGGGGCTCAACTGTTGTGGTCATCAGTCCCCTAGAACTTAGAACTACTTAAACCTAACTAACCTAAGGACATCATACACATCCAGGCCCGAGGCAGGATTCGAACCCGCGACCGTAGCGGTCGTGCGTTTGCAGACTGTAGCGCCTTTAACCGCTCGGCCACTGCGGCCGGCTTAGAATATTATTAGGGCGCCATGACTCACCCATTACCTCACTCACTTCTACTTATTAACATTGTGGCTTGCCAGAATGTTCAGAAGTAGCACCCTTCAGTTCATACAAGTACATACAAACAAATTTCAAAGGACAGAACTAAATGATTACAAGCCAGGCCTATAGTGTGTTCAAGATCTTTGTAGTGGTGTGCGCTACGGTCGCAGGTTCGAATCCTGCCACAGGCATGGATGCGTGTGATGTCCTTCGGTTAGTTAAGTTTAAATAGTCCTAAGTTCTAGGGGGCCGATGCCCTCAGACGTTAAGTCCCATAGCGCTCACAGCAATTTGAACCATTTTTTTTAGTGGTGTGGTAGCAACATTAATTTTGAAATAACTTAAACTACCACAAATTATGAACCAAACGGCATTTTAGTTAAATGCCTGCATTTCAGTTTTTCCAAACAAACATGAATTTCGAAATAAACTAACACAAAAGTATGAACGATACGGCATGTTAAATAAATGCCTGCATTTCTGTTACGCATAATCAATTTTTTTTGACAATAAATAAAATTTTTAAATGTACTTTCACTTACGTGCAATTTTGTAAGCACTTCTTGTGCCACTCACTCAGTACTAAGGCTCCTTCATGCACTAATTTTTGCCTCGCACAGCCCACACTCACACGGATTTTAGCAAGAAGTAATGATCAACTCACATCAGTCTTTTGACCAAGTGCCTCGTAGAAATCGTATCTACCTCTGAATTCTTGGTTCCACCGTTTAACGTGAAAAATCTGTCTACAACGAAAACCAAAAGTAGAAACCCCTCAACAAACCATTTCCCAAAACCAATCAGAATCCTCGCCAAATATTCCCTCCAGCGGAAACGATACTTTGTTCAAGTCACAAGGTAAACAACTGAATCACAGTAAACTCAGACTCCCGTAAATTCTGTTTAATTGACTTTATTCGATCCTTCCTACCTCCGCACACCAAAAAATGCGTGCACATACAATCACAATTTCAATACCCTTGAAACTGACCACTAAATTCTTTTCCACACTTTTATACAAAGCATAAATCAATGCATATTTTACTAAAATCCGCAAGGTCACTGACCTCCACGCACCTTAGAGCCTAAGCTTCCCCGTCTTGCACACATACAGTGCCACAATAAACTAAAAAATTACTAATGAATCCCCAAATAAACATATAAATTATCCCTCCAAAACTACTACCACTTATTACAGATAAGAACAGCTTTTCACTTCTGCCCTTTCTCTATATACCCTTAGTAATTTTAAACTTCTCTCGTTTCCACATATGCGGCAGTAACGACCGTAATGTTCGACTGTACCAACGCCAATCAGTAACACTAAAATCACACACCTCCTTCATATACTAATTTGTGAAAACTTCATTACAGAAACTCTCCCCATCCAGACTATTTACTTCAGCGGTCTCTAAATTTTCTGTTAGGTCTTCCACACATTTCTCTGATTCACTACCCACATCATACAAAACTTTACTGTTTTACATCTCCAAAATAGCGACACTTGCAGCTTCAACAAAATTACACGTCAATTGTTGTTAAAGACTTTATCTTCCTGAAGTAATACATCGATGCTTAAGCCATCATCACCATAAATATTCATGTCAGCAACCTTACCTGCTGGTACACCATAAAATCACCACAAAAATTCACATCAGAAACCTTACTTTCCTCTGTCGACAAATTAACTTTACGTAATTCATACACAACTTTATCCTCCGCCGCTACATCACACAAATTGCTGCTACCTTGTACAATTTTGGGACTTGCAGACTTGCTACATTCCGCAGTGATCGGACAAAAGTCAGCACACACTGCCATTTCTACACTCTTTTCATCCAGTTTATCCCCCGATCCTATTTTACATACATTCTAACATTCATACTCTGACAAACGGTTTAGATCCACACATTTATCAATAAGTTTCGTTTCGCCTTCACTCGTGACTAGAAACGCGTAAATTCCTTCCTCGAAAGTATCAATACCAGTAGCTTTTTCATCATTACATAAATTACCATTACTCTGTTCCTTTAAAAAGAAATCGTCTACCTCCGCCAATACATTTTTAATTCAACTGCTGGCGAGACCAATGCTAAGCCTCCCTTAGTAACATTGACGCTTTCTGCAGAAACACAATCACTGCCACTTGCAGCTGGCGGGACCAAAGCTACTCCGCCTTCACTAACATCGACGCATTCGCCGATTCACAAATACTTGCTACTACGACACCTTCCTTACTGCAATTGCTACTATTTGCTAATACCTCTTCAGAACTCTCTACACAATTTACTTTCACTAAATTCATCTCTTCTTTAACTTCTTTTTGAACCGCTGAATTTTTCCCTTCATTCACACACTCATTCATTACACAATGATAGCTTACGTCATTCCCCGCGAATTTATTCACATCACTTTTACTTCAATCTCTCACAAATCTGTGCTTCCGTCGTTCGCGCCTGCTGTTATTGAAAGAACCACGTATATAGACTTCGTCTGTAACATACTCCATATTACATATTTGTTGCCTTGCTCCAGACCTATCAACATTTCTACCATTACCATTGTCTCCAGTCCTTTTCATCGCCTGTTTAGATCACCATCCCCGGACCTGAGATGTGGTGAACATCAGTTTCCCGACCAGTTGTTACGCGACTGCACTTCACATGAATTTCCACATCAAATCTGCATTCTTTACTTGGATCCCGTTCACGGAAGTTATCACTTCTGTTCGTTCTACGACCATTGTGCTCACTTCAGGTATTATCTCCCCGAGAATTCCTTTGATTTCTCTCACGATTATTATTTTGGAGATGATTATTTGTATTTCCATTTTGATAACTACTGCCCAGTTTGCTCTGAGGTTTGAACTTCAAAGCCCTCTCTAATTTTTTTACAAATTCTAGAAATACGTCCACGGAATCACTTGGACTGTAGGCAAGATTCCACTGCAAATCTTCGGGTAATCGCCATTTTAAAGTGGTGATTTCCGTTAAAACCCCCAACGGATATTCCACATGCATAATATGGACAAGTTCGCGCTTGTTAAAATCTCTCAGCGTTCCGTTTAAAAATTCATTTTGGATCTGCCTCTGTTTTGCGTCATTTCAGAATTTATTCAAAAAACTCTTTTCGAGCTCTCCGTACGATTTGCACGAACTACATTTAACGTTTTCCCAGGACTGTGGGTCTCCCTCCAAATGCCGTTTAACATATTTTATTTTTGCTTTGTCCGACATGCCGTGAACTAAAGCGTACCTACATGCAACCAAGAAATTTACTGGGTAGTTCTTCCGTCATGTGTGTAACATTTCACAGATCCACTTTTTGCCTAAGGGGTATTTATAACCGCCGAGGCCTGTTGGGAGGCTAACGAATTTAAGCCACTTTTTATGTGGTGAATTTGTTTTTTAAACTCATTTTCACTAGTGATACTGGACTCTATTTTATCTTTAATGTGGTCCATTTCTTTCTCCCTCTCATCTACAAGATTGCCAATGTCACTAATTGCTAAATTTATATCGCTTTCACGAGCATCTTGCGCTTTTATACAGTCGCGTACCTTGCTCCCAAGTTCCGACTGTATCTTATCCATTTTTTCGCCAAGGTCTTTTTCCACTGATTCGATTTTCAATTTTAGTATTACAACTTCGTCTGTAATTTTTCCCTTACCCACTCGGACACATTTTAATTTATCATCAATTGCTTGTTCAACGTTACCCATAATTTTATCCACTTCCTTCTTCACAGCAGAAACTATTTCAGTTTGCATTGTACCCATATCAGTCCGAATTGTATCCGTAACTCTTTGCAATGTGCCCATACCTGTTCGCAATGTACCCATATCTTTTCGAACTGCACTGATATTATTTGCCATTCCCTGGTTCATTTACATTAGCTGAGACATCATATTTCCCCCACATTCATTCCCCTTGCCTGAATTCCTACTAGTTACAGTTTCGCGCTCTGATTTCGGACTAACCGGCTCACTTCCTTTTCAGAATTACACATACTAGGTGACTGTTTTATATTCGCGAGATCTGTAAGTGGAGCTTGAATTTCAGGGTCACACATTGTCTCAGTATTTGCACAGGCACTTGTCTGATGTGAGATGGTTCCCTCTGCCATGGTGATGCCGTCAGTTGTAGTGGAACGACATTGATGACTGCCCTGGAGTACTCGAAGACGCTGTCATCGTACTGCTGCTGGACTGCGTCCGCCACTGGAGAAGTCGCCTGATGTAACTGTAGCTGCCACCGGTTACCGCGTGTTCCAACCGTCTCCCACACCGCTGTCCGTTAAACGCGCTGACCACTACTGTTCCCTGCACTAAACTTATTTAGACTCTGAGCCCCCATGCAAATTGCCTTTAACGTGATAGATTAGGAACTGTAACGATAGCATGTGTTGTAACGATAGCATGTGCGGAAAAAAAACGATATAACACTGTGTTTTGTGAGATGTTCACTCTACAGAAATCTCTACTGGTTTTGTAAAGGCTTTTACACTTAGCGTAGTTTGCTAGATAACAGAGAGCAAAGGAGTTACCACTTTGCAGGGCACAAATCCCGGATGAGCCCCAAATTGCGGGCTTTCAAATAATGTAATGAAATGTTGTGGTGGTGGCCCTCAACTACGTACCCTCCGACTCAACGTTGCAATATTAAAAGTTTTGGCTGGTGTCGTTGTCTAGGGGCTGAGATAAGTAGTTGCTGCATTACAGGCCAAATACTGCTGAGTCTACAGTAAACGATAAGAATGCACATGTGAATCGAATGGTTGAAGGTTTCTATCACTTGGCAATTGCGAATTATGAATGTAACATATAGCTTTATAAATGAAAGATTTCAATTAAATAAAATCTGCAGGTACTATCTTAACAACTTTAAATGATGAATACAATAGTAGAAGTACTTTTCAGAATGCGGTATATTTTTGCAAAACACTTATTGGTGTCGCTGGTCCTGCAATTGAATAAAATATAAGTTGAATAACAGGGAAACAATAGATTCCTACCTCACGTAATTAGTTATGAACAACAACATAGCTCGCGAGACATTCACTTCTGAGCGCATACTACGTATTCACTGCAGAAGCCTCGGAAATCACTCAAGAGCACAGTTCAGCACTCCGAAATATTTCCATCCTTCGCTACCACGTGCAAATTGCTCCACTGTCCAAGTCTTTCTGCCGACTCCGCTTCGCGCCGTCGCGTCCAGCACTTGCCGTGTCCTGCGCCGTCCTGTCCCCCGTGCTGCACCGCCCCGAACTGACCGTGTGCTCTCTCCCGAACTCGCTTCCATCCAGTCTTCCCATTCACGAGCGCTGTGATTGGCTAGACCGCTCGCGCCAAGTCTTCAAGCGAACGTACACTCACAAACATATTTAAGCACATACGAAATACTGGATTTACATTTAAATACTTGAAATTGAATAAATATTCGTACCGCTGGACCATAAACACTCTCTAACACATATTATTAAATACATAAACAAATTAAATAAACATATATCAAAGGAATAGCAACAAAACGTAGGCCAGTAGCCTATTGTCTCTGTGCTTTCTAAAACACAGTAAATATTTAGTCAATTCCTTCATGAATACTATATATCGAATATAAACGAAGACATACATGAAAAAATATATTTATAAGCCTGCTGCTACCGGTTTTTCGTGTAACTGTGGAGTACTTATGGCCTGACGCGATCGATAGTAATCGGCCAATTTGACCTCCAATAACTCATGTGCTATTCAAGTTACATGCCTGCAACTCATGCCAATTTACGTTTACACTAACAGCTTTCTAAAGACATGGAGATCGACAAAATCGGATGAAGCGTTTATATTTTGGAAAGTCGTTGCTGGGTGTTACTTGTATAATTAGCTGTGAGATACTAAATTTTAATTAATAAAGATACTGAAAATCTGATTATGCCATCAGAATTGTCGTGCAAATAATAGTAATGTACACGTTTTTTTATGAGGTATCATCGCTCATCCGCCTACTATTAATTTCTATACGAACTGTGAAATGTCTGCCATTATGGTTTCACAAAGTCCGCCATCTTTCACCCTCCCGGCACACAGCGTCACCAATGAATTCCCAGCCACGTGCTCGATGGAGCACGTGGTCCGGCCGTTGTGCCGCATCACGCGCTTGCTTACGAGCAGCGACTTGCCGAGAAGCCAGAGCGGTGGGCACCAACGTCGAACTTGGAATACACTATTGGGCATTAAAATTGCTACACTACGAAGATAACGTGCTACAGGCGCGAAGTTTAACCGACAGGAAGAAGATGCTGTGATATGCAAATGATTAGCTTTTCAGAGCATGCACACAAGGTTGGTGCTGGTGGCGATACCTACAACGTGCTAACTTGAGGAAAGTATCCAACCGACTTCTCATACACAAACAGCAGTTGGCCGACGTTGCCGGGTGAAACGTTGTTGTGATGCCTCGCGTAAGGAGGAGAAATGCGTACCAAAAAATCACGTTTCCGACATTGATAAAGGTCGGATTTTAGCCTATCGCGATTTCGGTTTATCGTATCGCGACATAGCTGCTCGCGTTGGTCGACATCCAATGACTGTTAGCAGAATACGGTATCGGTGGGATCAGGAGGGAAGTACGGAACGCCGTACTGGATCCCAACGGCCTCGTATCACTAGCGGTCGAGATGACAGGCATCTTATCCGCATGGCTGAAACGGATCGTGCAGCCACGTATCGATACATGAGTCAACAGATGGGGACGTCTGGAAGACACCAACCATCTGCACGAACACTTCGACGACGTTTGCACCAGGATGGACTATCAGCTCGGACGCTGCATCACAGACAGGAGCGCCTGCGATGGTGTACTCAACGACGAACCTGGGTTCACGAATAGCAAAACGTCATTTTTTCGGAGGAATCCAGGTTCTGTTTACAGCATCATGATGGTCGCATCCGTGTTTGGCGACATCGCGGTGAACGCACATTGGAAGCGTGTATTCGTCATCGCCGTACTGGCGTATCACCCGGCGTGATGGTATGGGGTGCCATTGGTTACACGTCTCGGTCACCTATTTTTCGCATTGACGGCACTTTGAACAGTGGACGTTACATTTAAGATGTGTTACGACCTGTGGCTCTACCCTTCATTCGATCCCTGCGAAACCCTACATTTCAGCAGGATAATGCACGACCGCATGTTGCAGGTTCTGTACGGGCCTTTGTAGGTACAGAGAATGTTCGACTGATACCCTGGCCAGCACATTCTCCAGATCTCTCATCAACTGAAAACCGTTGGTCAATGGTGGCCGACCAACTGGCTCGTCACAATACGCCAGTCACTACTCTTGATGAACTGTGGTATCTTGTTGAAGCTGCATGGGCCGCTGTACCTGTACACACCATCCAAACTCTGTCTGACTCAGTGCCCAGGCGTATCAAGGCCGTTATTACCGCCAGAGGTGGTTGTTATGGGTACTGATTTCTCAGGATCTATGCACTCAAATTGCGTGAAAATGTAATCACATGTCAGTTCTAGTATAATATATTTGTCCAATGAATACCCGTTTATCACCTGCATTTCTTCTTGGTGTAGCAATTTTAATGTCCAGTAGTGTATTTTCAGGGGGCCACTACTCGCCCGTTACCTCACGGCTACAAGATGAATAAAATTATTGTTTGTGTTCGTTCTTCTGCCAAACTTTCAGCTACAACGTACAAGATGTTGTTGGCTTCAATTTGTGTGGTAGGATACTGACAGTCTATGAGACACCCTGTAGACATTACTCGTCTCTCAGCTATAGCTTAAGTCATTTACGTTTCCACAGCAAAATGGCTCTAAGCACTATGGGACTCAACATCTTAGGTCATAAGTTTTCCACAGCATGTTCGCCCCTATAAAGGAAGAGTATATATGTATCTGTATGTTTATCAGGTTGGTGGAAATGTCTGTGTAAGGCACTCATTTGTGTTGTCTTAATCCCAAGACAACAACTGCAGATTACACTGGTTTTCAAGTGTGTTAAGGTATATACACGTATCACGAGTTCCCTTCTGACGTCATATTCAGAAGATTTGCAATATACTATCGTACGCTTACATGTCGCAGGAAGCATCTGTGAGCTTTAGTACCAATCCGTGACAACCTGAGGAAACCAGTTAGAGAGGAACTCTCTCCATTTTGTTAGTAGGACAGCTCCTGGTAAAGCTGAACAGCTGCTGACATTTTGGTAGCTAGTCGTTCTAGTCAGTTTGTTTTGCACCCGGTTCTACGATGTAAAAACTTTGCTTTAAAATTTTACGGCACAATCGCAATAAATATAATAAACTACAAAATTAATCATCTAACTTTGCATTTAAAGACGTTGTCTTTTCTCGCTAGCCGGAATTCCGCGAGAGCTTTGACGTACTGCGAAGCCTCGATGCCACAAGTATCAAATTGGTTTCTGACACTCAGATGAATCACCGTTGAAATCCCCGACGCTTTGCTGAAGGGGAGGTCCCAGTATTCGCCTGAAGCAACGTAGGAAGACTATAAGTAATCTGGACACGATGATCGGACAGCAATTAGTCTCCTCATTCTAATGTGCTATCAATGTGCTAACCATAAGGTCAACTCATGCTCCAAAGCCCTGTAAAGTGCATTCCAGTTCAAAGTTGTGAAGAGATAGATACATTACACTGACCAGACTATGGATGGCGAGGTATGTTATAAAACATGTCAGAATACCAAACGAGCGTTTCATTCCAAATTTGTATTACTTCTTTATCATTTCAAGTGAACAGTAGAAAAAGAGGTACAGTTATTAGTGAAATTTGGTTGCATATTGCTGGTCCTGCATTCTGGTGTATCAGTTACTTCGACATAAAATCGTTTTGTCTATCTTCTTAGTATTCATATCGAAATCTACTTCTTACTGTTTCCAAATACGAGGGCTATCCACAAAGTACATAACGTTTTGGAATTAAAAATAAATAAAGTATTTGAATTTTTTTTATTATATACAGATGAAAGCCACACTTAAATACTATTTTTCTACATAGTTGCCATTTAAATTAAGGCACTTATCGTAGCGATGGACGAGCTTGGAAATTCCTTCGTCGTAAAATTCGGCCGCCTGCGCCTTCAACCACGTGGTTACCTCTTCTTGAAGCTGTGCGTCGTCATCAAAACGCTGCATAGCCAACCACTTCTTCATTGCTGGGAATAAGTGGAAGTCGCTCGGTGCCAGGTCGGGACTGTACGGCGGATGAGGAAACAACTCCCACTTAAAAGATTCGAGAACTTCACGAGTGCCATTTGCCGTGTGGGCCCGGGCGTTGTCGTGAATCAGCAAGATCTTTGAGCCCAACTTTCCCCTGCGCTTGTTTTGTATTGCTGTTCTGAGGTTGTGCAGAGTTTGGCAATACCTTTGAGAGTTTATTGTAGAGCCTCTTTCCAGGAAATCCACAAAAATCGCACCTTTTCTGTCCCAAAAGACAGTCATTACGTGGTTGAAGGCGCAGGCGGCCGAATTTTACAACGAAGGAATTTCCAAGCTCGTCCATCGCTACGATAAGTGCCTTAATTTAAATGGCAACTATGTAGAAAAGTAGTATTTAAGTGTGGCTTTCATCTGTATATAATAAATAAATTTTCCAATACTTTATTTATTTTTAATTCCAAAACGTTATGTACTTCGTGGATAGCCCTCGCACATAAAATTTAACGAACATGTCTCTTGTAACAAGAAATCTGAATGAACAGCCGTTGCTAGACAGTGTGTTGTGCTAACAATTCTTCGCTATGTAATTTGTCACAGGGATCAAATGCTCAAAACATGGACGTAGATTCCATATTTCAGAAAATGGTTATAAGGATAATAACCAAAACTAGTACTCGGGCTCATTCTATGGAAAAAATTTATAAAGTGCGTATCCTCTCCAAGTGAACTCATCCTCTGAACTGTTTCACACATCAGGAAAAACATTAGTAAGTACGTTAGAAACAGTTTTAGACGCGGTGATGGGACAAGAAGCAGTTTGGCATTAACATTTCCCGGGGAAAAACAAAATAATTTTCTACAGAAATCTCTATCTGCGATATCTGGGATTAAAATAGTATAATAATTTGCCCAGTAAAATGGAAGATAACTAAGGTACATTTATTTAACCGACAGTCAAAGTGTTCTCTTAATTACTGCATATTTCACACTGAAAGTTTAATCAAAGAAGTATGGGTGGCAAAATTTTACTTACGGCAGCGGCAGCGTGGTGTGCTGATGTTGGCAACGGCCGTTGAATACTGGGAATTAACGGCGACCAATCGTGACACAGATACACGCAGCCAATCAGATTTTAGCTGGTAATAGCTTATTTATCTGCACAATAAACATCTTTATTTTCATGAGGTCGAACGGCAGTTACAGTTCCTCGACGCAGAACTTGTCCAGTGCGCTAGTTGTAATACGTATGTGTTTCAGGTTCTTGTAGGAGTTTCTAAAATTGTTCCACCAACGGAAAAACTTACCGTAAACTGCTTGATGGAAGTGTTCGTTAATGTCATGTAAGTAGTACCACGCGTCACACGCTAAAACGCCGTGTCCGCAGCATAATACTTAGAATGTTTCATTAAAAGACAAATTAAATTTGCTACGTGTGAATAATTCTGTTTTCCACCAATAAAAGAAGTAGGCCTAATACTATTCCCGCTTTGTTTTCATAGCCGGGGAGACAACGAAAAAAAAGTAGTGCAACGTTTGTGAAAGCAACCTCATAATAAACAGGACGCTACAAATTCATTGCCAAGATAGCAATACTTTTTGAAAAATCAGCCATTTTGTGTTGACCATGAAGTAAATAATTAATGCTGTTTCTGTTCTATAATTGACAGGTTCTTGTACTCTACTGGCCATTAAAATTGCTACACCACGAAGATGACGTGCTACAGACGCGAAATTTAACCGACAGGAAGAAGATGCTGTGATATGCAAATGATTAGCTTTTCAGAGCATTCACACAAGGTTGGTGCCAGTGACGACACCTACAACGTGCTCACATGAGGAAAGTTTCCAACCGACTTCTCATACAAAAACAGCAGTTCACCGGCGTTGGCTGGTGAAACGTTATTGTGATACCTCGTGTAAAGAGGAGAAACGCGTACCACCACGTTCCCGACTTTGATAAAGGTCGAATTGTAGCCTATCGCGATTGCGGTTTATTGTATCGCGACATTGCTGCTCGCGTTGGTCGAGATCCAATCACTGTTAGCAGAATATGGAATCGGTGGGTTCAGGAGGGTAATACGGAACGCCGTGCTGGATCCCAACGTCCTCGTATCACTAACAGTCGAGATGACAGGCATCTTATCAGCATGGCTGTAACGGATCGTGCATCCACTTCTCAATCGCTGAGTCAACAAATGGGGACGTTTGCAAGACAACAACCATCTGCACGAACACTTCGACGATATTTGCAGCAGCATGGACTATCAGCTCGGACACCATGGCTGCGGTTACCCTTGACGCTGCATCACAGACAGGAGCGCCTGCGATGGTGTAGTCAACGATGAACCTAGGTGCACGAATAGCAAAACGTCATTTTTTCGGACGAATCCAAGTCCTGTTTACAGCATCATGATGGTCGCATCCGTGTTTGGCGACATCGCGGTGAACGCACATTGGAAGCGTGTATTCGTCAACGCCATACTGGCGTTATCACCCGGCGTGATTGTATGGAGTGCCATTGGTTACACGTCTCGGTCACCTCTTGTTCGCATTGACGGCACTTTGAACAGTGGACGTTACATTTGAGGTGTGTTACGACCCGTGGCTCTACCCTTCATTCGATCCCTGCGAAACCCTACATTTCAGCAGGATAATGCACGACCGCATGTTGCAGGTCCAGTACGAGCCTTTCCGGAAACGGAAAATGTTCGACTGCTACCCTGGCCAGCACATTCTCCACATCTCTCATCCACTAAAAACGTCTGGTCAATGGTGACCAAGCAACTGGCTCGTTACAATACGCCAGTCACTACTCTTGATGAACTGTGGTATCGTGTTGAAGCTGCATGGGCAGCTGTACCTCTACACGCTATCCGAGCTCTGTTTAACTCAATGCCCAGGCATATCAAGGCCGTTATTACGGCCAGAGGTGGTTGTTCTGGGTACTGATTTCTCAGGATCTATGCACCCAAATTTCGTGAAAATGTAATCACATTTCAGTTCTAGTATAATATATTTGTCCACTGAATACCCGATTATCATCTGCATTTCTTCATGGTGTATCAATTTTAATGGCCAATAGTGTATGTACCATTGTCGGCTCACTAAATTAATTATCCTTGTAAAGGGAACATTTGAAAACATAACGTTTTCACCAAAACAAAATAGTGAATGTCATTGGATACCGTATACTATCAGTCGATGGGCTAATGCCAACGCAACAAATTCCCAGCATACAACGGTCATTGCCAACATCAGCACTCTACGCCGCCACAGCCGTAAGTAAGGTTTTTGCGAAGGTGATTGCTCGTAGATAACACAGACGTCTCAACGTGTTTCTGAGTGCAACAACTTACTCATGGTTAGTGGTTGCTGACTTAAGTTTGCATACAGGTGGAAGGAAGACTCAGATATGTAACAGGTGTGTCGCGGCATGGGCGTGGTCATGTGATTAGTGGCAAGTTAACAGGGCTGTCTGCAGAGAAACAAAAACTGAAAGAACAGTCCATAAATTATCTACGTTACGAAGTTTGGCTCGCTGGCTCTATGGTAAAGAGCAAGTCTTTGTATCCGAGGGTCCCGTGTTCGGCCTCCGGTCGGGTTAAGCGATTTTGTGTCACTTATCACTTCTTTGACCTGTGGCGGTTCTTATTGCCATGAAAAATGCCAGGATGCAATGTGATTCAGGGTCTGCATTAAACTGTAGGTCTCACTACAACTGGAAGCGAAAGAAAGTTTTAAGGTCGGAGGGCGCCAATCTCACACCATCTCAAACAGCACCATAGCTAGAAACCACTGTTGCTTTCTAACCAGCCTGCTGACTGATGACAGCTTTACCTTTACGAGTTGAATCAGCTGTGCCTAACATTTTTATGTTGTTAAGTTAGTTGTTCCAATATGTGTACATGTTTGAGAACTGTGTGTTAAGTAAACTGAATGAGGGAGTGCGTCTGTTAAGACACTAGCCTCAGATTCGGGGGAAAAGAGGCTCATGATGTGTCCGGTTACCCTAATTTAGGCTTCTGTTGTTATGCAAATTCCAAGATGGTTCCTTCAACAAGGCCACCTCTACTTTTCTCTGCTCATCCAAGAAACTCATGTGTCTAGAATGAAATTTTCACTCTACAGCGGAGTGTGCGCTGATATGAAACTTCCTGGCAGATCAAAACTGTGTGCCGGACCGAGACTCGAACTCGGGACCTTTGCCTATCGCGGGCAAGTGCTCTACCAACTGAGCTACCAGAGCACGACTCACGACCCGTCCTCACAGCTTTACTTCTGCCGGTACCTCGTCTCCTACCTTCCAAACTTTACAGAAGCTCTCCTGTGAACCTTGCAGAACTAGCACTCCTGAAAGAAAGGATTTCCCGAGTTTGATTCTCGGTCCGGCACACAGTTTTAATCTGCCAGGAAGTTTCAAACACGTGTGTGTTGATAAATCTCTGTACACGATACGTTTTCCTTGTATGAAGCTGACGGATGCTATATGATTGGGAAATAATGCTGGGACAAACACATTGCTGATAGGGACATTTTTCAGGACAAAATAAGTACCTTCATTGGCATGGGTAGAAGAAAATTCGGTTAATCGTTAGATACAAAATTAAATAAGTGCACAACAGAGGACATCCATCTTCCGTGAGAACAGGCACATCGCAAAAGCAGTCGTACTTCGTATTTAATTTCCTTCAAGTCTTTAGCGTATGGCATTGGTGGCTGGGAAACCCCTCGCGGGGCGGTTCGGCCGCCGCTCCACAAGTTCTTTAACGCCACAACGGCGACTTGCGAGTGAATGAGGAGGAAATGATAACGAAAGAGACACAAAACCCAGTTGTCCCGAAGCAGAGAAAATCCCTGACCCCGCCGGGAATCGAACCCGGGACCCCGTGCGCGGGAAGCGAGAACGCTACCGCAAGACCACCAGCCGCGGACGCTTTGTGTAGATGACGACGTAGCTATGAATATGCCTATTGCGTTTAAACATCACGATTACACACGAGTAAAATATATGTGTTAACAAATTCACAGTTTCAGATACTCCACCTACGTGAAGATTCGGGAGTAGAGGGATAGACGCTGAGAGATGACAGTCTATACAACACTCAAAAGTTAATATGTTAACGAACACTCTACTCTTGGAATTTGCTGACGTACACGAGTGGAAATTTGTGACGTTTAACTTGTGGATCACTCGAAAGCGTTTGTTGCCACGGTTCTTGTTCTTTAAGGCTGTCGTATCTAGATCTGCACAGTGCATATGTAAGGACAGAAAACCAGCACATCCGACAATTAAACTTAGCATGGGTTTAGAATCGGTTGTGCAGTTTTCGTTGCATAGGCATTACGGTCAAACCATTTGTCAAAACGAGATTTTTTTGTAAGCTATTCCTCTCGAAGTCCTATTACATTTTCATTATTTCAACTACACAAACTATGGCTTTTCTTTCGAAAGGAAGCAACAAACATTATCTGCTTGAATATTAACATACACAGGGTGAGAAGCATGAGACATTTAGCCCGGTATTCATTCAGTGGGTTGTGAGATACCGCTTAAGAAGCACATCATGGACGGCACAACAGTCCTCGTCGTTAGTCCGTCGGGCCGACGTGTCATCCGAATCCCGGAGCGGGTGATTTAAGGCCTGTTCAAACGACTGAAGTAGATGGACTACTCCTGGTGTCTCTACAGCAGCCTATGAAATTACTGCACACATAAGCAGGTGCAATTGGAATTTCCCAGAAAGAAAATTGTGAAAAACAACACCAAAGGCTGCCTGCAGGGATCCAGACTTCTGGAATTTTGGCATAAAGCCATTACTGAACAGTCTTCACAGGATGGCAAACACTACAGCTGCAGCGCCTAGGCAGATGATCTGCTGATTATAGTAGCTGGCAGCACAAGGGCTAAATTGGAGAATAAAATTAGGGAATTATATGTCATAAAAAGGAACATTATCAAGCTTGAGAACCCTACAGTCAGTAAAAGTGACCAACTTGTGAAATGAAGAGAGGTATATAGGTACCTTGCCACGAACATCGACGAAAACTAAAACTTCCAAGCACGTCTAGAAATCGTCACCCAGAGAGGAATTAAACGCTGAACAAAGTTTGAAAAATTGGCCAGAAAAATTTTAATTATCGCTAAGATCAATAAGAACGTACCACAACGTAATCTTAATCACTGTTAGGGGGATAGGGGTCGATCGTATTGACCCTTACAGCCAGGAATGTAAGGACAGCACAGGCTCTAAGGTGAGCACAGAGGAGTGTATTCCTACGCCCGGCAGGCGCGTGTAGAATGGCATCGACTGAGGGCATGTTATCAGAGATGTGAATCATGTGAAATACATTCATTAGAAATGCAAATACAAAATAAAAAATTCCTATTTTTCATTTTGCATTTAAAATACTTAACTTCAAAATCTGTTTCCTATTTCATTTGAAATATTTAAAAAACAGATACTTAGTATTTGTGAATGTAAAATGCTTCGTAGTTTTCATTCATTTCATGAGCCACTTGTTTCACACAAAGGTAGTTCCACAATGGACACAAATGGTTGAATAAAAGCCAAAGGTATACCTGTGAACCAAATAAGAGAATGACCCTATGTTTTCCCAATACTGTTGGATGAAAGTAAAACATACCAGTATTATCTGATAACGCAAAAGCAATTGAATGAAAGCGGGAGTGAGGTCACAAGATCACATTTAATAGCTTCAACAGGTATGTAATCATTTAAGGGCAGATCTGAAAGTAATTCGTACAAAAACTTCACGCTGCTGTCACCTCAAAATGTTAAATACTTTGGAATATGTGTACAAGATCTCCTAGGCCCTTCGGAACCTATTTAGAAACAAATGGAAAACTCCCCTGCTTATCCATGTCCAATATAATGGAATTCATACCGTAATTCTATTCAAGATATACTCATAGTCAAGGTGTAGCACCTTTTAAATAAATTGAAATAAAAAAAAATTCTTAATGGATATTTAAGTTGTTCAAAACCTATGCTGACGGCATTAGAAGCGCAGAAGGGGACAAAGATTTCCACTGTGGATGGCTTGTGCCAGAACTAATTAGAATGCAAAGAATCTTAAGGATACTACAAATGGATAATCTTACATACTATGGCGCTGCTGATAGAAGTTATTAAAGAATGTCCATATTGGTCATTTGCGAGATTCTATAATTTAGAGAACCAACAGGAGAAAATGCCATATTAGCACCCATATTCTATCCTTTTTAAACTGAAACGTGTGTCGAAGCCTAGCAGAAAATGCGTTATGGAATTGTTTATTTCAGAAATGCGGAACATGAAAGAAGGAAGTGGGAAGGGCTTGCAACATTCTGATAAAAAAATGGATTGAATCTTATTACATGTTTGTTGAGGACTGTGATTGTTTTGTAGCCGGTGATAGAGCCAACATTACAAGAGTTCTGGTAACACTCCCTCAAAGATAATGACAGTAGCATAAATTCCTTGAACAGATATTCAACAGTAAAATAATTTACGGAAAAATAATACCTGTTTATCAAGTTGTGCTCCTGTTGAACAACTATTTTTCTTTGGTGGAATAATAATGAGGCCAGAAAGGCGAAACAAGAAAGACTAAATATTTGAACTATTATTGGTGTTAAAATCAGTGCATGTAAAAAGTTCTGTAATCAGAGGTATTTTATTTGAATACAGCTACTTTTAAGATACTTATTTTGCATCTAAATATTTTTTTAAAAACCATTTTGTGTTAAAATTTTAAATAGAAAAAGATAATGAACTATGTGTACTTTGAATTTATATACTTTTAATGAACTACTTTGATTGATGTGTCTCAACTCAGCCGTAAAGACGAGGTACAAGCACTATTGGCTTACAAAGGGTGATCATCACCCGAGTGTTACGGAAATGCTTCAGGAACTCGGGTGGGAGTCTCTAGAGGAAAGGAGGCCTTCTTTTCGTGAATCGCTACTGAGGAAATTTAGAGAACCAGCATTTGAGGCTGACTGCAGTACAATTTTACTGCCGCCAACTTACATTTCGCGGAAAGACCACAAAGATAAAATAAGAGAGATTAGGGCTCGTACAGAGGCATATAGGCAGTCATTTTTCCCTCGTTCTGTTTGGGAGTGGAACAGGGAGAGAATATGCTAGTTGTTGTACGAGGTACCCTCCGCCACACACCGTATGGTGGATTGCGGAGTATGTATGTAGATGTAGATGTAGAATCTGATAAGGTAAAACTGAGAGTGGACGCAAGACCCACGTCAATTAAGAAAATAAAGGCTTATCTTGATAGAAACGGCAAGAAATATGGGACAGGGCAGAAAAAGGGAGCAGAGATTACCAGTTCCTTCCTCACACAAAAAAAGTTCGAGACTGTCATATTTCCACCACCATGGTCAACATCCCAGTTGCTTGCAGAAAATACAACAAAGGACAACAGGCACTTGTGAACGTGGGGCGACTGGCACATCAGGTCGCATCGTCACGACGTGTGCATTTAGATAAGATGTTACAGCACATGATAGGAACTCTGTAACGTATTTAGGAATGAGAACCTGTGGCACTAGCTGACAACCAAAATACGAGTTAATGAACTGTAAGCCTATATGGCTAAGAGAAAACTAAGAAGCCATGCATCATGACTACGAGGCGCACCAAGGCAGAGCATCCACCTATATCAACCTTCCGGAAGTAGTGAGGAGATAAGCCTTGGGAAGGACTGGGAAGGACTTCCTGAAATCCTGATAGCCGTCTCCCAATCGCTACGGCTTGGATTCCACGGCAACACAGCCTCTTTGAAGCCTCAGCATACTGAGGCTAACTGCCATAAACATGAGAAATCTATCTTGAATCAGTTACCATGTACAGTAGTGTAGTGCAAAGTTGTACAGTAGTGTAATCTGGAATTATAAATTACAAAATTTGTTACTCACACAATATTTAACACAGCCGTGGATTCCACGTAGTGCCCGTTCTTTTGGACGTGTCCGAAAGACCAGAACCACGCATTCATATACAAACTTTGTGACGCAGCTTGCTGCAGTATACCAGTAGCTTGTGCATCCTGAATTCTGGATGAACATGTACCTGAGCGCCAGATAGACAAAGGAAGGTATGTGGATTTTTTAAAAATTAGTATTGTTTCTTTGTATGTAGATACTAGCTGGGAACCTGGCCTTATCTGGGTTTGTATTTACTCCAGTCTTCTTTAAATCATCTCCTTCTCGCCCTCTGTCCATTCTCCCCCCTCCCAGCCCCCCGCTCTATCCATTTCCTCTATCTCCTCTCTCTGTCCACCTCCTTCACCCCTTCAACCACCCCACTCTACTCAACTCCTCTTGCCTTTCTCTCTTCCCATGTCCTCCTACCTCTCTGTCTATTTGCCCTTTCCCGCTCTCTCTGTCCATCTGATCCTCCCCGTATGACCATCTGCCCTTTCCCCTTCTGTCCATATCTTTCTTTTGGGGGGGGAGGGGAGGCGTCATCAGTCCTATGACTGGTTTGATGCGGCCCACCACGAATTCCTCTCCTGTGGCAACCTCTTCATCTCAGAGTAGCACTTGCAATCTACGTTCTCAATTATTTGCTGAATGTATTCCAATGTCGATGTTCCCTACACATTTTTCCCTCTACAGCTCTTTCTAGTATCATGGAAGTCTTTCTCTGGTGACTCCTGTCATCCTCTCTCTTCTGCATGACAGTGTTTTCCACAAATTCATTTCGTTTTAGATTCTGTGCAGAACCTCCTCATTCCTCACCTTCAACATTCGTCTCTAGCACCACATCTCAAATGCTTCGATTCTCTACTGTCCTGTTTTTCCCAAGGTCCATGTTTCACTACCA
This sequence comes from Schistocerca piceifrons, assembly GCF_021461385.2. Classification (NCBI taxonomy): domain Eukaryota; kingdom Metazoa; phylum Arthropoda; class Insecta; order Orthoptera; family Acrididae; genus Schistocerca; species Schistocerca piceifrons. The sequence continues at coordinate 54,102,351 of NC_060139.1, forward strand.
TACAATACTGTACTCGAAACGTACATTCTCAGAATTTCTTTTTCAAATTAAGGGCTATGTTTGATACCAGTACACTTCTTTTTGCCAGGAATCCCTTTTTTTCTAGTGCTAATCTGCTTTTGATGTCCTCCTTACTCCGTCCGTCATTGGTTATTTTCCTGCCTAGGTAGCAGAAGGGCTTAACTTCATTTACTTTGTAACCATCAATCCTGATTTTACATTTGTCACTAGTGTCATATCTGATACTTCTCCTCACTTTCGTCTCTCTTCAATTTATTCTCAATCCATATCCTTTACCCATTAGACTGTTCTTTCCATTCAGCAGATCATGTAGTTCTTCTTCACTTCCACTCACAATAGCAATGTAATCTGCGAATCGTATTATTGAGATCCATTCTCCTTGAATTTTATTTCCACTCTTGACGTCTCTTTTATTTCCGTCATTGCATCTTCGGTGTACAGATTGAATAGTAAGGGCGAAAGACTACATCCCTCTATTACAGCCGGCCGTGGTGGCCGAGCGGCTCTAGGCGCTACAGTCTGGAACCGTGCGACCGCTACGGTCGCAGGTTCGAATCCTGCCTCGGGCATGGATTTGTGTGATGTCCTTAGGTTAGGTAGGTTTAAGTAGTTCTACGTTCTAGGTGACTGATGACCTCAGAAGTTAAGTCCCATAGTGCTCAGAGCCATTTGAACCATTTGAACCTCTCTTACACCCTTTTTAATCCAAGCACTTCGTTCTTGATCGTCCATTCTTGTTATTCCTTCTTGCCTCTCGTACATATTGTACATTACCCGTCCCTCCGTATAGCTTACCTCTATTTTTCTCACCATTTCGATCATCTTGCACCATTTTATACTGTTGAACGCTTTTTCCAGGACGACAAACCTTACTAATGTGTCTTGATTCTTCTTTTTTGTATCTCCATCTCCTCGTTCCCCCATATAATTCCATGTTCTCAACCCTCTCTATTTATCCACGTCCTTCCCCTTTATTTGCCCATCCTGTCCTTCCGCTGTGTCTGTCCACTTCTCTCTCTCCATATCCACTTGCCCACTCGCTGTTCCTTCTCCCTCCTGTCTCTGTCCATCTCCTCTCTCCTTTCTCTGCTCAATTCCTGATGTCCCCACTCTCTGTCCTTCTCCTTCTCTTTCTCTGTCCATTTCCTCTTCCTCCTCCTCTCTCTGTCCAGCTTCACCTCTCCCATCTCTTTGCCACTCTCTTGCTCCCCCTTTCTCTGTCCATCTCGTCCTCTTACGTTTCTCTGTACATCTCGTATTCTCCCATGTCTCTCTCCCTCTCTACTTCATTATTCTGTCCACTCCTCCTTCAACCTCTTTGTCCATCCCCTCCTCCCTCTCCCTGACCACATTATCTCTCCCACAAAAATAGGAGGCTGCTGGTTCTTACCGCCACAGTATTTTCGTTCCAGATCGTAACTAATATGCGTACCAACTTAGATTGGAATCATTCCATCGGTTGGCCCATAAGCACACGTCAAAAATATTTCACTTATATTTGACATATTTCCAAGTATTTGTACATATCTTCACCGAATTTCACTCTACAGTTTCATTTTCACGCAGCTCAATGTTTATGACGTCATATCTCCAGAAATATGTGTAGCGCACTAATATATTTTTGTACATACATTCGGCAACATGTATGTGGATACTGTCTGAGAAATGTTTCGAATATAGTTACTAGTAAAGACGTGATGGTGCTTAGTTATACTAACACATTTGAACTTATATAAAACATTACATGCTATGTCATGCCAGTTCACGTGCAACATTTAGTCTGTCCTTGTATCTAGGTGAAAGACTAGAAGAAAATAGCAAATAAATAAACAAACTCAAACAGTAAAATAGCTTTGCCAATTTTCTTCTGGGTTTTGCTAGTCAACTTTTACACATAAGAAGGATACATACTTTGAGGATCTGACGGGGATACGGATTAAAATTCAATTAAGAGATGAAAACTTTCTTAGTTCACATAAACCTGGCACAAAGTCATTGGGAAGATCTCTGGTTAAAGCAACAGCTTCGTTACTAAACAATTTAAACCACAATCTAGTATAACAATTTAAATAGACTTGAAGACCTGATCGTTGCCTGCCTTTTCTTTACCTATAGATGCTTGGCTCGAAGGGGAAGAGCGGATGACCGTGAGCAGCGGTGAAACGATCGCTATGTTTGCGAAGCGTCTGTTGCGCTTATGCGTCTCTCGTAGATTGGCGTGATCTATATGCCGTGCACACTCCTCAAAAGCGTCCACGAAACTGAAACAGTAATATATAACAGTTTGAATGACACTGATACTTTAGTCAGTTTTGATGTGGTTTCTCTTTTCACTCGCGTCCCTCTCTCTGATTCGTTGCAGCTAATTGAGGTTAAGTTTGGTGTCGAGTTAACAAATTTGTTTCGATATGTGCTGACTTCCTCTTACTTTTTATTCGATGGTCAGTACTACGAACAGACTGATGGAGTTGCAGTGGGAAGCCCGTTGTCTCCTGTTGTGGACAATTTGTTTATGGAGGACTTTGAGGAACGTGCATTGGAGTCAGCGACCTTGAAACCTGCGTGTTTTTTCAGATATGTAGACGATACTCTTGTTCAAAAAATGGTTCAAATAGCGCTGAGCACTATGGGACTTGACTGCTGAGGTCATCAGTCCCCTAGAACTTAGAACTACTTAAACCTAACTAACCTAAGGACATCACACACATCCATGCCCGAGGCAGGATTCGAACCTGCGACCGTAGCGGTCGGTTCCAGACTGTAGCGACTAGAACCGCTCGGCCACTACGGCCGGAATACTTTTGTTGTTTGGCCTCATGGTAGTGAGAATTTATACCGGTCTGTGGGACACCTGAATTCAATCCACCCGAATATTCAGTTCACTACGGAGGTGGAAAAGAATGGATGCCTTTCCTTCCTTGATGCGTTGGTCAGAAGGAAGACTGACGGAACGTTGATACATTCAGTTTATAGGAAGCCTACTCACACTGACTTGTATCTGCGAGCTGATAGTTGTCACCATCCAGCTGAGCGTGAAGGAGTACTTCGTACCTTCGTTCACAGGGCCCACGTCATCTCAGATCCTGAAAGTTTGGCAGCTGATCTATCACATCTCAAAGTCACCTTTCGTCAGAATGGTTATAGTGAGAGGCAGATCAAACGTGCGTTGCGCTATCAGCCTTCTGTGCAACGGATGAGTGACGACAGCAACGAAGTGGCACCTAAGTCTACGGCCTTTTTGCCTTACGCAGGATTGGCCGTACTTTGCCGAAATATGATGTGAAATGTGTTTTTCGACCACCTTATAAGATTAAGGCCCTGTTGGCGTCCGTAAAAGGTGATCTTGGTTAGCGTAAGGCTGGTGTCTATCGTATTTCTTGCAGTTGTGGCATGTCATATATTGGTCAATCAGGACTGTGGAAGACGGGTGTATTGAACATAAGCGTCACACACGCTTACAACAGCCGAGCAAATCCGCTATTGCAAAACATTGTCTTGACATCGGTCATCCTATGGAATACAACAACACGGAGATTCTGGCTTGCACGTCCAGCAACTGGGATAGTGTAGTTAAAGAAGCTGTTGAAATTAAAACATCAAGCAACCGTATAAACAGAGAGGGTGGATTTTGTTTAAATGCTGCTTGGAATCCGGCTCTGTCCCTCATCAAATAACAAAGGGACAGAATTAGTGCTACCTCACCTGTTGATTAACATTCAGTATCGATATTTCTGATGTTGGTTATTTTTGGTTGTGTGTGTGTAACAACAACGACTCTGTAATATTGTACATAAAAGTAATTGTTTTCATCTGATTTTACGATATTCTTGTGTAACTGATGTTCTCATTTCATTTCTTTTTGATTCATGTCATTATGTTAAGAAAACTGTAAATAAGTTTCAATGTGGATAGTAATGTTTATGTCAAATGTCAAGTAATATTGTAATAGAATTGAAATGTAACAAATGTTGAAACTGTTGTAAGATGTTTAAAATTGTAACTGTGAGTCTGGTTCTTACGTAGACAATGTGTTAGGATATGTAGAATGCAAAACCTCGGTTGAATACCCGGTCTGTCAGGGAGCGGTAAAAGGTGGACGGCAGGCGAGCGCGGGAAAATGCGCGCGGGCTCTGCACGACACAACGGACTCAGGAGTAGTTGCAGTTTGGCACTGGTTTGAGCAACACCTTCTGCAGCGGGCAGGCTCTCCTGGAAGACGTAGCTTCACTGAGCCTCGGGTATCCAGTTCCAACGCCCACACAGCATAGCAAAATTCCATAGGCACTAAATGGAAAAGTATTGCGGCGCTAAGAAGAATTAAAGTGCCGATACATCAAAAGCCATAGTTGTGGTTGTATGTGTGCTCTGTGCCTCGCCATCTCGCCGCCCGCCAACCGCCGCATCGATACAAGCAGGTCGAAACTTTTAGTACTGTATTCGTAAGGACCAGAGAGTGAACTGTGTTTGTTTGGTGCAATAATAACCTAAATTTTACCAGAACTTTCCCATCACTTAATTATCCACACAACTAACCTAGACAAAGTCCTCTTCAAACCATGTGCAATCCGAGTGTCCAGAAATGAAAACTAAAAATTGTGTTAATAATAATTATTTGCAGAACTAGCTATATTAGAATGGTGTTTAAAGAAATGATTTGTAAATGAACCAGTAAATGAACAGCGAAGGTTTAACAAAGTCTAAAGATAACTTTAGTATTGATATAGAAATGAAGTTTATTATTTCGAGACAGATTTAAAGGCATTTAAATGACCAGTAAATAAGATGAAAAGGGTAGTAACTTACATACTGGAAATCTTGAATGAATAATGAATTCAGTAATAATTTTTTTTAAATACAACGATCATAACAGTTTCAGGGTCCCCCCCACCCCTCATTCATTTGAATTCTGACGTGTTCTAAATTAGTTTGACCAGTAAAAGTTAGAGTCAATATAAAAGTCAAAATTTATCAGTATTTTATCTTTATCAAAATTGACATTTTGTGTGTGACATGAAAGTACAATTTCTAGGGTAACCTATGCCCGACTTTAATCAGATTAATAGACGGTATAAAGTTTTGTAGTAAACATTATACTGTAGTGTTGTGTATTCATGATTTTCCATATCAGCGCAGAACGTGAAACTATCATTTCTATAGATTTTCTGGTTCTAAAATTCTACTATATTATGCAGAGTTACAACTTGTTGTTTTGCATGAATATATACCAACTTGTACAGGGAAGAAACTCAGTTAATGCCTAATTAGGCTGCCGACCGTATTATTGTCATACTGTTAGCGTCTTCTGGTATGCTTTTGATCCATCCTGAAGTGTGATTGCATTTCGAACTTACTTGACGTATCATTGTTATTATAGAGTGTCTGTGAGTCTGATTTGCCACCATTCAGGTACACGCGGTCGATATCTATGCGAAAATCCTTTCTCATAAGGTGAATCCCGTTCACTTACCATAGCACAGGCTTTAACGAGTACTGTGTCAGGGATTACATGTTGACTCTGCGGTTACTTGTTCTGTGTGTGGTATCTTCCTTGTTTCTCCTCTGCGAACCGTGGTATTAAATTCCCTTGCACATTGCTTTCTCCTTGCAGTTGTGCCTTGACAATGGCTCCTGTAGAAATATCGGCGGTGGTCGACGACGTCACCCGGCAGCAAACACGTAAGTTATTTGAACAGTAATTATCGTGACTGAAACTGTATAGAAGAACCGTGTGAAACGAAAAGAGATGGGAAACATTTCTTCGGATATTTCTGGTCGTCAGGACCGCTTGCTTTCCGTCCACGAAATGAACGCCAGTAGGACCGTTATACTTACCTAGGTGGAACCAGCACTTTCGCCGGCAGGTCAGTTCGGTACTTGACGCGTGTTGCTAACACCGCCAGGATCTGAGGGAGCACCGGGAAGGGGGGTCAGAAGCGGGCATGCGCGTGGCCAGCGCTGGTGCGCGCATGCGCCGTGGCGTTCCGGCGTCGCCGTCGCTCCGCCGCCGCGGCGTCGCCTTCAGTGGGCGCCGTTGCGCGCGGCGCCTAGCACGTACGGTGACGTCGGGACGCCACGCGACGGCAGCCCTGTGCGGCGTTCCGCGCGTCGGCTGACGCACGGGCGATTCTCAGCGCGAGGGCCTCCGGTCACAACAGGGCTCGCGCGGTTGTTCACACAGGTACACACTGAACCGAGTCTATATAACTGCTCCTAGTGTGGCGTCCTTGTCTACATTAAAGGGAATCACTGTAAAATGCTTGCCACAGAGCACCTTTTATTTTAACAAATACACGATTTACTCAAATTCCGGTCACGAAAGGTGAGTGGGAATACTGGTTGCTACTGTACCACTGTGCGAGCAGACACAAATTCTGCGTCGGCGATAATCGCCGGACTAAACAAGCAATACTGGTTTATGTCTTAGGATCCGGTTCTATTTTCTAACCGGTTTTTGTACTCAGCTTCGTGAACGCTTTGAGTGCTTTTCTTCAGTGTACAGAATTGATATTATACTGTTCCACCATTAACGTAGTACTACTTTCATTCGTGGTTCCCATAGCTGTATACGCTTAATTTCTCTTGTAGTATAATCTGATACAGATCATGTACACTAAAAATAATTCCTGTATCATCGTTACAGGCTCTTCGTAAGTTTTTCCGATACCAGCTTCAGGTTACCAATATCCACACTATGAAATGGAACTTGCCACTATCTCTAGTTGATCCTATATAATTACTCCTTTTTATAGCTCTATATATCAACGCTATGTTACTTCGGTAGTTTTGTTTCATATCTAATAGAAACAAAGTGGAGCTCAGCGACAAGGGACCCGTTATGAGTGCCCCAGGGAAGTGTGTTAGAACAGGTATTACTTTCCGTATACATAAGCGATCTGGCAGGATGGGCAGCAACTTGCAGTTGTTTGATGATGATGCCATGGTGTACGTCAAGGTGACGAAGCTGATTAATTGTAGGAAGCTACAAGACAGTTAGACAGAATTTCTAGGTTGTGTGATGATTGGCAGTTACCTCTAAATACACAAAGAAGTAAGTTAATGCGGATGAGTGGAAAACAAAACAAACCTATAATGTTTGACTACAGTATTAATAGTGTCCTGCTTGACATAGTCACGTCGTTTAAATATCTGGGCGTAACATTGCAAAGCGATGTGGAATTAAACGAGGATGTGAGGGTTGTGGTAGGGGAGGTGAATGGAATGGTCGACTTCGTTTTATTAGGAGAATTTGAGGAAAGTGTGGTTAATGTGTAAAGTAGATCACATATAGAACGCTGGTGCCGTCTATTCCTGAGTACTGCTGCAGTGTTTGCGATCCGCACCAGGTCGAATTAAAGGAAGAAGCATTTCAGATGTGTACTGTTAGATTTGTTACTGGTACGTTCAAGCAACACCCAGGTATTATGGAGATATTTCGGCCACTCAAACTGGAATCCATGGAGGGAAGACGACCTTCTTTACGAAGAAAACTACTGCGAAAATATAGAGGATCGGCCTTTTAAGCTGACTGCACCATGTCCACTGCCGCCAACCATACATTTTGCTTAAGGCAACGAAGATAAGATACGAGAAAATAGCGCACATACGGAGACATATAGACGGCCGTTTTTCCCCTCTATCTACGAGTGGAACAAAAACGGAAATGACTAGTGGTGGTACAAGGCTCCCTCCATCAAGTGCCGTAAGTTGTCTTGCGTAGCAGCCATGTAGATGCAATTGTAGACGTAGATGTGATACGCTCAGTTGTATCTTAGATAATGGAGACCAATGAACAATTCTTGAACGATTTAAATTTCGAAGACGGTAAGAAATTCCGAAATAAAAATGACAGTTAATATCGAAGTAACGTGATAGAACAACAGAGTAAATTATTGTTATTTTAATAGCTGGTAATGTTATTCAGGATCACAACACTACAATGAGCAACAAACTCAGAGAATTTAATTATCATTATTAACGAACAGTATCCGAAAACACCACTGCATATTTCGAGAGAACCGACCGTCTAAATGATGTCCAGCACAACATATTACGTACCAGAAACACAGTTATATCTTAGGCATTTGTCGATATTTCCTTTAACTTCTGAAATGTCAGATGTAGTCGGTGGTATAGAGAAATATTTCTATTAATTCTGCTAAAGATGTAACAGGAATTTGATAGTTCAACGTAGCTTCCAAACTGCCTAGATATAATTACAATTAGGCACGATATTCAGGCCACAACCAAAGTTTCACAAATATTACGGGTTCATGGAACTGTGTCGCAGCCGTACTGTCTAAGAGAAGTTAAATACTAATCTCCTTGCCTCACATTCCTGGATAATGTAGTATGTTTATAGGCTCCTCAATTTTGCCGCTATTGTCTTTACGAGATTCAATTAAAGATTTTGGTGATTTGTACCAGTATTATGTTTCCTGTACAGTCTCCCACTCAGTATCTCTGCTACGTATTTATATACACCACATAATCCCAACGGAAAATGATTTGGTCCATTAGATTCTTCAATCGTTCCATCGTTATCTAATGAAGAAAAATGCTCAAAGATGAGTTCGCCTTTAGAGACCACACGTCTACATTCCTACAAATTTAGGTCCGTCGTTTGGGTTTGCCACTATACGATGATGTTGGTGGTTCATTTAGAAGGCTTCGAATGGTCACAGTAATCAAAATAAATAATATTGCAGATTTTACTCATTTGCTGTCAACGACGATCAGCAACTTATAATTTGTTAGTGAATGTCAGTTTCGGTGATTAAATTGTCAGTGAATAGATTATTTTATGAGTTTCACACAAAAAATATTATTTCGCAATTTCATCTTCAGCTACAGCAACTTGGTCTTAAGATTGTATATGTAGTAAATATTCGAGTTTCCTAGAGAGAGCTAATATACTGACGAAAGAAAGTAATGACAGTTTCAAAATAAGCATATTTTCTCACTACGTAAGTCTGTCGTGAATAAACAAGCAGTATTTGAAAAGTGGAGTTGCATTCATTAATGTAAGACTGGGAACAAATCTGTTACCGTAACTTACAACTTAAGCACAGCTGAACACAGGTACAGGTACTTGTCTTTAAACCATTTCTCAGTTATAACTTACATTGCAACATTTCCTTTGGATTCCTTAGTTCATAATTTAGCGTGGCAAATCTTCGACACTGTTTTGCGGTTTCTAAACATTTGAGAAGCACGACATGATGTTCTTGTTCTGCTGAAACAGGTACTTGTTTTTATTAAGATGTACACATCGATCTGCATGTACAATCATTTGGTCATCGTCCAACATTATCATGCAAAACATCACTTCCGTTGCCATTGTGTGTCTTGAATCATATTCTGCTAGTGATTTGAAAATATTATTACTTATGCAATATAGTGCGATGGCCCAGGAAGATTGAGGAAATGTTGTTATTCAGACAAGAGCATTTCAGTTGCTGTGTCGAGAGGAAGATGCGTGCAGTGTTGCAGACATGAAGTATGGACAGTTTTAATTTTATTGTATAGCATTTAGATAACGCATTTCACTAGAGGATTTGGACTGTGAGAAGTTCGGAATTGGTTCCGTACAGACCCTTTTGGTTGTACTTCGCTACGGGAGGCAAATGCAAATGGAGGTTATTGTTGCGTTACACCCGACAATTACTAAAAGATTACGCTCGTGAATTTTAACTGTGAAGGGAGTGAAAGTTTAATAAGCGATAATTTACGACGAGAACTGTAAACCGTGTTAATTAGATGCTGAAGTTTATCGAACTGATTTGTTCCTCAGGGCTGTGTGAAGGAGGTACGAAGACTTTCAGGAGATGGCAAGTTTTAACAGAGAGCAGCTAACCGCTTTTTTGGCCAATTCGCGTATTTTGCGTGTTGCGTGTGAGGAATAAAATAAATGTGCAGGCTGTGATAAACTAGGAGCAAGCGTGTACTATTGACTGTTTTAATCGTGTTCTGCACTAATTGGATATTAAACTGCAGTTGTAAACTCCGTTCGTGTTTATTGAAACTTCCATCACTTCGCAAACTGTAGAACTGTGGTATCCAGAGCAAACCCCTATGATGCTCAATGTTAATGCGCTGATTACGTGTAGGAAACTAGACAGATACGCCATTATCAATATCATTTTATCTTGGTGTAGCGAGGGTCGCAGATTTTATTGCAGCATTAGCAATTCTGCGTCACCGAAAGCCATTTAATCTCCTTTTCCGAGATCTGGCTCGACTTTGAGGAAACTCAGCGGTGACAAGAAAAGGCAGTGCAACTATTGATAACTTTGTATCTCATTGTCTGTTTATGAGAATGAACTTTATAGATATTATAATATAATTGGAATTACAGCTAGCAACAGATATAGAGATTATCAGTTTCCAGAAATAATTCATTTTAATTAAATCTCCAAAAAGATTTTATCTATTGTAAAAATTTACGTAACGTAAACAATCGAAGCACTGATAGCAATGTATTTGATTGACCACTTGATAACAGCATTCGACAAACTATTCAGACTGAATAACAGCGTAATATTAATTGTTATTTCATAGAGATAGCTAAACTTGTGGAGCAAACGGTTCATATTCATCAAGTAGTTTAAATAATTAATGTCATATGGAATTACTTCCCGCAGTCGTCTGCTGTCACAAGTTATTATACAAGCAAACGTCACCATACGTTATTTGATGTTTAATACTCCGTTACTCTATGAACCTATTGCATTAATATTGGACGACGTAATGTGTGGTGCGACCAAGATGACGCGTGTGTATGTTGTATATGCCAGGGACGCTTACTTCGGACAGATTGCAAGTGAATCCAACATTGTGGTAGATTATGTGATTAGTGCTGAACAACGGCATTTCTGAGATTTGCTGCTATGTTGTTCCGTGCGATTCACTGATTCTTTTTTCTTTTTTTACAACAGGCTAGAACATTGATTTCGATACCGTCTGCATTAATATCAGTGCACATTGCAGAACTATTTTCATTGAGTAGATGTGTGATGCATGGTTCTTTAATGTTTGCCGAATACCCATCTTTGTCACTGCAACCTCTTCACTGGGCGACATATAGTCCTGTAGGAGGTTTGTATGACTACTGAGCACATCTTTGTACCGCTTTTAGGTCGCTAACAACAACAGTCCCCTTGTTCTTAGAATTTTATTTGGTTACGTGCTTCAAGCATGGTCAGTTGTCAGAATATCAGATAAAAGAACTGAATGCAGATTATTATGTCCAATGATTTCCATCTTAACACTGGTGTTCAGCTCACAAGCATACACCGTTCATTGGCTTCAAAAGAGTTCCCAGACAACACTTGGATGCGGCGTCAGCCTGAAGTGAGAGGATACCAGATATAGTGAACAGCGTCGACGTTCCATTAATTCGTACGTTCAGTCGCTTAGCTCTGTCCTTCCATACCACATGCAAGTGACGTCATTGGTGGATCATGACAAAACGACCAATCGTCACGCATGGTCCTTAGGGCTGGAAAGTAAACTTCGAAACATTACTCACTTTCCACGAAATGTACATTATCTTGTTGACATATGTCTTCTTTTGCGATTCAGGTCTCTTCTCAAGAAATTTTTCGATGCTGTTGGCCCTGGAAACATACTGCCATAGACTGCAAAATTTTTTAGCCGCAAACGCATTTAGACGAGTAAATGAGTGTACAACGTAGTGAATGTCAAATCGGCATTTCTATAGTTTCTGAGTAAGAATGCGAAACATCCTATTTAAAGAAGATTTTATTATTTTTAGTCGAACTCTATTCTGGCGTAGTTTATCACGCATTTGGCTAGGGAGAGTTGTTTTCTCTTTGTCAGTTATTGTTTTAGCTTTTGCCAAGTAATTAATAAGACGAAATGCATGTTAAATTTCATTAAAGACAGGTGACATTAATTTCAGCGTATGAAATCGGCTTAGCAATTTATGAAGCGAATCCAACCGTTTTCACCGACTATACTGATTGCTATTTCCTTTCTGAGTAACTTGGTGGACCCATGTTCAACTCATACTATCAAACGGGCATCCAAAATATACTGACTTCTTGTTAAAACGGTCATTCAGTTTTGCATTTATTCTTGGTCATCACTCAACAAATGAGGCAATAATCTTGCCCAAAAGTTCCTGAATTCTTCGGGAAAAGTTTCATACATCTTCAGACTCTATAAACGTAGTGACTTCTCCTTTCTTTATCTTATTTTTTTTTTTTTTTAGTAATTCGAATTGACCTCCAATATTACACTGTTCACATACTTGAAGTTTTAATCTGTAGTGGCAGTTTTGAGATGTTCTTAACGTGGGTCGTATTTCAGAACTATAAAGCTACTTCGAATGTATATTCTAATTTTGTAACTATTTAAAAAGGAGGAAAAAACTCGTTAAAAAGCTTCGTCTAGTTAGGATGTATCACCGTTGTCGATAAACAGTCAAAACAAACCATGTGATGTATGTGTAGCGTTACAGTCATTTCAACCATAATTAATTTAGCACATAGATGTATGAAATGTCAATAAATAACGAAAATACAGTAAAAAATCAACTTTCTGGTAATTTTGTCTTGCCAGCTTCTGGTACTCACTACCCTGGGGTTTGAATACATAATACTCGTATGTGTGTGTGTGTGTGTGTGTGTGTGTGTGTGTGTGTGTGTGTGTGTGTGTGTGCGTGTGCGTAAGAGCGTGTGCGCGAGTGTGCGTGCGAACGTGTATGTTTTTCAGTCACATATGTGAATTTAGATATAATTTAAATAAATACGAAAAACTCATGTAAATGTTAGTATACATCATAAAATTTATTACTTTTGTAATGCATTTCACATGTCTCACATAATAATCTGCATGCAAAAATGATAAGTAGAAACTGAGACAGATAGTTTCAAATGGTTTCTGGGTCATACTATTTTACTACCACTCACATCTACGCTACGAACGATTCCTATTCCTCGAAAACTTCTAGCCAGGCAGTGCGCAGATTAACGTACTGGCGTCGAAAAGAAAGAAACGAGGTCAAATTAGATCCCCACCCAGCCACCACATGTTTTCCCAGGTTCTAGTCAATCTCGTGATGAATCGTTGGAACAGATAAAACCAGATTTCAACTACCGCATATCCATAGCTAACTCTTAGATGCTCATTTATATGGACTTTTCATCCTCAAATTTCCTTTAATTTACATCACTTTCTTATAAATGTTTGTAGAAGTTGACACATTACTCACATTGCTATTCAGTTTGCTTCAGCCTGTATATTCTACATCACTTTAGAGGGTAATATAAAGCTTGGAGGCAAAGACTTCGCTATGCTTATGTCACATTGCATCAGTACGTTGTGAGAAACTAGTTAATGGGCAACATTTACAATCATTTTAATTATGATTTTCATTTTGTCATAATATTTGCTTGCGTTTGTTCCGGTCTTTGTTCGCACTAAACTTACATGAAAATAAAATAACAGAAAGAATATTACTTTGGTCTGATCCCAATTCACAAGAGCAGACAGGTCTATGTGCTATAATGTATGGAAAAAAACGGTGTTTATGTGTTTTCCTTCTCTTGCACACTGAAGATTCGATGATGATTGCCTTTAGTACCTTCACGACTTTTGCCTACCTGAAGCGAGAACTTTATTCTCAATTGAATGTTGATTTTTAGGCAATTTCTCAAATTATTTCTCATTAAATTTCGCGCGAAGATCACAACCAACAGACAGATTCTTCACTGTGAACTTATGAATATTTAAAGCATGCAATTATTATGAGTGGAAAAATAAGAGTGTGCTTCTGGGTGTTCAGCCAACTAGTTATTTCCATTTTCTGCAAATATTTCGACGACCTACCCAACCGTCTCTTTGAGCTGCGGCGATATTTTCTATTACGTGAACTCGCTGCCTGGACTCCAAACTGACTGGGAGCTATTACTCGTTTCAAGTGGCTGTTTATAGCGAAGTTCGATTCCCGAGATTTTCTATTACGTGAACTCGCTGCCTGGACTCCAAACTGACTGGGAGCTATAACTAGTTTCAAGCGGCTGTTTATAGCGAAGTTCGATTCCCGACATCCGTTACGCCGTTTGATGCTCTTTTGTTTTACAGAGCACGCACTGGTACTCGGCTAGACGCAGACTCCCTCAGCGTTTTCCCATTTTTGATAAATGCGATGGTCAACGACATTTTAATGAACTGGGTGCCGGACCACAAGCCTAGTTTAAACTGAAACTTCCATCCCTGTTTATTAGGTTTTCTGACATATTTATTTCGATAAACTCCTTAATTATACTCTCCCGTAAACTTGGCGTTTGCATCACGATACTGGCTTCGTCTTATTTCACGATTACATTCGAGGCAGTGCTCCGCGACAGCTAATGTGCTTAGTTGTTTTGACCGAGTGTGTCGCAGATATTCCTTGCATCTCTCCTCGGCTCTTCGGATAGTCTGCCAAACGTAAGGTATGCCAAATTCGGATGGAATAAGAAACACACCCGGCTTTAGGAGACCTATATCGTTTTTAACAGTACAGCGGATATAATGTTTCCGTAGCAATCTACCGATCTTTTAGATATTGGGCCAAAATAAAACGCTTAAGCTGTTTCAGAGTTCTCTTTCTCGGTCTGTCTCAATCTCTTTCTCAGGTGACAGGCCAACAACAGCTCACAGTCTGATTGGAGTCCAGGCAGCGAATACACGTAATAACAAAACGCGCAGCACCTGAAGACGGTGTCTGTCATCGAAATATTGTGCAGAAAATGGAAACAACAACTCGACTTAAAACCCGGAAGATAATTCCGAGAAAACCTGGTGCATAAAATTGGCCAAATTTATCCCTTCTGTGTCCTTTTTTGTTGTACATGAATTTAATACAAAAGCCACTTCTACCCTATTCATTTGCTCTTTTATATTACGTATGTAGAGGATATAGAAAATAAAACTCATCCGGAAAATATTTACAAGGCTGACGAGAACTGACCCTTGTCAATGAACAGAACTGCCCATCACAGAAAATGCAGGAAACCGTGATTCCATGCGGTCTTCCGCATCGTCTGTGGAAAGTACTTCTCTATGTCAGTACATCTGGATGAGTGAGAGGAGCAGACCTTGTTTTGCAATCAGTTAACTGCAACACAGAATTATACTAACTACACTACTGGCCATTAAAATTGCTACACCAAGAAGAAATACAGATGATAAACGGGTATTCATTGGGCAAATATATTGTACTAGAAATGACATGTGATTACATTTTCACGCAATTTGGGTGCATAGATCCTGAGAAATCAGTACTCAGTACAACCACCTCTGGCCTTAATAACTGCCTTGATACGCCTCGGCATTGGGTCAAACAGAGCTTGGATGGCGTGTACAGGTACAGTTGCCCATGCAGCTTCAACACGATACCACATTTCATCAAGAGTAGTGACTGGCGTATTGTGACGAGCCAGTTGCTCGGCCACCATTGACCAGACGTTTTCAGTTGGTGAGAGGTCTGGAGAATATGCTGGCCAGGGCAGCAGTCGAACGTTTTCTGTATCCGGAAAGGCCCGTACAGGACCTGCAA
The DNA here is from genome assembly GCF_021461385.2 of Schistocerca piceifrons. NCBI lineage: Eukaryota > Metazoa > Arthropoda > Insecta > Orthoptera > Acrididae > Schistocerca > Schistocerca piceifrons. The sequence goes on from NC_060139.1 coordinate 54,117,937, forward strand.
CATGCGGTCGTGCATTATCCTGCTGAAATGTAGGGTTTCACAGGGATCGAATGAAGGGTAGAGCGACGGGTCGTAACACATCTGAAATGTAACGTGCACTGTTCAAAGTGCCGCCAATGCGAACAAGAGGTGACCGAGACGCGTAACCAATAGCACCACATACCATCACGCCGGGTGATACGCCAGTGTGGCGATGACGAATACATGCTTCCAAAGTGCGTTCACCACGATGTCGCCAAACACGGATGCGACCATCATGATGATGTAAACAGAACCCGGATTCATCCGAAGAAATGACGTTTCGCCATTCGTGCACCCAGGTTCGTCGTTGACTACACCATCTCAGGCGCTCCTGTCCGTGATGCAGCGTCAATGGTAACCGCAGCCACGGTCTCCGAGCTGACAGTCCATGCTGCTGCAAACGTCGTCGAACGTTTCGTGCAGATGGTTGTTGTCTTGCAAACGTCCCCATCTGTTGACTCAGGGATCGAGACGTGGGTGCACGATCCGTTACAGCCATGCGGATAAGCTGCCTGTCATCTCGACTGCTAGTGATACGAGGCCGTTGGGATCCAGCACGGCGTATCCGTATTACCCTCCTGAACCCACCGATTCCATATTCTGCTAACAGTCATTGGATCTCGACCAACGAGAGCAGCAATGTCGCGATACGATAAACCGCAATCGCGATAGGCTACAATTCGACCCTTATCAAAGTCGGGAACGTGATGGTACGCATTTCTCCTCCTTACACGAGGCATCACAACAACGTTTCACCAGGCAACGCTGGTCAACTGCTGTTTGTGTACGAGAAATCGGTTGGAAACTTTCCTCATGTCAGCACGTTGTAGGTGTCGCCACCGGCGCCAACCTTGTGTGAATGCTCTGAAAAGTTAATCATTTGCATATCACAACATCTTCCTGTCGGTTAAATTTTGTGTCTGTAGCACGTCATCTTCATGGTGTAGCAAGGTTAATGGCCAGTAATGTATAAAAATAAAACACCGTGTCCTCTCTGTCGAGTGTTATCCGAAGTACAGTTCGTGGAAAACGTGTGCGAAACTGTTTCCACAAGAGACTGGAAGTGTTTTCGCAAAACGTTCAGCAACGTCTGCTGTGTAAAACTTAGTGGCAAAGTGGCGAGAATCAGACTCCTTAGTGAATAAAATCATAACTGTCGAAATGAATTTGAACATCAGAAAACATTGCTCGGGTGACGGAAAGACTGGATTAAAATCTGAAGAAATCCAACAGCCGTTTATCTTCACAAGTGGGAATTAACAAGTCATAGCGTGGAAACATTATTAAAAATAACCTGCTTCTGTATTCTTACAAAATTACTGTTGAAAATGTTTTGAAACGTCCAGACGAACTTCCGCTCCCAACGACGACAATGAACGCAAGAGTGGGACCACGTCTTTTGAGGCCGGTCCCCGTTCTGTGTTCACCATCACGATGGGCGTAGTTGTGTGTGGAGATTCCGAGGAGAGCCAACTATGATTCTTTCGTCATCGTCATTTGGGCTCAACATCCGGTGGCATGTTATCGGGTGACCATCGATATACAACAAGATCATCGCCTAGTTCAAAAAGCCTCATGTGTTAAGTCTGTGCCCTGTTTTCGACGTAACGGTGATCTTTCAACAACAGGAAGCAAGGTCTGAAACGTGTGGTCTTGAGTTGTTGAGGAACTGGAACGCCACCACAAACAAAACACTTCGACTGGAACAGTTTTATCAGAACACTGAAAACGCTATTGCTGTTAAGTCCCAGGTAGAAAAGTTATGTCTACTGGACATTAACCTTGCTATACCACGAAGATGACGTGCTACAGACCAAATGGCGCACAGAGCTGCATCAGTCTCAACGGCGGCTGTTTCCAGCCTCTTCTGTGATCTTCGTTAACAAGGGTCAGTCCCACGTCGTCCTTATTGTAAATATTTTCTGGCCCAATTGCATTTTGCTCATCCTCTATTTACAGATACATAAAGGGTGACAATTACTGAAGCATATAAAAAAAACCTAAATTAGTTACAAACTATGGCGTGAAAACACTTTATTCAACATGTAAACGTCACTACGGATGTTCGGATTTAGGTTATGACATATTCGATGCGCCTGCCATCATTGACGATGGTGTGGCGCAGACGAATAGCGAAGCTCTTCACGACCCGCAGAAGTTTCGGAATACCGATGCAGTCGATGCCTTCCCGAATGGCTGTTTTCAGCTCAGCTATGGTTTTGGGATTATTGCTGTACACCTCGTATTTTAATATAGTCCCACAAACAGGAGTCGCATATGTTCAGTTTCCGGAGAATATGGCGGCGAATCGAGGCCCATGCCAGTGTCTTCTGTGTAGCTCAGAGCCAGGATGCGGTCCCCAAAGTGCTCCTCTAGGACATGAAACTCTCTCCTCTCTCGATAGGGTACAGCTACGTCTTGCATGAACCACATCTTGTTCGAGTCAAGGGTCACTTTGGACAATGGGGGTGAAATAATCTTCCAAGGCCTTCACGTACCATTCGGTATTCACCGTGCTATCAAGGAATATTCTACCGATTATTCCGTGACAATGCCCATTGTACACCCACACGTTGAGGGTGAAGACGCTTCTTGATGGCGAAAGGCGGGTTCTCATTCCCCCAGATGCGCCAGTTTTGAATATTGACGAACCCACATCAAATGACAGTGGACTTCGTGTCTAAGCCAAACCGTGCATGCGCATACTAATTCCCATTATGCTCGGCAACTAACCGTGCAGTTTGAACGTCCTAACGCAAACCGTTCAGAAGCTATGACGATTTTATTTCGTATAGTTCAATAACTGCCACCCTGTATGAGATACAATATCCTTACAAACATTTGATAATCATGCAGCGATCTGAAGCCCATAAATCAATGCTCTGTTTTAAGAAGTTGGTTCTGGCGTCGTCGATCAAGTACCTCCGGTTTTCGGTCTTCCGGAACACGTCTTTCCAACACGCATTTGGTATGCCATGAGAACAATTTTTTCGCAAACAACCCCTCCATCACATCTCTGTGCTTTACCGTGTCGAATGATAGGTTCACTTACTTCTTACCATGTTTGTAATCCCATGTGCATCCGTCACATCATATGCTTTTATGTTTTTTCAGTGTGTCAACGGTCCTACTCATAAAGAGATAGAAAGTTTCTCTCTGATATCGTTCATACAAACTAATGAGGTTTTGCTGCTTCATTGACCATGCTTAGAAGCCGTCAAGACCTATAAAGAATTGTTGGCCCGTATGACAAGAGTCTTGACCTAGAATAAATCTTTCACTCTGCAACATTGTGTGCTCTCAAATGGCTTAAATGGCTCTGAGCACTATGGAACTTAACTGCTGAGGGCATCAGTCCCCTAGAGCTTAGAACTACATAAACCTATCTAACCTAAGGACATCACACACATCCATGCCCGAGGCAGGATTCGAACCTGCGACCGTAGTGGTCGCGCGGTTCAATACTGAAGCGCCTAGAAACGCACGGCCACAAAGGCCGGCTTGTGTGCTCTGTTGTGAAACATCTTGGCCTGTTACAGCTCTTGGGCTTACCAGAATCCGAAGACGGAACTTTTACTTCCACGGATAATGTTCTTACCGACTGATACACCCAGGCGCAGTTTACGACCTGCTCTCACATTTCACACCCGCCAGTGTCTCGCTACATTCCAATCTTCACAGAAGCTCACGTACACACTTGAAAGATAGTTTTAGAAAGAGGTAAGAGGCTGTCACAGAATTTACATTAATTTTTGTTTGTGGGACATCCAAAAAAGTTCTACAACATGTCCATGAAAAACAAATCCGCCATAGTACAATGCTTTTACTGACCGATGTCTTAGACGACAGAAGTTACTATACACTACCACGGTTTAGGGGGCCTGTTAGTTCCATCTTCAGGTATATAAAAATCTAAAGTAAAGTAACAGTTGTAACCTATTCCATTAAATAATTAAAATTTTAAAAAATTAAAGATTAATTTTAGAAAGTAAAAAGTAACTTTTAGAAAGTAAAGTAATGATTAAATAAATAGTTTACTTAACAGCAGTAGAACGGCATGTCTAAGTCCAAACAACTAGTAGGCAAATATTTATCGTAGTTGGACCATCAAATAAGATCACAAATTGTTACTGTTATTTGGCGATCCGCCTACGATAGATGTTTGCCTACTAGCTGTTTAAGCATGAACATAACGTCCTAACGGGTAGGCTAATTTTTTAATCATTTCATCTGATTTTTTAGTTTCTAAATGTTAATTTCTACTGCTTTTAAATTTCTTAATTGTTTAGTGGAGTAGGTTACAACTGTTCTTTTACTTTAGATTTCAGATACACCTGATGATGTGGCTAAGACCCCGAAACAGTGGTAATGTATAGCGACCTCTATCGAGTAAGACTTCAGTCAATATAAGTATTTTACAACTGTGGCGGATTTGTTTACCAAGAGCTTGTCGCAGAAATGTAGCTGTGATGCCTGGGAGTTCAGTCGGTAACACCAATATTCAGCGAAGGAGAAGGCTCTGAGTTTGGGTCCAGGTCTGGTGCATAGATCTGATCCTCAAGACATTTCAAACCTACCAGTCTTAGCGTCCTTCGCAAACTGAAAAATACCTGCATCTAGACTCTTCTCCCTTATACTGAATTCAGATTCAGTTCCTGTATCCAGATAGCGAAACATGCTCCCAGCCATCTAAATATCTCCATGGATTTGAAACTTAAATCATCAGCAGGTACTACGCTACTGTTTGTCTGTATCCTTTTATCAGCATGTATTCCATTTTAGTGTCACTGGCTTGCATGCCTATTTACTCAGCCTGTTACCTTCTAGATTTTCCATACCTTGTTTACTGCTGTGTACGCAGTTTCCCATTTGGTTAGTCGTCACAGGTAACTAAAAAATTCTCGTCTCGAATACAGAACATTTATCTACGCTTACATAAGTACTCCATAAGCCACTGTGCAGTGCATGGCGAACGGTATGTTGTACCAGTATTATCAGTTTCCAATTCTGTTCCATTCGCGTATATAGCGAGAGATAAAAGACTGCCTATCTGCCTCTGTACGCACTCTAATTTCTCTTAACTTACTGTCACAGTCACTAAGCAACGTATACTTTGGTGGCAGCATTATGATCGGACAGACTTCATCGAATACAGGTTTTCTGAATTTACGCAACAGTGTTTCGCGAGAAGTTCGAGTAAGGGCTTTACCACCCTGCAGCAACAAATATAATCTCGATGTATTGCTCACTTGCTGCAACGACAATTCACTGGCGCTGCCTGAGACATAAAACATCTTTGCCCGAGTTAAAAGAGAGCTGCAATAGAGTCGCAGGTCAGAGCAGTCTCTGCCGTAGTTGCAGTCGCTCGCTGTTACAGTGTCGTTGTAGTCTGTTGCTAGTACAGCGCAGTCTACAGTTAGTAGCTGTTAAAGTCACAGTGCAAAACATATAAAATTTTATTATATGGAACTGAATAATAACTGTGATCAGCCGCAGAGCTAAATGATACCATGGAATAAGATGATTATGAACAAATGAATAATTGTTAATATAATGAAAAATCAGCATCGCAATTAAGTCTACCGTTTGTTTTAAGGTAAATTTTATTATTTTATTGTCACACGCGTAGTTAAGTCACTTGTCTGAAATGTTAAAATGAATGTGTTTCAATCTTGTAAAGTATTCAATTTTTCTGTGTAATGGATTGTAGGTCTTTATCAATAACGTAAAAATTTTTCAGAATATAATTGTTTTTACCACTCAGCTATAAAAGCGTAATTTCCCCTTAAGTCATTGCCAGTCCCCATCAAGTCATTTATCTAAATTAAAATATTCCAAGATTTTTGTCAGATCATAGTCATGTGTTCTTTAGTAATCAGACGACCAACTGTGGAGCTGTGTCACTAAATAAAGTCAGTTTTTATCGTAATTCAGATCTCAGACAAATGTTATCCAAAATTAGTAGATAGGTCAGCATCGCGCTAAGCTGTGCCATTTACGAGCAGATACACAGACAGCGTTATCCGGTAACACCTTCACAAGGTAAGAATTTTTCAGTTTATTTCTCACGGACAGATTCAGATTGATTTCACAGGGCCATGGCGTAGCGCTGCTTACGTCAAAATATATCAGTTTTTCATGAGTTAAGATTTATCACCTTTATACGTCAGAATTTAATTATCCAAATTTCATTATTTTATATTTTTTTTATTTATACTGGAAGGTTACAAACGCCCTCTTTACTCTTTGTTCCAAAGATTCCCGTTTAAGTTCCCTCAGCACATCTGTTACACTTTCGTATGTACTGTACCGACGTATTACAATCCATGCAGTGCGTCTCTGATTTGCTCGATGTCTGTTATGGTGATAACTTGATAAGGGCTACCGACATTGGAACAGTATCCTAGAAGTGGTTGCACTAAAGCCATGCAAACCATTTCCTTTACAGATGTACCTTACCTTCCCAGGAACCCTTTCAACTAATTTGCATTCCATTCATCTTCCGTACTATTTATAACACCACGTGTGATGAATAATTAATATCTCTGATCATACATTAGTGGGCCAACCATTGTCGGCAGACAAAAACAGTGTCCACACCACCTGGAATTAGTATCAGCAGTCTGCTCCAGCAGCTACGAGTTATTCTGTTAGCCAACACTGTATCTGATTCTACTGGCGTCATTAAGAATTTATGACCACATTAATATTTACTTCGTACATTTGTTGATAGCGCAATGTAAGAGGCTGCTGAATCAAACATCTATTTTTGTTAATAATTTGTATATGTAATAATCTACACCTGTAAATTATTTAAATAAAAGCATGTTTATGGCATCGGCTGTATCTATTTAAATTTATTTTTGGCATTATTGTTGATCATTCTTCCGGGTTATATGGCTGTGGTCCATGGAATACTTCTATTCTTAACGTTTCGTCCACTACTACGTTGGACATCCTCAGAGGTATGACTGGTCCTGTTGAGTCCTTCAGTGTATTTTTGACATTAATAGATTATTTTGGCCATTACCATTGGAAGAAAAATTGTGCATCTATTTGATTAAAAATGCAACTTTCTCACAGAGGATAAATTAGCATACCGAACATAAGTAGTGTTTTTGCTAACTGCCTGTGTATTTCATGACAGTGTTAAATGATGGTTCCTTTACAAACCACAGTTTGTCATCGTTGTATTTGGTAATATAATGTGTCTACTGAGAGCAACATGCATTTTTCATCCAACAGTTGTGTAATTTTTCTTCCACTGATGATGGCTGAAATAACCGAAACCTGTCGAAGATGAATTTAATATACGCTGATGGTGAAAAAGTGCTTTTCTTTAAGTATTGTTATAGTAGTCCATTGACCCAGAACTATTGTGAATCGTAAGGAAACGCTAGACATTAGTTTACTTAGCGTTGTAACGATGATAAAAACCCATATTTAAACCAATATTCAAATATAAATTCACATTTTCATTCTTATTATATAGGAATTAAATAATTAAACCAACATTCAGAGTGGTCTTATTTTCTTGTTGCTCATCGAATAATCTCTTTACTTAGTCTGCATTGCACCTATTTTAAAATATAAAATTTCATAACTGGCTCACCTGGGTCTCTTGCTTTTTTTTCTGAATTCTTTTTTTCTAAAGACGTCACAAACTTCATCGCACATCAAACTAAGACTCACTGTCACTTGTTTAAGTTCTTAGTATTTCTTACATTTTCTCTGTGCCATTCGTTGAAGTCCGCCATTAACGTTTGATGTGTGTGTGTCTGACGTAGTGTGAAGTATTTATTATCTGCGTATCAGACCTTCGCTTTGGCAGCAAATATTGTAAATGTCATTCTATTTCATAGCCGCGTTCACAGATTTTGTTCTATCTCGCTTTGTCCGTTTTAGAAGGAAAAATCCATCGTGCATACTCTCGTTACCGTTTGCCACAGAAAAATAAAATAGAATGAAAAATGTTACGTAGTTCATACATGTGTCAGGGCAAGTATGATTTGACATTGCCTCCTCCCACAATGAGTTTTCATCTCTCTACGAAACATATAAACTAGATCTCTTTTCTGTACACATATAATAAACATTCCTTTAATTTACTTTCAGACTATGAACTGCCATCATTACTGCCATCAGTTTCCCTTGCAACAAGTATTTGGTTGCTACAAAATACTTTGAGATAATAACTACTCTGCTTTCGAATTCCTTGAAATATTCTACTGAAAGCTGTACAGAAATATCTTTCCCTATGCATTCTTTCACTATAGAAATGTATATTGGCTATCGCAACAGCTGTCTTATGAAATATTTGAAGGTACTGTATCAAAGGCAACAACAGTCCTCCCATTCTATACTCACAAAATATACGATGCAATATAGACAGAAATCTATGATGAACTTCTGTTAATCAATACACCGAAAAACCAGCCAAAGTTACAAATTTCATTTTTTATATACTTGATGACTAGTTTCGGCCTGGATCAATTTTCGTATCATTCAGAAAGTGAAAATGGTATTTTCAAAAAATACAAGAACCATGTCAAGATAAACATATACGTATTATGAAATTCAAGTGAACAGTTACAGCACATATCGACAATTTTAAAACGATTTCAACTCCTGCTTTAATTGCTTTCTTAGACTGTTCTGTCTTTACAGTGAGCAGTCAAAATTACTACCCATTCCTTACAATGATTAATGTCATATTCTATTTCCTGTACTAAAGGATTGTATGCCATTACTATTTGCAAAATAACTTTATTGTCTACAATAAAGCAATATCGAATTATGTACAGTGGATTATATACCTATCTGCTAATTCATTTTGATAATAAATACGAATGTAAAACTGTCATTTGTTTTCCATGTGTAATACATCATATACTTACTACTAAGTCTTATATATAGTAAATAAGCAAGAATAATATCCTTTTATTTCCCTTGTCTTAAACGTAACTCTCTTCTAAATTTCTCTCGACTTATCTTCCTCCATGTCCTTCCCTTGCGTACCTTATACTTTTTGTCGTATAGGATGTTGTTCCATTTGTATAATTTTTCTTTGGTTCCACCCAAAGCCTCTAAAAGTTCCGTAAAGGAAACATGGTTATCCACACGTGCTTGAAAATGACATAAAAGTCGAAATCGGCCCATCATGCTATTAATAAAGAGTATTACAAAATTATTATTCTCATTCAAGAGTATTACAGCTTATTACGGAGCATGTTTTTGTTCTATATAATACTTCCTTCTCAGTACCTTGATATTTTGTCTTTAGATTTTTCTCAGCAATATGTATTACTCGCGCAAACAAAGCTGACACTCGGTGCGGTGGCTGATGTAAACGACTGTAAATGGAAAATGCCTTTACGGTCGCTTCCATCAACCACCGCGCCGATTGTCAACTTTGTTTGCTCGTGTAATACCTCAGCTTCTTGCTTAAATAGCATGTCTGAAAGTAATAAAATGTTCACTTTCATTTACATTACCAGCGGTACTGATTAATTAAAATTTATGTCAATAATGCTGAAGTTAATGAAATTTCTGTGGCATATTTACGGGTTTTGCTTTCATTCACTCTTCGTGTATAAAGTCCAATCACCTGCAACGGTGTTCTATATACTTCTTGAACTACGCTAAAAGTATTACCTGTTTCAAGTATAATGTTAACCTCAGTACAATTCAACATGTCCTTGACTACAGGTCGTGGTCCTGTTCATTCCCCTAAAATATCTTCTGCCAACACCTATTGTATTTTGTCACGCAGTGTTCGTATTTCAAACATGTCATTCCTCCGCCTTCACTGCCTCTGTTCATCTAAGATTTTATCACTTACTTATGGATGAAAGGTGTAAATTACACATTTCGTCCGCCAACTTTTTTTCAGCTGACATAACCATCTTTGGTTCTCGTTTCATCTATATCTGCTACCTCATTACGCCATTCCACATATGTTTTCATATCGTGTATAGTATAAAAGCCTATAGTTTCCTGACGTTGCTTCACATTTTAAGCTTCTTACATTTTTCCTCGTAATTCAGTTCCTGAAACAATTATCAAATTCACAGTTTTCTCATTCACTTGTCCTTCAACAACAGGCCGTGATTAAAATTAATGCTCTTGCTCTTTTTCTTTTAACAAGACGTCCTTTCAATAATTCACCCTCATGATTTCGTATGTATGCCACTTGATAAATTGTATCTTTCCTCTCAGGGGGTTCTGCACATTTGTTTGATTAGCGACCATAATTTGTTCCTGTCTTACTCGCCCTGCCACATTCGTTTCCCCTTCATATTTTGACAATGCTCCTTGATTTTGTCAAGAAAATCTATGTTTCTCATTTTCATCTCCTCTCTACTTTTTCCCGTTTTTAATGTCTGCTCTCACATAGCTATCGCCTCTGAACTTTTTTTATAAAATTTGATGAATTATCGTATGTTATTTGACAATAACTCACCTCAGATATACCACTGACTCTACCATGAGGTGCCACCTCTTCATATCATTGTTATTTATATTCCTTTTACTCCGATACCACTCATCAAAGTAGTTTAACTAATGAAGATGATCCAGAAATTATAGCGACATTTGAACCTTATCGCATTTTCTATCTATTACTTTTCCTTTAGCCGCCTTTGGTAACCAGCTAGTTAGTCTTCCTCGTCCGTATTCTTGTGCCTTTGTCCTGCATCGGCGTATGGCCAGCATGCATATTAATGGATTTCGCACTGTTAATTTATGCGGTAGCCGGAAGCCCTTCCTATCGCCACCCAGGTATTCCCTGGGACAGAATAGGTTCACCCCAACTGTCTGCATGTAGCGTTATTCAAGCAAATGTGAGCGAAAGTTTTCTAAATGTTTGCGAATCGTGTAACTGAGTCTGGGGTTGGGTAACAGTTCGGTATTCACCTGGTCGGATGTGGGAAAAACGCCTAAACACCAACAACGGGCTGGCCGGCGGGTGCAATCCGGAGCTGGCGCACTTTCGCATCCTGGAAGTGGCGCTGTAACATGCATGGCTATCCGTGCATGTAACCAATGAATCAGTACTCCAGTTAAGTGGTAGTCATCATTTCTTTCATCGGCCGGCCGGTGTGGCCGTGCGGTTCAAGGCGCTTCAGTCTGGAACCGCGTCACCGCTACGTTCGCAGGTTCGAATCCTGCCTCGGGCATGGATGTGTGTGATGTCCTTAGGTTAGTTAGGTTTAAGTAGTTCTATGTTCTAGGGGACTGATGACCATAGATGTTAAGTCCCATAGTGCCCAGAGCCATCTGAACCATTTTTTCAATGGTAAGAAATTTATGTAATATTTTCGCTCATTTCAAAGCATACCTCCTCTCATCAATAGCGACTCCTATTCGAATTCACACTTTGTAAGGACTGCCTGAGCACCCCCACTGACACCAGGGTCTTTAAGTTTACTGTTACTTTGTCGAATGCTGCTTATTATTATGGGGTATCATTACTGTTAACTCATCTACTTCTTTGTTTTTTTTCACATCACGTCATAATTTATCATTCTTGAAGCTGACATGGTCTCCAAACAAATCACAATCTCTGATTTTCATAATTATCGCAGTTTGTACTTCAGCAGTATCTATATGTACCTTCTGATCGTCTTTTGAACCTTGACTTTCCTTTGTAATTACTTCTGCTTCCTTCCGTAAATTTTCAATTCCAATTAGATCTTCATGTTTCATGAAAATTTGTCCTGACACGGAGAAGTCAATGTTACCACTTTTTCATCTATTTACATTAAATATTCATTTAAACTATTATTCATGTTTTGTCAAGTATTTTCTAAAAATATTTGGAAGATTCTCGCCTCTCTTCTTGTCTCTTCACTTCCCCAGCCACTCTTCTTTATATACCCTTAAGTTTTGGTCTCATCTAGCCTTGTCATTCCTCAGTTACTTAAAAGTACAAAGAGACCTTTGAACTTGCCAGTTCAACACTGGAAAGTCTGTGGACCATTAATGAGTTCAGCTGAAATTCGAACAGTCTAAGCAGTAATCCAAATTGTTTAAATATTTATATTTGAATAAAATATTTCTGTTATTACTATAAGCGTACTGAAATTGTCTTCTGTTCTTTTCTACTCAGGCGCCAGATCTAAAGGTACAAGTATCCCGGACTGTTTATGGAAAAGTCGCACAAATGTCCTGTGACTGACGGTTGCTAATTTATTATGCTTCGTGACAAATTAGCAAAATCTCTGTTCATTAATTAGCGTGCGTAGATATTAAATTTTGTGAATGTTCCTCTCTTTAAGAGATTTAATCTCGCGTTTTTGTAAACGTTAATTCATTCAGTCTGTAGCACAGTCCTGGCTCATTTGTTTTATTTTGAAAGCAACCATCCGTTCGTTCAGTAAGCCAGTCAGTCAGGCTCCAGCTCTCTGCTGACACACAAGTACAACTAGACAGTGGCAAGTAAACTGTTCACCCTTTTCTGTTTTTTCCTCTTAGTATATTTATTAGATTTCGTGCGTGTTTCTCTGTTTAAGAGGTTTAATCTCGAGTTTTTATATGTGTAAATTCATTCAGTCTCTAGCGTAATAGTTGCATACTCAACAACCAGCTACGTAGCTCATTAAGGCATCAGGGTCCCTTAGTGACACATCAGGAGGGCAGCAGTCGCATATCTATAATTGTCTGCTTTTATAGTTCACTTCTTAAGTTAGTCTTGCTAGGATGTCTAGAACGTATGCATGCTGTATGCGGACGCAGGACGACATGGCCGCAGTTCGCGAACAGCTGAATGTGCTTTTGGCTATAGTCAGTCACCTTTAGGTTGCACCTAGGGGTGCAGCGGTGGCGAAGGATTTGGCACGTCGCATGGGACACCTCAAGTGTCACTTGTTTTGCCACGAGTTCTGCCTCCGAGGTTTCTCCTAGTGCACCCGACGTGGTGGATCCGCCGTCAGAACAGGGTGAGTGGCGGGTGGTAACACTTTCGCGTCGTCCGAGGCGGGAGAGCCATGTAGAGACTAAATTAGAATTATACATTGATACCGTGAGCTGCTGACGGGCGTTGATATACATCAACAGGGACAGGTGAAAATCTGTGCCCCAAACCGGTACTCGAACCCGGGATCTCCTGCTTACATGGCAGACGCTCTATCCATCTGGGCCATCGAGGACATAGAGGATACTGCAGCTGCAGGGACCATCTCTCGCACGCCTCCCACGAGACCCACATTCTCACCTTACATGTCCACACACTACATGCGTAGTGTCCCTATACAACACACTCATTACTCGTGGAAGACATTATTACCAGGTCCCGTAAGAGTTCGGGTAATCTGTGTGCACCCGCACAGAGGAAGGAGGTCATCGCCGGTATTTCCAGATCTGTATACGTATATGGATATGGTATCTGTTCTTCGGACATGTCCGAAAGAACAGACACCGTATCCATATATGTATAATGTAGAGATTGGCCGCCTGGTCTCGACCATTCACCCTGTGAGTGTTGTGAGTGGACAGGTAGTCGCACCTTCAGCAAGGTCCGAGCAAGCACACGGGGAGAGGAGTGTACTAGTTATAGGATGCTCCAATGTTAGGCGCTTTGTGGAGCCTCTTAGGCAGGCAGCGTTCAGGGCTGGAAGGAAAGCTACTCGGTATGTGCTCTCAGTATGTATGCAGGGGGGCCTCATCCGAGATGTGGAGGCGGTCTTGCCTGTTGGCTATCGTGCGTGCAGGGTGCAGTCGTCTGCATGTCATGGCTCACGTCGCCATCAACGATGTCTGCCGCATGGGTTCTGAGGCCATCGTCTGTTCGTACAGGCGGCTGGTGGAGGTGGTGAAGACTGCTGGCCTCCCGCACGGGATGCAAGCAAAGTCTGCAATCTGCAGCATCGTTCCCAGAGTTAAACGGGGTCCTTTGGTTTGGAGCCGAGTGGAGGGTCTCTACCAAATGCTTCGTCGACTTTGTGACGGTCTTGGCTGCAGATTTCTAGACCTGCTGCAGCGTGTCTGGGTTTAATTTCTCGCGTGTCTATTCGTTGTCGTCACTGTGCAGGCTGCAAATTAAAATTCACCTACCTCAGAACGGCGTCTGCTCAATGTCCCTTCTACGTAGATACTTACAATATGATAATATGATAATGTGCTGATAAAAAACACCACCTAATATCTACAATTACTGATGCAGCGCAACTCTAGTTATGAAAGATAGTTCCGTAGAGATACTGTCATCCAATTTTATCGTACAGTAAGGAAATGGATTGGCTTCTGACAAGTAGTCCGAAATTTCCACACAATAATGTTTATTTTGTCGTTGATAACCAAAGAAAAGGTACTATTCAGTCCACATTCAAATTATTGCCTATTTCCTTCCAGTTCACGATTCATACACACATTTCACACCCACAGCAGCCAGAAATGTGTCAAAACACGACCCAAATTAAACAACGTTTTCACTGTCATTAATTGCACCACTAATATGAGTTATTACATTCTGTCCTTCTTTTGGATTTCTAAAAAAGGAACTGCTCGCTAAAAATGCTCGGTCATTAAATACTGAAATATGCCACGCGGATACGATGGAGGCCAATATTTCACACGCGAATATCTGTCCAACAGATCTAGTCAGAACCTCTGAAATTTCGCCAAGCAGTCCTCAACAACAACTGCTATCGACTTAGCTCACCAATAACACAAATACTAAATAATTCTTTATCTTACACATTATTTTTACTGGCACTAGTAACATGACCGTCTGCGTTCAAAGCTAGAGAGCGACTCCCTTCTTCCAGCCTCACTCCCAGTGTAATTATCAGGTAATGAGCGGGAACCGTCTCACTTCTAATTGGCTGACCATACTGACAGCCAATCAGAATACTCGCTCATGATCATACTCGCGCCAAAACTGGTCTGCACCAATCCTTATTCACAGTCGCATTTGCGCCAATCTGAAAATTTGGCTTGGTTCAAATGGCTCTGAGCACTATGCCACTTAACATCTGAGGTCATCAGTCCCGTAGGACTTAGAGCTACTTAAACCTAACTAACCTAAGGACCCGTGGTCTAGGGGTAGCGTCTTTGATTCATAATCAAAAGGTGTTCGGTCCCGGGTTCGATCCCCCCCACTGCCTAAATTTTGATAAATAATCAGTAATGGCGGCCGAAGACTTCCGGCATAAGAAGTCAGCCTCATTCTGCCAAAGGCCTTGTCATAGAGGACGGAGGAGCGGATAGAGGTTCAGGGCACTCTCTTGTCCTAGGGTTAGGAAATTGCCCCTAAAGGCGGAAGAATCAACAATGATCAACGACATGAAGATGCAGAAGGCAATGGAAACCACTGCATTAAAGACACGTAACGTGTATCCACAGGCCATGTGGCCTGTATTTGAAGAAGTGTCGTGATGATCTCTCCATTGGCAAAAGATTCCGGAATAGTCCCCCATTCGGATCTCCGGGAGGGGAATGCCAAGGGTGGGGTTACCATTAGGAAAAGATTGAATAATCAACGAAAGGATAACGTTCTACGAGTCGGGGCGTGGAATTTCAGAAGCTTGAACGTGGTAGGGAAACTAGAAAATCTGAAAAGGGAAATGCAAAGGCTCAATCTAGATATACTAGGGGTCAGTGAAGTGAAGTGGAAGGAAGACAAGGATTTCTGGACAGATGAGTATCGGGTAATATCAACAGCAGCAGAAAATGGTATAACAGGTGTAGGATTCGTTATGAATAGGAACGTAGGGCAGAGGGTGTGTTACTGTGAACAGTTCAGGGACTGGGTTCTAATCAGAATCGACAGCAGACCAACACCGACAACGATAGTTCAGGTATACATGCCGACGTCGCAAGCTGAAGATGAACAGATAGAGAAAGTGTATGAGGATATTGAAATGGTAAAGGGGGACGAAAATCTAATAATCATGGGCGACTGGAATGCAGTTGTAGGGGAAGGAGTAGAAGAAAAGGTTACAGGAGAATATGGGCTTGGTACAAGGAATGAAAGAAGAGAAAGGCTAATTGAGTTCTGTAACAAGTTTCAGCCAGTAATAGCGAATACCCTGTTCAAGAATCACAAGAGGAGGAGGTATACTTGGAAAAGGCCGGGAGATACGGGAAGATTTCAATTAGATTACATCATGGTCAGACAGAGATTCCGAAATCAGATACTGGATTGTAAGGCGTACCCAGGAGCAGATATAGACTCAGATCACAATATAGTAGTGATGAAGAGTAGGCTGAAGTTCAAGACATTAGTCAGGAAGAATCAATACGCAAAGAAGTGGGATACGGAAGTACTAAGGAATGACGAGATACGTTTGAAGTTCTCTAACGCTATACATACAGCAATAAGGAATAGCGCAGTAGGCAGTACAGTTGAAGAGGAATGGACATCTCTAAAAAGGGCCATCACAGAAGTTGGGAAAGAAAACATAGGTACAAAGAAGGTAGCTGCGAAGAAACCATGGGTAACAGAAGAAATACTTCAGTTGATTGATGAAAGAAGGAAGTACAGACATGTTCCGGGAAAATCAGGAATACAGAAATACAAGTCGCTGAGGAATGAAATAAATAGGAAGTGCCGGGAAGCTAAGACGTCATGGCTGCAGGAAAAATGTGAAGACATCAAAAAAGATATGAATGTCGGAAGGACAGACTCAGCATACAGGAAAGTCAAAACAACCTTCGGTGACATTAAAAGCAACGGTGGTAACATTAAGAGTGCAACGGGAATTCCACTGTTAAATGCAGAGGACAGATCTGATAGGTGGAAAGAATACATTGAAAGCCTCTATGAGGGTGAAGATTTGTCTGATGTGATAGAAAAAGAAACAGGAGTCGATTTAGGGGATCCAGTATTAGAATCGGAATTTAAAAGAGCTTTGGAGGATTTACTGTCAAATAAGGCAGAAGGGATAGATAACATTCCATCAGAATTTCTAAAATCAATGGGGGAAGTGGCAACAAAACGACTATTCACGTTGGTGTGTAGAATATATGAGTCTGGCGATATACCATCTGACTTTCGGAAAAGCATCATCCACACAATTCCGAAGACGGCAAGAGGTGACAAGTGCGAGAATTATCGCACAATCAGCTTAACAGCTCATGCCTCCAAGCTGCTTACAAGAATAATATACAGAAGAACGGAAAAGAAAATTGATAATGCGCTAGGTGACGATCAGATTGGCTTTAGGAGAAGTAAAGGGACGAGAGAGGCAATTCTGACGTTACGGCTAATAATGGAAGCAAGGCTAAAGAAAAATCAAGACACTTTCATAGGATTTGTTGACCTGGAAACAGCGTTCGACAATATAAAATGGTGCAAGCTGTTCGAGATTCTGAAAAAAGTAGGGGTAAGCTATAGGGAGAGACGGGTCATATACAATATGTACAACAACCAAGAGGGAATAATAAGAGTGGACGATCAAGAACGAAGTGCTCGTATTAAGAAGGGTGTAAGACAAGGCTGTAGCCTTTCGCCCCTACTCTTCAATCGGTACATCGAGGAAGCAATGACGGAAATAAAAGAAAGGTTCAGGAGTGGAATTAAAATACAAGGTGAAAGGATATCAATGATACGATTTGCTGATGACATTGCTATCCTGAGTGAAAGTGAAGAAGAATTAAATGATATGCTGAACGGAATGAACAGTCTAATGAGTACACAGTATGGTTTGAGGGTAAATCGGAGAAAGACGAAGGTAATGAGAAGTAGTAGAAATGAGAACAGCGAGAAACTTAACACCAGGATTGATGGTCACGAAGTCAATGAAGTTAAGGAATTCTGCTACCATCATCATCATCATCATCATCATCATCATCATCATTTAAGACTGATTATGCCTTTCAGCGTTCAGTCTGGAGCATAGCCCCCCTTATAAAATTCCTCCATGATCCCCTATTCAGTGCTAACATTGGTGCCTCTTCTGATGTTAAACCTATTACTTCAAAATCATTCTTAACCGAATCCAGGTACCTTCTCCTTGGTCTGCCCCGACTCCTCCTACCCTCTACTGCTGAACCCATGAGTCTCTTGGGTAACCTTGCTTCTCCCATGCGTGTAACATGACCCCACCATCCAAGCCTGTTCGCCCTGACTGCTACATCTATAGAGTTCATTCCCAGTTTTTCTTTGATTTCCTCATTGTGGACACCCTCCTGCCATTGTTCCCATCTACTAGTACCTGCAATCATCCTAGCTACTTTCATATCCGTAACCTCAACCTTGTTGATAAGGTAACCTGAATCCACCCAGCTTTCGCTCCCATACAACAAAGTTGGTCGAAAGATTGAACGGTGCAGAGATAACTTAGTGTTGGTACTGACTTCCTTCTTGCAGAAGAGAGTAGATCGTAGCTGAGAGCTCACTGCATTAGCCTTGCTACACCTCGCTTCCAGTTCTTTCACTATGTTGCCATCCTGTGAGAATATGCATCCTAAGTACTTGAAACCGTCCACTTGTTCTAACTTTGTTCCTCCTATTTGGCACTCAATCCGTTTATATTTCTTTCCCACTGACATTACTTTCGTTTTGGAGATGCTAATCTTCATACCATAGTCCTTACATTTCTGATCTGGCTCTGAAATATTACTCTGCAAACTTTCAATCGAATCTGCCATCACAACTAAGTCATCCGCATATGCAAGACTGCTTATTTTGTGATCACATATCATAATCTCACCCAGCCAGTCTATTGTTTTCAACATATGATCCATAAATAATATGAACAACAGTGGAGACAGGTTGCAGCCTTGTCTTACCCCTGAAACTACTCTGAACCATGAACTCAGTTTACCGTCAACTCTAACTGCTGCCTGAGTATCCATGTAAAGACCTTTAATTGCTAGCAAAAGTTTGCCTCCTATTCCATAATCTCGTAGAACAGACAATAACTTCCTCCCAGGAACCCGGTCATATGCCTTTTATAGATCTATAAAGCATAGATACAATTCCCTGTTCCACTCATAACACTTCTCCATTATTTGTCGTAAGCTAAAGATCTGGTCCTGACAACCTCTAAGAGGCCTAAACCCACACTGACTTTCATCCAATCGCTCCTCAACTAATACTCGCACTTTCCTTTCAACAATACCTGAGAAGATTTTACCCACAACGCAGATTAATGGCTCTGAGCACTATGGGACTTAACAGCTATGGTCATCAGTCCCCTAGAACTTAGAACTACTTAAACCTAACTAACCTAAGGACAGCACACAACACCAAGCCATCACGAGGCAGAGAAAACAACGCAGATTAAAGAGATACCTCTGTAGTTGTTACAATCTTTTCTGTTTCCATGTTTAAAGATTGGTGTGATTACTGCTTTTGTCCAGTCTAATGGAACCTGTCCCGACTCCCAGGCCATTTCAATTATCCTGTGTAGCCATTTAAGACCTGACATTCCACTGTATTTGATGAGTTCCGACTTAATTTCATCCACCCCAGCCGCTTTATTGCACTGCAATCTATTGACCATTTTCTCCACTTCCTCAAACGTGATCCTATTTCCATCATCATTCCTATCCCATTCTACCTCGAAATCTGAAACATTACTGATCGTATTTTTACCTACATTGAGTAACTCTTCAAAATATTCCCTCCATCTGCCCAAGGCATCCACAGGATTCACCAGCAGTTTTCCTGACCTGTCCAAAATACTTGTCATTTCCTTCTTACCTCCCTTTCGAAGACTGATAATTACACTCCAGAATGGTTTTCCAGCAGCTTGACCCAATGTCTCCAACCTGTTTCCAAAGTCTTCCCAAGATTTCTTCTTGGATGCTGCAATTATCTGTTTGGCTTTGTTTCTTTCTTCAACATAACTTTCTCTGTCTACCTGAGTTCTAGTATGTAGCAATTTTTTATACGCCTTCTTTTTCCTTTTACAGGCTGCCTTGACTGCATCATTCCACCAAGCTGTTTGCTTCCTCCTACTTTTACACACTACTGTTCCAAGACATTCTTTAGCCACTTCTAGTACTGTGTCCCTGTACCTTGTCCATTCCTTTTCCAATGACTGTAATTGGCTACATTCAACTAACTGGTACCTTTCTGAGATCGCTGTTATGTACTTGTGCCTGATTTCCTTATCCTGAAGTTTCTCCACTCTTATCCTCCTACATACGGACCTGCCCTCCTGCACTTTCGGCCTCGCAATCCCAATTTCACTGCAGATTAAATAATGATCAGTGTCATCAAAGAATCCCCTGAATACACGTGTGTCCCTCACAGCCTTCCTGAATTCCTGATCTGTTATTATATAGTCAATGACAGATCTGGTTCTCCTGCTTTCCCAAGTATACCGGTGAATGTTCTTATGTTTAAAAAAGGAGTTTGTGATTACTAAGTCCATACTGGCACAGAAATCCAAGAGTTGCTGCCCGTTCCTGTTGGCCTCCATATCCTCTCCAAATTTACCCATAACCTTTTCATATCCTTCTGTTCGATTTCCAATCCTGGCGTTAAAATCACCCATGAGCAGAACACTGTCCTTGTCCTTTACTCTAACAACTACATCACTGAGTGCCTCATAAAAACTATCCATCTTATCTTGATCAGTCCCTTCACAATGCGATTATACTGACACAATCCTAATTTTCTTGCTAGACACTGTCAAATCTATCCACATCAGTCGTTCGTTTACATACCTTATTACAACTACGCTGGGTTCCATTTCTTTCCTGATATAAAGCCCTACACCCCATTGTGCTATTCCTGCTTTGACTCCTGACAAGTAGACCTTGTATTCTCCCACTTCTTCTTCTTTCTCACCCCTTACCCGAATGTCACTAACAGCTAAAACGTCCAGCCCCATCTTACTTGCAGCCTCTGCCAGCTCTACCTTCTTCCAAAAGTAGCCCCCATTGATATTAATAGCTCCCCATCTCATTACCATTTGTTTGCCAAGTCGTATCTTAGGAGTCCCTGGTTTGTCAGTTAGAGGTGGGACTCCGTCACCTCCAAAAGTGCGAGGCATTTTGCTCTGATTGTTGCCAGCATCATATTTAAAGTACCAGGGAAGCAGGTTGCTAGCCTTACTTGCCCCGAGTCCCATTGGGTTTTACCCCTAACGGCTGAGGGACTAATCGGTGGATTTGGTAGTCTTTGCCGTATGAGCACAAAGGTGACCACGACTCAGAATATGTCCGAGATGCCCAGCCTTATTCCAAAGTAACTGGTATCCCGACTGTCGGGACCACTTACTTGGCCACTCATACGTTGCCCTTGGTTCATGAACTAGGACATGACTACGGGAACCCACACCATGAATCACGAATTCTGCTACCTAGGCAGTAAAATTCTGCTGCCTAGGCAGTAAAATAACCAATGACGGACGGAGCAAGGAGGACATCAAAAGCAGACTCGCTATGGCAAAAAAGGCATTTCTGGCCAAGAGAAGTCTACTAATATCAAATACCGGCCTTAATTTGAGGAAGAAATTTCTAAGGATGTACGTCTGGAGTACAGCATTGTATGGTAGTGAAACATGGACTGTGGGAAAACCGGAACAGAAGAGAATCGAAGAATTTGAGATGTGGTGCTATCGACGAATGTTGAAAATTAGGTGGACTGATGAGGTAAGGAATGAGGAGGTTCTACGCAGAATCGGAGAGGAAAGGAATACATGGAAAACACTGATAAGGAGAAGGGACAGGATGATAGGACTTCTGCTAAGACATGAGGGAATGACTTCCATGGTATTAGAGGGAGCTGTAGAGGGCAAAAACTGTAGAGGAAGACAGAGATTGGAATACGTCAAGCAAATAATTGAGGACGTAGGTTGCAAATGCTACTCTGAGATGAAGATGAAGAGGTTAGCACAGGAAAGGAATTCGTGGCGGGCCGCATCAAACCAGTCAGTAAACTGATGACAAAGAAAACCAAAAAAAAACACCTACGGACATCACACATATCCATGCCCAAGGCAGGATTCGAACCGGCGACTGTAGCGGTCGCCTGGTCCCAGACCAGACTGAAGCGCCTAGAACCGCTCGGCCACATCGGCCGGCCGTCAATCTGACATGCATATATTTAAGTTATGTTTAATAAAAGAAAACGAAAAGACAATAATTCTGGAAACATTCTTTAGATACAGGTTTTACTCCAGCTGACTTTCTGGCTGCTCTGTTACAATAACAATCACATCTAGACATACGTCATCAGCAGAGTGGGTAAATGCCCTAGGATCATTTTCCCACAACAGACTTGTGCTATTCTCGCAGGTTACTTAAGACAGTATATAATACAATATAGAGATTTGACGAACGCCCTACATACACACTCTCATTCACTCACATAACACATAATAAAATAAATACTGATTTTATTAGTTCTTTCTGAAACTATTCTAGATGTCATACTACGAAAATTTTAAGTTATTTGAATTTTTTTAAAATTAAATATCAGTTAAATAATTCTATACCCTGATACTTCAGGTAAGTATTTCAACTGATAGCCAAAAACAAGTCAGAAATGTTCCCAGGTGAATTTCTTTTCTTAAGTGTAGTTGTTCTAACTTTAAAGTCAATTTTTCTATCTCCGAAAATATGCCCGCTAGAAAGCTCAGATCCGGAACCGTGCTGCTGCTACGGTTGCAGGTTCGAATCCTTACTCGGGTATGTGTGGGTGTGATTTCTTAGGTTAGTTAGGTTTAAGTAGTTGTAAGTCTTGGGGACTGATGGCCTCAGATGTTAAGTCCTATAGTGCTTGAAGCAATTTGAACCATTAGAAAGCTCAGATTTTCACACCATCTGTCTATTAATAACAAAGTGCAGCATACGGATTTTGAAAGCAATTAAACAAAAACTATTATCCTTTATTTAGATTCTTATAGGTGGTGAAAGTACGTGTTCAATAAGAGACACTGAATAGCTTTCCCACGGCAGGCAGTGACAGATGCACGTGTGTCTCCCGGGTAGGCCGCTGGATGTCAGCCCCCGAATTTACATACAGGTAGCTATACTAAAACAACTTGCAATGCTACACACCGTTATCGTGTGGGTATTTGTAGGACTCCCATTGCGAGGTCAGGGGTGCACTACACAAAGAAATCAGCTACTCTGGTAGCATAGTACTTGTGGAGTGTGCATGACGGTTTCTGAGGCTACGTAGTAATTTGAGGTGCTCTGATGAACACTCGCCAGTCAATATGCAGCAAGGGAAGTCAAACGGCGTTCATAATAAAGCCCTGTCGACTGTCACAATTTTATCACTAAAGTGAATTTACTGCTCCCCAGGAAATTTCTAGCGCTCAAATTATTCTTGGGACCGAGAGCTGGGTGAAACCCGAAGTGGAAAGCTCTGGTATTTTAGCGAGTATAATCTTAGAGGCAGTTCACGAAAACAGTGTATCCATTGAGGTCGAAGTTGAGTGTGACACTGAAGTCATCTGGTCGCGTATAACAGGTGTAGGTAAAATCAAGTTAATTGTTGGATGTTTTTACCGCCCATCCGATTCTGCTGTGACAGTTCTAGAGTCATTCAAAGAAAGTCTACCGTCAACAGCGCGTAAACGCCCGAATCATGCAATAATGGTTGCAGCCGACTTTAACCTGCCGAGCATAGACTGGGATATCTATGGATTCATTGTGGGGGGAACAGACACACAGTCATGCGAAGTATATTAGAGTACGTTTTCTGAAAATTGTCTTGAGCAGCTAGCTCGGCAGCCCATAAGCAATGGAAATATCTTAGATCTTGTAGCTACAGACAGGCCTGATCTTACGCCAGTTTCAGTATAGAAACGGGAATTACGGATCATGATGTCGTTATGGCAGCCATGATTTACGAAAGTTAATAAATCAGTCAAGAAAGCTAGGATAGTGCTTCTGCTAGACAGACTAGATAAACAGCTATTAGCATCTAACTTAGACAGTGATTTTTATCACATAGTTCCAGTAAGATGGATCTAAACGAATTATGGGGAAAGTTTAAGCAGATTGTAAATCGTGGTCTGTAGAGTTACGTGCCTAGTATTTGGATAAATGATGGAAGACCTGCCATGGTTTAATAACGAAATTCGGCAGATGCTGAGGAAGCAGAGGCTGTTGCACTCTCGGTTCAGAAGGTAAACGTATAAATGACGACAAGCGAATATTACTAGAGCTACGTGCGACTGTGGAAAGATCTATACGCGAAGCATACAACTAGTACCATCGTCTCACCTTAGCAACAGATATGGTACGGATCCACAGAAAATTCTGGTCTTACGTAAAATTGCTAAACTGGTCTAAGGATTCCATTCTGTCCCTTGTTAACCAACTGTTGTGACAGATAGCAAAACGAAAGCCGAAGATTCAAATTTCATGTTCAATAAATGATTTTCACAGGAGAATCGTACAAACCTACCGTCATTCGACCCTCGGACAAACTCCCGTATGGATGACATACGTATAGGCTACCTGGTGTAGAGAAACAGCTGAAAGATTTGAAAGTACATCAGTCGCCAAGTACGTATTGAATCACAGTTTGATTTTGCAAAGAGTACTCAACGACACTGACCCCTTACATAGCTTGCATTTATCGTGAATCTCTAAACTGGAAAAAAGCGCGGGGGGTCCAGTATATAAGAAGCGTGTCCGCCCCCGGTAGCTGAGTGGTCAGCGCGACAGAATGTCAATCCTAAAGGCCCGGGTCGGAGAGTTTCTCCGCTCAAGGACTGGGTGTTGCGTTGTCCTAATCATCATCATCTCATCCCCATCGACGCGCAAGTCATCGAAGTGGCGTCAAATCGAAAGACTTGCACACGGCGAACGGTCTGCCCGCCGTCGTGAGGCCCTAGACACACGGCATTTACATTTATAAGAAACGTAAAAGAACGGACCTGCAAAATTACAGACCAATAACCTTAAGTAGCATAGTCCACAAATCAGCATGGTATAGAAAGCATCGCTCGTGCCAAACTCAGCTTGCTATTTTCTCACATGGTATACTGAGAAATACGGATGAAGGGCAACAGGCAGATTCCATATTTCTGAATTTCCGGAAAGCATTTGACACAGTGCTACATTGTGGGCTGTTAACGAAGATACGAGTACTTGTAATAAGTTCACAGGTATTTGTGTAGCTCGAAGACTTTTTAATTAATAGAACCCAGTATGATGTCCTCAACGGCACACGTTCATCGGACACACGAGTGGTCCAGGGAAGTGTGATAGGACCCGCAGTTGTTCTCTATATAGATAGATGATTTGGCGAACAGAGTCGGCAGCAATCAGCAGGTATTTGCTGATGATGCCGTGGTGTACGGTAAGATGTCGAAGTTGAGTGACTGTAAGAAGATACAAGACGACTTAGACAAAATTTCCAGCTGGTGAGGTGAATTGCGGCAGTACCTAAATGTGGGAAAATGCAAGTTAATGCGTATGAGTAGGCAGATCAGACGGTTAATGTTCGCATACAATATTACTAGTGTCCTGCTTGACACGGTCAAGTCCTTGAAATACACCACTGGCCATTAAAATTGCTACACCAAGAAGAAATGCCGATGATAAACGGGTATTCATTGGACAAATATATTATACTAGAACTGACATGTGATTACATTTTCACTCAATTTGGCTGCATAGATCCTGAGAAATCAGTACCCAGAACAACCACCTCTGGCCGTAATAACGGCCTTGATACGCCTGGGCATTGAGTCAAACAGAGCTTGGATGGCGTGTACAGGTGCAGCTGCCCATGCAGCTTCAACACGATACCACATTTCATCAAGAGTAGTGACTGGAGTTTTGTGACGACCTAGTTGCTCGGCCATCATTGACCAGACGTTTTCAGTTGATGAGAAATCTGGAGAACGTGCTGGCCAGGGCAGCAGTCGACCATTTTCTGTATCCAGAAAGGCCCGTACAGGACCTGCAACATGCGGTTGTGCATTATCCTGCTGAAATGTAGGGTTTCGCAAGGGTCGAATGAAGGGTAAAGCTACGGGTCGTAACACATCTGAAATGTAACGTCCACTGTTCAAAGTGCCGTCAATGTGAACAAGAGGCACATACCATCACGCCGGGTGATACGCTGAAAGGTGGCTACACTGAGCCACAGCGCCAGAGATTGCGCCAAAGAGTATTATTCAGCCGCCTCCACTGGCAGTGCTTGGGGAGAACTCGTAGTAGTCAGTGCTTGTTGAGATGTGCTAGTGAAAAGTGCTGGTCGAGAACTGGTAGTAGGGAGTGCTTGCTGAGATGCGGTAGTGAAGAGTGCTTGTCGAGATGTGGCATTACTCAGTTCTTGTTGAGATGTGGTAGTAGCGACTCGGTGTGGAGATATTGTAATGTTTAGAGTGCTTTTCATCAATATAAACGAAAGCAAAAAAAAAATTTTCGTTTCTCTCTCATTATTTCAGTGTCCTGAATAATGCGTCATTACAGGTTCAGTCAACAAAGCATCTGGCGTGTGTTCTGGTATTAGAGTGTAATTCTGGTTTTCTTGCGCAATTATAGTATTTCTAATTTTTTTTATCACGTCAGTATAAATGGTATTTAAAATTTCTTGGCTTGTTGAAGAAGAACCATGCCAGATGTGTACGTTGAGTCACACTTCCACACACAGAACAGCTACACTTGTGCTTTGTTGGCTTCGTAGGTTTTATAGTTGCTGGGGACTTAATTAATTAATTGTATTAACTGAAATTTTCATTTCATTCTTTGTTGTTATTCTATGCAGTCTGATTGCGTACAAAAACTAGTCAGGGCCAACCGTTTACGAGACACAGCGTAATCGGACATACAGCTACGAATGAATGGGTGCTTAATTAAATATTTTTGAAAATAATTTTTTATTTTTCGTTCGTAGCTGTATGTCCGATTACGCTGTGTCTCGTAAACGGTTGGCCCTGACTAGTTTTTGTACGCAATAAGACTGCATAGAACAACAACAAAGAATGAAATGAAAATTTCAGTTAATACAATTAATTAATTAAGTCCCCAGCAACTATAAAACCTACGAAGCCAACAAAGCACAAGTGTAGCTGTTCTGTGCGTGGAAGTGTGACTCAACCTACACATCTGGCACAGTTCTTCTTCAACAAGACAAGAAATTTTAAATACCATTTATACTGACGCGATAAAAAAATTAGAAATACTATAATTGCGCAAGAAAACCAGAATTACACTCTAATACAAGAATACACGCCAGATGCTTTGTTGACTGAACCTGTAATGACGCATTATTCAGGACACTGAAATAATGAGAGAGAAAAGAAAAATTTTTTTTACTTTCGTTTATATTGATGAAAAGCACTCTAAACATTACAATATCTCCACACCGAGTCGCTACTACCACATCTCAACAAGAACTGAGTACTGCCACATCTCGACAAGCACTCTTCACTACCGCATCTCAGCAAGCACTCCCTACTACCAGTTCTCGACCAGCACTTTTCACTAGCACATCTCAACAAGCACTGACTACTACGAGTTCTCCCCAAGCACTGACTACTACGAGTTCTCCCCAAGCACTGCCAGTGGAGGCGGCTGAATAATACTCTTTGTCGCAATCTCTGGCGCTGTGGCTCAGTGTAACCACCTTTCAACGCCAGTATGGCGATGACGAATACAGGCTTCCAATGTGTGTTCACCGCAAGGACGCCAAACACGATGCTGTAAAACGAACCTGAATTCATCCGAAGAAATGTCGTTTTGCCATTCGTGCACCCAGGTTCGTCGTTGAGTACACCGTCGCAGGCGCTCCTGCTTGTGATGCAGCTTGAAGTGTAACCGCAGCCATGGTCTCCGAGCTGATAGTCCACGCTGCTGCAAACGTCGTCGAACTGTTCGTGCAGATGGTCGTTGTCTTTCAAACCCCATCTGTTGACTTAGGGATCGAGAAGTTGCTGCACGATCCGGTACAGCCATGCGGATAAGATGCCTGTCATCTTGACTATTAGTGATACGAGGCCATTGGGATCTAACACGGCGTTCCTTATTACCCTCCAGAACCCACCGATTCCATATTCTGCTAATAGTCAATGGATCTCGGCCAACGCGAGCAGCAATGTCGCGATACGATAAACCGCAATCCCGATAGGCTACAATCCGACCTTCATACACGAGGCATCACAACAACGTTTCACCAGGCAACGCCGGTCAACTGCTGTTTGTGTATGAAAAATCGCTTGGATACTTTCCTCATATCAGCACGTTGTAGGTGTCGCCACCGGCGCCAATCCTGTGTGAATGCTCAGAAAAGCTAATCATTTGCATATCTCAGCATCTTCTTCCTGGCGGTTAAATTTCGCTTCTGTAGCACGTCATTTCGTGGTGTAGCAGTTTTAATGGCCAGTAGTGTATCTGGCAATAGCTTTTCAAAGCGATTTGAGGAGGAACGAGCGTGTGAGAAGTGTGGTAGGGAAGGCGAATGATCGAAGAATTTTAGGAAAGAGGATTCACCTCTGAAGATTACCGCATATAAGGACATCACACACATCCATGCCCGAGGCAGGATTCGAACCTGCGACCGTAGCGGTCGCGCGGTTCCAGACTGTAGCGCCTAGAAACGCTCGGCCACCCAGGCTATGGTCACGATGTACATGAGATGAAGGAATTCTGCTACCTGGGCAGTAAAATAACTCATGACGGACATAGCAAGGAGGACATCAAAGGCAGACTAGCACCAGCAAAAAGGTTATTCATACACAAGAGAAGGGTACTAGCATCAAACATAGGCCTTAATTTGAGGAAGAAATTTCTGAGCATATACGTTTGGAACACAGCATTGTATGGTAGTGAAACATGAACTGTGGGAAAACCGGAGCAGAAGAGAATCGAGGCATTTGAGATATGTTGCTAAAGACGAATGGTGAAAATTAGGTGGACTGGTAATGTATGGAATGAGGAGATTCTGCGCACAATCAGAGAGGAAATGAATTTGTGGAAAGCACTGACAAGGAGAAGGGACAGGGTGATAGGACACCTGTTAAGACATCAAGGACTGCCTTCCATGGTACTAGAGGGAGCTGTAGCAGGCGTAAACTGCAGAGGAAGACAGAGATTGGAATACATCCAGCAGATAATGGAGGACGTAGGTTGCAAGTGCTACTCTGAGATGAAGAGGATGGCTCGGGAGAGAAATTCGTGGCCGCCCGTATCAAACCAGTCGGAAGACTGATGACTATAAAAAAAAAAAATACCTATAACCCTTTATCACAAGCGGCAGTTGACTTGTACTTAATAAAACTGGCATGTATTCGGTTACTTAATCGGGAATACGTACCTTGTTTTGTTTAGATTAGACGAAACGTAGAGATCATCAGTAGCAAACCCAGCACTAGGTACGCCAGTTATTTCCAGAGCCAGCGTAGAAAATGTGGAGAGTGAGAAGCTCAGTGTATTAGTTGTTAGCTGCTGGAGTATTCGCAGTAATCTCCCGATACAGGCATACACGTCTCTCGTACAAAGTGGTCTCCCTCTCATTAAACAACGACTTTACAGCCGGTGAAACCCGATATAACGTAAATCTAAAAGATAATTGGACTTTCCGGGGTAGGTGGACTTAGATAAATAATCGAGTGTTCGTTCCGATCACCAGAATAAATCACATTGGCAGTAAATCAAAGCTTACCTAAACACCACATCTTGGAAATACCTCGAACATACGCTAGTAATAGATTGCTGACTTTAACATTCTCAGTATCTACATCTACACAGATACTCCGCAGACTACAGTGCGGTGCGTGGCGGAGGGTACCCTTTACCACAACTTGTCATTTCCTTTCCTGTTCGGTCGCAAATAGTAGCAAAAAACGACTGCCTATATGCCTGCCTTCGAGCCCAAATCTCTCGTTTCTCATCTTCGTGCTCCTTATGCGAAATGTATGGTGGCGGCAGTACAGTTGTTTGGCAGTCAGCTTCAAATTCCGGTTCTCTAAATTTTCTCAATAGCGTATCCCGAAAAGAACATCATCTTCCCTCCAGGGATTCCCATTTGAGTTACTTACGTGTTGTTCGGACCTACCGGTAGCAAATGTAGCGGCCCGGTTCTGAATTGCTTCGATTTCTTCCTTCAGTTCGACCTGGTATGTATACGAAACACTCTAGCAATACTCAAGAATAGGTCGCTCCAGCATTCTATATGCGGTAATCTTCAGAGGTGAATCCTCTTTCCTAAAATTCTTCGATCATTCGCCTTCCCTACCACACTTCTCACACGCTCGTTCCTCCTCAAATCGCTTTGAAAAGCTACTTCTCATTACTTTCGTCTTTCTTCGATCTACTCTCAGTCCATAAGCTGTACTTATTAGACGGTTCATTCCACTCAGCAGATCATGTAATTCTTCTTCACTTTCACTCAGGATAGCAATGTCATCAGCGAATCGTATCATTAATACTTTTCACCTTGGATTTTAATTCCACTCCTGAAACCGTCTTTTATTTCCATCATTGCTTCCTCGATGTACAGACTGATCAGTAGGTTCGGAAGACTACATCCTTGTCTTATACCCTTTTTAATCCGAGCATTTAATTGTTGGTCGTCCACTCTTGGTTCTCGTACTTATTGTATATTACCCGTCTTTCCCTATAGCTTACCTCTATTTTTCCCAAAACTGCGTACATATTGAACCATTTTGCATTTTCGAACGCTTTTTCCTGATGGACATATCCTATGAACGTGTCTTGATTTTTGTTTAGCTTTGCTTCTATAATTAACCGCCGGTCTGGGTGGCCGAGCGTTTCTAGGCGCTACAGTCTGGAACCGCGCGACCGCTATGGTCGCAGGTTCGAATCCTGCCTCGGGCATGGATGTGTGTGATGTCCTTAGGATAGTTAGGTTTAAGTAATTTTAAGTTCTAGGGGACTGATGACCTCAGATGTTAAGTCGCATAGTGCTCATACCATTTGAACCATTTTTTTGTATCAATTCATTATCAAATTTCATTCGGATATAGCAAATTTTACGTATCTACACTGAGCAGTTTCATTGTGTTACACGTAATGACACAAGTAGCTCCTCTCCCAAATACGTTGTGATTCATGCGATAGTTACCAGTCGCTTATGGTTGTTACTTATCAACACTGAGCAGATTCATTGAGTTACACGTAATCACACAAGAAGCTTCTCTCCCAAATACATCGTGATTTATGCGATAGTTACCAGTCGCTTATGGTTGTTACTTGCGATGTGTCTTTTCGTAGTTCCGTGTTTCTGTTGCTGCTTTCATTTCCTACGAATCCAACTTTCTTCTGAGTCATGTACCACACTACAATTGTGTTATTTCCAACAGTCTCAAGTAATAGACGGGTAATTCAATCCCTCGAGAACTGAATATATATGTTCTAGTAAGGCTGATGTTGTGTTTCAGCAGCATAAAAACAGATTGATTGACAGTTATAAAATCAACCTATTTCGAATAAATGATTGAATGATATGAAATGTTTGCCTATCTTCAGTGAGCTAATATGAAAATTTCGTTGCAGAAACTATATGGTGCCCCAACGCCTTTTTCTTAGTCAATTACTTTATGATAGAATTCATTTTCTTGCTTCTGTTCGTTTTTTCCCGTTGTTACGTGTATTTGCTGTCACACCTCATCCTCTGCGGCATTACGATGTTACTGAATCAATATCGCAGACACTCACATTTGTGGGGAAACAAAGAGTGGAGTAGTGTCATAACGTGTATGATACAACGTTACTAAAGTAGTTGGTAAACAAGAAGGGCGGCAAAGAATGGAGTGTCGCCGCGAAATATCTCTTCTGAGCGTCTCCCTATTCGTTTGGTACAAGTGAGGCACTAATGCCTTCTTAGAGAAGCACTCTGCTTAAAGGATGTGGAAAGCAGAAAAACAAACAAACCTAGAACACCCAGACTTTTAAAAGAATATCCTCCGATTTTTCTGTCGCTCCTTTATCAACATTAGGCAGTTCCTTACACGCTGCTATGCCCTTAGAGAACTTTAATATCTTTAAACGAGGAACGTCAGTACCAGTAAAGAGGAAGTATTTGTGGAAAATGAGTAGTTGAACTCTTATTAAATCACTTGTCTGGAAAAGAAGCGAAGGTTCTCTCTCTCTCTCTCTCTCTCTCTCTCTCTCTCTCTCTCTCTCTCTCTGCCTCTTTCCCAATTTCAGTTTGCATTGCATACGTTACGGTTGTAGAAGAAATCGAGTAAGTATCAGTATGAACCCGTGTCCGGAAACAAAGTTTCTAATCATCTAGAATAAACAGAATGCTAAATAACGTAGACGCATAAGGCTGGAATACATTTTTTTCATTTTTTGCCTGTTATTTCTTGTACTGGAAAAACTTTATTATTCAGAACATGTTTCTCTTCCGAGTGAAATATACGCATTGCCTCTACATGTAAAATTGGAATATATATTGTATTTATTGGTCTGCAAAAAGCTCAGTAGTTAATGGTTCTTGAAAAGGCTTAATTGTTGATGGTTATTGTCAATTTAATGGTCAAAAGTTGTAAAGTTTTTTCAGTAGGTAATATGGAAAATTAACTTTTAATGAGTTTATTAAAACTGCAACATTACCATCATCAATATGTGTAATTAGCCTGAAAGTGAGTTATTGCCCATAAAAATAAATCAATAAATATGTAGTGCAGCATTGTCTGTCTATTACTATTTGAGTAAGACACCTCAGATTGCAATTAGAATATTGACTTAAATATACCTCCTTTGAGTACGCGTGAAATGGCATTCTATATAGATCCCGTCGGAGACCAAAATATACCTGTGTAATCTCCTGAACGATCATTGCCAGTAAGACACCGAGATGACCAAATCTTCAAGCATGACATTCGAACCGCCCGACATAACATCTGTTTCTGTAATAATTCGTAAACATTCCAGAATGAATGCCACACTCAGCAGTAAAGTGTGAGCTCTTCTGAAACTTCCTGGCGGCTTAAAACTGTGTGCTGTCCTACACTCGAAAAACGGGAGCTACCCTTCCGTGAGCAATGCTGTAACCGATTGAACAATCCAGCCACAACATAATCCGGCCTCGTACATCCCTTCTGCCAGTATCTCTGCCTGCTTTTCAAACTTCACAGACTCTCTCCTCCGTGCTACGTTTGAACATGGACTATTATATGTAGTCGTTACTGGACACTGCATGTGAAAGGTCCC
This sequence comes from Schistocerca piceifrons, assembly GCF_021461385.2. Taxonomy (NCBI): domain Eukaryota; kingdom Metazoa; phylum Arthropoda; class Insecta; order Orthoptera; family Acrididae; genus Schistocerca; species Schistocerca piceifrons. The sequence continues at coordinate 54,151,006 of NC_060139.1, forward strand.
CTTAGAAAAATTAGTGAATTACTGTGCTGATAAACCCCTTACGTTATTTGATTTTCAAACATCTGAGCAAAACTGAACGTACTCAGACATTACTCTCTTTACTTATTCTGATCAACACTAAACTGACACACAATATTTTTAGCGCAACGTAATCTGACTTTCAATAATCCCTACAAAAGAATGGCCCTGACTAACAATAACCTATACCTTTCATGAATCACTTACCTCACAAAAATCTTCGTTACTCGAACTACTAGAATACAGCGAGCGCCAATACTGCCAGCTAAACAAAAGATTCTAACTACTGAAGTCACCAACTACCGATAGCCATAGTTAGCAAATGAAAGATTTTGATGAAGAACAAACAATGTATTTACCTTAATAGTGCTCAAATGTCATAATATAATACATCAGTTTATGACATCCAGTCTTACAAATTTACTGTCTCTGATGGACACACGTCCAGATCATCCGCTCTCAAAACTCCGCCATCTCTCTCCCCACATCCACCACTGCTGGCGGCTCACCTCCAACTGCGCAACGCTACGCGCTGTTCACATCCAACTGCCCAACACTACAATGGCAGACAACAATGCAAACTAGCCACAGACTGCACACAGCACAGCCAGTGATTTTCATATAGAGCGCTACGTGGCGTTACCAATATAAAAACCGAAACAGCCTACTTACACATGGAGAATGCATTGGCTGAAGTCCGGGATTGCGGCCCCACGTTGCTGTGAGGTAGCGAGCGCTGGTGCGAGTGCTGGCAGTTCGGAGCCCCAGAGATCGGGAAATCGCACCTGTCGCTCAGCTGGGTGCCACACTATCACCATACGCGTTCTTCCGGCGAGACGTTACATCACCAATGAAAGTAGTCCAAGCTGAAACGAGGTCAACAGGAGACGGTGATTTTAAGGATCCCATTGAAGTAAGAATCAAATTTAGTATGGCGTTATACGTATCACGCGGAGAAAGTACGATCAGTCTTTCCACGGTGTAGATTTTATAGGTGAGCCTGAAAAGACAGGCAACGCCAAATACAAGTTCAACGGACAAAATGTTACTAATTATAAGTATCATTTAATACCGTGTAATTCCGCCCCTGGTCTTGATAACCGCCTGAATTCGGTTGGCAAGCGAGTCGACGAGGTTGTACGGGTACGTCGTACACAGGTTAACCCTGGGACTCACCCTGCTAAAATTTCCCTAGTACTCCATCTGGGGTCATACATGACCCCAATCAATATATAATTGACTGTGTGTACTAATCATTCAGAAAACAACGTACTGTCGTTTAATACTGTTTGTTTACATTTTATTTATTATTTAGACGCATTTCACAGCTTTTTTAACAAGTATGTACATAGTAGAATTAAATTACATATGGCAGAGTAATTACATATCAGAAGTTACAATATTACTCTAAGTCATAATTTGTTTCACTCATAAATGTTTCACAATGGCTTCAAATTTACAGAAAATGTGATGAACAACTCATCAGGAAACATAATTCTAACCGGAATCCGTACCATAGTCATCTGCATATTTTCAAGTAGTAACTATTTCAGAATGTTCCTTGCAAACAAATCTGTTACACTTTTTGCATGTTGAACTGTATTTTGTGTTCTTTGATCGGGGGCAAATGGAGCATCGGCCTCGCTTTCTCTTCTGATTGTCGGGTATTACGTCTGGATGTCCATTGTCTAACAGATCATCAAATCCACACCGTTTGATACTGCTAATAATATCCTTGTTCCTTGCTTGTGGTAAACTCAAACGACGTTCCACTTGGGGTTTGCCATTTCTTTGGCCAACTTCATTAGAAAAAGACGTCGCTCTGTTTTTTCAACAGCAACACAGAAGAGTCTGTAGGCATTGAGTGCAGCTAGATCGACAAGATCATAAAATACTGCTAATGGCCAACGTTTCGTACCCTTTTTCACAGAATAGTAAGAGCTCATTTGATCTAGCGTATCAACACCTGATTTTGTTGAGTTGTAACACAACACTACTTCTGGTTTTCGTTTCAAGTTGTTTTCTTTGGGCACTTCAAATGATTGATGTTGTGTTGACAGGAGTAGCACAGCCTTATATCTTTTTGGAACATACGAAACTAATAGGGTTTTACCACTGTATGCAAATCTGGTAGTGCATTCTTCCCTAGATTTCGAAGGCAAAAACTCTTTTGGGACTTCTTTTCTTGTAAAACGTAGAGTACCTACAAGTGTCAACTTCATTTTCAACAATTCTTGGCCAAGGTCATAGCTCGTGAAAAAATTGTCAGTGGTAATATTCCTACCACTGCCAGCCAGATGACGCACTAAATTTAAGACCACTCTCTTGCCTTGATTCACTTCTCTCACATCACCACTCCTTCCAGTGTACATTTGAAGATTTGTCAGATAACCATGTTCACAGTCTACTGTGCACCATATCTTGATGCCATACTTTCCTGGCTTTGTAGGAACGTAGACCTTGAAACTGCACCGACCTCTGTATAGGCAAAGATGTTCATCAACAGTAATGTGGCTGGAAGGTATAAATGATATTTGACATTGCACGGCAAACAAATCAAATATTTCCTGTACAGCTTCAGCATTATTTCCAGTCCTCTCTTTCCTTTCAAATATTGTGATGCGGTCGTCAAAACGAAGTGAACGCAGAATGTCCTGATATCGCCTCCTCGACATAGTAGCACGGAATAGAGGAGTGCCATATTCAGAGTCCCAAAATTCGTCAATAGGTTTCCCCCGGCTCTTCTGTACGCCACACAGAATCAGCAAGCCTAAAAATGAAAGAAGCTCGCATCTGTCTGTATCACGCCAATCAACTAATTTTCCAGACACTTTCAATTCATTTCCTCGTTCATTTGTGAGCTGAACTATTATATCCAGCAATTCATTAGTAATAAACTGTCTGAAACAGTCAACAGCTGAGCTAACACTAACTGTACTAGGAATACCTGCTGAAAATCGTTGTATGTTGCGGATTGGAAATCTACGAATTGATGGTTCTTTTGTACTCCATGCAATATCCCGACCCCTGCTTACCAGTACTGCACTTTCATCTTCTCCACTGTCATCATTTTCAGCAAGAATATCATTTTCTTCTAATTCATGTAAACAAATTTCATCACTTTGGTCTACCTGTGTCTCTGTTCCATCATCTTCGGCGTCACTACCTTCCGAATCACTACTGCTACGAAATAAGTCTTCCATAGCTTGTTCTACACTATAGGCAGGAGCAAAACGTATTCCATCCATGCTGAAATTACACTGCAAGAACAGACGTACAAACGAACTTTCAGTTTGAGGTTAGTTCTGAGTAACACCTGAATAACATCTGAATTCAGTGTTACCAACTCAAAATACCTAAGAAAGAGATTGATAGTTGATAATCTATACATTCTATGAATGAATGTTACATGTAATCTATCTGGGGTCATAATTGACCCCAACAGTAGTTTTTGTTAATTATTGATTTAAATGTTGCGACAAGCGCTCTAAAAATTTTTGTGAGAGAACTACAATACTGTGTGGTAAAAGTCACAAAATTCTGGATTTTTACAAGAAATAGAAATATTATATTATCCATAGTAAAAATGATTGGGGTCAGCTGTGACCACAGAGTGAGTCCTAGGGTTAAGACATTCGCTGCGGGATATGATTACGCAGTTCCACCATATTACGGGGAACAGATCTCGGCCTATTAGTTACTGTTCCAACATGTTTCACAAATTTTGTGTCGGATTCAAGTTGTAACGCCGGAAATGCATATCCTCCTATTTCCATCTATTGTACTATAATTTGTTTTCCTTGTTTTGTTACCTCAAGATATGACATTTCTGTGTCTTTATATATTGTAATTGTTTTACTGTTTGTATATATATATTTATGCACTTATGTCGATGTATAATTGGTTTGTTTCGTAAATATTATTTGTATTTTTACGCTGGGTCTTGCCTAGGGAAAACTGCTATCGAACGATTACGTCGATAGGTCGTGTGAAGAATCAAAGTGTGTAGGATCTTTGATAGTGTGAACTCTGCCGCGTGGAGCGCGGGCGGGGCAGTGAGAGTCTGGCGGGAGTAGCGAGTGGAGCAGGTGTGTTGTGTGACGCTCCCGCGAGTTGCCGCGCTTTCGGGGTTTGGCAGCATGTAATTGCGCTCGACTTGCGATGATAGTTTCTGACATGGTTTCGCGGACGGGAAACATTAACTAGCGCACATCAAGAGCCCGTTTCGTCTGGTGACCGTGTCGAGAAGAAGGCGCGCCAACATCCAGCTTCTGCAACAGCGACGGCCGACAATGAGTGACTGTCGCCACCTCCTCGACCGACGGCTTCAAACCTTCAATCAACCGACAAGGAAGACTGAACGCACGTAAAGTTTTAGAGCTGTATGGCAGACCTCAGCTTTTAATCTTGTTCCATTTTCGTAACTATAATTACAGCAACTTAGCATGAACCTTTGTTGCTCATTGTCCCAATTGCATTGCCAAGCAGGGTCCCTTCCTTTTCCTAAATGAACCCGAGTGTCGTTGAAATTCAAACGCCAGCATAATTCCATTTCACTGCTTTAATTTCAAAGTTCAGTTAAAGTCTCAGAGCTGGCTACAATATTCAGATTACACAAGCACGAATTAAGAGTGCGAGCTTTGTTACCGTATTTTAGCTTACCTGTGACTGCAGCTCAGCTTGGTACGTACTACATTTTACTATTGTTAATTGTTCAGAATCATTTAATTCAAGATCAAAGTTAAATCTCTTATTTCTAAATTGCGTAGATTCAAGTAGCTTTTGAAATGATTGTTGAGGTAGTCCAAGACTAACTGTATGTTACTGAATTTCGATGTGCTTCAGAAAGAAAGCTCACTATTAACTTCAGTCACTAAATTAACTTTCGATTTTCCGGTTTTATTAATTCTTTTGCTAAATTAAGTCAGAGTGTAGCGAAATTTATTACTTCTGACAAACTTTCAGTTTTCACACTACACGTGTCAACCTTCAGTTGCCACGCTTCTAGTGTTAATTATATGTGTAATAACCTTTCTTTTTCAGTTACTATAGTAATTGTCCTTAGGACTGGCGACCGTGATTTCCCCCAAATCTCAAATATCTAATTACCGCTAGTTAATTGTTAACGTAACGGCCGCACATTTACTTTCTTTATTAACTTTACCCCTTTTCAAAATTAATTTCCACCAGTTTCATTAGCACATTTCCTTTCATTTAGATGTAACCCTTTCCTCCCTCTTTACCGACAGGTTAACTTCGGTGACGATTGCTTTTCCAAAACTCCCATTAGGTACACGCGGTTTCATTTTTCACTGTCATTAAGGTCGGTAAGTGAGGGGGAGGTTACACGTGGCGACCTGGTGACAGGACAATCTTTGGATTTGAGGTTGTTCTGGACACGAATTTGGCATTGTGCAAATCTTGTAACAAAGTACTGGTTACGTACAGGCCGTTACGTTAGCGAGAATAAGTAGTGGGAGTAATCCTAATTACATTTGAGATTTGTCAGTTATATTGAAAATTATTAAAATGAGTGAAGGCAACAATTGCCAAAATTTGGTAGACTTGGATACGGAACAATCGGTCGAACAGTGGGAAACGCGCACCGCGGTACCCATTGTTCAGGGGCAGGCGGCTAGCATGAAAGACGCGACCGCCGAAACGCAACAAAGGGCAGAAATGGAATTCCAAACTTTAGAAAATGTTTCGGAATCGGAAGTGAAAATCAAATCTGAATCCCTTGATGACGAATACGGGGGGACAATTAAAGAGGAAGCCGCTACGGAAGTGAAACCGGTAGTTTCCGGGAATTTAACTGATTTATTGAATGTTTTGATTAATGAAATCAAGAGTCAATCGGCAGAAATTATAGCTCTGTCTGCCAAGCAAGAAGCTCAGTCTGAAAAGATTGAACGAAAGCTAGACAATCAGAACAAAGCTATTAATGTTGTTAACAACAATGTTGGAGTTGTTAATACAAAAGTTGATAAAATCAAAGAAGATATTGTTGTAATTAATACCGAAATCGGTAATCTTAAACAGGAAATGATAGGCGTTCAGGCGGAAATTGCGAGCATTAATACTCGTTTTGATTCCGAAATTAGCAGAATCGAGAAAAGTGTAGGAGAAGCAGTTGCTCCGATCATCGAGAATAAGGTGACGGAACAAATTCAATTAGTGAAAAAAGAGGATCAACAGAAGGTGGAAACTTTAAAGGCTTTAGTGTCCGAAGTAGACACTAAAGTGAGGGAGCAGGCTAATACCTGCGAAGAGAAAAAGAGGGAAGTGGAAACGCTTGCGACAACTACTTGCCAAGTAATTACGAGAGTGTCGGAATTAGAAAAGAAACTTGATGAAAAACAGAGCTATGTGCCAATCTGTGCACATAGTTCGGAATTGTTGACGAAAGAGGAGCGGTTCGACCCCTTGAAAAAAGGCGGTATACACGCGACGGATTTCATTAAGAATTGTGAAAGAGTTTTACCCAGATCATGGACTAATGAGAGAAAAATTAATGCGGTTATTGATGTGCTGGCTGGTGATGCCAAGCGTTGGGGCTTAAACCTCGACATTACGAACCTGACTTTTGACGAGTTTAAAAATTTGTTTCTGGCTGAATACTGGTCAGAGCAAAAACAGCAAAGTGTCTGGCGCGAATTTGTCGTATCGAGGCCTTTCGATGCGAATTCGCGCGGTTCGATGAGGGAGTTTTGTGAGGGCTGGATCCGCAAGTTGGAATATTTGCGTGATCGCCGCACGGAATCCGAAATAGTCTGGGAACTCTACAAGAAGCTTCCAGATGATACAAAACGCTACGTAGGAAGCAATTACAGGACAATCAATGATTTCCTGGAAAGAGTTGAGGACGAGGACAATTGGCGCAATAATCGCGACAGTGGTAGAGGCCGTGGTAACAACAACGGGTACCACCCCAACCATAACAACGATAACCATGGGAATAATGCATACCGCAGCAATGACAATAATGGTTCGGACCGTAATAACAATCGGTACAATGCAAATAATAACCGGAATGACGGAAACCAGTATCATACTAGCGTGATACGGGCTGCGCAGAATAGTAATAACGCCAGAGGGTGTGACCAGCCGCCTCAGCAGTATCCGGGGAGCGTATCTGCTGGGACGAGACAGGGAAACCATTAGCCGCGCCGGTGAGGGGCCGACCGGGCGTGGAGAAATTTTGGCGGCCCAATAACAGGAGAAAACCCAGGTGTCGTCGTTATGAAAATTCCGTATGGAATAATCAACGGCGGGAGAGTGTGCCAGTGTTGGGAGAAAGGAGTGCGCCCACAAGTAGTAAATCAGCTGTATACATGGCAGCAGAAAATACATTCACTGTCAGTGAGAACAATTTAAGTAGTGTTCCGGAAATCGATTATAAAGTGGCAGCTGTAATACCCACAGCGGAACTGGAGATTGAGTTTAAGAATGATTCGCAATTGTTGAGAGAAGATCAGATATCGGATAAAACGTCCGTCATCGAGCGAGGGGATGCAGAGAGGGATGAAGTCTGGTTAAGGCAGTTCGGTCGCTTATACGACGAACTAAGAGATTATAGGGGCCTGTACGGGAGGAGTGTTTATAGGGAGCGCGGGCAGGATTTGCCGCGTCTCGTCCCACAGGAAGATAGTATTTGTGAAGTGATGGAAAGTTCTGGCCCTAACCGGCAGACTTTACCAGAAATAGTTGATGTTAATGGGGAGCACGAGCAAGATTCGTCGTGTTTCGTCCCGCAGGAGTTGAATGTTGAAGTAGTAACGGAAAGTTCTGGCACTAACCGGCAGACTTTACCGAAAGTTGTAGTGGTAGAAGTAGCCGACCCATCCGACGCGAACACCCAGTTTAAACATTGCGAGAGTATTAAGGAGAAAGATTACGAAAATTTTAGTGATAGCCGGACACGATTGGTAGAAAAGCACGTAGATTACAGCGTGTACGAGGTTAGAGCTGACGTTATACGGTCAGACGGTAGCAGTGTGGGTTGCGCAGATCCAGAGGAAGTAATTGCAGATACTACTGGGCACATTTCTCCAGGTAGATTGGCAGATGAGATCAATCTGGCCAAAGAGGAATCAACAAAGGTGACAATTAGTGAATTGATAGCAAAGCAACACTCACTAGTTGACGAGTTACAGGAAAAGGTTTCGGTATTGGAGGCGAAGCTACAGACTAAGCCTCAGGACAAACGTGTTGAAATTAAAACTGTATGTGAACAGAGGCTGAAAAAGCCGCCAGATAAATCGAATTTAGGATCAAAGCCGGATGGTTTTTTCTGGAATGACCTGGATATAGACGAGGATTTACTGTGGGAAAATAATGAAACAGTCGAGGACAAGTGTAGACAGATAGTAGTGTCTGTTAATATGCACGACCTACAACTAAACGTGTTGATTGACACCGGTGCAGAATTGAGTGCTGTATCTGGGAAAATATTTGAGTTACTGAAAGACAGACCCGGCATCGTAGTTATGCCAGTAACAGGAGTGAAAATTATCGGTGCTACTGGGAAGGCCAGTAAACCGGTCACAAAACAGATTTTTGTCCACTTCGAGATATGTGGGGCACGATTTGAACAAGAGTTTGTAGTCGTGCCAGACTTAACTACGGAAGTAATTATCGGGTTAGATTGGCTATTAAAGTACCGTGCAGTGATTAACTGCGAAAGCAAAACTTTGACATGTATGTCACTAGATAAAACAATAGTAGTTAGTTTTGACGAGGCAGGAGACGGTGTGCATAGGCAATACCAGCCTATACACATTGTTAACTGGCCGGATGGTATTGACGTAGGTATGAATCTGAACTACTGTAATGTGAAGAATCTCGGCATTGACAATAATGTAGAAAGTGAATTGGAAAGTATTGTAGAAGGTGTGTCAAACGTAACACACGAACAAAGACGAGGCCGACTTTCCCGTACCTACTGCCATCACAACCATAGGGCATGGGGCAAATATGAAGCAGAATTTAAGAGAATTATGAACACCTTGAGACATGAATCTACGGGATTTTCTCCAGAGGAAATCCTGTTGGATGACAGAAGTAAAAGTTTAGTGGAAGTGATAATCAAATTCCCTCCACGGATTGACATTAGTATTGGTGTGAAAAAAAGATCGTTTGCGAGAAGTAACGAAGCTAAAAGCTGATGCTCGCATACGTCGTCATGACGCTAAAGCGCGTTTTGCTAAGTTTGCAATCGGAGACTTAGTACTTGTAAAAGCTCATGAGAAATCGAGCGAGATAGACCATGAAAACTCTAAATTTAAGTTTGTTTATAATGGACCATATAAAGTCATTGGTATGCCTCACACAAATGCTTACGGAATATTGTAGACTTGAAATTGTACCAACCTAGGATCGATTAATACCACACAATGGGTAATTTATACAGTATGTAAAATAGAGTGTAAGATTTAACGATTTGCTAGATTGCCATGCTTTTGACTGACCAAGGTCATTAAAGAAGTTGTAATTAATAAGTAAATAATTTTGATTAATCAATTTAATTTTAATCAATTTAATCATGATCTAATCAACTGAAAAATCCAAGCTGCTAGTTTAAGTTTTCAGCTGAGTCACAGTAGATTAAGGAATGTAAATATGATTTTGTAAATAGCTGTAAGATTTCATAAATATGTGATTTACTAGTCATTGCCGATGTACTTAGACGCTGTTTTAAGTTTCAGGCTAGTACATGCGTGTGATGATGGACAGTGTTGAGTTATCCACTGTGATAGTATTAAGGGACTCCTTGAGATTACTCGGGAGTGAGTTTTTCCTAAAGAATTCAGTGAAACGGACGTTCTGGAAACGCCGTCACAAGGGCGAGTGAGATCAAGCGTGCCGCACACGCGGGCGCAACAATACTGGCGAGGCGAGCCGCTGTCGGCTCTTGTGCCGCTGTTGGCTCTTGTGCCGCTGTCGGCATTCTTTGTACTTGCGAGTACGAAAGGCGGAATAGTTTTTCTTCCCGGACAGCTGATGTGAAAGAATTCTGCTGTCAATATTTATGTTTTTTTCGATCTACTGAATATTATTTTCTTGTTTAGCGTTAAGTGGAATCTCATGACGAGATATTAATTATGAAAAGGTTATGTAAAAATGTGTATTCTATGTAATTAATTATTAATTTGCGTATTTTGATCTACCTGTTTTTATGACCATGTACTCTGATTAATTTTGCAAATAGTATTCCATTTCTCATAGTGTTACGAATTTTAATGATTTTGGAATAGCTAAACCATTTTCTATATCTTCTATGAATTTTAATATGTTGTCAACCTGTTTTATTTTGTGCAAGATGACAGAGTGGAATAAGATTAGGAGTGTCTCCACTCAATTATTATCGTCTAAAAATTGGTTTATGGTTAATTAGGCGAATGCTAAATTTTGTTGATGTTTTGAGCATATGCATTTCCGCTGCTTCTTTTTTTGGACATTTTCTGAGTCTGTTTACGTTACACGAACATCCTCAGACAATGTGGGGCACGTGTAACGCCGGAAATGCATATCCTCCTATTTCCATCTATTGTACTATAATTTGTTTTCCTTGTTTTGTTACCTCAAGATATGACATTTCTGTGTCTTTATATATTGTAATTGTTTTACTGTTTGTATATATATATTTATGCACTTATGTCGATGTATAATTGGTTTGTTTCGTAAATATTATTTGTATTTTTACGCTGGGTCTTGCCTAGGGAAAACTGCTATCGAACGATTACGTCGATAGGTCGTGTGAAGAATCAAAGTGTGTAGGATCTTTGATAGTGTGAACTCTGCCGCGTGGAGCGCGGGCGGGGCAGTGAGAGTCTGGCGGGAGTAGCGAGTGGAGCAGGTGTGTTGTGTGACGCTCCCGCGAGTTGCCGCGCTTTCGGGGTTTGGCAGCATGTAATTGCGCTCGACTTGCGATGATAGTTTCTGACATGGTTTCGCGGACGGGAAACATTAACTAGCGCACATCAAGAGCCCGTTTCGTCTGGTGACCGTGTCGAGAAGAAGGCGCGCCAACATCCAGCTTCTGCAACAGCGACGGCCGACAATGAGTGACTGTCGCCACCTCCTCGACCGACGGCTTCAAACCTTCAATCAACCGACAAGGAAGACTGGACGCACGTAAAGTTTTAGAGCTGTATGGCAGACCTCAGCTTTTAATCTTGTTCCATTTTCGTAACTATAATTACAGCAACTTAGCATGAACCTTTGTTGCTCATTGTCCCAATTGCATTGCCAAGCAGGGTCCCTTCCTTTTCCTAAATGAACCCGAGTGTCGTTGAAATTCAAACGCCAGCATAATTCCATTTCACTGCTTTAATTTCAAAGTTCAGTTAAAGTCTCAGAGCTGGCTACAATATTCAGATTACACAAGCACGAATTAAGAGTGCGAGCTTTGTTACCGTATTTTAGCTTACCTGTGACTGCAGCTCAGCTTGGTACGTACTACATTTTACTATTGTTAATTGTTCAGAATCATTTAATTCAAGATCAAAGTTAAATCTCTTATTTCTAAATTGCGTAGATTCAAGTAGCTTTTGAAATGATTGTTGAGGTAGTCCAAGACTAACTGTATGTTACTGAATTTCGATGTGCTTCAGAAAGAAAGCTCACTATTAACTTCAGTCACTAAATTAACTTTCGATTTTCCGGTTTTATTAATTCTTTTGCTAAATTAAGTCAGAGTGTAGCGAAATTTATTACTTCTGACAAACTTTCAGTTTTCACACTACACGTGTCAACCTTCAGTTGCCACGCTTCTAGTGTTAATTATATGTGTAATAACCTTTCTTTTTCAGTTACTATAGTAATTGTCCTTAGGACTGGCGACCGTGATTTCCCCCAAATCTCAAATATCTAATTACCGCTAGTTAATTGTTAACGTAACGGCCGCACATTTACTTTCTTTATTAACTTTACCCCTTTTCAAAATTAATTTCCACCAGTTTCATTAGCACATTTCCTTTCATTTAGATGTAACCCTTTCCTCCCTCTTTACCGACAGGTTAACTTCGGTGACGATTGCTTTTCCAAAACTCCCATTAGGTACACGCGGTTTCATTTTTCACTGTCATTAAGGTCGGTAAGTGAGGGGGAGGTTACACGGTGAGGTGATTTTGCACGCCAGTCGAAATGTAATAGGGTTGGAGAGCGTTCAGAAATCATCATATATTCTTCCATTCCGGTGTACTCTGCTGTTGTCCCCATTACATGGCTGTGTGAGCAATGCCCTCTTTCGAGGTGACGGACTCCAAATGTCCGTTTCATGCAATGTTCTCTCTCTGACGGATGGAGATGGGTCTTCATTGACTGCCTGTAGAAATTCCTATCGGGTTTACAAGCGATTTTGGTTCTCAAGCCTTGAAAAGTGTGTCCAATCCCTCTCAGTTAGAATCTGTTTCGGGCCGCAATTCTGACGTGGTGTTTCCACCAGTGTTCAAATGGTTCAAATGGCTCTGAGCAGTATGAGATTTAACATCTGAGGTCATCAGTCCCCTGGAACTTAGAACTACTTAAACCTAACTAACCTAAGGACATCACATACATCCATGCCCGAAGCGGTATTCGAACCTGCGACCGTAGCAGCAGCACGGTTCCGGATTGAAGCGCCTAGAACCGCTCGGTCACAGCGGCCGGATTCCACCAGTGTTACACCACTGTTTGTAGAGCGTTGAGCAGTTTGTCGCGAAACAGAAACAAATCCAGCAACCTCACACGTCGTATGGCCATGGTCATGATTGCCCCTTTTGCCAATCTGTCACGTTATTACATTTACTCACGTTTCTTCGTTGCTGCCTGATGCTCACTTAGAGGCAGGGTGCGAGCGGTTGAGCACGTGATTCGACAGCTGCACCATCGGTAAAAGCTTATCGATTCCTCTCTGCATCCGCACTGGGGTAAATAATTTTTTCTCGGGTGAGCTTATCTAGCACAAGTAAATATATGGATGTGTAATTTTCGCGTAATTATAGAAGACAATGAAGCAAATTTTATAACGTGACCATGTAATTTTTAACATTTTCATCTGTTGGCGTTTTTAATTGGAACCATATTTTCTCCTTTTGCCTTAAAAGAGCCTTAGAAGGTGCGTAGACGACATAACGTGTCTAGAACAGAGCAAAAACCACTGGCCCGCCGTCAGGGGAAGAGGCCACAGAAACCTATGTACAACGTAAAGATTAGGACGTACCGAACATAAACCAGAATTTAAATCTGATGGCTGTGATAGTGAATGGAAATAGGTGGGACCTCTACAGGACGGCGTTGCGATACGGTAGTTGGCGTGCTGCAACAACTACATCTACAGGGTTACTCTGCAGTTCACACTTAAAGTCCATGGCAGAGGGCTCAATGAACCATTTTCATACTACTTCTCTACCATTCCACTCTCGAATGGTACGTGGGAAAAAGGAATATCTAAATCTTCCTGTTCGAGCTCTAGTTCCTCTTATTATATTATGATGATCATTTCTCCCTACGTAGGTGGGTGTCAACAAAATATTTTGCATTCGGAAGAGAAAGTTGCTGATTGAAATTTTGTAAATAGATCTGGCCGCAAAGAAAACCGCCTTTCATTCAGTGACTGCCACCCTAACTCGCGTATCATATCAGTGACGCTCTCACCCGTATTGCGCAATAACACGAAACGAGCTGCCCTTCTTTGCACTTTTTCGATGTCCTCCGTCAGTCCTACCTGGTAAGGATCCCACACCGCGCAGCAATATTCCAGCAGAGGACGGACAAGTGCAATGTAGGTTGTCTCTTTAGCGGGTTTGTCTCATTTTCTAAGTGTTCTGCCAACAAAGCGTTGTCTTTCTTTCGCCTTCCCCACAATATTATCTAAGTGGTCTTTCCAATTTAAGTTGTTCCTAATTGTAATTCCTAAGTATTTAGTCGAATTGGCAGCCCTTAGATTTGTACGATTCATCGAACACACAAAATTTATCGGATTTCTTTTAGTATCCATGTGGATGACCTCGCACTTTTCTTTGTTTAGTGCCAATTGCTTCATTTCGCACCATACAGAAAATCTCTCTAGATCATTTTGTAATTTGACTTGATCGTCTGATGATTTTACTATACCGTAAATGACAGCGTCATCTCCCAAAAATCTAAGGGAGCTGCTCAGATTATCACCTAGATCATTAATGCAAATCAGGAACAGCAGAGAGCCATGACACTGCCTTGGGGAACGCCAGATGTCACTTCTGTTCTACTCGATGATTTACCGTCTGTCACTATGAACTGTGACCTCTCTGAGAGAAAATCGCGAATCCAGTCACACAACTGAGACGATACTCCATATGCATGCAATTTGATTAATAGTCGCATATGCATGCAATTTAATAGTCACTTGTGAAGAACGGTACCAAAAGCCTTCTGCAAATCTAAGAATATGGAATCGATCTGAAATCCCTTGTCGACATCACTCCTTACTTCATGGGAATAAGGAGCTAACTGCGTTGCACAAGAACGATATTTTCTGAATCCGTGTTGGTTATGTATCAATAAGTCATTTTCTTCAAGGTGATTCGTAATATTCGAGTACAGCATTTGCTCCAAAATCCTTCTGCAAATTGAGGTCAGTGATATGGGTCTGTAATTCAATGGGTTACTCCTATTTCCTTTCTTGAATATTGGTGTGGCCTGTGTTACTTTCCAGTCATTAGGAACAGACCTTTCGTCAAGTGAGCGATTTATATGATAGCTAATAAAGGCGCTATTGTGACTGCATACTCTGAAAGGAACCTGATTGGTATACCATCTGCACCGAAAGACTTGTTTTTTCCTAAGTGATTTGAGTTTTTTCGCAACACCTACGATATGTACTATTATGTCACTCATGCTAACAACTGTTCTGGTTTCGAATTTTGGAACCACCCCAATCAGCCCACCACGTGCAAGCAAATGGTACACGCGTCTCTTGCGCAGTTCATAACGCTCATATTTCTGGCTAATTGAAGGCTCCGAACCTGCGGATAGTTTGAAGAGGCACCGTGCACTGTTTCGCGACGAAACCCTTGCGATTACCCAGTTGTATGAATTGCAAACTAGATTTGTGTGGTGACGGTTAGCTGCGGAAGGCGAGCGCGGACGAGCATAAAATCAGACGACATTCGTGCCATCCAACACTTCACAACAGTTCGCCACATAAAACTTTCCGAAACTTATTCGTTGGGAGGAGTAAGCTGTGGAAGTGTTGAAACCATCGTCACTGATGATGATGATTCTTCTGCTCGACAATACGTCGCACCCTGCTGCTTTAACGATGGAAAAACTGGAGGAAATTAATTGGGAAACTATGGATCATCTTCGTTACAGTTCAGATATATCGCCCAGCGACTACCATATGTCTAGAGCGCTGAAAGACAATCTTGGCGAACACCGTTCTGAGGAGAACGCAGCTGCTGCGCTCACACCCTTCTTCTTTCTTCGAGGATGGCATCAAAAATTAGCTAAAGCAATTGCAAAAATGTGTCAAAAAGTCAGAGGACTATGTAGAAAATTATGATGACTGTATTTTTGTTTTAGTTGATTTAATAAAGTTCACAAAAACGCCGTTCAAATTTAATCTCACTTCGTGTTATCACTGACATATCAAGTACTCAAATTGTTGACCCTCAGCTTTGAAACACGCTGCAAAGCGATTCCGGCAGACAGTACTGCGCGCTGAGTTTCATCTGGACTTACCGCAGCCGAGGACCGCGTTACAGAGATGAGAAATGAGCTCTGCATTCTCGCTTTGAACTCGCCCGCGAGTCATGTCACGTCATTTTCCGAATTCACCGTCTCGCCTCGCGAGCCTCCACCGCTGCTGTTTAACTGGAAATTCCTCACTCAAATCTGTTGCGAGGTACAAATGGACTCTATCGACGTAGAAAGGAGAGCGACTAAAAATCTAAATTTTTCGAAGCCTGCTGTAAATTTATTTTAATATTTAATGTTTATTCATAGAATATCTATCAATTACGTTGACTTACATATATTTTGACGTTTTATCAAGTCTGCGACGACGGTAAAAGTAAACATGACGCTAAATGAAGTGCGTTTTCCAAATGTCGATTAATCTGTAAAAATAAAAAATCAGTTGCAGCATGTATGAAAGATTATCATTTGAGAACGGTTCGACCGATTTGGCTGTCTTTTTTGTGTGCTCCTAATTGTCAGAACAAGGTTTGTGCGAAAGAAACGTTGGAAATTTGAATGGTATTTTTGTATGAATATCTCAATGAAAGGAATGTGACACCTGATGAGTCAGTTTTGCTGTGATTATTTATCATAACAAAAATATGTAAGCTTAATTCTGACCGTTCTGCTATCGTATGTTGTCATAACAACAACAAATTCCGCAACTAATATTTGAAAGTTTGAGAGAAATAATACTACTGAAAGCGATACTTCAGTGTGTTACCCCATCTTTGAAGTGTTGCAAAGTTTGAACTCATGTCAGTTCTTGATGATTCGGCGTGTTGCAAACATTCAGTTGATTTCAGTTCTTGGTTCATTTCTTCGGAAAAAATGCCACCAGCGAGGCCTTGAAATATCTGTCGGCGTAAGCGCAATGCAGGCCAATGCATGATCGTCGAGTCAATGAGACTGGCGACGAGCATTTGGAGACAAATCGAATAAGAAGTTCTCAAGCTTAGTCCATTATAACTCCGGAACAATTCTAACATTCTGCGTGGTGTCTGTTTGTTCTATATCGTGTCTCCCTACCACTTTCGCGCAACGACGCTCTGAGCGTGTTTTTTAGGGAATTGACTAGTTTGAACCTACTTTCTTTTTCCCACCTTCCTCTCTCTTCATTCTTCTTTCTCCTGACGATCTTTTCTGCAACATAATCATGAAATATTGTGCTGATTATTTACCAGTAATAAAACTAATCTTCAAACTTGTACTGAAAGTGTTTAATACTGCCAGTCTTAGGTAAAAATACCTCTGCTTTATCTCGTAAAATACCCTCTCATTCTCTTTTACTGTGTTCCGAAATACCTTGAACTTCTTGCAATTTTTTTCCGATTTCTTTATGGACTTCTAACATGAGTTGTGCATACCTTTCTAAGTCTTCATCCTCTTTATCTCGCGTCATTCTTAATTGTTTGTTTATAACTGGTATTTCTTCTAATTTTAGCTTTTGCTCAAAGAGAAGTGTGACATTCCCGAATGTTACGCTACCTTTCCCCATATCTATTATCGCTCGTCTCTCATTTACAAAAAATCTGCACCTATAATCAAATCTACAGTTAGTTTAGGTATAATCACGAAGTTGGCTTCAATATCTTGACCTTGACACGAAAGAGTTAACCTTGTTTGTCTCGTAACTTCCGCAGCATTGTTTCTAATAGGACCTCTTACTTTAATCTTACGTGTTTTCAGAACTGACAATTCCTGATTGGCATTACACTGCATGAATAAATTTTCTGAGATTGCAGTCAGTTCACTTCCGCTATCAATTATAATATTGACTGGGATATGCTTTACCATGGCCTTCACAATTGGTTGAATTTGAAAGGGTTGGTTCTCTTCTTCTTCTTCTTGCATCAACGAATCCTCCACTGAATCATACATGAGTTTTTTCAGGAATTTCCCTTGTGAATTCGAACTTTCTGTAGGATTAGCTTCTACTCCTACTTCTCTCTCTTTTGTTTCCTCTTCTCTATTTCTTCCTTCATTTACGCTGTCTTCAACATCCTCTACTTTTTTCTCATCCTCGTCTATCTTCTCCTTCTTCGTCGCTACTTCCACATAATCCCATCTAAATGCTCTAATTATCGCTTCATAACTTCCTTCATTATATACGTTGGGTTGTGTGCCCACTCGTAACTTATTTTCAACTTCTGTCGACTGCGCATTACCCTCATTGAATTCGCTTTCCCTGGTTTCCATCTCAAATAGCTCTGCAATACTCATTACTTCGTCCTTTCCTCCTACATTCGTTGTGCATGCCTCTGGTAATTCATCTTCCTCATCAGTATTCTCCCAATTAATTTCGTCCCAACACGATATTGTTATTTACCTGTCTTCGTTTTCATCTGGTCCCTGCGGATTTGTTTCTTCCTTCTTCTCTTCTCGTGATAAGATTTTTACTTCTCTGTTCAAGGTGCTACAATTGTCCTGGGTCGGTGCGTCATTCTCTTTGGCATGGGCGCTTAGCTGTCAATTCGAACGTTTATCGGGGTTTGGTGGTCTTACCTCCACCTCTTCTATCTGTATTCTCTTTTCTTGTTCAGCTTGTTGATAGTGGTTTCTTTGTTGATAATTTGTCGGTCTATTGGTTCTCCAGTACCCGTTCCGGTTGTCGTTATTCCCTCTGTAATAGTTGTTGCCGTTCCTGGTTGAATTATAGTTATTGCCATATTCTCTTCTAAATCCATAACCGGTTCCTTGTTGAAATCTATTGTCGTTTCTTGGTGCGAAGTTATCGCGTGGTTCGTAATTATTGTTTCTTCGTACTGTGTCTTGTGGATTCCACTGCTTTTTGCTTTCGTTTTCACGTGCGCTTCGTCTTTTTCTTCCGTCATCTTCCGAAAATATGAACTCTAGTTCCCTTTGAATACCTTTAAATGCTTCGGCGTCATTGCCTCCGCGACCTACTAATGATTGCTGGTATTTCAATGGTAGCTTCATCGCGCATAATTTTATCAACTCTCCGTCACTGTATGGTACATCTAAGCATTGATTTTTGTTTGCCATTAATCCGAAAAATTTCCTTTAAATGCTTCGGCGTCATTGCCTCCGCGACCTACTAATGATTGCTGGTATTTCAATGGTAGCTTCATCGCGCATAATTTTATCAACTCTCCGTCACTGTATGGTACATCTAAGCATTGATTTTTGTTTGCCATTAATCCGAAAAATTTCACGGGACTCTTCCCTCCTGAATTTTCAAAATATGGGTTCTGTAATAATTCGTACTTCACTCTGTTCTGTGCTTCGCTGGACCAATATCGTGAGAGAAACTTCTCTCTGAAATCTTCGTACGATCGGCATGTCGCTGCAACATTCTGCATGGTTGCTGCGACTTTTCCTGATATGTGTGCACATATAAAGTCTAATTTGTGTGCTAGCGTCCAGTGTTCTGGCAATCCTACTCGGATTTGATCAATAAAAGTTCGTGGATGTAATGAGTTTCCTTCTCGAAAGTGTTGAAATTTTCTGACTGTGAGGGAATGATCGTTGTCGTACTTCGTCATAGTTCCATATGAAATTCGCGATTCTTCGCCACTTTTGTTTCTGATCATTTCTCCCGTCGTTGTGGTAGATCCATTGGATATTGTCCACTGTAACTTTCGCCTACCCTTACGTAGTATAGTTGGAGTGGTATGCAATAATTTTCTTCCATCGGTTGTGAACGTGTAGCTGAATGCATTGCACTACACTCTTCGCGACCTGGCTTTCCATTGTCAGGTATTGTTTCAGTATCTTGTCTGGCTAACCTTGCTGCTTCATTGCACGATCCAAACTGTCTTGAAACATACATTTGTGGTTCCGCATGTGTTTGTGATGACGTTTGTTCATCAAGAATTTAGAAACGTGTTTGTTGCTGTGCAGGCTGTCTGATTTCACGTATGTTACTTTTCGCCTGTGATTGGAATCGCAAATGCGTAATATCTTCGTTAATTGCTTGTTTTTCCGGTGCTGTTACAGATACGGATGTGATTGCAGACTCTGTGCTTGTTCGATCCTGTTCACTACGCTCTTCAATGGTTTGCAACAACTGTGTTTGCAATTTCTGAAATTGTCGCTTCGTTTGCGCTTCTATTTTGACTATGCGGTTATCATATCTTTTCACCGCTGCTTTTGTGATACGTTTGTGTAACACACTGTTTTCAACAATTTTACGCGCTGTACCTGCTGCTTGTCTAGTAATTACGTTTATCTGTTTCTCTAGTTTCTTGACTTCTCCCTGGGTGTTGTTACTTAATGTTTTGATCTCGTCCTGAATGTCATTACGCAATGTTTGTACGTCCGCTGGTACCTTGTCAATGTCTATTCTCAAATGATTGTGATCTGTTATTAAGTTTCCTATCACTTCTCGAGATTCGCTTGCCTCGTCTTCAATATGACTTAGGTGTAACTGAATTTTTTTGTTTTGTTCTCTAATCTCACGCATTTGTCTCGTGATTTCTGCATTCTGAATTTGAATTTGGTTCGCTATGTCTTTATTTTACCTTGTAATAGTTTCCGTAATTTTTTGTAATAATTCTGCCAGATTGGTGGGTCCTATTGCGTTTTCTTCCGATGTCCTACGCTCTGTGTTTTCGCCCAAGTGTTGGTTCGCAACCGATTGCATTGAACTGTGCTGTGACACGTTTCTGCTCGCATTCCTTGTACTCAGTGGTCAGGGAGCTCTGATTACTTGTACTATGGGTTCTACGTATTCAAGACGCAAGTTAGAATCTGACTTATGTTTTCTATGCGTTGACGTACATTATCCTCATTATGGTGCGTTATATGTCCTATTTCTCGCGATACTGCATCGTCTGTTGTACTGTCCTCAATTCTCTGTCCATTTTCATGCTGGGTCTCTACCTCAATTCGGTCAAGGTCTCAATCTCCCATTGCTAACCTTTCCGAATCCCTTATTTTCTGTTTTAAAAGAAATTCACGCGCCCTACTTCGAGTCAAAATGCGCTCATACGATCTCACGCGTTTCATAAACTTTTTGCACACACGACTTGACAATCAATTCACTTACTTGTTGGGTCAGAACCAACTTTTCAACGATGTATCCGCCACCTGTGCGCCTGCATTGGATAGAAAATTTAATTCTAACAATATTAAAATTCATAACTCAATTATACTATTGTCTCTGCTAGAATGCCTCACTTTTATTGAATACTTTCTTACTATCTATCGCTGCAGCTACTGTTTTTGACTATTTATAACGGTCAAAAAAAATTTTTTTTAATTACGAAAATTTTTCAGCAGGATATTTTTCTGACCTAGTTAGGCATGTGGTCGACCTTCAATCATGGTATTTTACCATCCTGGCAGGGTCGCCATTTTCTAACATTCTGCATTGTGTCTGTTTGTTCTATATCGTGTCTCCCTACAACTTTCGCGCAACGACGCTCTGAGCATGTGTTTTTAGGGAATTGACTAGTTTGAACCTGGGACCTGTTGCTGGTAAGGAGACGTCAGACCACACATGACATGTAGAGTTCAGAAGAGTTCAGTGAGACTAGCGATGATATAACCAAATACTTAATGATTTCAGCGTCAGCTCCACTGCACTCCATGAAATAGAATCTTAATACTAACTAAATTTAGTGGAAGGGGTTCAAGGCTTTCCTATGACTGGTAAAATAACGTCGAAAAAGCAGTTAAGTTTACCATTGAAAATTTTATTCTACTCACAAAACATTGTTAATAAATTGCACTATTGATAAAAGGAAATGTTTTAATACAGGATGGTAAAAACCAACTGCGTACAACAAAAATGTGAACGAATATTCCCTGAATGGGTTTCCAAGTTCTACAATGGATCGAAGGATGACCTATGCCATATCACACCTATAATCTAGGTATAAATTAATTTTCACAAAAGAGAAATCCTCAATCATCTTTAATTACTTATCTAACTTGTCGTAAATTACAGTGGCTGATGCGGCTTCTCAGTAACTATATAACAGAAAAATCATCGCGTTACAGATTTTACTTCAAGTGGCAAATGTGAACACCATGAGCTTTAATTGACGATCGACACTAGTATTACACAAAAAGGTGGTGTAACAGATGAGACTTCTGCAGTTCTGAGTGAAGCTTTATGCGCTGTTATGCGGCTTTGTGTGCGTTCATTACCTTGTCGGCGTTCGTCAGGGGGCGACGGGCAACACAGCTCCGCTCACCTCGCCGTCTCGGAAGCAACTCTCTCCCAACTTCTCCTTACTACAATTTACCGAAATTGGTTTTAAAAAAAACTATCTGGCTGTGTTTTCATCTGACCAATCAGGGTCTCAATGTTAACCTTAAGCTCCGCCTACAAAAATTCTGTCTATCCAATGAGAAACGTTATACTTTTCATGGTGGGGCAATGTTTTTAAAGTTTGCAACGTAACAGAGACGCGAAAAAGTCTCACGCTAAAACTTGCAGCTGGTGTGGTCCTTTTAGTGTTATCGTAAGATCTATACTGGGGGGTGGTCCTGACGTAACAGAGACGTGAAAAAGTCACACGCTAAAATTTGTGGCTGGGGTGGTCCTAGCGGTTAGCTGACGGCGTGGGAGTCTGTCCCTTATCGTAGGGCCTTCCAGCTTAACACGGTTCTGCTCTCGGCGTTTGTTCTCGTTTCTCCCCTCGGAACTGTGTCTGTCTCACGGTGGGAAGGTATGACATGCATTTAGGCATTCTTGTGTTAGTCTGTGGTATTCCATTTGCTCACTCGTTACTCGTATTACTTTGGTTAATTTAATGTCACGATTTATTCGGAGCTATGTGACATACTACTGGATTTGCTTATCATGTCAGGGTTTTCATGGAAGGTGTTGGATTTGCCTGACACCTTACACAATGCTTACTCGTACAGTAGAGTTAGAGTCGGTCAGTTGAAGCATACAGATAAGGGGGCACAAAATAGATATAAGTAAGGGAAGGAAATTTCGGATAGTGAGATGAGGAAGGGAGAGATGGATAGGGAGACTGTGGCACAAGAAATATTCAGGGAAAGGGGGATAGGTGATGGACAGAGATAGTAGAGGATGAGGAGAGGGTGGAGAAAGGGAGGAGTGAGGAGGAGAGGATAGAGAGAGAGAGATAAGGAGATTACGACATGTATGTAATTCTCATACATATTTAGCAGTTGCGAATAAATGCCGGGTTCGCTAATTCTTACACTAAATTCAGAACAGCCCGGAACAATTACAGAAAAGTACGATAAGCTACACAAGTCACCGATATCCCATAAGCTCAAGTTGCCATGACAAAAGAAATGCAGAAATGCTCTAGCAGTGGCTTTGCTCTGCGCCCAGTTTTCGTTTGACCCAATGCATACATTTGCTCATGGTGGAGTTGGAATAACCAAGAATACAACCACTTTGGTTTCATTGCACGAAATTTTTATGTTTTTCGTCTGAAATTTGGACTATAGCATGGAACGTATTCCAGATATTACTCTTCCTCATTTGCAATTGTGCACACTGCTTCACTTAATTTTGATCTTACACCTTCCTCAGTGTTACAAAACACAGTTATGTGAAAGACCATCTAGTCTCGAAAGTTGTGCATTTTGAGCTTGGCAATGCCACTTTGAAGTGAAGAGTTGTTGAGTCTCACGAGCGCGTGGGTCATTCTTTGTTTCACAGACGAGTCAAACAATATGCAAATGTTCGATTAAGAAGATCTGTAACTTTCTCTCCGAAATAAACGGATAGTCCGTCCTGTTGCAGCTACACGAACTGATTTCAGCTAATAGGAATATTGTCAAAGGCTGCGGCAGGATTATATATACTGGTGGCTATGTGATGTCCATCGACAAAAAAAGAGTTCAGAGTCACGTGTTGCCTATATTTAGTACAGCAGGGAAGAAATTTATGCGACCTCGTCCCCTGTTGCAGTTTTATTTCCGTCCGAAGGTTCTTTTCAATTCTGTAGAACGGAGTACACAGCTACTTTACAAAGAAGTCTGTGGCATTATTCGGCTCTATAAATGAAAGTAACTAGCGACTGTTACATGTCTTTCTGGTTTGAAGACAGTCGATGGAACACCTGCCTGAAAAAGGCAAAGGTGTGTGTGAAATCTTATGGGACTTAACTGCTAACTACTAAGGCAAAGGTCCTTAGTTTTCAAGTCTGGTTCAATAGCTGCACATGACTGAAATACACATAATTTGGCACACAGATTGCAGCAAATTAAATGGAGCTCTGTTCCAAGAGTGGATCCATTAGTGTTGAAAAGAATGTGGTAACAGTATTCTTAATACAGAAATTTGGTGTCTGTCTCCTGGACTGAAGTCTGACGCCAAGTACCTGTAAAGGCGTACCTGTGCGTTGCATGGATACCCATTTTTCGTTAATGTGATTCAGTACCTTTATTCCAAGTTACTATGGAATATTCATTTTCACTCTTCTGTTCAGTTTCATGGAATATGTCACTTTCTTTCATACACAGTCATAAATAAGAAAAAAGATGTGTCATTTCAATCGATGATCAGATAATAATTGCATGTGGCTCAATGATAGCGTGCAAGTCCTTCAGATGGACGCCAATTCCGCGAGCTGCGTGTCCCTAATCTGCCCCACTTATCCAACCAGGGATAGGCGACCTTCAGTTTCATGTGGACTCCTCATATGGAGAAACCTCAGAAGTTGAGCTGAAAATAAACATTATTCCAATTAGGATATTTGCAGCGGTGCTTGTAATGACAAGGTGTAGCCATGAATCTTCCGATAGGTGGGCTCGGTTGTCTTAATTGTTAGCTGAGTGCCTGCGATGGGCTGGGATCCAGGATCTCATTCTTTGTCCAGAACGCAGTTTTGTCGCGTGCTATCATATGAGTAAACAAATTAATTGTTCCTCCCTCGTGATGATAATTACTATCACAGATTCAAACAAGCTACATTCAGAGGGGAAGCACCACCACGCTTGCGTGGATAATCGTCATCGGAGACATAGGTGGGAATATTTATAATGTCGTTGTTATATTGCTGATGTACCTGTTTGAGTAAATACGGAGAAAAACTGCTAGGACAGTAAGTCAGCAGCAAGCAGCGGCAATAAGACTTCAGGAATCACAGAAAGTCTCACAGTGTTTGTGAACCTACCAAAGCACTGGGAAAAAATATGAACTGGAAGGATATGTACGACATTATGAAATTAAGTGATGAACTTCAACGATGTGAGAGTTATTTACAGTATCTGCAGGTATAAAATGACGGTAGAGCTGCAACAATGCACAACAAATGTAGCAAATGGTGCATATTAGGGCTGTAGTTTTCCACGGCCATCATTTACCTTCGTTTCAAAGAAGCTGTGATGGAAACGAAAACAAGGACAATAATTTCCCCGCATGAATATACTGGTTGCTTTATAAAAAAAATGTCTGAACCTCTAATCGGAAGAGTGAGGATGAGGGCAGTGACATGCTTCTGAAAGGAAAGAGCGCTGGCATGACGTATGTATGTGGGCAGTGATGACTGAAAGTTGATGATGCTCATGGCCATGAACTACAACAAGGCACTGAGCTCAAACTAACAGAACATTGAAGCAAAGGCAGCAGAAACCGGTTACAAGACGTCATGTCAATTTTTTGGTTGATCAGTCATTTCACACCTGACACTGCATTAAGGTGTGATTTGGCTGATCAACCAAAAATTGGCATGACGACTTGTGACCCGTTTCTTCTGCCTTTGCTTCAGTTTACTGGTTTTAGTGTATTTTTCGTAATGTGTGAAGTGTGGTTTCAATTACTAATGCAGTTTTCCAGGTTTGTGATTGCATTTGAAAATGAGAATCGAGTGAGTCGAAATTAGAAACGTAACCTTTTAAATATTTTATTGTTTTAATTACTGTGGCTTGACGACCGTTTGTGGTGTCAAATAAATATTTTAAACAGACAACTCAGTTTGGCTGGCTGGAAAGAAGTGAAGCTCGGAACACAGCAAAGGTTATCGTAAATCGAGATAAATCAGCGAGTCATCCAAATAGAGAAACTTAAAAAGGCACGGTCGAGCTCAGAATAATGGTATGGCGCCTGTTGTACAAAGGCTTCATAGACTAGAGTGACTGATGAGGAGCTGACGGCGGCAATTATTTGCGGTCACGCCCACCTTTCATGCCAGATATGCCTCCCATGGGACCGTGGATCAAATCGATGACTAGCTAGAGTATCTCATATCGCAAGTCTGTGCACATACTCGACTGTGCGATAAATCGGTCAAGCTAAGGCCGGAACCATTCCACTGCTGCTGCCACCGCCACGGCTTGTCATTCCGACAGCACCGCTCAATGGACACACATCAAAAAAGTTTGCGTCACCTCGGTTCCGAGAATTCCGGAACCTGCACAGAAAATTGGAATCGAGATCAACATCAACATCATTTCCTCCATTTTTATTGCTCAATAAGCTCACACACTGCATGTTATACCATCATACAGCGAGACCTTCAGAGGTGGTGGTCAGGACTGCTGTACACACCGTTACCTCTGATAACCACCAGACACAAGTCCTCCACTACCGGAGGCCTTCGGTTACTTCCTAGCCACAGGACACCCTACCCTACTCGATGGAAGGCTGGGACTGATTAATGTCCGGGAACGGGCAGCTTCCCTTTATATGAGCAATATGTGGAAATAGTGGACCAGTCAACTCGCCTTCCACACGTCCCATTGGTGTCGGTGTCACACAAGTTCCATATCAGCGCACACTCCGCTGCAGAGTGAAAATCTCATACTGGAAACATCCCCCAGGCTGTGGCTAAGCCATGTCTCCGCAATATCCTTTCTTTCAGGAGTGCTAGTTCTGAAAGGTTCGCAGGAGAGCTTCTGTTAAGTTTGGGAGGTAGGAGACGAGGTCCTGGCAGAAGTAAAGCTGTGAGGACGGGGCGTGAGTCGTCCTTGGGTAGCTCAGCTGGTATACCACTTGCCCGCGAAAGGCAAAGGTCCCGAGTTCGAGTCTCGGACCGGCACACAGTTTTAATCTGCCAGGAAGTTTCATATCAGCACACACTCCGCTGCAGAGTGAAAATCTCACACCAGAAAGTCCTCTTGCATTGATACATGCCTGTATTCCTCGTGGAATACTATTCACAACTTCATCAAGGCACTGTTGGTCCAGATTGTCCCACTCTTCAACGGCGATTCGGCATAGATACCTCAGAGTGGTTGGTGGGTCACGTCGTCCATAAACAGTCCTTTTCAGTATATCCGACGCATGTTCGATAGGGTTCATGTCTGGAGAACATGCTAGCCACTATAGTCGAGCGATGTCGTTATCCTGAAGGAAGTCATTCGCAATATGTGCACCGTGGGGGCACAAATTGTCGTTCATGAAGACGAATGGCTCACCAATATGCTGGCGATATGGTTTCACAATCAGTCGCAGGATGGCATTCACGTATCGTACAGCCGTTACGGTGCTTTCCATTACCACCAGCGTCGTACGTCAGCCCCACATAATGTCACCCCAAAACAGCAGGGAACCTCCACCTTGCTGCACTCGCTGGACAGTGTGAATAAGGCGTTCAGCCTGACCGGGTTGCGTCCAGACACGTCTCCGACCATTGTCTGTAGAAGGCATATGCTACACTAACCGATGAAGAGAAAATGATGCCAATCCTGAGTGGTCCATTCGGCATGTTGTTGGGCCCATCTGTACCGCGCTGCATGGTGTCGTGGTTGCAAAGATGGACCTCGCCATGGACGTCGGGAGTGAAAAAAATGGTTCAGATGGCTCTAAGCACTATGGGACTTAATGTCTAAGGTCATCAGTCCCCTAGACATAGAACTACTTAAACCTAACTAACCTAAGGGCATCACACACACATCCATGTCCGAGGCATGATCAGCGCGGTTCCGGACTGAAGCGCCTAGAACCACTCGGCGACAGCGGCCGGCGTCGGGATTGAAGTTGCGCATCTTGCAACCTACTGCGCACAGTTTGAGACGTAACACGACATCCTGTGGCTGCACGAAAAGCACTATTCAACATGGTGGCGTTGCTGTCAGGGTTACTCCGAGCCATAATCAGTAGGTAGCGGTCATTCACTGTTGTAGTAACTCTAGGGCGGCCTGAGCGAGGCATGTCATCGACAGTTCCTGCTCTCCGTATCTCCTCCATGTCCGAGCAACATTGCTTTGGTTCACTCCGAGGCGCCTTGACACTTCCCTTGTTGAGAGCCCTTCCTGTCCCAAAGTAACAATGCGGACGCCATCGAACCGCGGTATTGGCCGTCTACAGACATCACGAGCCGTGTACCTCCTTCCTGGTGGAATGGCTGGAACTGATCGGGTGTCGGACCCCTTCCGTCTAAAAGGTGCTGCGCATGCATGGCTATTTACATCTTTGGGCGGCTTTAGTGACATCTCTGAACAGTCAAAGGGACTGTGTCTGTGATACAATATCCTCAGTCAACCTCTATCTTCAAGAGTTCTGGGAACAAGGGTGATGCATAACTTTTTTCATGTGTTTATGTTCCGGAATTATGCCACGAATAAAGTTAATTTACCAAGGCAGATAGATCGTCAGAATCTGTAGTGTAGTGGCCACTTTAATGTAAAATCATTTCATTTTAAGTGAAATTTCACTTTCTTTGCTATGTTGCACTTGCTGTCTTGTCATGAGTATTGCATACTAGAAAACTGAGTAACCTTGTTAAAAACAGAAAGAGCTATTTATGCAGGACGCTAAATAAACGTAGTGATTATGGAGATACATTACGCAAAAGAACTTGCTTTCCTTCCACCAGCAGCTCATCGTACGTCACTAGAGCAACAATGGTTGCCAAGCGGTCCGATAATCTTCAAGTCATTACCGTTATAAAGAAGGGTCCTCGGCTGTTGTACATAATTATAGGTTCATATAGCTGTGGTGTCTGTCTATTGTAGAAATATGGTAAATTTTAGGTGCTCATGTGTTATGACACCTTTCGAGAATGAAAATCATGTATACATTGACGGAAAAAAATCTCAGATTTAAGTACTAGTTGTGCGACATAAACGAAATTTGGTACCCGTGTTTCAGCATCTGAAAGATGATCTCCATCCAGACTTCGCGCCAGTCGCCTACGAATGGCGCTTGTGTCGTCACTATGCTTTATATATACGCTGCTAAGGTCGTGAGCGTTGGTTGTTTGAGACTGGACGGGTTAAGTCGATATTAGTGAAGAATGCCTTAAATCCCCCGAAGACGTCATCATTGACATCTCTCTGAGTTCGAACGAGGTCGCGTAATAGAACTACGAGAAGCTGGATGTTCCTTTTTTGCGATATTGCAGAAAGTCTTGGCAGGTATGCAGCCACTGCATTTGACTGCTGGCAGCGATGATTACAAGAATGTACGATCGCAAGAAGACTACCGAGAGGGAAGACCACGGTGTTCGGCGTATGGCTCTGGCGCAACGTACAACATCTATAGTGGCGATTTGAACAGCAGTTTCCACCCAGCGAGGTGGCGCAGTCTTTAGCACACTGGACTCGCATTCGGGAGGACAACGGTTCAAACCTTCGTCCGGTCATCCTGATTTACGTTTTCCGTGAATTCAATAAATCGCTTCACGAAAATGCCGGGATGGTTCCTTTGAAAGGACACGGCCGATTTCGTTCCTCATCCTTCCCTAAACTGGTGGGGCCAATGACCTCTCTGTTTCGTTCCTTCCTTCAAATCAACCTACCACTGACACAACGAACTGTTACAAATTCCATACTTCAAGGACAGCTCCGAGCCAAACACCCTGTAGCATTGATTCCACTGAAGCCAAACCGCCATTTTCGACTTCTATGGTGTAAAGCGAGAACACATTGGAGCGCAGGGAGTTGAGGTGTGTTGTGTTTTCCGATGGAAGCTGTTATCCCACGCATCCGACTGCAAATTAGTACGTCAGTAATGTGCTACCATTCATGAACAGCATTCCAATCAGGGTTTCGCACAGAATAACGCTCGCCCACATTTCACTGTTTTAAGCTAACATGCTCTACCTCCAGACCTGTCTTCAGTCGAAGACCGAGTGTAACAGGTATGGAGCTCCATCTCACAAACTGACATTCGGCGCCTATATAACACATTGCACGCACATTTGCACCCTTGCAGTCAACATTACCATGGTTACACCGGTTATTAATAACATTTCACATTTGCAGTGGCTTATCTCGCGCTTACATTAACCTGTGATCATGCAGTGTTAATCACTTCAATGTTTAACTATTCAAGTGTATTCCCGAAATTTCATTACTCTACATTTATTATTCTTTGGTGTTACAATTTTTTCCGTCACTTCACATACACTCATACTTTTAAAAAAAGCCAGAGATCCTGGAACGATTAGAGATAGGAGGTTCATATTCTCACGGAATGTACTCTACTGTGTTCAGCATCTGAAACATGTCGGCCCTTGTGTTCAAGACCACCATCGATATCGCTGCCCAACACCACCTACTGGTTAAACGTCCCGCGACTATCGTTGTCGCTATAAATCGAACATAATGGATCAGTGTGTCTTGAGCGGAAGTGCAGAATGCCTTGCAGACGTATGCGTGAACCGTACCGTCAGATCGTTGAGTTTGAAAGAGGGTGCGTTATTGGCTTGAGAGAATGTGGTGCATGTATCCGGAAATTTCTGCTCCTTTGGGACGAAATGTTTCGGCAGTGCAACGGGTGTGTGCCGAATGGTTCACGGAAGGCCGTAGAACACGATGAGATGGGTCAGGTCACATCTACCACCCAAACCACTCCTCATCCGGATGGCATTATTGGACGGATCTGCGTCCTCCTCTGGAGCAGCAGAGGAACAGTGTGACACATCGTACACTGCCAGGGATAACAGTCCGTCGCCGTTCATTATGAGTTAGGTGAAGGTAGTCCACTTCTCCGCCTACCTTTGACGATTGTTCAGAAACACGCTAGATAGCAATGGTGTGTAGAACGATGTCACATGTGACAAGAATGGCATTAGATAGTGTTTTCGGACGAATACAGGTTCTGTTTGTCCGAAAATGATGGCTGCATTTTGGTTCGGTGCAGACAGGGGGAGGGGATCACAGTGACTGATTTCGCACGCGACATACAGCACCAACTGAAGACTTATGATGTGCAATGCTACTGGGCATAACCACAGATCACAGCTGGTGCTGGTCCAGGGCGCTGTGACCAGTGTGAGTGACCTACGTCAATGACATCCTGCGACCCGTAGCCATACCGTTTCTGCACAACACCCCAGACGCAGTTTTTCAGCAATAGAACGCACGACCACATGTTGCTGCACGAACACGTACCGTCTTGGTGTCAGCCTTTTGCCCTGGCCCGCCAGATCACCAGACTTGCCACCGATCGAAAATGTGTGGCATATGGTGAAATGACGCGTGCAGCGCTGTGATCCAGTACCACCCATCCCAGATGACCCTGGAACCAGGTACGTCCAGCATGGATGGCTGTAACACAGGATGTCATCACACATGAAAGAAGTTATCAGGACTAATGGTCGACCCTGTTTCTACTAGCCAACGGGCTTGAACTGAGGTGACTGAGATGCTAATCATTCCTGCGAAAAGTACTAACTTATATTTCCTGTGAATATGAACGTCCTGTCTCCAGTCGTTCTAGGTGTTCTGTTTTTTTTCTGATCAAGAGTATATGAATGGTCCATTGGATAATGACGGGAGCATCTTGAGACTGTTTGTGATCGATGCAGGGGTTTACGGGTAGGTAGCAAGGACGGAAATTGTATCGAAACTCAGGAAGACATGTGAAGAATCGATTATTCATGCAGAGACTCTAACTTAACCATGAAGGTAAATAAATCAAAAGTATTGTGCATAAATGGGCGAAGCGATCCATTACTGACTATGCTACTAGTGAAAAGTCACTGGAAATAGCAACAACCTAGTAGTAACCGTCCAGAACGACCAAACTTGGAATGAATGCATAGAAATAATTGTAAAAGATATAGGCCCAAGTCGAGATTCATTGAAGGAGTCTTACGCACAACGACAGAGTTCTCTAACAAAACATTTATAAGACCGATACCTGACTACTCGGATTCTTACCAACTTAGATTAATAGAATAAATAGAGCACATGCAACGAAGATTGCTATGTTTCGTCATAGTTCCGTTTAGCAAGCGCGAGACCGTTATGGAAATGTTCAACCTTAGTAGCAAACGTTACATGGCAGTCGTTTTGTATTTTACACTCGAAATTCCGAGAGCGGGTGTCTTAAGAGGTGTCGTGCAAAATGTCACTTCCTCCCACGTACTCACCTGGTAATGACCCATAAGAGAGAATCATACGTAGATTTATTCAAAGTTACTTTCCGACATATCATTCCGAAATGAAAGAGAGAAAAGTGAGGTGACAGTGGTACCAAAGTACCCTCTGCATGTCACCGTGTTGTAAGGTGGCTTGCGGAGTTGTGAATGTAGACGAGGGCATTCATTGGCAGACTTCAGAGCTGATACAGCCGCTCACATTTCTTTAATTTAATTTCAAGTGCACTTTTTGATTAAGAGCACACTCGACATGTATAAATGTGCCAGCAAAAATTTTTCAAGATAAATCTCTGAAAAAAAAGCAGATATCAGTATGTAGTCTGATGTGTCGACAGAAGTGCCGACACAGTGTGGTTTGAGGGGACCGCAATGCACGCTATAAGCTCACGAAGGACGGCGTGAGGTCTGAAACAGGATACGTAATGAATGCTATAAAGAAAAGTACGTAGCTTCTGGAATACTTAACTTTAATCCATCCTTATTGTACATCTGGAGATTGTGGCGATACAAGTGAGACTCTTTAGATACAAGCTATGTAAGGCTAATGGCGCCTTGCTAGGTCGTAGCGATGGACTTAGCTGAAGGCTATTCTATCTGCTCGGCCAAGGAGCGAGGTTTCGTCAATGTAGTCGCTATCAAAGTCGTCCGTACAACTGGGGCGAGTGCTAGTCCGTCTCTCGAGACCTGCCGTGTGGTGGCGCTCGGTCTGCGATCACTGACAGTGGCGACACGCGGGTCCGACATGTACTAATGGACCGCGGCCGATTTAAAGCTACCACCTAGCAAGAGTGGTGTCTGGCGATGACACCCCATAGTCTTTCCGAGTACATATAAGAAGTAAATCTTAAGATTCCCTAGAGCAGAATTAAGGCAACATGTAAGGTCAGGCAATTGAAGAAATGAACGGTGGTAAAAAAAAAATGTTATAACGTTTGAACTCTTGTAATAATTTAGCTCTCGGTGAAGCAATATTACACCAGGTGTAATTAGGAGGTTGTCGTAGATGAAGAACATTGGCTTCTATATAACACATCTACTATTACCAAATACTTATTTACACTGAAAAAATAGATTATGTAACATGGAGAAGAGGTGACAGAGACTAAAATTCTTTCTCTCTGAATGTGTCTCGTTAGATTTATTCGAATTAAGGTCACATGACATCGTAGTCATAAGGAAGTGGATACGTAAACTGCAATACAAAGCGAAATAAAACCCTTTAACTGAAGAAAGAACTCTTCGTACGTCATTAATAGACGAAAGGAGAATGTGATGGAACATCTATTGCGATAATGCAGCAGTTAGTGTTACTACTTTTCTTCGTACGTCATTAATAGACGAAAGGAAAATGTGATGGAACATCTATTGTGATAATGCAATAGTTAGTGTTACTACTTTTCAGCGTACGAGCGAAAATGATGTGAGACACTGCTAAACTTGGGCATGTAGTATATATTGCGGAAAACCTTGTATGCCACAGGAATTCAGGGACGAGGAGATTCTCGGAAAATAGGAGGAAACATTGGGAACGTCAAACCCATTCGAAAGACATGCCACACTGAAACGGAAATAAAAAAGGAAAACTTAAAAATATGACTAGACGTCTCATTAGTGTACATCATCGCTGGGTTGCTTCAAGTGTCTCATTAATTGCACGTCCCGTTTTCGGAATCTAGCGCTTTTTCTTTATCTAAGGTTCCAACTGCACATTTATTCATATGAATTTTTTCCACTTAATACTTTTGGTATTACCTAAGAGGGTGTCGGTCGACAAGTTATGCGCACATTATTTTGTTGCTGTTCTTTGAATTTTGAAATAACTTTTTTGAAAAGGGTATAAATCAAATTTTAAAAAAAAGTTGCAGCGATTTTTCAACGAGTTTTACTTGTGCTTTAGAATTTCGGATACTTACGGAAGATTTTTCCGTCTTCACGTGCTTCTTCGAACAAAAGTCGTAATATTTTCGTGTTTCATAATAAAACCTCTTTCTTACCAACTCCTTCCAAAATCCTACCGCAACGACAGTGAAGATCTGAGCCTCGGGATGGTGGTGACAGCACCGCGGGACACACTCTGCAATCCTAATTTTCTGCGCCGTTCCCTCTGTTTTTCGACCAAGTCCACATCCTGGTGTGCTCTTTTAGCTCCTTCAGAAGCAGGTTGCGTGCTTCCCTGGAACGTAAGCTTCCGTTTCTACCGAGAAGTTTCTTATTTTGGCGATATTACACGGTTTTAAACTCTACGGTATGCTTCGAACGAGGTGGCGTAGTGACTGAGACACTTGACTGGTGATCCCAAGGATCTCGTTTCCAGTCCTCATGTGGCCATGCAGGTATAAGTTTCCCACCGTTTCACTAAAACGATTGAGGCAATTGTAGGGATGATTCCATTGGGCAAGATACGGATGACTCGTTCACCACCCCTGTGTGATACGTTTTGTGCGCCGCCTCTAAACGTGAGTTTCCTTTTCCGTTCGTACGGTATGCATCTCAGACATTCAGCAACAGCCACAGTCGAGAAGACGCTAGCGTGTGTATCTTTGGAAACTGGCGTGACTTACGGTGATCACATGGAAACGGCTCTCAATTTTATGTTGAGAATTATCTGATGAGCGTTATAACAAACATTCTGGTAAATAACCTCTGGTTACTAACGAACTGATCACTAAATATTAGTAAGTAGTTCTAGATAAGGTGCAGTTAACTTACAATAACTTGAGACCCTTACTTACTGTCCGTGTTTGTATTTTTGAGTGGAAATATGTGACAAGTATTACTTTGTTAGAGATTTTGAAATCTTTGTTGCAGTCAGTTACGTTCTCCATACCTAACAGTAACGTCCTATCATAAGAGAATGAGTTTGGGAGTAGTTTCTTGCAAATATCTAAACCAAAACTTTTACTCGTGTAGTTGAATGTAGGTCAAGTAATATATTTTTTTACGTTTGCTAGTCTATTTTCCGCTAATAAATACGGTTATAAGTACAGAAAACGTTAGTTCATATAAAGTGCGAGTTAAGCATCTGAATAAAATGCAAGACGTTAACTGTACTATTATAATTGCTATATTGTGGTGATTTTCCGTCATGCCTTGATATGAGCGAGATGTTTTGTTATGACATTTTTTCTGGTCTTTCACTTTCTTTGCTCTTGCTTGCTTTCCTTCTAACACTACAGCTCTAAAATTTTCGACGTAGTTCTAAGTCGAGTCTTAGTCCAGCAGGGTTAGCACTTTTGAGTAATACTCTAATTTTTGTGCTATGCTCTAAATTCGTATTGTAAGGCATAAAGAATACTGCCGTAACTTTTTATGTATTTTCAGAGCAACAATAAAGTTTGATAATTTTTTTCCTTTGTTGAGGTTTGTTTCTTTGATCTTTTATATGTCGTTCAGAAGCAAACCGATCTCACCCTCTCAAGCTATACGTTGTCCTATGTCGAAAGTATTGTGATTCACTGACTTATCAATCAGTGCTTCCTCTTAGTCTCATTGTGAATTTTCCTACAGAAATAGTGCATAACGCTGGTTACCGTTTCTGTTCTGAAACATTAGGCAGCACCACTTACCAGTTCAAAGCACATCGCCAGAATTTACTTCCTTTAGCTCCTCCATTTCCCATGGGTATTGTCATAATGTATATTCCAACTGCACCTCCCGCGCACGACCTTCACTAGGATTACACATGATGACCATAACGCTCCATGATAAATCTCAAGAGCCAGCGCTGAGAAGCAGATAACAGATAACAGAAAGGGAACGCGGTACGCTCACACCCCCGAATATTTCTTTTCTGCGTAATCAGGATTTCCATTTACACGAGACATTATTTGCATACTGTTATTGTTCTATTAATTTGGAAGACTAAAGTTTTAATTGCGACAACAAAACGAGAAATCATAAATTTCCACTTCAGTTTCTTTGAGAATAATTTTTATAATCATCGTCCAGTGTTGCTTTTCTCATATTCACATTAAATTTCCATGATATTCTGAAATCTAACGAATTTTTTTATTATTTTTCAGTTTCCACCTAAGTTTCTTTCATACGTTGCAAAAGCCATCGTTCAATGCTACTTTTTTATATTTACACAAAAATACTGCCAAAATATTTAATGTCTCTTCTTCATGAGTCCTTGTAGACCATTCTTATTAATTAATTTCGGATTCGGATTTCGACAGTCTCATATCAAAAACCATGGCAGTTGCCTGATTGTGTCTTATGTAATGCGAGATATCTCACGCAGCTGATAAGAAAGCTAAAGGCAATATTCGTTTTGGCATCGCCTCCGCATTCAGCAAACCAAAAGCAAACCAAGTGGTGACAGCACTCGGTATTTATTGGTTCTCGGTTTGAAAGTAATGTAGAAAGACGGGTGGAAAAATAGGTCATATCATTAAAGATATACGGAAAACAGTTATGAAGTAAATGGATGTGACTTGTTTGATGTAGTTCCTAGCGTTGTTGCCGTGATTTAAGAAAGCGACGGAAAGCTTAAAATGTCCAGAGGGAAATTTTTGCTCAATTCCTGCGAAAGGTACGTTTACCGTCATTTTAACACACCAAGCTACCTCCATTGGTGAGCGGCCTTAAATTGTCACTATAGGTGGTTACAATTAGAAGTGGTGTAAAGAGAAACAGTGATACACTAAGTTTCTTGTATGTGTAGAAGGTATGCGGAAAAAAGCTGCGTCGCCTTGAGTATCGGTAGCTATAGAACCTTCCTTTTCTTTGTGTGTGAGATTCTCAGTGTTAGTATTTCGTTTTACCGTTTCCAGATAGTTTAAACTCATTGTCAACTCTGTTCATACTTCAATTTCTCATGTTCTTATTTCCATCAAGCCATCTCAGTCACAATTATCTTCATCGATGTCGTTTTTCTGTTTTCGTTTACGAATAGCTTGAAGTTTTGCAAGACTTAGTGCTCAGTTATTTATATATCATTTAATTTTTATATTTATATATATACAGGGTGTTACAAAGAGGTACGGCCAAACTTTTAGGAAACACTCCTCACACACAAATAAAGAAAAGATGTTGTGTGGACATGTGTCCGGAAACGCTTAGTTTCCATGTTACAGCTCATTTTAGTTTAGTCAGTATGTACTGTACTTCCTCGATTCACCGCCAGTTGGCCCAATTGAAGGAAGGTAATGTTGACTTCGGTGCCTGTGTTGACATGCGACTCATTGCTCTACAGTACTAGCATCAAGCACATCAGTACGTAGCATCAACAGGTTAGTGTTCATCACGAACGTGGTTTTGCAGTCAGTGGAATGTTTACAAATGCGGAGTTTGCAGATGTCCATTTGATGTATGGATTAGCACGGGGCAATAGTCGTGGCGCGGTACATTGGTATCGAGGCAGATTTCCAGAACGAAGCTGTCCCGACAGGAAGACGTTCGAAGCAACTGATCGGCATCTTAGGGAGCACGGAACATTCCAGCCGATGACTCGCGACTGGGGAAGACCTAGAACGACGAGGACACCTGCAATGGACGAGGCAATTCTTCGTGCAGTTGACGATAACCCTAATGTCAGCGTCAGAGAAGTTGCTGCTGTACAAGGCAACGTCGACCACGTCACTGTATGGAGACTGCTACGGGAGAACCAGTTGTTTCCGTCCCATGTACAGCGTGTGCAGGCACTATCAGCAGCTGATTGGCCTCCACGGATACACTTCTGCGAATGGTTCATCCAACAATGTGTCAATCCTCATTTCAGTGCAAATGTTTTCTTTACGGATGAGGCTTCATTCCAACGTGATCAAATTGTGAATTTTCACAATCAACATGTGTGAGCTGACGAGAATCCGCACGCAATTGTGCAATCACGTCATCAACACAGATTTTCTGTGAACGTTTGGGCAGGCATTGTTGGTGATGTCTTGATTGGGCCCCATGTTCTTCCACCTACGCTCAATGGAGCACGTTATCATGATTTCATACGGGATACTCTACCTGTGCTGCTAGAACATGTGCCTTTACAAGTATGACACAACATGTGGTTCATGCACGATGGAGCTCCTGCACATTTCAATCGAAGTGTTCGTACGCTTCTCAACAACAGATTCGGTGACCGATGGATTGGTAGAGGCGGACCAATTCCATGGTCTCCACGCTCTCCTGACTTCAACCCTCTTGACTTTCATTTATGGGGGCATTTGAAAGCCGTCTACACAACCAAATGTAGAGACTCTTCGTGCTCGTATTGTGGACGGCTGTGATACAATACGCCATTCTCCAGGGCTGCATCAGCGCATCAGGGATTCCATGCGACGGAGGGTGGATGCACGTACCCTCGCTAACGGAGGACATTTTGAATATTTCCTGTAACAAAGTGTTTGAAGTCACGCTGGTGCGTTCTGTTGCTGTGTGTTTCCATTCCATGATTAATGTGATTTGAGGAGAAGTAATAAAATGAGCTCTAACGTGGAAAGTAAGCGTTTCCGGACACATGTCCACATAACATATTTTCTTTCTTTGTGTGTGAGGAATGTTTCCTGGAAGTTTGGCCGTACCGTTTTGTAACACCCTATATTATTATTATTATACAAATTTGGCCGTTAAAGACCGTGAAAACAGTTATTTCTTTCGCTTCTGGGAAGTCTTCTTTCTCTCAGTCCACATTTCTTTCATTCTTGCGCTGAAGGCGGCTTTTCTCTCTTCAGACCATTTAGTTCCACAAGTCTTCTTAATTTTCACACCGAAACCCGTGAATGAATTCAGTTTCTTTCTAAAACGGTTTCTGTTAAATATTGTTTCCTGATCTATGTCCATTTCTTTTAGATCTCTTTCTGTGTTGATAAACCATAAATTTTTATTTTTTAGATTTGCGATGTACGAAAATATTTGTTTTGTAAGCCTATTCGGGTTCATCCTCATGATGTGAGAATAAAAGGAGCATCTTCTTTTTCTAATTTCGTCTGTAATTTTGCTGCACTTCGTATACACTTCTTTGTTGCTTTTTAGTCTGTATACAGGCTTGCCTTGATCATCTGTTATTTTCCTGTGTCCAAGAATTGTTCTCACAATTCTTCTTTCACGATTTTCTATCTGTTCTGCGTATGTAAAATTTGCCAGTGGTTCTCATGCATATAGTATCAGCGGTCTAATGACAGTCTGGTAGTGTCTGAGTTTAATGTTTTTGGATATACATTTTTTTGAATACATTTGTCTGCAGTAGTGAGTTTCTGTCTCTAGTTTTTGTATTCTAGCCCTGCAGGCTGGATGACCATTTGCCACAGGCTGAATTAGTTCACCAAGATATTTAAAATGTTTAGATACCTGTATTTTCCCGTATTTCGTAGTTATTTTCTTTGGTGGATTTTTGATATTTGTAATGATTTCTGTCTTTTCAAACGAAATTTGCAAGCTTGCTTTTTCAGCAGTTTCTTTAAGTAATTCTATTTGTTTTATTGTGTCTTTTGTGTGTAAGATAAACAGGCGAGATCGTCAGCGAAGGCAAAACAGTTGGTTTCAATGGCTTTGTAGCACTTCCCTCCAATTTGGACTTTCTCAACTCCATGTTTTTGCGTGAGTTTTTTCCATTCTGCTGCGACTTTATCCAGAACACAGTTGAAGAGTACCGGGGACAGCGCATCTCCTTGTCTGACGCCGGTTTTGACCTCGAAATTCCGTGAAATTTCTCCTTGGAATTTTACTTTTGATGTTGTATTTGTTAATGTTTCTTTGATTATGGTGATTGTTGTTTCATCTATTTCATATTCTCGAAGTGTTTTGATGAGTGTGTCCCTATCGATTGAGTCATAAGCTTTTTTGAAATCAATGAATGTTATGAAATATTTCTTGCTCCTTGTAGATATATATATATATTCATTTTAATAGGTAACCGGTTTCGATCTTCAGTTACTCTGTGAAAGGAGTAACATTAAGATTTTGGAGGATACATAAAATATAAATAATAATAAAAGATTATGTATAACTATAACAGAATAATTGGACTACCCATGATGACTGCTAATACCACATGATATTGCTAGCAGGTTAATGGCGGCCTTTGGATACTGTACCAGACCGC
Source organism: Schistocerca piceifrons (assembly GCF_021461385.2). Taxonomy (NCBI): domain Eukaryota; kingdom Metazoa; phylum Arthropoda; class Insecta; order Orthoptera; family Acrididae; genus Schistocerca; species Schistocerca piceifrons. The sequence continues at coordinate 54,190,993 of NC_060139.1, forward strand.
TGTTGGAGACAGCGGTGCTACAAAAGTTTGCCTTGGAACAAAGTATGCGTCATAATAATGGCATATACAGTAGATACAACACACACACTAGATATAATCTCAGCAATAGCCATTCTACCATTGGGCAACACTTAAGATGTACTGTGCCCTCTATAGTGACTTGCATGAAACGTGTACAGAGCAAATTCAGCTCTGAATGGGCGTCTCCCATAACCAATAGTCAAAGATATAGAAGTGTCGGTCAGTTATTAAAATTTTCCAGTCGGAACAAATACGTGTAATTTATAACAACCACAATATTGTGAACGTGTTCCAACTTTCAAATGAAAATAACTAATAAACGTTAGAATAATTGTCGTTACACTGAAAATGTATAGTAGCTAAATTATGGATTAAGTTGCGTGTAAAGAATAATGCAACGAAAAGCATAACCACTGCAGTAATATAGTAACATTACTGAAGCATAATGTTAGTACAAATGTAAAATAGGAGCCAAATTGTACAGTCATTGTAAGGAAGTATGGCCATTTACACACTAAGTGTGTAATGTCAGTCCTAGTCAGACACACGATCGTAAAAGTAGCCCAAAAAATAAGAAAGAAAAGGCATCAGCATGTTAGTGGTGATATATTTTCAGGTGAAGGGTGTCATCTATGGGGACCTGGGGGAAACGTATACAAAAAGATGATGGCTCGTTGCGTACGTTTCCAGTACAAGGCGCATTTTCATATTCCTTCAACGAAATGCAGAATCCCTTTATTTGTCGGCAACCCGTGGCACTCAGACAATGAAATTTCTTAATCACGTATGGTAGAGCGAATCTTAGTAGATTCGCAATTTTCAAGTCGCTTACGTGCTACGTTGTGGCTAGCGACTCACTGTGTGATAACAAACATTCGTAACATCCTTGAGTGATACAGTAAATGAGGATTATTATTGTCAATAGTGCTGTGAAGTGAATCGGTGTGCATCTCTTTAACTTAGTGTCCTTCGTGTTGCATCTTAAACAGTACAGGTTTACAACAGTACGATAACTCAAAGACGCAAGTAAAGGGGTCCCAGGTAGTTCTGTGCTAAATGTTCAGCCACTTCGAAGAAAAGAAAGAATTTATCGAAACCATAATACTCAGTAATTGGTCCCTTTTCCGCTTTTATGACAGAGTGAATACCTGCAAGTAGGGCAACCGAAATACACGGCATTCCCTAGAATTTGTTAGGAAAAAGAAGGGTGATGGGATTTCGATTCAATACAATTCGTTAGAGTGTTTATAACAAACTCAATGTTACTGTATTTTGTGTCTTACTACGACTAAAGTTTTCCTATTCTTCCTTTTTCAAACACAGAACAAGTAACATATTTTTCCCTCAGATTAATAAAGCTAATGAAAAACGTTGCGTACGTTTCCAATACAAGGCGCATCTTCATATTCCTTCAACGAAATGCGGAATCCCTTTATTTGTCGGCAACCACCCCTGTGTAAATGTCGACCTGTTGACTTTAAAATTCCATGTCTTTCACTATCTCTTTCACTTGGATGATGATACCTCTAACTTCTAGATTTTTGCGTCTGCGATTTGGCTTTATTTGAGAGAGAGTTCTTATAGTATCTCGACGGACTTCATTTGCTGTTCTCAGAACAAGTATTTAGGCCGCAGCTAAAGAAGCCGTACTTTACGTCATTCATCGACCAAGGTATAAGGCACGGTAGTAGCACTATGGATTCAAGTGTTTAAGTTTCCGTCTTGGCATTTAGATTGAGGTCTCGAACGGTTTCCCTAAATCGCTCAAGGAAAAACCGGGATGATTCCTTTGATGAGATCATGGCTGACATCCTTCCCTTTACTTTCTCAATCGCACATTATTTTCGGTACCTTACTTTCGTACATCGTAAACCTTTCCCGACTTTGGTGTAAAATCTAATTTGGATGTGTAGCAATTCAACAGTGAACGCCACATTATACTTCATTTATCACTGGAAAATTTCCAGCTTGGCTGAAATGTGCTGAAGTTAGGCCTCTGTACTACAAATAAGATAAAGAAACACCTGATGGTATTTCCAAAGACCTGAGGAAAGGTAATATGCAACCGATTTTTTGACTATCTCACTGAGTAATATATTGTCCTGGTGAAAGACTGGATTTCTGTAAAGTTCTCATACTGATAAAGATGACTAAACACACAGAAAAACATATTTCATTCATCAAACAACCAATTAAGGGCAACTGGTGTGTTCTGTAAGCTGTAAAAGGTGTTTGATTGCGTAAACGAAAGATGTCAATAGAACAGAGCCCTGAATTAATTTACCAGTCATCATGGAACTGGAAAATAATTACACGTAGTGTCCCACAAGTTTCCATCTTACGTACCTTACTTTTTCCTACCTTTCGTCAGTAACATTATCAGACCCTAATTTTGTTTTGTTTGTAGATGATTCAAAAAGTATGACAAATAGCAAATCAGGTGCAGTTCTAAAAAGAACTGACAGTGGCATTTTCACAACATTAATGAACGTTGCCTAGCAAATCTGTTATCCCTAAAGTCCTACGAGACCCACTACATGCAGCTCATAACTTGTAGAGAATTTCCGTCCAGCATATATCTATGAAGACATGTAGAAAGAACACTTTGACGGTGTTAAATTTGTTTGATTACAACTTGAGTAATGAAACATGTAATCGACTCAAATGTATGAAAACCTGCAAACTTCGCTTAATTTCATTTCTTAATATTAGATACGAACATATTTAGGCTAATTCATGAAGCTGTAATCTAAGTGTAATAAGGATTATCCGTGGTGTGAATTCAGGAGCATTCTGTACTGTGGAGGCCCAGAGAACGATGTTTTCTACGAGCACAGGATGCTGAGCCCGGAGTACGGTCCGGCAGGATTGTTAGCTGTAAATACATTTATTTTATGCAAAGCAAAAGGCTTCTCCATGGCGTTGACCAAAGGCGGTGGAGCAGCTCACGCGGCCGAGAATTGCAGACACATCCAGCTTACAAGGGAACCGTACGAACTTCCCCACATCTATTTGATTCGTATTTTTTCGTATTTTCCGGGTGTGTAGGACAAGACTGAGACTGCAACATGGGTAAGCAGAAAGACGCAACTCTAAATGTTTCTCTAGAAAATCGAGTTTGAAAATCTTAGACGTGGTTAGACACTTATATGATCGTTAATATGCTATGAATCGCAGCCGAGAAGGTAACCACTTGGTTTCATAAGTTCGAGGTCTCTGGATCGAATCTCGCACCAGTACTGCTTCTGTTTGTGAGTTATCTACACCAACATTCAGTGTTATGCTTCGATATGCCTGGTACGCCGTAAAATTGTGTGACGACCGAAAACCAAGTTTGTTTTGCACTAGGCGCATTAGAACAAACTATGGGCATGCAAAAATTCGGCCTTCCTTGCGTCCTCTGTATGTCTACTATCAGTATCACCGTTAATTGTGCAGTGCTGCATAGGTTACGCACTATACTTGTCACTAATTTGGATACAAAAATATAAATAAAATTAGTTCACTGACCTGATTGAAAGTTCTCGTGAATCCTTTTTTATTTCCAATTTCCTTAAGGAAAAACTTTTTCTTATTTTTTTCTTGTGAAAGATTAAGAAAAGTAAATGAATATGTAGAAATTGATACTTTCCAGTGTCATAATAAATCTGTTGCTAGAATTACGTGGGATTGAAAAATAAACTAATAGCAGCGAGACTCGATCCAGAGTCCGCGTGGACAAGAAACTAAGTACTTACTCGTTTTTTTTTTCTTTTTCTCTTTTTCTTTTTTCCTCTGACCATTTTTTTATAATTTTTTGTACTAATAGGACGAGGGCGGGGGAGGAGGTGGGGCAGAATGGGCAGGGATCGTGTTTGGAGGCCTGGCCACGGAGCCCCCGTCTTCTGACAAGATGAGGGAGAGGCAATCGGAAGGACTTAATTTTCTTTATTTTCATTTTTATAACCCAGGAAAAAACCAATCACATCTGAAAACGAAAAGAAATGTAGAGCCGAAGTGACATTCTCGTCGCTCCACTGGGAGGAATCTCCTATGCCTTTAAACTGAGCAAACTTGGGAATCCCATCGCTCCGGCGTGTCATGAAACATGCTGCCTAGAAAATTCGCAAACAGAGTTTTGTATTTATATTGGCGTCGAATGATCCCTTGTTGTTGTAGTAGATGGAGCCAATAACCCCTGCCTGATATCACGGTTCGCGTGAGCACGCAGAGCGAAACATGTATTGCAAACCAGCGGACTGGCGACTTTTTCTGTGAGGGGGAAAAGACGGCATCCTGGAGGAATAAATTGTCCGTCGTGATTGTGGAGTCGTCGGCACGCTTTAGGAGTGCCATGATGCGTTGCGTCAGCCTCCAAACATGCTTCGCCTCATTGCAGACTATGTTCACCGGTGTTCTGCACGCCACATATAAGGCAGCGTGGGAAAACGACCGTGTGAACATCGTACAACCACCGATGTGTGACTACCTTGCAGTTCATAAATGTATACCTCGCTGCCATGGTGAGTTGAGGCGTGTTTACAGCTCGCCAGATCTATCGTCAATCCCTCATTGGGTATTTAAGTCCGACAACATTGCTGTCATGATGACGTCTCAAGCATCGATATGTCTCACGGGTGGTGGGGATCCTCGTAGAAGGTATTTGTAACTGAACATAACTAAAATCAACAAAGAATGGCGCGTCAGGAAAAAGGCGGCTGTGGGGCGGCGGATAGTATTTTATCAATTTTATGTTGTTTATATAAATGTTAGGTTTGTAGAATGTTATTTATGCTGTCTTTCGCCGTTCTCAACACTGGCTCTCTAACTACAATATTGGCAACCAGAAAGTGATTAGTAAAACGTGAAGCCTGTAATTAGAATTCCTAGTGCCCACTTCATCTGAGAAATACACTTATAGTTACAGCTTATAGCGCTGAGGAATTAGGAGATTGTCCGGGATTTATAATCAAAAACGATTTTCTAAAATAGTTGAGTATATTCTGAAAGTCACAGATGAAAAGCAAAAGAATCCACACAACCTAACTAACAGAGCAGTTCAGAGTCTAATGCGCTGATGCAACTATAATTGTCCAAATTGAATATTTAAATGAATGCTCGCCATAATTTGATGATTAGTTTCATCAAACGCCACGCTAAATAAAAGTAGAATGTTTGTCCCACGGCGGTACGTGAAAATACGACAATACGCAAACTGAAGATTGATAATTAAAGTCAACCCAGAATTAACACTTCACTCGCAAATGATTTCATGGATACGCGATCTCGAGTAACTTAATACGGCATCCGAGGCTGTTTGTAGCAATGATGCAGACGCGACGCGACTCCCGACACAGATGACGTGCTATTCAGCGTCTGGAGAGAACTGGGGCCTTGCTTCCTCTTTTTTTTTTTGTGATATGTTACAATACAGCATCACCGGTCTATTGCGGTCTAACTGTGTTGGTGAGGCACTCTCGTGCAGCGTTCTTATATATAAAGCCGCGGTGCGGACGGCTAAGGGAACGCCTGATCAAATCGGCTCTCTCGACTAGCCACTGGGCTAGTAATGCACCACATTAAGTTACCGAATAAATCATAGCTTCTCTTTCTGATGGCCGATGAAGCTCTTAATTTAAATGTGCATTCAGCATGCAGGTAAGTATTGATAATAAAATTTTGATGTGGCTAAGTTAAATATTTTGCGTGAGAGAATTAATTTAATTACACTGCATGCAGTAGACGAGCTCTGAACTGGCCCTTTGGAGATACGCTATCGATATAGTTTTATAGGTATTCAAATGAAACTTTTCACATCTTCATAGTTATAGCGGATCGCCAACCTACTTAAATATAAACATCCTAGCCTTATTTATTAGCCTACTTAATCTATCTTGCTTCCTTAAGTTTTAAGACAAAAACCAGAAAATCATGAATTTCCACTAAAATTTTAATTTGTGAAACCCAAAGTACTGTTTTTATTAAATTATTATGAAAGAGGAATCTAATTATAACTTTTGAAGTCTCTCGCTCTTTTCTGTTGCGCCAATGATTTTTACAGAAAAACGTCCAAATTTCGAAAATGGCTCAAGTTATCGAACTGATATTTAACACACATTAATTTAGTATTACTCCTGACATGCTAGAAATGTTTTAGGTTATTTGCTTGGTTTTTAAAGTATTGCGCAACATTTATGACGTCAGAGCTAGTTACAGCAGACTGGCTGGCACACAATGGAAAGACTGATGTGAAAGTGCTATAGCGTGAGTAGGCTGCTTCCCTACACGGCGATAACGTGCCTACCGCCACCGGAGGTTCAAAGAACTTCCATGATCACCGACGTGATGACGTGTTTCCGTTGGTTCCAGGTCTGTACCGTAGCTCGCAGGTATAGAGTGAGTACCGTGTTCCGAAAATTCGTGAGATTAACTCCTCCAGAATGGTGTGGGAGAGTTAAAGTCTCGTATTTGACGTTATACAGCATCCCTTGTGTGGTACAGTATCCAAAGGCGGCCATTAACCTGCTAGCAATACCATGTGGTATTAGCAGTAAGTATGACAGGAGTGGCAGTCGTGAGGCAAATATATTCCACCCTATGGAGCAGGTCCTAAATGGACTGTGCGGAGCGTCTAGACCCCGTCCGATGGGCATAATCTTGCTTTTATTCATGTTGATTCTGCAATATGACGGCAAGCTGTACGTAGTGAGAAAGGCAACCACCTTAAGTACTTCGTTCTCCGATCGGACTAGTATCATCAGGTCGCTGGCGAATGAGAGACACTTGAAGGAACTCACATGGAGTCGGATGCCTGTAACAGTTAGTCGAAGAGCCTGCATCACTGACTCGAGCGCTATTACAAAGAACACCATCGACAAAGCACATCCTTGCCTAACTGACCTGTACACAGGGATTGTGTCTACCTCCCTACCATTGACTCTCACCGTCGAAGGAGCACCTCGAAGGTCACACAGGAGGATGGTAATAGAATCTTGGGATATTGTCACGCATCGCACTGTTGAGTCAAGGGAAGCGTGGTTGAACTTGTCAAAGGCACGATCAAAATCCACTTATATGAACGCCGCTCTCTTGCAATTGCTTCCATCTGGGCAATGACGTCACTGTATTCACCTCGGATAGAGTGGATGTTTCTCCAAACCCCAAGAGAAGAATGGTCTGGTGGTAATGTCTTGGATATTATAGTCTTGAGCCTTGCCGCCAAATTTCGCGTAAAGATTTTGTAGTCAGTATTGAGCAGTATCGGCACTCCCTGCCGATATCGATATTGGGATAAGCATTCCCGCCATGAAATGTGACGGATGTCCGTGTCAGGGCCCAGTAACACATTAGCACCCATTCGCGATAAAATTCAAGTGTCAACCCATTTGGCCCAGAGGATTTATGCTCCGCACCTTTCTTGAGTGTCATATTTATGTCATCTTCCGTTAGACGATTCAGTAACACCGCTGCATCCGAACCACCGAAACCCATGTGCCTCTTTCGCTATTTCGCTATACCCTGGTGTGCATCTGTTGCAATGTGCGATCGTCCGTTGGCACCCTGGCGAAAACGAGGTGTTTTTTTCTTGTTTTTCTTTTTTGAGTCATCAGTCTTCTGACTAGTTTGACGCGGCCGGCCATGAATTCCTGTCCTTCACCAACCTCTTTGTCTCAGAGTAGCATTTGCAACCTATGTCCTCAATTATTTGCATTACAATCTCTGTTTTCCTCTACAGCTTTTGCCCTCTACAGCTCCACAAAAGTCATTCCCTGATGTCTTAACAGATGCCCTGTTGTCCTGCCCCTTTTCCTTGTCAGTGTTTCCGCATATTCCTTTCTTCACCTCATTTCTCACTTTATCACTTCATCTAATTTTCAACATTCTACTGTAGTACCACACTCAAATGCTTCGATTCTCTTCTATTACAGTTTTCCCACAATCCATGCTTCACTACCATAAAATGCTGTACTCCAAACATACATTCTCAGAAATTTCTTCCTGAAGTTACGGACTATATTTCATACTACTAGATTTCTTGCCCTTTTTGCCATTGCTAGTCTGCTTTTGATGCCCTCCTTGCTCTGTCCGTCATTGGTTATTTCACTGCCTAGGTAGCAGAATTCCTTAACTTCATCTACTTCGTGATCATCACACTTTATGTTTAGTCTCTCGCTTTTCTCATTTCTGCTACTTCTCATGAGTTTCATCTTTCTTCGATTTACTCTCAGTCCATATTCAGTACTCATTACAATGTTCATTCCATTCAGCATATCATATAATTCTTCTTCACTTTCACTCGGGATAGCAATGTCATCAGCGAATCGTATCATTGATATACTTTCAGCTTGAACTTTAATCCCACTACTCCACCTTCCCTTTATTTCCATCATTGCTTCTTCAATGTACAGGTTGAACAATGGGCCCTAAAGGCTACGTCTCGGTCTTAGTCACTTTTTAATTCGAGCACTTCGTTCTTGGTCGTCTATTCTTATTATTCCCTCTTGTTCTTTGTACATATTGTATATTACCCCTCGCTCCCTATTGTTTACCCCTATATTTCTCAGAATTTCGAACATCTTTCAACACTTCACATTGTCGAACGCTTTCTCCAGGTCGACAAATCCTATGAACGAGTCTTGATTTTTTTTTAGTCTTGCATCAATGATCATCTGCAACGTCAGAATTGCCTCTAGCGTTCCTTTACCTTTCGTCATCTAACACGCTCTCAATTTCCTTTTCCTTTCTTCTGTACATTATTCTTGTTGGCAACCTAGATGCATGAGCTGTTAAGCTGATTGTGCGATGAAACTCGCTCTTGTCAGCTCTTGCACTCTTCGGAATAGCGTGGATGATATTTTTCCAAAAACTAGATGATATATCTCCAGACTCATAGATTCTACACACCAACGTGAATAATCGTCCGTTGCCACTTCTATAGTGATTTTAGAAAATCTGAAGGAACGTTTTGTATCCTTTCTGCATTATTTCATCTTAAGTCCTCCAAAGCTCCTTTAAATTCTGATTCTAATACTGGATCCCCTATCTCTTCCCTTTCGACTCCTGTTTCTTCTTCTAATACATCAGACAAATCTTTCCCCTTAAAGAGGCCTTCAATATACTCTTTCAGCCTGTCCGCTGTCTCCACTGCATTTAACAGTGGAAATCCCTTTGAACTCTTTATGTTATCACCCTTGCTTTTAATTTCACCGAAGTTTGTTTCGACTTTCCTATACGCTGAGCCAGTCCTATCAATCATTTCTTTCTCGATTTCTTCGCATTTTTTCGTGCAGCCATTTCGTCTTAGCTTCCCTGCAATTCCTGTTTATTTCTTTCCTCAGTGACTTGTATTTCCGTATTTCTAAATTTCCCTGAACATTTCTCTACTTTCTTCTTTCATCGATCAACGGAACCATTTTTTTAGTTACCCATGGTTTCTTCGCTGTTACCTTCTTTGTGCCTACATATGTGCCCGCACTTTTTATAGATGTCCATTCGTTTTCAACTTTATTGCTTACTGAGCTGTCCCTTACTATAGCCTTAGTGTATCTCAAGCGTATCCCTTCATTCCTTAGTACTTCCGTATCCCACTTCTTTGGGTATTGATTCTTCCTGACTATTCTCCTAAACTTCAGCCTACTGTTCGTCACTACCACATGGTGATCTGTGTCTGTATCTGCTTCTGGGTATACTTTAAAATCCAGTATCTGATATTCGGAGTCTCTGCCTGAGTGTGATGCAATCTAACTGAAATCTTCCCGTATCACCCGGTTTTTTCCAACTAAACCTCCTTCTCTTGTGATATTTGAACAGACCATTCACTATTACTAACTGAAATTTATTACAGACCTCAGTCTTTCTCCTCTCTCATTCCTTGTTCCAAGTCGATACTCTCTTGTAACCTTTTCTTCTACTTCGTCCCCTACAACTGCGTTCCAGTCCTCCATGACTACTAGATTTTCATCTCCCTTTATGCACTGTATTACCATTTCAATATCGTCATATACTTCCTCTATCTCTTCATATTCAGGTTGAGACGTCGGCATGTATACCGGAACTATCATTGTCTGTGTTGGGTTGCTGTCGAATCTGATAAGAACAACCCTATCACTGAACTGGTCATAGCAGCTCACTCTCCGCCTTACCTTTTTTATTCATAACAAATCATCCTTCCGTTACACCATTTTCTGCTGCTATTGATCTTACTCTATACTCATCTGACCAGAAACCTTTTATTCTTTCCATTTCACATCACTCACCCCTACTACGTCCACACTGAGACTTCGCATTTCCCTTTTCAGGTTTTCTACTTTCCCTACAGCGTTCAGTCTTCTGACATTCCTCGTCTCCACCCGTAGAACGTTATCCCCTCATTGGGTATTCAACCTTTTTCTCAAGGTAGCCTCCACCTTGGCAGTCCTCTCACAGAGATCCGAATGGGGAAATAATGCGGAATCTTTTGCCAATGGAGAGATCATCATGACACTTCTTCAATTACAGGCCACATGTCCTGTGGGTACACGTTTTGTGTCTTTAATGCAATGGTTCCTATTGCCTGTATTCTCATGCCGTTGATCATTGCTGATTCTTCCGCCTTTAGGGGCAGTTACCCGCCCCAAGGACAAGAGAATTCCCTGAACTTCTGTCCGCTCTTCCGCCCTCTTTGACAAGGCCGTTGGTAGAATAAGGATGGCTTCTTATGACTGATGTCACTCGACCACCAATGCTGATTATTGTTATAAGCGATGGTGGGGTTCGAAACCGGAACCGAGGACATTTTCATTACTAATCACAGACGGATACCCTCGACAAAAGTAATGCTACAGTGTATTGTTGCGACGTCAAGGGCCGATCATCCGCTTCATGGAGCACTGCAGTCGACGATCTGTGAGTACATGCATGTTCCCTAGACACGTGATGAATGAAAATACGTTCTCCATCGACGTTGTCCATGCACCGAGCACGGATCGAAAGTCCCTCCAATCGACGTCTCATGATCGATGAAATGCACGCCTCAATGCGATGGACTTCCACTTGGCGCTCTGGTGATGGAGCCGTGATGGACAGGTCATGAAGCACCATGTAGTACTGTTCAAGTTTATCTCGGAGCCATCACGTTTTTTCCTTGATGTATGTCATAAGAGCCCTTCGTATCTCCGATGTTTCACATTGCTGCCGCCAAGAAAGAACCGTACGGTGACAGGGGATAGCGAGTGCATGTCTGGGACGCTTATTCGATCCACGGGCGACATTCTGGATTCACGAATTAGGATGAATTAAGTTTCCACGAACTACGGCTCCATCAGACCAGCTACTGTGGGAGGGTTTTTTCCCACATGTGTCCATTACTGTCACATCTCGGCAGATCGAGCACAGTGTACAGCAGCAGTCAAAATTCGAGGTTTCATTCTTCGGTGTGAGATCATAATTAAAATCCCCTCCCACCAAAATGTGGTCATATCTAGCACGGAATAGGGGAACAGCCACGACGACCCACACCTGTCGGACGCCGTTTAGCATGGCCTAGGTGCTAAAACTCGTTCAACGTACAAGCGAATGGCTGAGTACTATCCTATATGGCCGCAGCGATTCAACAACGACCGATTCTGTTACCTGAAGCCTGAGGAATCTATTGTGAAACGACCATCAGAGTGTCGAAATTTAAATCCCCTTTTGAGCTGCGCCGATAGTTCTTTCACATCCAGCTTCATTGGTCATCCTGACATTCATTGTACTGCTTTCAATGGATAGGTCCATTCCAGATAGGTCTGTAAAATTCCCGCTCAGGCTGCGGAGAGGTACGCATCGCTACTGTCGCTATTGCTGCTCGAGATGTCGGGACGCGGAAGGGGACGCAAAGCTGCTGCCTTGGCGGAGTTGCTGCTCACGCTAGCAGGACATTCCGGCAAGGAGAAGAAGAAGAATGCGGCTCAGTGCTTTCGCTGCCAAAAGCTTGGCCACGTCGCCAAGCACTGCAGCGGCGCAGTCGCGTGTTTGAAGTGTGCGCAAGCACATGACACACGCGACTGCAAGAAGCAGAAGGACACCCCCTGTACCTGCGTCAACTGCGGCGGCGCACACGCGGCGCCTACAAGAGGAACTGGCGCGGACCGGAGAAGAAGACGCACAAGCAAGTGACCACCACACATGAAGACGTACAGAAGACGTCGTCTCCAGGCGTCTAAAGGACGCTGTACAAGAAGCCATGTCCGCCTTCGAATACGCCATGGCGGAAGAGAGGGCGGCCTTGTTGGCGGTACTGGGCGAGGACCGGCGACAGATTGCAGTGCTGACGCAGGAACTTCGCTCAGCCAAAGAAGACTCCGCCACAAGAGAAGACACCGCCACCCAGGCGACTCCTGCGCGAGAGAAGGAGTACGAAACGGTGGCCACGCAAACGGACGAGCTTACCGAAGAGGAGACGACACAGCACAAGCACAAGGACAAAGAAGCAGCTGCACAAGAAGAAGAGTGGGAAGAAGCACCAATCCTCTCGCTTCCAGACATGTACAGCGCAAGTGCTGTAACGAAGAAGATCGCTGGCTCGCTTCGCGACGGTACATACCCCCACCACGAAAATCCCTATCCTTTCATTCCACCAAACCATCCAAAACCTCCACTCCTACATCAACCACTTGGCTATACAGAAGGCCTTCTTGGTCTTTACATGGAGGATTTCAATCTGATTGATTCCTACCGTATCTTCACAGCAATGCAGATGCGTTGTGTAATCATTCCTCTGGTTAACGGAGAATATGATAAGGCAGGATACGTTACGTACGATGTCCGCCCCGAGGAACAGATCTCAGCCACGAGTAAGAAGAAAAAGAGAAATCGTCACATCGACAAGCACAAGAAATAGATCATCGGCTCTCCTTGCCAGTTCCAGATACATCAAACAGACCCAGAAAATAGTTTCGAGAAGATTCCCAGGGGAGTAAAGGCAAGCAGGCCACAAACTTCCATTCGAACTTCCTCATAGTGAGGAAAGTCAAAAAGGAGCCGTCAGCCAGGTCCATTCCAGCTAGGTCTGTAACACGTAACTGAACTTCACCCCTTAAAGGGCTCTATTTCAAAAAGCTTCGGTCTGGCATATTCTTTGTCAACCGTAAATTCGATCGTAGTCGTTCTGAAATTATGTGTCATGGCTCTCTGTTCAGACAACACCACATGTATCAACAGAGTAAACAGTTGCTCTTCTAAGCGCGCCCGTGGCTGGGACAAAACGTCTGAGCCATGCCTAATGCAGACTGATTACTTTTTTCTTTTTCTTTCCATAAGGGCCTGAGAGAAGAGTCGGAGGCAAAGAGGGCAAGGGTCGTCTTTCGAGGCCTGGTCTCAATGTTCCCTTTCCGCTCTCCCAGCGCCAATGAAAGGAAAGAGGTTCGATAGGATCTAGAGAACTTTATTGGGTCAAATTCACTTATTTATGTATCAATCGTGTGAGGCGAATTATTTTTAAGTGTGCCTTCTAGCACTCGGAACTCTCAAATGGGCAGGAGGATCCTCGAATAATGCACCTAAATAGTTTGATAGTCGTGTACGGTACAGTGCATGGTGGCGGAACGCCTCATGAGTCGTTGTCAGGTGGACCCACAAGTCCAGAGCATTTTCGGGAGCGGCTTGAAAAATGTAGTACAGCACCATGCCCTTCAGCCAGTTGACGGCGTTCGTTCTCGTAGTGGGAAAGTAAGTGGTATCTGGTTGTAGGAGCTCGTCTGGCGTAACACACCGTGGCAGTCGTCGCAACAGGAGCGCCAGCATACGTTGTACAAGATCCCAGCGTCTGCCTGTCACAGCACATGTCAGGCAGTATGCATCCGAATCGACGACGGCACAGTGCGGACACAAAGTGTCATCGGTGAGATGGATGGAACGGAGGCGCTGGCGAGTGGCTCATTTGCCGTCCACCACCATATATCACAGGGAACTAGCGTGCGTGGGTAGGTATAGGGTTTGGACGGGGCTCGCCACACCCTGGTCCAGCAGATGGTTGGATGTTCTTGTTCGACGTTGTTGCGGGGTTGTCGTGCCTGATAGATGCGGTACGAATCTCTCGTGCTCGGCGTCATCGTCGCCGGTAGATTCTCGGTCATGTAACTCAGTTCGATCAGAAAATTGCGGATATGGGCGACAGACGGAGCTATGTGGCCAAGGCGACCGGTGGACGAAGATCTCGTGGCGCGACGATCTGTAGCAGTGTCCCCGTCAAACTGTTGTTGGTCGCGGTCCATGCTAGCTGCATCGTCCGTAGGTACAATGCCCGCGCTCGGTTGAGGACGTGCGTCAACCCCAGGCCTCCTGCCTGTGGAGGCCCCATTAAAGTAGTGTAACACACTCACAAATAGTCTGTACGCCGCCTGGAAAGTGCGGGCCATGGCGGCTGTTAGCGCAAAATAATTAAGTTTGGACGCTACGTAAGTGTTGACGTAATGCGTTCGGAAAATCGTATCCATATTGCGGTATCTGCTATCACAGAGCAGCGCCCCTGTCCTTTGTAGTAGCTGGCGATTGTGGCTGTCGCAGTTCGGCGAACTGTACTCGAGAACTGCACCCCCATTTCTTTCAGTGAGGGAACCTTTTGGAAGGGAATCACTGTTGGGTGTAGAAGACTGGCTACACATCTCATGAACACTAGTGGCTCTACAAACCGTGCACCATCACCACACCTATAATTTTCAAACTCGATTTCCTCAAAAACGGTTGGAAGTTGCTTCTTCCTGATTACATGAAGTCCTAGTCATTCTCTACACACCTTCTCAGTGTGAATCAGATCGGTGACGGGAAGTTCGTACTGTCTCCTTGTCAGCGGAGTGCCTGTTAGAGATCAGGAACCGTGCCTTCAGCAGGGACAGCAGACATCATCATGCAGGATGCTGACCCAGATATTTGCAAGCGCTGTCCGTAGAGTTAATATGCTGGGAGCGTGGTGTGCTGCTTTACTGGGGAGCTTTTGAAGACGTAGTAGCTATCCTTCCAGATCAGCAGCCGACACTTCCACAAGGCCGTGCAGAAGTATACCATGGCATCCCAATAAGAGACAGTCAGTTCTCCAGAAGCTGCACACAGGCACAACCAATGGGGGCAGCACGAATGTGCCTCCCCAAGCAATGTATGTGACTGGCAACTAGCAAATCATCCTCGATTGACCTCCAACCGAATGCTGATTGAAAACGCCCAGGGCTTGAACTCAGTGGCAGGATGACATTCCAGAGCAGTGGAGTACATCAGATTGGCTGGTGTCTCGTACTTGAAATCATCAGATGACTATTTGGCAGCACATTATGGAACAGCAGCAACATGGATTCGCTGTAACTCGCAAAACTCTCACCGATTGACAACTGATTGCTGGTAGCTGAGCACATGCCAGTGTTCATTAGATGTTCTAGTATTTATCCTGGTCAGTTGGTGCCGATGACGTTATTGAGACGTGGTGATGAGCGAATTTGGCCCTATTTTCCAAAGTGTGCGCCAAATGTGGGTTTGGCACTTTCTGTCATATCAATGGGCTGGAAATAGTTCTTGTGTGTGATTTACAAATTGTTAGGCACCTTTCAATGTTGTCAACTTGGTGGTACAATGCGGTCATTCTGCTTTGGTCTCACTGTGCACACTCTGCTGTTGTATGGTGTGTCAATACCCCAATAGCATGCCTCTCCAATTGCTATGAGTACATTGGCTTTTGTGCCATGTTAATTTAAATTGTTATAGTCCATTCAGGTCTGCCTTGTCTCTGCTCTGCACTTGCAGCGGAAGGAACTTCAAAACTTTTTATATTCACCCAGAATTCCTTTCTGTGGTCCAACAGTACAATCTTTCTGGAACTAAGCTGTGTAATGATGAATAAACTTGACATATATCTGACATATAATTGTAGGTAATGATCACAAGATGGTGACAGATTTTATTTTTATTATGCTCCAACTAGTATCAAACTAGAGGAAAGGCAGAACTTCTAAGTCTTTTGATGGGGAGTACCACATGTCTGCAGTAGTTATATGTAATACATAATTATTTATCACTGTGGATTATATTTTAAAGTTATAGACATCTGTTATTATGCATGACTAAATTAAAAACTTTTGGAAGATTGCAAAAGAATCAAAACAAAAACTCATTATAGATTGTGATGGTTACATACTATTCAACGTTCTTTCTGAAATCAGTAAAGCATGAATTTAAGATTTTATGGAACATATGGCTTCAGTGGCACTATCTCCTCTCAATACGAAAGGTACCAGATGGTTATAATTAAAGTGCAGCTACTCACAGGGGTACAGTGTGGGCTGTAATTCTCGTACAGAGGCGGCACTTGGTAGGTATTCTAATGCGTTAATGTGGAACCGATTTACACTGGAAAAAATACAGTTCCAGTTTTGGCCACCAGACGCACATCTGGCGCTGCACCGCATCTTGCCGACGTCTGCGGTGCTCATACCGAACATACTGTGCAAGCAACAGTTAATAATATGATCAGCATTGCGTCTTTCTTACTTGTTTAACCTTTCCTGCGCACTTGCCGTCTTTAAGCTGTTACACTAAACTACAAACTGCAAACTAACAGGCAAAGACATTGGAGTGTCTGTAACTAGAAAGATCCTGCACCAACCGCTGGTGGAACAAAAAAAGTCTTGCTTCCTCCTCTAAAAATAAAACTCTATGAAGCAATTTGTAAAGGTTCAACAACAGGACGGACCCTGCATAAAGTACCTTTCCAAGAAATTTCCCTTCACCATTCGAGACAAATTGGAAGCTGGAACGCTTTTTTAGTCCCCAAATGATGAAGGTTGAAGATTCTGAGAAGACAATGAACAAAAGAGGAAAAGTTGCGTGCCCGCCTTCCGATTAGTTTCTGAGAACTCTCCATGGAATGACAAAGATCCTAATTACAAGGACATTCTTGAAAAAACCTGCAAAATTTCAGGAAGATGGGCTGTTGAATGAGTGTGGAAATCCACTTCCTACACTCACTTCCCGGAAATTTGGGACATTGTATTGAAGAGCAGAGTGAACGTTTTCAGCGAGATATTAACAGGAAATAATAGCGGCACTGGACAGCAGCTATGTTGGCCGACTACTGTTGGATGCTGAAGAGGGACAGTCAACATATGCAAGGTTCTACAACTAAAGAAAGTTTAAATATTTATAGAACACTGTTGACTTCTTGTTTTTGTACAAAGCAGTCACGAAACAAATAAGGGGAGTTCTGAGGAGTATTTCTAAAATGTATTTAATTTTTTAAATGTGTTTTGATTAAAAACACACCTTTTGTGAAATGGTATTAGAATATATTTGTGGGCTCAGAAGTGAAAATCGTCAAAATACTACTTGTTATTTTGTGTAAAAACCTGACTAGGCATATAAAAACGTTAGTTATTTCTAGAATCAGAATAAAAAATTGATTCAAGAACACCTTCTTTCAACAAATCATCTGACAAAAAGTATTGAAATGCAGACTACTGTTATGTTTGTAAGCGTTTCTATACTTCTTTCTTGAATTCACAGTGACAGATTTTCACCAGGTGGCCAAAATTAAAACACTTTTTTCCAGTGTAAATGCATTCCGCGTTAACACATTAGAATATTTACCAAGTTTCGCTGCCATACGATAATACAAGCACACACTGGACATCGGTGAATAGCTGAACAGTAACTGTAGTCACTTGGTACAACAATGTGAAACGACCTCTTTGGAAAATTAAAAATTACTGTGCTAGTGAAACTCTTACGTTATTTGATTTTCAAACAGCTCAGCAAAACTGATTGTACTCAGACATATCTCTCTTTACTTATTCTGATCATCAATAAACAGACACACATTGTTTTTAGGGCAACGCAATCTGACTTTCAATAATCCCCGCAAAAGAATGGCGATGACTAACAATAAGCTATACCTTTCATGAATAACTTACCTCACAAAAACCATCGTTACTCGAACTACTGCAATACAGTGAGCGCCAATACTGCCAGCTAAATATAAGATTCTAACTACTGAAGGCACTAACTACTAACAGCCATAGTTATCAAATGAAAGATTTTCATAGAGAACAAACAATATATTTACCTCAATAATGTTCAAAAGTCATCATATAGATATATATATTTGTAAGACTGGATGTTATATATATATATATATATATATATATATATATATAGGGTGTTACAAAATGGTATGGCCAAACTTTCAGGAAAAATGCCTCACACACAAAGAAAGAAAATATGTTATGTGGACATGCGTCCGGAAACGCTTACTTTCCATGTTAGAGCTCATTTTATTACTTCTCTTCAAATCACATTAATCATGGAATGGAAACACAGAGCAACAGAACGTACCAGCGTGACTTCAAACACTTTGTTACAGGAAATGTTTAAAATGTCCTCCGTTAACGAGGATAGATGCATCCACCCTCCGTCGCATGGAATCCCTGATGCGCTGATGCAGCCCTGGAGAATGGCGTATTGTATCACAGCCGTCCACAATACGAGAACGAAGAGTCTCTACATTTCGTACCGGGGTTGCATAGACAAGAGCTTTCAAATGCCCCTCTAAATGAAAGTCAAGAGGGGTGAGGTCAGGAGAGCGTGGAGCCCATGGAATTGATCCGCCTCTAGCCATCCATCGGTCACCGAATCTGTTGTTGAGAAGCGTACGAACACTTCGATTCAAATGTGCAGGATCTCCTTCGTGCATGAACCACATGTTGTGTCGTACTTGTAAAGGTACATGTTCTAGCAGCACAGGTAGAGTATCCCGTATGAAATCATGATAACGTGCTCCATTGAGCGCAGGTGGAATAACGAAACTAAAATGAGCTCTAACATGGAAATTAAGCGTTTCCGGGCACATGTCCACATAACATCTTTTCCTTATTTGTGTGTGAGGAATGTTTCCTGAAAGTTTGGCCGTACCTTTTTGTAACACGCTATATATATATATATATATATATATATATATATATATATATATATATATATATATATATCCAGTATTACAAATTTCCTTTTTCTGACGGACACACGTCCAGATCGTTGGCTTCCTTTTTCTGACGGACACACGTCCAGATCGTTCGCTATCAAAACTCTGGCATCTCTCTCTCCCCACATCCACCACTGCTGGTAGCTCACCTCCAACTGCCCAACGCTACGCGCTGTTCACATCTAGCTGCCCAACAGTACACAAGCGAATATTCCAACAATGCCAACCAGGTACAGACTGCACACAGCACAGTCAGTGATTTTCATACAGAGTGCTACGCAGCGTTACCAACGTAAGAACCTAAACAGCCTACTTACAAATGTACCAAAATAAGACGTTTCAGTAAAGCAAGACACAAATATAAGCAAGGAAAATTTTTCCTCCGCGCTCTTTGACGTTGATTTGGAAACTACGAACTTACTTTAATGCCCCTTTTGACAGAATTTGTGCTGCAGAGGTCCTTTTGTCCGCTGCACGCATAGTCTCTCCCGAAAATCGGCCCTAATAAGCTACTCAAGCTAAATTGAGGACGATAATTCCTCGGAAGAGAGTGGGCGGCAGCCCCTGTTGCGATAAGGAGCTCAGCGCCGTATCTGAGCGGGGTGGGCGCCCACGCCCCCGCTCGGAATTGGCCGCTCTCGCCCCGTGCCTTGCCGTGCCGCTCCGGCTGGACCCGCTGATCGAGTTCCGGCCGCACTCGGCGCGCTGAGTGGCGCTTTCACGCGAAACGCCCGCGGGCGGCTCGAAGCCCTGCAGGCAGGCGCTGGCGGCGCGGGCGCACAGTTCTCTCCGCACGTGCACACAGCGCGAGCGAGACTGCCGTCATGAAGGTGTCGCTCTTACTTTGCTCAAAGCTGTTTGCCGGGGGAAACGCGCAGTTACGCCTACATCCCCTGACATAAATGTCGAGAGTACCTGACTCGAATTCTAGGATGGATCAATCGCCCACGCCCTTGTAGGAAGAACCAAGCATATTGTATTTTAGAGAAACCAGTGGGTACTCTATATCAGGACTGTACGAGAATTCGAAACCATGCAGAATACAATGTCAGCCCTAAATCCGTTTTGGAGATTGTCCGGCGATATCTTCTCCGCATTTTGGGTTTACAGACTCATGGTCTCCACTGGCTTTACATGGAGTAATTACGTTTTCAAACGCCCTGCTTAACCCGCAGGGCAGGACAGGTAGTTTAAATTATGGAAAGGGGCCCAAATAAGCGGCTGTCAGTTACATTCCAACATACACCTTCATTATTTGATCAAACAATACAAGTCTTTGGGACTTATTACCGGCTGAAAGCCACTTATTTTAAAAATGGCTGAAGGCCAAAAACTTAAAACGAAATCCAAATCAGACATTTAAAAGGCAAGCCTTATCTTACAACAGTTCTGTATTTACGATGAAGGCCCAAAGAATCTGAAATTTTAGAGGCAACAATTTGAACTCAAAATCGGCTGAAAACCCAACAATTAATGCTAAGAAACATTAATTTTTTTAAAAAAAGCAAAGGCCTTACGTAAAACAGTTCTTAATTAGGCAAAACTCAACCGAAACAGAAAATTAAAAGGAAAAGTCTTATCTTAAAACAGTTCTTTAGTTAGACTGAAGGCCCAAAGGATAAGACACTTCAAGAGCAAACAAGTTACACTACTGGCCGTTAAAATTGCTTGACCAAAAAGAAATGCAGATGATAAACGGGTATTCATTGGACAAATATATTGAACTAGAACTGACATGTGATTACATTTTCACGGAATTTTGGTGCTTAGACCATGAGAAATCAGTACCCAGAACAACCACCTCTAGCCGTAATAACGACCTTGATACGCCTGGGCATTGAGTCAAACAGAGCTTGGATGGCGTGTAGAGGTACAGCTGCCCATGCAGCTTTAACACAATACCACAGTACACAAAGAGTAGTGACTGGCGTATTGTGACGAGCCAGTTGCTCGGCCACCATTGACCCGACATTTTCAACTGGTGAGAGATCTGGAGAATGTGCTGGTCAGGACAGCAGTCGAACATTTTTTGTATCCAGAAAAGCCTGTACAGCACCTGCAACATGTGATCGTGCGTTATCCTGCTGAAATGTAGGGTTTAGCAGGGATCGAATAAGGGGTAGACCCACGTGTCGTCACACATCTGAAATGTAATGTCCACTGTTCAAAGTGCCGTCAGTGCCAACAACAGGTGACCGAGACGTGTAACCAATGGCACCCCACACCATCACGCCGGGTGACACGGCAGTATGACGATGACGAGTACACGCTTCCAATGTGCGTTCACCGCGATGTCACCAAACACGGATGCGACCATCATGATGCTGTAAACAGAACCTGGATTCATCCGAAAAAATGACGTTTTTCCATTCGTGCACCCAGGTTCGTCGTTGAGTGCACCATCGTAGGCACTCCTGTCTGTGATGCAGCGTCAAGGGTAACTGCAGTCATGGTCTCCGAACTAATAGTCCATGCTGCAGCAAACGTCGTCGAACTGTTTGTGCAGATGGTTGTTGTCTTGCAAACGTCCCCATCTGTTGACTATGGGTTCGAGACGTGGCTGCACGATCCGTTACAGCCATGCGTATAAGGTGCCTGTCATCTCGACTGCTAGTGATACGAGGCCGTTGGGATCCAGCACGGCGTTCCGTATTACCCTCCTGAACCCACCGATTCCGTATTCTGCTAACAGTCATTGGATCTCGACCAACGCGATTAGCAATGTTGCGATACGATAAAGTGCAATTGCGATAGGCTACAATCCGACCTTTATCAAAGTCGGAAACGTGTTGGTACGCATTTCTGCTCCTTACACGAGGCATCACAACAACGTTTCACCAGGCAACGTCGGTCAACTGCTGTTTGTGTATGAGAAATCGGTTGGAAACTTTCCTCATGTCAGCACTTTGTAGTTGTCGCCACCGCCGCCAACCTTGTGTGAATGCTCTGAAAAGCTAATCATTTGCATATCACAGAATCTTCTTCCTGTCGGTTAAATTTCGCGGTTGTGGCACGTCATCTTCGTGGTGAAGCAATTTGAGTGGCCAGTAGTGTAAATTCAAATCGGCTGAAGGCCTAACACTTAAAACTCCATAACATTAATTTTTTTTGTAAATACCGAAGGCCTTACGTGAAACAGTTCTTTAATTTAGGCTGAAGGCCTTAAGAGCAAAACAACTCACACTCAAAATCGGCTGAAGGCCCGACACTTAAGATTCAGCAACATTAAAATTTTTAAAATACCAAAGGCTTCACCTGAAACAGTTCTTTAAATTAGTCTGAAGGGCTAAAGAATCTTACTCCTTAAGGGCAAAACAGCCTTAACTTTTTTTTAAATCGGCTAGAAGCCATGCGGGTACAAACAAGAACAAAAAAAATGGCAGTACACCCAAGGGCGCCCAGATGTTCGACAGTCGGCCTTGAATTCAAGCGGTCGCGCGGTTCCAGACTGTACCACCTAGAGCCGCTCGGCCACTTCGGCCGGCACACGTAACCGGAACGTTAACGGCCACAAGGCAGAAGTTGGCTAGAATTTACCAACTTGAAAACAACCCAGCTGCACGCCGGAACATCCCAACAGCCGACAACGAACTCCCAACGACACAATGTGAACAGTCTTGAGTTGCTGGTAGATTAAATCAAAACTCAACTTTCGTGTCCAGGGTCGGTGAGCCATATGAACCGCCCCACACACTCTGACACCGCGTAGAGACCGCCAGCGGGCCCCGGCCAAATGACGTCATGAGGAGAACTCCCCGCTGCTCCACGCCAACCGACCAATGGTAGCACACCGTCCAGCTGGTAACTATAAGCGCCAGGTCAAAGATAGTCCAAGGTGCGAATATCGATACACACCGCTACTGCCACCCGCAAAAGTAGAGGATAACAGCATAATCGCGATAACCGCGGGAGACTAAACACAGAGTAGCAACGATGGTTTAATCCAGCGCATAGCATTAGCCAGCCAGGGCTCACGTTTCTTTTTACTTCTTACCTGCATTTATCTTTTTGTCTACTGAGGTGAAATAGTTTGCCCAATAGTACAGATGTCTGTGGTACGCGATGTGTATCTTTTCCAGAAACAGATCTGTTCCATTAAGTCAAGGTATTTGCTGTTGACAATATTAATGTCGACTTCACTCTTTGCCCTCAAACGTGCATTCAATGCTACTCGGTCCTGTCTCGTGTGCTTACGGCTAGGCTTTGTTCTACGTTAACACTCATACAAACCAGTACGGCTATGTTTACTAACGAAGACTTGTCCTAAGCAACTCGTGTATGGGTTCAATGAATGCAGTGTAAAAGCGGAACGACGACGCTCCCCTGATCTGTTCCCGCAATGACGACAACCACATCACGGTACCTTACCGCCTGCTCAAGAGCGGCTATGATAAGCCTCATACTTCCCTTTTATACTGACTGCATATCACAGTCTTTCGTTTAAACTGTTGCAAAGATACTTCCGCACACACATAGGTAAATGCGGTAATAAACCGAAGAAACCTTATTAATACAGTACTTTGTAACGCACTGGAGACCACGGGTACTTTTTATCAAAATTCCCATTGAATATCCACGAACAAACTCCGGAATTTTTGGCCGTGGAAGTCGCGTACACCTTGCATAGCTGCGATACCTCACTCAGTGAGCAGAATATCTAAAATATCTGCAGCAAGCAATGCTACGCATGGTAGAAGTTGACTAAACTGACCTTGAATGCGTTTCTGGTCGGACATTTTACTAAAATTAGTCGGGAATTTTACTAAAATTACGGATAGCTATGTTCGATTTCGATCGTGTGATTACGAAGCTCCTGAGCAGCACGTACTGTACAAATACATTTCTTCCTACCGTTCCTAGTGTCACGTACAGGAATGTATTTTACAGAAGTAGTAATTATTTCAAAAGATTGTAATAAAGATCAATTCAAATAACATATTCCATATAACACGTGTCCAGTTTTCCTTCATTACTGATACGCAGCTGTTAGATGGTTCAAATGGCTCTGAGCACTATGGGACTTAACTGCTGTGGTCATCAGTCCCCTAGAACTTAGAACTACTTAAACCTAACTAACCTAAGGACATCACACACATCCATGCCCGAGGCAGGATTCGAACCTGCGACCGTAGCAGTCGCGCGGTTCCGGACAGAGCGCCTAGAACCGCGAGACCACCGCGGCCGGCTACAGCTGTTAGAGTGTAACCCAAACAGACACTCATAAAAGATGTAAACCATTGCAAATGATTCAGTTCACAATTTATTTTCATAAATTTGACGCCAGACTTCAATGCAACTAAGAATTCTATTGACCGCTCTACGTGTAGCTCTTTTGTGCTCCCCTTAGCGCTCATTTATGAGTGAGTGTTATTCATACGAGGCCATGATGAAGGATATTGCCTCCGAATTTTTTTCGAGAAGACTTTTAAAGTTTTTAGATAAAATAAAGGTTATTAACATTGTACTTCTTTATTGTTCATGTCTACTTATTTATTCCTCAACGTAATTACTCTGTCGAGTAACACATTAGTAAACTATAAAGCGGCAATGTATGGAGAACTTGGTGGCTAAGAAACGTTCTCATTTCCGTCAGTTAATCTACCGGGGAATGTTAGATTCATATGATGTATCACTGGACGACTACACTGTGCATGGGTTATGTCATGCTGGAAGAACGCACCCTTCCAAAGAGATAACAGTATGTTGATACCGTCACTGTAGAATGTTTGACACAACTGAAAGAGCCATTACAGCACTACTGCTTCCACCGCTTCATCTTTATCAAACCGAAGTTCTCGGAGATGTTCTTTAAGTTTTGGAAAGAGATGTCACAGCAGCCATGTGTGATTTAGCTTCGTCATGCTGAAGGACGGGATACTCCATGTGCGGACGAACTCTTTGAATCCGGAACTCGATTACAGCATACTGTTTCTGAAGCACAGATTTACAGTGAAGAGCCAAAGAAACTGGTACACCTGCCTAATATCATATGGGGCCCCCGCGAGCACGCTGAAGTGCCGCAACACGACGTGTCATGGACTCGACTAATGTCTGACGTAGTGAAGTAGGAAAGTGACAGCACGAATGCTACAGGACTGTCTCTAGATCTGTAAGAGTAAGACTTGGTCGAGATCTCTTCTGAACAGCCAGGCTGCAGGTAGAAAGGACACACTGGCGTGACTGGGGTGTGGTGAGTACATGACGTGAAGTGGTGCGTTAGTAAAACAGAGACGCACAAGCGAGTATAAATAGGTGCCGATTTTCTAACAATGCATTGAAGTGTGACAGCTCTCCTGGATGGCAAGGCGTGTCACACCACGAGCTACACGCAGAGGAGCAGGGGCTCCAGCAGTCCAATCCACTTCGGATCACTGGTTCGACCCTCTGAGGCCAACCCGGCTCATTCAAGTGTGCGGCTGTCCTAGATGGCGGGGCATGTCACACCACCGGTAACACATCACACCACCGGTTACACACAGCAGCAGATGGGGCTCCAGCATGCCAGTGCACGGCGGGTCGTTGGTTCGTTCCCTGAAACTGATGCAGGGTCCACAGCCAGCTAGTAGCGGATCACTCTTTGGCTCACTACTGCGGGCAGTCGTCTTGGCTCCCAACACATGCCAGAGACTTCCCGCCGTTGGGGGCCGCAGATTCGGACGCCGGATAGCAGACGCTTGTTCGTTGCCATGGTCTCAGCTATGCCAGTGAGAAGAAGGACGCAGCTGGCTGCCCGTGGCTCACACCGAGCAGCGCTGAGTCGGCAGGGACAGAGACTGCTGAGCCAACTCCTGACATGACGCCGCACTCCATGGCGTACAAGTCTGATACAGAGCGCATTGCGATGGGTTGCTGGGGCGGTGGCCTCAGCATTGCGGGACCCTATGACGCAGACCGAGGTGAATGGGGCGCTGTAGTGAAGAAAACAATAAATCACTTGGAAAGTTCTCGCCGAGTTTTAATACGGCACCTCCTAGCAACACCCACTACATTTGGTGTATTCCCACAACATCCTGATACGTTCGGTGACAGAAGTCCCCATTACAAGGTGTTGTCAACCATGACACAATATCCTGCCTATTTACATATCTCCGTATTTGAATATGCATGCCTCTACCAATTTTCTTGGCGCTGCAGTGTAGTTACCTTACACATCGCCATGTTACACACTTTAGTTTGGAGTCTTCTAGTGGCAGAAGGCCGCAAATATGTAGATATGAAGAATAATCATGTAGGACGATAATAACGTTTGCTTTATTTTAGAAGCCTTATGGGTTTTCACATAAAAAGTTCGGAGTCATTGCTTTTCAGCATACTCAGTAATCAGAACGATCAGACGATGTATTTATTTTCTACGTAGATTTCGCTTTTTACCATCCCCATTAGCAAAGCTCTATAAACGTTCACAAATCTGCCAATTATTCTTCCAGGGAGTGTTAGGCTTATGTGATGTATCGCTTGACGACTACAATGTGCGGGGGTCCTGTCATGCTGGAAGAAAACACCCAGTCTATGAACCAAGGAAGCTTTCCAATAATGCTAAGAGCTCACTTTCAAGAAATTCGATAAATGGGCCCTGTAACAGAATGTGATAACTCAACAGTCAACTTATTCTCAATCAAACCACACAATAAACTTACAGCTGTTCTGAGGAATGTGTCTCCCCGCAGGCATGTGGGTCTTCATCCTAACACCGACGTTAGTCACGTGTGTTATTGATACCGTCAACAGATAAGGAAGTTTCAGCAGAAGGAGTATTAATGGGATTATTCGGCGATTGGCGATCAGCCAGCGACAAAATTCCAGTCGTGTACCCTCTTCCCTTCTCGAAAGTGTTGAATCCGCTCTAAATGATATGGATAGAGGCCGTGTGTACGTAATTTCTCTATGTTATAGTATGTGCAACACTGAAACTAGCAGAAATTCGTGTGGCCGTTGAAGGACTAACTTCTACGAACTAAATACAGTAATGTCTTCTACTTCACTTAGACGCTATTAACTTCATGATCACATGAGATACGATTGCTAGGCAGTGGACCAGTCTCACCTATTATAGTAAGCACGCTTTAGTCTGGGACTCATATCTTCTGCAAGCGACAGCAGCAGTGTTTATATAACAAACTACTCACACAGATATCATATTGGAGTTAAGTATGGATAAATATGTGTGATAAGCTTAAGCGATACAGTAGATTTGGCCTTCAGTTCATAATTACAATCACAGCTGAAAAACTCTGTCATGTAAATTAAGCCACAACATCAGAAATCGATCATCAAGATTAAAACAACGTTAAGTAACCTTAACTGAATTGTCAGCACGCGAAATGAAAACGTAACCAGCTGTATGTAACCAATTTCTTATTCGAATTGGTCGATATTACCATCTGCTTAAATATTTACCATTCCTCCTGAAACACCTCTTGTAGTTGGGGAAGACTGTCATTAGAAACGTGGAAAAAATGAATTTGCTCTAACGTTTTGAAGCCAGATCGTTTTTGCCTAGCCATGTGATTAATCTGCTGGAACATTTGATGCCAGAAAGTTTTCGCCTAATCATGCGATTATTCTGTATACTAAAATAGGTGAAACAAGTTTCTGTCATACTTACAGTCGTTTGCACGACATTGCTAGACCCCTTCCTGTTCTAATCTACTTATCCTTAAGTGGGAATCAATGTTACTAAATCAGCTTAGGTAAAATTAGAGATCTAGTCTTGGAGACAGGCTCTACATCAATTCTGTTGCCTCCATCGTATACTCGCTTACAGATCCTAAGAAAACGACGTCAGATAATAGTGTGCAAAGACAGAAAAATGCAGTCATATTGCCTCCAACCTCCACATGTGGATGGAACGGAACATGAAATAGTCACCACTTCTTGTACAGAACCCTTATAAAGCTCAAAGAGACAATCACAAGCAACATCGAGCACAGCGTATAACGCAGCCATCGCCATTTATTGTTTAACATATTTTCCACTTAACATGCAACAAGCAGAATTGATACTTTCTGCAGACGACGCTAGTATTAAAATAAAGCCCATTGGAGAGACGGCAACACAGAAGATTTGAAATTTTATTTTTCAACGATTTATTAAACAGATATCAGAAAAAGGACTTTCCATAAATTGGAAAGAAAGTCACACTATAGTTCTGTTCTGCACAACAAATGGAGCTATGTCAATAATTTGTGAAGCACATGTGCAAGAGTCAGCAAATAGGGTAGAATGATCCAAATTTTTGGCTGTAAATGTTGATGGAATCCTGAATTGAAAGAAGCATATTACTGAGATTCTCAAAGAGCTAAGTTCAACCACTTTAGCTCTTCGTATGATTGCTAACCTTGGAAACAAACTAATAAATCTCTTGACACATTTCGCATATTTCTATTCAACAATGACATATCGAATAATTTTCTGGGGTAACTCAGCATTTAGAAACGAAGTATTGAATACACAAAAGCGAACAATAAGGAAAATATGCCATATTCGATCACGTAGGTACCTCTACGAAGAACTAGGCATTTTAACTGCGCCATCACGAGACATACTCGCGAATATAAATTGTCATACAAAATCCATAACAAACTGAGAACAGCAGGACACACATCCACAACAATAGAGGGGAAAACGACCTTTATTACACGTTTAATGTTGCCAGTGGCTCTGAAATGAGTTCAATGTTGTTGTTGTTGTTGTTGTCTTCAGTCCTAAGACTGGTTTGATGCAGCTCTCCATGCTACACTGTCCTGAGCAAGCTTCTTCATCTCCCAGTACCTACTGCAACCTACATCCTTCTGAATCTGCTCAGTGTACTCATCTCTTGGTCTCCCTCAACGGCAGGCCGGTGTGGCCGAGCAGTTCTAGGAGCTTCAGTCAGGAACGGCGCGACCGCTACGGTCGCAGGTTCGAATCCTGCCTCGGGCATGGATGTATGTGATATCCTTAGGTTAGTAAGGTTTAAGTAGTTCTACGTTCTAGGGGACTGATGACCTCAGATGTTAAGTCCCATAGTGCTCAGAGCCATTTGAATAATTTTTTCTCTCTCTACGACTTTTACCCTCCATGCTGCCCTCCAGTACTAAATTGGTGATCCCTTGATGCCTCAGAACATGTCCTACCAACCGATCCCTTTTCTAGTCAAGTTGTGGCACAAACTCCTCCTCTCCCCAATTCTATTCAATACCTCCTCATTAGTTACGTGATCTACCCATCTAATCTTCAGCATTCATCTGTAGCACCACATTTCGAAAGCTTCTATTCTCTTCTTGTTCAAACTATTTATCGTCCATGTTTCACTTCCATACACGACTACAATCCATACAAATACTTTCAGAAACGACTTCCTGACACTTAAATCTACACTCGATGTTAACAAATTTCTCTTCTTCAGAAACGCTTTCCTTGCCATTATAGTCTACATTTTATATCCTCTCTACTTCAACCATCATCAGTTACTTTGCTCCCCAAATAGCAAAACTCCTTTACTACCTTAAGTGTCTCATTTCCTAATCTAATTCCCTCAGCATCACCCGACTTAATTCGACTACATTCCATTATCCTCGTTTTGCTTTTGTTGATGTTTTTCTTATACCCTCCTTTCAAGACACTGTCCATTCGGTTCAACTGCTCTTGCAAGTCCTTTGCTGACTCTGACAGAATGTCATCGGCGAACCTCAAAGTTTTTATTTCTTCTCCATGGATTTTAATGCCTACTCCGAACTTTTCTTTTGTTTCCTTTAATTCTTGCTCAATATACAGATTGAATAGCATCGGGGATAGGTTACACCCCGTCTCACTCCCTTCCCAACCACTGCTTCCCTTTCATGTCCCTCGACTCTTATAACTGCCATCTGCTTTCTGTACAGATTGTAAATAGCCTTTCGCTCCCTGTATTTTACCCCTGCCACCTTCAGAATTAGAAAGAGAGTATTCCAGTCAACATTGTCAAAAGCTTTCTCTAAGTCTACAAATGCTAGAAACGTACGTTTGCCTTTCCTCAATCTAGCTTGTAAGATAAGTCGTAGGGTCAGTATTGCCTCACGTGTTCCAACATTTCTACGGAATATCAAACTGATCTTCCCCGAGGTCAACTTCTACCAGTTTCTCCATTCGTCTGTAACAAATTCGTGTTAGTAT
This sequence comes from Schistocerca piceifrons, assembly GCF_021461385.2. Taxonomy (NCBI): domain Eukaryota; kingdom Metazoa; phylum Arthropoda; class Insecta; order Orthoptera; family Acrididae; genus Schistocerca; species Schistocerca piceifrons. The sequence goes on from NC_060139.1 coordinate 54,221,099, forward strand.
TTTGCAGCTGTGACTTACTAAACTGATAGTTCGGTAATTTACACATCTGTCAACACCTGCTTTCTTTAGAATTGGAGTTATAATATTCTTCTTGAAGTCTGAGGGTATTTCGTCTGTCTCATACATCTTGCTCACCAGATGGTAGAGTTTTATCAGGACTGGCTCTCCCAAGGCTGTCACTAGTTCTATTGGAATGTTGTCTACTCCCGGGGCCTTCTTTCGGCTCAGGTCTTTCAGTGCTCTGTCAAACTCTTCACGCAGTATCATATCTCCCATTTCATCTTCATCTACATCCTCTGTCATTTCCATAATATTTTCCTCAAGAACATCGCCCCTGTATACACCCTCTGTATACTCATTCCACCTTTCTGCTTTCCCTTTGCTTAACACTGAGTTTCCATCTGAGCTCTTGATATTCATGCAAGTGGTTCTTTTTTCTCCAAAGATCTCTTTAATTTTCCTGTAGGCAGTATCTATCTTACCCCCAGTGACATAAGCCTCTACATCCGTACATTTGTCCTCTAGCCATCCCTGCTTAGCCATTTTGCACTTCCTGTCCATCTCATTTTTGAGACGTTTGTATTCCTTTCTGCCTGCTTCACTTTCTGCATTTATGTTTTTTCTCCTTTCATCAATTAAACTCAGTATCTCTTCTGTTACCCAAGGATTTCTACTAGCCCTCGTCTTTTTACCTGCTTGATCCTCTGCTGTTTTCACTATTTCACCCGTCAAAGCTACCCGTTCTTCTTCTACTGTATTTCTTTCCCCCATTCCTGTGAATTGTTCCCTTATGCTCTCCCTGAAACTCTGTACAACCTCTGTTTATTTCAGTTTATCCAGGCCCAACGCTCCTTAAATTCCCACCTTTTTGCAGGTTCTTCAGTTTTAATCTACATTTCATAACCAATAGATTGTGGTCAGAGTCCACATCTGCCCCTGGAAATGTCTTACAATTTAAAACCTGGTTCCTAAATCTCTGTCTTACCATTATATAATCTTTCTGAAACCTTCTAGTTTCTCCAGGGTTCTTCCATGTATACAACCTTCTTTCATGATTCTTGAACCAAGAGTTAGCTATGATTAATTTATGCTCTGTGCAAAACTCTACCAGCTGGCTTCCTCTTTCATTTCTTACCCCCAATCTATATTCACCTACTCTGTTTCCTTCTCTTCCTTTTCCTACTACCGTATTCCAGTCACCCATGAGTATTAAATTTTCGTGTCCCTTCGCTTTCTGAATAATTTATTTTATCTCAGCATACATTTCATCAATTTCTTCGTCATCTGCAGAGCTAGTTGGCATATAAACTTGTACTACTGTAGTAGGCGTGGGCTTCGTGTCTATCTTGGCCACAATAATGCGTTCACTATGCTGTTTGTAGTAGCTTACCCGCACTCCTATTTTTTTTATTCATTATTAAACCTACTCCTGCATTACCCCTATTTGATTTTGTATTTATAACCCTGTATTCACCTGACAAAAATTCTTGTTCCTCCTGCCACCGAACTTCACTGATTACCACTACCTCTAACGTTAACCTATCCATTTCCCTTTTTAAATTTTCTAACCTACCTGCCAGGCTAAGAGATCTGACATTCCACGCTCCGATCCGTAGAATGCCAGTTTTCTTTCTCCTGATAACGACGTCCTCTTGAGTGTTCCCCTCCCGGAGATCCGAATGGGGGACTATTTTACCCAAGAGGAAGCCATCATCATTTAATCATACCGTAAATCTGCATGCCCTCGGGTGAAATTACGGCTGTAGTTTCCCCTTGCTTTCAGCCGTTCGCAGTACCACAACAGCAAGGCCGTTTTGGTTAATGTTACAAGGCCAGATCAGTCAGTCATCCAGACTGTTGCCCCTGCAACTAATGAAAAGGCTGCTGCCCCTCTTCAGGAACCACACGTTTTTCTGGCCTCTCAACCGATACCCCTCCGTTGTGGTTGCACCTACGGTACGGGTATCTGTATAGTTGAGGCACGCAAGCCTCCCCACCAACGGCAAGGTCCATGGTTCATGGGGGTGGGGGATGAGTTCAATATGCTGCACCAAAAACCTTTGGTCATTTGCCGAAAAACATCGACATATTGCAAAGCGAATTTTAAATGTAACTGAAAATCATTGTCATTTCTCCTGGACAACTCTATCTAGTCCATGGGCGAGTGTCTCTTTAAAAGCTAGTAGCTTGTATTAGAAGAAAGTCGTGGAAGCTGATTCGTTTCGCATCATTTCGATAAAAGAATCATTCAAATGATCTATGCAACACGTATGAACAAACAATCTGCTTTATTAAAGATATGGCAGTGAATGTATCGGATTATCCAACACAGTGTTATAAAAAAATCAAGTACATATGGTAATAATATTTCATTTTTACTTGCGCGAAATGATATCTTTAAACTAAAGACAAAGGGATCATTAACGATATTTGGAAGGTTGACGTTTGCTAATGATGTAATATAATGTAGCACTAAATCAAATACTAATCCAGCATCGTAAGAAATATGGTTATTACTCACTCAATCATTCATGATAATTACACTGAAGAGCCAAAGAAATTGGACATCTGCCTAATATCGTGTAGGGCCCCCGCGAGAGCGCAGAAGTGCCACAAAACGACGTGGCATGGATTCGACTAACGTCTGAAGTAGTGCTGAGGAGAATTGACACCTTGAATCCTGCAGGGCTGTCAATATAGCCTTAAGAGCATGAGAGAGTAGAGGTCTCATAAGAACAGCAAGTTGTATGGCATCCCAGATATGCTCAATAATGTTCATGTCTGGAGAGGTTGGTTGTCAGCTGAAGTGTTTAAACTCAGAAGAGTGCTCTTGGAGTCACTCTGTAGCAATTGTGGACGTGTGGAATGTCGCGTTGTCCTGCTAGAATTGCCCAAGTCCGTCGGAATGCACAATGGACATGAATGGATGCAGGTGACAAGACAGGATACTTACTTACGTGTCACCTGTCAGAGTCGTATCTAGACGTATCAGAGGTCCCATATCACTCCAGTTGCACACGCCCCGCACTATATCAGAGCATCCACCAGCTTGATCACTCCCCTGCTGACATGCAGAGCATGGATTCATCAATATGTCTCCATACCCGTACACGTCCATCTGCTCAATACAATTTGAAACGAGACTAGTCCGACCAGGCAACATGTTTCCATTCATCAACAGTCCAATGTCGGTATTTAAAGGCCCAGGCGATACGTAAAGCTTTGTGTCGTCCAGTCATCATTGTAGAACTTCGACTCCGAAAGGTCATATCGATGATGTTTCGTTGAATGTTTCTCACGCTGATACTTGTTGATGGCCCAGCACTGAAATCTGCAGCAATTTGCAGAAGGGTGGCATTTTTGTCACGTTGAATGATCTCTTCAGTCGTTGTAGGTCCCGTTCTTGCAAGACGTTTTTCCGGCCTCTGCAGTGTCGGAGATTTGATGTTTTCCCGGATTTCAGATATTCACGGTGCACTCGTGAAATGGTCATACGGGACGATCTCCACGTCATCGTTACCTCGGAGATGCTGTGTCCCATCGCTCGTACGCCGACTATAAAACCAAACTCACTTAAATCTAGATAACCTGCCATTGTAACAGCTGTAACCGATCTAACTTCTGTGCTAGACACTTGTCTTACATATGAGTTGGCGACCGCAGCTCTGTATTCTGCCTGTTTACCTATCTCTGTATTTGAATACATCTGCCTATACCGGTTTCTCTGGCGCTTCATTGTATATTACTAATCATGAACTAATCAACATAAACAGACGGAAGTAGCGTTAATAAATGTATTAATTTACTGCAATGTCGGAACAGAGTGGTTGTAAAGGAATTTTGTACATTAATTCCAAACTTCGTTTAGCTGTCAAAATATATTGTGATGATTGTTTGTAAAAGACAGTGAATAAAAGAAGGAAGTTGTCTACACCATTTTTAATTTTTGAATTGCAGAACGTGAAGGAAAAAGATTTATCGAGAAACTACTCTTCACAAACAAACAGGAAGTAGCTGGATTGTTGCCCTGGGTGCCATGTTTCACTGGGATATAAACAGTTCTCATTTTCTCCATCATTCCATCTGTTGCATTGTTACGTTAATTGTTGTGGCCAACCTCATCTTCTGTTGAGATTTCTCTACATGCTTTTCCTCGATCATTACAAACGCACACACCTGTTCTCAGAGCACACACAACGACAACAGCCAGAGACTATTGTTAATCTCGATAATGATGGGGTTCTCTTACATGTACGATTATGGAGGCGTAATAGAGGAAGTGGCCCTAATGTAAGTCTTTTGTACGGTCGTTTGAAGCTGGCGCGCTATGTTAAATGCCCCAAAAAGTAATCTAACTACTGTTAACGTTTTTTTCCTCGTTTTTAACTTCTGGCGTGTGTACACTACAGTTGTTTTAGATCGAAAATGTTTCAGTGCTTTCGTGAATAACACCGCGTCAGGCATTTTCAGACTATTTTCTAGCGTTCAATACATATATGATCCAGTAGTACGACGCGTTTCACCTCGTTGATTTAATTTTTTTTTAACGTTTCGAATAACCAAGAAGAGAAGCATGTGATGTGACATGGCTGCTTACGTAATCGAGCTGTTTCCTTAATAGGAATTGCCGAAACTGATGTTTGCTCTATGCTCTATATCTGAAAGTGCTATATTTTGTTGGTTTCCCATCTTTTATTCTCATAGACTTCACCTTGAGAGCTTTTCCAATAGGACTGATAATATATATAAGACTGTAATGAGAATGAGTAGTACACCCATTAACGTCGCAAGCTGGCATTGTTTTATCAAAACACTCATACCAGAAGCAAACGTTTGGTGATATCAGCATGGTGGACGTCGGCTTAAAATTTCTGACGTCACGCAGCTCCCCTTGTTACATCTCCATGGGTATGATAAAACGTGTTGCAGACTTACTTACTTTCTTTATACATTCTGCGTTTCCGTGTGTTGACAGAATTGATCATAAAAATAATTGCCGGCCGAAGTGGCCGCGCGGTTAAAGGCGCTGCAGTCTGGAACCGCAAGACCGCTACGGTCGCAGGTTCGAATCCTGCCTCGGGCATGGATGTGTGTGATGTCCTTAGGTTAGTTATGTTTAACTAGTTCTAAGTTCTAGGGGACTAATGACCTCAGCAGTTGAGTCCCATAGTGCTCAGAGCCATAAAAATAATTATTTCTACAATAAATAATTTTCTAAGACAGAAAACGATAATATTTATGCGAGAAATACCCTGCACTACTAACGGATGGCATTACTTGTTACATTTACACAAGATAGACGCATACTTTGAAGTATCTGAGCCTAGACTATCGATTGAAATTAACAAGTACACGAACGAAAATTGTGTCCTGCCTTTATGTTTCGAAAGTGAATGTCTTTAAATGTATGTTACTGTCTCTATTTAACTGCGTCATTATAAGTTTCATGTGCTTAGGGTCTGCACATTCCGTATTCGTCACTTTTAAAGCAAAAATTCGAATATCTTTCGCGTTTTATTCAGCATTCTTGGTCAATATATATTTCCCATATTTTATTTCTGTTACGTTTAGTGTTTTAATCATTTACAACATTTCATCAAAGTCGACATCCATCTCTATGCCATTTTTGTGGATTTTCCTCAAGCTGAAAAGCATTAAAACAGGTTTTTAAAATCATACAACTGAATTAAACAGCAAGAGTCTTCTCGAAAAAGGGTTTTCAAATAACTACCTGTGGCACAGGCTATGCACTCAGGCTAATTGGAAACTTAAGATACATCTCAGTGACTTCGTGCAGTATTGTTAGCATTCCCAGGAGGGGAAGTGAGTAAGCGTCATCCATCTCTTTGCTCGCCTGCTGGCAGCATGTACGCTCTTGCTTTAAATCACACGACGACATGTGAATCACGTTGTTCATTTACTGTACACCAATGGAGATAAAAATTTATATAGCTTTTGAGCATAACAACAGTTAGCTGCTCTCCAATTTTCAGTTGCAACTTTACGATATTTTTCATGTTCAAAATTATCTTCCTTAATTTTTTCTGGCTTTTATCCCTTATCCTCACGGGGTCGGTCTGTTAATTTATGGGTTTGGCAATGTTCGTGGCAGAGGGTGGCTGTATGCCCTTTCTGAAGGCACCCTTGCGCTCACCCCAATCTCCCCGTCCACCAAGGACGGAATTGTGTACCTCAACTGTCTGCGTCTACTTTTACCCCATGTGATAGTGTGCCACCGTTTTCTAAATATTTGCGAACTATGTAACTGTACGTGGGTGTCAGCCCGGATTCCACCCGGTTGGATTTGGGGAAACTCCCTAAAATCCACATTCAAGCTGGCCTCTTCGTTAATCCACCGAGCGGTTACGATCCGGGTTGGGAGCGCCTCTCCAAAGCCGAGCGCGCCTGTCTGGACGGTTATGTTTAAAATTTCAATTTTATGGCTTTTTTTTTTCGAGATCACTAAAGCACACTTCGCAATGGCATTCGACCCGGGGATAAGTCAGTTCAAGTTCTCGTGGTGGGAAAAAATTTTCGCTTCCAGCATTTGGCTGGCAAGGGAGGAGAGGGGTGGCGTAAAGTTCCTGGCCATCAGACTTCGCGCCAGCGTCCTGGTTTAAATACCAAACCTCTCCGCAGCGTCTCATGAAGTGAGGGCAACTGATGCTGTTGATGATGCCCCGTTCGTCGGAAGGGGACGTGACTCTTGGCGGTGTCGTTCATTCGGTTCGCAACTGGTAGTCTATATTATGCCGGCACCGCGTTGCATCCTCTCCCTTCTCTCATCATCGTCATCTTCATCATCATCATACAACACAAGCGTTTCACACACACACACAAACACACACACACACACACACACACACACACACACATACGTAGCACTGCAAATATTGCATTGGAACACGTAACAAATAAATAAACAAATTAAATAACAATCTTGATCGTAACGTAATAAATTGCGTCATGTTATAAGTTTCCAAACAGTACGTCTTCATTCTAGTTGTCTTACATTATTTTTCATTCTTGCTGCTGTCGGACTCAGTTGAATAAAAGAAACTGGCATTCGAAGACTGTTCTGATTCCTGTGTATTCTCAAACACTAGAATCGCTATTACCTTCAAGCTGGTCCATGTCATCCCTCTTCAAAATGATTATGTTATTACGTTAACAACATGCTAAATACGTTGTATGTGCCACAGTTTCAATCCATATTACTGTACGTTGGAGACTATTTACGTCATATACAGTAATTGCGTTAACTTCGATACGTGAGTGCATATAATACGTCGTAAATGGTTATACATAATCACACACGTTGCATTTTGATCTAACCACTTTGCCAATAAGACAGCACTAAGATTCTCAATATTACGTCCATGAGAGTGTAACTGCTCACAATTATCTTCACTCGTACAGCAATCATGTGCACCAATGGTGTGCAACCGAGTTACTACAGTGCTCCATCAAAATATTCCAAAAGTTCAATAACGAACTTACAGTAGACATTTACTACTGCGCACACCTTCAACCATTTCTTGATAGCTACCTTTCCAGGCATAGTAGCCCCTAAATTTCTACTCTCCAACTCATTAAGTATGGCATATGAACGACAATTTGAGAAACTGCTCCAAACCGTGTCTGCATTTGCGCCGAATGATGAGGTACACTACGTAGTTCATTCAGCCGCCAACCGATGGCGCGCAAGGTCTGTAGCGCGCGTTTGTGGCTGCACCTCTCAGGCTGCGTACACAGTAGCACAGACAGCGGTCGTCAGACAACGTCGCCAAAGGTTACCCGATAAAATCGGACGACAGCTTGGTCACTATGCGTCCGATCTCATTCGTCAGATTTTGACGGGATCAAGGTTAGGTTAGAATCTATCCTATGGATCAAGTAGGCTATATTTTAACATCCAAGGGCCGGATGGATACCACCACGACTTTGTGCTTGGAGACAAGTGTTGCAGTGCGGCTTTTCCTATTATAAAATGCATGAAAATGAGCTGCATCTGTCTCGAAACGGACGTGGCGGATGCTGTACATTCTGTCCCTAGTTACTGGACCTACCAGACAAGATTTACGAATATACTAGATGAATGGAAAAACTCCATGCCAAAGAAGTTAAAAGCGCCGGCCGCGGTGGTCTCGCGGTTCTAGGCGCTCGGTCCGGAACCGTGTGACTGCTACGGTCGCAGGTTCGAATCCTGCCTCGGGCATGGATGTGTGTGATGTCCGTAGGTTAGTTAGGTTTAAGTAGTTCTAAGTTCTAGGGGACTGATGACCACAGATGTTAAGTCCCTAGTGCTCAGAGCCATTTGAACCATTTGAAGTTAAAAGCGCTTTAACTTTGTGACGCCGCTTTCCTTCTCTCACCAGCGGTTAGCGTCAGAAGGGACCACCACTTAGAATCTAACTGATGTTTTTCATATTTATACAATTGTATTACGAAAATATGTAGTTTCAGTGACACACTTCACTAATGACCTCCCCAAAACTCGTTGTTGAGATTGTGGGTTATTGTGCTACAGCGGCAGGATGTGCGATTTCGGTCTGTAAACTTTTTTCCAATGAGGTTGTGAACCCATAATGGCTATTTTACGTAATGAAAGTCCATGTTTCTGTTATATGATGCATGGATAAAATTTATATGTGAGGAAGCAAGTTTTCTCTAACCAAAGAAAGATAGATTTGTGGTTTCACAGCAGCTCACTTTATTCTAAAAGTGGTGAAAATTAATACAGTTTTCGCTGGATGTTCACATAATCAGATTCTAGTACACTTCAATGCTCTACAAACACTTACCTAGTGGATTTGAGTAAGGAAGCACCAATATTCCTAGTGGCAATATCATTTCAGACTGAGCGATGGTTTTAATAAAGAGAATCAGTATTACAGTGTCTTTTAGTGCACTTGCCCAGCTTCAACATTCGGCTTGGAATAAATTAAAAATTTCGTAGAACAGGTAGCTGAGGTACAAGAGTAAAAATATTAGTATTTACAGCATTGTAAATAGCTCCCAACATTTCAAACAAAAACTTTGTACTTTCGAGAACGTGGTATAGGCCCAATTATAAGAAAGATGTAATCAACACATGTCAAATATCAAAGTGTCACTTCCGGGTTTACTTGAACCAGAACTGCATCTTTAATGTGACAACTGGATTTTTTAATAGATCTCGATTCACACCTCTACAAGTAGCGTCCTACTTGTTTGATGAGCTTGTTTAACGTTGTGCAGGCATACATCAATTAACCTTCAATGACTGTCATTTTGTATAAGTGAGGAAAGACAAATATAAAGTTAAATGGAAGATATTCTGAACACCTTAAGCACTGAAGTGGAAACACATACGTACACTACTTTTCAAAACCACTTCATGTAACAGAATCCCTACCCAACTGCCATAAAAACAATGCTAGTAAGCAGTAACAATAATTTGTAGACAGCTGATGTCTACCTGCCACTACCCAAAAAGGTCCACTACAGTAACTTCAAGCAAAACATAAGTCATCCATGTCACCTGAACAAATTATTTTTCGAGGTTATAATCCCACACCTGAAAAACCTTTCTGTCTCGTGAAGGACGTGGCGAGTACTATACACTGTGTCCTCAGTTATCGGAATAACGAGACAAGTTTTACGAACACATGAAATGGCAGGAAAAACGTCTTGTCACATACTCGCGATAAATCTTGGTGACCTTGAAATGCATGTTATAAACGTTCTGCTTCGCTGTATTTATTTAGCACACGAGTGAAAGATAAGCATAAAGTGTAGCATAAGGTACTCTGAAAACCTAAAGAACTTAAAAGTAGAAATACAAACCGTACACGACATTTGCAAACCACTTCATATTGCCAGTATCTATACCCTACAGCCATAAAACGCCAGTAGGCAGTAATAATAGTTTGTAGACAACTAATGACAATCTATCACAAAAAAGATACAGCACAGTAGCTATAATTATATAAGATACGCCACATTCTTCACTTGAACCAATTAATTTTTGAGGTTATAAACTATGCCTACAATTTCCAAAAACGATTTATGCCTATTTGAGGTCTCGAATAAACCTGCAATTTCAATCCATATATCCCGAACTGTAACCTGATTATGATGTTTTCCGGTTGCCACAAACTCACTCTCTTGGACCAAACTTATCAGTTTCTGAAGCTCCACATTTCGTCTGCGAGGACGTCGGTCGATTTGACCGAAGAAAACAAACTGATTTCAGTTTCATCAATTGTAGCCCAAAGTTTGTACGTTCAGGAGATAAGATCGGCTGGATATGGAAAGGTCAGTCTTCTCCGGCCGATGTCGGTCGTCGGCGGAATCCACCGATATCGGGGCCACTGTGGCAGGAGCCTTAGTCAGTCTCCCGATGTTAACCATTTCCTGTAAAACTGCGAGCCTACACTTCCTTTTGATCCGTCAGTGATGTGATTTGTACTTCTCCAGTAGGTTTCTTCAGTTTCCATTCGAATTCTTTTGAGCAAACTACTATTTTTGTCGTGTATTTCTCCTCTTCAGTCACTGTTACTACAAAAGGAATTGTAACGCGCTCTTTCCCTATTTATCCTCCCTCCAGCTAGACAGTTTTGTATCTAAAAGTGAGCTGTGCAAGGGCACCCATGCCCGAGGGTCAGCGCCCTCCCTCCTCCCCCCCTCCCCAGCCTCTCCTAGCTTACAGGGAAAAGAAATAATTTGTGAAGTCAGGTGTTTTTCTGTAAAGAAAACCATATAAAAGTCTTTATTACGCAGGTTGTTAACGGAGTCGTCTCTGGAACTTTCTTATTGCTACTTACAAGTCGCCATTCGTCTTCCAAATTATTAAAAATGCTCCATACCCGAAGGCCTACTCCCTTCTGTTCAAATTATCACATGGGCTCCCTTGGACCAATGTACTAAATAACTACAACAACTATCTGAAAATATATTAACTTATAAAATTTATTTTTTAGTTATTGATGAATATAATTTCTTTGTAATACAGGAGCAACATCCGGCCGGGGTGGCCGAGCGGTTCTAGGCGCTAAAGTCTGGAACCGCGCGACCGCTACGGTCGCAGGTTCGAATCCTGCCTCGGGCATGGATGTGTGTAACGTCCTAAAGTTAGTTAGGTTTAAGTAGTTCTAAGTTCTAGGGGACTGATGACGTCCGATGTTAAGTCACATAGTGCTCAGAGCCAGGAGCAACAACACGTACACCACACAATACATGCTCATCGGCACCTGAAGACAGGCGTACAGCCGAAATTATTCAAGGTTAATACAACGTTGTTACAACTAAGTGGTGACGGGTAGGAATATTACCCATATTGCTGCAATTATTAGTAGTCATACATTACAAAACCATCCATGGTATGTGGAAGTCAACAGAACATGAGAAACTTCAGAAATCTACTAGGTGTTCACTAGAAACGTGAGGTCCACCTTCAGATAAAAATGGTTGAAATGGCTTTGAGCACTATGGGACTTAACATCTGAGGTCATCAGTCCCCTACAACTTAGAACTACTTAAACCTAACTAACCTAAGGACATCACACATATCCATGCCCGAGCCAGGATTCTAACCTGCGACCGTAGCAGTCGCTCGGTTCCGGACTGAAGCGCCTAGAATCGCTTGGCCACCGCGGCCGGCCCAACATCAGATATTCAGATAAGCATTATCATTTCACTAAACACGAGTGGATAAAAGTTCGAACTGTCAGTTGATCATATTTGTGAGTAAATACTGCTAGGTGCAATAACGACAGTAAGGGTTGTTGAAACCGAGAACTCGGTGCGTATCTGTTTTAATCTACCACTCACTGTTTTTAACTTTCCTGAGTTGAAGATGAGGGAGACCGCTCTGAAGAAACGGGTTCTAGACTCCATACGTTATTTTTATTGTTGCCAAATCTTAGGATCTCGTTAGAGTTGGTGCTTCAAGCACTGAATATTTTTAAATGGGGTCTTACATCGGACCAGTGTTCCACACATGCAGCATTTCACACATCAGAGTTACATCATGAACAAAGTTTAAATGAGAAAATTAGCTTACTCTAGTGACAATATGAATAAAGAGTAGTGCCTAAGACCTAATAAAGTAAATGCGGAAGTATTTTTACAACAGTTGCTATACATACAGATTATGATGAAAGCAATAATAATAACAGTAAAAAAAAACATATAATAATGACAAACATGAGAAAGATTGGCAGTAGTAATGAAGGTTTGTGCAGATGTACATTAATATTTTAGTGTGTAAAGTAGATGTTTACTAGTATAGCGAGTTTTGGGTAAGGGAGCTTTAAGGAGGGGGTGAGAGGGAAGTAATGAGGTGAAGTGCACTCATGTACAGAGGAAGGCATTACTGTTGCTTAAGTAGATACGTCATTAAGTGTTTTTTGAAGCCGGTCATGTTTTTAAGTTCCCTAACATAACGAGGGAGGTTATTCCAGAGTCGGGTTCCCGCTACTGTAAAGGACTTGGAGAAGGTGACTGAGCGATGCAGTGGAATGGAGAGGATTTTATTATGATGGGAACGTGTGTTTCTGTCAAGTTGTTCCGACATGAGTGTTAGGGACGAGGAGAGATATGAGGGACAGTGTACATTTATAACGCAGTAGATGAGACAGAGTGTATGGAAGTCTCTGCGTTTGTCTGCACGCAGCCAGGACAATTTTGCATATGCTGGTGAAATGTGATCAAAAAGTCGAACGTTACAGATATATCGGACGCAGGCATTCGTGACCAGTTCTAGACGTCGGGAATTTTCCTGAGAGAGGCCTTGTAGGATAATATCGCTGTAGTCAATGATTGGGAGTATAAGCGTTTGTATTAATTTCTTTTTCAGATCGAAAGGGAAGAGTTTTTTATATTTTTGTAGGACATGAAGGGATGCTGATGCTTTTTTGCACACTGCAGTTACGTGCTCTGTCCAATTTAGATTTTCATCTATTATTACTCCCAAACTCTTTGCTGAGGGCGAGAAGTTATTATTTGTTCCATTTAGGATAAGAGGTGGTACGGATTCCCGATGTTTTGGGCTAATGAGCTTAGAGTGACCAACAAGTACCGCTTGGGTTTTAGATGGGTTTAGTTTTAGACCTATGTCCTGTGCCCATTTTGACAGTGTATCGAGGTCAGTATTGAAATTTTCAATAGCTTTCTTGAGATTGCTTGGTTTTGCACTTAGATACAACTGAAGGTCATCAGCATACATATGGTATTTGCAATAGGTCAGGACCGATGACACATCATTGACATAAAGAGAGAAGAGTATAGGACCTAATACTGAGCCTTGGGGAACGCCTGACACTACCTGCCGCCATTGTGATTTTATATCCCCAGACAGGACGCGTTGCTGACGAGACGTCATGTATGAGCGAAACCATTGCACTGCGCTTGGTGAGAAATTTAGACCGCTAAGTTTGGCTAGTAAGATGTCGAAGTCGACAGTATCAAATGCTTTGCTGAAATCTAAGAAGCAAATGATAGTCGCTTCTTGTCTGTCCATGGCAAGTTTCAGGTCATCTGTCACCTTTATGAGAGCGGATGTTGTGCTTCGATGTTTACGGAAACCTGATTGATATTCGTCTAGTAGGTTGTTAGTAGTTAGGTAGTTGGTGAGCTGGTCATGAACTATATATTCTAAGGCCTTTGATAGTGCAGGAAGCAGGCAGATGGGGCGGTAGTCAGAGGCTGCTGTGGCGATGTCCTTTTTAGTCAGTGGCTTAATTTGTCCCAGTTTCCAGGCCTCAGGGAAAACACTTGTGATTAATGAGTCGTTGAAAATGTTTGTTATAGAGGGGAGTAGTTGGTCTGCTCGTGTTTAAAACTCTTGGACGTGGAGTTAGGCTGGCACGTTTGGCCTTTAGAAAAACCGCTATATGCAATTCTCTGTGTTGAAGACGTCTTGAGTCGCTACCCGCTTCTTGCTTTCTCCTACGCACAGCGGCAGTGCCCTTCGCCAGAAGCCGCCAGGTCGCGCTGCCCGTGCCGACCTACGTCACGGCATCACCATGTTCCCGTCGCACGACTGACTGGACACGAAATTTATGTCCTCCTGGCGGCCAGCGCTATCGCGGCGGTGCGTGGCTGCCTCCACACAATGGAGCGCTCACCCCACCACCACCAGCCAACGAAAAACCGCGGTTCTTCCTCTAGTGCCGACAAGTAGGAAAAAGAGCCGCAACATTCCTGAGGATACGTACCAAGCGTCCTCCTAGTCTTCCACAATCCAGATCCCATACTGTGATGTATATCATTCGACGAGGGACGTTTTCAAATGTCAGGTAATTTTTACGACAAATGACAAGTTTTTAGTCGGCCGGAGTGGCCGAGCGGTTCTAGGCGCTACATTCTGGAACCGCGCGACCGCTACGGTCGCAGGTTCGAATCCTGCCTCGGGCATGGTTTTCTTGAACAAGTTTTTATAAACGAGACCAGCACTGATACGTCTTACCTAAGCAGCTATCACGGTGTAAGAGTGGAGTCATTGCGTGATATTGTTGCACCATTTCTAATGATTTTACACTTACTTCCTGCCATTACTTCCAATCTATCAGTTAATAAAGATAACATAACCTCAAAAATAAATTAAAATCTCTACTCATTAAACGTCGTACTGCCAGCTGAGGAAGATATTTTTCGAAATTCCAGCTGCAAGGCGTTGGAATAGAGGATGAAGGGGATTTTGAAAATATGTCATTGTTAAGACAACTTTGAAGCTAGGCCTACGAAAACTGATATTTGTTTTCTCTGTCGAAACTAAAGATATTTTCCAGCATTGTAGGAAATTTAACCACTATTGGGGTGAAATAGTGAGTAAAAGGTTTTCTTTGAAAATAAACCATTATTAAAGAACTAATAAAGCATTTCTAAGGCAACGTCTATGACGATTGGTATTTTAGCTGTTGGTTACCAAAGAAAAAAAAACGAATCTGTTTCATTGTTTCCAGGGGATTCAACCCTAATGAGATGAAATAGGGGATGAAATTCTTCGTGATATACTTCCTTATGAAAGCATTTTTATAGCTAAATCTATGGAATTTTGAATTTGACTTAAGAGACAGAAAAAGTGTATTTCACTGTTTTTCGAAATTCAGCCCCTGTGGAGGTGAAATAGAGGATGAAAGAATTTATCTAAATATTTCATTATGCAATCATTTCTGAATATGAATCTATGAGAATTTGTGTCTGACTCCTTTGTTAGAAATAAAGAGATACACATTTCACTATCTTTGGAAATTCAGCTGCCAAGTGGGTAAAATAGATTGTGAAATGTTCTGTGAAAATATTTCATTGTGAAAGAGTTTTTAACCTAAATCTATGAAAACTGGTCTTTGGATTCTCAGAAAAAAAATACGTGTTTCACTGTTTATGGAAGTTCAACCCCTAAGGGGGTGAAACAGGACCCGAGGGATTCACTGACTCATCATCGCGCGTCTCAACCACTAACTTGGAATTTGGACAGAGTGTGGATCTTATACTGTAGGCATCGTTTAAGAAGGGAATTATCGTAATTCTACTCCTAAGTGGTGAAACAGATGCGGAAGAGCTTTTTGAAAATACGTCGTCATTAAGGCATTTTTGAAGCTACGATTACGAAAACTAGTATTTGGTTTCTCAGTCACAAACAAAAACACGAATGTTTCAGCATTTCTGGCAATTCAGCCCCTAAGAGTATGAAATAGGGATGAATTTTTGAAGAAAAATGTCGTTATATTAAAAAAAATTTTAAAGCTAAATCTATGAAATTTGGTATTTCACTTCTCGGTCAGATATAGAGATATACGTGTTACGGGATCGAAAATTCTATGGAAATATCACCACAACAACGTAAAAGGCATGATTAACAAAAACCTTGGACTCCATTTACCAGAAGTACATCCGGAAAAACCGTGGCCTCAATTGGCGTGATAAGTTTAGAAAGTGTTGCAGTTTGTAAATAACATAAAAATTCGGTTTAAGAAAATCAATAGATCTGTGCAGACCGTACGATCTACGCGAGCGAAGCAGGGTCCTCTAAACTAGTTGACCAATAAACGCCCGGGGTTCCTTTCCTACAACAGTTCCTCAGCGGACAACGAGCCAAGTTTCACCAGAGACAACCCTGCACATGTATGCAGCAGCAAGCTTAACGCTCATCCGCATGTGTCCTTGGGCGCTGCAACACTCCAGCAAACCCTCTATGAGGAAACAATTCCAAATGTACCATTTGGATTCCTCCACTCTGGGGAACTGATTTCATTCCTACTTACTCGTCTCTTTCAACGGCAGTTTCTTTCCACAGATCAGTGTTATGCCTTTACGTCCACCCACAACATTACAAATATTAGAACATCATCTGCAATCATAAACATTTTCGTTCACCCACAAATATATTATGAGGACACAGTTTTCGAGGACGCTTTCTCATCAGCATTATTTTATATTTTTCTCAACTGTAAATCGATCTTAGGGCCAACAGAGTTACATGTGTTAAAATAGATAGGCTGTAAATGTGAATGTACGCTTTGCCGGCGTATACACCTGGTGAAGAGTTCTCGGGCTTGCAGCCGGGTGGCGGTGTCTTCAAACTGCGACGTTTCGACGAGTGACACACTCAGTATCTTCTGGCGAAGTCAGAAGTCACTTCGCCAGAAGATGATGAGTATGTCACTCATCGAAACGTTGCAGTTTGAAGACACCGCCACCCGGCTGCATGCCCGAGAACTCTTCACCAGATAGGCTGTAGTGACAGGGTATTGTTGGAGCTGTGGGCGTCAATGTTTATGAAATGTTATCAGCTTTACGGTGTTTTGAGGCGAATTTGTGTCCTCATTCAAGGCAGCTTGTACAGCATACGATCGTCCAGGGTTCCTATTGGCTGATGAGAGAAATTTAAGTGTCGAACATATTGAGTTAATTTAAGATAACATTCACCTATTGTTCTGTCTCAGTTGCACATTTTCAATTGGATTACATGTTTCGATCACCCCGGTTCGTCTTCAGATCTTCCACAAAATAAAACTAAATATTTATCGTATAATATTTCACAATATGTAGGAAAGAAAGCAACTGTACATAAATGTGGAATTTACCTAAATTGTTGCGTCAGCAGCCCGTCTTGCCTACACGAACCACATATCAGGGCACTGTGTTTTACAACTTCGGTCATTGTTTCAAAGAGGTACATGTTGGAGGCAGAGGAGAGAGACGGGGAAAGAGGAAATAGATTGGTTGGTTGTTTTGGGGAAGGAGATCAGACAGCGAAGTCATCGGTCTCATCGGATTAGGGAAGGACGGGGAAGGAAGTCAGCCGTGCCCTTTGAAAGGACCATCCCGGCATTTGCCTGGAGCGATTTCGGGAAATCACGGAAAACCTAAATCAGGATGGCCGGACGCGGTATTGAACCGTCGTCCTCCTGAATGCGAGTCCAGTGTCTAACCACTGCGCCACCTCGCTCGGTTGAGGAAATAGTGTGAGATTCAAATTCAAATGGTTCAAATGGCTCCGAGCACTATGGGACTTAACATCTATGGTCATCAGTCCCCTAGAACTTAGAACTACTTAAACCTAAACCTAAGGACAGCACACAACACCCAGTCATCACGAGGCAGAGAAAATCCCTGACCCCGCCGGGAATCGAACCCGAGAACCCGGGCGTGGGAAGCGACAACGCTACCGCACGACCACGATCTCCGGACAGTAGTGTGAGACTGACTGGGGGGAGGGGGAAAGGTAGCAGAGAGCGATTGGTGGGGACGTAGTGAGTTTAACATGTGTTGTGCTAAAATTATAGAACGCGTAATTATGTGAAAATTATTGCTAGACAATTTCGGAGTACCAATTTTCGTTTATGATTTAAGACTAATAATATTATTCGATTCAGACTGAGGCACTGTGCGAACAGAAAAATCCTCGAAATTCACGGCAGCAGTTGTGTATAACTTGAAGACTGCAAACTGTCCGAACGTTCACGTAGATCACACTAGCAGAACGTTTGAAATACGTTTCAAAGAGCACGCTTCAATTTGTGGCAATAAAACAGAATTTGGGAGCATCTGCGAACACTGAAGCAAATGGTTTAAATGGTCTGAGCACTTTGGGACTTAACTTCTGAGGTCATCAGTCCCCTAGAACGTAGAACTACTTAAACCTAACTAACCTAAGAACATCACACACATCCATGCCCGAGGCTGAATTCGAACCTGCGACCGTAGCGGTCGCGCGCTTCCAGACTGAAGCGCCTAGAACCGCTCGGCCACCTCGGACGGCTTCGGTATCTGTTCTGGCTTCTTTGCAATTTTTACCCCTTTACGTTCTTACTTTCAAAATCTCTTACCGTTATAAGTGCGGGGACCGATGGCCTTTGTAGTCTGGTCCCTTCAACCCCCACAAACCAAACCAACCGCTATACGTGCGTTACAGGCATCATCTGTATACCTAGCAGTGGCGTCCTCAAAACAGATCAATAAACGTTTACGTCAAACTGGAGGAAAACTGTACACGCGTGAAGTAAGGGAAACTTCACAAAGGTGGCGTGGACAGACGTAGAAATTAAATCATTTAATATATGATAAACAGTTATGATACAGAGAAATAACAAAAACTACAAACATTTAAAAGGAATTACTTCTTTATCCCCCTTTTACAGAATCTATGACTTTAACAGAGGGAGCACTTTATTTGATTTATTTTATTATTTTTTTTTTTTTATTTACATGTTTGTGTCGTTCATGTCTTCCTATATACAAATTTCCAACTTGGTTCTACAGGTATTTTTTTCTTTACAAATGTTGTTTGTTTTGTGAAGAGTTAAGTCAAAGCCTTCTTATGTTTACCTTAATAGCCATGGTATCAGTAAATAAACACTTCCTTTTAGAACTGACAATCTAATCGGTAGTGAAAGGTTACTCTATAGTTCTTACTGGACTAGCACTTAAAGTGTGCTGAACATTTTTCCACCCACAAGGAATCGAATCGGCTATTTCCGACAGTGGTGTCGACGACCAGCTGCGTGTCAGAGATCTCAGCTGGAGAGCGACAAATGTGTCTGACCTCCAGTCACTGAGGTGACGCCTGATCAGCTATGTTCTTGTTCAACTAGTGTACTGTACGTTTATGTCTAAATATATTCTGATCAGCATTGGGTGGGCATACACCTAATGTAGGAACTAGCAAACTGTAATGCGTCTGAAACCAGGCCTTTGTGTCCTGAAAGATGCCCTAAGTGAACAAGGAGAGTCTTGAAACTTCCTGGCAGATTAAAACTGTTTGGCGGACCGAGACTCGAACTCGGCGTCTCTGAAAAGGTCCCGAGTTCGAGTCTTGGTCCGCCAAACAGTCTAAATCTGCCAGGAAGTTTAATACCAGCGCACACTCCGCTGCAGAGTGAGAATTTCATCCTGGAAGGAAATTCTTTCTTACAAGTGCATGTCTTTTGAGAAAGGCTCTTTCGAGAAAAGTTAGTTTCATTGTGGAGGACCAAACAGTGTTAGAGCACCTAACCGAGTAATTCATCATACTGCGGACAACAATGGCACCAGTACCAGTGAAATAGCAGAAACTGGGAACTTGAGTCATGTGACAGTGTGGAAGGTGTTATGAGAGTAACATCCATCTTCATGGAGTGCAAGGTCTTAATGACAAAGAATTTTTGTTCTCGGTTATACTGGATGTATGGTCAAGACCGGCACTTTCTGTGTACCGTACTGGTCGCTGATGAAGCGAAGTTAACCAGAATTGGAGTACAGAACTGTCACAGCACTCGTGTATGGGATGATCATAATCCTTGTGCAGTTTAGCATTAATGAAAAGGCTGGCATAATTGAAAACAGATTTTTGGAATTTCATTTTCCACGGAACTCTGATTGGAGCATCATATATTTAATGCATCATTTACATGAGTTGCTCGAAGACGTTCCACTACACTTATATCAGGACATGTGAATCAAACATGATCGGGAATGATCGGGAACCACGTCAATTGGCTCTGCAAGCAGTAACAGTCATGAAGGGACGTCTCTCAAACGAAGCAACAGGTTGTGGTCCAGCAACTCCATAGCCTGCTCGACCTCCTGGTCTCAATCTATTGGACTTTTATCACCAAATTTCATAAGTTATCTTCGTATTTAAATAACGATAAATTAAATTTATAACCTTTTTTGGTCATTACAATCTGAACAGAACGCTGGGGTTGAAGCCCCCCCACAGCCTCTGTTGCAAATTCTGATTACGTCCTTTGTCTACAGGTTTTCTAAGTGAATCTACACTGAAGCGCCAAAAGCTGGTATAGGCACGGGTATTCAAATACAGAGAAATGTAAACAGGCAGAATGCGCCGCTGTAGTCGGCAACGCCTATGTAAGACAAGAAGTGTCTGGCGGAGTTGTTACATCGGTCACTGCTGCTATAATGGCAGGTTATCAAGATTTAAGTGAGTTTGAACTTGGTGTTACAATTGGTGCACTAGCGATGAGACGCACCATGGCCGAGGTAGCGATGAACTGAGTATTTTCCCGTACGACAGTTTAACGAGTGTACCACGAATATTAGGAATCCGGCAAAACATCAAATCTCCGACATCGCTGCGTCCGGAAAATGATCCTACAAGAACTGGACCAACGACGACTGAAGAGGATCGTTTAACGTGACAGAAGTCCAACATTTCAGCAAATTGCTGCAGATTTCAATTCTGGGCCAACAACAAGTGTCAGCGTGCGAACCATTCAACGGAACATCAAATCTTCGACATCGCTGCGGCAGAAGCCGCTATGGGCTTTCGGGGTCGAAGGCCCACTCGTGTACTTTTGCTACCTGCTAGACACGAAGCGTTACGCCTCTCCTGGGCCCGTCAATACGTACATTGGACTGTTGATGACTGGAAACATGTTGCCTGGTCGGACGAGTCTCGTTTTTAATTGTATCGAGCGGATGGACGTGTACGGGCTTGGAGGCAACCTCATGAATCCATGCACCCTGCCTGTAAGAAGGTGAAACGTCCCCTTAGAAAAATTATAAATGACTGTGCTTAAACTGACACACAATATTGTTTTAGCGCAACGCAATCTGACTTTCTAAAATTCCTACAAAAGAATGGCCCTGACTAACAATAACCTATACCTTTCATGAATCACTTACCTCACAAAAATCTCTGGCAGGGCCGCCATATGAAACGTCCCCTTAGAAAAATTATAAATGACTATGCTTAAACTGACACACAATAATTTTTTAGCGCAACGCAATCTAACTTTCAAAAATCCCTACAAAAGAATGGCCCTGACTAACAATAACCTATACCTTTCATAAATCACTTACCTCACAAAAATGTTCGTTACTTAATACAGCATGCGCCAATACTGCCAGCTGAATAAAAGATTCTAACTACTGAAGGCACTAACTACTGCTAGGCATAGTTAGCAAATCAGTTCATGACATCCAGTCTTACAAATTTACTGTCTCTGATGGACACACGTCCAGATCATCCGCTCTCAAAACTCCGCCATCTCTCTCCCCGCATCCACCACTGCTGGCGGCTCACCTCCAACTGCGCAACGCTACGCGCTGTTAACATCCAACTGCCCAACACTACAGTAGCGACTATTGCAACAATGCCGACCACCCTCAGACTGCACACAACACAGTCAGTGATTTTCATACAGAGCGCTACGTGGCGTTACCAACATAAAAACCCAAACGGCCTACTTACACAGTGGTACTGTTCAAGCCGATGCAGACCCTTTAATGGTGTGGAGCGTGTGCAGTTAAGAGTAATACTGGACCCCTAATAAGCCTAGATACGACTGTGACAGGTGACGCGTGCGTAAGCATCTTGTCTGATCACCTGCATCCTTTCATGTTCATTGTGAATTCCGACATACTTGGGCAGTTCCAGCAGGACAATGTGACACCCCTCTCGTTCATAATTGCTACTGACGGGCTCCAGGAACACTCTTTTGAGTTTAAACACTTCCGCTGGCTACTAAACTCCCCAGACCTGAACATTATTGAGAATATCTGGGATTCCGTGCAACGTGCTGTGCAGAAGAGATCTCCAACCCAGCCTACTCTTACGGATTTATGAACAGCCCTGCAGGATTCATGGTGTCAAATCCGTCCAGCACTACTTCTGACATTAGTCGAGCCCATGCCATGTCATGTCGTGGCACTTCTGCCTGGTTGCGGGGGCCCTAGACGATATTAGACTGGTGTACCAGTTTCTTTGGCTCTTTTCAGTGTATATAGATCAGTGAACTGTACTGAAGATGAAATTGTAAAGGATGTTTACAAGTATGCTTAAGCCGGCACTTATATAACTGCTATGGTAACGAGTGCTTGTGTAGTAACTGAATCTTAGCTTAGTAGGGGCTATTTGTATGTGCAAGCAATGATTTGATTTGCGTCTTACCGCACTGATGATAGCCATACAGAGGCTGAAATCTAGATCTACAGTAAACAGATCATTAACGAGTGACTGATGTACATTTCAAGAAGCAAAGAGTCTTGGTTTGAAAAATATTATTATTTAATAATATGTTTCACTCTTTTGCGACATCATCGGATTATCTGCTAAGAAATCGGAAAAAGAAAAATAATAAGAAAAGGAGCCATCTTCCTATTATTTACCTTTATAATAAGGAAATATACAATTTTTAAAAAAAAGTGTATGGAAAAAGTTACGAAGCATTCTTCAAATAAGCAAATGCTAAAAAAGCGTGAGGGCTAGAGCGTGGACCTATAAGCCACATATAGCGGTAAGAGATTTTGAAAGTAAGAGGGAAAAAGGGCTAGAATTGCAGAGAGAGGGAAAAAGGGCTAGAATTACAGAGAATCCAGAACAGATACCGAAAACGTTGCCTTAAACGCACCAACATTTGCAGACGGGGAAGCGCAGAACAGGGACAACGCTTACACACCTGTACAAATATGACATCATCTGTATACCTAGCAGTAGAGTCCTCAAATAGATACATATACGTCGAACTGGAGGAAAACTGTGCCCGCATAAAGTTTAGTAAGGGAAAGTTCACAAAGGTGGCGCGAACAGATGCAAAGTAGCAATTAAAGCATTTAACATATGATGAATAGCTATACAGAAAAACAATAAAAACTACAAACGTTTAAACGGAATTACAAATGAAAGGACAAACAACAAGTAAAAGCAAGACGTGCCGAGGTGCTGTTTGGATACATGGACAAAGCGCTGTCGTAGAATTAGTAGCGGACAGTATATGCATTAACATGAACTGCCAGTGGGGTAAGATATAATAATCTGGTATGAAAATAATTGTGAGGATGATTACAAATAAATAAATCAATACGTAAAATTCAGAACTGAAATTCAAAGTCCCCAACGTGTGTGTGTGTGTGTGTGTGTGTGTGTGTGTGTGTCCAAGTGGCACTGCAACTCAAGAAGCCGGCCGAGGTGGCCGTGCGGTTAAAGGCGCTGCAGTCTGGAACCGCAAGACCGCTACGGTCGCAGGTTCGAATCCTGCCCCAGGCATAGATGTTTGTGATGTCCTTAGGTTAGTTAGGTTTAACTAGTTCTAAGTTCTAGGGGACTAATGACCTCAGCAGTTGAGTCCCATAGTGCTCAGAGCCATTTGAACCATTTTTTGCAACTCAAGAAATTTACCAAAAACAACAATAAAAATGCAGAAGTTCATTGTGGCAATTGCAAAGCCGTAAAATGAAAGAAAGAATATTGAAGAAAGGTATAGCTACGTGATTTTAGGCTTTCTCGGAGAATCTAGTATTTGTACTGTTGTTGGGCGTCCAGCTGGGCGCAGTTGTTTTCGTAACATGATATTTCGACAGAGTACCTTGCCGTCGTGTTCAGGTGATACTTGCAGAATGAGTGTCTTTGCTACATCCTACCTCCTTTACACTCCTACAGCCCTGTACCCCTTCCTCCACAGCCGAGATCCGAGATCACCCCGGAACGGGTAATGTGTGAAGGAAGAGCTGGGGTGTACCGTGGGGGGGGGGGGGGGGGGGCAGGGGGCACCGCCGGAACCTGGGAGAAAACCGTCGTCTCTCAGTAGTTCTGTGGCCTGCGTCGGGAGGTGAAGACGCTCTCGGCCGCCGCTGTGAATTCAGGTTGCTGAGAATGGACGCAGTCTCTCTGTTGATCAGCGTGTCAGCCATTCGTATTTTAATAGCCTCCTTCAGAACAGAGTCGAAAAATTACGATATCTGTCTTAGCACTTCCATTTCTTCATACTTCATGGAATTCTCTGTAGCTACGCAGTGTTCTGCAACCGCAGGTTTTGTTGGTTGCTAAAATTCTGTGTGTCTTTTATGTTCCTTGCGTCTTCCTTCGATTGTCCGTACAATCTGCCCGGTATACCTTGATAGCAGCTGGCAGCTTAAGGATACAAATTTGTGTAGGTGACTTTCCGGTTATACACAGTGTCCTATACTGCCGTAGCGTTCTGCGCTTAAGTAAGACGTCCAAAAATGGGTTTTTCCATTCTCTTCCACCTCCATGGTGAATCTGATACAAAGGTGCTGAGAGTTCAGCTGTTGGAGGAACTCCTGAAGTTTTTCACTCCCAAGTGGCCACACCACAAATGAGTCATCAACATATCTGAAAAAGCGTGTAGGGTACAGTGCAGCTGTTTTCAGAGCTTTCTCTTCAAAATTCTCCATAAATGAGTTTGCCACAATTGGTGACAGAGAATATCCCATGGCGGCGTCATCCGCTTGTTCATAAAAGCCGGCAATGAAGAACAAGAATGTTGATGTGAAGACTAAGTCATTGCCAGGTTGATCAATCATTGCCAAGCAGAATAACTGCTTCTGCTTGCGTAAGAGTGAGAGGAGAACCAACGCGTCACTGAATTACTCAGTTTGTGAAACTTTTCTAGTCAATAAATCATCCACTTTTTCTGAAACTGTGAACATTTCTTTGTGCATGTACATCAAATCTTCCAATTTCCGTCCCAGTCAGGTAATTCCTTAGTGGTGCGTCGTTTTTCTTTTTCTTAGAGTTTACGCTTTAACACAGTTTCGTTATGAAACAATATAGTTTTAAAAAAATACATTCACAATTTAAGTCTATTAACATAATTTTACAGAAACAAGAACAATTATTTCCATATGTGTTGAATCAAAGAACATTATAACACGGATATTAGAGCATTCGATGACATGAAGCTTATGAACTGAACAATAGTAAACCGGTACTATTCGAAATGTGTGTTAATTACACCGCTAAAAGATCATCTCAAATATACATTTGAAAACGTCGATCTGCACCCTGGAGATCAAAACACCGCAAGCTAGGTATATCCACGGAGTTGTGTACTTGGGTATCCACATTATAAGCAATAATTATATTTCAATACATCTCGCAGATGTGGGAAAAATGGCTCATCCTCACATAGTCATGGATATGGCGTTGAATTCCTTTATCCATGTCAATAGCATATAGATATATCTGTGGGTCATACACGAAGTATCCTTGCTAATCTAAATAGTGCTCGATTCCACAAATGGTTGAACAAGAACTGCGGTCAGAGCTAGCTGTCGCGAAGCTCCACTAACAATTGTAGGCGATGAATGGCGTGCTTCAAATGACGTGTAGCATCTTTTTCATCGTACTCTGTCGTCGTGTATTGAAGCACATTATACGTTATAATGCGGGAACCAATTTCTTGGATGAAGTGCTGTCGTGCAGTACGTTATAATTTACTACTTTGTTAGGGTCTGTTGTCCCTCCGATATCATAGTGTGTCCCAGTTCCGTTCGGACTGTGGCTATGGCAAATTAGTCATGGATAATGTTCACAATATCATTATAGTTACTCAAAATAGTCTCCCCCCTGGATCAGTATACAACTCAAATTGTTTTAAAAGTGTTTTGAAACAGTCAGCGCAACCCTCTTTTGGAACTGTGTTTAGTACTGAAGTAAATTTTCTTGAATGTCCTTAACTGTATCGTAACGGTGTTCTTTCATTTTCAGTTTCAATTTGGGGAACAGCATGAAATCGGTTGGGGCCAAATCCGGCGAATACGGTGGCTGATCCAAAACTGTTACAAATGTGCTGATCTATATCTGATTGACATGGATAAAGGAATTCAACGTCATATCCATGACTATGTGAGGATGAGCCATTTTCCCAACATCAGCGAGATGTATTGAAATCTAATTATTGTGTAATTAACAGACATTTCGAATAGTACCGGTTTATTATTGTTCAGTTCATAAGCTTCATGACATCGAGGCACCGAACGACAGAAGTATCTGGCTGTCCCTGTGAGTCAGTGTTGGTATCTTCATCCAAGGCACAAACACTGCAGCGACATCTAGTTAACAAACATGCATATGTCACATGCTAGAGCGTCTGCCAAGACTGTTACCACAACAATCAACCTCGCAAGTGTGTAACACGTACGATATATATTGTTACTCTTATGCAAAATCGATGTTACCTACGAATGCTCTAATATCCGTGTTATAATGTTCTTTGATTCAACACGATCTTCACCTTGTGGGCTTGGTTGTTATCACAAAAAAGTGACCAGGAACCAGCATCTCGGTATTCACGACGTATTCTACAAATTGTCGCCCACAAATGCAGAACTCGATGTTACCTCGTTGTCCCACAACCATTTTCCGACGAATGTCGGACACATAGTGTTACATTTGCGACCAAGACGCCTGCTGTTTCAGTCTTCTACACGACTGTTGTAGAGACTGCAAGGATCCTAACGCCGCAACTCGCCACGAGATTGCATTCCAGTTTGGAATTTCATCCAAGCTGTCCAAACGGAACGGGGACACACTGTGTACATTTAGTGTCATCATAAGGGCTTCACTGTTCACGCAACATACTCTGTCAACCGTCCAGTTTATCTATTCTTCTTCAAATTCATTCTCATTCTACGACAGCACAGTAGTCTGGATGATTTCTCTATATCCCTGGCAACGGTTGCGTGTATTTCACTTCGCACCCTCCATACAGCCTACACATGATAATTTATGACAGAGTGGAACCCTCAATAGGCTGAAGAAGGGACACACAAAGAAAGACACAAACCGTCTCATGAACACCACGATGGGCAAGAAATTCTGCAATCTAGATTCACAGACATAAGTGCTTCAAAGCAGTCAAATACTCCTATGTAGGTGTTCCGACTGCAAATCAAACCTCGGCGCTTCGGTCTGGAACCGCGAGACCGCTACGGTCGCGGGTTCGAATCCTGCCTCGGGCATGGATGTGTGTGATGTCCATAGGTTAGTTAGGATTAAGTAGTTCTAAGTTCTAGGGGACTGATGACCTCATATGTTAAGTCCCATAGTGCTCAGAGCAATTTGAATTTGAAAAAAGTAAAAATGCACAAATTCACTTAAACACGGACGGGCAGGCGTGGAGAACTGCATCGAAATAGTCTTCTAATTGAACACTAAAACACAATCCACCAAAATAACAGAATCATAACATCATCAATGCCACATTTTCGTGATAAATGACAGTTCCATTGTGAACGTCGTCTCTCGCAGTCGGTGTCACAGTTAATTAAATTCTTCTGGGTGTGTTTGTCATGCGGGTACACGATGACGCGATTCATCGATAGATCCCACTGGCTAGAAGCATCATTGGCGGTGGTAGAGTCAGAGGGATTTTTCCCCATCAGCGGAAAGCGGTGACGATTAGGTCAATTTAACCGGTACAGTGGGGACGGTTGTGCCCTCTCAGTTATCGGGTGTCTAGTCGTTTGTGTGGCTACGGCGGGTAAAAACGCTGTGACGTCGTGGACGATAAGACCCTAGGTTCGTTGCTGCATTTAGAATGTTAGTCAGATCGTGTTATGTGATTGTTGGCCTGATCAGTGGAGATAGCCGGTGTCGAAGATGTTTCAGTGCGTTGCTTGGGCACCTACTTGTACTTGGTTTCCTATCATTCCGAAGAAACCTGAGTCCACTGCGGTACCGGGAAGGTTCCCTGTCAGCTGGTTCCAAAGGAGTGAACACAAGGGAGAGTGGTGAATACGCTCAACCGATTGCAGCCACTGATCGGGTGGTTGTTCACTTACTGACTTGCGGTCCTACTCCCTGGGAATTATGGTGAGCATTCAGTTACGGTCCCAGTATTGACAGTTGACATGTGAAAAGGCTATTCTCTTACTTGCCACCCTTGGTATCCATCCTAGCCTAAAAACACTTTTTCTGAACCTGTGAAATGATCTCATTCAAGGCATTTTACGGTGTATTTTTTACTATTAAATTTTCGGTGTGGAAGCTTCATGCTTGGCTTTGGCAGTGCTAACTCGTGTTATCTAAATTAAGCAGTCCATAATTTGAGTTCAGCACACGACTCGCTTTTTCCAAATTTTCCCAGTGTCTTTCGGTTGTGTAATTTTTTTTCTTAACTTGTTAACTTTAAATTTGTATGTTACAGAATAGCTTCCGTACACATATGGTTTTGTATTGTGAGTTCCGCTGAAAGGATCTTGGGTAAAAAAATGGTTAATCCTAAAGTGGTTGCTCTGTCTACTAATCGTACTAAAGCGGGAGACTTAAAACTCAGCCTCTCCACCAGGTTCAGCGTTTCTCATACGGAAGAAGTTGTTGTGGACCTACACGGACACCTTGTCTGCACGACATGTAAACCTGTCACCAGTCTGTTTACTTGGACTGCTTGTTTTTCCTAATTACATAGGTCTCTTTTCCTTGCCAGTGGATGTCGCATGTTAGTTAGCTGTTAGTCATTTCTGTAAGTTTCTAAAGCTTAAATTTGGACTGTATTGTTAAATGCTGCGTGATTGAACTTATTACACATCTCTGTCAACGCCTGAGTTTAATATCAAGATTTCAGAATTTTTTTCTTAGAATTATTGTCTTAAAACTATTTCCTAAAAGTTATTTTAGAGGCTTTGCAAATACTGCCACCAGTTGCCTTGCTAACAAAAGATAAAGTCACTAGTAAATTAAATTCTAAGGGTGGACGCCGAACTTTTTGGATCTTTTTGAAGTGGTAATAAAGCGGTTTATTTTTTCGTAAAGTTGTTAATAAAATTATGGTCCAGTATTGTACCATTCAATACCAGCTCCCTAACGCATTTCAGTAAGTGACGGCGTTATTAATCTGTAAAATTCTCCAACGTTTCGATAATTTTTTCAAGTAGACTTCCTTAGCTAGCAAAATACACCCTGACGAAGATCATTTGTACCAGTGGCCGAAACGTTGAGAAATTTTACACATCTGCAATGTGGTCACATACCCAAAAGAACTTTATTGACTGCAACAGTTCCATTACTTATGTAACATTCGCTGTATATACAGTGCCCCCCGCGTAACATGTACATTTCTCTAAGTTTTGTAAGTGGATCAAGATATCGAAACCAGATTTTTCACGAATTGGTGGAAAGCAGGAACATTTCTATCATTAATATTGTCTTATCTAGCAACATACTGATGGAAAGTATGTCATCTAGTAATATAACGATAAACGTCTTTAAACAGCGTTCGATAAATCGCAAAAGAAAATTCACTGTCTATAGTGCAGCTTTCTACTTTTCAAAAAGCCCCACTAGCAACAGTGGCACGTTTTGACAACCTATCAGATGCTATCGAAAGACGTAGTTCATTCACTTACATAACAATGTTCGCTTCAATACCGCTCTCCACAAAAAGTTTTTAACAAAACAGAAAAATATATCTCATTTGACTACTACTGCTTTCTGGACTCTTATTTATAAATTATTTAGATTTTGTGAAACAGTCTACCGCCCCGTATTATGGAGTTACAGCTTGTGTTCCCGCTTGTTGTAAAATTTCTGGTGCTTGGAGCCATGGTTACTTTATTATTATGCAAAACATCCTAAGTGCTGTAGCAGACAGCTGACTTCACTAGCACTTATTGATCTTCATATGTGGCCGTTATACGCAAAACGTTTCGTTTGCACACAGCACCAATTTTTTGACTTGACTTAGCTACTGTGGCAGCGTCAGAGCGATCGTACGCTCTGTCGCACTGCTTGACATTGCGCGCATGCAAAAACTTGTATCCTATGATTATTTATCGTTTGTTAAATGGAACGTAAAGCATAAATATAACTATAAATTCTCTGTCATCTGCATAGACATTACGAAGTAGTAATGAAACTCATCTTGCAAAAGTATCTGAAATATAAGAAAATCTATGATCAGCATAAAACACTTTGTGCACTGTTGTGTTGTTACGAACGATGCTCCTCTGGAGTGATCTATACTGGCAGACAGAGTCTAAGAATTTCAAATCTTGTTTTTAGAAGATGCCTCCTGAACACTAATGCTTAAATTCTCCCATTTTCCTTTAACCCTATCAGTACCAAGGCATTTTCCATAACTTGCATTACCGTTGTTCATCTAGTCTATTTTCGTATAGGAGTTGTATGAGTTTATCTTGTAATAAGTGTACTTTCAATGTTGTTTTTCTATTTCTGCATGTTTTACTACTCTTTCTCTACATTGTTAAAATAGACATTTTAGAAATTACTAGATAAATGTGGAAATACGTATAAAATCCTCGATATACTTTATAAGTTTTTTGCTAACTATTATGTAATCAGTCAATGTCCTTTGACCTTGAATACTTGAAATTTCTCATTTCTTTTAAAAAAATTATTTGTAGTTTCAGGTTATTAAAAACTGCGAATTAAACTAATTCCTGTCCATAAAAAATCCTGCTGGCTACCAGTTACATTACATATAGACTGACCCCTTATGCTTGCGCTAAAGTCTCTAAGGGAAATCATAAAATAATTTTGTTTTTCTTGTCTAATTCATTCTGCAAAATACAAAAAAATCTTTCGTTTTCTCTTCCTTTCCTTCTTCTGGTGCAGATATTGCCACTAACGTCAAGTATCCGAAGCCGTTCTTTAGTCTCATAGCCATTGTCCATGCATTGATAAACGGGGAAGTCTAGTTTAGATGCTCATTTCTGGTCTACAAGTATTGCCACTTCTCCATGATTCTGTGTCTCGCATCATTAATCATTAATCAATAACTTTTGCTCAGATATGAGCTGGCGACCATATTGTTTCTTCAGACAGCTGAAGTATTCCTTAATTCCAGTTATTTAATCAATAATTCCATTGCTAACTGCTCAAAATAAACTACCCAGTTACGTAATTTTTTTCTGGTTTCCACTGTTATTTGAAATGCATATTTCGTTTGCATAACAAATACCACCGTCAGGTGGCTTGCAGAGTATGGATGTAGATGTAGATTAGATTTATTCATTCACATTCTGCTTGTACAACGTTCTTCGCCATAGATGCCTTTCTTGAAAATTACAGCTCATTAGGTTATCATGCCATTTAATTACTGGAGAGTATGGATAGATTACACAGATTCTCTGACTTTCTTTGATGGCATGAAAGTGCACTTCTGTGTGACAAAAACTGTGAAGTTTCCGAAAAGAAATTTTTCTGTGTATCGTTAATGTCACAGAAATTTCTGTCTGTTAACACATATATCTACATCATGAATGAAAAAGTATTGTTTGAATTTTACTTATTCTACTGTGTTGTAGCTACCTGAGTCCTTCTCCATTAGGCATCATATTTTAGTTCCGTAATTTGCACTCTACTCCCATACTTAAGTATTGCTTTTCAACATTTGTTTGCACCTTACGTCATTTTATGTGTCAGCTCTATCAAAAGTACCACATTTTAACTGTCAATAAAACTGATGACTTGAACAGCAAATTGGCGGATCTTTCTCTGAAGGTACTTTCCACCTTCACTTTACGTGATCACTTTTCATGCTCGCACTGTGAGGTGATGTTGCATGGTATTTTGATTGGGAACGTAAATGTACCCCGACATGTGTCTCACTTAGTTCATGCTGCTGGCAAGTTACCAGCTGCCATGTTGAGTACTATAATATAAAATAGTACAGAAATACAAAAGCATAAAAATTTGCATAATCGCACTTAAGTGTTTGGCAGAGAATTTACAGAACAACATTAAGATTATTTTGCAACCGTTCAGCTTGCTAGCAGCGCTAGGAGAAAAAGAGCGTCTAAATCTTTCTGTGTGAGGTCTGATTTCTCTTATTTTATTGCGATAGTCATTCATTCGCATGTCAGGGGGAGTCAAGAAAATGTTTGGCATCTGAAGGAGAAAGTTTCAGATTTCGGTTTCGTGAAAAGACTGCGCCGCAACGAGAAACGCTTTTTTTCGAATGATTGAAACCTAAACCCGACTACCTCTTCTATAACGGAACGAGCTGCAGTCCCAGCCAAGTATCGAATCTAGGACTTTTCCAATTAACCAGATTCGATCACTTGCTGACACACCACCCAGTAGCAGCAAGGCAGTTCTGTCGTTACAGCCACCACAGTGTAACACTAGCAAAGGCTAGGTCCCTGGCACCTGTACAAGGTACTGCCGAATGACATAGAAGCAGGACAGTGTCTGCATATTCAGCCTGGAAAGCTCCATTTAAACTCCCGTGGTCAGCGCATAATAGTCGAACAACTGGACAGTACTTTGACGTTCAACCTGTACCGTCCAGTGTCGTACTGATGAAGCTCCCACCACCTCTGTCGCTGAGCCTCAAATCTGCGTCCATTGCCTGATAACCCAGGCAGTTGGGCAACTCAGCTCTCTGCTGCTTTCACGGGACTAAAGCTGTCGAATCCAGCCCGCCTTCGTGTGGCAAAGTTCTAATGGAAGACACCTGCATGCCTGTGTCACTGGGGCGAGATGCACACTGCCGTATTCGCGGTGACAGCAGCTGATGCTGAACTGTCCAGCTACGCGCTGGTAAAAGCAACTGGAATCACTCAACAGAGGAAAGTCCACTGGACCTGACGGAATACCAATTCGATTCTACGTAGAGTACGCGAAAGAACTTGCCCCCCCTTCTAACAGCCGTGTACCGCAAGTCTCTAGAGGAACTGAAGGTTCCAAATGATTGGAAAAGAGCACAGGTAGTCCCAGTCTTCAAGAAGGGTCGTCGAGCAGATGCGCAAAACTATAGACCTATATCTCTGACGTCGATCTGTTGTAGAATTTTAGAACATGTTTTTTGCTCGAGTATCATGTCGTTTTTGGAAACCCAGAATATACTATGTAGGAATCAACATGGATTCCGGAAACAGCGATCGTGTGAGACCCAACTCGCTTTATTTGCTCATGAGACCCAGAAAATATTAGATACAGGCTCCCAGGTAGATGCTATTTTTCTTGACTTCCGGAAGGCGTTCGATACAGTTCCGCCCTGTCGCCTGATAAACAAAGTAAGAGCCTACGGAATATCAGACCAGCTGTGTGGCTGGATTGAAGAGTTTTTAGCAAACAGAACACAGCATGTTGTTATCAATGGAGAGACGTCTACAGACGGTAAAGTAACCTCTGGCGTGCCACAGGGGAGTGTTATGGGACCATTGCTTTTCACAATATATATAAATGACCTAGTAGATAGTGTCGGAAGTTCCATGCAGCTTTTCGCGGATGATGCTGTAGTATACAGAGAAGTTGCAGCATTAGAAAATTGTAGCGAAATCCAGGAAGATCTGCAGCGGATAGACACTTGGTGCAGGGAGTGACAACTGTCCCTTAACATAGACAAATGTATTGCGAATACATAGAAAGAAGGATCCTTTGTTCTATGATTATATGATAGTGGAACAAACACTGGTAGCAGTTACTTCTGTAAAATATCTGGGAGTATGCGTGCAGAACGATTTGAAGTGGAATGATCATATAAAATTAATTGTTGGTAAGGCGGGTACCAGGTTGAGATTCATTGGGAGGGTGCTTAGAATAGGTAGTCCATCAACAAAGGAGGTGGCTTACAAAACACTCGTTCGACCTATACTTGGGTATTGCTCATCAGTGTGGGATCCGTACCAGATCGGGTTGACGGAGGAGATAGAGAAGATCCAAAGAAGAGCGGCGCGTTTCGCCACAGGGTTATTTGGTAACCGTGATAGCGTTACGGAGATGTTTAATAAACTCAAGTGGCAGACTCTGCAAGAGAGGCGCTCTGCATCGCGGTGTAGCTTGCTCGCCAGGTTTCGAAAGGGTGCGTTTCTGGATGAGGTATCGAATATATTGCTTCCCCCTACTTATACCTTCCGAGGAGATCACGAATGTAAAATTAGAGAGATTAGAGCGCGCACGGAGGCTTTCAGAAAGTCGTTCTTCCCGCGAACCACACGCGATTGGAACAGGAAATGGAGGTAATGACAGTGGCACGTAAAGTGCCCTCCGCCACACACCGTTGGGTGGCTTGCGGAGTATAAATGTAGATGTAGATGTAGATGTAACAGATGACACTTCAAGCAGTAGCAGCGGAACAATGTGTTTGTCCTGATTGAATGGACCGAGACGTCAACACAACAGAAAACGCCATTTCGGTGTGTTTGTCGCACTTACCAGAGCTGAAGACTAGCAGCTCGTCATCTCACTGACCAATCAGCTGATGAAATATTTGTAGGTATCAGTGCGTGGTTCACAGCAAATGGATTGTCACTGAATTTTGACAAGACCCGGTACAACAGTTTAGTACCTGACAGAGAATATCTGACCCTATAAGTATAATGTATTCAAACTTAGAAATTAAAGCTGTAGACAGTGTCAAATTTTTAGGGCTACAAATTGACCACAACCTAAATTGGAAAACTCGCACTCTAAACTTAATGAAACTCCTAGTTCAGCTACATTTGGAGTACTCGTGTAGCAGAAATAGGTGATTTAAAAATGAAGAAGTTAGTTTATTCGGCCTAATTCCATTCACTAATGAGTTATGGAATCATCTTTTGGGGAAACTCCTCACACAAAGAGAACATTTTCAAAATTCAGAAACGAGTCACTAGAATTATATCTGGTGTCAGTCCTAGATCATCACGCAGAGACCTCTTTAAGAAACTTGGTATTCTAACTACTACTTTCAGTACATATATTCACTGATGTCCTTTGTCATTTCCAGCATGTCTCTTTTTACACAAAATAGTGCAAAACATGATTATAATACCAGAATCAAAAACTGTGTCAGGACTATAAAAGCTTAACATTAGTACAAAAGGAGTCAAAACATGGGTACTCGTATATTCAATAACTTGCCAGAGCTTATCAAAGGTCATGTAAGTGATACAAATCGGTTTCAGAGCGAATTAGAGAACTTCCTGTTGGCCAACTCCCTCTACTCCGTCGATGAATACCTTCACAAGGATTATAGACCATAACTCTGCATTAGAATTGTACAATATCCATGTCTCTCAGATAAAAAAAAGACTTTGACTCTTTCCACATCCCAGAGACTCTTCTCCAAGGGATGCATGGAAAACGATAAATGCAATGTGATGTAGTAATGTAAGTGACGCATGTGTATAAACAGCAATAAAGGTTTTCTTCCATCCACGAACAGCCTTCTTCAACTACACTTAATCCATCTGCGAGAGAGAATCACCGCTCTCTCCAAGGCACCCTAGACACCCCGCTATGTTTCCATGACTACCTCTCCTGTTTCGAAATTTGGAAATTGTGGTAACTCCTATGGGCCCAAAACTGCTGAAGTCATCGGTCCCTAAGCTTACACAATACTTGTGAGCGTAAGTTAGCTTCAACTAACGCTATGGACAACACACACCCCCTTTCCAGGGGGAGGATGCGAACCTCCAACGGGGACAGCCGCGCTGACCGTGACAAAGCGCCCTAGACCAAGCGGCTACCCCATGCGGCTTCTGTTACGAAATGGTACAAAACTAGCTGCCCTTTCTTCAGCTTTTCCGATATCTGATCTTTATTGGAGTTCAGAAATACCGGGTGATCAAAAAGTCAGTATAAATTTGAAAACTTAATTAACCAGGGAATAATGTAGATAGAGAGGTAAAAATTGATGCACATGCTTGGAATGACATGGGGTTTTATTAGAACCACCCCATATTGCCAGACGAGTGAAAAATCTCTTGCGCGCTCCGTTTGGTGATGATCGTGTGCTCAGCCGCCACTTTCGTCATGCTTGGCCTCCCACGTCTCCAGACCTCAGTCCGTACGATTATTGGCTTTCGGGTTACCTGAAGTCGCAAGTGTATCGTGATCGACCGACATCTCTAGGGATGCTGAAAGATAACATCCGGCGCCAATGCCCTCACCATAACTCCGTGCATGCTTTACAGTGCTGTTCACAACATTATTCTTGGATTACCGCTGTTGTTGAGGAATGATGGTGGACATATTGAGCATTTCCAGTAAAGGAAATCATCTTTGCTTTGTCTTTCTTTGTTATGCTAATTATTGCTATTCTGATAAGATGAAGCGCCATCTGTCGGACGTTTTTTGAACTTTTGTATTTTTTTGGTTCTAATAAAACTCCATGTCATTCCAAGCATGTGTGTCAATTTGTACCTCTCTATCTACACTATTCCGTGATTTATTCAGTTTTCAAATTTATACTGACTTTTTGATCACCCGGTATATAGAGCATTTTGTATGGTGTAAGAATTTTGAAAAAAGTATTTTTTTAACTTCGTTTCGGTATCGCTATAGTCGCTATCAAACAGTGTTGGTATTGACTGAGTCTTGCTGCTGGTTTATCTAGCTGCTGGAATACTTTACATTCGACCAGAATCTCTTTGGATTGCATCTCTTATCGTGTTAACCTTCGATCATTTTAAACTGTCACTAATCTTGAAAATATTGTGTACTGGCCTATGACTTTTTCGTTGCTTCTGCAGCAATGTTCTGATCCATTCTGTGAACATTGGGTACTCAGTCCCGTATTAATTTACTTGACATAAGTCTCTCACTCATTGTCAACAACACTTTTTGATTTTTACCATTTCAACAACGCTTACACATTTGGTATGGGGGAAATTGAGACTGTGTCTTAGGGCATAATATATGAGACGTTATCTGACATGTTTTGATTCGCTGATATGCTAATGATATCCAAGTATGTAGTACATTTCATGCGAATTGGACGTTTTTTGCTTATCGTCTTCACTCTTTGGCAGTTTTAATGACCAATAGTGTTCGTCCAATAATATCCCAATGTAATAAAAACTGTAGTCTAAGTGTAAGAAGCTTGAAACTGATAACCTAAATGAAAAGTATGTTCCAATGTAACTGAGTTAATACTGCGATCACTTCCATATCTGGAGTGACCCCTTGAATATAGCTTCTGTAGCTTTCATTCATACTGCAAATCGAAGCTACCGTA
The DNA here is from genome assembly GCF_021461385.2 of Schistocerca piceifrons. Lineage (NCBI taxonomy): Eukaryota > Metazoa > Arthropoda > Insecta > Orthoptera > Acrididae > Schistocerca > Schistocerca piceifrons. The sequence continues at coordinate 54,258,235 of NC_060139.1, forward strand.
ATGTCAGCGGTCTTCACAAACGACAAAGTTTTTTAGTGAGAAACACCAAAATGCTTCAGAACATGGCGCAGCTGTTAATATTATTCGAGATGGACCACAGTGGTGGCGTAGGATGGCAAGGCTGTTTCAAAGAAAATTGAACCGGCGAGTGGAGGAGGAGGACAAAGTAGACTTTTGCTAATGGCTGTGATGTGCGCTCGACCAGATGAGCGATGGGAGGGCTTGAGAGAAAAGGGCTCGTTATCCCTTTGCTCTGCGGCGTGCATTTGTCGAAACGCTCCTCTGCTTCGTCAACGGCGGTCCATTCCCTACTACAGACGAAACGCGCTCAGAGAAATCTGGTTTAAAAATCGCCAAGGAGTTTTCGGAGTAGACTTCTGAAACTGCGAGACAAATCAAGGTTTTGGGAATCATTAACGCAAGAACACATTTGTAAGCACTAAGGCTCCAAGACCAGAGTTCTTTGTTTCAACATCAGAGTCTGCCAGTGAACGGCCAGTGTGATTTCGCTTATTCCGGCGCCCAACATATAAAGGTTATGAAAATTGTCTCTCAGAGACGACGTTATAATGTCAACCTCTCATTAACGTGTTATTATTGTAATTTCTTTATTTTAGTTTCGTACGTATTAATTCTTTTGTTTATCCACTGTCTCTATCAGTTTTGATGGTTAGGCGTTTTATAAATCGTTCATTCGTCACGTTATTTACTAGACAGGCATCTCACAGGAGACTATAGAAACATTAACGTAACTCTTCAGAGATTAACAAATTCAAGCGAAGATTGTAAACCCACATTTGAGCGCCACATGTTAAGTTGCGGAATTGGGTACTTCACAGCTCAAGTCAGTCATACCAGATAACTATCAAGTAGTAACTGTGAGTGGAGACATGACGTGTGAGAATCACATAATGTCAGCCGTGGGGAAAATAACTGAGAGGCTTCCATTTATTACCCGGATAGTGGGAAATTGTTATTTCTTTGTGAAAGGGATTCCTTACATCTATCTTTCAAGGCTTATAATGGAATACTAGTTATGTATGTCAAAACCCTGTCGAATTTCATTAACAGAATAATTATAATGACACTTATTCTGAGTTGACCAAGTCTGGTTTTAGTTGAGGGAATATGTGAAATAAAATCTTAAAACTCACAAATTTTCTGTAATATTGCTGTATAGAAATTTTATTTCTTGCTAATTCATTAAGACATGTCCTCGTGTAACTATAGGTAAATTGTTCAAATCGCAAATGGCACTGTGTTGCTGTCCATTACTGTCAAATTTCACTCAGAAAAGTTTTCTGTAATAAACATATACGAGGGTTGACTGAAAAGCAATGCCTCCACCTTCGTAACTCTTCAACTTTTCGCAGTATTGGTATGGGGTAGGTACTGGCTTGTTCGATAGCCTCTTCTCTACAACCCCAGTTGGCGGCAACCCTTAGCGTTGAACGGTTGTGTTGTTACACTGTAAAGACAGTCGGTCATTGCGATTTAAGCAACGAGCAGTCATTGAATTTTTGACAGCAGAAGGTGTCACCCCAAAGGAGATTCATCAGAGAATGAAAGCAGTTTATGGCGATTGTGTTGATTTGAGTACTGTACGTCGATGGGCGAGTAAGTTTAAAGATGTTGAGGAGGGAACATCTGAACTTCTTGACTAACAAAGAGTTGGACGTCCTGTGACAGCAACCACCGAGTTTCACGAGCAAAATGTTGACAGACTAGTTCAGGACGATCATCATTTCACAACTACAAGCGCAATCGGCATTTCACAAGAACATGTGGGTCACGGTATTGCTTTGCTTGGCACACTTCACGAGCCACCACAGCAGAACTTGAGAAATCAGTTTCTCACCACCGTACGGTATACTCCATACAGTCCAGGTTTGGCACCGTCTGACTTCCATCTGTTCCCAATAATGAAAGACGATCTGCGGGGACATCATTATGCTTCCTATGAAGACGTTGAGAGAACTGTGAGACTGTTGTTGCCGAAACAGGCTGTCGACTTTCCCCGTGACGGCTTCAGAAAACTTGTTCATTGTTGACAGAAATGTATCCAATTGAGTGGTGATTATGTGGGAAAGTGAATAGTGGTAATTAATCACATTCTAAAGGCTATTTCTGCGTTTGATTTATTAAAATAATCCCATCCAAACCCAATTAAGGAAGGTGGAAGCATTACTTTTCATTCAACCCTCGTGGTTTAATACCAGATAAGGAAAACAATAAAATAAAATGAGCTGAAATATTTATTAACCCTCCATCAACAAAGAACCTGTGCACTAATACTACCTTGTATTCTGTTGTATTTCACTATGCACGCAGTCAAGGCATTATGTCTGTCACAAAAAGACTTCAGGTCTTGCCATTCGCTTTAAGTGCATCCCAGTCTAACCCTAATCTGTTTCTTACTCGCCAGCTGTTACGTGTACCGCCACTTTTGGAGACCTGCTACATCTGTGTGGGTTGCATTTATCGCAATGATAACACTAAAGTCCTCATAGTAGCTACAAAAACGCTGTACAAACCAACCATATACTTACTGACAACATTTAAATGTGAACTAATATATACCGACTACTTTCGCAAGTCTTCACACAATGTGTCCACTGGCAATTTTCAGTCTCTGAAGAAGTTGTAAAATGTTTCTGAATAGTGTTACTCCCTACCATCATCTTGTGAGTGTGAAGAAGAATTGGGAAGGAATTCCGCCTCATGCTATGTTCAGAGGGTTCATTTGTTTATTTTATTTCTGTAAAATTGTTACCTGCTAACGTCTCTTAGGGGTTACATAAACTTGTGGCACAAAATATGTACATTTGCAAAAGGAGCAATTATTATCAAATATTTTTCATTTTTTCAACATACAGTACTGAAATGAGACAGGTATCACTTAGCTGAGCATTTTATGTTGTTCATTTCCAATACGTTTAAAGGTTTTAGTTTTATAGTACCTTTGGTAATAAAATGAATGTAAACATTTGTTTAGAAACTTCACATGGAACTATTGGTTATGTATGATGGTAGTTTTAAATCTACTAAACAGTCTCGAATTTGTCATCTGCAAACAACATTTTTTATTATTCTGTTTAATGTTAATTTCGACTGGGACTCGCTACATATATGGAATTAGTTATCGTGTTATTTACTGTTTTTGATGCTGGGATATTTGCTCCCTTTCTTCTGTCGAGTTCTTTTGCTGTTATCATTATACATGCATTTTGTAAGATTTTATCGCCCAGCAGAGAGTTGCTGTCCCTATTAAGTCTTGTTATGGTTGCGTGGTTTTCGTTTTTTTCTGTGGCGTATTCATTGAGGATGTGGTGCACGGATATGAAGGGTTGTTGATGTTCTTGATGTTCACTTTGTGTGTGTGTGTGTGTGTGTGTGTGTGTGTGTGTGTGTGTGTGTGTGTGTGCTTGTCTGAAACAGAGAGAGAGGGAGAGGAAGGGGCAGAGAGAGAGAGAGAGAGTTTGTTATGGATAGGCCAGTAACATGAATGTTGTAGAATATGGGGAGGAGATTTTAATTTTAGAGGGTATTCTCTTGTCACACAGAGGGTTTTAATGTGGAGTAATGTGTGTTTGTTTAGTACTTCCTTTCCTTGTGCTATTGACATTTGGATGTGGTAATTCTTTTCTATCATTAATGTTTGGTATGGGCTGTTACTAGTTTTATGAATATTTAAATCAGCTTTTGTGTTCGTTGTGTGATGATTCTGTTCTTGAGAGTTGAGCAAATACTGAGTGGGAGCTGTTATCGTTCGTGCTCTGAGATGTTCTTTATAACTGGCCATAAAATTTCTGCATATCTGACCACTTACATGGATTGAAAACAGTATAGTTACTTGATATACACCAAGTTGGCTACATTTGTCAGTGAGGTGGTATTTCATCCAAGTCTGTTCTGTATCATGTAGCTAGTTTTGTATGCTATGTTGAGTCATTGTCTCTTTAGAGTATTTTCCACACAGCATTTAGCTTTGTGGTTGTAAGTCATTATGTGACATTTGTTGCTTTCTCTGCTGAGTTGTTGTGTATTCTGTGTGTGTGTGTTTACTGATCATGTATTGCCTGTTTTTGAATTTTCTGACTTTTTGTTTTTGAATTTTGTGTCTTTGTATCCTATGCACTCTCCAGTGCAGTTCATTTTATTATCTTCAGTTCTTCTGTGTTGTCATGCTTATTCATTGTGTTTCATGAAGTCTGTGTCATAAATATATATATGTAAATGCTGTTTTTATGGATTATTGGGTGATTTGACTGGTTATGAATGAAAACTATAAAATTATGTGTTTTGAAATGTAGAATTTCTCTCCAAATTTTCGTAGCAGGCACAGAAATAAATACTCGAACATTCACAAGGCGATTTTTTTACGCACAAACCAGTTATTTTCTTCCCAACTTTTCAACTTATTCCAGAACATGCTCATACAATTCTTAATATAAAATTCAGCATAGTATGTTTGGCCCATAAAATAATGCCCAGCTGTGTAACAACTGTAAGCAGTGTGCCATCTGCATCACAAAATGAAAATCGTAAAGCTGAAAACAAGTGGATGGAGCAAGAAATCTGGTCCATTAATCCAAAAAGCAACCATTGTAGATTGAACTATACAGATTGCAAATGGAACTAGTAAATCATAAAATGGTTCCACCATTTCTGATGTATTAGTGCACAGGGTTAGAACATACACAGATACTACAATAGGAAGAAAAGAGACAAATGAATAAAAGAAACTCAGCAAAATGGTAAATCACACAAATGTCCAACAGTCATAACATCATCATCACAAACATACCTTTCACAAATGAGTGATTAACCTAACAGTTTATCTAAACGAGAAAGCAGCTTCCTTGGAAAATGTCCCACACTTAACATAGACACAATGCTGTATCAAAAAATAACAGAGAATATTATAGCAGAAACCAAACACATTCAAGCAACAAGAAAGAATGAGCAAACCTTAATTCCGTGTACACCTAGGAGAAAGAGAACTAGTCACTGAGGAAGTAAAAACATAAAGTAAAACAAAATCTAACTGTCGAAAAACATATAGAAGGCCACAGAAAAAGTTATTGCAGGATAATGCCTTTATCACAAAATCTGAGCTCGGTAGAACTCATAAATGAAAAGTCATGCATTGACAAAACAACAGAATTCATAGGAAGCAACATCACAGATTTAGCAGGGGTTCCAACAAACTGATACCAAAGAAACCTACTGAAAACTCAGGAAAACATACAAACTATTTTACACAGATATACGGGTTTAAAAAATGACCCTGAAAAATCACAGTACCCTCACTCTAAAATCATTTCCTAAAATTCAAAAGCCAAATATCCCATATGACCATTTATAAACATTAAAAATGCTCGAAAATACTGCTTAGCCGAACTGTCACACACATTGTTACAGAAAACCCAGAAGCACACTGGAGTCAGAAGCCTAAAGTACTCAAATCACATAACAGGAAAAAAAAAGAAATACAACATACAAAATAGACTAACTTTAATTTTGTTAGATGTAACATGCATGTACACACACATTCCAACAGAAGATCCAATCAACGTCATAGAAATAAATCTGCAACTACTAGGGAACATACCTGCAACAAACACACAAGAAACATCAACGACACTCAGATCATCACAGATCAAAACTAATTCACATTTAACATCAAGTTTCACTCTCAACAAGAAGGACTATGTACGAGATCCGCAATCAGTTGTCTACTAGCTGACATTTTCATTGCTCATATCAGTCAAATCTTTGGCAAAATTGTTAAACCAAAGAAGTACTAAGTAAGATATTGGTACAGTATCTGTGCAATATAAATTGCCTGAAAGATAAGTCGTAGTCCACCCACAAATACAATTCACTGTTGAAACACAAACAGATGTAAAACTCAATTTCTTTGGCCTCACCATATACAAGAGGAACAACAAGCATCAGTTCACGTTTACAGGAACCTTACAATCACCAGCACTTCCATAATAGCAAATCTGATCACTCCTTTAACCCATAAGGAAGCCAATTTCAGATAGTTACTTCAGAGCCTGAACAAAACACTGAAGAACTGAACACAAAAGAAATTAACAGGAGAATGGGTATGATGCAAAGATGCAAAGTGCAGCTAAAATAAACATCAAAATAAGAAAACAGGGAACACATAATCAGGAAAATACACATACATGCACACGCACACACACACACACACACACACACACACACACACACACACACACACACACAGACAGACAGACACACAGATGCAAAACAATTCACAAGAAGTCAGCAGACAGTAAGCAACAAGTGGCACATAATGACTTAAGACAACGAAGTTACATACAACATGGGCAAATACTTAAGAGACATAGACTCAAAAAAGCATATAAAAAAACAACGAGATACACAACAGACTGTCAGATATATATCAGCTTACTTGCAACGGTTATCAATCTGTATATATAGGTCAAACATGCAGGGAGTTTAGAACAAGGCATAGAGAACTTCTCAGCGCACTGAAGAATAATAGCTGGCACTCAACATTTGTTGGTCACCTAATAGCACTGAATCACCACCCAACGAACATTGATTAAAAATTCTTGAATCTAGTTACAGTCTTTACCAGAAATTAACGGTAAGAGAAAATTATCACATCAAAAAATCAATAGCTCAAGGAAATGAAGTACTAAATGACTGCATACCGCTCTGCATTAAAGCCCTCTTTATCACAATAGAACATCCTCTAAAATTTAATTTCCCTCCCATACTTCACAACATTACCTTCCTATCCACAACACTGCCTCTCTCTCTCTCTCTCTCTCTCTCTTTCTCTATCTCTCTGTTTCGAACGAACACACACACACGCACACACACACACACACACACACACACACACACAAACACACACGATCTAAACATTAAAAAATGAACAAGACTTCAAATCTGGGTGCCACATCCCCAACAAACACACTACAGAAAACACGAACATCTCACAGTCATAACAACACATAATGGCGGAAGCAACTCTGCTTGGCGAACAAGTCTTACATAATGCATGTCCAACGATAACAGCGAAAGTAATATGCGTGTTACCTCAACACAAGCACAACATCAAAAACTGTAAGATGCAAACTAAAAACCCGATTTACCTTATCCCCAGCCTTAAATTTAAATGTAAACAAAAAGTAAAAATAGAAACTATTTGTTCTTGGCAGATGATGAGCTCTAGATCAGTGGTTGCAAATCTGGGGATAATTGCCCCTTGAGAGGTAAAACGTAATTTTATTAGCGGTAAAAACTTAAGTATTCAATGAATATTTCTGGCTCGAAACTAAATTTTAAGAGATCATTACTGTTATTATTATTTTGTGAGATTGCAATACTTTTACGTAAGTTGCCAATATTTCCTTTTTTATCAGCGTGTGACTCAATGTGGTTGTCACTACAGCTCGTGAAATGAATGTATGAACATTTCCCTCACGTAGATCACCCATTAACCTTACACTGATCACCAAGTACACACATATTTTTACTTTGCAACATACAGCTGTGGTAGTAGACGTGAGACATATACATCACAAATGCTTAAATATCTCCAAGCAGTAGATACTCGCAGTTATAGTACAAACTGCTTCATTATTCACTTAACAACAATAAATGAGCTAACTGACAGCACAACACTACAATAACTGATAGCTACTGCACTGCTGTATGGCCTACACATTTATAATTGTTATTATTGCTACTATTGCTGTTACTGTAACTATTAATGGCAATGGTTATTTATTTTAAGTTGGAAGTAGGGACTCCAGCGCTCAAGTGATTTACACAGAATAGGTCCAAGTGTAGTGTACACATTTTAATTTGCTGAATTTTAAGTGGAGGACATGGGAGTGGGAGAAGCAAGTGACGCTGGGGAGGTGAGTGATACAGAGGAGGCTTTTTTTTTAACAAGTGTCTACCCTCAATGAGGATAGCTAACTTTCTTTTCTGAGAAAGACTTGTACAAAGACTGGACAACAACCTGGAAACACCATGAGTAAAGAAAGCTGGAACATAAATGCAGATGGTAGCCAAGCCTGCGGGTGGCGCTGTTGTGTTTGATCACGAATGGCACCTGCACAATGTCATCATTATGTTGCAAGTGTTAGTGGTTGTCAGTGCAGTATTCTATGTGTAGCTGCAACGCGCTGGGAGCGGCAGCTTCGCGTCCCTACCACAACCAGCCACGTTATCACAATTTCGTAAGCGTCTCTGTGGCATCTCCACAGTGTTGTCACGTCTCTACAGATGGCTGTTGTTTTTCCTCCGCCCGTTTGCGCTTCGTAGTTGAAAGCCAACAACAGTGCTGCGACCTTCGCTAATCTTCTTGAGCCATCTCAAGTATAGTTCTGAGTGCATTACATCAGAGCTAAGTGAATTCGAATGCGGGAAAATTGTTGGTGCTTGTATGGCTGGAGGTCCTGTAAGCAAGACAGCCGAAGCGCTTGCTGTTTGCCGAGGCGCCTAATCCAAGTTTGATACCAAATACTGGAAAGCGGGAAAACATCATCCGCTAAACTACAACGCGAACGAAAGTTTGTGTTGAGTGTTGGTGACAGACGGCCATTGATGACGAAATCTGCAAAAGTCACTGCAGAAACTGAACGTTGCTCCCTTGAACGAAAACAATACGGAAGAGAGCTCCATAACCTAGCAATTTCAGGGTGAGCTAGAACTCCAAAAGGACTCGTCAGCGATGCAAATGCTTGTTACAGGAAAACGTGCCGCCGAAGTCATAAAACCTGGAGTGTGGAGCACAGGAAGACAGTCATTCGCTCGGATGAGTCTCATTTCATACTGTTTCCGACTCCTAGCCGAGTTTACGCCTGACGTACGCCTTGCTGAGTTTAGGATGCAGATTGCTTGCTGCCAAGAGTGAAGCATTGCAGGTGTTAGGTAATAATTTGGGCAGCCATATCGTGTATTCCATGGGTCCCATGGTTACTCGGCAAGGTCGCATCAGTGCCAAGAATTTACGTGACCATTTTGACTGATCACGTTCATCCAGTAGTACAAAGTTTGTTGTCCAATGGATGCAGGTCTCTGCCATCATCCAGGACTGGTTCTGTGAGCACGAGGATGACATATCAAATCTCTCTTGACAACCAAATCGGCGGATAATATTATTGAGCCTTTGTAGTCTTCTTTGAGGAAAGGGTGCGTCATTGCTATCCACTTCCATCACAGTTACGTGAATTTACCAATATTTTGCAGGATAAAGAGTATGAAACCGTACAGGACCGTAGTTATTGTTTCCGAGACGGCTGGAAACTGCTTTGAATGCCAGCTGTTTTCATACATCATATCAGGCGTGATAATGTCATTTTCGCGTTTCCCATATTTTTGTCTAACCCTTGTAGGTAACACTCACGATGCAATGAAAACTGCTTCATCATTCTATAAAAAAACTGTTGTCGAAAACAAGTAGTGCCAATCGTCTAGCTGAGACACTAGTTCGTAGTTTAATAAAACACCCAAAGTACTAAATATCATTTACATTTAGTTAAGTTAAAAATGGAAGTGTTCAAAGAAAATTCTTTTTCATTCTACAGATAAGTAGTTGCTAATGTTAATGATGGTGTGGGAAGGGGGGGGGGGGGGGGGGGTGTGCGGAACTGTACTCTGGGGTAACGATTGGGTAACGGGTAACGGCATCAGAAACGTTGGGAACCACTGCTCTACTTTGCGCAGTAAATTTATAGCTACCAGCATAAACAACCAACAATTTCATGAGAGACGTGTAAATAAATGAAAACATCCACTTTATTTCCAAAGTTACTATAAAACTAAAACCCTTAGGCCTATTACAAATGAACAACATAGACTGCCTCAGCTCAGTGATATTTGTATCAACTCAGTACTGTGTGCAAACTGATGTAAAATATATGACAATAATCGCTCGTCTTACAAATGTAAATACATTGTGCTAAATGTTCATATAACCCACAGAACACTTCAGCATGTAATAATAATTTTGCAGAAGGAAAATACAAAGAAACCCATCGAAAATAGCGCAAAATGTGTTGACACATGTTTGGGGGAATACAATGCTACAAAACGGTGTCTGGCATAATGTGAAAATCCTCTCCAACTTTGCTCCCTATCGTCTGTCACAAGTGAAAAAGCATGTCACACGTTTCTCAGAGCCGTTTCTCAGTTTGCAACATATAGTACTTGTAGGATATGACCAAACTCTCATGATTTTACGTAAATTCAGTTTGTGGTTTTAAATGCCATCAAATTGCGTACAAGCGCTGCAAGTGTCTTACTTCACATTTAGACATTAATTATAAAACTAGTCTTGTAAGTGTTTGTTCCTGATGTTAATATTGTTTAAATGCACCAAGTATAGTCAACACATTTATACTGTTCCGTGTTACCGGCTGCTGCTCGTTGAACCAGACGCTGTAGTTGCCGTCTTCGTGGCAGTGGGGTGCTCGATCGTAAATTCACCCACTGTTACAAAAACACGGCCTTCCTCAACTATTACTGTGATACTATGATTGCATTTGTCCGTTTAATAGCTTATATTATGTTGTGTCTTACCTCATTAAACCCTCTTAAAGAAATGTTCTTTCTACTTTCTTACAGTCGTCAAGCTCTGAAAGAGCAAATTTAATTTTAATTAATTTTGAAATTTGCTTCAAATTAAAGAGCAAATTTAGTAAGCTTGCTTCATACGCCAACTTCTAACATGGAAACAAGCAATGTTGATTTGAATGTCGTGTTCTGGCAGCCATTTTTAATCTCCTTTCTGTAATGAATTATTGAAAACTGTGAACTGAATTATCAAAATTTGCACCAGGAAATGGAAAAGTAAAGGCACCAATAGATATACCTTAAATTTATCCAATTAGAATAATTAGCATTCCACAGCTCACACATTTTCACACCAGCATGTCTAGAAATCCTTGCATCCTCGACTTGGTGATTTCAGAGCCGACTTATTAACGTATACGTGAAAAGCCACACCACTTTGATGGAGAGTCGAAACATTTTTTAGCACCGCGACAATTTTACATCTTCAGTGATCGACATAGTGTCTATTCTGCTCAAGGCCTCGCCACTGTCTTCCTCTTCCGCTGCACACGTTATCACGGATCAAGCCAAGGAAATCGTCCAGTCTAGTTACTTGACTTTTGTAATATATATTTAATTTCTAATTAACTCATTATCTGATCCTTTTACAATTAAGGAAATTGATATTACACCTTTTTATCATTTAAAATTAATGCACATGTCAAAAGTAACACATTTTACGAATTTACAAAGATATCTATTTTGGCAACCTGTACATATTGGTTCAAAATTAACCGATCGATATTTCCACTGATAGAGATTTTGAAAACATTTATTATTAATGCGTTTCGGCGGTACTTTTCTTCGTTATACATGCCCCACAATTTCTTGATTTGTATCCTAAAGTACAGTTGCAAGAAAATTTCTCACCACAACGACTACACTTCTGTGTGTCAGTTAGTGTACACATTGTATTAAACAAAATAAAGGAAGGAAGCACGTAATAATCATTTAGAATACGTATATAATTTTAAACTGCGTTGTATTAGTTAATATTCATCTGAAAATGTAACTCTCATATGCACCCCCCATATAAGTGTGTAAACTCTGCGTGTGAATCGCATGGACACTTACTTTACTATTATTTGTGTCATATGTTTTAAGTGTTACACTGTGTAAATTGGTTTATTAATTTTATGTGCTAACTACAACTTCTTCGTATATTTTAACCTTCTGTCATCTTTATATACTAAAAACATATACCTCACTTCTTCAGTGTTTATATATACAAAATAGCTGAGTATCTGTCATTGCCTGTGTACATATTTATATTTTCTATCTGCTATTAGTCCATGTCCTCTCTCCCTCCCCCCTCTATCTTTCTGTCGATTTCGCCCCTTATACCCTCTACACCCATATCCTCCACCCATTCACTCTCTGTATGTCTTCTCCTACCCTTCTCTGTGTCCATTCCCTCCTTCTCCCTCCTCCATCTGCTCCTCCTCTTGTCCATCTGCTCATACCCACCTGTCCTTCTGCTCCTGTTTCCTCTGATACCATCTTCTCCCTCCCCATCTCTCTGTCCATTTCATCCCCTTCCCCTCTCTCTCTGCCTGTCTCCTCCTTCCCCTCTCCCTGTTCAGCACCTCCTCATTCCCTTCTCTGTGCATCTCCTTCTCTCTGTCCGTTTCCCTCTAATCTCTATCCTCCTCACTCATCTGTATCCTATTCATTCTGTAATTTCATTTTCACACATTTTCATACAATGATACACTTTTGTAGGTAAAGTCAGTGCCACATGTGGATACTGTTTGGGGAAAGTGTTGTGAATAGAGTGAGTAAAACCGATGTAATAAATTTTAATGTCTTGCGTGATGTCGCAGCTTTTAACGCTTCTGGGTGTTTATGTCGTCATACTGCATGAACTACGCATCTTACAGTGATATAACTTTGTAGGTACATTCAGCAACATGTGTCGATATGTCTGAGAAGTGTGTTACAAATACACTAATTAGCAATAAGGAAGTAATAAATTAGAACATAATGGCTCAGGTGGTAGTTGTATTGCATGAACAGCCAAAAGATAGTAAATTTTGTGGGAGTTGTCCGCGAGAAAATGTTTCGCAACAGTTTGGAATTGTGTGTACAGTTTGTTGCTAGTTACCAAGTGCTCTCATTCGCAAATACTGAATGACGAAATTGTAGGTATTTGCATGTTGTGGGCCACACTGCTTTTCGACCCTCACCCCCAACGTCATTAATTTGTAGGTCGTTCTTACCCTCCCAGCGATTCTTTTTAGACAATAAGTGATATGAAATCCATGTTCAGCTGAAATCGGTCAAGTGGTTTAGAACATATGATGTACACGCACATACATACATTTTTATAATAAACATGGATAATTCAAAATTTATGATTTGTTAGATCCACATTTTTCACATGGACAATGCGCACTGTAATCTCCTTTGTTCCTACATATTTCTTTCGGTTTTTTTGAACTTAGTGTTCAGTTAACAAGCCGTTTTCTCGCAATAGACATTATTCATTCTTTGCCACGCACTAGTGAAATAACGTTCGTCATAAAGGCGCTTCTTCTCATCACCATAACTTGGCTTTCCATGTGTAACTTTTAGCATATTCGAAACTTCCAGGATGTATTCTAGATATTTAGCAAAGACAATAACTTTATGCATACATAGAAATATAATATCTGTAATTTTAAAATATTTTTCTTATACTTTGTGACATTAATGTAACATGTTAATTTACTTACATTCTGCTAACATTATTTTCCTAATTTTGGTTATTGTTACTCACAGTTCTAGATTTGTTGTTTCTTATGTCTGTAATATTTTTCACTCCTAATAGTTTTCTTCATATAGGAAACTATAAGTAATATGCATTTTATTGGGACAGCTTAAATTACAAATAGAACAGAACTAGAAACTACTTATCTCTTTACAGATCTCACTTGATTGTTCACGGATCTTAACCAAAAGTAAGTTACAAACGTTAAATTCTGTTCCTTTTACATTTCATCATGCCTGTGGATCCCCAATTCTGCTTGCTTACTAATCTTAATTTTAACCATCACTTGACTTTCATCAGTAGTACTTTCTGTACATGGAGATAAATCTGTCAGCACAACTACTAAACATCTCCATTTCCTTTCTCACAAAATCTCTTCAGGAGAGAAACGTGTGCTCTCATGTTTTTAAACATTCACCATGTTTCCAAATTGTGATACATATTGTCCCATGATTGGTGCTTTTCAAGACACATTGTACGACATAGGCTACCTATTTCGTACATACACTTCTCTGCTGAATTGATGTACAGGTGATATGTTGATATTTGGATGTTGTGTACTTGATTTTTAGCCATTACTTTCCTCTAGAATTTTGAACAAAATTAGGATCCAACGTAAGATTGTATTTTGTGAAGGTTTTCCACATTAGCAAAATATTTCATAGTCGTTCTCTTATAAACTGCTTTGCTGTTTGCGCAAAGGATACGATTTGATAAACTAATATTAATAAAATACTACTATTACTAAAATATGGGCAAAACTACGACATGTCTTTGATAAAGGACAGAACAAATCCAACACGACCTTTTCCATCACATTATTTGGCTTGACAGTTGGCAGCAGTTTTAGGCTAGTAGTATGTCTTTTGACATAAATCTAATCTTCTCTGTTGTACTCCTTACCAAGTTGTTAAACGTGATACATTCCCAGATATTGTCAGTGCATTTTCGAGCACTCCAATGGCCATAAGCCAATTGGAAATAGTCAGTTTTGGGAGGGCCCACATACTCACTAAATTTCAGAATCCTTTTCCATCTTCAAATACAAAACACCTATATATGTAGAAGGTTCTGATTTTATACTATTGATGTCATCAAACTTGTGTTTTAACAATTTCAGACAATCGTCTACACATTTTGATATCATCTCATATTCTTACGCCGGCCGGAGTGACCGTGCGGTTCTAGGCGCTACAGTGTGGAACCGCGAGACTGCTACGGTCGCAGGTTCGAATCCTGCCTCGGACATGGATGTGTGTGATGTCCTTAGGTTAGTTAGGTTTAAGTAGTTCTAAGTTCTAGGGGACTGATGACCTCAGATGTTATGTCCCATAGTGCTCAGAGCCATTTTGAACCAACAATATTCGTACAGATGTCCTTAATTATGTCTTTCCCTTCTACTGCTTTGTAATAATTGAAATTTAAGATTCTTTCATCTTTTTGCCTTCTGTTCACCTTATCAACACTCTCATGTATTCTAAACAAGGCATCAGGAACACTATTATCTATCCAGTTTATGTATCTTATTTCCAAATCAAGCTGATGAAGTAATAGAGCCCATCTAGTCAACATGTTGTGTAATAGCTTGCTGTCTTTTAAGAATCTCGATGCTCTGTGGTCAATTCGGACAACGGTTTTGTGCCCTCACAATTAATACTTAAATTTCCTATGCCCGCATACTATAACTAAGGCCTCTTTCCTGATAGTCTAATTTCGGAATTTCGTCAAAACTCGAGTAGCGAAACCAATTTGTTTATGAATGACCTGATTTCAGAGCTGTTGTACTCCTATTCTCAAATAGGAACTATCCATAGCACTGTGGAATAGCTCACTGGTTTGTGGATGAAACAATTCAATATTTTTGGACAGACTGTCCTTCAACTTATTGAAAGCCAATTCACATTCAGGGGACTACACAAAAATGTTATGCTTTCTCAGTAAATTGTTTACATTTAGTCATTGATAGCCTGTTCACATTTTGACGTATTTAATTTTTTTAGTTAAAAATTGAATAGAGATGATGTTGGTGTGGATATGATCAAAATAGTAAAACTATAAATTAAATAGAGATGATGAGGATGTTGATATGATATATTGGTGGTGATAATGGTGTATGAAAACTATCATGTTCACACTGGAGAGAAACAAGGGAGAAAAAGAACCATAGGATCAGATGACGCTCGACTTGTACGAAGAGAATATGTTGAAAGCGATTTCGTTGTTCCGAAGTTAATTGTAGTTGCGGCAGGTGAAATTGGGTAAGGCGTAGGTGTAATGCAGCAATCTACCTGGTTTGATAAGAGAGCAGTGTATTTTGTGCTGAGACTGTTTAATGTATTTCTTTCTAAGGTGTCCAAGAAAGAGAAGAGGTATCAGAAATTGATGTATGTATATAAACAGAGAAATGGAAGTTCAAGACGAAGCTAAAGCTATGATTTCAGGTGATTTTTAGAGGTTAGGTTCAAATGGTTCAAATGGCTCTGAGCACTATGGGACTTAACATCTAAGGTCATCAGTCCCCTAGAACTTAGAACTACTTAAACCTAACTAACCTAAGGACATCACACACATCCATGCCCGAGGCAGGATTCGAACCTGCGACCACAGCAGCAGCGCGGTTCCGGACTGAAGCGCCTAGAACCGCTCGGCCACAGTGTTAGAGGTTAGGAACCGATTCCAGATAAAGTAGACATGGTTCCTGATGGGGCCTAGCTACGGCAAACTAACCTCTGGACTAAGCTCTACGCTGAAGTGATAGCCAATGACAGGCTCGAGATTTGCTTCAGAAGAAAATCACCAGCAGTAGTTTCTCTTCGGATCTTCCATGTAAGAGTACTGCTGCTTGCGTGGTTAGTCGTTCATTCATACCCCCACTGGCTACAACTGACTTCCTGGTGGAGCAGCATTTCTTTCCTCGTTTCATAATAAAATCAAGTGGTAAGAAATCATCGTGCATAGTGCAGCAAAACGTAGTGAATCACTCCTGAGTCCATACATATTAAGTAATGAATTCGGGACTATAAGACTGCAGAAAATAGTCAGAATTCTATTATTTTCGGGCACATGGAGAAGGTGATATGAAAATTAAAACAAATCCTTTTGATCTGTTTTATAATTATTGTTTTGTTCTAAAGACTTTGGTAACGTCGCAATTATTTCTCTCAATTTGACAACTGGACCAATATATGGACAAAAGAGGATATGCTTGTAGATTCGTAGGTAGATGAATTTAATCTCACAGTTTTATTATTTGTTTTGCATACATTATTCCACTAAAATAGTTTCTATTATAATACTTCTTTTGTTTCCAGGGATAGTCAGTCAACTTCAGATCCTATGATGCTCGACTGATTCGTAAGGTAAGCACATGTTTGTAAATTACAGACTTCCGTAGTCGGTTGTGGTCACATATAAATGAATAACGAAAAGCCTCAAATGTCTTGTTTAGAAACGCTGAGTGTCATTGTCAGAGACGACTGGAAAACTTCTGTTTCGTTGAGCTGTGGATGGTGGTCCTTCGGCTAATTGCTGCATAATTAAGTATATACAAAGGACTCATGCAGACACGCCCCATAGACTAATATTTAACTGACGATAATCTTGCAGGCGAGGTACCTGACTTCTGTCGTGAAACACCAAATTAAACAAGTTTTATTGGTGAATATACTATGCAAATAACATTAGCATCGTTGATAAATCACTGCAGTACGCTACTGTCGAGATGTGAAAGTGTCATACGGCCTGTTCGCTCTTTCATGGAATTTTATAAACCACGGCTGTCCGTTCTTCTCCTTTCACATCTCCGCTAATACTCTCCGTCCCTCACCCACCCACACACACACACAAACACACACAAATACACACTCACAGACAGACACACAGACGGCAGACAGAACTTTGTCTTGTCGTTTTTTCCCGTGACGTTCCGTTTTGTTGCGAGTGCACGGTACATTTGGCGTCAGATGATAATTGCGGCGAGCCATTGTGCTGAGCGGAACAATAGGTGCGGCTCGAACGAAGGCCATGTTCGTAGCTGTGTGTATGTGTTTGGGGGGGGGGGGGAGGGTGGTGCTTCGTCAGCATACCTCCGTAATGCTTGTCGTGATGGCAATGTCTACCTATTAACGGTAACATCGTTCCAGTATACGTAAATTATATCCTTTCTCTAATTGACCGCCATTACCGGCACACTGCAAGCTAACATCGCCGTCAAATGTTCAACAAAATGAATTTTATTCACACTTTTCAGTGATTTTTATTCAGAGTCTAGAACATTGTTCCTACAAGTTTCGGGACAGCGAAATTACAGTTTTATCGCTGTGTATGGCCGAAACGGAACGCAGTGTATGCTGTTGTGCTTAGATTTTCAGCGCCAGTAATTTTTTTTTTTTAACAGCTTATCTTCAGAGTGCTTGAGAAAGTCTGAAGTACAGTTATAAGCCACACTGTAATATTTGGTTCGCTTCAGCTTCCTATCAAATATTTGTGAGCCACGTATGATGTGTGTGTATATCAGTGTCATTCAGAGAATGAAGTGTTTGAACAGGTGTAATTTTAAGTAATACTTCTTGCCATCGTCTCATGGGTGTAAGACTCTGATTTCATTAATTGCGCAAATCCTTAGTATTAATGGTTAAGTACACTATCAGCCTTTGTCACAATTAACAATCAAACTGTACAACAGTCTCTATGTTATTAAGCAAATACATCATAACATTGGCTCACATAAGTGCCCAGAACATTGAAAGACATGAAACTGATTAGGAATTACGAGGCTGTCTGGGGACTCTGTTATATGCTTTGAAAATGGGGAACTGTCTTTACTGCAAAAACATTTATTTTGATGGTAACCATTTCGTTCAGCTTTTGACCATCTTCAGACTCTCATCCTGAAATGTGGATATAGACTGGATCTCGATTGATGTCTGAAAGTAGTAGTAACAGATAAAATATATTATATGTAAGAAATACTAAAAGAAGAAATTATACCCATGATGATAGGCGGTAGCGGTGAATGGAGGGGGTGTCGTAACTGCACGAACATCAGCTGTTGAGGAGAGCAATGCAGTTATTGTTAAAATACGCGATGTTCCGCGCATTGCATACCGAATTGCGTCAGCGATAGCCAATCAGGCATACAGGACGTAAAACACTTATCAGAATTAGGCGTGTATAGACTGGTTACATGAGAGCTAATAACGAATGAAGAAATAGGTACTATATACAGCATTTCTTCAATACGTGATATATATGGGATAACCTATGATAATAGGTTGTCAGAACACGGCACTCATCTGTGAGGATTTATATCAATCTCGTAGACTGTATGCCACCAAAGATGGTGGTTAAGCGACGCCAATGGTTCCCATGGAGACAGCGTTGTCGTATCGATATGCGCCATCCAGCAGAAGACCAATTCAGAGCTAAGCCAGCGACTAAATGTTAAATACGTACTGGCATGCAGGTCGACATGTAGAAATACATGCCAGGTATCGCAGATTGCTCCGAATCATAGTGCCAGTAGAAATACTAGTTCAGTGATGCCGTTATTTACCATGGAAGCGGCGCGAAGGTGTCGAGGTGCACCTCTCAACAGAAGACTGCTACTTGCAGTTGGAGAAAGCTTCTTTCTCATCATCCTTTCTTCCTATGGACATCAGGTTCGCTTTATGTGGATCCGCTGTTTCAAAATTCGGAAATTAGTTTTTTTTTTATTTTGTATAGGTGAATTGCATAAATTTTGTTCTCTGTATTTTCCCTTTTTGGCTACTGTGCATCGTTTTGTTGTTGGATATTGGTTACTGGGATGACATTCTCTTATACGACTGTTGTAAAACACTATAAAGCCACATCTGAGCTTGTCGGTGTACCAGATCGACGGTCGTTACGCCAGTATACCTGATCAAACCTGGCCCATCTGACTGGTTCGCTACCTAGCACGCTGATCTCCAGAAGCAGGTCGGAGTGGTTGATCTGGGGCTATAGGACCACGTTCCTTGTCGACTCTTGTATCTGGAGCACATGCAAACTCTACCAAGTGATCAGAGTTTTTAAGAGACCATGATCGTTACATTTTTCTTGCAGTTTCTCCATCTGAATGTGGCGCTATAGTACTTACGGATGTCAGAGATAATAAAATCTTAATCTTTTGGCATGAATTCTGCTAACATAAACGACAGTATCATTTTAGAGTTCATCAAGACGGCTCCGAGATTTGGTCTTCATATTCTGTAGCTAATTCCATAGCCTTACTGCAACGAGCATTCTGTAGCAATGTGATAAACGTTTGTTCTGTATCACGTGGCCATCGTTCTAGCACTATTTTGCTTAAGTCTCTCATGCTCACGCAGTGAGAAATGTTGTACGGTTACCGCCACAAACAGTTGCTACTGAATACGGTTGTAAATTAAAGTATGGAGACTCTCTACTCTTATTCTACCACAGAGTTAATTTTTAGTTAATCTTTCGTGAGTTAGAAGCTTTCTTTCTTCTTTCAGCGATCTGAATGGCAATTTACATTCAAATATTTCTGTCGCAGAGATTCGTGTGAGTTTCCACATGCAACAGTGTAACATTTCATCATTTACCACATTCCTGTGTCGAAAACAACGTAGCACCATCAGTGTTGCCACCATTTATACACTTATGGGGAATGGAACGAGTGATACCATTTGT
This sequence comes from Schistocerca piceifrons, assembly GCF_021461385.2. NCBI lineage: Eukaryota > Metazoa > Arthropoda > Insecta > Orthoptera > Acrididae > Schistocerca > Schistocerca piceifrons. The sequence continues at coordinate 54,278,294 of NC_060139.1, forward strand.
TTTAGAGAGACAGCAATTTCCCACAGCGAATGGATGGTTTGTTGTGTGTCAGCTGAATATTAGCGGGGCTGTGGCCCTGATAGTTGGAGGCGATCAGTTTTCATGTATGGACTGATCGTGGATGCCCGGACAATGGGAAACACCACCTCTGAAATCTTGCGAAATTGGCATTTTCAGCCGCGCGGAGTGGCCGCGTGGTTTCAGGCCCCATGTCCCGGATTGCGCGGCCTCTCCCGCCGGAGGTTTGAGTCCTCCCTCGGAATTTGGTGTGTATGTGTTGTTCTTAGCGTCAGTTTAAGTACTGTGTAAGTGTAGGGACCGATGACAGCAGCAGTTTGGTCCCTTAGGGATCCACACATTTGGGATTTTCATCTCACACGACATCAAGAGTATATCGTGAAGCCGCGCTTGTGAAAGCCTAGCTAAAATCAAAAATTTCTTTCTTTCCAACGACTGAAGCAGGACAAGCGTTATATTTTCTTGGTAATTATAACAGCCATTTGTTGTTCACTTGCTGACAGCTGCTGACGTGAAAAGTAGCTACTCTATAGCTCCAAGAGGAACGGGAATAACATGGACTTTAAGATGAATAACATTTCACATTCAAGAATTTAAAAAGGCTCCTCCAGGTAAAACTATATCCATCCTGAATCAAAATCTATCCAGTTTCGCAAAGCGCTATATTAACTCCAAACACTTTATAATGCCTGCTCTTCTTGGAACTCCTTTGACTTTTCCCTATTACACAAAAATTTATTGACAATTATCCGCTTCCCACACGATATACACTGGAAATGGAAATGATCGTATGACACTATTGGGTGGGAGGTGCCATTGGGGGCAGTTCGGCCGCCATATTGCAAGACATTTTTTAGGTGACGCCACATCGGCGACTTGCGGAGTCAATGATGATGAAAATGATGATGAGGGACACACAACACCCAATCCCCTGCCGGGAATCGAACCAGATAAGCCAAAACTTGGCGACCACTGCCCACCACGACGTTGAATGGCACCTGGTGGCGTTGCGGTGACGAAAGTATTTAATAGTAGTAGGCACGGACACGGGATCGTGCTAGCCAAGACATGGGCTGCAAATTGGAAAACGCACTGAGATAAATTGACATTGACAAATGACCGATTCTTATTAAGAAGAGTCTTTGAACGAATGTCTCTAAAACGGTTAAAATGGTCGAATGTTCACATGCTACTGTCGTGAGCATCTACGGAAAGTGATAGAAGGACAGTGAACCCTACCGCTAGGTGCTAAATGGTTGGACGTCCATGACTTTTTCACAGAACGTTGGGTTCGGAGGGTTGTCTGCTCTGTAAAATAGGATAGATGGTGACCTGTGGGATCTCTGCAGAAGAGCACAACGCTGGTGCACGCACAAGTGTTTCAGAGCACACCGTTCATCGTACACTGTTGAACATGGAGCTCCGCAGCAGACCACCCCTTGCATGTTCACGTCTTGATCCAACGACACCGTTAATTGCGACTGCAGTAGGCAAGGGATCATCAGGATTCGACCGTTGATCAGCGGAAACGTGTCGGCTCTTCGGTCAGTGGTCGTCCTCATAAACGCGGTCATTGAGGTCAATGGCGGCACGTACAGCGCAACAGGGGCGCAGGCTGTTGTGGGAGACATTCTTCTGAGCTTGCATGGGACCTGCAGTAGTAATCGAAGACACGCTCACAGCTACGGACCACCTGCATCCCTTCGTGCTTGATGGCTTCCCGAAGGCTATGTATTCTTTCAGCAGTGTAACTGTCCGTGTCTCGCACCCAGAACCGCGCTACAGTGGTTTGGGGAGCACTGAGGTGAACTTACGTTGATGTCTCCGCGACCAAATTCAATCCATATGGGTCGCTATCGTGCATGTGATTGACCCGCTATTTACGTGAATTATATGACTTTACCAACAAACTGTCGGATCCCTGATACGCAAAATCAGTGACTATTTCGTTCCAGAGTCGGACAAACAAACTGTCAAGCAGGTGGCCATAAGGTTTTGGCCAATCCAAGCGGCATACATTAAACAGTTCATTAAATCTGGCACATAAGTAATTGTATCTCAGATTTCCACAACGGTGACAGGCGACACAGCTTTCTACTAGTGTTTAGCGACGTGATGATGTGGACTAGTTATATCTTTCCCAAAAATTTTACAATTTCTTGATTTTTCTTTTTGTTGTTCTTTGGTTCCTTTTGTATTATAGAGTGTCCGGGAAACATAACACAGAAAATTTATTGAAAGCGTAATGTTTCCTTTACATACACTTTAAGTAACTTCCCTCATTTATGTATAAAAAATTGTAGCCTCCATATGACCCACAAGGCCACGCGGCAACGAGCAATGCGTTTATTGAAATTCTCGATGACGCTTTCACAAAGATCTGGTGAGATGCCGTTACTAACAATTTCAGTTTGAACCTTCAGTTAGCGTACTGTTTGTGGTTTGTTCACTTATACCCGAAATTCTGCAATTCTACTTATTCATGTACCCACTGAGGCATAAGTGCGCCTCATCTGAGAATATTATTCTTTTTATGAAGTTCTCATTCTCCACTTGTCAAGCCAAGATCCGCTGAGCAAATCGATGTCTGTTTCCGTGATCTACAGGCTTCAGCTCTGGTATAAGTTGAATCTTGTACGCATGCATTTTCAGATCTTTTGAAAGAATTTCATGTAGTGAACTTCGGGGAAAATTCAGTTGTTGAGCTCGTCGGAGAACCGATTTTCTGGGGCTTACGGTCATGTTGTCAATCACGACAGCAATGTTTTCTTTTCTTATGTTCGAACAGAACGCAGTCGTCTTGCTTTCATAACGTCTGAAACCGAACCCCTGGTCTCAAACTTCTGTATCAACTTCCGAACAGATGATTTGGTTGGAGCAGAGTTACTTCCGAGTGTTACCCGTAATTCACGTACGGTGGCCGTGGGTCCTTCACTGTTTCTGTAATAACTTTTTTCATTGGATACGTTTCTCAGGTGTCATCTGCTCCATGACGAAAATAAACATCGAACAACAATGTTCATGATGTTAAGGCTACCGGGCTACTACTGGGAAGGATCCCCGATAACAAACATGAAAAAAAAAACCACGGCTGCCAACTATCATGTAACAAAATGGCGCAAAATTCAAATTCGTCCGTACTCCCCGCACACCTGTTATTATTATTTTTTTATGGGCTAACTAAAGACCCGTAAAGATAACTATTTACCTCTGTTTCTCGACGTCCTTCACCTAACCTCTTTGACTTTCTCTGCTTATCTCTCATCTGAGCACTTCATTCCAGTTTTTTTCTGATTGTTTTCTGTTCCTGAAGACCATTGAACGTTTTGACTATGAATTTATCCGTGTTGTGTAAAGGTCTCCTGTTAGTGGGAAGGCTATAGTGACTCTGGAGCAGGATGGACGTAAATACAGCACTGAAGTATTCAGTGCCACTGACGCCACAATATGACATAGCCACTACTTGAAGGCAAAAAGTGCAAGCGCTAAAGGGGGTTATCTCCATACCACAGTTAATGTCGTGATCAACGACCTTGAATGCATGGCGTACGCAAGATGTCTCGACTTTTAAAAATTTAAGAATGTTTGTAGGCAGCATATTTGAAAATTGAATATGGAAAATTTAAAAACCCAAGATGGCGTATGTTGATAAACTTAATAAATGCAAAGTGGCACCAGCGGGAAATACTTTTTTCAGCCAGTCACAGTGCAAAATTATATTGGTAAGATTGTCTTGATCGTAATCTCACACACTGTTACACGGTAAAATATCGTTCTGAACCTAGGAACATCTGTTATTTTCAAATAATTTAAAACAGTTGCAATCGAGAAACTCGTATGGGTAATGAATTTAACAGTGTATGTATTACATTATTATCCTAACACAAACTAATAATAACTAAATGAAATCATATTAAGAGGAGGCCTGCCGTTTTGTCCTAGCGGTTCTAGGCGCTACAGTCTGGAACCGCTCGACCGCTACGGTCGCAGTTTCGAATCCTGCCTCGGGCATGGACGTGTTTGATGTCCTTAGGTTAGTTAGGTTTAAGTAGTTCTAAGTTCTAGGGGGACTGATGACCTTAGAAGTTAACCATTTGAACCACATTAAGAGGAAATAGAAGCTATCGGCAGCTGACAGTAATTTTCATTTTCATGACAGGGGATATTACTAAGATGTTAAAGAAACTCAATTCATTCACAAACATCACGCGGCCCATTGTAGAAGACCTTTAGTTTCAAGGTATAAGCTGTTATATGACTGACTAAGTATGGCCGAATCGTCCACATGTTTCATTTTTCTCCCTGTCTTCATACTCCACTAAAGTTTATGACAAACTACTGTATTGTTTCATCGTTAATAAATTTCCTCTGTTTATGTGAAAATGCTGTACTGTCCCATCATCAGTATATTTCATGTTTCAAAAAATGGTTCAAATGGCTCTGAGCACTATGGGACTTAACTACTGTGGTCATCAGTCCCCTAGAACTTAGAAGTACTTAAACCTAACTAACCTAAGGACATCACACACATCCATGCCCGAGGCAGGATCCGAACCTGCGACCGTAGCGGTCACGCGGTTCCAGACTGTAGCGCCTATAACCACACGGCCACTCCAGCCGGCTATTTCATGTTTCTCTGCACAAATATTATACTGCCCTATCAGTAAATTTCATCTCTGTCTTTCTAACATACTACAGAGGGAATGCGAAAGGTGAAACAACGCAAACAAAAAATAACATAGATTCAAAATTTATTAAGAAGGCACTACGTTCCAGAGAAAGTTAGCTTCACGCTTGGTTGACTGTGCACATTTACATACTTTCTAGCTCTGACAAAGGATATTCAGAGTTTAAGTTGTACAATGTTCTTTGCACATTTAATATTTTTTAAATTTTTCACACATTTCATGTCCATTACATTTTTTTCACACTACGAAGATGATATAGTATAGAGACTTTCCCAGTGTAACAAATCTTGAAAATCTCCAAGAGTTTGCTGCCGGATCGTAAACTTAACGTGATTCAATATTTTGGCGATTCAACTGTCCGCCATCTTCAGGAGAACACTGCTGCTACTGCTGATGAATGCCACTGAAAACCGATGACAGGGCTGCAAATCGTCAACCTTATGTAGGCCTTAGTAGAACACCGGCGACAACCACATATCACATCCAAAGACTAAACGCTTGGCTGGTCGCACCGAAGATCGTTGCGTTATGATGTTCTACTAAGAAGAAAACCATTTCTCTATCAATTAAATTGTCAGATGGCCTAATTTCTGTTGGCAGGGATAGGAAATAGAGCAAGTGAATAACTTCAGTTACTTGGGAAGTGTAATAGTGGATGATATGTATTGCTCAACAGAAATTAGGAAAAGAATTGCAATGGCAAGTGAAGGATTCAAGAGGAAACAGAAATTACTTTGCGGACCACTAAACAAAGATCTGAGGAAAAGACTTGCCATATGTTACATCTGGAGCGTTTCATTGTATGTTACGGAGACCTGGTCATTGAGGAAGGAAGATGAAAGAAGGCTGGAGGCACTAGAGATGTGGATATGTAGAAGGACGGAAACAGTGAAGTGGGATACCGAGTAAGGAATGAAAAAGTATTAAGAAGAGTTGAAGAAGAAAGAAACTTGCTAAAAGTCATCAGAAAGAGAAAACGGAACTAGACTGGACATTGTTTGAGGAGGGACTGTTTATTGAAGGAAAGAATAGAAGGAATGGCGAAGGGAAAAAGGGGAAGAGGAAAATGAAGTTATCAAATGCTGGACAATATCGAAGGAGATAAATATTCAGAAATGAAAAGACTGGCTACGGACAGACAAAAGTGGAGGAGGCTTAACCCATGAAAATATCTGCCGTAAGGCAGAATACCACACTACTACTACTGCTTATTCACATGGTTCCAAAATCCAGAAGAACTGGCAACTACCACATCTCGTCAAATTTCATTCTGTGCTCCTCGTTTAAGCATTGCTCTGCTACTGTCGATTTTTGTGGCTATTGTAGACTCGTATGATGGAGATGTTACTCGCACCTATTGTTCCACGGGCCTATCCTGAATTGTATGAATTGAACAGCCGATGTAAGCTTTCCCACACTGACACGTAATTTTGTGTATATCAGGTCTTCTTATTTCCGGATCATCTTTTCAGAGCCCTACTCTTGGAAGGTGGACGGAACACATTCTTAGCGTTAAAACTCCTAAAAACCTATACTATACGTCCCCAGCATAAGAAATAAAGGCCGCAAATCTATCTTCCTTTTCATGCACCTCGGGGGATGATCCAGACTCCATATCCAGACGAATCTGCTTCTCAGAGTATCCATTGTCCTTAAAAACAGCCATCAAATGCGCAAGTTCTTGGGTTAAATTGACCTCGTCGGAAACGTCACGTGACCTGTGTCCCAAGGACGCCATTGCGTTGTTAGGTGGATGCCAACACTTAGCTTGCAGATGCTGATCGATGGTTGTCGGCTTTCGGTGAACACTATGTCCAATGGCACCGTTTTGTTTTCTGTAAACCATGACATCCGAAAATGGAAGTCTCTCATCAGTTCCAGACTCCATGGCAAATTTAATACTGGGACGAAGACAACTGAAGTGTCACAAAAATCTGTCGAGGACATCACGTCCTTGAGGCCAGACGAAAAACGTGTCTTCTATGTATCTCCAGAAGTACGTTGGTTGCAAAGCTGATGATAACATTCGGTGATGATATTCTATCCTCAGCGAATGTGAAGGGAAAGTACAGGATCTGAAGCGTGGAATGAACACTCTAATGAGGACAGAATATGGATTGAGACTAAATCGAAGAGATAAGAAAGAAATGAGGAGTAACAGCAATGAGAACAGCGAGAAGCTTAACATTACGAATGGTGATCACAAAGTAGACAAAGTTAAAGGGTTCTCATACTTAGGCAGCAAAATAACCTATGACGGACGGAGCAAGGACGACATTAAAAGCAGAATATCGCTAGCAAAAAGGACATTCCTGGCGAAGAGGAATCTGCTAGTATCAATAGCCTTAATTTGAGGAAGAAATTTCTAAGAATGTACGTTTTGAGCACAGCATTGTACGGTAGTGCATGATGGACTGTGGGAAAACCGGAGAAAAAGAGAATCGAAGCGTTTGAGATGTGGTACTATACAAGAACGTTGCAAATTAGAGGGACTGGTAAGATAACGACTGAGGAGGTTCTCCGCAGAATTGGCGGTTGAAGAAACCTGTGGTAAACACTAACAAGAAGGATGGACAGGGTGATATGATATCTATGAAGAAACAAGGAATAAGTTCCATGGTACTAGAGGAAGTCATAGAGGGTAAAAACTGTGCGGTAGACCGAGATTGGGATAGATCCAGCAAATAATTTAGGGTATAGGTTGCAACTGCTACTCTCAGATGAAAAGGTTGGCACAGAAGAGGAATTCGTTGCGGGCCGCGTCAGACCGGCCAGAAGAATGATGACTTATAAAAAGAAAACGGACAATTTAAGACAAAGTGCGTGAATTAGATTGTGATCACGTCGTGTCACTTTATTTGTAGAGGTCCGTCTTGATCACTCAAATTTTGCAATCCACTGATACCGGTATAAACTACTGCCGTCTTTAGAATTGTTAAAAAAGAAGTAGTGTAACCAACTAAGTTAAATTAGCTGAAGTAAATTCTATACAGAACAGGCCTGATGAAAAATAAGAAAAATAAAAAAATAATTACATGATCAACAGCCATGCATACCTGCCATACATACCATAAAATATTCTGACGTCGGTATCAACGTCAGAATCTATATTTACAGGTGCATGGTAAGTGCTGGTGATGGGCTGATGCATCTGGTATTTATGCAAAGAACTGAGGCCAGCAGAGGACAGTATAGCATAGGACATGAGTAACAAATACAGTAAATTTAATAATAAAAATACAATATGCATAACCATTAATAAAAATTATTTCACATGGCGGAATGAGCGTTAGAATTAGAATTAAAATCCACGTAAAAGGTATACATAATTATAATGGGAAGCTCCTAGCCTGGAAAAGTAAATAATTTACAATTGTGTAAAATCCAGAAGAAAAAGTTTAAGTTTAACATCACATCTATTAACTGGAACCTTCCAGCATGACAAAACAATTAAATAATAACCATATTTGTAAGGTAATTAACAAAACACTGACTATTAATCAAAAACTCGATAGTCTATAACACATCGGGAGTGGCATCTCAATGGCGTCATCTTGTGGCTTGTCTGCAGGAATTTCTTGTTTTCCTGTGTCTCAGTGTGCACAAGAAGTCCCAGTTTCCTCGCCAATGGTGGTCAGTACATACCAGGTGTCAGTCAGTAGCAACGGACACTTGGGCTAAAATCAGTGATGGTACTTGTTGCACACTGTATACTTTGCTATGTCTTTGCGACCGTACTGTATGAATAATTACGGTTAATACCAAGATGTATAGTTAGAAACTCGGCGTGTCAGCCCGAAATTGGTAACAACTACAACTCAATTTTGTATCAATGCAATTGAGGTATACGAAATAAAAAAATACAAAAATATCTAATTTCTCAGTGCTAAACAGTTGCAGGCCTATCACCCCGTGGCAGCTTTCCTCGAATAAACAAGAATATGGTACGGTATTGTAATCCCTGACACAGTACTCGTTAAAGCCTGTGCTGTGGTAAGTGAGCGGGATTCACCTTATGACAAAGGATTTTCGCATTGATATCGAGCGCGTGTGCCTGAATGGTGGCAAATAGGACTTACATCCGCTCTGTAATAACAATGATGCCTCAAGTAAGTTCGAAGTGCAATCACACGTCAGGATGGATCAAAAGCAATCCAGAAGATGCTATCAATGTGACAATAATACGGTCGCCAGCCTAATTAGGCATTGACTGAGTTTCTTCCCTGCACAAGTTGGTATATATTCATGCAAAACAACAAGTTGTAACACTGAATAATATAGTAGAATTTTAGAACCAGAAAATCTATTGAACTGATAGTTTCACGTTCTGTACTGATATGGAAAATCATGAATACATAACACTACACTATAATGTTTACTACAAAAATTTATACTGTCTATTAATCTGATAAACATTCTGCATAGGTTACCCTAGAAATTGTACTTTCATGCCACACACAAAACGTCAATTTTGATAAAGATAAAACACTGTTAAATTTAGACTTTCATATTGACTAACTTTTGCTGGTCAAACCAATTTAGAACACTTCAGAATGGAAATGAATGAAGGGGGGGACCCTGAAACTGTTATGATCGCTGTATTTAAAAAAAAATGATTACTGAATTTATTATTGATTTAAGATTTACTCTTTTCATCTTATTTACTGCTCATTTAAATGCCTTTAAATCCTTCTCGAAATAATAAACTTCATTATTATATTAATACTAAAGTTATCTTTCGACTTCGTTAGACCTTCACTATTCATTTACTGGTTCATTAACGAAACATTTCTTTAAATACCATTCTAATATAGCTAGTTCTCTAAATAATTATTGTAAACACAATTTTTAATTTTCATTTCGGGACACTCGGATTGCACAACGTTTGGAATGGACCCTGTCTAGGTTAGTTGCGAGGATAATTAAATGACGGAAAAGTACTGGTAAAATTTTGGTTATTATTGCACCAAACAAACACAGTTCACTCTCTGATCCATATGAATACAGTACTAAAAGTTTCAACCTGCTAGTATCGATGCGGCGGTTTGCGGGCGGCAAGATGGCGAGGCACAGAGCACACATACAACCACAGCTATGGCTCTTGATGTATCGGCACTTTAATTCTTCTTAGCGTCGCAATACTTTTCCATTTAGTGCCTATGGAATTTTGTCATGCTGTGTGGGCGTTGGAACGGCATACCCGAGGCTCAATGAAGCTATGTCTTCCATGAGAGCCTCCTCGCTCCAGAAGATGTTGCTCAAACCAGTGCCAAACTCCAACTACTCCTGAGCCCGTTGTGTCGTGCAGAACCCGTGCGCATTTTCCCGCGCTCGCCTGCCGTCCACCTTTTACCGCTCCCTGACAGACCGGGTATTCACCCGAGGTTTTGCATGCTACATATCCTAACACACTGCATACGTATGGACCAGACGCACAGTTACAATTTTAAACATCTTACAACAGTTTCAACATTTGTTACATTTCAATTCTATTACAATATTACTTGACATTTGACATAAACATTAATATTCACATTGACTCTTATTTACAGTTTTCTTAACATAATGGCACGAAACAAAAAGAAATGAAGTCAGGTCATCAATTACACAAGTTTATCGTAAAATCAGGTGAAAAGAATTGCTTATATGTACAATAGTACAGAGTCGTTGTTGTTACAGTACGTATGGCTGGAATACACCACTCTTAATCATGTAACTTTTTTTTAATGTATCAGCAAGCCTGTTACATATTTTTCTTCAGCTAACTGAACTTAGTTGGTTACACCACTGTTTTCTTTTTTTATTTGTAACGGATCTAAAGATGCTAGTAGCCGGAAACGGTAAAAAGAATTGTAAAATTTGTGTGTGTGTGTGTGTGTGTGTGTGTGTGTGTGTGTGTGTGTGTGTGTGTGTCTGTGTGGGTGTGATGTTGGATGAGGGGAACTTGTAGAGGGGCACCAAGGGAATACTTAGGACTGAAGACAACAACATCTGTCTTATACATTGCATATTGAATTAGTTTTTAACTGAAAATGGTGTGTAGAAAACTTTTATTATTCAGAAGAGAGAGATTGAAATAGATTTAAAATTTGCGTGGATACTTGTCGGAAAATAGGAAGTTGGTCAAAATAATTTTTGATGCTGCATGTTGAACATTTATCTGATCTAGCGAGAGCTACATTAACAGTGGAGGAAGCAAATCAATTTTTACGTAAGGTTGAGCTTGAAGCAATCTACATACGAATTTATGTTATCTTTGCCGGCCGAAGTGGCCGTGCGGTTAAAGGCGCTGCAGTCTGGAACCGCAAGACCGCTACGGTCGCAGGTTCGAATCCTGCCTCGGGCATGGATGTTTGTGATGTCCTTAGGTTAGTTAGGTTTAACTAGTTCTAAGTTCTAGGGGACTAATGACCTCAGCAGTTGAGTCCCATAGTGCTCAGAGCCATTTATGTTATCTTTGTCCATTAATTGAGGAGAAACATAGTGTTGTATATTTTTCTTGCAGTCATTTTGGTGCAAGGAAATGGAAATGATACAATCCAATTGCACCCTATCTACTGTATGCACGTTATGCTATATGAATCTCATTTGTGTCATGACTCTGGGTTTCTTTGACAAAACTGATTTCAGGGACAAGGTGCTTTCGTAGCTTCTGTCATGGAGGACAGCTTCCCATGGCTATCGTAGCCCAGAGTTGGGCGTGCGCAAACGTACGAGGCATTATACAGGTAATATGGAGAAAACTTCGAAATTCGGAAGTACAGGAAAAATTTAATCTTTCGCATCTTCTAATAAACAATTTCAGATAAGCACCTTCCATTACGAACATTAACGCCCTGTTGTTAGATTACAGCATAGGCGTAACAAACATCGGGCGTAGAGAACTTTGGGTAGGGAGTTTATGTCAGCGTCCGATTGTGGAAAGAGCGACACGACGTAGAGAGAGAGAACTGTTGTGTACCCGCTGGAAGGTACGGGGCTCCGAGCGGAAATAAGCATAGACAGTTCGAACGATGAAGTGAAGGTACGATGAAATACAACCCCGTCCCGCTGTGTTTTCTGTTCTTGTGTCAGCGTTTCGATGCATCGCTTTAGAACTGCTTCCAGCTGATCACGGTCGCAGCGACGAGATTTGTTAAGTCGCTTTTTGGAACAGTGTATTTCATTAATTAAGACACCAGAAACCACATCGAACCTACAGCCTCCGACTAAAGTAAGGTGATGTATTAATAAGGAATTTTCCTACAGTTTTACGACTCATTAGTCTATTAGCTAGCCTAAATCACGGTTTAAAGGTATAATAAAAAGGATTCTGAGGAATATGGAAGTCAAAGACTGGCATTATATGAACGTTCAAAACAATTTAATGAGTTAATGTTGTGAAATACTATAGTATAGATTTCCTACTGCAACTTACGTCTTAATCCAAGACATAAGGCTTCCTATATCCAAGGAGTTATTCTGCGATGACCTAGAACGAAACAGTCACTGAGCGTTATTTCAACATTCTGCATTCGTGATAATACCTTCAGTGCCATCTGTATTTTGTTCACAGCAGACGTGGAATGAGCTCCAACTTTTAGCTCGTACCACGACCTAATTCAAGTCTCCATTTATCGTTATAAGACTGATAAAAGATGTAATTATTGTAACGCATTTACAAATTCTGCAAATTTTGCGTCTAAAAGTGAAGTTCTTCTAAAAAAGTTGGCGTATCTCATTAATGGAGATATAGTGGATAAATATATCATACAACTTTACTCAGCACCCAAAAAATATAGCTGAACAACGGGGATTTATCATTATCGACGCGCGCAATCTACAATACAGATTGTGATGTATTTGCAGTACGAAAAAGTAAATGCAGTTCATGTACTGGATATCATTTATTCTTCAAAGAAGAAACTATTAGCTGAGTCTCTTATGACTTGATGAGAGTTGATGTGGATTTGGGTAAAGTCTTCAGATTTTCTAATCTGATTCGAAAAGGCTGGAATACTGAGTGAATGCCGTTTAATGGTGTCATGCATACGTATTAGTGGCCAGCAGTAGTTGCACATTTTTACATCCCATATACTAGGATCAACGACTAATTTGGGTTTCAAATTTCCTCTTGAGGTGACAGTTTTCTTCTGATTCTTATTGCAGTTGCTCATTCATATTCAGTTAAGCACTTTCCATGATTGTAGTAGTTCCATCTAGTTACCATTATGTACTGCTAAGCCCTGAGTGACTCTTTCGCTTCTCACAGCATCCTTTCTTTGTAAACATATTTTTGATATCATCGTATTTAACTAAATGTGTCAGTACCAGCTCACCGGTTCACTGTCTATCTTGCGAAATACTTGAAGTATTCAGAATCGCTCAAAAAATGGCTCTCTGTCGCTCATTATGGATTAATCCCTTCTGAACCACACAACGTCAAGTGCGTGCACTGCAACTCAGATTGCTGGAAAACTTTTAATGATCTGTGAATTCTGCTGCGTTCGCTTCGCTTCCGTAGCGTTGTTTCAAGACATCGAAAGTTAGTTTCCGATACATTGTACTTCTACTCTCCTCTAACGCTAGACGGAAGCCTGAAGTCCTAAATTCATGATGGCTCGTCCGCAGGATTACGGTGATGTTTTAGGAACTTTTCCCAATTTATGTCGCAAATGGGTTATTAACTTTGAATTGGGGCAGCTGGCGGGGAACTGGGAATGGTAATGTGCTGGAATTTTAGAAATTGACATTTTCGCGAGAAAAGACATTTATTTGAAAACATCAGTTAAAACTAATTACCATAAAAATGCAGATATTACAGTCAGTTCACTTTATACTAGAATACGCTTGCTTAAGGCAGAAGAATGAATGACTCTAACAGCTCACGGGAATTTATTAAATAAATCGAAAGATCGAGAATGCTTGTTAGTGAGTGATAATAACTTAGCCAAAAGATTTCTCTGTTAAATTAGTCATTAAGCAAATGAGCAACAGTTTAAAACTAATAAGATATTAATAACATTATTACAGGAGGCACATAAAGCTGAAATTTAATTATTTGTAGTCTTTAATCTACATCTGACAAATAATACTGAAGCAGAGAGCAAAATTACCTTAAACATATTGATAAGATGCGGCATTCTAGAAAGTTTAAGAAACGGCCCGGATCAATCAATGAGCGATGATAAACAATGGCTATAAGAGTAAGTAGTGCAATTCAACTCATAAGTCGTCTCGGGTCCGTGGGCCGTCGTAATTTAATTTATTATTTACTATAGAAACTGATTGGTAATGGTGATTGTTGCCGACTTACGTGGTGGGCCTTAATCAAAATGATATTTCATTCCATTTTGATTTACAATTAAATGCTTTTGTGAAGTTATCTTTTTTAACAATAATAATCTTCAGTGGAAATATTTTGTTACGTTAATTAACGTTAGACTCGCTGAATCTTAAAGCATGATCATATAAGTTGAACAACGGAATAAATTTTTCATATTAATTGCCTCGGCTAGTCATTTCACTTTAAAACAAAAATCTTTAGTTGTTAATAACAACTGCGGCCCACACACGCGCGAGAGTGTTTTTTCTTACCTCCGTTAACCATTGCCTCGTAGTCGGAGTCCTGGCTCTGGCTCTCGGCTATGGTACTGAAAATAAGAAACTTAAAGCTACGTATTTTCTGGAACGTCGGGCGGCTGTGGTGAAAAATGTATATTACGTTAATAGCGGGCGAGTTTATCACTTCGGCTAATTTTTATAAGTTAATATCGCCACGTAATGGCGTCGCTTGCTGCATCGGACGCTGCGATTGTTGCACTGTAAATTACTCGAATACAGATTAATTCAAGGAAGGCGGACGTGAAATCGGGATTACCTCTTACAAATTAAAAGTGAACAATAACATTAAATCAATATATTATGTGCTTAATTAGTAAAAATATGCTTACATTTGCCAGCACTCGCAAGATGTCCGTTTACACGCAACCAAGACAAGAGAAGAAGTGGAGACGACTAAAAAACTAACAAAAGAGCGTATCTTGTCGTCTCTTCAGATCATTTAGTTATATTTATTTGCCCTCGAAACTTACACAGAAAAATTACTATAATACGGAGGAAAATGTATGTTCGCCTGAGCGGCTAGTGTCCACTTATTATTCAACTTTTAAATGTCTCTTCTTTAAAAATACTGTTTTTTAAGTCTTCTGTTATTATTCCACTGGGGACGCTATAGTCGGAATGAGAGAATGAGGACCTAGTTATTGCACGACATAGTGTGTTCAAAACACTGAACTTCAAGTCCACAATACACAATTAAGAATATCTTTTCAGTAGTCATAATGACCAAATTATACGAAAAATGTAAAAATACGCAGAAATTTGGCAAATAGAATTTACACTCCAAAATGATTTTTCAGTTTAAACATTATTTAAACAAATGAATAGCAAATTTTTAAGAAAGATACCAATAACATAGAACGCATAAGACTCGACTGTCTCATGCTTAATTACACCACTCCACCTCTCCATAACACGTAAATATGGCCAACACAAATCAGTTTCCTGGGCTCAAAATGGAAATAAAATAAAATAAACTATGGAACTTGGTCTTGCTCTCTTAATATACACATGTGGCAGACAAAAGAACATACATTAACATCTCAAAGGCAGCTGTTGCAGGCGCACATCGGCAAAAGAACCCAATAACACATCCCTTGAAAATGGTTACGCTTAACTGCTACGGCATAATGTCAGCGCCGACGCGCCAGTAGGGAACGACAGAGAAGAGAAGGCTGTGAGAAGAGTTCAGCCAATCGCACGCTTACCTACCTCCCTCCATGACGACAACGCGACAGCAGCGGCCCCTAGGTGAAGACGACATACGTGCCGCGCCCGACCGGTGGCAGCCCACTTCGATACCAGCTTCAACTTTAGCCACTTCCTTAGCCGACGCGTCGTAGCCTCTATCATTAGCAGTCTCTAAGTAGCACAGACTTGTGCCTGTCTATTCTGTAAAAGACTGATTATTTTGTTTGACGCCCTTTGCTTGCAGCAAATCTGTCTATGTTAAGTATTTGTACTTGTCTTGTTGTTATGTTGTTGTTGTGGTCTTCAGTCCTGAGACTGGTTTGATGCAGCTCTCCATGCTACTCTAGCCTGTGCAAGCTTCTTCATCTCCCAGTACCTACTGCAACCTACATCCTTCTGAATCTGCTTAACGTATTCACCTCTTGGTCTCCCTCTACGATTTTTACCCTCCACGCTGCCTTCCAATGCTAAATTTATGATCCCTTGATACCTCAGAACATGCCCTACCAACCGATCCCTTCTTCTTGTCAAGTTGTGCCACACATTCCTCTTCTCCCCTATTCTATTCAATACCTCCTCATTAGTTACGTGATCTACCCATCTAATCTACAGCATTCTTCTGTAGCACCACATTTCGAAAGCTTCTATTCTCTTCCTGTCCAAACTATTTATCGTCCATGTTTTACTTCCATACATGGCTACACTCCATACAAATACTTTCAGAAACGACTTCCTGACGCTTAAATCGATGTTAACAAATTTCTCTTCTTCAGAAACGCTTTCCTTGCCATTGCCAGTCTACATTTTACATTCTCTCTACTTCGACCATCATAAGTTATTTTGCTCCCCAAATAGCAAAACTCATTTACTACTTTAATCGTGTCATTTCCTAATCTAATTCCCACAGCATAACCCGACTTAATTCCACTACATTCCAGTATCCTTGTTTTGCTTTTGTTGATGTTCATCTTATGTCTTATCAATAACATTTTATTAATAAATTGTTATTAATAACATGTTATGTGCTTTTCCATGACTTTCATCTTCTTCTGTACGTATTTACAGGACGAAAACCTCATCATTCACAACGACACTGTCCATTCCGTTCAACTGCTCTTCCAAGTCCCTTGCTGTCTCTGACAGAATTACGATGTCATCGGCGAACCTCAAAGTTTTTATTTCTTCTCCATGGATTTTAATACCTACTCCGAATTTTTCTTTTGTTTCCTTTAGATGGATAGTCAGGCAGCAGTTAGAGTTGACGGTAAATTGAGTTCATGGTTCAGAGTAGTTTTAGGGGTAAGACAAGGCTGCAACCTGTCTCCACTGTTGTTCATATTATTTATGGATCATATGTTGAAAACAATAGACTGGCTGGGTGAGATTAAGATATGCGAACACAAAATAAGCAGTCTTGCATATGCGGATGACTTAGTTGTGATGGCAGATTCGATTGAAAGTTTGCAAAGTAATATTTCAGAGCTAGATCAGAAATGTAAGGACTGTGGTATGAAGATTAGCATCTCCAAAACGAAAGTAATGTCAGTGGGAAAGAAATATAAACCGGCTGAGTGCCAAATAGGAGGAACAAAGTTAGAACAGGTGGACGGTTTCAAGTACTTAGGATGCATATTCTCACAGGATGGCAACATATTGAAAGAACTGGAAGTGAGGTGTAGCAAAGCTAATGCAGTGAGGGCCCAGCTACGATCTACTCTCTTCTGTAAGAAGGAAGTCAGTACCAAGACTAAGTTATCTGTGCACCATTCAATCTTTCGACCAACTTTGTTGTATGGGAGCGACAGCTGGGTGGATTCAGGTTACCTTATCAACAAGGTTGAGGTTACGGATATGAAAGTAGCTAGGATGATTACAGGTACTAGTAGATGGGAACAATGGCAGGAGGGTGTCCACAATGAGGAAATCAAAGAAAAGCTGGGAATGAACTCTATAGATGTAGCAGTCAGGGCGAACAGGCTTAGATGGTGGGATCATGTTACACGCATGGGAGAAACAAGGTTACCCAAGAGACTCTTGGGTTCAGCAGTAGAGGGTAGGAGGAGTCGGGGAAGACCAAGGAGAAGGTACCTGGATTCGGTTAAGAATGATTTTGAAGTAATAGGTTTAACATCAGAAGAGGCACCAATGTTAGCACTGAATAGGGGATCATGGAGGAATTTTATAAGGGGGGCTATGCTCCAGACTGGACGCTGAAAGGCATAATCAGTCTTAAATGATGATGATGATGATGATTTCCTTTACTGCTTGCTCGATATAGAGATTGAATAACATCGGGGAGAGGCTACAACCCTGTCTCACTCCCTTCCCAACCACTGCTTCCCTTTCATGCCCCTCGACTCTTGTAACTGCCATCTGCTTTCTGTACAAATTGTAAATAGTTTTTCACTCCCTGTATTTTACCCCTGCCATCTTCAGAATTTGAAAGAGATTATTCCAGTCAACATTGTCAAAAGCTTTCTCTAAGTCCACATATGCTAGAAACGTAGGTTTGCCTTTCCTTAATCTTTCTTCTAAGATAAGGCTTAAGGTCAGTATTGCCTCACGTGTTCCAATATTTCTACGGAATCCAAACTGATCTTCCCCGAGGTCGACTTCTACCAGTTTTTCCATTCGTCTGTAAAGAATTCGCGTTAGTATTTTGCAGCTGTGACTTATTAAACTGATAGTTCGGTAATTTTCACATCTATCAACTCCTCCTTTCTTTGGGATTGGAATTATTATATTCGTTTTGAAGTCTGAGGGTATAATAATTGTTGTAATAAAACTCATTAACACGAGTTGTTTGATTGTTTGTCTAGCGAACCGAGTACGCAAGATTCCTAGTCGCAACATGAACCCATGTGAGTAAGCATCCCACAGATCCAAGCAAAATGCTCACTATACAAATCTATATGCGTCCGTTGCTCCACTCTTTCCAAATATCCACGGACCAAACATCAAAGGCGAACCAAGCCGTGATGGAACTCGAGTGTCGTTTTTCTCACACAAGTGAGATTAGCAGTCCAATACACACTCACAAGACAGCGCAACGATGAAAAATGCATGTCATCCCACGGAACGAGCATTTGTCGTTGCTCAGGAACTTCCTTCTCCAGTCAGCGACAAGGTGGAACTGACCAAGAGGCAAAGCAGCTCGGTCGTAAGTCACAGCGGACACCCGAGCTCACGACCTCTCGCGAAAGGTCTGGAAGGAGGTTGCTTAGCGATCGGCAACGTTGTAACCTCGAGCTATCGAAGAGGAATCGATAATGTGCGTGTTTCAAATTTTGTGCTGATTTTCTCCGTGCACGTGTACAAAATACTTCAGAGAGAGTTAATCCGATCGCAAATGTATGCCTGTAGCGACGTTTTGTGCTTAACTACCTGGAAGTGAGAAACACGGTAAATTTAATGGAGCGAAATGCATAAATAATTGTGGTGGGAGGGGATCGTGCAATTGTATTACTAGCAATGACTCTACACATGCTTGTGGCTTTCATTTCAGCTCACTGCAGTTTCAGTTATTAGGTACCATTGCAGATTAAATTTGACGACTCAATGCATACAAAATTACGTAGTTTGAAAAAGTATTGTGGGTGTTCTCTTGCTTTTCCGAATAAGTGACCTAACGCATCACAGCACAGAATACAAAATGTTATCAACATTCTCGATTCCAAATCATTATATAAGCTACATCATCATGTCAATGACAAATACTGACTCCCAATATGCTACTTAAAAAGTAATCGGTGGTTGCACACCGTTTTCATTAACTTAAGAGCGACGCGTTTCGCCCGGATAGAGCATCATCAGGTTATCTAAAGACATAATTTGGTAACGACATTACAACAAATCTGGCGTAGTCCTATCCTGGACTACTATAAAAGCAAAATAAGCTTCAAACACCAAAGGACTAAAATTACGTAGAGAAACGTAACGTAACTCACGTTAAAAAAATCGGAAATTTTATGCAGAAAAGCATACGTCAAAGAAGTAGCTTACAAAACGTACGAAAAGGCAATTCATACAGAAGAAAGTATTAAAAATTAATGAAATGGAAGCACCGGCATTAAGCATGAGTAGAGAACGAAGGAGAAAAGGGAAAGAGCGTGTCACCTGATGGAGGCGACGACAGACATAGGAGCGCAGAACAGGACCTTGCGCTCAAACTGTTAAACACAACCGCACACTACACTGGCGCCAGAGGCCCGTCCGGATTCACATAATGCATACTTATTAACGATATGAGCTTTTGCAAAATATTGGGCTACTAGTAATGACGTTTTAAAAGCATGTGGACCACATCAATAAATATCATTTATAAAGATGGCGCCAAAACGATTTGCGAGAAATCGTAGTTAATCATCAATATTTGTTTTCCGGCGTCGTAAGAATTTAAGTCAACAGAGCTTCAAGCTGACTGCCTTTAAACTTTATATATGATGCAAGACAGTTTCTTATTTTGATAAAGAGGAAAGTCGAATTTCCGTCTTCAGTCCGAGAAGCACCTCAAATCCATGTATTGATATCGCAGTGTGTTCCTCACCTGTTAGGTGGGAAAGAAATTGAAACGCATAGTTAACAGGACACGAGTCTGTATAGAAAACAAGAAGATCGTTAATCGTTTGTTTCCTATAAATCTATAAACGTTCATTTCGACTTCTCAGATTATACTGTTAACCACCAAGAACTTAGAATGTGATACTCTGTGTTAATTTTTATGGACGTGATATGGTTGCTAATGAATGTAGCAACTCCAGTGAAAAACATTTCCATTTGACACAAAAGAGGAATGAATAACTATATATTTTTAAGTACGTTAGTCACACAGTTATGGTAGTTAGCAGAGCATTTTCGCGATTCGACCTCAATTATGTTTCGCGTTGTACATGTCTGATCGATCACGTTACCCGAAGGCCCCTGATACAGACCACCATGAACATGACATGTTACCCAGTTTCATGAGTATCCCTACCCCTAGCCCCTACGTGAAGGCTGGAAAGTTCCCACTTTTATTCACGCGGTAATGCCTTACGAAGAATTAGCATTTTATTTGTAAAACAGAGTTTAATATCAGCTTGTGAGAAATGGAACACTTTAGGATACTTACCAAGAACAGTTTTATGGAAAATTGGATGGATGACACGTCATGTGGAGCTTGCAGTAAATCACTACCTTCGCTATTTTGGAGATCGAGAGTGATTTTTAAGCTTAACGTACATCACTTGCAGTATTTAAAGTTTCATTTCAAAATATTCTGGACGAGCACCACTATCTGATAGCAGTGTTTGCTGACGGGTCTAGGGGTCATAACTTGCCTACGCTGTTATTTTTTCCTCGCAATGTCTTCAGGATTCCCACAGTTCCTAGTGCAGAAATGTGTTTCACCTTTAAGGTACCACAACAGATAAAGTATCACATTTCTTATATGCTTCGACTCGTCCAAGTAAGGTAACAGATGAGGAAATTATCCATTATTCCGTTATGCTGCTAAAATTCATGAGTGGCAAAAGCTTTCTACTCCGTACCAGGGCTCGTCAGAATGCAGGAAAACAAAGAGGATACGGAAACTTGTCGTGTACCCATTTCTGAAGGGTGTGCGGTCCATCCTTGTGGGGTATTATATAGATGAAGATCCAAAATGCCATTCACCTGTCGAGCAGTGAGTTTCATGAAGTAATGTAAAATTTGCTTCAGCTCCTAATTTCAACAGTTCGGCCGTGACATTCCAGAGACTGGTCCCTACTACTTCTTACTTCTTATGAATGACTGTTTAATGCAACAAGAGGCTGGGCTTTTTGTGGTGTCAGTGGCATATGCGTTTCAGTATGTGCTCCTTTAGTTGGGTGCATTCCATACACTACCTAGACGGTTGTTCATGTAGGGTGGGATCTGTTCTCCGTTTTAGCTGACGTTTAATAATTTTGTGAATTCCGTGGATTCAGTCCTACGATTTTTGCGTTGGACATTTTATTGTACGGCAGAGTGGCGTATTCGGCCATCTCTAGTTTAATAACGCCAGCAACACCTATTTGGTGTATTATCTTTATCTCCTTTGAGCTTTCAGATTATTATCGTTGTTAATGTAAGTAATTTAGTATTCTGCTTGCGCTGTTGCCCCAGCGTTGCAAGCTCAATATCACATACTCACGACCTTTACAAATATATTGTCACTCAGTATGTGAATCAGTTTACTTTCTGTCCAATAGGCAGTATGAACTTTGCAGACTAAAACAATGGCTCCTCTTGGGGACTAAATTTTTGTCAAATATTAAAATTTATTGGTACTTCATTAATGGCCAATAATAGAAAATGACAAATAATAAATAAACATTAATTTCAATCTTTGACTAACGATTACTTATCTGATGGTACCATGTTTGAGTCTTCAACAAACTCATTGAGCTCGTGCTTGATTGGCTTGTGTAGGAAAGCAATCCGCCTTATGTGCTAGAAAAATCATAACTTCAAACATCAGGTGCGTGACTCCCGAATAGTCGCGTGCTGCTGCTAGTGATTTTGCGGTAGCGAACAACTCGCTTCGTTAACAGACATCACATTTATAATTGGCGTCATGCTGCTGGCCTTTGTGGAGTCAGAGTTCGCTTCATGCATCTTTATGAGTTTAATATCAGATGAATTTAATTATATTGTCTCATTTTAAAAAGTTTAATGACAATAGAATCCATAAATGTTAAAAAGTTTCCTGCATGCGTTACCACGGATTTTAGTTCAGAAGAGAAAAACTAATTCTCAAAGTTATAACAAATGGAACGCCCGAGCATTTGATTAAACTGCGGAAAATCGTAACAGAACGTAACGGCTGAGCATCAGTCGAGGGCTGATAAAAAAGCAGAGCGGCAAACGCAAATATAAAGTGAAACTCAACATTTCAAGATAACGCAGACCAAGTACTCATAGCTCTCAGCGTAAGACGGTCACATTGTCATATCACCGCTTACTACCTCTGTCTAAACACAAGCTGGAAAGCGGCCAAATTGCAGATCCATCCTCGCGACGTACTTATACGTCTACATCTGCGTAATCAGCGGATACCACCTTACGGTATGTGTCAAAGGGCTCCATGCCCTCTACCAGTACGATTTCTCACTTCTATTTTCCATTACCGAATTACCCGCACGAAGAACCATACGACAGTGGATATGTCTCCTTGTGTATGGATTTTTTTTCTGGCTGTTTAGCTACAGCCATTTTAGGATATACAAAGATGGAAAAAAAATCTCAACACCAAAAAGTAATTAATATAAACCATATTTTCTCATTTTGCGAAGACAGAAGGCGCGATCTGTTTCACTTACTTCAACAGCTAATATCGCATAAATATTTCTTTATTTAACCCATCGGGTTTCGACAGACGTTGCTGTAATCTTCAGGTCATAAAATAACTTTATCTTATGAAACGTGTTCATTCTACGTTGGACTTCACGCAGAGTTGTCATGTGGATAAACATGAGCATATCTACAGGGTTATTACAAATGATTGAAGCGATTTCACAGGTCTACAATAACTTTATTATTTGAGATATTTTCACAATGCTTTGCACTCACATACAAAAACTCAAAAAGTTTTTTTAGGCATTCACAAATGTTCGATATGTGCCCCTTTAGTGATTCGGCAGACATCAAGCCGATAATCAAGTTCCTCCCACACTCGGCGCAGCATGTCCACAACAATGAGTTCGAAAGTATCGTTGATGCGAGCTCGCAGTTCTGGCACGTTTCTTGGTAGAGGAGGTTTAAACACTGAATCTTTCACATAACTCCACAAAAAGAAATCGCATGGGGTTAAGTCGGGAGAGCGTGGAGGCCATGACGTGAATTGCTGATCATGATCTCCACCACGACCGATCCATCGGTTTTCCAATCTCCTGTTTAAGAAATGCCGAACATCATGATGGAAGTGCGGTGGAGCACCATCCTGTTGAAAGATGAAGTCGGCGCTGTCGGTCTCCAGTTGTGGCATGAGCCAGTTTTCCAGCATGTCCAGATACACGTGTCCTGTAACGTTTTTTTCGCAGAAGAAAAAGGGGCCGAAAACTTTAAACCGTGAGATTGCACAAAACACGTTAACTTTTGGTGAATTGCGAATTTGCTGCACAAATGCGTGAGGATTCTCTACCGCCCAGATTCGCACGTTGTGTCTGTTCACTTCACCATTAAGAAAAAATGTTGCTTCATCACTGAAAACAAGTTTCGCACTGAACGCATCCTCTTTCATGAGCTGTTGCAACCACGCCGAAAATTCTAAGCGTTTGACTTTGTCATCGGGTGTCAGGGCTTGTAGCAATTGTAAACGGTAAGGCTTCTGCTTTAGCCTTTTCCGTAAGATTTTACAAACCGTCGGCTGTGGTACGTTTAGCTCCCTGCTTGCTTTATTCGTCGACTTCCGCGGGCTACGCGTGAAACTTGCCCGCACGCGTTCAACCGTTTCTTCGCTCACTGCAGGTCGACCCGTTGATTTCCCTTTACAGAGGCATCCAGAAGCTTTAAACTGCGCATACCATCGCCGAATGGAGTTAGCAGTTGGTGGATCTTTGTTGAACTTCGTCCTGAAGTGTCGTTGCACTGTTATGACTGACTGATGTGAGTGCATTTCAAGCACGACATACGCTTTCTCGACTCCTGTCGCCATTTTGTCTCACTGCGCTCTCGAGCGCTCTGGCGGCAGAAACCTGAAGTGCGGCTTCAGCCGAACAAAATTTATGAGTTTTTCTACGTATCTGTAGTGTGTCGTGACCATATGTCAATGAATGGAGCTACAGCGAATTTATGAAATCGCTTCAATCATTTGTAATAGCCCTGTAAATATGTCGAACTTATATCAAATAGGTTTGCTACTGTATATTGGTTTCTTGTGACGTAACAAGCATCCGTGAGCGATAAATACACCGATGAGCCAAAACATTATGACCACTGCTCACAGCGACTGTGGATGCCATGCACGTGATGCGGTAACAAAAGTACGTAAGCGGATCAGACACGGGCGGGGGCTCACCCTACCGAAGATATGGGCCGCAAATGGGAAACATCCACTGACATAAGCGTCTTTGACAAAGGGTAGACGTTGAACGAGTGTATCGAAAACGGCGAAGTTGCTCGAATGTTTGCATGCTACTGTCGTGAGGATCTATGGAAAGAGGTAGAAGGAGGGTAAAACCATCGCGAAGCGCTGAACGGTTGGACGTCCACGACCCTTCACAGAACTTGGAGTTCGAAGGCTTGTCCACTCTGTGGAGTAGGATAGATGGTGATATGTGGCGTGTCTGCCGAAAGAGCGCATTGCTGGTGCACGTGCAAGTGTTTCGGAGCACGCCGTTCATAGCAAATTCTTGAACATGGAGCTCCGCAGCAGACCACCCCTACATGTACACGTGTCGTCAGTTACGATTGCAGTGGGCACGGGACCATCATTATTCGACCGTTACAACGGAAACATGTCAACTTTTCGGGCGAATCACATTTTTGCTACACTAAGTCGATGGTAGTCTCCACAAACACTGTGTGAACGATGGCCCGAGACGTGCAGCGCAAGATTGGCGCTGGCTGGTGGGAGCAGTGTTAAGCTGTGGGAGACATTCTCCTGCGCTTGCATGGAATCTGCGGTAGTAGTCGAAGACACGCTGACAGCTCCGGACAACCTGCATCCCTTCATGCTTGATAGCTTCCCTGAAGAGAATGTCATCTTTCAGCAGTACAATTGTCCGTGTCTCGCAGCCAGAACCGTGCTGCAGTGACTTTGGGAAGCATTGTAGCGAACTCACGTTGATGTCTCGGCGACCAAATTCGCCTGATGTAAATCCTTTGGAACCCATCTGGGAACCTACCGCGCGCCATCACTGCGTAAACAATTGAGCGGTACGATTTTTACGCGAATTACGTAACCTGTACGTAGACATCTAATGCCATGTACCTCCACGAACCTACCAACAAGATGTCGGACCGCTGATGCACAGGTTCAGTGACGTTATTTCGTTCCAAAGACGGACAAACAAGCTTTTAAACAGATGGTCATAATGTTGTGGCTCGACATTGTATATGGACAATGTGACTTTCACAAGGGGCTTCATGTTTTTAAATATTTTTGTTATGGCAGATCTTTTATAATGTGCTGATTTTTGTCTACATGACAACTTGGCGTGACGTCCAGCTTTGAATGAAGACGTTTCATAACCAAAAGATTTTTTAAGATCTGAAGGCGACAGCAAAGTATGTCGAAACCGGTTAGGTTAGATACAGAAATATTTATTCGAACTTGTTTGTTGAATGTTTTCAGCAATTAATCTAGAGTGATGAAATTTCAGCAGTACATTTGTCTAGGTAACACATATAGGTGATTAACACTGCAATAAGACCGGCCGAGGTGGCCGAGCGGTTCTAGGCGCTACAGTCTGGAACCGCGCGACCGCTACGGTCGCAGGTTCGAATCCTGCTTCGGGCATGGATGTGTGTGATGTCCTTAGGTTAGTTGGGTTTAAGTAGCTCTAAGTTCTAGGGGACTGATGACCACAGTAGTTGAGTCCCATAGTGCTCAGAACCATTTGAACCATTTTTGAACACTGCAATATCACAGGTTATTGTAAGCGCGAGATAATTCATTGCAAATGTGAAATGCTGGTACGTTAATAACCTGTGTAGCCACCAAAATGTTGAATACAAGGATGCAAATGTGCATGCGTTGTGTTGTAAGGGTACCGGATGTCAGATTGTGGAATGGGGTGCTACGCCTGCTGCTCTTGCTCGGTCAATTCAGAGATGGTTAATGCTGTTTATGGATGACGCTGGAGATGTCGTCCGAGGACGTCCCTTATGTACTTGATTGGAGTCAGTGCTGCTTGCCGAGCAGGCCAAGGAAACATGTCGATACTCTGTGGAGCGTGTTGGACTAAAACAGCAGTATGTGGGCGAGCGTTATCCTGTTGGAAAGCACCCCCTGGAATGCGTCGATGAATGGTCGAATCCCCAGATTAACGCACAGATTTGCAGTCAGGGTGCCTGAGATAACTATGCTCCTTTTATCATACGAAATCGCACTCCACGCCATAACTCCAGTTGTAGGTCCAATGCGTCTAGCACGCAGACAAGTTTTAGCAGGCACTCAACTGGCCTCTTTCTAGCCAACGTACGCCCATAACTGGCACCGAGGTAGAAAGAGCTTTCATCACTTTCATCAGAGATCATAACAGACCTCCTCCAGCCTTCCCCCCCCCCCCCCCCCCCCCCGGTGAGTTCTCGCTTTACACCACTGAAGTCGTACATGGCTGTGATTTGCAGCCAGTGGAATGCATGCTACAGTGAGCCTGGTTCGGATCTGCTCTTGAAGTAATCGATTTGTAACAGTTTGTTACGTCACTTCTGTGACAACTGCTGCTCAAATTGGTGCTGCAGATGCAGTTAGTTGCGCTGAGCCATCCCAGAACGCGATAGTTTTTCTTCTCGATAGAGTAAATGGCCGTCCGGAGCCTGGTCTTCTTGGGACCATACATTCTCGTGATCACAGCTGCCAGCAACCATGTACAGCGGCTACATTCCTGCCAAGTCTTTCGGCAATTTCTCAGAAGAAACATTCAGCCTCTCGTATCACTATTACACGACCTCGTTCAAATTCAGCGAAGTGTTCATACTGTCGTCATTGTCGCTTTGAAGACATTCTTGATTAACATCAACTGATCGCGTCCAATCTCAAAAGTAACCGTTACGGCGGCCATTTAAGGCAAACCTGGTTTGTACCCTTTATGCAGCTGCCGTGAAATTTGAACAGACAACATTTTCAGATGTAGAAACACGCCTACCAACTACCGTTAATGCCGCACAACTCCTTCCTGGAGTTGCGATATTTCTGCCATCAGTGTGTTCAAAGCTCGAAAGATTCAAGAAAATAATCATCAAAAAAAATCAAGTGGCTGACGCTGCGATACGGAGTGATTTTAATGGAAATCTCCCCATACTGTAGTGTTTGCTATTGGATTTTGATGACCATTCCGCTGAATCTTTCGCGGTTATTAAAGTAACTCTTGACGAAGTGTGTTACTCCTCCAATTTTCCTATGTTCCTCTTATATGCCGCTTGTCTCCAAAAAAGGGATAAAAATCCAGCAAGCTAATTTCTGTCGCGATCGAGGAAAGTAAGATTGAAACTTCCTGGCAGATTAAAACTGTGTGTCGGACCGAGACTAGAACTCGGGACCTTTGCCTTTCGCGGACAAGTGCTGTACCAACTAAGCTACCCAAGTACGATTCACGCCGCGTCCTCACAGCCTTACTTCTGCCAGTACCCCCTCTCCTACCTTCCAAACTTCGTATAAGCTCTCCAGAATTGAAGTTGTCAGGAGGGGTCGTGAGTCGTGCTTGGGTAGCTGAGTTCGTAGAGCACTTGCCCGTGAAAGGCAAAGGTCCCGAGTTCGAGTCTCGGTCCGGCACACAGTTTTATTCTGCCAGGAAGTTTCATATCAGCGCACACTCCGCTGCAGAGTGAAAATCTCATTCTGGAAACATTCCCCAGGCTGTGGCTAAGCCATGTTTCCGCAATATCCTTTCTTTCAGGAGTTCTGCAACGTTCGCAGGAGAGCTTCTGCAAATTTTGAAAGGTGGTAGACGAGGTACTGGAGGAAGTAAAGCTGTGAAGACGGGGCGTGAGTCGTGCGAGGGTAGCGTAATCGGTAGAGCACTTACCGGCGAAAGATAAAGGTCCCGAGTTCGGGTCTCAGTCCGACACACACTTTTAATCTGCCAGAAAGTTTCATATCAGTGCACACTCCGCTACAGAGTGAAATTCATTCTGGAAAGTACGATTAAGTAGGCATTACGACAATAATTTCGAATATGGATGGGCTGAATACTTTTACTGGCATCGCTCGTACTATCTGTTCTTTATGCTTTTTGCCTGTCGCAGCCTGACGTCGATGAAGCCCACATGCAATTTGCCTCGGATAAATTGAACGTCATTTTACAACAACCCGGATGTGTCGATTTTCTGGTCGGATGAAAGTAATGGCATAGGTGCTAGTGGATCACAGTATAGTTCAAATCGTTATTCTGATTGATAACTCCTGTACATGAAAAACATGAAGTGACTTTATATTTGATGCAGTCCCCAGTTTGCTGTTTTTGAAAGATAAAGTAACACTGAGCACCCGCTGTATGACACTCTACATCAAGAAATGTAATTGCTGTTTTTGGTAAACAAAACTCGCATCAATTAGACGTACCGATTTTTAATTATATCTCCGCTAAAATAACTTGCGATACGGGATTTTCGAGTCGAAAATCTCGCCTATATAGTAATTGTAAAAGTCAGCTATATTACCATTATTAGATAGCACCACCGTTAATATCTCTGGCTAAAAGCAGTTCTCTCTACATCTAGGACACTGCAAAGATGCGCTTCTCTTGCGGACTGCATTTACGGCTGCAGCTTTCAAAAGGTTGTCGCGAGTTTCATCTTCGTTTTTTTGCCAAAAGGACGGAAGTTCTCCTTTCGCAAGTTAAAAAGAGCTGCATTTGATACAGACGTTCTTTGTGGGCCACGCCGAGGTATTCACCTGGATGCCTTAATACCCACTTTCAGAGCGCTGGCCGAAATGAGTCACTTGCTCTTTGAGACGCTGTGTTCGACGACGAGAGAAATTAGGCTGCAGCAGCTGAAGCGGTGGTCGTTGCGTCTGCCGACCCAGCGACAGGTTACTCCGCTCGCGGTTTCTTCCTTTGGGACTTCACGCTAGGAAGAATTTTATACTCCACATTAGGATCGTCATTTAGCTTGTGCGTTTTCCTGCTCCCAGGGGTGAAAAAGTAATCATGAGGACAACATCTAAAACGTCGCGTGGTTAATCCATACCTGAGTATATATATTTATGTAAGTACGTTCCACTTTTCCTCATAAACCACGGGACCAGTTTCAACATAACTTGGTACACACATCACTTACTATCTGAAAAGATCCGCTGTGTGGTAAAACCCACCTATCTATCAAAGGGTTGGGTGAGAGGATGAAAAAACAGCGAAGCTGATGACGTGTGATTGTCCTTACTTTAGTCATCAAGTATTTGAGAATCAGAGCACTTTGTGACTTGAAACATACGTTACTCATAATTTCAAAACTTTAAGACAATTTTTCTTTATTGATGTAAGGAAAACTGTCATTTACTAAATTTTACCTCTTTGTGTAGTAAATCTTCCAGGTTAATCATGATTTTTTTGTTACGAGTGTCCACATATGCAGCTGAATGTTACTAGGAAAGTATATGATTGTACAGGTATAGCGTCCTGTATTGAAATAAGACAAAAATTGTGAAATCATTTAGCACTTTGTAAGTTATTGCTTCTTTACAGCTAAATCAGCGACATATTTTTCAGACACTATCAATATAGGCCCCTGGATTTACCTAAAAATGTATACGATTGTACGACACACAGTTCAGGAGATGTGAGATCATAAAAACTAAGATTCATAAAAAACAGGAGATGTGCCATATAAAAACTAAGATTCATGAAAAACTGCCACATCAAGCATGACGTTTTAATTTAATACTTCTTTAGTACTAATTTTATATGTAACACAAGTCTCAGACAGTATCCACATATGCCGCTGAATGTCCTTACAAAAATAAATCTTTGTGTGACACATATTTCAGGAAATATGATATCAGACATTAACATGGATGAAAAACTGTGGCATTATTTATGATGTTTTAAGTTATTAGTTATTTACAGTTAACGCGATTCACAATACATTTCGTATTAGCATATAGCGCTGAGCGTACCTAGAAAAATATACCATTGTACGACACATAGTTCAGCAGATATGACATCATAAAGACTGAGATGCATGAAAAACTGCCGCACCATTCATGATGTTTTAATTTATTACTTCTTTACTACTAACTTCACTCACAAAACATTTCGCAGACAGAACTCTCATATACCACCACATGTACCTGCAATAATATATCATTATATGACACATAGTTCAGGAAACACATTGTCATAAACATCGCAATGTGTGCAAATGAAACTACAGGTCGAAATTCGCAACAGATACAGATGAAATATGTGTATAAATACCTCCGAAATATGTTACATATGTGTGTAATATATTTCACAGGTAAAACTCTTCCTAAGCCCCTGGAAGAATTTCAACCAAATTTCGTACATATATCACATATTATCTGGAAAGGAATATTTTGGCGTAAGATCCAGTAGCCTACAAAATGTAGACAGGGGGCACGTTTGAATAGATTTTCTTTGTGATAACAACGTGTTGTGCCTTTTGTAAGAAAGCCAAGTTTAGGGATTCGGCCGAGACGGTAAAGTCGCCTATCGAGACTGCCAGTTACCATTGTTTGCTTGACACGGTCACATCGTTAAAATACCTGGGCGTAACGTTGCAAAGTGATATTAAATGGAACGATAATGTGAGGAATGTGGCAGAGAAGGTGAATGGTCGACTTCGGTTAATTAGCAGAATTGTGAGAAAGGGTGGACCCTTATAGCGCGACTGTTTTTTGGGAACTGCTCGAGTGCTTGGTATCCGCATCTGGTCGGTTTAAACGAAGACACTGAAGCAAATCAGACGCGTGCTGCTAGGGGTGTCACCGGCAGGATCGAGCAACACGCAGTTATTACGAAGATATTTCGGGAACTCAATTTGGGAATCCTTGGAGGGAAGGCGACTTTCTTTTCAAGGAACACTACTGAGAAAATTTAGAGATCCGGTATTTGAAGCTAATACCGTTAACATACATTTCGCGTAAGGACCAAGAAGGTAAGATACGAGAAATTAGGACTCATATGGAGGCCTAGAGACAACCGATTTTTCCCTCGCTCTGTTTGCGAGTGGACCAGAAAGGGACATGGATAGTACTGATTCACGGTGCCCTACACTATGCACTATACCGTGGCTATATATATAGATGTAGATATTGCTGTTAGGTTTGACAGGATCCCACAACTGTCATGCGAAAATGGAGTGATGGTTTCAGTATCTCAGCGGCCCCACGCGACTTGCACCCGAGAGGATAGGCAGCCATACTGCTCGTTTGGCCGTAATGATGATGCATCTACATTACGTAATTTTGCAAAAGACATGGGAAGAAGAGATCAAAGATTGCACATACATAACCGAAGGAATACTCACAGTCGTACTGAAACTGAGAACAGGCAACGCCACCACTATAAGAATATATGGTCCATAAGAAGGAAAAATGAATTACTCTAGATGGCTCTGTAAGGAACTTCTGAAGACTCGGAGTAAATAAACTGCTACTGATCAGATTATTATGACTTTCGATTTCAGTGTCACAATAGTATACATCCCAGAAACGAATATTATTGTGGTGTCACCGCCAGACACCATACTTGCTAGTTGGTAGCCTTTTAAATCGGCCGCGGTCCGGTAGTATACGTCGGACCCGCGTGTCGCCACTGTCAGTGATCGCAGACCGAGCGCCACCACACGGCAGGTCTAGAGAGACTTACTAGCACTCGCCCCAGTTGTACAGCCGACTTTGCTTACGACGCCACACTGACAAATACGCTCTCATTTGCCGAGACGATAGTTAGCATAGCCTTCAGCTAAGTCAATTGCTACGACCTAGCAAGGCGCCATCACCAAGTTATATTGAGATGATAATACTGTATCAACAAGTCCAATGTTCACCAATTGTGGATTAAAGTTAAGTATTCCAGCAGCTACGTACTTTTTTTATAGCATTCATTACGTATCCTGTTTCAGACCTCACGCCGGCCTGCGTGAGTTTAAGCGCGTGCCTTTCGGCTTTCTCTCATTGTGTCTAGGCTGTCTTGTCTAGACATAACAATTATAGTGTCATTTGGAGAGACGGTATCTATTGAAAATTGAAAAATACTAAGAAATTTTACCACGTACCATTATCTGCAAACAACAAACTCTCTGTTTAAGGAAAGAGATATATAAGTATACTTGGAGCAATAAAGGTCTTGTATCAATAACTGTCTACATTGCAGTGAACGATAAGCTAGCGGGTAAAGTAAGGGATATAAGAGTTTATAGAGGACAAGATAGAGGATCAGATCATTTTTAGTACTCTGCAGATCAGATATTTTTAGTAAATGGAAGAAAATTACAAAAAGTAAGTAACCAACAAGATCAAAGCGTTTATAAGATAAACTTGCTTCACGAGGACAGCATCAAATATCTTTACCATAGTAGATTAAATGAACAGCTAGAAAACTTTAAAACTAGAGCTAATATAGACGAGAAACAGCAAAATCTAAAGAACATGATACATAGAGTAGCAGGAGAAATTCTCGGTAAGAAAATAAAAAAATAAGGAAAAGAAATGGCCTAAACATTTGGAATGATGATGAAGAAAAACTGCTCAATAAAAACAGGATGCATATATAAAATGCTAATCAATGCTACAGATGAAATTATGCAAACCTGTAAGCAGAGACAATATATTGATACATTTGTGTTAGGAAAACCACATCGAGAACACTGGGATAGATATATCTCTTATATCTAGAATGATGTTCACAGGAGACAGCAAACGTCCTCTAAGGTTTAAAAAATTTAAACACAACAGGGAAAAGGAAGATACAAATAAACAATACTGAAGAACAACAGTGGGTAGATTATTACAAAGGATAATGGTATGATGATACTGCACAGTAAACTGAAACTGAAAAATAGATAACAAGGGATTAGACGAAATAAAGTCTCACGAAACAACATGTGCCTTAACATCACTTAAGAACAGAAAAGCAACAAAAGAGATTGTATTAATGCTGAATTGCTGAATTGCTAAAGTATGGAGGAATGATGCTACATCTCTTAAGCGAATGTTGGAAGAGCAAGAATATCCCCAAATACTGGAAGAATGCTAGAGTGATATCAGTTTTTAAAACGGTAAACAAAAGCCTTTGCGGTAACTACAGAGGAATAAGTTTACTGGACTCAGCACACAGGTTACATCCTAAGAGTTTCAACACAAGACACTTGAAAGGTAACGGAGGTAGTACGGATGAGGAAGAAATGGATTTTAGAAAAGTATGCTCTGTGATAGAAGCAGTTTTTATTTTACAACATAATACGAAATGGCAGAAACTATAATAAAGAAGCACACTTTCTTTCATCGATTTGTAAAAATAACTTTGGCTTTGTGAATAGACGGAAACGTTGGAAGATAATGACGAATCTTGGATGTATCCAAAACATCTAGCAAATGCGATAAACAGTTTATGTCAAAACTCGACCATCACTCTAGATATCAACGGAAAAATGACTAATGATGTACCGACCAACAAAGGAGTACGACAAGGCTGCTGTATCTCCCAAACTCTGTTTAGCATTTACACACATGAAATAACTCATATATGGAAAGCAAAATTTCTTAAAGTATGTCCCTAGATAGGAGGATTCTTTTAAATAAATTACTGCATGCTGACGACGCAGTGAGCCTAGAAGACAGAGAAGAGAACCTTCAGAAAGAATTTACCTACTGAAACAAGTAAGAGTGGAATTTGACGCGGAAACCGTAGCAGATAAAAGTAAGACAGTTTCCTTCATGGGTAAAGAACACAGTGGAACCAAAATAGTGGTAGATCAGAAGACTTTACACCAAGTAAACCGCTTCAGTTACCTGGATGTGAGGTGACATGTGGCTACAGTAAAGATATAGAAGTTAAGTTTCGTAAATTCAGGTAGGTATATGGAACAATCAACAGAAACATTCGGAACAAAACTAGTAATACACTTAAATTAAATTCTATAAAACACTTGCATTTCCCACACTGCTCTATGGAATCGAGACCTGGGTGATTAGCAAAAAGTAAGAGAACCATACCTAGGAACAGGAAATGAATCTCCTGAGATGAGTTGGCTTGCACAGTACAAGACAGACTAAGGAATCAAGGTATTTGAGAAGAAATAAAAGTTTTTAGTCTAAATGATAGAATTCTAGATCATAGACGAAAATGAAACAAGCACCTAGAGGGAATGGAGAGACTCACAGGCTCCCTTAAACGCTAGAAACAAGAAGCGCCACGAACGAAGAGATAGAAGAAGACGCCGACAGCGATAGGTACCGTAACCGGCAACTTCGCTTAATGCCTGAAGAGAATAAGAAGGAGAAGAAGAAGAAGAAGAAACGGGACTGACAGTCCGACGATATTCATGCCAATTTGATGTTTGTGGCATGGTGCTTTCATGGAGTTGCAATTTTAAAGATCAGCTGTGTAGTTTGCAATCGTGGAACGTCTTTCAGGGAAGCAACAATATTTGCATGTACTGTAGGCAAGACTGCACCACTGGTGTTTGTTAGGGAAATGAAATGTCGTGGATAAGACCTCCCTTCGGGTAGTTCGGTGGTCTGGTGCAACTCTTTTGAGTTGACCCCACTTGGGCGACTTGAGCGTTGACGGGGATGACATGATGATGATCATGAAGACAACACAACACCCAGACCATGAGCGCCGAAAATCTCCGACCCAGCTGGGAATTGAACCTAGGCCCCTTAGCATAGCATTTCGTCGCGTTGACCACTCAGCTATCGAGGCGGACGTTTGTTGGGGACGGGGGAGGGCAGGGGGTGATGCAATGACATCCACTGAAAACAGATCTCTGTCTCTGCTAAAACGTCGAGGCTATGTTTTATTGGATTACGTGGTTAGAGCGTGTAAGAATAATTTTGACAAAATATTATTAGTATTGCATAAGAGATCCCTGGATGTTACTTAAGAGGAACGTGGCACGTAAGATATGCATAACATAGTAACTTAGTTACAGCAACCACTCGCAACTGTAAGAATGAAAGGATCTATTCTCGAGTAGCATCATGCCCGGTACCACGCTCAACATTAGTGACTGTTTATGAAACATGCGTTTCACGCATAAATATGTTGGCTGAACCAGAACTCCACGAGCAAAATGTGTATTGGGCAGCTCCTCATCAGTAGTGCAACCAGTTTATCACTGATAATGTGCAACTAACACCTCCGGCAAAACCAGCTGGAGACAAGAGTAGGCAGTAATGAATCCAGGCCTGAGAGTGCAATAGGCATTACTGTTGTCAATATCAAGTACCACGAGTAGTGCACAAAATTTGTTTCCAAGCAACACACACACAGCGTATGCCGTCGACGTTTACATTTGTGTGCATATATTTCCAGTGTAATGCAGATGCGTAGATAAACTAGATAGAAATGCGAACGAAATGCTGCTTCTCTGTAAGGGGCCACCGAAGATCATCGCTCTATTATACCACAATGCGTAGAAAGTTTTGCTGAAAAGCACCTGAATCTTTTCGTTAGAGCTCGAGTTTACTCTATGCGGTCGACTATGCAATTGATGAAGTGATATTATCGAATATGATAAAACCTGAAATGTGGCAACCAAACACCTCTAGCACGAAAATTATGGAAAATTAAATTTGGAAACAAATCGACAAGCTCGCGCTTATTTTGATGAAGAACGCGATGTCTCAAGCGCACTGTCAATGAGTTTTCCAACTGAGACTAAATGAATAGGATAAGGTAACCTAAATATGAGACAAAACGAGAATAATGGTCTGTGTTTTTGAAAGAGAAAGAGTAATTATTAGGAAAAAATTGTAAATATTAGAAAGTATATGTTGCTTCAAAAGAACGCCGTACTTAATGTGTAGTTTTTAATGTATGGTTACAATGTAGAGTACAATAAGTTAAAACCGTGTACTCTTTTTGAACTGAAATTCTTAAATATGGTATGGCTGGACAGAAATATGATGCACATGTGATAGTGCTACGTGCAGTGAAAATAGGAAGTTGATATCTTAACAATGAGACAGACAACACACAAAACGATACACATGTACGTCTTGGATTTTTATGTAGCAGACATTTCTAGGATATTTATGGCATGAAACATACGTCAGAGTGAATAAAAGAAGTCTATTTATTGATTTGTTATATTTTGCAATTATGCTTAATATAACGAAACTAATACAAAAATAAGACCTGCACGGAAGGGAAGCACTGTCTTTTTTTCTTATGAACATCAATAACACCGTTAAACACTACGTAGATTCCTCATCTAGTATTTACACTACAGTATTAGCAAGAGAATCGGCAATTTCGCTATCACATCGCTCATCTTAATACGAGAAAAGTCTTTTTCATTTAATGTAAAAACTATTTAGTCCCTGTCTACAAACTCTTAATAGCGCCATAATTTCTAGATAATTTAGCAGTACTTTTGTACGGAGGAGAAATATCTGTAGCTGTATGAATTCCTCTTATCTCTTCAGCATTTAGTGGAGATATAATTTACTCGACCTACATATGCTTTTGTCATAGGCAAAGCTTTCCGGCTCTGCTGATGTTGGCTTACCCCCTTCTTTTTTAGGGCTGTTACTGCTGGAAGTATGGACATGTTATGTGGTTGTCATGTGGTGGTTGCCACTGACGCATGCCGGCCGGAGTGGCTGAGCGGTTCTAGGCGCCTCAGACTGGAACCGCGCGACCGCTACAGTCACAGGTTCGAATCCTGCCTCGGGCATGGATGTGTGTGATGTCCTTAGGTTAGTTAGGTTTAACTAGTTCTAAGTTCTATGGGACTGATGACCTCAGAAGTTAAGTCCCATAGTGCTCAGAGCCATTTGAGTCACTGGACTGTGGGTAGGTGGCAACCCATGGTACACCACCTTGTGGCTGATGGCTGGGCCGTACGTGACAGCACCTCTCTTTTAGGAATCAACTATATCATATTTTGGAATAGAGCGTATCTTAGTTAACAATTATAATGACTGCATAATAATTATTCCCACATAATAAACGTGACAATAACGAATAATTCAATACACACAGCAGAATTTTCAGTGTATTTAAAACAAATTTGATAGGTATATGGTCAATATTTGTATAAATGTGACAAACGTTCTAAAAACAGTAGCATAACTGACATTAGGAACATTTGTGACAGGTGTTGTAACTAACTTCCCCAATGGTTTGCCTCTTATGATTTGAGTCTGCGATTAAAAAAAATAAAAAAAACATACGTGTGCTGAGTTCATCTCTGTTAGGTGGGAAGAGAGGCGCAGTACTAAGGAACTAACTGGAATATTGCTTGTCAAAGTTTTTCTTCGATTGACACACTCTAAATATGTTAGGACAAGAAAACAAGGATCGATCCCATTACGCTTCATGTTCAAGAGGAAATAATTACACTAAAAAAAGAAACAATCTCTTGTTTCTGCATCCATTAATTAGCATAACAATATACAGAAGGATAGGAAATAAAATTGAGAATCTATTACATGACGATCAGTTTGTTTTAGGAATGGTAAAGGTTCCAGCGAGACAGTTCTAACGTTGCACCAGATATAGGAACCTAAAATGAGGAAACGTCAAGATACGCTCATAGCATATATTGACATAGAAAATGCGTCAGACTGTGTATAATGTTGCAACATGTTAGATATTCTGAGAAAAATACGAGTAATGCGGCTGATATGCAATACGTACAAGAACCGAGAGCGAGTAATAAGATTGTAAGCCAAAAAGAAGGGCTGGAATTAAAAAGGGTGTAAGACAGAGATACAGTCTTTTGGCGCTATTGTTCGATCTATACTTCGAAGAAGCAATGGCGCAAATAAATGAAAGGTTTAAGAGTGGGATTAAAATTCATTGTGAAAGGATATCATGATACGTTGCGCCGATGACATTACTATCCTCATTGAATGTGAAGAATTACAGGATCTGATGAGTTGAAAGAACAGTCTGCTGAGTGAAGAATATGGATCGAGAGTGAACCGCGAAAAGACCAAAGTAATGAAGAGTAGCAAAAATGAGAATAATGAATCACTTAAGGTACAAAGTGGTGATCACGAAGTAGGCCAAGTTAAGGAGCACCGCTACCTTGGAAGCAAAATATAACATTATAGACGAAGCGTGGAGGACATAGAAATGAGTAGCACAGGCGAAAATGGCATTCCTGGTATGGGCCTTAATTTGCGAAAGAAATTTCTGTGAATGTGCATGTGAAGCACGACATTGAATGGTACTCAAGCATTGGCTCTGGGAAAACCAGACCGGGAAAAGAATCGAAGATTTTGAGATGTGGTTCTACAGAAAAATCATGGAATATCGTCCATGACTCTACAGGGAGCCGTAGAGAGCGAAAACCGTAGTGGAAGACAGAAATTGGGGTCCACCCACTCTGAGATGAAAAGGCTAGTGCAAGAGAGGAACTCGTGGTGGGCCACATTAAACCAGTCAGAAAACAGATGACTCCTAAGCAAAAATGTAGCTTAAACTAAAAATGTTCGCCCTGGTTGACTGTTCTGGTCGGATAATGTAATTCGATAGCAAGCGTCAAAAAGGGGGAGGGTAGGTACAAACCCGTGAGACAGTTTCGAAGACGGATCTCAATAGCTACTGCGCATAAGAAAACAGTTTTTGTCGTCTGTGAACAACGTGTCACTAATTGGTATTCACCCACGAAACCGGTTTTATAGTTTAAAGTAATGTCGAATAAAATCAGCATAATTAAATTTGTTTATTTATCACAATAATACAAGTAGTACATAAATACACCGAAACATCGCTTATGACAGTCCAGCAGTAATCCGCTAAAATAGTAGGGCTCACTTTCTGGCATACCTCTTCTCAAAAGTGTCAATATCTTGATGAAATTGCTCCCCATATTCATCAGTTACTGCACCACAACCTTTGGGGAAAAAGTGAAGATGTCAATGACATGTTGCAACCAAGTTTTTCAGAAGATAACAACATGTTATCTACATTTTCCTTGTAATTTACTGTTCGTTTGTTACCTACGATCTGTAAACAGACTGTCTGAAAACATTCCCAAGCATGCTTCCCATCACCTTGTGCGATTCCATCAAAAGTATGGTCTCCAAAAAGCTCTCAAATCTGTGGGCCTACGAAGATGCCCTCCTTCACTTTTTTATCGTTTAAGTAAGGGAATTTTTGCCTTAAGTACTTAAACGCGTCACCATCTTTGTTCACTCACTTAACACTGTTTTTCATGAGACCGAACTTGTTGTTCAAGAGCGGGAGCAGAATCGTTCTGGGGTCTACTACAGGTTCACTCTTAATGTTCTTTATACTTGGTTGAAGACATTTTCTGGAGAGCCATTCATGTTTACCGTAATGAGATGCACGAGACCGGCTGTTCCATTCACAGAGAAAGCAGCAATATTTAGTACACTCTAACTGCATGCCTAATAGCACTGCAACCATTTTAAAGTCACCACAAATCTTCCATTGAGAGTCATTATACTTGATGGCTTCTAGTAAAATTTTCATGTTTTGGTATGACTCTTTCATATGCACACTATGCACAACTGGAATAGAAGGAAGCTCATTATCAATATGCAAAAGCACTGCTTTTAAGCTCAACTTTCACGAATTAATAAAGAGTGTCCACTCGTCAGGGTTGTAATTAATCTGAGAGCCTTCATTACACCATTTATGTCTACACATGCACAAGGCTATCTTGCATGTTAAAAAGAGGAGTGAACTGTTGCTCTCTTCTGCAGCAGAATGGAACATTTACATTGCTTTCAAGGAAATTGCGCTGTTGCAATCTTGATGCTGAAATCTCAGCCTCAGCTTTAGAGAGCTCTAAATCTGTAATGAGGTCACTTAACTCATTTTGAGACAATTTTTGTGGATCATCATTTGATGATATATATTCAGAATCCCCATCAGAAGTAATCTCGGAACCTGTCAGTGGTTCAGGTATTGGCAGTCCTTCCGCATGTAGAAGTGGACGTATGGCAGATGGAATGTTAGGATAGATCACTGTCCACTTCTTCTTCTTAGATATTCCCTTCTTGATAGGAGGAAACATACAAAAGTAGCACTCATTGACACGGTTAGTTGGCTCACGCCAGATCATGGGTACTGCAAAGGGCATTGAACGTCCTTTCCCATGCATCCAGTTCCTGAGGGTGCTGGCACAAGCCGCTGTTGCAGATCACATGTGGAGCCTAGGTTTTATCCTGATCACCAGTTTTGCACCCAAAATAACAACTGTAAGCTTTTTTAATCAATGGAGTTATTTGCTGTTTTTGTAAAGCAAATGTCACTTCTCCACACACATAGCAAAATGTATCAGCACTGTTAACACAAACTCGTGGCATTTTTGTTCACTTCAATAGCAGTCAACTTGAACAACTGGTAGTTAATCTGGAAACAAACGTGTAAAAATTATTACATGCATTAATAAAGTCACTGAAGTTGAAGAAGAGGGAGACAAAAAGATCACTAAAATTGGTATAGAAATGTTTATATCCAAATATTGCACACAAGTAAGACCAGGGACAATAATACAATCGATTGTTACAAGTTATTATGACTCTGACAAACCATTAAAATATTTCATTTTAAACTTAACGTAAAAATCCATATATAATTATCTTGCCGTAATAAAACAGTGTAAAATGAAAACTAGAGCTAATTTTGAATTGTTTTTGTGATGTTCGCGATCAGCACATTGGAATTGATAGGAATTGGCTATTTTCACTTGATTTACATTTTCATTGTTGCACAGTGTAATCTCCTTACCAGGCACGCATTGTGACATACAAACAACATCACTAGGAAACGTTGTGGCCATGTATGACTATTTTCGTTCCACATCTTTTGCTAGAAGAATATTGATGTTTTTGTTAAATTATTCTTAGGGAAAATTTGTTTTTGTTTCACTCCAAACTTTGCTCAAGTTGATACCGCGCCTTTGGTTTCCTGTTGGGTCTACTAAGAACATAGATGAGTTGCCTATATGTTTGTTGCACTGTGTCTCCTTGAACTTCACACTGAGGTGACAGAAGTCATGGAATACCTCACAATAATGAGTCGAACGTCCTTCTCCTGGCGGATTGCAGCACTCAAAAAGTCGTTGGGAGTCCCCTGCAGGAATTCTGAGCACTGCTGCCTCTATAGCCGTCCATAATCACGAAAATCTTGCCGATGCAGGATTTTGTACACGAAGAGACCTCCAGATTATGTCACATAGATGTTGAATGGGGTACGTATCGGGAGGTCTGGGTGGCTAAATCATCCGCTCTAATTGTCTAGTATGTATTTCAAACAAGCGCGAACTGCTGTGGGGCTGCGACATCGCACATTGTCATACATAGAAATTCCATCGTTATTTAGTAACATGACGTCCATGAGTGGCAGCATATGGTTTCCGAGAAGCCGAGTATGCAGAGAATCCATTCCTTGTAAAAGCAGCCCACACCGTTATGGAGCAAAGCTTCAACAGTGACTTGTTGACAACTTGGACAGATCGCTTCGTGAGGTCTCCGCCACACTCGAACCCTGCTATCAG
Organism: Schistocerca piceifrons; assembly: GCF_021461385.2. Taxonomy (NCBI): domain Eukaryota; kingdom Metazoa; phylum Arthropoda; class Insecta; order Orthoptera; family Acrididae; genus Schistocerca; species Schistocerca piceifrons. The sequence continues at coordinate 54,320,125 of NC_060139.1, forward strand.
CTATCGCCAACTGGAATTGGGGAGGCTCATCTGACCACATCACGGTTTTCCAGTCGTCCAGGGTCCAATCGATATGGTAACGAGTCAGAGAGGCGTTGCAGACCATCTTTTGACGTTAGCGGGCGCACACGCGTCTGTCGTCTGGTGCCATAGTTCATTAACGCCATATTACGGAGCACTGTCCAAACGGATACGTTCGTCGTTCGTCCGATATGACTTCAGCGGTTATTTCACGCAGTGTTGCTTGTCTGTCAGCAATGACAACTCTGTGCAAAGGCCGCTGCTCTCGTTCGTTAAGTGAAGGCAGTCGACCACTGCGTTGTTGGTGGTGAGAGGTAATGCTTGAAATTTGGTATTCTCGGCACACTCTTGCCACTGTTGGCACTAACAAATACAGAACATCGGCGCTGCTCTCGGTCGTTAAGTGAAAGCTGTCGGCTACTGCTTTGCTGAATGGTAATGCCAGAAATTTGGTATTCTCAGCACATCCTTGACCTGTGGATCTAGGAATGCTGAATTCGCTAAGGAAATGGAGTGTCCCATGCGTCTATCTCCCACTACCAGTCCACCTTCAGTGTCTGTTAATTCCCGTTGTGAGGCCACATGCTGTGTAACAGATTGCGAAGTTTTCCGTTCTTCATAAGGAAAAGGCTAGGTGCCCTGTGAACTCCGTCCACGACTGTACTCTTGCATACCAAACCTGTTGAGCATTAGTTCCCTCTCCCAATTATCGAATGTTTCCCATGCATAAAAGCTTTTGCTTATGGTGTAGTGCTGGTATCAGCACTATGCGAGTGGCGATCAAGAACACCTGCTGCCTAATCAAGCAGTTGGTCAGCAGCCCGTGTCAATAGGATGGCTGGCGGCACGTGTCCAATGCCCGTTCGATACTGCAGTATGCGGAGCCACAAGAGGTCGACATGACGTGTAACAGTACGTCAGGGCCGCTCATGAGGGAGACTCCGCAACGACTGGGGTTTAATGCTTCGTAGCATTAACATGTTCGCACTTAAGACGGCATTTATTTTCAAACAAATTCAAAAGCTTCAATTTCTGCTTTACATCTATACTGGTATGGTAGGTCCTATGAAGGAGTGGTAAGGTGCAGGGTTGACATTAATTCAAACATCCTTTAAGAGAAGTTTACTAACCAACAATTCTTACTCAAGAGTTATTTAAAAGACATGTTGTCTTAATCAAAAATGGTTCAAATGGCTCTGAGCACTATGGGACTTAACTTCTGAGGTCGTCAGTCCCCTAGAACGTAGAACTACTTAAACCTAACTAATCTAAGTACATCACACACATCCCTGGCCTAGGCAGGATTCGAACCTGCGACGTAGCGGTCGCACGGTTCCAGACTGGAGCGCCGAGAACCGCTCGGCCACTCCGGCCGGCGCTGTCTTAATCACCTTTATTTTTTAAGGATTACACTTAATTGATAGTATTTACACTGACTGAATATGAAGGGTAAATTACCGGTGACACAGTAGTGTTAAATTTGAGCCTAAAGCTCAGTTAACATCAGTTAAGGGTTTCAACTCAAGCTTGATAGCAAATTGTGATAAAAAACTTAAAATTCCCAATGCTATTTTAAAAAATGCAAGTAAAAGCCCTGAAAGAAATTAGTAATAACAAACTGACAGCAATTCAAACCTAAAAATGATACTCAGATATATCTAATTCAGCAAAAGCACTTGAAATCCACAACAACAATTTACAGCGCGACGCCCTTATTACAAGTTTTGTACACAGCAGTTTTTCTCGGGCCACAATTTAAAATTGCTCATTTACCGTGTAGGAGTACCGAACAGTTTCAAAACGAGTTGAGGTGCAAAACCTCTTAAGATGAACGTCACATTAAGGGACGTGAACAGTTCAATTAAAACAGGTAATCACTTAACTCATGAACAAATCCGCAGCATTAGAATTTATACTTTGCTACCAAAGTGGGTTTACAGAGCCGTATTCTCGCAGTCTTATATCACACGTTAGTCTTCTGCAAGCTTCCTGGCGATACATTGCACACACCGTTAAATTGGCGTTATAAGACCTGAAAAATGAATCATTCATCATTGATCCCAAACATACATACAAAATAATAGCCCCCACCAGGTCAAACTTGCTAACGACTGTATAAAATGAATAGTGAAACATAAACAAATGACCAGTTACCAAAAAGTATAACTAATGGTGCCCCACAAGGGCAGAAGCAATTATAATTTTGCAAGACGAACAATAAAAACACACAGATGGGGAAGTACTCAATAATAAAGTTACTCAGCTTGATGTGGAGTCATCCAGTACTCTTACGTAGATGCAACAGTACGCAGCGAAAGTATAGCGACGGTGCTACAGGCCTCCATCCGTTGGTTTAACCTTCGATCTCCTTCGGGCAACACCACTGTTGTGCAACCGAAGCGCTCTCGCACGCAAAAGGGAAGGTACTTTCCAAATTACAGCTTTCCAGACAACAGCTCCCAACTACGACTAGGTCGCGCTATCATTCCAGGTGCTGCCAAGTCGTTTTCCAACTCATACAAGGGCTGCTCCCAGCACTCAGCCTCGTTTTCCACCTTCCTCTCGTGCAGCTACTTACTCAAGATCCCCGTCACTGCCCGTCACACGCCGCCTCGTGGACCACACTCGCACCGCAAACCTCTCTGACAGAGGGATTCTATACAATCAGCGATTCAACCAGAGAGGCACAAAGTCGAAAAAAACCAAATCTTTGCGGAAGGGTTCGACGCACTGCACATATACCTTAGATGTATCCTTTACCAACTACGAGTGTTGCCCAGAAAGTAATCCACCGCATTTGTTCTCAACAATTCTTTATTGAACATCACACACACCAAAAAATGGTGTTTTATCTACACACCCTATTTTCCCACGTACTTTTTTCCACGTAATCTCCATCCCGTTCTATGGCCTTCCTCCAGAGCGAAACAAGGGCGTGTATGCGCTGTCGGTAACAATCCTTGTCCAGGTGCCGGAGTCTCTGCCTCACTGTATGAATCACTTCTTCGTCGTCCTCAAAATGTCTTCCACGAGTTCGTCTGCCTTCGTGAATGACAACATCAGCTCGCTGCAACACGTCAGGTGTGACAGCCGTGGATGGTCTTCCCGACTGCTGCAAATCGTGGAGCTCCGGCGAAACACCTTCTGATAACCTCACGTTCCGAGCCCGGCGACTAACTCTACTTCTGTCCACAGCGGATACTCCATAGACTTTCTACAAGCGTTTGTAAACATACACCACAGTTTCTTTCTCTGCAGTCAGAAATTCAATGGCGGCCCGTTGGTTGTAACATAATTACCCACAGATGCCATTTTGAAACTGTCCTGCAGCTACGCTATCTGTCGGAAGTTGCAGAAACTTGACACGCTCACTCAGGAAACTTCAAATAATACATACGCAATGTTTCGCATTCGTAGAATTGGTTTTGGCTGAAAAAAAATGCGGTGCATTACTTTCTGGGCAACCCTCGTATTTTGGAAGTTGCAACATTCAGTCAAACTGTCCCAAAAGGATACAAGGTTTGTGTAAAGTGTTGTACCATCTTAACATAAAAGTGAGATGACATACAAATTTGTCCAGTAGCATCCAATCCTCTGTCGCTTTTATACGCCAAGCCCAGTTACTGAATAGCTGACGGATTAAGTGGACACTAAGTGGACACAGGTGCCATTTTTGGAGCACAACCTACGACCAACTTAGAGACAGAAGTGATGACACTTTCTTGCACGTACAGTGCAAGCTCTTACTGATTTGTTTGACTGATGGGGCTGCTAAGTGCTATACCACCTACTGCACTCCCCTAATCCCTCGTGAGTTCTACTCGATTTCTAAACTGAAGGAAACACTTCACAGCATTCACTTCAGAACTGCTACAAATTCGTCGGGCAATAGTCCGCGCCGCTCGAAACGTCAACACAACTGGCACTGCTAAGAGTGTCGTACGACTCCCACATCGCTGGCAACGGGTTACACACAATGATGGCGAATACTTTGAAGAGCAGTAAGACTTTGAAACACGTATCTATTTTGTAAGAGCTGTAAATAAATTGTTGCCACAATTAAAGTTGCAACCTGCGTAAAAAGAAAATGGTTCTATGTTACCAGTTATGAAGTAGACAGAAAGGTAACCTCATAAAAAGCAAATAAGTTGTGTTTGGAGTGTTATTAGAGTAAGAAAATCGGCAAGCTAAACAATCGTCAAAGGCGTGCGTAGATTTAAGCTCATTTCATGATCACAAAATGAGTCAAATGGCTCTGAGCGCTATGGGACTTAACTTCTGAGGTCATCAGTCCCCTAGAACTTAGAACTACTTAAACCTAACTAACCTAAGGACATCACACACATCCATGCCCGAGGCAGGATTCGAACCTGCGACTGTAGCGCCTAGAACCGCTCGGTCACTCCGGCCGGCTCATGATCACAATACAGAACATATTCGTTAGCTCAAAATAATTCCAGTTGAGCATGACGACAATGTGTAGAAACTCATACTCAGTCTGTTCCCAATTCCGTAAGGCAATGAGGAAAAGATCTGCACGGAGCACATTGAGACCTCGTGGAAGTTATAGCCCCTTCAAAAATTAAATCATTGTAACAGCCGTTCACCACCCAAAATCAGCCGCCTACACGATAGAATAACACACATTACCACACGCAGGTCTGCCTGCTTCCAGAACTCACGTGAAAGTGTCAGAATCGCTCCCCTGAGCGCACTATTCAAAAAGTGTCCCTCTCCACTTGACTTCAGCAATGTTCCGCCACTGTCTAACTCTTCACTGGTTGGAGGCCGTCACCAGCAAAAATGCATCGTTTCTATGTTCTACATGCATGATTTTTGACTCTACTTGAGCACTTTCCGCACTAGAATAATATATTACAACAATATTTTGGTAAAACAAACGATAGAAACATTCGGTCTCTCTCAGGCCATTTGCAATAAATATAAACAAAGATTTGTTCTTGCACAAGTGCACTCACGTCGAGTGCTAACAAAATGTCATTAAATGTTACTTAAACAACTATTTATGTCTGCTACATAGAAGCTTCTTTTGGTACTATTTTCAATTGCATTGTTGGCTAACATGTGCGATTGCCAACTTCTTAAAATACCAAGGTATTTTAATATCGATTGTAACATTTATCCTAGAAATACAAACGTACTTTCATAATGCGCATTACCATCGCACACTATAGTGAGCAATAGCAATGCTATCACACAAACATTTTAATAAGTCTGAAGCCTTTCTAATTATTCACTATGCTTCGTTAACTACCACACTTATAAGTAAATTAACACGCCTAACGATATAAGGTGGTTCTGCACAGAATCGGCGAGAGGGAGAAGCTGCAGAAAATATTGAAAAGATGAAGGACAGGACGGTACGACATGTGTCAAACTCCACAGCATCTGAGGAGCTATAGAGGGTAACAACTGTAGAGGAAGATAGAGATTGTAATATATCCGAAAAATAATTAAGAATGCTAAGTTCAAGGGCCCTCTGTGGTGAACGGTTGGTACAGAAGAGGTATTTGTAGCTGGCCACACCAGACCAGTCAGAAGGCTGATGACACTACGCTTCCGTACTATGTGTCTCAAAGTTCAGCTAACTACACACTATCCCGGAGCCCAATATCGGTTTTAGGTTGCCTATACAATGCCTTACAGGAGCAACAAAAATTTGATTCTCAATACTTCGCGCAACTATAAATCGAGTTCAAATATTTTAATGTTGTCATAACATACTCATCAAGACATATAGTCTTATGTTAAAAGAATGAAAGAATATGCAAAGTATTGCACTTAGAAACTGTGTATTTTCCTTAAGTTATCTTAACTGATGACGTGCTAGTACCCGAATTATGTTCATATGGAATTTGAGAATGAGAAAAAAATTTACACATGCCTTCAAAATCTTAAAGAAAGTTTTTCTCGCCGACACGCCCCACAAGACGATGAAAGGAAACAAGTTCACCGCTTTCTACTATTTCACTGTTCATGCAGTCAATCTTAGACGTCAGACGAGATAGTTTAAGTTTTACTTCTTTAATACGGAGTCTACTGCAACACAATTTTCTTACAGATCTACATATGCCACTGCCTGTACCTGCATAGTTATATCACTGGATGACACATATTTCACGAAGTATGACCTCATTAACCTGTAGTTGGGTGAAAACGGACATTTAGGTTTAAGTAGCGTGCAGTAAAAGTTCAATATCACATACGATGATTTAATTTATTACTTCTCTACTACTAACTCTATTCACAACACACATTTCAGACAATGTCTACATATAATACTGAATATACCAGCAAATTTATATTATTGTATGACACATATTTCAATAGATATAAGTTAATATAAATTTTCAAGGGTGAAAGCTTAAAATAAGCGCAAATTTCCCCGAGTATGTTCATTTGGTATTTCATTATGATAGCGCATAGTGACTTATAACAAACTTTAAGCATAATTTCTGACCTTTTATTAACTTTATGTTGCTTTTACGCTGAGCGTCATGCATTTAATACGCTACCTACTTTCTAAAGGAAAGTTGTTTTATAGATGGGAGTTCCGATGTTTAAAGAATCGGCGGTTTGATTGTTTCTATTGTCCCTCTTGAAGTGCTTCCAAAAACGGGTTTATTCGAACACCATCGATATTATGTTGTTATTATTATTTTCATTGATTTCTGTTATAGGAAATTTTAATATTTTATGTAAAGATGAACTCTTTAGTATCGTTTAGGCTTTTCACATGCGCTTTTAGTACTCGTTTATGGTGGGTTAAGAGGGCTCCCACTACTCAATTTAGTTATCCGCTCCAGGAGGTATGAATAACTGGTAGTGTAAGTAGGCAGTTTAGGTTTATATGTTGGTAACGCCACGTAGTGCTCCGTATGAAAATCGCGGAATATTCGCTATTGTAGTGTTGTACAGTTGGATGTGAACAGCGCGTAGCGTTGGGCAGTTGGAGGTGAGCCGCCAGCAGTGGTGGATGTGGGGAGAGATATGGCAGAATTTTGAGAGCAGATCATTTGGACGCGTGTCCATCAGAAAGAGTAAATTTGTAGTATTGGATATCATGAACAATATATATATATATATATTCGCGGACGACTTGGCCATACTTGCAGATGATGAAGAAATCGCCACCAAACAAATAGAGATCCTTAAGGAATGCGCGGATAAAGTAGGTTTACAAATTTCGTTTCAAAAGACAGAATTTTTCTGTACGAAATTCCATATACACAGTTTGAACACAAAATATGGAAAAATAAATAGAGAAAACATTTTAAATACCTAGGTGAAATTTTGGAGCCAACCGGAGGAGAGAAAGTTGCACAGATGATCAGACAACAGAAAATGAAGAGAGCATATGGTATGACACATGAAATATACAATAAAAAATGCATCTCCTCGAACACAAAAATCAGACACTACTGCGCAGTAATTAAGCCAGCAGCACTATATGCTAGTGAAACGCTCACACTCCACACAAAATGTGATTTAGAAAAAATACTAAAAGAAGAACGCAGAATTATGAGAAAGATTTTAGGTCCAAAATTAACAGAAGAAGGATACCGGATACAATCAACAAGAACCACAGAAACTATATCAAACCTGGCAGCAGACATAAGAAGGCGAAGATTAAAATTTTATGGACATGTCACTAGACTTCCCCCCACACGACTCAGCAACAGAATTCTCACTTACATAGAAAAAGTCAAATCAACAACACCATGGACTAGCCAAGTAAAATTAGATTTACAAAAAACAAATATTGAACTTAAAGATGTCAAAGATAGAAAAACTTTTAGAAATAAGGTGGAAAAGTGGATTGTATTGTCGGAGAAGGAAACACTAAAGAGACCAGGAACAAAATGGACAGAAGAAAGAAAAAGAAAACATGGAGAACGAATGAAAGAAGTATGGAAGAAACGACGTCAGAAAGCTTTGCGTGATCCTTCTGGGTCCATTCGCGATAAGTAAGTAAGTAAGTATATATATATATATATATATATAAAATGACTTTTGAACACTATTAAGGTAAATACACTGTTTGTTCTCTATCAAAAGCTTTCACTTGCTTAGTATGTCTATCAGTAGTTAGTGCCTTCAGTAGTTAGAATCTTTTATTTAGCTGGCAGTATTGGCGCTCGCTGTATTGCAGTAGTTCGAGTAACGAAGATTTTTGTGAGGTAAGTGATTCATGAAAGGGATAGGTTATTGTTAGTCAGGGCCATTCTTTTGTAGGGATTATTGAAAGTCAGACTGCGTTGCCCTAAAAGTATTGTGTGTCAGTTTAGTGATGATCAGAATAAGTAAAGAGAAAACTGTTTTAGTACGTTGAGTTTTGCTCAGCTGTTTGAAAATCAAATAACGTAAGAAGTCTACCAGCACAGTCATTTTTAATTTTTGAAGGGGAAGTTTCATAGTAATATGGTAACGTCCATGTTACTACGACCGCGCCTAGTGCATTTGACGTTCTCGCTGAGCGGGAAACTTCTCCATGCATGTAGCTCACGTCTAGTGTTGTATCGACTAAAGCTACTAGTCGTACTCACTTATCTTACGGATAGAACATGTACTATGTGGAAAGTAAATAAATAAATAAATCTCTCAAAGACGGTATTGTTTCCGAGGCTGTAATTAACATTTTGTTACTAGCCCTCGTACTAGTACAGCGCAAGGAAGTAATCGTTACCACCAACGATACATTGGTTACTATCTTGTCCACTAAATGCTAAAAGTGAACTAATTCGAAAATGCAAATTAGAGATACCAATCCACTGTCCAATCAATCTGAAACGTCCCCCTAACTCTTTCAGTGCAGGTGGTCAACTGTCTCCGAGGAAAGAGCTGTTGTGTCCGCCCAGTTTACGCACACCTCGTAGTCAGACCTGGCAGCCTCACGCCGCTAGTCAGCGACGCTCATCGCCACAATTGGATGTAAGAAGAACAGATTACATTATGTAGTACATAGCCGTTTTACACTACTGGGCGTCTGCGTATTCATGCAAAGAGATGTCGCTCTAATGGTTTACAAGCGAGATAACCCTCAAAACGTTCTTCTGCATACATCTGTCCTTGCAAGGTGTAGACCAACCTACATTGTGCCAAGATATATCATGATACAGTTTATCCTGTCTTCAGCGTTTGCAATTAAACTGTTCTGTACAGGGTGTTACGGATACAGATATTGTGGTCATTGTCACCATAATCTGCTAATTGGACTACGCTTCTCAGTATAGACTAACCGGTTTGCGTCCACACGGCTACACTTCAGTACCTGACCTTCTGCCCAGGGGAAAATAAACGTTAATGGCTTGCTTCAGTCACACATACTTGGAGGTACTAAGCGAACTATAAACGTATTACTGTAATAGGAATTATTATTAGTTTATAAATGAAGTAAATATTTATGTAATATTGCTCGGTACGCAGTCCTTAGTCGTCTAGGGAAATATCTGTAGTTACGCCGTAACGGCCTGCATATTAGCTGTCCGTGTAGCCGACCTATCGTTGAAGTCATTTGAAAGATGACTCGCTGAATCATGTTACAATCATGTCGAAGTTACATGGTCTCGACCTCATTTCCATCATTCTAACATTCTCGCTACCGGTCAGAGATTTGCAGAGTGACAAACCACAGTCGATATTTCTATAGCTCCATCTGCACTTCGCTTACAGAAACAGTTCTTGTGTTTTCCCTGATAATCCTGTTCAGGGACTGGCAGTTTCGAAAAATGAAAATTAATTTCCGTTGCTTACGAGTAATTTCTTTCATTTAACTTCGGCTCTTGTATTTTACATACCAAGCACACTGTCAGAGTTCCAATTTCCTATATTTATGTTAGGCTAATTACACTGACTGTTAACTAACATAGTTTGCAGCGTACTGTGATATGTTGACTTTTTTAACGACACACTAAAATTACACGACGTTAATGATGGGTGTTAGCAACTTAGAAGTTAGCTCCTAACTGTTTCTACTATTCTGATATCTATCGCTAGATACACTTCAACCATCCAATACATATGACAACGGGAAGACAGCGTATTGATGACCCTCGGATTTCTGGTATCAGCATTTGACTGACAGATGTGGTAGTTCTGTGGCACATTAGGCCAAGAATAAAAAAAAACTCAGATTACTGCTATGAAAATCCCAGAATTTTTTCAGGATTTCTCTCTCCTCCGATAGGATGATTTATTAAACACGGATTCAAATGGCTCTGAGCACTATGGGACTTAACATCTTAGGTCATCAGTCCCCTAGAACTTAGAACTACTTAAATCTAACTAACCTAAGGACATCACACACATCCATGCCCGAGGCAGGATTCGAACCTGCGACCGTAGCGGTCGCTCGGTTCCGGACTGCAGTGCCTAGAACCGCACGGCCACCGCGGCCGGCCGATTAAACACGGGCTAAGGAAAAAAAAAATCAGCAGAACAGATTACTCAGTTGTGCTCTTCTGTGGGACCACAGTAAACATAATGGATTCATTAATTATGTTAACGGCGTGAAAGCTGGAAGTAATCGGTATTAATGATTCAGATGATAGGTTTCTTAAAATACTTTTGAGAAGAACGTATTGGTCAATGGAGACTGCCATATGGAGCGCTGTGCTTGGTAAAAGGATTTGCTGGAAGCCTTAGTCTACCGGACATAACATGGTACTTGTTAAGAAGAGATTCAGTGTTTTAAAAACAGACTCCTGACGGAAACGGAACACAATACAATAATATCAGCATATTTCCGAACAAAACAGCTATTGATATAATAGATGAAATAGACCAGCTGATGAGAATAAACATTATAAATCACTAACAATTGCCAGAGACTTAAACTACTGGATGGATATGCAAAATTACAAACAAAAATAATACCTTAGTGGAAAAGTTGCTGGAAGAAGACTTCGTCCTACTAAACAATTGCTACATACCTATATATATTTCCCACAACGGCGAAACCACAATAGGCAACGCATTCATAAGAGGATCACCCAGGGACAGCAAACCATACATCACTTTGTAAACACATTCCTCTGGAAATAAGTTTCCAAGGAGAATGGTGAAAATCACAAGAAAGGAGGAACAAACAATTTTGAGACTAAAAGCCATCGGGAAAGTGGAAACAAAATCAGTCGACACAAAACAAACTGAAATGCTAATAGACAACTCGGGACTAGGGAAAGCAACAGAAGCATTATGGCAAAAGCCATAAGAGACCAACATAATCCGCTACTCCCGAGAAAATGAGCAGAAACACATTACATCAGTACGAAAGAATGGGTGACGCACTTCGATAACACAATGAACAAGGAAGGACTAAAAGGAAGACCAGAGGCCAAACGGGAGACATCGCCACAAACAACTCTGAAATGGGTCCCGTTAGCCACCTAAGAGGTCAACGGTGCAATTAACAGTACCAAGAACAAGAACGTTGCAGGCCCTGACAGACTGTATAGCTGACACACTGTACAGTCCAAGTATTAACACCAGTGTGGATAAAAACTCTACAATAAGTACATAGAAACAGCTTACATTCCAGAACAGTGTAGACAATCAACAATAAGAGTGCTATATAAAGAGAAATAAGACCCCAAAGCCCCAGAAAATACAAAACTTCACCGTTCAAAATACTCACAAAAATAATAACGGAAAGAATAAAGGTAACAATAGACGAATTCAGGAAAGGGAGACCAACTCTGACCGCAATAGAACTTCTAAAGAGTGTATGGGGAGCCCTTCAAGAGATAAAAGTTTTATGTTGTATTTATTGACTTCACAAAACCTTTTGATTACATAAGCAAAAAAGTAGTGACAAAAGAATTACAGGAAGCCGTAAGTGAAAGCAACATCTGGACATGAACCATAAGCGCTACACTGTGATAGAGTGAAATAGGGTTCTCAGAAAACCTTTCCCTATAGGGACGATATCCAGTCAAACGGAGTACTTCACGGAAATCCAATAACTCTTTTGTTATTTTTACCTCGAAGGAGAAGAAATGTGGGAAACCCATAGAGGATGCAGACTTTAGTGCAATAGGCTCAAAATGTATTACAGAGTTACAAGAAACAGTAAATTCTGTGGCAAACTGGTGCGTCAAACACGGCTTCGTAATAAGGTGACAAAAACAGAAATAATGGTGTTCAGAAATGGAGGATGATCAGCTGCATCGGCAGAAATCTTCATACGGGAGAGAAAACAGAAAATCGTACCAATTCTCAAATACCTAGGCGTCACGATACACACAAGTACAAAATGTTTCACAACACCTGTAACAGAGAAAGCATAGCAAGTAACAATGACTATCATTGAAATAGAAAACATTACTTCCTTTAGCCTAAAGAGAGCAACCGTACTATTCAGAGCCATAATCTCGCTAATACAGTCGTACAGCGTAGAAATCATCAACCACCTCTCACACTGAAAAACCGAAAGACACTAAAACCAGTAAAGGCGACATACGTAAAGAAAGCATCGGAGTGTTCAAAACAACGCGATCCAGGCTCGTATATCCGTTAGCGAGGGAACCCTTTGTCATTGAAGATCTACGAGCAAACGTGATTCTACCCAACACCTGCCCTTTACAAAGTGTATTAAAACACTGAAGGAATGAAGGGAAGACGTACCACCAGAATTTTACTGTGCAAGCGTCATGATTGACCGAACATGGACAAAGGAAAACTTCGAGATGAGGCACGTGATCACCAGAATGGCAGTCCATATTTTTTCACTACCTTATTGGCGAAACACATCATATCATGAATCAAATAAAACGTGTGAGTGCAATCTGTGTCATCGAATATGCGAAAGTTACCATATAGAAATGTGTACCAAAATGACAGGGTCAGTAAGCGACTATCGTAACCACAGTATACAAAATTTCTAATTTCATCTATTATTACAGTCGTACTTTGAACTTGCATGGCTGTTTGGCTGCAATAAATGTATTGTTAAAGTAGAAAGTACGACCACCAGGAGTCTCGGTATCACACCGGCGAGTATTATATGACAAACACTGCGCCTCACCGTTTAATTCCTGCAAGAAAATTCAATGCTCGTCCTAAAAATTCATGGGACCTGCATGCATACTGGTTTCTTTACGTTCTATAGATTTTTATAAGGGTCATAGATGGTTTCTCGCATTTACGGTGACTGCCTATGGAAGACGATTTATATTAGTAAATAAGGCGTTTGTAGTACTGCTGAACACTTTTCATAGATGCAGTTTAATAACGAAGTCTGTACTCTCCACACCCGCATCTTTTTAACAAGTTGCCAAATTTCGCTCTTTTACTTTCTATCGAGTACGTTGTCAAAATAAATTTTCTCACGCGGACAGAATAGTTACGAGCTTGACTAGTGTCTCACATTCGGCATGAGTGGGGTCCAAATCAATATAGGTTTCACGGTTCGACTTTTTAAAAATATTGTCCTTTTTGAGCTTGTGCTAAATTCCTAAAAAGCACGTCTTTGACGAGATGTTAAACGTGTCGTTATCTTTCTTCTGCGCCAGCACTCCCGCACTGTCCTAGATTTCTCACTATGTCCAAAAGGAAATGTAATTTCGTGGAATTGCACCTACTTTCACTCAGCTGCTTCTATATCACTTCTCCGTCTAAGATGCTCAAACTTTCCCTCATTTAGGTCCTCAGGTCCTTGTAGAGAACGAATAAAACATACACTACTTACTTAGAAACCAATTGGAGGGCCGCACTCAGCCACAAACTCACTGCACCGACTGCTAGGTGGCAGAGAAGTTCCTTCGAGTAGAGGACGCACTGCCCCCACGCAGCCTCCGACTGCGAGGACACATCTCCTCCACCCTCGTAAAACTTCCCTTCAGGGACAAAGTTCTCTTTTACAAGTCTCAGCGGAACGTTAACTCTACTCCTCGCGACGCGCAGCTACTTCGTCGCGTTTCCTGCAACGAAGAACACGCACCGTACATTCGTTGACTTTGATATGCGCATGGAATGAGCTGACAGTTATTTTTGTGACTGCGCAGGTTTATTGCTGTGTGCAGCTCCGTTACATCACCAAATGGCCATCCAGGTGAGAGAACCAATTGTGACGTACAGGTGTTAATGGTACGTTTCACATAAGGACAGTTTGGCAAATTTACGACTCCATTTGAAATATTAGCTCGATAATGTCGTAGGCTCTATTCGTGCAAAAGCCTCTTCCATTCCCAGCCGCTAAACTCGCAAGTCGTGATCCTTCAGTCTAAATTACCCAAGCATCGGAAAGTTACGCGAACTTAAAAATGGTTCAAATAGATCTAAGCACTATGGGACTTAACATCGGAGGCCATCATTGCCCTAGACTTAGAACTACTTAAACCTAACTAACCTAAGGACATCACACACATCCATGCCCGAGGCAGGATTCGAACCTCCGGCCGTAGCACTCGCGTGGTTCCGGACTGAAGCGCCTAGAACCGCTCGACCTACGCGAACTTAAAAAAAATAAAAGCTGAAGTTAGTTAAATGTTAATGAATATGATAAAAAGGTTTTATTCTTTCGAATATTTAACTGTGGACATCTAAACTAAACTTGGTCCGAACAGGCCTTGGAAGGCTCGAAAGCACCGACCGGCCGCCGTGTCATCTTCAGCCCTCAGGCGTCACTAGATGCTGATATGGAGAGGCATGTGGTCAGCACACCACTCTTCCGGCCGTATGTCAGCTTCAGTTTACGAAGCAGGAGCCGCTACTTCTCAATTAAGTAGCCGTGGAGAACAGCAGAGGATTTAAATTGAACGAAATGAGGTTTATTCAACCAGTAGAATTAAACAATAAATAACTGAAATGGTAGTCGTACAAATATACATTTAAAAATGAAAGAAAATAACCATAGTAGTGAAATGCAGTAAAGACTGTGTGTCTGCTTATTCATATGTCAGCAAATTCCCAAATGGTTCGCGAAAAATAAAGTCCCACCCCGTCAAACTACTCACAAAATAACAGCCAGCTCACAAATAAATAATGTTCATTATAATTACCAGTGATCCGAACCTCGTATACTCATGAGTAGATTCGAACAGGATATCCAGTTATAATTCCAAAACGCAGCTGAAATTAATCAGTCTTCGAAACTGACCAACGTCCAACACTCCTGACACGTTCCAACTAGCTCACTGATGCAAATCCAATTCAGTCCCAAACACGAATGAATGTTAAACTTTTCGCATAGCCAATTCCCGCACGAAGTCTACCGCTCTTTCAGTTCTAAACCATACTAACTAACCTCCATAACATGCAAGTTACATCAATGACCGTCCAGCGCAGAGTGACCATGAGCGACCGTGCCCGCTCGCTTATAAGCTGTCGACTAGCCTGCCAAATCTTACAATTAAAACAAAATACATAAAGTGGAATACCATTTAAAATATACAAGGGGGAGTTGGAAAATAAGTTTCCACTGTCGACTGTGGGCACAGGTGTGTGATATGGGCGAAAGACGACAGCGCGACTTGGCGTTCAGCCTGGAACAGCTCGTGCGTTACATGAATCTGGCAATGACCTTCTGTTTCGGACTGCGACGGGGGATGAAACGTGGGTCCACCATTACACGCCCGAATCGAAGGCGGCATCCATGGAGTGGAAATATCCGTCATCAGCTGTCCGAAAGAAGTTCAAAAGCACTCCGTCTGCAGGTAAAGTGCTACTCGCCGTTTTCTGCGACGCCAAAGAAGTTTTGCTGCTGGACTTCCTGCAGGATGCAACCATCAATGCTGCGCGGTACTGTGCCAGTCTGTCGAAATTGAAAGAGGCGATTCGAAAAAAGCGGCCTGGCCTTCTTAGATCTGGCGGTCTGCTGGTGGATGACAATGCGAGACCACACACGGCGACGGCAACGCAAAACCATATCGCAACTCTTGGGTGGGAGCGCCTACACCATCCGCCTTACAGTCGGCACCTAGCACCAAGTGACTTAGATTTGTTTCCTGCTTTGAAGACGACTCTCGGCGGAAGGCGCTTTGGCAGCAATGCTGACGCCAAACAAGCCGTTCAACACTTCTTACGCATGCAACGTCCTGATTTTTTCCTGGAAGGCTTTTTGAAGCTTATAAAGAGGTATGACAAATGTATGAATGTACTTGGAAATTATGTAGAAAAATAAAGGTATGTCTTATCTTTAATGTCTCATTCCTTTTTCTTTTTCCTTTCACACACAACTCTGACCACAGTCGACAGTGGTCAACTCCCCCACGTGTATAATCCACAAACACAACATATGAATGTATGGTGTCTGTTCTTTCGAGCTTGTCCGAAACAACAAACATCACGCATTCATGTAATTGATTCGACTTGATGGGCAATGAATCCACTACCTTTAGTGCAGAAGCACATTTGCGTGCGACCTCCCGCGGGAATCTAAAATTGGCGAGAGTGGAAGGCGTGGACAGGGATTGTGGACGTGTCACGCTGGATGGGAGTGTGAGTTCGGCTGGGATGCGTGCCGGGACAGTTCACGCATTCGAGATAAACACTGCGTCGGGTTGGCGCAATGTCTAACGCAACTGCCTCGCGTAGCCATGAAGGGCGAACGTACGCTTGCGTCCCGCCTGTTGTGGAGCGCGCGCGCGCTAATTACTTGTTTATTTCTCTCCGCAGTTCCATATGCTGCGTCCCTCTTACGAGCGAGCCATGAACGCCGGGCGACGATAAAGATGGCATTCCGAGGACAATATGTTCTACCACTACCTTTTAAAATTGAGAACTCACATGTGATATCACCTAGATCCATAGGATGTAATTCCAACGCTGGAAACGTCGTGTATGTCAAGATGCACAGCGAAGAACTGTGTACCACTGGTGGTCACGTAGGTGCCACCGAGATTTTCCATGCTGGTTTCGGCCTGCGTACGATCAGGGTCCTTGAGTTATTATTCGAGGTGCTGACGGACGTAGTCTTGTCGTCTATTAAGCCATGTGGCAAGTACTGAGTGACCTGGCCAAAAAATTGTAAAATTTTGGCACCCACCCTGTTCTCAATGGCGCCCTTAGCTGAAAACTGAGTTCGTGAAGTGTTTGCCGTTATACATAGTCATAGGAGGATGCAGGGCCATCATCGTGTATGGCGGGCAGCCCCGTACCTGTGCTGGCTGCAGCCAGGAAAGACACGTCCGACGACGCTTTGTGTAAACACCTAACAACGAAGCCGTCCCGTCACAGACGATGATGCCCTCTCCGAGTCTGATCCGGCATTTGTCACATCAGTACAAACAGAGGCGTTTAGAGAGAAAACGCTCGCCTATCGCCGCTAACCGTGTCACAGAGATGGAAATGGCACCTGGCGTTGTACCAACTTCTGCCCTCATTCCGTGTGGCAAGGAGGTTATGGACACATGCTCTTTTTCCAACTCTGATCGAGCGACGTGACGCAGTGCTTAGCACACTGGACTCGCACCGGGAGGACGACAGTTCAAAACCGCGTCCAGCTATCCTGATTTAGGTTTTCCGTGACTTCTTTAAATCGCTTCCCCATACTTTCCCAATCCGATGGGACCAATCACCTCGCTCTTCTCCTCCAAATCAACCAACGAACCAACCGAATCTGTACAGCATGGCCATAAACAAACACCCACGTAAGAACCGGAAGCGGCACCGTGCGCCCTCGGAAGATTACCTTCAACGAATGGGTCATATGATGAGAACCCAACGCCCGATGACGGCAAGTCCTCGGACATGCGGGTATTGGGCGGTAATGTTCATCACCTCAGCCCGCGACCTCTTCACGTCCCTCGGATGATTACCTTCAATGAATGGGTCATATGATGAGAATCCAACGTCCTATGACGGCAAGTCCTCAGACATGCAGGTATTGGGCGGCAACGTTCATCACCTCAGCCCGCAACCTCTTCACGTCCCTCGGATGCTTACCTTCAACGAATGGGGTCATATGATGAGAACCCAACGTCCGATGACAGCAAGTAATCAGACATGCAGGTATTGGGCGGTAATGTTTATCACCTCAGCTCGCAACCTCTACACATCCCTCGGATGATTACCTTCAACGAATGGGGTCATATGGTAAGAATCCAATGGCTGATGACGGCAAGTCCTCAGACATGCAGGTATTGAGCGGTAACGTTCATCACCTCAGCCCGCGACCTCTTCACGTCCCTCGGATGATTACCTTCAATGAATGGGTCATATGATGAGAACCCAACATCCGAAGACGGCAAGTCCTCAGACATGCAGGTATTGGGCGGTAACGTTCATCACCTCAGCCTGCAATCTCTTCACGTCCCTCGGATGCTTACCTTCAACGAATGGGGTCATATGATGAAACCCAACGCCCGATGACGGCAAGTCCTCAGACATGCAGGTATTGGGCGGTAATGTTCATTACCTCAGCCCGCGACCTCTTCATGTCCCTCGGATGATTACCTTCAACGAATGGGGTCATATGATGAGAATCCAACGTCCTATGACGGCAAGTCCTCAGACATGCAGGTATTGGGCGGCAACGTTCATCACCTCAGCCCGCAACCTCTTCACGTCCCTCGGATGCTTACCTTCAACGAATGGGGTCATATGATGAGAACCCAACGTCCGATGACGGCAAGTCGTCAGACATGCAGGTATTGGGCGGTAACGTTCATCACCTCAGCCCACGACCTCTTCACGTCCCTCGGATGATTACCTTCAACGAATGGGGTCATATGATGAGACCCCAACGCCCGATGATGGCAAGTCCTCGAACATGTGGGAATTGGGCGGTAATGTTCATCACCTCAGCCCGCGACCTCTTCACGTCCCTCGGATGATTACCTTCAACGAATGGGTCATATGATGAGAACCCAACGTCCGATGACGGCAAGTCCTCAGACATGCAGGTATTGGGTGGTAACGTTCATCACCTCAGCCCGCAACCTCTTCACGTCCCTCGGATGCTTACCTTCAACGAATGGGGTCATATGATGAGAACCCAACGTCCGATGACAGCAAGTAATCAGACATGCAGGTATTGGGCGGTAATGTTTATCACCTCAGCTCGCAACCTCTTCACGTCCCTCGGATGATTACCTTCAACGAATGGGTAATATGATGAGAACCCAACGTCCGATGATGGCAAGTGCTCAGACATGCAGGTATTGGGCGGTAACGTTCATCACCTCAGCCCGCGACCTCTTCACGTCCCTCGGATGATTACCTTCAACGAATGGGTAGTATGATGAGAACCCAACGTCCGATGATGGCAAGTGCTCAGACATGCAGGTATTGGGCGGTAACGTTCATCACCTCAGCCCGCAACCTCTTCACGTCCCTCGGATGCTTACCTTCAACGAATGGGGTCATATGATGAGAACCCAATGTCCGATGACGGCAAGTCCTCAGACATGCAGGTATTGGGCGGTAATGTTCATCACCTCAGCCCGCGACCTCTTCACGTCCCTCGGATGATTACGTTCAACGAATGGGGTCATATGATGAGAATCCAACGTCCGATGACAGCAAGTCCTCAGACATGCAGGTATTGGGTGGTAACGTTCATCACCTCAGCCCACGAGCTCTTCACGTCCCTCAGATGCTTACCTTCAACGAATGGGTCATATGATGAGAATCCAATGTCCGATGACAGCAAGTCCTCAGACATGCAGGTATTGGGCGGTAATGTTCATTGCCTCAGCCCGCGACCTCTTCCCGTCATAGTGGCGCGGCAGCGCAGTTTCCTCCCGCGAGCGCCTCGAGCGATGCCACACCTGCAGTCCCGACTCCACCTGAGTGCACAGCGGACGAACCACCGAGGGGCACTGCCTCCGTACTAAAGTGCTCCTGGTCCGATGAGGTAGAGGATGCAACCGCGCTACCACCTGGCTCCATGGAAGAGAATGTCCTGATGTAGCTGAAATTTTTTTAAGTGCATTATCTGAAAACTACCTTGAGCAGTTAAACAGAGAACCGACTCGTGGAGATAAGATATTAGACCTTCTGGTGAGAAACAGACCCGAACTATTTGAAACAGTAAACGCAGAACAGGGAATCAGCGATCATAAATCGGTTACTGCATCGATGATTTCAGCCATAAATAGAAATATGAAAAAAAGGTAGGGAGATTTTTCTGTTTAGCAAAAGCGACAAAGAGCAGATTTCAGAGTATTTTACGGCTTTTTTTTCTTTATTTTGTAGGTTTAGGTATACACAGGAAGGTGAGCAATAAATCTGTTATACCTTATAAAAATAAAAAATAAAGTAATCAAAAGATCCCGTGTTCGATTTCCGTTTCTGCACACATTTTTCACTCATCGCCGCTGACTCCGCATAAAAGTTTCGATGCAGCTAATTTAATCAGTTCCCTCCTTTTCCTTTCCTTTCTCCCTCCCCCCCCCCCCCCCCCCCCCATCCCCTCGATCTACAATTTACACAACTTACATATGTTAAAAGTAGCGTCGTTTTCTCCTGTTGACAGTCAAACCATAGAAAAAGACCTATCTTCGATAGTCTATGTGCAATAAATTAAAACGTGAAATTTGTGTAAAGATGCTCAGTACAACAGTCAAAGAACTGTTTTTACACATGACAAACAGCAAAGACGGCCTCCTCAACAGAGGTGTCTTTTTGTGCACTGTTCAGTGGTGGTATCAGATATTACATTCAAAGCACTATTTTCGAGTGCTGTTGTTGTTATTGTAGTTTTCAGTCGATGCAGCTCTCCATGCTACTCTATTCAGTGCAAGCCTTTTCACTTCTGAGTGACTACTGCAACCTACATGCTTAGTGTACTCATCTCTTGGTCTCTCTCTACGATTTTCACCCTCCACGCTTCCCTCCAATACTAAACTGGTGATTCCTTAATGGCTCATAACGTGTTCTATCAACTGGTCCCTTTTTTTAGTCAGCTTGTGCCACAAATTCCTCTTCTTCCCAATTCTGTTCAGTACCTCCTCGTTAGCTACGTGATCTACCCATCTCATCTTCAGCATTCTTCTGTAGCACCACCTTTCAAAAGCTTCTACTGTCTTCTTGTCTAAACTGTTTATCGTCCATGTTCCACTTTCATACGTGGCTGCACTCCCTACAAATACTTTCAGAAAGGTCTGCCTGACACATAAATGTATGCTTGATGTTAATAAATTTCTCTACTTCAGAAATGCTTTCCTTGCCATTGCCAGCCTACATTTTATATCAGCCCTATTTTGAACATCATCAGTTAATTTGCTGCCCAAATAGAAAAATCATGTACTACAAGTAATAAGTGTCTTTAATACAGTTTAAATTAACATTTAATCAAACGAAATCACTTAGTAAATTGTAAAAATGATACATGGTTACATAGGAAACGGCACGAGGAATATCACGCTGCTTTGATGTTCTCTGTAAGTGTGGAAAATACGATGCTCTGATACATTTACGTAATTAAATAGAAAAGAAACATGGTATAGTTCAATAAGTAAGATATATACAGATGTGTGACTTCCAGTGAGGAGTTCTAATCTACTCCTCTATCAATCCACACCGTCTTTGTAAAGATTATATGAAGCGTTAAACAGTTATTAACCTTTCATGATAGTGCAACATTATTCGGTTTTAGTGCCAGCGTAAATTCTGTAGTTTTATAATATAAGGGATATTAAGGCCTCACTTCACATGCCTCAGAGACGTTATTTTTCTGCTGATCGAGAACTATCTACTGAGCGAATCGGAAATTTATTCTATAGGCAAACGCTAGCAGATGGAGCTTACCTCAAATGTGGTAAAATCTTCGATGTGCGTCTTGACACACCAGCTTTCCTTGGTTATCGGATACACTTACCTCTGATATGAAATACTTACACACAAAGCACTGTTCTCTCTTCGACTGACACTTGTAACGCGCTGAGGAACCTGTTCTTGATCAAATACACCAGCTCAAACTACAAGACTCCAAAAATCTGTGAGCGTGGGAGTAGCATTTCAATCAACCAGTCGAGTCTTTTCGTGTAGAATAGGTAAAAGGCGTTTCTAGGAGGAAAAAACTTGCACAGATTGGTGTAGCTAGCAGTCAGTTTGTTTACCGATGGAAAAGAGCTGTGTTCTTTTGCATGAGAAAGATGAATTTAATATCTTGTCCTTTAATAGGGGAGTTTGTGGTGTAGTGGGTACATATTTCAAGCTGGGGCACAAGTAAAACTGATTTTGTACCTACAGGACTCAACACAGTAGCACGGACCTTGCGACGTCTGTGGACCTCAGGTGGCCGACGTTTCTGACTCAGCTGCGGGACGAGGTGGCACGGCGGTGATCGGCCGCAGTAGAGGCTAGCTGGCGGTAGGCCCGTTGTGAGGCGACGGTGACATCCGTGTGCGAATTGCGGGGATTGCGGGGCACTCAACTGCGCGGTTATCAGCGCCCGTACAAATTCCCAACCTTTGCTCAGTCCAGTCTCGCCACGTACATCTACATCTACATCTACATTGATACTCCGCAAGCCACCCAACGGTGTGTGGCGGAGGGCACCTTACGTGCCACTGTCATTACCTCCCTTTCCTGTTCCAGTCGCGTATGGTTCGCGGGAAGAACGACTGTCTGAAAGCCTCCGTGCGCGCTCTAATCTCTCTAATTTTACATTCGTGATCTCCTCGGGAAGTATAAGTAGGGGGAAGCAATATATTCGATACCTCATCCAGAAACGCATCCTCTCGAAACCTGGCGAGCAAGCTACACCGCGATGCAGAGCGCCTCTCTTGCAGAGTCTGCCACTTGAGTTTATTAAACATCTCCGTAAATGAATGACGATGAAATGATGAGGACAACACAAACACTCAGTCATCTCGAGGCAGGTAAAAAATCCCTGACCCCGCCGGGATTCGAACCCGGGACCCAGTGCTCGGGAAGCGAGAACGTGACCCCGAGACCACGAGCTGCGGAGTCCGGGAGCGAACCTCGGACTTCCATCGAACTGCTGGCAAGTGGCACTTGCGAGCGGCCCAGTTGGACCCTCAGTCCACGGCTGGAGCCCCTTGGCATGAGGTCTTGAGGTCTTTTCATGATGATGGTAACGGTAGAGGGGCGGTGACCTGGCACTGCAACCGTTGATGATTCCAGCAGTTATTTCCTCAAAATGGCTTGTTACGGTGTAACGGCTTCAGAAGTCACGTATGCCGCTTGCCACACTGTCCCTGGTCCCTGGTTACTGCAATCGTCCGGGATACTCACCGGCAGAAGGGATGTGTCACCGGTACAGAACCGTGAGCTACAAGGCGTCTGCATAAGGTCGTTACTAGCCTGGTTGACGGCATCGAACTCATCTGTACTCCAAAAAAAAATTCAAATGGCTCTGAGCACTATGGGACTCAACTTCTCAGGTCATTAGTCCCCTAGAACTTAGAACTAGTTAAACCTAACTAACCTAAGAACATCACACACATCCATGCCCGAGGCAGGATTCGAACCTGCGACCGTAGCGGTCTCGCGGTTCCAGATTGCAGCGCCTAGAACCGCACGGCCACTTCGGCCGGCCATCTGTACTCCGCCAGCCATCTTACGGTGTACAGTAAAGGGTGCTTCTGGTACTACAATCGTTTTCCTCCTTCCCTCCTCCACTCACGAATGGCGTGTGGGGTAACTGACTGTCAGTAAATATCCATACGGCGTATAATTTCGCCCATTTTACCGTCGTGATCATTTCCCGGAGGTAGGTGAGAGAAAATAATAGCTTGCCTGACTCTTCTTAGAATGTAAGTCCTCGAAATGTCATCAGTAAATGTGATGCACATTGCACAATGTCTCTCGTGTAGCATCTGCGATTACAATCTGTTGAGCATTTACGTAACGCTCTTCCACCAAGTAAACGAACCTGTGAAGTAACGCACCGCTCTTCGTTTTATCTCTTCTCTCTCTTCTATTAATCCGACTTGGTAAGGGTCCCAGACTGATTATCAACACTCAAAGATCGTTCAAACGAGTGTTTAGTAAGACATTCGCTTATATAAGTCGATCAGATCCTCGATTTACTCTGTACAGGACCTACGCTGATACTCTATACGCACTTGAGGCTCTCTTAAACTAATAAAATGTTTTTGCTGCAAACTCTTACTCTCGAGTTCCTATGTGCGACTACTCCGTTTATAAAATGAAACAATAAATAATGAAATCAATACGGTTTAACTAAGCACTCCAAATGCGTTTATCACATTATCCACATGAATGGACACACAAAAGCTCCATGATTAAAAGAATACGCATGCAGTATTTTACTATACGGTGAAAAATAAATAATGTCACAACTCACTGAAATTTAGTCTTAAATAAAAAACAGAATTTATTGTTCCTCTTTCTAATTTGGATCAACGCTAAAGCTTAAAAATAAAAGAAACCAGAGCCAAATTGACTAATGAGTAATTCCGGTACATGTAATGAAACTATTGGTAGTCCAGTTGTATGCACTGGAAATTAAAGTTTCACACTACGAAACCAATTAAAATTACTAATGCAAAAAGCGCAGAAACTTGTAAGAATGTTTCAGTCTTGTATCCTTCAACTCGTGTATATTATTCTAACTTCTCACTCTTGCTGACTCGCTGGAAGTCTACACGTCTGTGTGAACGTAGATAGTCTTTTGTGAATAAAACCCTCTAGATCGCTTATTAAAACTGCTTGGTTCATTACGAAGTTTTGGTTACTCCCACTATCAGATATCAAAAAGCTTAGAACTTATGAAATAAGGTACTGCTTCAATACAACGGCTATGCCAGATTGCGGTTTACCTATAGCTTTTAATATTGACAAAGAACTTCCTTTTATAAGTTCTAAGCATTTTGATATCTGATGATGGCACTAGATAAACGTCATAAGTACAGAAATTTTAAAGAGCGATCTAGACGGTTTTATTCACAAAATAATCACAGTAATCACGAACTCGTAGAAAAAATTCATTTTCTGTATTTCCTAAGTGTTTTCCGCCAACATGCACGAATTTCACAAATCCGTGACCGGTACTTACAAATTTTCTGAAAGCCTCAGAGACGCGACCCAGTGACCGCTCGTCGATATGTTTGTCTTCCCTGCTCCACCTCTCGCACACGACTCACCCTGGAAGAGACGGCCGTCACTTATTTATCCCCTTGCACTGTCGTTACGAAAATGTATGTACTTCCGCTCTTTATACATACTTCAAAACTAGTAGTCTCACTGTATACATACATATAATACGCCAAATAAATGAAAATGTTCTCATATTCTCACTGCTGTCTTTACCTTTTTTTCTGAATTCCTTAGTTTTCTCAAGAACAAAAGTTCTGTATGGTCAAACGCTACTTTAGTCCACTTCGCAGTCATTAAATTAAAATCAAATATGACTGAATAATTTATACAGTGCTACTCTGACAGGTTTCACTATAGAAATTTAGAGTAAAAAACTTTAAAATCCCGTTACGTTCTACACTTCTATCAATTGAAACGATACAAAATGCAAATCTAGTAAAATAGATACATAAAAGTTTTTATCGAGAGGGCCATACTTGATGCTTCATAAGGGAATTTCAAACATCGGTTGTCAATTTAGTCAGGTTTAACAATAAACATTCTCTGTGAGTGATTTCCAGTCTGCTGAAAGCACTTCCGCGACGTATTTAGATGTAAAAGCTATCAAAAAGCTTTCTCACTATAGTCAATAACACGGGGTAAGTGACAGGTATACCTCTCTGAAGCCTGAATTGCTGATATCTGTTTCAAAACTGTACTTTACGGTCTTCGTTCACGGTTTTTCCGATCAGTTTTTCTTGCAATATGAAATCCGTTTCTTCGGTATCACACCATGGAATGATGCTCCACTGTATGATTTCCATATTGAAATCATCCCCAAACGTAGTTTCAAAGTTTGTGTGAAGTAGATTTAAACGTTGAACTAGACTGAAACGTCATTACCATGGTGGCAGTTTCTCTGTGACAAACTGGAAATCTGAGAATATTCCCGCCATCCAGTGTTTTGCTTCATTACTTTAATTCTGGAAATAGAAGCTAAAATGAGTGGCTTTGTTTTTGTCAAATTTAGAATATCACCTTGTGAGTGCGAGTTAGCCTCATTAAAGTTTCTTTTAAAGCGGTATCTTTAGGATTGAAAAACTCTAAAACATTCTCAAAAAGTGAGAAAATTCGTATGAAACACGAGCGTTTACAGTGTCATCTTCAGTGTGAATGAAGAAGCGATCAACGTTCTAATAACTTTCATCATATATCTACGTAGATAACGTAGAATTGAATGCAACGTTTCGAACTTTGTACTCTGCGAAGCAGGGTGCATTTTGTTTTAAGTAGCTTATAAATCCACGATAACACACAACACACACACATGGCACATGCTCCAACTGCTACCGCTGATAATTATCATATTTGATATGTTGAAGTTATGTTTCAAAGCATTTAATACTGATTCACGTTTACTGTTTGTTGTCACATTTGTCGTGGAGAGCAGATCTGAACAGAACAAAACGAACATATGCCAATCAGAATGCTTGATTAAAGGGTATAGTTGATTCGTCCATTTGTAGGGAGAAAGGATCGTTTGTAGAAAATTACTCACCAGCTGTGATTTTGCTCAAAGCAATTCTTTGAGTATATCATAAGCAGGTTAGTGTAGAACAGTTTTTAAAACCTCTTCAGCGGCTGGCAAAATTAATTGTTCCCCGAAAGCAGTTACTCAGATCTTGCTATTAGTAGCGAGATATTGTGAGACAACCGCGATTCATCATTACATCTTTTTGACGTCAAAGCGAATATACTGTCCACCGTAGGTATCTCTTAATGTCGTGGTTCATGTGTCTGAAAGTACTTCAGATTTTACATGCCTTATCAGGGTGACGATCCTCCATCTTGGATGACGTCATAGCAACATTGCTTAACAATTTGTTGTGTAAAAGACGCATAGGTTATCGTTTGCCCAAGAATGATGTAATTAACCCAAATTTGAAATAATCTACACTGTCCTGTTTACATTTCTCTTAATAACCGGCCACATTTAGTATAAATCTTCTGTGGATAAAAATTAAGCTCTTGAGGTAAATGTGATAAGGCGTAACAGTCAAAGTCAATCGTCCGAACATAAAGTCACTATAGGCGCGTCTTTACGCAATTGAAGGAACTACAAAAAGAAAACTTGATTAAAATATGATTTACTTATTTTTCTCCAGCACACGCAAATAACATCACACTTTAATGTGTATGGTATCTGACTATAGACTCATCACAAAGAGATGAACGAGGGCTAGTTCTGGATCGGCAGAAGTCGGTAGACTTCGGTACGCTCAGTGTTTTGTGTCCACCCGCTGCCAACCCCAGGGATGTAACATGGATCCTCGAAAAGCAGCCACTACGCAGTGAGTGTTGTGTTGTGTCCCAAATTAATACATCTGTTGAGTGACGAAGTGATCCGCGGTCCATCACGGCCAGCGTCAGATACTCTCTGTACTCCTGCTATAAGAGCTTGAAGTAGCACTTTATGCAGTGGAGCTAGAAAAATAATTATGTTGCTGAATGTTACGAGCAGAAGAGGAAAAATAAAGAGTTGCTCCACCCTGTGTCTTAGGCAATGATGCGAACAGTGACATATACAAGAGCCAGCTTCAGTTCTGCGAGAAGGATTCGAAACTTTGGTTACGATCTTCCCAAATGGGATCCACTTGTGGGGCGATGGGTGGAAAATAAAAATTATTATTCCTGTTATTTTTATTGCCGTTCTCAACACAGGCTCTCAAAGTACAATGTTGGCAACCAGAAAGTGATTAGCAAAAACGTGATTCCTGTAATTAGAGTTCACTGTGCCCACTCTGATGGAGAATTGGAGTTACTGATTATTGATGTTCATTACTCTGAGGATTTAGGATGATGTCTGGGATTCATAGAAAATGCAGTTTACTAAAACAATTTTCACTATATTCCGAATACGATAAAGCCTAAAATTACAGACAAATGATTACCCATATCAGCTATTGTACTATCAGAGCTGTTCAGAGTCTATTGCGAGGATCCAATTATCCCTAGATATCCCTGATGAAAGACATGGAGGGTGTGGAGGTGGAGAGACGGAGGGATACAGCGATAGAGGCGCGGTAACGGGGGAGGGGGGGGGTGGAGAGGAAGGAGGAAACCAGAGGTGGGGGGGATCAAGCCTGCGGACAATGTAAAGGATGCAGAGATGTTGGAGGAACAGGAGGAGGTGGGGGAAGGGGATGAGTTCATACAGGAGCCATGCGGGGGAAGGAAGGTAGACACGGAGGTCATGGCGGAGCGCATGATGTTCGAGGATTTGGAGGGCCTTGTAAAAGCGGGTGGGTGCAGAGATCCAGGCAATGCTGGCATAACAGAGGATAGGATGGATGAGGGGTTTGTAGGTGTGGAGAATGTTAGATGGATGCAATCCCCATGTCCGGCCAGACAGGAGTTTCAGAAGGCGGAGGCAGGAATGGGCTTTCTGCTAGAAAGTCTGGAGGTGAGGGGTCCAGGTGAGGTGTTGGTCGAGGGTAAGGCCAAGGTATCTCAGGGTGGGGCGGGGGGGGGGGGTGAGCTGGATGGGACTACCATAAAGGGTGAGGTAGAAATCATGGAGACAAAAGGAGCAGGTGGTGAGGCCTATGATGATTGCCCTGGTTTTGGAGGGGCTCAGAAGGAGGAACCACTGGTTACACCAAATGGTGAAGTGGTTAAGGTGGGTTTGGAGGGTACGTTGGGACCGTTGGAGGGTAGGATAGAGAGCCAGGAAGGCGGTGTCATCAGCATACTGGAGAAGGTGGACAGGTGGGGGTGGCTTGGGCATATCAGCCGTATACAAGACATAAAGGAGAGCGGAGAGGACAGAGCCCTGGGGGATGCCAGCAGTGGGGTAGATGATACGGGAGTTGGTGTTGTGGAGGGTGACATAGGAAGGATGGTGCGAGAGGAAGGAAGCGACCAGATGGACAAAATTGATAGGCAGGGCGTACTGTTGGAGTTTAAAGAGGAGACCGGGATGCTATACAAGGTCATTGGCATTTTGGAGGTCAAGGGAAACAAAAATGGCGGAGCGACGGGAGATGAGCTGGAAGGGACAGAAGGTAAATGATGGTAAGGAGTTGGTCTTCAGCGGAGAAGGAGGATCGGAAGCCACACTGGGTAAGGGGGAGGAGGTGGTGTTGAGTAAGGTGCTGATGGATACTGTGGGAGAGGATGGATTCGAAGACCTTACTGACGGAGGTGTGGCAGATGGGACTATAGGAAGAGGTGGCAGAAGAGTGCTTGTTGGGTTTGAGAAATAAGAGGGCGCGGAAGGTCTTCCACAGGTCAGGGTAGAAGCCAGTAGAGAGGATGACGGATGACGCTATAGAGATGGGCTTACTCTAGCTTGTTTATATAGCCGCGGTGCGGACCGCGAAAGGAGAAGCCGACAACATTTGCCTTACTGACCAGCCACTGGGGCTAGCAGAACACCACTTCAAGTTACTAAATAATTAATTGCTTCATTCGCTGAAGGCCAATGAAGCTCTAGATTTAATTGTGCAATCCTCACACAAGTAAGTATCTATAATAAAATTCTAATGTGGCTAGGTTAAACACTTTTGGCGAGAGAGTTATTTTAGTTGTACTGCACTCAATAGATGAGCTCTGAAATTGCCCTTTGGAGAGACGCTACAGCTATTTTTGAAACTTCTCACATCTTTGTTATTATAGCGTATCTCCATTATACCTAATTATGAACGTCCTAGCTTCATCTAATCACTTACTTAATCTATCTTGTTTCACAGCTTTTAGGACACAAATACAGAAGAAAATCATTAATTTCAACCAAAATATTACTTTCTGAGATCCAGCATGCTATTTCCATTAAATTACAATGAAAAAGGAAGCCGAATATAAATTTTGAAGTTTCTAACTCCTTCCTGTTGCGCCGATGATTTTTACTTAAAATTGAAAACTGTTAAAGTTACTAAACTGAAACTTAACATATCACTCCAGACATGTCATTAAATTTTCAGATTATTTACTTTACTTTTAAGGTATTGCACAACATTCGTGACGTCATCGCTAGTTACAGCGGACTAGGCTGGCACACCATGGAAAGGTTCAAATGGCTCTGAGCACTATGGGACTTTGAGGTCATCAGTCCACTAGAACTTAGAATTAATTAAACCTAACTAACCTAAGGACATCACACACATCCATGCCCGAGGCAGGATTCGAACCTGCGACCGTAGCGGTCGCGCGGTTCCAGACTGAAGCGCCCAGAACCGCATAGCCACGGCGGCCGGCACACCATGGAAAGCATATGAATTTTATACGGCGTGAGTAGGCTGCTTCCCTACACACTCTCGCGGACCCTCATTTATATCTAATGCATACCCTTTGATCTCTGCTAACATCGACCCCTTGCAGCTTAGAATCCAACAATAATTTAGATTTTTCTCCCTCAGTGGGAAAACATGTGTCACATGTCTCTTTACGTGGCCGGACGTTTGTATACCAGATTTCGACGCTGTCACAAGGGCATTTGCAGTTTCAAAAAGAGATTTTCGAATTCTCGGTCCGAACTCACCATTAGTTTCTTTTTCTGTTTTTTTAACTATGAAAGGGCAGGTTGTCAGTGAGGATACAAACCGTTTCGAGTATCGTACCCGAGCATAAGAAGCTTGTTCTTCTGTCGATCCGAAAGAGCTCCGTCAGAAGTACACCCGTCGGACGTACGTTGTGATGTTGGAAGTACTTAGTGACAAGATTTTCAGATCTAGTTCTGTTGAATGACTAAAATGTCACTCTCCGCTTGAGAAGTAATGAAAAACAGTTCTCTTCACAAAGACTTATCACTGTACTGAAATATGGTTGATACAAATCAGGATATTAAGAGGAACTTACTGGCAGATTTAAAGTGGAGCCGGACTGAGATTCGAACTCGGGATCTTTGCCTTTCGCGGCCATGTGCTCTACCAACTTTTTTTTTTTTTGTTCGATATTGTTCGTTGCGTTTTGTCTGGACGGACGTCACAAGACATCCGTTCAAGTTGATCGTTGTTTCCTTGACTCAGTTTTTTTATTACAGAGAGCACGCAGGCCTCTGACTGAACACCCTGAGCTAACGTGCCGGCACCAACTGAGTTATCCAAGCACGACTCGCGATCCATCCCCACAGTTTCAGTTCTGCCAGTACCTCGCCTCCTACCTTCCACACTTCACAGAAGCTTTCTGAGAAAGATGCACTCCTGGAAGAACGCATACTGCAAAGACATGGCTTATCGACAGCCTGGGGGATGTTTCCAGAGTGACGATGGGCTGTGAGTCGTGCTTGGGTAGCTCAGTTGGTAGAGCACATCCACACGAGAGGCAAAGGTACAGGTTCGAGCTATGGGATGGCACACAGTTTTAATCTGCCAGGAAGTTTCATATCAGCGCACACTCCGCCGCAGAGTGAAGATTCCATGGTTTGAAATCCTGCTCAGATTTTTAATAAAGTTGATTATGCAGTTTTCGAGAATGTTAATCACATGTCAACTTTATGTGAAAACACTTTTATATGTATTATCGTTTTGAAGCTATTCTTTCTATACCTAATATGCCAAATTACCTTTCGGGGTCTGTTTTACCTCTTAAAAGTGAATCGGGGCACAAACAAATAAAATTAGCTATTGCTTTATTTTGCACCTCTGCAAACCATCAAAATTGCATCAAGATCATTTGTTTACTCTTGGAAATTTTCACTTGTGAGTAACAAGCCACTGGAGGAGTTTATTAAAATTGTTGCGGAACACGGGGTGCTCATTTACCAACCGATAAAATGCGTGGGACGACGGAAAAGCAAAGCCACGGTCACGAACGCCGGCGAACCTAGTGGGCGGTACTGCTTGCTCTGTGGACATCCGGTTTAATATGACGGAGTGTTGGAGTCCGCATCCCCGGACGACGAAACGGCGGGCCCGTTAACTTTACTTTCCTGGTCGTCTCCTTTACCCCACGTGACTTCAGCGCGTACTGTTTCAGAACATCTCCATCTCCCTGCCCCCCTTGCTGAATGCGTATCGCTATACATTCTTATGTGTGGCTGGGGCTAGCTTAATAATTTTGCGCACAATAATCCATGTCAAACATCTTGATATTTTGAAGACAGGAGTGATAGCTGGAGATAATACAGAGAATAAAGAAATCAATAATAATAAAAATTAAACTATGAGTAATGTTAGAACGAAAATGCGTGCAGCAGACAAACGCCTTCCACGTACACGTGATGCATTGCCTCTGTGTTACCTTTCCTTTCTATTATAGTATTTGTGTAAGTTTTATAAGTAGTCGACATGTCATTGATCATTCACACTGCACGATGATTTATCCTCCTGTTGTGTTTACACATTCTAAACGAAGGCAAACTGTCAGTACCTGTTTAGATGACGTACCCGTCACAACACTGACGAAGCTCAAAGAAGTGTCTACAAGTACAGTTTAAAAACAGCATACAGGTTAAATTTGGCAGTTCATTTGCCCATTATAATACTACAAGGTATTTTAAGGCTGCAGATAAATTAAGAAAACTGCTTAACAAGAATATTAATGCCACGAAAGAAGTCGTTGGACATACTATGTAGCAACACAACACAGTGCTCTCCATTAATGGTGGAGCTGTCATTTACGATCCTTATGTCAGGCAATTACACACTACTGGCCATTAAAATTGCTACGCCACGAAGAAATGCAGATGATAAACGGGTATTCATTGGACAAATATATTATACTAGAACTGACATGTGATTGCATTTTCACGCAGTTTGGGTGCATAGATCCTGAGAAATCAGTACCCAGAACAACCACCTCTGGCCGTAATAATGGCCTTGATACGCCTGGGCATTGAGTCAAACAGAGCTTGGATGGCGTGTACAGGTACAGCTGCCCATGTAGCTTCAACACGATACCACAGTTCATCAGGAGTAGTGACTGGCGTATTGTGACGAGCCAGTTGCTCGGCCACCATCGACCAGACGTTTTCAGTTAGTGAGAGATCAGGAGAATATGCTGGCCAGGACAGCAGCTGAACATTTTCTGTATCCAGAAAGGCCCGTACAGGACCTGCATAATGCGGTGGTGCATTATCCAGCTGAAATTTAGGGTTTCGCAGGGATCGAATGAAGGTTAGAGCCACGGGTCGTAACACAAATGAAATGTAGCGTCCACTGTTCAAAGTGTCGTCAATGCGAACATGAGATGACCGAGACCTATAACCAGTGGCACCCCATACCATCACGCCGGGTGATACGCCAGTATGGCGATGACGAATACACGCTTCCAATGTGCGTTCACCGCGATGTCGCCAAACACAGATGCGACCATCACGGTGCTGTAAACAGAACCTGGATTCATCCGAAAAAATGACGTTTTGCCATTCGTGCACCCAGGTTCGTCGATGGGTACACCATCGCAGGCGCTCCAATCTGTGATGCAGCGTCAAGGGTAACCGAAGCCATGGTCTCCGAGCTGATAGTCCATGCTGCTGCAAACGTCGTCGAACTGTTCGTGCAGATGGTTGTTGTCTTTCAAACGTTCCCATCTGTCGATTCAGGGATGTGGCTGCACGATCCTTTACAGCCATGCGGATAAGATGCCTGTCATCTCAACTGCCAGTGATACGAGGCCGTTGGGATCCAGCACGGCGTTCCGTATTACCCTCCTGAACCCACCGATTCCATATTCTGCTAGCGGTCATTGGATATCGACCAACGCGAGCAGCAATGCCGCGATACGGTAAACCGCAATCGCGATAGGCTGCAATCCGACCTTTATCGAAGTCGGAAACGTGATGGTACGCATTTCTCCTTAGACGAGGCATCACAACAACGTTTCACCAGGCAACGCCGGTCAACTGCTGTTTGTGTACGAGAAATCGGCTGGAAACTTTCCTCATGTCAGCACGTTGTAGGTGTCGCCACCGGCCCCCAACCCTGTCTGAATGCTCTGAAAAGCTAATCATTTGCATATCACAGCATCTTCTTCCTGTTGGTTAAATTTCGCGTCTGTAGCACGTCATCGTCGTGGTGTAGCAATTGTAATCGCCAGTAGTGTATGTAGCAAACAATCTTAAATCATAACAGTACTTGAGCCTACTCACATATGAAAACCTGTAATGTGATCACACAAATCGCAATACACTTTAGTCCACTCACCTATGGGAATCTGTAATGTGGTACCACGAAGCTACGTTGCTTGAGTAGGAAGTTTATCCATATGGAGGACACTAGGGAAAGTGTAAAATCCAGATTGCCTTCTGCCAACTGTAAAACTAAATTTTAGGGCTGTGTGTTGAATGATTCCTACGACAATAATGAAAACAAAGATAGGCATTAAGATACATTTCTGTTATTTTATTTTATTCGTCCTTCGACGCTGTAGCGGCACGCTGATATGTTGATGAGGTTGCTTTATTGGTGCAGGCATTGTTCTCAGCAGGTACTGGTCTCTAGTGAAACATGTTCAAAATTTATTTCATGACCACAAGAACGGAAGCGTATGTCTTCCATGTACTTCACGTTCTCCAGGTTCAAACATTATCATGCCATTGTGGTCTGCATTGAGCCACAGCAGTTTGGTAAACGCTTCCAGTATCTCTCAAGGAACTGAAACAGATGCTACGTGATCCTTGTCAAAATGGAACAGTTTTTTAGTGAAGAATTTACATTTGTCGATCTCAAGGAGTACTCTACTTTGACACAAGATAGTATTTCGTGCATGCTTATGTTATGTTTTCCTACATTTATAAATAAGTATATTAAGCTGTAGATTAAGCAAGTGTATACACACTTTGAAGCGTCATAGTAAGTTTATTTCCCATTCTACAATCTTAAATTTCTCGAAATGGAAAGCTTAAAGTCCAATTGGAAAAATAAATGTAATTTGCAAATGTGAGTAATGTTCTAGCTGGTGGTCTTCAGCATCACTACATTTATGAGCACGAGTCACCACTGATTCCGTACATCGTACCAAAGTGTCCAATGAGATTTCTGAGCACACCATCTGAATCTCATTCCAAAGTGTGTCCAGGTTACGTGGTTTACGTTTGTACACCTCATCTTTTATTGTGCCCCATAAGAACAAATCCAGCGGCGTGAGGTCTGGAGAGCGTGCACGAAATTCGATTGATCTCCTGCGCGCTATCCACTGGCCTGGCAGATTGTGATCCAGGTATACTCGTACATCCCTATGATAGTGCGGCGGGGAGCCATCTTGTTGCAAATAAAACTCATCATTACCGTATAATGCACGAATGGCAGGGAATATGGAGTCAGCGAGCATTGTTAGGTACGTTTCTCCAGTAACAGTACCTTCAAAGCGGAAAGACCCAATGAGTCCCCTTGCAGGCAAACCACACCATACATTTACACCAGGCAAATTCACAGCCTTTTCAATTGTAATGTGAGGATTATCTTCAGCCCAGTAAACACAATTGTGCCTATTGACAGTTCCATTGAGTTTGAATTGGGCTTCATCCGGCCAAATTATGCTATCCATAAATCCCAGTTCACGTCTCACCATCTCCTGAACCCATTCACAAAATTCTAACATTCGAGCTGGATCTTCGTCACTTGGCTGTTGCACCAGCCTTGGAATGTACACACGAAACTTGCCTTTCTCCAGAATGCGTAGCACACTACTAGCACTTACATTACTCTCACGTGCCGCTTGCCTTGATGATTTTTGTGGCGAACGCTGAAACAGTTCCAAGACCGCAGTTGTGGAATCATCACTTGTAGCTGTACGAGGTCGCCCTGATCCACCTTTATGCACATCACACACTGTTCCATGAATTTCGAATTTGTCTCGTAAACGTGTAATTGTTAACCTTGAAGGTGGTTCTGGACCATACTCACTTCTCCACTGTCTTCGAACAGGAGCTACATTCTCAAACTTCCAGTACCACTTGATTATCTGCTTCCGCGCTTCAAAGCTCAAACGCAATTCCGCCATGTTGCAGTTACTTCCTTGTCACTGCTGCCACCTGTTGAAGAAACATAACATTACTTTCTCACAGATATTTAACCTTGTAGAACGGGGAATAAATTGTCTATGACAGTTCAAAGTGTGTATACATTTTTTTGACGCACCCTGTATATGCAGAGTTAATAAGTGAAGAGGGCGCTAAGGAGTTTGTCATGCAGAAGCAGGTAAAGATATTTTGACCGGAAAAGTATCATCAAGAATGGTAATAGTATGCAGAATTTAATGTCCCGCTCTCTCGTATAGGGCAGATGAACCTACTCGCATGAAGAAAGAGTAGTAACGGAAACCATCGCTCACTCACTTTCCAGTAATTTTCACAGACATGCACACATTCACAGGTCGGTGCATCCTACAAACTCTAACGTTGCGCAGTCAACTGGTAAATAACAAGCTTCGTTTTTGATACAAACAGTTAATGTCGCAGTTTCTACCGAATTGCAGCACTGGACGATCCATTTTAAAATATATAACCAATATCAGAGCACCACAATAATATCTGTGTCTATACGGTCACCAAATAAGCTTAACATTTCTGTAATTGACTGCTGTTGGTGGGATGGGCAGATAAGTTCATGAGACCACACAGAGGACAGAAACAAAAACAAAACATGAAAACCGAATTAATTAAAACTGGCGTCACTGTAATCAGATATAGCTGACATCCGCATTTTGTGACATTTTGTTTTATTTTCATTTATTTTTTTTATAGATTAGCCTTTCGTCCGTAAATGGAAAGGAATTTTGGTTCAACACGTGCACCGTGACAATAACACATCGCACCAGGTGTACAATTTCCCTACGGGGATAACTTAGGCCTAGTGTGGGCAGAACTTTGTCAGGTGAAAAATGAACTCCTTGTCCGCAATATCTGTTAGAGATTTCAAGAATTTCTGTACGTTGATTGTTGTTCATGGGATAACATTTTGATTTTGAGGCAGAGAGCCATAATGTAGTTTGTGCTGTTTTTTGCCAGAGGCCGTAGAATCATAAAGGAAGAAATCTGCCCCTTTAACTGAGTGGTCAGTGTGTCTGACTGCCATGCAGCTTCCCCGATTTTATTCCCGGACGGGTCGAAGATTTTCTATGCTCTTAGACTGGATTTTTTGTCGTTATCATCATCGTTTCATCGTCATCGACACGTTAGTCGCTCAGTTTGCCGTCCACTGAAAAGACTCGCAGGCCGAATGTTCCCAGGTGGGAACTCTCGGTCGTCAATGCCATACGATCGTTTCATTTCAGTATAAAGGAAATTAGAGTTATTATAGCTATTAATTACGGTCGTTCGTATAACTTCATAAATGTTACGTGCTTGCCTTACTTCGCTGAAATTACAGTTGCTCCATAAATAACGAAATTCAGAGTTTCACACGTTGCTAATTCATTCAGGCTCCTACAAAATCAATCCCTCGGAAGTATTCGTTCCCTAAGACAAGCTTCCGGCTGTGGGGACACACTGTCACTTGAAACAACTTGCAACTGACGGCAATAAACTGGATGCTCTTACAGCACCTTCCTTGCAGGCTATTCAAGTGAAGACAGTACTGCCATTTATGGCATGTAAGGTATAACTTTGTCGTAGTTCTTTGGACTGATAATAAAGTGAAATACTGAACTCATTTATAAGCTCATCTGATAATACATTTCTCACCCTAGAGAAATCATTACTAGCATCATTTAATACCGTGTAATACCGGCTCTGGACTTGATAACCGCCTGGATGCAGTTGGTAAGTGAATTCACAAGGTTGTGCAGGTACTCGCATCCTGATTAAGCCACTCACCGCGGATTTCATCGCTCAGGTCCACCAAATTGCGGGAATGCTGATGTCAGCGTTTTACCTCCCCTGCTGTTCTAAAATGTCGCACAGATTTTCCACGGGACTTTAGTCAGGTGATTTTGCTGGCCAATCGAGATGTAATTGGCTGGGAATGATTTCAGAAGACCAGTCACATATTCTTAATGACCGATGAAGTTGTTAATCAACTTGAGGTTGAAGCTCTTTTTTCCGTGTTTGCTTTAACAATACGTATGTTTTTTGGATAGAGTCTGCCTTTAGCGAAACACAGTTTCATTTTTTAACCCAAACATGTTTCTCTACAGTTGCAGCATCTTCAGTGAACTTTTATTTTCTCATTCCCTAAAGATAAACAATGTTCTTTACTGTTTGTATACATGTAACTATTAGTTTTTCAATCGTAATTACAGATATTTGAAAAAACACATAAATTATGAATTCATACCTTTTTACTACATGGTGTGGTTTTCCTGATGTATCGTGTTCCTACAGTGACAGTTTTGTTCTGGAGTTTGTCATCTGCAACCACTTACACCTTAAAGTAGATAAATTGTTTAAGGCAAAATTACAATTTGAAAATCGTTATTTCTATGCCTGAAATTAGTTAATTCTGTGTGTGTGTGTGTGTGTGTGTGTGTGTGTGTGTGTGTGTGTGTGTGTGTGTCTATTTACATAATGTTTCACTTACATATTGCTTTCCCTCATCTTCATCACTGTCAAACACTATATCTTGAGTTGCCACCGTCACTGTCACTGTTTCACTGTTTGCCAGTAGTAAAAACAAACATGGCAAGCAGTGGAAAAGTTGAAGGTGTAAAAACAAGATGGCTGACAGTGGAACAACTGAAGGTGTTCCTGGCAGTGGTTCTGAATCTTTCAGAGATGTCTGCGAATTTGTGTATGTGTGTGTGTGTGTGCGTGTGTGTGTGTGAAAAGGGAAAGAGAGAGAGAGACAGTGAGTGTGACAGAAGGTTTTAAGGATTTTTTTAAAAGAGCTTCGCCCCCCCCCCTACCCACCACCCCAGCCTCCTCCCCCACCCACACACACACACACACACACACAAATCCTAAAAACCTACTGTTACAGTCTGTCTCTCTCTCTCTCTCTCTCTCTCTCTCTCTCCCTTTTCAAACACCACACACACACACACACACACACACACACACACAAATTCACAGACATCTCTGAAAGATTCAGAACCACTGCCAGGAACACCTTCAATTGTTCCACTGTCAGCCATCTTGTTTTTACAGCTTCAACTGTTCCACTGCCTGCCATGTTTGTTTTTTACTACTGTGCAAACAGTGAAACAGTGACAGTGACGGTGGCAACTCAAGATACAGTGTTTGACAGTGATGAAGATGAGGGAAAACAAAATGTAAGTGAAACATTATGTAAATAGACATGCACACACACACACACACACACACACACACACACACACACACACACAGAATTAACTAATTTCAGGCATAGAAATAACGATTTTCAAATTGTAATTTTGCCTTAAACAATTTATCTACTTTAAGGTGTAAGTGGTTGCAGATGACAAACTCCAGAACAAAACTGTCACTGTAGGAACACAACACATCAGGAAAATCACACCATGTAGTAAAAAGGTATGAATTCATAATTTATGTGTTTTTTCAAATATCTGTAATTACAATTGAAAAACTATTAGTTACATGTATACAAACAGTAAAGAACATTGTTTATCTTTAGGGAATGAGAAAATAAAAGCCCACTGAAGATGCTGCAACTGCAGAGAAACATGTATGGGTTAAAAAATAAAATTGTGTTTTGTTAAAGGCAGACCCTATCCAAAAACATAGGTTTAGTATTATAGTCTTGATGTGCCTTGTGTGAGCAATGGTCTCTTGCGATGTTACCGATTCCAAATGTTTATTG
Source organism: Schistocerca piceifrons (assembly GCF_021461385.2). Taxonomy (NCBI): domain Eukaryota; kingdom Metazoa; phylum Arthropoda; class Insecta; order Orthoptera; family Acrididae; genus Schistocerca; species Schistocerca piceifrons. Next base: position 54,359,793 of record NC_060139.1, read on the forward strand.
CGTGCAGTTCCCGAGGCAGTATTGCCTCGTTCATAGGTTGGGACGGACCTTCGTTCACTGCCCGCAACAGTTCGACACGAGTCTGGAAGCGATTTTGCTTGACAAACCGTGAAACATGTCTCCGGTCCCTCTCAATCACGATATTTTTCCCACCACAGTTCTGGTGACATTTCTAGTGGCTACGTATTTTACACCACTGTTTGTAGACACGTCGAACAGTCCGCTACGAAACACTAATATATCCAGCAACTTCACACACCTCAGGGCCATGGGCACAGACAAACACGATTGCCTTTTTTCCCCTATATCACGTCTTTACACTTACCTATGTTTACTTACAATATCCGTTACAAAAATTCAATGCCTGACTGATCACTAATGCCTAACGCACATGTAGACGCAATGTGTGTGCGATTGAGCATGTGACTCGATCGCTGCGCCATATGTAATGCCTTAACGATTTGTCTGTGCGCACCCTCGTCACTAATTTTTTGTCTGTTGAGCTGATCAGCCTCGCCTAGTTCTGTGAGAATTACGTTCCGGTAACAAAAATCAGAAGCGATCTTATATGGACATAAGTACCATTATTTTAATTCTCTACGTGTTAACGGTTTGAGGATATCAGTGCCTATTGATCTGTGTGATACAGTGGTTAAGACACTGAATTAGTGTTCGCAAGAAATTGGTGCAAAACCAATCCTGATTTTTCTTTTTGCATATGTAGAAGGAGGACACTTTCAGCTATATTTATAGGTGCTATTTTATTTGTAATATATTTCGGTGTTACATTACACCATCATAGCGAACAAAAAGTAGATGGCTGCTACGCTGAACCAAATTCTCTTTTTATGTTGTGAACGGCAGCAACACATCGACTCTATCCCGACTTAGGAAGTCCGTGCTCCTCCGCATCCCTTGATGCTAATGCCAGGACGGTTCCTTCAACAAAACAGCGACTAGTTCCCTCTGCGGTTTCGAATCTACCAGGCGAGTGGTGTTTTGTATTATTCAATAAAATAAGCGATAAACGTTGAATTTGATTGCCGCCGAACTCTCTTTCCGGTATTTGTTCAGTTTGAGTACTAGATTTCATACTGAAATCTTTTTGTACCATATAAAGTAAAATCAAACATATCTGCATCTACATATAAAGGATGTTTATAAACGAATATCGGAGTTTTAACGCTTTATAACATTTATTATATTAAACTTACAGTTATAAATGATGTGTCAAATGAAAGAGCAACTCAAACGGTTTTACCAAGAAGAAATGTTCAATGTGAGCACCATTTGGCACACGGCACACATCAAGTCTATAGCCGAGTTCTTCCCAAACGCTGATAAGTGTGTCTTCAGTGATTGTAGCAACAGCTGCTTCAATCCGGTTTCTTAATTCAGTGAGGTCTGCTGGTAGCGGAGGCAAGTACACACGATCCTTGATGAATCCCCAAAGGAAAAAATCGCATGGCGTTAGGTCGGGTGAACGTGGAGGCCATGCAAAGCAAGCCCTGTCATTGTGCCCCTTGCGGCCTATCCAGCGCTTGGGTACAGTGAAGCTCAACCAATCGCGTACCTCGCTATGCCAGTGAGGTTCTTATTAAAACTGTTTTAGTTGCTCTTTCATTTGAAATATCACTTACAACTGTAAGTTTAATGTAATAAATATTATAAAGCGTTAAAACCCCAATATTCATTTATAAACACCCTGTACTTAGATACTCCGTAAGCCACCATACGGTGCGTGGCGGAGGGTACCCTGTACCAATACTAGTCATTTCCTTTCCTGTTCCACTCGTAAACAGAGCGAGGGAAAAACGATTGTCTGTATGCCTCCGTATGAGCCCTAATTTCTCGTTTCTTATCTCTGTGGTCCTTACCGCGCCATGTATTTTGGCGGCAGTAGAATCGCTCGGCAGTCAGCTTCAAATGATGGTTCTCTAAATTTTCTCAATAGTGTTTCTCGAAAAGCACGTCGCCTCCCATTCAAGGATTCCCATTTGAGTTCCCGAAGTATCCCCGTAACACGTGTTGTACGAACCAACGGGTAACAAATATAGCTGCCCGCCTCTGAATTGCTTCGATTTCTTCCATCAGTCCGATCGGGTTCCCCCTAAACACTCAAGCAGTACTCAGGAACAGGTCCCACCATCGTCCCATATGCAGTATTCTTTACAGGTGAACCACTCTTTCCGAAAATTCTCCCAATAAACCGAAGTCGACCGACCAGCGCTCTCCACGAGTCGTAAGATTAAAATATTTGAGAAGAAGAGAAGAACAACCAAAGATATATTATGAGTTGGACGTTTCTAAACATTCTGTCTGGTGTCTGTTCTATATCGTGTCTCCTTACCACTTTCGCGCAACGACGCTCTGAGCGTGTTTTTTAGGGAATTGACTAGTTTGAACCTGGGACCTGTTGCTGGTAAGGAGACGCCAGACCACACACGACATGCAGAATTCAGAAGAGTTCAGTGAGACTAGCGATGATATAACCAAATACTTAATGATTTCAGCGTCAGCTCCACTGCACTCCCTGTAAAAGAATCTTAGTGGAAGGGGTTCAAGGCTTTCCTATTTTTAGTTAGCTGGTAAAATAACGTCGAAGAAGCGGCCGGCGGAGCTCCGTCCAGCTCGCCCTCTCCGAAGCAAATCTCTTCTAACTTCAACTTACTACAATTTACCGAAGTTGGTTTAAAAAAAAACTATCTGGCTGTGTTTCCATCTGACCAATCAGGGTCTCAATGTAAACCTTAAGCTCCGCCTACAAAAATTCTGTCTATCCAATGAGAAACATACTTTTCGTGGTGGGGCAATGTTTTTAAAGTTTGCAACGTAACAGAGACGCGAAAAAGTCTCACGCTAAAACTTGCAGCTGTTGTGGTCCTTTTAGCGTTATCGTAAGATCTATACTGTTCTTCTGGAGGGCTCTAGGTTTTAACATGGGCTGCGGGGGTGGTCCTAACGTAACAGAGACGCGAAAAAGTCTCACGCTAAAACTTGCGCGTGGTGTGGCCCTTTTTGTGTTATCGTAAAATCTATACTGTTCTTCTGGAGGGCTCTAGCTTTTAACATTGGCTGGGGGGTGGTCTTGACGTAACAGAAACGCGAAAAAGTCTCTCGCTAAAACGTGCGGGTGGTGTGGTCCTAGCAGTTAGCTGGCGACGTGGGTGTCCGTCCCTTATCGTAGGGCCTTCTCGCTTAACACGGTTCTGCTCTCGGCTTCTGTTCTCGTTTCTCCCCTCGGAACTGCGTCTGTCTCACGGTGGGAAGGCATGACATGCATTTAGGCATTCTTGTGTTAGTCTGTGGTATTCCATTTGGTCACTCGTTACTCGTATTACTTTGGTTAATTTAATGTCACGATTTATTCAGAGCTATGTGACATACTACTGGATTTGCTTATCATGTCAGGGTTTTCATGGAAGGTGTTGGATTTGCCTGACCACTTACACGTTGACCATTTCCATGTCACTGAAGAGAAAAGTGGCCCTCGAACCTCATTTGCAAATGAGACCGACCACCCACAGATAGTGGGGTACAGAAGTACAGCCATAACAGGACTCTTCAGATGGCAGCCGTGAGGAAAGGGCGCTAATCTGCAAGATCATAGGATTTAATAACGCTTCAAACTGGCGTACTGTGCTTAGTTCGCCGCCACAGCAGCTAGAGCAGGAGGTTTTGGAAGGACTAATGCAGGCAACGAGGACATCTTTGATTTCTTTCACTTATAAACGTTGACGATGTATGTCGCTATTCAGCTGTTTCGGTCGTTACTGGTGTCATCCGACTTTTGGCGTCAAGCGCTCACTTTGCCGGAAACGTCGCCTGTTACCTACAGGTACCAGAGTCCTACTAGAATCTGACCACCCCATGTCTGCCAGACGTAGACCGTGGAAAGGAAACTATACCCAATACAAATTCCAATGCATGATCCTTGATGATACTGTTATCCTCCCAGTGTCAACGGATGGATTTATTCTTTTTCCTCGCTCACGTTGGTAACAACTGTGTTCTTAATTGTAATGTTGTGGGATAAAAATCCTGATTCATGCTCTTACTTGACTTGGAAGAATTGGATTTATGACCTAAAAATAATATTCAGTCTAGTGTCAACGGTTATGGTTTGTTTCTGTTAATTTGCATTTCTTCGAGTGATGTGTTGGTCATTCCAGTGTTAAGCTTTTCAAAATGGAGCTAGGCCGAAAAGACGAAAATAAAGGAAAAAACTAAAGGAAGATATGAAGCGCCACAGCCTAAGTAAGTGATTTTCCCATCGTGACCACCACCATTTTAAATATAGAGAAATAAGTTAATGGTATTTTCCAATGAACTCAGTGACGACTAGAGGCTAACCGTATTTCCTATAGCGAACTGAAGAGTATGTCTATTGAGTGTAATTGGATAACTCATGTTGAATCATAATCTGAAATTGATTATAAGGAAAACCAGAAACATTTGACAGTTTCCCTACCCTTCCTGTGTTCGAAATGATGAATGCTGCATTCACCAATGTGAATTTGAGCTTTCGGGCATCCTTCACTAGCGTTAGAAAATGGGAAATATTTCTGCTCCCATGTGCGAGTAGACCACAGCAATAGCTGCAACCAATAGTAGTGCAATGGGCCCTTGAAGCAAGACGTAATGTTAAGAGGTGGTGCACTTCCATCACATAGGAGTACTACAATTCTTAATTCCAGCACCACTATAAAAATAACTGATTTAGGTGCTACAGCTGCATGTACTAAACTTGGACCAGGTGGAATCCGTACTGGATGATATACACTATCTGCCACTTTTATCCATAAAGTACCATACATCACTTGGCAACGGCCTTGCCGCAGTGGATACACCGGCTCCCGTGAGATCACCGAAGTTAAGCGCTGTCGGGCGTGGCCGGCAGTTGGATGGGTGACCAGCCAGCCGCCATGCGCTGCTGCCATTTTTCGGGGTGCACTCAGCCCCGTGATGCCAATTGAGGAGCTACTCGACCGAATAGTAGCGGCTCCGGTAAAAGAAAACTATCATAACGACCGGGAGAGCGGAGTGCTGACCACACGCCCCTCCTGTCCACATCCTCCCCTGAGGATGATACGGCGGTCGGATGGTCCCGATCGGCCACTTGTGGCCTGAATAAGGAGTGCTACCATACATCACTCGAAAGAAACGCTTTGCCCTGTAACTGGAAGAAAACACATGTCACTTTCGTCTTCAAGATGAGCAATCACGACAGTACTTTGAAATATTTTTTACTTCTATTTGTGGCTGAATCTTGTAAAATAGACTTACCTCAAACATAACAAACTATCTCCAAAAGACTGATGACGTCCATTGCAACCACCATGATTTCTGAAAAAATGATATACGACACCGAACTCGCAGGATTTTCTGAAAGCCATGGACAAAGACAAGCAGATAGCTGTAGTACTTCTTGACTTCCGAAAATTATTGTCAGATGTAGATGTAATTTCAGGTGTGTACCATGGGTACTGTGATGGGAACCTTGCGGTTTCTGTGATATATTAATAATCTGGCAGATAATGCTAACAGTGACCTCAGACTTTGTTGTTGATGAGGCATTTATTCACAATAAAGTACAATCTTAAAAATGATAAAACTATTCAATAAGATCTAGACACTATTTCAAAGTGGTGTAAAGATTGGCAACTTTCTTTAATTGCTTATAAATGTAAGCAATGACTACAATATCCTTGAGTATGTCTGCAATATCCAAGCGTCACATTTGGAATCACTCAACGCATACAAATACACGAATGTAACAATATGTAAAGATATAAAATGGAGTGTTCACACTAGTTCAGTGATAGGTAAAGCAGAATGTAGACGCTACGGTCGCAGGTTCGAATCCTGCCTCGGCCATAGATGTGCGTGACATCCTTAGATTAGTTAGGTTTAAGTAGTTCTAAGTTCTAGGGGATTGATGACCTCAGAAGTTAAGTCCCACAGTGCTCAGAGCTATTTGAGCCAGAATGTAGACTTCACTGATAGGTTATGTTGAGAAATAAAACAGCTTCAGCTGTGAAATTGTTTTATTCTTATGCGTACCGGTTTGATAATATTTACAGCTACATCTATAGGTGAAAATCTCAAGATAAGTAGAAAAACAATCAAGTTGAAATGCACAGTGAATATTGGATTATCTAGACCCTATCGTATTCGAATGGGTATGATTATTTACTCCATTTATGAAGGCATCCCTAAAAGAAAAAACAATTGATTACTGCAAATGCTCTTCAAGACTCTTTCCAACAAACAATATCACTCACAACCGCTAATCAAGGCATAACTGGTAGACGTACATACCATAGAACACGATAAATGACAAGATTTATGAGAAAGTTGGCAGACTTTTACGGTAGAAGAATATCGAGCCTGTGTAATTTATTCTGAAAACTGTAGATGATAAGTATAGGCACAATGAACACGTTAGTTATGGTAAATTTAAAACTACAGTAGTGTACTGTATCGCATGTGACAACAGCTCGATGAGATACATCGATCAAACGGGCAGAAGCTTTTATTTAAAAATCGTCCCAACTTGGCAGATTCAGAATCAAAGTTCTCACCTTTTGGAGCAGTGTCTTTCTGTTAAGAGTCTTTCAGTTTACAGATTTTACGCAGGGAAACTAATGGTAATCTCATAAGCGTTCTTGAAGAAGAATATATTACACGCTAATTGAAAAAGTTCCGCGAGTGTACACTTAATGAGCAAAAATGGTTCAAATGGCTCTGAGCACTATGGGACTTAACTTCTAAGGTCATCAGTCCCCTAGAACTTAGAACTACTTAAACCTAACTAACCTAAAGACATCACACACATCCATGCCCGAGGCAGGATTCGAACCTGCGACCGTAGCAGTCGCGCGGTTCCAGACTGTAGCGCCTTTAACCGCATGGCCACCCCGGCCGGCCTTAATGAGCAAGCACAGCTTGGGCATCATAGTGTATTAGACAATTTTGATTACCTCAGCAGTAATTGACTAAACAAATTTACAGTGCATACAGTTACCGTTCTACTCTCTTCTTACCCACTGATTTATTGGCAATATCCTATTTCTGACATTTCCTTCTGCTGATACCTTTAGAGTTACATGTGTAGGTTACTTCCCAGCTCCTCCCCATTCTCTTTCCTTTTTTTCCCAACACATTACTTCAGATCGGTCTTCATAAGATTTTTTAAACATCTTCATTGTAATTGCTACTAAGGGCTCAACTGGCTACCTTCACATTCTCATATAATCATTAAGGCAATAATTTCTCGGTTTGGCGGCCGTTTCAGCTTCTAATTTTTCATTTTTAATTTTACCTGTGAACGTCAAAGTAAGTGCTTCCCTATATTCCGGTGCTTCTATTTATCGACATACTCGTAAGTCATCCAAGATTCACTTAGGCATATACTAAAATTTTGTATCGTATATTAAGTATAAGGAAACTGCCTAGCCTTTTTCTCCATCCCTCGAGAGTTTGAGACACACGTTATATCGTTCGCACATTCCATTACACTTGCCTGGGTAGATGGGCGTTTACTCGTGTTTCTTGATAGTGCTTGGGCAGTCTCGTGTTCACTTCCCACATCTGAGCCTACTACTGTTTTTGCTAAGTTTCTTCGTTATAATCAACCTTTTATTATCCCTTTCGCATTTGCAGCAGGTCGTCCTGCTTTTGGGTACGATTTAGTTTACTTATATTCGTTCCTACACTACATGTCAGTATTTTTCTTTCTGTTTGTCTAATTTTCATGCTAAGTGCAAGTTGCTTGGGTTGCTAAGGTTCAGGTCATGGATTACGCCTTCTTGTTATAGTATCACTTTTTATTTTAGGTTTTAATGAGAACCCTTACACTGCAGTCCATTTTCCTTGACTACTGTTCTTATGGTAGCAAAAGGTTTTGGCCAGTGAACTGTCACCAAGATACCATGTGATAGTGGGTGTTCACCTCCACATGTTGATGTCAAATGGGTGTCTCATAATATCCTTCACATCCATTTGAAATTATGTAAAATTTCTCTTCCTTTTTCCCTTCTAAATAAGGTTCACAGGAACTTTCTCCACCATATCTCATTACTGTCAGTTCATACACCTTTTGTGGATAATCTATTGCATGGGACCGACTACGAATGCTGGATCTTTCCTTAATATGTATATCATGACTTACTAAAGAGTGTATATTTTCATTACAGGTTCAGCTTAAGTTGCGGGTTATTTATTTTTTTACGTGATTGTAGTGGGGATGCCTGAAGATGCAGTTGTAAATCCTGCGAAATCGATATTGCCAAGAATAAAGGAATGTTGCAGTTGAAGCGATTTTATTTCTCAACATGATTTATCGTGGCTATGGTTGTCCAGTCCATAGAGTTTACGTACGCACAGGAGATTACTTACAAAATGTTTGTGTGGGCGATTCTAGATTATTATTGTAGTGTGTGGAGCCTCAAAAAAAATAATAATAATAAAATAAAAACCAGACAAGGAGTTGGTTTGACCCATTGATTGACTGATTTGAACATCATCGTCATCATCATCATTTAAGACTGATTATGTCTTTCAGCCTTCAGTCTGGACCATAGTCCCCTTTACAAAATTCCTCCATGATCCCCTATTCAGTGCTAACATTGGTGCCTCTTCTGATGTTAAGCCTCTTACTTCAAAATCATTCTTAACCGAATCCAGGTACCTCCTCCTTGGTCTACCCAGACTCTTACTACCCTCTACTGCTGAACCCATGAGTCCCTCGGGTAATCTTGTTTCTCCCATGCGAGTAACATGACCCCACCATCTAAGCCTGTTCGCCCTGACTGCTACATCTATAGAGTTCATTCCCAGTTTCTCTTTGATTTCCTCATTGTGGACACCCTCCTGCCATTGTTCCCATCTACTAGTACCTGCAATCATCCTAGCTACATTCATATCTGTAACCTCAACCTTATTGATAAAGTAACCTGAATCCACCCAGCTTTCGCTCCCATACAACAAAGTTGGTCGAAAGATTGAACGGTGCACAGATAACTTAGTCTTGGTGCTGACTTCCTTCTTGCAGAAGAGAGTAGATCGTATCTCAGCGCTCACTGCATTAGCTTTGCTACACCTCGCTTCCATTTCTTTGAAGAGTTCTTTGAACAGGGGAGCTAAAATAGCTTAGGTCTGACCCGCCACTGCCCGCACCGAAACTAGGTTTATTGTACGGTATCGCTCCATGTAGTTCTATTAAAGCCAACCAGTGCCCTTAAATAGTGCAAGGAGTCCCTCTACCAGTTTTTTTATTAGACACAATTTCTTCAGGTCTAGTTGTCCCGAAGATTCTGTATCTTTTACTCTCCAAGACCATGCATTCGAAGATTATGTGTTATGCAGATTCTTTACCCTCATCACAGATCCTACATTTAGGGTCCTCTTCCGTTATACCCATTGTGTGCAGGTGTTTTTTAAAACTCCCACGGCCGGTCATCAGTCCAGTCATGAGTTTGATCTCTTTCCTGTTCAATCTCAGGATTACAGAGCTTCTTTTAAAACATGGCTTGGGCATCATTACCTTACCACGTTTTTGTTTATGGACCTTGGTCCGATATCTTACGTGCTGTTTTCTAAGCCATTTCCGTAGTTCTAATTTTATCATAGCCTTGATTGTCAGGACAGATTCCGGTCCAATAAATAGAGTTGTTGCCCCCATCCTATCCAATCTATCGGCTTCTTCATTGCCACAGATCCCTGAGTGGCCAGGGACCCACACTAGGTTCACCCCATTGCTTCCCCCCTAGCTCTACCAGAGGTCTGTGGCAATCAGCAACAATCTTAGATCTTGTTGCAGGAGCTGCCAATGATTTCAGGGCTGCCTGGCTGTCTAAATAGATATAGATGCTACGGTCATTGTAGCACCTATGCATATTCTCCTCCACACATGCCCTGATTGCAGTAATTTCAGCTTGGAAAGGTTTGACCCATAGGAGGCCGTCACTGAGATGCTGAAAAAACTGAGCGAAAAGAAGTTTGAAGATAAACGCCGACTATCCAGCGAAACACTACTGTTTAAATTTGATGACGCGGTATTAAGTGATGAATCTCGGTATCTACTACAACCCTCCTGAAGGGACCGCTAAGACAAGATTACACTAAATACAGTTCGCACAGATACGTTTAGGCTGTCATTCTTTCTTCGCTCGGTACTTGAATGGAAAGAGAAGTAACCTTAATACGTGGTACAGTCGTAAGTACTCTTAACTGTGCACTTCATAGTATATTGTAGAGTGTAGAATCCGATATACGTGTGGATCATCAGGAGACCTTTCCAGGCCAACGGTTACAGCAAAGAAAGACTCGGCAGTTCAAGAGCTAGCCAAGTAAATGTGTCTGGCAGTAGCTCGTTCTCACCGCGGGGAGAGTTGCGTCCGCGGTCTTGAAGAAGCAGCCTGGCCAATGTCTGTGACGGGCGATAAATCGCCGGCCGCGCTCGTTTATACGAGATGAGCGCCCGCCTGCCATAAACGCCGACTGCCTGCCCCTCGTGGGGAGGATTTGGTCGCCGGCAGTCTGCTACGTGCCGCAATTTATCGTCGCTCAAGGCAGCCAAAACCTTTGCCAAGAGCGTCTGATATAAATGACCTCTTAGTACCTGTGAAAAATAACTTCTTGCCGTCATGTAATAACACCTTACCCTCCTCTTTTTGTTACCTTGTGAACCTCACTCTGCTGCCAAATCGTTAAAACGAACATAAATTCTGTTTTCCTTAAAGAGGTTGTGGTTGCGATGAGGCAGGTTTAATGGCGAAAATATTTTACTCTATACTATTGACCAATTTTAGCCACGTGTTAATGTGCTGCTAATACATAGAAAGGAAGATCCCTTATCATTTAGCTGCAATACAGCAGGTCAGAAATTCCATAAATTATCTGGGAGTAGGCATTAGAAGTGATTTAAAATGGAATGATAATATAAAGTTCATCGCCGGTAAAGCAGATGCCAGACTGAGATTCATTGGAAGAATCTTAATGAAATGCAATCCGAAAACAAAGGAATTAGGTTACAGTACACTTGTTCGACCAGTGCTTGAATATTGCTCACCAGTGTGGGATCCGTACCAGACAGGGTTGATAGAAGAGATAGAGAAGATCCAACGGAGAGCAGCGCGCTTCGTTACAGGATCATTTAGTAATCGCGAAAGC